>NC_092417.1:89973574-92473574 GCF_040894005.1 Engystomops pustulosus
GTTCCATGGTAAATAAGTAATAAAGGTTATAAGTCATATTTTTTTACTTCAATTCATCGAAATTAATAAATGAAAAAAGTTTGCTAATTATTTCAATCAAAATTGTCTTCCATTTGTGTACACTAGAGATGAGCGAACACTAAAATGCTCGGGTACTCGTTATTCGAGACGAACTTTTCCCGATGCTCGAGTGCTCGTCTCGAATAACGAACCCCATTGAAGTCAATGGGAGACTCGAGCATTTTTCAAGGGGACCAAGGCTCTGCACAGGGAAGCTTGGCCAAACACCTGGGAACCTCAGAAAAGGATGGAAACACCACGGAAATGGACAGGAAACAGCAGGGGCAGCATGCATGGATGCCTCTGAGGCTGCATAATCGCAACATTATGCCAAAATTATGGGCAACAGCATGGCCATGACAGAGTGACAGAATGAAGCTAGATAGCATCTAAAACATCCAATAATTGACCCTGACACTATAGGGGACGGCATGCAGAGGCAGCGGCAGCAGGCTAGAAAGTGTCATGGCGACATACCCTAAATGGACTCAGGCTTCAAACCAATGGGTGGCAGAGAGGAACCAAAGGAGGTGAGCAAGAAGCGCTCAAATAATATCGGTACATGATAAAAGTTTGCCAGTATATTTTGTGGATTACACAGCAGGGTGGCGACAAAGTTAACATGGAAGCCATGAAAACAACCCAAAATTCTGCCTGACACAGCTCGTTTGATAAGGGGACCATGTATGGAGGCAGTGAACTAGTAGTAGATTAAAGGTGCTGCAGTTAAAACTATGTTAGTTGGATCTTGGCATGGAGCTGGCGCTCCGCTGCCAGGCGAGCTTTCGCCAATCCAAGCCCCTGTCTATAGGCTACTCCCCAAACAGCACTTCTAAGAACCTTTTGTATAAGATCAAGTGTAGTAGCGTTCTTATAAGTTTAGGATATGGCGGGTGAGGGGAATGTAAACAGCTGCGCAAGAAGCGCTGAAATAATATCGGTTAATCATAAAAGTTTGCCAGTATATTTTGTGGATAACACAGCAGGGTGGCGACAAAGTTAACAACTTTGATGTGGAATCCATGAAAACAACCCAAATTTCTGCCTGACACACCTCGTTTGATAAGGGGAGGATGTATGGAGGCAGCTATATGGACGACTTTTGGAGGTAGCAATGGAGACAACGTGTGGAGGCTGCTATGGAGACAATTTAATTTGGATAGTGCCTGTATGTGGCAGTCCCAAAAAGTTTTCAAACCAGAGGAGCAGGTAGGTGTCCCTCCAGAAAAATGGAATAGATTGAGTGCCTGTATGTGGCAGTCCCAAAAATGTTTCAAACCAGAGGAGCAGGTAGGTGGCCCTCCAGTAAAATGGAATAGATTGAGTGCCTGTATGTGGCAGTCCCAAAAAGTTTTCAAACCAGAGGAGCAGGTAGGTGTCCCTCCAGAAAAATGGAATAGATTGAGTGCCTGTATGTGGCAGTCCCAAAAATGTTTCAAACCAGAGGAGCAGGTAGGTGGCCCTCCAGTAAAATGGAATAGATTGAGTGCCTGTATGTGGCAGTCCCAAAAAGTTTTCAAACCAGAGGAGCAGGTAGGTGTCCCTCCAGAAAAATGGAATAGATTGAGTGCCTGTATGTGGCAGTCCCAAAAATGTTTCAAACCAGAGGAGCAGGTAGGTGGCCCTCCAGTAAAATGGAATAGATTGAGTGCCTGTATGTGGCAGTCCCAAAAAGTTTTCAAACCAGAGGAGCAGGTAGGTGTCCCTCCAGAAAAATGGAATAGATTGAGTGCCTGTATGTGGCAGTCCCAAAAATTTTTCAAACCAGAGGAGCAGGTAGGTGGCCCTCCAGTAAAATGGAATAGATTGAGTGCCTGTATGTGGCAGTCCCAAAAATTTTTTAAAACAGAGGACCGGGTAGGTGGCCCTCCAGAAAAATGGAATAGATTGAGTGCCTGTATGTGGCACTCACAAAAATTGTTTCAAACAGAGGACCGGGTAGGTGGCCCTCCAGAAAAATTAAATGCATAAAGTACTATAGCAAGAGCCAGTGGGCCCTGTCAAAAAATAGCCAGTTTCCTCTGCTTTACTGTACAAAGAGGAGGAGAAGGAGGAAAATGAGGAGGAGGAGGAGTGGATCAATTATTCAGGTTGAGCTTCCTTCACCTGGTGGAGATTGGAAATTCTGAGAAATCCAGCCTTTATTCATTTTAATAAGCGTCAGCCTGTCAGCGCTGTCAGTCGACAGGCGTGTACGCTTATCTGTGATGATGCCACCAGCTGCACTGAAAACCCGCTCGGACAAGACGCTAGCGGCAGGGCAGGCAAGAACCTCCAAGGCGTACAGCGCCAGTTCGTGCCACATGTCCAGCTTTGAAACCCAGTAGTTGTAGGGAGCTGTGTGATCATTTAGGACGATGGTATGGTCAGCTACGTACTCCCTCACCATCTTTCTGTAAAGATCAGCCCTACTCTGCCGAGACTGGGGACAGGTGACAGTGTCTTGCTGGGGTGACATAAAGCTGGCAAAAGCCTTGTAAAGCGTACCCTTGCCAGTGCTGGACAAGCTGCCTGCTCGCCTACTCTCCCTCGCTACTTGTCCCGCAGAACTACGCACTCTGCCGCTAGCGCTGTCAGAAGGGAAATACTGTTTCAGCTTGTGCACCAGGGCCTGCTGGTATTCATGCATTCTCACACTCCTTTCCTCTGCAGGGATGAGAGTGGAAAGATTTTGCTTGTACCGTGGGTCCAGGAGAGTGAACACCCAGTAATCGGTGCTGGAATAAATTCTTTGAACGCGAGGGTCACGGGATAGGCAGCCTAGCAGGAAATCTGCCATATGCGCCAGAGTACCAACGCGTAAGAATTCACTCCCCTCACTGGCCTGACTGTCCATTTCCTCCTCCTCCAACTCCTCCAACTCCTCTTCTTCTGCCCATACACGCTGAACAGTGAAGGACTCAACAATGGTCCCCTCTTGTGTCTCGCCAACATTCTCCTCCTCTTCCTCCTCATCCTCCTCCACCTCCACCTCCTCCGATATGCGCTGAGAAACAGACCTGAGGGTGCTTTGGCTATCAACAAGGGAATCTTCTTCCCCCGTCTCTTGTGACGAGCGCAAAGCTTCCGACTTCATGCTGATCAGAGAGTTTTTCAACAGGCCAAGCAGCGGGATGGTGAGGCTGATGATGGCGGCATCGCCACTGACCATCTGTGTTGACTCCTCAAAGTTACTCAGCACCTGACAGATATCAGACATCCACGTCCACTCCTCATTGTAGACTTGAGGAAGCTGACTGACCTGACTACCACTTCTGGTGGAAGTTGACATCTGGCAGTCTACAATCGCTCTGCGCTGCTGGTAAACTCTGGATAACATGGTCAGTGTTGAATTCCACCTCGTGGGCACGTCGCACAACAGTCGGTGAGCGGGCAGTTGGAGGCGGCGCTGCGCTGCCCTGAGAGTGGCAGCATCTGGGCTGGACTTCCTGAAATGCGCACAGATGCGGCGCACCTTCGTGAGCAAATCAGACAGATTGGGGTATGTCTTGAGGAAACGCTGAACTATCAGATTTAACACATGGGCCAGGCATGGCACATGTGTCAGTCTGCCGAGTTGCAGAGCCGCCACCAGGTTACGGCCGTTGTCACACACAACCATGCCTGGCTTCAGGTTCAGCGGTGCCAGCCACAGATCAGTCTGCGCCGTGATGCCCTGTAATAGCTCTTGGGCGGTGTGCCTTTTGTCGCCTAGGCTCAGCAGTTTGAGCACCGCCTGCTGTCGCTTAGCGACGGCACTGCTGCTGTGCCTAGAGCTACCGACTGATGGCGCCGTGCCCACGGATGGTAGTTCGGAGGAGGAGGTGGAGGAGGGGTGGGAGGAGGAGGAGGCATAGTAGGCCTGAAACACCTGGACCGAGGTAGGCCCCGCAATCCTCGGTGTTGGCAGTATATGACCAGCCCCAGGGTCAGACTCGGTCCCAGCCTCCACCAAGTTAACCCAATGTGCCGTCAGCGATATATAGTGGCCCTGCCCGGCAGCACTCGTCCACGTGTCCGTGGTCAGGTGGACCTTGTCAGAAACGGCGTTGGTCAGGGCACGGGTGATGTTGTCTGACACGTGCTGGTGCAGGGCTGGGACGGCACATCGGGAAAAGTAGTGGCGGCTGGGGACCGAATACCGAGGGGCGGCCGCCGCCATGAGGTTGCGAAAGGCCTCGGTCTCTACTAGCCTATAGGGCAGCATCTCCAGGCTAAGCAATCTGGAGATGTGCACATTAAGGGCTTGGGCGTGCGGGTGGGTTGCACTATATTTGCGTTTCCGCTCCAGCGTCTGAGGTATGGAGAGCTGAACGCTGGTGGATGCTGTGGAGGATCGTGGAGGCGACGATGGGGTTTTTGTGGCAGGGTCCTGGGCAGGGGGCTGACTATCAGCTGACACAGGGGAAGGAGCAGTGGTGTGCACGGCCGGAGGTGAACGGGCTTGTTGCCACTGAGTGGGGTGTTTAGCATTCATATGCCTGCGCATACTGGTGGTAGTTAAGCTAGTAGTGGTGGAACCCCTGCTGAGCCTGGTTTGGCAAATGTTGCACACCACAGTCCGTCGGTCATCCTGTGTTTCCTTAAAGAACCTCCAGACTTCTGAAGATCTAGCCCTCGCCGCAAGAGCCCTCACCACGGGAGCTTCACTAGTTGAGAGATGACGCTGAGTTATTAAACAAAATAAACGTAAAATAAAAAAGGACAAATGGCAGACTGTGCCTAATTGAAATCCAACCCCTACTAAATTTTCCCACTTCGGTCTTTGCAATGGATATGTGCGTCACTAAGCGCAAAACACAGCGGTCGCAAGTCTCACTACAAATTGCTGACAATTGGCTAGTAGATGCACTGCAGCAAGTACAGCCACCAGCAGATCAACCAGAAATCAAATATATAACGCTACTGTAGGCGTAAGCTGTTTGGATTCTCCTATGGCTATTTTCTAGCCAAGTATGAAAGCACACTACTATGCCAGATGAGATGACACTGAGTTATTAAACAAAATAAACGTAAAATAAAAAAGGAAAAATGGCAGACTGTGCCTAATTGAAATCCAACCCCTACTAAATTTTCCCACTTTGGTGTTTGAGGTGGATATGTGTGCCACTAAGAGCTAAACACAACGGTAGCAAGTCCCCCTGCTAATTCCTCACAAAATGGTACTAGATGCAAATAAAAAAAAAAAAAATAGAACGTTATTGTAGCCCTAAGAAGGGCTGTTGGGTTCTTGGAGAATCACTCCTGCCTAACAGTAAGCTAATAGAACACCCTAACGCTTTCCCTGACCAGCAGCAGCTCTCTCCCTAGCGGCATCCAGACACAGAATGATCCGAGCAGCGCGGGCAGCGGCTAGTCTATCCCAGGGTCACCTGATCTGGCCAGCCAACCACTGCTATCGACGTGTAAGGGTACCACGTCATGCTGGGTGGAGTGCAGAGTCTCCTGGCTTGTGATTGGCTCTGTTTCTGGCCGCCAAAAAGCAAAACGGCGGGAGCTGCCATTTTCTCGAGCGGGCGAAGTATTCGTCCGAGCAACGAGCAGTTTCGAGTACGCTAATGCTCGACCGAGCATCATGCTCGGACGATCATGTTCGCTCATCTCTAGTGTACACATGGATTAGCATTTGCTAGTTAAACAGCTTCTTCCACATAGTAAAGTAACACCTGACTGTTACTGTAGATACATACAAAAGTTGTGTGCAATTTGTAAGATATATGGTAGGAGCATAAATAAAGATGGCTGCAAGATGGCAGCTTAGACCAGGAGCTCCGCGCGCCTTATATAGGAGACCCAAAGCAATCTGGGCTATAATAGCTAAAAGATGGTGAAATACGGTGGAAGCTGTCCAGGAAACACCCAAGGACACTCCGGCCAGCAGATACCGAGCGGACGCAAAGCAGGCAAGGAGAAAGGTGGACCAGAGTCTCCCGCTGCCACAAGGCCCAAGATGGCGCTGGACCGCTCACCAACATCGGACTCACCAAGCGGCCGGGCCCTCTCTACTAGAGATCTCTAAAGAGGTACTCCATTACGGCGGCGCTCATTCCGGTAATGAAAAAACTTATGGAGATTAAGGCAGAAGTCCGCCATGTGGGACACAGAGTGGAGGCGTTAGAGTCCCGTCAGGATGAGCTGGTAAACTTCGCTGAGGCAGTAAGAGCTAAGTTGCATGCCAAAGATAGCCAACTGAACCATACCCTCTTAATGTTAGAGGATCAAGAGAACCGGAATCGCTAGAAAAATCTTCTCAACTCTGCTGGGCGCAGACCGCGCGGGAAAGGTAATAATCGAGAGGGTCCACAGGGCCCTTAGGCCCAAACCAGTACAATCAGACCCACCCAGGGATATAGTATGTGGGATACTGAGCTACGTTGACACCGCTGCAATTCTCAGCAAGGCCAGAGAACTTGGCGACCTACAATATGAAGGAGCCAAGATCGCCCTATCAGGATTTAGCCACACTGGTGAAATGACGTCTACTCAGACCGCTGCTGGCCAAGCTGAACATGCAGTATAAATGGCTTTTCCCGTTCGTCCTTCAATTCACCAAAGGAAATAGACATACCGTAATCAGACGTCCAAGAGACTTGGAGAAGGCATGGAAGACCTTGGAAATAGATCCCATCATGATCCCTTCATGGCTCCCGGCAGCAGATGAAATTGGTCTTCCGACACTAAAACCATGCACCCCATGGCAACTAGTGGCACCGCCAAAACCGGCTACAGAAAAGAAGAGGGATGCCAGGAGGGAGAACACTTGAATCCATTAAAGAAGAAGGGACTCCCCCTCGGCTTATACCATACTTTTCATTGTTGGATATGTATCCTTTATCCTTTATCCAAGCTGGACTATTGAGTCGCTATGTGGCCACCAGGGCCAGCAAGAGGGTTATTTAAGGGTTATTAGCCCATAGTTTGAAATTGTTTCTGCCAGAAGGAATATATGCTTTATGTCACACTAGTGATTTTATTAGGCTTCTCATATCTGCCCCGTACTGGATAGCTAAATAACAATGTAAGGACAGTTTCCGAGGAGAACAAATACCACCCAATGGTCCTCAATTTGGAATCGTAACAAAATATACTAAACCTACTCAAAACACAAACACCAGATATACACAGACTATATTGTTGAAAAAAGCATGTTAACAAAGATTTTTATTGATCAATTGTAATGACATAAAAACGTACACAATCAAAAGCATAAAACAGACGTTTTTTGCGGGGAGGGTGGCAACTAGTACTGGAGAGGTAACATAAAACATTGAGGTGGCGTGGTAACGTAAAAATGTCAATGCACAGTGACATATGATCTATCTCCTGGGCCTATAGGGAGACTGTAATAAGGCACAAACACAGACATGATGACTAAATCTAATGTAATGAGTAACACGGTATAAAAAAAAAACAATATTAGTGTTTACCTGGGCACCAGGATGCACGTAACCACCAGGATGAACAAGTACCCCGATGCGCGTTTCGGTACGCTGCCTTCATCAAGGGGTGACAAGTACCCTGACGCACGTTTCGGTACGCTGCCTTCGTCAAGGGGTCACTTTGACTATTTCAACCACTTAGCAAACTTCAAAGTAAATATGGGTAAATTGGAAATACTGAATATCTCTCTACCCGAGCCCCAGATTAAAAAAATCCAACCAACCACACCTTTCATGTGGCAAAAAAATGCTATCACATATCTGGGAGTTAAATTGTCATGTGAACCGGGCGCCCTGTATAAACTTAATTTCCAACCACTGCTATCTTCTATAAAACAATTGCTGACAGAGTAAAATCTTCCTAATATTCCCTGGATGGGCAGAAAGAACATGCTAAAAGCCTATGTGCTACCCAAAATCTTATACCCTCTCCTGATGCTCCCGATTGCTATCCCTGGTAAATTCTTTGCGTAAATTAAGAAATTATTTTCAACTCTTTTGTGGCGCGGAGAACTTCCCTGACTGGCTCACACCCTGTTAATGAGGAAATAATGGAATGGGGGTCTAGGTATGCCAGACGTGAGACACTACTACTGGGCAGCCCAGGCGGCTAGAGGCATAGCACTACGCTCCTCGATTCAGCAAGACACATCACATCTGGCACTGGGACAAAAGGAGAAGGCTTTGATCCTAGGAGGGGCCTGGATTCCTCCCCCCCTGGCATCAAAAGTTAGACCATTTTGACAAACTGACGAGACACATACTCCAGATGTGGCACATAGTAAATAAGAAATTTGAGATTTCCCCCTTCCCCTCTCCTCTGATGCCCGTGAAGCTCCTCACACTGATAGTTTCCAGAAACTGGGCTGACGTACCCTCATGGTGGACAGGTTTTGGGGACCTCACACAAAGGGAACTTTTAAATACAGCTGATAAAATATCAGACAATGAACTGCTAAATAGAATTCAAGGTAGAGGCAGCCTAACCTTAGTGAAATTGCAACTACGATCAACTTGCAGGGTATTCTGAAAAAAATATGGTCCCATCAGAGAACCAACCCCGGTAGAAGTTTCTCTAACATTAGGTACCCACAAAGTAACTAGGGTCTCATACTTTCACGACCTTTTATTAAAGAAAAAAGCACCTAATTACCCTTTTATACATCTCAGCATGGGAGAAAGAGACGGATCTCACCCTTTCAGACAAACAAAAGAATTGGGTCCTAAAACACTCTTATGGATTCTCCAGATGTGTCAGACTACAAGAGAATCACTACAAGCTTCTGGCCATTGGTATAAGACCCCGGAGGCATTATATAACTGGTGACTTAACCCAACTGGACAGTGCTGGAGGTGCGGACACGATCTGGGCTCATATACTCATGTTTGGTGGTCTTGCTCCCTGATCAAGACTTTTGGCTAGAAGTTCAGAGCAAGATCTGCTCCTTATGCACGTCAAACGTACAATTGTAACTACCACTGATCTATTTGGGGCTCACACCAGAAGGTGACAGGTTATCAGGAAGCTCCCTAAGTACACACCTTATTTCAGCCGTGAAAGCCCTGATACCTCTACACTGGCTGCAAACAAACGCTCCTTCCATTGCCATGTGGGAGGACAAGGTCACACAGATATGCATGGAGGAACTCTCAAGTTGGGCCTCCCACACACATGAGCAATTTGAAAAAATTTGGCGACCATGGTTAGATTACAGAAAGTAAGATCTGGTGTACTAAGACCTGGCTTAGCTATTCTACACGAAAGGGGTAGTAACAAGTTATATTCTTACCTCCTATTCATTGGATTCAACATAAGAAATAGAATCAGCTATATCTAGTGATCAGCTATATCCGTTTCTCTAATAGACAGTGGGGAGATGTATTAACACACTTGCGCCACAATTCTGGTGGTTTTGCGCCAAAAAAACAGCGTGAAAAGCCTTACACCATATATATCAAGGCTTTTGAGACCTGTTTGTAGCCATTTTCCGACTTGTCCGACTGAGAAGGCGTGACCTACGAAAAAGGGGCATGGCTTTTTCTAAAGGGGCATAGCCTATTTTGATGTTCCATGCGCCAAAAATGGTGTCACAGAGTTTAGATCACTTTAAAGTAGGTCTAAACTGGAAACTCACAGTCTTATTCTGCACCATATTCATTAACACAGTGATAAATCTGGGTCAGAAAATGACTAGGATTTTCCTCCAATAGACTGATGGAACCTGGGACACATCGATAAATCCCCCCCAGTGAAAGGAAGCACCAGAGATACTCAATTGCTGTGCTTGATAATTTCTGGTACTCCCATTATACTGAATGGAGTGGAAGGACATATTTTCATCTTACCGCACCATCAATCAGCGAAAGTTGGACACCAACAACTAGCTCCTCAGAGAATAAATTGTTATCCTCTGTAACAGTATCATTTGGTACCACCCCTTTAATCCATGACCTTTATTTAGTATAGGCTATCAATTTATAATGACAACCTCGGTTGACCCACATAATGACATAATGAGTAGAGATGAGCGAGCACTAAAATGCTCGGGTGCTCATTATTCGAGACAAACTTTTCCCGATGCTCGAGTGCTCGTCTCGAATAACGAACCCCATTGAAGTCAATGGGAGACTCAAGCATTTTTCAAGGGGACCAAGGGTCTGCACAGGGAAGCTTGGCCAAACACCTGGAAACCTCAGAAAATGATTGAAACACCACGGAAATGGACAGGAAACAGCAGGGGCAGCATGTATGGATGCCTCTGAGGCTGCTTAATCGCACCATTATGCCAAAATTATGGGCAACAGCATGGCGATGACAGAGTGACCGAATGAGGCTAGATAGCATCTAAAACATTCAATAATTGACCCTGACACTATAGAAGACGGCATGCAGAGGCAGCGGCAGCAGCGGCAGGCTAGAGAGTGGCATGGCGACATACCCCAAATGGACCAATGGGTGGCAGAGAGGAACCAAAGGAGGTGAGCAAGAAGCGCTGAAATGATTTCCTATGTCAACAAAAGGTTGACGGTATATTTAGTCGATAACACAGCATGGTGGCGACATAGTGACCAAGTTCCATAACGTATCTGGTGAAAATGAGCCTGACACAGCTCGTTTGATAAGGGGACGACATGTGGAGGCAGCCATGGAGACGACTTCCATGATTAAGAGTGACAGTATGGGGCATCCATATTGCGCTGCTATGATTGAAACTTCAGGTCTCCAGCATGGCGGCGACAGATGCGCCGAGTTCCATTATATATCTGGTGAAACACATAAAATTCTGCCTGACACAGCTCGTTTGATAAGGGGATGAAGTGCTGTATATCCTCTCGCGCTCCAGCATCTGGGGTATGGAGAGTTGAAAGTTGCGCATGGAGACATTGGTGGACGCTGTGGAGGATCGTGGAGGCGAAATGGACAGGAAACAGAAGGGGCAGTATGCATGGATGCCTCTGAGGCTGCTTAATCTTGGGATGGAGCTGGCGGTCCACTGCCAGGCGAGCTTTCGCCTGTCCAAGCCCCTGTCTCTCGGCTCCTCCCCACCCAAAATGGTCCTGGGGGCCAAAAGCGTTTACTTTTAAAAAATTATAAATTTCAAAGCAGGCGGGGTCGTTTGAATATTTCATCTAGGAATAATGGAATAGCATAGTGGTTCTATTTTTAATTTTTTTTTCGGAAATGGTTCCATGATTAAGAGCGACAGTATGGGGCATCCATATTGCGCTGCTATGATTGCAACTTCAGGTCTCCAGCATGGCGGCGACAGATGGGCCGAGTTCCATTATGTATCTGGTGAAACACCTGAAAATTCTGCCTGACACAGCTCGTTTGATAAGGGGATGATGTGCTGTATATCCTCTCGCGCTTCAGTGTCTGGGGTATAGAGAGTTGAAAGTTGCGCATGGAGACATTGGTGGACGCTGTGGAGGATCATGGAGGTGAAATGGACAGGAAACAGCAGGGGCAGTATGCATGGATGCCTCTGAGGCTGCCTAATCTTGGGATGGAGCTGGCGGTCCGCTGCAAGGCGAACGTTTGCCTGTCCAAGCCCCTGTCTCTCGGCTCCTCCCCACCCAAAATGGGCCTGGGGGCCAGAAGAGTTTACTTTGAAAAAATTATAATTTTCAAAGCAGGCGTTGGCTACAAACAGCACTTCTAAGAACCTTTTGTATAAGATCAAGTGTAGTACTGTTGTTATAAGTAATTGGCTTGGTTATGGCGGGTGAGGGGAATGTAAACAGATGCGCAAGAAGCGCTGAAATAATATTGGTAAATGATAAAAGTTTGCCAGTATATTTTGTGGATAACACAGCAGGGTGGTGACAAAGTTAACAACTTTGATGTGGAAGCCATGAAAACAACCCAAAATTCTGCCTGACACAGCTCGTTTGCTAAGGGGACGATGTATGGAGGCAGCTATATGGACGACTTTGGGAGGCAGCTATGGAGATGATGTATGGAGGTAGCAATGGAGACAATGTGTGGAGGCAGCTATAAAGATGACGTGTGGAGGCTGCTATGGAGACAATTTAATTTGGATAGTGCTTGTATGTGGCAGTCCAAAAAAGTTTTCAAACCAGAGGAGCAGGTAGGTGGTCCTCCAGAAAAATTAAATAGATTGAGTGCCTGTATGTGGTACTCCCAAATATTGTTTAAAACAGAGGACCGGGTAGGTGGCCCTCCAGAAAAATTAAATACATAGAGTACTATAGCTAGAGCCAGTAGGGCCTGGCAAAAAATAGCCAGTTTCCTCTGCTTTAGTGTACAAAGAGGAGGAGAAGGAGGAAAATGAGGAGGAGGAGTGCATACATTATTCAGGTTGAGCTTCTTTCACCTGGTGGAGAATGGAAATCCTGAGAAATCCAGGCTTTATTCATCTTGTTAAGTGTCAGCCTGTCAGCGCTGTCAGTCAACAGGCGTGTGCGCTTATCGGTGATGATGCCACCAGCTGCACAGAAAACCACGCTCAGACAACACGCTAGCGGCAGGGCAGGCAAGAACCTCCAAGGCGTACAGCACCAGTTCCTGCCACATGTCCAGCTTTGAAACCCAGTAGTTGAAGGGAGCTGTGTGATCATTTAGGATGATGGTATGGTCAGCTACGTACTCCATCACCATATTTCTGTAAAGATCAGCCCTACTCTGCCGAGACTGGGGACAGGTGACAGTGTCTTGCTGGGGTGACATAAAACTGGCAAAGGCCTTGTAAAGCGTACCCCTGCCAGTGCTGGACAAGCTGCCTGCTCGCCTACTCTCCCTTGCTACTTGTCCCGCACAAGTACGCCCTCTGCCGCTAGTGCTGTCAGAAGGGAAATACTGTTTCAGCTTGTGCTTAGAGGCCTGCTGGTATTCATGGATTCTCACACTCCTTTCCTCTCCAGGGATGAGAGTGGAAAGATTTTGCTTGTACCGTGGGTCCAGGAGAGTGAATACCCAGTAATCGTTGCTGGAATAAATTCTTTGAACACAAGGGTCACGGGATAGGCAGCCTAGCATGAGATCTGCCATATGTGCCAGAGTCCCAACGCGCAAGAATTCACTCCCCTCACTGGCCTGACTGTCCATTTCCTCCTCCTCCAACTCCTCTTCTTCTGCCCATACATGCTGAACAGTGAAGGACTGAGCAATGCTCTCTCTTCTGTCTCGCCAACATTCTCCTCCTCTTCCTCCTCATCCTCATCGACAAGGGAATGTTCTTCTCCCATCTCTTGTGACGAGCGCAAAGCTTCCGACTTCATGCTGACCAGAGAGTTTTTCAACAGGTCAAGCAGCGGGATGGTGACGCTGATGATGGCAGCATTGCCGCTGACCATCTATGTTGACTCCTCAAAGTTACTCAGCACCTGACAGATATCAGACATCCACGTCCACTCCTCATTGTAGACTTGAGGAAGCTGACTGACCTGACTACCAGTTCTGGTGGAAGTTGACATCTGGCAGTCTACAATCGCTCTGCGCTGCTGGTAAACTCTGGATAACATGGTTAATGTTGAATTCCACCTCGTGGGCACGTCGCACAACAGTCGGTGAGCGGGCAGTTGGAGGCGGCGCTGCGCTGCCCTGAGAGTGGCAGCATCTGTGCTGGATTTCCTGAAATGCGCACAGTTGCGGCGCACCTTCGTGAGCAAATCAGACAGATTGGGGTATATCTTGAGGAACCGCTGAACTATGAGATTTAACACATGGGCTAGGCATGGCACATGTGTCAGTCTGCCGAGTTGCAGAGCCGCCACCAGGTTACGGCCGTTGTCACACACAACCATGTCTGGCTTCAGGTTCAGCGGTGCCAGCCACAGATCAGTCTGTGCCGTGATGCCCTGTATTAGCTCTTGGGCGATGTGCCTTTTATCGCCTAGGCTCAGCAGTTTGAGCACCGCCTGCTGTTGCTTAGCGACGGCACTGCTGCTGTGCCTAGAGCTACCGACTGATGGCGCCATGCCCACGGATGGTAATTCAGAGGAGGAGGTGGAGGAGGGGTGGGAGGAGGAGGAGGCATAGTAGGCCTGAGAGAGCTGGACCGAGGTAGGCCCTGCAATCCTCGGCGTCGGCAGTATATGACCAGCTGCAGGGTCAGACTCGGTCCCAGCCTCCACCAAGTTAATTCAATGTGCCGTCAGCGATATATAGTGGCCCTGCCCGGCAGCACTCGTCCATGTGTCCGTGGTCAGGTGGACCTTGTCAGAAACGTCGTTGGTCAGGGCAATGATGATGTTGTCTGACACATGTTGGTGCAGGGCTAGGACGGCACATCGAGAAAAATAGTGGCGGCTGGGGACCGAATACCGAGGGGCGGCCGCCGCCATGAGGTTGCGAAAGGCCTCGGTCTCTACCAGCCTATAAGGCAGCATCTCCAGGCTAAGTAGTTTGGAGATGTGAACGTAGAGGGCTTGGGCATTTGGGTGGGTTGCACTGTACTTCCTCTTGCGCTCCAGCATCTAGGGTATGGAGAGCTGAACACTGCGCATGGAGACATTGGTGGATGCTGTGGAGGATCGTGGAGGCTAAGGTGTGGTTTTCGCACGGGAGGTGTTTGGGCCGGGGTCCTGGGCAGGGGGCTGACTAGCAGATGACACAGGGGAAGGAGCAGTGGTGTGCCCGGCCGGAGGTGAATGGCCTTGGTTCCATTGCGAGGGGTGTTTAGCATTCATATGCCTGCGCATAGTGGTGGTGGGTAAGCTGGTAGTGGTGGAACCGCTGCTGATCCTGGTGTGGCACAGGTTGCACACCACAGTCCGTCGGTCATCCGGTGTTTCTTTAAAGAACCTCTAGACTTCCGAAAATCTAGCCCTCGCCACGGGAGCTTGGCTACGTGAAACATTTGGCGCTGATGCACCAGCTCTGGCCCTGCCTCTCCGTCTGGCCCCACCACTGCCTCTTCCAACCTGTTCTCGTCGAGGACTTGCCTCCGTATAAGAAGCACTGTGTTCACCCGGCCTATCAACCCAGCTTGGGTCTATCACCTCATCATCCTCCGATCCCTCAGTCTGCTCCCCCCTCGGACTTCCTGCCCTGACCACAACTTCACCACTGTCTGAAAACCGTGTCTCCTCATCATCCGACACCTCTTTACACACTTCTTCCACTACGTCAACAATGTCATCATCACCCACAGACTGCGACCAGTGGAAAACCTGGGCATCGGAAAAGAGCTCAGCAGCAACCGGACAAGTGGTTTGTGACTCTGGGAAGGGTCCAGTAAACAGTTCCTCAGAGTATGCCGGTTCAAATGCCAAATTTTCCTGGGAGGGCGCAAACTGGGGGAAAGGAGGCTGAGGTGGAGGAGCTGGAGGAGTGCTGATTTCGGTGACATGGGTGGACTGCGTGGAAGACTGACTGGTGGACAAATGGCTAGAAGCATTGTCCGCAATCCACGATATCACCTGTTCGCACTGTTATGGCCTCAACAGTGCTCTACCACGAGTCCCATTAACTTGAGACATGAACCTAGGGAGTGTAGGTCTGCGGCGTCCCCCTGCTCCCTCATCAGCAGGTGGTGTCTCACCCTGCCCAGGAACACGGTCTCTGACCCCTGCAGTAGTTGGACGCCCACGCCCTCGTCCTCTACCCCTAGCCCTCGGGTTCAACATTTTCAAAATTAAAGTGTAAACTGTAAATTTTTTTTGGTGTTTTTTTTTGTGTTTTTTTGTGTTTTTGTTTTTTTAACAAAACGATGCTATCCTATTGCAATGGCTAGTTTCTAACCTACACTGACAGCACACAACAAGATTTTGTGCTGTGCCTGATGACGTTTAGTTTTGAAAAAAAAAAGAAAAGAAAAAGCAGACTGTGCCTAATTCAATCAAACCCCTAATAAATTTTCCCACTTAGGTGTTTGAGATGGATATGTGTGTCACTAAGAGCTAAATAGAACATTCGTAAGCCTCCCTGCAAATTCGTCACAATATGGTACTAGCTGCACTACTAGTGCCAGCAAGGCCAGCCACAAGCAAATCAACCAAAAGCAAAATATATAATGCTATTGTAGCCCTAAGAAGGCCTGTTGGGTTCTTGTATGGCTAGTTTCTAGCCTACACTGACAGAACACAACTGGATTTTGTGCTGTGTCTGATGACTTTGAGTTATAAAAAAAAAGAAAAGTAAAAAAAAAAAGAAAAAGCAGACTGTGCCTAATTCAATCAAGTCTCCCTGCAAATTCGTCACAATATGGTACTAGCTGCACTACTAGTGCCAGCAAGCCCAGCCACAAGCAAACAAAAAAAAAAAATATATAATGCTATTCTAGCCCTAACAAGGGCTGTTGGGTTCTTGTAGACTCACTCCTGCCTAACAGTAAGCTAATATACCAGCCTAACGCTATCCCTGCAGCAGCAGCAGCTCTCTCCCTAATGGCATCCAGACAGAGAATGATGCGAGCAGCGCGGGCAGGTGCTAGTCTATTCCAGGGTCACCTGATCAGGCCAGCCAACCACTGCTATCGACATGTAAGGGTACCACGTCATGCTGGGTGGAGTGCAGAGTCTCCTGGCTTGTTATTGGCTCTGTTTCTGGCCGTCAAAAATCAAAACAGCGGGAGATGCCATTTTCTCGAGCTGGCGAAGTATTCGTCCGAGCAACGAGCAGTTACGAGTACACTAATGCTCGAACGAGCATCAAGCTCGGACGAGTGTGTTCGCTCATCTCTAATAATGAGTAGCAGCTTGCAGCAATTTTGTTAACATTTTTGGTTCATTAGCACTTAAAGAGAACCAGTAATTTAAATTGACCAACAAAAATAAAGACTTCATTAAAAACTATGACTAAAAACATTACCCTTATCCCTAAATTGTTCCTTTCCATGGCTGCAATGTTAAAAAAAAAATCAGTTTGTAAACTTTTATGCAGCTCACTTGATTGAGTCACTTGAAGGAGACTACAGAGTTCGTTTACAAATGACTTGATTTTTTTTTACTTTTAATAACCGAATTGTGGTGTAAATGATAAAATCACTGGCCTACATTGTATATTTTAGACATTTTAGCAGTTCTATATACTTAAGTATAAGCCAAGTTTTTCAGCACAAAAAATGTCCCGAAAAACCCTGACTCGCTTATACTCGTGTCCAGAAAACAAACAAACCATGTACTCAACCTCCCCTTCAATCGATCGATGCTCCGTTATCTTCTCCATGTCCCCGTGCCATCCGTCGCAGGGATCATGATGTCAGATGCTCGCTGACGTTCTACTATGTGTACGCCGGCAACGGAACACAGTATGATGCCAGCAAGTGGCTGAAGTCATGATCCCTACAACGGATGGTTCAGGGACACGAAGAAGATACCGGATCATCGATCGATTGAAGAGGACCTGCCTAGGGAAAGGGGGGGTGTATTAGGGGTGGGTCGTGGTGGGGGTGGTGAGTACACTTTTTTTTTCTGCAGGCTACATACTACAGGGGGCTGGCAGGCTATATACTATAGAGGATGGCTGGCTATATACTACAGGGGCTGGCAGGCTATATACTACAGGGGCTGGCAGGCAATATACTACTGGGGGCTGGCAGGCTATATACTACAGGGGGCTGGCAGGCTATTAACTACAGGGGCTGGCTGGCTTTATACTACAGGGTGCTGGCAGGCTATATAATCCAAGGGCTGGCAGGCTATATACTCCAGGGGCTTGCAGGCAATATACTCTAAGGGTCGGCAGGCTTTATACTCCAGGGGCTGTCAGGCTATATACTACAGGGCACTGGCTGGCTTTATACTATGGGGGCTGGCAGGCTATATACTTCAGGGGATGCCGGGCTATATACTCCAGGGGCTGTCACGCTATATACTCCAGTGGCTGGCAGCCTATATACTCCAGGTGCTGACAGACTATATACTCTAGGGGCTGGCCGGCTTTATACTACAGGGGGCTGGTAGGCTATATACTACAGTGGCTGGCAGGCTATATACTACAGGGGGCTGGCAAGCTATATACTACAGGGGCTGGCAGGCTCTATAATAAAGGGGGCTGGAAGGCTTTATACTACAGCGGCCTGGCAGGCTATGTACTACAGGGGTCTGGATATATAATACACGGGGCTTGCTGGCTTTATACTGGGGAGGCTGTGACCAATGCATTTGCCACCTTAAGTTTATACTTGAGTCAATAGGTTTTCCCAGTTGTTTGTGTTAAAATTAGGGGTGGCGGCTTATACTCGGGTATATACGAGTATATATTGTAGTCAGTTCAGTAGTCTGTTTACCCATTTCCTATTGTATCCCTTTCAATTAGATTTAATGAGAGTCCCCCTTTAGATCACCAGTCTGAAAAGAAAAAGGGTTAAAAAGTGTAAATTCAAGGAGATTTTCTGTTTAAGAAACACTAAAGCGGAGATGATCTGCATCATCCATTCCATGCACAGTGACTGTGGCAATATTCTTATATATTGTATCCATGGCCTTCTAAAATCTACTTGAGTTACCATAGCCCATTACTGCTGCAGATTCACAGGCTGTTACAGTGAGCAAAACTTATCTCATTCTCTCCCCTGCTCTCTCCCTCCTGTCTCTGCCTATGTAGTGTAGCAGCAGCAGGAAGTGCAGAGAGACATGCGCAGCTCATTGTAATAGCCTGTGAAAATACTGCATTGGGGAAACACATCAGAGCTCTTAAGGCTCATTATCATAATTATTAAGTTTATATCATGTTATGAAGGAGACCATGGGGTTGGTCCACAAAAGGTTTGATGCATTTTTTTTTAACTTTAAGGGAAAAGCAGAAAATATAACCAAATTCTTGTGTAAATTAGAAAAACACTGGCCTACATTGTATATTTAGGACATCAGTCTAGAAATATATGTAGTCAGTTCAGCTTTTTCCCATTTATAATGTTATCAAAGTATTTGCCCCATCTGTGAATATATATAGCAGGGATTCTACAGCAGCCTACATTGGTTAATTCCAGAAAAATATCAGCAATCTTCTACATGTACAGATTTAATGAGAGTGTCCCTTTAAACCACCAGTCTGGAAACAAAAGGGTTAAAAAGTGTACATTCGAAGGAGATTTTCTGTTTAAGAAACACTAAAGTGGAGATGATCTGCATCAGCCGTCTTCAAGTGACTTGTTAATGTGGAAGATGTTGAAGCTGGTTCCAAGGGGAGGCGATTGAATCTGTTCCAGCAAACACTACAGAAATGTTTGTTTGAAAAACATTAAACTCTACATTCTCCCCCCTAAATTTTAACGTTTCTGCTGAGGATTGGATGATGACTTCTCTAAGCCATTTTTGCAGGATGTCTGGCTTTATTGACGGAGAAAAAAAACCTCTAATTACAGCGCCATTAAAGTGATGAACGAAGACGGTGTCATTCCATGTTATATTACATTGACCTATTTCAAACGTTCTTGAAATACCCTTATTTGATTTGCTTTAGATTTCCTTCTGGAACAAGGCCAAGCTTTTGGTTTTATGATGTAATTTTATGATCTTGTGCATTTTTTTACAGCCCCAGACGTGCCAGTTTTGCCTGACCTTGAATGCCATTTGATATTTATACACAATTAATAGATTCACCTCTATAGAGTTCCCCATCCGGCAATGCCGCCAGTGCAATGACGGATGGATCCAAAGGGGGTCACAATGGCACTTTTAATACGGCACAACAAAGAATTATTGTCCAGCCTGACCAGCCTTTAATGTCACCACAATATTCAAAAAACTAATAACAGATCAGAACCATTACGCAAATGATTAGTGGCCTCTTCAAAATGCGGCTCACCAATAATTCTGAGGCACAATGTATTTATAATAGTTTTACAAAGCCACATCTTATTTTCTCATGTCCTCATTTGATGCTAAATGGATTGCCCATAAGATTATTGAGATCATTTTCATCAACACGAAGACCTTTATAAGTCAGAGTAGAGCTGTGCAGTGAATTATGCACGGAAACAATGTAAAAATAAATCTACAAGAACACTGTGATAGCTTATTACTTGCTAGACGTTCCTAAAACATTAGCAAAATATCAAACAATCTACGGGCTGTTCATTTGTTGAGTTATTTGCCATTAGGACTTGAAAAGATATGTAGATCTGGAAGTCTATGGCTACATTGTCCTTGGTGCTTAACCTAAAGAAAAATCTTGTGCAGGAAGAGTCAAAAGTCAGAAAGCATTGTAATAATAATAATAATCATTAATAATAATAATAATAAAATCTTTATTTATAAAGTGGCATCATATTCCACAGCACTTTAGAGATCAAAGGGTACATATGCAAATAAAATCAGACATTACAGAGCAATAACATCCTCAGAAGAAATAATAGGAATGAAGGCCCTGCTCTACCATCTGTATAATGATCCGCTATAGACCAGTGTTCAAACATCTGTCACTCTCCAGCTGTTTAAAAACTACAATCCACAGCCGAAATCAACAGGTTGGGGACCACTCCTGTAGACTAATCTCAATTACCATTCTTTATATTAAGGGGGTTGTCCCATTATGTTTTAGTGGTTGTCTTGTTTACAATATTTTTCTACTTAAAGTGCAGCCGGATATCTTGATGTATCTGGGGGCCGGCTCTGCAGAGTTTTTTTCTATGACAAGTCCTACTCGGCAATCTCCGTCAGCTCCATAGAGAACAGGGCAGCCAGGACATGAGCCTCGTGATGCTACTCTCATCTCGGAAAGTGACAAGGGGTCTGAGAGGAATGCATCTGACCCCTCATTCTCTTGATATGTGTGGATCTTATCACTGAGACACCCACATATAAGCGAGTTAAGCCCTATCCACAGGATTGTCTTTTGGGAAAACCCCTTGAAGGGATTAAAAGAAAGGAAAATCTTTAAAAAAATTCCTTGTAGTAATAGTATGGTAAGCAAAAACAGAAATCCAAAGTCCTATAAAAATAGCCTTTTTTTTTAAAATATCTTGTGACAGTATGATAAAAACAGCAACAGGGAATTCACACCACCAAAAGGCCTCCAAAGGTTCCCCTGTTGGAGATTTGTCATTCAGGGAAATTCTTAAGTTTGGCTGTTTTCAAAACATTTGGTTCAGAACCAAATCAATAATTTCTTCTGGGAGTTGATATATAACGCCTCTAGTCTTTGAAAACAGATTTTTAAACTATTTTTTTAGTTTCTTGCCTGGTCCCCACCCTAAGGTTCAGGATAAATAACAGAAATAGGTAGCTGCAATTTTCTAAGATTCCAGACTCTCAACGAATCTACAAAATATCAAATAGATTTGCTCATCTCTAATTCTCACACAATGGCCTACATTTATGAAATCCTTTGTGACAGTTTTTGTCTTACTTTGTACTCTAAAGAAAGTACAAACTGCCTGCACATGTATTTAAAGGTAGATCCAGTGGCAGGTTCCTCTAATAAATGCCATTGGGGTGAATCCCCCCGTGCCCAATAAGTTTGTAAATCCTCCTACTGCATCTTCTGTGTGAAGCTCCTGGTAGATCCGAGATGGTAGGTTTCCTTTAACAAGGGCCCGCAACACATTTGTGTCACGTCTGCACTAAGCCCAATGTGCCACAAATTACAATGCAATAGCGGTGCAGATACTTCTTAAATACCTGTGCAAGCCGTTTTCCTCTATAAGAATGTGCAAAGTCCAACAAAAGTGTGGTGCAAAGTCCTTAGTAAAAGTCCCCCTCTTTGTTAAAGGTGCATCAAAAAATGTTAATCCACTCTGTAGGAGTAGTGCAGGGAGGGCCAGATTCATGAAGAACGTGCGTCACATTTCATGAATCTGTCGCACATTGCACAGGGAAACTGCCCATTGGCCATGCACCACATTTATTACTGCGACTCGACAGAATTGCAGAAAAAGGTGCATCATAAAATGTGATAAATGTACAGTAAGCTATTTGCTGACATTTATTAAAGCATTTGCACAAGTTTCCTGTCGGAATTGGAAAGAACATGCAAATTATCTGCACAAGTATTTAAAAGGTGTCCGTGCCACATTTGTGGCGCAACTGCACTGTGAATGCCATGTCACAAATTTCAGCACATAAAGGGGCATTTCTGTGCAGAGTCGGACCGTGTGTCACATTTATTAATGTGACTCGACAGAATTATGTTGCCCGCTCTATGTTAAAGGTACACCAGAAAAGTTGGTGTACACTTCTTGAGCAGTGCAGTGGGGTGCCAGATTCTTGAAAACCGTGCGGCACATTTCATGAATCTGCACGCTCCACAGACAAAGTGGACGTTTGATAAACATGGGCCAGGCAAAATTTACGTCAATGGCAGCCATGAGCTATCTGACGTCTTTGCGGCTGGCTCACAGCTTTCGGACTTTGATTTCATGTGAATTCACCCTAAGATTCTAGACAGGCGGGTTACAGTCCACTTAGAATTAGTATATACTGCCTGCGTAGAATGTTTAAAAACAACTTTATAAAATTTTTGCTAAAAACACTTATTAGTCACTCAATCTGCATCAGTCAGGTATTGGCCAGCTTGCTAGACTAGGCATTTGATTGCTGAGGATCTGATATTGTGACCTTATTGGGGCACATTTACTTACTCAGTCCAGTCACGATCCCGTGGCACGTTGTCCGACGAGGATTCGGGTCTGCCGGGATTCACTACGGTCGTGCGCCCGATATCCAGCAGGTAGCAAGAGCAAGAAGAAGTGTCATAATGACCATGAATTGTTAACAATTTTTATTAAAATACATACACAGAACCAAAAGAGACCAAAAGAATAGATAAAAACACTTAAAAAGTGTACTGGTATACACTGCAAAGACTTAGTGAGGTGAAAACAATAAAATCACCATCACAAACCCCTCTGGCTGTAACAAATTCAAGCTGTGTTTATGTAAACAATTTATGTAAACAATAATGTAAACAGATGAGATACATCACAAGTCAATAGGATAGATGGGAATATACTAAAACCCCTCTCTATACAACCTGTCAGATGAAAAAGGTTTGCAAGGTGTGTCAGTCAATAAACAGACCAAGGAATGTGCGAGGGGTAATGAACACCTAACTCACCCAGGACGTGTGAGGTGTCACTGCTGCGCCAAGGTCTGCCAGAGTTCACCTTCTTCTTCCTGGTGCATGTAAGTGCTGATCTTGCGACACAATTCCGTTTTTTAAATTCTACGGTTTTCCGAAGCCGGCGGGTTGTCCAACGGCCACGCCCCCCCCCCCCCCCCCACAATCTGATCGCGTGCTCCAAAATCCCAGGGCAATTTGGCGCAAAACGGAAATATTCAGGAAACCCGACAAAATGGCGGCGTTCGGACCCTTAGTAAATGAGCCCCATTGAGTTTGATTCCTCAGTGCACTTATGCTATTACCAGCTGACACTGTCCATAATGAAAGTCTGTTTGCGCCAGACACATTTCTACATCATTGATATTCACCAAGATGCTTCCCCAAAGGTGCTATTATTAGAAGTGCACCCCAGTTTCAGGTTGATTTACAGCGCACAATTCCCCCCCATGGCATTGTTACTAGCCACCAGCATGTGAGATACAACTGAGATGTGACCTAAGGGACTGTCTGGATTACGTTACACTGTATATAATTTATAATTATAATTTACATTTTTTTTTCTTTAATGCAAAATACAAGATTAAAAACTATTTATCTAATATATTGAAAAAAAAAGAAAACTACAGACTACCCTAATTAAAATTAAGTGTGAAGCCCTAGGGTATTTGCACACATTGCAGATTACATGTTGATTTTACACATGAAATTTGTTGAATATCCGCAGCTTAACTAGCATTAAAGGGGTTATCCGGGTTTAAAAAATTTTTTATGGCCGGGCTGGGGAGGGACAGTTAAACATAATAAACATGTACTTACCTCCTCCGGCGCCGCCGATGTCCCGTGCCACGGTCACTTCGATCCGTGCCCCTGTAAACAAACAGGGGCACGGAAGCCGCACACAAGGAGCTTCCGGTCCGCGTTGTGGACGGCTCCTCTCATCCGTCCCTATCTCTCAGCGTTGTAAGCGCTGGGAGATGGTGCGCATGGGAGCTTCCGGCCGGCCGGAAGCTCCCTCTACGCCCTTGTACTGAAACCGGCGCACGGAAAAGACGGGCCGCGGCGCGGGACATCGGCAGCACCGGAGGAGGTAAGTACATGTTTATTATGTTTAAATAGCCCTCCCCAGCCCGGCCATAAAAAAAAATTTTAAACCCGGATAACCCCTTTAAAGTGAATGTGATTTGAAAAAAGTCACTTTTCTTTTGTGTCCTGTGTGAAAATCTGCAGCAAATCCGCACTTCATCCACATCACGTTGATGATTGGCTGCCGGTTTTTGCTTTAAGGTGAAAAAAGGGGTTAAAAAAATGCATGAGGAAAAAAACAAATATAAATCTGCATCGAAAACGCACTTGAAAACCATTCATATTTGATGTAGATTTCAATGTAGATTTTCTGCATGAAATGTGTGCATATAGCCTTGACATCATGGCCGTTACCGTTAACAGTGAGATACATAAAATCAAAGAAATAAAAAATGTATCTCCAGTAGTTATAAAGTTATTTTTATACTTTTTGACAATGTGTTTATTACTAAAAAAATAGGAAAAAGAGTATAGTAAAATAGTCCTGAGCTTTTAGTACAGAATGTGAGATAATTTATCCAGTCGTTCTCATGGACCCCTTAGAGCTGAACTTAGCAAAGTACACATAATCCATCTTGAAATACAGTGTGTTGTTAAATAGAAATATCGCATTGATGCTCATACGTACTTTTCTGGTCAGGTTGAATGTTACATTTTAGTTTCTGAGCAGACATAACATGAGAGGTAGTGGATTAGACAGGTAAATCTGTTATGTACATCAGCATCTCCATTCTTCATCATTACACAAATGTCAAAAAGAAGCCTTGAAAATTTATTGCAGAAATATGCGCAGCGAGAGGCATCCTCCATATTAAATATGCAAAGTACAACTTGGATGGATTAAAGGAAGATCAAGTCCGTGTTGAAAGCAGATTTTCCTCTTAGGCTAACCTGTATCGTGTTTTTCAAGGAAAAGAAAAAAATCCACTGTGTTCTAGCTCATGTAATACTGAATATTCTACTAATGCTTTATGTCATATTCAGAGGAACTCAGTGTTACATCTAATGCTCAGCACATCACAGACATATTCAGAAAACCTTCTAGCACCACCATTACATCCACTACTGACAATAGATGATGTTTCAGCTTATCTACTCTACCCCCACCCAGGGCCGCCACTTGGAAGTTTGGGGCCCCTGACTGGCAAATTTTGTGGGCCCCCACAGAATGATCAGCCACCACTGTGTACACAGTAACTTAAGGCCTCTTCTCCTTGGGGCCCCCTGAACACAGTCACTCTAAGCCCCCCCCTCCTGATGGTGGCCCTGCTCTCACCAACAATGACCCTGTGTCAAGGCTGTGTGCCAATGCTCGTGGCCTTTAGGACAATAAAAGTCAAGAGGGAGGAGGGGAGGCAGGGGGATTTATCATCACAATTGTCTGGTTTGTATTACTACTTTTTGAGACTTTTTTTGTCTTAGATGAGACAATAAAGTCTCAGAACGCAGTAGAAAAAAACAACATGATGGACTCCCCTATAGGTGCTGTGAGCTAGTTGCAGGTTGTATAGTATGTAACAACAGCAACACCTAGTGCACCAAGTGGAAATATTGTGCTGTTTATTTATGCATATGTATATATTCTGCTTGTAGTACAAAATACCTGGTGCATATGAAGACTGTTCTATTGGTTGGTCCCCTGGAACTTTCCCAAGTCTGAGTCCTAAAGTCTATAAATATTGGTTTAGCTCTGAGATTTGGATTCTTCTTAGTCTTCTACTACTACAGAACTGACAGAGAGAAATACTGATATGTGCTGCTGATGCACCAGAGCTGATACAGCTCCAAAGAGATTTGCCAAGCTCTGGAAACCATTGCAGAGTAGTATTATGTATACTCCAACCAGCCTTAGGACAACCATTGTATAACATCAGCATGGAAAGTTCCACAGTCCATTACTGCTACTGACCTATTTGTTCTACAATAAAGGAACTGCAATCATCGTGTTTCCAATTGTGAGTCCCTGACTAAAGCTATAATATCATGGGCCTCCCCTGTAACATCAGCTGGGAACCTTCATACATACCTCTCAACCATTATGGATTCAGCAGGACAATCTCGCTGTCCTGGGTGGAAGGAAGGATATCACAGGACATCAACTCTAACAGCATCGGGTTGAAGCAGATAGAGCTGATTACAGTGATAATGCAGGGAGCTATCAGCTCTCTCTGTCCCTAAGTTGCTGTTGTGTGTAGCAGAGGTTGGCAGACACAATGATATGAAGCCTGCCAGCTTCACTATTACACACAGCAGTAGCAGAATAGAGGAGAGAAGAGCTTCTGTGGGGAAAGGTGAGTATCTGTGTTTTTTATTAAGCAGTAACAAGGAGGAGAAGGTGCCCCAGTATGAAGGGTAGCTGCTAAGGCGGGCACAATTTAAAGGGAAGCTGCTTGGGGACACAGTGTGAGTCCTCTATAAGCAAGACATCTCTCCATGTCACTAATCCCCACAGATAAAGTGTCACATAGTAAAGATTTCAATACATCTCATATCTGAAGATACTCTATGAGGCACTGTCCACATTGGTTACAAAATGCAACTCAAAATAAAAAAAAGGCAGCCCTACTGCAAAGTGTAGTTTCTACATTCTCATTTGGTAAACATAATCTATAGATATGACAAATTTGGTGTAAATGTATTGTAACATAATAGTAAACTTTAGTCCTCAGAAATGAGAGAAAGCTGCATTATCAACTTTCTTGTCTGCAATGTCCCCCCTCCCCTTTAAAAAACATTGTTCTGCTGCCTTTATACCTCTGCCTTCAGATGATATTCATAATTTCTGATTAAAGTGAAAGAGTTAACTCCTCATTTACATATTCAATTTTCATATTTTGCTGCCAATGTAAAGGTTAACAGCTCTGCGCACAAAGTGTCGGTGTTCAGATTTTCCATTTCTGCTGATTTTCGTTTCTCACAATGTGTTAATGGTTTGTGTTAATTGGGAGTCGTCTCAATGAAACCATTCCAAGCGATCAGCAGTCTGGTGTTCTCCCCGAGCGGTGCAACAAGTCCACCGTAGCAGGAAAGTAATTATTTACCATGGGATCAGTCTGTGTGAGTGCAGAGGATGTTGTTATGTTATGTAATAATGGTTATGTCTGTCTGTATAAACAATCACATACATTACCTGCACATAATGTGTTAGCACCCGCGTGGCATGACCACTTAATGCATGTGTCTGATTAGTAAACTGGAGATAATTACAAATCACAGGGGATCATGCGGTAAGGTGTAATGAATATATCACATATATACAGAGCAGTGCGATATATATGGACAGAAACTTGGAGTCATTTTACTTCTTTGTTATTTGATCAGATAGGGCATCTTCAGAAGAGCAGTAACTCCTGTTAATGTTAATGTCTTCATTAATCTGGTGCCCCCTGCACTGCTCAGGAAGTGTGCACCATTTTTTATTTTTTTTTTGTTTCATTGGGGTAAAGTGCTGCCAAAGAAAATTCTATTTTCTCCTATGTCAAAAGGTTGGATGGCGCTTTTTTAAAGTATGTAGCCATCACTTGGGAAAACTCTAGAAGTATTAAAGCTCCCTCTAGTGGTGACTCAGGAAGACAGAAACTTACCTTTACAGTGTTTTAGTTGTGGTGTTGGAGTTCTGTGTCTCTAAAACTGCAATGTCATAAAAATATTATTGATTGCTCCTCCGTGAAGGCTCAGCTAATAGTCCCATTACCTGAAAAACACATAAAATGTATTCCCATCTTCATTAAAGAGGAATAAATCTACAGCTGCTTGGTTGATGGGCAGGTTGGGATTTCATGTCAATAGGATCACAACTGATAAATTGATTTGTAATTTCTTTATTAATTGTGAAAAAATAGTCCACAAATACAAGGTTAAATAAATGTTTTATAATGAACGCCTATCAGGGTGTTTTTATGCACTCAGTTTAAGGAAAAAAATTAACAAATTCTTTAATGCGTTATGAACAACAATTTTCTTTAGTTATATCCAAAGCAACATGTTAACACTCTACTGGCTTCCTTTTAGTAAAAAGAAGTGTGTTGTAGAAGCTCAGGTGGTATTTTACATGACTGCTGGAAATAATGGCTGATAATTCTCTGATATCTTCAAACTGCATGGAAATGAGCATAACCTAATGGAAAAAAACATTAACTGTGACTGATGTTAATCCTGATATTACTCGTAATGAAGTTCTATAGGTGTAAAAATTACAGGGCAAGCATCATAATGTCATATTGTGCTTTGGTAGGTAGTAGGTTGCGACCCAGATACAAAATTTAGGTTTCAGCTCTGGAGCTTCTGGGTCACCCCATTGTTATGATGTGTAGGACAATCATAGTATCCATTAACAGTTAAAAGGCTAATTCAGCTTTGCTACATCCTTAGGCTGCATTCACATGGACGTGTGCTTGTCTGTCTGTAGCCCAGGCGAGCACATATTAGCGCACTGGAGAGGAGAAGTGGTGAGTGCTGCTTACCCCTCCCCTCTCCATAGAAAATAGCGTTACCCGGCCGTACATACGTGTCATTGACACTGCCGTCTGCGGGGCCGTACATGCGGCCACAAATTTGCGGCCGCATGTACGTCCCCATAGACAGAAATAGCGGCACGGCGGGGATCCGATGCCACACATGTGTGGCACCGATCTGGGCTGCACACCACAAAAAGATAGAGCAAGCTCTATCTTTCAGCGGATGCGCGGCCGTGTGCCGCTATTTCCTATGGAGTGAGGAGGGGTCACCTCCTCCTCACCTCCAGCACACGGCGGTATGCCCGCACGGCGGGCATACCGCGTGTGAAAGTACCTGAAGATAGAGCATACTCCCCATAGAGCATATCTTTTCCCCATGTACAGAACGGCACCGTACCGCTGCCGTGCCATAGCCGCAAATTTATGGCCGTATATATACATCCCCATGACGGCCGTGTGAGTGGGGCGTTAGATTTTATTCAATAACAATGTAGCACATGCCCATCATTCTACACTTATCATGCAGCTTATCGAGAGGTTTTGTTCTCCTTCCTTTCATGTGTAACTTGTAAGAAGCTTCAGGGAAACGTCTATTGTAGTTTTATGTCTAATATGAAATATATCTATTTTTACTGCTATTCTTCTTGGTTTTAAAGCCTTGAGAAGTGATGTTGACTCTAACAATACTGAGAGATCCCAGTAATTTCATTTTTACCAAACTCTCAGCTCTCAAATAAAGAAGGATTTCATTTGCAAATGTGCTGAGTTATATAATGTTCACTTGTACTTGTCACAAAGTATAAATCAGCTTTCTAAAATAAAAGAAATACAGGACCTAAAAGGCTAGAGAGTGGATATACTAAATCCAGGAGTCAGCGTGGATGGTGCTTTCTCTGCAGGACTCCTGGTATTCTACACAAGTCTCTACACAAGCAGTATGGGAAACCCTGGCATTTTTTTAAATTTTGTCTTACATTTCAAAAGCTGCATTGTTGCGTAATGAAAATCTGAGGTAGCAAAATTTAATGTGTACCTTGATAACTTACAGGTTAAGGCCCAGGTTTAACACCAATGCCCTTTTACATTTTGGGTTTCATTCTTTCTATGTCATAAAAAGAGAGGGTTTATTTTATTGCAGAGCACTTGCAGTACATTGTTAATAGGCTTCTGTCGAATTAAACTCTGAGACCCAGATATCTCATAAAATAGAAGAAAATGGAACAGATGCTGGCAGGCATGTTTTGAGTTCAAGTTGTATATAGCATTGCTTCCAGCTTTTTTTTACATTTTTGAAATGATGAATATACTGCTACACATTCAATGAAGCATTGTACTTGCCATTTTTCATGCTGGTTACATGCTGATAGGATGGGGTATCATTGAGTTACAGGTCAAGGGGCACATGTGATAGCCTGGATGAACCTGAAGTTCCTCAGTAAACATTTTAGAAGCAGCCAGCATTGAGAATACAGAAGTCCTGTGCTGTGGTGCAGAGTGAGCCTGGCTCGTGCGGAACACGTATCATTACTCTCATGATTGGTGTAGTCGCTGTGACCTTTCCAGCTCAGTAAGGCATGAAAAGCACATGAATTATTAAGAAATTATTATGTACAGGTTACATGAATAGGGAAATGTACTTCCCTGGGGTATATATTGTTTTATACAGAGGAGAAAGGACATTCAAACCACAGGGGGGTAGATACTTATTTGATCCTATGAGTTTATGAGTTACCAAATACTGTATATTAAGAAAATGGCGGGATGTGCTCTGTTTAATGAGATATCTCAAGCTCACTATTCTGTATACCTGTGTTATATGTCATATCTGGTTCTTCAAACATCAGATAATGGTTGTTTTCAGGGCTTTGTAGCTCAGTTTCCCTGATCCGTGGGTGGCATGGGACATGAGATGAACTGTATCTGTAAGTAACTCACAAGATAAGTCATTCTGACCAGAGTCAAGTTGCTTGCCTGGGATTCCTTCAAATACCAGTAGTTGGACTATGCATCAGTTTCCACCTGCCTACAGGCATTGTATAAATGTTAGGGATAGACGGTGCTTATCTTTGGTTTGAGCATATATTTATCTAAATTTGTACACTTATGATGCACCAGTCCTTACTATTTATAGTTTTTGTTTGGGTCAGGAGTAGAGATGGGCGAATCGCTTCGAACGAAGTGGAATTTGTTCCAAATTTCAGGAAAACTTTGATTCGCCATGAATCTGAAGTTTACGGTGAGTTTTTTTCCCCCTTTATTAGCAAAATGGGTGCAAGCACAATGGGGGTCATTTACTAAGGACCCGATTCGCGTTTTCCCGACGTGTTAATCGAATATTTCCGATTTGCGCCGATTTCCCCTGTATTGCCCCGGGATTTTGGCGCACGCGATCGGATTGTGGCGCATCGGCGCCGGCATGCACGCGACAGAAATCGGGGGTTTGGCCGAGCGAAAACCCGACGGATTTGGAAAAAACGCCACCTTTAAAAAAAGAAATGTGTCTCTTGGGACGCGCTTACCTTCACTTGATCCGGCCCGGTGAACTACAGCGCGTTCAGATGCTTTTCAGCGCAGTCACCTGGTGGACGGCGGAGGAACTACCTTGATGAATCCCGGCCGGACCCGAATCCAGCGCAGAGAACGCGCCGCTGGATCGCGAACGGCCCGGGTAAGTAAATCTGCCCCAATGTGTTACATGAGGTAGAGAACTCTGGGATGAAGAAAGGAACACTCTCAATGACATGTGCAGACCTGTAAGCCAATCAGCGACCGGCAGGCTTATGTGATTTCACACAACACTTGCGGAGTTTGCAGTAGAGAAGCTATCCTGCCTGGCCAGTAGTGTGGCATCAGAGCGAGTGTCATCGTTACACCAAGGAGAACCCGCTTGTCCACCCATAATGTGGAGAGACTGACATTTGTCAAGATGAATCAGGCGTGGATTGGCAAGAATTTCAACAGAGCAATGCCTTATGCATCAGATTAGATCAGCCATGACAACTCTCCCAAACGTTGAGAAATGAGTCTGGATTCTAACTACCTGCCACAGCCACTATTCTGATGCCACACATCTGCTTCCAGTTGCTCCATTTGCCTCCGACCATCTTTACCAGGGAATGGAATTGTCACCCACCTCCACACTCTATCATTGTGCCCCTTTCTGACCTCCTGTTACTGCTGCTGGCACCTCCACACTTCAGTGTCATTGTGCCACTCTGTGGCCTACCATGTTGCTGCCAGCTCCAGAATTTGTCATTGTGCCACTCTATGACCTTATGCTGCTTCTGCTTCCACCTCCACACTTTGTCACTGTGCCACTATGTGGCCTACCATGTTGCTGCCAGCTCCAGAATTTGTCATTGTGCCACTCTCTCAGATCATGGTGCTGCTGCCACCTCCAGAATTTGTCATTGTGCCACCCCCTGACCTCATGCTGCTGCTGCTGCCACCTCCACACTTTGTCATTGGGACACTATGTGGCCTACCATGTTGCTGCCAGCTCCAGAATTTGTCATTGTGCCACTCTATGACCTCATGGTGCTGCTGCTGCTTCCAACTCCACACTTTTTCATTTTGCCACTATGTGGCCTACCATGTTGCTGCCAGCTCCAGAATTTGTCAGTGTGCTACTCCCTGACCTCATGCTGCTGCTACCACCTCCTGAATTTGTCATTGTGCCACTCTCTGACTTCATGCTGCCCCCTTTGCAGTTCTTTTTTGGCAAAGACATAATATTTTAAGGGAAATTTTAAAGAGTGATGCAGGCGTCTCTAATCTTCAAATTCAAATTTAAATAAAAAATTTCAACTTCAAATTCATTTCAAACTTCAAATTCATTTCAAACTTCATCATTGTGCCACACTGTGGCCCACCATGTTGCTGCCACCTAAAGAATTTGTCATCGTGCCACTCTCTGACCTATTGCTGCTTCTGCCACCTCCAGACTTTGTCATTGTGCCACTCTGTGGCCTACCATGTTGCTGCCAGCTCCAGAATTTTTCATTGTGCCACTCTGTGGCCTACGATGTTGCTGCCACCTCTATAATTTGTCATTGTGCCACTCTGCGGCCTACTTATGCTGCTGCCAACTGACCGCTGTCTCCCTGGAACATTCTATGATTTCAATAATGCTGTTTTCACCCTCCACCACTCTATGACGTTGCCACTATGTTTGGTTTTCTCCTTCATTTCATCTGTCAGAAGGAATGAAAAGCTTCAGGATTGATAACCAAAAGCAGAAGTGGATACAGAACCACACAGTCATCTCTGTTCTGTTTGTTTTTGGCTTTAGCAATGCTGATGGATCATTGACTGCTTTAAAACCGACCTTGGCCCTCATCTCAGTCCTTTCTAGCTGGCACAGACGTTACCTTGTCAGGCTGCGTTCCTGCTTCAGTTATTTGGTCAAGTTGGCCCCTGTAAGTGCCCATGTAATTGAAGAGTGAAGCAATTCTAAGAGCGGCAGCTGTCATGTGTGCGTCATATTAAAACACTGTATTGTTTGAAGACCAGACCACGCTCTCTATGCATATTTGAGCATGGTACAATGTTCTACAACACCCTACAGGCTCTCTGAAGCCAGGAAATACCTGTTATTTAATGTGATTCGTCATGATTCGGTTCCGGTCGAATCAAATTTTTCAAAAAATTCTGCAAACCAGGCCGAATAAAATTTTGAAAAATTAGTTTTTTCTGTTCAATATCGAAAGATATTATCGAAAGATAACATATGACAAAACTCAAGGCATAGCCAGTATATCAGGTACATGCTGTGTCTATACATTTTCTTACAATTTGAGAAAAGGGCGCCCAATAACTATCAATTCGGTAATATCATTCAAGAGTGTTCTTGTCTGAGGTAAACAATATTTAGGACAACATAAAGATTATTTCTGTTCATGTGAAGCATATAGGTAAATGTTGAAGATGACCGCGTCTCAAGTTACAAGTATTAGTAACAATACTAACAGCAAATTAAATATCAATAACAAAGCACATTTGACACAAAAGTACAGAGGGAAGTACACAAGGGATGAAGAGGGAAATGCAATGTCTCAGGAAACCTTTCTTTACCACTAAAATAGAACTAGGGAACATAGATAAGAGTCCAATCTCTGGAAATAGTGGAATAGTGTCTGACCATAGTTTATTGTAGAGTGTGAAAACCGCTTTCCACAGGTTCCCCACCCCAGGGTAGGCCCACCAAATATGTAACATGGAACCATGTTCCCGGTTGCACCTCCAACAGGTGTCAGCTACCGAGGGAAACATCTTATGTAGCTTTGCTGGGGTTCGGTACCACCGAGCCATGATTTTGAAGTTCATCTCTTGAATTTGTGACGAAACGGAGACTTTATGTGTCAAAACAGCCACCTTATCCCATTCCTCCTCAGAGAACGTTTTGTTCAAAGCTCTCTCCCATGTCTGTCTGTAAGGAACAGGCGCTTTCTTAGCCCTCTCCCTCAGCAACCACCCATAGACTGCAGAGATCAGATGTCTAGGCGCGGCCTTATTCGTGAAGATCTGTTCTATGAATGTCAGTTCCCTTGTAAGAGATTGTGTGTGACCTAAGGACTGCAGGAAACTACTCAATTGATTAGCCATAAACCATCTGCTACCCCTCATGTCAGCGGGAAACCACCTTTCCAGGGATTATATATCACGGCCTTCCAGTGCATGTCGTGCCTGTGCCACCGAATTTGTCGAAAGTCCAAAAAGTTCAGGGTTCAGATCTCGCAGTGGACATCTCGGGTCCATGACATAGGGCCAGGTATAGAGGTCAAGTTGTGACGTCTCCTCAACTTGTCCCAGCTACCAAGAAGTATTTTGTATAGAGGTGTACAAGAGGACGACATATCTCGATTTGCAGCTGGGAGCCACAGTGATGCCATCAAAGGTGCTGAATTTAAAGATGCTTTCAGCATTGTCCATGACTTGGAAGGCAAGCTCAAGACAGCATCAGCCAAGCAGGATATCAGGGAGGCTTCATAGTATAAGCTCACATCAGGCAGACCCGCCCCGCCCAATTCTTTAGGCCTGGTGAGAAGGTTGTGTGACATCCGGGGTCTAGAGGATTCCCAAACAAATCCCGATATTATCCTTTTAAGTCTACTTAAATAGGAGGAAGCTACGTGTATGGGAATTGTTTGGAAAAAGTAGAGTATTTTTGGCAAAATGTCCATTTTAATTACACTGATCCTTCTGAACCAGGAAAGTGGGAGGCACTTCCAGGTGAGAAGATCCTTCTCAATTGAAGCTAAGAGTGGCTGGTAATTAACTTGAAAGAGATTAGACAAATCTGTTGGGATTTGTACCCCTAGATAAGTGATGGCACTCTCGGCCCACCGAAAGGGGAACTCAGCCTTAATATCTCCCACCAAGCTATCAGGAAGATTGACATTGAGAATTTCGAATTTGGTGAAATTCACTTTGAAGTTCGATAATTCTGAGAAGGTTTTAAACTCTGCCATAACTGTTGGAAAGGTTGTGCGTGGTTGGGTGATGAAGCCCTTAATGGATGCATTAGCCCTAATGGCATTTGCCAACCTATCCCTTGCGCATAGCGTTTTCTGATCAAGAATTTGCAGGATTTGTTGTTTAACGGAAGAACGTTCTGCTCTTAAGACCTCGGTTTTCTGTCTTTTGTCTGCGGATTCAAGGGAGGCCAGAGTAGATAGCAAAGTCTGAAGTTTAAAGGCATTTTGTCTCTTAATCCTGCACCATGTGACATAAATACTCTGCGTAGGTCACACTTTAATCCCTCCCACATGAGTGGAGCATTATTATGATCAATTGAGTTGCCTCTCTTGAATCCCTCGATGGCCACCTTTACTTTGGTCATGCAGAGGGCTTCTTTCAATTGATGATCATTCAGCCGCCATGAGAATGTCTTTCTTCTCTGGTGGTAGGGCCTAATATCACCCACTACACGTGCGTGGTCTGACCGTATAATAGAGTCAATGGAACATGTGGGACTAAGATCAAGAAGAGAGTGGGAGACTAAGATTACATCAATGCGACTGTATGTGTTATGGACACTAGAATAGTGACTATAATCCCTTTGTGCTGGATGCAATATTCTCCAAAGGTCCACTAGGTTTAATTTGGCTAACTCCTGTTGCAGTCTACAGGTGGCCGCAAATAAGATTGAGGACTTACCTTCAGATGTGTCAAGGTCTGGGTCAAGTGGCACATTCAGATCACCGCCAAGTATGATGGCAGATCCCCCAGCAAAGTCTGCCAGATCCTCCAGGAGGCGAATACCATATGCAATTTGCCCTGTATTTGGAAAATAGACATTAGCCAATGATCTTAAGGAAAGATTTAAGGAAAAGAAACCTGCCCTCTTGGTCTATCTGAGAGTCCAAGACCTGCGGGGAGAAGGAGGAGTGAAATGCCACCGAGACCCCCTTAGATTTCTGAATTGGATTTGGTGCATGAAACCACACGTTATAAAATTTGTTGCGACAAGTAGGAACGCAGGAAGTCTTAAAATGTGTTTCTTGAAACATGACTATTTGCACACGTTTTTTGTGGAGCCCATATAGAATTTGCCCGCGTTTCCCTGGTCTGTTCAAGCCCCTAGCGTTATACGTGGCAAAAGAAAGATTGGTCATTGTACGCTGGTTGTGGGATAGGGGAGGAGGGAAGAAGAAATAGAAACAAAAGAGACAGGACAAACAAGGCTAGACACAGACTAATAGATCCGAACAAAGACAAACACAGACTCAGACAGGGGGTGCACAAATATAAAACTTCCGATCGGATGGAACTTAACTAACAGCAAAGAAAATATAGAATCAATATGTTGGCCTCTCCTTGCTAATAGGAAGAGGCCAAATCAACCAGTAGTTATACTCTAATCTACACTCTGATGTTATACACTAGGCAACACTACGTGTCGCAGACCTTACGTGGGAACTGGAAAACTAGTGATGGTCTTGCATTAGCACCAAACCCTCAGTTGTATAGGCAAGGCAAGACAATTAAACAGCAATGAGCTGTATCCTAACTTATTAGAACTAAGTTAACAAAGCAATTCCACATTTCCCTCAATCATGCTATAACTCAAACAACATCACAGGGTGTGTGGAACCCGATTTCTAAGAACAAAGACAGTCCTGAGAGCACACGCGGCTCAAGGTGGTCCCTGAGATGTAGCGCTCCTGGACCTTTTAGGGTCCCTTTGCTGTTTCGGTGGGACCTTATTCCATTGCTCCCTCGGGGGAGACAGCGGCAGAGAGATCGGACTCGGCCAGTCCGGAAGTGACACCATTGGAAGCTCAAATGTTCCTAGAAATTTGGGCAAGTCACCCAGGTGTCTGAAAGAAGCACTCTTCCCCTCTTTCTTGGCCATCAGTTGGAAGGGATATCCCCATCTATAGGGAATTTCACGTTCCCGCAGCAACTGTAATAAGGGCTTGAGAGCTTTCCTAATCAGCAGCGTGCGTCTAGCCAAGTCTGGAAGGACCAGGATAGGTGAGTCACCATGGTGTTAACCATCAGAGTCCCTAACTCGCTGTAGGAGGCGTTCTTTCTCTTTATAGAAATGAATTCGACAGATGACATCCCGTGTGCATTTAGGATCCGTGGACCGTGGACCTAAAGTACAGTGAATTCTATCAATCTTTTTGTTAGGAAACATTTGCAGCAAGTTACCAAAGAATTTCTGGGCCCAACCCTCTAGTTGGGCTGGTAGAACCTCCTCCGGAATTCCGCGAATCCGCAAATTATTTCGTCTATGGCGATTTTCTATATCATCAATATGATCCACGATATCAGCTATTTGAGATGAATGTTGTATGATGACCTCTTTATGAGAATGAATAACATCACACAACCCCTCTTGTTGTTCCTCCACTGCCCCCCGCCACCTGTAGTAGCATGATCACTGGGAGAAGGGCTCTGAGCAGAAGCCCAACATGGGGAAGCCCCCAGGGAGGCTGAATGTGTCATAGGTAGAGATGAGCGAACATGCTCGTCCGAGCTTGATGCTCGGTCGAGCATTAGGGTACTCGAAACTGCTCGTTGCTCGGACGAATACTTCGCCCGCTCGAGAAAATGGCAGCTCCCGCCGTTTTGCTTTTTGGCGGCCAGAAACAGAGCCAATCACAAGCCAGGAGACTCTGCACTCCACCCAGCATGACGTGGTACCCTTACACGTCGATAGCAGTGGTTGGCTGGCCAGATCAGGTGACCCTGGGATAGACTAGCCGCTGCCCGCGCTGCTCGGATCATTCTGTGTCTGGATGCCGCTAGGGAGAGAGCTGCTGCTGGTCAGGGAAAGCGTTAGGGTGTTCTATTAGCTTACTGTTAGGCAGGAGTGATTTGCAAAGAACCCAACAGCCCTTCTTAGGGCTACAATAACGTTCTACTTTTTTTATTTTAATTTGCATCTAGTACCATTTTGTGAGGAATTAGCAGGGGGACTTGCTACCGTTGTGTTTAGCTCTTAGTGGCACACATATCCATAGCAAAGACCGAAGTGGGAAAATTTAGTAGGGGTTGGATTTCAATTAGGCACTAACTCAGTGTCATCTCATCTGGCATAGTAGTGTGCTTTGATACTTGGCTAGAAAATAGCCATAGGAGAATACAAAGAGCTTACTTACGCCTACAGTAGCGTTCTATATATTTGATTTCTGGTTGATCTGCTGGTGGCTGTACTTTCTGCAGTGCATGTACTAGCCAATTCTGAGCAATTTGTAGTGAGACTTGCGACCGCTGTGTTCTGCGCTTAGTGACGCACATATCCATAGCAAAGACTGAAGTGGGAAAATTTAGTAGGGGTTGGATTTCAATTAGGCACTAACTCAGTGTCATCTCATCTGGCATAGTAGTGTGCTTTGATACTTGGCTAGAAAATAGCCATAGGAGAATACAAAGAGCTTACTTACGCCTACAGTAGCGTTCTATATATTTGATTTCTGGTTGATCTGCTGGTGGCTGTACTTTCTGCAGTGCATGTACTAGCCAATTCTGAGCAATTTGTAGTGAGACTTGCGACCGCTGTGTTCTGCGCTTAGTGACGCACATATCCATAGCAAAGACCGAAGTGGGAAAATTTAGTAGGGGTTGGATTTCAATTAGGCACTAACTCAGTGTCATCTCATCTGGCATAGTAGTGTGCTTTGATACTTGGCTAGAAAATAGCCATAGGAGAATACAAAGAGCTTACTTACGCCTACAGTAGCGTTCTATATATTTGATTTCTGGTTGATCTGCTGGTGGCTGTACTTTCTGCAGTGCATGTACTAGCCAATTCTGAGCAATTTGTAGTGAGACTTGCGACCGCTGTGTTCTGCGCTTAGTGACGCACATATCCATAGCAAAGACCGAAGTGGGAAAATTTAGTAGGGGTTGGATTTCAATTAGGCACTAACTCAGTGTCATCTCATCTGGCATAGTAGTGTGCTTTGATACTTGGCTAGAAAATAGCCATAGGAGAATACAAAGAGCTTACTTACGCCTACAGTAGCGTTCTATATATTTGATTTCTGGTTGATCTGCTGGTGGCTGTACTTTCTGCAGTGCATGTACTAGCCAATTCTGAGCAATTTGTAGTGAGACTTGCGACCGCTGTGTTCTGCGCTTAGTGACGCACATATCCATAGCAAAGACCGAAGTGGGAAAATTTAGTAGGGGTTGGATTTCAATTAGGCACTAACTCAGTGTCATCTCATCTGGCATAGTAGTGTGCTTTGATACTTGGCTAGAAAATAGCCATAGGAGAATACAAAGAGCTTACTTACGCCTACAGTAGCGTTCTATATATTTGATTTCTGGTTGATCTGCTGGTGGCTGTACTTTCTGCAGTGCATGTACTAGCCAATTCTGAGCAATTTGTAGTGAGACTTGCGACCGCTGTGTTCTGCGCTTAGTGACGCACATATCCATAGCAAAGACCGAAGTGGGAAAATTTAGTAGGGGTTGGATTTCAATTAGGCACTAACTCAGTGTCATCTCATCTGGCATAGTAGTGTGCTTTGATACTTGGCTAGAAAATAGCCATAGGAGAATACAAAGAGCTTACTTACGCCTACAGTAGCGTTCTATATATTTGATTTCTGGTTGATCTGCTGGTGGCTGTACTTTCTGCAGTGCATGTACTAGCCAATTCTGAGCAATTTGTAGTGAGACTTGCGACCGCTGTGTTCTGCGCTTAGTGACGCACATATCCATAGCAAAGACCGAAGTGGGAAAATTTAGTAGGGGTTGGATTTCAATTAGGCACTAACTCAGTGTCATCTCATCTGGCATAGTAGTGTGCTTTGATACTTGGCTAGAAAATAGCCATAGGAGAATACAAAGAGCTTACTTACGCCTACAGTAGCGTTCTATATATTTGATTTCTGGTTGATCTGCTGGTGGCTGTACTTTCTGCAGTGCATGTACTAGCCAATTCTGAGCAATTTGTAGTGAGACTTGCGACCGCTGTGTTCTGCGCTTAGTGACGCACATATCCATAGCAAAGACCGAAGTGGGAAAATTTAGTAGGGGTTGGATTTCAATTAGGCACTAACTCAGTGTCATCTCATCTGGCATAGTAGTGTGCTTTGATACTTGGCTAGAAAATAGCCATAGGAAAATACAAAGAGCTTACTTACGCCTACAGTAGCGTTCTATATATTTGATTTCTGGTTGATCTGCTGGTGGCTGTACTTTCTGCAGTGCATGTACTAGCCAATTCTGAGCAATTTGTAGTGAGACTTGCGACCGCTGTGTTCTGCGCTTAGTGACGCACATATCCATAGCAAAGACCGAAGTGGGAAAATTTAGTAGGGGTTGGATTTCAATTAGGCACTAACTCAGTGTCATCTCATCTGGCATAGTAGTGTGCTTTGATACTTGGCTAGAAAATAGCCATAGCAATAGGATAGCATTGTTTGGTTTTAAAAACTCAAAAAAAAACAAAAAACACAAAAAAAAACAAAAAACACAAAAAAAAACAAAATAAAGTTATAACTCTCATTTTAAAAATGTTTAACCCGAGGGCTAGGGGTAGAGGACGAGGGCGGGGACGTGGGCGTCCAACTACTGCAGGGGTCAGAGGCCGTGGTCCTGGGCGGGGTGAGACACCACCTGCTGATGAGGGAGCAGGGGAACGCCGCAGAGCTACACTCCCTAGGTTCATGTCTGAAGTTACTGGGACTCGTGGTAGAGCACTGTTGAGGCCAGAACAGTGCGAACAGGTGATGTCGTGGATTGCTGACAATGCTTCGAGCAATTTGTCCACCACCAGTCAGTCTTCCACGCAGTCCACCCATGTCACCGAAATCGCCACTCCTCCAGCTCCTGCACCTCAGCCTCCTCCCCCCCAGTCTGCCCCCTCCCAGGAAAATTTGGCATTTGAACCGGCATACTCTGAGGAACTGTTTTCTGGACCCTTCCCACAGTCACAAACCACTTGTCCGGTTGCTGCTGAGCAATTTTCCGATGCCCAGGTTTTCCACCAGTCACAGTCTGTGGGTGATGATGACCTTCTTGACGTAGTGGAAGTGTGTAAAGAGGTGTCCGACGATGAGGAGACACGGTTGTCAGACAGTGGGGAAGTTGTTGTCAGGGCAGGAAGTCCGAGGGGGGAGCAGACTGAGGGATCGGAGGATGATGAGGTGACAGACCCAAGCTGGGTTGAGAGGCCGGGTGAACACAGTGCTTCTGAGACGGAGGAGAGTCCTCGACCAGAACAGGTTGGAAGAGGCAGTGGTGGGGCCAGACGGAGAGGCAGGGCCAGAGCTGGTGCATCAGCGCCAAATGTGTCAACTAGTGAAGCTCCCGTGGCGAGGGCTCTTGCGGCGAGGGCTAGATCTTCAGAAGTCTGGAGGTTCTTTAAGGAAACACCGGATGACCGACGGACTGTGGTGTGCAACATTTGCCAAACCAGGCTCAGCAGGGGTTCCACCACTACTAGCTTAACTACCACCAGTATGCGCAGGCATATGAATGCTAAACACCCCACTCAGTGGCAACAAGCCCGTTCACCTCCGGCCGTGCTCCTTCCCCTGTGTCAGCTGCTAGTCAGCCCCCTGCCCAGGACCCTGCCACAAAAACCCCATCGTCGCCTCCACGATCCTCCACAGCATCCACCAGCGTTCAGCTCTCCATACCCCAGACGCTGGAGCGGAAACGCAAATATAGTGCAACCCACCCGCACGCCCAAGCCCTTAATGTGCACATCTCCAGATTGCTTAGCCTGGAGATGCTGCCCTATAGGCTAGTAGAGACCGAGGCCTTTCGCAACCTCATGGCGGCGGCCGCCCCTCGGTATTCGGTCCCCAGCCGCCACTACTTTTCCCGATGTGCCGTCCCAGCCCTGCACCAGCACGTGTCAGACAACATCATCCGTGCCCTGACCAACGCCGTTTCTGACAAGGTCCACCTGACCACGGACACGTGGACGAGTGCTGCCGGGCAGGGCCACTATATATCGCTGACGGCACATTGGGTTAACTTGGTGGAGGCTGGGACCGAGTCTGACCCTGGGGCTGCTCATATACTGCCGACGCCGAGGATTGCGGGGCCTACCTCGGTCCAGGTGTTTCAGGCCTACTATGCCTCCTCCTCCTCCCACCCCTCCTCCACCTCCTCCTCCGAACTACCATCCGTGGGCACGGCGCCATCAGTCGGTAGCTCTAGGCACAGCAGCAGTGCCGTCGCTAAGCGACAGTAGGCGGTGCTCAAACTGCTGAGCCTAGGCGACAAAAGGCACACCGCCCAAGAGCTATTACAGGGCATCACGGCGCAGACTGATCTGTGGCTGGCACCGCTGAACCTCAAGCCGGGAATGGTTGTGTGTGACAACGGCCGTAACCTGGTGGCGGCTCTGCAACTCGGCAGACTGACACATGTGCCATGCCTGGCCCATGTGTTAAATCTGATAGTTCAGCGTTTCCTCAAGACATACCCCAATCTGTCTGATTTGCTCACGAAGGTGCGCCGCATCTGTGCGCATTTCAGGAAGTCCAGCCCAGATGCTGCCACTCTCAGGGCAGCGCAGCGCCGCCTCCAACTGCCCGCTCACCGACTGTTGTGCGACGTGCCCACGAGGTGGAATTCAACACTGACCATGTTATCCAGAGTTTACCAGCAGTGCAGAGCGATTGTAGTCTGCCAGATGTCAACTTCCACCAGAACTGGTAGTCAGGTCAGTCAGCTTCCTCAAGTCTACAATGAGGAGTGGACGTGGATGTCTGATATCTGTCAGGTGCTGAGTAACTTTGAGGAGTCAACACAGATGGTCAGTGGCGATGCCGCCATCATCAGCCTCACCATCCCGCTGCTTGGCCTGTTGAAAAACTCTCTGGTCAGCATGAAGTCGGAAGCTTTGCGCTCGTCACAAGAGACAGGGGAAGAATATTCCCTTGTTGATAGCCAAAGCACCCTCAGGTCTGTTTCTCAGCGCATATCGGAGGAGGTGGAGGTGGAGGAGGATGAGGAGGAAGAGGAGGAGAATGTTGGCGAGACACAAGAGGGGACCATTATTGAGTCCTTCACTGTTCAGCGTGTATGGGCAGAAGAAGAGGAGTTGGAGGAGTTGGAGGAGGAGGAAATGGACAGTCAGGCCAGTGAGGGGAGGGAATTCTTACGCGTTGGTACTCTGGCGCATATGGCAGATTTCATGCTAGGCTGCCTATCCCGTGACCCTCGCGTTCAAAGAATTTATTCCAGCACCGATTACTGGGTGTTCACTCTCCTGGACCCACGGTACAAGCAAAATCTTCCCACTCTCATCCCTGCAGAGGAAAGGAGTGTGAGAATGCATGAATACCAGCAGGCCCTGGTGCACAAGCTGAAACAGTATTTCCCTTCTGACAGCGCTAGCGGCAGAGTGCGTAGTTCTGCGGGACAAGTAGCGAGGGAGAGTAGGCGAGCAGGCAGCTTGTCCAGCACTGGCAAGGGTACGCTTTACAAGGCTTTTGCCAGCTTTATGTCACCCCAGCAAGACACTGTCACCTGTCCCCAGTCTCGGCAGAGTAGGGCTGATCTTTACAGAAAGATGGTGAGGGAGTACGTAGCTGACCATACCATCGTCCTAAATGATCACACAGCTCCCTACAACTACTGGGTTTCAAAGCTGGACATGTGGCACGAACTGGCGCTGTACGCCTTGGAGGTTCTTGCCTGCCCTGCCGCTAGCGTCTTGTCCGAGCGGGTTTTCAGTGCAGCTGGTGGCATCATCACCGATAAGCGTACACGCCTGTCGACTGACAGCGCTGACAGGCTGACACTTATTAAAATGAATAAAGGCTGGATTTCTCAGAATTTCCAATCTCCACCAGGTGAAGGAAGCTCAACCTGAATAATTGATCCACTCCTCCTCCTCCTCATTTTCCTCCTTCTCCTCCTCTTTGTACAGTAAAGCAGAGGAAAATGGCTATTTTTTGACAGGGCCCACTGGCTCTTGCTATAGTACTTCATGTATTTAATTTTTCTGGAGGGCCACCTACCCGGTCCTCTGTTTGAAACAATTTTTGTGAGTGCCACATACAGGCACTCAATCTATTCCATTTTACTGGAGGGCCACCTACCTGCTCCTCTGGTTTGAAAATTTTTTGGGACTGCCACATACAGGCACTCAATCTATTCCATTTTACTGCAGGGCCACCTACCTGCTCCTCTGGTTTGAAACATTTTTGGGACTGCCACATACAGGCACTCAATCTATTCCATTTTACTGGAGGGCCACCTACCTGCTCCTCTGGTTTGAAAAATTTTTGGGACTGCCACATACAGGCACTCAATCTATTCCATTTTACTGCAGGGCCACCTACCTGCTCCTCTGGTTTGAAACATTTTTGGGACTGCCACATACAGGCACTCAATCTATTCCATTTTACTGGAGGGCCACCTACCTGCTCCTCTGGTTTGAAAAATTTTTGGGACTGCCACATACAGGCACTCAATCTATTCCATTTTACTGGAGGGCCACCTACCCGGTCCTCTGTTTTAAAAAATTTTTGGGACTGCCACATACAGGCACTCAATCTATTCCATTTTACTGGAGGGCCACCTACCTGCTCCTCTGGTTTGAAAAATTTTTGGGACTGCCACATACAGGCACTCAATCTATTCCATTTTACTGGAGGGCCACCTACCTGCTCCTCTGGTTTGAAAAATGTTTGGGACTGCCACATACAGGCACTATCCAAATTAAATTGTCTCCATAGCAGCCTCCACACGTTGTCTCCATTGCTACCTCCAAAAGTCGTCCATATAGCTGCCTCCATACATCGTCCCTTTATCAAACGAGGTGTGTCAGGCAGAAATTTGGGTTGTTTTCATGGATTCCACATCAAAGTTGTTAACTTTGTCGCCACCCTGCTGTGTTATCCACAAAATGTACTGGCAAACTTTTACCATTTAGGGATATTATTTCAGCGCTTCTTGCGCATCTGTTTACATTCCCCTCACCCGGCATATCCTAAACTTATAAGAACGCTACTACACTTGATCTTATACAAAAGGTTCTTAGAAGTGCTGTTTGGGGAGTAGCCTAGAGACAGGGGCTTGGATTGGCGAAAGCTCGCCTGGCAGCGGAGCGCCAGCTCCATGCGCATCATGCGCTTCTTGCGCATCTATTTACATTCCCCTCACCCGCCATATCCCAAACCTTTAAGAACGCTACTACACTTAACTTGGTGCAGGCTGGGACCGAGTCTGACCCTGGGGCTGGTCATATACTGCCGACGCAGAGAATTGCGGGGCCTACCTCGGTCCAGGTCTCAAAGGCCTACTATACCTCCTCCCACCCCTCCTCCACCTCCTCCTCCTCCGAATTACCATCCGTGGGCATGGCGCCATCAGTCGGTAGCTCTAGGCACAGCAGCAGTGCCGTCGCTAAGCGACAGCAGGCGGTGCTGAAACTGCTGAGCCTAGGCGATAAAAGGCACACCGCCCAAGAGCTATTACAGGGCATTCCACATCAAAGTTGTTAACTTTGTCGCCACCCTGCTGTGTAATCCACAAAATATACTTGCAAACTTTTACCATTTAGGGATATTATTTCAGCGCTTCTTGCGCATCTGTTTACATTCCCCTCACCCGCCATATCCTAAACTTATAAGAACGCTACTACACTTGATCTTATACAAAAGGTTCTTAGAAGTGCTGTTTGGGGAGTAGCCTAGAGACAGGGGCTTGGATTGGCGAAAGCTCGCCTGGCTGCAGAGCGCCAGCTCCATCCCAAGATCCAACTAACATAGTTGCAGCACCTTTAATCTACTACTAGTTCACTGCCTCCATAATAATAATAATAATAATCTTTATTTATATAGCGTCATCATATTCTGTAGCGCTTTACAAATCATAGGAAACAAATACAAATGTAATGTAACAGAGCACAACATTTGTATGGAACAACAGGAGTGAGGTCCCTGCTCGCCAGAGCTTACGGTTTATGAAGATGATGGGGTAACACGAGGTAAAAGAATATTTAATGGTCAAGCCATTCTTCTTAGGGAATAGAAAAAAATATAATAAATGGAATTGCTGTCGCTTGAACCACTCAGCCGTCATCTTATATACCAGGTCCAGGGTGAATGGGACTGCAGAGAAGTCTGGTGCCTGTTGGTTGCTGGATAACAGATGGGAGGACGACACAGGACGGGTTAGTAGAAGAGTTAAAACTTCATGCAGTTAATGAGTGTTATAGGCTTGCCTAAAGAAATGGGTTTTAAGAGCACGTTTGAAACTTTGGAGGTTAGGTATTAGTCTGATAGTCCGGGGCAGAGCATTCCATAGAATTGGTGCAGCTCTAGAGAAGTCTTGGAGACGCGAGTGGGAGGTCCGCACTAGGGTAGAGGTTAATCTAAGATCACTGGCGGATCTAAGAGCACGGGTTGGGCGATAGACTGAGATAAGAGAGGAGAGGTAGGGGGGTGCAGCATTATACAGAGCTTTATGGATGAGGGTTATTATTATTTTAAACTGTATTCGAAAGGAGACTGGCAGCCAGTGCAGCGACTGGCATGAACTGTAAGCATACATGGTCCCCTTATCAAACGAGCTGTGTCAGGCAGAATTTTGGGTTGTTTTCATGGCTTCCACAACAAACTTGTTAACTTTGTCGCCACCCTGCTGTGTAATCCACAAAAAATACTGGCAAACTTTTATCATTTACCGATATTATTTCAGCGCTTCTTGCGCAGCTGTTTACATTCCCCTCACCCGCCATATCCTAAACTTATAAGAACGCTACTACACTTGATCTTATACAAAAGGTTCTTAGAAGTGCTGTTTGGGGAGTAGCCTATAGACAGGGGCTTGGATTGGCGAAAGCTCGCCTGGCAGCGGAGCGCCAGCTCCATGCCAAGATCCAACTAACATAGTTTTAACTGCAGCACCTTTAATCTACTACTAGTTCACTGCCTCCATACATGGTCCCCTTATCAAACGAGCTGTGTCAGGCAGAATTTTGGGTTGTTTTCATGGCTTCCATGTTAACTTTGTCGCCACCCTGCTGTGTAATCCACAAAATATACTGGCAAACTTTTATCATGTACCGATATTATTTGAGCGCTTCTTGCTCACCTCCTTTGGTTCCTCTCTGCCACCCATTGGTTTGAAGCCTGAGTCCATTTAGGGTATGTCGCCATGACACTCTCTAGCCTGCTGCCGCTGCCTCTGCATGCCGTCCCCTATAGTGTCAGGGTCAATTATTGGATGTTTTAGATGCTATCTAGCTTCATTCTGTCACTCTGTCATGGCCATGCTGTTGCCCATAATTTTGGCATAATGTTGGCGATTATGCAGCCTCAGAGGCATCCATGCAGGGGCAGCCTGCTGTTTCCTGTCCATTTCCGTGGTGTTTCCATCCTTTTCTGAGGTTCCCAGGTGTTTGGCCAAGCTTCCCTGTGCAGAGCCTTGGTCCCCTTGAAAAATGCTCGAGTCTCCTATTGACTTCAATGGGGTTCGTTATTCGAGACGAGCACTCGAGCATCGGGAAAAGTTCGTCTCGAATAACGAGTACCCGAGCATTTTAGTGTTCGCTCATCTCTAGTCATAGGGCTTGGGGGTGATGCCCTAACCTGTATTTCTGTATTAACCTGGTCTCCTCCTGATGTGGCTGGGGAGCCTGGGGAAGGAAGTGCTCTGCGGCCACACTCTCTCTGTCCCCTCTCAGAGTCATTCGGGGATTCCTCCCCTGCTGCTATGTCTGCCCACGTGGCGCAGACACGTTGTGCTGGGGTCCCTGCTACTGCCTCCGGCTCCTCTGAGCCTACCTTAGCCCCTTCAGAGCGCGATGTCTCCCAGCGCTTCCCTTCTGCTCCCGTGTGCAGGGAGAGTGCTTCTGTGGCATTCGATGCCGGCGCGTGTCTGGAGGATCCCGCGCGCCACTGCTCCTCTGGCGTTTCAGTGTCGGCGGCCATCTTGGAGGCCGCCGTCTTCTTAAGGAACGGAGCCGGCCAGCTCGAAAAAACTTGTGAGACTCCCGGTCTCCTTCTTCAAGCGGGGTCTCCCGGTGCTCCTGCTGCCTTTACCCACCATCATGGCTCGGGTAGGAGTTACAAGCGCCTGCTGCTTGTTAGAATCGGGGTTACGGCACGGAGCACTAGCAATGTGCGTCCTAACCTGCCATCAGCTAGCCACGCCCCCCCCCCCTTTTTTCATTTTTTAATCAATGGACTAAGGTGTTAAAGTGTAACCAAAACAATAAATGTGGTATCTCCATGAGCGGACCAACCCAGAGAAAAGGTGTCATTTGGACTGCACAATCAAAGCTTGTAAGGAATTTTTATTAGTAATTGCCGGGACCTTCTGTATCTGGTGTGGCGGAGGAACAGTGATTTCATCATACACTAGCACACATTGCACCAGCATGTGATAAATTCCCCCATGGAGTGCAAGAACACCCTCCTTTATTTTCTTTTCATACCCGGGGGGGGCTCTTTCATATTGGCATTGGAGCTGCATGTGCATTGACAATGTATCAGTTTTGCGTCTACAAAAAAATGGATATTTCATCAGGTTTTTTTTGCAGACCAGTAGACTTCTAATTCCTCTGTGATCCGCATCCATGAAAAATATAGGACATTTCATTTTTTCACAGACAACGTTTTAGCAAAAATACAAGTCAATGTGAAAACACCCATAGAAAACAATGGCTTTGTGAGGTATCCTTGGAAATCATTGAAGTACTGGACATGAAAAACAACATCAATGTCAAAGAGACCTTACCTTAAGAAAAAATTATTTTAATAAGGTAATTAGCATTTGTTTTACTGCCAATGTAGTATCTATGCTTCTAGTCATTTAGAACTGAACCAAGGGGAGTCCACAAACCATCTATATTACACATAAAGAAATTGTTTTCCAAGAACATCATACATGTTACTATTAACCTCTTTACTGCCCTAGAGTTGCCCGAGACATTGTGGTGTGTGTTCCACCATAATCGTAGAAGATTGTCCCTCACCAATTATGTCACAGACCAATGAGGTCTGAAGGGTGGTATTGGCCGGTTTTTGTGCCACACTCAGACTTTTAAAGTTAGGAAGGTTTACACTGACTTATTTGTTTCCTTAGATCAGAAGGAATGTTATCATAATCTATTTACTGGGATGATAAAGTGGATATTATTTTGATTACCTTTATTCTAGCAGGCAGTGGTAAACCTAGCCTCCCTGGTATCGTAGCACACTTAGTGAAAAAGCGCTTGACAATGTATTTTCTCCAACCTGTACCAACACCAGGTGTGAAGAACAACAGTGCAAACCACACAGGGCAATGGCTAAGAGACCCATTCCTTTTGTTTAGGAATGGTCCTGCTTTGCAACCCCTTCCTCTAGGTGCTCACGCCTAATGTAAGTCATCTAGCTGCAGTGTCAAGTTATTTCATGTATTTCCACAGAGATAACAGAAGACATTTTTCCCAGTTACTTATAACATTGGATGTTGCACAGGTGCCTCAGTTGTCCATGTCTGTTTCTGAGCCTGAACATCCTGGAGCTACACATTAGCATCCCTAAGTTTTTTAGTAATCTTATAATATGACTGTTGTTTTATTCCATGCTTTGTTCCATGTATCATGGGCTCGAAATAAATACTGCAAATTCCCATTTGGGTGGAGAGCTGCACGTGTTTTGAGGTCTTCTGTAATCTAATTACTTTTCTGTCTGTGTAAGTTACAACCAAGTTTGGGAATTTCGCTTTAATTAAAAAGTGTGTAATTATAGCGGCACATCTATCATTAAATAGCTCATAGGGTCGTTTATCTTTTTGTTGCCTGAAACAAGAGTGTACATTTTTAAGAGAGCAAGCTAATTTACATCTAAATGTATGATTACTGCGGGGCGAGCATAACTCACAATCCTGTATCTTATATAACCTTGCTTGTTATTTATTTATATTACAAAAAGTGTGCTAAACATGAAGACCCCAGGGGCCGTGTTCTGTAAAAATATCTCTTCCTTTGTGCCTTTGTGTACTAAAAGTTTTTTTCCCATAGCAACTAATTAAACTCTACATTATATTTTTAGATTAGATTTAATACATACTGTATTTGCATGTACTGTATCATTGTAGCTATGACACAAAATGCAATGCAATCATTCTCTATATATGTGTAATTCCCCCAATAGATTGGTTAGAAAGTAGCTGAATTTGCGGCTACAGAACAATCTTGATCTGCTCTATGTGCTATGCAGTGGTATTTAGAGATAAATTTTTCTTTCGCCGTGTTAGGAGTTGTGTGGTATGTCAGATTTATCATAGTGGCTTTGATTGCTTGATAAATTGGGTATAAGGTAGGCACAGTGAAAAGTGGCATGGGTTGGAAAAAGTTGAAAAAAATTCACAAATCAGCAGAGATGCCAACTGTGCAACGTTATTACACCAGAAAACCAGTGTGCCTACAATGATATATTCACCCCTTACAGTTTTATTAATAATTTACATGTTTCATGTCTCATATACCATTTGCAGCCTTTCATGAGTCCTATTGGAAGGAGGGTACTCCGTAAGACAAATAATTGCTGGTGTAGCAAGTAGTAAGATGTTACTACACAATAGGCAGTGCTTGATATAAAGAAACACAAAAAGGGGCACAAAAAGAGGACAGACTACACTGTTTTTCAAAAACAAGACACCCCCTGATAATAAGACCTAGTGCAATGTTTTTCAAGCTTACAAATATAAGGCCTTCCCTAAAGATAAGACCTTCTGGCAGTTTTTTTAAGCTGATTAATAAACATTGCATTTTTGTTCAACAATAAATGTAAATTCTTGTTCATGGGAAATACATCAGCTGAAAATAAGACTTACTTTCTCTTTAGGGGCAAAAATCAATATAAGACATAGGGGCAGATTTATCAAGCAGTCTGAAAGTCAGAATATTTCCAATTGCCCATGGCAACCAATCACAGCTCCCCTTTAAAATATTCATGAGCACTGGTGAAATGAAAGCTGAGCTGTGATTGGTTGCCATGGGCAACTGGAAATATTCTGACTTTCAGACTGCTTGATAAATCTGCCCCATAGTCTTATATTCGGGGAAACACTGTTGTTTTGATGGCCCACCTGAACCATACAAGTGGAACGATACAAATTTGTGTCACTATGATTTTTTTCCCATTCTCTCATATTTAATAATGTAGAGGTTCCAGTTGTGTATCTAGGATCAAACTTCCCATAAAGAAGGATGGGAAATGCCAATAGTGGAAATAATGGCTCTTTCTTTGTTATATTTTCCCTTGAGCAATAGTTTTATTTACTCAAGAAGGAGAGAGACATAATTTTCCTCCACAGGAGTCATGGCTACAACAACATAAGGACACAGCACCATCTAGGAAAGGATGACCCTTCCCTAACCAGTGTACGGTAAGCATTTAAAATGTTAGAAAGGTTAGGATGTTATCCTGAAGAGATTTGGTTCTCAGCAATAATTTACAGCAAAAATTGTAGGTCTTTTACCTATAAGTTGTTAATTGTGAAACCTTGAAACACAACTATTGTTCGTGATATTTCCTCTTCTCCCTCTGCTGTACGGCAGCACAGGCAGGAGCACATCCGATTGTATGATGACATCATAGAGTGTGTGCAGCCAGAGACCAAATACATGCCTGCACAAAGGCAATTATATGTGTATTTAACATGCATACAATTGATTTTCTTCTTTGTGGCAATAGATGCAGAGAAAGCGTTTGATCGTGTCAATTGGACTTATGCTTTTTCTGCACTTAAAAGGTATGGAATAGAGGGGGCCATACACACAGCAATCAAGTCACTATACTCATATCCTACAGCTCAAGTATATACTAATGGTCTACTATCTAAGGAATTCACTCTAACAAACAGTACACAACAAGGTTGTCCCTTATCCCCAATTTTTTTCATTCTCTCAAAAGATACCCTAGCAGAAATGATAAGATCAGAACCCAACTGTTCAGGTATTAAAGTAGGTTCCACAGAACACAAAATAGCACTTTTTGCAGATGACATCATACTGACCTCTACAAACCCTACTCAATCCCTCCCTTTCATATTCAAAATTATCCAAGAATTTGGGAAAATACCCTATTATAAAGTCAACACAGCCAAGTCTCAAGTTCTCCCGATAGCGATACCCCATAAACAACTGACATTTCTCAAAAAACGTTTCCCTCTAGATTGGAAAACCTCCTCCATATCATATTTAGGAATTTATCTAACGTCACCTACACATAGAATATATGAAGCTAACTTAATTCCCTTACTGACGAGTATTGATAAGGAGCTTTCAAATTTTTCTAAAAATATTTTATCCTGGTTCGGCCGAATAGCCTCATACAAAATGTGTATCTTGCCGAAATTTTTTTATCTTTTCAGAACAATACCAATTCATATCCCCAAAACCTTCTTCTCTGCTGCCAATGCCCAAATAAGGAAATTCATATGGCAGAATAAGCACCCTAGAGTGGCATTGCACACGCTCACTAAAACCAGACAAAACTGAGGTTTAGGCATCCCCAACTTACAAGACTACCATTTATCAGCAGTGGCTGACCAATTGATGTATTGGTGGTGAAATTCCACTGACAAGGCCTGGGTGGGCTTAGAGACTGTCCTAAATAAAAATGTAGGACTAAGATACAGAATGATAGCAACAATGTGGGAACTTTCCCCATCACCAACATTATACTCAACAATTAACATTTCAGATTGGGCATTGAAACAATTAATGACTACATTAAAAGGAGATCTAGTCTCTCTACCATATTCACAGATACCAATATCATTCCTAGAATACCATATCCCAGAAACTAACCTTACAACATGGAAAGGTGAATCGGGGAGAAACACTATACAAGACTTGCTAGTGATATCAGAGTTGCAGCCCTTCTCAGCATTAAAAGAAAAATTAGTACTACCAAATAAAGAAATCTTCTCATATTTGAAAATTAGGAGCTTCTTCTCCCACATAGATGGCAGACAACCCAGAGTAACCCAACCCTTATTAAAACTATGGGATGATCATACCAAGATTAAAAAAGGTATTTCATGCATCTATAATCTGTTAAGCTCAGATAAACTGCAATCTAAAGCCACACACATTAGTAAATGTGAAGGTGAACTGGGGAAATGTTATGATATTTCACAATGGTATAAAACCTTTACCTTCATCCATTCCACCTTTAGATATATCCGCTACCAAGAAGCAATAATCAAGACAACCCTTAGGTGGTATTTTTCTCCTGCTAGGATAGCTACTATATATCCTAATTCCTCCCCATTATGCTGGAGAGGCTGCCGGAACAAGGGCACCACATTACACAAACTCTGGAGCTGCCCAATCATTACACCACTTTGGAAATCCACATTTACCTTGATAAACTCTATGCTGCAGAAAAAACTACAAAATACCCCACAACTAGCACTACTTCTATTAGATTACGCAAAGATCAAGCCTTCTCACCACACGGTTATAGCCCACCTGTTAATGGCCACGAAATTTGTGATAACCAGGCATTGGAAAGAGACCACAACACCAAATTTTAACGAAATTATAAACATTATGAACTCCACTTGTACTCATGAAAAACTTCTGTCGCTAAAAAAATGCACATAATAAATACTTGTCTAATTGGAATGCATGGCTGAACAATTCTCTATGCTCAACAAAAGGTCCATAACCCCTTCCGTGTTAGATTGAAAAGAAGTCATTTGTTGTTCATTTGTTGTTCATATAGAGCCACATATCAATAGTTCACAAGTTATTGGGTGCCACAGTTTCACCCTAGTTATACTTACCTGATATGCAGTGAAGACGGACATCTACAAACACTAAGGTCCTTGGAAATGAGGCTAAAGGAAGCTCATAACTCCAACATAGAGGCAGTCTACAGACCATTTCATTTTTGTTTTTCATGCTCTATGACTCTATGTAAATCAATGTACAATTCTTGATATGCATAAAATGGAAACATGATTGTAATCTGTGATATGTATTTGTCCCACTTACTGCACTTGTTCTTGTATTGTATGTTTTCCTTAATAATAATAAAAATAATTAAAAAAAAAAAAAACAATTGATTTTCTTCCCTTGTTATGAACCTTCCATCTAGTTACCCTCTCCATTACCCAGACCCAGTCACAATGACAACCCCTGTGGTCCCTCTCCATCCCCAGGCATAGCCACACGCCCCCGTAATGCTGCTGGGTATAGTAGAAAAGCACAAAACTTTGACATCTTCTGTGCTTGTTAAAGAGGTTTGCTAATAAGGAAGTTGGTAACAAGTGTTCAAAGGGGTTCCCAGTTATACTTATCCCTGTTCCTAAGGTCATTGTTTATACTTTTGGATGGGCACTAATGTCGACAGTTATGTAACCCCCTACAATCAATCCAAGGTCTAAGTTATCACATGAGGTAGAATTGTGATGTCCAACAGTGACGATTACTGCCCATAGTGGGCTGGTTGCTTCCCCTATTCAGGTCCAGCCACAGCTATAAAGAGTAGATAGGAGGGTCAGCACAGGAATGAGGAGATGGAGAAACTTATGTACCTTTTTTATTTGATCTCAATTGCTTTTATTATTTTAATAACTTTCTTTTTTTGTCCCTGTCCCAGCTATCCAGTGTTTTCTAGCATAACTGGAAAACCTCTTTAAACTGCTGGTGGCCTTGCAACACAGGCATAGTCGAGTATAATGAACAATACATTTTTAGCTTTTAGTATTATGCAAATACTAATAATTTTAGTAATGTTTTGAGCAGTTTGTGAGTCATCATGTCATTCCACTTGACCTCTATGATATTAATAATTCCTTCATGTTATCTGCAGTCAAAACATGCATTTGGATTTCTCAAATTTAATGCTCTCTGGATTCCACTTTTTTGGGGAAAAATATATTTATATGGGTAAAAGTAAAATTGGAAAACTGAAAAGTTCAGCTTTTTGTTACTATTTATATGCCATAATAAAAGGCTTTATTGACTTTCTACTACTTTATGTTTTCTCCAGGAGAATCTATTGTTAGAGTCACTGACAATAAGAGTTATCTGAACCCAAGTTACAAGTTTCTTTTCTAAGGACACACTTCACCTACTTTGCTTTATTCATAATTTCATTGTGTGCTAGCAGGACTGGAATAGATTTAAGTTTCTGAAGAGCGCTGAAGCATTAAAATGGCCTGTTTTGCATAAAAGTCCCATCAATGTTAGAACAAGAGGTCATGTACTGAGGCTTCAGTTGGTAGAAGCACAAAAAAGCAACAATATAATTCATTAAAGAAGAGAAGAGAAAAATAATGAATGCTTATCCATGAAATATTTCCTCATAAGCCAAATTTTTCCCTATAAATGGCACATAGGGACTATGATTCCATTTTGCACCATGTGAATACGTAATCATTTATCTGCCCAAGAAGTAAATTAATCTAAAAGTATCTCATATCTAAAAGTATCTACAATAGTCTATGCAATATATTGTGACAGGACCAGGGAAAAAGAATTAAATAATGTGTATGTTTCACCTAGGTTTCTGTCCTGCAGATTTTAGGAAGCCAAGACCCATTCTGAAGAAATGCTGCAGTATGAGGAGATGGGCTTGGTCCCTTCTCTGCTCACCCACTCCAGGTAATTGACTTGATTGGGACTAATCACCCTGAGGTATTGCTTTAAAAGTCAGAAGGTGCACAAGAGGATGGTTATGCCTACTCCTTAGAAAACCATGTATGAGTTGCCATTTGCTGTATACAGTGTTTGTTAAGCTGTACAGTTGGTACAATATCTCGGTAGAGAGGAAACTACTGCATTGAATTATTGGCCCGAAATCCTAGTACTTTATTTTTGAGTTGTTTTAATTTTTCATTTTCCCTGCTTCAAAAAAGCTAATAAGACTGTGCATGTGATGTGCCAAATAGTGGCTGTCTGTCCAAGGAACGTGTGATCCCAGAACCTCTTACAATATCTAGTGATCAAACTTTTTTGAGGGTGTTTTTTGTACACACTCTCATATTTATACACTGGGGTAAGTATAAAAGTAATTTTACGTACAGTAGGAGGTTGTAATATAGAAATTATATTTTTGTATACAGGAGGCAGTATTATAGCAGCTATATATTCTTTTATATGGAAGTCTTTATTACATTTGATAAACGAGTAGCTAGAGAGACACATTTTAGCAGTTATATTCTTATTGAATACAGTGTTATAGTAGTCCTCATAATTGGCATTATTATGTTACCTGTATTCCTATATAGTAGCTTTACTAAAGAGTATATGATAATAGTATTAGTAATGCTTTGGAAGATTTAATTTGGGTCTGAATCCAGTGGGCTCAGACTGATGTTTCTTTCTTTGTCTTGGAAACTGCTATAACCCCCTTTAATCCTTTAAAACACATATATCTTGAAGAACGTTGAGTTAAAAGATTATATAGAGTACTGGACCTTTAAAACCTTTACACTACATATGAATTATAATACACAGAAATGATCTTGCGATTCCATTTGGTTTGTGTCCTAGATGTCAAGGCTTGGCTGTGTCCAGGGAGCTTGCAGCAGCGCTGATGGGACCAGCCACTTTGCTTGTATAGCCTTGTCACATGCCACTGATAAGCCAACACTGTCAGTATGCAACAAGGAAACCTTTCTTTATATGAGGCCCTGGAGATTTCTTATAGTCAAGCAGGTACACGAACAGCCTTCTAGCTGGATTTTCTTTGCCAGTATTAGAGTAAAGAATGGTGTAAAACACAAGACAAGTGCAGCATTGTAAGATCTTTGCAGACCAGTTAGTTTGAATCACATATACATATTTATTTTACATAAAAGGATTTTTTTTTCTTGTACCAAGATATATGGAGAAAAGAGAAGATCTGCAATTTATAATACTATGGGAGGATAAGGAAGTAAGAGTACTTACAGAGACTTTTCCAATTAAGGCTGCCTTGTAGGTATGTGGAGACATATTGCCATTGATGCTCCACTAGGGTATTCTGGGAAATATGCAAACTTGTTTTCCAGGCTTCGACAAGGCAAACCATGCCTCTTTTAGCTACCTTGTAAGGCAGCCCCCCATCATCCAGCATGACTTTCAGGAAGCCGAATTACATGATATGGGATTAAAGCCAAACCAGTATATCTATTCCAATAGATACAGATTCCCAACTGTTGACTGAGTGAGCTGCTACTGACAAGGGTTTTGGAGTAATGGCTCTTTCACATTGGCATTGGTACTTAGCTCAGTTGTTCCTCTGTTTTTCTTCTGTTTGGTCTGCATGTCCGCAAAATAAAAACTGAATGTTTAACATTGCTTTGAAAACATCACACCTAGTTTCAACTTCATGAGTGAAAAAAAAATGATGTGTCATCAGTTTTTTTTTTGCGGACCCTTAGACTTCTATTGCCTTCTGTGATCCACATCCATGAAAAAAATAGGACATGTTTCTGGACAACAGATCTATGAAAATATAAGACAATGTGAAAACACCCATAGGAATCTATGGCTTTGTGAAGATACCATGGAAATCAATGAACCACAGACGTGAAAAACAAAACCAATATGAAAGGATCCAATGTGAAAACGTCTCCTCATGAAGACTTTGCCAATTAGGCTGCCTTATAGGTGTATGGATACTGATAGCTATTGATGTTCCACTAAGATAAGACATTAACGTGTGGTTATAGATGTTTGACCCCACAATCCACCAAATAAAGAGGTATTCTGCATATTTAGTTGATGGGAAGTGGTCATATGCTAATGTAAGGGCTGAGCCTGCCAGTTCATGTAATATACAGTTTTCATGGAGGGATAGTTTAGTCCTGTGCGGATAAATTATTAGTTGGTGTGGAGTACAGTGCAGGGGCTACAGTAGATGCCTGCGTGTACCTTTTTCTTTTTCTAGAATTGGCCTCAAGTGAATCATCTTATGAACGTGACAAGAAATCACAAGTTGCAAGTGTCAGAAGCAGGCCTGGAGTGAATAAGGCCTGAGGAGTTAGAGTCTGGACTGCTGAAGAATAGAGACGGGCAAATCGATTCAAACAAAGTGGAATTCGATACACTGTGGCCTACAATGTTGCTGCCACCTCCCAAATTTTTCATTTTGCCACTCTGTGTTCTACCATGTTGCTTCCACCTCCCGAAATTTTCATTGTGCCAATCTCTGACCTCATGCTCCTGCCGCCATTGCCGCCTCCACACTCTAACATTGTGCCACACTGTTCCATGCCATGTTGCTGCCACCTCCTTAATTTTTCATTGTGCCACTCTCCAATCTCATGCTGCTGCCACTGCCACCTGCACACTCTAACATTGTGCCACGCTGTGCCCTGCCATGTTGCTGCCTCCTCCCTAATTTTTCATTGTGCCACTCTCTGACCTAATGCTGCTGCTGCCACTGCCTCCTCCACAATCTAACATTGTGCTTCACTGTGGCCTACCATGTTGCTGCCAGCTCCAGAATTTGTCATTGAGCAACCCTCTGACCTCTTGCTGCTGCTGCCGCTACTGCCGCCTCCACGCTCTAACATTGTGCCACACTGTGGCCTACCATGTTGCTGGCACCTAAAGAAATTGTCATTGTGCCACTCTCTGACCTCATGCCACTGCTGCTGCTTCCACTGCCAACTTTGAAGTTCTATTTTGGCAAAGACATAATATTTTCATGGAAATTGTAATGGATGATGCATGTGGCATCTCTAATTTTCAAATTTAAATAAAAAATTTCAACTTCAAATTGATTTCAAACTTCAAATTCATTGTGCCCCTTTGTGGCCTACTCATGCTGCTGCCAAATGACCGCTGTCTCCCTGGAACACCCTGTGATTTTCATAATGCTGTTTTCACCCGACACCACTCTATGCCGATGCCACTATGTTTGGTTTTCCCCTTCCTTTCATCTTTCAGAAGAAATGAAAAGCTTCAGGATTAATAGCCAAAAGCAGGAGTGGATACAGAACACAGAGGACATGCAAATATCCCATTTACTGGTCATCTCTGTTCTGAATCCACTCCTGTTTGGTTTTTGCTTTAGCAATACTGATGGATTAATGACCGATTGAAAGCAGACACTGACGGATGAAAAGAAGGGCAAAATGATCATTGACGTCAATGCAAAATAACTGCCGACACCATCTCCACTGTTGGGGTGTTTCTACATGTATCCGCGTTTAACAGAACAGGTTCTGTTGTAATCTATGGAATCATCTGATGTCAGTTTAAAAGGAGTGCACTCTTTGATGTTATAGTGGGATCTTGGCCCTCAGCTCAGTCCTTTCAAGCTGGAACAGACATTACCTTGTCACGCTGCGTTCCCGCTTCACTTATTTGGTCAAGTTGGCCCCTGTAAGTGCCTATGGAATTGAAGAGTGAAGCGATTCTAAGACCGGCGGCTGTCATGTGCGTGTCATACTAAAACACAACATTGTTTGAAGACCAAAGGAAATACCTGTTTTTTAACGTGATTCGTCATGCTTCGATTCAGGTCGATTCAAATTTTTTTTCGAAAAATTTGGTGCATCAGGTTGAATCGAATTTCAACAAATTCCCCCATCTCTACTGAAGATCTAAAAAGGAGTTTTGGGCTGCTACCGTATGTAGAGCCCAAAATAAAGTGCTTATCTACAAAATGAAGGAATTTGTTGGTGTATGATTTGTATTCCTCACCCTCCTTGTTACACTAATACTACCTGAAGTCATAGATTTCTAAGTTTTCACAAAGGGAATAGCAACTAGCCTAAGAACAGGGAGTTTCTAGAAATATTTAGCTTAAGGCTGCATTAACGCTGCTGTTGGGGGACGTATTTATGGCCGCTGTATATACATCCCCTATTGGCCGACAATGGGCGCATGGGGCCGTACGAAGTGGTACAGTGCAGCACACATTCACACTGCCGTTGGGGGACATATTTATGGCCACCACCTCCTCCTTTCCTGTGCGCCGACATGTGCCCACAGCACTACAGTATGGTGGGCACAAGTCTATGTGAATTCGCCCTTAACCTGTATCCATTACATAATAAACCATGAATTTCAATGGTAATTGAAAAAGTATTTTATCTTTGTAAATGGCCAGCTGTATCTTTCCCCTATGATCCCTACCAGCTGCTCGTGGGGGTGACAGGACAAATCAACCTACTATAAAGCTGAAATATAGGCCATGTTTTTTCATGGTGTCTTGACTACATACCGTAGAGATCAGTAACATTAAATTACAGTATACAGGCAGTCCCCGGGTTACGTACAAGATAGGGTCCTTGGGTTTGTACTTAAGTTGAATTTTTATGTAAGTCGGAACTGTATTTTTTATAATTGTAGCGCCAGACAAAATTTTATTTATGTCCCAGTGACAATTGGATTTTCTAAATTTTGTGCTGTAATGGGACCAAGGATTATAACTAAAACTTATTTACAAACAACAAACAGCTGATCATTGCAGCCTGGGACTAAAGGAAAGCATCCAGAGAGCTTTACCAGAGGTCACAGTGGGCAGAGCGGACCGCCTGTATTCCCTTCTATTAATAAATTGTTTTTTTTTCCCAACCTAATCAGAAAGTTTTCTCCTCTTTGCTCTTTAAAACTCTTTTTATCTCTTGTTCAATCATCTTGGTAAAATCGCACAAGGTTTTTTTTAAGGAAATTTTAAGTTTCATAAGGAAAAAAGAAAAGAATGAAAAAATAAAGCAATAAAGAATATGTAACTTGTCAGATACCCATTGTGCCCCAAACAATTTGTAATTAAAGTAACCTCTCCAGAAGCCCTCATGATAGAGGAAGAGTTAGTGACAATTAGACTAGATCAGGGGAAGAGATGTACTTAGAATGAGGGGCTTTCAGAAAATGTCTTCTTTGGGAACACAGATCTTTGCATATTTATGACCTGTCACTTAAGGCTTCAAATCAGCTAAGTGTTTTCTGCAGCCAAACACCAATCTGAGCTTCTGATGGAAATTTAGCTACAAACAAATGAATCATCACAGGGGTCCTGGTGGGCTTTTGATGGAAGATTCCCATATAATATAATGAGCTTGTAATCAGTGGGTTGAAGGCTTCAATCTTGGATGTTATTGTAGCTGCTTGCTGTGAATATGACTAGGAAAGGTCATGAATATCTGTTATTCCAGTATCAAGAATTCCCAACTCAGCAATGTATTTTATTTATGCACAGGATGATACAACAATTACTTTTGATATTGGTGTCCTTGAAAGAGACCTTAGGTTTTTCTGTAGATTATATCCTACAGGGCTTACATCCAGGGAACCAAGGAATGTGATTGTTGCTTCTGTTCCCTGAGGGTAAAAGGAAAATAACCACAATGAGCAACATAAGAATTACCACAATATACCTTTGTATACATTGGCTTCCTTAAAAGGGGTTTTTAGGGTTAAAATGTATACATTGTAAACTGATCTACAAAATAGGACCTCAATATCATATTGGTGGTGGTCAACATTCAGCACCCCCAAAAATAAACAGAGAGTAAAGCAGGAAGCAGACCATTCTATTATCTGTGTAATTATCATGAAGGAAGAAAGTGTTGTATTTTATTGGAGATGAACAAATTGAAAAAAATCTGAACTGACTTAAAGTCATTTAGAGTGAAAGTTGACAGTGCTGTTCCTGTAGTTTTCTTAACACCTCCTTCCTGTATTTTTCTCTGGTTTTGGATCGCCACCTCAGGGCCGGTGCTAGACAAAGTGGGGCCCCAGGCAAAACTAGAAGTGGGGCCCCAAAATAAAACTATTTTATGACCAGTCACAGTCAGCAAGAGGCTCCCTTTAGTATGGTAAAACAATCTGTAATATTGGAGAATTTTATATGAGATAGATAGTTGATAGGGAGATTGATGGACAGCACGGTGGCTCGGTGGTTAGCACTACTGCCTTGCAGCACTGGTCAACATTTGCAAACAGTTTGTATGTTCTCAGCGTTTGTGTGGGTTTCCTCCGGGTCCTCCTGTTTCCTCCCACACTCCAAAACATACCGGTAGGTTAATTAGATTGTAAGCCCCATTGGGGACAGGGACTGTGTAGTGCTGTGTAATGTATGCGCTATATAAATAAAGGAATTATTGATTATAATTATTACGATAGAAGATAAATATGAAAGATGATAGAAATTTCTAGATGCAGAACTATACAGTAGATGGAAATTAGATAAATACAGTAGAAGAGAATTAGAAAAATAGATAGAAAAAGTGAGATATATAAATGACCAGATTTTATGAGATATACATATAGACAGGAGATAGATAATAAGCATCTTCACCCGGGAATTCAACCCCGGGTATTAACCCTTTCACCGCCCGGCCTTTCTGAATATTTTGTCCGTTTTCTGAAATTACAGCAAAAATAATTAAGTAAACAGCAGCAAAGCACATATTTTCTGAAAGCAGACACTTGCCCCATTTCAAGGTTGCATTAGAGTTTACAGACATAGGTGCCTTCATGCAACTTTGATTCAAACTGAAACATTTTATAAAAAATACTTAAAATGTTACTTTGATTCCAAAAAATGTTCTCCAAACGTAATGTAATGGGTGGATGTGTACAGTTCACAAATGTCATAATATCACTAAAACTGAACTAAATATCTGCTTTTCAACTACAAATTTTAAGACCGTCACAACCTGCAAAATATAGCAATAAAACTTTGCAGCAAACAGCAAAAAAATGCGAAAATTACACGAAAATTAAAAATTTCCTCTAAAATATGTACAAATCCAGAAACTTTTATAAAGAAAACATACTTTCCTAAAACAGCAATATGTGAGGAGATCATACAGACCCCACATGTGGAAATTTACCAAAATATGCAGCAAAGGGAACGTTACATCCACAGGGGACACCAAACTATTTTTGCAGAAAATTGTACTGAGCTACACACAGATATATAATTGTATCTCCTTTACACAATGGTAACCCAAATAAATAACTATTAGAGATGAGCAAGCACTAAAATGCTCGGGTACTCGTTATTCGAGACGAACTTTTCCCGATGCTCAAATGCTCGTCTCGAATAACGAGCCCCATTGAAGTCAATGGGAGACTTGAGCAATTTTCAAGGGGACCAAGGCTCTGCACAGAGAAGCTTGGCCAAACACCTGGGAACCTCAGAAAAGGATGGAAACACCACGGAAATGGACAGGAAACAGCAGGGGCAGCATGCATGGATGCCTCTGAGGCTGCTTAATCGCACCATTATGCCAAAATTATGGGCAACAGCATGGCCATGACAGAGTGACCGAATGAGGCTAGATAGCATCTAAAACATCCAATAATTGACCCTGACACTATAAGCGACGGCATGCAGATGCAGCGGCAGCAGTGGCAGGCTAGAGATTCTCATGGCGACATACCCTAAATGGACTCAGGCTTCACCAAAGGAGGTGAAATGATTTCCTATGTGAACAAAAGGTTGACGGTATATTTAGTCGATAACACAGCATGGTGGCGACATAGTGACCAAGTTCCATAACGTATCTGGTGAAACACCCGAAAAATGAGCCTGACACAGCTCTTTTGATAAGGGGACGACATGTGGAGGCAGCCATGGAGACGACTTCCATGATTAAGAGCGACAGTATGATTGCTATGATTGCAACTTCAGGTCTCCAGCATGGCGGCGACAGATGGGCCGAGTTCCACTATGTATCTGGTGAAACACCTGAAAATTCTGCCTGCCACAGGTCGTTTGATAAGGGGATGATGTGCTGCATATCCTCTCGTGCTCCAGCGTCTGGGGTATAGAGAGTTGAAATGAGACATTGGTGGACGCTGTGGAGGATCGTATAGGCAAAATGGACAGGAAACAGCAGGGGCAGCATGCATGGATGCCTCTGAGGCTGCCTAATCTTGGGATGGAGCTGGCGGTCCACTGCCAGGCAAGCTTTCGCCTGTCCAAGCCCCTGTCTCTCGGCTCCTCCCCACCCAAAATGGGCCTGGGGGCCAGAAGCGTTTACTTTGAAAAAATTATAATTTTCAAAGCAGGCCGGGTCGTTTGAATATTTCACCTAGGAATAATGGAATAGCATAGTGGTTCTATTTTTAATTGTTTTTAGGGAAATGGTTCCATGATTAAGAGCGACAGTATGGGGCATCCATATTGCGCTGCTATGATTGCAGCTTCAGGTCTCCAGCATGGCGGCGACAGATGGGCCGAGTTCCACTATGTATCTGGTGAAACACCTGAAAATTCTGCCTAACACAGCTCGTTTGATAAGGGGACGATGTATGGAGGCAGTGAACTAGTAGTAGATTAAAGGTGCTGCAGTTAAAACTATGTTAGTTGGATCTTGAGATGGAGCTGGCGCTCCGCTGCCAGGCGAGCTTTCGCCAATCCAAGCCCCTGTCTCTAGGCTACTCCCCAAACAGCACTTCTAAGAACCTTTTGTATAAGATCAAGTGTAGTAGCGTTCTTATAAGTTTAGGATATGGCGGGTGAGGGGAATGTAAACAGATGCGCAAGAAGCGCTGAAATAATATCGGTAAATGATAAAAGTTTGCCAGTATATTTTGTGGATTACACAGCAGGGTGGCGACAAATTAACAAGTTTGACGTGGAAGCCATGAAAACAACCCAAAATTCTGCCTGACACAGTTCGTTTGATAAGGAGACCATGTATGGAGGCAGCTATATGGACGACTTTTGGAGGCAGCTATGGCGATGACGTGTGGAGGTAGCAATGGAGACAACGTGTGGAGCCAGCTAAAAAGACGACATGTGGAGGCTGCTATGGAGACAATTTAATTTGGATAGTGCCTGTATGTGGCAGTCCAAAAAAGTTTTCAAACCAGAGGAGCAGGTAGGTGGTCCTCCAGAAAAATTAAATAAATTGAGTGCCTGTATGTGGCAGTCCAAAAAAGTTTTCAAACCAGAGGAGCAGGTAGGTGGTCCTCCAGAAAAATTAAATAGATTGAGTGCCTGTATGTGGCACTCCCAAAAATTGCTTAAAACAGAGGACCGGGTAGGTGGCCCTCCAGAAAAATTAAATACATAGAGTACTATAGCTAGAGCCAGAGCCAAAAAATAGCCAGTTTCCTATGCTTTAGTGTACAAAGAGGAGGAGAAGGAGGACAATGAGGAGGAGGAGTGCATACATTATTCAGGTTGAGCTTCTTTCACCTGGTGGAGAATGAAAATCCGGAGAAATCCAGGCTTTATTCATCTTGATAAGCGTCAGCCTGTCAGCGCTGTCAGTCCACAGGCGTGTATGCTTATCGGTGATGATGCCACCAGCTGCACTGAAAACCCGCTTGGACAACACGCTAGCGGCAGGGCAGGCAAGAACCTTCAAGGCGTACAGTGCCAGTTCGTGCCACATGTCCAGCTTTGAAACCCAGTAGTTGTAGGGAGCTGTGTGATCATTTAGGACGATGGTATGGTCAGCTACGTACTCCCTCACCATCTTTCTGTAAAGATCAGCCCTACTCTGCCGAGACTGGGGACAGGTGACAGTGTCTTGCTGGGGTGACATAAAACTGGCAAAGGCCTTGTAAAGCGTACCCCTGCCAGTGCTGGAAAAGCTGCCTGCTCGCCTACTCTCCCTTGCTACTTGTCCCGCAGAAGTACGCCCTCTGCCGCTAGTGCTGTCAGAAGGGAAATACTGTTTCAGCCTGTGCACCAGGGCCTGCTGGTATTCATGCATTCTCACACTCCTTTCCTCTCCAGGTATGAGAGTGGAAAGATTTTGCTTGTACCGTCGGTCCAGGAGAGTGAATACCCAGTAATCGGTGCTGGAATAAATTCTTTGAACACGAGGGTCACGGGAAAGGCAGCCTAGCATGAAATCTGCCATATGCGCCAGAGTCCCAACGCGCAAGAATTCACTCCGCTCACTGGCCTGACTGCCCATTTCCTCCTCCTCCAACTCCTCTTCTTCTGCCCATACACGCTGAACAGTGAAGGACTGAACAATGGTCCCCTCTTCTGTCTCGCCAACATTCTCCTCCTCTTCCTCCTCATCCTCCTCCACCTCCTCCGATATGCGCTTAGAAACAGACCTAAGGGTGCTTTGGCTATCAACAAGGGAATCTTCTTCCCCCGTCTCTTGTGACGAGCGCAAAGCTTCCGACTTCATGCTGACCAGAGAGTTTTTCAACAGGCCAAGCAGCGGGATGGTGAGGCTGATGATGGCGGCATCGCCACTGACCATCTGTGTTGACTCCTCAAAGTTACTCAGCACCTGACAGATATCAGACATCCACGTCCACTCCTCATTGTAGACTTGAGGAAGCTGACTGACCTGACTACCAGTTCTAGTGGAAGTTGACATCTAGCAGACTACAATCGCTCTGCGCTGCTGGTAAACTCTGGATAACATAGTTAAGGTTGAATTCCACCTCGTGGGCACGTCGCACAACAGTCGGTGAGCGGGCAGTTGGAGGCGGCGCTGCACTGCCCTGAGAGTGGCAGCATCTGTGCTGGACTTCCTGAAATGCGCACAGATGCGGCGCACCTTCGTGAGCAAATCAGACAGATTGGGGTATGTCTTGAGGAAACGCTGAACTATGAGATTTAACACATGGGCCAGGCATGGCACATGTGTCAGTCTGCCGAGTTGCAGAGCCGCCACCAGGTTATGGCCGTTGTCACACACAACCATGCCTGGCTTCAGGTTCAGCGGTGCCAGCCACAGATCAGTCTGCGCCGTGATGCCCTGTAATAGCTCTTGGGCGGTGTGCCTTTTATTGCCTAGGCTCAGCAGTCTGAGCGCCGCCTGCTGTCGCTTAGCGACGGCACTGCTGCTGTGCCTAGAGCTACCGACTGATGGCGCCATGCCCATGGTAATTCGGAGGAGGAGGTGGAGGAGGGGTGGGAGGAGGAGGAGGCATAGTAGGCCTTTGAGACCTGGACCGAGGTAGGCCCCGCAATCTTCGGCGTCGGCAGTATATGAGCAGCCCCAGGGTCAGACTCGGTCCCAGCCTCCACCAAGTTAACCCAATGTGCCGTCAGCGATATATAGTGGCCCTGCCCAGCAGCACTCGTCCACGTGTCCGTGGTCAGGTGGACCTTGTCAGAAACGGCGTTGGTCAGGGCACGGATGATGTTCTCTGACACGTGCTTGTGCAGGGCTGGGACAGTACATCGGGAAAAGTGGTGCGGCTGGGGACCGAATACCGAGGGGCGGCCGCCGCCATGAGGTTTCGAAAGGCCTCGGTCTCTACCAGCCTATAGGGAAGCATCTCCAGGCTAAGCAACTTGGAGATGTGGACGTTGAGGGCTTGGGCGTGTGGGTGGGTTGCGCTATACTTCCTCTTGCGCTCCAGCGTCTGGGGTATGGAGAGCTCAACGCTGGTGGATGCTGTGGAGGATCGTGGAGGCGAAGATGGGGTTTTCGCATGGGAGGTGTTTGGGCCGTGGTCCTGGGCAGGAGGCTGACTAGCAGATGACACAGGGGAAGGAGCAGTGGTGTGCCCGGCCGGAGGTGAACGGGCTTGGTGCCATTGAGTGGGGTGTTTAGCATTCATATGCCTGCGCATACTGGTGGTAGTTAAGCTAGTAGTGGTGGAACCCCTGCTGATCCTGGTTTGGCAAAGGTTACACACCACAGTCCGTCGGTCATCCGGTGTTTCTTTAAAGAACCTCCAGACTTCTGAAAATCTAGCCCTCGCCACGGGAGCTTGACTACGGGAAACATTTGTCGCTGATGCACCAGCTCTGGCCCTGCCTCTCCGTCTGGCCCAACCACTGCCTCTTCCAACCTGTTCTGCTATAGGACTCGCCTCTGTCTCAGAAGGACTGTGTTCACCCGGCCTATCAACCCAGCTTGGGTCTGTCACCTCATCATCCTCCGATCCCTCAGTCTGCTCCCCCCTCGGACTTCCTGCCCTGACAACAACTTCACCACTGTCTGACAACCGTGTCTCCTCATCGTCCGACACCTCTTTACACACTTCTTCCACTACGTCAATAATGTCATCATCACCCACAGACTGCGACCGATGGAAAACCTGGGCATCGGAAAATTGCTCAGCAGCAACCGGACAAGTGGTTTGTGACTGTGGGAAGGGTCCAGAAAACAGTACCTCAGAGTATGCCGGTTCAAATGCCAAATTTTGCTGGGAGGGGGCAGACTGGGGGGAAGGAGGCTGAGGTGGAGGAGCTGGAGGAGTGCTGATTTCGGTGACATGGGTGGACTGCGTGGAAGAGTGACTGGTGGACAAATGGCTAGAAGCATTGTCCGCAATCCACGACATCACCTCTTCGCACTGTTCTGGCCTCAACAGTGCTCTACCACGAGTCCCAGTAACTTGAGACATGATGAACCTAGGGAGTGTAGCTCTGCGGCGTTCCCCTGCTCCCTCATCAGCAGGTGGTGTCTCACCCCGCCCAGGACCACGGCCTCTGACCCCTGCAGTAGGTGGACGCCCACGTCCACGCACTCGTCCTCTACCCCTAGCCCTCGGGTTAAACATTTTAAAAATTAAAGTGTAAACTTCAAATTTTTTTTTTTGTGTTTTTTTGTGGTTTTTTTTTCAAAACAAAACAATGCTATCCTATTGCTATGGCTAGTTTCTAACCTACACTGACAGCACACAACTGGATTTTGTGCTGTGCCTGATGACTTTGAGCTATAAAAAGAAATAAAGGTAAAAAAAAATAAATCAGCAGACTCTGCCTAATTCTAATCAAACCCCTAATAAATTGTCCCACTTCGGTGTTTGAGGTGGATATGCGTGTCACTAAGAGCTAAACACAACGGTAGCAAGTCTTCCTGCAAATTCCTCACAATATGGTACTAGCTGCACTACTAATGCCAGCAAGCCCAGCCACAAGCAAACAAAAAAAAGTAAAATAAAACGTTATTGTAGCCCTAAGAAGGGCTGTTGGGTTCTTGTAGAATCACTCCTGCCTAACACTATTCTAATAGAACACCCTAACGCTTTCCCTGACCAGCAGCAGCTCTCACTCTAGCGGCATCCAGACAGAGAATGATCCGAGCAGCGCGGGCAGGAGCTAGTCTATTCCAGGGTCACCTGATCAGGCCAGCCAACCACTGCTATCGACGTGTAAGGGTACCACGTCATGCTGGGTGGAGTGCAGAGTCTCCTGGCTTGTGATTGGCTCTGTTTCTGGCCGCCAAAAAGCAAAACGGCGGGAGATGCCATTATCTCGAGCTGGCGAAATACTCGTCCGAGCAACGAGCAGTTTCGAGTACACTAATGCTCGAACGAGCATCAAGCTCGGACGAGTATGTTCGCTCATCTCTAATAACTATATATCCTTAAACCCCTCTAATGACATAATAATAGTCACTTTTAGATGTCGCACATTAACAGAACCCTCCGCGCTTCATATGAATGTGAGTGAGAACCTCATAACAATGGAGGACAGTGTGAAATAAAAACTATTCCAGAACATGTGAGTGTTTTTGGTGATACATATAACTTTATGGACATGTTCTATGTTGCTGTGTTAATATGTCGCCACAAGGGGATTGAAAGTTCATTGTAATCAATTTTCGAAAAAAAAAAAAAAACTTTCTCAAAATAAAAGGCAATAAGAGAAAGTTATTCTTAGATAGTTCTGGATAGGAGAGGGTTAAAGACATGAATATTAGTGGATATTATTCCTTCTCAGAATGTAGTTACATTTAAAGTGAATATTTCCATTATCTGTGAGGTGCAGCAGCTCCTGTGTGCAGCAAATTCTCCCTGTAGACTGATGGCTAAGAATCTGGAGGGGGCTACAATTCAGGGGACTGTATCTCTGGCTCTGACACATAGAACCTCACTTCCTTTTTCCTATCAAAGAAGAGAGTCTCTTTTATATGAATCTAAAGTTGTGTTTCTTAGTTTCAGGAAAACGGAGATATTAACTGTTTAAATGCCGTCAGGAGTGATTTTTATATATAAGAAACCACACCTAATATTCCCACTTCAAACCTGAATATCTCTGAATCCAGGGCACCTAGAAACACAATTCTAGATTCATTTAAAAGAAGAGATGCTCCCCTTTCAGCGCCAGCTCTGCGCCACCTGGTACCAGAAATGGACTTGTCAATTCTCCATGATGATTTTTACATGCTCAATTTGAGTTTACTGGAGGTGAGCGACTTTATTGTCCTCCCTAAATCATTTGACTTTCATATACACTTACACTGCATTGCACTTGCAAGTGTCCCCAGATACCCCCAATATAGATTGTGGGTCCTCATAGGCAGAATTACCCCTTCCACTCAGATCTCTGTACTTTTTGTATTTTTTACATAAATTAGTTTTTTTCTCAATGTGATGTATGTGAACCACTTATTGTGGAGAGCACTACGGAATGAATGGTGCTCTAAAAATTAATAATAATAATACACCTCTATCCCCATGCTGTATTGCACAAGGCGCCGTCCTCTTGAGTTTTCCGTTTCCTTTCTAGTGTATGTAGTGGTCAGAACAGGTTCCTGCATACCTGCTTTCAATCATCTTAATGCAGTCTCTGTTTAGCCGCTACAAAGTTTACAGCTAAACTATGGTTGTTGTACCCTTACCAATCTAATAGTTAGGACATGTCCTGAGAATAGACCATATATTTTTCTGGACAGAAATCTTTTAAAATGAATAAATTAACCAAATAATCAAGCAAGTAGAACGGGGTTTTGTGTTAATGCTACCTCTGTAGTTAAGAAAGTCTTTCCCCCTTTCTTTACAATTGGTTATTGCGTATGGTATAGGTCATATTTATGAAAAAACTGTCCTACATGGAGAACGATGATCCTTCGAATTATCTAGCCTTTGAGCTCCCCTCACTTTGCAGCTTTGTTTTTGCATTCTGCAGAGCTTGAATCTCCAAGCTGTAAAGCTTAAATTAATACGTGTCTACTCCTGATGCATACAAAGTTTGGAGAATCTTGTGTCATAAAATGTTAATGATATAATTAGACAGTAACGGCTTAGTTTTATAAATGATTGAATGGGCAAGAAAACGGAGTGCATGGAAGGTCATTTACATAAAGAAAACTACAGGACATTAACTGGTAATGTGAATATGCGGGCAGTACGGGCAGGTGACACATGGAAGTAGACTCAAAGGGATCTGTTGATAAATGGTGTTTTGCATTAAAGTCATCTGTCTAAGTCAACCCTACGATCCTACATGCACAGTGGGGTTAGAGGGAATAGCAGAAATGCAAGCATAAGCTCCCCAATGTATAAGAATGGTCTTGTCGTATGTTTTCTAGTACATGTAACCCCTCTGCTACATTTAGTTAATCAATGGTTCTCTGGTGAACTCCATTGCTCACCCCTAACCTCATGCTCCCAAAGATTTTTATAATGTTTTAAATACTAAGGCTTGCTCTATTTTTACACCATACCTCAAGTCTCCACCAAACTCCTATTCTTACCTTGCATCCAAAGCAGTCTGCTATAGAAACTAGTGTTCTCCACACCATATAGAGATTAATATTTCCAAACACATAATGAATCTAGCCCAATAAGTTACAATAGTAATATTCATCATTCTTATAAAATGGTACCTCTATGTTTGCCAGTTTCATGGTCAGCCACCCATAACATCACATCTAATATCTAGGCTTATCCTTTATGTCGATATTTTATTACATGACCTGGAAATAAAACAATGATATCATTGTACTATATTTAGACCATTATTTTATCTCCATGACCAAAGCAACGCTGCTCACCACATTTACACTGCTCAGCGCTATAATCGGACGTGAGACTAGTGTTAGGATATTGTACCAGATGTACACAGTGTAAATTGGAGAGACATTTTAACACATTGGGAGTCATGCATTGGTGAACATAATTTTTGCTCCTTTGGAAAAATGTTATCTTCAGAACATCTTTCCTGTGTTTGCCAAGAGATTACTATGATGCATGGTAACTACAAATATCCTGTGCTCATTCATTCATCAAGAGGACATACTAGGTTCAAAAAAGTTAATTGGTTAGCTAAATTGTGACATTTCCGCTGCTATGCCTTGGAGTAGCCCATCTTGATAACAGAACTTCTAAGGACAAAAATCTGATTGACGCTGAACTTCAGAACATGACAACTTGTATAGCAATTTAAAAACAAGGATGATGCTGTGTGCTCAAAAAGAGTAAAATGTAGACTAGAAGGATAACAAGTGACTGACTATAGTGTATACCAGATGCTGAAATTTTATGAGGTCTGTTTCTTTTCCCTGGAACAGAAGCATGAGGGGGGCGATTTATTAAAATTGCCATTTTGAACGCCAGTTATTAAAGGCTTTGGTCTCTTGCTAGATCTGGACAGCATGCCGGAATGAATATTTGCAAGGTCAGAACTGTTTTCTGGTGTAGACTAAAATGATTATGGCTCTTCCCCACCCCATAACACCTCACTCTTTACAAAACTGCCCCTGGTAAGCTCTTCCAGCTACTCACTTTGCTACCATGCCCAGCGGTAGGAACTCTTGTGCTACGAGGAAGGCGTGGGCATACCAACACCTTCCTACCCAGCACCTACTGCTGGGCACTGGCTTTACCGAGCACTAAACATAGACAAAATGTCTGAATCTCCCCTGTAAGGAATCAGCCAACACCTACTGATGATGGGGAACCCACCTTAAAGGATGTTTTCAAGGCCATATCCTCATGCAACAAATCTTTGTCTGTTCTCAACCTTAAAGTGGTCTCTGTGGCAGAGGACTAGGCTATTATGCATCATGATTTAAAGAAGCTGTCAGAGCACAAGTCCACCATTGAGGAAACCATGCAAGCAAATGTTGGAGCATTGGACGTCATCTAAATAATCATCTGCAAAGAAATAATGTTAAACTTGTGTACCGTAGAAAGTTGAAGGTTCCAGGTACTCAACCTACAGAATTTTTTGAGTCCAGGCTTCTTGAGATGTTATGCAAGGATATTCTCACTCCTTCATTTTCAGTGGAGTGGGGTGACAGGGTGCCAACCAAACCTCTTCCTCTGGGGAATCATCTTATATCAATGCTGGTAAAGGTCCTGCATTATTGAGATTGAGATATTCTATATTGTAGAGATAGAGTGGGAAGAGGAGCTATCCATAGCCTATCAAATGGTGTCACTGTTTCTGCCAAAGCTTTGTGCCCTGCAATTTATGATGTATCTGGCAAGTCTGCTACTTGTTGCTCTGGACACCACACATTTATGCACTCATCCACAAGGGGCTCTACACTGGCTAGACACTCATAAGCATCATCTACATGAGGATGGGAATGCTACATGACTATGATATCCAGACAAGACCTATGTGAGTATGGTTGCATTACTCACATAGGTCTTGTCTGTATTCATGAGTAGACTGTATGATAAACGTCTTACTGGTTATATGGACATTTTCTTTGTTGGTGGGAATGCTTTATGGATAGGGCATTTGTGTTACACTGTGTAGCTGTCATTATATGTTTATTTCATTACTGGATCCACCATTCACAATAAGTTGTTTCTACTGAGGAAGGGGCAGTATCACATTCGGGTGCTGCCTGTCATTGCTCTAGCCTCTGAGTTTAACAATTTTCTTGCAGGCGGTAGTGTCTTTTCCCCATGGGATTCCGATAGGGCCTGGTACAAGTGCCTGCGACCTACTTCTGTGCTAATGGAATGTGACATCCGGGCTCCTTCAGCTGTGGCAGCTGAAAGGCCATACATTTAAAGTGTGAGTGCAGATACACAATAGAAGATCAGAGACCACGTAACATGGCTAACAACTGTAGTGGTTACCATATTGCCCCATGCATTTCAGAGTGAAGAGTGAAATAAGGCATCCCCATCTCATTAAGCATTTTATACGGTTCCAGGAAATAGAGTTGGTTGGACCGCTAAAGTAGGGGAAGTTGGGATAAACTCATCCTGTGTAAGGAGGCATAGTAGATTTGTAAATTGGACTGTTTGCAGCCAAAGGTCCTGAATGACATTCTGTCATTCACCAGCTTTATCTGATATTCTTGGTCAGAAAAGATGGAATTCTTCTATATCATACATTCTGATCTGTATTGAAGTACATAGAATCCTGTGTTTTCCCTTGTGCATTGATGGTGCCCCCTCTAATATACACACAAGGCTTCCTCATTTATATACTTTCTCCAAATACACCAAGACCTACACATATACACTTCACACTTTGTCCTCGTTTTGTACATTTTTCTGACATGAGGTGGTACTGCAGTCTCATACCCATTTCTTGAACTTTATTCCATGTATATGATGCATTAGGGTAGTATCCTTATCCCTAAATTATTACCTGAGAATATGTTCCCCCTGTATCTCATAGGAAAGTCTTTGTTATTCACTTTGTCTCCCATATGCTTATTGTCATCTGACACTCCCCCCTCATTCCAGTGATATCTACTGTCTCCTCATGTGGCCACCAACTGTAATAACCACTGTAAGGCAGTGCCTGGAAAGGTCATCAATGGTATCTATATTCCAGCTAGGTTTTTCTCCTATGCTTGGTAAAGGGATGGCCATTGATGATTTATCCAGGTTCTGGGGCTGAGTTAATGGAGCTCATTAGCCCGCACCTGGTCCAGGACTTTAGAAACCCGAGCTGCACCATGGGAGGTTTCTCTGACCAGCGCTAGAGGTGATGCTGTGTGTGAAACAAGCCTGAAGGTAAAGACTGCCATTGTGTTTGTTTGAACACAAGCACCCACAACAGCCCCCCCATGGATTCCCAGTAATGGATATGTATATACAATATATCCCAACACTACACCAGCTACTGGATATATCCTGATGATAACAACAATACATAATCTTTATGTAGCACCATCAAATTCCATAGTACTTTTCAGATTCTGGGTAACATATATAAGCAAAATAGGACATAAGAGTAATAACATTCATGTGAAACAATAGGAATGAGGGCCCTTCTCACAAGAACTTACAGCCTATCATAGTCACCGTAGTCACATCCAGTACCTGACTATTCACATGCATACATGTGACTAGAGGGGCTCAGCCCGTGAGCCCCTCTAGTCACATGCATACATATGGAGAGGGCTCAGCCCGTGAGCCCTCTCCATGCAATGTGACCCGACCGCCGCCGTAAATACACGGCGGGCGGTCGCGAACTGATTAATTAACAATACTAATAATATTTGTTCTCATTACAGTGATGGGCAGACTATGGTAACAAAGGAGTTAATGGGGGTGGCCACTTTACCTCATGTTTTTGTAATATGCACACAATAGCATATATTTTTACTCCAATGTGAATTGGATATGGATACAGATTGCAAATGTAGATACACTTATAGATACACTCACTGAAGGAAGAAAAACCTTACACTGAGTTATGTATGTATGGTAAAACTAACATCTTGAGTATCTATATTTACACATGTAAAGTCTGAAGTAACCAAAAATAACAGCCTTTTTCTAAGAAAAGAACAGAATAAAAAGGTGCCTTGTGTGTAAAACCCTATGGAGGAAGTCATAACTAAAGTAAGCAGCTCCTAGTGCTACAACAGTTGTAGCAGTGTTACACTACTACCTTTATCAGAACCCTCCAATAACACTAGAAGACACTGCAGCACTGTACAATAGAAACGCTGTGCTGTAAGCGGTCAGGCATATTCATGATGCTTCGCCCCCGGACCGCCCCTCCCACTCCATAGGCCGGCGGTGACTGCCGAGCTTCATACAGCAGTAATACTTATTTTCCAATAACATAGGATCAGCCTTCCTCCAGTGAGAGCTCTGACAAAAATATATTTCTATGCTAAGCTTATTTCATGCCACAATTCTAGCTTTGTGGAGGTACCTGTAATTGGGGACAACAGATAGGGCAGTGTATCCAAAGGCTAGTTGCCCACAAGCAAGTTTGATGCCTGCAATCCTCATCTATCTCGAATTGTGTGCTTGATGGAACGTCCGGCCCAAACCCTCATAAACTGGAACTGAACTCAGCATGTGAGTTTAATTCTGGGTAATTAGTGTTCGGGCTGGAACTTCCACACAAACATCAAACTGGCTTGTGAGCAATAGGCCTTACACAGAAGATATTTATGCCTCAGCCAGAAACCCTACTCCATGTGCAAGGGGCAGGGATTTCTGAGGAAAGAGGCACATGACAACCACTCATGATTCTGCCCTCTACAAGTTACAAAACTGCCCCATGTTTTTCTCTGCCTTACTGCCACTGGGCTTGTACGCAGAAAGGGTCAAAGGGTCAGTGTGCATCATTCAGTACCTTAACATACCCCTGGTCAATCATTTTATGGCCCAGTTTATAAAAGGCACCACCCTCGGCAGAAAGGTTACTGAGCAATTAAATGTTCTAGCCTTGTCTGGTGATTTACGTTGGAGATCTTAACATACTACCATCAGCATTTTAAAGATATTTCATAGAACATGACCTCCATAGACAGGACATCCAAAATCCACTTGCTTTTCTGCCATTAAACCAGGTTGTATACTGCCGTATACACACAACCAACACCAATGTAAGAGTAGTAGGAGAATGAGCTAAATCACCAAAACACAAAAATTTCTCTCTTCTGTTCCCGAAGCTGCCAGACTATCAGATGGTGATTGCACCACAAAGTTATAAGCAGATATAATAGTTCTCAATCTCCACTGTACTCTCTGCTCCCTCTCTACACATGTGATGAATTAAACGAATCCTAAATTTCACTTTATAATATCATAAACAGCGCAGGGAAAAAAACGAGAACAGTAAATATTTTTGCCATAAAAGTTGTATGCGCCGCGATCATTTTTCACAGCTCTTTATGTTTTGTCGCTTCATTACCTGAGACATTCTCTGCTCACAGTTAAGTGCATCCATAATATACAGTTTGTATTTGTCCTTAGAAGCTCCTGATTTCTCTTCGGCATGGAAAACTCTGCTAAAGATGGCGTCCTCATTACAGCTGATAGCGGGGAGGTGAGGACTCTGTTAATGATTCACTCCATCAGAATGTATTAAGCCTTTTTAAGACTTGAAAAGCTGTGTGACAGTAACTTTACACTGACTGTAACCATGTAAATAGAGAAAAACCGTGTTAATTAAAATGCTCACATTAACAATCTTTCATCATTGCTGAGAAATAATAATTACATTTCCATGCCATTTGTGCATCTCCTCCAACCTCCCTGTAATCCAGTATCAAACAGAGGCAGACATAGGCAACTAAGGACCCCAACAGTGTGTGGGTTCCCCTCTGACAGCCATCCTGCAGTTACTAACCTGATTTCTAATCACTGCAAACATTTTTTTTCCTGTTATTTTTTTTTTAAATCAGATAAACTTTATTAAAGCAGATAATTACAAGTATTGTCTTGCATTTCTTTATACATATACCAAATGAATGTAAACCTTGACAAATAGAACATTGTTATTTTCATAACTTAAACCCCTACCCAACCAACACCCCCCTCCACTCACGGTCCATTCCCCTCTCTTCCCCTCCTCATCCTGATTGATAGGCTCCATGTCCAGATGCAGAACCCCCTACCTCTCCACATCTCCCCTATTTTCCTCACGTCCCTGATGTCTATCTTAGTCGCCATCTCTCCCATCTCCTGAGCATTTCTGTTGTTCCCAGTCCCGGACACTCCAGCCATTTACACCATTGCTTGTTATACTTCTTAATCGGTTAAGGACCGGGCTCTTTCCTGTTTTTTCATGTCCATTTTTCACTCCCCACCTTCAAAAATCTATAACTTTTTTATTTTTACACGTAAAGAGCTGTGTGATGGCTTGTTTTCTGCGTAACAAATTGCACTTCATAGTGATGGTATTAAATATTCCATGCCATGTACTCAGAAGCGGGAAAAAAAATCCAAATGCAGTGAAAATGGTGAAAAAAACGCATTTGCGCCATTTTCTTGTGGGCTTGGATATTACGCCTTTTACTGAGCGCCCCAAATGACATGTCTACTTTATTCTTTGGGTCGGTACGATTAAGGGGATACCAAATTTGTATAGGTTTTATAATGTTTTCATACATTTACAAAAATTAAAACCTCCTGTACAAAAATTTTTTATACTTTAGTTTATGGAGCTGTGGATGGTGTCATTTTTTGCGAAATTTGATAATATTTTCAATGATATCATTTTTAGGACTGTACGACCTTTTGATCACTTTTTATAGATTTTTTTATATTTTTCAAAATGGCAAAAAAGTGCCATTTTCAACTTTGGGCGCTATTTTCCGTTACGGGGTTAAACGCATTGAAAAACCGTTATCATATTTTGATAGATCGGGCATTTTCGGATGTGTTGATACCTAATGTGTTTTTACTGTTTATTTATATTTATGTCAGTTCTAGGGAAAGGGGTGTGATTTGAAATTTTAGGTTTTTTTATTATAATTTTTTTTTTTAACTTTTTTTATTTTTACTATTTTTCAGACTCCCTAGGGTACTTTAACCCTAGGTTGTCTGATCGATCCTATCATATACTGCCATACTACAGTATGGCAGTATACGGGGATTTTCCTCCTCATTCATTACAATGTGCTATGAGCACATTGTAATGAAGGGGTTAAAACGAAATAGCCTCGGGTCTTCGGAAGACCCGAGGCTACTATGGAGACGGATCGCCACTCCCCGGTGACGTCACAGGGAGCGGCAATCCCAGGTAAGATGGCGGCGCCGCTATCTTCTTGAGGCTGCTGGCAGCTTTGGCGGCAGCCATCGCTGTGAAAACACCGGGTGTTACCGGTAAGCCTTTGCTGCAATATGCAGCAAAGACTTACCGGCTATGGAGAGGGCTCAGCCCGTGAGCCCTCTCCATGCAGCGCGACCCGACCGCCGCCGTGAATACACGGCGGGCGGTCGCGAGCAGATTAATTAACAATACTGATAATATTTGTTCTCATTACAGTGATGGGCAGACTATAGTAACAAAGGAGTTAATGGGGGTGGCCACTTTACCTCATGTTTTTGTAATGTGTGTGTAAGTGTGGGGAGCAGGATATTAAGTAATTTACTAATATACATCTGTTAATCGCTTCCCGCTCTGCGTCTGCAGTGACGCAGAGCCAATGCCGGTTCAGCTCAAGATCTGAGCCGAACCGGCATCAGAAAACACAGGATGCCGGGTTACTGATAGCCGGCACCCCAGTGTAACACCAGCGATCGGAGTGGGGTCCAATCGTGGGTGCTTAACCCGTTAGATGCATCTAACATGCCTCTAGGGGGTCTCTCACCCACAATCGCCCCCCCCCCCCCCGAGCCATTTTCAGGGGGGCACCGATCGTTGTTATGGCAGTGATGGGGTCCGATCTGGTCCCCAGCACTGCCTAAAATGCAAGCAAGAAAACCAGCTCACCTCCTGTTTAGGACATGCTGAGCGAGGCACGGGCCTCCCCTCTGCTGGGGTGAAGTATCCAGGGTGAACAAAATGACTAAGGACGGTTAACCCGCCCGAAACGCGTAAGCTGTTGCTGTTTCCCCACATTGTGGATGTTGCATTAACTTTGCACGAATAAAGGACTTCAAACGTATTGCCTGGAGCCTGGATGAGCCGTCATTTTGTTCACCCCAGCACTGCCTGCAAGAACTGCCGGTAAAATGACGTCATCTTACTGGCACAGTGCCAGCCTATGCAATACATGAGTATTGCAGAGCATTAGCATGAACAAGCAATCAGATGATTGCTTGTTCATGTCCCATGCTAGAAAAAATGAAAAAGTAAAAAAAAAAAATAATTATTCAATAAAAAATTAAGAAAGAAATCAATAAAAATGGCCAAAAGCCCCAAAACACAAAAGGAGACATATAATGCAAAAAAAAAATTCTAAATCAAAACAAAAACCCCCACATATATAGTATCACCGCGTCCGTAACAACCCGTAGAATAACAGTCAATAATTATTGAACTCGCACAATAAACGTCGTAAAAAAAAAAAACCTGTTATAAACCCTCCAAAAATTATGATTTTTACCTATTCAATCCCACAAAAAAAACATATGTACTCCAGAATGATACTGTTGCAAAGTACAACATGTCCTGCAAAAAATGAGCCATCAACCAGCTCCATAGCCAAAAAAATAAAAATGTTATACCACTTGGAAGACGGCAATACAAAAATAATAGATTTTTCCCCACATTAGGGTTTTATTTGACAAATTTAGTAAAACGTAAAAAAAAATATTCATGTATGGCATCCCCGTAATCGTATCAACCCTTAAAATAAAGATGACATGATTATTAGGCTAAACGGTGAACACCAAAAAAAAAAAAAAAAGTTAAGAATCCAGTACAGAATTGATGCTTTTCTACTCCTGCCCTCAAAAAAAAGTTCCTAAATTTTCAACAATAGGGGATACCAAGCCCAAAATGTTAACACTGGAAAAAACATCTCATCCCGCAAAAAAAAATGCAGTCACATGGCCCCAATAACGAAAAAGCGAAAATTGTATAGCCTACAGAAGGGGCCAATGAGGAAACTAAAATCCGGCAGCTGCAGGGCGCTCCTTCCCTTCTGTGCCTCGCTGTGCGCCCATAAAACAAGTAACGGCTACATGTGGGGGGTCTCTGTACTCAGGAGAAATTATAGAACAAATTGTATGGTGGGTTTTCTCTTTTTATCTTTTGGAAATGTGTAAAATTTGGGGCTAAATGATGTATAACCAGCACAATTTGACCATTCTAAATTTCACCTCCATTTTGATTCAATTACTATGAAGATCTCAAGGGGTTAACAATCTTTGTAAAAGCTGTTTCTGATAGCTTGAGGGGTGCAGATTTGAAAATGGGTTGGTTATTTAGGGGGTTTTGATGATAAATATGTAAAATTTCATTCAAAACTGTATTTATCTCCAAAATAGTCAATTCTGAAAATCCGGAAAAGCGATATTCGATTTGTAAGCCGCATGACATCAAAATAAAATAATATCCAGACATTTCAAATATGATGAAAATGTAAAGTAGACATATGGGAAATGTTATTCAGAAATGTATTTAGGGGGTAAATCTATCTGGCTAAAAAAGCAATGATTTTGAATTTTGAAAATGGCAAATTTTTCAAAAAATCATTTTTTCATTTTTTTTGTAAATAAACGCAAAACTTATCATCCAACATTTACCACTAAAATGAAGTACAACATGTGGGGGGAAAAACAATCTCAGAATCACTATGATAAGTAACAGTGTTCAAAAGTTATAACCATAGAAAGCTACGCATGTCAGAATCCAAAAAATCGGGCTGAGCCTTAAGCTACAAAATGGCTGCATCCTTAAGGGGTTAATAGTTATGCACTGTTTTTATGATATGTAATTTGAAGCCTCATCTTTCCTGACTACAAAATGGCTGCAGATGGAGAGTCATGTGATCTCTGTCCATGAAAAATTACCCTGTCAGGAACTTGATCTTACATTCATAAGTATTCAATTTTAAAACTGTAGCTCAATGTCCTCAACTTGTAAGGATCTCACCAGGCTTAAATGTAGCTAACAATCTTCCTCCAATCCCCAAGGATTGGATGCTCTGTGTTTGTATCCAATAGGGTGGGTATTTGGTTAATGCAATTTTATTTATATTTTTTTCTATTCATGAATACTATCATAAGGTCCTATCATGGTGATTGCTCATGAACAGATATGATCACATGACACTCCACCTGCAGCCATTTTTGGTCAGGAATGTCTCTGGCTGATGTCTTGTTGAGGTAAAAGGCGTCACTTTAGTTATCAATAAAATTTTGAAATTTGATTTTAGAAGAAAGGAGGCCAAGGATAACAAATATAAGAAGGTTACCACAGTCACCGTTGCTGGATCTTTGAGTAAGTGTCCTTGATTTATCATGCTTAATTTTGGTGGCAGAATTCCTTTAAAGCGTAACCCTGAAGTTACCTGGCCAAATATAGTTTTGGCACAGCTGGAGAGATTCTTTGACAACAATTCCAATGATACCTATATTGTGCTGCTTCTTCCTAGCTTGAGATCAATTCTGATGTATCAGACCTTCTCATAAAAATATCTTTGGCTTATGCTGAAATTAATGGCCATCTCCTGATTGCAACATCACCCACCATAACATAAATTATTACACACATATATACATCTATCCACTGTTACACAGATATAGCTATAATCTTTTTTGTTTCAATCTTTTTATTGGTTTTTGTAACAAGAGGGTAACAGCGTAAAAAACATAATCCTATTAGTACTCTGACAGAACATTATTCAATTGCTTATGCTCACGCAGGAGCTCTATAATCATTTACATTCTATTCAGAGAATCCAGTATAGTTTGGGTTAGGGGAGGGGGGGATGGGGATGGGGATGTACCAAGGGAGGTAAGGTAGATATAGCTATAATCTAATACATCCTTATGATTACTATACACACTACCTGCCATAATGGAGGTGTCAGCCAGGCTGCTCACTCTACCTTCATCCAAGGGCTGTGGGGGATGGGGAGTACCAAGAAAGGAGGAGGAGACAACAGCCTTCATTGTATGTATCAGATTGCTGTGCTGATCCTTTCCCTTTTCTTCACTGACCTGACTATAGCCCTGTCAAAGCCTAGAAGTTGGTAGTGTGCAAGGAAGCCTTATTTATCATAACTGATTAAAAGGAGCAGTTGATGGAGGAGGAGTTGATGTGTGTGTGGAAGCATGAGAGCAGAGTGTAGACAGAGTAGACAAGACAGAGTTACTGAGCAAAGACAAGAACTAGCCCATTGCATAGACATATCCCTAACCCTTCTGTGACCTCCCAGTCTGTAGACTTAATCTCTTGTTTTCTCCTCTTTCACTCTACGGTTACTTCTTAGCAACCAGAATGCCAAGCTGACAGGAAACGGGCGAGGCAGGATATAGCAGGGAAACAACTGCAATAAGGTAATGAATGTATTTTGGAAAAATGTTAGTTTTGAGCTATTGCAACTATAGATAAAACTTTATAAAAGTTGCAGTTTTATGCACTTTAAGTATAAAGCAGCCAAGCCCTATGTCTGGCATGCTATACACAAAAAGGGTGTTCAAAAACTCTCCGCATATGTGCATTCAAACAAGATTGTAGGTGGGGAACACATGGGCTCACAGGTCTATTGAATGTAATCCCAAAATAATACATTTATCAAAAACAGTTCAAACTGCATTATGTGTACTTTGGCTGGGAAATGTGCAGGGTACGCCAGTGTCAGGAATTGTGGCGCACCTTCTTCATTAATCTGGCGCTTAGTGCACTGTTCTGGCAGAATGCACCAACATAATTCTGAGACTTTGCATGGTAAATGTGGCACGTGGTCCAACTCTGCACCAGAAGGCCCCTTAATGTGCAGAATTTTGTGTTGCGTTGGATATGGTGCAGAACACTTTATAATTATGTGTGCAGGAAGTTTGCACTATAAAGAATGTGCAAAGTCAGACAGAAAACTGTTGCAGGGGCCTATGTATTTCCATATCAACATTTCCCTTTCTTTCTGGCCACTTTTAGGAAAACTCCAGGCATCACAGTGTGTGAGTTTCGATTTGCCCCTTTAAGCTATGTTTTACTGGTAAGTCTAGAAGTGAAGCAGCTGAAAATCCTTTTAGTATTTTAAAAAGATTTAGAAAAAGCCGTGCACATCAATACTATGAAACAAACCTGGCTGCCACTTGATACACACCAATTCATTTTATCTGTCTGTGAAAAGCAATGCATTAGTAAAAATGGATATTGATCAGACCCCAATTTATTATAGTTTTCAATTATAGTGTTTAAACTAAAATCTGTCTTATTATCAAGGTGCTTTACAATCTGTCATAAATTTCAGGTCTGTAAGTGGATTATATTAACCAAAAAGGTACTCAGTGCCGCTGCCAAGTCCTTGTTAATATAACAAGCCAGAGGAGCTAACTGTATTTTACAGGCTGAGGATCTCAAGGTGTTTCCTAATATTTTACATGGTTGATGTAAGAGCCATTTATAAAACTAGAGGAAGTGTTACTTAGGTTTCCATATTCAATCAGCCATTGAGTCGGAATCATAGAAGCTGAATGGTCATGATGAAGAGAAGAGATCAATGCGGAGGATTTGCAGGTGATATATATATAATAAGTCATTTAGCATTTCTTAGTCAGGAATGTGTCGTAAATTATGGGCTGCTGCTGAATTGCTCTGAAGCAAATGTACTGTGCCATGTTTGTAGTGTGCGAGGGAGCTGTGAATGTCTGATCAAGACATAAAAAAGAGATCACAAGTGCCAGACTCATGCTGAATAGATCAAGGGATTTAAGACTATTCCTTTCACGCCAGAAAAATGGGAGAGGAATGCAGCAAATCAGAAAGTGCAGCCATTACTTGCCTTTTCATTTAAAGGGAAAGAACAAAATTATGGAATACACATACAGTGAGTATGGAAAGTATTCACACTCTTTTACATTTTTTGCTCTTTGTTTCATTGCAGCCAATTGGTAAGCTCACTTATTTACACATTGCACCCCATCTTGACATAGAAAAACAGAAATGTAGATATTGTTGACTGTATTTTGTGTTACTTTGACTGTAAATTCTTCTTCTGTGCATATTTCTATTGTAATCCCCATTAGAACAATGGACTCCATAAGTGGCATTGCTACACAGTGTACATCCTGTGCCATGTATGCTTTCCTTGAACAGCCGTTCGAGGGGGAATACTGCTGTGTGGGATGTATGAAAATTGCTCATCTGGAAGCCCAGATTCTGGATCTAAATGAGCAAGTTTCAAGGCTGCGGGCAATTGACAATATGGAGCGAAGTTTGCTGCTCCTGGAGCACAAACTCTCTGGGGAAGATGGGTGTGGGGAGGGAAGTATGGAGGTGCAGAGTGAGGGGGCAGCTAGTTGGGTAACATGTAGAAGGCGGGGTAGAGGGAAGAGTTGTAGGGAGTCTAGTCCTGATCTGGTGCACCCCAATAAGTTTGCCAGGCTGGCGGATGAGGGGGATATCAGCTCTGGGGTAGCAAGGCTGCAGCAAGACGTGGCCTCTAGCAACCAGGGGACTGTCTGCTCCAGTAAGAAGGGTAATGGGAGCACAGGCAAGGTCAGTCAGGTGCTGGTAGGGGGAGATTCGATTATTAGGGGAACACACAGGGCAATCTGTCACAAAGACCGTGCATACCGAACAGTGTGTTGTTTGCCGGGTACTCGGGTTCGGCATGTTGCGGATCGGGTTGACAGTTTACTGGGAGGGGCTGGTGAGGAACCAGCGGTCATGGTCCACATTGGCACTAATGACAAAGTAAGAGGTAGGTGGAAGGTCCTTAAAAATGATTTCAGGGATTTAGGCCATAAGCTCAGGGCAAGGACCTCAAAGGTAGTTTTCTCCGAAATACTGCCTGTACCACGTGCCACACCAGAAAGGCAGCGGGAGATCAGGGAGGTAAATAAGTGGCTCAAAAGTTGGTGTAGGAAGGAGGGTTTTGGGTTCATGGAGAACTGGGCTGACTTTTCTGTCGGCTACAGGCTCTACAGTAGGGATGGGCTGCACCTCAATGGGGAGGGTGCAGCTGTTTTGGGGGAAAAAATGGCTAGGAGGATGGAGGAGTGTTTAAACTAGAGACCTGGGGGGAGGGCAACTGCACTTGTGCAGGGCAAATAGACAGTGTAGATAGAGAGCTGGGAAGAGTCATAGTCCATGGGGGAGGAAGGGTGGCAGGAATGAGATTGGGGAATAAGGACAAAAGGAATACGGACAGGGAAAACCATATAAAGTGCATTTACACAAATGCCAGAAGCCTCACAAACAAAATGGAGGAACTGGAACTCTTGATGTTGGAGCGGAAATATGATATAGTGGGTATCAGCGAGACATGGCTGGACATTAGCTATGACTGGGCTGTTGCTATAGATGGTTATAGTCTTTTTAGAAAGGATCGTATAAATAAAAAAGGGGGAGGGGTTTGTTTATATGTGAATTCTTGCCTCAAGCCTGTCTTGCGAGATGACATCAGTAACGCAAATGCAAATGTGGAGTCCCTATGGGTGGAGATAAGGGGAGGGAAATATAATAATAAAATATTACTAGGGGTTTGTTATAAGGCTCCAAATATAATGGAGGCAAAGGAGGAAATGCTGATAAGTGAAATGGATGCGGCTTCAAAGCATGGTGAAGTACTTATTATGGAGGACTTCAATTACCCAGATATTGACTGGGGGGCAGAAACATGCAGTTCCTTCAAAGGTAGCAGATTCTTGTCAACAACAAAAGACAATTACCTGTTGCAAATAGTCCTGGAGCCAACAAGAAGGGGGGCACTGCTGGACCTTATCCTAACCAACAGACCTAATAGGGTATCAAAACTACAGGTTGGGGGGAACCTGGGGAATAGTGATCATAATATCATTGATTTTGTACTACGGTTTACTAAGAGCGTCAGGGAAGGGGCAATTTTCAGCAACTAAGGGAAGACCTTAAAGGCATAGACTGGGATAATGTTCTCAAAGACAAAAGCCCCCCCCCCCCCAAATGGGAATTTTTCTCATATATTCTGAAAAAGTCCTGTGAGAAACACATACCTTATGGGAAAAAGCATAAGAGGAACAAGAAACAGCCAATGTGGCTAACTAGTCTTGTAAGGAAAGCAATAAGCGAGAAAGATAAGGCGTTTAAGGTGCTAAAACGTGAAGGTAGCGATGAGGCATTACAGGATTATAGAGAGAAAAATAAATCCTGTAAAAAGCAGATAAAGGCTGCAAAAATAGAGACTGAGAGAAAAATTGCCAGAGAGAGCAAAAATAATCCCAAATTATTTTTCAAGTATATAAATGATAAGAAACTAAAAACAGAGAGTGTGGGCCCCCTTAGAAATAACATGGGGGTCATGGTGGAACTCTCAATTGTCTTTACCCAGGAAAATCCCCTGGTGGAAGACACAATGAGGAATAATGTAAATTCTTTTTGGAATGTCAACAGTTTAACCCAGGAAGAGGTACGGCGCCGCCTTGCAACCACTAAGATAGATAAATCACCGGGGCCAGATGGTATACACCCCCGGGTTCTGCATGAACTATGTACGGTGATAGACAGACCGTTATTTTTAATATTTGAAGATTCACTGAGGACTGGTTATGTTCCACAGGACTGGCGCATAGCAAAGGTTGTACCAATATACAAAAAAGGATCAAATAGCGATCCTGGAAACTACAGACCCGTGAGTCTAACTTCTGTGGTGGGGAAAATATTTGAGGGGTTTGTTAGAGATGCTATCCTGGAGTATCTCACTGTGCACAACCTTATAACCCAGCGTCAGCATGGGTTTATGAGAGATCGTTCCTGTCAGACTAATCTGATTGGTTTCTACGAGGAGGTAAGTTCAAGACTGGATCTGGGGGACGCTGTGGATGTTGTATATCTGGACTTTTCAAAGGCATTTGACACCGTGCCACATAAAAGGTTGGTATATAAAATGAGACTGCTGGGAATAGGAGAAAATCTATGTATTTGGGTAAGTAATTGGCTTAGTGATAGAAAACAGAGGGTCGTCATTAATGGCACATTCTCAGATTGGGTTGAGGTTACTAGTGGATATTTTTATTAATGACTAGAGATGAGCGAACATACTCGTCCGAGCTTGATGCTCGTTCGAGCATTAGCGTACTCGAAACTGCTCGTTGCTCGGACGAATACTTCGCCCACTCGAGAAAATGGCAGCTCCCGCCGTTTTGCTTTTTGGCGGCCAGAAACAGAGCCAATCACAAGCCAGGAGACTCTGCACTCCACCCAGCATGACGTGGTACCCTTACACGTCGATAGCAGTGGTTGGCTGGCCAGATCAGGTGACCCTGGGATATACTAGCCGCTGCCCGCGCTGCTCGGATCATTCTGTGTCTGGATGCCGCTAGGGAGAGAGCTGCTGCTGGTCAGGGAAAGCGTTAGGGTGTTCTATTAGCTTACTGTTAGGCAGGAGTGATTCTACAAGAACCCAACAGCCCTTCGTAGGGCTACAATAACGTTATACTTTTTTTTCTTTTTTTTTTTGCAGCTTGTACCATATTGTGAGGAATTTGCAGGGGGACTTGCTACTGTTGTGTTTAGCTCTTAGTGACACACATATCCACCTCAAACACCAAAGTGGGAAAATTTATTAGGGGTTTGATTTCAATTAGGCACAGTCTGCCATTTACTTTTTATTTTACGTTTATTTTTTCATAACTCAGCGTCATCTCATCAGTGTGCTTTCATACTTGGCTAGAAAATAGCCAAAGGAGAATCCAAACGGCTTACTTACGCCTACAATAGCGTTATATATATTTTATTTCTGGTTGATCTGCTGGTGGCTGTCCTTGCTGCAGTGCATCTACTAGCAAATTGTGAGGAATTTGTAGTGAGACTTGCGACCGTTGTGTTTAGCACTTAGTGACGCACATATCCATCGCAAAGACCGAAGTGGGAAAATTTATTAGGGGTTGGATTTCAATTAGGCACAGTCTGCCAGTTTCTTTTTATTTTACGTTTATTTTTTCATAACTCAGCGTCATCTCATCAGTGTGCTTTCATACTTGGCTAGAAAATAGCCAAAGGAGAATCCAAACGGCTTACTTACGCCTACAATAGCGTTATATATATTTTATTTCTGGTTGATCTGCTGGTGGCTGTCCTTGCTGCAGTGCATCTACTACCAAATTGTGAGGAATTTGTAGTGAGACTTGCGACCGCTGTGTTTAGCGCTTAGTGACGCACATATCCATCGCAAAGACCGAAGTGGGAAAATTTATTAGGGGTTGGATTTCAATTAGGCACAGTCTGCCATTTCCTTTTTATTTTATGTTTATTTTTTCATAACTCAGCGTCATCTCATCTGGCATAGCAGTGTGCTTTCATACTTGGCTAGAAAATAGCCATAGCAATAGGATAGCATCGTTTGGTTTTAAAAACTAAAAAACACAAAAAAAAAAAAAACATAAAACAACAAAAAAAAGTTAAAAAAAAATTTAAAGTTATAACTTTCATTTTCAAAATGTTTAACCCGAGGGCTAGGGGTAGAGTACGAGGGCGGGGACGTGGGCGTCCAACTACTGCAGGGGTCAGAGGCCGTGGTCCTGGGCGGGGTGAGACACCACCTGCTGATGAGGGAGCAGGGGAACGCCGCAGAGCTACACTCCCTAGGTTCATGTCTGAAGTTACTGGGACTCGTGGTAGAGCACTGTTGAGGCCAGAACAGTGCGAACAGGTGATGTCGTGGATTGCCGACAATGCTTCGAGCAATTTGTCCACCAGTCAGTCTTCCACGCAGTCCACCCATGTCACCGAAATCGGCACTCCTCCAGCTCCTGCACCTCAGCCTCCTCCCCCCAGTCTGCCCCCTCCCATGAAAATTTGGCATTTGAACCGGCATACTCTGAGGAACTGTTTTCTGGACCCTTCCCACAGTCACAAACCACTTGTCCGGTTGCTGCTGAGCAATTTTCCGATGCCCAGGTTTTCCACCAGTCGCAGTCTGTGGGTGATGATGACCTTCTTGACGTAGTGGAAGAAGTGTGTAAAGAGGTGTCCGACAATGAGGAGACACGGTTGTCAGACAGTGGTGAAGTTGTTGTCAGGGCAGGAAGTCCGAGGGGGGAGCAGACTGAGGGATCGGAGGATGATGAGGTGACAGACCCAAGCTGGGTTGAGAGGCCGGGTGAACACAGTGCTTCTGAGACGGAGGAGAGTCCTCGACCAGAACAGGTTGGAAGAGGCAGTGGTGGGGCCACACGGAGAGGCAGGGCCAGAGCAGGTGCATCAGCGCCAAATGTGTCAACTAGTGAAGCTCCCGTGGCGAGGGCTCCCGCGGCGAGGGCTAGATTTTCAGAAGTCTGGAGGTTCTTTAAGGAAACACCGGATGACCGACGGACTGTGGTGTGCAACCTTTGCCAAACCAGGATCAGCAGGGGTTCCACCACTACTAGCTTAACTACCACCAGTATGCGCAGGCATATGAATGCTAAACACCCCACTCAGTGGCACCAAGCCCGTTCACCTCCGGCCGTGCACACCACTGCTCCTTCCCCTGTGTCAGCTGATAGTCAGCCCCCTGCCCAGGACCCTGGCACAAAAACCCCATCGTCGCCTCCACGATCCTCCACAGCATCCACCAGCGTTCAGCTCTCCATACCCCAGACGCTGGAGCGGAAACGTAAATATAGTGCAACCCACCCATACGCACAAGCCCTTAATGTCCACATCTCCAGATTGCTTAGCCTGGAGATGCTGCCCTATAGGCTAGTAGAGACCGAGGCCTTTCGCAACCTCATGGCGGCGGCCGCCCCTCGGTATTCGGTCCCCAGCCGCCACTACTTTTCACGATGTGCTGTCCCAGCCCTGCACCAGCACGTGTCAGACAACATCATCCGTGCCCTGACCAACGCCGTTTCTGACAAGGTCCACCTGACCACGGACACGTGGACGAGTGCTGCCGGGCAGGGCCACTATATATCGCTGACGGCACATTGGGTTAACTTGGTGGAGGCTGGGACCGAGTCTGACCCTGCGGCTGGTCATATACTGCTGACGCCGAGGATTGCGGGGCCTACCTCGGTCCAGGTCTTTCAGGCATACTATGCCTCCTCCTCCTCCACCTCCTCCTCCGAACTACCATCCGTGGGCATGGCACCATCAGTCGCTAGCTCTAGGCACAGCAGCAGTGCCGTCGATAAGCGACAGCAGGCGGTGCTCAAACTGCTGAGCCAAGCGATAAAAGGCACACCGCCCAAGAACTATTACAGGGCATCACGGCGCAGACTGATCTGTGGCTGGCACCGCTGAACCTGAAGCCAGGCATGGTTGTGTGTGACAACGGCCGTAACCTGGTGGCGGCTCTGCAACTCGGCAGACTGACACATGTGCCATGCCTGGCCCATGTGTTAAATCTGATAGTTCAGCGTTTCCTCAAGACATGCCCCAATCTGTCTGATTTGCTCACGAAGGTGCGCCGCATCTGTGCGCATTTCAGGAAGTCCAGCACAGATGCTGCCACTCTCAGGGCAGCGCAGCGCCGCCTCCAACTGCCCGCTCACCGACTGTTGTGCGACGGGCCCACGAGGTGGAATTCAACATTAACCATGTTATCCAGAGTTTACCAGCAGCGCAGAGCGATTGTAGACTGCCAGATGTCAACTTCCACCAGAACTGGTAGTCAGGTCAGTCAGCTTCCTCAAGTCTACAATGAGGAGTGGACGTGGATGTCTGATATCTGTCAGGTGCTGAGTAACTTTGAGGAGTCAACACAGATGGTCAGTGGCGATGCCGCCATCATCAGCCTCACCATCCCGCTGCTTGGCCTGTTGAAAAACTCTCTGATCAGCATGAAGTCGGAAGCTTTGCGCTCGTCACAAGAGACGGGGGAAGAAGATTCCCTTGTTGATAGCCAAAGCACCCTTAGGTCTGTTTCTCAGCGCATATCGGAGGAGGTGTAGGTGGAGGAGGATGAGGAGGAAGAGGAGGAGAATATTGGCGAGACACAAGAGGGGACCATTGTTGAGTCCTTCACTGTTCAGCGTGTATGGGCAGAAGAAGAGGAGTTGGAGGAGTTGGAGGAGGAGGAGATGGACAGTCAGGCCAGTAAGGGGAGTGAATTCTTGAGAGTTGGGACTCTGGCACATATGGCAGATTTCATGCTAGGCTGCCTATCCCGTGACCCTCGCGTTCAAAGAATTTATTCCAGCACCGATTACTGGGTATTCACTCTCCTGGACCCACGGTACAAGCAAAATCTTTCCACTCTCATCCCTGGAGAGGAAAGGAGTGTGATAATGCATGAATACCAGCAGGCCCTGGTGCACAAGCTGAAACACTATTTCCCTTCTGACAGCGCTAGCGGCAGAGTGCGTAGTTCTGCGGGACAAGTAGCGAGGGAGAGTAGGCGAGCAGGCAGCTTGTCCAGCACTGGCAAGGGTACGCTTTACAAGGCTTTTGCCAGCTTTATGTCACCCCAGCAAGACACTGTCACCTGTCCCCAGTCTCGGCAGAGTAGGGCTGATCTTTACAGAAAGATGGTGAGGGAGTACGTAGCTGACCATTCCATCGTCCTAAATGATCACACAGCTCCCTACAACTACTGGGTTTCAAAGCTGGACATGTGGCACGAACTGGCGCTGTACGCCTTGGAGGTTCTTGCCTGCCCTGCCGCTAGCGTCTTGTCCGAGCGGGTTTTCAGTGCAGCTGGTGGCATCATCACCGATAAGCGTACACGCCTGTCGACTGACAGGCTGACGCTTATTAAGATGAATAAAGCCTGGATTTCTCATAATTTCCAATCTCCACCAGGTGAAGGAAGCTCAACCTGAATAATTTATGCACTCCTCCTCCTCCTCATTTTCCTCCTTCTCCTCCTCTTTGTACACTAAAGCAGAGGAAACTGGCTATTTTTTGACAGGGCCCACTGGCTCTAGCTATAGTACTTTATGCATTTAATTTTTCTGGAGGGCCACCTACCCGGTCCTCTGGTTTGAAAACTTTTTTGGACTGCCACATACAAGCACTCAATCTATTCCATTTTTCTGGAGGGCCACCTACCTGCTCCTCTGGTTTGAAAACTTTTTTGGACTGCCACATACAGGCACTATCCAAATTAAATTGTCTCCATAGCAGCCTCCACACGTTGTCTCCATTGCTACCTCCAAAAGTCGTCCATATAGCTGCCTCCATACATCGTCCCCTTATCAAACGAGGTGTGTCAGGCAGAAATTTGGGTTGTTTTCATGGATTCCACATCAAAGTTGTTAACTTTGTCGCCACCCTGCTGTGTTATCCACAAAATATACTGGCAAACTTTTACCATTTAGGGATATTATTTCAGCGCTTCTTGCGCATCTGTTTACATTCCCCTCACCCGCCATATCCCAAACTTATAAGAACGCTACTACACTTAACTTGGTGCAGGCTGGGACCGAGTCTGACCCTGGGGCTGGTCATATACTGCCGACGCAGAGGATTGCGGGGCCTACCTCGGTCCAGGTCTCAAAGGCCTACTGTACCTCCTCCTCCTCCCACCCCTCCTCCACCTCCTCCCCCTCCGAATTACCATCCGTGGGCATGGCGCCATTAGTCGGTAGCTCTAGGCACAGCAGCAGTGCCGTCGCTAAGCGACAGCAGGCGGTGCTCAAACTGCTGAGCCTAGGCGATAAAAGGCACACCGCCCAAGAGCTATTACAGGGCATTCCACATCAAACTTGTTAACTTTGTCGCCACCCTGCTGTGTAATCCACAAAATATACTGGCAAACTTTTATCATTTACCGATATTATTTCAGCGCTTCTTGCGCATCTGTTTACATTCCCCTCACTCGCCATATCCCAAACTTATAAGAACGCTACTACACTTGATCTTATACAAAAGGTTCTTAGAAGTGCTGTTTGGGGAGTAGCCTAGAGACAGGGGCTTGGATTGGCGAAAGCTCGCCTGGCAGCGGAGCGCCAGCTCCATCCCAAGATCCAACTAACATAGTTTTAACTGCAGCACCTTTAATCTACTACTAGTTCACTGCCTCCATAATAATAATAATAATAATCTTTATTTATATAGCGCCATCATATTCCGTAGCGCTTTACAAATCATAGGAAACAAATACAAATGTAATGTAACAGAGCACAACATTTGTATGGAGCAACAGGAGTGAGGTCCATGCTCGCCAGAGCTTACGGTTTATGAAGATGATGGGGTAACACGAGGTAAAAGAATATTTAATGGTCAAGCCATTCTTCTTAGGGAATAGAACAACATATAATAAATGGAATTGCTGTCGCTTGAACCACTCAGCCGTCATCTTATATACCAGGTCCAGGGTGAATGGGACTGCAGAGAAGTCTGGTGCCTGTTGGTTGCTGGATAACAGATGGGAGGACGACACAGGACGGGTTAGTAGAAGAGTTAAAACTTCATGCAGTTAATGAGTGTTATAGGCTTGCCTAAAGAAATGTGTTTTAAGAGCACGTTTGAAACTTTGGAGGTTAGGTATTAGTCTGATAGTCCGGGGCAGAGCATTCCATAGAATTGGTGCAGCTCTAGAGAAGTCTTGGAGACGCGAGTGGGAGGTCCGCACTAGGGTAGAGGTTAATCTAAGATCACTGGCGGATCTAAGAGCACGGGTTGGGCGATAGACTGAGATAAGAGAGGAGAGGTAGGGGGGTGCAGCATTATACAGAGCTTTATGGATGAGGGTTATTATTTTAAACTGTATTCGAAAGGAGACTGGCAGCCAGTGCAGCGACTGGCATGAACTGTAGGCATACATGGTCCCCTTATCAAACGAGCTGTGTCAGGCAGAATTTTGGGTTGTTTTCATGGCTTCCACAACAAACTTGTTAACTTTGTCGCCACCCTGCTGTGTAATCCACAAAATATACTGGCAAACTTTTATAATTTACCAATATTATTTCAGCGCTTCTTGCGCATCTGTTTACATTCCCCTCACCCGCCATATCCTAAACTTATAAGAACGCTACTACACTTGATCTTATACAAAAGGTTCTTAGAAGTGCTGTTTGGGGAGTAGCCTAGAGACAGGGGCTTGGATTGGCGAAAGCTCGCCTGGCAGCGGAGCGCCAGCTCCATGCCAAGATCCAACTAACATAGTTTTAACTGCAGCACCTTTAATCTACTACTAGTTCACTGCCTCCATACATGGTCCCCTTATCAAACGAGCTGTGTCAGGCAGAATTTTGGGTTGTTTTCATGGGTCCATGTTAACTTTGTCGCCACCCTGCTGTGTAATCCACAAAATATACTGGCAAACTTTTATCATGTACCGATATTATTTGAGCGCTTCTTGCTCACCTCCTTTGGTTCCTCTCTGCCACCCATTGGTTTGAAGCCTGAGTCCATTTAGGGTATGTCGCCATGCCACTCTCTAGCCTGCCGCTGCTGCCGCTGCCTCTGCATGCCGTCCCCTATAGTGTCAGGGTCAATTATTGGATGTTTTAGATGCTATCTAGCTTCATTCTGTCACTCTGTCATGGCCATGCTGTTGCCCATAATTTTGGCATAATGGTGCGATTAAGCAGCCTCAGAGGCATCCATGCATGCTGCCCCTGCTGTTTCCTGTCCATTTCCGTGGTGTTTCCATCCTTTTCTGAGGTTCCCAGGTGTTTGGCCAAGCTTCCCTGTGCAGAGCCTTGGTCCCCTTGAAAAATGCTCGAGTCTCCCATGGACTTCAATGGGGCTCGTTATTCGAGACGAGCACTCGAGCATCGGGAAAAGTTTGTCTCCAATAACGAGTACCCGAGCATTTTAGTGCTCGCTCATCTCTTTTAATGACCTTGTAGTGGGTTTACACAGTCAAGTTTCAATATTTGCAGATGATACTAAGCTGTGTAAAGTAATAAATACTGAGGTCGATAGTTTAGCACTACAGAGGGATTTGTGGAAGCTTGAGGAGTGGGCAGAGAAATGGTTGATGTGATTTAATGTAGATAAATGTAAAGTTATGCACTTGGGCCATGGAAACAAAAAGTATAATTATGTTCTAAACGGTCAATTACTTGGTAAAACTGGAGCTGAAAAGGACTTGGGGGTATTGGTGGATGGTAAACTTAATTTTAGTGACCAGAGCCAGGCGGCTGCTGCTACAACAGCCGCTGTATCAAGAGAGGAATAGATTCTCATGATAAAGACATAGTTTTGCCCTTATACAAATCGCTGGTCAGACTACACATGGAATATTGTGTACAGTTTTGGGCACCAGTGTATAAAAAGGATATGGTAGAGCTGGAACGGGTGCAGAGGAGAGCAACCAGGATTATTAGGGGAATGAAGGGATTAGAATACACTGACAGATTACTAAATTTGGGATTATTCAGTTTAGAAAAAAGACGACTGAGGGGAGACCTCATTACAATGTACAAATACCTGAACGGACAGTACAAGGATCTCTCCAAAGATCTTTTCATACCTAGGCCTGTGACCAGGACAAGGGGGCACCCTCTACGCCTAGAGGAGAGGCGATTTTACCATCAACATAGACAAAGGTTCTTTACTGTACGAGCAGTGAGACTATGGAACTCTCTGCCGCAGGAGGTTGTTAAGGCGGACTCTATGTACATGTTCAAGAGAGGCCTGGATGCCTTTCTGGAGAGCAAATATATCACAGGTTATGAGGATAAAACATTTATTTAATTCTTAAAGGTTGGACTTGATAGACTTGCGTCTTTTTCAAGCCTTATATACTATGATACTATGATACTATGTTCATAAGTATTCAGGTCATTTGCTCAGTACTGAGTATAAGCACCTTTTGAGCTAGTACAGCCATGAGTCTTCTTGGGAATGATGCAACATGTTTTTCACACCTGGATTTGGGAATTCTCTGTTGGTGGAAGCCATTTAGGTTTAGGTCAGGGCTCAGGCTGGGCCAGTCAAGAATGGTCACAGAATTGTTCTGAAGCCACTGCTTTGCTGTCTTAGCTGTGTGATTAGGGTCATTGTCTTGTTGGAAGGTGAACTTCCGGCCCAGTTTGAGGTCCAGAGCACTCTGAAAGAGGTTTTCATCCAGGATCTGTGTACTTGGTCGCATTCATCTTTCCTTCAATTGGAACCAGTCACCCTGTCCTTGTCACCATGTTTCACTGTTGGGATTGTATTTGGCAGGTGATGAGCAGTGCCTGAGTTTCAACAAAAAGTTGCATCTTCATCTCATCAAACCAGAAATTTAGATTTCTCATAGTCTGGGAATCCTTCATGTGTTTTTTTACAAAGTTGGAAGTTGGAGAGCGAGAAATGAGCCGAAAAACCCTGCGTCCTTAAGGGGTTAAAGTGTAACCATTAGTGATGAGCGAGTATACTCGTCCGAGCTTGATGCTCGGTCGAGTATTAGCATACTCGGACCGGCTCGTTGCTCGGACGAGTATTTGCCCTGCTCGATAACGAGCATTTAATTAAAAAAAAAGAAGTGAAGAACAGTAAAAAAATACAATTAAAACATTTAATTTAATCGTTTAATTGAAGAAAACAGTGAAAGAACACAGTGCAGAATAGATTGCAGATGTTCGGGAACATCTGCGATCTGTTCCGGAGACACGCGTGCAGAACGGTGTTCTCCGCAATAGTACTTGAAGAACAATATGTGTGAAGAACACATTACAGATGTTTGGAAACATCTGCAAGTTGTTCTCTACACATATTGTTCTTCAAATACTATTGCGGAGAACACCGTTCTGCACGCGTGTCTCCGGAGCAGATCGCAGATGTCCCGGAGACACGCGTGCAGAACGGTGTTCTCCGCAATAGTATTTGAAGAACAATGTGTGTGAAGAACAACTTGCAGATGTTGCCAAACATCTGCAAGTTGTTCTTCACACATATTGTTCTTCATATACTATTGCGGAGAACACCGTTCTGCGCGCGTGTCTCCGGAACAGATCGCAGATGTTCCCGAACATCTGCAATCTGTTCTGCACTGTGTTATTTCACTGTGCTCGTTTAGTTTGTAATTTTACTGAAAAATGCTCGGGTTTCCCATTGATTTCAATGGGGCTCGTTACTCGAAACGAGCACTCGAGCATCTGGAAATGTTCGGCTCGAGTAACGAGCACCCGAGCATTTTAGTGCTCGCTCATCTCTAGTAACCATCATTCTGAGCAAAAAAACTAAAATACATAATTCTGCTCCAGGTGTCCCTGGGAATCATTCCTCAAAGTATTTTCCCTCTCGGTCCTCATTTAGTACCTTTTTTTGGCCCATAGCAACCAGGGTTTCCAGCTCTGCAGTTTCTGTCATTGTGGATTATTTGTTATTCAGTATACAGGTGTAGGGGAAGCTGAGGAGAGATATGTGTTTAGGTGTTTGGTCACTACATTAGTGAGGTCTTCTCCCTGCACATGGCTGAGTGCTGCGGCAGTGACACATGAGGTAATCGGCTCTGTGCAGGGAGCCATGAGGTGACAGCTGACTGCAGGGGTATGGGGGCGTGTCTCCTGTTCCGTAGTCTTCTTTCTGAAGACGGAATGTCCATAGTAACAGCTATCTGAGCAGTCACTGCCATCTAGGGGAAGTCTGCAGAATACAAGAGGAAGGAGCAAGATTTGGGTAACTAATCCTATTGCAAAAGTGCTTAAAATTACCTGCCCTACAACATATCAAAAGTTTTTTGAAATGATGGTCACACTTTAAATGCTGTACTTCTCCACGAACCTGAATGGGAGCATTTCAAAGACCATTTCAGGACCAGAGCATGTGTGTGCGATGGGCCAATCTTATAGTTTTTATACTTGATGAGGGGAATGGAAAGCTTAATAGATGGTGTAGACAGGCTTGGTGATTATGACTGTGGTGGTGCTGCTGCTGGTGGTAGTGGTGGTGGCTTCATGTGCTGCCTTGTGAGGAGACAGCTGGCCTTGTGATTTTGCAGGTGTGGTACAGGCTGGGTCAAATCAAGCACCAGGGGGAGCCTTTGGTGTTTCCAGGTTGCTTTGGTCTCTCAGCCACAGCAGCTTATGTTTACTCTACTAAGCCTTGTTAAGACTTTGGCCGCACCTTAATGACTCAGTGTACAAATGGCAGATGTTCTGCATTCTGTAAGACAAAATGCCCAGGGGGTTCTTCCCTCCACCTCTTCATACGAAGTATTACTACCTTCCACCCATATTGGGTCTAGGACAGCACCCCTTGCTTCTTTTACCAGCGATCCCTCCCCATTGCCCTTCTTCTCGGACTGCCCATCACAGAAAGCCACAGCAGTTGGCAGTTGGTTTTCATCTTCATCATAGGTCACTTCTGAGTGTTCATTGTCCACACCCCTATCCTCCAATTAAGGTTCTTGTGAATCTTGGAACTCTTTCTCTGCTACTGGGGAAGGTGGATGGGTCACAGAATCCCAGTTAGGAGAGTCATCATACAGCATGAATTACTGCTCCCATGACTTGTGCCTGAAACGGCTTTGCTGTTTTGAAGGGGAGTGAGGGGAGTGAGCTCTGCACTTCTAAATGATAATGAGAGTAGTCAAGATAATCCCATGGATGTTGATGCACTGTCTGCCATATATATATGACCAACGCCTCAAATGCATGTGGCTAATTGTTGCCTACCAGCATACTCTGCACACCTTGGAACCTGCTTGCACCATAGGAACTTGGAGCAGGCAGAAACGGTCTGCTCCCAGCAGCACCACAGGTACATCCCTGAACCTAAATTCCTGGTTTCCTCATTTTAAAAGACCTGCAGTACCAAATTCTATGAGTGGAAAACATATAGGTACTGCAAGAGCCTCAGCTGAAGATGACATGGAGCAGAGCTTTGTCTAGCACAGCAGTTAACTACTGGTGGACCAGAGCAGAGCTGCGGAGGTCTGGTGCAATAGTCTCAATAAAGTCAAGAACATAAGGCCCATTTTACACTATGTAAAGTCAAACAAAACAGAAAGAGAAAATCAATGCCACCAAGAAAATCAAACTGCATTCTTTCGACAGAAGACCTTGGCATGGATGTTACACTATTCACTGACCGCAGCAACTTTATGACAAAGTTATTACTAGATGCTATTCACTGACAGGAGCAACTTTATGATGGAGTTATTAATGGACAATATTCACTGACATTAGTGCCTCTATGATTTCTTTGGAGCTGCAAATTATACAGTGACAGGACCTTCAAGAATTGCTGGATAATTCAGTAAATGATTATATTCATGTTTGGTCTTGTGTTGCTATATAATCCTCTGTAGTCAGTAAGAATATTCCTGCACTGACAATAGCTCAGTGTAGTTCTTCACAATGCCCTTAATTCTCTCTAATAAAAGCAGCCTCCTCTCTGTTGGCAGCTTCTTCCTCCACCTTTTCCACTTACACCACTACATCTACTACACTTTTTTCCATTATTATTTTATTAGTTTTTTCTTATTTCTTTATTTTTTTTATTATTTTATATTATCTTATCTTGTATGGCAGTGAGGACAGATGACTATGCAACACCCTCGCTGATGCAAGGCAGAGGAGTGGTTGCGGATACGTCCCACCATGTAGCTTGCAGCCTGTGAAGGGTCTGATCAACCCCACAGCAGGTCACTACATAACAAATACCTCACATAGATGGGCATTGCAGTGGTAGATCCTGCCTGGTAAGGCAGGAGTTAATTCTTTGATGTGATGTAAGATGTGTCATCCAATCACATGTGTTATCCTAATGTCTGTGAGCTGAGAGGTAATTGGAGGAGTAGCCACCACCTGACCAGTGGGAGTGACAAAACCCCTGGTCAGGAAAACTTCTAGAAGGAGAAGAGGACTGGAATGAGTCCAGTGAGCTCCAGTGAGTTCTCTCTCAGAAGAGAGTGCAGTGTGAGGAGAGAGTTCACTCACTCAGATTAGAGACTCTGAGGAGTCAGTGCAGCTAGCACATCAGACCAGAGCAAGTGAGCCCAGCTCCCGGCTGAAGACTGTAGTGAGACAGTTAGTTAGGAAAGGGATATCATCCTACCTTCAAGGGTGATATCTGAAGCAACCCAGGGCAAGCTGAAGCATCCTTCTAGGACACAGCTATCTCTCAGCCCGCCCTTGCATCCAGGCTGATTATCTACATCCTGTGGCTCCCCCCAACTGCATCTCAGAAATCTACCATTCTGTTAAGGCACGTTGCTGCGGATCCTGTCGGTTCCAATAAAGAACTGTAAGTTGTTTTTGTTCAACGTCTGCCTCCGTCTGGTCCCTGCTACTATGGCTATCATCATCACGGGCACCCTGTCCACCACACAGAGACCCATACTCTAGACCCCAAAGGGTTGCCCCAGGGAGATCCGCTATAGCAGCCTCTCCCTCATCATTTCTTGCCAACACCACCCTGCTGGAGACCTGCCAGGCTGTAGGACAGCCCTCCGGTTCCCCCATACCAAGCACCGTGACACTATTGTGCCTAGGCCGCAACCGCCAGCCACTCAGGTACTGCAGGCCCCGGCTGACTCCAGGCCCCGAGAAAAGGCTAGGCCCCTGTGGGGGATGTTGCATATGCTTCCCTCCTGGATATTACATACTCTTCTTTCATTCATTACAGTTTCTATGAAAATAAGTATGTTAAGCCTTTGCTTGTTTTCTTTGATTATATTCAATGTAGGATGCCCACTATTCAATGGCTAGATCTGTTTTACTAATGATGGAGAAACATGCAAGCTGCATCATTGATTTACTGAAAAGCTCTAGCTCAGGGGTTGTTGCAGGTCTGGGAAAACATGAAACAGGATGAAAAGCTTAGACAGTATCTTAAGACCTTTGGATACAGCTACCCAGACATTTTTTCTTGCCCTTATCAACATCTAATTAACCATTCATGGAACCTTCATAGTGGAGAGGAATCGATATGTAACACTTCTCCCTCTCTGTATTTGAAATGCAGCTCGATTGTTTTGTCATGTAGTAACCACAAATTGATCCATATTATAAACTTACTGCACTCATATGAATATTATTGGTTACTGATGAATAAAATACCAGCCCAGAAAATGGCATGCAATCATTTGATGTAGGTATTGCTGCATGCTATTCACTAACAGGATCACTTTTGTGATGCACATATTATCATGCACTATTCTCACTGAGCACACTTTTCTGAACTAGTTAGAAAAATGTAATATTCTCTAACAACAAGACTTCTGAACTAAGTACAAAAGCTCCATTTTCTCTGACTAGTTTTCTAAACTAAGTATTTGTGAGTGCTATTCTCATTGACCAGACTTTTCTGAACTAAGTATTTGCGTGCTCTATTCTCACTGACTACACTTTTCTGAATTAGGTAGAATAGAGCCATTTTCTCTGAAAAAAGACTTCTGAACTTGGTAGAAAGGTACGAACACAACAATATTTCTGAATTAGGTTGAAAAGCTAAGAAATTTCTCTGACTACAGGACTTTTTTGAACTAGGTATTTGTGTGTGACACTCTCACTGTAAACACTTTTCTGCGCTAGGTAGAAAAGAGCAATTTTCTCTAGGAAGACTTCTAAACTAAGTATTTTCTTAGCTAGTTATTTGTGTGCACTATTCTCAAGGACCGCAGTTTTCTGAACTAAGTAGAAAAGTGCAATATTCTCTGAACGGAGCAACTTTGCAAACAAGGTATGATTGAGGATGATGATTTATAATTTTTCTGTGACTGAAAACTGGACAGAGACAAGATCTTCAAGATCTTGCTAAAAGATACAGAAATAAGGAGCTGGTTACACATCCATGATTTGCAAATTGCAGACTTCATGTAAATTGCATATCTGAATAAGTGGAGATGGGACCCTGAGCCACAGAAATTGCAAGGGCAGCCATTCCCTAAGCTCACCAAATCTTAAGATAGGATGGTTGGTTATATGATCACAATATACCTGTGGATAGTGGAGACAAGACCCCAGACTCAAAAGGGAATTTAAAAATGTGTCCGCCAGTGTCCGCCAGTATCTAGCTGTTTCAAAGAAAAAGTAAAAATTGACTACTAGGTGCAACAAATATGTAGGAAATGGTTTATTAATTTCTTCGTAGCTAAAAAATGGCATGATGTTTTTCAATGGAGGGTCTCTCTCTTATTCAGATCCTGGGCATACACAAAAAAAGGGGATGCATAGGATACAACATATAATTATAAATATAAATTAGATTAAAACATATGGGGACTGTGTCAAAATCTAAGACATATGGGCTTAACATATATGCAATAGCAGTTCATAGTAACATATTACAATTTCTAGTACAAAGATATAAGTTGATTTTATATATATACACTCTCACCGGCCACTTTATTAGGTACACCTGTCCAACTGCTCGTTAACACTTAATTTCTAATCAGCATGTAGGCATCACATGGCGGCAACTCAGTGCATGTAGGCATGTAGACATGGTCAAGACAATCTCCTGCAGTTCAAACCGAGCATCAGTATGCGGAAGAAAGGTGATTTGAGTGCCTTTGAACGTGGCATGGTTGTTGGTGCCAGAAGGGCTGGTCTGAGTATTTCAGAAACTGCTGATCTACTGGGATTTTCACGCACAACCATCTCTAGGGTTTACAGAGAATGGTCCGAAAAAGAAAAAACATTCAGTGAGCGGCAGTTCTGTGGGCGGAAATGCCTTGTTGATGCCAGAGGTCAGAGGAGAATGGGCAGACTGGTTCAAGCTGATTGAAAGGCAACAGTGACTCAAATCGCCACCCGTTACAACCATGGTAGGCAGAGGAGCATCTCTGAACGCACAGTACGTCGAACTTTGAGGCAGATGGGCTACAGCAGCAGAAGACCACACCGGGTGCCACTCCTTTCAGCTAAGAACAGGAAACTGAGGCTACAATTTGCACAAGCTCATCGAAATTGGACAGTAGAAGATTGGAAAAACGTTGCCTGGTCTGATGAGTCTCGATTTCTGCTGCGACATTCGGATAGTAGGGTCAGAATTTGGCATCAACAACATGAAAGCATGGATTCATCCTGCCTTGTATCAACGGTTCAGGCTGGTGGTGGTGGTGTCATGGTGGAATATTTTCTTGGCACTCTTTTTGGCCCCTTGGTACCAATTGAGCATCGTTGCAATGCCACAGCCTACCTGAGTATTGTTGCTGACCATGTCCATCCCTTTATGACCACAATGTACCCAACATCTGATGGCTACTTTCAGCAGGATAATTTGCCATGTCATAAAGCTGGAATCATCTCAGACTAGTTTCTTGAACATGACAATGAGTTCACTGTACTCAAATGGCCTCCACAGTCACCAGATCTCAATCCAATAGAGCATCTTTGGGATGTGGTGGAACGGGAGATTCGCATCATGGATGTGCAGCCGACAAATCTGTGTGATGCCATCATGTCAATATGGACCAAAATCTCTGAGGAATGCTTCCAGCACCTTGTTGAATCTATGCCACAAAGAATTGAGGCAGTTCTGAAGGCAAAAGGGGGTCCAACCCGTTACTAGCATGGTGTACCTAATAAAGTGGCCGGTGAGTGTATATATATATATATATACATGTGTGAAAGAGGAGGGAGGCTAAACGGGAAAAGTTGGAAAATGATGAAAAGATCAGTGCTTACCAAATAGGGCCAGCAGCAGGAGTGAGATAGGTTTTTTCCCCGGCATAGGGAGTAGGGGGATTGCAGCTTTTTTATATTTAAACTTTATTTAAATTATATGAATAAATAAAACAAAAAAAGGACTTTATTTAAATTATTTTAAAACATTTTTTATTTATTTTTTTATTTATTCACCTATTTTTAATAAAGTTTTTTTTCTTTTTTTCTCCTGTATAAATAAGCTGCGATCCCCCACTCCCTATGCCTGCAACAAGCCTAACTCACCCCTGCTGCTGGCCCTTTTTGCTAACCACTTTTTTTTCCTTAATTTTCCTCCTTTTTCCCTGTTTAGCCTCCTTTGCTTCCATCTCATTCCTATATTCTTTAGATACCATCCAGTTACCACTCCTGTGTATATTTCATTTGTAGTATTTATATTATTCTTTCATTGGTCTTTCCCTCCCATCTTATTTTTGCCACTGGCATACATTCTCTATATACACCATTGTTATATATGTGTGTAATTCCTCTCTGCCATTTTTTTGACAGCATATAAGACTGGCCGAAATGGCTTCATGAATTCCTCCAATAGGTTTTTTACTCAAAGATACTCACTGACACTGGTACATAACTTTTTTTGGACACTTTATGATAAAAGTGACAGACACGTCTAATCATTTTCTATTGTTTTTTCATTTATTCAAAGAGCTTAAACAAGCTTATGATGCCTTGTTTCCAGAGGTGAATGGATAAGAGGATCAACACTCCTGAAAAGATTATAAGAAATGGAAAGATCGTGTTCTAAACTTGTTCTAATTCAGCTTCATTGTATGCTCAGTTCTTCACTCATGATGCTAGCACAGAACCCTTTAAGAAGGGACATATACAAGTTATTTTAAGAGATATTATCTGTTAAAATAGCATTGGCTCCTTTGTGATGTTGAAAAAGGTTAATACTAGAGATGAGCGAGCACTAAAATGCTCGGGTACTCGTTATTCGAGACGAACTTTTCCCGATGCTCGAGTGCTCGTTTCGAGTAACGAGCCCCATTGAAGTCAATGGGAGACTCGAGCATTTTTCAAGGGGACCAAGGCTCTGCACAGGGAAGCTTGGCCAAACACCTGGGAACCTCAGAAAAGGATGGAAACACCACGGAAATGGACAGGAAACAGCAGGGGCAGCATGCATGGATGCCTCTGAGGCTGCTTAATCGCACCATTATGCCAAAATTATGAGCAACAGCATGGCCATGACAGAGTGACCGAATGAAGCTAGATAGCATCTAAAACATCCAATAATTGACCCTGACACTATAGGGGACGGCATGCAGAGGCAGCGGCAGCAGCGGCAGGCTAGAGAGTGGCATGGCGACATACCCTAAATGGACTCAGGCTTCAAACCAATGGGTGGCAGAGAGGAACCAAAGGAGGTGAGCAAGAAGCGCTCAAATAATATCGGTACATGATAAAAGTTTGCCAGTATATTTTGTGGATTACACAGCAGGGTGGCGACAAAGTTAACATGGAAGCCATGAAAACAACCCAAAATTCTGCCTGACACAGCTCGTTTGATAAGGGGACCATGTATGGAGGCAGTGAACTAGTAGTAGATTAAAGGTGCTGCAGTTAAAACTATGTTAGTTGGATCTTGGCATGGAGCTGGCGCTCCGCTGCCAGGCGAGCTTTCGCCAATCCAAGCCCCTGTCTCTAGGCTACTCCCCAAACAGCACTTCTAAGAACCTTTTGTATAAGATCAAGTGTAGTAGCGTTCTTATAAGTTTGGGATATGGCGGGTGAGGGGAATGTAAACATCTGTGCAAGAAGCGCTGAAATATCCGTAAATGAAAAAAGTTTTCCAGTATATTTTGTGGCTTACACAGCACGGTGGCGACAGAGTTAACAAGTTTGATGTGGAATGCCCTGTAATAGCTCTTAGGCAGTGTGCCTTTTATCACCTAGGCTCAGCAGTTTGAGCACCGCCTGCTGTCGCTTAGCGACGGCACTGCTGCTGTGCCTAGAGCTACCGACTGATGGCGCCATGCCCACGGATGGTAATTCGGAGGAGGAGGAGGTGGAGGAGGGGTGGGAGGAGGAGGAGGCATAGTAGGCCTGAAAGACCTGGACCGAGGTAGGCCCCGCAATCCTCTGCGTCGGCAGTATATGACCAGCCCCAGGGTCAGACTCGGTCCCAGCCTGCACCAAGTTAAGTGTAGTAGCGTTCTTATAAGTTTGGAATATGGCGGGTGAGGGGAATGTAAACAGATGCGCAAGAAGCGCTGAAATAATATCCGTAAATGGTAAAAGTTTGCCAGTATATTTTGAGGATTACACAGCAGGGTGGCGACAAAGTTAACAAGTTTGTTGTGGAAGCCATGAAAACAACCCAAAATTCTGCCTGACACAGCACGTTTGATAAGGCGGCCATGTATGGAGGCAGTGAACTAGTAGTAGATTAAAGGTGCTGCAGTTAAAACTATGTTAGTTGGTTCTTGGCATGGAGCTGGCGCTCCGCTGCCAGGCGAGCTTTCGCCAATCCAAGCCCCTGTCTCTAGGCTACTCCCCAAACAGCACTTCTAAGAACCTTTTGTATAAGATCAAGTGTAGTAGCGTTCTTATAAGTTTAGGATATGCCGGGTGAGGGGAATGTAAACAGATGCGCAAGAAGCGCTGAAATAATATCCGTAAATGGTAAAAGTTTGCCAGTGTATTTTGTGGATAACACAGCAGGGTGGCGACAAAGTTAACAACTTTGATGTGGAATCCATGAAAACAACCCAAATTTCGGCCTGACACACCTCGTTTGATAAAGGGACGATGTATGGAGGCAGCTATATGGATGACTTTTGGAGGTAGCAATGGAGACAACGTGTGGAGGCTGCTATTGAGACAATTCAATTTGGATAGTGCCTGTATGTGGCAGTCCAAAAAAGTTTTCAAACCAGAGGAGCAGGTAGGTGGCCCTCCAGAAAAATGGAATAGATTGAGTGCCTGTATGTGGCAGTCCAAAAAAGTTTTCAAACCAGAGGAGCAGGTAGGTGGCCCTCCAGAAAAATGGAATAGATTGAGTGCCTGTATGTGGCACTCCCAAAAATTGTTTAAAACAGAGGACCGGGTCGGTGGCCCTCCAGAAAAATTAAATGCATAAAGTACTATAGCTAGAGCCAGTGGGCCCTGTCAAAAAATAGCCAGTTTCCTCTGCTTTACTGTACAAAGAGGAGGAGAAGGAGGAAAATGAGGAGGAGGAGGAGTGGATAAATTATTCAGGTTGAGCTTCCTTCACCTGGTGGAGATTGGAAATTAGGAGAAATCCAGGCTTTATTCATCTTGATAAGCGTCAGCCTGTCAGCGCTGTCAGTCGACAGACGTGTACGCTTATCGGTGATGATGCCACCAGCTGCACTGAAAACCCGCTCGGACAAGACGCTAGCGGCAGGGCAGGCAAGAACCTCCAAGGCGTACAGCGCCAGTTCGTGCCACATGTCCAGCTTTGAAACCCAGTAGTTGTAGGGAGCTGTGTGATCATTTAGGACGATGGTATGGTCAGCTACGTACTCCCTCACCATCTTTCTGTAAAGATCAGCCCTACTCTGCCGAGACTGGGGACAGGTGACAGTGTCTTGCTGGGGTGACATAAAGCTGGCAAAAGCCTTGTAAAGCGTACCCTTGCCAGTGCTGGACAAGCTGCCTGCTCGCCTACTCTCCCTCGCTACTTGTCCCGCAGAACTACGCACTCTGCCGCTAGCGCTGTCAGAAGGGAAATACTGTTTCAGCTTGTGCACCAGGGCCTGCTGGTATTCATGCATTCTCACACTCCTTTCCTCTCCAGGGATGAGAGTGGAAAGATTTTGCTTGTACCGTGGGTCCAGGAGAGTGAACACCCAGTAATCGGTGCTGGAATAAATTCTTTGAACGCGAGGGTCACGGGATAGGCAGCCTAGCATGAAATCTGCCATATGCGCCAGAGTACCAACGCGTAAGAATTCACTCCCCTCACTGGCCTGACTGTCCATTTCCTCCTCCTCCAACTCCTCTTCTTCTGCCCATACACGCTCAACAGTGAAGGACTCAACAATGGTCCCCTCTTGTGTCTCGCCAACATTCTCCTCCTCTTCCTCCTCATCCTCCTCCACCTCCACCTCCTCCGATATGCGCTGAGAAACAGACCTAAGGGTGCTTTGGCTATCAACAAGGGAATCTTCTTCCCCCGTCTCTTGTGAGGAGCGCAAAGCTTCCGACTTCATGCTGACCAGAGAGTTTTTCAACAGGCCAAGCAGCGGGATGGTGAGGCTGATGATGGCGGCATCGCCACTGACCATCTGTGTTGACTCCTCAAAGTTACTCAGCACCTGACAGATATCAGACATCCACGTCCACTCCTCATTGTAGACTTGAGGAAGCTGACTGACCTGACTACCAGTTCTGGTGGAAGTTGACATCTGGCAGTCTACAATCGCTCGGCGCTGCTGGTAAACTCTGGATAACATGGTCAGTGTTTGAATTCCACCTCGTGGGCACGTCGCACAACAGTCGGTGATCGGGCAGTTGGAGGCGGCGCTGCACTGCCCTGAGAGTGGCAGCATCTGTGCTGGACTTCCTGAAATGCACACAGATGCGGCGCACCTTCGTGAGCAAATCAGACAGATTGGGGTATGTCTTGAGGAAACGCTGAACTATCAGATTTAACACATGGGCAAGGCATGGCACATGTGTCAGTCTGCCGAGTTGCAGAGCCGCCACCAGGTTACGGCCGTTGTCACACACAACCATGCCTGGCTTGAGGTTCAGCGGTGCCAGCCACAGATCAGTCTGCGCCGTGATGCCCTGTAATAGTTCTTGGGCGGTGTGCCTTTTATCGCCTAGGCTCAGCAGTTTGAGCACCGCCTGCTGTCGCTTAGCGACGGCACTGCTGCTGTGCCTAGAGCTACCGACTGATGGCGCCATGCCCACGGATGGTCGTTTGGAGGAGGAGGTGGAGGAGGGGTGGGAGGAGGAGGAGGCATAGTAGGCCTGAAACACCTGGACCGAGGTAGGCCCCGCAATCCTCGGCGTCGGCAGTATATGACCAGCCGCAGGGTCAGACTCGGTCCCAGCCTCCACCAAGTTAACCCAATGTGCCGTCAGCGATATATAGTGGCCCTGCCCGGCAGCACTCGTCCACGTTTCCGTGGTCAGGTGGACCTTGTCAGAAACGGCGTTGGTCAGGGCACGGATTATGTTGTCTGACACGTGCTGGTGCAGGGCTGGGACGGCACATCGGGAAAAGTAGTGGCGGCTGGGGACCGAATACCGAGGGGCGGCCGCCGCCATGAGGCTGCGAAAGGCCTCGGTCTCTACTAGCCTATAGGGCAGCATCTCCAGGCTTAGCAATCTGGAGATGTGCACATTAAGGGCTTGGGCGTGCGGGTGGTATGCACTATATTTGCGTTTCCGCTCCAGCGTCTGGGGTATGGAGAGCTGAACGCTGGTGGATGCTGTGGAGGATCGTGGAGGCGACGATGGGGTTTTTGTGGCAGGGTCCTGGGCAGGGGGCTGACTATCAGCTGACACAGGGGAAGGAGCAGTGGTGTGCACGGCCGGAGGTGAACGCGCTTGTTGCCACTGAGTGGGGTGTTTAGCATTCATATGCCTGCGCATACTGGTGGTAGTTAAGCTATTAGTGGTGGAACCCCTGCTGAGCCTGGTTTGGCAAATGTGGCACACCACAGTCCGTCGGTCATCCGGTGTTTCCTTAAAGAACCTCCAGACTTCTGAAAATCTAGCCCTCGCCGCAGGAGCCCTCGCCACGGGAGCTTCACTAGTTGACACATTTGGCGCTGATGCACCAGCTCTGGCCCTGCCTCTCCGTCTGGCCCCACCACTGCCTCTTCCAACCTGTTCTGGTCGAGGACTCTCCTCCGTCTCAGAAGCACTGTGTTCACCCGGCCTCTCAACCCAGCTTGGGTCTGTCACCTCATCATCCTCCGATCCCTCAGTCTGCTTCCCCCTCGGACTTCCTGCCCTGACAACAACTTCCCCACTGTCTGACAACCGTGTCTCCTCATCGTCGGACACCTCTTTACACACTTCTTCCAGTACGTCAACAAGGTCATCATCACCCACAGACTGCGACTGGTGGAAAACCTGGGCATCGGAAAATTGCTCATCAGCAACCGGACAAGTGGTTTGTGACTGTGGGAAGGGTCCAGAAAACAGTTCCTCAGAGTATGCCGGTTCTAATGGCAAATTTTTCTGGGAGGGGGCAGACTGGGGGGGAGGAGGCTGAGGTGCAGGAGCTGGAGGAGTGCCGATTTCGGTGACATGGGTGGACTGCGTGGAAGACTGACTGGTGGACAAATTGCTCGAAGCATTGTCGGCAATCCACGACATCACCTGTTCGCACTGTTCTGGCCTCAACAGTGCTCTACCACGAGTCCCAGTAACTCAGACATGAACCTAGGGAGTGTAGCTCTGCGGCGTTCCCCTGCTCCCTCATCAGCAGGTGGTGTCTCACCCCGCCCAGGACCACGGCCTCTGACCCCTGCAGTAGTTGGACGCCCACGTCCCCGCCCTCGTCCTCTACCCCTAGCCCTCGGGTTAAACATTTTTAAAATGAGAGTTATAACTTTAATTTTTTTTTTTACTTTTTTTTGTGTTTTTTTTTTTTTTGTGTGTTTTTTAGTTTTTAAAACCAAACGATGCTATCCTATTGCTATGGCTATTTTCTAGCCAAGTATGAAAGCACACTGCTATTCCAGATGAGATGACACTGAGTTATTAAAAAAATAAACGTAAAATAAAAAAGGAAATGGCAGACTGTGCCTAATTGAAATCCAACCCCGGGCCCTAATAAATTTTCCCACTTCGGTCTTTGCGATGGATATGTGCGTTACTAAGCGCAAAACACAGTGGTCGCAAGTCTCACTCCAAATTGCTCACAATTTGCTAGTAGATGCACTGCAGCAACTACAGCCACCAGCAGATCAACCAGAAATCAAATATATATAACGCTACTGTAGGCGTAAGTAAGCCGTTTGGATTCTCCTATGGCTATTTTCTAGCCAAGTATTAAAGCACACTACTATGCCAGATGAGATGACGCTGAGTTATGAAAAAAATAAACGTAAAATAAAAAAGGAAATGGCAGACTGTGCCTAATTGAAATACAACCCCGGGCCCTAATAAATTTTCCCACTTCGGTCTTTGCGATGGATATGTGCGTCACTAAGCGCAAAACACAGTGGTCGCAAGTCTCACTCCAAATTGCTCACAATTTGCTAGTAGATGCACTGCAGCAACTACAGCCACCAGCAGATCAACCAGAAATCAAATATATATAACGCTACTGTAGGCGTAAGTAAGCCGTTTGGATTCTCCTATGGCTATTTTCTAGCCAAGTATTAAAGCACACTACTATGCCAGATGAGATGACGCTGAGTTATGAAAAAAATAAACGTAAAATAAAAAAGGAAATGGCAGACTGTGCCTAATTGAAATACAACCCCGGGCCCTAATAAATTTTCCCACTTCGGTCTTTGCGATGGATATGTGCGTCACTAAGCGCAAAACACAGTGGTCGCAAGTCTCACTCCAAATTGCTCACAATTTGCTAGTAGATGCACTGCAGCAACTACAGCCACCAGCAGATCAACCAGAAATCAAATATATATAACGCTACTGTAGGCGTAAGTAAGCCGTTTGGATTCTCCTATGGCTATTTTCTAGCCAAGTATGAAAGCACACTGCTATTCCAGATGAGATGACACTGAGTTATTAAAAAAATAAACGTAAAATAAAAAAGGAAATGGCAGACTGTGCCTAATTGAAATCCAACCCCGGGCCCTAATAAATTTTCCCACTTCGGTCTTTGCGATGGATATGTGCGTCACTAAGCGCAAAACACAGTGGTCGCAAGTCTCACTCCAAATTGCTCACAATTTGCTAGTAGATGCACTGCAGCAACTACAGCCACCAGCAGATCAACCAGAAATCAAATATATATAACGCTACTGTAGGCGTAAGTAAGCCGTTTGGATTCTCCTATGGCTATTTTCTAGCCAAGTATTAAAGCACACTACTATGCCAGATGAGATGACGCTGAGTTATGAAAAAAATAAACGTAAAATAAAAAAGGAAATGGCAGACTGTGCCTAATTGAAATCCAACCCCGGGCCCTAATAAATTTTCCCACTTCGGTCTTTGCGATGGATATGTGCGTTACTAAGCGCAAAACACAGTGGTCGCAAGTCTCACTCCAAATTGCTCACAATTTGCTAGTAGATGCACTGCAGCAACTACAGCCACCAGCAGATCAACCAGAAATCAAATATATATAACGCTACTGTAGGCGTAAGTAAGCCGTTTGGATTCTCCTATGGCTATTTTCTAGCCAAGTATTAAAGCACACTACTATGCCAGATGAGATGACGCTGAGTTATGAAAAAAATAAACGTAAAATAAAAAAGGAAATGGCAGACTGTGCCTAATTGAAATACAACCCCGGGCCCTAATAAATTTTCCCACTTCGGTCTTTGCGATGGATATGTGCGTCACTAAGCGCAAAACACAGTGGTCGCAAGTCTCACTCCAAATTGCTCACAATTTGCTAGTAGATGCACTGCAGCAACTACAGCCACCAGCAGATCAACCAGAAATCAAATATATATAACGCTACTGTAGGCGTAAGTAAGCCGTTTGGATTCTCCTATGGCTATTTTCTAGCCAAGTATTAAAGCACACTACTATGCCAGATGAGATGACGCTGAGTTATGAAAAAAATAAACGTAAAATAAAAAAGGAAATGGCAGACTGTGCCTAATTGAAATACAACCCCGGGCCCTAATAAATTTTCCCACTTCGGTCTTTGCGATGGATATGTGCGTCACTAAGCGCAAAACACAGTGGTCGCAAGTCTCACTCCAAATTGCTCACAATTTGCTAGTAGATGCACTGCAGCAACTACAGCCACCAGCAGATCAACCAGAAATCAAATATATATAACGCTACTGTAGGCGTAAGTAAGCCGTTTGGATTCTCCTATGGCTATTTTCTAGCCAAGTATTAAAGCACACTACTATGCCAGATGAGATGACGCTGAGTTATGAAAAAAATAAACGTAAAATAAAAAAGGAAATGGCAGACTGTGCCTAATTGAAATCCAACCCCGGGCCCTAATAAATTTTCCCACTTCGGTCTTTGCGATGTATATGTGCGTCACTAAGCGCAAAACACAGTGGTCGCAAGTCTCACTCCAAATTGCTCACAATTTGCTAGTAGATGCACTGCAGCAACTACAGCCACCAGCAGATCAACCAGAAATCAAATATATATAACGCTACTGTAGGCGTAAGTAAGCCGTTTGGATTCTCCTATGGCTATTTTCTAGCCAAGTATTAAAGCACACTACTATGCCAGATGAGATGACGCTGAGTTATGAAAAAAATAAACGTAAAATAAAAAAGGAAATGGCAGACTGTGCCTAATTGAAATACAACCCCGGGCCCTAATAAATTTTCCCACTTCGGTCTTTGCGATGGATATGTGCGTCACTAAGCGCAAAACACAGTGGTCGCAAGTCTCACTCCAAATTGCTCACAATTTGCTAGTAGATGCACTGCAGCAACTACAGCCACCAGCAGATCAACCAGAAATCAAATATATATAACGCTACTGTAGGCGTAAGTAAGCCGTTTGGATTCTCCTATGGCTATTTTCTAGCCAAGTATTAAAGCACACTACTATGCAAGATGAGATGACACTGAGTTATTTAAAAAATAAACGTAAAATAAAAAGAAACTGGCAGACTGTGCCTAATTGAAATCAAACCCCTAATAAATTTTCCCACTTTGGTGTTTGAGGTGGATATGTGTGTCACTAAGAGCTAAACACAACGGTAGCAAGTCCCCCTGCAAATTCCTCACAATATGGTACTAGCTGCACTACTAGTGCCAGCAAGCCCAGCCACAAGCAAATAAAAAAAAAAAGTATAACGTTATTGTAGCCCTAAGAAGGGCTGTTGGGTTGTTGTAGAATCACTCCTGCCTAACAGTAAGCTAATAGAACACCCTAACGCTTTCCCTGACCAGCAGCAGCTCTCTCCCTAGAGGCATCCAGACAGAGAATGATCCGAGCAGCGCGGGCAGCGGCTAGTCTATCCCAGGGTCACCTGATCTGGCCAGCCAACCACTGCTATCGACGTGTAAGGGTACCACGTCATGCTGGGTGGAGTGCAGAGTCTCTTGGCTTGTGATTGGCTCTGTTTCTGGCCGCCAAAAAGCAAAACGGCGGGAGCTGCCATTTTCTCGAGCGGGCGAAATACTCGTCCGAGCAACGAGCAGTTACGAGTACGCTAATGCTCGATCGAGCATCAAGCTCGGACGAGTATGTTCGCTCATCTCTAGTTAATACCTTCTTCCTCTTCTTCTATCCTTATTGTCTTCCAACAATGAAGTCATTTGTTAGATCTATCTCATAAAAAGTTGAGAGGACCATTGCCACCAAAGTGAGAGAGATGTTCAGGAGCTTGATACACTTTAGAAGGGGTACAAAGAATTCTTAAAGTAACACAATTCAAGGTTAGATTGACAGTCTTATATGGCTGGGGAAGGGGAATGGCTGTCTATGAAGGTGTGTCAAAGAAGGAGGGGGAAGGTTGGGTGGAAAGGGAGGGATTCAGCACAGTCCCTCCTATACTGTGGGGGAATGTTTGGGTTAAATACTGTAGATGGGTGTCTTTTGGGTTGTGTTGAGCTTTGGATGTCAATTTGACTTGATTTCCAGTCTCAGTGCATCATTTGTTGGAAACTGGTTTGCAAGGGAAAGAAGAAAACTAAAGAGGCTGAGCTACTAAATCCTGCAGTCACTATTAAAGTATAAGTATAAGTTTGTCAATCTGATACTATCTTTGTATGTTAGCAATCTTTGCACTCAAAAGAATGTGCAAACTACTTACACATATATTTATAAAGAGTTTGTTCTGGTTTTGTGTCATGGCTGCACTTTGGCCACAAAATTCTGCACCAAAAAAGGGCGTTCTATGTTATAGGTGCACCACAAAAAGATGGTGCACAGTTCCTGGGCAGGGCAGGGTGCGCCAGATTATTGCATACCGTGTGTCACGTGTGCTTCCACGATCCCTGTCTCGGATCGTGGTAGCACCCGTGCCACCTCAGGGTCCTTTCCCCGGCTCCTCTCACCTTCCACGTCTCCAGCGGCGTCCTCCGCAGCTTCCGCGGCTCGGTGCGCGCGTCCCCATCTCCTAGGGTGAGCATGCGCCGGCTCGCTAAGATTTAAAGGGCCAGCGCCCCAATAATTGGCGCTGGTCTGATTTAAATTCCAGCCCCTTCCTATTGTTCTTGCCGGATCTCCAAACTTCCCTGAAGAGAAAGCTCCTGTGATTCCTGCGTTCCTGTGATTCCTGTGTTTCCTGTGTGCCAGTCCATTCCTGTGGTCTTGCATTCCTGTGTGCCAGTCCGTTCCTGTGGTCCTGCGTTCCTGTGTGCCAGTCCGTTCCTGTGGTCCTGCGTTCCTGTGTGCCAGTCCGTTCCTGTGGTCCTGCATTCCTGTGTGCCAGTCCGTTCCAGTGGTCCTGTGTTCCTGTGTGCCAGTACGTTCCTGTGGTCCTCCATACCTCCGTGCCAGCTCCTACGATTCCTGACGTGAGTCCTGTGTGCCTTCCTGTGCTATTCTCCTGCCGTCACTCCGGGTACAGACTGTCTCTTGTGTTACTAGCTTGGCAACCACCGCGGGCTAGTCGCACCTGTGGAATGACCTGGTGGTTACTCGCCGCAGCAAGTCCATCCTGCTTTGCGGCGGGCTCTGGTGAACACCGGGTTCCACTTAGGCTCCGGTCCCAGGTCGGCTAGTACCACCTCCCGCGGTGGTCCAGAGGGTCCACAGACTCCCAGTCGTGACACCGTGCACCGTGTATTCAATATTCTGGTGCACTCTGCACCTTAGTGAGGCACACTGCACAGAGTTCAATACTTTTGATAATTATTAGCTGAATTGGTTTACACAGATTTTGGCACATTTTTATCTCAATTAGGCCACACTCCCTGTACCATCGTTCCTGCATGGATAACGTTAAACTTTGTATTTGTTTTGGGAAACATAGTAAAGTGTGAACCTTTACCTAGTGTAGCTAGTTTCAAAAGCTTCAGGAAGCTAACCTTCCAAAAAATCTAGTAGATTTTTATCTAGAATTTTTATCTAAAAGAGGGATTGAGGGATGGAGTTATCCAAGTGGAAGGACTTAGGCCTTTTTCAAACTTGCGTTGCCAATCACGTCAGAGTCTGATCATGGTGCGATCAGGGTTTTGTCAGTGAAAAACTGACATCTCAGTTTTTTATGTGCATTTTTTTTGGTGTTTTCAATAAATTTTGAATGTGTTTTCTGCACTTGTGAAAAAGACTCAGGACTGTCTTTTCTATGGCAATTGATCAGTGAACAACGCATTGCACTTGCATCCGTTTTTGATGCATCTCCTTAGATTTTTATGGTGCCTTTTCCAGGCATGTGACTTGCAAATGAAGAGCATGCTGAGATTTAAACGTGCGTTAAAAAAATTGCACGTGTGTGCGTGAAAGAGAATGCAAGTCTGAAAAAACCCATTGATAACAATGGTTCAGAGTGCAATGCAAGTTCTGTGCATCAAAAGCACATGCAGAACACGCACTTGAAAACCGCAGGTGTGAAAGGGGCCTAAGTTTGGCAATTGGAGATGAAGCAGTGGTGGAGGTTTATGCTATAGCCAGTTGCTTTACAACTTGGCCAAGGTTTGGAATAAAAGGAAAGAGAATAATTGCTGCTGGATTCTTTAAAAGTGGTAAAATAAGACAGGACAGGCTTTCAAGACATCTTTTTTAGTTTTTGTACACTGTTGTTCCTTAAAATATATATAGTGCAGTGGAAGGGTTTGTTTGTTATCACAGCTGACTATAAATCAGGAAATTATTAAGGTTTTGCTCACTTCCCATTAGCAGGGAATCTGCCACCTTGAAGTCATTTAACATTTACAAATAAGTAATTAACATCGCTGCTTCATATGCTCATTTAGTTTTGCTCTAGGGGGGCACATACTTAACATCTGAATTTCCAATTTCTTATCAAGTGGATTAAACATATTTTGTAAATGAAATCGGATGACGACTTCTCAGCCCGTTTTCCATGTTGATGAGGTTCCTGTTTATTGTGGAGAGCTGGCAATTGTTGAGTCAGCAAGACAATGGGTGTTAAATAGAGATGAGCGAACATGCTCGTCCGAGCTTGATGCTCGTTCGAGCATTAGCGTACTCGAAACTGCTCGTTGCTCGGACGAATACTTCGCCCGCTCGAGAAAATGGCAGCTCCCGCCGTTTTGCTTTTTGGCGGCCAGAAACAGAGCCAATCACAAGCCAGGAGACTCTGCACTCCACCCAGCATGACGTGGTACCCTTACACGTCGATAGCAGTGGTTGGCTGGCCAGATCAGGTGACCCTGGGATAGACTAGCCGCTGCCCGCGCTGCTCGGATCATTCTGTGTCTGGATGCCGCTAGGGAGAGAGCTGCTGCTGGTCAGGGAAAGCGTTAGGGTGTTCTATTAGCTTACTGTTAGGCAGGAGTGATTCTCCAAGAACCCAACAGCCCTTCTTAGGGCTACAATAACGTTCTACTTTTTTTTTTTTTTATTTGCATCTAGTACCATTTTGTGAGGAATTAGCAGGGGGACTTGCTACCGTTGTGTTTAGCTCTTAGTGGCACACATATCCACCTCAAACACCAAAGTGGGAAAATTTAGTAGGGGTTGGATTTCAATTAGGCACAGTCTGCCATTTTTCCTTTTTTATTTTACGTTTATTTTGTTTAATAACTCAGTGTCATCTCATCTGGCATAGTAGTGTGCTTTCATACTTGGCTAGAAAATAGCCATAGGAGAATCCAAACGGCTTACGCCTACAGTAGCGTTATATATTTGATTTCTGGTTGATCTGCTGGTGGCTGTACTTGCTGCAGTGCATCTACTAGCCAATTGTGAGCAATTTGTAGTGAGACTTGCGACCGCTGTGTTTTGCGCTTAGTGACGCACATATCCATTGCAAAGACCGAAGTGGGAAAATTTAGTAGGGGTTGGATTTCAATTAGGCACAGTCTGCCATTTGTCCTTTTTTATTTTACATTTATTTTGTTTAATAACTCAGCGTCATCTCATCTGGCATAGTAGTGTGCTTTCATACTTGGCTAGAAAATAGCCATAGGAGAATCCAAACGGCTTACGCCTACAGTAGCGTTATATATTTGATTTCTGGTTGATCTGCTGGTGGCTGTACTTGCTGCAGTGCATCTACTAGCCAATTGTGAGCAATTTGTAGTGAGACTTGCGACCGCTGTGTTTTGCGCTTAGTGACGCACATATCCGTTGCAAAGACCGAAGTGGGAAAATTTAGTAGGGGTTGGATTTCAATTAGGCACAGTCTGCCATTTGTCCTTTTTTATTTTACGTTTATTTTGTTTAATAACTCAGTGTCATCTCATCTGGCATAGTAGTGTGCTTTCATACTTGGCTAGAAAATAGCCATAGCAATAGGATAGCATTGTTTGGTTTTAAAAACTAAAAAACACAAAAAAAAAAAAAAAAACACAAAAAAAAGTTAAAAAAAAATTAAAGCTATAACTCTCATTTTAAAAATGTTTAACCCGAGGGCTAGGGGTAGAGGACGAGGGCGGGGACGTGGGCGTCCAACTACTGCAGGGGTCAGAGGCCGTGGTCCTGGCCGGGGTGAGACACCACCTGCTTATGAGGGAGCAGGGGAACGCCGCAGAGCTACACTCCCTAGGTTCATGTCTGAAGTTACTGGGACTCGTGGTAGAGCACTGTTGAGGCCAGAACAGTGCGAACAGGTGATGTCGTGGATTGCTGACAATGCTTCGAGCAATTTGTCCACCAGTCAGTCTTCCACACAGTCCACCCATGTCACCGAAATCGCCACTCCTCCAGCTCCTGCACCTCAGCCTCCTCCCCCCCAGTCTGCCCCCTCCCAGGAAAATTTGGCATTTGAACCGGCATACTCTGAGGAACTGTTTTCTGGACCCTTCCCACAGTCACAAACCACTTGTCCGGTTGCTGCTGAGCAATTTTCCGATGCCCAGGTTTTCCACCAGTCACAGTCTGTGGGTGATGATGACCTTCTTGACGTAGTGGAAGTGTGTAAAGAGGTGTCCGACGATGAGGAGACACGGTTGTCAGACAGTGGGGAAGTTGTTGTCAGGGCAGGAAGTCCGAGGGGGGAGCAGACTGAGGGATCGGAGGATGATGAGGTGACAGACCCAAGCTGGGTTGAGAGGCCGGGTGAACACAGTGCTTCTGAGACGGAGGAGAATCCTCGACCAGAACAGGTTGGAAGAGGCAGTGGTGGGGCCAGACGGAGAGGCAGGGCCAGAGCTGGTGCATCAGCGCCAAATGTGTCAACTAGTGAAGCTCCCGTGGCGAGGGCTCTTGCGGCGAGGGCTAGATCTTCAGAAGTCTGGAGGTTCTTTAAGGAAACACCGGATGACCGACGGACTGTGGTGTGCAACATTTGCCAAACCAGGCTCAGCAGGGGTTCCACCACTACTAGCTTAACTACCACCAGTATGCGCAGGCATATGAATGCTAAACACCCCACTCAGTGGCAACAAGCCCGTTCACCTCCGGCCGTGCACACCACTGCTCCTTCCCCTGTGTCAGCTGATAGTCAGCCCCCTGCCAAGGACCCTGCCACAAAAACCCCATCGTCGCCTCCACGATCCTCCACAGCATCCACCAGCGTTCAGCTCTCCATACCCCAGACGCTGGAGCGGAAACGCAAATATAGTGCAACCCACCCGCACGCCCAAGCCCTTAATGTGCACATCTCCAGATTGCTTAGCCTGGAGATGCTGCCCTATAGGCTAGTAGAGACCGAGGCCTTTCGCAACCTCATGGCGGCGGCCGCCCCTCGGTATTCGGTCCCCAGCCGCCACTACTTTTCCCGATGTGCCGTCCCAGCCCTGCACCAGCACGTGTCAGACAACATCACCCGTGCCCTGACCAACGCCGTTTCTGACAAGGTCCACCTGACCACGGACACGTGGACGAGTGCTGCCGGGCAGGGCCACTATATATCGCTGACGGCACATTTGGTTAACTTGGTGGAGGCTGGGACCGAGTCTGACCCTGGGGCTGGTCATATACTGCCGACGCCGAGGATTGCGGGGCCTACCTCGGTCCAGGTGTTTCAGGCCTACTATGCCTCCTCCTCCTCCCACCCCTCCTCCACCTCCTCCTCCGAACTACCATCCGTGGGCACGGCGCCATCAGTCGGTAGCTCTAGGCACAGCAACAGTGCCGTTGCTAAGCGACAGCAGGCGGTGCTCAAACTGCTGAGCCTAGGCGATAAAAGGCACACCGCCCAAGAGCTATTACAGGGCATCACGGCGCAGACTGATCTGTGGCTGGCACCGCTGAACCTGAAGCCAGGCATGGTTGTGTGTGACAACGGCCGTAACCTGGTGGCGGCTCTGCAACTCGGCAGACTGACACATGTGCCATGCCTGGCCCATGTGTTAAATCTGATAGTTCAGCGTTTCCTCAAGACATACCCCAATCTGTCAGATTTGCTCACGAAGGTGCGCCGCATCTGTGCGCATTTCAGGAAGTCCAGCACAGATGCTGCCACTCTCAGGGCAGCGCAGCGCCGCCTCCAACTGCCCGCTCACCGACTGTTGTGCGACGTGCCCACGAGGTGGAATTCAACACTGACCATGTTATCCAGAGTTTACCAGCAGCGCCGAGCCATTGTAGACTGCCAGATGTCAACTTCCACCAGAACTGGTAGTCAGGTCAGTCAGCTTCCTCAAGTCTACAATGAGGAGTGGACGTGGATGTCTGATATCTGTCAGGTGCTGAGTAACTTTGAGGAGTCAACACAGATGGTCAGTGGCGATGCCGCCATCATCAGCCTCACCATCCCGCTGCTTGGCCTGTTGAAAAACTCTCTGATCAGCATGAAGTCGGAAGCTTTGCGCTCGTCACAAGAGACAGGGGAAGAAGATTCCCTTGTTGATAGCCAAAGCACCCTTAGGTCTGTTTCTCAGCGCATATCGGAGGAGGTGGAGGTGGAGGAGGATGAGGAGGAAGAGGAGGAGAATGTTGGCGAGACACAAGAGGGGACCATTGTTGAGTCCTTCACGGTTGAGCGTGTATGGGCAGAAGAAGAGGAGTTGGAGGAGTTGGAGGAGGAGGAAATGGACAGTCAGGCCAGTGAGGGGAGTGAATTCTTACGCGTTGGTACTCTGGCGCATATGGCAGATTTCATGCTAGGCTGCCTATCCCGTGACCCTCGCGTTCAAAGAATTTATTCCAGCACCGATTACTGGGTGTTCACTCTCCTGGACCCACGGTACAAGCAAAATCTTTCCACTCTCATCCCTGCAGAGGAAAGGAGTGTGAGAATGCATGAATACCAGCAGGCCCTGGTTCACAAGCTGAAACAGTATTTCCCTTCTGACAGCGCTAGCGGCAGAGTGCGTAGTTCTGCGGGACAAGTAGCGAGGGAGAGTAGGCGAGCAGGCAGCTTGTCCAGCACTGGCAAGGGTACGCTTTACAAGGCTTTTGCCAGCTTTATGTCACCCCAGCAAGAAACTGTCACCTGTCCCCAGTCTCGGCAGAGTAGGGCTGATCTTTACAGAAAGATGGTGAGGGAGTACGTAGCTGACCATACCATCGTCCTAAATGATCACACAGCTCCCTACAACTACTGGGTTTCAAAGCTGGACATGTGGCACGAACTGGCGCTGTACGCCTTGGAGGTTCTTGCCTGCCCTGCCGCTAGCGTTTTGTCCGAGCGGGTTTTCAGTGCAGCTGGTGGCATCATCACCGATAAGCGTACACGCCTGCCGACTGACAGCGCTGACAGGCTGACGCTTATTAAGATGAATAAAGCCTGGATTTCTCATAATTTCCAATCTCCACCAGGTGAAGGAAGCTCAACCTGAATAATTGATCCACTCCTCCTCCTCCTCCTCATTTTCCTCCTTCTCCTCCTCTTTGTACAGTAAAGCAGAGGAAACTGGCTATTTTTTGACAGGGCCCACTGGCTCTAGCTATAGTACTTTATGCATTTAATTTTTCTGGAGGGCCACCGACCCGGTCCTCTGTTTTAAACAATTTTTGGGAGTGCCACATACAGGCACTCAATCTATTCAATTTTTCTGGAGGGCCACCTACCTGCTCCTCTGGTTTGAAAACTTTTTGGGACTGCCACATACAGGCACTCAATCTATTCTATTTTTCTGGAGGGCCACCTACCTGCTCCTCTGGTTTGAAAACTTTTTGGGACTGCCACATACAGGCACTCAATCGATTCCATTTTTCTGGAGGGCCACCTACCTGCTCCTCTGGTTTGAAAACTTTTTGGGACTGCCACATACAGGCACTCAATCTATTCTATTTTTCTGGAGGGCCACCTACCTGCTCCTCTGGTTTGAAAACTTTTTGGGACTGCCACATACAGGCACTCAATCGATTCCATTTTTCTGGAGGGCCACCTACCTGCTCCTCTGGTTTGAAAACTTTTTGGGACTGCCACATACAGGCACTCAATCGATTCCATTTTTCTGGAGGGCCACCTACCTGCTCCTCTGGTTTGAAAACTTTTTGGGACTGCCACATACAGGCACTCAATCTATTCCATTTTTCTGGAGGGCCACCTACCTGCTCCTCTGGTTTGAAAAATTTTTGGGACTGCCACATACAGGCACTATCCAAATTAAATTGTCTCCATAGCAGCCTCCACACGTTGTCTCCATTGCTACCTCCAAAAGTCGTCCATATAGCTGCCTCCATACATCGTCCCTTTATCAAACGAGGTGTGTCAGGCAGAAATTTGGGTTGTTTTCATGGATTCCACATCAAAGTTGTTAACTTTATCGCCACCCAGCTGTGTTATCCACAAAATATACTAATAAACTTTTATCATTTACCAATATTATTTCAGCGCTTCTTGCGCATCTGTTTACATTCCCCTCACCCGCCATATCCTAAACTTATAAGAACGCTACTACACTTGATCTTATACAAAAGGTTCTTAGAAGTGCTGTTTGGGGAGTAGCCTAGAGACAGGGGCTTGGATTGGCGAAAGCTCGCCTGGCAGCGGAGCGCCAGCTCCATGCCAAGATCCAACTAACATAGTTTTAACTGCAGCACCTTTAATCTACTACTAGTTCACTGCCTCCATACATGGTCCCCTTATCAAACGAGCTGTGTCAGGCAGAATTTTGGGTTGTTTTCATGGCTTCCATGTTAACTTTGTCGCCACCCTGCTGTGTAATCCACAAAATATACTGGCAAACTTTTATCATGTACCGATATTATTTGAGCGCTTCTTGCTCACCTCCTTTGGTTCCTCTCTGCCACCCATTGGTTTGAAGCCTGAGTCCATTTAGGGTATGTCGCCATGACACTCTCTAGCCTGCCGCTGCTGCCTCTGCATGCCGTCCCCTATAGTGTCAGGGTCAATTATTGGATGTTTTAGATGCTATCTAGCTTCATTCTGTCACTCTGTCATGGCCATGCTGTTGGCCATAATTTTGGCATAATGGTGCGATTATGCAGCCTCAGAGGCATCCATGCATGCTGCCCCTGCTGTTTCCTGTCCATTTCCGTGGTGTTTCCATCCTTTTCTGAGGTTCCCAGGTGTTTGGCCAAGCTTCCCTGTGCAGAGCCTTGGTCCCCTTGAAAAATGCTCGAGTCTCCCATTGACTTCAATGGGGTTCGTTATTCGAGACTAGCACTCGAGCATCGGGAAAAGTTCGTCTCGAATAACGAGTACCCGAGCATTTTAGTGCTCGCTCATCTCTAGTGTTAAATAATAAACTAGCAAGAAGCAGGAAATGTGACAATTTAAAATTTAATGATGGTGAAAGGTTTCGTGAAATACTACGTTTGGAAGCAGCATATGGCAATGCAATTCAATGCCTCTTCATTTGGGATCTTCAGTCCATTAATATATGAGACATATTGGCCCCGGGGAAAAAGCCCTTTATCTAAGATGGGGCATAAGAATCAACATTGCCCTCTAAATACTGCAAGTTCAGCTTGACCTATCATAATATTAGGCCCCTTTTACATGAATGTTTTCTCTATAGTCACCTATGGTGGTATGGTGAGCACCCACATATGTCACTGTACAATACTGACAATGTGTGCTACAGCTAGTACTGGGCCCAAGCATAGCACACCTTCGTGTGAAAGAAGCCTTTTAAGTTATCTCCAATTACACACCTGTATCATAGTATCATAGTTTATACAGTTGAAAAAAGACATTTGTTTATCAAGTTCAACGAAGGAAGGGAAGGGATTGCATGAGGAAGGGATTTAGGGGAAACAATTCTATATAACATAACCATCAATGTTATTAAGGTGTAAAAAGGCATCTATACCTTTTTGAAGCTCTCAGCTGTCCCTGCTGTGACCAGTGCCTGAGGCAGGTTATTCCACAGATTGACAGTTCTCATAGTAAAAAAGCCCTGTCGCCTCTGGTGATTAAACCTTGATTTCTCCAAACGGAGACAGTGCCCCCTCGTCTTTTGATTTGATTTCATCTGAAACAACTTACCACCATATTTTTTGTAAGGACTAGAGATGAGCGAGCACTAAAATGCTCGGGTACTCGTTATTCGAGACAAACTTTTCCTGATGCTCGAGTGCTCGTCTCGAATAACGAGCCCCATTGAAGTCAATGGGAGACTCGAGCATTTTTCAAGGGGACCAAGGCTCTGCACAGGGAAGCTTGGCCAAACACCTGGAAACCTCAGAAAAGGATGGAAACACCACGGAAATGGACAGGAAACAGCAGGGGCAGCATGCATGGATGCCTCTGAGGCTGCTTAAACGCACCATTATGCCAAAATTATGGGCAACAGCATGGCCATGACAGAGTGACAGAATGAAGCTAGATAGCATCTAAAACATCCAATAATTGACCCTGACACTATCGGGGACTATGCAGAGGCAGCGGCAGCAGCGGCAGGCTAGAGAGTGGCATGGCGACATACCCTAAATGGACTCAGGCTTCAAACCAATGGGTGACAGAGAGGAACCAAAGGAGGTAAGCAAGAAGCGCTGAAATTATTTCCTCTGTGAACAAAAGGTTGACGGTATATTTAGTCGATAACACAGCATGGTGGCGACATAGTGACCAAGTTCCATAACGTATCTGGTGAAACACCCAAAAAATGAGCCTGACACAGCTCGTTTGATAAGGGGACGACATTTGGAGGCAGCCATGGAGAGGACTTCCATGATTAAGAGCGACAGTATGGGGCATCCATATTGCGCTTCTATGATTTCAACTGCAGGTCTCCAGCATGGCGGCGACAGACGCGCCGAGTTCCACTATGTATCTGGTGAAACACCTGAAAATTCTGCCTGACACAGCTCGTTTGATAAGGGGACCATGTATGGAGGTAGTGAACTAGTAGTAGATTAAAGGTGCTGCAGTTAAAACTATGTTAGTTGGATCTTGGGATGGAGCTGGCGCTCCGCTGCCAGGCGAGCTTTCGCCAATCCAAGCCCCTGTCTCTAGGCTACTCCCCATACAGCACTTCTAAGAACCTTTTGTATAAGATCAAGTGTAGTAGCGTTCTTATAAGTTTGGGATATGGCGGGTGAGGGGAATGTAAACAGATGCGCAAGAAGCACTGAAATAATATCGGTAAATGATAAAAGTTTGCCAGTATATTTTGTGGATTACACAGCAGTGTGGCGACAAAGTTAACAAGTTTGATGTGGAATGCCCTGTAAAAGCTCTTGGGCGGTGTGCCTTTTATCGCCTAGGCTCAGCAGTTTGAGCACCGCCTGCTGTCGCTTAGCGACGGCACTGCTGCTGTGCCTAGAGCTACCGACTGATGGCGCCATGCCCACGGATGGTAATTCGGAGGAGGAGGAGGTGGAGGAGGGGTGGGAGGAGGAGGAGGTATAGTAGGCCTTTGAGACCTGGACCGAGGTAGGCCCCGCAATCCTCGGCGTCGGCAGTATATGACCAGCCCCAGGGTCAGACTCGGTCCCAGCCTCCACCAAGTTAAGTGTAGTAGCGTTCTTATAAGTTTGGGATATGGCGGGTGAGGGGAATGTAAACAGATGCGCAAGAAGCGCTGAAATAATATCCGTAAATGGTAAAAGTTTGGCAGTATATTTTGTGGATAACACAGCAGGGTGGCGACAAAGTTAACAACTTTGATGTGGAATCCATGAAAACAACCCAAATTTCTGCCTGACACACCTCGTTTGATAAGGGGACGATGTATGGAGGCAGCTATATGGACGACTTTTGGAGGTAGCAATGGAGACAACGTGTGGAGGCTGCTATGGAGACAATTTAATTTGGATAGTGCCTGTATGTGGCAGTCCAAAAAAGTTTTCAAACCAGAGGAGCAGGTAGGTGGCCCTCCAGAAAAATGAAATAGATTGAGTGCCTGTATGTGGCAGTCCAAAAAAGTTTTCAAACCAGAGGAGCAGGTAGGTGGCCCTCCAGAAAAATTTAATAGATTGAGTGCCTGTATTTGGCAGTCCCAAAAATTGTTTAAAACAGAGGACCGGGTAGGTGGCCCTCCAGAAAAATTAAATGCATAGAGTACTATAGCTAGAGCCAGTGGGCCCTGTCAAAAAATAGCCAGTTTCCTCTGCTTTAGTGTACAAAGAGGAGGAGAAGGAGGAAAATGAGGAGGAGGAGTGCATAAATTATTCAGGTTGAGCTTCCTTCACCTGGTGGAGATTGGAATTTATGAGAAATCCAGGCTTTATTCATCTTAATAAGCGTCAGCCTGTCAGCGCTGTCAGTCGACAGGCGTGTGCGCTTATCGGTGATGATGCCACCAGCTGCACTGAAAACCCGCTCGGACAACACGCTAGCGGCAGGGCAGGCAAGAACCTCCAAGGCGTACAGCGCCAGTTCGTGCCACATGTCCAGCTTTGAAACCCAGTAGTTGTAGGGAGCTGTGTGATCATTTAGGATGATGGTATGGTCAGCTACGTAGTCCCTCACCATCTTTCTGTAAAGATCAGCCCTACTCTGCCGAGACTGGGGACAGGTGACAGTGTCTTGCTGGGGTGACATAAAGCTGGCAAAAGCCTTGTAAAGCGTACCCTTGCCAGTGCTGGACAAGCTGCCTGCTCGCCTACTCTCCCTCGCTACTTGTCCCGCAGAACTACGCACACTGCCGCTAGCGCTGTCAGAAGGGAAATACTGTTTCAGCTTGTGCACCAGGGCCTGCTGGTATTCATGCATTCTCACACTCCTTTCCTCTCCAGGGATGAGAGTGGAAAGATTTTGCTTGTACCGTGGGTCCAGGAGAGTGAATACCCAGTAATCGGTGCTGGAATAAATTCTTTGAACGCGAGGGTCACAGGATAGGCAGCCTAGCATGAAATCTGCCATAACGCGCAAGAATTCACTCCCCTCACTTGCCTGTCTGTCCATTTCCTCCTCCTCCAACTCCTCCAACTCCTCTTCTTCTGCCCATACACGCTGAACAGTGAAGGACTGAACAATGGTCCCCTCTTGTGTCTCGCCAACATTTTCCTCCTCTTCCTCCTCATCCTCCTCCACCTCCTCCGATATGCGCTGAGAAACAGACCTGAGGGTGCTTTGGCTATCAACAAGGGAATCTTCTTCCCCCGTCTCTTGTGACGAGCGCAAAGCTTCCGACTTCATGCTGATCAGAGAGTTTTTCAACAGGCCAAGCAGCGGGATGGTGAGGCTGATGATGGCGGCATCGCCACTGACCATCTGTGTTGACTCCTCGATGTTACTCAGCACCTGACAGATATCAGACATCCACGTCCACTCCTCATTGTAGACTTGAGGAAGCTGACTGACCTGACTACCAGTTCTGGTGGAAGTTGACATCTGGCAGTCTACAATCGCTCTGCGCTGCTGGTAAACTCTGGATAACATGGTCAGTGTTGAATTCCACCTCGTGGGCACGTCGCACAACAGTCGGTGAGCGGGCAGTTGGAGGCGGCGCTGCGCTGCCCTGAGAGTGGCAGCATCTGTGCTGGACTTACTGAAATGCGCACAGATGCGGCGCACCTTCGTGAGCAAATCAGACAGATTGGGGTATGTCTTGAGGAAACGCTGAACTATCAGATTTAACACGTGGGCCAAGCATGGCACATGTGTCAGTCTGCCGAGTTGCAGAGCCGCCACCAGGTTACGGCCGTTGTCACACACAACCATGCCTGGCTTCAGGTTCAGCGGTGCCAGCCACAGATCAGTCTGCGCCGTGATGCCCTGTAATAGTTCTTGGGCGGTGTGCCTTTTATCGCCTAGGCTCAGCAGTTTGAGCACCGCCTGCTGTCGCTTAGCGACGGCACTGCTGCTGTGCCTAGAGCTACCGACTGATGGCGCCATGCCCACGGATGGTAATTCAGAGGAGGAGGTGGAGGAGGGGTGGGAGGAGGATGAGGCATAGTAGGCCTGAAAGACCTGGACCGAGGTAGGCCCCGCAATCCTCGGCGTCGGCAGTATATGACAAGCCGCAGGGTCAGACTCGGTCCCAGCCTCCACCAAGTTAACCCAATGTGCCGTCAGCGATATATAGTGGCCCTGCCCGGCAGCACTCGTCCACGTGTCTGTGGTCAGGTGGACCTTGTCAGAAACGGCGTTGGTCAGGGCACGGATGATGTTGTCTGACACGTGCTGGTGCAGGGCTGGGACGGCACATCGGGAAAAGTAGTGGCGGCTGGGGACCGAATACCGAGGGGCCGCCGCCGCCATGAGGTTGCGAAAGGCCTCGGTCTCTACCAGCCTATAGGGCAGCATCTCCAGGCTAAGCAATCTGGAGATGTGGACATTAAGGGCTTGGGCGTGCGGGTGGGTTGCACTATATTTCCTTTTCCGCTCCAGCGTCTGGGGTATGGAGAGCTGAACGCTGGTGGATGCTGTGGAGGATCGTGGAGGCGACGATGGGGTTTTTGGGCCAGGGTCCTGGGCAGGGGGCTGACTATCAGCTGACACAGGGGAAGGAGCAGTGGTGTGCACGGCCGGAGGTGAACGGGCTTGGTGCCACTGAGTGGGGTGTTTAGCATTCATATGCCTGCGCATACTGGTGGTAGTTAAGCTAGTAGTGGTGGAACCCCTGCTGATCCTGGTTTGGCAAAGGTTGCACACCACAGTCCGTCGGTCATCCGGTGTTTCCTTAAAGAACCTCCAGACTTCTGAAAATCTAGCCGTCGCCGCGGGAGCCCTCGCCACGGGAGCTTCACTATGTGACACATTTGGTGCTGATGCACCAGCTCTGGCCCTGCCTCTCCGTCTGGCCCCACCACTGCCTCTTCCAACCGGTTCTGGTCGAGGACTCTCCTGTCTAAGAAGCACTGTGTTCACCAGGCCTCTCAACCCAGCTTGGGTCTGTCACCTCATCATCCTTCGATCCCTCAGTCTACTCCCCCCTCGGACTTCCTGCCCTGACAACAACTTCACCACTGTCTGACAACCGTGTCTCCTCATCGTCGGACACCTCTTTACACACTTCTTCCACTACGTCAAGAAGGTCATCATCACCCACAGACTGGTGGAAAACCTGGGCATCGGAAAATTGCTCAGCAGCAACCGGACAAGTGGTTTGTGACTGTGGGAAGGGTCCAGAAAACAGTTCCTCAGAGTATGCCGGTTCAAATGCCAAATTTTCCTGGGAGGGGGCAGACTGGGGGCTAGGAGGCTGAGGTGCAGGAGCTGGAGGAGTGCCGATTTTCGGTGACATGGGTGGACTGCGTGGAAGACTGACTGGTGGACAAATTGCTCGAAGCATTGTCGGCAATCCACGACATCACCTGTTCGCACTGTTCTGGCCTCAACAGTGCTCTACCACGAGTCCCAGTAACTTCAGACATGAACATAGGGAGTGTAGCTCTGCGGCGTTCCCCTGCTCCCTCATCAGCAGGTGGTGTCTCACCCCGCCCAGGACCACAGCCTCTGACCCCTGCAGTAGTTGGACGCCCACGTCCCCGCCCTCGTCCTCTACCCCTAGCCCTCGGGTTAAACATTTTGAAAATGAAAGTTATAACTTTAATTTTTTTTTTACTTTTTTTTGGTGGTTTTTTTTTGTGTTTTTTAGTTTTTAAAACCAAACAATGCTATCCTATTGCTATGGCTATTTTCTAGCCAACTATGAAAGCACACTGCTAGGCCAGATGAGATGACGCTGAGTTATCAAAAAATAAACGTAAAATAAAAAGAAACTGGCAGACTGTGCCTAATTGAAATCAAACCCCTAATAAATTGTCCCACTTTGGTGTTTGAGGTGGATATGTGTGTCACTAAGAGCTAAACACAACGGTAGCAAGTCCCCCTGCAAATTCCTCACAATATGGTACTAGCTGCAAATAAAAAAAAAAATTTATAACGTTATTGTAGCCCTAAGAAGGGCTGTTGTGTTCTTGTTGAATCACTCCTGCCTAACACTATTCTAATAGAACAGCCCAACCAGAAATAAAATATATATAACGCTATTGTAGGCGTAAGTAAGCCGTTTGGATTCTCCTTTGGCTATTTTCTAGCCAAGTATGAAAGCACACTGATGAGATGACACTGAGTTATGAAAAAATAAACGTAAAATAAAAAGAAACTGGCAGACTGTGCCTAATTGAAATCAAACCCCTAATAAATTTTCCTACTTTGGTGTTTGAGGTGGATATGTGTGTCACTAAGAGCTAAACACAACGGTAGCAAGTCCCCCTGCAAATTCCTCACAATATGGTACTAGCTGCACTACTAGTGCCAGCAAGCCCAGCCACAAGCAAACAAAAAAAAAAAAAGTATAACGTTATTGTAGCCCTAAGAAGGGCTGTTGGGTTCTTGTTGAATCACTCCTGCCTAACAGTAATCTACTAGCACCCTAACGCTGTCCCTGACCAGCAGGAGCTCTCTCCCTAGCGGCATCCAGACACAGAATGATCCGAGCAGCGCGGGCAGCGGCTAGTCTATCCCAGGGTCACCTGATCTGGCCAGCCAACCACTGCTATCGACGTGTAAGGGTACCACGTCATGCTGGGTGGAGTGCAGAGTCTCCTGGCTTGTGATTGGCTCTGTTTCTGGCCGCCAAAAAGCAAAACGGCGGGAGATGCCATTTTCTCGAGCGGGTGAAGTATTCGTCCGAGCAACGAGCAGTTTCGAGTACGCTAATGCTCGAACGAGCATCAAACTCGGACGAGTATGTTCGCTCATCTCTAGTAAGGACCATTCATATATTTATATAAATTAATCATGACCCCTCGTAGTCGGCTTTTTTCCAGACTAAATAAATCTAGTTGTTTTAATCTTTCTTCATAACTAAGACCCTCCATACCTCTTATCATTTTTGTGGCTCTACATTGAACCCTCTGTAGCTCCAGGGCATCCTTTTTGTGGACCAGGTGAGGCCGAGCCAATGCCTTGCACAGTGTTAATATTACATCCCTATCATGAGAGTCCATACCACTTTTGATACATGACAAGATCCTACTGGCTTTAGTGGCAGCTGATTGACATTGCATGCTGTTATTCAATTTATGATTCACTAGTACCCCCAGGTCCTTATCAACAAGGGACTCTCCCAGATTTACTCCCCCAAGGACATATTTTGCCTTTGGAATATGCCAGGTGCATAACCTTACATTTATCCACATTGAACCTCATTTGCCAAGTGGGTGACCAAACATTCAGTTTGTCCAAGTCACCCTGCAGCCTATGAACATCCTCTATAGACTGTATTACACTACCCAGCTTGGTGTCATCTGCAAAAATAGACACAGTGCTATTATTTCCTACCTCTTTATCATTAATAAATATATTAAAAAGTAGTGGGCCAAGCACAGAACCCTGGGGTACACCACTCATAACTGGTGACCATTCCGAGAAGGAACCATTGTCCACAACTCTCTGGATACGATCCTTCAGCCAGTTCTCAATCCAATTGCAATTGATTGCAGTTGGAAATCAACCTTATTTTACCCATCAGGCATCTATGAGGGACAGTGTCAAATGCCTTTGCAAAGTCCAAGAACACAATATCTACAGCAGCTCCTCCTTCCAGGCACCTGCTCACCTCTTCATAGAAGCAGATCAGGTTAGTTTGACAACTTATATTCTTAGTAAACCCATGCTGGCTGTCACTATTTGATGTCACATACTCTAGTATATAGTCTTTTACTAACCCTTCCAGTATTTTCCATGCAATGGAAGTTAAGCTTACAGGCCTGTAATTGACTGGCAAAGTTCTAGAGCCCTTTTTATATATTGGCACCACATTTGCCTCGCGCCAGTCACTTGGCACCACACCTGACATTATGGAATCCCAGAAGATTTTAGACAGTGGTACAGCAAAAACAGAACTGAGTTCTTTAACCCCTTAAGGACGCAGGGTTTTTCTGCTCATTTCTCGCTCTCCAACTTCAAAAATCCATAACTTTTTCATTTTTACGTGTATACACCTGTGTGAGGGCTTATTTTGTGCGTAACAAATTTTACTTTCCCGTAGTGTTATTTATTTTAACATGCCGTGTACTGCAAAGCTGAAAAAAAATTCCAAATATGGAATAATTGGAAAAAAACGCACGTGGGTCACGTTCTTGTGGGCTCAGTTTTTTCGACTTTGACTGTGCACTCAAAATAACACCTCAGCTTTATTCTTTGGTTCGGTGCGATCGCGGTGATACCAAATTTATATAGGTTTTATTGTGTTTTAATACATTTTCAAAAATTAAACGAATGTGTACAAAAAAGAAAAAAAAAATTGCCATTTTCTGAAGCTAATAACTTTTTACTTTGGCGCACGGTGCTGTGTGAGGTGTCATTTTTTGCGAAATGAGGTGAAGTTTTCTTTGCTACCATTTTGAGGTCTGTGCAACATTTTGATCATTTTTTATTTCATTTTTTATGTAATGTAAAAAAGGTGTAAAAGTCGCATTTCTGACATTTCCTGCCTCGGAGGTCACCGCCGGCCGTAACTGTTATATTTTGATAGATCGGGCATTTTGGGACGCGGCGATACCTAATATGTTTGTGATTTTTACTGTTTATTATGTTTTATATCAGTTCTAGGGAAAGGGGGGTGATTTGAATTTTTAATATTTTATTAATTTTTTTTATTTTTTAAATTTTTTTTTCTTTTTTTCCCACTATTTCTTAGACCATCTAGGGTAAATTAACCCTAGATGGTCAGATCGCTCCTACCATATACTGCAATACTTCTGTATTGCAATATATGGCATTTTTGCAGGTCATTCATTACAATGAGCCACTGGCTCATTGTAACGAATCTGCAGAAGCCATGTAGCCTTGTGTCAAAAGAAGACCCGAGGCTACCATGGCAACCGATCGCCGCCCCCCCCCGATGACGTTCGGGGTGCGGCAATCGTAAAAAAGTTGGCGTCTTTTAAATGCCGCCGGCGACTTTGCCGGTGGCAATGACAGGGTTAATAGCCGCGATCGGTGCAAGCACCGACCGCGGTTATTAGCGGTGGGGGTTTTCTGCAAAATGCCCGTGAGCCCTCTTCATACACTCCTTATACCTCTGCGCCGTAGAGCTACAGTGCAGAGCGTTAAGGGGTTAAGAACTCTGGGATATAACCCATCTGGTCCAGGAGACTTGCACACATTGATTAGATTGGATCATGTCTACATTCACCAGTCTAGTATATGACAGGATGCACCACCCACGTCAGAAGTTCTTTCTTCTATCGTATGTTCCTGTGTTTGGCTGGTTCCATTTATCTTTAGTTATCAAAAGCAAAAATGAATAACACACCAGCTCCACAGGAACTTGAACTTGAAATTTTGACCTCCTGTATTTGCAGACCTTGAACGTCAAATTTTGACTCTCCATATTCCCAGAAATTGAACTTGGAATTTTGAAGATCAAGTATTATCTGAACTTGAACTCGGGAATTAGTTTTTTTTTCTGGCTAATAAACTTGAACATTTGACTTTCTATATTCATGAATTTGAAGCTTTGACCATTAATGCCGCAAATTGAACTTTCAATTTTGCCTTTCCGTATTACTGAAACAGGGCAATTAGCCTCTTATTCACACAATTTTTTACCCCTGTAGCTCTTACTATCCCCTTTTTACATCAATTTTTGTGTGTTTAATGGGATTTGGGTTCAGGATCAACTTTGTGCTGAAGTCCGGGTGCCAAATCAAAATTTCTCCCCGTATTTGTCAGAGCCCATTGAACATGCATTTCGCCCAACTCACTCATTGCTATTCACTAGACATTGGGCATCTACTATTCCACCCTTTATGTCACAAATATTATCCATCCACTGCTCTTAGGAATGACCTAAAGATACACTGCAAGAGTCATGGTAACCAGACTTTCTATGCAACTACTTAGGCATCCCTCTGTAACTGAATTATTGCAAGGCCCTCGAAAGAACCTACTGCACCTGGGGAGATGATAGATCAGGTGATGCTACAGACAAAAGTGCCTAAATGATGATGGTGCTAATACCTGCCTGCCTTTATAGTGACCGTCAACTCTAGGACATGCAGAATGGAGGGTGTGCAGAGGACAGGGCTTATACAGTTGTCTGTGGCTCAACAGTAATGGTAAATGAGACAATATTTATAAACATCACATTATAAAGAAATTTTTATATGAGAATTGAAAATAATACTGGGCTTGCAGATCCTGCTCCCCCTGGAGACTGTGTAGAGGATCTAAATTATGAGCGATACACATTAGGTGTTGCAAAAAAACATTTCCAAACCGAGCTTGCAATAAAATGAAGGCAGCAGTTTAGGCTCAGCTGCTCCTTGTGTCTTTCTTGAGCTTCCCTGGAGTCATCATTTTTACACTTCTTCATGTTCAACCACATTCGTAAAAATGATGGAACATTCCGAGACTGAACAGATAACTTCTAGAGTAAACACAGAAAGAAACGCCCAAAAAAGGAAAAATTGCTCTTAAGTACAGAAAGAGAAGCTGAGGAGATGGATCAGACCCTGCATCGGTGAAAAAATGGAGCAATAACATAATCTCTCCATCTCATAGCTATCGATCTGTCTATGGCATGTGTATGATTCTTACTTGTTAAATCTTTGAATATAAGAAACCTCTTTTAAAGCAAATGTTTTTGCGGCTTTGCTTTCTCCGATGTTCTGGACAAACCATTGATTAAATTAAATATCTTGTTTTTTGCCGCAGAGATACATAAACAGTCTGTCTGTAATTTTCTGCATCCACATGAAGCACCTGTAACCCAGCACATGGCCAGTGTTTCAATGTGGCTGAATTCTGCTCCTCTTGTTATTTCTCATCTCTGCACATTGCTAAATAGCCTGCGGGGCTGTAATTTCTTCAAGGAAACTGTGAAAAGAGAGTGGCCATTACCCGTTCTGTGATGTAAGCGCTTCCGTATCACAGAGCCAATAAATAAAAGGACGCAATTCAATGATTTTCTGACTCTATTCATAAAAGTTAGACATTCAGTGCTTTCAGTGTTCTGTGAAATTTGTCACCTGAGTAGATACATTAACGTTGCCATATCAAACGCCGTGCTGTGTATACAGTCCCCATGCAACACATTTCAAGCAGAGGAATAAAAATAATAACACATTTGCACTAAAAAGCATTTACAAGAGGCAGATGGTACAGCTTCCACTGCAGTCTCAACATGGTGCTAGAAAACTGTGTGCACACTTGGCATTTCTAGACAACCAACGCCTGAGTGGGCAGAGGGGAGGCAAATCGTATAAATCATTATACCAATGGCAGCGTAAAGCAAAACCCAGCTAAAGCTCTGTGGCTGGTGAGCTTTTAAAGGGAAGCAGGAAATGTGACTAATTTTAAGTATACTTTGGATTAGTGTTTGAAACAAAGTTCATACATAGCAAAACTCGGCTGCATGGAGAAAACTCGAAGCTCTATATCAACTATAAGAAATGACAGCATTGTGAAGGAAACTATATTGTAAGTATCTTGTCTGCTTTATAACATTTTCAGATAAAATGAAAGGAAAATGTTAGCTATGGCTTTTTCACAGTTGCCCCAAAATTTGTAGCTGTTACACGCGCCCTGCAATGTCTTTTTCTGTTGCGTTTGATTCGTTATAAGAATCCAGACACCTGAAAAAGTCACAAATCACTGCAAAAAGTTTTGTAGCAAAAAACACTGCAGTCCAGTGCAGGCCGTTTCTTACACATTTGCAACTTTTTTGCGACTTTTCAGACTAAAGTCTCAAAAAACAAACATACTCACATGCCTCATATATCAGCCACAAAGATAAATCAAACAAGCCCAAAACCTTACAAAAAAACATACACATGATTGCAGACTTAAAAGCTGTGATTATTCTCTGCGATATTACGAGCTGTACACCTGTGTGACCATGGTCAGCTTTTTGTCCAATGGTAGTAAACATAGAAGATTCCTATAGAAGGACTGCAAGCAGAAAACTGTGAGGAAGTGATACAGAAAGTATATAGGCAAATTGTATACATTTTTATCATAAAAACAATAACATTCATTTGCTGAAGTGGGAATACCCCTTTAAGATAAATGTCACCGCTGGTGTATTGTTGTTTTTTCACTGCTGGTCATTTTTACACAATGCCGTTAACTGTTACCATACAGTTGTTAACTCTGAGCACTTTATTTTACCTGTGTGTTTCCCCTTCTAATCTGTCGTTATTTGTATGTGTATCTTGAATAGTGTTCCATTTCTGTTTCCATAGCTTCACTCACACCTTGTACTCCTTATACTCGTTGCCACTGCATTATTATTAGTTTTGACATTTTAAATATTTTTCTTATTTTTGAATACTTCATCATTTGGACTTTATAATTACTACAAGATTTTGTGAAGAAACAATGTGGTGTCCTTTGGTCTAGTGAGGCTCTGGCTACCAAGACACAGAATAAAAGTCACAGCTTGTCAGTACTTTTCTTTGATGTCCTGTAACATTCTGCCATGGACTGCCACCTCCTACTGATAACCTAATTACGTCATATAAGTAGGTAGAAGGAGCAGCACTGTGGATGACCAGATTAAATCCAATGTGGGTGCAGGCTTCAAGGAACTGACTCAGGATCCCATATGCATACAAACTCCAAGGAAGGAAGCAACACTCCAAGATAAAAAGTGAATATTTATTCCACCAGTGGTAAGTGCTACATTTCGGTTGACTCTGTGCTTGAGAATGGCTGCATAGAGTCAGCCGAGACGAAGCAGTTACCACTGGTGGAATAAATATTCACTATTTATCTTGGAGTGCTGCTTCCTTCCTTGGAGTTTGATAACCTAATTACAGTATAGTCTGGTGGTCAGGTTGAGGACACAGGGAAGGCAGAGGTGGGCAACTGCCTTGGGAGTCACATATGCTTTGACACAAGGGGTCATAAGATAGCTTGTGAAAAAACTTTCCTCGTGCTCATCACTGGCATTCACTCATCTGTAATCCCCACTGACCTCTGCACTTTTACACAGATGATCATCCGTTAGTGCAGGGTGTGCCGGCATAGCAGAGGATGGCATCTGATAACTCATAACTGGTGTAGTGTGTGTGCTGTCCTCAAGCACCACCTTTTGCACTAGGGTGCAGCAACAGACCTGAAGCCTTTTCCAGCAGTCGCTGTGCAGTCGGGCAGTTGTCTTCCTGGGTTACAAATCCAGGCTGCAGAGGGCTCATAGCTCACACTCATAGCTCTGCACAGAGGGTCTACCGATGTTATACTGCATTAGGACATTGCGGGCAGCAGGGCAGGCCAGGGCACATACTCTGTGAGGCTAAGGAGGTCACACTGCCCAGAGTGATGGCTCTGCCACCTTCTTTTTATCCTGTTGGCTGCTCGGAGGTGAACTTCTCGTTGCAGGAACGTGACTGAGTCTGTCAACTGCGACTCTATTGTCCAGGGTATCTTTCAGAGAGTGGGAGTTAATTACTTATAGAAGTCTGTTTTTGCACATAATGATTTTGTCCCAATTTTAACATGAATTTGTGGCAAAAAAAATTAGTTTTTCTTACCGCAATTTTGTGGTAATTGCAGCACAACCTGCATTTAAGACCAAAGGCCATATCGGTGGCTAATAAGGGTTTTATAAGGCTGGATTCTCACATTGCAGTTCTGCAGCAATTTTACTATTTTGTAGTAATTGCAGTAATAATAGAGCGACATCACAATACAATTGAAAAGATGCAACAGAACTCGTACTTCATAAGAAATATACACTCACCGGCCACTTTATTAGGTACACCTGTCCAACTGCTCGTTAACACTTAATTTCTAATCAGCCAATCACATGGCAGCAACTCAGTGCATTTAGGCATGTAGACATGGTCAAGACCATCTCCTGCAGTTCAAACCGAGCATCAGTATGGGGAAGAAAGGTGATTTGAGTGCCTTTGAACGTGGCATGGTTGTTGGTGCCAGAAGGGCTGGTCTGAGTATGTCAGAAACTGCTGATCTACTGGGATTTTCACGCACAACCATCTCTAGGGTTTACAGAGAATGGTCCGAAAAAGAAAAACCATCCAGTGAGCGGCAGTTCTGTGGGCAGAAATGCCTTGCTGATGCCAGAGGTCAGAGGAGAATGGGCAGACTAGTTCGAGCTGATAGAAAGGCAACAGTGACTCAAATCGTCACCGTTACAGTTGGTCCTATATTCTCCTGTATAGCTTCCTATATAGCAGCTGTGTACAACCTTTCTATAAAGCGACGGCTGCAGAGCACATTTTTTTCCAGGATCCAATGGGGGTGTGATTCTTCCCTCTATAGTCCCAGAAAAAAAGTGTTTGCCCCACCCTGTCTCGTACCTAATGCCCCTTTTGCACAGCCCCACCTCTTATAATTCCTGCGTCCGTGAGTTGCCCCCTTTATAATGTCCTATTTCCTGCAGCTTCCCCTTTTAATGCCCCTGATTATTCAACTGCCCTTTAGGACTGCCTCTTTCCTCCCACCACTCCTTATATGACCTATGACATAATAATGCCCGCCTTTTGTAGCCCTTGCCTTAAAGTACCTCTTTATCTGTAGCTCCTCCTATGACAACCCCTTTTCTCTAGCCCCCCACATATACAGGCAGCCATATCTGCAATCCCCCAATGTATGCACCCTCCACCCACACTTAATGTGAATAAGACAAAAAACACCCATGAACCCACCTTTACCTGCTTCCACAAAGTTACAGCAATCCTATTCTTTGTATTGCAGCTGTACGCATCTGTGATGCTGTCAGACATGATTTGAGAACATCGTTGTGTCTTATGGATCCAGCCGAGTGTACAGCAGCGGAAACAAGGAAAAGAGAGAACTGGAAATGGGGAATAAAAAGTGTAAAATATTTTTTGTGGCCACGGTCCAAGTGGTTGAGGCCCGCTAGTCTAGGGCATGATAATACCATGAAGAACGCAAGTGTTACATTAGTACTCAGTATAGTCATTAATATATTTGAGCCCAGAAACCGCATTTAAAGTATTCACAAATAGATTAATACTTCCTAACCGGGGAAACACTAACAGGGGTGGATTAAGACTGCCATGGGCCCAGGGCTGTATGAAAATTATGGGCCCCCAGCAAGTCAAATGGGTCCACATTTATTGTCTACATATGGCACCGGAACCATGTGGCTTGGGAAAAAATTAGGCTTGTCCTTAATGTCCCCTTTCAAGGACTTTCAAACTTGATGGGTGATGTGGGGAGCCACAAAACTAAAATATTATCACAGTATCTTAGACGTTGTGGTTATGTTCAACCTGTGCTTTTCCAGTTACATAAATAACACTTCATCAAGGCTCTGACAGACTGTGACTGCCAGGACATGCTGGAAGTTGTAGTTGCATTGATTAAATAAAGTTACCTGACAAATGAGTAGATTAGTGGTCACTAGCCTGTGGTCCTTCAGCTGTCAGGAGATGCTGGGATATGTCTCTTCTTAACAGCTAAAGAATTACAAGTTACAAACCTGTGAAACACATCGTCTGAGGAGGTGACAACGGCTCAGAGTTTCCAATGTCTTTTTTTCCTGCCCTGTCACCTATTAAAAATCATTTGTACTCTCTGACTTTCTTGTATCCAAGAACCCCTTGTGATTGCTGTTTCTTGACTGACAAGAATGTAATTCAAAATTACCTTACACCCTCTGGGTCAGCAAGCATTTCAGAACTAACTTACCTCAAGAGGAACGTCCTCATTACACTGCTCTGCTCCGGCTTGCAAAAAATGTTTGGTTGACTCCAAAAGAAAAAAATTCTCTCTTGATATCAACTAAGAATGTTCCAGAGTTAAACTTTGGAATGAGCAGGAGCGAGGGCTTCAGAGATTTAACTTTCTACACTACTGGGTTTAATAAAAACACAACGGCGCGGCCAATGATAAGATCTTTTATTGACAACCACTGTGCAGACTTCCATATTATTTATTACATATTTCCGCAGTGCCGAACAGATGATATTTCTCTGCTTTCACTGGGAATATCATTATATAGCTGAGGCCAACTAGCTTCTCCAAACTTTATGATTTTAAACAGGGCTTTCTACTGTACACAATGATCAGTGTTTGGGATGTGACTAACACTGCACCAAGTAGAGAAGATGTTGAGGACTGCAAATGCTATTTAGCCATATCTCAAATTATATTATTATTAGAGATGAGCGAACACTAAAATGCTCGGGTACTCGTTATTCGAGACGAACTTTTCCCGATGCTCGAGTGCTCGTCTCGAATAACGAACCCCATTGAAGTCAATGGGAGACTCGAGCATTTTTCAAGGGGACCAAGGCTCTGCACAGGGAAGCTTGGCCAAACACCTGGGAACCTCAGAAAAGGATGGAAACACCACGGAAATGGACAGGAAACAGCAGGGGCAGCATGCATGGATGCCTCTGAGGCTGCCTAATCGCACCATTATGCCAAAATTATGGGCAACAGCATGGCCATGACAGAGTGACAGAATGAAGCTAGATAGCATCTAAAACATCCAATAATTGACCCTGACACTATAGGGGACGGCATGCAGAGGCAGCGGCAGCAGCGGCAGGCTAGAGAGTGGCATGGCGACATACCCTAAATGGACTCAGGCTTCAAACCAATGGGTGGCAGAGAGGAACCAAAGGAGGTGAGCAAGAAGCGCTCAAATAATATCGCTACATGATAAAAGTTTGCCAGTATATTTTGTGGATTACACAGCAGGGTGGCGACAAAGTTAACATGGAAGCCATGAAAACAACCCCAAATTCTGCCTGACACAGCTCGTTTGATAAGGGGACCATGTATGCTTACAGTTCATGCCAGTCGCTGCACTTGCTGCCAGTCTCCTTTCGAATAGTTTAAAATAATAATAACCCTCATCCATAAAGCTCTGTATAATGCTGCACCCCCCTACCTCTCCTCTCTTATCTCAGTCTATCGCCCAACCCGTGCTCTTAGATCCGCCAGTGATCTTAGATTAACCTCTACCCTAGTGCGGACCTCCCACTCGCGTCTCCAAGACTTCTCTAGAGCTGCACCAATTCTATGGAATGCTCTGCCCCGGACTATCAGACTAATACCTAACCTCCAAAGTTTCAAACGTGCTCTTAAAACCCATTTCTTTAGGCAAGCCTATAACACTCATTAACTGCATGAAGTTTTAACTCTTCTACTAACCCGTCCTGTGTCGTCCTCCCATCTGTTATCCAGCAACCAACAGGCACCAGACTTCTCTGCAGTCCCATTCACCCTGGACCTGGTATATAAGATGACGGCTGAGTGTTTCAAGCGACAGCAATTCCATTTATTATATTTTTTTCTATTCCCTAAGAAGAATGGCTTGACCATTAAATATTCTTTTACCTCGTGTTACCCCATCATCTTCATAAACCGTAAGCTCTGGCGAGCAGGGACCTCACTCCTGTTGTTCCATACAAATGTTGTGCTCTGTTACATTACATTTGTATTTGTTTCCTATGATTTGTAAAGCGCTGCAGAATATGATGACGCTATATAAATAAAGATTATTATTATTATGGAGGCAGTGAACTAGTAGTAGATTAAAGGTGCTGCAACTATGTTAGTTGGATCTTGTGATGGAGCTGGCGCTCTGCAGCCAGGCGAGCTTTCGCCAATCCAAGCCCCTGTTTCTAGGCTACTCCCCAAACAGCACTTCTAAGAACCTTTTGTATAAGATCAAGTGTAGTAGCGTTCTTATAAGTTTAGGATATGCCGGGTGAGGGGAATGTAAACAGATGCGCAAAAAGCGCTGAAATAATATCCCTAAATGGTAAAAGTTTGCCAGTATATTTTGTGGATAACACAGCAGGGTGGCGACAAAGTTAACAACTTTGATGTGGAATCCATGAAAACAACCCAAATTTCTGCCTGACACACCTCGTTTGATAAAGGGACGATGTATGGAGGCAGCTATATGGACGACTTTTGGAGGTAGCAATGGAGACAACGTGTGGAGGCTGCTATGGAGACAATTTAATTTGGATAGTGCCTGTATGTGGCAGTCCCAAACATTTTTCAAACCAGAGGAGCAGGTAGGTGGCCCTCCAGTAAAATGGGATAGATTGAGTGCCTGTATGTGGCAGTCCCAAAAATGTTTCAAACCAGAGGAGCAGGTAGGTGGCCCTCCAGTAAAATGGAATAGATTGAGTGCCTGTATGTGGCAGTCCCAAAAATTCTTCAAACCAGAGGAGCAGGTAGGTGGCCCTCCAGTAAAATGGAATAGATTGAGTGCCTGTATGTGGCAGTCCCAAAAATTGTTCAAACCAGAGGAGCAGGTAGGTGGCCCTGCAGTAAAATGGAATAGATTGAGTGCCTGTATGTGGCAGTCCCAAAAATTGTTCAAACCAGAGGAGCAGGTAGGTGGCCCTGCAGTAAAATGGAATAGATTGAGTGCCTGTATGTGGCAGTCCCAAAAATGTTTCAAACCAGAGGAGCAGGTAAGTGGCCCTCCAGTAAAATGGGATAGATTGAGTGCCTGTATGTGGCAGTCCCAAAAATTGTTCAAACCAGAGGAGCAGGTAGGTGGCCCTGCAGTAAAATGGAATAGATTGAGTGCCTGTATGTGGCAGTCCCAAAAATGTTTCAAACCAGAGGAGCAGGTAAGTGGCCCTCCAGTAAAATGGGATAGATTGAGTGCCTGTATGTGGCAGTCCCAAAAATTCTTCAAACCAGAGGAGCAGGTAGGTGGCCCTCCAGTAAAATGGAATAGATTGAGTGCCTGTATGTGGCAGTCCCAAAAATTGTTCAAACCAGAGGAGCAGGTAGGTGGCCCTGCAGTAAAATGGAATAGATTGAGTGCCTGTATGTGGCAGTCCCAAAAATGTTTCAAACCAGAGGAGCAGGTAGGTGGCCCTCCAGTAAAATGGAATAGATTGAGTGCCTGTATGTGGCAGTCCCAAAAATTGTTCAAACCAGAGGAGCAGGTAGGTGGCCCTGCAGTAAAATGAAATAGATTGAGTGCCTGTATGTGGCAGTCCCAAAAATGTTTCAAACCAGAGGAGCAGGTAGGTGGCCCTCCAGTAAAATGGAATAGATTGAGTGCCTGTATGTGGCAGTCCCAAAAATTTTTTAAAACAGAGGACCGGGTAGGTGGCCCTCCAGAAAAATGGAATAGATTGAGTGCCTGTATGTGGCACTCACAAAAATTGTTTCAAACAGAGGACCGGGTAGGTGGCCCTCCAGAAAAATTAAATGCATGAAGTACTATAGCAAGAGCCAGTGGGCCCTGTCAAAAAATAGCCATTTTCCTCTGCTTTACTGTACAAAGAGGAGGAGAAGGAGGAAAATGAGGAGGAGGAGGAGGAGTGGATCAATTATTCAGGTTGAGCTTCCTTCACCTGGTGGAGATTGGAAATTCTGAGAAATCCAGCCTTTATTCATTTTAATAAGCGTCAGCCTGTCAGCGCTGTCAGTCGGCAGGCGTGTACGCTTATCGGTGATGATGCCACCAGCTGCACTGAAAACCCGCTCGGACAAGACGCTAGCGGCAGGGCAGGCAAGAACCTCCAAGGCGTACAGCGCCAGTTCGTGCCACATGTCCAGCTTTGAAACCCAGTAGTTGTAGGGAGCTGTGTGATCATTTAGGACGATGGTATGGTCAGCTACGTACTCCCTCACCATCTTTCTGTAAAGATCAGCCCTACTCTGCCGAGACTGGGGACAGGTGACAGTGTCTTGCTGGGGTGACATAAAGCTGGCAAAAGCCTTGTAAAGCGTACCCTTGCCAGTGCTGGACAAGCTGCCTGCTCGCCTACTCTCCCTCGCTACTTGTCCCGCAGAACTACGCACTCTGCCGCTAGCGCTGTCAGAAGGGAAATACTGTTTCAGCTTGTGCACCAGGGCCTGCTGGTATTCATGCATTCTCACACTCCATTCCTCTGCAGGGATGAGAGTGGAAAGATTTTGCTTGTACCGTGGGTCCAGGAGAGTGAACACCCAGTAATCGGTGCTGGAATAAATTCTTTGAACGCGAGGGTCACGGGATAGGCAGCCTAGCATGAAATCTGCCATATGCGCCAGAGTACCAACGCGTAAGAATTCACTCCCCTCACTGGCCTGACTGTCCATTTCCTCCTCCTCCAACTCCTCCAACTCCTCTTCTTCTGCCCATACACGCTGAACAGTGAAGGACTCAACAATGGTCCCCTCTTGTGTCTCGCCAACATTCTCCTCCTCTTCCTCCTCATCCTCCTCCACCTCCACCTCCTCCGATATGCGCTGAGAAACAGACCTCAGGGTGCTTTGGCTATCAACAAGGGAATATTCTTCCCCCGTCTCTTGTGACGAGCGCAAAGCTTCCGACTTCATGCTGACCAGAGAGTTTTTCAACAGGCCAAGCAGCGGGATGGTGAGGCTGATGATGGCGGCATCGCCACTGACCATCTGTGTTGACTCCTCAAAGTTACTCAGCACCTGACAGATATCAGACATCCACGTCCACTCCTCATTGTAGACTTGAGGAAGCTGACTGACCTGACTACCAGTTCTGGTGGAAGTTGACATCTGGCAGTCTACAATCGCTCTGCGCTGCTGGTAAACTCTGGATAACATGGTCAGTGTTGAATTCCACCTCGTGGGCACGTCGCACAACAGTCGGTGAGCGGGCAGTTGGAGGCGGCGCTGCGCTGCCCTGAGAGTGGCAGCATCTGGGCTGGACTTCCTGAAATGCGCACAGATGCGGCGCACCTTCGTGAGCAAATCAGACAGATTGGGGTATGTCTTGAGGAAACGCTGCACTATCAGATTTAACACATGGGCCAGGCATGGCACATGTGTCAGTCTGCCGAGTTGCAGAGCCGCCACCAGGTTACGGCCGTTGTCACACACAACCATTCCCGGCTTGAGGTTCAGCGGTGCCAGCCACAGATCATTCTGCGCCGTGATGCCCTGTAATAGCTCTTGGGCGGTGTGCCTTTTGTCGCCTAGGCTCAGCAGTTTGAGCACCGCCTGCTGTCGCTTAGCGACGGCACTGCTGCTGTGCCTAGAGCTACCGACTGATGGCGCCGTGCCCACGGATGGTAGTTCGGAGGAGGAGGTGGAGGAGGGGTGGGAGGAGGAGGAGGCATAGTAGGCCTGAAACACCTGGACCGAGGTAGGCCCCGCAATCCTCGGCGTCGGCAGTATATGACCAGCCCCAGGGTCAGACTCGGTCCCAGCCTCCACCAAGTTAACCCAATGTGCCGTCAGCGATATATAGTGGCCCTGCCCGGCAGCACTCGTCCACGTGTCCGTGGTCAGGTGGACCTTGTCAGAAACGGCGTTGGTCAGGGCACGGATGATGTTGTCTGACACGTGCTGGTGCAGGGCTGGGACGGCACATCGGGAAAAGTAGTGGCGGCTGGGGACCGAATACCGAGGGGCGGCCGCCGCCATGAGGTTGCGAAAGGCCTCGGTCTCTACTAGCCTATAGGGCAGCATCTCCAGGCTAAGCAATCTGGAGATGTGCACATTAAGGGCTTGGGCGTGCGGGTGGGTTGCACTATATTTGCGTTTCCGCTCCAGCGTCTGGGGTATGGAGAGCTGAACGCTGGTGGATGCTGTGGAGGATCGTGGAGGCGACGATGGGGTTTTTGTGCCAGGGTCCTGGGCAGGGGGCTGACTAGCAGCTGACACAGGGGAAGGAGCAGTGGTGTGCACGGCCGGAGGTGAACGGGCTTGTTGCCACTGAGTGGGGTGCTTAGCATTCATATGCCTGCGCATACTGGTGGTAGTTAAGCTAGTAGTGGTGGAACCCCTGCTGAGCCTGGTTTGGCAAATGTTGCACACCACAGTCCGTCGGTCATCCGGTGTTTCCTTAAAGAACCTCCACACTTCTGAAGATCTAGCCCTCGCCGCAAGAGCCCTCACCACGGGAGCTTCACTAGTTGACAGTGGCGCTGATGCACCAGCTCTGGCCCTGCCTCTCCGTCTGGCCCCACCACTGCCTCTTCCAACCTGTTCAGGTCGAGGACTCTCCTCCGTCTCAGAAGCACTGTGTTCACCCGGCCTCTCAACCCAGCTTGGGTCTGTCACCTCATCATCCTCCGATCCCTCAGTCTGCTCCCCCCTCGGACTTCCTGCCCTGACAACAACTTCCCCACTGTCTGACAACCGTGTCTCCTCATCGTCGGACACCTCTTTACACACTTCCACTACGTCAAGAAGGTCATCATCACCCACAGACTGTGACTGGTGGAAAACCTGGGCATCGGAAAATTGCTCAGCAGCAACCGGACAAGTGGTTTGTGACTGTGGGAAGGGTCCAGAAAACAGTTCCTCAGAGTATGCCGGTTCAAATGGCAAATTTTCCTGGGAGGGGGCAGACTGGGGGGGAGGAGGCTGAGGTGCAGGAGCTGGAGGAGTGGGGATTTCGGTGACATGGGTGGACTGCGTGGAAGACTGACTGGTGGTGGACAAATTGCTCGAAGCATTGTCAGCAATCCACGACATCACCTGTTCGCACTGTTCTGGCCTCAACAGTGCTCTACCACGAGTCCCAGTAACTTCAGACATGAACCTAGGGAGTGTAGCTCTGCGGCGTTCCCCTGCTCCCTCATCAGCAGGTGGTGTCTCACCCCGCCCAGGACCACGGCCTCTGACCCCTGCAGTAGTTGGACGCCCACGTCCCCGCCCTCGTCCTCTACCCCTAGCCCTCGGGTTAAACATTTTTAAAATGAGAGTTATAACTTTTTTTTTTTTTTTACTTCTTTTTGGTTTTTTTTGTGTTTTTTTGTGTTTTTTTTTTTTTTTGTGTTTTTTGTTTTTTTTTGAGTTTTTAAAACCAAACAATCCTATCCTATTGCTATGGCTATTTTCTAGCCAAGTATCAAAGGAAGCACACTACTATGCCAGATGAGATGACACTGAGTTAGTGCCTAATAGAAATCCAACCCCTACTGAATTTTGCCACTTCGGCCTTTGCTATGGATATGTGCGCCACTAAGCGCAGAACACAGCGGTCGCAAGTCTCACTACAAATTGCTCAGAATTGGCAAGTACATGCACTGCAGAAACTACAGCCACCAGCAGATCAACCAGAAATCAAATATATAGAACGCTACTGTAGGCTTCAAGAAGCTGTTTGTATTCTCCTATGGCTATTTTCTAGCCAAGTATCAAAGGAAGCACACTACTATGCCAGATGAGATGACACTGAGTTATTGCCTAATAGAAATCCAACCCCTACTGAATTTTGCCACTTCGGCCTTTGCTATGGATATGTGCGCCACTAAGCGCAGAACACAGCGGTCGCAAGTCTCACTACAAATTGCTCAGAATTGGCAAGTACATGCACTGCAGAAACTACAGCCACCAGCAGATCAACCAGAAATCAAATATATAGAACGCTACTGTAGGCTTCAAGAAGCTGTTTGTATTCTCCTATGGCTATTTTCTAGCCAAGTATCAAAGGAAGCACACTACTATGCCAGATGAGATGACACTGAGTTATTGCCTAATAGAAATCCAACCCCTACTGAATTTTGCCACTTCGGCCTTTGCTATGGATATGTGCGCCACTAAGCGCAGAACACAGCGGTCGCAAGTCTCACTACAAATTGCTCAGAATTGGCAAGTACATGCACTGCAGAAACTACAGCCACCAGCAGATCAACCAGAAATCAAATATATAGAACGCTACTGTAGGCTTCAAGAAGCTGTTTGTATTCTCCTATGGCTATTTTCTAGCCAAGTATCAAAGGAAGCACACTACTATGCCAGATGAGATGACACTGAGTTATTGCCTAATAGAAATCCAACCCCTACTGAATTTTGCCACTTCGGCCTTTGCTATGGATATGTGCGCCACTAAGCGCAGAACACAGCGGTCGCAAGTCTCACTACAAATTGCTCAGAATTGGCAAGTACATGCACTGCAGAAACTACAGCCACCAGCAGATCAACCAGAAATCAAATATATAGAACGCTACTGTAGGCTTCAAGAAGCTGTTTGTATTCTCCTATGGCTATTTTCTAGCCAAGTATCAAAGGAAGCACACTACTATGCCAGATGAGATGACACTGAGTTATTGCCTAATAGAAATCCAACCCCTACTGAATTTTGCCACTTCGGCCTTTGCTATGGATATGTGCGCCACTAAGCGCAGAACACAGCGGTCGCAAGTCTCACTACAAATTGCTCAGAATTGGCAAGTACATGCACTGCAGAAACTACAGCCACCAGCAGATCAACCAGAAATCAAATATATAGAACGCTACTGTAGGCTTCAAGAAGCTGTTTGTATTCTCCTATGGCTATTTTCTAGCCAAGTATCAAAGGAAGCACACTACTATGCCAGATGAGATGACACTGAGTTATTGCCTAATAGAAATCCAACCCCTACTGAATTTTCCCACTTCGGTCTTTGCTATGGATATGTGTGCCACTAAGAGCTAAACACAACGGTAGCAAGTCCCCCTGCTAATTCCTCACAAAATGGTAAAAGATGCAAATTAAAATAAAAAAAGTAGAACGTTATTGTAGCCCTAAGAAGGGCTGTTGGGTTCTTTGAGAATCACTCCTGCCTAACAGTAAGCTAATAGAACACCCTAACGCTTTCCCTGACCAGCAGCAGCTCTCTCCCTAGCGGCATCCAGAGACAGAATGATCCGAGCAGCGCGGCCAGCGGCTAGTCTATCCCAGGGTCACCTGATCTGGCCAGCCAACCACTGCTATCGACGTGTAAGGGTACCATGTCATGCTGGGTGGAGTGCAGAGTCTCCTGGCTTGTGATTGGCTCTGTTTCTGGCCGCCAAAAAGCAAAACGGCGGGAGCTGCCATTTTCTCGAGCGGGCGAAGTATTCGTCCGAGTAACGAGCAGTTTCGAGTACCCTAATGCTCGACCGAGCATCAAGCTCGGACGAGCATGTTCGCTCATCTCTAATTATTATTGTTCCATAGTCCAACTTGTGGGCCCCTGTTTTGTCTTAGGCGAAGCTTCCATCGCTCCCACCCTATTGATGATTAATAAGAATATGTCACTATGTTTCATATGCTTTTATAATTTTTTTTGTTATAGTGATTAATCATTGCAGCTGGCAGTTAATGCTTTCGAGAAAATTATATAGTGGATGTGAAGGAAGACTTAGCTACCTACAGTGTGGTTAAAAGGGCTATCTGTTTTGATTATTTTATGCAATAATAGGCACAACCACTACTATAAGTGTCAGTCACAGGGCGGTTTCAGACACTGGACCTCTGTCTGTAAAATTCTAAGGTGCTTAAAGGGGTATTCGCATGAAGACAAGGTTCTTCAATATACCCAGGATAACAAAATAACACATTCTCTTATTCACTGTTATTAGCAAAAATACATCATTTCACAGATATAATTTCAACCTGTCTCTATCTCTATTGTGTTGTTTACAATTTTGGCTGCCCCTGGATATGACCTAAAATTTCTGACTACGCTGAAATTCTTATTATTAATAGCTTTTCTTATCTGCACACTGCTGTTCTCTTTGCACCCTGCCCCTCCTCCCCGCATTACAAGACTAGGTCAGACACGGGCAATTCCTACCAGCAAACAGCAGTGTACAGAGATTTACTCTTCTAGCTTCAGGCAAATAAGGTCTTTATCCAGGAGGGAGGCTTATGGCAGAGCTGACTCTGTGGGGCAGATTTACTTACCCGGCCCATTCGCAATCCAGCGGCGTGTTCTCTGCGGTGGATTCGGATCTTCCGGTGATTCACTAAGGCAGTTCCTCTGACATCCACCAGGTGTCGCTGCTGCGCTGAAGAGCATCGGAACGCACTGGAGTTCACCGAGCCATCCTGGATGAAGGTAAGTGCATGTCCCGCAACCCTTTTTTTTTTTTTAATGCGGCGGTTTCTCCGAATCCGCCGGGTTATCGTTCGGCCACGCCCTCAGATTTCCATCGTGTGCATGCCGGCGCCGATGCGCCACAATCCGATCGAGTGAGCCAAAAACCTGGGGCAATACAGGGAAAATCGTCGCAAATCGGAAATATTCGGGTAACACGTAGGGAAAATGCGAATCGGGCCCTTAGTAAATGACCCCCTGTGTGTTATAGGTGAGTTAGCAGAGCTGGAGTGTGTCATTGTGTTTCATATCCATCTCTTGGATCTCATAATCTCTCATCTATCTTTTTCTGTGTCTGATACCCTGATAGGCACAAGCACATTGCCAGCACACAGCATCTCACAGCAATAGAGGGATCAAGAATTGTCTGCTTAGAGAGTCCCCATCCACACTCTGGCATTTTTTAATAACTATCATTGAGTTATAAGAGCAAAAACAGCAATAAAACTGAGTAAAATTGTAAGTAAGGGGATTAAAATATATCTCCATTGTGTAACCATCACCAGGGGATTCAAGTTTGAGAACTTTCTATCATGGGCAGACCCCTTTAAGGTTCAACAAAATTTGCAGTTTAACCACAAAATTCAGTTCATGCTCCTGTGCCACCTCTTGCTCATGAGGTGCTGTTGGAAAGTTTGCACTACTAAATTTTAATACATCTGGCATGAAATCAATATTTTTTTTTTCTGAAGATCAAGAAAACAATTTTCAGTCTTGTATCTTTTTTTGTTTAAATTGGTGAGGCTGTCTAAAACTCCTATTGCTTAGACCATGCAACAACAGAATAAGTGTTTAGGTTCTGACATAATCAGTATCCCTGTGGATAGGTAGGTTGGGAAAAGGTGTGCTGAAGTGGACTAGAGGCAAAAAGCCAGCAATAAGTTAACATTTTAAAACCCTAACATCAATATGCTTTGAGACCTCAAAATTGCATGATGCGTGATAGCTTTTATATTCCAATATTTTTCGACAAATCCATAGCTGTGATATAAAACAGCTTTGTCTTTGACTTTCATTACTTATGCCTAGCTGTTTCTTTGCTGCCCTGCTCAGTTTAGACCGTTCCTGTGGTAGCCATCTCCCCTGGCTGTGCTGATTAACCCTGTGAGACCATAGATTGTTTACACAAACGATACACTTTCATAGAGGGGAGGGGCGGCTGCTACCTACTCACTCTGGATGGAGGGTGAGTTATTTGATAACCTCTGTGTGTATACACCTCTGCAAATATAACAATAAATAGCATTATGTCATTAAATATCACAATACATATTAGCTAGTGTAGCCATTCATACACATTGAATGTCCATCTAATGCAAACACCACTTGATATTCATATGATGTCCCCCTGCAAATTTAACATTAGAAGCTACACACAACTGATGAGAAATATGAAAAAATAGCACAGAAACGCTAAGCACCATCCAATCAATGCAGGGCACTCATAACCCAAACCGGACAGTAGTAAAGTCCAAGACACAGAACTGTCGTATAACAACAACACAAATGGTGGTGCTCTGCCGATGGTAAACATGCTGCACTCACCAGACTGTACATTAATCCTTTATTTCGAATCCATGGTACAGGGGAGGTGCGGGGCCTGGCGACAAGCCATTTTGTGCTTCCTAGTGCATTTTCAAGCCGTTGACGTAAACCGTTTGCGTTGCGCACAATATATGTGCAGAAGCCGGCGGATGTTGTCAAGGAAACAGTGTATACATTCTGACGTGCCGGACAGCATGCATAGTAAGTATAAAATCATGAATAATAATAAGATATCTTTAAAAACAATTCAGCAGATTAAACATCTAGGGGCACATACAGATGCGGATACTTAACTAGTCTTACACTTTAGCAAAAGAATATCTAGAGTCTACCATACCATTATTATGTATTCTATCTTTATTAGAAAAGAACATTATATAATAAGGACTACCGATCCTCTTCACAAACGGAACAGTTATAGGAATACACTATAATCATTTTTATCATTCAATCCCAATAAACCTGTCGTATCAAATTTGATAATGTATTTGCTTTCCTGTCTCAATAGAGTACGGTCCCTATCTCCTCTGAGGGGGTCCACTTTAACTTGTGCAATGCCTGCAAACCTCAAAACCTCAGGATTTTCATCATGACAATTTTTGACATGTATGATAAGTCGGGGACACCAATTCCCCGAACTAATAGATTTGTAATGTTTCCTAAATTTTATATACAATCTACGTATAGTTTTACCAATGTAAAAATATTTACATGGACAGAAAACAACATATACGACAAAGGTAGATTTGCATGAGATAAAGTAATCAACCTTTTGTGTGATGCCCCCCAATTGGATCAGCTTTAATTGTCTGTTGTAGACACAAAACTTACAAGATCCACCCAACTTGCATAACACACAGCTGTTACATGAGTCCAGAATTCTATATTTTTGGTAAGTTTTCTTCTTTGACTGTTTCCTCCTTTTTTAAAAATCAGTTTTTTGTTGCATCCCCACTCAAAAATAGTAGCTTGTTCAAAATCCTTCATGTCACGTACAAATGTGGGGCAATGTGGTTTTTATGACCAGGGAGTATTATAGAATATTACTAGTATAGTAATTAATAGTATTATAGAATATATATAGAACATTCCCCACTGTGGGACTAATAAAGGATTATCTTATCTTATCTTATCTTAGAACAGAAGCCCTAAGACAACTGGAGGATCCTGAGACCTATATCCATCTTGATAGTAACCCTACTTTAAGATACCAAGCCCAATTACGGACCTTTCTTAGGAGGAGTGTAGAAGTATGTATCCTTTCTGAACACGCAGCTGTTAAATTGTTATCTGAACATCCGAGATACCCAGTGTGTATTTCCTCCCTAAAGTGCATAAGTCAATGTCGGCCCCTCCTGGCTGTCCTATTGTGACAGGCATTGGTTCTCCCACAGAGCACCTGTCACAGTATCTTGACTGGCTTCTCCGTCCTCTGTTGTTGGATGTACCTTCATACTTAAAAGATACCAATTCCTTTTTGAAAGTTATTAGGGACTGTGGCAGGGTGGCTGCCACTAGAGAAGCTTTTAGGCATAAAATGTGCATTTTGCCTCATGAAAAGCTGAGTAGAAGACAGACCTGGAAAAGTTGGGTCTGTCTAATTAAGTTGATTAGTTTTCAGCTGGAGGGGCTGCACTAATACATGGGGCAGACTTCACACTGGGCTCCACCCTGGGGAAGAGACAGGCTACGGCAAAGGCCTGTGGAGCGGTGGCAGTGAACTATTACTGTGTTTTTGGGGTGGCTGGCAGTAGGCCAGTCCCCGGTGAGGTAGGGAACCTCGATGTTTAGTTAGTGCCGGAGAGGCTTAGGTATTATTTTTATGTTTTGAGTTTGTGTACTGCCAAATAAAGCTGGCTGAGGCCAGTTTTAACCTTACTCACATTGTGTGAATTCCCTGTGTGTGCTGGTCGTCTGCTTAGGAGACGACGATCCCCGGAGCTAATCCCTTACATATGGTGGCGGTATGCTGTGGCATGGAAATCAGCACACACAGCGAGATTTAAAGGGCCAGTAACCCTCATGTGAGAGACTGTTGTTCCTGCTGCTGGAGGCGCTGTGGTCATGGGAAGATTTGTCTTGGTGTGAGAGATATACAGAGACTGCTTGTTTGCTGTGGGAGTAATCACCATGGGTCCGATGGATGAGTTCCAGAGACGCTGGCGGCAGATGATGTGGGAGGACCTTTGAATGCCAGAAGCCATTCGGGTTATGGAGACCCCAACTGCCAAGGCGAGCGGATCCCAGCCGATGGTTCGAGATGTCTGTGATCGGTCTGCAGTTCCTGAGGAGAGGTTGCTATGTGCCGTTGCCGGGGGCAACCGACGGGAGCAGCCTTGCAGATGTCTACGGATGAACCGGTGTGTGGCGGAATGTCCTGCGGCCAAGTGGCCACGTGTTGCAGCGTGTATGCAGCAGCGCAAAGATGTGGTTGCTAGGGGCAACCAACGGCGACAGCATGCGGCTGTGCCATGTGAGGTCAGTGCACCTCATTGTCCTCTGGTCAGGAGACCCGAGAAGTTGCCAGTCAAGACCTGTGAGATGATAGTGGGTGGAATCCCGCTGATGGTGGAACTGGACTGTTCTCAGGATGTCTCCAGAGTTAATCCGGACATCTTATTGTTCCTGAAGTACCAGCCAGGGAAGGGTAAGACTGTCTCGATTGACTTTGAAAGTGATATTGCGATTGTGACACATAAGCTGGAGATTTGTGCAGATCTGGAGGTGGAGTTCATCCTGGGGAAAAACTTCCCTTTTTTCTGGGACTTGTGGGAAAGTATTCCAAGTAGTGGGAATAGCTGCTTTTCCTGGGAGACCCCTCTGACATCGGGTACAGTCCCAATCTCCCCAAAGGACGATCTGGAGAAGTCTCAGCGACCTGAGGTGATGGTGGGTGGAGTCTCAACAGGTTGCAGTCTGAACTGTGACCAAGGGGTCTTGATCCCACAGAAGGAGACTCTGCCACTGAGACTGATAAAGTCTGATGGACTATGTGATGATGATAATATTTGTGATGCCTTAATTTCTGAAGTTAAACCAGAAAAGTGTAATGTTGTGCATAATCTGCCTCTAACCTGTGATTATAGTGTTAACTGTGATTATATGACACTACCTGTAACATGTGACAATTCTGCAATGCCGATAACATCTGATAGCGTTACAATGTCTGTTCAGAATTATGCAGAGTGTGAACTAGGTGCAGCCCTAGATACTGAGAGAGTTAGCTCAGAGGTGCCCCTAGAGGTTGTGAGTTGTAATGACACAGGTAGCGAGCCTGAGATGTGTAATGTAGCTAATGGCAGTTCAGATAGGGATACCGCCATAGCAAGGGCAGGTGAAGATAATGAGATCCTGATTGTTAGTGGTTTCCCTTCAGCCCAGAGTTACACAAACAGTGAGTGTGAACAGAGCCCTAGAGAAGCAGCTACTCGCTCAGAACCTGCAGGAGGTGAGGATAGCCTGTGTCAGTCACCTGTGGAGGAGTCTCACATCAGTGTTCAGGAAATGTCAGGGGGAGACCAGACATCTGATACACCTGAGGCTTATGAGGAGATTGATGTACTGAGTTCGTGTGTGAACAAGGCCAGAAGAAGCATCAATAAACTGAAGCGTCATGTGAATACTGGTTTGCGGAATAACTGGTATAAATGCTACAATTGTCACGTGTCTTATAGAAGAAAAGATGACCTAAAGAGACATATATTACAGAAACATGAGTTGAAGATTGATATCTCGTACTGTCCTTTCTGTGATAGTGTTTGCAAAGAAAAGTGAATGGGAGGTTCACATGTGTACGTGTTCGGGGAACAAAAGAAAGTGCCAAAATGGTGATGCCGACCTCCAGGTGTGTTCTGTCGTGATGTGGCACCAGAAGTGTCCTAGGAAGGAGACCAGGCGTAAACCAGACCCCTGTACACCTGCTGATGAACCGCAGAATACGCATGATGGCGTGCTGACTGAAATTGTGTGTGAACAGGGTGGAAGCGCCACTCTTAATCATACACCTACGGATGAGGGGACCCCAGATCCCCAGAAGGTGGTGGAACATGTGATGCACCAGCCCTTTGGTAGTTCTGCCTGCAGTGTGGTGAGTGCAGTCTACAACTCTGTGAGGGAAGGTCGCCCATGCATCCGCAGTGATCGTGATGTTGCTGAGAAGGAGGAGAAGCCCTTGACTGACGTTACAGTGACTGGATCAAGGCCTCTCATAGGCATTCTGGAGCCACCGGTTGCCACAAGTAATGACTTTGCTTGCAAAGGTTTGGGGAAACAGGAGTCCAACCTGGCTTTTCTTCAGCAGCCAACTGGAAAAGCCGTATTGAAGACAAATACAGTGACTGGTGCCCGAGACACTATTACAGGTGCGATGTCCGGTATATTGGGCTGGGAAGCTGGTGCAGGACAAGGCGGTGTGGGTGTGACTAAGTCTGTAGTCTCAACCGTGATGGCCACCCAAGTGGGATCGCTTATAACCAGTAGCCTGAATACAGTCTTGGGAAAATCCGAAGAATGGGTTGATGGTTACCTCCCGAAGACAGGTGAAGAGCTGTCTCAGCCTGCTGAACCTGTGGAGAAGGTTGAAGTGGCGCCAAGTCTACAACAAAGGGACCAGCCGAGTTGCTGTGTACGTGTGGAAGCTCTGTCGTCTCGTCTCTGTCATAGTGCATGCCAGCATTCTCTGGGCAAGTGGAGGAATACCCAGATGGGCCCTACAGAGACTCCAGCACAGCTGCACCCAACGGTGGATCTGCCTGATCATCTGAAGAGCGAAAGTGAAGATGGTCTGGATGGTGAGAAGTGCCTTGAAGATATACCGGGTGATGACTGCAGTGGATGTGAGGAGACGGTGTCTGATATAATGTCAACAGAGCCCTCGAAATTCCTACACAGGAAAGACTCGGTGAAGACTGAGGTGTTGGCCAGCAAGGCGTATGAAGGACTGACCGAGGAAGAGGTCAGCCAGGAACCTAGTGCAAGCCATGAAGAGCTTAAGGCTGCCATTGTGGAAAGTCCATGCCAGGACTTGGGTCCGAAGTCTGAAGTGTTAGCTGGAGGTGATGAGGATGATGCTGATGTTGAGATGAGTTTCACCTACACCGAGAGCGGAGGTTGTGACCTCAGAGGTAGCAAGCGCACAGCTTTGCAGACATGTGACCAGAAGCTCACCAATGTGAATCGTGCCCTGGTTCTGAACGGTAATGCCCCCTTCAATGACAAAGAAGGTGCCGAAGCTGAAGACTGGAAAACGGGCAAACCCGTGCGTGTCGTGTGCAATGCTAAGGGGAATAAGCACAGTGCATATGCCTCGGTGGATGGTAACCGGTGTGACGGCATCCACAAGGTGATGAAGAGATGGGGCCTAACCATGCCAAGCCCTGAGGGGTATGTGGAGTCTCCAGAAAAAGGCAAGAGAAAGACAAGAAGAAAATCTATCATTGTTAATAGAGACATGATTGAAGATGATCAGTTGTGTGAAGGAAGAGATGCTGGGACTAATTTTGAGCTGTCTGTGTCTCCTGCAGTTAAGGAAAAAAGCTGTCATTTTCCAGGTATAGAAGATGTAGTAGATAGTAGGGTCTCTGCAGTGCTTTTAGGAACCGTAGGGATTAGACCCCAATATAGGAGCTTTGACCCCGGAGGGAGAATTAAGCTTATTGATCAGGCCTACGGCCTTGATCACAGGGGGAGGATATGTGGCAGGGTGGCTGCCACTAGAGAAGCTTTTAGGCATAAAATGTGCATTTTGCCTCATGAAAAGCTGAGTAGAAGACAGACCTGGAAAAGTTGGGTCTGTCTAATTAAGTTGATTAGTTTTCAGCTGGAGGGGCTGCACTAATACATGGGGCAGACTTCACACTGGGCTCCACCCTGGGGAAGAGACAGGCTACGGCAAAGGCCTGTGGAGCGGTGGCAGTGAACTATTACTGTGTTTTTGGGGTGGCTGGCAGTAGGCCAGCCCCCGGTGAGGTAGGGAACCTCGATGTTTAGTTAGTGCCGGAGAGGCTTAGGTATTATTTTTATGTTTTGAGTTTGTGTACTGCCAAATAAAGCTGGCTGAGGCCAGTTTTAACCTTACTCACATTGTGTGAATTCCCTGTGTGTGCTAGTCGTCTGCTTAGGAGACGACGATCCCCGGAGCTAATCCCTTACAGGACATACATTGGAGTGATAACTATATGTTGGCATCCAACGATGTGGAGAGTCAATACACCTCCATCCCACAGGAGTTGGGAGTACAATGCATGCACAACATTTTAATTAATGCTCAAAAAGCTCCCATTATGTGGAGTTTGTATGTGAGGGTGTCAGCACTTGTCCAGCAACAGTGCAACCACAACCAGACTTGGCACTAGCTGTCAGACTAGGTAAGTGGTGGCAAGCTCATCCCTGTGGGCTAAGGCCCTGCCAAAGCAGATAAACCGCCCTGATAAGGGCGAACCCACTGTCAGGAACCTAACTGATGGTCCCTGAGCGACCCTACAAAATGACAAGGAAAACTTACTTAGTCTGGCAGCTGCTGGATGGTGGAGCGGACAGGTAACTGGAATACAGTGGTGGTCACACTGGTGCACACTGGTGCACAAAATACAAACACAGGACTAAGACAGGGACAAAAAAACAGATATATACAGGTCAGATCAAGATCAAGCAGATTATATAGAGGTCAGGTACAGATACAGGCAGACAAACAGAGACAGGTAAAACAAACTAGATACACAGGTAAGAAAAGACTTAAACGGGTTATATACAGGTCAGGTTCAGATACAGATACAGACAGACAAGCGTAGACAGGTCAAGATCAAGATGGCTGCAAAGGTACAGAATCGGGTACAAAACACAGAATACCAAACCAGATAGCAAGAGCACTAGATACACAGGTAAGACTAGAAGAATAACCAGCAAGGTCTGATGGGAATAGGCAGGTACATAAGGCCGTTCCCGGACACGGCTCCAGCACACTGGGGAAACTGTCTATCAGACTAGTAACCCTTGCTGGGCAGGATTGAAATGCAAGGAGCAGGGTGTGGCTCCGTTAAAGCAAACACAAGCATTTAGCCACAGTTCACACACAAATTAATGCCATCTATTCTCCCAACTGTGGATAGAGCAACGTTTAGGCACGGACGTTACAGAGGGGTTGCGGTTTGTGCTATCCCACAACTCCTTCATGTTCGATGACAAATGGTATGTCCAGAGAACCAGCACTGTAATGGGTACTCCCATTGCATGTACTTCTGCCAACTTATTTCTGGCTTCGAGAACCGTTACATCTTTTCTCTGGACAACCCCTTCATCTCAAACATGAAGGCATTTTTTCGATATGTGGATGACATTTTTTTGTGTGGGAGGGCACCCGCACCCAACTTTTTTATTTTGTGATGAATCAAATGAATATGCGCTTTACTGCCTTATTTGGAGAAAAGGAGCTTGATTTCCTTGATGTTAGGGTTACTGAAATGAGAGGGGAGATGTGTACATCTGCTTTCAGAAAAAGTATGCAACCAACTCCCTTCTACACTTTGATTGTTTACAATTGTATACATATGTATTTTTGTAACCGTTTTCCTTTTTTGTATCAGAGAATTGTCTTTTTCATGTCTGCACTGAATATCCATATATTAAATCTTTAGTAGGTCTCTACGTGAAGCCTTAAAAGAACTTAAGTTCCTAAAGAGATAACAATAGTGTTATTATTGTTTAAAGAGAACCAATCAGGCAAATTTACGCCCTAAACTAAATATATTTTTATAAACTTCCATTAGAAAGCATTGCCTCTATCCCTTCATTGCCCCTCTACATGCCTGTACACTTAAGCAATGAGGTGCTAAAGCTGTATGCAAGTGACCTGTGAGATGTCCAATCAGTCATTATCAAATTCAAGCTGTCCAGATTATTCATAAGTGGGAGGCACAGCCACACCCCCAGTGCTTGACTGACAGCCTGTATAATGATGTGAGGTATAATGGTGTAATGGCTCCTCCATGTGCTTCCTGGTGCTGGCGGACACACCCCCTGCAGCCTGTGTGTGTGTATAGCAGAGATACAACAGCTCTAGGCAGCCATGTATATAGCAGAACATGTCAGATTCATGTGTAGCTGATGTCTGTGTCTCACACATTTGTATTAGGAGGGAGAGCATGTCAGCAGGTAAAACACAGACACTGGAAATGCTTAACTATTGCACACAGACATGAGCAGGGGGAGGAGAGGAGAAGGGGAACAGGGGTGACATCACTGCTTCTGACCATGTGACCAGCCTCATTTACATCATAATGAAAAGATGATTTTATAATGATTAATGTATGAATCGCCTAGATAAAGACTGGGATGGGATCCTTGTGAGCTGCTCTAACAGGTAGAGGTGACAGAAATAGTGACAAAGACCTGTTGACAGGTGTCCTTCAATAACCTTATAGCTAGTTGGGTTGTCTTTTTGCCTTCTTCTTATACATTAATAAGTAAAGTACAGGCGGTGGCAGCAAATCTTTGACTGGGAGCTAGGAGAGTAACATTTAGCATAAAGACATCTTGTTAGGTGGGCATGGTTTTATTTACTCTAGTGTAATTACAACCCATGACATGAAATGAGAATGGAGGTACGCCACATGTATTATCATAACAACATCATTGGCACATGAAGCTATTTGGAAGTTTGCCCAAATAGACATCAAAAGCATCCTCTCTACTCCAGATTGGGTACAAGCAAGAACAGACAGGCAACCTCCATTATGGGAGAACCCCTATTAATAGATCTAGGCATTAACAAAATATAGAATCATCCTTGTCTAGGATGGGGAATGTGTTGAATCACTTGGTATTGTAATTATGATTGTGCACATGGAAGTGATTGGGCAGTGGTAGTTACAGATTCTTCGTACAGATTGTGGATTTATGTTGGCCTATCCACGTGCCAACTGCATGGGTTGTTTGACATAGATAAGGCCACAAGGGCCTTATTAAATTTAATTTAATTATGTAGACCACAAAAATGGTACTGCACGTAAAATGGTCCTTAAAAGAAATCTACCATAAGGAGTCTACCTATTAAATTAAATCTGATGGAAGGTTTGTTTCTACAAACATCCAAAGCCCAAAACAGGGAGGTAGATTAGCCTCTCCGGGCTGTGGGAGTAAAGGCTACACCATGCCTCAGTAGCCTCTGCTGTCCCTCCTACCTGAACATCCTAAAATAAGGAACCGAGGTGGTGGGACCCATTTTGGAGTCCCTCAGTTTCTATACTGACAGTTAATTGATTTGGAATAAGGAATAAAATTATACAATTTCTTTGGCTTGAAGAAATACATTTACAGCTTTACTATACAGAACCAACCAAGAAGACGGAACTAAGAAATGAATGGCCACTTCTTAGTAGCATTGCCTTAAAACATCTTTTTTAAACAACAGCTGGTATTATTACTGGCATTATTCACGGCAGAATATATTTCAAAAATTTAGTATTAATTGTAATGTAAAATATAATTTTCAACATTGTCTGACACATTGGAGGCTGATAGCCTACAATTATCTTAAGTATTCTAAAAACCCTATCAGCACAAATCTGGGTGTGATTAATCACAGAGGGCGTATACTCTGTTATCATGAGAATATACTTCATCAACATCTTCCAAAGAGCAACGTTCCCAATGTGAATACTAAGCCTTTAGTGGAGGAGTGACAAAGATTCTTGCAGGTAATTGTTGCAAGTACCAGTTTAGATCATTGAATGCATTTCACATTTCCTCATAACTATGAAATTTCTGTAAACTCCTGCTCCAATGTTCACATGGTTAAAGCCCGACAGCAGCATTCTGATTGACTTTGTCAAGGTACAGTTTAAAGCTACAGCTGTTTACCTTGTGGAGTTCTGTCATAATGTACAAAAGAATAAATGCAGTTAAATTAAAATGTAGCCACAGGGACGCCAGGGAGTGCTGGAAGGTGAGTACTGAGTTTATCTTTTTTTTTTTATGTGTTGGGGTCAGTGTGCTGTATACTGGGGAGGTGATCAGTGTACTTTACACTGGGGGGGATCATTGTGCTGTATACATGGGAGGGTCAGTTTGGTGTATACATAGGGGATCAGTGTGCTGTATACATGTTGGGTCAGTGTGCTGTAAACTGGGGGGTGTCAGTGTGTTCAGGGCCGGTTCTAGGCAAAGTGGGGCCCTGGGCAAAAATAAAAGTGGGGCACCAAAATAAAACTATTTTATGACCAGTCACAGTCAGCAAGAGGCTCCTTTAGTATGCTAAAACAAACTGTAATATGGGAGAATTTTATAGGAGATAGATAGCTGATAAATTATCAGATTATAGGAGATGGATAACTAGACAGTTGATAGATATATAGACATGAGATAGATGATAAGCATCTTCACCCGGTAATTCAACCAAGGGGTATCAACCCTTTCACCGCCCGGCATTTCTGGATATTTTGTAGCGTTATTGACCGGAGCAATTTTTACAATTTTGACGTTTAAAAATAAAATCGAAATTACAATAAAAAGAATTAAAGTAAACTGCAGCAAACCACATATTTTCTGAAATCAGACACTTGCACCATTTTCAAAATTGCATTAAAGAGTTTATAGATATAGGCGCCTTCATGCAATTTTGATTCAAACTGAAATATTTTATAAAAAATACTTAAAACGTGACTTTGATGGCAAAAAATGTGCTCCAAACAGAAAATATTTTCCTTCACATCTCCTAAATGTAATAGATGGACATGTGTAGAGTTCACAAATGTCCCATATTGATATGTTCACATAAATAAATCCACATAATATCACTAAAACTGTAATAACTAGATATCTGATTTTCAGTTTAAAACAGTCACATCCTGCAAAATATATCAATAAAACAGAAAAAAAAGTTTAGGCGCCATAAAACCTATAGAATTTTGAAAGCAGACAACCAGGCAATGCATTTGGCAATTAACATTCAAAATGTCCTCTAAAATATGTACAAATCCAGATACTTATATAAAGAAAATATACTTTTCTTAAACCAGTAAGATGTGAGGAGATCATACATACCCCACAACAAAATCCACAGGGGACACCAAACTATTTTTGCAGAAAATTGCACAGATCTATCATTGTATGATCCTTACACAATGGTCACCCAAATAAATAACTATATATCCGTAAAACAAACTAATGAGATAATAAAAGTCACTTTTAGATGTCACCATTGTATTAGCCGCACAATAACAGAACCCTCCGCGCTTCATAAGAATTTGAGAGAGAACGTCATAACATAGGTGTAAATAATGGAGGATGGTTTGAAATAAAATTTTTATTCCGGAACATGTGTGTGTTTTAGCTTTATGGACATGTTCTGGGTCACGGTGTTAATATATAATAGCAACATTAGGGGAAGAGGATTGAATGTTCATCGTATCAGTCAATTTTCGCAAAAAAAATTCACTAAATAAAAGACAATAAGAGAGAAAGTGTGTTCTTAGATAGTTCTGCATAGAGAAGGGTTAAGAACATGAATATTAGTTGATATTATCTCTTCTCAAAAATGTAGTAACATATAAAGTGAATATTTCCATTATCTGTGAGGTGCAGCAGCTTTTGTGTGCAGCAAATTCTCCCTGTAGCCTGATGGCTAAGAACCTGGAGGGGGCTATACTTCAGAGGGCTAGATCTTTGGCTCTGTGACACATAGAACCTCACTTCTTTTTTTTCCTATGAAAGAAGAGAGTCTCCTCTTTTATATGACTCTGAATGTGTGTTTCTAAGTGTCACTAAAACGGAGATATTAACTGTTAAACTATCGTTGGAAGTGATTTTTATATATAAAAATGGCACCTGATATTCTCACTTTAAACCTGAATATCTCTGGATCCATGGCACCTAGAAACAAAATTCAAGATTCCTTTGAAAGAAGAGATTCTCCCCTTTCAGGGGCCCCTGGCAATTGCCCACTTTGCCTACCCATAGCGCCGGCCCTGATTGTGTTGTATACTGGGGGGTATTGTAGCCGGGGACTAAAGTACAGTAAATTACCAATTTCCAGAAGTCCGTTTGTAACTAGGGGTTGTCTGTATGTCGGGTGTTCTTAAGTAGGGGACCGCCTGTATATATGTACATAGGGACCGGGAATTGGTCCTGGTGCTGTGTTTCCGTATAAAACTCTGTTCTGTACTTTTGCTTTGAATTCTATACTGGTGCTGTATTTGTGTACTAATCTTTGTTTTGGCAAAGTATATATGTAAATCACTATTATAATAATTCATGAGAGTCACAATATTATAATTTGAATGACACAGTCCAGTTTACTTAAGTACATTTTACTTACTTAAAGACACTGAATATGTTAAAATTAATTTGAGGGAGCAGTGTCTAAGCTAATTAGGTGGGATAGTGCTGCTTACACTATAATGGATACATAAATGCATGTTCCAAATTTTTAATTTGGGGGTGGGATCTTAAAATCGGTTTCGTTGTATATAATGGCCTTGGAGGAAGTGGGGTGGTTGATTTTCTTGAGGTTCGCCCTGTACAACAAAGTACGTACAAACTGCCCTGTCTGTGACATCACTGCTATCAAAACCATGACCTGTTCACAGTCCAGTCATATCCAAAATCAGCTTTACAGCATGAAATAAAAATTATTTTATCATAAAAGGCTCTTCTCAATTCAATGGTCCACATTTATTAAAGCATTTGCTCCAGATTTCTGTCTGACTTTGCACTGAAAAGAACAAACAGCTTGAACATGTATTTATAAATTGTCTGCACCAGTTTTGTGTCGTGGCTGCACTGTGTCCGATAAGGCAGAGAAAATATACACCTAAAGGGGGTGTATTACTGCTTAGTTGGAGTTTGTGGCACATTTATTACTGTTGTGCACCACAATTCTGCAGCATGAACAAAGTGCACCAAACAAAAATTCCAGATTTATTGATTATCTGGTGCACACTGGATACTCCACAGACAATTTACTAGTTTTGATAAGCGTGGCCCAATGGAAGAACTGCTGAATTACAATTCCTGACCCTAAAAGTATCTCTTGTAAGTAAGCAAATGTTTCACACAAAGAAAAGTGTATTAAATGTAGCAAAACTTTAAGACTTGATCCCCTGAAACGAGAATTCTTTGAAGCATTAAACATAAAGACCTCAAAGCTCAATGGTAGGAATGGGAGTTTCCCATACAAAGGGCTGGCCTTGTTAGAATTTAGTTATAACTGAATTATGTGACATTCAAGGTGCAAGTGAAATCTATTGAAATGAAATTGAAAAAAGAATTAATCATGATGGTTGACTGGGAGAACATAGCCATTTTACCTTTCAATCTGTGCTTGCTAGTTTTCTCGGGAGTAGAATAGATTAGTTGAAGAATAGAGATTTTATTCCATTTCAAACCTTTCCATTTGCAGTCAATGGGGATTTTTTTTACATCAATATACATATAACTTCCCATTCAAGGGCAGGTCAGCCCCCAACATTTAAAAAAATGTCTTTGTGATAATGTCAATGGGGATAGCTACATTCAATCGGAATAAGCTGTGATAGAAGATAAAGGAAGCACAATCTGTTTCTGGTTCAGCCTTGCCTGCTTGCGTCTTATTAGCTTTTTCTACCAAGTAATTCATTTTTGTCTCTTTTTTTCTTTCCTCCATCTTGGCTTTATTATAGAATAAATATGTAAAGCAAACCCTTGGCTTTGCTCATCACTTCAATAGACACAGAAGCATTGAACCAGTGCCAGCTCCGAGCACAGATGGGAACTGCTCGTGTTGGCCACAGATGACAAGTAGCCTCTAATGTATCAGCACCCATAATAATTTATAATCATGACACTGTTTGCTGCTGTTTCCCTCTGATCTCTTACATGGTTTTCTATTGTAAACCCACATTAAACAGATGTTCTTCTCATCATCATTAAGTATCATTCATTGGTTTGTATAGAGATTGCTTGCGTCACACTTTGGAAAGCCACCATTTATTCCAACCCTAGAGATAAAAAGATGAAACCACTTTACAGATCACCAGGGCTTAGCACTTATCATCAGGAGGGAATGCAGAATTTAGAATGTTAATGGACTGGTTGATAAATTAGCTGTGATGTTATTAATTGTTCATTTTTATGTTTCAATCTTGCTTTATTGAAAGGTAGACATTTTATGGTACAATATATCTTTTACATATTGAAATGTAACAGTTGTAAACTTATTCAACAATTTTGTTAGTCAACTTAACCAGGGTAGGAGCGAAAAGGGTAGGTGACTAGGGGGGGAGAAGGGGGAGTGGGAGTCTGGTCACGATCTAAGTTGATTTGATACCATGAGCTCAGGGGTGCTGTGTTTCTGTTAATTTTCTGCTATATTTAGAAAAGCTGGTGAATCTTTAAAGGCTAACCAGGGGGCCCATATCTTTAAGTATTTATCGTGTGTTTTTTTGGTCTCAGCAGTTAATTCTTCCATTTTTTGAATCTGGAAGATTTCCTCAAACCAGTTCGTCAGGGTTGGGGGTCTGGTATTTTTCCATAGTCTGGGGATTACCGAACGGGCTGCTGTCAACAAAGTGTTTAGAAGAGAAAGATCATTATTTCCAGATTGTTTGGAGTGTATAGATAGAAGTAATACAGACGGGTCGTTGTGAACCTTGTGTTTTGTTATTTCTGTGGTGATTATGCACACTTTTTCCCAGAATAGGAGTAATATGGGGCAGTCCCACCAGATGTGTTTCATTGAGCCGTCTGGTCTTTTGCATCTCCAACATTCATTTGGGGTTCTAGGGAATACTTTGTTGAGTTTGGCAGGGACCCAGTACCATCTTGATAAGATTTTGTAATTTGTTTCATGTGCTTTCGCTGATATTGAAGATTTATGTAACCGCTTAAAAGCTCTATTCCAGTCATCTTTTGATAGGGACATGTTTAAGTCTTCTTCCCAGAGTGAGGTGTATTGTAGAGGAAGCTCCGCCCACTTGTCTAACAGGAGATTGTAGATCTTTGATATTGTGTGAGGGATTGGCGATGGGGCGAGACATAGTTCTTCGAATGGGGTTATTTTCCTATGAAGGTTAAGCTTATTTTTGTGTCTGGTGTAGAAGTTCCACAGTTGCCTGTACTCCCAGTGTGTTTTTTGTGAGCACGGGTTGGAATTACTTAACGACTCTAGTGATCTTAGGGAGTCTGTGTCAGTCATGTCGAGGAATCTCAGAGGTTTTAGTGGTTTTCTAAAGGGAAGTAGAAAGTTGGGGTTGTTTCCCGGTGGGAAATCTGGGTTGTCTGAAATCGGAGTTAGAGGGCCACTGTTTCCAAATAGTCTTGATGACTCTAGTGGTTTTTGTAACGTCTTCAATGTTTGTGCTGTTACCATAGGGAGAATGTTCAAGTGGTGAGGGAGAGAAGATGCGCTTGGGGACCAGGGAATGCCCGTTAGTGGGAAAGGGGAAAGTTGTTCTTCCAGTTTTACCCACGGTTTTGCACTATGGTGGAACCAATCTAGTACTCTAGCGAGATTGGCGGCAAGGAAATATCCTCTGAAATCGGGTAGACCTAGACCTCCTTGTAGTTTCCTACGGGATAATGTGTTTTTAGAGATTCTCGCAGAGGAGGGGTGCCAAATAAAGTGGTTTATGATAGAGGCGAGTTTGTTGAAGAAGGATTTGGGAAGTGAGAGTGGTATCGTTTGGAACAGATATAAAACTTTGGGGAGGATGGACATTTTTATAGTGTTTATTTTACCCAGCCAGGAGATCTTTTTCAGCCCCCACTTTGTTAGGTCTGATTGGAGGCGCAGCAGGAGTGTCTTATAGTTATTTGAGAAAATGGTGTCCGATTTAGCTGTTATTTTCACCCCTAGATAAGTAAAAGCATCTTTTTCCCACGTGAAAGGATATTGTCTTTTTAGAGTTTTTATCGTCGATTCTTTCAGTCCAATGCTCATTGCCGTACATTTTGATGTGTTGATTTTATGGTTGCTGTAAAAACCAAAGGTTTGTAGGGTCTCCATTAAATATGTGAGGGATTTTTCGGGGTTGGATAGGTATATCAGTACATCGTCTGCGAATGCAGAGCAGGAGTAAGTGTCCTCTTTTATTTTAACTCTGGATATTTTGGGGTGGGCCCTGATTGCTACTAGTAGGTGTTCTATCACAAGGGCATATAATAAAGGGGAGAGAGGGCAACCCTGTCTAGTGCCGTTATTTATTTTAAACGGGCAGGAGTATGTGCCATTAATTCTAATTTGAGCTTGAGGGGAGTTATATAGTGCCTGAATTTTTGAACGCATAGTATGTCCTATCCCTATTTGTTTCAGGGTTTCTTCCAGGAATCCCCAGTCCACCCGATCGAAGGCTTTTTCTGCATCGAGCGAAAGGGCTAAGAAGGGAGTGGATGTTCTATTGGCTTGGTGAATGAGCGAGAAGGTTTTCAGGGTGTTATCCCTGGCCTCTCTGTTTGGAACAAAACCCACTTGGTCAGGGTGAACCAGGGACTCCAGGAAGCGCGATAGGCGGTTTGCAATGAGTTTTGCGTAGATCTTTGTATCAGTGTTGATTAAGGAGATCGGTCTATAGCTTTGGCATAATTGTGGGTCTTTCCCCTCCTTTGGAATTACGGTGACATAAGCATGTAGAAACGCAGGTTGGAAAGGCACTGAATCTGAGATTGCATTGAATGTGTCTAAGAGTGGAGAAGTCAGCTCGACTAGCAGGGTTTTATAGAAGATGGCTGTGTATCCGTCAGGACCCGGGCTTTTACCGTTTGGGAGTGTATTTATTACTTCTTGTATTTCCTCTGCTGAGAAGGGTAGATCTAATTTCGTAGAGTCATCTTTTGTAATTGTGGGTAAGGCAGTTTCCTCGATGTATTGAGAAAGCGTTTTGGGTGTGGGAGGTGGAGGGAATGTTGTTGAAGGGGGTGGTTGATTATATAGTGAGGAATAATATTTTGTGAATTCATTGGCTATCTCTTCAGTTTTATGTACTGAGGTGCCTGAATGCGTTTTGATGGCCGGAATATAGGTAGAAGCTTTTTTGTCTCTTAAGGCTCTAGCCAGGTATTTCCCTGGTTTATTACTCCATTCGTAACAGGTTCTTGCACATATCTGTTTGAGTCTCTTTTGATTAGCCTCTAATATAGTGTTTATTTCGTGCCTCACTAGGGTGAGTTCTCTCAGGGTGGCTAATTGGAGAGATTGTTTGTGTCTGGTTTCGAGCAGGTGTAATTTTGACATGAGGGTTTGTAATTTGTATTCAGCTGCTCTTTTCGTGCGTGCCCCGTATTTCATTAAAATTCCTCTGAGGGAACCTTTAAGAGTCTCCCATTTCAGTGTTGGGGATGATGTGTCATGGATATGATCTTTTTTGAACGTTTCTACCATCTGTTTCAGTTCTGTGAGACATTGGGGGTTTTTTAGAAGTGATTCATTTAATTTCCAGTTATAAGATGGACGTTTGGGCGGGGACAGAGCTAAGGTGAGAAATACCGGAGCATGGTCTGAGATAAAGATTGACCCTATTTTGGAGGAATGGATTGAGGAGAGTAGACTGTGCTGTGTGAAGATATAGTCTATCCTGCTATAGGAATTATGAGCTGAGGAGAAGAACGTAAAGTCTTTTGTCTCTGGGTTATGTATTCTCCATACGTCACATAGTTGTAGTTTATGTAGGGATTTTTTGATTTTATTTAATTTATTATGTGACACTGCAGATTTTCCTGTAGAGGTGTCTAGTAGTGGATTTATTGCGAGATTAAAGTCTCCTGTCACGATTAGTGAACCTCTGGCGAAGTCGCAGAGATCGTCAAGAGTGTTGCTTAGAAAGCTTGTTTGCTCTAGATTTGGGGCGTATAGATTTGCTATGGTAAACTTAGAGCTTTGTATCTCACATCTTAGAAAAATGTATCTTGCTTTTACATCTATTTTCGTGTCAATGATGTTATATTGTAGGTTTTTATGTAGGAAAATCGACACTCCCTTCGATTTCCCATCTGGGTTCGTGCAGTGGATCGCGTTTGGGTAGTATCTATTCTTGATCACAGGGATGTTGTTTGATTTGAAATGCGTTTCCTGGATACAGAGAATATGTATTTTTTGTTTGTGCATTGAGTAGAAAGTTTTTGTTCTTTTTTCTGGTTGGTTGAAGCCTTTAACGTTAAATGATGCTATTTTCAGATTGGGCATCATTTTAAGAGTTTTAGTTTTGTTCTTGGATATCAAGGATAGGTGAACAGTATTTGCTGTGACCTGGGGTAGGGAGGCGGTAGGTGGGGAGGGTGAGGTTGAGGGAGGCTGGATTCAGGTGCCGGAATTCAAAAACTAGGAATGCCGGGCTATAACTTTGTTGCAATAAAGCCAAGTTGGAATCCGTAATATCCTATTACGGTTCGACCTATTGGGGGGTTAGAAAGTTTTTGTAGAGAAATTCTACAACACTCGGTTGTATAGCGATGTTAGATAGTTTTGTGCGAACGGGCCTTTTTTTATGTTGGTGTCTAGTGAGTAATTTGTGTTTTAGGATGTGGGGCGTAGTGTGGTACAAGGTGCAAGTTTAGTAAGAGGGGAATATCTTTGGGAGCCTTGGAGTCCACAGTGATCTCGCGGTTCTGCGTGAGGTGTAGGCTTAGTGGCGAGTCCGCCTTTGTATGAGGTGTTGCTTAATAGAGACCGCGAGGTCACTTCGGACTGTCTATTAAAGCTAAACATTATACATTTAACAGCGAGTTAAGCGATATAAGCAATGTATGCAATACAATCAGTATTTAGCAAAGAAGCACCAAAAAATTAACTAAAAGGATGCTATTATTAACTTGTATTGGTCTTACATCTTGATCAGTTGTTGGTAGTCCTAGTCCTCTATATGGCCTCCAGAGGGAGGTTGTCTGCGCTGCCTTTGTGGTTGAGGTCTTGGGGAGATGAATCCAGAGGAGGTGTCTTGTTCATTTTTAGGTAATTTACACAGAAAACCCTACAAGCTTTAAGATAATCAAAAAAAATATCATCATAAGGGAAAGAATGTTCCAACTTGTGGAAAGTGTCCAGCCAACTAATGTGATTATGTATTTAATAATGGAACTACATGTGATTGCTAGGAACTTGTGGAAGAATAAGATGCTCTGTAGCCAAAGAATCTCAGCATCAAGAGAAGGGTGTGCTGTTCTTGTAGGAGAAAGTGACCTATCCATTCATCCATTATACGATGTAATGTTCGGAAAAGAGAACATACCAATTGTTTGGACTAAGCAAAGCAGCAGCAGTTAGTGTTATTGGTCCTGGAGATCTGTGTAACCATACATATTGGGGGATATTTTCCAGGGCTTCTGCACCACGTCATTGGGCGCTGGTCTACAACAGCTTATAGCTAGCACTTTGAATTGTTTTCCACAATTCCTTCACTCCAGTGGGCATGGAGGTGGACGCTCACGGCAGGGAGTTGGCGGGCGTGGGGCCGGCTGCATTTAAAAGCGCCTTGCAGGACCCCGCTGGGTACCTCAAGAGGCCGTAGCTCGATGCACAGTGCTGGCATATGATAAATAACCCCATTGTGTGTTGTTAGTAGCATCAAGACTGTGAGAAATGGATTTATATTCCAGGATTGTAGCCTTTAGGAAGTAGCAGTCTTCTGGTTAGATATAACAAGGAAGGAGCATTTTGAATGCAAAGATTAAAGAACTCTGCAGTTTCAGGAAAATAATATCCATCTACTATCCATATCCTGGGATAAATTACCTTTTATTTACAATCCTGCTGCTTCTATTAACATACAGCATATATTATAACATGTTTCCCATTGATAAATATGCTACACATACATTAGATTATATCATTTAGGACAATTTTTTATTGAACTCACTAATAATATCTTTGGCTGTCTATTGGATTTCTATTCATCAGTGGAACTGCCCAAAAGGCCAAGTTAATGCAAAAGGTTGCTCCAAGGGGCTTTTTGCTGCACTTCCCTGCTCTTCCACCGGTACTGTACATTGGAAACCTAAAGGAAACTTTGATGACAACTGTGATTCCTTATTCTTTTTGTACAATATATCCTGGAACTGTGTATTTGGTTGCCTGTGACTACAAAAACATGAATACCAAAAGCCCATGTCGCTCACTTTCATAAGTATTACTAAGGATTGTTTCAATAATGTTGTGCCGGTCAGATAAAAATCACTCTAATCGGAGAGTCTGTTTCCTGGCAGACACATTGGGGGTCATTTACTAAGGGCCCGATTCGCGTTTTCCCGACGTGTTACCCGAATATTTCCGATTTGCACCGATTTTCCATGTATTGCCCCGGGATTTTGGCGCACGCGATCGGATTGTGGCGCATCGGCGCTGGCATGCATGCGACGGAAATCGGGGGTCATAGCCGAACAAAAACACGACGGGTTCGGGAAAACTGGCACATTTTAAAAAAAACAGTGTCGCGGGACTCGCGTTTACCTTCACCAAGTATAGGCCGGTGAACTTCAGTGCATTCCGGCGGGCCTCGGCGGACTTCAGCGCAGCAGCGACACCTAGTGGACGTCGGAGGAACTACCTTATTGAATCCCGGCCGGACCCGAATCCACTGCAGAGAAAGTGCCGCTTGATCGCGAAGGGACCGGGTAAGTAAATCTGCCCCATTGATGCTCTCTGCACTGCATAATTACCACTATTGCTGCAATCAACTAGACCTTAACCGGTTCGCGTGGGTTGCGCTGCATGTTGCAGCAAAGGCTTACCGGTAACACCTGCGATCGGTGCTAGCACCGATCGCGGGTGTTATCACAGCGATGGCTGCCGGCAAAGCTGCCAGCAGCCTCAAAAAGATAGCGGCGCGTGGGCACCGCCATCTTACCTGGGGTCGCCGCTCCCCGTGACGTCATCGGGAAGTGGAGATCCATCTCCATGGTAGCCTCGGGTCTTCCGAAGACCCGAGGCTATTTCGTTTTAACCTCTTCATTACAATGTGCTGATAGCACATTGTAATGAATGAGGGGGAAAATCCCCATATACTGCCATACTGTAGTATGGCAGTATATGATAGGATCAATCAGACAACCTAGAGTTAAAGTACCCTAGGGAGTCTGAAAAATAGTAAAAATAAAAATAAAAAAAAGTTTAAAAAAAAAAACCTAAAATTTCAAATCACCCCCCCTTTCCCTAGAACTGACATAAATATAAATAAACAGTAAAAATCATAAACACATTAGGGATCGACGCGTCCGAAAATGCCCGATATATAAAAATATGATAACGTTTTTTCAATGCGTTTAACCCGTAAATGAAAATAGCGCCCAAAGTCGAAAATGACACTTTTTTGTCATTTTGAAAAATATAAAAAAATCTATAAAAAGGGATCAAAAGGTCGTACAGTTCTAAAAATGATCATTGAAAATATTATCAAATTTCGCAAAAAATGACACTACCCACAGCTCCGTACACCAAAGTATAAAAAAGTTACTGTATTTTCCGGACTATAAGGTGCACATAAAAGCCTAGGATTTCCTTAGAAATCCAAAGTGCGCCTTATAGTCCGGTGCGCCCTATGTATGGCGCAAGGCAGCGGACCCTACTTACATAGGTCACCGCTACCGGAGACCGGAGACAGCAGATCTCCAGCGGGAACTGCAGACCACGCGGCACGAACAACTTCTGCCGCGTCAGTCTGCAGTTCCCGCAGGAGATCTGCTGTCCATGGTAGCGGGGACCCATGTAAGTATGGTCCGCTGCCATCCTCCCCCCTGAAAGGACCCCCTTCCCCGCTCACCTCTCCGGTCGCTCCGTCTCCGCTCTGCCACGCCCCCGGAACTCCGCCACGCCCCCGGCCACCCTGCGCCTTATAGTCCGATGCGCCTTATATATGGATAAATTCCATATATAAGGCACATCAGACTGATGCGCCTTATATTCCGGTGCGCCTAATGGCCCGGAAAATACGGTATTAGCGCCAGAAGTTGGCAAAATCAAAAAAATAATTTTTGTACAGGAGGTTTTAATTTTTGTAAATGTATGAAAACATTATAAAACCTATACAAATTTGGTATCCCCTTAATTGTACTGACCCAAAGAATAAAGTAGACATGTCATTTGGGGCGCTCAGTGAAAGACGTAATATCCAAGAAAATGGTGCAAATGCATTTTTTCACCATTTTCACTGCATTTGGATTTTTTTTCCCGCTTCCGAGTACATGGCATGGAATATTTAATACCATCACTATGAAGTGCAATTTGTTATGCAGAAAGCAAGCTGTCACACAGCTCTTTACATGTAAAAATAAAAAAGTTATAGATTTTTGAAGGTGGGGAATGAAAAATGGACATGAAAAAACAGGAAAGGGCCCTTAAAGATCATTTTAGACATTACAAGGTTTTTGGAGATATATCTTCAAGGCAACTCAGATAAGAAGTACATAGATATAGCTTTTTAAACTACAAAGTAAAGTTATATATAATATAGATAACTATCTGAACTTGTATTTAAAATTTGCATTATTAATATAGAATCTGAAATTATGTTAATATTTTGTTTTGAATTGCAATAAGATTCCTAACTGCAGTGTACATTATCAAGAGGAAATAAGCCCTGCAATGCCATTAATAGCAAGTATGGGCAGTTCCCGAGTTATCTGGAGTGACTTACTAAACATACCAATTCTGACTTATATAGAAATTCAACTTAAAGGACAAACCCGAAAAAAATCTATCTTGTACATAATCCGGGGACTGCCTGTATACTAAAATAAAAACAGAAACCAGTGTAGTCGTATGGGGGCAATATATTTAGTGCTGTAATTTGGATTTTCTATTTTAAAAATCTAATAGAAAACCAGTTAGATGAGATCTGAGTTCATGCAGACACATGTATACTGTATCTTCTCAGACCTGCTTGTGTATAACTGGCTTTAATCACATAATTTTTGACAAACAGTATGTGACTTCAGGCTGGAGTCAGACAGAGAGGGTCATGTCCATCACCTCACAGTGTGTGATATAATTAGACAAAGCTGCACCATGCCCTGTGACTAGTCAAAGGAAATCTACCATCAAAATCAAGTATGATAAACCAGGGACACTTAGATCCAGGCTCTCCTTCATTCTAAAATCAACATTTAAAATTAGCAAGAAGAGCTATATTGGGCATTGCCAGAGACCCTCCATGAGGTAGCTTCAAAGCACTTATGCTCAGCACAGTGTAACTTCCCGTGAAGCTGCAGCACGGAGGGGCTCTGCTTACATAGTATATACCATTGAAAAATGGCATGTATCTATCAAGTTCAACCAAGGAAGGGAAGGGATTTAGTGAAACGATTCTATAAAACATACCTGTCATTATTATTTAGATGCAAAAAGGCATCAAGGCCCTTCTTGAAGATCTCTGCTTTCCCTGCTGTGACCAGCACCTGAGTTTGGCTACTCCACAGATTTATAGTTCTCATAGTAAAAAAGCCCTGTTACCTCTGGTGATTAAACTTTTTTTTTCTCCAGACGGAGACAGTGCCCCCTTGTCTTTTGATTTGATTTAACCTGGAATACCCCCAGTAGCCCTTCTGGCTCATAAGCATAATTAGTTAATTTTAGAAAGAAGACCATGCATAACAAAAATATGATTATTACGGTGGCTGGATCTATGGTTAAGTGTTGCTTGTTTATCCATGTTTGATTTTGATGGTAGATTTTCTATAAGATGGTGGGTTTGTAAGAACTCTCTGACCTGATACTTTCCGCTATTTCTTATTCCTATGGTGTTTGCAGGAGTGAGCATCTGCAGTGTTGATGTCTGGCATAGTGACCACATCCAGAGTAAATACTAGCTGATATCTGGGGGGGTCTGTACTATTCACGACTGCATTTTCTCTACCTGCAGCTGCCACTAATTCACCTCACCTGCAGCAAGTGATTTTTCTATTGCTATTAAATGCCATTATTTTACTGGAATCCAAGGAGATATGAATCATGATATAAGTAACCCTGCTAGCTTTTATCGAGATTGGAGGTAACTGCAAACTACCTGGGACCTATGAACACTAGTAAACTACAAGAGTGTTCTGCAAAAAGACCCTTTTCAATCTCCAGTCAAGGAAAATAAAACTAATACTTATTAATATCTGAGCCAAAAATCATGGGGCATTTTTTGGCTAGGCTCCGAGCCCTTTCATATGGACCTACGTTTTTATGTTGGTAAAACACAGAAATATGAATATTTAATTGTCAAATGACCATGTCACGTATTTTGTTTTATGATTTCTTAATATTTCCAGATGGAGTTAATATTTTGAACATGAGAATAGTTGTAGAATTATGAGCAGGCTCTTGCTGGATGTCAAGGGACTGCGCTTCACTCAACAAAATTTCTCATGTGTCTTAGGCAGCTATCTCTACAATAGTGTGCACAGTCTAGGCATTATTTGTGTTGCTATGCTAGGCTTTTTTTTGTTAATTCTTCTAAGTCTCTGAGGGCCATTGCAGTCACTGGGCTTCCTATGAAGGAATGTACTACTACTCTTCTACAGCTATTTCCTTAAAATGAACCTGTCAGTCAAATTAACAAATCCCCCAAACTAAATATATTTTCATAAACTGCCATTAGAAAGCATTACCTCTATCCCTCCATTGTCCGTCTCCATGCTTGTAAGCATGGACATTCAGTTTCTAAAGCTCTATGAGCTGGGGCGAGTCTGATAAGTGTCTTTTCTGAAGGTATGTCCAGCTTATTTATGGCTTCCCCACCAACAGTAAGTAAGAGGAGCCAAGATTTAGCTACCAACATTGTGTGAGGGAGGTGTACATGATACAGCTCTAAATGGGAAGGGAGGTCAGGTTATTGAGCAATTTGTGTCTTGTGTCTCTCACAGGCAACAGATAAAGCAAAACAGCTACAAATGCAATGCTTTACTTTACATTACCCAGAAAAATTAGCAGGGGAAAGGAGATGGGAGGGGTAATGGTTCAGTCTCCACCTGGCTCTACCTCCTCACTTCAATGCAAATATTCAATTGCATGATAAAGAAAAGGTGATGTAACGACGAATCATTGTAAACTGACAGTACAAGCACTGATGGTTAACAAAAAAAGAGCAAACCTTTTTGAGACTGAGCACCAACATGGCAATATAAAGAGGTTTTCCCACCACGCAAGTTAGACCCTATCCACAGTGTTGAGACCCCATGGATCAAGAGAATTGGGGTCCGATGCTCCCCCAGATGAATGGAGCTGACGGAGATTGCTGGCGCTTTACTTTTGTCTATATGTCTTATCTCCCTTTCGTGAGAACCCATGCATATATAACGATAATCTCCAATCTATATCGCCCAGAGTGAGGCAGTTATGCAGAAGTACCCCCACTGGCATTTGGTTCTATCTATGTTTCAACACCTTTAAAGGCAACTTTGTTGTTTTGGACTTACGTTCTGTATCATAAACGTTCAAGTCAATCTTACTCTTTGAAGTTTGTGGTTCTATTAGCTTTTATCTACTTCCCTTTCATTACACAGTATTACTAGGAAAGCTTCATAGAGGCTGGATTAATGGTTCCCACACTTTCCAAGGTTTACTGCTCTATGCTGCTACTAAACCCAGTACCTTGCTGCCCCTTTGCCTTCTTCTTCTCCCCCAAGCTAGCTTCTCTCTCTCCCATCATAAAGGCTCATTCAGGTGGCCGCTACGGGGGACAGTGATCTGGTCACATACTTTACAACCAGATCACTACCCCCATAGACCTCTGTGGCTGTGGGTCATGGCACAGCTAGCACTGAATGCATCACCCGACCTAACTGAGTAGGGCGACCCCAAAGTATAGGACCTTGTGTGGCTGCTTATCTGCCTATGGGGGGAGGAAAGTTGAAGAGCGCTTATCCCTCCCTCTTATCCCCCCATGCCCTGGGCTCCCCTGGAATCCAGTCCAGGGGAGCACATGGCTGTGAGAATGATGCCTAAGAGATAATTACTGGCCAAATGGCCTCATCCACCATATTAACTAACATCCATCTTACAGCTGTTTATGAACTATTCGGAATTACTCAGCCATCTAGTTCTAACAATTAACATTGCAAGTATAAACGAGGTATAACTCATAGATAAAACTAACATAAATGGCAATAAAATGGCTGTATATACTGTAGATAACAACTGCAATAACAGGTCAAAAAAACATTCAGTTGACTATAAAGTGAAATGAAGGAGGTCCACTTCCAGGCTGCATTTCTGCTGTCAAACATGAGACATCTTTGTTTTCCTCTCAGATGTGTTTCATCCTATGATATTTTTAATGTTACCATTACCAAAATGACTTTCTATTTTCAAAGTGACTGTAATCCTCCTGTATAATCTCATTCAGATTTGGCAGATCAAGCCACATTTGCATTAGAAAAATTACTGTCAGTGTATAAATATAAATAGCACAGTGTGGAAGCAAAAATCACAATATTCCTATTCTGTTTTTGTGGGTTTAGTTTAGATTTTAATCCACACTACCTTTTTTACCCCTTCAGAACCAACCCAGTTTTGTTTTTAACCTCCTTATTCTAAAAGCCAATTTTTTTCCCATTTACAGAGAGAACAAGGGATAGTTATTAGAGATGGGCGAATTAATTCTAACAAAGTGCAATTTGTTTCGAATTTCAGGAAAACTTCAGTTCGGCGCAAATCCAAAGTTTACAGTGATTCATGGGAACAATTTTTTCCCCCTTTATTAGCAAAATGGCCGCCAGCAGAACGTGTTACATGGGGCAGAGAAAACTGGGAAGAAGAAAGGAACCCCCTCGATCACATGTGCAGACATGTACGCCAATCAGCGACCAGCAGGCTTATGTGATGTCACAGCCCTATGAAAACAGACTCAGTTGCTGATGGAATCATTTTTGCTCCAGGGTGTCAGTTTATGGGGTTCTGTAATCCCCAAATTTCAATTATTTTTTGTTGCTAAAGTAGATATCAAGAAATCTGTGTCAAATCCTCATAGTTGGAGGAGTGATTTTTTTTTCTCAAAGTCCAGGGTGTCAGTTTTTGGGGTTCTATATTCCCCAAATTTCATTTCTTTTTTGTTGCTAAAGTTGATATCAAGAAATCTGTGTCAAATCAACATAGTTAATTAACCAATATGTCATACAGAGAGGTGGCAGGTGGAACAGGCACAGGTCGCAGCACAGTAAAGGGACGTTGCAGCAGGGGTGACTCTTTGAGGCCAGAACTGCCAGTGTCATCTAGCGGCAATGTGTTGATGAACAACCCAAAGGTTCTCGATTGGTTGACTAGGTCATCCACTTCCTCCCAAATGAAATCTGACAACCCCAGCTAAGAGTCTGTGGGCTCGTCAGACACAACCCTTAGTTGGCATGGCCCAGGAGTAGATCAGCGGCCCTCACCTGTCCTCAACCAGCCGCTGTCCTATTCATTTCACTCAGCCAGAGTTCTACTAGGTGGTCTGGGCTCAGCGCCACTATGCAGTGCGGAGGAACTACTGCCATGGCTGCTGTGGGGAGATGTTTGAGAAGGAGTAGTAGCAGCTCCATCAGCAGCAGCTTAAGCCTGGGATCCTTATTGAGCAACTTCCTGCACCCGCCTAGTGAGGAGGGTAGCTGCAACCAGCAGAAGGACATGCAGAAGACCCTGGAGTGGTGGACTACGTGGACAGCACTCTATCACCCCAAGTGGCCTACCATGTTGCTGCTACCTCCAGAATTTGTCATTGTGCCACTCTCTGACCTCCTGCTGCTGCCGCAACCTCCACACTCTGCCATTGTGCCACACCGTGGCCTATCATGTTGCTGCAACCTCCAGAATTTGTCATTGTGCCACTTTCTGACCTCATGCTGCTGCTGCCACCTCCACACTCTGTCATTGTGCCACACTGTGACCTACCATGTTGCTGCCACCTCCAGAATTTGTCATTGTGCCACTCTGACCTCATGCTGCTGCTGCTAACTCCACACTCTGTCATTGTGCCACACTGTGACCTACCATGTTGCTGCCACCACCAGAATTTGTCATTGTGCTTCTGCCTCATGCTACTGCTGCCACCTCCACACTTTGTCATTGTGCCACACTGTGACCTTCCATGTTGCTGCCACCACCAGAATTTGTCATTGTGCCACTCTCTGACCTCATGCTGCTGCCACCTTCAAACTCTCTCATTGTGCCACTCTGTGGCCTATGATGTTTCTGCCACCTCTATAATTTGTCATTGTACCACTCTGCTGCCTACTCATGCTGCTGCCAACTGACCACTGTCTCCCTGGAACACCCTGTGATTTTTATAATCATGCTTTCACCCTCCACCACTCTATGATGTTGCCACTATGTTTGGCTTTTGCCTTAATTTCATCTGTCAGAAGGAATGAAAAGCTTCAGGACTGATAGCCAAAAGCAGGAGTGGATAAAGAACACAGGGGACAAGTAAATATCCTATTTACTGGTCATCTCTGTTTGGGATCCACTCCTGTTTGTTTTTGGCTTTAGCAATACTGATGGATTATTGACGGAATAAAAAGAAGGGCAAAATGATCAATGACGTCAATGCAAAATTATTGCCGACACCCTCTCTACTCTTTTGGGGGGTTTCTACATGTATTTGCTTTTAACAGAGCAGGTTCTTTCGTAATCTATAGAATCATCTGATGTCAGTGTAAATAGAGTTAACTCTTTGATGTTATAGTGGGATCTTAGCCCTTAGCTCAGTCCTATTGAGCTGGCACAGACAATACCTTTTCAGGCTGCGTTCCGGCTTCACTTATTTGGTCAAGTTCGCCCCTGTAAGTGCCCATGGAATTGAAGAGTGAAACGATTCTAAGAGTCTAAGTGTTATACTAAAACACAGCATTGTTTGAAGACCAAACCACGCTCCCTATGCATATTTGAGCATGGCACAACATTCTACAACACCTTACAGGCTCTCTGCAGCCAGGAAATACCTGTTTTTTAACGTGATTCACCATGATTCGATTTGGGTAGAATCAAATTTTGCACCAGAATTCTGGCATAGACTGCACAGAATCCTTTATACTTCTACATGTGTAGGGCTATATATATATATATATATATATTCAAGGAAGGCAGCAGCACTCCAGTAGATGAATTAAATCAGGGTGATCTTTATTTCAGATGCCTCTGAAATAAAGATCACCCTGATTTATTTCATCTACTGGAGTGCTGCTGCCTTCCTTGAATATATTACCGGATCCTTGCCACGGATATACAGATTCTGCACCCAGACAAACAGGTTGTGCTGCCTTGGACTTCTCTCTTTCTATATATATATATATTGCTGGGGCACATGTGGGGGCTACCAGTATACTGCTGGGGCACGTGTGCGGTTACATGTATACTGCTAGGGCTTGCTGTAGGATTTGTTGTTGCTTAATATGAGTTATACAGAAGTATATGGTAGTATATATTCCTTGGAAGTAGAAGAAACATGGAACACGGTAGATACAACTTTTACCTGCATATTACATTGTTTTATACTTTCTCTATTTGGTCCAGGTTTCAGAAGCACCCATTGATTGATTAGTCCACAGTGTCTTTCACGATTGGCCAAATGGTTAATTAAGGGGAGAGACCAGGAATATTTGAACATTTTCTTTATCTCCAAGTCTTCAGAGAAGGGTTGGTGAATGGGGTGGATAGATGTCCATTTATCTCTTCAAGGTTTGCAGAGACTATGCTTGAGGTCAGGGGTTATCAAGATGTATCACACCATCCTGCCATAAATAATGCTAACACCTCCAGAGAGGCTATTTGCCCCATAGCTGACCAATCTGAGGGTATTTTAATTTAATATTTTATTACATGGTTGTTTTTAACATTGTAGTTGGAAAACATCAGAGTATTTGCATTTTAGCTCTGGTTAATAATTTAAGTTTCCCGGCTGTTACAATTTTCTAATTCAAGGGATGATGCAGTAGCTCAGATGAAGACATAACAGCATGTTGCAAAGCCACCAAAAATCTTTGACAAAAGGTGCCTGCCATTGAACTAAAGAAATTAAACTTTTACTGGGATATCTAACACTTGTTAAGACTTGTCAAAGGATCCTTTTTTTAAAGATGGCCTTGGATGCCAGAGGCTTGACCAACATACTTGGACATTTATGGATAGGCCATATGGTCAAAGGTGAGAATACCTCTTTAGGACCAGTGTAGTACTTTAGCATTAACACGGTTTAGTAGGTAAATTAATAATAGTAAGTGATTCCTAACTCAAAGAATGATGTCCCTCTAGTAAAATGTTGCCATGGTTGGACTGCCACCCAATGAGGTATCTGGTGCCAACCACATTCTTTGGGTACATATTTAAAGGAAATAAATAAAAATGTATTATTTAACTATTATTATTTAAGTATTGTAGTTTTGTTATATTAACTCATTAATCACATAAATTATTGGATTATACTTTTAAATTTCCGTTTGCAATGGCAGATTATCTAAATGACTCCACTTTACTGTCAACATTGAAAATGTGAATGCGTAAAAATATGGAATACATTAGAAACATTTTAACGTGTTCATGATAAGTGGTATTAACAACATTCAGAGAAAATTACATTGATATGAAAAAAAAAATTACTTGGCAAATTCAAGTTTCTAAAGTTGTTAAAACCTTTCACATGAAGAATAGCAACATTAAAATCACATAAATGTGTAAAATTGTTGGAATATTTATTTTCTGATACATATAATAATGGAAATGGAAACAAATTTTATTCAATGAATGTATTTAAAGGAAGAAATAGTATGAAAATAATTAAAAATACTATTATTAATTATTATAAAATAATATAAAAAAGAAAACACACCATTATAGCAGCAAAATGGCAAAAAGTAAAAATGGATACAAATACATTTAACTATTATAAATAACTGATTGAATCTTTAATTTAAGTGTACACTCACCGGCTAGTAAGGGGTTGGACCCCCTTTTGCCTTCAGAACTGTCTCAATTCTTCGTGGCATAGATTCAACAAGGTGCTGGAAGCATTCCTCAGAGATTTTGGTCCATATTGACATGATGGCATCACACAGTTGCCGCAGATTTGTCGGCTGCACATCCATGATGCAAATCTCCCGTTCCACCACATCCCAAAGATGCTCTATTGGATTAAGATCTGGTGACTGTGGAGGCCATTTGAGTACAGTGAACTCATTGTCATGTTCAAGAGACCGGTCTGAGATGATTCCAGCTTTATGACATGGCACATTATCCTGCTGAAAGTAGCCATCAGATGTTGGGTACATTGTGGTCATAAAGGGATGGACATGGTCAGCAACAATACTCAGGTAGCCTGTGGCGTTGCAACAATGCTCAATTGGTACCAAGGGGCCCAAAGAGTGCCAAGAAAATATTCCCCACACCATGACACCACCACCACCAGCCTGAACCGTTGATACAAGGCAGGATGGAACCATGCTTTCATGTTGTTGACGCCAAATTCTGACCCTACCATCCGAATGTCGCAGCAGATATCGAGACTCATCAGACCAGGCAACGTTTTTCCAATCTTCTACTGTCCAATTTCGATGAGCTTGTGCAAATTGTAGCCTCAGTTTCCTGTTCTTAGCTGAAAGGAGTGTCACCCGGTGTGGTCTTCTGCTGCTGTAGCCCATCTGCCTCAAAGTTCAACATACTGTACGTTCAGAGATGCTCTTCTGCCTACCTTGGTTGTAACGGGTGGCGATTTGAGTCACTGTTGCCTTTCTATCAGCTCGAATCAGTCTGCCCACTCTCCTCTGACCTCTGGCATCAACAAGGCATTTCCGCCCACAGAACTGCCGCTCACTGGATGTTTTTTCTTTTTCGGACCATTCTCTGTAAACCCTAGAGATGGTTGTGCGTGAAAATCCCAGTAGATCAGCAGTTTCTGAAATACTCAGACCAGCCCTTCTGGCACAAACAACCATGCCACGTTCAAAGGCACTCAAATCACCTTTCTTCCCCATACTGATGCTCGGTTTGAACTGCAGGAGATTGTCTTGACCATGTCTACATGCCTAAATGCACTGAGTTGCAGCCATGTGATTGGCTGATTAGAAATTAAGTGTTAACGAGCAGTTGGACAGGTGTACCTAATAAAGTGGCCAGTGAGTGTATATTTTAATTCAAACTATTTCATTTTCAAAAGATCATCAATAGAGATGAGCGAACATGCTCGTCCGAGCTTGATGCTCGGTCGAGCATTAGGGTACTCGAAACTGCTCGTTGCTCGGACGAATACTTCGCCCGCTCGAGAAAATGGCAGCTCCCGCCGTTTTGCTTTTTGCCGGCCAGAAACAGAGCCAATCACAAGCCAGGAGACTCTGCACTCCACCCAGCATGACGTGGTACCCTTACACGTCGATAGCAGTGGTTGGCTGGCCAGATCAGGTGACCCTGGGATAGACTAGCCGCTGCCCGCGCTGCTCGGATCATTCTGTGTCTGGATGCCGCTAGGGAGAGAGCTGCTGCTGGTCAGGGAAAGCGTTAGGGTGTTCTATTAGCTTACTGTTAGGCAGGAGTGATTCTCAAAGAACCCAACAGCCCTTCTTAGGGCTACAATAACGTTCTACTTTTTTTATTTTAATTTGCATCTAGTACCATTTTGTGAGGAATTAGCAGGGGGACTTGCTACCGTTGTGTTTAGCTCTTAGTGGCACACATATCCATAGCAAAGACCGAAGTGGGAAAATTTAGTAGGGGTTGGATTTCAATTAGGCACTAACTCAGTGTCATCTCATCTGGCATAGTAGTGTGCTTTGATACTTGGCTAGAAAATAGCCATAGGAGAATACAAAGAGCTTACTTACGCCTACAGTAGCGTTCTATATATTTGATTTCTGGTTGATCTGCTAGTGGCTGTACTTTCTGCAGTGCATGTACTAGCCAATTCTGAGCAATTTGTAGTGAGACTTGCGACCGCTGTGTTCTGCGCTTAGTGACGCACATATCCATAGCAAAGACTGAAGTGGGAAAATTTAGTAGGGGTTGGATTTCAATTAGGCACTAACTCAGTGTCATCTCATCTGGCATAGTAGTGTGCTTTGATACTTGGCTAGAAAATAGCCATAGGAGAATACAAAGAGCTTACTTACGCCTACAGTAGCGTTCTATATATTTGATTTCTGGTTGATCTGCTGGTGGCTGTACTTTCTGCAGTGCATGTACTAGCCAATTCTGAGCAATTTGTAGTGAGACTTGCGACCGCTGTGTTCTGCGCTTAGTGACGCACATATCCATAGCAAAGACCGAAGTGGGAAAATTTAGTAGGGGTTGGATTTCAATTAGGCACTAACTCAGTGTCATCTCATCTGGCATAGTAGTGTGCTTTGATACTTGGCTAGAAAATAGCCATAGGAGAATACAAAGAGCTTACTTACGCCTACAGTAGCGTTCTATATATTTGATTTCTGGTTGATCTGCTGGTGGCTGTACTTTCTGCAGTGCATGTACTAGCCAATTCTGAGCCATTTGTAGTGAGACTTGCGACCGCTGTGTTCTGCGCTTAGTGACGCACATATCCATAGCAAAGACCGAAGTGGGAAAATTTAGTAGGGGTTGGATTTTAATTAGGCACTAACTCAGTGTCATCTCATCTGGCATAGTAGTGTGCTTTGATACTTGGCTAGAAAATAGCCATAGGAGAATACAAAGAGCTTACTTACGCCTACAGTAGCGTTCTATATATTTGATTTCTGGTTGATCTGCTGGTGGCTGTACTTTCTGCAGTGCATGTACTAGCCAATTCTGAGCAATTTGTAGTGAGACTTGCGACCGCTGTGTTCTGCGCTTAGTGACGCACATATCCATAGCAAAGACCGAAGTGGGAAAATTTAGTAGGGGTTGGATTTCAATTAGGCACTAACTCAGTGTCATCTCATCTGGCATAGTAGTGTGCTTTGATACTTGGCTAGAAAATAGCCATAGCAATAGGATAGCATTGTTTGGTTTTAAAAACTCAAAAAAAAAACAAAAAACACAAAAAAAAACAAAAAACACAAAAAACACAAAAAAAACAAAAAAAAGTTAAAAAAAAAATAAAGTTATAACTCTCATTTTAAAAATGTTTAACCCGAGGGCTAGGGGTAGAGGACGAGGGCGGGGACGTGGGCGTCCAACTACTGCAGGGGTCAGAGGCCGTGGTCCTGGGCGGGGTGAGACACCACCTGCTGATGAGGGAGCAGGGGAACGCCGCAGAGCTACACTCCCTAGGTTCATGTCTGATGTTACTGGGACTCGTGGTAGAGCACTGTTGAGGCCAGAACAGTGCGAACAGGTGATGTCGTGGATTGCTGACAATGCTTCGAGCAATTTGTCCACCACCAGTCAGTCTTCCACGCAGTCCACCCATGTCACCGAAATCGCCACTCCTCCAGCTCCTGCACCTCAGCCTCCTCCCCCCCAGTCTGCCCCCTCCCAGGAAAATTTGGCATTTGAACCGGCATACTCTGAGGAACTGTTTTCTGGACCCTTCCCACAGTCACAAACCACTTGTCCGGTTGCTGCTGAGCAATTTTCCGATGCCCAGGTTTTCCACCAGTCACAGTCTGTGGGTGATGATGACCTTCTTGACGTAGTGGAAGTGTGTAAAGAGGTGTCCGACGATGAGGAGACACGGTTGTCAGACAGTGGGGAAGTTGTTGTCAGGGCAGGAAGTCCGAGGGGGGAGCAGACTGAGGGATCGGAGGATGATGAGGTGACAGACCCAAGCTGGGTTGAGAGGCCCGGGTGAACACAGTGCTTCTGAGACGGAGGAGAGTCCTCGACCAGAACAGGTTGGAAGAGGCAGTGGTGGGGCCAGACGGAGAGGCAGGGCCAGAGCTGGTGCATCAGCGCCAAATGTGTCAACTAGTGAAGCTCCCGTGGCGAGGGCTCTTGCGGCGAGGGCTAGATCTTCAGAAGTGTGGAGGTTCTTTAAGGAAACACCGGATGACCGACGGACTGTGGTGTGCAACATTTGCCAAACCAGGCTCAGCAGGGGTTCCACCACTACTAGCTTAACTACCACCAGTATGCGCAGGCATATGAATGATAAACACCCCACTCAGTGGCAACAAGCCCGTTCACCTCCGGCCGTGCACACCACTGCTCCTTCCCCTGTGTCAGCTGCTAGTCAGCCCCCTGCCCAGGACCCTGCCACAAAAACCCCATCGTCGCCTCCACGATCCTCCACAGCATCCACCAGCGTTCAGCTCTCCATACCCCAGACGCTGGAGCGGAAACGCAAATATAGTGCAACCCACCCGCACGCCCAAGCCCTTAATGTGCACATCTCCAGATTGCTTAGCCTGGAGATGCTGCCCTATAGGCTAGTAGAGACCGAGGCCTTTCGCAACCTCATGGCGGCGGCCGCCCCTCGGTATTCGGTCCCCAGCCGCCACTTCTTTTCCCGATGTGCCGTCCCAGCCCTGCACCAGCACGTGTCAGACAACATCATCCGTGCCCTGACCAACGCCGTCTCTGACAAGGTCCACCTGACCACGGACACGTGGACGAGTGCTGCCGGGCAGGGCCACTATATATCGCTGACGGCACATTGGGTTAACTTGGTGGAGGCTGGGACCGAGTCTGACCCTGGGGCTGCTCATATACTGCCGACGCCGAGGATTGCGGGGCCTACCTCGGTCCAGGTGTTTCAGGCCTACTATGCCTCCTCCTCCTCCCACCCCTCCTCCACCTCCTCCTCCGAACTACCATCCGTGGGCACGGCGCCATCAGTCGGTAGCTCTAGGCACAGCAGCAGTGCCGTCGCTAAGCGACAGCAGGCGGTGCTCAAACTGCTGAGCCTAGGCGACAAAAGGCACACCGCCCAAGAGCTATTACAGGGCATCACGGCGCAGACTGATCTGTGGCTGGCACCGCTGAACCTCAAGCCGGGAATGGTTGTGTGTGACAACGGCCGTAACCTGGTGGCGGCTCTGCAACTCGGCAGACTGACACATGTGCCATGCCTGGCCCATGTGTTAAATCTGATAGTTCAGCGTTTCCTCAAGACATACCCCAATCTGTCTGATTTGCTCACGAAGGTGCGCCGCATCTGTGCGCATTTCAGGAAGTCCAGCCCAGATGCTGCCACTCTCAGGGCAGCGCAGCGCCGCCTCCAACTGCCCGCTCACCGACTGTTGTGCGACGTGCCCACGAGGTGGAATTCAACACTGACCATGTTATCCAGAGTTTACCAGCAGCGCAGAGCGATTGTAGACTGCCAGATGTCAACTTCCACCAGAACTGGTAGTCAGGTCAGTCAGCTTCCTCAAGTCTACAATGAAGAGTGGACGTGGATGTCTGATATCTGTCAGGTGCTGAGTAACTTTGAGGAGTCAACACAGATGGTCAGTGGCGATGCCGCCATCATCAGCCTCACCATCCCGCTGCTTGGCCTGTTGAAAAACTCTCTGGTCAGCATGAAGTCGGAAGCTTTGCGCTCGTCACAAGAGACAGGGGAAGAATATTCCCTTGTTGATAGCCAAAGCACCCTCAGGTCTGTTTCTCAGCGCATATCGGAGGAGGTGGAGGTGGAGGAGGATGAGGAGGAAGAGGAGGAGAATGTTGGCGAGACACAAGAGGGGACCATTGTTGAGTCCTTCACTGTTCAGCGTGTATGGGCAGAAGAAGAGGAGTTGGAGGAGTTGGAGGAGGAGGAAATGGACAGTCAGGCCAGTGAGGGGAGTGAATTCTTACGCGTTGGTACTCTGGCGCATATGGCAGATTTCATGCTAGGCTGCCTATCCCGTGACCCTCGCGTTCAAAGAATTTATTCCAGCACCGATTACTGGGTGTTCACTCTCCTGGACCCACGGTACAAGCAAAATCTTCCCACTCTCATCCCTGCAGAGGAAAGGAGTGTGAGAATGCATGAATACCAGCAGGCCCTGGTGCACAAGCTGAAACAGTATTTCCCTTCTGACAGCGCTAGCGGCAGAGTGCGTAGTTCTGCGGGACAAGTAGCGAGGGAGAGTAGGCGAGCAGGCAGCTTGTCCAGCACTGGCAAGGGTACGCTTTACAAGGCTTTTGCCAGCTTTATGTCACCCCAGCAAGACACTGTCACCTGTCCCCAGTCTCGGCAGAGTAGGGCTGATCTTTACAGAAAGATGGTGAGGGAGTACGTAGCTGACCATACCATCGTCCTAAATGATCACACAGCTCCCTACAACTACTGGGTTTCAAAGCTGGACATGTGGCACGAACTGGCGCTGTACGCCTTGGAGGTTCTTGCCTGCCCTGCCGCTAGCGTGTTGTCCGAGCGGGTTTTCAGTGCAGCTGGTGGCATCATCACCGATAAGCGTACACGCCTGTCGACTGACAGCGCTGACAGGCTGACGCTTATTAAAATGAATAAAGGCTGGATTTCTCAGAATTTCCAATCTCCACCAGGTGAAGGAAGCTCAACCTGAATAATTGATCCACTCCTCCTCCTCCTCATTTTCCTCCTTCTCCTCCTCTTTGTACAGTAAAGCAGAGGAAAATGGCTATTTTTTGACAGGGCCCACTGGCTCTTGCTATAGTACTTCATGCATTTAATTTTTCTGGAGGGCCACCTACCCGGTCCTCTGTTTGAAACAATTTTTGTGAGTGCCACATACAGGCACTCAATCTATTCCATTTTACTGGAGGGCCACCTACCTGCTCCTCTGGTTTGAAACATTTTTGGGACTGCCACATACAGGCACTCAATCTATTCCATTTTACTGCAGGGCCACCTACCTGCTCCTCTGGTTTGAAACAATTTTTGGGACTGCCACATACAGGCACTCAATCTATTCCATTTTACTGCAGGGCCACCTACCTGCTCCTCTGGTTTGAAACATTTTTGGGACTGCCACATACAGGCACTCAATCTATTCCATTTTACTGCAGGGCCACCTACCTGCTCCTCTGGTTTGAAACATTTTTGGGACTGCCACATACAGGCACTCAATCTATTCCATTTTACTGGAGGGCCACCTACCTGCTCCTCTGGTTTGAAAAATTTTTGGGACTGCCACATACAGGCACTCAATCTATTCCATTTTTCTGGAGGGCCACCTACCCGGTCCTCTGTTTTAAAAAATTTTTGGGACTGCCACATACAGGCACTCAATCTATTCCATTTTACTGGAGGGCCACCTACCTGCTCCTCTGGTTTGAAAAATTTTTGGGACTGCCACATACAGGCACTCAATCTATTCCATTTTACTGGAGGGCCACCTACCTGCTCCTCTGGTTTGAAAAATGTTTGGGACTGCCACATACAGGCACTATCCAAATTAAATTGTCTCCATAGCAGCCTCCACACGTTGTCTCCATTGCTACCTCCAAAAGTCGTCCATATAGCTGCCTCCATACATCGTCCCTTTATCAAACGAGGTGTGTCAGGCAGAAATTTGGGTTGTTTTCATGGATTCCACATCAAAGTTGTTAACTTTGTCGCCACCCTGCTGTGTTATCCACAAAATATACTGGCAAACTTTTACCATTTAGGGATATTATTTCAGCGCTTCTTGCGCATCTGTTTACATTCCCCTCACCCGGCATATCCTAAACTTATAAGAACGCTACTACACTTGATCTTATACAAAAGGTTCTTAGAAGTGCTGTTTGGGGAGTAGCCTAGAGACAGGGGCTTGGATTGGCGAAAGCTCGCCTGGCAGCGGAGCGCCAGCTCCATGCGCATCATGCGCTTCTTGCGCATCTGTTTACATTCCCCTCACCCGCCATATCCCAAACTTATAAGAACGCTACTACACTTAACTTGGTGCAGGCTGGGACCGAGTCTGACCCTGGGGCTGGTCATATACTGCCGACGCAGAGAATTGCGGGGCCTACCTCGGTCCAGGTCTCAAAGGCCTACTATACCTCCTCCCACCCCTCCTCCACCTCCTCCTCCTCCGAATTACCATCCGTGGGCATGGCGCCATCAGTCGGTAGCTCTAGGCACAGCAGCAGTGCCGTCGCTAAGCGACAGCAGGCGGTGCTGAAACTGCTGAGCCTAGGCGATAAAAGGCACACCGCCCAAGAGCTATTACAGGGCATTCCACATCAAAGTTGTTAACTTTGTCGCCACCCTGCTGTGTAATCCACAAAATATACTTGCAAACTTTTACCATTTAGGGATATTATTTCAGCGCTTCTTGCGCATCTGTTTACATTCCCCTCACCCGCCATATCCTAAACTTATAAGAACGCTACTACACTTGATCTTATACAAAAGGTTCTTAGAAGTGCTGTTTGGGGAGTAGCCTAGAGACAGGGGCTTGGATTGGCGAAAGCTCGCCTGGCTGCAGAGCGCCAGCTCCATCCCAAGATCCAACTAACATAGTTGCAGCACCTTTAATCTACTACTAGTTCACTGCCTCCATAATAATAATAATAATAATAATCTTTATTTATATAGCGTCATCATATTCTGTAGCGCTTTACAAATCATAGGAAACAAATACAAATGTAATGTAACAGAGCACAACATTTGTATGGAACAACAGGAGTGAGGTCCCTGCTCGCCAGAGCTTACGGTTTATGAAGATGATGGGGTAACACGAGGTAAAAGAATATTTAATGGTCAAGCCATTCTTCTTAGGGAATAGAAAAAAATATAATAAATGGAATTGCTGTCGCTTGAACCACTCAGCCGTCATCTTATATACCAGGTCCAGGGTGAATGGGACTGCAGAGAAGTCTGGTGCCTGTTGGTTGCTGGATAACAGATGGGAGGACGACACAGGACGGGTTAGTAGAAGAGTTAAAACTTCATGCAGTTAATGAGTGTTATAGGCTTGCCTAAAGAAATGTGTTTTAAGAGCACGTTTGAAACTTTGGAGGTTAGGTATTAGTCTGATAGTCCGGGGCAGAGCATTCCATAGAATTGGTGCAGCTCTAGAGAAGTCTTGGAGACGCGAGTGGGAGGTCCGCACTAGGGTAGAGGTTAATCTAAGATCACTGGCGGATCTAAGAGCACGGGTTGGGCGATAGACTGAGATAAGAGAGGAGAGGTAGGGGGGTGCAGCATTATACAGAGCTTTATGGATGAGGGTTATTATTATTTTAAACTGTATTCGAAAGGAGACTGGCAGCCAGTGCAGCGACTGGCATGAACTGTAAGCATACATGGTCCCCTTATCAAACGAGCTGTGTCAGGCAGAATTTTGGGTTGTTTTCATGGCTTCCATGTTAACTTTGTCGCCACCCTGCTGTGTAATCCACAAAATATACTGGCAAACTTTTATCATGTACCGATATTATTTGAGTGCTTCTTGCTCACCTCCTTTGGTTCCTCTCTGACACCCATTGGTTTGAAGCCTGAGTCCAATTAGGGTATGTCGCCATGCCACTCTCTAGCCTGCTGCCGCTGCCTCTGCATGCCGTCCCCTATAGTGTCAGGGTCAATTATTGGATGTTTTAGATGCTATCTAGCTTCATTCTGTCACTCTGTCATGGCCATGCTGTTGCCCATAATTTTGGCATAATGGTGCGATTAGGCAGCCTCAGAGGCATCCATGCATGCTGCCCCTGCTGTTTCCTGTCCATTTCCGTGGTGTTTCCATCCTTTTCTGAGGTTCCCAGGTGTTTGGCCAAGCTTCCCTGTGCAGAGCCTTGGTCCCCTTGAAAAATGCTCGAGTCTCCCATTGACTTCAATGGGGTTCGTTATTCGAGACGAGCACTCGAGCATCGGGAAAAGTTCGTCTCGAATAACGAGTACCCGAGCATTTTAGTGTTCGCTCATCTCTAATCATCAATAAATAAAAACATCGAAAAATCTGTTACTTACTGTAAAATACATGCACTGGAAATTACCTTCTTAAAGTAAAAAAAAATAATGCTATTCCTATATATCTTTTTACAGTAAAACTTTCTCAATATACTTTAATATTTTTTACGTGAGAAGTACAGTAGTGCATGTAAATTCAATTGTACCACTCATATGATGGACAGGCAGGTGTACAAGCCGTTATTATCACACAACTGGATCTGTGATTATAACAGTTCATGCACCTGGGTGACCATTGCATCACTATCGACAGATTTCTATGCAATGGAAGTAAACATAGAAGCTTTCTATAGAAGGACAACAAGCACATATCTAGAAACCCGTGAGGAATTGATACAGAAAGTATATAGGAAAATTGGATAACTTTACCATACACTAACCATATGAATTATTTGATGAAAGTGGACAACCCCTTTAACTAGCTATGATCTGACGGATACCACAATTGCTTCCCTGTCAGTATGGATGTCAGGGAAGCTGTCTAATCACCAGCATATCTTATAAGAGACTTGACTGCCCACTGCCTAGTGCAGTGGTGGCGAACCTATGGCACACGTGCCAGAGAGGGCACGCAGAGCCCTCTCTGTGGGCACGTGCACCGATGCCTGTACCACTGCCGGAGGCTCACTGGAACTGACCCTGCTCAGCCGATCTTCGTGCTGTGAAGGTGTCAGGTCTCTGGGGAGTTTCCTGTGTGCCAGCGCTGCTGTCTGCTCACAGCTAACACATGCCTCAGCATGCAGCAGCATGGAGCCGGCCACAGAGGTCAGAGGTTGCATGTGGGCGGAGTCACAGACACTGGACACTCACACAGAGTCTCCTGCATCAGTCCCTGCTCTCCTACCGGCTGTCATCAGGAAGAACTGAGGATAAGCTACAGATGCAGCACAGGAGTCCAGGCTGTGAGATGGCTGCTGGGTGATAGCTGCTGGGTGAGCTCTCAGTTCTGCTCATTCCACTTGCATTTAGCCTCCTTTGTCACCCAATCCCACAAACAGCCCTGATGCTTATTCACTCACTGTACATAGGACTGCAGGATCCCAATCCCTATCAGACAGCCCTGTGTATGGAACAGCACTATTGTACTTACACAGGACTGTCTCCTTTACATGGAGTGAAAAGCAGCAGTCCTATGTAAGTTTCATACATAGGACTGCTGCCTCATCCTCCCTCAGGCAGTCATGTAAAAGGTTTTACCCTGTACTTTTTGTGTCACATTGAGGGAAATACAGAAGTCCTAAGTAAACTATGGGACAATAGGCTGCAGCTGTCCTGTGTAAAATACAGCACTGCTGTACAAAATCCAATTTGAGTAACAGACTGCTGCATCTTATTGCTCCATAAGTTACATAGGACTTCTGTAGCTAGACAGTTTTCATTCATTTCATAGGACTGCTGCCTCTTCCTTCATGTAAAACAGTGATGTATAAGGTAGCAGTCCTATGCAAGAAAAGAAAGCAGGCAGAGTGCAGCAGTCCTGTGTAACATATGTGGTCTGGTATCCCAGCAGTTCTGTGTAAACTTAACACTGGACTGTTAAACCCAGTAGCTCCCTATGTATGTAGTGATCTATTTTTTTTTATTACTTACTAACCTAGGACTGCTGCAGATTTTCTAGTTATCTTTGTTGGCATTATTGGTCAGTTTGCATTTTAAAACACAATTCAATTTATAAGCACTAGAGAGGAGTTACTACTGATCAGGAACTGGCCCTGAGTGCGAATTGCCTTATTGGCTTTTTGCGATAAGTAGGTACATTTTGCGTTTCAGTTTGGGCACTCAGTCTCTAAAAGGTTCACCATCACTGGCCTAGTGCCTACAGTAAGTCTTCTTTGGAGCTGAGAATCATTTTCTATATTTCAGTATTTTGGATTCTATGACCTTTTGCCTTTTTTTCTAACTATCCATTTTTCTGTACTGCATTGGATATTTTGGTTTTTACCCATATCTGTTCTTTGTTTGTTTTGTCCTGTTTGTGTCTCACTTTGGACCAGCAAGGGAATGTAGAACTAATTTCCCATTCTATTGCAAATCATAGGATGTGAAATTAGGTAGGGACAGCTGGGGAGTCTAGTTTTAGGGCTTACTCTAGATATCTGCTGGTAAGCCTCAGGTAGTTAACCCTTCAACCAATGCTACAGTCTCTTTCAACTTGATAAAGGAGTCACAGTTGACTCTGAAACATGTTGTGTTCCTGTGATACCTAATAAAATGTTTTACTGTAATGGGGATTCCTACAATGAACATCTATATGTCATGTATGGACATGGTGTTAGTGCAGGGTCAGGGTCATAGGGACTTATAGGGATATATAGTATATTGAAGCTGGTTCCCTAAAAAATCTCTGACAGGGTTAATTTCCTTTATCAAGGGATGGATGGAAACCTCCTCCAGAGTGCTCTGGACTTCAGAGTGGTCCGAAGGTTCACCTTTTAATGAGACAATGACCATAAGCACACAGCTACAATAACAAAGCAGTGGCTTCAGAATGATTATGTGACCATTCTTGACTGACACAGACAGAGCCCTGACCTAAACTTATCTCTGGAGAGACTTGGAAATGGCTGTTTACCAACAAACCTGTGGGAACTGGACAGGATCTGCAAGAAAGAATGGCAGATGACCCCCAATTCCAGGTGTGAAAAGCTTGTTGCATCATTCTCAAGAAGACTCATGGCTGTACTATGCTGGCTCAAACACTGCTTCTACTCAATACTGAGCAAAGTGTCTGAATACTTATGGCCATGTGATAATTCAGTTTTTCTTGTTTAATAAATTAGCAAAAATATCAAAATTTTTGTTATTTTTTTCTCTGTCAAGATGAGGTGCAGAGTGTACATTAATGAGTTTAAAAAAAAATTCTGATTTTACCAATTGGCTGCAAGGAAACAAAGAGTTAAAATTTAAAGGGGCATGAATAGTTGCCATAACTACCCTATATCTTTATAATTTAGTTGCCATCTTTCAGGTATGTGGACCTGAGCTAAACATAGCAGAAAATGTCACCTACCAGATTTGCCCATTAAAAAAAAATTATCTGTTTATAAACGGATTAAAACAAACACTTTGAATTGAAGTTGTATAGTCTTATAATTTCATATGACAAGGCTTGTTCAATAATAATACTAAACATACTAATTCTTCTGTAATTGTGGAATTTCTAGCATCCGCTAAAGAGGATTATAACTGTTTACCATTGAAGGCATCTGTTCATCAGAACTGTATAACACTAAGCCAAGTGACCTTCACTATCTATTACTAGGAAATATTTTCTGACATGTGTAAGGATTATATTTTATTCCATTCATATGTATCTTTACGTGACCTTGTACAGTACAAAATTATTGTATTCATCACATAGAAAAACATTGAAACAGTTTAGCATTGTTCCATTGTGCAATGTGATACTGTTACTTATGTTTCTATTTTTGAATTCATTGTTTAATTTGTGTTAATGGATGTTTGTACCTAAATGCAATAGTGTTTAAATTTACATAGTTCCACATATTTGTGCTTATATTTTTATATGCACAATGGGCCACATTTATTATGCAGAATTCTGGAATAGACTGCTCCTAAAGACATGTGCAAAGTAATTGCACATGTATTTATGAAGTGTTTGTGGTAGTAATATTTTACGGCTGCACTATGAATGCAGCAACACTATCTCCCACACAGAAAAGGGTGTTCTGGTGCGTAGTCGCAGTGGCAGCCACATTTATGTTGGAAAGTTTGACAGACATGTGGCGCACAGTTCATACACTACAAGAGCATACAATTATGAAGACTGGGCTCCAGGCTTTATGAATGTCTCACTTACTGCACGTTGCCTTACTTTTAGTTAATGTGGGCCAATGTATATTTTTTGAAAGGTCTCATGCACATGACCATGTACATAACCATATAACCAAACTGTGGCTAACTCATGGCTCCATTGCTTTCTTTTTTTTTTAATTAAAACTTTTTATTGAACATAGCAGCTTTAACAAACATTTCCCCCCATTCCCCACTCCCACCCACAAGAAGACAACCCCCCCCCCCCTCCCGAACAGTCCGGACAAGTTGTATAGTATACAGTCACCTTTCAAGATATGTTAAAGAGCAAAGTACAGCTTATACAGTATTTCCTAAAATATTTGTAATGTTGTAAGGAATGTTGTAAGTGTAAGTGTAATGCATTTTTCCAATCTAATGACATTGTTTATTTTTTAATAAACACCTCTATGTTTTGAGCTTCAGGACAGAGCCAGTACATAGCTATAAGTTACCTGGCTTGGTAGAGCATCCTGCTAACCCCTAACAATGTACCATCTGATATTTTGTCACTTTCTATGTTACCCAAAACACAAACAATGGGAGTGGCCGACAGAGCCATTCCAAACACTCTTGAGATGAGGTGTAACACATCTTTCCAAAATTGCCCTAATTTCTGGCACTCCCACATCATGTGCATTAAGTGTGCCCCATCTCTTACACACCTATGACAGCAATCAACCCTGCGGAGGCCCACCCTGAGTAACCATTGCTGTGCGCAATGTACCCTATGTAATAGGTAAAGTTGTGATAATCGGTGGGCTTCACATAGTGTTAGTGAAGGAACCCTCTCCAGTATTTCTGACCACTGTTCTTCGGAGATTGGGCCTATGTCCTCCTCCCACTTATTGTGGATGGTAAGGGGGTTTTGTTTGTAAATTCCAGCAGTATGTTGTAAATTCCAGAGATGTACCCCTTAGTACAATCTGTGACGGATATATCCGCCATAATCTCATGTTGATTGATACCCTCTATGTTGTACTTCCTCTCCAGTATTTCTGACCACTGTTCTTCGGAGATTGGGCCTATGTCCTCCTTCCACTTATTGTGGATGGTAAGGGGGTTTTGTTTGTAGATTCCAGCAGTATGTTGTAAATTCCAGAGATGTACCCCTTAGTACCATCTGTGACGGATACATCCGCCATAATCTCATGTTGATTGATACCCTCTATGTTGTACTTCAAGGGCATGGCTAAGCTGTAAGTATTGATATAAGAGATCATGTGGAAGATTGAACTCGTTACGGAGTTGTTCAAATGTTTTAACCACCCCTTCTTCGTACAATTGGGTTAAGGTATGGACTCCTTTAGTCTCCCACCTACTGAAGCCCTCTAGTCGCATTATTTCTCTTAGGCTTGGATTCCGCCACAGTGGAGCGAAAGGAGTTTGACCCTCTATGTGCAGAATTCATTTTATCTTCTGTCAGATTTTGCTTATCAATGTCATTGTATGTATATGATCGGATGGCCTACCCTGTGTTCCAAGCTGAAGAATTAACAATGGGCACCTCCCCCTTCCCAGATATCTTAGCAGCTTTTCAGAGGTGCCATGACCTACAGTTTGACCCCAACCTTTGAGATGCTCGAGTTGTGCAGCTAGGAAATATAGCCAGGGGTTGGGAACTGCCAATCCCCCCTGATATTTAGCCATGCTATTTTCTTACACCAAATTAGAGATCTAAATAGTTTCTGCATTTTGGTGAACAACATGTACAGGTAACCACACGGGTGGAATTTTAGTAAATCTTGCGCTTCTATCCAGTCCCTATGAGTTGCTTCCGACCCAATGTTTACATACTCCCTCTCTGTTTCCTGTACCCTCTTCTTTAGGGCTTGCAAATACTCTTTTTGTTTAATTTTATGCATAATGATTTGCCTGTAAAAGCAATCTCTTTTATGCGACTTAAGCACTTCCCACAATACCAAGCGGGAAGTTGTCCCTTGATTGATTCGAAGGAACTCCTCTATTTCCCCTGGCAAAATACCTGAAGGACACAAAATTTGGTTCCAGAAGGGATCGAGTTTCCACCTGTGTTGCCCCCCCCCCCATTCCCGTATCTGCAGCCAATCTAAGCACAACCAACACAGGGCAGTGGCCAGACATACTTCTCGGGGCATACTCAATGTCCTCCGTCATCGCTATCATCTTATCATTTCCTATTATAAGGTCAATCCGTTATAGTGAATTATGTGAACTCGAAAAACAGGAGTACTTCCCGTTAACTGTGTCACCATAGGTCCTCCATGTCTACCTCCCTCAGAATTTTGCCAATATCATGTCAGAGCTGTTTGGGGAAATTCTGCCACAGTGATGTTTGTCGTAGTAGGGTTTTAAGTAATTATTAATATCACCAATGATTAAAGTGGCAAGCTCAGGGGACTCTGCCGCCAGTACCCTGTTTAGGATCGCTGATGAATTGGGCGGTTGGATATAGATTACTATGAGGAGAATCTCTTTATGTTATGATTTGTATGTAAGAGCTACAAACCACCCTTTTGAGTCAACGGTACTACTTATACCCTGAAAGGGTATTGACTTGGGTATGAGAATACTTACTCCCCTTGCTTGTGAGGAGAATGTTGAGTGGTAGTTGGTACCACTGACCAATATTTGTTACAGTAGAATCGGTAAAGTGTGTCTCAGAGAGACACAGCACCGCTAGCTGATATTGCTTAATAGCTGTGAGCACGGTGTATCTTTTGGCAGAGTCCCCCAGCCCCCTTGTATTCCATGCTATTGTTCTCCCTTTAACTGCCATTGTAGTCCCATAATTTCCTAGCCATATAAGTGTACAATTTAACCTTATGCATGTGTCCTGACAAAACAAATACAACCAACTTTACATACAAACATGAAACATTATGCTGTTGGCACAACCTGGGGAAAAAATAGTAACTGCAGCCGTCAAGTCGCATACTATTCTCACCTCTATCAGATTCTATTTTGGAGGAGAATGCGCCCTGTCACGAGGTTGGAGCCCCCCTCTGGACCACTGCAACATGAATATCACTTTGGCGAAGGCGTCCAGGGATTTATCAGTCTCGCCTAGGACTACCCAGCCAGTTGGTAGCTTCCTCAGGTTAACTGAAAAAAATGAGTGTCTTGCAAAGCAATCCCCCACAATCTGGCTGGGTAAAACAGAAAACAGAAAATTGCAATTCCAATTGTCGAAGGCGCCTCTTGACCCATTGGAATGTCACCCTTCGTTTTTGCAACTCTGCAGAAAAGTCGGGGAAGATGGATATACGACTGCCATTAATTTGTAGATTCTCTTTCTCTCTTGCTTTACTTAGGATAATATCCCGATCTTTGTCAAGTGTAATATGCAGATGAAAATTGGGCAAGACGGATTGCCTGGTGGCAGTGATTTTGATGGGACGCACTTGACCCCATCACCATTACAGAGGTCACAGGGATCCAAGGTCATAAGTGTGTCTTATTGTCCATAGATTATTTTAGATGTTAGGTATATTAGCTATAATATACCTAATAGGTATATTAGGTATATTATATTAGATATTTATTTTAGGTATTAGGTAATTTTGAAAAAGGTGTCCTCTTCCAGAAAATGATCTGCATATAAAGTTGATCATATTGTTAAAGGGAACCTTATAAACCACTACCAGTATGTTGTCAAGCAGCTTAACACCTTCCAGATCATGTTTCTTTCATGACCCAGTGTGGTGGCATCATCCAGAAAATCAACTTTGAAGTGAGATGTAAACTGGTTGTAGAAAGTCAAGGAGACGGAGATTCTAACACTGAAGTCAAGCTCTCTCTTCTTCAGAAAGCCCCCTTTACTGTAATTCATGGTCCTGCATCCAGAGTCATCACTAACCAGATCTCCTGAATTCCAATGCATAATGTCAATCATAGAGGAGGAGGCGATCAGAGCTCCCCACCTTGACGTTAATGTTAAACTCTCCTTGACTTTATACAACCAATTTACATCTCACTTCAAAGTTGATTTTCTAGCTAATGCCATCACACTGAACCATGAAATATAAAAACTAGAAGGTATAATGCAGTTTGACAGTATACTGGTAGTGGTTTATTAGGCCAATAACTGATGACAGGTTCCCTTTAAATTATTATTAAATAATTACCCTTTTTTATAAACTAGTTTATTTGCTAGTTTATTTAATCTTATTTCCCTTATTTTATTTTCCCTTTAATTTGCCATTTGGAGTTTGAAGACAATCTTCTACACTATAGATAGGAATGGAAAAATGATATCAAGTCTTAAATTAACAATTTAGAACTTTCCAACTGAAAAACATTAAAACTAAATCTAAAATAATCAATAGTTTTTGAAAGAAGCATTCAGCATAATATAATATTATAAGAAAAATTAATTAGGGAATAAGAAAGACCCACATATTTTATACTTACAAGTGTAGAATCATGAGTTTAATTTTCAAACAAGTGGCATAAAGCTGGACACCGATCTGGCCAGTGCCGGGTAAAATCTAATTACATTTAGAAGAGAGAGTGGGAAAAAATCTTACTTTTGTCACAAAATTACACAAATCAACTGTAAATGAAACATAATTTAAAATGCATGTAGTGTACTCTGGAGAAAAGCATCCAACATAAATTGTAGATGTGAATAGATGAATATGGCATTGACTTTCCATTTATTCACAGAAAAATAAAACATGGGTAATTTTAAGGAGAACCGTTCAAGGGCGAGCAATATGGTGAATTCTCATATTTGATCTTTGAAAACTTTTGGATTTAAAGAGGAAACTGTTAAGTTAGAATAAGATTAAACCATTGGGGCTTATTTAGTAAGGGTCCGCAGATCACATTTCCGTAGGATTGTTCATCTTGGGACAGGTATTTAGAAGGGAATTGTGTCGCATGCGATCGTATTTTCGCGCAGCGTGCTGGCTTTCTTGTGACAGAAATCAGGGCAGAGAGCAAAATTTAAGATTCAAATTTTGCACTTACATACACCCGGGAACAGATGCGGGATATTGGGTGCACAATAATAGTGAATCACAGCACAGTGCATTGTCGTCGAGCAATGCACTTTCGGAATCTCTTCCGGACCGGTAAGTAAATATGCCCCATTGTTTCCCTGAAAAAGCACCATCTTTGTGCATGGTTGTGTTTGGTATTGCATCTTAATCTCATCCAAGTAAATACCAGACAGAGGTCAGACTGAGGCCACATTGACCCTTCCGACTAGTACTAACTACAGAATCCAAAGTGATTAGTTCACGACCATTGGGATGCAATTCACAGGATTACTTCAGGAAATAGTCGAAAAAACATATACCTGTCCATGTCACTTTACAGAAAGTCCTATAAAACAAAGAAAGCCATTTCTTTTTTCTCTATGATGATTTTCTGTATTTGCCCTGCCTCCTTGTTCTTATTATCCAGTCTCACTGCTCTAGGACATGCTGTGTGTGGAACATTGAGAGAGAGCTCTGTTACATCATTGGGCACTTCATGTTATGTGACTAGGGTAATGTCATCTAATGCCCTTTACCCAGTTACATTTGCAGCATTTACCCCATGTATACACTCACCGGCCACTTTATTAGGTACACCTATCCAACTGCTCGTTAACACTTAATTTCTAATCAGCCAATCACATGGCGGCAACTCAGTGCATTTAGGCATGTAGACATGGTCAAGACAATCTCCTGCAGTTCAAACCGAGCATCAGTATGGGGAAGAAAGGTGATTTGAGTGCCTTTGAACGTGGCATGGTTGTTGGTGACAGAAGGGCTGGTCTGAGTATTTCAGAAACTGCTGATCTACTGGGATTTTCACGCACAACCATCTCTAGGGTTTACAGAGAATGGTCCGAAAAAGAAAAAACATCCAGTGAGCGGCAGTTCTGTGGACGGAAATACCTTGTTGATGCCAGAGGTCAGAGGAGAATGGGCAGACTGGTTCGAGCTGATAGAAAGGCAACAGTGACTCAAATCGCCACCCGTTACAACCAAAGTAGGCAGAAGAGCATCTCTGAACGTACAGTACGTCGAACTTTGAAGCAGATGGGCTACAGCAGCAGAAGACCATACCGGGTGACACTCCTTTCAGCTAAGAACAGGAAACTGAGGCTATAATTTGCACAAGCTCATCAAAATTGCACAGTAGAAGACTGGAAAAATGTTGCCTGGTCTGATGAGTCTCGATTTCTGCTGCGACATTCAGATGGTAGGGTCAGAATTTGGCGTCAACAACATGAAAGCATGGATCCATCCTGCATTGTATCAATGGTTCAGGCTGGTGGTGGTGGTGTCATGGTGTGGGGAATATTTTCTTGGCACTCTTTGGGCCCCTTGGTACCAATTGAGCATCGTTGCAACGCCACAGCCTACCTGAGTATTGTTGCTGACCATGTCCATCCCTTTATGACTACAATGTACCCAACATCTGATGGCTACTTTCAGCAGGATAATGCGCCATGTCTAAAGCTGGAATCATCTCAGACTGGTTTCTTGAACATGACAATGAGTTCACTGTACTCAAATGGCCTCCACAGTCACCAGATCTCAATCCAATAGAGCATCTTTAGGATGTGGTGGAACGGGAGATTGGCATCATGGATGTGCAGCCGACAAATCTGCGGCAACTGTGTGATGCCATCATGTCAATATGGACCAAAATCTCTGAGGAATGCTTCCAGCACCTTGTTGAATCTATGCCACGAAGAATTGAGGCAGTTCTGAAGGCAAAAGGGGGTCCAACCCGTTACTAGCATGGTGTACCTAATAAAGTGGCCGGTGAGTGTATATCTGGTCACATGAAAACACAGCATGGCTCCATGGAGGCTTGGAATGGAGTAGAAGTTCATGAAGGCTGCTGTGATTTCATATATACAGTACATGAGGTAGACATTGCAAATGTAAATTAGATGACATTACCTTAGATGATATAACCCTGGTTACATCACATTAAATGCTGAATGCTGAGAAGAGGTATGGGATATGAGGAGGTATAAATGGGAGGCACCAGTCACGCAGGACATGCCCCTCTCATGTTAGGTAGTATAAAATAAAGTAGATTTTTTGGGATGTAAGGGGAAACAATTTTTAGCTAAAAGAAGGGTTTCATTTAGTTAATAGGGCTCTATGGGAGCCTATCAATAGTTGTCTGTGTGAAAATGTGGTGATGGGTTCTCTTTAACTGCACTTTAGTCAACCAGTCAATACAATTTGTTATGCCCCATAAATAGCCATCAGTAACACACCCTACATAGTGTTGAGACAACCAATTCCAATTGCCAGAGGAAGTATAGTGCATGGGGCAGATCCATTGTTCCCATATGCAAATGTAGAATGTCTTCCCTTAGTGAACTGAACATTCAATACCTAGTCCACTTTATCTCTATTATGAAATATTACTATTAACATATCTCATACCAAAAAAGTATGGCTGATACCAGGATATATAGAGGATGGAATGAATAGTTTTTAATGGTAGGACTGTCGCTGCAAGCCAATGGAACTCACTGTTGCGAGGCCCCTTGATGCAGAGCCCTAACAGTCAATATTTATCACTGTAAATACAGTCTGTGTGGGCCTACACTGTTCCTTCGGACACAGCTGATCTAGGCAGGTCTCGCAACACAGTTGTGTGGCACCAAAGAAGTTGGTAGATGTGTAGATCAGTGGGCATGCCAAGATAAGGGCAGGCAGAGCTTGTGGGTATTGGTCAGGGTGCACAAGGTAGTCTATTTAGGAAGAAGGCAAGCACAAGTAAAAAAATTAAAAAATATAATTTCACATTCCCTGTTTACAGTTCAGGTCTGAGACATAGTTAAGGGTAAACATCTATAGTTGTTTGTTTAGCTGTGACTTGGTATCCTATAAAACAACCCTGAGGCTGGATTTTTATGCCAGAGGGTTCATGTCTGTGGTTCATTCACTAATACATTCTAGTCTGGTTTGTCCTTTTGCCTTTTGCCTGCAATAATTTCTTCTGTTTCTGTATTTTTTACCTTGCTTTGGACTAACTTCCTTATGAATCTGTATTACTCCACTTGTCAATGTCATCTCAGTTTATCTCTACCATGTTCTTAATCTTTCTTTCTCTGTGTACCTTTTGATGGACTGGTTGTGACAGATTCTTAACATGTAGGAGAATTGGGAATGTACAAATATCTTAAATAACCCAAGGTGTTTGGTGATTGGTACACTCAAAGTTACATGAATGTGAATATATAATCAATGGCTTTTAAAAAAAAGGGTACTCAGTGTGCATGGCCTATAATCCTAAAAGTGCTAGGACCTGGGTATGGCTTCCAGTGAAGTGGAAAGAGCCATCTGGAAGAGGTATATTCCAAGCAGCTAAAGAGACCCAAAAACAGACAACTTGCTATCAATGACCACAAACCCTTCAGATGCTGAGGTCAAATGAGGCCATGGAATTTGAGAGGATACTTTCAGTTTTGTTGGAACAGAAATTAAATGAGTAACATGAGTAACATCAGGGAACTCTTCCTTTTTCCACACATTTAGGAGCCTTCTGAAGATTTCCAGACATACAGTTTGTTTACTACAACTGTGGCAGGGATCAATGTTAATACTATATTTTCTAATTTTACCAAAATTATTATTCCTAGCTTCTTAGTGCCTTGTACAAAACAGGTCATGAGAAAGTAAAATTTGTCACATAAAAAGAAAGCTACAATGTAACTCAACAAATAAAAACTAATATAGTTTCTAGATTTTTAAAGTAAAAAAAAATCATGAATATTTGGGCAAAAATGGTGATCTACAAAATCTTTGTGGATGTTATTATATATATATATATATATATATATATATATATATATATATATATATATATATATATAATTATCTATTTCATTTAACTCATCATACAAACATTGGGGATAATCCAGGCTCCTTTTGTAAATAATACTTGGGTAATAGGATGTATGTACTTATCTATTGTATTTCTATTCCATTAAGATTTAAAAAGACACAATCTTGTATTGCTACTTGCTTTGCTTTTCTTTGAATAAACATACATTATATAGCATTGTTGCCTTTAGCTCTAAGACCATGGGATTCATTCTGATCAGGTCACCATCTGCTTGAAGTTCATATGTTCTCTTATTTATGTGGGGGATTCCTTCAGGCTGAGAACATACTGACAGGTTAATTGACTTCCTGTGACAGTGATCCTAGTAGTTGTATAAAGAGGTATTGGAGCCTGTTTGTATATTGGTGTAATATCTATCTGTGAAATGCTTACAAGAGGTGGGTGCAACCACAGCCTGTCCAGCAACTGCACAACCACAACTAGGCTTGGTGCTAGCTGTCACACTGGGTAAGTGGTAGAGAACTCACCCTGCAATATCCTGCAGTCTAATGCGCTGCCTACAGCAGATAAAACTGCCCTGACAAGGGTGAACCCACTACCAGGAACTAAACGATCCCTGAGAGACCCTACAAGGTGACGGGGAGGACTTACTTTGTCTAGCTGGTGGAGTGGACAGGTAACAGAAATTCAGATATAGATCAGCTTTCACACTAGTACTCGGAAAGCCAACACAAGTCTGAGACAGGGATCAGCGGGGTCACACTGGGAGATTGTCAGACTCAGTGGTGGTGGACCCACTGAGCCACTGCGAGTGATGACGTAAGCTTTCACCTGGGAGTGGAGTATAAGTGGCATTCAGTACTAACCAGAACAACCGCAAAGCATGTTGGACTTGCTGCAGTGGGATACCACCAGATCGCTCAACAAGTGTGACTTTGCCTGGGGTTGTGGCCAAGGAGAGGTACAGAATTGGCAGGCAGAAGGACAGGGCAGGTGGCGCAGGATCAGAGTCGGGACATAGCAGAAGGTCAAGACAGGCGGCAGAGAATCGGGGTCAGGAACTGACACAGGTATCACAGTATACAGCTTTCTCTTAGGCTATGAGATACAAAGATCCAGCAGGGGGCACAGGAGGAGGCAGGCTATTTCTCAGGGCCTTTAAATTTCACAGAGTTGGTGCGTGCATACCCTAGGAGACGGGAAAGCACATGCTGGACCACAGAAGCCGATGCTGGAGCGAGGAGAGGTGAGAGAGCCTGCGGCCATCCTGGTGAGGAACACAGGGGTACAACGGTATGCCTGTGACCCAAGTGCACCTGCAACAGAGATACAGGAAACTGACAGACAAGAGGCGTCAGATGAAACTTGGTCAAAACCAAGATGGCTTCAAAGGTCAAATAACACAGAGTAGCAAACAAAATAGCAATAGCACTAGATAGTAATGAAGACTGAATAACTAGAAATGTCTAAAAGGAGTAGGCAGGTGTACAAGACAGTTCCTGAACTGCAGAGGGCAGGGTGTGGCTCAAAAATCACCTATTCTGCAAATTACGAATAGAGGGTTGTTTTGACATGGATATTACAGCAACAGTGCACAGATATATTTTTTCCCATATACTATATCATCATTATGTCTTTAACAATTTAGCTTTAAAATTCAAAAGCTCAGGAATTGACAACCAATATAATAGAATATAGGAAAAGGCTTCAGATTTACAGTTGACCCTATTACATACTATACTGTTTCCTGTGCTGTTGTTTAGAATACACTAATTACATGTATTTTAAAATACTAAACTTGTTTTTTATATTATTATGGTGTATATTAACCCCTACGGGACTCATTTTTTCAAATCTGCCCTGTGTCACTATAAGTGGTTATAGCTTTGGAACGCTATGAGATATCCAGGGGATTTTGAGATTGTTTTCTTGTGATACATTATACTTCAAATTAGTTTAAAAATTTGGATGAAATCTTTTGCGTTTAATTATGAAAGAAAACAAAATTTGGCAAAAATTTGGAAACATTCTTTATTTTCAACGTTTCTCTACTTTTGATGCAGATAGTCATGGCACCCAAATAAATTCATAACTTACATTTCCCAAATGTCTGTTTTATGTTGGCATGGTTTTTTAAGATTCCACATATTTTACTAGAATGTTATTAGGCTCAGTATTTGGGGGCCATTTTTCACATTTTTTGTAAAATCGCCAAAACCCGTACTTAGATGGACCTGCTCAACTTCTAATTAACACTGAGAGGCCTAATTAATAGGGAGACTCATAAATTACTCCATTATGGAAACTACACCCCTCAACGGATGAAAAAAACACTTTTAAGAAGTTTGTTAACCCTTTAGGTGTTTTATATGGATTAAAACAAAATGGAGGTGCAGTCTGCAAATTGTAATATTTTTTCACAATACACTCATTTTGGGGGGAAAATTAAATATTTACAATGGATCAAATGAAAAAAGGCTCCACAAAGTTTGATACCCAATTTCTCCCGAGTACATTGATACTCTATATGTGGTGGTAACCTGCTGTATGGGCACACGGCCGGGCATAGAAGGGAAGGAGGCGCCATCCAGAGCAGATTTGCTATGTCACACTGTACAGGCTATAATTTTTTTTCTTTTTTAAATATGGACCTATAGGGGTTTATTTCTTTTGCCACATGAGATGCACTTTTCTGGTACGTAATTTTGGGGCATCTATAGCTAATTGGTGAGATTTTATTAACTCTTTGTTGGTGGAGGAAAAGAAAATCATAAATTTTTAGGAAAATTTGTATGTTTTTTTTTGGTCGTTAACCATACCATAAAAATAGTATATTATTTTTATTCTATGCCTTATTCTATTTTTTTATAAAAATACCTCATTTTTATAGATTTTTTTTCCCATTTTTACTGAATAAAAAGTAATTTGGCAAAAATGTTGTTAATTTTAGCATCAACGTCTTTCATATGCATAACTTTTTAATTTTTTGCCTCACAAATCTGTTTAAGGGCTTATTTTTTGCGAGAAGGATTGTTCTTTTTAGTGGTCTTATTTCAGAGTGCATAACATTTTTTTTATCACTTTTTAGAGCATTTTTTTTATAGGGTATTAATTGAAAATTATCTTTTTTTTGGAGATTTTTTGTTTTTTTTTACGGGGTTCACTTTGCGGTTCTAATAATGATTCTATTTTATTATGTAGATTGTTACGGACGCAGGGATACCAAATATGTGGGGGTTTTGTGTATTTTATTCAATTGTACTGAATAAAAACTAATTTGGAGAAAATCTTGTTCATTTTAGCATCACCATCTTTTCATATGCATAACTTTTTTATTATTCGGCTGACAAATCTGGTTAAGGGCTTATTTTTTGCGAGAAGAGTTGTTCTTTTCAGTGGGCTTATTTTAGAGTGAATAACATTTTTAAATCACTTTTTAGAGCATTTTTTATAGGGTATTAATTCAAAAATGATCTTTTTTCGGAACGTTTTTGCATTTTTTTTTCTCCAGTGTTTACCATGCGGGTCCAGTAAACATTCTGTTTTATTATACAGATTGTTACGGACGGGGGAATACCAAATATGCGGGCTTTTTTTTTGTTTTTTATACTTTATGAAGCGTTTTTATGGGAAAGTGACATTTTAGGGGCTTATATTTTAATGTATTTATTTTTTTACCGTATATACTCGAGTATAAGCCGACCTAGACCCATAACTTTACCATCAAAAACTGGGAAAACCTATTGACTCGAGTATAAGCCGAGTATAAGCCCCCCCCCCAGTATATAGCCAGCCTGCCCACAGTAGTATACAGCCTGCCCCCAGTAGTATACAGCCTGCCCCCAGTAGTTTACAGCTTGCCCCCCGTAGTTTACAGCTTGCCCCCAGTAGTTTACAGCTTGCCCCAGTAGTATACAGCCTGCCCCAGTAGTATACAGCCTGCCCCCAATAGTTTACAGCTTGCCCCCAGTAGTATACAGCTTGCCCCCAGTAGTATACAGCTTGCCCCAGTAGTATACAGCCTGCCCCAGTAGTATACAGCTTGCCCCAGTAGTATACAGCCTGCCCCCAGTAGTTTACAGCCTGCCCCCAGTAGTATACAGCCTGCCCCCAGTAGTATACAGCTTGCCCCAGTAGTATACAGCTTGCCCCAGTAGCATTCAGCTTGCTCCAGTAGTGTACAGTTTCCCCCCAGTTATATACAGCCTGCCCCCAGTAATATACAGCTTGCCCCAGTAGTATACAGCTTGCTCCAGTAGTATACAGCTTTCCCCCAGTTATATACAGCCTGCCCCCAATAATATACAGCGAGCCCAGAATAAAAAAAAAAATAAACGTATATACTCACCCTCCGGTGGCCCCGATGCATAGCGCTGCTCCCCCGATGTCAGCGCGGGTCCTCTTCAGGCTTCCGCGCCCGTCTTCTTTCTTCTGCTGGGCGCCGCCATTGTTTTTCTCCCAGGTGGCGCCTAGTATGACGTCAGCAGCGGCATAAAAAAAGATTTTTTTTTATGAACACTCTAACAAGTGCGGCGGTCCCCTAGCGAGGCTCCTCCACCCAAGGTCAGCTACCACCTACATCCCTAAGGTACAAGATGGGGGGGGGGGGGCAGGTGGCTAACGACCCCTCCACAATCTCTGACGTATTTCGCTCCTACTACCAGGAACTTTAAAACATCCAGGGCCAGTATAAAGATATAACCCCGGAGCAACTGCAGGACAGAATTAACACATACATTACGGACACGGCACTCCCTAGCCTGGGTGATGAGGATAGGGGGGCTCTTGAGGAGGACATCACTGAGCAGGAGCTCTCAGAGGTGATAAAACTGACCCCAGCCGGGAAATCCCCGGGTCCTGACGGGTTGACCCCCGGTTTTATAAAACCCTCAGACAAGAACTGGTCCCCTTTCTTACCAGGGTCTTCAACGGGATCTCCTCGCGCACACCCCCTTTACACGTCAATCCCTTAAGGCTAATAACTCAGTTATTCCCAAACCAGGGAAAGACCATACGGTGTGTGCCAACTATCGCCCCATATCATTGATCAACGTAGATGTAAAGTTGTACTCAAAACTCCTGGCTAATCGCCTAGGGGCCATTCTTCCCTCCATCATACACAAAGACCAGACGGGCTTCCTCAGCGGGAGGGAGGCCCTGGATAAGACCAATAAGACCTTGCTGTTGATCTCCTGTGCTAAGACTGCCAGACAACTGCTATGCCTGTTGTCAGTAAATGCAGAAAAAGCATTCGACCGTGTGCACTGGGGTTTCTTCTGGGCGGCCCTAGGTTTCTGAGTATGATTAAAGCTCTATATTCAGCTCCCAAGTAAGAATAAATGGAAACTTCTCCAAGCCACTCTCGATTAAGAACGGAACCCGCCAGGGCTAACCCCTCTCCCCACTTTTGTATATTATTGTCATGGAACACCTAGCGGTGGCGCTTCGTGGCAACCCCAGTGGGCACGGTCTCCAGGTTGGATCCAAACAATATGTTGTTGTATGTATCACAGCCCCGGGTCTCCCTCCCGTCCATCTTGTTGTAGTTTTCCTGCATCGAAATCAGAAGCCCTGAACATTTCCCTCCCCGAGAGCGAAATATCCCATCTAGCATCCCTATTTCCATTCAAGTGGCAGAGATCCCACATTCGCTACTTAGGAATTGACATCCCAGCAGACCTCTCCCGTCTCTACAACCTCAACTACAAAACCCTCCTGGATCGCATAATACGTGACCTGGCCAGATGCCACAACAGTAGCCTATCATGGTTCGGTCGGATTAATGTCCTGAAAATGGACATAATGCTCCGGTTCTTATACTTATTTCAAACCTTGCCGATACGCCCCCCAGCTCATTCTTTACAAGTCTCAAAGCGGCTTTCTGGAGATTTGTGTGGGGAGGTGGGACAAGCAGGATCAGCTACTCCACATTGGCTAGACCCAAAATTGCGGGTGGAGTGGGTCTTCCTGACTCCAAACTTTACAACTCCGCATCGTTGCTCATGCGCATAGTAGATTGACATTATCATAAAGCAACCAAGCAATGGGTGTCTCTGGAAACAGACCTTACTCACCCCCATTTGCGCACTGGGGGTCCCCTCACCCCCCTAGACTGCAGGGCCCCCTCACCCCCCTATTTAACAACCCAGCATTCCCCCCAGGGATGGGGAGAGGGAGATTCCTGTGTTGGGAAGCGGGAGCAGATATTTGTATGGGCCGGGTAGTGTCCGGAGATACCCTACCCTCCTGGGACTCTTTGAGAGCCTCTATCCCAGACACTCCACTGTCCTGGCTGGAGTACCATCAGCTAGCATCATATGTAAGCTCAGACACCAACTCTTGTTTTGGGGCATCCCTAACCGGGTTTGAGGCACTCCTTAGACCTTCATCACCCCCCACGTCTTGTCTCAGCTATACGCTATATTGCTCGCTGAGTCCTCTCGGGGGAACCCAGGGTTTGCGTCAGCGTGGTAGACGGACTTATCAAGCACACTCACGGAAGCAGAATGGGACAAAGCCTTCTTATTCTCCCATAAACTCCCTCTGCCCTGCAGCGCTCAGGAGAAGAACTATAAGATCTTATCACGATGGTACAGGTGCCCCCTCACGCTCCATAGGATCTACCCTAGAGTCTCGGAGCTCTGCTGGAGGTGCGGTGCGGCGCGACAGAAATCAAGGGGCGTGGCCATCGGAAAACCCGACGGATTCGGAAAAACCTTGAATTAAAAAAAAAAATTGTGTTGCAAAAATAGCACTCACATACACCGTAACGAAGGAGGTGAATTTCAACAAACTCTGCTGGACTTCAGTGCAGCGGCGACACCTAGTGGACATCGGACGCACGGACCTTAGTGAATCCCGGCAGGACCTGAATCAGCATCGGAGAACGCACCGCTGGATCGCGAATGGACCGGGTAAGTAAATCTGCCCCAATGTACCATTAAACCACTGGAGTGATGGTTTTTGGATATAGGCCATATATAGATATTGCATTAGAAAACAGACATTTGCAGTTAAAATAGTCATTTAGCACATTAACAATGTATAGAGTGTATTTATTATTCATTTAATGTTAGCTTCATTTAAAGTGTGCTTCATTGAAAATGTGCTTTTCTTTCAAAAATAAGGAAATATCTAAGTCACTCTAAACTTTTCAGTGGTAGCGTATATTTTGTCCTCCTTCCACTGGATTAGCATCAGATGAATGAGATTGTAGGTGGACTTTATGGACCTGCATCCTTTTTCAAAGTTGAAAAAAAATATACTACAATATGCTGATCATTTATCCCTTATAATGGAAACATATAATAAGTGGTAAGCAGTTAAAACTAAAGGTCAGTATCAAATAGGTGCATACATGTGTGCTGCTTATTAGAGATGAGCGAACATACTCGTCCGAGCTTGATGCTCGTTCGAGCATTAGCGTACTCGAAACTGCTCGTTGCTCGGACGAATACTTCGCCCGCTCGAGAAAATGGCATCTCCCGCCGTTTTGCTTTTTGGCGGCCAGAAACAGAGCCAATCACAAGCCAGGAGACTCTGCACTCCACCCAGCATGACGTGGTACCCTTACACGTCGATAGCAGTGGTTGGCAGGCCAGATCAGGTGACCCTGGAATAGACTAGCCCCTGCCTGCGCTGCTCGGATCATTCTGTGTCTGGATGCCACTAGGGAGAGAGCTGCTGCTGGTCAGGGAAAGCGTTAGGGTGTTCTATTAGAATAGTGTTAGGAAGGAGTGCTTCTTCAAGAACCCAGCACCCCTTCTTAGGGCTACAATAACGTTATACATTTTTTTTTTATTTGCTTGTGGCTGGGCTTGCTGGCACTAGTAGTGCAGCTAGTACCATATTGTGAGGAATTTGCAGGGGGACTTGCTACCGTTGTGTTTAGCTCTTAGTGACACACATATCCACCTCAAACACCAAAGTGGGACAATTTATTAGGGGTTTGATTAGAATTAGGCAGAGTCTGCTGATTTTTTTTTTTTTTTACCTTTATTTCATTTTATAGCTCAAACTCATCTTGCAAAGCAGTGTGCTTTCAGTGTAGGCTAGAAAATAGCCATAGGAGAACCCCAACGGCTTACTTAGGCCTACAATAGCGTTATATTTTCCTTTTTTTTTGTTTGCCTGTGGCTGGGCTTGCTGGCATTAGTAGTGCAGCTAGTACCATATTGTGAGGAATTTGCTGGGAGACCTGCGACCGTTGTGTTTAGCTCTTAGTGACAAGCATATCCACCTCAAACACCGAAGTGGGACAATTTATTAGGGGTTTGATTAGAATTAGGCAGAGTCTGCTGATTTTTTTTTTTTTTACCTTTATTTCATTTTATAGCTCAAACTCATCTTGCAAAGCAATGTGCTTTCATTGTAGGCTACAAAATAGCCATAGGAGAACCCCAACGGCTTACTTAGGCCTACAATAGCGTTATATTTTCCTTTTTTTTGTTTGCTTGTGGCTGGGCTTGCTGGCACTAGTAGTGCAGCTAGTACCATATTGTGAGGAATTTGCTGGGAGACCTGCGACCGTTGTGTTTAGCTCTTAGTGACACGCATATCCACCTCAAACACCGAAGTGGGACAATTTATTAGGGGTTTGATTAGAATTAGGCAGAGTCTGCTGATTTATTTTTTTTTTACCTTTATTTCATTTTATAGCACAAAGTCATCAGGCACAGCACAAAATCCAGTTGTGTGCTGTCAGTGTAGGTTAGAAACTAGCCATAGCAATAGGATAGCATCGTTTTGTTAAAAAAAAAAAATTAAAATAAAAAAAAATAAACACAAAAAAAAAAAAAATTAAAAGTTTACACTTTAATTTGGAAAATGTTTAACCCGAGGGCTAGGGGTAGAGGACGAGGGCGTGGACGTGGGCGTCCAACTACTGCAGGGGTCAGAGGCCGTGGTCCTGGGCGGGGTGAGACACCACCTGCTGATGAGGGAGCAGGGGAACGCCGCAGAGCTACACTCCCTAGGTTCATCATGTCTCAAGTTACTGGGACTCGTGGTAGAGCACTGTTGAGGCCAGAACAGTGCGAAGAGGTGATGTCGTGGATTGCGGACAATGCTTCTAGCCATTTGTCCACCAGTCAGTCTTCCACGCAGTCCACCCATGTCACCGAAATCAGCACTCCTCCAGCTCCTCCACCTCAGCCTCCTTCCCCCCAGTCTGCCCCCTCCCAGGAAAATTTGGCATTTGAACCGGCATACTCTGAGGAACTGTTTTCTGGACCCTTCCCACAGTCACAAACCACTTGTCCGGTTGCTGCTGAGCAATTTTCCGATGCCCAGGTTTTCCACCAGTCGCAGTCTGTGGGTGATGATGACATTATTGACGTAGTGGAAGAAGTGTGTAAAGAGGTGTCGGACGATGAGGAGACACGGTTGTCAGACAGTGGTGAAGTTGTTGTCAGGGCAGGAAGTCCGAGGGGGGAGCAGACTGAGGGATCGGAGGATGATGAGGTGACAGACCCAAGCTTGGTTGATAGGCCGGGTGAACACAGTGCTTCTGAGACGGAGGAGAGTCCTATAGCAGAACAGGTTGGAAGAGGCAGTGGTGGGGCCAGACGGAGAGGCAGGGCCAGAGCTGGTGCATCAGCGCCAAATGTTGCTCCCGTGGCGAAGGCTAGATTTTCAGAAGCCTGGAGGTTCTTTAAAGAAACACCGGATGACCGACGGACTGTGGTGTGCAACCTTTGCCAAACCAGGATCAGCAGGGGTTCCACCACTACTAGCTTAACTACCACCAGTATGCGCAGGCATATGAATGCTAAACACCCCACTCAATGGCACCAAGCCCGTTCACTTCCGGCCGGGCACACCACTGCTCCTTCCCCTGTGTCATCTGCTAGTCAGCCCCCTGCCCAGGACCACGGCCCAAACACCTCCCGTGCGAAAACCCCATCTTCGCCTTCACGATCCTCCACAGCATCCACCAGCGTTCAGCTCTCCATACCCCAGACGCTGGAGCGCAAAAGGAAGTATAGCGCAACCCACCCACACGCCCAAGCCCTCAACGTCCACATCTCCAAGTTGCTTAGCCTGGAGATGCTGCCCTATAGGCTGGTAGAGACCGAGGCCTTTCGAAACCTCATGGTGGCGGCCGCACCTCGGTATTCGGTCCCCAGCCGCCACTACGTTTCCCGATGTGCCGTCCCAGCCCTGCACAAGCACGTGTCAGAGAACATCATCCGTGCCCTGACAAACGCCGTTTCTGACAAGATCCACCTGACCACGGACACGTGGACGAGTGCTGCCGGGCAGGGCCACTATATATCACTGACGGCACATTGGGTTAACTTGGTGGAGGCTGGGACCGAGTCTGACCCTGGGGCTGCTCATATACTGCCGACGCCGAGGATTGCGGGGCCTACCTCGGTCCAGGTCTCAAAGGTCTACTATGCCTCCTCCTCCTCCCACCCCTCCTCCACCTCCTCCTCCTCCGAATTACCATCCGTGGCACCATCAGTCGGTAGCTCTAGGCACAGCAGCAGTGCCATCGCTAAGCGACAGCAGGCGGTGCTCAAAGTGTTGAGCCTAGGCGATAAAAGGCACACCGCCCAAGAGCTATTACAGGGCATCACGGCGCAGACTGATCTGTGGCTGGCACCGCTGAACCTGAAGCCAGGCATGGTTGTGTGTGACAACGGCCGTAACCTGGTGGCGGCTCTGCAACTCGGCAGACTGACACATGTGCCATGCCTGGCCCATGTGTTAAATCTCATAGTTCAGCGTTTCCTCAAGACATACCCCAATCTGTCTGATTTGCTCACGAAGGTGCGCCGCATCTGTGCGCATTTCAGGAAGTCCAGCACAGATGCTGCCACTCTCAGGGCAGCGCAGCGCCGCCTCCAACTGCCCGCTCACCGACTGTTGTGCGACGTTAATTCAACATTAACCATGTTATCCAGAGTTTACCAGCAGCGCAGAGCGATTGTAGACTGCCAGATGTCAACTTCCACCAGAACTGGTAGTCAGGTCAGTCAGCTTCCTCAAGTCTACAATGAGGAGTGGACGTGGATGTCTGATATCTGTCAGGTGCTGAGTAACTTTGAGGAGTCAACACAGATGGTCCGTGGCGATGCCGCCATCATCAGCCTCACCATCCCGCTGCTTGGCCTGTTGAAAAACTCTCTGGTCAGCATGAAGTCGGAAGCTTTGCGCTCGTCACAAGAGACGGGGGAAGAAGATTCCCTTGTTGATAGCCAAAGCACCCTTAGGTCTGTTTCTCAGCGCATATCGGAGGAGGTGGAGGAGGATGAGGAGGAAGAGGAGGAGAATGTTGGCGAGACAGAAGAGGGGACCATTGTTCAGTCCTTCACTGTTCAGCGTGTATGGGCAGAAGAAGAGGAGTTGGAGGAGTTGGAGGAGGAGGAAATGGGCAGTCAGGCCAGTGAGGGGAGTGAATTCTTGCGCGTTGGGACTCTGGCGCATATGGCAGATTTCATGCTAGGCTGCCTATCCCGTGACCCTCGCGTTCAAAGAATTTATTCCAGCACCGATTACTGGGTGTTCACTCTCCTGGACCCACGGTACAAGCAAAATCTTTCCACTCTCATACCTGGAGAGGAAAGGAGTGTGAGAATGCATGAATACCAGCAGGCCTTGGTGCACAAGCTGAAACAGTATTTCCCTTCTGACAGCGCTAGCGGCAGAGGGCGTACTTCTGCGGGACAAGTAGCGAGGGAGAGTAGGCGAGCAGGCAGCTTTTCCAGCACTGGCAGGGGTACGCTTTACAAGGCCTTTGCCAGTTTTATGTCACCCCAGCAAGACACTGTCACCTGTCCCCAGTCTCGGCAGAGTAGGGCTCATCTTTACAGAAAGATGGTGAGGGAGTACGTAGCTGACCATACCATCGTCCTAAATGATCACACAGCTCCCTACAACTACTGGGTTTCAAAGCTGGACATGTGGCACGAACTGGCGCTGTACGCCTTGGAGGTTCTTGCCTGCCCTGCCGCTAGCGTTTTGTCCGAGCGGGTTTTCAGTGCAGCTGGTGGCATCATCACCGATAAGCGTACACGCCTGTCGATTGACAGCGCTGACAGGCTGACGCTTATCAAGATGAATAAAGCCTGGATTTCTCCGGATTTTCATTCTCCACAAGGTGAAAGAAGCTCAACTTGAATAATGTATGCACTCCTCCTCCTCATTGTCCTCCTTCTCCTCCTCTTTGTACACTAAAGCATAGGAAACTTGCTATTTTTTGCCAGGGCAACTGGCTCTAGCTATAGTACTCTATGTATTTAATTTTTCTGGAGGGCCACCTACCCGGTCCTCTGTTTTAAGCAATTTTTGGGAGTGCCACTTACAGGCACTCAATCTATTTAATTTTTCTGGAGGACCACCTACCTGTTTCTCTGGTTTGAAAACTTTTTTGGACTGCCACATACAGGCACTCAATTTATTTAATTTTTCTGGAGGACCACCTACCTGCTCCTCTGGTTTGAAAACTTTTTTGGACTGCCACATACAGGCACTATCTAAATTAAATTGTCTCCATAGCAGCCTCCACATGTCGTCTTTTTAGCTGGCTCCACACGTTGTCTCCATTGCTACCTCCACACGTCATCGCCATAGCTGCCTCCAAAAGTCGTCCATATAGCTGCCTCCATACATTGTCTCCTTATCAAACGAACTGTGTCAAGCAGAATTTTCAGGTGTTTCACCAGATACATAGTGGAACTCGGCCCATCTGTCGCCGCCATGCTGGAGACCTGAAGTTGCAATCATAGCAGCGCAATATGGATGCCCCATACTGTCGCTCTTAATCATGGAACCATTTCCGTACAAACAATTAAAAATAGAACCACTATGCTATTCCATTATTCCTAGGTGAAATATTCAAACGACCCGGCCTGATTTGAAAATTATAATTTTTTCAAAGTAAACGCTTCTGGCCCCCAGGCCCATTTTGGGTGGGGAGGTGCCGAGAGACAGGGGCTTGGACAGGCGAAAGCTCGCCTGGCAGTGGACCGCCAGCTCCATCCCAAGATTAGGCAGCCTCAGAGGCATCCATGCATGCTGCCCCTGCTGTTTCCTGTCCATTTTGCCTCCACGATCCTCCACAGCGTCCACCAATGTCTCATTTCAACTCTCTATACCCCAGACGCTGGAGCACGAGAGGATATGCAGCACATCATCCCCTTATCAAACGAGCTGTGTCAGGCAGAATTTTCAGGTGTTTCACCAGATACATAGTGGAACTCGGCCCATCTGTCGCCGCCATGCTGAAGACCTGAAGTTGCAATCATAGCAGCGCAATATGAATGCACCATACTGTCGCTCTTAATCATGGAAGTCGTCTCCATGGCTGCCTCCACATGTCGTCCCCTTATCAAAAGAGCTGTGTCAGGCTCATTTTTCGGGTGTTTCACCAGATACGTTATGGAACTTGGTCACTATGTCGCCACCATGCTGTGTTATCGACTAAATATACCGTCAACCTTTTGTTCACATAGGAAATCATTTCACCTCCTTTGGTGAAACCTGAGTCCATTTAGGGTATGTCGCCATGAGACTCTCTAGCCTGCCACTGCTGCCGCTGCCTCTGCCGCTGCCTCTGCCATCCCCTATAGTGTCAGGGTCAATTATTGGATGTTTTAGATGCTATCTAGCCTCATTCGGTCACTCTGTTATGACCATGCTGTTGCCCATAATTTTGGCATAATGGTGCGATTAAGCAGCCTCAGAGGCATCCATGCATGCTGCCCCTGCTGTTTCCTGTCCATTTCCGTGGTGTTTCCATCCTTTTCTGAGGTTCCCAGGTGTTTGGCCAAGCTTCTCTGTGCAGAGCCTTGGTCCCCTTGAAAAATGCTCGAGTCTCCCATTGACTTCAATGGGGCTCGTTATTCGAGACGAGCACTCGAGCATCGGGAAAAGTTTGTCTCGAATAACGAGTACCCGAGCATTTTAGTGCTCGCTCATCTCTACTGCTTATCCGTTAGTGAGCAAAGTTAAAAATTAAATCCCCCTTCTCTTTCTCTCTGTAAAGCATAATTAAGCAGACTTCACAAACATGGGAGCTTTGGGGGAGAATAATATCATATTAAATGTCTCCATTGTGTTTAAATTCTACTAAAGTTCTCTTCTGACTAATAATAAACAAGATCATAGATGTGAGCTGCATCTTTTCCTTCTTGTGCAGACCATTAGCACTCACTATAACCTAAATCACTGAATGCAAACATTGGTTTAATATTAACAACATTCATTTGTTGCGGCAAAGCATCCCATGTCCATAATCTATTACCTACCAAGTTTGCAATGACGCATGATTTGGTTTGGCACATTTGGCACTTTTACTATCTTGTACTCTGAGCAAACTACTGTAGATGAAGAATGGAAACGCTGTCTAGTGCTGTGGTGCTGAAATACTGATCAGTATTTGCACAAACAACCTAATACCAGTGAGTGCTGTGCTCACCTAGAGTTTTTACTACATGGTAAAACATTTTACATGGCAAAATTCATGGTACTTCATTAAAAAATTAGTTTGTAAAGAAACAGACTACTAAGTGCCCCTTACTTCTACGTTGCTATGGCAAATCTGTCTACCAGACTGAACATGGGTTCTCTCTCCTGTTTGTTACACAGCTGTGAGTGTTAACCCCTTCTGCCCTCTAAAAATGTATGATTGTTCTCTCTAACTCTATAAATGCTTAAGGAAATGGGAAAGCAGCACAATTGTAGAATAAATGGGTACATGCTAATAAGAGCCAGGCATTCAGGTCCTCCACTGCTTGAGAAAGGTTCAGGGTGAGCCAAAACGCGCAGCACTATGAAATAAAGATATCACCTTTTTTACTCTTTATTGGCCGTGTTGGAGTGCTGCTTTTTTGCTTGTACATAATCCTACAAAATGGTTACAAAAATGTGGGTGCAAGATCTACTACCCCTACCTCATAGGGAACAGAAAATGTAGGATAAAAAATATAGAATAGATCTGCAACATCCCAATGCGTCTAAGTATAAGACTTATTTTTATGTAGCCAAGCCTCATTTCTGTACCCGAATGGAATGGAGTTGAGTGCCAAATGTCTAGCTATCTAAGTGAAAAAATGCCATTGTACTATATACATTATTGTGTTTTCCAATTTAGATGGTTAAAGAGAGATCCTATATCAATTTTAGATGAATAATAGACTTTTGATGCTGATATATGTTGATAACTTATTGATATAATAAACGGCATGTTTAACACCGATCGCGGGTGTTTTCACAGCTGCCGGCAGCCTCAAAAAGATAGCGGCGCATGGGTGCCGCCATCTTACCTGGGATCGCCGCTCCCCGTGACGTAATCGGGGGGCGGCGATCCATCTCCATGGTAGCCTCGGGTCTTCCGAAGACCAGAGGCTATTTCGTTTTAACCCCTTCATTACAATGTGCTTATAGCACATTGTAATGAATGAGGAGGAAAATCCCCATATACTGCCATACTGTATTATGGCAGTATATGATAGGATCGATCAGACAACCTAGGGTTAAAGTACCCTAGGGATTTTGAAAAATAATAAAAATAAAAATAAAAAAAAGTTAAAAAAAAAAATTATAATAAAAAAACCTAAAATTTCAAATCACCACCTTTCCCTAGAACTGACATAAATATAAACAAACAGTAAAAATCATAAACACATTAGTTATTGACGCGTCTGAAAATGCCCGATCTATCAAAATATGATAACGGTTTTTCAATGCGTTTAACCTCATAACAGAAAATAGCGCCCAAAGTGGAAAATGGCACTTTTTTGCCATTTTGGAAAATATAAAAAAATCTATAAAAAGTGATCAAAAGGTCATACAGTCCTAAAAATTATATCATTGAAAATATTATCAAATTTCACAAAAAATTTCACCACCCACAGCTCCGTCCAATAAAGTATAAAAAAGTTATTAGCGCCAGAAGTTGGCAAAATCAAAAAAATAATTTTTGTACAGGAGGTTTTAATTTTTGTAAATGTATGAAAACATTATAAAACCTATACAAATTTGGTATCCCCTTAATCGTACCGACCCAAAGAATAAAGTAGACATGTCATTTGGGGCGCTCAGTGAAAGACGTAATATCCAAGCCCACAAGAAAATGGCGCAAATGCGTTTTTTCACCATTTTCACTGCATTTGGAATTTTTTCCCCGCTTCCGAGTACATGGCATGGAATATTTAATACCATCACTATGAAGTGCAATTTGTTACGCAGAAAACAAGATATTACTCAGATCTTTACGTGTAAAAATAAAAAAGTTATAGATTTTTGAAGGTGGGGAGTGAAAAATGGACATGAAAAAACAGGAAAGGAAAGTATCGCTGATTGTGCATCCCGAAGGCAGCATCAAGTATTGACATTAAGCAAGCAGACAAAACTCACCAGAACCCTCATCTCTTAGTTTTATTAAACAAATCTGTCTAACCAAAGTGTGTAAACTGGGTTAAATGTCTTAGAGTCCATGGTATAGCCATGTCTAACAGTGAACAATCTCATACCAATATTTACACTACCCAGAAGAGCCTTTCTATAGGATGGCAGCGGAAGCAGTCTATGCCTTGTGGCAAAATCACTTCTATATAATGTTATTTTTGAAGGAATCTAACATTCCCATCTTATTTGGTAATGTATTCATTGGTATAGCCCCAGCCGATGTTCTACAGGTAAACCATGTGTCAGCTTCTTGGTTTAAGAAAAAAAAAAATCTATATTTTCATCTATGTTAAACTTACAAAGTAAAACTGCAAAATATATGAGGATCCATAAAGTGTTCACAGCTCCTCTATCAAGCGCTTATGTGACAAACAGCCTTGGGGCTAGAGGAGGATGAAAATAAGTACAGATGTTACATTAGCAGCTCTTGGATCATTAGGGACCCTTCCCATCCACACTGATTTCCATCTTTCTTCATTCATATAAATTATGCAGGGATGATTCCCTTATGTCCTCACGTAACAGAAAACATATTTTTAGATACCAACTCGTACACTAAAATATTCTTATTTATCTTACATATGTCGAAGCAGAAGAAATCCATAAGGGACTTATTTACTGGGAATCTTTGTACAGATGATAATGAGTCTAAAGCAAATATGTGCATAGCTTAAAACAACACACATTTTATGGAAATTGTTATCTATGGAAAACCTTTCCTATATGGAAGAACACTAAGGCTTAGTATTCCACTTTTGAGAGCAGCGGTTTGGGCACTTAGTCTTCTCTTCATTCTGTATTTGGAAGACGCTAAGAACATAGGCAGCCATTTTGAAGAATACAGAGAGTAATCTTTGGTTAATTGATCACCCAACTTCATAGAATTATTCACAGAATCTATTCAGATTTTTCCTCTTCAAATGTTTGTGAACTTGGCATATTGATTAAATTAAGTAACGACAAAGGTCCATGAATCCATCCTATAACCCTGTAGTGTTGATCCTAAAACTGAAGCCAATGAGCCCAATATATGTCAGAATCACTATTTGGCATCCTTTCCATATCTAAGAGACACAAGTAAGAACATCTATTTTGGAAGCTAGGAATGCAAACCACTGGCATCAAAAAGGTTGTTTGGAGGTTGAAAAACATGGATGCTTTCTTCGAAAAAAATGCCCAACACCTGACCATCATTTGTGCCTGTATTCAGCTCTATTCATTTCTATGCAGCTGAGTTGCAGTACCAGCACAAACCAAAGTTAGGTGTCTTTTTCAGAAGAAAGCATCCATATTTTTGAACCTCCGAACAACACATACAATGTCCTTTTGAGTTTTCATTTATTTAAAAAGAAAGGTAAAATTGAAAAAAGATTTAAAGAATCCAAATTCAATTAATAAAAATATTGAAAATGATTATATTGAATATTATAAGACATGTAACTTCATAGAGGGGGTCCTCAACATTTGATCACCATAAATGGAAGAGATTAAAGATGGGCAACTCAATTCTAACAAAGTGGAATTCGGTCCGAATTTCACCGAAAAAATCGAAGCTTATGCTGATTTGTGGGGACAAAGTCCCCCCCCCCCCCCCGCTTTTTTAGCTAAATGGCCATGAGCACAACGTGTTACATGCGGCAGAGAACTCCCCATGAAAGGAACACCCTCAATGACATCTGCAGATCTGTAAGCCAATCAGCGACCGCCAGGCTTATGTGATGTCCCACAGCCCTATAAAAACTGTCAGCCATTTGCAATCTCGGCATTTCACACTGCATGTGCTGTCTGTAGTGTCCAGCTGCTTCTACTGTACTGTGCTATAGCGATTTCTGCTCCAATCCCAGGGTGTGCGTTTAGGGGGATCTGTATACCCCATATAGCAATATTTTTTGTTACTGAAGCCACTAGGAAGAAATCTGTTTAATATTCACACATGTGCTGTAGTGATTTCTTCTCCTCTCCCAGGGTGTCTGTTGTAGGGTATCTGTATAACGCAAATTCCCATACTTTTGTGTTGCTAAAGTTGAGAGCAAGAAATATGTGTCAAATCCAAGTAGTTTATTAACCACTATGTCAGACAGAAAGGTGGCAGGTGGAGCAGGCAGAGGTGGCAGCACAGTAAGGGGATGTCGCAGCAGGGGTGACTCTGTGAGGCCAGAACTGCCGTTGTCATCTAGTAGCAGTGTGTAGATCAACAACCCAAAGGTTGTTTATTGGTTGACTAGGTCACTTAATTCCTCAAATATAATATTGGGGTAGACCTGGAAGCGAGAGGAGATATGCACAGAGTTATATGTGCTCTCCCTCTCGTGATTGAATAGGTTAACAAAAGACAAGAGATACGAGCGCTCTCCTTATGCATTAAACGATATATGTCATGATAAAATTCCTCCTTTGTAAGCGATTGGACTCTTACCTGGTGTGGTGGATCAAAGTGCATATATGATCAATTCCTGAGTATCCTGGCAGCTTTTCCACAAGCAGGTCCCGTCCTCCGTGTTCCAGGGGCACCGGTGGATGGTTTTCAGAGATGTGCAGGTACTGCTGGTATTCCAAGCTTGTATATTGGTAGCGCCTCAAAAGGATATCTCGGACTCCCGTTCTTAAAATCAAAATCGTGCTTTATTTCAATAAAAGCATAAATAAAACATTGCGACGCATTTCTGTTCTGAACTAGAACCCTCTTCAGGCGGATACATAAAACACACATTGTATTGTTGGACATAAATACATACACACTGGAAATCTGACCTCTGGTGTCTCTGGATTGCATCCGGTTCGGACAGTTACCGGGATGCAAGGTCATCAATCAATAAAACTGTGGAAGTAGTACACGTCACTCAATGTTGGTGGTATGGGTGCACAAGTAGGCTGCAACACCTCTCAATAAATCTTGAAAAAAACTTGGCACTCCTGTGATACTTGATTTGCATATTTTATTATAGTGAATCGGCACTGTCCAGAAATTGAAATATATAAACAAAATAAATACATACATCTCAGTAATAAGCAAAATAATAGGTATAATTAACAAAAATAACAATAAAAGGATCATGATGAGTGTAAGCCAAATGTGATGGTGGCCTCGATGGGTATCGTGGATGCTGCAGTGGACATAACCATCCAGGGGTGAAGACACGGCCACTAATGAGGTCTAGATAGATGATGGTGAGAACTATATTAGAAGATAAAAAAGGGGATCCAAGTGTACAGGCACAATGAAACGGAATGTTAAGGAAGCATAGAGAGGAACCAAATGTACAGGCAAGATGCGATAGAGCAATAAGGAAGTATTGAGAGGATATTGTTTGTGTCCAGCAGGTGTATAAAAAGGTATCAGTGGTGTGATATCTGGCAACGTGGTGTCCAGTAATGTAACCCTATACTGTCCCAGGGCGAAACTGTCTTACCGGATTGCTGGGCTTGCGGTGGTGTGAATACGGTTCTATGACCGTTGTGGCGCTTGGGGAGCTGTGGAGCGCGGGAGATCCCGCTGTAGGCTGGCTGCGCTGGTGTTATGTCATGGATGGCGGGTATTTAAGCTGTGGGACCGGAACCGGAAGTGATTTTCCCGGAAGTGACGAACCGGAACCGGAAGTGGCATTCCAGCTATGCATTCCAGCGTGGAACGCGGAAGTGCATAGAAGCCGGTAAAAAAAAATAAAAAATAAAAAATTATTGGGAGGAGCTGTGTATGATATGGAGGTGTAGTGCCACTGAGTGATGATGATTGTGTGTGAAGTCATGGCAATGGTGCCTAGGAGAAGAACAAAAAAAGGGGACAGTACAGGACAGAGATAAATTATACCTTAGTGATGCTGGTGTCAGACTATTGAATCTGTAAATAGAGCAAGACATGTTAATGAGAATAGTGTTCAAACATGGATGTACAATTTACTGTCCCTGTAGCTCATATTCCCTGTTTAGTCCATTGGGGGACATAGCATCAAGACTATGTATCCAGAATGCTTCGCGGAGACGGAGTTGTTTAACTCTGTCCCCTCCGCGTCTTGGAGCTGGTACATGTTCCACTACTTGGAACTTCAGCTGTGAGATCCTGTGATTAGCCTGTTCAAAATGATGGGGTAAAGGTAGCAGCAGTTTCTTGCAGCGAATATCGGACTTGTGCTTCGAGATGCGGTCCCTTATATGTTGGACGGTCTCGCCCACATATATGAGGCCGCAAGGGCATTTTATTACATAGACGACAAAAGAGGAATTACAGGTAAAATAGTCATTAATTGGGTATGCTGTACCCGTGCGTGGGTGGTAGACCTCGTCTCCTTTTTGAACATTATTGCATTGGCGACAGTTGAGACATGGGAAAGTCCCATGTTTGGGTGTGTTCAAAAACCGTTGTCTTGTGTTTGCCTTAGTGGAGCCCTCGTCCGCCTTGACGAGTTTATCCCTCAAGTTAGGTAGTCGCTTAAAGCAAGGGCGAAATGGAGTGGAGAATTCAGGAATTTCAGGGTGACTTTTGGTGAGGATTGACCAGTAATTACGTATGGATTTGTGAATCCTAAAGACTGAGGGATGGTACTGATGTATAAAGTTGATGCGTGGGGATTGGTTTGTGGGTCTTTGTCTCGGCTGTATGTTAGTTTTTAGGGTATGTTCAGGATAGCCCCGGGCTCTGAACCTGTTATGCATCTCCTCTGTGCGTTTCTCTTTGAGGATGGGGTCAGATAAAATTCTGTGTACTCGTTGGATTTGGGAGTTGGGTAGCGAGTTCTTACATGAGCGGGAGTGGCAACTGGAGAAGTGTAACAGACTGTTCCTGTCGGTGGGTTTTGTGAAGAGGTCTATAGTGAGATTACCACAGGGGTCTTTGATGATGGTAGTGTCCAGGAAGTCAATGTTAGTAGAGCTGTAGTTAATAGTGAATTGAAGTTCAGGCCAGATCTCGTTTATGTATGTGTGAAATTCGAGGAGGGAGTCAATTGGTCCCTCCCATATGCATACAATGTCGTCAATATATCTTTTCCACAGTAGGGCATGTTTCTGGTAGGTGACATTGGGGTATATGAAGCGATGTTCGAAATCTGACATGTAGCTGTTAGCATATGGGGGGGCCATATTGGAGCCCATGGCCGTTCCCCGTATCTGTAGATAGAATGTGTCCTGAAACATAAAGTAATTTTCTTGTAGGATAAGTGTGAGGAGGTCAAGGCAAAATTGTTTAATTTTTGGTGGATGATGCAAATTGTCCAGTAGGTGTGCTGTAGCGTAGATACCTTTGTCGTGCTGGATGCTCTTGTAAAGACTTGAGACATCCCATGTGACAAGAATGGTGTCAGGTGGGATCTGTTGTAGGTTATGGATGTGTGTCAGGAAGTCATTGGTATCGAGGAGAAAAGAGGGTGTTGTCTTGGTCAATGGTGTCAGTATTTTTTCCACGAAGATGGCCAGTGGTGAGAGAAGGGAGTCAGTTGATGCGACTATGGGTCTACCGGGGGGTTTGTCCAATCTTTTATGTATTTTAGGTAAAATGTAAATGACTGGAATGATGGGATTTTGTTTGTGTAGAAAATTGTATGTCTTTTGATCTATGGTATGGTCGTGGAGGTATTGGTCTAGGGTGTTTGTTATCTTCTGGGACAGTATAGTAGTGGGATCTCTAGAGAGTTTGCGGTATACGTTAGTATCGGATAATTGGGAGAGTATTTCCTCAGTATAATCCTTCCTGTCCATTACGACAATGGCACCACCTTTATCGGCTGGTTTGACTATCAATTTTTTATCCTGGATGAGAGACTCTAAGGCTTGGCGGTCTGTGCCTGAAAAATTACTTGGGTAATGTAGGAGACCCCTTTCTATGTCACGTTTAAATTTAAGAAAATCTTTGTTAACTAAGGATATAAAATTCTCAACTGCGTGGTCGTTTTTGGGTGGTGAAAAGCTGCTTTTGGTGCTGAGGCCCAGATCACTTAGTCGGATGAGGGCTGATTGGGAATCCTGGGGGGTCCAAGTGTGAGTGGTTTCAGTGGAGAAGAAAGCCTAAGTCTCACGGTTCTGTAGAACCGTTGCAAGTCAAGTTCCAACTGAAATGTATTAAGTTTTTGCGCTGGGCAAAAGGACAATACTTTTTGCAGGAGTTCCATTTGCGCAGGACTCAGGTTGGAGGAGGAGATGTTCACTACCAGGGGGGTGGGGGGACTGGTGGTGAGAATGTGGTTACCTGCGATCGAGCTATTACCTGCGATCGGGTCGTCATCGTGGGTCCTTGTGCGACGGTGGAATTGTCCTCCCCTCCTCGTCTTGGACGTCCTCTTCTCCAGTCGTGCTGCCCTAAAAAACGTCCCCTCTGCTGGAAAGACCCATAATAATCTGATCCCGAGCTTGAGGATTCCGCTGAGCCTCTGTGTCCTCGGTGATAATGACTGCATGTAGTGCTGTAATCCTGCCATCTGTACACTCTATCTAGTAAGTAATCTTGGGTATCCCTGATGAATTTTTCACGTTTCTTTTGTTCGGATTCACTCTTTTTTTTTTTTTTTTGTTCTTCTCCTAGGCACCATTGCCATGACTTCACACACAATCATCATCACTCAGTGGCACTACACCTCCATATCATACACAGCTCCTCCCAATAATTTTTTTTTTTTTTTTTTTACCGGCTTCTATGCACTTCCGCGTTCCACGCTGGAATGCATAGCTGGAATGCCACTTCCGGTTCCGGTACGTCACTTCCGGGAAAATCACTTCCGGTTCCGGTCCCACAGCTTAAATACCCGCCATCCATGACATAACACCAGCGCAGCCAGCCTACAGCGGGATCTCCCGCGCTCCACAGCTCCCCAAGCGCCACAACGGTCATAGAACCGTATTCACACCACCGCAAGCCCAGCAATCCGGTAAGACAGTTTCGCCCTGGGACAGTATAGGGTTACATTACTGGACACCACGTTGCCAGATATCACACCACTGATACCTTTTTATACACCTGCTGGACACAAACAATATCCTCTCAATACTTCCTTATTGCTCTATCGCATCTTGCCTGTACATTTGGTTCCTCTCTATGCTTCCTTAACATTCCGTTTCATTGTGCCTGTACACTTGGATCCCCTTTTTTATCTTCTAGTATAGTTCTCACCATCATCTATCTAGACCTCATTAGTGGCCGTGTCTTCACCCCTGGATGGTTATGTCCACTGCAGCATCCACGATACCCATCGAGGCCACCATCACATTTGGCTTACACTCATCATGATCCTTTTATTGTCATTTTTGTTAATTATACCTATTATTTTGCTTATTACTGAGATGTATGTATTTATTTTGTTTATATATTTCAATTTCTGTACAGTGCCTGAAGAAGGTCTGATGTTATAAGAAACGTTGCATTAATTTTGGTTTGCCGATTCACTATAATAAAATATGCAAATCAAGTATCACAGGAGTGCCAAGTTTTTTTCAAGATCAATCAATAAAACAACAATATCGGTAAAAGACATATCGGGGATTATCATAAGCAAGATGGGACAAGAGAAGAGTCACATGCTTCACAATAAAAATGTAGGGATATATGTTTTATATATCCGCCTGAAGAAGGTTCTAGTTCGGAACCGAAATGTGTTGCGAAGTTTTAGTTATGCTTTTATTGAAATAAAGCATGATATTGATTTTAAGAACGGGAGTCCGAGATATCCTTTTGAGGCGCTACCAATATACAAGCTTGGAATACCAGTAGTACCTGCACATCTCAAATATAATATTGGACAACCACAGCCAAGAGTCTGTGGGTTCGTCAGATACAATAATTAGTTGGCATGGCAAAGGAGCAGGTCCGCGGCCCTCATTTGTCCTCAACCAGCCTCTGTCCTGTTCTTTTCCCACAGCCAGAAAGCTACTAGGTGGTCTTGGCTCATCGCCACTATACAGCGAGGAGGAAGTGTTTGAGGACAGTCAGCAGCTGCTTGGCAGTGAAGAGGTGGGGCAGACATCTGCTGCTTCGTGCAGTAGGCAGGCTGTGCATAAGACACCATTGAGGAGAATAGCAGTGACAGGGAAACACAAATTGATGATGATGTGGCTGATCACACTTGGGAGCCGAGTGTAGCAAAGGATTCATCATAGTCGTGCAAAGAGAGTTTCAGCTTGCGTGTCAGGCAGCGGAGCAGGCAGCAAGTCGCTACTGTGGCTGTGAGTCAGCAGGGTGGAAGTAGTGAGAGGACAGGAACTAAACGGCTGTGGGGTATAAACCCCGCTTCAGCGGTCCAAGTAGGCAGTGGTACAGGGGGTCAGCAAGGCAACGGCGTTAGTAGTCACTCACTGCAGAGTGTTGGCAGTAAAATCACCACCTTGGCGGTGTGGCAGTTTTTTGTAAGACACCAAAGGAGCTGAGCGTGTGTATATGCAGATTACAAAGAGACAAATCTATGCGTCCATCCATCCTAAGGTGCAGAAGTTGACCATGCTCTTGTCCAAGTTGTTGGTACTGCAGTCTCTCCCTTTCCAAGTCGTGGGCTCTGCACCCTTCAGAGACCTTATGGCTTGTGCCGAACTGAGGGGGAGAGTTCCAAGCCACAATTTTTTTTCCAAAAAGGCACTGCCAGCCCTACACAAATATGTAAAACAGAAGGTGGGCCAGTCCTTGAGCTTATCGGTTTCTTCCAAGGTGCAGCATGGACGTGTGGGCTAGTACATGTCCTTTATGGCCCACTGGGTGAATATGCTTCCTGCCCAGCCACACCAACAACTTGAACAAAAGACGCCGCTTTCTCCTCCACGTTGTCAAACTTCTGCTCCTGCGCCAGTGTCTGCCACCTCCTCCTCCTTCTTCACCACCACCTCAGCCTCCACAAGTCTAAGCGCTGCTCCATCATACCACATGTGCAGGGCACAGCGTCAAGCAGTTCTACACCTGGTTTGCCAGGGCGAAGTCACACAGGGGAGGAATTGCTCCAGGTCATGCAACAAGAAATCAATCTGTAGCTTTCTCTGCGACAACTGAAAATCGCAACCATGGTGACAGACGTGGAAGGGAATGGGGGGAAAATGGTGTCCGCGCTGCAACGAGGAGGGATGGCCCATGAGTTCTGCATGGCACACGTGTTCAATCTGGTTGTCAACAGGTTCCTCAAGTCTTCAACCCATCTGCAAGACATTCTAACAATGACCAGGAAACTGTGCACGCACTTCAGCCATTCTTACAAAACCAAGCACACCCTCCTCGAGTTGCAGTGTCAGAATGGCCTCCCCCAACATAGTCTGATATGCAATGTTTCCACCCATTTGAATTCCAGCCTCCATATGTTAGACCGCCTGTATGAACAGAGAAAAGCCACTAATGATTTTGTGATTATGCAAGCAGACCGGTGTACTCCCCTGTGTAACTTTGATGTCAGCCACTGGCAGCTCATGCGTGACACCTGCCGTTTGCCCAGACCCTTTGAAGAGGAAAAGTTATTTGTCAGTTGCAAGGTTGGTGAATTTGTCAAAATTCATTTCGTCCCGATTCGCCAAATTTTTCGGAAACATTTGATTTGACCCGAATCGAATCAAAATGAATCACGTTAAAAAAAACATTTCCTAGCTGCAGAGAGCCTGTAGGGTTTTGTAGAACATTGTGCCATGGTTAAATATGCATAGGGAGCGTGGTTTGGTCTTCAAACAATGCTGTGTTTTAGTATGACACGCACATGACAGCAGGCCAAACAGAGGCCAACTTCCCCAAATAAGCAAAGCGGGAACGCAGCCTGACATGGTAACGTCTGTGCCATGACGAAAGGACCCAGCTTAGGCCCACTATAACATCAAAGAGTGCACTCTTTTTACACTGACATCAGATGATTCCATAGATTACGACAGAACCTGTTCTGCTAAATGCGGATACATGTGGAAAGCCCCCCAAAAGAGTGCAGAGAATGTCGGCAGTAATTTTGCATTGACATCACTGATCGTTTTGCCCTTCTTTGCACGCGTCAGTGTCCTCTTTCAAACGGTCAATAATCCATCAGTACAAACAGGAGTAGAAATGAGCAGAAAATGGGATGCTTGCATGTCCTTTGTGTTCTGTATCCACTCCTGCTTTTGGCTATCAATCCTGAAGCTTTTCAACAGATGAAATGAAGGGGAAAACCAAACATAGTGGCAACGTCATAGAGTGATGGAGGGTGAAAACAGCATTATGGAAATCACAGGGTGTTCCAGGGAAACAGCGGTCAGTTGGCAGCAGCATGAGTAGGCTGCAGAGTGGCACAATGACAAGTTATGGAGGTGGCAGAAACATGGTAAGCCACAAAGTGGCCCAATTATAAGAGTGGCGGCAGCAGAAGCAGCAGCAGGAGCCCACAGGTGGCAGCAACATGGTGTCAGCAACAGGGATAGCCACAGAGTGGCACAATTATTTAGTGTCCAGGTGGCATCAGCAGCAGGATCCCACAGGTGGCAGCAACATGGTGGCAGTAACAGGGAAAGCCACAGAGAGGCACAATTATATAGAGTGGAGGTGGCCTCAGCAGCAGCAGCAACAGGAGGCCACAAAGTGGCACAATGATAAGAGTGTGGAGGTGGCGACAGAAGAAGCAGCAGCAGCAGGAGTCCACAGGTGTCAGCAACATGGTGTCAGCAACAGGGAAAGCCACATAGTGGCACAATGATATAGTGTGAAGGTGGCATCAGAAGCAGCAGGAACCTGCAGAGTAGCACAATTATATAGTTTGAAGGTGGCATCAGTAGCAGCAGCAGCAGGAGTAGCACAATGATATAGTGTGAAGGTGGCATCAGAAGCAGCAGCAGGCGCCCACAGAGTGGCACAATGATATAGTGTGAAGGTGGCATCAGAAGCAGCAGGAGCCTGCAGAGTGGCACAATGATATAGTGTGAAGGTGGCATCAGAAGCAGCAGCAGGAGCCCGCAGAGTGGCACAATCATATAGTGTGACTGTAGCATCAGAAGCAGCAAGAGCAGCAGAGTGGCACAAGATTATAGTGTGAAGGTGGCATCAGAAGCAGCAGCAGGAGCCCGCGGAGTGGCACAATGATATAGTGTGAAGACAGCATCAGAAGCAGCAGCAGCAGAAGCCCGCAGAGTGGCACAATGATATAGTGGAAAGGTGGTATCAGAAGCAACAAGAGCAGCAGAGTGGCACAATGATTTAGTGTGTTGGTGGCAACAGAAGCAGCAGCAGTAGCAGGAGCCCACAGAGTGGCAGAATGATATACAGGCAGTCCTTGGGTTACATACAAGATAGGGTCTGTAGGTTTGTTCTTAAGTTGAGTTTGTATGTAAGTCGGAACTGTATATTTTATCATTGTAATCCCAGCCAGAACTTTTTGGTCTCTGTGACAATTGCATTTTAAAAATGTTGGATTGTCATAAGAATCAATATTAACACTAAAGCTTCATTACAGACACATTTGATAACTGTTACAGCTGATGATTATAGCCTAGGTCTAAAGTACAATAAATTACCAATATCCAGAGGTCCGTTTGTAACTAGGGGTCGTATGTAAGTCGAGTGTTCTTAAGTAGGGGACCGCCTGTAGTGTGAAGGTGGCCTCAGAAGCAGCAGAAGCCAGCAGAGTGGCACAATGATATAGTGTGTTGGTGGCATCAGAAGCAGCAGCAGCAGCAGGAGCCCGCAGAGTGACACAATCATATAGTGTGAAGGTGGCATCAGTAGCAATGTGCGTTATACATATACCCCACAACTGACAGTGTAATTTTAGTGAAAATAACTGTATAAACTACGTGGATTTCACACGTAAATCTGGCTGTAAACTAGAGCCCCCAAAAGGTATTGCAATGTGCTTTATACAGATACCCCACAACTGACAGTGTAATTTCAGCGATAATCACTGTATAAACTACGTGGATTTCACACGTAAATCTGGCTGTAAACTAGAGCCCCCAAAAGGTATTGCAATGTGCTTTATACAGATACCCCACAACTGACAGTGTAATTTCAGCGAAAATCACTGCATAAACTATGTGGATTTCACACGTAAATATGGCTGTAAACTAGAGCCTCAATAAGGTATGGCAATGTGCGTTATACAGGTACCCCACAACTGACAGTGTAATTTCAGCGAAAATCACTGTATAAACTGTGTGGATTTCACACGTAAATATGGCTGTAAACTAGAGCCACAATAAGGTATGGCAATGTGCGTTATACGGGTACCCCACAACTGACAGTGTAATTTAAGCGAAAATCACTGTATAAACTACGTGGATTTCACATGTAAATATGGCTGTAAACTAGAGCCACAATAAGGTATGGCAATGTGCGTTATACAGATACCCCATAACTAACAGTGTAATTTCAGCGAAAATCACTGTATAAACTATGTGGATTTCACACGTAAATATGGCTGTAAACTAGAGCCCCTAAAAGGTATGGCAATGTGCGTTATACAGATAACCCACAACTGACAGCTCACTACTGCAGATGCATGAAAGTAAAACAGATTTCTTCCTATTCGATTTTGTCACTAAATAGAACTGCTATTTGGGGTATATAGAACCCTCTTAGAGAACAGCGAGGGATTGCAGCAAGAATCGCACAGTAAAATAGCAGCATGCAGTATACAGAGGAGATGGAGGCCAGGAGTCCCTCAGAGTCACTTGCGCAGATGGCCTGCAGCATGCTGCCTTGCCTAACTAGTGACACCCGAATAGACAACATCTGGCATAGGGATGAATTTTGGCTCTCCACTCTCTTGGACCCTCGCTACAGGTCAAAAATGGGTGACTTTTTTCCATCTGTCGAGAGAGAGGAACAACTGGCACACTATAGAGAAATACTGAAAGGACAGTTGGCCGCTGCCTTTGTGCACCATTGTCCATCCTCTGTCAGGTATGACCAATGGATTCCTGGCAGTGATTGCTCATGTACTACTGCCACGGCTGCTGTGGGGAGATGGGGGGGAGGGGAGAAGCAGTAGCAGCTCCATCAGCAGCAGCTTAAGTCTGGAGTCCTTAATGAGTAACTTCCTTCACCCACCTAGTGAGGAGGGTAGCTGCCACCAGCAGCAACAGCAGGACATGGAGCAGACCCTGTACCAGCAGGTGGTGGCCTACTTGGAAAGCACTTTACTACCCCAGGTAGAGGAACCCTCTGGACTACTAGGCAGCCAAACTTGATTCGTGGCCGCAACTTGCGGAGTTTGCAGTAGAGAAGCTGTCCTGTGCGGCCAGTAGTGTGGCATCAGAGTGGGTGTTCAGTCCAGTGGGGGCCATCGTTACTCCAAGAAGAACCCGCTTGTCCACCCATAATGTGGAGAGACTGACCTTTGTCAAGATGAACCAAGCTTGGATTGGCCCGGATTTCAACTCCACAATGCCTTATGCATCAGACTAGATCAACCATGACGCCTCCCCCAAATGTATCATTGTGCCACTCTGTGGGCTCCTGCTGCTGATGCCACCTCCACATTGTATCATTGTGCTACTCTGTGGGCTCCTGCTGCTGCCACCACCACCACGCTATGTCATTGTGCCACTCTGAGGGGCTCCTCCTGCTGATGCCACCTCCACACTGTATCTTTATGCAACTCTGTGGGCTCCAGCTGCTGCTGCCACCTTCACACTGTATCATTGTGCCACCATGATGCTGCCACCTGTGGGCTCCTGCTAGTGCTGCTGCTTCCGCCACTTCCACACTGTATCATTGGGACACTCTGTGGGCTCCTGATGCTGCTGCTGCCGCCATATCCATGATGTATCATTGTGCCACTCTGTGGGCTACTGCTGCTGCTGCTGCCACCTCCACGCTGTATCATTGTGCCACTATGTGGGCTCCTGCTGCCGATACCACCTCCACACTGCTCCTGCATCACTGTGGGTTCCTGCTGCTGCTGCTCCCGCCACCTCCACGCTGTATCATTGTGCCACTCAGTGGGATCCTGCTGCTGCTGCTCCAGCCACCTCCACGCTGTATCGTTGTGCCACTCTCTGACCTCATGCTGCTGCTGCCACCTTCACACTTTGTCACTGTGCCACTCTGTAGCCTACCATGTTGCTGCCACCTCCACACTATATCATTGTGCCACTCTGTGGGCTCCTGCTGCTGCCGCCACCTCCACACTGTATCATTGTGCCACTCTGTGGCTTATAGCCAACTCTACACTATATAATTTTGCCACTTTGTGGCTTACCAGGTTGCCGCCACCTCCACACTGTATCATTGTGCCACTCTGTAGCTTATCGCTACCTCCACACTGTATCATTGTGCCGCTTTGTGGCTTATCAGGTTGCCGCCACCTCCACACTGTATCATTGTGCCACTCTATGTCCTCTTCATGCTGCTACTAACTGACCACTGTCTCCCTGGAACACCCTGTTATTTTCATAGTGCTGTTTTCACCCTCCACTGCTCTATGACGGGGTCACTATGTTTAGTTTTCCCCTTTATTTCATCTGAAGTAATAAAAAGCCTCAAGATTTATAGCCAAAAGCAGGAGTGGATACAGAACACAAAGGACATGCAAATATCCCATTTAATGGTCATCTCTGTTTTGGATCCACTCCTCTTTGTTTTTGGTTTTAGCAATACTTACGATGGATAATTGACCGATTGAAAGCGAACACTGATGGATGAAATGAAGGGCAAAATGATCAGTGACCTCAAAGCAGAATTACTACTGACACCCTCTCCACTCTTTTGGGGGTTTTCTACATGTATCCGCGTTTAACAGAACAGCTTCTGTCATTATCTGTGGAATCATCTGATGTCATTGTAAAAAGAGTGCACTCTTTGATGTTATAGTGGGATCTTGGCCCTCAGCTCAGTCCTTTCGAGCTGGCACAGACGTTACCGTGACAGGCTGCATTCCAGCTTTGCTTATTTGGTGAAGTTGGCCTCTGTAAATGCACATGGTATTGAAGAGTGAAGTGATTCTAAGAGCGCCGGCTGTCATGTGCGTGTCATACTAAAACACAGCATTTTTAGAATACCAAACCATTCTTCCTTTACATATTTAAGCATGCCACAACTTTCTACAACACCCTACATGCTTGTCACGATTCGATTCGGGTCGAATTGAAATTTTTCAAAACATTTGGGGAAATTTCAACAAGTTCGCCCATCTCTAGAAGAGATGTTTCTGCTCCTGTATTGGGCTGAAACAAATACAAATGGGAATGACAATGGATATAGTCATAGTAATACTGTATTTCCTTTTGGTTCGCGTATAATGAGTGCTGGCTCCTTCTCTCATTCCTGACCAACATCTTTGTCTCAGTTATATTAAATTAGCACTTTAGAGTGAAATATATAGAGCAACGCAACACACTGTACTTGGAAAAGAATTAACAATAAAGAAAATAACCCTCATTATAAACAACAATTGCTGCATGTGTCCAGAGCAGTGGTGTGATGTGTGTGGAGAAATGGAGACAAGTAGGAGGCCAAAGACTGATTCTGTTGAAGTGTCACGGGTGCTCCTGCATCCTATGCACCCATGCACCCCTCTGTTCCCCTGCACGGACCCGGCAGCCTGACTCACCTGACCGCACTCCAACAATGTCTCATGGGGTCCTACGTGCTTCCCCGCCTCCTAGGGCGTCCGCACCAGCTTGCGGCTGATTGGGGCTGGTCCTCCATATATAGCCGGCCTCTTCCTGCAAACCCCGACGGATCTTTGTGCTCTATGCCTCCGAGAAAGCTGTACCTTGTCACGGGTGTCACCGCGATCCATGCCGCGGATTGCTGGCACACCCTTTCCCATCTCGGTGCTGTGGTCCCATCTGCCGCTGTCCTGCTCCCGGCCCGGACTATGCTCCTTCTAAGCCACGCGCTCCCGCTCCTAGGGCCTTAAAGGGTCAGTGTCCTCCTGATTGGAGCTCATTAATCCGGCCTCACCCTTTTATTCCGGCGCTTCCCTTCCTGCCTTGCCAGATCTTTAGCATTCTAAGAGGAACTTCCAAGGTTTCCACACCTCGCTTCTCACAGCGGTTCCTGTTGAGGAGAAAGCCCTCCCAGCGATTCCAGACGCTCCTGTTCTTCTAGCGTTTCCAGATGCCTCCGTGTTCCTGTGTGTCTCCCAGTGTTTCCAGACGCTCGTGTCCTCCAGCGTTTCCAGACGCCTCTTTGTCTCCTGTCTCCAGTGTTCACAGATGCTCCTGGTGGCTCCCGTGTTCCCAGCGTTCCCAGACGCCTCCAAACCACCAGCTCTCCTCCAAGGACCTCTCCATTCCTGTCCGCCTGGGTTGTGTGCCCGTTGCTGCCTGCCTGCCGTGAGTTCCAGCTCATCCTTCCAAGCCTTACTCCTGCTGTCATCGCAGACTCGGACTGTGTCTTGCTACCTCTGTTTTCCTGGCTGCCACAGCGGGTCTACTCGCACCCCTGGAACGACCTGGTGGCACCCCGCAGCAGCAAGACCATCCCCCTTTGCGGCGGGCTCCGGTGAAGACTAGTTGCCACTGGTCCTGGGTTGCATCTAGCTCCATCACCTCCCGCAGTGGTCCAGAGGGTCCAGAGACTCTCAAACAGTTGGCCCCTCCGAACTGTGACATACCTTACTGCCTCTTTGATTTCCGTTGTGACATCCTGCTACCTCCCTGACTCTGATCCCATGATGCCTGTGCTGACCTCCTGCATGTCCACGACTCTGCAACTTGCCTTAGCCACCACCCCAAGCAAAGTAGCGCCTGTGGAGCGACCTGGTGGTATTCTGCCGCAGCAAGTCCAACCCACTTTGAGGCAGGCTCTGGTTAAAGCTGGGTGTCACTTATACCCACGCTCCCAGGTGTCGGCTAACATCATTGCTTGTGGTGGTTCAGTGGGTCCACTATCCATAAATCCTGACACTAAGCATTAGAGGCGAGTGGTAGGCTGATTTTGTTGCATGCAATAACCAGTAGAGGCCTTAGTGACGGGTTGGACCCCCTTTTGCCTTCAGAACTGCCTCAATTCTTCGTGGCATAGATTCAACAAGGTGCTGGAAGCATTCCTCAGAGATTTTGGTCCATATTGACATGATGGCATCAAACAGTTGCCGCAGATTTGTCGGCTGCACATCCATGATGCGAATCTCCCATTCCACCACATCCCAAAGATGCTCTATTGGATTGAGATCTGGTGACTATGGAGGCCATTTGAGTACAGTGAACTCATTGTCATGTTCAAGAAACCAGTCTGAGATGATTCCAGCTTTATTACATGGCGCACTATCCTGCTGAAAGTAGCCATCAGATGTTGGGTACATTGTGGTCATAAAGGGATGGACATGGTCAGCAACAATACTCAGGTAGGCTGTGGCATTGCAACGATGCTCAATTGGTACCAAGGGGCCCAAAGAGTGCCAAGAAAATATTCCCCACACCATGACACCACCACCACTAGCCTGAACCGTTGATACAAGGCAGGATGGATCCATGCTTTCATGTTGTTGACGCCAAATTCTGACCCTACCATCCGAATGTCGCAGCAGAAATCGAGACTCATCAGACCAGGCAACGTTTTTCCGCACATACTGTGCATTCAGAGATGCTCTTCTGCCTACCTTGGTTGTAACGGGTGGCGATTTGATTCACTGTTGCCTTTCTATCAGCTCGAACCAGTCTGCCCATTCTCCTCTGACCTCTGGCATCAACAAGGCATTTCCGCCCACAGAACTGCCGCTCACTGGATGTTTTTTCTTTCTCGGACCATTCTCTGTAAACCCTAGAGATGGTTGTGCGTGAAAATCCCAGTAGATCAGCAGTTTCTGAAATACTCAGACCAGCCGTTCTGGCACCAACAACCATGCCACATTCAAAGGCACTCAAATCACCTTTCTTCCCCATACTGATGCTCGGCTTGAACTGCAGGAGATTGTCTTGACCATGTCTACATGCCTAAATGCACTGAGTTGCCGCCATGTGATTGTCTGATTAGAAATTAAGTGTTAACGAGCAGTTGGACAGGTGTACCTAATAAAGTGGCGGTGAGTGTGTATATATATATATATATATATATATATATATATATATATATATATATTCCCCTCCCTTTCAAGTCTTCAGTTCAAAACTGCTGACTCAAAAAGGTGCAAGGACTATTTTTTGCATTTTGCTGCTTTTTTCCCTCCTGTAATGAAAGTTTGAGAAAGCTTTAAGAACTTACAGTAGACATTGATCTGACTAGATTGGCTTCCTTACATTTAAGCACTCAAATATCAATTCAGTGAGCAGATGTGGAGGTTTGTCATCTCAGTCGTAAGTGTTGCTTTTTATACATTCTGTTACATTACTTCAGTTTAACAGCCCCCAACATCACTTTCTCTCACATTACATTATGTATACAAAGCTCACTCATTGCTTAATGAAAATAATACAAATTTTGAACGTATGTTGTCTTCCTTTATCAAGATCACTGCTTGCAGTCAGTGTTGCAGTTATTAAATGGAATAATATTAGTGATGAGCAAACTCAAAACACACAATTTGGGTCTGTACTGAATTTGGCGGGTTCAGCACCCTCAAATCCAAGGACTGAACAAGTTGAGCTGTTTGGGTTCTAGGTCCATGTTTGGTAAAAAGTGCAAAGTTGCTTGATTGCTGCTAAAGCAGTCTAGGCATATTACTCTGTAGTTTAAGAGCAGGGTCACACGTTCAGACATCATTATAAACAAGACATGTCCAGAGAGAGATTGCTGCTCATCATAGGGTCAGACAGACAAGCAGTAATTGTCCTGTTCAGGGCACTTAGGTGTATAAAGGAAGCTCCTGTTATAAGGTATAAGTGGAAATCCGAAATATATATAAAAAAGTGGAAATTTGATACAAGACATGTAATACAGTAAATCATGTAGCCAGCACACCATATACAACATATGATCAAAAACAAAGAACAAGTTGGTGTGTAAAGGCTAAGTAGTGTATAAATTTTATTTCATTCCAGTATATAGAAAACACACACAAATGATGCCATGCATCACATTTCATAAAAGCATTTAAAAAGTGTACAAAATACACATAGACAAAAGACAAAAGACACATGTAAGCAGGGGCAGCAATGATACACTTCCTTAAGTTCCCACTGGGTTAATACAATGGAAGCTAGTCCTGAGTCAGTAGGTGCCTTGGCTTGCATTCTGCCCCAGGCCAGGATTGCCAGACATCACTCCTTGCCTTCAGTTGCCTCCTCTTCCAACTCAGCTTCCTCCTCTTCTGTTTCCTAATACAGTCAGCACTCATCCAACAGGACCACTATTAGCAAAGCCATGTGGAAAAGCCACCAGGGAGCTGTGGACTGGTATCAGACTCATCTGACTGGAAGCAGACAGATGAGACCTTGCTGCTGCAGAACAAATTGGTGAATGACAACAGCCAGAACCTAGTAGCAGCTTTCATCTGAGCCAAGTTGACGCACATCACATGTTCAGTATTCCATAAGTGCGTGGTGGTGCAAAGCGTCCTGGCCAAATAAAAAGAGCTGCCGTCTTCGCATTTTAACCGTCTTCGCATTTATACCCTGCTGCCTCTTGTCTATCTGCACTGCAAAAGAACTTTGGCCTGCCCACCCACTGCCTCATATGTGATTTACCAACTAGGTGGAATTTGAATTTACATTAACTGGAAAGGGCATGTCAGTACCTGCAGGTAATTGAGGAATTCCAGCTCCAGAAATGCTGGGTAAGTGGAAGTAGTGATCAGCAGCACTTAACCAGATATTTAGACCACTTTGCAAGGTGTCAAGTCTCTGCATTAATTTATACCCCCGTTCTCTCTTTTCCCCACAGTTTTTTGAAATGTCCCATCAAAACCTTAATTGGCAAATCCTGTGGTTCTCTCTATAGAAATGTATGGCCACTGGGAGATCTTTTCTTATTTTTTGATATCAGTTCATGTGCTGATGAAGTCACTGGCTTATTTCCCCTGCATAAAGTGCTGTGGTAGGACACTGTTCATACATAATAAGGTACACCACATTGGAAGACCTCCATGAAAATCTCCCCTTGATCGTATGTACCTGCTGTGAAAGTGATACAGGCACATGGTCACATTTAGCAGGCAGGGTGAGGTGTCATTTTCTAACAGGGGCTTCAGGGCACTCCAGACAACAAGTTGTTTCAGATTTGGTGGTTGCCGGAAGGAATGCAGAGGAGGGACTGAGAATATTTTTTTTAGTCTTGCATCTACTGTAGTCTTTATAAAGAATCATTTGGGGTACCCTGGCATTTTCAAAGAAGGATCTCCAATTGGGGGCTGTAGGTGGCTACTAGGGACGCTCGGATCTCCTGGTGGATCTCTTTATATGCAAGTAAGCTTTCTCTGTTGGTGGCTGTTGCTTTGCTTATTTGATTGTCAGTCACTTTTGGTTAGTAGCCCTACTGGGGAAATTCAGACCTAAGCTCCAATGATGTGTTTTTCCATGTCTGTCTTGTCTTAGCGGATATGGAAGTAACGTATAGCCTGATTGTATACAATGGATTGCCTTGTGTGTTTGGGGTGGAATCTGTCATTTCTCAGGTAGGTTGTTTTGTATGATGGTTTGTGGTATACAAACGCATCTGATCTCCCAGGATAGTTTTTCAGCGTTCCTGTGAATTCACTCTTGGGGTCATTAGCTTGTCCCTTGGCTGTTTTGTAGATCAGTCCTGTTCTCCCCATATTTGCTCCATCCCATGTGTCTGGTTTTCCTCCTGTCTATGTCTTCTTTTTGTTAGATGTTTCTTTCAAGTTTTACATTTTCCCCTTCTTTCTAAGTACAATTGTAGTGTTTGCTTATTTGAACTATGCATATTACTCTGATTCAATGTAAGGCTTCATTAGGCCCTTAAATTGTGCTATGATGTATGTTTTATGGCCTTCATTCATTTTACTGTTTTTGGAAATTAAAATTTTTTTTATGGTTAATTTTGTACAATAAAGCTGTACATGTAATAAATGATTGATAATTAAATAAAATCTTATTGAACAGAAATATTGTTGCTTATTCTGCAAGTAGTTACTAAAACAAGTAGGCCGTTATGAAATAGTTATTTTTGGAGCTTTTGGAAAAAGATCTCATTTATTGTTTAAACATTTATACACCATTTTAATATAAAAAGTTATGATAAGTGGCAAAGGTTTTTTTCCATAGTAAACAGCAAGCCTACAAGGTGTGATTTTAAAAGTAATACATTTGATATGAAATTAGCAATCACTGCATTTCTTCTCATTTTGTAATTGGTTTTATTGTTTTATTTCATTTTCAGAACCGAAAACGGATATATCACATACAAGTGTTCGCTCTATGCGTTCATTCATTTTAATTAACACAGTTGGCAGCCCTACTTTTATGTGTGTAGATTGCCCGAGTTGAACGAGTACAATGAAAGCAAATCAATCATACAAAAAAAAAAAAAGTTAAATTAAGCGCTAAAATACAGAATGTACTTACTATAGTAATTAGCAGGATTGCTTTCAAGTTGCGGGAATTCAAGATACACAGTTAATTATTAGTTTTTGTTTTATTTCCAGAAATTGCTTTAACAAAACTTCTTCATCAATCCTACTTCATTCTTTAGTTTCTTGTTTACTAGTTTTATTCTCACATCATTTTGCATGGAAGTGGGCAGGTTGCATAAATTCGGCAATTGTTAAGGGGAAAAGGGGAAAGGGGAAAACGAATAAAGAATAAATAAAACATCTGGGTGTTATTTATAATTGATTTTGTGGCTAAAAGAGCCAAAGCAAATTCAAATGGTTTTTTTTTCAAGGGCCTTTTCCCATCACTGCTGCAATTGTTTTACTATTATTTAACAAAAATCCAAGAGAGATTTATTAAAGAGCCAACACCACTTTACCAAGTCTGTAGGGCAACAGAGCTCCAGAGGCAGACAGAACTATCACAAGTAGCCTATTCATGATAAATAATCCCCTATGTTTTTTTATTTTGACCTATGGGCAAAGTTCTTGTGCCCTCTACCATCCCATCTGCAGTAGTTTCATTTCACAGTGATGTTCAACTAAATCAATTGTGCTATATTACTTTGCTATTGTATAGCATTGCTATATTCAAAATGTTTCTGTAATCCCTTATTTGTCACAAAATGTTGGATTAGTATTTAACCCCATAGCGCAATAGGACATACCCTTACGTCTTGTTGCACATGGCGGCTCACGGGCTAAGCCCTCTTCATTCATACAATGAAGCTCGCAGGTGTTTGCCCTTTGATTGCCGCCACTGTCTTGGCACACCATCGTTGCTCCCTGTGATGTCATCGGGGAGCACCGATCCGTTGCCATGACAGTCTCGGGTCACACGAAGATCCGAGGCTATCATGTTTTAGGCAATCTATTACAATGTGCGATTTGCACATTATAATAGATGATGTGCAAAATCCCCATATACTGCCATACTGTAGTATGGCAGTATAGGGTAGGATCAATCAGACAACCTAGTGTTAGTATGCTACCACAAAAAACGGAGTTACAACGTTCTTTTGTAAAAGCAATAAATATCAACCTTTATTTGTTACACAAGACAACACATAGTTGTATTATCATAAAATAATTGATGTATTTACAGAGGAAATTCAAACAAAAGGTCCGATGAGACAGAGAACATATGACTGCATTACAGGGTTAATTATTTCATTCTATGGTTCACACATCAATAATTGCTATTGTTACCACAGTCATGCATATGAAGGGATAGCATAAAGTGTGCCCCAAATTATGAGATTCACAAGTAACAGACAAGTGTTAAATTACCCTAGGGAGTTTGAAAAATAGTAAAAGAAAAATTAAAAAAGTAGAAAAAAAAATTATATTAAAAAAACCTAAAAATTCAAATCACCCCCTTTCCTTAGAAGTCATATAAATAAACAGTAAAAATCATAAACACATTAGGTATCGCCATGTCTGAAAATGCCCGATCCATCAAAATATATTAACGTTTTTTCACTGCGTTTATCCCAGTTAGGGAATATAGCGCCCAAAGTCGCAGATGGCATTTTTTTTGCCATTTTGAAAAATATAAAAGATTCAATAAAAAGTGATCAAAAGGTTAGAATATTAAATACCATCACTATGAAGTGCAATTTGCTACGCAGAAAACCCATACACAGCTCTTTACATGGAAAAATAAAAAAGTTATAGATTTGTGAAGGTGGGGAGTGAAAAATAAAGACACAAAAACGAAAAAACCCTTAAGGGGTTAGACAGGGGTAAATATAGATTAATTAATGATATGGGCAATTCATGTTTTGCATTGAGCCACTAAATTTGTTTGTCTACTGTTTGTATTTTCCAAAAGGCTATATGGAAGATACAACCTGTTCCTTATCAAGCTATACTTCTAATCTCCATGCCCTTAGGATTATAACAATTCTTGGTGTATTATGAAACAACTGTAGAAGAAACCCAGAGGGTAGATAAAGGATGTAGAGGATGGTGGATGCAGTAGCAGTAACAGTAAGGCTGATAGCTCCCTTATGATGTCATTTAAACATTTAAGAGTTAAGACCCATGGATGCTGGCACCAATCCCGGTGTTACTGTTAGAGGTGCGGATTCAGTATCAGAACCCAGTCCTGAACAGATTCTTAAAATCTGGTCTGCTCATCGCTAGTCCCTGTCAATCTCTCCCACAACTTTTGGCTGCTGGTCGCACTTGTGTTGGGTGTACTTTGTCTCTGATGGTGGTTGAAAAGGGCCCTTAAGGTTCTTAAGTGGAGCAATAACACAGGGACATAGAGAAGATAAGGCAGGGAGTCAAATCTAGAACTTGCTCGAACAAAACCAAAACTGTTCAAACCTTTTACACAATATGACGGCACAAAACTTTTAGTTTGGCTGACAGGAGACCTGAAGGGTTATGATGTTCCATTAGATGCCAGTTCCACTTCACAGCCCCCTTCAAGCCCACTTGGTGTCGAACTGGCATAAGAATGGATATAATATTTCAAGGCTTTTATGCCAGACTGGTGTACAAGCTCTTATAATCCCTCCCCCATTGTCTCAATCTCATTCCAGTTAAGAGATAGAATAGAAAGGAGTAACATCTTTGGAAAAACTTAAAGATGAACCAAGCTGTTGCCATGTCTCCAGCAAATTGACTTCAAAAAGTAGCATGGTGATTACCCCAAAATATGTTTTAATTTTACACAATCTGACTTTTCTTTTTGTAAGGTAAATGATAGCAACATTGTCCCATATCTTGAACAAGAATGGCTGGTCACTTCAGACAGGTTTAATCCCACAAGAAAATGCTGTCATTAAAATTCTGTTGCTTCTCCACTATAATCAATGCAAACCTTGACACAGTAATCCCACTATAAAGTACATTGTTGATAATCTTATCCACATGATCTAGTGAAGTTACAAGATAATCAGATATTGTTTCTTTGTAATTACATTAAGAAGATGAATTGCCTCTTAATTCACTTAATCTATTATTACATTGCATTTCCCATTGCCTGATTATTTGCTTTATGCTCTTTGTGAAGTGTGTTTGCCTGGTAAATTTATGTTAAGTGATATTGTACTGTAGGTATTATCTCTCTATAGATAGGAGAATGAATGGGTTCAAAGCTTGCCATTTCTAGGGGAAAATGTACTATTACCCTGTCTTCTATATATAGTGATTCTCGTATGATGCCTAAAATCATGAATAGGTGTAAGAGGAGTGGCAAGGAGACACAGGACAGACAGGACAGTGAACTCTAAGCCAAGTTCCCCAAAGCTGTCACCAACTTCTTGCCTCCCGTGCAATAGAGGTGGCACGGGACAACCACAAGGATGATCCCTCCCTAATGTACAGGCACAGAACAAGATAAAATAAACAAATAACACAGAAGAATCCCTAGAGGTCCGGTTCAGAAGTACAGTACAGAATCAGCGTCCAGAAAGGGATGGTCAAGGGTACAATAGCCGAGATCTATAACTAGAATACACAATAGAATAGTAACAGCACACACAGAGGGATACAAAGCTGAGGTATAATCTATTATAGCAAGGTAAAGTGGAACTAGGCAGGTATATAACGGGATTCCCAGACACACTAGGCAGGACTATGCTAGAAGGAACCAGGTGTGGCTGGATAAACAAAAAGCTAGACCACAGTTCACACACGGGAAATACAAACAGACAATAACAACTTCTCAGCCGTATTCTGCGGACAGAGCATGATGCCAGCACAGATATTACAGATATTATGGATAAGAATCAACACGTGAAAGCCAAGATGGTTCCTGAATGTGGATATTTGGATGAGCTCTGGATGTAAAACTCTTGATGGAGCATCAGTGATAGACGTTTAGATGGGCTCCTCATACCTGACTCAATGTTTGTAAATTAAAGTGTGGATGATTTTAAAATATTGTGGTTAGGATAATTCCTAAATTAAGAAGGTAGGGTGGGACCTAAATGTGGGTGACTTGTGGTTTTAATTTCTTAAGTTACAGGGTTGGATCCAAAATGTGAAGGCCTGGTTGACCATCAATCTGGACGTCTGCATTTATTCCATAGCATAAAGTAATGGAATATGGGGCGTGGTGTGTCCTTAATAATGGCTTAATAATGTGGGGGTCAAACAAACCTCTGAATTCGATGATCCAAAACCTCTTTCTGTCCAATTGTCCATCTAGTCATTAAATTTGACATTTCAGGAAGATCAAAGCAAATAAATCATGATTTCCTAACCAATTACCAATTATACTATTAATGCTTAATGGCCTTTTGTCATGAATAACCCATTATATAACCCATGGTTATGACCAATTGTTCTATGGCCCATTGAAATTCTACTCAATAGACCATTGTACTTTATGGCCCTTTGTATATCATAGACAAGTATACTCTGTGGCCCATTGTACTTTAAGAACTATCATATGGCTTGTTGTAGGTTATAATAATTATAGACCATTGTACTGGAAACAGAGGTATCGATTTATAGCCATAATGGGGATGCCACAGTTGGAAATACACAGCATCACTGCTAAAGTGAGATTTCTGGTAAAGCACATCACAGAAAAGTTCATTAGTAAAACTGCAGTCTGAGTCTAGCCCTCACTTATTTTTTTCCTTTTCCAAATTTACGGATATTCTCTACAGAAAACAGCGCTTTGGGCTACAGCACTGCAATGTTCCCCTTGGTATGGATAGCTCAATAACATGTTAGGATCTTCTCCGTCTCCCTGGCTAACAATGCAGCCACAATTTAATTACTCTCTGAGGCACACTTCATGATGTATTGTTTTAATCGAAATAAGAATCTCATAAATAACCAGACGACATTAACTGCAAGGAAAAGGCTGTGATTTAAATTTCCCCATAATTCTACTTACGGGACTGCACTTTTATTTAATACAATGTAATTATTTTGGGCTTCGATATTGTTAAATAACTGTCAAATGAAAAAGACGCAATGATCATTGAGAGGTTATGTCCCAGTGCTGGAAACATTACTAGGACATATACTTCTGTTGATGTTACTGAAGCATTAGTAGATGCCAACAATGCAGAATAATTTTTGCAATATGGCAAAGAGGAGGATGTAGACATATTAAAAGTACACATGGACAGTCTGATCATTCACAGGGGCTTGGATATAACCTGACAGGGATGTGACCATCAACAGTGCTTATTTTAAATAGAAAAAAAAAAAAATATATATATATATATATATATATATATACATTACCACAGGGGTTTAATATATGTGATGTATCTTTTTCAGAATATTTGCATTTAGTGATTGGAGTAATTGATATATATATATATTATATTGTATTGTCACACTTGGCAAATTAAGTTCAATGTGGATAAATGAAAGGTTATGCACCTGGGGCTAATAATCCAAAGGCAAAATGTGTCCATGGGGGAGTAAATCTGGGAGAGTCCCTTGTTGAGAAGGACCTGGGGGTTCTAGTAGATCATAAATTGAATAACAGCATGCAATGTCAATCAGCTGCCTCTAAAGCCGGTAGGATCTTATCATGTATCAAAAGTGGTATGGACTCTCGGGATAGGGATGTAATATTACCACTATACAAGGCATTGGTTCGGCCTCACCTGGAATATGCTGTCCAGTTTTGGGCACCGGTCCATAAAAAGGATGCCCTGGAGCTGGAGAGGGTTCAACGTAGAGCCACAAAACTGATAAGGGGTATGGAGGGTCTCAGTTATGAGGAAAGATTAAAACAACTAGATTTATTTAGTCCGGAAAAGAGACGACTACGAGGGGACATGATTAATTTATATAAATATATGAATGGTCCATACAAAAAAATATGGTGGTAAGTTGTTCCAGATTAAATCAAATCAAAAGACGAGGGGGCACTGTCTCCGTCTGGAGAAATCAAGGTTTAATCACCAGAGGCGACAGGGTTTTTTTACTATGAGAAATAGCCTGCCTCAGGCTCTGGTCATAGCAGGGACAGCAGAGAGCTTCAAGAAGGGTCTAGATGCCTTTTTACACCTAAATAACATTGATTGTTATGCTATATAGAATTGTTTCCCCTAAATCCCTTCCACATGCAATCCCTTCCCTTCCTTGGTTGAACTTGATGGACAAGTGTTTTTTTCCAACCGTATAAACTATGATACTATGATACCTTGTATGCTGTGTTTTGTCATTTACATGTTACTGTAAAGAGTAGCATCTGCTTGAAATGCTTCAGATATTTATGCACATAGTTTTAAGATGTTCTAATACAGCTATGATCTTTTTCTCGGGGACAGGTTGTGCTGGACATTAATTTACCGGTTTTTTAATAAACTTGCTTTGAACAAACAAATAGCAACAAATGATTAACCTGCTGTATTCTAAACAGTATTTTGCAATTAAATAATAGCACAACACACTACATAGCAAAGAAATAGACTCAAAACATAAGATCTACAGATAAAATGGAAGATCCTAAATATTTGCTTTTCCACTCGATTTTGTGTACACATGAGCTGTTTAATTGAATCTGTGTACTGTGCCTATAAAGTGACAAGTATACAAATGACCATAATCAACAGTGATGCCCAGGAGGGGTCTGTGTAAATGAATCTATGAGTAAAATAAAGAATAAAATGTAGATCAGGTTTTTCTTACTAGACTTATCATTGACTTTCATTGTTGCCCCCTTAAGACTATTTCAAGGTCTTTCTTGGCCAAGTGCCTGTTCTTAATTAAAATAGAAATCCTATAGGAGGCATAGGCCCAAATATATCAAAACTAGTGCAATCTGCCTTGGTACAGTTTGCCTCACCAATGTGCATTTTGCGCCAGATAATCCAATAATGGCGACTGCTCTTTTTTCATATTTTTCAATATTTTTTTACAATTGTGTAAGTCTCTGAAGCTCTTACACTGTTACATTTTAAGGTTTACAAACTACAAAGACGCTGTACAATAAAGTGTTTCTCCCTCCCATCATATAGGTGTTCGTGGGAACTGTGAATTCAGAACTCTAAAAACCTGCTTTTTTTTCTCCAATTAGCAGTCAATTAAAAGTACACTGTATAAACCCTTAAATCACAATATTATCTTAGACAAAATTGAGCTCAATAACGTTACAGTGTAATCACAAACTTCCTAGGCATAGCCATTTATTTCCCACAACGTAACATGGAATAAGAACTATCTGTTTTTGAAGATAATAAATGATCCTAGGTGTGTAACTATTGATATTGTATGAGAGAAGGGGATGTGAAGATAAAATGATTTCCACCTTGGAATCAATATAGAATGAAGAAATGCACTTTAATGTATGTAGTTAATGTTATTCCCCATCGGATTGTGCTCAGGCTGGCGAGCGGCTGATTCATGGCTGACATTTACAGCAGGAATGTCAGAGGCCCTAGTATTTGATCTGAGTGCTTCGGACCACTCAGATTGTTTTTAGACTCTTGTGGTGGTAGATAGAATGATACAGGACTCAGGACAGGACATTACTGGTGGTCCCAGCTAACATAATACAATCCCAGCCTTTATCTATAAATGTTTTGGGAAACGATGGCAGTCATATAATAGTCTGTGTGAATAATTCCTTCAGTATGTCCTTTGATAAATATAACCCTATGGAGGGGACTTGTCAAGGCCTGTACTGGGATACAAGCCTCAAGAAAGTTTCAATTCCTGACACAGACAGGAATTGCAACCCCCCCCCCCCTTTCACCGTCTCTATCCCCATTCCTCATGCAGTTTAAAGTGAAATTGGTCCACCATGTCATGTGCCAGCTATGCTTAAAAACCAAAGCTTCTTATTATATCCAACTTGACCTAAGGGGCAGGAAAGGGGCATGCACCCCCTATGGGTTTATAAATACACCTTTTAAAAAGCACTACGTACAATACAGTACAATGTGTTATTTGTAGCTGGTCAACTTCCTGTACCACATCAAAAGGATTTTTATGTGATGACCTCTATTTATTGGTATTTAAGAAGACGTCACCTATCCTGCAGTGCCATGCATCACACGGGAGTATCAAAAGTTAGTAGAAATTATTAGATTTGTAAACCAAAAAAATTGAGTGGTATCAAATTGCTAAAAAAAACATCTTTATAGAATGAAATTTAAAAACACACCTCAATGATAGTGTTTTTTAACACCAGAGTCTGGAACCATAATAAAAAGGCATTAAACAAACTGTTGATATGACCAACCCGAGCATTTATACCTGGCATCTGTTACAAAAATGAATCTCTTACTATGGGTCAGCAATTAAAGATCATAGGGTCAGTTTGGCTGGGCAGGTACACTGAATTGGTTAGTGGATTTCATCCTGAGTAGACGGGTCTGTACCCAAGTGACCTATATATAGGGCATGCCCTTACAAGGGTAGTATGACTGTCCCTAATGTACACTCACCGGCCACTTTATTAGGTACACCATGCTAGTAACGGGTTGGACCCCCTTTTTCCTTCAGAACTGCCTCAATTCTTCGTGGCAAAGATTCAACAAGGTGCTGGAAGCATTCCTCAGAGATTTTGGTCCATATTGACATGATGGCATCACACAGTTGCCGCAGATTTGTCGGCTGCACATCCATGATGCGAATCTCCCGTTCCACCACATCCCAAAGATGCTCTATTGGATTGAGATCTGGTGACTATGGAGGCCATTTGAGTACAGTGAACTCATTGTCATGTTCAAGAAACCAGTCTGAGATGATTCCAGCTTGATGACATGGCGCATTATCCTGCTGGAAGTAGCCATCAAATGTTGGGTACATTGTGGTCATAAAGGGATGGACATGGTCAGCAACAATACTCAGGTAGGCTGTGGCGTTGCAACGATGCTCAATTGGTACCAAGGGGCCCAAAGAGTGCCAAGAAAATATTCCCCACACCATGACACCACCACCACCAGCCTGAACCGTTGATACAAGGCAGGATGGATCCATGCTTTCATGTTGTTGACGCCAAATTCTGACCCTACCATCCGAATGTCGCAGCAGAAATCGAGACTCATCAGACCAGGCAACGTTTTTCCAATCTTCTACTGTCCAATTTCGATGAGCTTGTGCAAATTGTAGCCTCAGTTTCCTGTTCTTAGCTGAAAGGAGTGGCACCCGGTGTGGTCTTCTGCTGCTGCAGCCCATCTGCCTCAAAGTTCGACGTACTGTGCGTTCAGAGATGCTCTTCTGCCTACCTTGGTTGGAACGGGTGGCGATTAGAGTCACTGTTGCCTTTCTATCAGCTCGAACCAGTCTGCCTATTCTCCTCTGACCTCTGGCATCAACAAGGCATTTCCGCCCACAGAACTGCCGATCACTGAATGTTTTTTCTTTTTCGGACCATTCTCTGTAAACCCTAGAGATGGTTGTGCGTGAAAATCCCAGTAGAAATACTCAGACCAGCCCTTCTGGCACCAACAACCATGCCACGTTCAAAGGCACTCAAATCACCTTTCTTCCCCATACTGATGCTCGGCTTGAACTGCAGGAGATTGTCTTGACCATGTCTACATGCCTAAATGCACTGAGTTGCCGCCATGTGATTGGCTGATTAGAAATTAAGTGTTAACGAGCAGTTGGACAGGTGTACCTAATGAAGTGGCCTGTGAGTGTATGTCCACCCTCTCCCCCCACCCCTGCACCACCCTAGTCTTGATGGCACTGCCCTTGTAAGGGTAGGCGCTACATGTGGGACATTGAGGGAGAGATACAGACCCCTCAGATGAATTGACCTCTCACTCCTTAACCATGATAACAGATTCATTTTTTATCTTATCAGAGGCCAGGCTAAAGTTCTCGGCTATACAGGTTGGTCAGACCTATGGTTTGTTTTATACATTTTGCTTGTGGTTCCTGACATTGGTGTATTAGTCCTGTGTTGAAACGCTCTTATATTGAGGTACATTTTTTTAATTTAAATCAATAAAGTTGTTATTTTAGCAACTTCATAACACTCTTTTCTTTTATGATCACATGGCCAATGATTTTGAAGGATGGCATGTATCATCACATTTTTCAAGCAGTCCATTAGGCTTGTATACTATACAGTATTTCCATGCAGTACAACTGCTGTTCCATTTCAATCAACTGTTTGCCATTTGGCCCACATTTCAGGAGGTTGCCACAGGGTACACAAGAAACATTTCAATGACAAGTCAGCAATAGTATACAACTTACAGTAATCTGAAGTGAAATAAAAAGCTTTTATTAGAAGATCTAGTCATATCACAGACTCGAGGAATGACTCTGTGGCGGTTACAGCGCCGTGTTTTATGGGAAGCTCCTTGCTACCATTTTTAACCATTCATAAATATAGTTTATTGTGATATTTAAAGATTCAATTTATTTTTATCACTGTGTTGCCAAAATGTCTTAAAGAGTGAAAGTTTTGTGTCAGGCATCATAAAATTCCATCTACAAAGCTCATTTGTTTTTTATTTTAATACCAATTAGTTTGAGAAATAAGAAAAAAAAAGATTTGAATTGCATCTCCGGAACTTGTAAACATTAAAAAGAAGACAATTGCAATGGCTGCAGATTGTGGCGTAAGGGCTGACAACGCTTTATAGCCTCTTGCAAACAAGCATAAAAGTTACAACCCCTGACAGAGATACAGACCATGCAGAAGAGGAGGGAAGAGAACAATCCACAGCGTTCATACAGTAAGTACCACAACAGCCTGGCCATGCTGGGTGCTGGTGCCGTAAAGTAGCGCTCCATGTGCTGCTGGACGCTGCTGTGCATTTTTGCATTTGTAGCGCTGTGCGGCAGTAGGCCTGAGGTGAGTACTAATATGAGGAGGGGGCTGTATATAATGAATGGGAGGGAGGGGTTGCATATAACGATTGGGGGATGAGGAGTGGGCTGTATATAATGAAAAGGGGATGAGGAGAGGCCTATATATAATGAATGGGGGTGTGGAGGAGGTTGTATATATTGAATGGGGGATGATGAGGAGGCTGCATATAATGTATGGGGTGAGAAGGGGGCTGAATATAATGTATGGGGGGTGAAAAGGGGGTCTACATATAATGTTTGGGGGGGATAGGGGGCTGCATATAATCTATGTGGGGGAGGGGGCTACATATAATGCATGTTGAGTGATGAGGGGGTCTGCATGTAATGGGTGGTGGGGGATGCATATAATCAAGGGGGAGGGGGCTGCATATAATTAAACTATGGGTGGTGAGGGGTCCCATGCTGAATATAATTAATCTATGGGGGGAAGGTGGTTGCATATTATTAATTCATGGAGGGGGTGCATATTATTAAATTATGGGGTCGGAGAGGCTGTATATAATGAATCCATGCTGCTACACAAGTTTACTTCAAAAGGGCCCAAGGGCCCACTGAAACCTGGAGCTAGTCCTGGTCAGAATTGTCTACTATCCCATTTTAGCCGATGGAATACGAACCCGCTTTTGCTAAAGAAGGCATCTGGAGTAAATGTAACCCAAATGTTATGACATATGACAGATGTATCATGTAAATCCTTGTACAGTAATGAAGAAGGTCAGTAAAGGTTAAGGCATATGGCAAAAGTGTAAGTACTAAAAGTTCACTACTACAGCTGCTATATATCAAAAGGGTAGAGATTTTGTAGAGATCCATTATTTTTCCCAAGAAATTCAATTATGAATAATTAATAATGAAGTGACTGAAAATAAAAAACAATGGCAGTTATATTTTACCATCTATTTAGGTTTCACACTTTCTTTATCTTTGTTTAGAATGGGCAATAATTACTGATCATCGAATCTGAGGAACAAGGACAATTTTTTCCTCCTTTTTTATTCTGTGGCTAGGAATCCCTTAAGTCTTTGGCTAAATGAAAGAAATGAGAGAGACAAGTGTTCATCAAGCCTTGATCACGATTTGACATTTCTAGAAGTACCTGACTAGATGTGAAGGTCCACAGAGGTTTTGCTTCAAACTAAGAAGCTATATAATATGTATTGAACGCAGATGCTGAAATTCACACCTCTCTTTATTCCAATCAATATATCTTTTTCTTCATGCCAAGTGTTCTTGTGTGAAGGCTTCTCATCTCGGACGGCCATTGACGTGTACAGCATCAATAAATGTTAACATTTAATGCTGATTATTTAGCAAAATAAACAAATTCAAGATTCTTGTTTGGCTTAGTACAGTACACTGGGTATGTTTCAGGTCAGTTACCACCATCTTTATCTCATTAACACAAAACTCACTTACAATATTATGTAACATACGAGAAGACATCATTAATGAGACAATACGGGGGCTGATAAACATGTCTAACTCCAGAATTATCACATTTTTGACTTGTCTGATAAATGAGTGGGGCTTATTGGAAAGGTATTATGGATTGCATAAAAAGGCACGGCTTAAAGGAAACCTGTCAGCAGAAATTGACCTAATAAACCAATATCTGTATGTTGTCAAGCAGCTAAACACTTTCCAGATTAACTTTTTTTTAGGGGCCAGCATAATGGCATCATGCAGAAAATCGATTTTGAAGCAAGATGTAAACTGGTTGTTTAAAGTTAATGAGGTGTAGAGTTTAGCACTGAAGTCAAGCTCTCCCTGCCTCAGAATGTTCCCTCTGCTGTTATTAACACACCAGACTTCACAGGAAGTGTGTTGTATCTCAACACAATGAGGCAGATTTACATCTTACTTCAAAGGTGATTTTTCGGATGATGCCGCCATACTGTGCCATGAAAGAAACATGATCAGGAAGTTGTTACTTGACAACAATCTGATAGATTTCTTTAGGTGATCTTTGCCAATAGAAATGGTGTACAAATTTACAAATATACACATCCACTGTAAAGTGAGAAAACAGCTAATTTGTTTCAGCTGTAAACTTTGATTGCTCTCCTCTGCACCTGTTCTAGTTCCTTTTTATACAATGGCGCCCAAAACTGTACAATATTCCATGTGGGGTCTAACCAGTGATTTGTATAAGGGAAAACTATGGGGGACATGGATCAAACCCCATTGCTTGTTGATGTATTTGTTGGGCGGCTATAATTGCAATTATTTCACTGTAGAAGCACTGATAAATGCCCCCTAAGTCGTTATCATTAGAAGTTATTCCTCTCTTTGTATATCCCATTATTTTATTTACCTTATATGCAGTATTAGTATCTGACACATAGAAAGTGAGATGAGACAGATCAGAAATGAGAGATGATGAGATCCATGAGATGGATGTAACACTCAGAGACACTCCCCAATACTGCTAACTCACCTATAACACAGTTCTGTTATATACCTATCTCCCCCCTCCCCTGGATAAAGATCTTATCGGTCTGTAGCTTGTAGCTTTACTCTCCTCACAACGTGACGTGTTATTTTCCAGCAGAAAGTCAGTGGGCGTCATTTACTAAGGGCCCGATTCGTGTTTTCCCGACGTGTTACCCAAATATTTCCGATTTGCGCTGATTTCCCCTGAATTGCCCCGGGATTTTGGCGCACGCAATCGGATTGTGGCGCATCGGCGCCGGCATGCACGCGACGGAAATCGGGGGGCGACACATTTAGGAAACGTGTCTTCTTGTGAATACCCCTTTAAATAAATATTTTGGCTTGTATTACACATACATTTTTCTCCTTTACAATACTTATTTTTCTATATCTCTTTTATTCACTTTTATTTAGCTTCTTTATGTTTTCTTCACTTGCTTCATCTTACAGTGTCTTCATTCTTTATTTGACCTTTTGGGGGTCATTTATCATATTTCTGAGTTTTTTGGCACATTTGATATATTTGTGCCTAAATAGGCGGCTTTTCCACTTACTGAAACAAAGTTAGCTGCACAAGAATTGTTTAGTGTTGCGCCTGATTTATCTTTAAAGGAAACCTACCAGTTATAATGGCAGGGGTAAGCAGTAAGTACCGAGCACCAGCTCAGGGTGAGCTGGTGCCGGTACTTACTTTCGTTAGTGTTATTAACTGCTGCATCGCGGTTTTAACACTTTTTAACCCCTTAAGGACGGAGGGTTTTTCGGCTCATTTCTCGCTCTCCAACTTCAAAAATCCATAACTTTTTAATTTTTCCGTGTACAGACCTGTGTGAGGGCTTATTTTGTGCGTAACAAATTTTACTTTCCCGTAATGTTATTTATTTTAACATGCCGTGTACTGCGAAGCTGAAAAAAAATTCCAAATGTGGAAAAATTAAAAAAAAAACGCACGTGACGTTCTTGTGGGTTCAGTTTTTACGACTTTCACTCTTCGCTCCAAATAACATGCCTACTTTATTCTTTGGTTCGGTGCGATCGCGGTGATACCAAATTTATATAGGTTTTATTGTGTTTTAATACATTTTCAAAAATTAAACGAATGTGTACAAAAAATAAAAAAAAATTTTTGCCATCTTCTGATGCTAATAACTTTTTCATACTTTTGTGCACGGAGATGTGTGAGGGGTCTTTTTTTGGGAAATGAGGCGACGTTTTCATTGCTACCATTTTGAGGTCTGTGCGACATTTTGATCATTTTTTATTTCATTTTTTATGTTATGTAAAAAGGTGTAAAAGTCGCATTTCGGACATTTGGGCGCCATTTCCCGCCTCGGAGGTCACCGCCGTCTGTAACCGTTTTTATATTTTGATAGATCGGGCATTTTGGGACGCGGCGATACCTAATATGTTTGTGATTTTTACTGTTTATTATGTTTTATATCCGTTCTAGGGAAAGGGGGGTGATTTGAACTTTTAATATTTTATTAATTTTTTTCATTTTCTAAACTTTTTTTTTTCTTTTTTTTTTCACTATCTTTTAGACCATCTAGGGTACATTAACCCTAGATGGTCAGATCGCTGCTACCATATACTGCAATACTTCTGTATTGCAATATATGGCATTTTTGCAGCACATTCATTACAATGAGCCACTGGCTCATTGTAACGAATCTGCAGCTGCCAGATAGCCTCGTGTCAAAAGAAGACACGAGGCTACCATGGCAACCGATCGCCGCCCCCCGATGACGTTCGGGGGCGTGGCGATCGAAAAAAAGATGGCGGCGCCCGCGCGCCGCCGTCTTTTAAATGCCGTCGGCGACTTTGCCGGCGGCAATGGGGGGGTTAATAGCCGCGATCGGTGCTAGCACCGACCGCGGTTATTAGCGGTGGGGGTTTTATGCATTTTGCAAAAACCCCCACCTTTGTATGAAGAGGACCTCTTCATGCATCCCTTATACCTCTGCGCCGTAGAGCTACGGCGCAGAGCGTTAAGGGGTTAAACTTTAGAGCAGAAGTGGCTTCGGCGCTGCACAAATTCCACATGTGAATGTATGAAAAAGTTGCAATAATGGTTTAAAAGTTACAAATAAACTCCAGTCTCGGTAAGGCTTAGGAAAAAAAAGAAACAAATGTCCTGACTAAAGATAAATTTCCCTTATTGTATGTCTCCTTCCTCTCCTTCATGTTTTGTTTGTTTTTTTTTACTTTTTAGTTATTTTATACACCTTCTTCTTTTCACTGTCTTTTGTGGCCACATTCTTTAGTTTCTTTCTCCTTCATCTTTTTAAAGTATTTTTAATTTTTTTTGTCCCTTTAAAGTGAACCTGTCACTACATTTTTAAAAATACAGCTAGTGAAAGGTTGCCATAGAGCTCCATTAACTTACTAACACCTTTCCTTTGCGTAAAAGGAACGCATCACATCCCCATAAATCAATTATATCTTATATTACCTGGCATCAGATAGGGCATGTCTATACCTCCCCATGTGGCATGCCTCTTCTCAGCATGTCATGTGACCAGGTTAATTTCATCTAAGGTTCTTATCCAGTTACATTTGCAAAGTCTACCACATGTACGTATCTGATCACATGGCAGTATCATGGCATGACTTCTACGCATCCCCATTCTCCATGGAGGCTGCTGTGATTTCATGCGATCCAATACATACATGGGATAGACTGTGCAAATGCAACAGGACCTTCAAAGACATCACCTTGGTCACATGATATGAGGTGGTCAATGATGTAACAAATCTCTCTCAATGTTCCACAGAGCAGCATGTTCTGTGACAGTGAATGTTCTGAAGCAGCATGTTCTGTCAATCAGGAATGAGAAGGCAGGGAAGTGGAAGTAACTGGATATGCAGGGCCTCACTGGACTCAGGTAGTGTGATGGACTCACATCAGAAGTATGTCATTTCTATTTTTACAGGTATAGTTACACATTACACATTATAAGAATGAAGTACAAACTATGAATGGCTATACAATTGTAGAAGCAGCAGGACACAACACACTGTAGACTGTCACTGGCTATCACAGACATCTGGATTTATTGCAATGAGGACCAGCAGCCAAGTCTACATTGAAACCTGGCACTAAAAAGCTAGGTAATAAACTGTGTCTTCCATCTGTAAAATTAATATAGTATTACACATAAACACAAAGTAATAAGCAAACAATTTAATGGCATTGCACAATGTTGTTATAATACAGCTGAAATATAATTAATGTTTGTTTAAAAATAACCACTATATCACTGTTCCTATATTTGAGTATATTAATACTATAATACTGCCCTCTATGTAAAAGCTATTGTATTAAAACCACAAATGTGATGAAGAGCAAACAGCAAACCACTTTTAATATGAGACGTGTTTCTGATACAGCCATCAAAAAGCAGTTATAACACTGGGAAAACTAGTTCCCGAAGCGGATGCTTATGCATGTACCCCAGGAAGAAAGCATTGTGGAAGGGCACTATTAGGCGGCAAACATAGAACCATGTGCATTCCAGTCAGGGTTGCTGGGGGAGGGGGGGTCCACATAAGAAATCCATTGGGGTAAGGGGACCTGTATCTAATGAATCTATAGTTTGTGAGGGGGGCTTATATAAAATAAGTATCAGGGGGCTTTATATAAAATACCCATGAGGGGGCTGTATATAAAATAAGCATCAGAGGGCTTTATATAAAATAAGCATGAGGGGGCTGTACATAAAATGAGCATCAAGGGGCTTTATATTAAATACCCATGAGGGGGCTGTACATAAAATAAGCATCAGAGGGCTTTATATAAAATAACCATGAGGGGGCTGTTTGGTATGAACTGGAATATTATAGGGAACAGAGACTATAGGGCAAATTTACTTACCTGGTCCAGTCGCGATCCCCAATTTGGACGGTCTGACGAAGATGAATACTGGCTCAATTCTTGAAGATCGTGCGCCCGAGTTCCTGCATCTGTCGCTTCCCCGCTGAGGTCCGCCGGACTTCACCTTCTTCTTCCCGTCTTCCCGGTGCTTGTAAGTGCGTGTCTTGCGACACAATTCTAAATGTCCCCACCGATTTCTGTCGCGTGCAAGTCTTTCTAAGTTAACCATCCTAAAATTCTCACTTCTCTTCCTCCCTTATTGAATGGTAGTTGATGTTATTTTATATTGCATCATAGGGTGGGATGAAAACATTTTTCTAATATTACTCACTGACAAATTCTGCTTTGTTAAAAAAAAGATCTGCAAAGTCCCCTTCCCCATTAGTTACACATTATATCTTCATTTTATATGTTGATAAAATGATCCCATATTAAAGCCTGAATATTTGTGTCTATGCAGGTTTAATGCACATAGAGCTACTATAATGCAGATGGCTCTTTACTTTTTCTGCTTTCTGCCTGGCTATAGTATTATATAAGCAATATCTTCTAACAAAACAGTTTATCTCTTCCTTCACATCTCTAGTAGAGATGAGCGAACACTAAAATGCTCGGGTACTCGTTATTCGAGACGAACTTTTCCCGATGCTCGAGTGCTCGTCTCGAATAACGAACCCCATTGAAGTCAATAGGAGACTCGAGCATTTTTCAAGGGGACCAAGGCTCTGCACAGGGAAGCTTGGCCAAACACCTGGGAACCTCAGAAAAGGATGGAAACACCACGGAAATGGACAGGAAACAGCAGGGGCAGCATGCATGGATGCCTCTGAGGCTGCCTAATCGCACCATTATGCCAAAATTATGGGCAACAGCATGGCCATGACAGAGTGACAGAATGAAGCTAGATAGCATCTAAAACATCCAATAATTGACCCTGACACTATAGGGGACGGCATGCAGAGGCAGCGGCAGCAGGCTAGAGAGTGTCATGGCGACATACCCTAAATGGACTCAGGCTTCAAACCAATGGGTGGCAGAGAGGAACCAAAGGAGGTGAGCAAGAAGCGCTCAAATAATATCGGTACATGATAAAAGTTTGCCAGTATATTTTGTGGATTACACAGCAGGGTGGCGACAAAGTTAACATGGAAGCCATGAAAACAACCCAAAATTCTGCCTGACACAGCTCGTTTGATAAGGGGACCATGTATGGAGGCAGTGAACTAGTAGTAGATTAAAGGTGCTGCAGTTAAAACTATGTTAGTTGGATCTTGGCATGGAGCTGGCGCTCCGCTGCCAGGCGAGCTTTCGCCAATCCAAGCCCCTGTCTATAGGCTACTCCCCAAACAGCACTTCTAAGAACCTTTTGTATAAGATCAAGTGTAGTAGCGTTCTTATAAGTTTAGGATATGGCGGGTGAGGGGAATGTAAACAGATGCGCAAGAAGCGCTGAAATAATATCCCTAAATGGTAAAAGTTTGCAAGTATATTTTGTGGATTACACAGCAGGGTGGCGACAAAGTTAACAACTTTGATGTGGAATGCCCTGTAATAGCTCTTGGGCGGTGTGCCTTTTATCGCCTAGGCTCAGCAGTTTCAGCACCGCCTGCTGTCGCTTAGCGACGGCACTGCTGCTGTGCCTAGAGCTACCGACTGATGGCGCCATGCCCACGGATGGTAATTCGGAGGAGGAGGAGGTGGAGGAGGGGTGGGAGGAGGTATAGTAGGCCTTTGAGACCTGGACCGAGGTAGGCCCCGCAATTCTCTGCGTCGGCAGTATATGACCAGCCCCAGGGTCAGACTCGGTCCCAGCCTGCACCAAGTTAAGTGTAGTAGCGTTCTTATAAGTTTGGGATATGGCGGGTGAGGGGAATGTAAACAGATGCGCAAGAAGCGCATGATGCGCATGGAGCTGGCGTTCCGCTGCCAGGCGAGCTTTCGCCAATCCAAGCCCCTGTCTCTAGGCTACTCCCCAAACAGCACTTCTAAGAACCTTTTGTATAAGATCAAGTGTAGTAGCGTTCTTATAAGTTTAGGATATGCCGGGTGAGGGGAATGTAAACAGATGCGCAAGAAGCGCTGAAATAATATCCCTAAATGGTAAAAGTTTGCCAGTATATTTTGTGGATAACACAGCAGGGTGGCGACAAAGTTAACAACTTTGATGTGGAATCCATGAAAACAACCCAAATTTCTGCCTGACACACCTCGTTTGATAAAGGGACGATGTATGGAGGCAGCTATATGGACGACTTTTGGAGGTAGCAATGGAGACAACGTGTGGAGGCTGCTATGGAGACAATTTAATTTGGATAGTGCCTGTATGTGGCAGTCCCAAACATTTTTCAAACCAGAGGAGCAGGTAGGTGGCCCTCCAGTAAAATGGGATAGATTGAGTACCTGTATGTGGCAGTCCCAAAAATGTTTCAAACCAGAGGAGCAGGTAGGTGGCCCTCCAGTAAAATGGAATAGATTGAGTGCCTGTATGTGGCAGTCCCAAAAATTGTTCAAACCAGAGGAGCAGGTAGGTGGCCCTGCAGTAAAATGGAATAGATTGAGTGCCTGTATGTGGCAGTCCCAAAAATGTTTCAAACCAGAGGAGCAGGTAGGTGGCCCTCCAGTAAAATGGAATAGATTGAGTGCCTGTATGTGGCAGTCCCAAAAATTGTTCAAACCAGAGGAGCAGGTAGGTGGCCCTGCAGTAAAATGGAATAGATTGAGTGCCTGTATGTGGCAGTCCCAAAAATGTTTCAAACCAGAGGAGCAGGTAGGTGGCCCTCCAGTAAAATGGAATAGATTGAGTGCCTGTATGTGGCAGTCCCAAAAATTGTTCAAACCAGAGGAGCAGGTAGGTGGCCCTGCAGTAAAATGGAATAGATTGAGTGCCTGTATGTGGCAGTCCCAAAAATGTTTCAAACCAGAGGAGCAGGTAGGTGGCCCTCCAGTAAAATGGAATAGATTGAGTGCCTGTATGTGGCAGTCCCAAAAATTTTTTAAAACAGAGGACCGGGTAGGTGGCCCTCCAGAAAAATGGAATAGATTGAGTGCCTGTATGTGGCACTCACAAAAATTGTTTCAAACAGAGGACCGGGTAGGTGGCCCTCCAGAAAAATTAAATGCATGAAGTACTATAGCAAGAGCCAGTGGGCCCTGTCAAAAAATAGCCATTTTCCTCTGCTTTACTGTACAAAGAGGAGGAGAAGGAGGAAAATGAGGAGGAGGAGGAGGAGTGGATCAATTATTCAGGTTGAGCTTCCTTCACCTGGTGGAGATTGGAAATTCTGAGAAATCCAGCCTTTATTCATTTTAATAAGCGTCAGCCTGTCAGCGCTGTCAGTCGACAGGCGTGTACGCTTATCGGTGATGATGCCACCAGCTGCACTGAAAACCCGCTCGGACAAGACGCTAGCGGCATGGCAGGCAAGAACCTCCAAGGCGTACAGCGCCAGTTCGTGCCACATGTCCAGCTTTGAAACCCAGTAGTTGTAGGGAGCTGTGTGATCATTTAGGACGATGGTATGGTCAGCTACCTACTCCCTCACCATCTTTCTGTAAAGATCAGCCCTACTCTGCCGAGACTGGGGACAGGTGACAGTGTCTTGCTGGGGTGACATAAAGCTGGCAAAAGCCTTGTAAAGCGTACCCTTGCCAGTGCTGGACAAGCTGCCTGCTCGCCTACTCTCCCTCGCTACTTGTCCCGCAGAACTACGCACTCTGCCGCTAGCGCTGTCAGAAGGGAAATACTGTTTCAGCTTGTGCACCAGGGCCTGCTGGTATTCATGCATTCTCACACTCCTTTCCTCTCCAGGGATGAGAGTGGGAAGATTTTGCTTGTACCGTGGGTCCAGGAGAGTGAACACCCAGTAATCGGTGCTGGAATAAATTCTTTGAACGCGAGGGTCACGGGATAGGCAGCCTAGCATGAAATCTGCCATATGCGCCAGAGTACCAACGCGTAAGAATTCACTCCCCTCACTGGCCTGACTGTCCATTTCCTCCTCCTCCAACTCCTCCAACTCCTCTTCTTCTGCCCATACACGCTGAACAGTGAAGGACTCAACAATGGTCCCCTCTTGTGTCTCGCCAACATTCTCCTCCTCTTCCTCCTCATCCTCCTCCACCTCCACCTCCTCCGATATGCGCTGAGAAACAGACCTCAGGGTGCTTTGGCTATCAACAAGGGAATATTCTTCCCCCGTCTCTTGTGACGAGCGCAAAGCTTCCGACTTCATGCTGACCAGAGAGTTTTTCAACAGGCCAAGCAGCGGGATGGTGAGGCTGATGATGGCGGCATCGCCACTGACCATCTGTGTTGACTCCTCAAAGTTACTCAGCACCTGACAGATATCAGACATCCACGTCCACTCCTCATTGTAGACTTGAGGAAGCTGACTGACCTGACTACCAGTTCTGGTGGAAGTTGACATCTGGCAGTCTACAATCGCTCTGCGCTGCTGGTAAACTCTGGATAACATGGTCAGTGTTGAATTCCACCTCGTGGGCACGTCGCACAACAGTCGGTGAGCGGGCAGTTGGAGGCGGCGCTGCGCTGCCCTGAGAGTGGCAGCATCTGGGCTGGACTTCCTGAAATGCGCACAGATGCGGCGCACCTTCGTGAGCAAATCAGACAGATTGGGGTATGTCTTGAGGAAACGCTGCACTATCAGATTTAACACATGGGCCAGGCATGGCACATGTGTCAGTCTGCCGAGTTGCAGAGCCGCCACCAGGTTACGGCCGTTGTCACACACAACCATTCCCGGCTTGAGGTTCAGCGGTGCCAGCCACAGATCAGTCTGCGCCGTGATGCCCTGTAATAGCTCTTGGGCGGTGTGCCTTTTGTCGCCTAGGCTCAGCAGTTTGAGCACCGCCTGCTGTCGCTTAGCGACGGCACTGCTGCTGTGCCTAGAGCTACCGACTGATGGCGCCGTGCCCACGGATGGTAGTTCGGAGGAGGAGGTGGAGGAGGGGTGGGAGGAGGAGGAGGCATAGTAGGCCTGAAACACCTGGACCGAGGTAGGCCCCGCAATCCTCGGCGTCGGCAGTATATGAGCAGCCCCAGGGTCAGACTCGGTCCCAGCCTCCACCAAGTTAACCCAATGTGCCGTCAGCGATATATAGTGGCCCTGCCCGGCAGCACTCGTCCACGTGTCCGTGGTCAGGTGGACCTTGTCAGAAACGGCGTTGGTCAGGGCACGGATGATGTTGTCTGACACGTGCTGGTGCAGGGCTGGGACGGCACATCGGGAAAAGTAGTGGCGGCTGGGGACCGAATACCGAGGGGCGGCCGCCGCCATGAGGTTGCGAAAGGCCTCGGTCTCTACTAGCCTATAGGGCAGCATCTCCAGGCTAAGCAATCTGGAGATGTGCACATTAAGGGCTTGGGCGTGCGGGTGGGTTGCACTATATTTGCGTTTCCGCTCCAGCGTCTGGGGTATGGAGAGCTGAACTCTGGTGGATGCTGTGGAGGATCGTGGAGGCGACGATGGGGTTTTTGTGCCAGGGTCCTGGGCAGGGGGCTGACTAGCAGCTGACACAGGGGAAGGAGCAGTGGTGTGCACGGCCGGAGGTGAACGGGCTTGTTGCCACTGAGTGGGGTGCTTAGCATTCATATGCCTGCGCATACTGGTGGTAGTTAAGCTAGTAGTGGTGGAACCCCTGCTGAGCCTGGTTTGGCAAATGTTGCACACCACAGTCCGTCGGTCATCCGGTGTTTCCTTAAAGAACCTCCACCCTTCTGAAGATCTAGCCCTCGCCGCAAGAGCCCTCACCACGGGAGCTTCACTAGTTGACAGTGGCGCTGATGCACCAGCTCTGGCCCTGCCTCTCCGTCTGGCCCCACCACTGCCTCTTCCAACCTGTTCAGGTCGAGGACTCTCCTCCGTCTCAGAAGCACTGTGTTCACCCGGCCTCTCAACCCAGCTTGGGTCTGTCACCTCATCATCCTCCGATCCCTCAGTCTGCTCCCCCCTCGGACTTCCTGCCCTGACAACAACTTCCCCACTGTCTGACAACCGTGTCTCCTCATCGTCGGACACCTCTTTACACACTTCCACTACGTCAAGAAGGTCATCATCACCCACAGACTGTGACTGGTGGAAAACCTGGGCATCGGAAAATTGCTCAGCAGCAACCGGACAAGTGGTTTGTGACTGTGGGAAGGGTCCAGAAAACAGTTCCTCAGAGTATGCCGGTTCAAATGCCAAATTTTCCTGGGAGGGGGCAGACTGGGGGGGAGGAGGCTGAGGTGCAGGAGCTGGAGGAGTGGGGATTTCGGTGACATGGGTGGACTGCGTGGAAGACTGACTGGTGGTGGACAAATTGCTCGAAGCATTGTCAGCAATCCACGACATCACCTGTTCGCACTGTTCTGGCCTCAACAGTGCTCTACCACGAGTCCCAGTAACTTCAGACATGAACCTAGGGAGTGTAGCTCTGCGGCGTTCCCCTGCTCCCTCATCAGCAGGTGGTGTCTCACCCCGCCCAGGACCACGGCCTCTGACCCCTGCAGTAGTTGGACGCCCACGTCCCCGCCCTCGTCCTCTACCCCTAGCCCTCGGGTTAAACATTTTTAAAATGAGAGTTATAACTTTTTTTTTTTTTTTACTTCTTGTTTTTTTTTGTGTTTTTTTGTGTTTTTTTTTTTTTTTGTGTTTTTTGTTTTTTTTTGAGTTTTTAAAACCAAACAATCCTATCCTATTGCTATGGCTATTTTCTAGCCAAGTATCAAAGGAAGCACACTACTATGCCAGATGAGATGACACTGAGTTAGTGCCTAATAGAAATCCAACCCCTACTGAATTTTGCCACTTCGGCCTTTGCTATGGATATGTGCGCCACTAAGCGCAGAACACAGCGGTCGCAAGTCTCACTACAAATTGCTCAGAATTGGCAAGTACATGCACTGCAGAAACTACAGCCACCAGCAGATCAACCAGAAATCAAATATATAGAACGCTACTGTAGGCTTCAAGAAGCTGTTTGTATTCTCCTATGGCTATTTTCTAGCCAAGTATCAAAGGAAGCACACTACTATGCCAGATGAGATGACACTGAGTTATTGCCTAATAGAAATCCAACCCCTACTGAATTTTGCCACTTCGGCCTTTGCTATGGATATGTGCGCCACTAAGCGCAGAACACAGCGGTCGCAAGTCTCACTACAAATTGCTCAGAATTGGCAAGTACATGCACTGCAGAAACTACAGCCACCAGCAGATCAACCAGAAATCAAATATATAGAACGCTACTGTAGGCTTCAAGAAGCTGTTTGTATTCTCCTATGGCTATTTTCTAGCCAAGTATCAAAGGAAGCACACTACTATGCCAGATGAGATGACACTGAGTTATTGCCTAATAGAAATCCAACCCCTACTGAATTTTCCCACTTCGGCCTTTGCTATGGATATGTGCGCCACTAAGCGCAGAACACAGCGGTCGCAAGTCTCACTACAAATTGCTCAGAATTGGCAAGTACATGCACTGCAGAAACTACAGCCACCAGCAGATCAACCAGAAATCAAATATATAGAACGCTACTGTAGGCTTCAAGAAGCTGTTTGTATTCTCCTATGGCTATTTTCTAGCCAAGTATCAAAGGAAGCACACTACTATGCCAGATGAGATGACACTGAGTTATTGCCTAATAGAAATCCAACCCCTACTGAATTTTGCCACTTCGGCCTTTGCTATGGATATGTGCGCCACTAAGCGCAGAACACAGCGGTCGCAAGTCTCACTACAAATTGCTCAGAATTGGCAAGTACATGCACTGCAGAAACTACAGCCACCAGCAGATCAACCAGAAATCAAATATATAGAACGCTACTGTAGGCTTCAAGAAGCTGTTTGTATTCTCCTATGGCTATTTTCTAGCCAAGTATCAAAGGAAGCACACTACTATGCCAGATGAGATGACACTGAGTTATTGCCTAATAGAAATCCAACCCCTACTGAATTTTCCCACTTCGGTCTTTGCTATGGATATGTGTGCCACTAAGAGCTAAACACAACGGTAGCAAGTCCCCCTGCTAATTCCTCACAAAATGGTAAAAGATGCAAATTAAAATAAAAAAAGTAGAACGTTATTGTAGCCCTAAGAAGGGCTGTTGGGTTCTTTGAGAATCACTCCTGCCTAACAGTAAGCTAATAGAACACCCTAACGCTTTCCCTGACCAGCAGCAGCTCTCTCCCTAGCGGCATCCAGAGACAGAATGATCCGAGCAGCGCGGCCAGCGGCTAGTCTATCCCAGGGTCACCTGATCTGGCCAGCCAACCACTGCTATCGACGTGTAAGGGTACCACGTCATGCTGGGTGGAGTGCAGAGTCTCCTGGCTTGTGATTGGCTCTGTTTCTGGCCGCCAAAAAGCAAAACGGCGGGAGCTGCCATTTTCTCGAGCGGGCGAAGTATTCGTCCGAGTAACGAGCAGTTTCGAGTACCCTAATGCTCGACCGAGCATCAAGCTCGGACGAGCATGTTCGCTCATCTCTAATCTCTAGCATTCACTTTTGGCTATAAACTGTTCTTATAGAATATTATAATCAGACTGAGAGTATAGAGTCTCTACTGCCTCTCCACAAGAATATGCCTGCTATTATTCAGTATCCCAAGTATCGCAATATAACTAAAATATTACAAAAAGAAATATAAATACTGTGATTGAATTATCCTGTGTTGCTTAGCTTACTTGTTATTGTTATTAGATCAGGTGATCTCATCTCCGGAGATGAAATTGTTTGCATTGCTTGAAATTATACTGAGTGCGTAATCTGCCGACATGACAGAAAACATCAATTAAAGAGTAAGTGTACTTGGAAATAACAATACAATATTTTCCTGATTTCCACTGCTTGACCTTTCATTGATAGAAAGCATAACAAGACAAACAAACATGGCAAGAGCATATTAAATCTGATCTATTATTATATCCCACCAATTACAATCAACTCTGCATTAAATTACCCAAATAATCGTCGTTTCTGAGAGAACAAAGTCAAGTATACATATTCATCTCTTTACATAATAAAAGTAAACCCCAATGTACCAATAGTGATTACAGGATACATGAGTTTAGACATGCAGGACAACAATAATATCAGCTTTGGTCATAAATTGGTTTATTGAATTATCAGAGTTATTGGCCCACATTTATCAAAAAACTGCTCTGTGTAGTTTGTTACACTAATGTGCATAGTGCGCCAGATTATTGAATACTGGTGCATCCTGCACTACACGGGAAGTGAGCACCAACATTTTTTTGATGCACCTTTAACATACAGTATGCAACACAATTCTGTCTTGTCGCAGTAATAAATGTGGCGCACGGTCTGGCACCAGAAAGCCCTTTTAGCTGCACTGTGTTCACCGTGACACAAAACTGGCGAAGACAATTTAAAAATGCATGTCCAAGCAGTTTGCACATTGGGGCAGATTTACTTACCCGGTCCGTTCGCGATCCAGCGGCGCGTTCTCTGCGGTGGATTCGGGTCCGGCCGGGATTCATCAAGGCAGTTCCTTCGACATCCACCAGGTGGCGCTGCTGCGCTGAAGTTCCCTGAAATGCACTGAAGTTCACAATCCTATCCTGGATGAAGGTGAGTGCAAGCTCCGAGACACAATTTCCTTTTTTAAATGCGGCGGTTTTTCAGAATCCGTCGGGTTTTCGTTCAGCCACGCCCCCCGATTTCCATCGCGTGCATGCCGGTGCCGATGCGCCCCAATTCGATCGTGTGCGCCAAAATCCCGGGGCAATTCAGATACAATCGGTGCAAATCGGAAATATTCGGGTAACACGTCGGGAAAACGCGAATTGGGCCCTTAGTAAATGACCCCCATTCTTTTCAGTGCAAAGTCAGACAAAAAACTGGTGCAAACCAACTGCTATTGGTTGTATCTTTATATAGAGCATGCTGGCATGACCTTGCCATTTTTTTGCTCTATAATTATATATGTATATAGCTTGTATATGTATATGTATGATGCTAGTATGAATTGGCCTTTTTCTGGTATATATACAGTACGGACCATAAGTTTGGACACACCTTCTCATTCAAGGAGTTTTCTGTATTTTCATGACTATAAAAATATAAGATTAATACTGAAGGCAACAAAATTATGTCTTGTAAAAAATATGTCTTGTATTCTAGGTTCTTCAAAGTAGCCAACTTTTGCACACTCTTGGCATTCTCTTGATGAGCCTCAAGAGGTAGTCACCAGAAAAGGTTTTCACACCACAGGTGCCCTGTCAGGTTTTGTAAGTGGGATTTCTTGCGTTATAAATGGGGTTGAGACCATCAGTTGTGTTGTGCAGAGGTCAGGTCCTACTAAATAGACTGTTAGAATTTGTATTATGGCTAGAAAAAAGCAGCTAAGTAAAGAAAAACAAGTGCTAGTGACACTGTTGGGGATTTTTTAAAAATTTAAGGTAGTCTGAACCAGCATGGATACCACAGCATCTTGTGGTGGCAAGGACAATGACCCCAACCAGACCTCCAGGCTGTGTAAGGGCTATTTGACCAAGGAGGAGAGTGATGGGGTGCTACGCCTGATGACCTGGCCTCTACAGTCACCAGACCTGAACCCCATCGAGATAGTTTGGGGTGAGCTGGACCGCAGAGTGAAGGCAGAAAGGCCAACAAGTGCTAAGCATCTTTGGAAACTCCTTCAAGACTGTCTGGAAAGAGACAAGAAAGCACACTGATTGATTGAGCTCACTGAGATCCAGAGTGCAGAGGAAGAACCTTATCAGGGTTTCTTGAACCTAGAAGGTAGCTAGGGTGAGGTAGAGCCCTATGTAAGGGCTAAGCTGTTTTTTATTTTTGTTCCTGTAATAGTTGTAAAGCTAATAAAGCTGTTTCATTTTTATTGCTACAAGCTCCCATGTTATTGCTTTGGCCCTCAGCACCACAAACGACCTCTGTTTTCTACCTTTGATGCTAAGTTACCCCCAAACCCCCATTATTTATAGGGGCTTTTGTCAGACTTTCCAATGTTTTGGGGGATTGCACGGCTTGCACAGGTATTTAACAGGTGTCTGCACTGGGATTATGTTGCACTGGATCGGATTTTCATACACCATACTTCATACTGGATCGTGTCTTTCATACACCATAAATTGGGGGGCGGGCCATCGGATGATTCGACTGATTCGGACAGAGCTTTCAAATTGTGTCACAAGATAATGCACTTACATGCACCAGAAAGAAGAAGGTGAACTCCATCAGACCTGAGAGGGGAAGTGACACATGCAGGATATCGGCCGCACTATCTTAGTGAATCGCGGCAGAGTGCACACTCGGGCGCTTCGTCGAACAGGTAAGTAAATGTGCCCCACTGTTTGTATATATAGTGATATAAATGATGCGAGTATGGATTGCCCATCTTCTGGTATATGTATATAGCTTAAATATTGTGATATGTATAATGCTCAAATTGGTTACCCATCTTCTGGTGTATGTATATAGCTTGTATATAGTGATATGTATGATGCTATTATGGAAGTAATGATTTCCCATCTTCTGATATATATATATATACAAAAAAGACGCCAGTGTTTCAATAAACTTCACCCTTTGGAATTTTGGATTTTTGGAGTGCTGCCTACACTTTTTTCAACTATATAATATATAGCTTGTATATAGAGATATGCATGATGCTAGTATGGATTTCCCATCTTTTGGTATATGCATATAAGTTGTATATAGCAATATGTATGATGCTAGTATGGATTTCCCATCTTTTGGTATATGCATATAAGTTGTATATAGCAATATGTATGATGCTAGTATGGATTTCCCATCTTTTGGTATATGCATATAAGTTGTATATAGCAATATGTATGATGCTAGTATGGATTGCCCATTTTTTGGTGTATGTATATAGCTTGTATATAGTAATATGTATTATGCTAGTATGGATTGCCCATTCTCTGCAATATGTATATAGTGTAGGGGATATGCTGGCATAATCCCTATATCTTCTGCTACATAATATTTTCCGTGCATCAAACATCTTAATTAGTTTTATGTTTAACCATTTACTTGTTTTATTTTCTGCCTTGTTTAATAATAACAAGAAAGGACACAATCTAGGCCAGTTAATAGTGTTGAATAGTTGGGGATGGTGTCTCTGGAGTGTGGCTGTTTGCACGTGTAATTATGAATACACAAGACGCTCACATCTGCTCTCTAATATTAGCATTCCCAGCTACGTACAAACATCCGGCTTTGTATTGTGATGATTTATTGACTACCCTTAAGCAAAATGCCATTGCATATTATTTTCTGCAGACTATTACTGTCATTTAAAGTTTGCATAATAGCTCTTTCCCACAAACTTTCAAAGTTAAAAAGGGCAATAACTGCCGAGGATTTATATATATTATTTCCTTGTGTTTTTATACCTTGGTGACTGTATTGGAAACCCGAGGATATTGAAAACCTGTCATTTATGAAGATTTTATGAAAGATTTGTATTTATTTATTTTGCAATTTATTTTGAAAAATCTATGTATGAAAATCAGGATGTAGGGTATTCTGATTCCAAATGATCCTTTATATCTTTTCTTACCGCAGGAAACTTTCAGTGAAGCATTTTTTATAGTTATTACAGTCTTGAAATTGTGAGCAACATTATTAAAGCTTTATACTTGTTAGGGAGCTAATATCATAGTAGTTATATTCCTGTAGATAGAATGTAGTTTTATATTAGTAATATTCTTGTGTAGGGAGGCAATTTTTATTAGTAAGAACAAACAAAACACATAATACATTCTCATCAGAATTTAACAGTAATCATACATCAAAAAATAATACATTTATACTACCTAACTTAATTGTCCATCATCAGTTAACGGGCAGAAAGGAAGAAAGAAACATAATTACGTGATGCATGATCCTCCATAAATTTATATTCTCACCCTTTTTCCCAACCTCTATGATTCAGATCCACCTGCTCTCTGATATAATAAGGGTGACAGGGTTCATATGCTGGAAGGACTCATTCGGGGTCATTTACTAAGGGCCCAAATCGCGTTTTCCCGACGTGTTACCCGAATATTTCCGATTTGCGCCGATTGTACCTGAATTGCCCCGGGATTGTGGCTCACGCGATCGGATTGTGGCGCATCGGCGCCGGCATGCACGCGACGGAAATCGGGGGGCGTGGCCGAACGGAAACCCGACTTATTCGGAAAAACCTCCGCATTTAAAAACCGAAAAAGTGTCGCTTGGGGAGAGCTTACCTTCACCTGGTCCGAGGTGGTGCATTCCGGCGCGTTGAGATGATTTTCAGCGCAGCAGCGCCACCTGGTGGACGGCGGAGGAACTGCCTTCATGAATCCCGGCCGGACCCGAATCCAGAGCAGAGAACGCGCCGCTGGATCGCGAATGGGCCGGGTAAGTAAATCTGCCCCATTGTGGATGAATATTCTGGTCCTGGTGTGCTAGTGATTATATCTTATGATGGTGGTAATAAGGTGCATGGTCCCCCTGTCAATGCCAACTACATGTAATCCCACAGATGATACTATCTGGATATCTAAGAAACTGCATACTTGGTATTTTCAGCCTGCTGGACAACTCCTGCCATATCTGCATCTCTCCCTGACACTAGGTAATAAAGTGCTCCATGGTCTGTTCCTGCCGACATCCTAAGGGCACATACGATCAGAGGAATTTTAAATTTCCCCTGACAAAGAGCTTCCTATGCAAAGATAAACAATGTAAAAATACTTTGTAGGAAGCCTCGATTTATTGAGGAACCTTGGATTTTCGTGCAGGGTGACCATCGTGCTGTCCCTCAGAGCTGGCTGTGACATATAAAAGGTCTTAAAAAACACTGGCATAGAGGTCCTTCTTGGTCTTACTTTCCAGAAAGGTTGTATCTATTATTTACTTTTTTAAACACGATACTTCAGATACTGAGGTAGCCAGAAGTTCATCCACTCTGGAGACTGCCGCCTGGCCCCCAAGAGTCTGCAAAAGGCAATATCCAGTCCCTGACACTACTTACCCACAGGAGATCATTATTTGAACCCAGGCTACCAAAATGAACTTTCAGAAACATGGAATCAAAGAAGACCCTTGGATTTAACATAGGCAGTCCACCCTCTCTACTTTATAGGTGATCCCTCTTTTAACTGGGTTAAACCTGTTACCCCATAAAGGTTGGAAGAACAGACTAAAGACCCTATTGGAGAAAGATTCTGGCAAAGGAAAAACAACAGAGATCTACAGGAAGACAGGTACCAAGTAAGTCTTCAGCAGAGCAACCTTTTCTCTATAGGTCAGCCCTCAGTTATTCCATCGCTGAACCTTTGCATTTCTGGTTTCCAAATTCTTTTCCCAATTTAGTTTTTTAATATGGGCGGAGGCCTAGGTTGAATTGTAGCAAATCAAACAGGATAAGTACTCAAAGCCCAGAGACCTCCAAGTAACTTCTGATGGCTGCAGATAACATCTCCACCTACTGAGGTTCAGATATCACCACAGTCACATCATCTGCATAGAAGACTACCTTCAAAGGCAAGAAATGGGGGGCTGGCACCCCCTAAAAATATGGGGTACTTGCACCCCCTGAAAATTACACCGCAGCTGTGACCACAGAAACAAATCTATAACATACAACACATGTTGCCCTGTTTTATCCCTGTCTCTACTTCAAATATTTTTGCCTTTCTATGCAAAGTTCTCAGCCACTCAATAATTTATCCTGGAATACTGTACTTGGACAAAGTGGCCCATAGATAATCATGGTCAACCTGTTAAAGGCTGTAGCCTGGTCAAGACTCACAACATATCTCTCTTATGGTGATAAATGATAACCTAGGAAACAGAATTTTTGCCAAAAAAGGGCAAAAGGGCAATCAATCTCCAGTATTGAGGCTACATTTCTTTTAGTACTCTGCTGTTATCCCATCAATATATATCCCATCAGACATAACGTATCAATAGCTTCATTAACCTCCTCCTCTGTTATTCCTGCTGTCAAAAAAGAGAAGTCCAAATCCTTAATGTCAGGGCCTGGAGCTTCCAAGAATTGAGCCATTTTGTCTTTATCCAAAACCTTCTGAAATTCCTGCAAAACACCTGGGAATCAGTGAGACCTGTAATTGATTTCTTAGACACAATTCTCATAGGGAGCAGGGGCCCCTGAGGCTGTACTGATACTGCTTTATCTCAGACTTCAGTCTGTCAATTTTATGTTTGTCATCCCCATGCAGTGTCTCAAATTCTTTGTGCAGCTTTAGATACTGGCTATACTTACTCTTACCCTTCTTGACATCCTTGACATCCTCACACCAGTCAGTCAGCCCTGTTGTCATAAAAGTCCTGTCTCTGGAGCTGGTCTAGAAAAAAGGTAGTGGATACAATTCTGGACATAGAGATCATCCTGGATGCTAGAATTGAGCCTCCATAGCCCCAAGGCAAAACAATAAATACATCACGTAGGTTTTTGACCAAAGTAACTTTGAAATCACCTGCCAATATAACAGGGATTGAAGTAAAAAGATATTGTTTTGCCTAATTAAAAATCTGGATTCTCTTATAGATATCGCATAGATATTATTCGACCGGAGCCACCTTCCATGGCTGGTCACTTCCAGCACCAGGTACCTTGCCATAGCTGTTAGCCAGTGCATGTCTCTGATGTTAAACATTATGGTAATCACGTTGTAGACTCTACAGCCAGTGACCAGTAAGAAGGACAAGACTGCCACTCATGCTTAGCCCTAAGGTGGTCACACGAGTCTACTACAGGAAGATGAAATTGATGTCCAGATATCTCAATTGGTCATACACTGAGTGTTTAGTCCTTCTTACTTTAATGCTGTTGACATTGCTAGAATCAAACTTCAGAGAGAATCCAGTCATTACAAGAAAAAAGAGCAGAGCAGCAACCCCCATTATCATGTGTCAGAGTCATAGACCCCCTGCCTAGCACCCCTTTCTTCATGTCTGACTCTAGAGCATCCTCTAGAGGAGGGGACTTCTTTTTAGTTGGAGGTTCCCCTGTGTCCACCTCACACTCTTTATCAATGTGCTGTAACTCTTGCTAACAATTGGCATCTAACTCTGACAGAGCATCATACCCATTGGAAAGGATTATAATTCTAGCATCGCAATGGGCATTCATTTTTGTTTTGGGCCTTAGTTACAATCTGCCTCAGGTTTGTCGGAGGATTAATTATTATTTTTTTATTTTTTGCCTTCACATATTTACCAGGTATTAAAGAGGCGGCTGCCTGAGGCGGGTTCTGGGTGACAACCTCTATACTGCTCTGCGCACTGTCTGTCTGCTGAGTTGCTGGTACTGTACCACCTGCCCCCCTGTTGTACTCCCCGCCTCGTCAAAATTTGCCCTAATACCAAGGCCTCCTCCTCTAAGGTGTCTGTCTGCTGCACCATCTCAACATCTCAACCCACCTTTCCGCACAGTCTCACAGGTGGCACTGAGATGGCCAACCTCTCCATATAGGTTTCATGTTAACACTGTTTTATGTATGCATTTACACTGTTTTGGCCACGTGACCAATCTTACCGTACCTCGAGCACTTTCGTGGTTATCCAATATGAAACCAGATACTTTTCTCCCTGTCTATAAAGATGGGGTTGTGGAGGTGTAGGGTGATGTTGTTATACTGCCACAGCTTCACCAACATGTTCCACCCTTCTTTCCAGATACCGTTGGCATTTCTATTCTTGGTGAGGTCAGAAACAAGGTCACAATGGTGTCTGAGCCACACCAGTATATCCTGAAGAGGAACTGACTCATTCCCGAATATTACATTAACCACCACGGTATCAGTCTTGGAAATGGGGACTAACATAAACTTATTCTAGCCATCAGTGTCACTAAATTGGGGGAACCTATCCCAGAATCTGTCCAGAATAGACATAAATTTCAATCTGACATCATAGCCCTGTCTGTCTGGCAGGTTGAAGGGTGTCATCAGGGTGTCATCAGATGTAAACCCCATCTGGCTGCAATGAAGATCCCACACCAAAAACCTCCTATCCGGGAGATCTTCCTTGGTGCTTCAATTCTTAAAGCGCACAACATTCCTCCTCTTAAACGTCAGCCCAGTGTAGTGTGCACCAGAGGTAAAGCAGGAAATTATGTGGCTCCAGGCATTTCTGGAAGGTTCCTCATGAGGCTCGCTCTGGGTAAAGGGGGTAGTATCTGCTGTAAGGGGACCAGACTCATCTTGGAGGTTAATGGTAGAGGGAGGGAAGTCACATATATCATCCTGTACAAACCCCTGCCCCAAATCCACCTATGTCAGTGGTGGCGAACCAATGGCATGGGTGCCAGAGGCCATCGCGCCAGCACACCAGGCAGGACTCAAAGAATCTTCCTGCAGTTCCAAGCAACTTAAAAGATGTTGCTTTCAGTCATATATTAAAGTGATACTTACTTTGCTACTTGGGACTCTAGGAAAAAGGAGAATAAGTAGACAGGACTGAATTATCTTTGAAGGACCCTCTGCTGGCCCCACAATTCTCTGTGTACAGAGAGACACTGGAAAGAAGCTAAAATGATGCTAATTTTCCATCTTTCTTTCTACTCTGTTTCTGTCCTCAGGAGGCCAGTATGATTGAAAGTTGTTGCAGAACAGGGAGCAATAAGTTACTGTTTTAATTTTTGGTTGGCACCTCACGATAAATAAGGGGGGTTTGGGGTTGCAGTTTGGGCTCTCGGCTGCTAAAAGGTTCGCCATCACTGCCCTATTTTATCCTGCGATGAATGTACATTTCAGACAAACCGTGATTCACCTCTATTTCCTGACTCCTTAGGTACAGCAGGGTGTCCAACAATGTTCCCATTCTCTGTTCCAACATTAGAGCTCTTCTGGGTCAGCCCATCACCCTGACCCATGTTCACAATCCTGTTGCTGTGCAGTCTACACTGGGACGTGTTCTCCTCTGTCTTGCTGCAGGAGCGAGGGCTATACACCTGCTGCTTGTCTTATACTTGCTGCTTTATCTTTGCACCTTGTGAACTGGACATGGAACTTGCTTCTTTCTTTACTACACTGGCTTTCACTTCTTGTTCTTTCTTCATCACAACAACATAGCTTACATTCTGTCCACATTCTTTTTTACTTGTCAATTAGGGATTTGCATCTTTGGTAGAAAATTCACTGCTATTGTAGGCCTGGAAGCCTCGGCCTTGCCAGAGCCAGCTCCAAACATTGCAGAGACATACGAGCACCGCTATTGCCACATCCCAAAGTACATGTACATCTTAGGCTACACTCACATGACTGTTGGGGAACGTATATAGGCTATGGCCCGGCAGACACATGTTCGTGTAAATGCAGCCTTAGCGATCGACCCAGGCTCAGAGACAGAGCTCGGACAATTTCTGCGGGAGCGTGAAGTCATGGTGACCGCGGCATCTATGGGGCAGTACTTACCGGGCCAATCGGCATCCTCTGTGCTATGTATTATGAAGGGACCCAAGGCTGCCTGAGACAAAATAAAACAGTTAAAAATGGTACGGTCAACATTGTTAAAAAAAGGCACATCCTTTCTGATAAACACAGGATAAAGAGTAATCAAAAGATAACATTTACCCTGACATGATACCTGGACAAGCTGTACTTTGTTCCGGTAACATGCAAAAAACAAGCCCTAAAACAGTTCCGTAAACAAAAAAAATCAAAATTTTCTGCCACTCATGGTGATGCAAAACAAGCAAATTTCTCAACAAATGAGTTCTATATTCTACAAAATAAGTCAAACGTAAAAAAAAAAAACGGAATTAATGGGCTATCACCGTAATCGTAGTGACACATAGATTAAAGATAATTTTATGGTATGTTGAACTGCCAACATAAAGAAACTGAAAACCCTCTCTCCCATAGCCTGCATGGGTACGATTTAATGAATTCCCAGGGCTACTACATCTAAAGTTACCTCTGCTATGCTAAAGTAGCTTTGTGGTCTGCTAGTGTATGGGCTGCAGGCCATCCTTTAACTATTGCTGCCATGATTAGGGAGAGGCGAAATGGAGGTGTGACATTCCATAATGGTGCAGATAGCAGGGATTTGCGAGAGATCGGTACTTTCAGTTCTGACTTTAGTTGAGTCCATGGCATGATTGGTGGTTAGGAGCCCCATTCCCTCACTGATGAGAGGATGGTTGCAATATAGTGGTTTCCTAGATTAGGAATACCCAGGCCACCTTTGGTGTTGTGTTTCATTAAAATTTTGGCTGTGATTCAAGGTTTATTACCTGCCCAGATCAATGTGGACATAGTTTTGTGCGCTGCTGTGAAAAAGTCAAGGGTAACGTTATGGGTAATGTGCAATACAGATATAAAAGTCTTGGGAGTAGCAGCATTTTATATGCCGCTATCCTGCCTGCCTAGGATATAGTTATGTTTGTACGTATTTAATAAAATCCTTTCTCCAGTCAAAATGGTATTTGGATTTTAGTTGAGAAATAGTGTAAGAGGTTCTGAACAGGAGGAGCACCTAGGTTTTTTGTGTGTTTAATTTGTAGTGAGATAATTGGCCAAACTTATCTATCAGGGACATTGTTGCTGGGTGGAATATCTCAGGTCTGAACAGGGAAAGAATAATGGCATCCATAATACCAAATATTTAATTTGACTCCGAATTTGCTGAGCAACGGTTTCCATTATTAAAACAAAAATGAGATGGGAAAGTGGGGCATCCCTGGCGTGTGTCATTGAAAATGTCAAAGGGTGTGGATAGTGTGCTATTGGCATACATCATTGCATTAGGAGCGGAGGTGAATGCTATAATGGCTTTATATATGTCACCCGAGAAGCCCATCTCCTTTAGTAGGGAGAAGGCGAATGACCAGTGTGCTTTTTATTATTTAATCTATTGTGAATGTTTCATTTTAGGGCCAAAATTAATGTATTGCTCAAAAAAAATTACAAATTGTAAATTCCATATCTATTGTGTTTGAACCCCTGTAAAAACACCTAATAGGTTAACAAACTTCTAAAAGTTGTTTTTTCAAACATTAAGTGGTATAGTTTCTATAATGGAATAATTTACAGGTTTTACTTTACCTCTCAAAGTCACTTAAAGTTGAACAGATTCTTCTAAATACAGTTTTTGGCAATTTCCATAAAAAAGTAAAAAAATTCACCCAAAATTATAAGCCCCAAAAATGAGAGGAGGCATAAAATCCATGCCAATATAAAGCAGATATTTGGGAAATGTTAGTTATGAAGGTATTTGGGTGCTATGATTATATGCCTAAAAAGCAAATGAATTTGGAACTTTGAAAATTTTGAATTATTTTAAGTACTAAATGCAAAAGATAAAACCCAAATTTGTCAACTTATTTTAAATACAATGTGTCACGAGAAAACAATTTTAAAATCCCCTGGATATGTTGAGAGCGTACAAAGTCATAAAAACTCATACAAGACACATTGACACAAGGACCAAAAGGACCAAAAAAGTCGCTTGATCCTTAAGCTGTTAAAGAAGTCCTACTACTCCTTCATGGGACTTGTCAATTGCCTTCAAAGTCCTAATTAAACCACTCTTTAAGTCCTTGGATCAAGCATCTATCAAACTATTGATAGATGCTTGAGCTAGATGTCAGGAAGATGTCAGGATGTAAGGAAGGTAGTCCTTCTATCTATTCAACATATGTAAACATTTTAGAAATGCATAAAATATGTTTGTGCAACACCAAGATGAAAAACCCAGTACAGCCACTCTGGCTAGATGGATAATGCTGACATTTAAAAAATGTTATTTGCTCAGTGGACTTTAGGCCCCACTTATGTCAAAGGCTGTCCCACCTGTAAGGCAGCTGCATTGTGGGCAGATATGGGTTATAAATCCTTGGAAAAAATATGCAAATTAGCCACATGGTCTCCAGCATCTACCTTCATAAAACACTACAGGCTTCCCACCATAATAGTAGAAGGAGCTGATTTTGGTGAAAGAGTGATCAAGTTGGCTTCATCTATCCCACTATCTTAATTTAATGCTTGCTAAATCCCAATTGTTTGTGCTGCCTGAGGAGGATCAAGAAAGTGTAAAATTCTTTATACCTGAATGTTTGTTTCCTAGAATCTGAATGCAGAACAAGACCCCCACCCCTCTAATAAAATCTTTATTGATGCATTATAATACACTGTGGCTGGTCTCTGTTTCTTCTATGTAGGGTTGCCTTCTGTGTGTTTGACTGAAAGTCAGTTAGTTAATTAAAGTATATTGCTTTAACCTGCAATCAGCATCATTATCTGCTCTCTACTCTATCTATATTCTATAGATCTATAGATCTTCCTATTTCCTTCTTCCCTCCTCTCTCCCCATCCTTCATGTTAGCTGACTCCATGCTCCAAGGAAATCTGTGTTAGCTCATGTCCGCACGAGGGAGTGAGTTAGGAGGAAGATTTTGCAGACTGGAGGGCAGATAATGATGATGATTCAAGCCTTGTACCAAACATGCAAGGCAGTATTATAGTATAAACAATCAGGAAGCATATCGTTTTTTTTTAAATTCTTGCACATAAGGGGTAGTATTAAAATTGTCATGCACTTGCATATGAGGAACATTATTATAGTTATGCTCTTGTACATGCAGTAATATTATATATAGTTAGGGATGAATGAAGTGCTAATAATAATGCTTCTGTGTAGATTAAATGAGTAATAAGGGAAATTTACTATAATAAATTCTGCAGCGGAACAGACAAAAAAAATTAAAATGTACCTGGACAACCCAAAACTGCCAAATCCAAGAACAAATTACACTGCCGGGTTGCAAAGTTCAGATAAAGAAAGTTTCTTCTCTTTTGGAGAATAAGTATGTAAATCCCCGGACTCTCCGGCAAGTAGGTACTTAATTAAAGATGCAAAGCTACTGCAAAGTTATTATTAAAAGAAACTGGCTCACACTGGATTAATCCTATTGCTTCCCACACAAGCACAAAATTACAGAGATATTTATCATCTGATGAAATGGTTTTGGTTTCTTTCATTCTAATCGGTTAGTTTCTGATATTTTTTTCTTCACTAATCTTAACTCAGAAATAGGAATCTGCTGGTGTAACCATAAAGCTATTTATTTTACCTACATTACACGGAAAACCTGACTATTTCCTAAAGAAACAGGTAAATGATTAATTGTTGGTATAGATTCGATGTTCTCACTTGCATATAGTGGAGGCAGATTTACTTACCCGATCCTGTCGCGATCCCCGAGGTGCGTTCTCCGACAAGGATGAAGTCTGGTGCGATTCTTCAAGATCGTGCATCCATTTACCTGCCGCTTCCCCGCTGAGGTCCGCCGGAGTTCACCTTCTTCTTCCTGGTGTATGTGAGTGCATTGTCTTGCGACACAATTGGAATTGTAAATCCAGCGCTTAGTCTGAATTAGTCTGGTTGTCCGTCGGCTTCTCCCCCTGATTTGTGTCGCATGCAAGTCGGCGTGATTGCGCCAAAATCCGATTGCATGCGCCAAAATCCCCATTTAAATGTGCTGCAAATCGGAAATAGACGGGAAACCCGACAAAAATGCGCCTTGTGGACCCCACTGGGTCTGTTCATTTGCAAGTGTAAATGCAGTATTGCTAATCTTATAATATGCAGAAGATTTTAGTTTGTTACCAGTGATAAGTGGATCTGTTGAAGTTTTGGTTCCAGTAGTTCTTTCCACACTACTGATGTATGGTTTAAACTTGTCCAACTTCATTTAATTCCATTAAGAATGACAAGGTATCACATGTTAAGACTGCCATTGTTTCCACAACATGAACATATGGATAGAAGTAGCAGTGTTTAATGTGACATTTAATGTTAGCAACACTATGGCACAGAATGTTAAAGTGAGTCTATCAGCAGTTTTAACCCTATCAAGCTTCTCAAAGTGTTAGATATTTATCTTGGAGAACTGTGTAACCACACTTATGTGAATGTTAAAAATGCAATTACATTTCAGGATTGTAGCTGCACTTGCAGCACTTTGGTGCACACTTGTGTGCTGCACAGCCCCTGCCCAGTGGCAGGTTCCGAATGGCTGTAGAGCATGTTAAATGCAAAGATCTAAAAACATGGCAGTTTTAAAACACTTCTCCATTCTGAAGACCAGCTACAATCCTGGGATATAAAACTATTTTTCACAGTCCTACCACTACTAACAAGACACATACACATATCATTACAGAGATCAACAGAGCCAGTACTAAAAATGTCTGTAGTTTTTCATGGTCAAACCATTGGTACACTCGATTTAGGTCACTTTTTGTTACTATTTTATGCTGAAGCAAGAAATCAATCTGCGGTAACTCAAGTTTATTTTTGCTACATCTGTAATTCATAAAAAATTCCATGCTGCTTTACTCTTCAAGCCTCACTAATGTTTAGCACACTCTTTTTTTCACTAGTATGTATTGGAACATCATGCTCCTTTCACCACCTACTTTCTATGTGTTGTTGTGCTCTTTAAATGTGGAAGACAAAAGGTCTCCGGGGGACACAACCCAGCATCATACCCCTTGCTTCCCAATTATCATTACATCAGCTACTAGGGAGTGTGATTCTTAATTGAAATGTGTTGCAGCCACTGTAACACAATATATGTGTAGCCAGTCTCCATTTAGGTCTATGGGTGCGCTGAAAATGGTTGTGATATTGATTGGTTAGTTTGGACACTGCCATACTCTTGAATGGAGAGTGGCTATGCTATGGAAAGGGAACTGTTTGTACCAATGACTCTCCATAACTGGAAGCGGGTCAGTGGAGATAGGAGCAGGTCCCAGAGGTGGGATCTGCATCTTTGATGTACTTATTACAGTCATGGCCATAAGTTTTGAGAATGACACACATATTATATTTTCACATGATCTGTTGCCCTCTGGTTTTTATATGTGTTTGGCAGATGTTTTTATCACATACAGAAATACAAGTGCAATCATATTATGAGTAACAAAAGCTTTTATTGACAGAATGAGTTAATGCAGTAAGTCAATATTTTCAGTGTTGACCCTTCTTCTTCAGGACATCTGCAATTCTCCCTGGCAGCTCTCAATCAACTTTTGGACCAAATCCTAACTAATAGCCGTCCATTCTTGCACAATCCATGCTTGCATTTTGTCACAATTTGTTGGTTTTTGTTTGTCCACCCGTCTCTTGATTGACCACAAGTTCTCAATAGGATTAAGATCTGGGGAGTTTCCAGCCCATGGACCCTAAATCCTGAGCCATTTAGTTATCACCTTTGCTTTATGGCAAGGTGCTCCATCATGCTGGAAAAGGCATTGTTGATCATCAAACTGCTCTTGGATGTTTGGGAGCAGTTGCTCTTGGAGGACATTCTGGTGACATTCTTTATTCATGGATGTGTTTTTAGGCAAGACTGTGAGGGAGCCAATTCCCTTGGCTGAGAAGCAACTCTATACATGAATGGTTGCAGGATGCTTTACAGTTGGCATGAGACAAGACTGGTGGTATCGCTTACCTTGTCTTCTACGAACAAGCTGTTTTCCAGATGTTCCAAACAATCGGAAAGGGGATTCATCAGAGAAAATGACTTTACCCCAGTCCTCAGCAGTCCACTCCTTATACCTTTTGCAGAATATCAGTCTGTCTGTGATATTTTTTCTGGAGAGAAGTGGCTCCTTTGCTGACCTCCTTGACAGCAGGCCTTGCTCCAAGTGCGTGCAGATGCACTCACACCTGCCTGCTGCCATTCCTGAGTAAGCTCTGCACTGCTGATAGCCCGATCCCAAAGCTGAAACAATTTTAAGAGACGGTCCTGGCTATTGCTGGCCCTTCTTGGGCGCCCTCACAACAATGGAACCTCTCTCCTTGAATTCCTTGATAATGCGATAGATGTGATACTCTTCCCTGTTAGGCCAGTTTTGTGCAGTGCAATGATGCCTGCACGTGTTTAGAGATAACCATGATTAACAGAAGAGAAACAATGACGCCAAGCCCCAGCCTCCTTAGAAAGTGTCCAGTGGTGTGATTCTTACTTAATCATGACAGATTGATCTCCAGCCCTGTCCTCATCAACACCCACACCTGTGTTACTGGAGCAATCACTGAAACAATGTAAGCTGCTCCTTTTAAGGCAGGCCTGCAATGAAGTAGAAATGTGTTTTGGGGGAAAAAGTTCATTTTCTAGGCAAATATTGACTTTGCAATTAATTGCTGTTAAGCTGATCACTCTTTATAACATTCTGGAGTATATGCAAATTGCCATTATAAAACCTGATACAGTAGACTTTGTAAAAATCAACATTTGTATCATTCTCAAAACTTATGGCCATGACTGTACATAACCTGTTGATATGTCCCAAATTATGCATGGGAATGCCTTTTTCACTAATATCATGTCCATAAATATACAGTATGTCATAACTTTAAAAAACCTCTTTATCTTTAATAAAAATGACTTAATATTCCTCAAACAGGTATCTCAGAATGAACACTGCTCCTAGATCCTGAAATATGCAGTTTTCATGCCTTCTCTATAACAGAGCCACATATCAAGAATAGAAAATACAATTTCAGGAGCTGAATTTTTTTTTTTGCTCAGGAGAATTTCTATGAAATCTTGTTGTTTTATTACATTGATTTAAATGCCAAGGACAAGCTCCTTGTCTTAACAGCACGCAAGGCTGGACTGGTGATAACACTGCAACACTTGAAGAGAAATGACTTTTACATCCCTGCAGCTACAATAATATTTATGGGGCTTGGGATCTGCAGTCCCAAATGTAGACAGGAAAATCTGCTGCTACTCAAACTCCTCCAAAATGATACATTCAGAGGTACAGTAAATGACAAATGTTTCACCAGCGTCTAAGTCGCTGCCAGTTACGGCAATGACAGTTGGGTCCACATTGCCCATATACGAATAAAGTCAATATCAATTTAGTTGCACTTGCAGCATTGTCTTCTGATTTCACCATGGACTCATTATGCGGTGTTGTTCTGTCTTCCAGCTATGCTGTGACAAGCCCTTATATGACTTAAGGATGTTCCCTGGTAACGCTTCTATTTACAATTTTGTTTATGATCATTGCTTGCAAGTCACGTCTGGGGAGCTAAATAGGAACAAACACGAAGTCGTCCTTAGTTATCTTCAAATAAGGGATATTTTTGCTGCAGTAAATGGAAGAAAACAACAAGGCTTTAACACAAGGCTGTAAAGTGTTTAACTGTTGAAAAATAAACCTAAAACCTAATAGGTCCAAGGCTTAAAGGTATTCTTAAGTGTTATGTAAATTAGGTAACTTCTTTGGCCACTGATTGTGTGTTGAACATAAGGTTGAAAATTGTGTGTTGAACATAAGGTAACAATGGGTTCCCAGTCTGGAATAATGTCCCCTTTAAGTCCACACTGTATTAATGACCCTTTAGTGTCACAGGAATAATGCACTCTTATAGCTTTTAAACAGCAGCATTGCCTCTGCTGTGTCTTTGAATAGTAAAGGGGCCTCCTAATGAGAATAATACTGTCCTTTTACTGATCCAATATAAAAAAAAGTGTCTTCTTACTGCACCTACACAGTAATACTGTCCTCTTAATTTCTCTACACAGTAATATTACCCCTTAACTGCCCCTTTCAGGAATTTAGTGCTTGTCCACCATTTGTACATATCTGTTTGCTGTTAGTGAAAGAGAATATTAAAAGCAGCTGTCAAGTGCTCTGTATGGATGGAGCTCCGTATCTGAGTCATCTTCTTGAAGTCGTAATGACTCCTTTAATTGGTTAAAGCAGATTAATAGTTCTGTGTAGTGATGAGTGGGTTTGCCGAAATTCTGTTTCAACAAGTTCATCTGAACATCAAAAGAAAATTAGGTTGGGGACCTGGACCTGACTACGAACATGAACCCCATGGAAAACAATGGGGAACCAAATTTAAAAACCCCAAAATGTTTGGTAAATAGGGGTAGTAAGGGGTAGAATGATGAAAAAATTGGGTAAAAACAGGGCAATTGTCCTGACAAAAACGTGCTAAGGAAAGTGCTTGAAATAATAACATAAGATAAAAATTAAATATGCAAAGAAATAAAAAAAAATAATAATAAAAAAGATCCAGATCCAGTTATACTCATATTGTTAGAAGAAGCAATGGGAAAACCACAAACCCTTCCTCTCGCTGCAGTTGAAAGGCACTTTGGTTGCCAGGATCCAGTTATTATCATAGAACTAAGAGAATCAATGGGAAAACCCAAAACTCTTACTTACAGCGAGTTCCAGGAAACGGGGACTTTGACAATTTCAATTCTGAATTAAGTTAATGCACAATTTGACAATTTAAATTTTGAATAAAGTGAATGTGAAACTTAACAATTTCAAGTTTGACTCAGGCAATCAGCCTATTGCAGTATTAGACTTAAATGGACTCTCTAACACTTACTCAGGCACTGGCAAAGTGAAGTCGCATGGTATCAATGCCTGGTTCACCTAATTGAACATGAGGATGTCCACGTTGGCTGTGGATAGGTGGAGCACATGCTCTGACAGAACAGGCAGGGCAGCACCACCAAGACATAGACGGTAATCTGTGTCTATTAGTCCAATTTTCCCTCTCCTCCTTCAGTACCAGGAGACATGTCAACAGACATTCTTCCACCATGTGAACATGGTTTTCCACATTGTAGCCATGCAAACTCTCAAGATGACACTGGTGCTCCTGCTGCATTTGAGGCTTCCTCTTCTTTGAGCTGCCACAAAGCTCTCAATGTTGAAAGGAAACTCTGCCGGTAATGCCTCTAGCAAAGGGTGCTCTTATGCTCATGCTAAAGAATACTACGCTGTCCTTTTGATGTTGCAGTAAGATTACTGCTATGTCTCTAATTGATGAGTATGCAGTCAGATTATCCAACTAACTCATTTGTTCACTCTGGCCTTAAAAGCGCATTTATTTCTATATTTCCTTCACAGACTTCTCTCCATAAGACTTCTGTCCTCAAAGGGGCAACTGTGGAATGATTAAAGCTCTGTGCTTTCCCTTACTGTCCAGCTGCAGCTTGCTCACTCCTGTCTCTAATGGCACCGGGATATGTCTTATATAGCATAGTCACATGTTCTGTCTGGCCAATCACAGCCACATTCACACTGGGAAATGTCCGTGGTTGCTATGGGTGGAAATCTGGTTCATTGGCTGCTCAGCAGTCAATCTGCCAGCCTTCTGTGTTTTTCCTGAAGCCCGAACGATGGGCTGCCATTTGCACTCATGGGTACCAAACCATTCAACACTACTTCTGGATTAATTTGTGTATCTGTTCTAGTTTTCTCATTTTGCCCAACTTGATATTGAGTCATAGAGGAAAGTAATGTTACTAATGGGACGGATGGGATAAAACAATGTACTCAAGAATTTGGCCAAGGTTTGGTGCAAAATTATAGCACAAAGTAAGCCAATGTGATAAAGTTATAATAGAAATTGAAACAGTTAAGAAATATTTATTATCAAGCCATAGTCACCTCAATAAATCTGGAACATGTTTTATGTTTTAAAAGTCTATAAAAATTAGATAGTGGTTTTCTTTAGATATTTTAACCCTGAGGACAAAGTCCTTTATAAAGAAATTACATCACACAGCAGAGTGTTGCTTCAATGTTAACCAGTCTAGACAATCCTCCCAGGGCTAAGTTCATCAGAGGTACAAATCACTATTTGCCCTGATCTTTGTTACAAAAGTATCATCCTGGAGTCTAGACCTTGTGGCTCACAAAGAATTATGTGGAATTGACAACTGTAACCAAGTCTCAGAGACTGCAGGTCTATTCATAGTCAGCAAGCAGAGAATCTTGAGAATGGTGAATGTAAACATTGCAGAATGTCTTTTATTACAATTATTACTTGTTTGTACTAATGAGAAATCTGTTACAAAGTGTTATATTTATATTTGTGTCTAGAGTGTCAGATGTAGTCAGGCTTATGGCACATTTTAGTTAGAGTGTTAGATGACGTTGATGACCTTTATGGCCTTCACGTAATAGTTACTATATATATTACATTTCAAATAATTCACTGTGACTGACTTAAAAGCAACAGGTGATTCACATATTTCTCGTGCTGCTGGTGAGTGAGAGTCACCTACCTCAACACCTACCTGTAAAAATAGCAAACTAACAAATAAAAACACACTGGCGCACATGTATCATAGTTTGGTCTCTCTTAGGTGCATTTTAGAGACAACAAGCCAAGTGAGGGGATTATATACAGTAGAGGACACAAGCCATGTGAGGGGTAATATACAGGAGGGGACACAAGCCATGTGAGGAGTAATATACAGGAGAGAACACAAGCCATGTGAGGGGGTTATATACAGGAGAGGGCACAAGCCATGTGAGGGGTAATATACAGGAGAGGATAAAAGCCATGTGAGGAGTAATATACAGGAGAGGACACAAGCCATGTGAGGGGGTTATATACAGGAGAGGGCACAAGCCATGTGAGGGGGTTATATACAGGAGAGGACACAAGCCATGTGAGGGGTTGTATACAGGAGAGGACACAGTCATGTGAGGGGGTTATATACAGGAGTGGATACAAGCCATGTGAGGGGTTGTACACAGGGGTGGACACAAGCCATGTGAGGGGGTTATATACAGGAGTGGACACAAGCCATGTGAGGGGGTTATATACAGGAGAGGATACAATCCATGTGAGGGGTTTATATACAGGAGTGGACTCAAGCCATGTGAGGGGGTTATATACCGGAAAGGACACAAGCCATGTGAGAATGTTATATACAGGAGAGGACACAAGCTATGTGAGGGCGTTATATAAGGAGAGGGCACAAGCCATGTGAGAGGGTTATATACAGGAGTGGACACATGCCATGTGAGGGGGTTATATGCAGGAGAGGACACCAGACATGTGAGGGGGTTATATACAGGAGAGGATACAATCCATGTGAGGGGTTATATACAGGAGAGGACACAAGCCGTGTGAGAGGGTTATATACAGGAGAGGACACAAGCCATGTGAGAATGTTATATACAGGAGAGGACACAAGCTAAGTGAGAGGGTTATATACAGGAGTGGACACAAGCCACATGAGGGGGTCATACACAGGAGTGGACACAAGCCATGTGAGGGGTTATATACAGGAGTGGACCCAAGCCACGTGAGGGGGTCATACACAGGAGTGGACACAAGCCATGTCAGGGGGTTATATACAGGAGAGGACACAAGCCATTTTGGTCAGGGCAGTTTTATTGGAGTGATTTGTTGTAAGCCAGATTGTAGTTTGTCAAAGAGGGAGTTGAAGGAAATTTAGGAGGATAGTTCCAGATGGACATGTTATTACAGGAGTTTTGAAGAAAATGGCACAGAAGTTTGTGCTGAAACTCATTTATTTCAGTTAAAGATTCGGTGAATTTTATAGAGATTTGGCGGCTCTTTTTTGCACCTTATGTATGATCCTGTCTTTTTACTTGTGGTACATGTTCAGTTTTTCCTATCTTGGCAGGCGCACATTTTGGCTTCTTTTTGAGACTTTTTGTTGCAAATGTTTCAAATCCACATGGACTCAAGCCATTTGAGGGGGTTATATACAGGAGTGGACACAAGCCACATGAGGGGGTCATACACAGGAGTGGACACAAGCCACATGAGGGGGTTATATACAGGAGTGGACACAAGCCATGTGAGGGGTTATATACAGGAGTAGACACAAGCCACGTGAGGGGGTCATACACAGGAGTGGACACAAGCCATGTCAGGGGGTTATATACAGGAGAGGACACAAGCCATGTGAGGGGGTTATATACAGGAGAGGACACAAGCCATGTGAGGGGGTTATATACAGGAGAGGACATAAGCCATGTGAGGGGTTATATACAGGAGAGGACTCAAGCCATGTGAGGGGTTATATACAGGAGTGGACACAAGCCACATGAGGGGGTTATATACAGGAGTGGACACAAGCCATGTGAGGGGGTTATATACAGGAGAGAACACAAGCCATGTGAGGAGGTTATATACAGGACAGGACACAAGCCATGTGAGGAGGTTATATACAGGACAGGACACAAGCCATGTGAGGGGGTTATATACAGGAGTGGACACAAGCCATGTGAGGGGGTTATATACAGGAGAGGACACAAGCCATGTGAGGGGGTTATATGCAGGAGAGGACACAAGCCATGTGGGGGGGTCATACACAGGAGTGGACACAAGCCATGTGAGGGAGTTATATACAGGAGAGGACCCAAGCCACGTGAGGGGGTCATACACAGGAGTGGACACAAGCCATTTTGGTCAGGGCAGTTTTATTGGAGTGATTTGTTGTAAGCCAGATTGTAGTTTGTCAAAGAGGGAGTTGAAGGAAATTTAGGAGGATAGTTCCAGATGGACATGTTATTACAGGAGTTTTGAAGAAAATGGCACAGAAAATTGTGCTGAAACTCATTTATTTCAGTGAAAGATCACACTCCATCCAAAGTAGGGAAAAATTAGCTCAAAATTACTAGAGTGACTGAAACTTTTTGAAAAAGAAAAACGTTAACTTTTTTGAAAAACAGAAAGTTTCAAAAAAAACTTTTTTACAAAAACAAACTACACAACTCATTTTTTCTTTAGTGATGAACAGACCAAAGGTGTGTTTGGATACGTATTGTGTATTTCATGGCAGTGAGAGGAAAGGCCAGGTGTTTTCAGTAGCATCTTTTATGACAGTGAGAGGAATGCCCTGCATTTTCCCATTGCTGGATCCACACTATAAAAAGAGAATGCACAAGTGGTGGAGTTCCCATCCGAGGGCTCAGTGGTAGGTACAGAGGACTATGTTCCCCTCCAGATGATAACAGAAGCCATATAATCATTTATTAAAGTTTCCCTGAAAATGAGGGTTTGTTAAGTCTTCGCCAGTTTTCTTTGATGGATAATATTCAGTGTAGATTGGATAAAATCTCATTGGAGGATGACTATTATTCAAGGTCCAAATCTGTTTTATTAATGATGGAGAAATATGCAAGCGGCGCCATTGATGTACGGAATAGCTCTAGTCTTAAACTCATCGCTGTAGCTCAGGGGCATGTTGCAGGCCTAGGAAAACAAAAAGCAGGATGAGGAACTTTACCATATCTTTGGAGACCCTTGGATACATCAACCAATACAGTCATCCTTGTCCTCGTCTGCATCCTGTTAATCCTTTATGGGACCTTCTTAGTGGACTACCCGCTATACCAGAGAGGAAACACTATATAACGCTTCTTCCTCACTGTATTTTTCATGCAGCTTGATTTTTTGGCTGTGCAGTAATCAAAAATCCATATGATAAATTTATTGCGGATCTTAATGAACATTATCGATCACAGATTAATTTAAGTCCAAAAAAATGGCATGCAAACATTTGATCTAGGCATTACTGCACGCTACAAAAGAACCATTAAGATCCATATATTAGTGGGCGCTATTTACTGACAGCAGCACTTTTATTATCTACATATAAGAGAGCACTATTAACAGGCAACAGAGCTTTTATGATGTCTGGATCAGTGTGCTCTAGTGATGGGCAACAGAACTTTTATGATCTTTGGATCATTGTTTGCTATTAAAGGACAACAGAATTTTTATGATCTTTGGATCAGTGTTTGCTAATAAAGGACAACAGAACTTTTATGATCCTCATATCAGTGTGATATTTTAATGGACAACAGCACTTTTATGATCTACATATAAGTGTGCACTATTGATGGACAATAGAACTTTTAGTAAAGTATACGTAAAACAATATTAATTGACAGGAGCAATTTTACAGAAAAGGTATGATTGATGATTTATGACTTTTCTGGAGCTCCAAACTATATAGAGACAGGACCTTCAATGAGCTTGCTGGATGATGCAGTAAATGCTAATATTTCTATCTATATTGCTGTATAATTCTCTAAAAGCAGTAAGAATATCCCTGTGTTACAGCAGCCTATTGCAGTTCTTCAGAGTACCCCAGTAAGGGCATCTACTTCAGATTTGTACCTGTCCCTTATAATAGCAGCAACAGGGAAATTGCTGTTGTATGAAAAGTCCCTGCCTAGCTTACTGACCCTATGACGAGAAGCAACCTCTCCCTAGTTCTCCCTAGTCTGGTATTTAGAATGGCGTCTGAACATGTGACCCTACTCTTATACTGCAGAGTCACATGACCATCCCAATCACAAGCATGTGGTTTTTCCCCAAACATAGACCCAGATCTCGAATAGTTGAGCATAATAAGGCTCTAGGTTTGTGGATGCTGAACCCGTGGAGTTTACAAAACAATTAAATGTTTCAAGTAATTGAATAACTCATACTGGAAATGTTTGGAGACACCCGAGTGTATGGGATGGAATGAAAATTCTTGAAGATTGCAGTATTGAATTGGGTGAGAATGTTTCCACTGTAAATGTTTATTCCTCATTCAGTTTGTCTGTTGTCAACTCCCTTTTTTTACCCTATTCTTTGAGAGAAGGTCAACAGCACAGATTGCTTAAGTAGTATGTATATTCCTGCTGCAGAAACAATAAGTAACATGTAGCTATTTTTAGTTTCTTTTAAACAGCATGGTGTCATGGGTGTTCCTGCAATCCCTGTCTCAGATCGCGGGCACACCCGTGTCCCTCGGTGTGTCCCCGGAGCCCAGCACAACTTACCTCTCCTGGCTCCAATGGCGGTCTCTCTGGCTCCCGCGGCTCGGAGGGCGTACGCGAGCTGGCTCGCAATGATTTAAAGGGCCAGCACGCTGATAATTGGCGCTGGCCTGCTATATGTGCCTGCCGGATCTTGCCGGATCTTCAAGCCATCCCCTAAAGAGAAAGCCCCCCTGTGTATCCTGCGTTCCTGTGCATCCAGCGTTCCTGTGTATCCTGCTGTCCCATGTGCCAGTCCATTCCTGTGTTCCTGATCCATGTGCCAGTCCGTTCCTGTGTTCCTGATCCGTGGCCCAGTCCGTTGCTGTGTTCTTGATCCATGTGCCAGCTCCTGCGTTTCCTGACATGAGTCCTACTGTGCCTTCTTGTGCCATTGTCACCCGCTTACAGACTGTTCCTGCATTACTACCTTGGCAGCCACCACAGGCTAGTCCCACCTGTGGAACCTTCCGCAGCAAGACCATTCCGCTTTGCGATTTAGTGTGGGTATTATTAGGTGGCTCCTTTCACTGCACCTGATTAGATTCAGAGTTGGGTCACATTGAAGGAACATAAGCAGAGGCCAAAGGTTTTGCATTATTACCTGTTGATCTTTGTTTTGGGGACATTATTAGGTGGGTGGCACAATAAGGGCGTTGTAGTGTATAATGTACACTACAGTATAAGGACAGTATAATGTACATTGCAACAATTTCAAGCATTGCAAATTTTGCCATATTACAGTAATTGAGGGAGAGTGTTTGTGGTAGTTGCAGGATAACACTGTTAGGGAACAAGATGTAAGAACAATGAAAAACATAACATGTCTGTGTGGTAAATTCCACAGGGAGGACACATGGCTGAAGAGGAGACATGGAGCCTAATGGAGAAGATACAGAACAACTACAGTCCGAGGAAACGTCACCTGCAGGCACTGGTAGGGATTTTTACTGTATTTTCATTTGTTTTTTTAAGCTCATTTGGGGGGTTATGTACAGAAATGGTCTCTATAAAATTCAATACATATGCATTAATATGCCTGTGTCGCCAATCTTTTACATGTGTTTTTATTTTGTAGCTGTTCCTTCCTTGACACAATCACAGCCATGATTAAGGGTGCCATGTGTGCCGGAAATGTGTAGGCCTTTTTCCTCATATGGTCTATAGGATATTCCTGTATACTTTTTATGGACATTAAAAAGAAATAGTGCTCTACGAAGAGACCATTTCTTTGCTTGCTTATTGGATATGACACAGCATTTGTATGGATCCCCGGAACATGTGGAGCAGCAGATCGGTGAGCAGTATATGTTTTTTCTTTTCATTGGACATTTCCACCACCTGGCACCTTCTTTCATTCTTCTCCCTTCAGATATATAATTTCTTGGTCCAACAAGATGTGAAGCCTGAGCCATGAATCTATTAAAGCAAAATAAAACCTATGGAGGAACTTACTGTACAAAAGACATGCAAAAATATGGAGAAAAATGCTTTTTTCGTAAATCTTTTCCACATTTGGAATTTTTTTCCAGCTTCACGGTACATGGCATGGAATTTTGAATACTGAAACTAGGAAGTAATACAGAAAACGAACCCTCATAACAACCATTTTTAAAGGAAAAGAAAAAAAGGGCATTGCTAGGTAGAGGTTAAATGCTGTAGGGGGACATCCACCCTATGTCAGCCGAATGAGGTACTCATGCCCTAACTACAGCACTAGAATATCCATCAGATATTACAGATCTTTCTCACATGTCCTGGGTCTCGTAGTGCTCCTGACTGAGCATTAATAAAACATTAGGAAAATTAGGAATTGGAGATGAAGCTGCCTACAGGAATTATTCTGCTGCTAATACACATGTAGTGTTTATGGAAGAAGAGTCATGAAGGTCTCCACGACCCTGAGCCACTGCCGTACATTACTTATCACTGTAGCTGCATCCTCTGATTACCATATAACATCTGACACTTGTGTGCCACGACAGCTATGACTATGAATATACATATCTTAATAGAGATGATGCTGTGCCACACTTCAGGGGATCCTTCATATCTCCTTGGCCAACAGACCTACGACATTATATTCAAATGCAGTCTCTGTAAGCAATTAAACTTTGGGTCTTAATTTATGATCATCTCATTCTTAAAAAACAGTAACTACCATTAAAATGTCATTTACAGTAAATACTCACATTGCTCATAAAGTCAATATGTTAAAGTTTCTTTTTTGATAGCTGATAACTAGTATAATTGTGAAAGAGACATATCCCCAGATGGTATGCCACAGTCAATACTGATTGGTTAATTAGCTGATAGCACCCGGTCCTCATATCTTTCAAGATTTTTTAGGAGGCATAACAGAGGTACAGCTCAAATATAACTCTAATAATGGATGCTACAGAATTGCTACTTCACAAAAATATACTTCATCTTGATAAATAAGCAAAACCTACAAGAATGTAGGTTTTATGTATGAAAAAAAGCTGTCTGCATTTTTTCTACAAACCTAAAATTTGCCTATTGCATATATTTTGTTTAATTTGCTATAAAAAAAAAAAAAACTTCTATTTTAACCCCTTAACGACCTGGCCCTTTTTTGTTTTTTTTCATTTTCATTTTTCACTCCCCACCTTCAAAAGTCCATAATTTTTTATTTATTTTCTTTTATTTATTTTTTTACACTGGAAGAGCTCTGTGAGGGCTTATTTTCTGTGTAACAAACTGCACTTCATAGTGATGGAATTGAATATTCCATGCCAAGTACTCGGAAGCGGGATAAAAATCTAAATGCAGTGAAAATGGTGAAAAAACATATTTGTACTGTTTTCTTGTTGGCTTGGATTTTACAGCTTACACTTTGCCCCCCAAATGACATGTTTTATTTTTTGGGTTGGTACAATCACAGGCATACCAAATTTGTATTTGTTTTATAATGTTTTCATGCATTTACAAAAATTAAAATCTCCTTTCATGGTTAAAATGAGACAGCCTGGGGTCTCCCGGTGACCGATTGCTACCCTCCGATGACGTCACAGGGAGAGATAAAGTGCCATTTTAGACTTTGTGCGCTATTTTCCTATATATATGGCAGTATATGGGGATTTTCCACCTCATTCATTAAAATGTGCAAATCGCACATTGTAACAAGTGGGTTAAAACGAGAGAGCCTCTGGTTATCTTGTCCTAAATAGCATGTCTTGTAGTTCCTATATCTTATTTAAGCATTATCTCTGTGGAGAAAGGCTGATTCTCATGCACAGAAAATGACTTACACTGACATGGGACTTAGCTTATAACTTTCCCGGCATTGACCTCTTCTGGTTTCATCCCTTTCACTGCGACTTATCTTATCTGTCATTTCATTACTAATGCAACTGAAGAAGCAAGTGTTAGCGACTTAACTGGAGCGAAGAGCAGGGTCCCGACGTTCTTCAGACTGGTTCCACTCCAGCAGTTATGACCTTTATAATGTGTTTTACATGCTTAATTTATTTTATGTTATGAATAATCTCATACCAGGTCATTTGAATCCAGAGTCCTTAGTGTGAACTGGACTGAGAGGAGTCAAAGTAGTTATAAAGTCTTCACATGACCATTATAATCATTTGCAGCTGATAATTACTAATAACTGTTGTGATTTGTTCAGTTTTATGATTACACTGTAACTGCAGTGCATTGCTGCGCAGTAATAGCATATGACTATTAATAGTGTGAAGACTATGTCCTTGACATACCCTTGTCTGTAAAGTTAACAAAACACCATAGTTTGTTCTAAGAAATAAGACTGTCCTCATACATATTTTCTTAGTCCTAAATCCCATGCCCATTCACTTTTTTGGTGCACCTTTAACATAAGGCATAATTGTGACACAATTCTGTCGGACTTTGCATGTTAAATCTGGTGCACAGTGCGACTGAACACCGGAGCATCTCCTAGCATCAAGACTAGTTCAGTTGTGCCACAAAAGGGTCATATGGGACACAATTGCTCAATGTTATTAACCTGTTATATACGGCGGAGAGGTGCTGAGGCTGTATAAAGAGGGGTGAGCCCTCTTCATGGATAGATGGGGTTTGCTGTCGATCACGCCTCCCCTCATGTCCCACTGACGTGCAGGTGGCGGAGAGGACAAAATAATTGCAAGTGCTAGCAATAACTGACGTGGCGAAGAGACCCTGATAAATATGCCCCATAATATCTGTTTGATATCTATCTAGCTGTTTCATATCTACAAAGAATGCAAAATTACTTTTAGGTAGCGTGGCCCTGGAAATCTGTGGATCCGTGACCTTAAAAGCCAGATGAAGCGCTTAAGCTGAGAATGGCAGTTGCTTGTTGTCTGTACTATTAAATCTTCTCCCCATCTCTGTACACCAGCACTAAACCAAAATAAAGATGGAACATAAAGATTATGGGGGATATTTACTAAGGGCCCGATTCGCTTTTTCCCGACGTGGTACCCGAATATTTCCGATTTGCGCCGATTTTCCCTGTATTGCTGCAGGTTTTTGGTGCAGGGGATAGGATTGTGGCGCATCGGCGCCGGCGTGCACGCGACAGAAATCGGAGGCGGATTTGGAGATACTGCCGCATTTTAAAAAAAAAAAAAGTGTCGCTCGACACGCACTTACCTCCACTCGGCCCGGCTTGGTCAACTCCAGTGCATTCAGCGCAGCAGCAACACCTGGTGGACGTCGGAGGAACTGCCTTAGTGATTCGCAGTAAGAACCGAATCCACCGCAGAGAACGCGCCGCTGGATCGCAAATGGACCGGGTAGTAAATCTGCCCCTATCTGTTTATGGTGAGTGCCATTCTTTTTAAAATGCATTTAGTTTTTAGGATTGAAGCTTATTGGAGCTGCATTAGTTGGAGAGATCTCTTCAATTAACCGCTGCACAGCCACACAGGGTGTGGTCACACGTAGCAGTTAAAACTGCATCGCAATTAGTTTTGGGTGGTTTTAGGTGGTATTACTTATTTTAACAAGTGAAATACATCAAATCAACAGGTGAATGAAATTTGTGGAAAAGCTTTCTCCTTCAAAATCAAATTCACCCGTTCAGTTCATGTCTTTCACCAGTGAAATTGACAAAACTGCACCTAAAACCACCTCAAAGCTGATTGTGATGCAGTTTTAACTGCAACGTGTGACTGTACTCTTGGGGTTCTGTTTAAATACTATAGGACAGTGATAGCGAACCTTTTAGAGGCCGAGTGCCCAAACTGCAACCCAAAACCCTGCTAATTTATCATGAGGTGCCAACCAAAAATTAAAGCAGTAACTTATTGCTCACTTTCAATCATATTGACCTCCTGAGGACAGCAACACAGTAGAAAGATGGAAAATGATCATAATTTTACCAGTTTACCAAAGTGCTCTTAATCCAGCTGCAATCCTGGAATATAAATAGATATAAATTGATTTTTCACAGCTAGTAACAACACACAAAGGAATGATTACACATACCTTTAGGGTGATACCTGACACTGTCTGCAGCTTTGTATGGTCTAAGCTTAAAGGACACCTGTCATCAGGTCTCTGTCACTATTTCGGCCACTACTACCTGTTGGAGCAGCTCACAAGGATCCATCACAGCCTTTATCTAGTCATTTCATACATTAATCATTATAAAATCATCTATTCTTTATTATGTAAATGAGGCTGGTCACATGGTCAGAGGCAGTGATGTCACCCCTGTTAACACTCCCCTCTCCTCCCCCTGCTCATGTCTGTGTGTAATGTATAGTAAAGCATTGCTAGTGTATCTGCTGACATGCTGCATCCTCCTAAGACACAGACATCAGCTACACTAGTACCTGACATGTTCTGCTATATACATGGCTGCATCCTGGAGCTGTTGTATCTCTCCTATACACATGTACACACAGACTGCAGGAGGCATGGCCACCAGCAAGCACATGGAGCAGCCATTACATGGAGCAGCTGTCAGTCAAGCACTGGGGGTGTGGCTGTACCTCCCACTCATGAATAAGCTGGACAGCTTGAATATGCTAATGACTCATTGGACATTTCACAGGTCATTTGCATACAGCTTTGGGACCTCATTGCTTGGGTTTACAGGCATGTAGAGGGACAATGTCATTTAAAAAAGGAAAGATATACAAGATTTCACTCTCATGGCTTACAATACGAGGTAGTATGAAGTAAGCCAGAAGTGGAGCCATTAATGAAGAAATCCTCTATCTGCAAACTTAATTTTAAAATTGTATAAAAACTTTGAAATAACCCCTGCAGTCATGTTGTTTAATCTTTCATTATTTCTTTTGTCTTTTTTTCTAGTGATCTAATTGTTTCATTGCACAATGGTTTATGTGACAAAAGCAATATGAAGATTGAAATGCCTTAAGTATCATGATTTATAGCAACTTATGTTTCAGCTTGTAATCATCTCCGTGATGGTAATTGGGTATAAATTGCAGACAATTACGATTGTGGTAGGTATTAATGAATGATAAGAATAAGTCAATTAAGAGGCTTTCGTTAAGGGTTTAAAGTTCCATTTATAAGTCAGAAGGCTGAAAATGAAAACACTTCTCTTCACAACCACCCAGGCTGTATGAAATAAATCATATATGACGGCTGCTGTCAGTCTACAAAGCCATCTGTTCCAGACATCACTTCATTAAAATCATAGAAAATATAAATTAAAGGGGCACTCCAGGCAAATTGGCACTGTAACTCTTGGATGATAGGCATGATGCCAATAGTATAGAATGTGACTCCTATGTTAACTGATGCAGTGAAAAGGTGACAATGGGTACCTGGTGTAATTGCCAGTTTAAACATGACTCTTCTTTAATTTAGGCCATATTTTTATGTCAGGTTTTAAAAATTAATTTCTTAAAGGTCAATAACACCATTAATTCCTCGCCATGTGAAATCAACATTCTATCAAACTGTAAATAGACTGGAAAAATACAAACTGATGAAGCATTGTGTGCACTCTTTTTATCCCCAGCCTTCCTAACATCATTCTCTCACTTTCCTCCACTGAAATTATAGTTTTCCCTCACAATCCACACACAATATATACTCTATATGTGTGCACATTACTCAGTGAGGGGCTGTGTGGGCACATTACCTATTGGGAGCTGTGCGGGGGACAGGGCCGCCGATAGGGCAGTACAACTGGTACTGCCCTATGGGGCCCGGACTCTAAGACACTAGGGGGGGGGCCCGGGGGCCCGGCCGGTGGGCCGCAGACTGTGCGGTCTGCAGGGGCGGACTGGCCATTGTACACACCGGGAATTTTCCCGGTGGGCCGGTCGGTCCTGGGCCGGTCCGGAGCTTCTCCGGGGCCGGCCCGCACTCCCTCCCTACAACTTTTGATTTAATCTATAGTACCTGCATCGTACGATCGTACGATGCAGGTACTATTAATTAGTACACAGACGCAGCGCAGCACCGCTGCTTCTGCGTCTGTGTATACATTCAGCTACACAGGTCGCGCAATTGACTTCATTGCGCGACCTGTGTAGTGTGGAGGAGGCTGACTTACCAGCTGTCAGCTGTCCAGTCGCCTGCCTCCGTGTAGCTCCGCGGCTTGGTGTAAGAGGCGCGGAGCAGTGACGTCACTATCCCGCGCCTCTGCACCAAGCCGCCGAAGACCGAGGGAAGACGGGAAGAAACCTGCTCCAAAGAGGTGAGTATTATGTGTTTTTTGTTTTTTTTTTAATTATAGAATGGGGGGCTTTATTGTATATCGGGAAGGGGGGGATTCATTATATGGCAGGGGGCACTATTCTATATCTGGGACTGGCAGGGGGAATTAATTATATGGCAGGGGGGCATTTTTCTATATCTGGGGTTGGCAGGGGGCATTAATTTTATGCCTAGCCATGGGGCATTATTCTATATCTAGGGCTGGCAGGGGGGCATTAATTATATGGTGGGGGACATTATTCTATATCTGGGGCTGGCAGGGGGCATTAATTATATGTCTGGGGCGGGGGGGGGGGGCATTAGTCCATATCTAGGGCTGGCAGGGGGCATTAATTATATGTCTGAGGCGGGCAGGGGGCATTATTATATGTCTGGGGCGGGCAGGGGGCATTAATTATATGGCGGGGGGCATTATTGTATATCTGGGGCTGACAGCGGGCATTAACTATATGTCTGGGGCGGGGGGCATTATTCTATATCTAAGGCTGGCAGGGGGCATTAATTATATGGCGGGGGCATTAATGTTTATCTGGGCCTGGCAGGGGGCATTAATTATACGTCTGGGGTAGGGGTGGGGGGATTATTCTATATCTGGGGCTGGCAGGGGGCGGGCAGGGGGTATAATTTCTATGTCTGGGGTAGGTTGGGGGCATAAATTCTATGTCTGGGGTAGGCTGGGGCCATTAATTATATGTCTGGGGTAGGGGTGTTACATTATGGGGCACTATTTGTGTGGTACTAATATTTCAGGGGGCTCTATTACAGTATTTGTGGCACAGTATAGGTTATAGCAGAAGAAGGGACAATGGGAAAGTGCAGAACATAAGACGTCTGTGTGGTAAACTCTGCAGGAAAGCTGTGTACCTGGAGGAAGAGACAAGGAGATGGTGGAACTAATGGAGAAGATGAGGAACAAGTACAATCCGAGGAAACGTCACCTGATGTCTCTGGATGTAATAGGTGAGGATCTCGTGTGTTTTCTGTAGCTGTATATGATAAATACTGATTTTTTTCATGTTCGCTTCTGTGTATATATGTAGTATTATAGTAGTTATATTCCTGTACATAGGGGGCAGTATTATAGTAGTTATATTCCTGTACATAGGGGGCAGTATTATAGTAGTTATATTCCTGTACATAGGGGCAGTATTATAGTAGTTATATTCCTGTACATAGGGAGCAGTATTATAGTAGTTATATTCTTGTACATAGGGGGCAGTATTATAGTAGTTATATTCCTGTACATAGGGGGCAGTATTATAGTAGTTATATTCCTGTACATAGGGGGCAGTATTATAGTAGTTATATTCTTGTACATAGGGGGCAGTATTATAGTAGTTATATTCCTGTACATAGGGGGCAGTATTATAGTAGTTATATTCCTGTACATAGGGGGCAGTATTATAGTAGTTATATTCCTGTACATAGGGGGCAGTATTATAGTAGTTATATTCTTGTACATAGGGGCAGTATTATAGTAGTTATATTCCTGTACATAGGGGCAGTATTATAGTAGTTATATTCTTGTACATAGGGGGCAGTATTATAGTAGTTATATTCTTGTACATAGGGGGCAGTATTATAGTAGTTATATCCCTGTACATAGGGGGCAGTATTATAGTAGTTATATTCCTGTACATAGTGGGCAGTATTATAGTAGTTCTATTCTTGTACATAGGGTGCAGTATTATAGTAGTTATATTCTTGTACATAGGGGGCAGTATTAGAGTAGTTATGTTCCTGTACACAGGAGGCAGTATTATAGTAGTTATATTCTTGTACATAGGGGGCAGTATTATAGTAGTTATATTCTTGTACATAGGGGGCAGTATTATAGTAGTTATATTCTTGTACATAGGGGGCAGTATTATAGTAGTTATATTCTTGTACATAGGGGGCAGTATTATAGTAGTTATATTCCTGTACATAGGGGCAGTATTATAGTAGTTATATTCTTGTACATAGGGGGCAGTATTATAGTAGTTATATTCTTGTACATAGGGGGCAGTATTATAGTAGTTATATCCCTGTACATAGGGGGCAGTATTATAGTAGTTATATTCCTGTACATAGGGGCAGTATTATAGTAGTTATATAGTAATTGGCTTGTATATGGGAGAAGGTATTGTAGTAGTTTTATTTTGTATATAGAAGGCAGGATTGAATGTGTTATTGTAGCATTATTCTTGTACATAGGAGGCAGTATCAATATATTATTTCTCTGAATTGTACATGTATGGCACAGGGGAAAGCTATTTAAAGCTTATCGGGTTGTGTGTTTGCATCATTTACTAATCGACAGGTCACATTCTTTGCTCATTAGATTCACTTACTAGCAAAAGATGTTATTGTTTTGCATTAAGGCCATCTACCAACAATTTGTCTGTTATAACCCCACCCACTTTATCTGACCACACCCACTTGTTTTGACTCCGCCCGTTAAATGGGGCCACTTTTATATTTTTTTCCAGGGCCATTTTAAATTCCCAGTCCGCCCCTGACCAGAAGAGTGTGCCTTGTCGTAGCAACAGGCCTCAAACCCTGTTTGTGAAAGGTCACTGCGGGGGGCAGGAGGCTTGTTCGGTTTTGGGGTGTGTTGGGGCCCAGACACTTTTGCTGTATGGGGCCCCGAATTTCCTGATGGCTGCCCTGGCGGGGGACATTACTGGGGAGCTTTGAGGGAACATTTCTGTTTTAAGGGGCTGAAAGATGCTTGATTGGCTGTTCAGCAGGAAAGAACCACTTCACTATGACTGACTTAATACCCAGGAACTCTTTCTCTTAATAGACTTCAGTGTAATGCGCCTCAGGAGCTGGAAGTGGTACTTGCTGAGAGAAATGGTTCAAGTTGACTGGCTTCAGAAGGGAGACGTGGAAGGAATTCGGGATGCGCATGGTGGGAAGAAGGCGTAGCTTATAGGCCATGGGATTGATATGCTTCAGCACCTCAAATGGACCCAGATAGCGAGGACCAAGCTTGTAGCTAGGAACCTTCAGCTGGACATATCTAGAAGACACAAAACCTATAAATACCAATGGATCAAAAAAGTATATAAAAGTATGTCAACTTACACAATGAAGTATAAAGGGCACAGAAAGTATAATAGATGCTCAGAGATCAAGCAATACCAATAAAGAAAGAATTGAGCAAAAGTGATAACATTAAAAAAGTCAAAAATTTATTGGAATCAGTTAAATAGAAATAGAACATCACAGTAGGGTAGTAGCATATAGGTGCTGGGCAGCGAGCACACAAGGGCTTACAATACAATGAAGATATTAAAGTGCTTAGTGCACAGCCAAAAATGTGCAAATACATCACAAACAGTCATAATAGCAAAACACATGTATGCATATATAAGGTGCGCACAAAAAGAGATAATGGAGTATACCTGGTAAGTCTGGCGTATGAGAGCACAAGAGAGAGGATGCTGACCAGCACCTACCCGACACGTGTTTCATCCAACAGGACTTTGTCAATATCTAGAAGACAGTCACACCTTATCTCCTGGTGAAATGACTGGAGGAGGCCTGCGTCTCTTGTCGACCTGGGTTTTGGTGCGGTCGGAGGCCCGAAGTAATGACAGCCATGTTTACTCCCAGATGGACTTGAGATCTTGAACCAAATCCTTCATGTCAGGAACATCAGAAGGCTCAGACAGAGGAAGAGGTGGGTGTGGGTGTCACCCAAAGACAACAGTAAATGAAGTGGAGTTGGCAGATTCAGAATCCAGAGAGTTGAGGAGACAAAATGGTGGAGAACACCCCAGGGTCTGATTAACCCTCTCAACTTGTCCATTGGACTGTGGATGGTACACAGATGTCAAGTTTAACCTGCAGCTGACCACACAGAGACCACCAGAAACAAGAAACAAACTGGCCCCACGGTCCGAGACAATGTAAAGGGGAAGTCCATGTAACCAGAAGATGTGCAGGAAGAACAGGCTTGCAAGGCGCAGAGCGAAGGCAGACCTGGCAGAGGAACAAAGTGGGACATCTTAGAAATGCGATCCGTCACCACCCAGATGACTTTATTACCGAAAGAAGATGGGAGATGTGTAATAAAGTTCATGCCTATGTGAGTCCACGGGCAACTAGGTATCGGCAATGGGAGCAGCAGACCTGCTGGCTTGAGGCGTAATGACTTGTTACGGGCAAAGGAAGCACAGAAACCCACAAAATCTTGATCATCCTCGACCAGATCTGGCTACCAGTAATAAGGAGACGTGAGGGCAACAGATTTCTGCACCCTAGGGTGCCCAGCCACATGAGAGCAATGTCCCTAAATTAGTAGTATCCTCTTCCCCAACAACATCAGAGGCACAAGAGAGGGCATCAGCTTTGACATTCTTCTCGGCTGGACGGATGTGAATAAGGAAGTTGAATTGCGAGAAAAAGAGACACCAGCGAGCCTGACGAGGATTGAGACATTGAGCAGTCTGGAGATACAGGAGATTCTTGTGGTCAGTGTAGATATAGACCGAATGATGAGCTCTTCCAGAAGATAGCTCCATTCCTCCAAAGCAAGCCTTATGGCCAGAAGTTCCTGATCACCAATAATTCCTCTCGGCAGCTGAGAAGGTCTATGAGAAGAAGCCGCAGGTGAGGGTTTGACGTTTGGGCTCTCCAACCAGAATAGCTTCTCTGTGTCAGGCCATGTGAGAACTGCTGCAGAGGCAAAGGCAGACTTCAGCTGCTGGAGGCGTTCTTCTTAGTCAGCACCACAATGGGAGATACAAGAGAGGAAATCTCTGTATGGCACGTAGTTCCACTAGGTTAGGCCACTGAAGTACGGCAGACAACTTGGCAGGATCCATCTGTAATCCTTTGTCAGATGATGTATCCCAGGAACAGAAGACTACACTGATGAAATTGGCATTTCTTGTGCTTGGCATATAAGTGATTGCCCCTTAGGCACCTGAGAACTTGCTGGACATGGATCAGATAAGACTGTAGGTCAGGAGAAAACACCAGAATATTGTCTGAGTGGCGCTGGTCACAGTAGGGACAGCAAAGAGCTTCAAGAATTGCCTAAATGCCTTTTTACATAAAAATAACATTGATGGTCTTTTAATAATATAGAATTGTTTCCCCCACATCTCTTCGTTGGTTGAACTTGATGGACATATGCCTTTTTTCAAATGTTAACTTTGTAAAATTTGGGCAATATTTTAAAGGGTTCAACGCCAGGAATAATCATTTTTAGATTTTGATAATTAGAACACTTTGGGATGTGGTGATAACTAATAGGGGTTATTTACTAAGGGTCTGTGGATTGCATTTCCGTCAGTTTCCAACATTTTTGAGATTTGCGCCGCTGGGACAGGTATTTAGTAGGGGATTGTGTCGCACACAATTGGATTTTGGAGCAGGCCGGCTTTCATGTGACAGAAATCGGGGGTTGTGCCTTCGGACGATTCCGACTGATTCGGACTGAGTGCGAGATTTAACACTCAATTTGCGTCGCAAGACAAAGCACTTACATGCACCGGGAAGAAGAAGCTGAACTTCGTTGGACCTAAGCGGGGAAGCGACAGATGCAGGATATCGGACGCACAATGTTAGTGAGCAAAGTGTAACACCCTGTGAAGTCACATGCAGGGGCTCTGGTAACACCCCCAGAGCCCTTCTTTCTCATTAACATAATTTTAATAGTTGATTTGAGAAGGAAGAAGGCCATGAATAACAAATACAGGAGAATTTCTACAATCTCCATGTCTGGATCTATGAGTAAGCGTTCCTAGTTTATCAAGCGTGATTTTGGTGGTAGCTTTCTTTTAATACACTTTAAAGAGAAGGTCTTTATTTTGACTCCTGAATGATTTGTAAGTGGATACATTTTAACCACTTAATTAATTTGCCTCCTACAAGGAGTCGAGGAATTACAATTAATTAGTATTTGGTGAAGTAATTAGGTTATTTTGCTTTTTACTCTTCCAGGAATATATACATTTGGCTTAGTGCATTCATCTTGTTGGCAGATTATCTATATGTGCTGAATAATGCAACCTTTTCAGGGAAGGAGAAGAGTAGATTGTATACATAGTTAAAAAACTATGTATCATTTGTAAGTAGTTTGAGGAATTTTAACACTTCTGAACATAAACATTGATTTATTGAAATAATATACATATTGACTTACCCATGATATATTACTATACTACTATATATTTCTATCCCCTAGTGACGTTAACACAGTAAAGATCATTTTAACCCGTTACCAATTTTACTCATTATTATTGCTGTTTATCTCCTATCACACTTTAGGCTTCTCAGTGTAAAATCCCAGGGTTTGGGCGGGGACTCTCTAAGCAGACACATTACTGTATTATCCATCTAGTTCTGTGGGGTGACAATGTGGTTACATTATCAGGGTGCAAGGTGTATATACACTTTCATCTGGCTTCTGTCATTATACCGACACACTGACACATAGAAAGAGAGATGAGACAGATCAGACATGCATGGGATGATTACACAGAGGCTGATAGACCATTACACTGTTACCCTCTGGGCTCATTAACATCTCACAGATATGTACCTGCATTCCCCTGCCCCCAGATAACTTATCTCCTTGTAGTTTGTAGTTTACAGCCTCTCTCTCTGCCCACCATGTGCTGAAGGGATGTGATTAGTGAGAGTCTCTGAGCTTTGTGCAGGGGACGTGGCTACAGCCACACAGCAGAGACAGACAGCGAATTAGAGAATGTGTTATTTGGTTATCCTGAGTACATATAAGAAACTTGTCTTTGTGGGAATACCCCTTTAATATAATGGACTATGCTGAGACATACTTTAATATGGGTAATAAAATTTTGAGTCTAGCTCACGGCAATTAGAAAATAGAAATAGAAAGAATATAAAAACACTATTTCATCTTGTTAAAACCATCTGGGCACCAAAAATATGCTAAAACTGACGCATCTCGGACGCAACCGTCCATAGTCATAGGGGTAGCTAAAAATTGGACAAATCTGTTTTCACATTGTATGTCTTATCTGCTTATTATAAAATGTAGTACTTTTTATATTGTCTGTTGCTATATGGTTTACGTATTGTAGCAAGTGGACACTCTTAGCTCATCAAAATCAAGCATGGACAAACAAGGGGCACTTACTCACAGGTCCATGCATAGTGACTGTGGTAATCTCATTATATTTGTTATACATGGCCTACTTCCATAAAATAAACTATTAAAATTATGCTAATGAGTCAGGGGATTTTGTGGGTGTATCACAGGCTGTTAAAATAAGTATAACATGACTCACCCTGCTCTCTTCCTTCCCCTCTGCCTGTGTAATCTAGCTGCAGTAGCAGAAAATACAGGGGGAGGGAAGACCTGCTCTGCTTATTGCAACAACCAGTGAAAATATATCACTGAAGGGCTCTGAAGACACCCTACCCAGAGTCTTTCAGGCTCATTAGCACAATTGTAAAAGTTGATTTTCGAAGGAAGGAGGCAAAGAATAACAAATATAATGGTGCCTGGATCTATTAATTAGTTTCCTTGGTTTATCATGCTTGATTTTGTTGGTAGATTTTCTATAAAGCTCAGTTCGTATTTGATAGACTGACATGTGTAGCTTTATACGGTTATAACTTTTGAACACTTTAACTTACCAAAGTGTTTATTAGATAAATTTTCTTTCCATGCTCTTCAGCTTAGTGGTAAATTTTGGTTGACAATGCTTGGCATTTATTTTTTAAAAATTGCTGACATTTTTTAAAAAATCATCATTTTCAAAATTATCTCCTTTTTAGACAGATAGTTTTACCACCCAAATGAGTTACTAACTAATATTTTCCTTTGTCCGCTTTGCTATTAAAATCCCATGCCGTGTACTAGGAAGCTGGAAAAAAAAGTTCAAATGCAGTAAAAAACACGTTTGAACTATTTTATTGATATATAATATGACTGTATGACCTTTTTATTACTTTGTATTAATAGTTTTGTGTTATGTGTTGAAAGATGGAAAAATAGTGGTGATTTGGACATTTGGGTGCTGTTTTCTGCAACGGTGTTCACCATCGTAATTAGAAAGTGGCTGTATGTAGTTATGTACTTATTGCAGCAAATTTTATATTCTGGTATGTAAGCCCCACACTTTTTACACAGCCCACGACCCATGGTACACTTAATACACACATGACTAGTATAGAAGAGGAGTAGTAATGAGCAGACCCAAACTGCAAAGTAAGGATGCATACCCAGGGCCGGATTAAGGTTGGTGGGGGCCCCTGGGCGCAAAATCTGGTGGAGGCCCCCATTGAGTGTAGCATGCATACACATCCTCCTGCTCACTTTCCACTATCCCAGCTGTAACACAGCTACATACAGCCGCCTCATCCCCAGTAACACAGCTACATACAGCCGCCTCGCCCCCAGTAACACAGCTACACACAGCCGCTTCATCCCCAGTAACACAGCTACATACAGCCGCCTCACCCCCAGTAACACAGCTACATACAACCGGCTCGCCCCCAGTAACACAGCTACATACAGCCGCCTCATCCCCAGTAACACAGCTACATACAGCCGTCTCGCCCCCAGTAACACAGCTACATACAGCCGCTTCATCCCCAGTAACACAGCTACATACAGCCGCCTCACCCCCAGTAACACAGCTACATACAACCGCCTCGCCCCCAGTAACACAGCTACATACAGCCGCCTCGCCCCCAGTAACACAGCTACATACAGCCGTCTCGCCCCCAGTAACACAGCTACATACAGCCGCTTCATCCCCAGTAACACAGCTACATACAGCCGCCTCGCCCCCAGTAACGCAGCTACATACAGCCGCCTCGCCCCCAGTAACACAGCTACATACAGCCGCCTCGCCCCCAGTAACACAGCTACATACAGCCGCCTCGCCCCCAGTAACACAGCTACATACAGCCGCCTCGCCCCCAGTAACACAGCTACATAGAGCAGCCTCATCCCCAGAATTACAGCTACATACAGCCGCCTCGCCCCCAGTAACACAGCTACATACAGCTGCCTCGCCCCCAGTAACACAGCTACATAAAGCCGCCTCATCCCCAGTAACACCGCTACATACAGCCGCCTCGCCCCCAGTAACACAGCTACATACAGCCGCCTCGCCCCCAGTAACACAGCTACATACAGCCGCCTCGCCCCCAGTAACACAGCTACATACAGCCGCCTCGCCCCCAGTAACACAGCTACATACAGCCGCCTCGCCCCCAGTAACACAGCTACATACAGCCGCCTCGCCCCCAGTAACACCGTTACATACAGCCGCCTCGCATCCAGTAACACAGCTACATACAGCCGCCTCGTCCCCAGTAACACAGCTACATACAGCCGCCTCACCCCCAGTAACACAGCTACATACAGCCGTCTCACCCCCAGTAACACAGCTACATACAGCCGCCTCGCCCCCAGTAACACAGCTACATACAGCCGCCTCGCCCCCAGTAACACAGCTACATACAGCCGCATCACCCCCAGTAACACAGCTACATACAGCCGCCTCGTCCCCAGTAACACAGCTACATACAGCCGCCTCGTCGCCAGTAACACAGCTACATACAGCAGTCTCGCCCCCAGTAACACAGCTACATACAGCCGCCTCGCCCCCAGTAACACAGCTACATACAGCCGCCTCGCCCCCAGTAACACATCTTTATATCTACCTTCACCCCTACCAGATATGCAGTCCCATGTAACATACACCTCAGCCCGCACAGCCACACACACACACATTCACTGTATAGAGCATATACATACATACCATATACACAGCATATACAAAAACACACATCATATATATACATATATTTTAAGGTGTATATGCTGATATAAATTTATGCGTGTATAAATACAGCATATACATATATACACAGTAGATTATTATATACACATATCCACAGCATATACATATATACACAGTAGATTCATATATACATATATACACAGTATGTATATATATATACACACAACAGATGCATATATACACATATATACACAGCATATACACAGTAGATGCATATATACACATTTATACACAGTATATACATATTTAGGGCTCATTTACACGGCCGTCTGGGGGGACGTACATACGGCCGCAAATTTGCGGCCACATATATGTCCCCATAGAGGGCAATGGCGGGCCGGCAGCTGTAGGGTGCTGATCCGCGCTGTACACCGCAAAAAGATTGTGCGTTCCGGACTTTTGCTTGTACGGGCGCGGGGGGGGGGGGGGGCGCGGGCCGGACTGTTGCTTGTACGGGCGCGGAGGGGGGGGGGGTTGGTTCGCATGTTAGGAGGGGGCGGGGGGACCGTGTTCGGGTGGGTGGAGTGGGTGGAGTGGCTGAGGGTGGGTGCTTTTTCGGACGGGGGGCGGCGGGAGTTGCTTGTTCGGCCGGGGGAGGGGAGCGGTGTTCAGCCAGGTGCTTTTTCCGGCGGGGGGAGTTGCGGAGGGCGGGGGTGGCGCAAGTACTAGTGGGGCTGCTTGGATGGCCGTGCGTGTGGGCGGGTGTGGAGGCAGTCAACTTTTCCGGGGGGGGCGTGTGGCTCAGCGTTGCAGGGGAATAGGCGGAGGGCTGGCGTGGGGCGGTAAGCTTGAACATGCAAGCAGATGGGCGGGTGGGGAGGCTGTCTCCTGTGCCGGGGATGCGGCCGGGCTTCAGGGAGATGTCGGCTCAGGAGGGGAGGCGCAGGGGGTGGCATCTGGTGGGGGCCCCCTGGGGGGGCAAGATGGTGGGGGCCCCGGGGCTAGAGCCCCGGGAGCCCCGCCTATAATCCGGCCCTGTGCATACCGAATTAGGTGGGTTTGGCGCCCACGGACCCAGAGGCGGGAGAAGCACTGTGTTCAGGGAAAAAGTGACAGGCTCCTTGATTGATTGCCGAACCAAATTCGTCAAACCCGAATTTCAACTATTAACTATTAATAATATATAATATTATTTAATTAATATTTTTATATAGCAGAATGATATCATATAAATAATAACAAAAGGTATGCCGAATAACTAGTTAGCAATGCAAAAACCTGTTTTAGTTTAGGGCTTATAAAACTGTTAGTAGCAAACTTTTGTTCACAATCAGGATTTAAACTAGACCTTTTCCAATGAGGTCAAGTGTAAAAGCAGCTATAAAGGCAGAAAAATGGAGGTTAGTAATCGTGAAGTGGCCGGAAATAATGAAACTGACACGGCTTGCATCTTTTAGTTCAGCTTAGGCAAATATCTGTCCTTTCTGGCACTTGCTCTGAAATTTTACTTTTTTGATCACTTTTTGTTATTTTTCTTATGAGGTTGGATGTGAAAATATTGTAAGTTTTGAGTGTCTTTTTAACTCCTTTCGTAATGCCCACTGACTTTAGATGTCTTTAGAGACTGCAGTTTTTTGCTGCTGTCAGAGGCACCCGCAGACCCTAGGGAGAAGGGAGATGCAGTTCGTTATCGCTTCTCCCTTCTCTGCTCCTCCGTTCATCGTGCTGACTGACAGGTCTAAAGGGGTTAAACAGAGCCAGGGGAAAACTTGTAAAAGCCAAAAAAAAAAGTTAAATGTAACAAAAAGAAAAGTGAAAATGTCCCCAAGTAAATGCACACGCACAAATTTTTTTTTAACCTATTCACACTCCGCATCCGATATATCAGACGCTGAGCGCAGTGACATATATCCGATGCGAGCACTACTTGCATTTTGGACGTCACGCTGTCGCGAGACAAGGTGACACCTTGGTGGGAGGTGTTGGCATTGCCAGCTGACACCCATCTGATGACATCACAGGATGAATCTGATTGGTCCTGTGATGTCGATCATTGCCATTGGCCAGTCAATACAGACTGGCCAATGACAGCAAACTGTGACGACTTTTGGGCAGATATTACAAGCCCCACGCTCTCCAACATAGCTATTTTGTGATTGATGATGTTGGTGAGAGTAGTGCTAGTGATCTGTACCTTTCCTGTACCCCAAAACACACAGTTACCCATGCATTGTACGCTTTCCCTATCCCCCCCCCCAACCGCACTTTTTTTTTTTGAACTCGTTTTATTAAAGAATAAAATTCACATATCCATACATGTCATAAGTAGTAAAGACAAGCCAACCTTACATATAGGATTGTATACATGCAGTTACATAAGAGTACACGTATAGGATTCAAGGAGATATGAATTATTGACCACCCTCATCAAGAGATAAGTGGGTGGATATGAGGTATTGTTGCAAACAAATAACATTACAAAAAATAAACTTCTGTTGTTCGGATACGGTAGCACTTCATTGAAGGACATCAAAAATACCCAATTGACTTTTCGCCTAACAGACAAGACCCTGTTTAAAATGAGTATGAGCCTCTCACCTTCAGTGGACTTTATTCGGGTACAGGAGGAGTGGTGAGCGAGGAGGAGGAGGACACTGAGGTACAGTATTGGGTTAAGGGTGATTCACACCATTTCCCCCAGATCTTATCAAACTTATCCGGACGGGAACGATGTTTATACAACACTCGCTCAAAAGGCACTACAGCATTGATTAGGGACTTCCATTGAGCAATTCGTGGAGGGCGGGTGTCCATCCAACGTAGGGCGATAGCCTTACGTGCAAAGAACAATGTTTTTTATAGTGGGGCCATATTTCTTCATCTAGAATCCCGAATAGGCATATCTTGGGGTCTAATGCCAATGGGGTCTCTACGACATCAGTGAGTAGGGAAATAACTTGCCCCCAAAACCCTTGCACTTCAGGACATTCCCAAATCATGTGCCAGAAACTTGCAGGCATATGTTTACATCTGTGACACCCCGGATTTGGGAGACGACCCATCTTGTGTAGCCTAATGGGAGTCAAATAGCTTTGATGGATAATATATAATTGGATAAGCTTATTGTTGATTGCGGGGGACACATATTTATGTGATTCCAGAATTTCGTGTTCCTCCTCGCTCAAGGAGGGAATCAATGTTTTCCACTCATCCAACTCACTGTGGATCAGCTTGAGCTTTAGCACATATTAGGTGAGAATATATGAGTGAGATTAAGCCACTAGGACCCTGTGATCGTATGACACCTATTAACGGGCTGTCAGATAAGGAGATCTCGTTAGGGGGAAATTGAGCTTGCAGTGCATGGCATAGTTGTGCCGGTGTAGTTGGTATCTTTTCTCAAGCTGATCATAGGGAAGGATGGATGATTTGTCCCATATGTCTCTGATCGTATGGACTCCATGCGATGACCAGAATTGGGGGTCCAGGGCCTCTGTCATATGTGAGAGGTCCGGTTTTCCCCAAAGTGGGGTTTCTAGCGGGACCGAAGTGGTTTTGGTAACTAGTTTAGCCTCTCACCAAGCGTTCCTGGCCAGTCTATGAGCTGGGAGAAGTTTGGGCCCCCTCGATACAGGAGTAGTCAGGGTGTGCCATAAGTTATCAACACCCAGGTGCGAGGCAAGATGGGTTTCAGGGTATTGCGGAGCATCTGCCAATAGCAAAGATTGCAGGAACTTCAATTGGCCGGCTAGGTAATAGAGGAAGGAGTCAGGTAAGGCCATGCATGCCAGTGTCTTTGGTCTCTGTAGTTTAGCTATTTGTAATTTAGATCTACCGGAGCCCCATATGAAGGGGATCATTAGTGTCTCAAGGGAGGCGAAAAATGTTTTAGGGATAGGGTAGAAGAGGTGTGTAGTGACATATAGGCACTTGGGTTGAATGACCATTTTCATGAGGTTAATTCTCCCAGCCACTGACAAGGGTAGCTTGGCCCATAGCTCAAATTTAGTTCTAAATAGGGCCAGTAGTGGTGTAACATTCTTTTCCTGCAATGTGGTTGGATCTGGGGACAGGACAATGCCAAGGTATTTTAAGTGGGGGACCACACTCAATCCTCCTTGGGTTTGTGCATCAGGCATCCGAGCATGTGGCATATACATAATGCAGGATTTATCCCAATTTATGCGCAGTCCCGACAGGTCCCCGAAATTATCAATAAGTTGCATGGCCCTGGGCAATGATTTCTCCGGGTTTGACATGTAAAGTAGGAGATCGTCGGCATAAAATGCCAGACGGTCCTCCATCCCGCCATGCCGAAATCCAGTATATACCTCATCTGAACGTATCTGGACCGCCAGGAGTTCCACTGCCAGGGCAAAAAGTAAAGGTGATAGAGGGCATCCCTGGCGGGTGCCTCTCTTGAGCTGAAATCTGTCAGAATGTTGTCCATTTAGTGCTATACTGGCTGTCGGACATTTATAAATAATGGATACCCATTTGATAAACGAGGGTCCAAACCCAAACCTGCGGAGATCTCCCAATAGGAATGACCATTCAATGGAGTCGAAGGCCTTGGCCGCGTCCAGCGAGGCCAAGGCCCACTCCTCCCTATTCTCAACCCCCACCTGCATGAGAATCTGGGTTCTCCTCAAGTTGTCCGCTGTGCTGCGTCCAGGGATAAAACCGGATTGGTCCCTGTGTACAATACATGCAACAACCTTGTTAAGTCTAGATGCCAGGACCCTAGTCAGTAGCTTATAGTCAGCATTTAATAGCGAGATGGGTCTATATGAACCACACTCCTGGGGGTCTTTATCCGGCTTGAGTATGACCACTATGTTAGCATCGTAAAATGATGCAGGTAGTTCTCCTTTTTCAAAAGATGCCTGGAGGACCTTAAGGAGCGCAGGCAGTTTCTCCTCTTGATATTTAATATAAACCTCAAGGGGCAGACCATCTGGTCCAGAAGCCTTTCCCTTGGATAGAACACCCAGGGCTTCCTCAAGCTCTTCCTTGGTTATGGGAGCTTCTAGGGAGTCTCGCTGAGCTGGTGTTAAAGTAGGACATGGTATAGCATCTAGGTAGTTGTCAATCTGGGTATTGGTAGCAGTAGACCGTGTTGTGTACAGGGTTTTATAAAAATCTGTAAAAGTTTGTAGTTTGAGGTCATTTGAAGTGACTAACTGTCTATTTCTATCCCTGACACTAATAATCATGGGGGGAGCAGAGCTTCTATGTATTAAGTGGGCTAAAAGACTACTTGACTGGTTGCCCTGTTCAAAAAATAGTTGCTTGGTGAAAAAACATGCAGCGTTTTCGTTTCTCATGTATGCAGTACATATATTGTCTTCCCATCTGCAGCCATTCCTGTCTATTCTCGGGGGTAGGGTTAGCTACAAAGACTGCCTCCAGAGCAGCACAAGAACCAGCTAGGTGTTCTTTTTCCCTGGCAGATTCCTTCTTAATGTGTGTAATGGATGACTGGAGACATCCGCGAACATGTGATTTGAGGGCATCCCAGAAAAAGGAATGGTTCTCAAAGGGGAGGTTAGATGAGACAAACTCAGCTAGTCGGTGTTCTATCTAGCTTTGTAAGTAAGGTGAGCCAGAATTGGTGGATTTCACGGGGACCCGCTCGGGACGGCGAATCAGTGGTTCTAAAGATCGCCATAATAGGGGAATGATCGGAGGGTTCTCTAGCCAAATTTCCCACTGATTCAAGACTGAGGCAAGCGCGGTCATTTCCGCAGACATAGTCAATGCCGTGTAACATGTGAATTCTTGTGTGCTCGGATGTCTGAGGCGCCATAAGTCATACCATCCCATTTCTCGTAGGAAGCTCGCAAGCGGTGTCACACCATCTGACCTGCTGTCAGAGGGGGGAGGGGGAAACCTATCGTGTATGGGGTCAACTACCGAGTTGAAATCTCCCATACAAATAATCATGGCTCTAGGATAGCGAGTAGCAAATTGAGCCGCTTCATACAGAATGGTGAGATTGCCGGGGGGAGGTACATACAGACATAAGATAACAAATGGTTGACAGTCTACAGTGCCGTACACAAATAAATATCTCACGTCTGGGTCGACCAAGTGCCCAACCGCACTTTTAAGTGGAGGAGCAGGCGTTTTGTGAAGGAGTAGGAGTAGCGTGGAGGAGCAGGCGTTTTGTGAAGGAGTAGGAGTAGCGTGGAGGAGCAGGCGTTTTTTGGAGCAGCAGGCGTTTTGTGGAGGAACAGGCATTTTGTGGAGGAGCAGGGGTTTTGTGGAGCAGTAAGCTTTTTGTGGAGGAGCAGGCATTGTGTGGAGGCGTGATTCTGTGTTGTACCAGTACAGAAGCCCCCAAGCAGGACTGTACTTTGGATTATAATAGGTAAATGGGAGGGGTGGATTTGTCTGACCAGGTACTTTAGCCATATAACGCCATGCGGAAGTCAATGGTGTGGTACAAGAATCTGGCTATGCACATCATGCAGACAGCAGTATATAATGCTTACGTGTTACATTGATGTGCCAGCCAAAGGGGAACTTTCCTGGAATTTCAAGAGGTGGGAGTCAAGCAGTTGATTTTTAACAACCAGGAAGGGGGGAGTGCTAGAAAATCTGGAAGCGAGGCCACATCACGCATTGTGACAGTGCAACACTTTCCAGAATAAGTTCTCCAAACTGGCAGCAAGGGAAGGACACAGAAGAGGTGCAAGGTGTGCTCCAAAAGGATCATAAAAATCAAACCATATACCAGACAGATGCCCCGAGAAACCAGGGTTATGCATGAAAGATTGTGTATATTATTGCCACATATGTATTGCCGTACCCGGAAGAACCTGCATCATGTTTTTTGGGGCCTTTGTCTCCCGTGGCAGTAGCTGGGCACAAGATGATGGATATTTTGTTCTATGCACTATCCATTATGCATCATCATTGGGGTCCACCTGTGTGGTAAAAAATGCTCACTACACACTGCAATTTATTCATGGAGAGGTGTAGTTTTCAAATAGGGTCAGTTCTCAGGGGTTTCTACTGTAGTGATCCCTAAGGGCATCTACAAATGTTTTATGGTCCCAATATTTTTTTTAAATGTCTGTGCCATTCTCTTCCTAGCTCTGCTGTGTCTCTATCTTGTAGATTATTGCCACGTACCCAAGAGACAATGCCATGTACCATGCATGACAATTTTTGGGGTGTTTGTCTCCAGTGGCATGAATTGGGCAAAATACCTACAATGACAAATTTTGAGAAATTGCAAAGCAAATTTCACTTGACACCATTCAATTTGTGTTACATTTGAGCCAGGATCTTATGGGTTAAAAAGCTCATGCAAAAACTAAATAAATACTTTGAGGGTTGCCCTTTCCTAAAATGAGCTCACTACTCAGGGGTTTCTATTGTACTGGTACCTCAGGGGCACCCCAACATCAGTCTAGTGAAAAGGGTGCTCCAAAACCTAAATTTTGCTTGTCCCTTCTCAGGCCTGCCGAGTCCCCAGCCTGTAGACTATTGCTACACATGGGGTATTGCCATAACCATAATAACCCACAGAATGATTTGGGGGGTGTTTATCCAGAGTGGCATTAGTTGGGCTGAATACATTTCTTCCTACTATGACACATTTGAGAAAACAATGCAATTTTTACACTGCCCCCTTCACTTTGTATTACGTTTGGGCCAGCATCTCAGGGGTTAAAATTTTCATACAACCCTAGATAATTTTCTTTGAGGTGTGCCTTTTCCTAAAATGGGGTCACTACTCGGGGGTTTTTATTGCACTGGTACCTCAGGGGCACCCCAACACCAGTCTAGTGACAAGGGTGCTCCAAAAGCAAAATTGCGCTCAATCCCTTCTCAGCCCTGCTGTGGGCCCAGCCTTTCCATTATTGGCACATGTGTTATATTGCCATACTCGAGACAACCCACAGAATGATTTTTGGGGTTTTTGTACAAAGTGGCATGGGTTGGGCACAGTATATTAGGCACTAAAATGACATTTTTTAGATAAAAATGCAATTTTTGCTCTGTACCATTTATTTTGCATTAGATTTTGACCAGCATGCTGGGGGTTAAAATGCTCACCACAATCCCAGATAAATTCTTTCAGGGGTCTAGTTTCCAAAATGGTATAATTTCTCAGAGGTTTCTATTGCACTGTTACCTCACGGGCCCTGTGAACATGACACGGCACTCCAAATCCAAACATGTGAAAACAGAGCTCCAAAAGCAAAATTTTGCTCTTTCCCTTCTCAGCCCTGCTGTGTGTCCAGCCTGTCAATTATTGGCACATGTGTGGTATTGCTGTACTCGGGACAACCCGCAGAATGATTTTTAGGGTGTTTGAATAAAGTGGCATGAGTTGGGCACAATATATTAGGCACTAAAATGACATTTCTGGAATAAAAATGCAATTTGTGCTCTGTACCATATATTTTGCATTAGATTTTGACCAGTATGGTGGGGGTTAAAATGCTCACCGCACTCCCAAATAAATTCTTTGAGGGGTCTAGTTTCCAAAATGGTTTAATTTCTTAGAGGTTTCTATTGCACTGGTACCTCACGGGCCCTGCGAACATGACATGGCACTCCAAATCCAAACATTTGATAACTGAGCTCCAAAGGCAAAATTTTGCTCCTTCTCGTGTCAGCCCTGCTGTGTGCCCAGCCTGTCAATTATCGGCACATGTATGGTATTTCCATACTCAGGACAACCCGCAGAATGATTTTTTTTTTTCTAAAGTGGCATGGGTTGGGCACTAAAATGACATATTTGAGATAAAAACTAAATTTTTGCTATGCACCATTTACTTTGTATAAGATTTTGACCAGCAGGTTGGGGGTTGAAATGCTCACTACAGCCCTAGATAAATTCTTTGAGGGGTCTAGTTTCCTAAATGGTGACATCTTTGAGGGTTTTCTATTGTACTGTTACTTCAGTTGGTCTTCAAGTACACTGCGGCAGCACAAAACATTTGTAGCCAAATTGGCCTTCCAAAAACCTAATAGTACAAACTCAGTTCGGGGCATCGTTGTGCGACAAAACAGCAGTTGATATCCACATGTCTGGTATTTCCATACTCGGAAGAAGCAGGGAAAAATTTCTGGGATGTATATTTACCTCAAATTCCTTCTGAATATGTCCATTTCAGGGCTAAATCAGATTTAGGGCTAAATGAGATTTCAAAATTTTTAATCCATTTTTGTTTCCTTCCAGAGAGAGAATCAAAGGGTTAACAGACTTCTCAAATGTTGGTTTGAATATTTTAAGATGTTAGATTTATAAAATGGTGCTACTTGTGTGGGTATATAGTACATATGTCTTTATATGAATTGGTCACCAAAAATTTAGCAGCAAAATTTTGTAGCAAAATCTGAGAAGTTGCTACTAAAAATTTAAACCTTCTCACATCTTCTCACACCTTCTTGAAAAAAATGGAGAAGTAAAACAAATTATGGAAATTTTAAAAAGACCAATGGCAAAAGGTTGCTACAAAAAAAAATTGTTGTATGACTTTTTTTCTAAAAAGTTGAACATTTGAAACTTTGAAAAATGCCATTTTTAAAAATTTTTCTTAATTATTGAATCCCCCCCTACCCCCCCCAAAAAAAAGAAACTAAAATGATTAAATTATTTTTCTTAGAAATTTTTTTTTTTCTGTACGGGTTTTAGTCAGAATTGTATTTTATTTTACGGGTTATGGGTTATGGTAGTTTTCTCTTTTTTATTGTGAAATTTGATTTTTATAACTGATGGGATCTTTTTTTTATCTGTTTTATTTTGTCCCAGGGTGGGACATGAACAAGTGATTGTAATGTATACTGCAATATTAATATATTGCAGAATATTACATAGTCAGGGTATGCATCCTGCATAGGCTGACAGCAACACTGTTAGATTGTGTTGTAAGCTTTATCTTACAGGTGTTTACTGTCGGCAGTCCTGGGGTCATTCTTTGATATGAGGATACTGACCGGCCGGGTGAGTAACCAGTACTGCTCCATAGACACCAGCCTGGACCGCAAGTATCACGTTTCAAGCTGTTAGTGGCGTAGTCTGGCTTTTATATACAGCCAAGCTCCCTAAGTGTTCTCACGGGCTCTGCTACTAACCCCAAACAATCGTTGAGACCAACATGTACATCAGGATGTGGCAACAGAACACAATTCCTCACGTACATGTTTGCGCCAAGGGGTTAAGGAAATTAATAAAATTAAGCATTGATGTAAACCACTCATAGATAAAGCTCTTGCGAGTGAGGCTCTCATTCCTGTGGTTTCACTTGATGACTATTGTATTACCCTGAAATGTCTTATTTTGCTTGAAATGTACCCTAAGATCTATAAAACACAGAGGAACGGGAAGGTACTGCATAAATGAAGATTATTTTATTTACATTTTTTATTTATACACGGTCCCCGGATTACATACAAGATTAGGTTCTTTAGGTTTGTTCTTAAGTTGACTTTGTATGTAAGTTGGAATTAATATATTTTTATAATTGTAACTCCGGACAATATTTTTAATTTGTCCCTGTGACAATTGGATTTTTAAAATTTTGTGCTGTCATGTGAACAAGGATTATCAATAAAGCTTCAATACAGACATCTTACAGCTGATCCCTGCAGCGTGGGACTAAATTAAAACATCCAGAGAGCTTCACAAAAGGTCATAGTGGGCAGAGAGGTCCGCCTGTAACTAGGGGTAGTCTGTAAGTCGGGGAACTCCTCTATTGCACTTTTTTCTGTTTGTGTTATATATTTGAAATCAACTTCAGAATTCCAACAGTTTCATACATTTTGTTACAAATACTGATCTGGAAATTATTTCCCCTCCTTCTCTTGTCCTATATAACCTTTCGCACAATCTTATCTAATTCCAGCCATTCTTTGGAAAGTACAACACAAATTAACTCTTAGGACAGCAGGACAATATTTTGAATCACTGTCTAGATAGGTAAGATTGACAAGAACTTCTCTTTCTTTCCATTATTTGCTGTTCATGCTTGGAAATTGTTAATTAAAATGACTATAACCAGGAAAGATTAAATCCTGGCCTGTAAATTCTATGTCATATGTAAACCCGTAACATTAAAAGTTATACCTATTAGACAGAGTGCTGTTATGTTTCAAGTAGATCTTTTAACCGTCACTAACTCTCGCCAGGATTTTCAAGCAGAAATACAATGCGTGACTACGCATAGATTCTAGGTATAAAATCCTTGATGTTGTCACTGTTATTTTTTATTCCCTTTTTATAAAAAGCTGGAGGAACAAAAAAAATAGACATATTTTTGATTTATTATCAGATCAAAGATAAAACAACAAGAAAATAAAGTACTTAAACAGTATAATTTAGATCAGTATACTTCCTATGCCCACTTTTTAAATACAGGCAGTCCCCAGGTTACATACAAGATAGGGTCTGTAGGTTTGTTCTTAAGTTCAATTTGTAAGTAAGTCGGAACTGTATATTTTATCATTGTAATCCCAGCCAGAACTTTTTTGGTCTCTGTGACAACTGGATTTTTAAAAATGTTGGGTTGTCATAAGAATCAATATTAACACTAAAGCTTCATTACAGACGCCTGTGATAACTGTTACAGCTGTTTATTGTAGCCTAGGACTAAAGTACAATAAATTACCACGGCCCACGCCCCCCCCCCCATTTCTGCGCAAAATGGAAACATTCAGGAACACCCAACGGAATTTCAGTCCATGGACCCTTAGTAAATGTGCCCCAATATGGTTAGATTATCAGAGTCCAGGTTTGCATTATTTTATAACTGTATTCTTCATTATTTTCATTTTTATATTAATGTTTTTATCTTCATATGTTCCTATTTATTTTTATTATTAAAAATGTTATATTTTTAAGTATTCTTTACAGTTTTTAACTAGATATTTTTTTTTAATTTCCAAAGGGTATTCTTGGCCTTGGTTGTTCATTCAGTGTTGCTTCTTATCAGCCTACGGTAGTTTGCTATGGATAACGTATAGGCTACAACTCTGATTTTGAAAGCCTTTATACTGTAGATTGGTTCAAGAGACAGAAAAATAACTAAAAAATGAGGATAACCTCAGAAATTTCTACTCTTCTTATCTCTCCTAAACAGACATGTTGGAAAATTTTGAAACCCAAGTAGATATCTTAAGTCATTCGGCAATTCACCATATTATATTATAGCTATCTTAAGGGAAAAATTCATGCAGTAAGCCAGCTCCATATTTTTTTTTCTGTGTCTTGTTTTCATAGGATTAAACTTTCATTACCCTAATATCCTCAGTCACTCAGTGTGAAATTTTCATTAGCTATTTGTCATCATTCTATCAAGAGATATTGATTTGAGTGTCTGTGATATTGATACCTTATTCAATAAACCCATTAATATGACCTGCATATTTTGTGAGCCGCATTCAATGATATTCATGTCAAGATAACAGGTCACTTGTAAGACGGACTGCTGCGTGCAGACAGGTTCCCCTACCCCTCCCTGATAAATGAGTGGAGATGTTATGTGCCAAGGAGAATTACATATTGAGCAGTCACTCAGATGTGTTGATCATACTACTGCCTTATCTCCAAGGACTAAGTCTATAGGAACAGTAAGTAATTATTGCTGGCTGCATGAGAGTACTGGAGAGTACTGTGGGATCCAATAATAAAGCCAACGAATGTAAAGAATAACAAGCATGAAAAAGATTTGGTTCCCACAGTTTCGCAATGTAAAAATATCTTGCATTTGTTAGTAGCCTGTTGTGTAAACATGTTGAATAAAACTATTTTTGCTTTTTGGTAGTTTTTTTTCCCGCTGCAAGCAAAATGGGTGATTTTTTAAGATCACTCTGAGGTTCTGACCTAATTTAGCATCTGTGGGAGATTTGGCCCAGTAGAGACCGTGGTAGCGGGGTGCTGTGATGCAGTTCACGACAGTGACACCAAAGTACAGTCCAAAACAGGTCTAGCCTGTGTTTATTTCAGCAGGAAACAAAATAAAACAGCCTTCACATTCAGGCATCAAAACAAAATAATATCCTACCCGTTAGGGTGCTAACTAAACAATGGTTCTCTGACTCACCACTAAAAAAAACCCTTTTTGTTGCTCTAGGCACAGAGGTCAAGGCTGCGTGCTCTCCAGCCTCCTTCCAGAGAGAGACAACATTCTGAGCTCTGCTGAGCGGCTTTATTAGCCTGATTGGCTGTTCCCACCACCTGTGTCCAAGGTGCTGGACAACACAACCTCAGCACTAAGGCCTTGCATAATAGCAAAACCTAGGGGAAACATACCGCCCATCCACAGTTAACCCCTTCAGTGTCTCACATACCCTCCCCCTCTGTTTGACCCTGTGGGGGCGAACACTTTTGGCCATCAGACAGTGGGTATGAGACAGGGCATTGGCATTCCCATGCAGCTTTCCTGCTCGATGTTCCACCGTGAACTTGAAATTCTGCAGCATTAGGAACCACCTTGTGACCCTGGCGTTCCTCTCTTTGGCCTGACTCATCCAGGTGAGGGGTGAGTGATCGGTCACTAGTGTAAACTGTCGCCCTATCAAGTAGTATCTCAGGGATTCCAGAGCCCATTTTATCGCCAAGCACTCCCTCTCAACTATGCTATAGTTCTTCTCAGGGGGTGTGAGCTTGCGGCTCAGGAATGTCACAGGATGTTCCTCACCCTCCACTACTTGGGACAGGACAGCCCCTAAGCGTCAGTCTGCACAATAAAGGTCTTGGTGAAGTTAGGGGTGATCAGTACCGGTCCCTCGCACAAAACCGTCTTAAGTCGCTGAAACGCCCCCTCAGCCTCTTCACTCCACTTTACCATCACCGCCCTGCTACCCTTGGTCAGGTCAGTCAGGGGTGCCGCTATGGTAGCAAAATCAGGGATAAATCGGCGATAATAGCCCACTATGCCTAGGAAAGCCCTCACTTGCTTCTTGCTCATAGGTCGTGGCCACTGCTGGATCGCCTCTACTTTATTTACTTGGGGTTTGATGACACCTCACCCAATACGGTACCCCAGGTAACAGGCCTCTTCCAGACCCAGTGCACATTTTTGGGGGTTCGATGTCAACCCTGCTGCCCTCAGAGAGTCTACCACTGCTTGCACCTTGGCCAGGTGACTCTTCCAATCGTTACTATAAACTATGATGTCATCCAGGTAGGCCGAGGCATATCTCCGGTGAGGTTTTAGCATGAGATCCATTAACCTCTGGAATGTGGCGGGAGCCCCATGTAGCCCAAAGGGGAGTACCACGTACTGAAAAAGCCCGTCAGGGGTAACAAAAGCGGTCTTCTCTTTGGCTCTGTCAGTAAGGGGTACCTGCCAATACCCTTTCGTCAGGTCAAGGGTGGAGAAGAACCTAGCCTGTCCAAGTCGTTCTATCAACTCGTCAACCCTGGGCATGGGAGGATAAGAATAAAATTTGGACACCTCGTTCAACTTCCTAAAATCATTGCAGAACCGTAGGGAACCATCAGGTTTGGGAATCAACACAATAGGACTCGACCAGTCACTTTTAGACTCCTCGATAACCCCCAGGTCTAACATCTGCCTGACTTCTTCGGATATGGCAAGCCGGCACGCTTCAGGGACCCGGTAGGGTTTTTGGTGTACCCGGATGTGGGGTTCGGTTATGATGTCATGCTTGATGACTGAAGTACGTCCCGGTAACTTAGAGAACACATCCACATTTCGGAGCACAAACTCCTTCGCTTCCTGAATCTGGGCCCTGGAGAGGGACTCCGAGATCCGTACTTCAGGCACCTTGGCATCGGGTACACCTACCTCCGGTGTCCCCTTCTTGGGGACAGACGCTTTTTCTACTCCCACGGCTATCAGGGACTCTCTTTCCCTCCATGGCTTTAGGAGGTTCACGTGGTATATCTGTTCGGGTTTCCTCCTCCCCGGCTGAGATACCTTGTAGGTTACCTCCCCCACTTTCTCCATGACCTCATATGGTCCTTGCCATTTTGCCAAGAACTTGCTCTCAACGGTGGGCACCAGAACTAGCACTCTGTCGCCTGGGTTAAAGGTCCTGAGTCTGGCTGACCTATTGTAGACCCTAGACTGGGCCTCTTGTGCCCTTGTCATGTGCTCCTTTACAAGGGGCATTACCGCCGCTATGCGGTCCTGCATAAGGGAGACGTGTTCTATCACACTACGGTGGGGGGTCCTCTCCTGTTCCCAGGTCTCCTTGGCTACATCCAAAAGTCCACGTGGGGAACGGCCATATAACAGCTCAAAGGGTGAGAAACCTGTTGAGGACTGGGGAACTTCACGTATGGCAAACATCAAATAGGGCAACAAACAATCCCAGTCCTTCCCATCTTTGCTGACCACCCTCTTTAGCATCCCCTTCAAGGTCTTGTTAAACCTCTCGACCAGGCCATCTGTCTGAGGATGATACACAGAGGTGCGGAGCTGTTTAACCTGCAGTAACTTACACATCTCCTTCATTACCCTAGACATGAATGGGGTACCCTGGTCAGTCAAGATTTCCTTGGGGAGGCCTGTGCGTGAGAATACCTGGAACAGCTCCCTAGCAATATTTTTGGAGGAGGTGTTCCTTAATGGAATCGCCTCGGGATACCGCGTAGCGTAGTCCAGGATAACCAGGATGTATTGGTGCCCCCTTGAGGATTTGACTATGGGGCCAACCAGATCCATGGCAATCCGTTCAAATGGCACCTCTATGATTGGTAGCGGGACCAAAGGACTCCTGAAGTGGGACACCGGGGCAGTAAGTTGACACTCAGGGCAGGAGCTACAATACCGGTTTACCTCCTCCCACACCCCGGGCCAGAAAAATCTCTGCTGGATCCTCTCTCGGGTCTTCTCAGCACCTAAGTGCCCTCCCAGCACATGTTTGTGTGCCAACTCTAGCACCAGCCTACGATGAGATTGGGGTACTACAAGTTGCTCAACCTCCTCACCCCGTATCTGGTCGACCCTGTACAACAGTTCCCCAACAATCACCATTCGGGGGTATATTTTGTCAGCCCCTGGTATTTGGAGTACCCCATTTATCACCTTAACATTCTCCCGTGCTTTAAACAAGGTAGGGTCCTGTAGCTGTGCAGCCCCAAAATTTTCACGGGAAATCTCAAGGTCCGGCATGTCGGCCACCTCCTCATGGCCCTCGACCTCACCAGCTAGGACCTCTAGGGGAGAGAATTCATCACATGGGGTCACCCCTACTGCTGGTGTGGGTACATTGGCCTCAAAGGGTTCAGGGGCCAAGGCCGGACACACGTGATGTCCATTATCTGCAACAGCACCTGCGGTGGGTCTTCGTCTCCAGAGGTCCCAAAACACCGGTAAGTCTCTGCCGATAATAGCCTCATGAAACAGGGTCCCCACCACCCCCACTTCATGGGTAATAGTACCACAAGGGGTATGTAGGTTGATGACAGCAGTGGCATATTCGCGAGTATCCCCATGTATACACAACACTCCCACTTTCCGCCCACTGTATAGTCCAGGATCAACCAAAGTTCCCCGCACCAGGGTGACCAGACTCCCTGAGTCTAGCAAGGCTTCCACCGTGTGACCCCCGATTGTGACCATACACACTTGGGGTTCTGCATCCGTGATCGACTCGGCTGCCAGAACCGGCCGGGCAAACAGTGACACTCGCCGGGTCTGGTTGCAGTCCATTGGCTCCACTGACAGTGGACAGTTGGCAGCAATATGGCCCATTTCATGGCATCGCCAGCACTGGATACTGCTATGACCTCTGTCACGAGCCTCACTGGGTTTCTGGGAATCCACGCCCCCCAATGAACCCCCTCCCAACCTGACATGTCTCCCCTTTTCCGCAGTAGCAGTCTTACCAGATGGTTTGGTGACCCTGTCACTGGCACTGCTTCGTGTGGGAGAGGTAAGTAGAAGGTCCTCCGTAGCCCGATACCTCTCTACAAGGGACACGAGTTCCTCAGCTTTTGTGGGACCGGCCTGTCCAACCCACCGCTGGAGCCGAGAGGGCAGAGAACGGGTGAACTTGTCAAGAACCACTCTCTCTACCATCTGTGCTGGGGTCCTCTGGTTGTAGCCACTTCCGGACAAGATGGATCAGGTCATGCATTTGGGAGTGTGGGGGTAGTTTTTCTGAGTAAGCCCACTGGTGGACCCGACTGGAACGAACTTGAACGGTGACCCCAAGACGAGCCAGAATCTCGGCCTTTAGCTGGGGGTACTCACGGGCTTCCGTTTCACTCAGGTCGTAGTAAGCCTTCTGCGATTCGCCTGTCAGGAACGGTGCCAGGACATCTGCCCACTGCTCAGCCGGTAACTCCTCTCGCTCAGCTACTCGCTCGAACACCGCGAGATACGCCTCCACGTCGTCGGTCGTCGTCATTTTTTGTAAAGCCTTTTGTACTGCAGCCCGTGCGGAACGCTGGACAACCGGGTACCCTTCAGTAGTCGTCGCTTGTGGTGCTGCCATAACGCCAGAAAATTTTTCCATCATCAGCTGGAACATGGCTCGGGACTCTTCCTGTTGTTGCTGAAGCATGGCTTGCTGCTGGCGGGACCTCTCCTCCTGCTGCTGGAGCATGGCTTGCTGCAGCTGTCAATTAGCCTGGGACTCTTCCTGCTGCTGGCGGGACCTCTCCTCCTGCTGCTGGAGCATGGCTTGCTGCAGCTGTCGATTAGCCCTGGCCTCCTCTTGCAGGTATTTAATAAAGTCCTCCATCTTGGCTTTATCCTGCACTTTGCCTGCTGCTTTCACCCAGGCCATGCAATGTTGCAGGATGTAGCCAGCCTTTCAGGTGTGTGTCTTTTTTGAACTGCCCACATCCTCCACCATATGTGGGAGATTTGGCCCAGTAGAGACCGTGGTAGCGGGGTGCTGTGATGCAGTTCACGACAGTGACACCAAAGTACAGTCCAAAACAGGTCTAGCCTGTGTTTATTTCAGCAGGAAACAAAATAAAACAGCCTTCACATTCAGGCATCAAAACAAAATAATATCCTACCCGTCAGGGTGCTAACTAAACAATGGTTCTCTGACTCACCACTAAAAAAACCCCTTTTTGTTGCTCCAGGCACAGAGGTCAAGGCTGCGTGCTCTCCAGCCTCCTTCCAGAGAGAGACAACATTCTGAGCTCTGCTGAGCGGCTTTATTAGCCTGATTGGCTGTTCCCACCACCTGTGTCCAAGGTGCTGGACAACACAACCTCAGCACTAAGGCCTTGCATAATAGCAAAACCTAGGGGAAACATACCGCCCATCCACAGTTAACCCCTTCAGTGTCTCACACATCCAAATACATAAATGCCTCCAGCATCTAGGGGAAGGGGCTGCACATAGTTAATTAAGAGCCAAAATTCTCCTGCGTTACTACGGCCAGTGCTTATTTTCCACTTTCTATTCTTATAGTGAGTAGTGTGAGTAATATGCTGGTCGAAGTCACTAATTATCGCCTTTACTCCTGAGCAGGCCGTAAAATACTAGAGTTGTTAATACCCATTATTGGTATTGTGTTCACTGTAACTAACCTGTGGGCAACTTAATACACAGCCATTTAGTAGAGGTTTGTCACTCCCTTATAACGTCATCAGAATCAATGGTCCTCCACTAAATTGCTGATGTACCCATGGCGACGGGTTATTTATGTGCCGCTGGTGACTTTGTCAGTGTCATTTAAGCAACCGTGATCAACGTATGAAAGGATCCACACATCACTACTGAAGACTTTAATACTGGAGACCCCCACAGCAGACACATAATACAGGAGACCACCCCATAGATACTGGTAATATAGGTGACCCCTTCCACCAAAAGCTGACCTATAATACTGAAGACTTCACAATAAAGGAGACATGAAGGAGACACACCTTGGGGACAGGGTCCTTTCCTGTGTCTTCCAGTCACTGTCCTGCAGATTTCCATTCCAGACTGCTCTCTCCCCATCCTCCGACTACAGCATTGGTCTTTGACAACATTTCAGAGGAGGGAGGGGGAGGCTCTTACACTGCAGCAGGGCCCAGCACAAAGATATTCATACAGGTAGTGTGGGCAGGACCTCAATGCGCTCCAGAGGAAGCAGCTTTTCTGAGGAGATTATATAACAGGTAATTATTGTAAATAACTGGTTGCCTGCAGGCAGGGGCTCTGATACACTCTAGTACTGTGCCGTGTCTGCAGCAAGTCAGTTATTCATACTTACTATTTGCTGTATGGTCACAGCCTCTTCACCACTTTTTTCAACTCTGGGATCTGCAAGCAGTAGTATGCGGGCCGCATGCAGTGCACATGTTGTGACCCCCTGATTTAATTGGACAAACTTTCAAAGGATTCACTCTTAAAAAAGGGTTAGAATGCAATTATACTTTCCCTAAAAACCTCAAAGTTTTGCAAAATATGGAAAATTATCTATAATGTATCCTTCTTCAAATTATCTATAAATGCTCACAACTAGAGATGAGCGAACATACTCGTCCGAGCTTGATGCTCGTTCGAGCATTAGCGTACTCGAAACTGCTCGTTGCTCGGACGAATACGCTCGAGAAAATGGCATCTCCCGCCGTTTTGCTTTTTGGTGGCCAGAAACAGAGCCAATCACAAGCCAGGAGACTCTGCACTCCACCCAGCATGACGTGGTACCCTTACACGTCGATAGCAGTGCTTGGCTGGCCAGATCAGGTGACCCTGGAATAGACTAGCCTCTGCCCGCGCTGCTCGGATCCTTCTGTGTCTGGATGCCGCTAGGGAGAGAGCTGCTACTGGTCAGGGAAAGCGTTAGGGTGTTCTATTAGAATAGTGTTAGGCAGGAGTGATTCTACAAGAACCCAACAGCCCTTCTTAGGGCTACAATAACGTTATACATTTTTTTTTTTATTTGCTTGTGGCTGGGCACTAGTAGTGCAGCTAGTACCATATTGTGAGGAATTTGCAGGGGGACTTGCTACCGTTGTGTTTAGCTCTTAGTGACACACATATCCACCTCAAACACCAAAGTGGGACAATTTATTAGGGGTTTGATTAGAATTAGGCAGAGTCTGCAGATTTTTTTTTTTTTTTACCTTTATTTCATTTTATAGCTCAAACTCATCTTGCAAAGCAGTGTGCTCTCATTGTAGGCTACAAAATAGCCATAGGAGAACCCCAACGGCTTACTTAGGCCTACAATAGCGTTATATTTTCCTTTTTTTTGTTTGCTTGTGGCTGGGCTTGCTGGCATTAGTAGTGCAGCTAGTACCATATTGTGAGGAATTTGCTGGGAGACCTGCGACCGTTGTGTTTAGCTCTTAGTGACACGCATATCCACCTCAAACACCGAAGTGGGACAATTTATTAGGGGTTTGATTAGAATTAGGCAGAGTCTGCTGATTTATTTTTTTTTTACCTTTATTTCATTTTATAGCTCAAACTCATCTTGCAAAGCAGTGTGCTTTCATTGTAGGCTACAAAATAGCCATAGGAGAACCCCAACGGCTTACTTAGGCCTACAATAGCGTTATATTTTCCTTTTTTTTGTTTGCTTGTGACTGGGCTTGCTGGCATTAGTAGTGCAGCTAGTACCATACTGTGAGGAATTTGCTGGGAGACCTGCAACCGTTGTGTTTAGCTCTTAGTGACACGCATATCCACCTCAAACACCTGGCACGTGTCAGAGAACATCATCCGTGCCATGACCAACGCCGTTTCTGACAAGGTTCACCTGACCACGGACACGTGGACGAGTACTGCCAGGAAGGGCCACTATATATCGCTGACGGCAAATTGGGTTAACTTGGTGGAGGCTGGGACCGAGTCTGACCCTGGGGCTGCTCATATACTGCCAACGCCGAGGATTGCGGGGCCTACCTCGGTCCAGGTCTCAAAGGCCTACTATGCCTCCTCCTCCTCCCACCCCTCCTCCACCTCCTCCTCCTCCGAATTACCATCTGTGGGCATGGCGCCATCAGTCGGTAGCTCTAGGCACAGCAGCAGTGCCATTGCTAAGCGACAGCAGGCGGTGCTCAAACTGCTGAGCCTAGGCGATAAAAGGCACACCGCCCAAGAGCTATTACAGGGCATCACGGCGCAGACTGATCTGTGGCTGGCACCGCTGAACCTGAAGCCAGACATGGTTGTGTGTGACAACGGCCGTAACCTGGTGGCAGCTCTGCAACTCGGCAGACTGACACATGTGCCATGCCTGGCCCATGTGTTAAATCTCATAGTTCAGCGTTTCCTCAAGACATACCCCAATCTGTCTGATTTGCTCACAAAGGTGCGCCGCATCTGTGCGCATTTCAGGAAGTCCAGCACAGATGCTGCCACTCTCAGGGCAGCGCAGGGCCGCCTCCAACTGCCCGCTCACCGACTGTTGTGCGACGTGAACACGAGGTGGAATTCAACATTAACCATGTTATCCAGAGTTTACCAGCAGCGCAGAGCGATTGTAGACTGCCAGATGTCAACTTCCACCAGAACTGGTAGTCAGGTCAGTCAGCTTCCTCAAGTCTACAATGAGGAGTGGACGTGGATGTCTGATATCTGTCAGGTGCTGAGTAACTTTGAGGAGTCAACACAGATGGTCAGTGGCGATGCCGCCATCATCAGCCTCACCATCCCGCTGCTTGGCCTGTTGAAAAACTCTCTGATCAGCATGAAGTCGGAAGCTTTGCGCTCGTCACAAGAGACGGGGGAAGAAGATTCCCTTGTTGATAGCCAAAGCACCCTTAGGTCTGTTTCTCAGCGCATATCGGAGGAGGTGGAGGAGGATGAGGAGGAAGAGGAGGAGAATGTTGGCGAGACAGAAGAGGGGACCGTTGTTCAGTCCTTCACTGTTCTGCGTGTATGGGCAGAAGAAGAGGAGTTGGAGGAGTTGGAGGAGGAGGAAATGGGCAGTCAGGCCAGTGAGGGGAGTGAATTTTTGCGCTTTGGGACTCTGGCGCATATGGCAGATTTCATGCTAGGCTGCCTATCCCGTGACCCTCGCGTTCAAAGAATTTATTCCAGCACCGATTACTGGGTATTCACTATCCTGGACCCACGGTACAAGCAAAATCTTTCCACTCTCATCCCTGGAGAGGAAAGGAGTGTGAGAATGCATGAATACCAGCAGGCCCTGGTGCACAAGCTGAAACAGTATTTCCCTTCTGACAGCGCTAGCGGCAGAGTGCGTAGTTCTGTGGGACAAGTAGCGAGGGAGAGTAGGCGAGCAGGCAGCTTGTCCAGCACTGGCAAGGGTACGCTTTACAAGGCTTTTGCCAGCTTTATGTCACCCCAGCAAGACACTGTCACCTGTCCCCAGTCTCGGCAGAGTAGGGCTGATCTTTACAGAAAGATGGTGAGGGCGTACGTAGCTGACCATACCATCGTCCTAAATGATCACACAGCTCCCTACAACTACTGGGTTTCAAAGCTGGACATGTGGCACGAACTGGCGCTGTACGCCTTGGAGGTTCTTGCCTGCCCTGCCGCTAGCGTGTTGTCCGAGCGGGTTTTCAGTGCAGCTGGTGGCATCATCACCGATAAGCGTACACGCCTGTCGACTGACAGCGCTGACAGGCTGACGCTTATCAAGATGAATAAAGCCTGGATTTCTCCGGATTTTCATTCTCCAACAGGTGAAAGAAGCTCAACCTGAATAATGTATGCACTCATCCTCCTCATTGTCCTTCTTCTCCTCCTCTTTGTACACTAAAGCATAGGAAACTGGCTATATTTTGCCAGGGCCAACTGGCTCTAGCTATAGTACTCTATGTATTTAATTTTTCTGGAGGGCCACCTACCCGGTCCTCTGTTTTAAGCAATTTTTGGGAGTGCCACATACAGGCACTAAATCTATTTAATTTTTCTGGAGGACCACCTACCTGCTCCTCTGGTTTGAAAACTTTTTTGGACTGCCACATACAGGCACTCAATTTATTTAATTTTTCTGGAGGACCACCTACCTGCTCCTCTGGTTTGAAAACTTTTTTGGACTGCCACATACAGGCACTATCCAAATTAAATTGTCTCCATAGCAGCCTCCACATGTCGTCTTTTTAGCTGGCTCCACACGTTGTCTCCATTGCTACCTCCACACGTCATCGCCATAGCTGCCTCCAAAAGTTGTCCATATAGCTGCCTCCATACATGGTCTCCTTATCAAACGAACTGTGTCAGGCAGAATTTTGGGTTGTTTTCATGGATTCCACATCAAACTTGTTAACTTTGTCGCCACCCTGCTGTGTAATCCACAAAATATACTGGCAAACTTTTATCATTTACCAATATTATTTCAGCGCTTCTTGCGCATCTGTTTACATTCCCCTCACCCGCCATATCCTAAACTTATAAGAACGCTACTACACTTGATCTTATACAAAAGGTTCTTAGAAGTGCTGTTTGCGGAGTAGCCTAGAGACAGGGGCTTGGATTGGCGAAAGCTCGCCTGGCTGCGGAGCGCCAGCTCCATTTCAAGATCCAACTAACATAGTTTTAACTGCAGCACCTTTAATCTACTACTAGTTCACTGCCTCCATACATCGTCCCCTTATCAAACGAGCTGTGTCGGGCAGAATTTTGGGTTGCTTTCATGGCTTCCACATCAAACTTGTTAACTTTGTCGCCACCCTGCTGTGTAATCCACAAAATATACTGGCAAACTTTTATCATTTACCAATATTATTTCAGCGCTTCTTGCGCATCTGTTTACATTCCCCTCACCCGCCATATCCTAAACTTATAAGAACGCTACTACACTTGATCTTATACAAAAGGTTCTTAGAAGTGTTGTTTGGGGAGTAGCCTAGAGACAGGGGCTTGGATTGGATAGTTTTAACTGCAGCACCTTTAATCTACTACTAGTTCACTGCCTCCATACATCGTCCCCTTATCAAACGAGCTGTGTCAGGCAGATACATAGGGGCAAATTTACTTACCCGGTCCATTCGCGTTCCAGCGGCGGCTTCTCCGCTCTGGATTCGGGTCCGGCCGGGATTTAATAAGGTAGTTCTTCCGCCGTCCACCAGGTGGCGCTGCTGCGCTGAAAGTAAACTCATCGCGCCGGAATGCACCGAGCTGGACCAGGTGAAGGTAAGCGGTCCTTATGCGACACATTTTCGGTTTTTAAATGCGGCGGTTTTTCCGAATACGTCGGGTTTTCGTTCGGCCACGCCCCCCGATTTCCGTCGCGCGCATGCCAGCGCCGATGCGCCACAATCCGATCGCGTGCGCCAAAATCCCGGGGCAATTTAAGTACAAGCGGCGCAAAACGGAAATATTCGGGTAACACGTCGGGAAAACGCGAATCGGGCCCTTAATAAATGACCCCCATAGTGTTTCATCTGTGTTTCACCAGATACATAGTGGAACGCGGCCCATCTGTCGCCGCCATGCTGGAGACCTGAAGTTGCAATCATAGCAGCGCAATATGGATGCCCCATACTGTCGCTCTTAATCATGGAACCATTTCCGTAAAAACAATTAAAAATAGAACCACTATGCTATTCCATTATTCCTAGGTGAAATATTCAAACGACCCGGCCTGCTTTGAAAATTATAATTTTTTCAAAGTAAACGCTTCTGGCCCCCAGGCCCATTTTGGGTGGGGAGGAGCCGAGAGACAGGGGCTTGGACAGGCGAAAGTTTGCCTGGTAGTGGACCGCCAGTTCCATCCCAAGATTAGGCAGCCTCAGAGGCATCCATGCATGCTGCCCCTGCTGTTTCCTGTCCATTTTGCCTCCACGATCCTCCACAGCGTCCACCAATGTCTCATTTCAACTCTCTATACCCCAGACGCTGGAGCACGAGAGGATATGCAGCACATCATCCCCTTATCAAACGAGCTGTGTCAGGCAGAATTTTCAGGTGTTTCACCAGATACATAGTGGAACTTGGCCCATCTGTCGCCGCCATGCTGGAGACCTGAAGTTGCAATCATAGCAGCGCAATATGAATGCCCCATACTGTCGCTCTTAATTATGGAAGTCGTCTCCATGGCTGCCTCCACATGTCGTCCCCTTATCAAAAGAGCTGTGTCAGGCTCATTTTTCGGGTGTTTCACCAGATACGTTATGGAACTTGGTCACTATGTCGACACCATGCTGTGTTATCAACTAAATATACTGTCAACCTTTTGTTCACATAGGAAATCATTTCACCTCCTTTGGTGAAACCAGAGTCCATTTAGGGTATGTCGCCATGAGACTCTCTAGCCTGCCACTGCTGCCGCTGCCTCTGCATGCCGTCCCCTATAGTGTCAGGGTCAATTATTGGATGTTTTAGATGCTATCTAGCTTCGTTCCCAGGTGTCTGGCCAAGCTTCCCTGTGCAGAGCCTTGGTCCCCTTGAAAAATGCTCGAGTCTCCCATTGACTTCAATGGGGCTCGTTATTCGAGACGAGCACTCGAGCATCGGGAAAAGTTTGTCTCGAATAACGAGTACCCAAGCATTTTAGTGCTCGCTCATCTCTACTCACAACCTGTTTTTCTGAAAATAAGACCCAGCATGTTCATTTTCAGCCTTTTCATAGTAAAGTTGAAATACATGTCCTATCCCACAAATAAGCCCAATTTACTATGAATTTACCTTTTGAACCATGGGATCTAGAAACTCAGTGTCATTTAAAATTTCCCCTTGAATTTTGGATCGAAATGAGGTTTCTGTCAGGGTTCGAGGTTGTGGATCCTCTGTACCACTGCGGACGATGACACAAGCCACCTGGGACCGGAGTCTAAGTGGTACCCGGTTTTCACCAGAGCCCGCCGCAAAGCAGGTTGGTCTTGCTGCGGCGTGGTACCACCAGGTTGTTCCACAGGCGTGACTTGTCCGCAATGGCAGCCAAGGTCGAGGTACAGAAACGGCAAGCAATCTCATAGTCGGGAACAGGCAGGAGGTCAGGACGGGCAGCACAGGATCGGAGTCAGAGACGTAGCAATAGGTCAAGGAGCGAAGTCAAAAGCAGAACCAGGGTCACAACAGGAAATCACATAAACAGCACACTGCATAAAAAAAGCTTTCTCCACGGCACAGGGCACAAAGATCCGGCAGGGATCACAGGAAGAGGCAAGAATAAATAGATTACCTGAAATGGCCAGCACCAATTAGCGGTGCGCTGGCCCTTTAAATCAGCAGAAGTTAGTGCGCGCGCTCCCTAGGAGCCGGGGACGCGCGCGCACGGCCGAGGGCGAAGGAGCAGCGGAAGCCGAAACTGAAGAGGCCAGGACAGTAGCCGGGACCCGTAAGTTGCGCTTGTGGTGCGCAGGCGGGGAGCGAGAGGCACGGGTGACCCCGCGATCCGCGATATGGATTGCGGGACCACCTGTGACAGTACCCCTCCCCTTCCGCCTCCCCCTCTTCCTGGGCTGGAGAAATCTCTGCAAAAGGTCCTGGTCCAAGATATTGTCCTCGGGCTCCCAAGAGCTCCCCCCAGGCCCGAACCCCTTCCAGTCAACCAAGAAGAACCGCTTACCCCTCACTGTCTTCATATCCAGGATTTCCTTAACCTCATAGATGTCAGAGGAGTTGGCCACAGGAGCAGGAGGGGAGAGTTGTCAGGAGAAGCGGTTCAAGAGGCTTAAGCAAGGAGACATGGAAGGAGTTCGGGATGTGCATGGTGGGAGGGAGACGCAGCTTGTAGGAGACTGGATTGATGCGATTCAGCACCTCAAAGGGACCCAGGAAACGAGGAACAAGCTTATAGCCAGGAATCTTAAGTTTTATACTTGGAGGACAACCAGACTTTATCACTAGGATTGAAGACAGGAGAAGGCCTGCGTCTTTTATCGGCCTGGGACTTCATTCGAGCCGAAGCCTGTAGTAAGGAAAGACGAGTCTGTACCCAAATGGTCTTAAAGTCCCTCACCAATTCCTCAACAGCAGGAACTTCCGATGGCACGGGCAGGGGTAGAGGATGGCGGGGATGCAATCCATAATTAACAAAAAATGGGGCGGAACCCGCGGATGTCCAAGGAGTTATAGGAGAACTCTGCCCATGGTAACAGAGTGGACCAATCGTCCTGATGGGCAGAAACAAAATGGCGTGATTAACTCTTTCCACTTGTCCATTAGACTGGGGGTGATAAGCGGAAAAGAAGTCCAATCTCACCTGAAGTTGTTTGCAGAGAGAACGCCAGAATTTCTAGACAAACTGAACCCACGGCCAGAGACGATGTGCTGGGGAAGTCCATGGAGTCTGAAGATGTGATGGAAGAACTGGCTGGCAAGACGTGGAGCAGATGGTAAACCTGGAAGAGGGACAAAACGGGACATCTTCGAAAATCGGTCACCACCCAGATGACGGTATTGCCAGATGAAGGCGGTAGGTCCATCATTAAGTCCATGGCGATATGAGTCCAAGGACAGCTGGGTATCGGCAACGGCAGAAGAAGACCAGCAGCCTTGAGACGTCTTGGCTTATTTCGGGCACAGGAAGCACAGGAACCCACAAAGTCCCGAACGTCCTTGGCCAGATCTGGCCACCAGTAAAACCGGGAAATGAGGGCGATAGAACGCTGCACCTCAGGGTGCCCAGCCACACGTGAGCAATGTCCCCAAGACAGAATCTTCCTACGTAGAGCAGGTTGTACGTACGTCTTGCCAGGGGGTAGATGACGAAGATCCACAGGCGCAGCCAGTACCAGTCGGTCAGGAGGGATGACATGCTGAGGAGCCGGTTCCTCCCCAAGGATCCGAGGCACGAGAAAGGGCGTCAGCCTTGATGTTCTTCTTAGTCCAGCCCTAGTCCAGGGCTGAAAGGCGTCGCACTGCATTTTTAATACGTTCTGTATACGTTCATTTTATAAGAAAAATTTTTTATAGTAACAATAAAAGAGATTCCTTTATCCATTGGATCTCTATGCCTGCTGTTTGCACCAAGCGCCTTCCCAAACTTCTCTTCGGGCTCTTCCTCCATCCCACATCGTTCCGGGATCCTGGTCCTCGGCAAATGTGGTTTCCTAGTAGTGGCAGCTACTGGTAGCTATTTTACTACATGCTAGTACCCTCTTCATCAAGGTGAGAGTCTTGACTTACTCTTCTATATCATTTGACAATTACGATATCACACGAAAGCTGGGCCTTTTTTCCCTTGCACCTACCTTCTGTCACTCTTTTTGGGACTTGGAGCTTTGCCCCATAGTCCCTCGATCCCAGGCTCCTACTGCACTTGATGTTCTTCTTGGCAATGTGGAAATGAATGAGGAAATCGAACCGGGCGAAGAAGAGTGACCAGCGGGCTTGATGTGGATTTAGTCGCTGAGCAGATTGGAGGTAGAGAAGGTTCTTGTGGTCCGTATAAATGCTGACTGGAAACCGAGCTCCCTCCAGCAGGTAACGCCAGTCTTCTAAGGCAAGCTTAATCGCCAACAGTTCATGATCTCCTATGGAATAATTCCTCTCAGCGGAGGAGAAACTCTTGGAGAAAAATCCACAGGTGACAGTTCGACCTTTGGAACACTTCTGCGTGAGCACTGCGCCGGCCCCCACCGAGGATGCATCTACTTCCAGATGGAAAGGCTTCTCTGCGTCGGGACATACCAGTACTGAGGCTGAACCTAAATTGGACTTTAATTTCATGAAGGCCTCCTCAGCAGACAGAGGCCAGAGTCGGGGGTTAGCACCCTTCTTGGTGAGCGCCACAATAGGGGATACCAAGGAGAAGTGTGGGATGAACTGCCAGTAGTAATTCGCAAAGCCTAGAAACCGCTGTATAGCGCATAGTCCTACTGGACGGGGCCACTGAAGAACCGCAGACAACTTTGTAGGATCCATCTGGAGGCCTCTGTCAGAGATGATATAGCCAAGAAATGGGATACTCTGCTGATGGAATAGACACTTTTCTAGTTTGGCGTAGAGGCGATTGGCCCTTAAACGACTGAGGACTTGCCGTACATGAACTTTGTGGGTCTCAAGGTCCAGAGAGAAAACCAGGATATCATCCAAATAGACTACAACACAGACATAAAGCAAGTCTCTACAAATGTCATTAACGAATTCCTGGAAGACGGCCGGTGCGCTACAAAGTCCAAATGGCATTACCAGGTACTCTAAGTGTCCATCACGGGTATTAAAGGCGGTCTTCCACTCATCTCCCTGGCGGATACGAATGAGATTGTAGGCCCCTTGAAGATCCAATTTGGAGAAAATCTTGGCTCCATGAAGACGGTCAAACAATTCCGTGATCAGCAGCAATGGATAGCGGTTCTTAACTGCGATCTTGTTAAGTCCGCGGTAGTCAATGCATGGACGGAGTGACCCATCTTTCTTGGTCACGAAGAAAAAACCTGCACCAGCCGGAGAAGAGGACTTACGAATGTGGCCTTGGGAGCCACAGCTGAAGCCAGTACTGGTACTGGAAGAGACATCTTCACACAGCGAGACAGACAATTAGGTCCCCACTGAAGGATCTCTCCCGACTTCCAGTCAAGAACGGGTGCGTGGAGCTGCAACCATGGTAGGCCCAACAGGATGGAGGAGGTGGAGCGCGGAAGTACATAAAAAGACAAACTCTCCCTGTGCAGCACACCGACTTGCATGGACAGAGGCTTGGTGCAGTACTGGAGCGGGTCGGAGAGGATTTGGCCACTGACAGAGGAGATGACCAAAGGCTTTTCTAGATGAACCACGGGGATGTGATGCCGGGAGACCAGGGCGGCATCCACGAAGTTCCCTGCAGAACCGGAGTCCAAGAAAGCTGAGACTTGGATCTGGGTGCGGGTACCAACACTGAGAAGAACAGGAATCATCAGGCGTGGAGAAGCTTTACTTGCACCTAGGGACGCTTCTCCCAAGAACCCTAGGTGCTGGCGTTTCCTGGACGCTGGGGACGGATGGGACAAGTCCCAAGCAAGTGCTCCGGGCTGGCACAATACAGGCAGAGGTTGCCCTGATGTCTTCTATTGCGTTCCTGAGAAGAGAGTCTGGCCCTGTCCACCTCCATAGGCTCCTCGGCAGATGGTGCTACAGGAGGCTGGAATGGCCTGTGGAAAGTAGGTGCCAGGCGGGGAAGACGTCGTGGGCGGACTTGGGGTTGTTCAAGACGTAACTCCTCAACACGCTCCCTAAATCGCACATCAATACGGGTGGCCAAGGTGATGAGAGCATTCAGGGTAGGCGGCAGATCCTGGGTGGCCAGAGCATCCTTAACGTGAGAGGAGAGTCCCTTCTTAAAAGCTGCGGACAGGGCCTCATCATTCCAGGAGAGTTCCGAAGCCAGAGTACGGAACTGGATGGCATACTGTCCCACGGAAGAGTTCCCCTGGCGTAGATTCAACCGTGCCGTCTCAGCAGAAGAGGCCCGTGCTGGTTCTTCAAAGACGGACCGGAACTCTGCCGTGACCGGGTCGTCTCTGTCCCAAAGTGGGGTAGCCCAGGCCAGGGCTTTTCCGGAGAGGAGGCTGATGAAGAATGCCACCTTGGAACGCTCCGTGATGAATTGGGATGGCATGAATTCTATATGCAGGGAGCACATAAACAAAGCTTTCTCCAAGGCACAGGGCACAAAGATCCGTCAGGGATCACAGGAAGAGGCAGGAATAAATAGATTACCTCAATTAGCGGCACGCTGGCCCTTTAAATCTGCAGAAGTTGGTGCGCGCGCGCCCTAGTAGAAGGGGACACGCGCGCACGGCCGACGACGAAGGAGCAGCGGAAGCCGGAACTGAAGAGGCCTGGACAGGAGCCGGGACCCGTAAGTTGCGCTTGCGGCGTGCATGCGGGGAGCGAGAGGCATGGGTGACCCCGCGATCCGCAATAAGGATTGCGGGACCACCCGTGACAGTTTCTAGATACCACACAAAATATATGTAGGTAAATTTGTGGGAGTGTGATTTTCATATGCAACTCACACACCCAACTGTAACTTTTGCTGTGGACATATCTGTCTCTTTATACTCAAATCATTATATGTTATTAAATAGGATATTCTCCTCTTTAAGATGACAACCAACCTTTTTCTTCTAAGGGACATGTTACAGAAGTCATACCTGTTATAAATGTGCCCCTCTTCAGACCGTCAACTGAATGCTGTATGAGAAGAAGGAGTAGGAAGGAGCTAAAAGATGCATTGGCTACAAGCAGAAACATGGATAAGAAGGGCTTATGTAAGGAAAGTACCATTGCTGAACATAAGAAATTGTGATTCTAAAGAAAATAGTGTCACTTAAAATAACCATAGAAATCAAGGTATCAAGAGTTAGGTATATGTTCCAGAAGATAATAACATTATTATATTTGTGTAAATGTTGTTTTTTGTTTTCAAGAATTAACGTGGACTTTCTGTTCATGGAAAATAAGCTGCAACCCTCTTTTTAAAAAAAAAAAAAATAAGACTGTATCTTATTTTAAGAAAAAAAAATTACTTGAATAAAAGTACACAATATTTGTTACATGTCTTATGCATAGAAAAATTGAATTTGTCATTTTTAAGAATTGCGAGGTTTAGGATTCTCAAACTTCATTAAATCATAAATAAATAAACTGCTTTACACAACAATAAATAAATAAGAAAAAGTATAAGGAATAAAATTCAGCATCATAAAAAATACACTAAGAAAGTGCAAAGGACTTTGAAAAAACAATAAGGGATTCAGGAAAATACTGCAGGGAAACACATTTCACAAGCAGTGAAATTCTCATACAAGAGGTCACGCTCAGAAGCCAGAGGGAGATGGTCTCAGAGGAAATATGAGGAAGCCCCTTACAGAGCTTTTGTGGAAAAGACACCTCTAATATGACAGGCACAGACTTTATCCTCATAATTTATTGATAAAGCTCCGGCGTTCTTTGCAATGCTGCAAACGATGGGATAATGACTGCATACATGAGGTGCATGTTTAAAATGGAGAACAATGAACCACAGGCAGGAGGCACAAGGAATGTGTATTCTATTGGGATGCCTGTGAAGAAACTGAGAAGCTCTTGTACTATCTTAGTAAAGGTAAAACAATGGAAAGGAAGACCATCTGCTTAATTTCATGTATTGTAGGTTCCCCTCATGTCTATAAGGATGGTGCAATAATGAATGTGAAGAAGTTCAAAGAAACAGAACTAGTACCAAGTGGCCTTATATAGCTTGATGGTTAGCAGGTCTCTCATGGGCACAGAGAGAAGCAGTTACAAGTCCCTGAAAAGCACAAGTCAGTCACTTTTAAATTATGTAAAAAAAATACTTATAGAGTTACTCACATATTAAGGGCCATGGTGGTTTAATATAGCAGGAAGGACATGTATTTCCTCTTTACAGACTTAGGCTCCTTTCACACTGCAAGGCTATGGGGCGTGGCGATGGTACAGTCCTACATATGTGTGGCACCATATCATGCAGGGCAAAAGATAGAACATGGTCTATCTTTCCCCATACCTACAGCTGGGTGAAAGGAGCCTTAGCTACATGCTTGCAAAAGTAGTACATTTTTGTATACATGCAACCCCCGTATGTGAGCTGACTGTTGAGGCTATGAATTTCACAGCACATTTTATACCTTACAATGTCTGCGGGTCAGGCAATATTTTCTACTGTCAGTGGCGAATTAACAGATTTCACAGGCTCATTGTTATGGGGCTCAAGAATGCACACATTTATGTAGGTGCAAGTAACTTCACATGCCGAAATCTGTGCACAATCTGTGCAGGTCTATTCTGACTACAAAGCCCTTTCCCTCCCTAACCGTAAGGATGGGACTAGGGTTAGGCGATCACCTAGGTTGCCAACCTCGCCTTCTACCCTGGGGTCACCATTCCGGCCCTCAATAGCAATCAGTGATACATGCTTCTTTAAGATGCACATTTTACTGTTTACTCGAAGCAGGCAGTGTTGTTACCACTGCCTGTATCCTCTGTGTGATCCAGATGGTGCGAGCGTCACTGCTTATGGCATGGCCCCATCATAGAGAGGATGCTGATATCTATCAGCGCCCTGGAAGAGAGGAACACGGGACAAGGAGAAGGAGGCAGTTGTAAGAAGGGCAGGTCATATATTGGGACATGGGCTGGCTATATACTGAGGGCATGGAATGGCATGGGCTGGCTATATACTGAGGGAATGGGCTGGCTATATACTGGGGGCCAACATAAACATAGAAGCCATTCCAAATGCAGACCAGATGTGAAGTGCACTGCTGGTATATATTTATGTCTGGTTATTTACTGCTGATAAACATTTATGTTTCAGTACATTTATTTTTGGTAAATATTTATAGGTGCGACATAGCCATTGGTATCTATGTGTTTGGTATATTCATTGCTGGAATTTATTTATGTGTTTGATACATTCATTGCAGGTATATATTTATATTGGAATTATATACATTTCAGATATTTTCACAGGTGGGACATAATTTTCTGATAGCACTACATTTAGCAAGGACAGCCACCAGCAGATCAACCAGTAATAAAATATATATAACGCTATTGTAGGCGTAAGTAAGCTGTTTGGATTCTCCTTTGGCTATTTTCTAACCAAGTATGAAAGCACACTGATGAGATGACGCTGAGTTATGAAAAAATAAACGTAAAATAAAAAGAAACTGCCAGACTGTGCCTAATTGAAATCCAACCCCTAATAAATTATCCCACTTCGGTCTTTGCGATGGATATGTGCGTCACTAAGCGCTAAACACAGGGGTCGCAAGTCTCACTCCAAATTCCTCACAATTGGCTAGTATATGCACTGCAGCAAGGACAGCCACCAGCAGATCAACCAGAAATTAAATATATATAACGCTATTGTAGGCGTAAGTAAGCCGTTTGGATTCTCCTTTGGCTATTTTCTAGCCAAGTATGAAAGCACACTGAAGAGATGACGCTGAGTTATGAAAAAATAAACGTAAAATAAAAAGGAAATGGCAGACTGTGCCTAATTGAAATCCAACCCCTAATAAATTTTCCCACTTCGGTCTTTGCGATGGATATGTGCGTCACTAAGCGCTAAACACAGCGGTCGCAAGTCTCACTCCAAATTCCTCACAATTGGCTAGTATATGCACTGCAGCCAGGACAGCCACCAGCAGATCAATCAGAAATAAAATATATATAACGCTATTGTAGGCGTAAGTAAGCCGTTTGGATTCTCCTTTGGCTATTTTCTAGCCAAGTATGAAAGCACACTGATGAGATGACGCTGAGTTATGAAAAAATAAACGTAAAATAAAAAGAAACTGCCAGACTGTGCCTAATTGAAATCCAACCCCTAATAAATTATCCCACTTCGGTCTTTGCGATGGATATGTGCGTCACTAAGCGCTAAACACAGCGGTCGCAAGTCTCACTCCAAATTCCTCACAATTGGCTAGTATATGCACTGCAGCAAGGACAGCCATCAGCAGATAACCAGAAATAAAATATATATAACGCTATTGTAGGCGTAAGTAAGCCGTTTGGATTCTCCTTTGGCTATTTTCTAGCCAAGTATGAAAGCACACTGATGAGATGACGCTGAGTAATGAAAAAATAAACGTAAAATAAAAAGGAAATTGCAGACTGTGCCTAATTGAAATCCAACCCCTAATAAATTATCCCACTTCGGTCTTTGCGATGGATATGTGCGTCACTAAGCGCTAAACACAGCGGTCGCAAGTCTCACTCTAAATTCCTCACAATTGGCTAGTATATGCACTGCAGCAAGGACAGCCACCAGCAGATCAACCAGAAATAAAATATATATAACGCTATTGTAGGCGTAAGTAAGCCGTTTGGATTCTCCTTTGGCTATTTTCTAGCCAAGTATGAAAGCACACTGATGAGATGACGCTGAGTTATGAAAAAATAAACGTAAAATAAAAAGGAAATGGCAGACTGTGTCTAATTGAAATCCAACCCCTAATAAATTTTCCCACTTCGGTCTTTGCGATGGATATGTGCGTCACTAAGCGCTAAACACAGCGGTCGCAAGTCTCACTCCAAATTCCTCACAATTGGCTAGTATATGCACTGCAGCAAGGACAGCCACCAGCAGATCAACCAGAAATAAAATATATATAACGCTATTGTAGGCGTAAGTAAGCCGTTTGGATTCTCCTTTGGCTATTTTCTAGCCAAGTATGAAAGCATACTGATGAGATGACGCTGAGTTATGAAAAAATAAACGTAAAATAAAAAGAAACTGGCAGACTGTGCCTAATTGAAATCAAACCCCTAATAAATTTTCCCACTTTGGTGTTTGAGGTGGATATGTGTGTCACTAAGAGCTAAACACAACGGTAGCAAGTCCCCCTGCAAATTCCTCACAATATGGTACTAGCTGCACTACTAGTGCCAGCAAGCCCAGCCACAAGCAAACAAAAAAAAAAAAAAGTATAACGTTATTGTAGCCCTAAGAAGGGCTGTTGGGTTCTTGTTGAATCACTCCTGCCTAACACTATTCTAATAGAACACCCTACCGCTTTCCCTGACCAGCAGCAGCTCTCTCCCTAGCGGCATCCAGACACAGAATGATCCGAGCAGCGCGGGCAGCGGCTAGTCTATCCCAGGGTCACCTGATCTGGCCAGCCAACCACTGCTATCGACGTGTAAGGGTACCACGTCATGCTGGGTGGAGTGCAGAGTCTCCTGGCTTGTGATTGGCTCTGTTTCTGGCCGCCAAAAAGCAAAACGGCGGGAGCTGCCATTTTCTCGAGCTGGCGAAGTATTCGTCCGAGCAACGAGCAGTTTCGAGTACGCTAATGCTCGAACGAGCATCAAGCTCGGACGAGTATGTTCGCTCATCTCTAATTAGAAGGCTTCCTCTACTGCTATTGTTAAATAAAGTTCCCTGATGTAGTTCCTGGGTTACCAACCAAGTTTCAGCATCATATTATCTAAGACTGCAGTAGGATATAAACTACCAGTGCACACAGGTGATGCTCCTTAGCCATGTCTCCTCCTTTTCCCATAGCCACATTTTTTTTTATGATCCTTTCTTCCTCATCATCTCAACAGTCGGCTCTCAGGTGACTCAAATCTCTTGTCTCCTCCAATCCTAGTTTTTTATTAGATCTGAAGTTACCAGTTAAGCCCCAGGTAACAATTATGCTGTGAATAAAGAATAATTTTAATGTGGTTTTCCAGGTGAAACCAAGAAAAAGAAAGTGCACTTACACAGCTTTTGTTCCAGCATTGTGATAGGTTCTGTTTCTGACATCAGGGCCGGCAGTGATTTGGGTCTTTGGACCCACTTTAGCCAATTACTGGCCTGAATTTCACTCAGCACCCAAAGATGTTCCTTCATTTTCATCGCCATTGCGTGCTGAAACCCTTGCTTCCAATGAAATCCCCCACCCCCACCCCCCCCCAGCATATTTGGCACAGCTTTCTTTATTTTGGTTACCCTTGCCCCTGCACAAATTCTAGGAAAACCCCTTTTATTTTAATGAGCTGTGGACTATGGTGCGGCTAAATTACTTACACTGTAACTAATTCCAATGCATTAATGAGATGATTAAAGCAAACAAAAACCTTTGATACCTCTGGTGTGTTGATTTGTGGCTGTTGTTACATTGTATTGATCCTAAATAAAAAAAACACTATATTTATTGGTCAGTTGTATTATCAGTACAGATAATATAGAAGTGAAAGCCAAATTCATTGTAGTGTTTTCTGTTTCCAGTTATGGTAGCATAGAAATTGATTCAATTTTCTATAAGATATATATTAAACAGTAGGTTCATGCTTGATGCTGTACAACTCATAAAATCGAACACATATAGCATTTATTTGGTTATTCTGCAGTTCTTTTTTTAAAGCATTAGCACAGAAACATCAATACATTTTCTACTTAACGGCAAGAAGTGCATACATAGAGCATCTAGCACCATGTAATATATAGCATTATGTAATGTAATGCCTGATGGGTGCAGGAACTGGACCAGTCTTGTACATGAACCCCAGTTCCAAGGTGACAATGGTGGGACTTTGCAGTCATGACAGAGTTAAGGTGGGTGAATATCAATTTGAATTCTCTTTTGTAATCATGGAGAGTCTGAAAAATTGACAGTCACATTACAGCTCTCCAAACACATTCTGTTTTCATTAAATGACTAATCGAAAACCAATCAAGCAAAGGACATAGAATTACTGCTTTGAATTAGAATGTTTCTACCTCACCAAGAACTCAGATTAAACCTATTCAACAATAATTATATAGGTATAAATACCCTGTACATTCACATCATTTGCATTGAAGTCAAGGCATTTCATGCAACGTCCTCCTAACAAATGCATTTGACTTTTTTCCATCTCTTGTCGATTAACTATAAAATTAACTTATTATGTTTTATCTTATTGTTTATTTTTTAAGAGGAAGCTCTTTCTAAATAAACTGTATTCATAAATGTTCCTGTTAATATGTTCTAGGTAAAAAGTGTAATGAATACATTATGCATTTCAAAATTTTGGATCCAAAACTTTAATAATCACATAATAATAAGTCACCTCTACAAGAATTATAGATATTCTTCTTGTGTTTTCCTTAAACAGGTTGACATAGCTCTCGATAACTTTGCTATCAGCGATATATATAGTTTATATTATTACATAATAAGAGCCAAATGGAGAACATGTAGAGTAATTGGTGCATCTTTTTTTGTTGTTTCCATTTTCACCGTCTTTAAAAATCAATAAATGTTTTATTTTTCTGTATACAGAGCGGTATTACTACATGTTTTATACCTAACAAATTATACTTCTTAGTGACAGTATTTAATATTTTATCCCGTGTATTGTGAACATGGAAAAAAATTCCAAATGCAATGAAATTGTTGAAAAAATGCATTTGGACCATTTCCTTGTGGATACTGTTTTTACGGCTTTCATTGTTCACTCCTAATGACACCTCCCATGTATTCTTTTTGTCATCACGATCATGGAGATACCACATTTATATAGGTTTGTATTTGTATAGGTTTCGTTCTGTTTTAAAAGATTTTACAAAAAAAATTACATTATTTTAAAGGGGTTGTCCGAGTTTTGAAAAAAAAACTATATGTGGCTGGGAGCGGGCTGCTTAAAACAATAAAGATGTACTTACCTTCTGGTGCCCTCCGGTATCCAGCGCTGCTGTCGCTCCGGTCCGGGCGCCATGTAAACAAACATGGCCGCCGGAGCAGCGCTGCATTCAGCTTCCGGCCGGCCGTGGCCGGGTACGCCTATCCGTCCCTATACACAGCATTGTGTATGGGGGCCGGAAGGTTGTCGGGTCCGGCCGGAAGCTGAATGCAGCTCTTCTCCGGCGGCCATGTTTGTTTACATGGTGCCTGGACTGGAGCGACAGCAGTGCTGGATACCAGAGGGCACCGGAAGGTAAGTACATCTTTATTGTTTTAGGCAGCCCGCTCCCGGCCACATATAGTTTTTTTTCAAAACTCGGACAACCCCTTTAAGGCTATTCTAACGTCAATATGTTTTTCATACTTCAATTTTTCATACTTCAGGTGTAATTTTTTGTCGAATGAGCTGATGTTGACCTGGTCCAGGCGTCTTTGAAGTCTGCCGTTCGGTTCGCTCAACACTATACACATGTCTTGTGCACGTGGGTCATGGTGATCTCAAGGGCGCTGTTTCATGGTCCCCATGTGTTGAAGAATCTGAAATTGCATTATTCCCAACTCAGCAGTGACATAAAACATAATCAACAGACAACACAATGGAATTAGCAGTTTCACAGTCGTTGAAGTAGAATGAATTACAAAACTACTGCTTTTGTGGTAAAAGTAAAGATGACAAATTTGTAAAACATTCTATTTAACTAATTCACCAAGGAATCTGCAACTTTTTCCCTCTTTTGCGCCACGCAGAACACTTTTTAACACCTTAACGCTGAAGCCACTTTTCACCTTCCTGACACGGCCCATTTTTTCAAATCTGCCCTGTGTCACTATAAGTGGTTTTAACTTTGGAACGCTTTAACATATCCAAGTGATTTTGAAACTGTTTTCTCGTGACACATTGTACTTCATGTTAGTTACAAAATTTTGGTGGTATGTTTTGCATTTATTTATGAGAAAATCAGATATTTGGTGAAAAATTGGAAAAATTCTCAATTTTTGAAATTCAAAATGTTCTACTTTTTCCACACATGAGTCATAACACCAGAAAATGTAATAACTAACATTCACCAAATGTCTACTTTATGCCTCTATGGTTTTTTATACATACTATCATTTTTGTAAGCTGTTATGGGGCTTTGAACATTAGGTGCAATTTTTCACATTTTCATAAAAAAAGCAAAATCCTGCTATTGAGGGACCCTCTCAGGTTTGAAGTCACTTTGAGAGGCCTAAATAAAAGTAAAACCCCATAAATTACCCCATTATAGAAACTACACCCCTCAACGTACGTAAAACAACTTTTATGAAGTTTATTAACCCTTTAATTGGTTTACAGGGGTTAAAACAAAATCGGATGCAATTTTGAATTTTTTTTTTTTTTACTAAATTAATGTGTTTTTCATAAAATGTACAAATTCTCAGTGGATAAAATACCAAAACGCTCCACAAAATTTGATACCCAATCCCTCCCGTGTATAACCATACCCCATATGTGGTGGTAACCTGCTCTATGGGCACACGCCAGGGCATGGAGGGGAGCTGCGCCATTCAGAGCAGATTATGCATTGTCACTTTATAATGGCTATACAATCTTTATTTTTTTGGCAATTTGGACATATAAGGGCTTCGTTTTTGCGACATGAGATGCACTTTACAAATACTTCATTTTAGTGGGCCTGTAGCTTTTTGATGAGATTTTATTAACTCTTTAATGTATGGAGGAAAAGAAAATTGTCAATTTTGGGTACTTTTTTTTGTATATTTTGGGGGTCGTACACCGTACACTAAAAATACTATAATATTTTTATTCTTTAGATCACTACGATTACGGTGATGCCTCATTTGTATAGTTTTTTATATATTTTACAGGAAAAAAACGAATATAAAGAAAATCTCATTTGTTTTTGCATCGCCATCTTTTTGGAGATATAACTTTAATATTTTTTTGTTGACAGTGCTAGTTTAGAGCTTATTTTTTACGTGTTGAGTTGTTCTTTTCAGTGGTACCATTTTGGTGCACATAACTTTTTTTTTATCACTTTTTGTAAAATTTTTGTGAAGGGATTTTATGAAAATTTACATTTTTTGCAAGTTTTTTGCGTTTAGTTTTTACGGAGTTCACCGTACAGTTCCAATAATGTTTCTGACTTACTGTACAGATTGTTACGAGATACCAAATATGTGGGGTATTTTGGTGATTTTCAGTTTTTTTCACTTTATTAGATGTGTATAGGGAATGTTTCTGTTTAGGGGACTTTAACTTTATTTAATTCTTTTTATTCAAAAGTGTGTTGAATTAGTGTTTTTTACTTTTTTTCTTTACTTTTACAGGTTAGCTTGAACAAGTGATCCACCGGCAGTACCGGCAGTCCCGGGGCTGCGGTCGGAGCAGCGGATCCCCCCGCGGACCCCCCCCCCTTCAGATTAACTTTAAATGCCTCTGACACGCCGCGGTCAGCGCGACCGCGGCGTGTTAGGGGTTAACACCCGCGATCGGATAATATATAGCAGACACCTGCAGCTTCTGGTGCCGGCTCCGTTCAGGAGCCTGCGCCAGAAGCTTGACGTACTATTACTGCATTTTGCGGGAACGCACCTCCCGCCATGCAGTAATAGTACATCAAATGTCGGGAAGGGGTTAAAAAAGGATGTTGAAAAAGGCAGGCTAAATTCACTATAGCCTGTGCCAAAACATTGATTCAGGGTATGGCTTAACTTTATGTCAGCGCACTGATCCTGCAGATTGGAACATTATAGCAATTGTGGTGTGGTGTGTGCCGAGTGTGCTGATTAAAACTTTCGCACAAAACTTGCCTATGTGCCTAACCATGTTTGTGCTGATTGAGTCCTGTTTTTTTCTAAAGCCTGAGAGAAAGGCTTGTGGAAATGATAAACTGCTAGTTTACCATCTAGCTGGATAGCAAAAGACATTTCTTTAATGTTCCCTAAAAAGGGTTGGTTGGATATTGGTATGAAGCTACTCAAGCCATCTAGGTCCATGGACAGCTTCTTTGTGGGTCATTTATCTTTAATCAGGAAATTTGTAGGTGTTTTATTTTTTTTTTTCCAGGTTTTGCACTCGTTTGATTTATCTTAGAGGCTGATATATCAGGCAGCTGAGTCTATGCGGTTTTTGCATCTATTTATTAAAAAGTCGCACATAAGTCTCAAACTCTGCAACTTCATCTACAATTTTTCCTATGCCTGATTAGTACTTGAGTTTATATGTGACTTTTTAACCATAATTTGCACCAAAATTTGGGTCTTTTACGTTCACATTCACATCTGGATTTTAAAAATATTATAGGGGCTAACCTAGCTAGGAGAGTGGAAAAGTCATAAATTTAGGCACAAATATATCAAATGTGCCAAAAAATCACAAAAATAGAAGAAAAAAAAGAGAAAATTCTAAGATAAATGACCCATTTGAGTCCACTGTAAGAAAATTGCATTAGAAATGTTTAGTTTTTGCAAGATATTGTTCATTGGTTTACACAAGAATGATGAAAATAACAATTTCCTATTATGTTTTTCATGTAGGATAAATAATGTGCTTGTGTAATATTTCATGTCATTATAGATGCAGTGATGTGTTTAAAAGCACCAAAGACCATTTATGTTTTCATATTTCCCTTTTTACTCCCATTCTCCCAAAAGTCAGAACTTTTTACCTTATTTTCATATATTCTTTATCAGAGATGTATGAGCTTGTTTTTTGTGTAACACATTTGGAGTCATTTAACTTATTTTCCCCTTATCTGAGCTCTTTTTGTGCCTGTTGTGAGTCTATTTTTTCACCTGATTTGTCTTTGTCGTTTTGGCTCTTTGTCAAATGCAGGTTTTTTTTCGCCTTATTAGGCACAAATTCAAAGAAAAAGGCAAATCATACCATTGCCTTCCCTAAGCATGTTCAGGAGTGGCGTGTTATTGCGTAATTTTTTGCGCCCACATAGGCACAATAGTATAATAATAATAATAATAATAATAATAATAATAGTGTATAATAATAATAGTATAATAAATAGTATATAACAAATAGGGTGCAACAACACGTGGCGAATTGAGGTGTAACATTCCAAAAAAGTATTCTACCTATCTCCTATTAAATTCTCATACAGTCCCATATTACAATTTGCCTTACCATACTACTGTTAGTAAACTTCAACGTGTTATTATTGTGCAGGGCTAAAGGAGCCTCTTATTAAATGTCACTGTGCATAAAATAGTCTTACTTTGGGGCAACCCCTTTTAGTTTTGGCCAGGGCCCCACTTTGTCTAAAACTGGCCCTGTGTGTAATGAGTGATGTGTATACAGATTAGTTCCCTCTGTATCTGGCAGAAATATATCAGCAATAAAAAAGAATAATAATTTAATGTTCTAAGGCCACAATAAGTGAAAAAATTGCAAAGTGTGTCATCTGAATGAAAATAAAGTTTAATTACCATAATTTCTAATGTAAAACACTAGTAATGCTAGAACGCTTATGGTTCATGAATTCTGGGTTGCGCTGACTAACTCTGCCTGACTTCAGCCTATCTGTGTTTTCCATGTCTGAACACCTCTGCTTTGCAATGGCATCTCATGACCTGTTTGCGCAAGATGCCACAGGTACAAGACTCTTTGCTGCGCATGATCCTCCCCCTAAGGATGGATCTGAGCTTGTACAATTCTGTTGAATTGTGCTACTGATCAGTGGCACCTGGGAAGAAGCTTGAGTGGGCAATGATGTGTCAGACACTTGACTTAGAAACTTAAGAGAAATATATGTTCTATAATATGTATTTGGCATACATACCATATAAAAAATGTTGCAGTAGTAGTTAGAGGACATGTTCATCTTGGTTTAATAACCCTGCCTAATTAGGATTATTGCCTAACATAGGTTATTCCTACTGGAATCTCAATAATCATTTGGTGGTCATTTTAATTAAGCATTGTGATTTCTTTAAAATTAGTTAGAACAGTGTGACTCCTTTTAATTCTCTTTGGTTATGTATTTCTTATGTAGGATTCGTTTTTGAATAACTATGGAAGTGCACACCTAGCCCATTGTTTTTGATAAATGTGGGTGAATAAACTTTTTTCTGGTGCACCTTTATCATAGAGCGTGCAACACAATTCTGTTGGACACTGCATGATAAATGTAATGCACAGCATGACTGTGCACTGGAACGCCCCTTACAGTGTAGAATTTAGTGTTGAGTTTGGTATAGTCCAGCCACCACACACTAAAAAGTATGTGCAAAGTCAGACAAAAAAAACTGGCACAGGGGCCCGTTGGCCCACATTTATCGAAACTAGTGCACTCTGTACTATGTAGAGATGTGCCTGTGGAGTGTGCAGAGTGCACCAGATTAATCAAAACTGGTGCACGTTTTTCATGAATCTGGTGCACCCTGCACTGCTCTGGAAGTGTGCACCATTTTGTTTTTGGTGCACTTTCCTTATACTCCAGAATTGTGGTGCACGTCAGTAATAAATGCAGTTTGCACGTTCTCTTCAGACTGAAAACTGGCGCAAACCCTTTAATAAATGTGGGCCATTAACGTTTTAATGCTACTTCTGTTTATATAGACAGCACCTTGTAATTTTTGTATTATACCTTTTTTATATTTATCTGTTATCATATATTACTATTACTTTTAATCATCAGTAAAGTGCTGCATCATTGTGTAAAAGGCTGCTGCGCATAGCACTACACTTTTGTGTTGAGTCTGTATTGAACAATTCTTCTCTGTGAGAATAAGGTTTCTGCAGATGTAACGTAGAGTATAGTTGTATATTTCATTTAACTGCAGCAAACACTCATCTCATGGTGCTCTCCTCTGTTTATGTTTTGTATGTTGTCTAGATATTGGTTTTAGTGTATCTTATGTTACTTTGACCCCTTTTCCTAACAAACTAAGTATTTGAAAGAAACTGTTTCATATTTTGACATCACAAAAGAACAATATTAATTTTGATGGAATACTTGATGAAGTTCCATGAATGTTGCTACTACTGATACAATTTTATCTGAATTTCTAAGTCGGAGTAGAGTGTTTTGTTTCCCATTAATGTCTGTCAATCAAGGGGCTGCAGAAAAGCAGAAACCACTACCAGATAGATGAGGATTCACGAGTGATGACTGAGATCCAATAATACACTTAGCTGCTCACTCACCCAAATAGTAGTTAATTTATGTTCTTGTTCATATAGGGATAATGACTTGCTATGTGCTGTTTATTGTCTCCTGGGCTTTGTTTTTCTTACAAGATTTACTCTGGTGAAGGAGATTTTCTGAATTGAGAAAACAATACTTACTGAGTTTCCCGGCAGCAGTTCTATGCCTTGTGATTTTCCATAAAAAAGCAATTAAATCTCATTAGTGGGAGTCTATTTAAACAATGCCGTGATTTCAATACTTTGCATGGCAACCATGAATTAGGAAAACCCCATAAAACACCATTTGAATAGAGAGACTGGTAAATAAACAAAGTCTATTAAGATTAAGGATGTGGAATAGAACTTTATGGTAGATAATGTGTAAAGCTTAAAGAGGTATTCCACTATCATAAATTCATAGCATACAGCATAATATTATGATTACTGACCTTTGAATTTCGCAGTACAGGCGGTCCCCTACTTAAGGACACCTGACTTACAGACAACCCATAGTTACAGACAGACCCCTCTGACCTCTGGTGAAGCTTTCTGGATGCTTTACTATAGTCCCAGACTGCAATAATCAGCTGTAAGGTGTCTGTAATGAAGCTTTATTGATAATCCTTGGTCTCATTACAGCAAAAAATGTTTAAACTCCAATTGTAACTGGGGCCAAAATTTTATTTGTCTGGATCTACAAATATAAAATATACAGTTACGACATGCCTACAAATTCAACTTAAGAACAAACCTCCGGACCCTACTTTGTACGTAACCTGCCTGTACTATGTAAAACGAAAATCACAAACACAAAAAATACTGTCTATCCAACCGTGTTTAACCTTTCTCTTAGGTACACCAGTACAAAGAGAAATTGCCCTTACAATAAAATATAAATATATACTTCTTTTGTACTGAACTACAGATGTATGAAACAGTAGTCCACATCAAGTTAGTCCTGTAGATACAACCAGAGCTTTTGCATGGATTTTTTGTGTTTGTGAGTATAATAAGCTGGATGCTTATTGTAAAACTTTCCATTACACGAACAATATCAAGTATTTTCTGGAAGAGGACACCCACTTGTATTTTAGTAAAATTAATAAAATCCAAAATCATTGCTCCAATTTCTATGAAGAACTTTGTGTCCCTTTAGTTGCATACTAAAACTAAACCCTAAAGGGGTAATGGGGGGAAGCATCCAGTGGCAAAGTGGGCTGTTGGAGGGCATTTCTGCACCTATGCACAAGCTATAGACCAGTGGTGGAAAACCTAAGGCACAGGTGGACACCAAGGCTGTCACCCTAGCACAGAGTTCATCAGACAGACCTGAGGAAGGCCAGGCTGCTCGGACTATTGGAGGAATGGGAAGGTGTGGAAAGAGCTAGCTTACCATTGGGGCTTTTTGGATTTCAGATTTCAGCTTGGGCACTCCACCTCTTGCCATCACTGCTATAGCCCATGTCATAGTTTATGGTGCAATTCTATGGCAGCCTGGAGTGGTGTGCAACTTCCTCGCTGACACAATGCAGCTGCCCACCGGATTTATCAGAAGGCCAGTGTATGATAAATCTCCCCCAATGAGTTACCATGCTTTTAGTCATGTTAATCAGTGCTACATTAGTGCATACAGGGTTTGTTTGTCATCTTAGTCTGTAACGACTGAGATTCATACATTTGCATGGAAGCTGGGCACACAAGGTTGGATATTTTTAATAAATTTTTGCAACTTTTGAGTTGTTTTATTCTTTTTAAATGTGAGCAATGAGCTTTTTGGTTGCAAAACTGTGCACACCCTTAATTGTACATTTTATCTATGGCACATCTGGTGAAATTACTTCAGAGGAAAAGTAAAAAAAAAAAAGGAAAAATGAAATCGCTTTTGCAACTTTGTATTTGTTGTGCTGCTTCTACAATATGCTGAGATAACATTCCTAGCATGATATATTCCTTTTTTATGCCGTGCCACTAGACTTATCATCTTACTTGTTCCCCTACCCTAAACTACATCTGCCATCTGTTTGCTTCTAAATTCAAACTTCGAGAATCTTGTAAGATGTGCGGTTATGTCTTATTATTTACAGGTCCTGTTCAATTTAGTGCCATATGCAAACTTGAGCATTTCACTCTCTGCATCCTGCAAATAGCTGTTAAATAAAAGCGTCAGCCGGGACTTGAATACAGATCAGCGCTTGCTCTATTTAAATTTGAGCTTAACCTTACAAACTCTCACACATGACGACGTCAGATATTTCATTTTTGACCACTTTTAATTTCAAATGAAATCCCCAGATGTATCTGTAAAATTATATATTGAACTACATGAAGTCAAAATGGGTTCCCAGCGCAAGATGTTATTGTTTGGTTGGGAGTTTCCTAGTCTGGCTACATACTGTATATATTTCAGCTAAAATTAACTTGGTTGCTTAACCCAACAGCAACAAGAAAATAAGATACTGTACATTGTATATATATTAATCACAGTTTAACCTTTTTTTCATCCGTAAACTAGAAATGTTATTTCGTCACATGTAATAAGAGATGTGAATCACAAATGCCCCTTTACATCATTTATTACAATTTTTATGATTGGCCTATTATAGTCTATGCCCAACTATGCACCAGAGCAGTACAAACAGATGATAAGAGGGCAACAATCTTTCCCTAATGCTGCTTTATTTTTGGCAATGTTTTTGTAAAGTATTAAGTTTGCTAAGTGTTACCCATGAAACATAGTTGGAAAAGGAGACAGTTGTAGATGGAGAAAAAGGAAAAGTGAATAAAAAACGATTATGCAGGGTAAAAACAAAACAAATAAAGAAATGACAAAAACTAAAGATTCGTTTTACAAGAGAAGCAAGGAATTGAAGATGAAAGAAATCAAGAGATGATGATAAAGAGAAAAATTAGGTTATGAAAGATGAAAGTTATTAAGGAAACAAAGGAAAGGGAGTGGAAAATAGGGTGGTAAAAGAGATGAAGGAGGAGAAGGGAATAAACAGTAAAACATGGAAGATGAGAAGGTTAGAAAGGAGATAAAAGCGGTAAGTGAACACGAAGATTACAAGAAAAAATCCCACATTTTCTTCCTGCCCAGCCCAAGTTGCTTGATGGGACACTCATTACACACAACTAGGAAGAGACCTTTCAATCATTCCTTATAAGCAACTAGGGGAGAATCTGTTCACAGGGACCCTTTAAAGGAAATCTATCATAAAAAAGCATGATAAACCAGATACACTAAATACAGGCACTGTGACCATGGTAATCTTCTTATTTTTGTTATCCAAATACTACTTCCTTTGAAAACCAACAATCATGCTATTATATCATTGGGGGGGGGCGCATTTGCAGATCTCCTCCATGCTGCAGCTTCACAGGCTGTTACACTATGCAGCAGCAAGCACATATCTCACTCTGCCTTTGCTTCCTCGACACTTCCCTCTCCTTCTGCCTGATGTAATCTCGCACAGTAGGAGGGGGAAAGTGCAGTGAGCACTAGAGTACGGAGAGCTTTTTTGGTTCAACTATTATAAAAATAGTTGATTTCAGAAGGAAGGAGGCCATAGATAACAAATATAAGAAGATTACCACAATCACAGTGCTTGAATCTACGAGGATGTGTCCTTATTTATCATGATGGAAAACAACTTGTGGTCTTTGAAAGAAATGTTTGGGGATATTTCTTAATGCAGTAAATATGGACAGTGGTATGTCACCTCCTCAGGAACCAGGTAGCTACCTGGAGCTGAGTACAAGGATTGCCTACATGAGCAGCAGGAGCTGAGTGTAAAGATTCTTTATAAAATGTGCAGGCAGGGCCGGCGTCAGCACCCGGCATAGCTGGGCAAGTGCCGGGGCCCACTGGTGCTGGCAGGGCCCACTGAAGGCGGGGGAGCTGTGTCCTACGGATATAATAATGATGCAGAGAGCAGTCACTCTCTGCATCATCAGTGCCTGTGCAGCGTTTGCCCGGGTTCCTGTAGGGGGCGTGCAAGCCTCCACTGTTCGGGGGTCGGCCGGCTGCTGTATAAGGAATTGCACGGAGGAAGACAGGCTGGACGCAGACAGAGGCAGCATGTGCTGAACTTGTCACCTCTGTCTGCTGCGATGTATGGTGACCCCCGTGACCCTGTGTGAGGAGGCTCCGGAGTACAGCATGGTAGGAGTCAGGCCGCTGTCTGTTCAGTTAACCCTTTGCTGTCTTGCCCATGACAGTGAGGTTCTCATGCCACTGCCTACCTCTTACTTTTGTAGTCCATCCATGCAGAGTAGTCTAAAAGGGCTTGTGTCATTACAGCCTGCTGATGTCTGCCATTCATCTTCTCCCTCCTACAGTGTAAATTATTGCCCACTTTCTGCCCCCTGCTATTTTACCCTTGTGTCACCTGTTCTACCTCTTTTCCAATGTCTCCCTTCCTGTTGACCCCCTCCTATTCCTTAAAAACAATAACCCTGAAGGTGTGTTCACACATGGGCCACATATATTAAAGCGCTTATGCCAGTTTTCTGTCTGAATGTCGAAACTGCTTGTATCCACCACACCACAAAATTCTGCTCATAAAGGGGCGTTCCAGTGCATAGTCGGACCCTCCACCACATTTATTACTGCAACACGACCGAATTGCGTTGCACAGTCTATGTTAGCAGTGCACCAAAAAAGGTTGGTGACACTTCCCGAAAAGTGCAGGGGGCACCAGATTAATGAAGACCGTGCGGCAGTATTCTATAATGTGCTGCATCCTGCACACTCCACAGGCAAACTGCACTTAGTGCACTACTTTTGATAAATGTGGCCCACAGTGTTTTCTGCACATGATTGTACGGATGCATAACAGCGCTTGTGTTTTCATGTGTTTGGCTGCTTAGAAAGAGTTTTCTTTCATTGCTAGAAGTGTAAGCAGGTGTGAAAATGTAAAGCAGCTTCTGCTTCTATCAATGAAGAAAATGGCTTTAAAAGCGGCAAAACACATGGTAACATGAAAAATGTATGGTGGGGTAACAGGAGGGGGAAAAAGTGGGCCGTGGGTCACTTTCCCTGACTTAAATTTGGGAGGCATAGTAAAGGGGCCCACTGAGGCACTGGCGCCAGGGGCCTACTTAAACCTGGAGCCGGCCCTGTGTGCAGGAGTTCACTGCAGAAATCCTTGGTATTTAGATGATCTGAATTGGACCTGCAGCCTATGTCACTCAACTTCTGACACATTCAGTACCCTAAATGTCCCCTCACTTCCTCCTCACACAGGCATGCACCCATGTCCCTTTTTAACCAGTCTGCACCCATATGTTCCACTCTTTTACCAGCCTACATCCCATTAGCTGCTCTTCTCCAGCCTACACTCCCATGTCTCCCTTTTTGACCTCCGTTTCCCAGTGTTTAACCATTTTGCACTCCACAACCTCTTTTTGGTGCTTGTCCCAATTCTTTCTCCTTCATGTAGCCTATTCCTCTCCTTCTTCTTATCTTTATTTAGATACTAGATGTAGCCTCCAGCATTGCCCAGGAAAGTAAATAACTGCTCTTAGCTATAGAATATATAAAAAATATATTTTATATCTATCTCTGTTAAAAAATAAAATAGGAAAAACAGGCAGTAATTCCAGATTTCTGTAAAAATCCAGGTGAAAAATTTATTTTAAGATGGCGATGTTTCAGTGTAGCACGCCCTCCTTAGACCTGCGAAAGGTGTGCTAAATCGAAACATTGCCATTTTGAAATACATTTTTCATCCTACTTTTCACTGAAATCTGGAAATACTGCTTGTTTATCCTATATTTATATGAAGAGGTTTATGCCTAAAAACCCACGGACCTGCACCCAGCCTCATTGGTTACTGTCATGGGTGTCCCTGTGATCCACAGTGATCACAGGCACACCCGTTCCCCTCTCTGTGGTGGCACCCATCCCAGCCCTCACTTACCTCTCCCTGTTCCTGCTTCCTCCTCGTTCAGTCGGCGTACATCCGCACTCCCTAGGGCGCTTGCACTACCCCTTGAAGATTTAAAGGGCAAGTGCACTGCTGATTGGTGCTGGCTACTTCCGGGTGTTCCATATAAGCCATCTGCTCCCACCAACACCCACAAGATTTTTTGAACTACCAGCCTTAGAGAAAAATTACATTGCTGTTCCTGTTCCCATTCCTGTTCTTGCATTTAGATCCCGTTGTGACCCCGGACCTGACCCTGACGTTGCTCCTGTTCTGCCAGCCTTGACTTCCTGCTCCATCCAGACTCTGCATCTCTGCCGCCTACCCTGAATATCTGATTGTTCCTGACTCCTAGACTGCCTGCTGAATTGGTACTTCAACCTTGGCTGCCACCGAAGACAAGTGACACCTGTGGAACAATCTGTTGGCTCCACACCGCAGCAAAACCATCCTGCTTTGCAGTGGTTTCTAGTAAAGACTGGGTGCCACTTAGATTATGGTGCCAGGTATCAGCTTGTGTCATTGTCTGTGGTGGTCCAGGGGGTTCACTGACCCCGAGTCATGACAGTTATACAGTGCTGCCTTGGACTTTCACACTAATATCTGTCTCTCTATATATGTCTATATCTCTCTGTCTCTCCATTTCTTTGTGTCTATTTTTATCTGTGTCTCTATCTGTCTCTCTCTCGCACTGTCTCTACCCATATTACCTCAATCATAACCTGTCTTAAACTCATTGCCTATAGTAACCATTCAAAGCTCATAGCTCATATTAATGACCTGTGGCAAAATAGAAACTGAGCTGAGATTGGTTGCTAACTGGCATAGCAGCAGCAGATAATGGCTCACGTAGATGGTGGTTAATAAATGTATTTTGGAAAGTACAGGGTTAAAATTTAAGCTCACAACTGGGTCTGTGACATTCCCTGAATCAAAGAGAGCGGCTGTGTAAAATATGGTGATTGTAAAAGCATTGGCACAGATTCCTTTAGTGGACATTCATACAGACACACATACACTCAGCTGTATATATTAGAAAATTTACTAGATAGAATGATAGACAGCATCAGTAATTCACACATTTATTCTTGAATATATGGTGCACTTAACCTGTGAATCCTGGCTCCCTGGATCCCCATTATGCATCTACAGTCAGCAGCCAGGTGAATTAACCCCTTAACGCTCTGCGCCGTAGCTCTACGGCGCAGAGGTATAGGGAATGTATGAAGAGGGCTCACGGGCTGAGTCCTCTTCATACAGAGGTGGGGGTTGTTGCATATTGCAGCAAACCCTCACCGCTAATAACCGCGGTCGGTGCTTGCAATGTCACCGGCGGCATTTAAAAGACGGCGGCGCGCAGGCGCTGCCGTCTTTATTCCGATCGCCGTGCCCCCGAACGTCATCGGGGGCGGCGATCAGTTGCCATGGTAGCCTCGGGTCTTTGTTTGACCCGAGGCTTAATGGCTTCTGCAGATTTGTTACAATGAGCCAGTGGCTCATTGTAATGAATGAGCTGCAAAAATGCCATATATTGCAATACAGAAGTATTGCTGTATATGGTAGGAACGATCTGACTATCTAGGGTTAATGTACCCTAGATGGTCTAAGATATAGTGAAAAAAAAGTTTAAAAAATAAAAAAAATTTATAAAATATTAAAAATTCAAATCACCCCCCTTTCAATAGAACTGATATAATAAACAGTAAAAATCACAGACACATTAGGTATCGCCACGTCCCAAAATGCCCGATCTATCAAGATATAAAAACAGTTATGGCCGGCGGTGACCTCCGAGACGGGAAATGGCGCCCAAATGTCCGAAATGCGACTTTTACACCTTTTTACATCACATATAAAATGGAATAAAAAATGATAAAAATGTCACACAGACCTAAAAATGGTAGCAATGAAAACGATGGCTCATTTAGCAAAAAATGACACCTAACAAAGCTCCGTGCGCCAAAGTATGAAAAAGTTATTACCTTCAGAAGATGTCAAAATTTTTTTTTTCTTTTTTGTACACATTTGTTTAATCTTTGAAAATGTATTAAAACATAAAAAACCTATATAAATTTGGTATCTCTGCGATCACACCGAACCAAAGAATAAAGTTGAGGTGTTATTTGGAGCGCACAGTCAAAGTTCTAAAAACTGAGCCCACAAGAACGTGACGCACGTGGCGTTTTTTTTAAATTTTTCCACATTTGGAATTTTTTTGCAGCTTCGCAGTACATGGCATGTTAAAATAAATAACATTATGGGAAAGTAAAATTTGTTACGCACAAAATAAGCTCTCACACAGGTCTGTACACGTAAAAATGAAAAAGTTATGGATTTTTGAAGGTGGAGAGCGAGAAATGAGCGAAAAAACCCTGCGTCCTTAAGGGGTTAAAAAAACACTTTCTCATCAATATTTGGAGTGCTGCTTCCTGTGATATAATTATGCTGTGCTCACATCATGTTATTTGCCATACCATTGTAAGGACACATATGAGTGTACATCAGCAGCAGGCTGTGATTGGCTGCTGCCGATGTACGGGGGTGTTCCCCCAATGATGTCATGGACAGGTCCCTCTCCTGTTGAGCTACGTATGTGCTCAGCAAGCCTAGAGGAGGGATGCAATATGCTGCATATGTTTCCCATAGCTTTCTATTGCCTCTGGTGAGTACATAAGTAACTCCGCAAGAGGGAGCAGTGTATACATTGGGAGCTTTACCGACATATATGTTAAGCGTACAAAAAAAAACCTGATGTGAGCCAAAAATAGATAACATACCTACACTGGTGTACACACCTAAAGAAATTTGGATGACATCAGCAAGCCCTACAGATACACCTAGAAATTGCATTACATATAGATAAACATTATCTTAATTGCATTTTTGCCTGGTAGGATGATAGCATTTTAGTCCTGTGTCTTCCATCACCTACCCCTATTGTGGACCTCTTGCTAAAGAAGGAGGAGAAAGGGATTACAAATGAAAAAGTAGAAAACAAAGAAGTAGTTGTTATACTGCATAAAGTTTTTATGATAAATTAGTTCATTAAGCAAATTGTAAGACATGTTCTTAATTCATGCTTGTACTCATTTAACCTGATTCAGCCAGTATCATCAGAATCACCACAAATCATCTCATCTTCTCTTTATCTTGGAGATAGGTAAACTAATTATCAGTGCTGCCGGCATGGGCCAGACAATTGTTTCCTTAGATGTTTGGTCATATTACGCTATTCCCATGTACTTAGAAATAATCTTCCTGTAGAATTCTGTATTTCCCAGCTAGAGCGCTAATTACTACCATTATAATAATGATAATGTCCTGACACCTGTAGTTTTCCTATTAGAAGACGTGGGACTACATGATTACTCTGTGTATTGTATTTTTAATACTTTATTCTGACAGTTAAATCTATGGCTGGCTTATAAGGATTTCAGATCGATACACAGGAGGGAAGCAGCTTCCTGCCGGTGTATGGGCCATTGTCTCCATATTTGAGGGAATGTTCTATCTCATTAGGAAAAGAGTTTTTGAACATGATCCTTAGAAAGATGTTAAATGATGTTTTAACTTCCATCTTCTCTGTTCCCTTATCGATCCACTGCGATATGAACTACAATTTATGAAAGAAAAACATAGGGGTCATGTATCTTTTGTCTAAAAATGTGTGATTTTTTTTATAGTGGGGGAATGGTTTCAGCTGATTTCATCTATATTAGAGGGTGGTAAATCTGGTATGTAAGTCTGTTGGTTGTTTTTTTTACATAACATTTTGTTTTTGTTTTGTTTTTTTAAGTCCCAAAAGATTCTCAGTTTTTAAGGAACCCCCTTCTAATTTTTTTTCTACACCAGCAGGAGAGAGAAATTCTTTGCACAAAGATTTGCAATATTTTTAAATGTCAACATCTGAATTCAAACGATAAATCAGGAAAATCTGGTACAACACTGGAAAGCTTGGATGTGTGAACCTTGCCGGACAACTGAAAAGGTCACAAGTTTTTGCTCAAATCTACCAACTTGCCTGAAAAGTAATAATAGAAAAAAGGAGAAAAGATGAATGACCCCCATATTGCATTTTTGAAAATCTTCTTTTCCTCAGTTAGTATCATTTTACAATGTACAGATGGTTTTCAACTAGAAAATGGTGGCAGATTAACTTGCACTGTAGTTAGAGTGATGATACATCCTTTCTCATGCGTTACTGAGAATGTCCTATAATCAAGGGAAACATTGTAATTATTGGAAACCTGTAAGGATATATGTATTGAAAGTTCACCTATCATAAGTTAATATAACCTATGGTAAGTTTGCTACCTGATCAAATTGGCTTACCAGTTCTCCTTAGGGCAGTAACTATAAGGTTCATATGGGTTTTTTAATCCTTTAACCCATGTATTTGACACTGGTTATATTTAGTCAGATTGTTACCGTTCTGAATATTACAATGCTAAAATAGAAAGATGGGATCGGCACTACTTAAATGATGTTAGATCAAATGGCGGTCAAAGCTATACCAGAAAACTTCTTGAATGCAAATAAACACATAGACGTATGCTATATGACCAAAATGTATACAATTTTATTAATATTCCAAAACACAACAAGAACAAACAAAGATAAAAACATCTAAAAGTGTGTCCGAAGCACACAAGTCCAAACCAAACAGACCAACCCAGCATGTGATAGTGCTGGTCGCTCTGCAAACCACCAGCTCCCCCTACCTGCAGAGGAACCCCTTCTTCTGCACAAATGTAAAGCAATATATGAAGTAAATAAGTTGAAAAGCCGTGCTTGTCCCCAAGCTGAAATATATTTGTCTAAGTTGTAAGGTGTTGGAAGTTGGGGAACAAAACCCAATGATACTATTGAGTGAAGTGGGAGCAAGCACGGAAAACACGCATGTTTACCTGTGGTGATGGCAAGGTCATGCAGTAAAGTGCGGTAGGGGGGAAAAAGGCTGGGGAGGAGACCCCACGCGTATCGCTAGCAACCTAGCTTCCTCAGGGGACATTTCTGAATATTCTCCAGTATGGTTTTCAGTTGACCTGGATGGTTTATGAGAGATTCAACGGTCAGGACAGGATAATCAGCAATGATAAGTAAATCAGGGGCAAGATATCGAGTTAGAATTGCAGAATAAGCAAAGGTAAAAAACACAGGCATAAGTCAACAAGCAGGAAGGCAGCATCATGGGTACGTTTTATGAGGGAGGGGGTCACTGACCCCTTAAATTGAACTGAGGTGGCAGCATATTCCACAAGGGTTGGGATATGAGGAAAGAGGAGTGTGCATGTACCTGCACACAACGGAACTGCATACCAGGGGAGATGGGTAGTCTGGAGGCCATGACTGCTGGTGGGAGTAGGGTGCTGACAGTCATGGACTGCCAATGTTTAAATCTTATTCAGAACACTTTATTGCAGTTTGCCCATGTGTCCTACTTGCCTGCAGGATATGTGTAGCACAGTTAACACAATTTCTGCCTAGTATAAGAAAAATAAAAAGGATAGGGAAAGAGATGCAACTGTAGCTCCATATCTCTCCCACTGTGTCTGCAAGAATACCTGCTGCGAGAGGGGAGAAAGAGCAGCAGTAGATATACATTTGATTGACCAAGTACACACAGAAATTACAATTTAAAAAAGGAATTTAAGCTCTAGTACACAGCTATAACCACTGACTAAATATTCAAATAGGAAAGCAGGATAGTTTGAGTTACTTTTACCAAAGGCAAGGAATTCTTCTTACTCCTCCTTACCCTGCAGCTCTGCTTCTTAAAATTGACTTCTATGTAAAAGCACAACTCTACCACAACTCAGCAAGAAGCCTGAAAAAAAATGAAAAGGCGGATGTGTTTCTCCATAGAAGTATAGGAAAATCCTAAAATATTTTAATCGCAAAAAATAAAGGACACTTAGATTTAAAATTGTGGCAATTAACATGTGGAAATTGTTGCCATAAGGTTAAGAGATTTTCTGATAAAAAACTAAGCTATAAAACCCATCACAACATTTTGATGCACTCTAGATAACAGAATAATCACTCTCTGCTGCCGAAATGTTTGTACCTTGTGAGAAGAAACAAAATTGTTAGTGATGGTTTAATGGCATGAAAAGGCTTCAAGCAGTGACAAATCTCATAATGGCCATATCCAGCAAACATCAAATAAAAAAACCTAGCATGACATTTCGCACTAGTTCTCAGTTTCAAAGTTTTTTTTTCCCTTTTTTTTTCTCCTGGGCATACTTGTACTGAAAAAAAACTAAGTTGTAAAAATGTAATAAAACTATAGACAAAGTATAGATGAAGACTGAAAATTACAACTTGTTTACTCATCCGTTAAAAGCTGAAAGGAGCAATGACCGCAGTACAATGAAAACGTCATACATGTATAACACGCTCTCTGTACAATAGGATCTACAGTATACCGAGTATTGTAGAAGTTTTAAATTTTTGTCAGGCTGGAGTATATTGGGCCCAAGGAAGGAAATCATTGTTCACCCGTCAAGTAACTAGAAACAGTATCAAAAGAAAGTCCAAGCAGCACAAACCTTTTTTTGAAAAAATGGGTGCAAGCATCCAAGGACTGGGCTTGAAAAAGGCTCTTACAGGGCCGAAACATCGCTGTTACTCACCATGGAATAAAGTCACCTTTGAATTTTTATCTACATTGGAGTGCTTTCTTCATATAGAAACAGTATCAGCTTTTCCTTATTGAAATGAACCCACAATGCGTGATTGTCTTACAGGAGCTATGGAACCAATTTGTCAAGCCGATTCCTGCCACTGGGAACAGATTCATGCCACTGAATATCACTCCAAATCACCCTGGGTGTTAGGTGTGCAATCAGGGACCTGAAGCAACATGTTTTTACAACACCATCTTTCCTTAAAGGAACTGTAAGCGAGAAAGTAAGAAGACACCTCTTTCTGGGTCCAGCAGGCATCCTACCTGGACCCCAAATATACACAAACAGTTCACAGTTAGAAGGAGACGGTAAGTCTGAGTAATCTGATCACTATTGCACCATCCGAACCTACCACACACATGCCTGACAACTGTTCTATTTCTTTGCTACTGAGGCTTAATAAAATACCTTTACAGGAATTCTCCATTTCTCCAAAAGTATTTAACCACTGCCTCTATACTCTGCTCTGTTACCATAGTAATGATGTGTAACTGCCATCACTGCACATTACCTCACTGAGATGATGTCTCGTCACAACACCGGCCATATTGGATGCACAATAACAAACCAACCTCAGCCAAACATAGTGATGATCACATGACCTGCCCAGGCAGGTGCAGGACATGTGATGTGGACATGTGACCAGTGGCCATCTTCTGTACTGTGTCTGCTTAACAGGGGCAAAAATAATGGACTGATTAAAGAGCTAGTAGCATTTTCATTCTTCATCAAAGTGTATGTCCACAACATTTTCTGCTAAGGGAAGCAAATTTTTTTTTAAACTCATTTTTTATTAACGAACGCATGAATCAGGTTACATACAGATAATATCCATAAAATACAGAGCATGACAATATTCCAGTGTACAACTACCCCGATATGTGAAGATGTTTAGCAATATCATTCAATTCGTACAGTCAAAAACAAACTAACACTAACTAAACATAACACGCTTGCTACTTCTAGTTCTTAGTGTTTGGATTGTCAGGCTTTGATGTGTACTTAAGTTAGGTTACGAGAGAGAGAGTTTAAGAGGTAGGCTTCGCACCTCAGGTCAGTGAAAGATATATCTGGGGTCTAAGCTCCTGGTTTTGTAATTGGGACTTTATGCCATATTTGTGATAGTTTCTGAGAGGTCTCGCGAATCTGGGGCCATGCCAGCCGAATCACACCATCTGTCCTATATTTAATGGAATTTTGCAAGACATTTCCTGTGTTTGAAAACTACCTTTTCATATTAATTAAATTTTTCCACATATTACTGATGGGGGGCCTAGGGTCCTTCCATCTTAGTACAATGGACTTCCTGGCTAGGAATAGGGTCTCCCGAAGTAGAATCCTCTCATAATGGGTCCAGAGCTCCTCATCCAGCAACCCAAACAAATATACCTCTGGGGAATGCGGTATACGCCTCTTCAATACCAGGGATAGTGAGGCAGTAACCTCCTCCCAAAATTTCTGAATGGTGGGGCATTCCCACATGGCACTTTGGAGCAGGTATGCGCCTCATTTTGAAGAGCCTCACGGGGGTCAGATAACTTTGATGGATGATGTGTAATTGTATCATTTACAATTATTATTTTTTATTATTTACCGCGGGCGACACATGCCGGTGCGACTGAAAAACTTCTTCTAATTGTTCTGTATCCAAGTTAGGCATTAGAGTATGCCATCTCTCAATAGCCTGCAGTGGTGTGGAGGTTGCCCTTGCATTGATTAGATGTGGGTAAATAAGGAAAATAAGCCCAGCTGGGCCCTGAGACCGAATTACCCCTATCAATGGTTATCTAGAGATATGTAGATCTGCATTGGGAAACTGCGCAGACAGTGCATGTCTGAGTTGTAGGTATCTATTAAACTGCCTGTGGGGCAAATCGCAACGCTCCTGTAGGTAACAAGGTAGGTAACAAGTGTGTCATTTACATATAGATCCTCTATTGTGTGAATCCCCAACCCAGACCAAAAATGACTCTCCTGCAGTTCTACTAGATGCGGGAGGGAGGAATTGCCCCACAATGGAGTTTGAGCTATGGTGCCTTCTACCGGGTCAATGTTCTTGGCCGCTCTCCATACTTTCCGTGCCGTGTGGTGTACTGGCAGGAGCTTCCCATCAAATAAACTAGTACTCTCAAGCACCCCCCATAAGGAACGCAGGTTCAGGTGAGTTGCTAGGTGTTGCTCTGGAAGGTTTAGGTTTTCATGTCCTAGCCATGGGCCTAGGAATTTTAGTTGGCCAGCTAAGGAAGCTAATTTTTAAACAACTTATACTCCAGGAATACCCTTTTTGGAAATCCAACTTAATGAAGGCCCATAGTTACAGACGTATCTATTCACCCACTGTGACCTCTAGTGAAGCTCTCTGGATGCTTTACTTTAGTCTCAGGCTGCAATGATCAACTGTAAGGTGTCTGTAAAGAAACTTTATTCTTAATCCTTGTTTCCATGACAGCAAAAAAATTAGAAAATTCAAATGTACAAATTCAAGTTAAGTACAAACCTAAAGAACCTATCTTTTACGTAACCTGGGGTCTGTCTGTATTTAATCATCTGTGAATAAAGAAAATCTTCATTTTGTAGAAGTATGGGTATTGCTGGGGTGGTAAAAGATCCGGGGCACGGGCTTCAATGCATGTGTATCATACTGTCACTAATACCCACTCCTGTACATAACCCCCTCACATGTGGTTGTGCCAATAACAACTTTAATGACAGTATATAAGGCTACAGAAAACACAGAAGAAATCCCCACTTGTTACATCCAGTGACTGCAGGTGACATGTTCTCTATCTTCTACATTAGGCCCTGCATCACCACGACTCTTGGTTCTCTGATAGGGTTATCCTGCTATTACCCCTAACACTGCGTTCACACGTTTGCCTTGCATTTAAACAATACATGACACCAGTGCTCATTACCGATCGCATGCATTTTACTGGAAACTTGTATGAGATCAAACCAGGGCCCGTTCTACTGCCCCAAGAAATGTCTCCTACACAGCCCTCCAGTAATGTCCCCTACATAAAACCGCACACAGCCACCCAGTAATGTCCCCAACACAGCCACCAGTAATGTCCCCAACAAAGCCCCCCACACAGCTTCCCAGTAATGTCCCCCACACAACTCCCCAGTAATGTCCCCAACACAGCCCCCTATAATGTCCCCACACAACCCCCCAGTAATGTCATTGCACAGCCCCCCAATAATGTCCCCCACACTTCCCCCAGTAATGTGCCCCAAAGTCCCCCTGTAATGTCCCCCCCACATCTCAACAGTAATGCCCTCCCCAGTAATGTGCTCCACAGCCCCCAATAATGTGCCCACACAGCTCCCCAGTAATGTGCACACACAGACGCCAGAAATGTGCCCCACAGGCCCCAGTAATGTCCCCCACACAGCCCCCAGGAATATTCCGAAACAGCTCCCCCGGTTATGTCCTTTACATAGCCCCACAGTAATGTGCCCCACACAGCCCCCCAGTACTGTGCCCTACACAGCACCCTAGTACTGTGTCCCACACAGCCCCCAGTAATGTCCCACACACCCCCACTTATGTGCCCCACACAGCCGCCCAGTAACGGGCCCACAAAGCCTCCAGTAATGCCCTCACACAGCCCCCAGTAATGTGCCCACACAGCCCCCCAGTAATATCTCCTACCCAGCATCCAAGTATTATTCCCCACCCGGCCCCCCCACAGCTCCCCAGTAATGTCCCTCACACAGCTACCCAGTAATGTCCCCACACTACCCCCCAGTAATGTCCCCCACACAGCCACCCAGTCATGTCCCCACACAACCACCCAGTAATGTCCATTGCACAGCCCCCCAGAAATGTCCCCCACAAAACTTCCCAGTAATGTGCCCCTCAGCCCCCCAGTAATGTCCCCAACACATCTCCCCAATAATGCCCTCACACAGACCCAGTAATGGGCCCACAGAGCCCCACAATAATGTGCCCCACACAGTCACCCAGTAATGTCCCCCACACAGCCCCCCAGTGATGTGCACCACACAGCCCACTAGTAATGTACCCACACAGCACCCCGTAATGTGCCCCACACAGTCCCACAGCAATGTCCCCAACACATCCCCCAGTAATATTCCCCACACTTCCCCAAGTAATGTCCCCCCACAGCACCCCCCCCCGTAATGTCTCCACACAGCCCCCCCGAGTAATTCACCCCTGTAGCCCCCCAGTAATGTCCCCAAAACACCTCCTCTGTAATGTCCCCCACACAGACCCCCAGTAATGTCCCCCACGCATCCTTCAGTAATGTCCCCCACACACAGCTCCCCAGTAATATCCTTCGCACACAGCTCTTCAATAATTTCCCCCACACAGGCCCCCAGTAATGTGATTTCCCCTCACTTCACTTGTGCAGCTCTGTGCACGGGCTTCTCCTGCAGGTCATGTGACACATCACAGGTCCTGCAGCCTCAAGGTATGAATATTCTTCCAAGCTTACAGGACCTGCAGGGGAAAGCAGTGTGCCTAGAGTCGGGAGGAAAGCCCAGGCAGCAGGACAAATGTTCTGCTGGCCTGGAAAGATAATATGGTTGGTATGATCTATGCATACTTACCTTTCCTCAACACCAAAAACAATCCAGTTGTTAGTTTATTCTCTCACCACACACACCACAGATACACAATGGACCACATTTATCAAAAATAATGTAAACTGTACTATTTGCATTTTGCCTGTCGAATTTGCAGACTGTGCCAGATGAAAGAAAATTCTCAAATTTCAATCCCCTGCTGATGTTTACACGATAAAGATTATTTTTAACCCTTTACTTTACAATTTTACTCAGTTTTATTGCTGGTTTAGTCCCTATCACTCAGGGATGGTCAGTGTAAAGTTCCAGATTGTGGGCAGGGACTATCTAAGCAGACACTTCATATTTCCTCTAAACCCTAAGGTTTAAGGCTCAACTTGCCCTATGGCAAGAAAAATACAGTAATCAATAGAGTAACAGCATAGCCATTAAAGAAACTAATATAGTAATGATGCTACCACAGTAGCCAATAAAGTAACAGTGACATATATAGTAACTATATAATACAGCAGACACCTGCCCTGTATGGGGTGGGCTCAGCCTGTAGTGATCCTCTCCATAAATCCTTAAACCCCACAATGATGTTCAGGTATGCCATGGTGGGGGAAGGGGTACACGTCTCTCTCAAGCTAGTGTTCATGTCTATATTTATATGGATTGTGTATTATTTATTCCTATGAAACTGCTAACATGCAAGCGGATGGAACAGGAAGTGTTGTAATATGGGCAAAGGAGAAATTAACTAATAATACTTTCATATAGAAAAAGATGTTGGCTAGAATATTACAGCTGTTTGTACTATATCACAAAGTAATTGCAACGTTATCGAAAAGTTATCACAAAGTCTCCTCAAAATGGTACTGGTCCTAGTAATAAAGTTTTAGCTAAGTTTCTTTTCTGTGCATATAAAACTTCCACATGAAGTTACAAAACTTTATAAATAAAACCTTGCAATACTAAACTATACATTACTAGTTAGCACAGTACAGCCTTGGATTTCAGAGACAGCTCATTAAAATTTTGGTGCAGCTCTCACACATTCTGTGATTACATAAAAAATACAGCCTTGCCGTATCAAAGCAGTAATACAGTGTCACGGAGAAACAAAGACGTTACATTGTTACCCTGGGATGAAGGAAAGACAAAGACATTCAGGTCTCTCCTGTAATGAGGCTGGAAGATCCTTATAAACCTGATGAGGCTCTCTCTGTAGAGCGAATGTGCAATGAAGAAAATGGTAGAATTAAAAATGCAGTTAATACTTTAAAAAAACAAATTTGAAAATATGTAAAGTTCTACATGAGTTGTATCTGGGAAAATTAAAACTAGGCAACCTACAATAATTGCCATCATAGCTTCCTCAGGTGGCTCTCTCTGAAGAAGGGACACAGCAGTGTGCATTGTAAGAGGTAAATTATAGGCTGTGGAAGACAAATGGAAGCAAAGTAAAAGTGTGTTAGGAATTTTTTGAGCCCATTTTAGATGCAGTATTAATATAAATGACCTTTAAAGATGTACATAGCTTTTAAGACAATTGACTTCAGATATTAATTTTAACTATAATAAAAATAAGTCAGGGGGGCATGGCTAGTGGCTCATGGAGCCAGGCGTGTGAAGCGCAGGCTTCGCTGTCTAGTGGTTCTAAGCGGCACAAAGCGGCGTGCACACCTCAGAAAAATCACCCTCTGGTGCACTAGAAGTCAGTGGACACTGGGAGAATGGCGAAGGGCAGGAGAAAAAAGGGCCCGCTGAAGCTTACCAAGTTTTTCCCAGCGGCGAAGATGTCCCAAGATGACAGAGGCCACATGGCAACGCTCCCTCACTCATCGGAGGGCACTCTACACCAGACTCTACACCACAGCTGCAAGAGAGTGACCTACTCTTATCAGACCTGCACCTCTCACTGGATTCTTCACCATGCAGCCCTGCCTCTGATGCACCGCATGACTCCCTGCTGGATGAGGAGGTACTGAACACCCCTACCCTCCCGTTATTAGCCACCCCGCAGCAGAATGCCTGCAGCCCTGATGCAGGCTCTTGGACCTCTTCAGTAGAAACCACTAAGCTGGCTCATGGGCCCAGTACCGTAGCAGTGGCACAATCGCCTATCACCATGGCTTCTATGAAAACTTTATTGTCTGAGCTACAAGCAAACATTTCTAAGGAATTTCAGACCTCCTTCCAGAATCTTAAAACTCAGGTTGACGCTTTAGGGGAACGCACTTCCCACACAGAATCTAAAGTAGCTGAGCTTACTGCAGCCCATAATGATGTGGTGGATGTCACAACCACTTTAGAAGAAGAGGTAGAGGCATTAGAGGCGAAGGAGGAATAACCCCGCTTCAGAGGAATTTCAGAAGCCGTAAGGCCTGAGGCCTTGTCTGAGTATCTGTTGGATTTGTCTACTACCTGAGGCCTCACAAACAGATGTGATTATAGATAGGGCACATAGACTGCCCAAACCAAAACACCTTGCCTCGGATGTCCCAAGTGACGTAATTACACGTATACAACTCTACCATATAAAGGAGCCAGATCATCGCCTAACCTTCGACTGCGCTTTTCTAATATATCAGTCTATACCGACTTTGTGGCAGCTACTTTGGCCAAACGCTGAGTGTTCTCCCACTGCACATCCATTTTAATTCCAGCAAACAGCATCCAGTACAGATAGGGCTTCCCTGTAAGAATCATTATAACCAAAAATGGGTTAAAGTTTGTGGCAATGTCACCTGAAGATGGCTTACAACTCTGCAACGAATGGGGCCTGCAGGACTCAGATCCTACTAATTTACCCCAAAAGCGCCACTCCTCATCAAGAATGGAGGAAGAATGGACGACGGTGCACCACAATAAAAGACACACTACCTGAAGAAAACTAGTGCCCTGAGTGAGGGACTTATATCCTTTGACCAACCCGGGTGAGATGACCTGGCTTTGCTATTCTTGATTTTCAACTACATGCCTCTTATCCTAAGTTAAAGTGTGCTAATGCTTGCTTGAATTACCACTGTGGGCGCGCCTAATTAGGTTGCACTGTGACCTGATCCTAATGTGCTCTTGTTTTATCTTTTATATGTTGGTTTATTCTGTTATGTTTTACTCCCTGTTTAACTGGTCATGTGCTTCCTAGATGGAGGATTAATGATGGGAGGAGCTATGTGCATTGGAGGGGGGGGGAGCTCTGTACCTCTTTCTGTTGCTCATTTGCAATCTGTTACCATAGATTCTCCTTTAATAGGGAGTTAACTCACCGTGTAAAAGATCGTCAGTGTGGGAGGAGGCCAGGAGAGCTCATGCGGACATTGTTAGCATGCAGGAGACTCACCTGAACCCCCCGACACCCATAGACTCAAAAACAACAAATTCTGATACATTTTTCACGCTCCCACAACAAGAAAGAGGTGTGGGGTCTCTGTGGCTATTAGGGATACTGTATTTGTACAAAACTCCATATATATTGATGAAGGAGGGAGGTATATTATTTTAGTTTGCACTATCAATGATGAGCAGTATATATCAGTAGCTATGTACAGCCCAAATGTAAAACAGCACTGTTTTCTGAATAAGGTTCTTAACAAAGTAAGGGGAATGAAACAAGGTCACTTAGTACTAATGGGGGATTTTAATCAGGTACTTTGGCCCTCAGTAGATTCCTCAGCTACCCATACACAACCAGAACCCACCCCATTTGCTACCACTATTTCCCGCTATCGCTTATTTGATATTTGGCAAATACGTCACCCTACAGAACGGGATTACACATTCTATTCCAACCCCCACAAAATGTATTCAAGGATAGATTTTATCCTTGTAGACAAATCCCTGTTATACCAAATCTCTGACAAATCCGTAGGTACAATATCATGGTTCAACTATTCCCCAATCACCCTTTCCATTAGGGAGGAATTCAATAACCCACATAATGCAGTTTGAGGTATTAACAATTCATTTATATGCTTCCATATAAATGACCAGGAGAAGTGGACGTGCCCATAAGGCAACACTGAGAGGTCACTTAATTGGTCAAGCATCCCACGCTAAGACTGTCCATACATTTCCTGAAAACCTTCTAATGGAGGAATTAGCCACTTTGCACAGACTCAATGCTATAACCCTACCAGAACAGAGAAAATTGCTGACTTAACTGACCATCGTAAGACTCTTAATGCACATAAACATGATTTTGCCCTTCAACGTTTGAAAATGTCATATTATTGGATGGGAAATAGGCCCAGCTCTTAACTGGCAAAGTGCCTGAGAGCAAAAGAGGCAATAACTCCAAAGTTATGGACCCTTACAGAATCGCGAATACCTTTGCTGATTATTATGGTTGCCTTCATAACTTAGTGGAGAATCAATCTGAATGCCAACCAATGGAGGAGGATAAACGCAAATTTTTGGCCTCCCTTAATCTTCCTCGTTTCTCCCCAGCATTGGTTGCCTCTTTCTCCACTCCTTTTACTGAACAAGAGGTCATTAAAGCTATTTCCTCTCTCAAAATAAACAAAGCCCCAGGGTCAGACAGCTTCTCTAATGAGTACCTCAAGCTTCATAAGCAGTTGTTGGCACCATATCTAGTCAGAATTTTTAACTCTTTTATGTTTACTGGTAATATAATATTACTAGTAATATGATATTTTTACTGGTAATATAACTAATATCCCCCCCAGAAATGCTGCAAGCATTGGTCATTACTCTCCCTAAACCTGGCAAACCCATGGTTTCCCCACCCAATTTTTTACCTTTTTCCTTTCTCAATACTGATCTTAAATTATACGCAAAACTACTTGCAGCTAGATTGGCGGATGCCCTGCCTGGAGTTATAGCACCAGACCAAGTTGGGTTTATCAAGGGTTGTCAAACTGTGGACGTCACTAGGAGATTTATCAACTTGCTATCTCTGATGGAATCTCGACGAGTGCCTTCTCTGCTCCTAACTTTGGATGTGGAGAAGGCGTTCGACTGGGTACATTGGGGTTACCTCCGACAGGTCCTGATTAATTTTGGCTTGACTGGACCTATCCTTAATGCAATAATGGCTCTTTACACTATGCAAGGGTGTACTCCTCGGGGTTGCTGTCCCACCCATTCAGGATTACCAATGGCACGCAGCAGGGGTGCCCTCTCTCCTGATAATTTTTGCACTAGTAATGGAACCTTTTGCACAGGCAATTCACTTGGCTCCAACTATTGAGGGAGTGCATGTCGGGGAGAGGGAGCACCATATTGGTTTATTCGCTGACGATGTTGTGCTTAGTTTATCGAACCCAGATTCCTCCTTGAGGGGTGCATATACAATAATTCAGAAGTTTAGCACACTTAGGTATTATAAACCTAATGCTACTAAATCAGTAGTCTTAAATGTAAATATGCCCCTTGCCCTCCAACGGAAATTGATGAGTGAGTATCCGTTTGAGTGGGCCAAAGATTCGGTGACATATTTAGGTATTTCTCTTACTGTCCCCACTAGCCAGCTGGCTCAAACTAACCTTAATTCATTATCCCAAACTGTTTCTTGAGACCTCCGCTCCTTCTCGAATCTACGCATTTCATGGCTGGGCAGAATTGCTGCAGTTAAAATGATGGTGCTCCCAAAAATGTTATATTGTTTTAGGAATTTACCCATTCCCCTATACAAATCTGCACTTAGACAGCAGACAGCAAGAGTACCTCTGAACACCCTTATATTACCAACATCGGAAAGGGGGTTTGGGTGCCCATTGGTGCTAGACAACCAGGCAGTTCTAGCAGATCAACTTAAGGCATGGTGGGTAGATGACTCAGGTAAACTAAGCCTCTCCGGCATTCCATCCTTGAAATCATTGATATGAGCTATGTGATACACTTACCTAAGACTTTGTGAGGTTTGTGAGAGGGGGAGGAGGGGGCGCAGGTGAAAAGTTCTCTTTAAGGGGTTAATATTTGATTTACCAATTTTTTGGTTCCAGGTTTTCAGTTATTACTGTTTCTGATGGTGACACAAAACCTTTTTCTTACTGAAGCAGTAGACTTAGTCAATAGGGCAGCAGTGTCTTGTTTTGCATGGTCTTCTCTACTAAATCAATTCTCAGCAATGTCTCTGCACCAATTATTTTAACTTGCTAAAACTTTCTTCCATTACCAGATTTCTCACCAATTATCACATTGTTCATGTCTTCTTCACAGACTGTTGAGAGCCCATCCTTCTTGCTGTGCATATTGTATTGTACAACCCCTTCCTTCCCCTCCTGCTTTACCACCTAATAGTAAAAACAATACAATAGCATAAAGTACTAAAATACCAAATGTCTCAATGGCATTAATGCTAAATGATCTGTTGTGGTGGCATATCATTTCTTCTTTAGGAACCTAAAACAAGCTTATGGTCTTACTGCTTTATTGTATAAACTTTTTGAGTACATAAAGTTACAGTTACCTGGTGACCTGATGGTGGATCATACATGAAGTCAAATGGTTGCTAAGAAAGTAAAGTTGGGCCAATTTACACCAACTTGCCATGGAGTTTGCATAAGAGGGGAATAGGTGCAATTGACCCAAAACACCAACTGAAAAAAACACTATGGTGAAACAATGCAAACTCACGTAGACAGTATTAATTTAAAAGGGTTGTCCGAGAGATCAAAAAAATTAAGAGCCAGTCTGGGGTGGGATTTTTAAATAAAATAAAAGTGTTCTCACCTCCCCTGATGTCCCCTGCTGCGATCCATCTGATCAGTCTCCCGGTTTGTTGACAGGGGCACGGAAGTTGTGCCCGCAGAGGACTTGTGGCCAGCTGATGTGGCGGGCCTCTCCTACTCGTCACCATATCCCAGCATCTGATACAGTGCTGAGAGATAGAGATGAATGGAGGTGGCTGGCCACCTCAGCCGGCCGGAAGCTCCCTGAGCCCTAGTAAATAAACAAGAGTATGGACCAGATGGACCGTAGCGCGGGACATCAGGAGCTAAAGAGGAGGTGAGTTTATTTTTCTTAAAAGCTCGCCCCAGCCCAGATTTTATTTTTTTGAACTTTTGCACAACCCTTTAAAGACATCTCTTAGCTAGCTATAGATAACATGAAAAAATTTTGGCACATTGACATAATTTTTTGCATACCTTAGGTCACATGCATTTCCTTGCAGTCACTTTTCACAAGGACAAACTCCCTCTCTTGTACCCATCACAAAAGTTTTGGAAAACATTCCTAAACCTTGGTAAATGTTGTGCAATATATTTTAGAAAGTTTTGCAACACATTTCCTTCATCAAATAGATGGATTAATGTGACACAATGGGGCACATTTACTTACAAGTTCCCTCAGATCTCCCGAAAGTGCATTGTCCGATGACAATGTACTGTGCCGCGATTCACTATGATTGTGTGCCCGATATCCTGCATGTGTCGACGGAGTTCACCATCTTCTTCTGCCTGCGTCCGATTTCTGTCGCATGAAAGTTGGCGCCACTGCGTCAAAATCCGGTCGCATGCAACACAATCCCCTTCTACATACCTGTCGCAGCAGTGCAAATCCCGAAAACGTCGGGAAGTCCGACGGAAATGTGATCCGCGGACCCTTAGTAAATAAGCCCCAGTGTAAGCTTTAAAAGTTACTTATTATCGTATAATATGCAGAACACTGGAATTCCGCTTGAAACAAACTTATCATTTTGTCAGGTATAAGATCTTCCCTGCTTTGCACATCTCTATGGAGCTTTATGGCAAAGAAAGTTCTGACCTCCAGAAAGTCATTTCATGGGGCGCCTGTCTTCATTCTGGTGTCAGCTGCTTTTTTTTGTTACTTTAAGAGGACTGGAACCAAAAAAAAAAAAATGACTTGCCCATTATAGAAGAGACATATATCCAATTTGTCATACATCAAAGGAGTAGAGAAATAGTCGGCACTCACCGTTTTTTTCATAAAATCTTTTTATTTATTTCATATCCTTTAAAAAGTATTTCGTTTCACAGGGAGAGGTATTCGACAGCAGGAAAAAACGGGGGTGAGGGTTAGAGGGACGAGTCGTTTCGCGCTATCCTAGCGCTTCATCTTGCCTACTGCTGCATGGCGTGCCAAGCAATTTTAGAGTTTAGAGAAGGAACCTAAAGGGTGCAGTATCTAATGCCTTCTAGGGAGGGCGTGGCTAGAAGGAAAGGATTTTTTAGCGGAGACTTTAGGGAAGGGGCTACGGGTTTTTCTCTGTACGAATGAGCAATACGGAGAAACTTTGCACATCTTTCTCCGAACCCGATATAGAAATTCTAAGGGTGCGGACGTGGCGGCATGTCAGTACAACATCTTCTCATTACATATATTTTGTTATTAGGCCTTCTATTTTCTATAGAGGCAAATTCGGCCTCATAAAAAGACCCCCATATCGTTTTTGTCATTTAGACCCAAGGCTCCAAGGGCCTCCGTTTTTATTATCCACCATGCCTCCCTTCTCAGAAGTTGCTTCTGCCTATCACCCCCATATGCCGGGGTGGGCACTAATTCCAATCCCGCAAAGGACAATGTCCCGGGGTTGCCGTTGTGTGCGACCCTGACATGTTCTATTAAGCGTGGAGCCCCTTTGCCATTAATGATGGAATTTTTGTGCTCCCTAAAACGGGTAAATAGGGTTCTTATAGTTTTTCCTATGTAAAAGTGTCCACATGGGCAGAAGATAACATAAACAATAAAACAGGATCTGCATGTAATAAAGGAATTAATTTTGTGCTCTATACCGCCTATCTGTATGGTTTTACCCTGGATCATTTGGGAACAATGGTTACAATTACCGCATCTATGGTTGCCTACGGGGGTCATCTTTTTCAGCCAATTTCTTTCATTACTTCTCTCTGGCAATCTACTTCGTACTACGAAGTCCTTGATGGCCCGTTTTCTGCTATTCCCCTCAGTTGTGGGTCTGATTTAATTAAATACCAATTTTTATAGATGGCGTTTCTTATTTTGTCCGCCATTGGACTGTAATCGAAGGCAAAGTTAAACCTAGTTGGATGGTCTCCACCTTTCTTTTTTTGAATTAATGAAAGTTCGGGGGATGATTTCTCAGCTCTTATCCTCGCTTTATTTAGCAAATGGGGAGGGTAACCTCTTTGTAAGAGTCTATCAGTTAACTCATCTGCTTGTCTATGAAACAACTCTGTGTCGCTATTTATCCGTCGTAGACGGAGATACTGACCGTACGGTATAGCGCATTTCACATGATGGGGATGATAACTGGTGTAATGTAGATATGAATTGGTAGCCGTGGACTTTCTAAACATAGTGGTGACCAATTCGTTGTTTTTGACCAATATTTCTACATCTAAGAATTCGATTCTATCTCCCCCAAAATTGTACGTGAAATACATATTCATAACATTTTGGTTGAGATACATAACGAAGTCTTGAAATTCCTTTTTTGTGCCTGACCAAACAATGAAAATGTCGTCTACATAACGATGGTAATATTTAATAAACTTCAAAAAAGCATTTTCTGTTGTATAGATATACTTGTCTTCAAAGAAGGCCAAGAAAATATTTGCATAGGTGCAAGCCATGGGTGTTCCCATGGCCGTCCCGTCTAGTTGCCTAAACCATTTTTCTTGAAATTTAAAAGTGTTATTGGATAGAATAAACTGTATAGCCTCACTAACAAAAGCAACCAGATTAGGGTCTTTCTTTGCAACGCCTAACTCCGCCCACCTAATCAGTGATTGGAGGAGAGTGACGAAGTAGTTTTCATTCTGGTCCGACGCAACATTTAGCTCTTTAAGGGAGTGGCCGAAAACCGACCACTCCCAGATTTGTTTTTAACCAATAGTAATAGGTTAAGGTTGTGGGTGTGTTCTTTGTGACGTCAGTGAGGTATGTTTGGCGGCCAGCATAAATTGCTTGGCACGCCATGCAGCAGTAGGCAAGATGAAGCGCTAGGATAGCGCGAAACGACTCGTCCCTCTAACCCTCACCCCCGTTTTTTCCTGCTGTCGAATACCTCTCCCTGTGAAACGAAATACTTTTTAAAGGATATGAAATAAAGAAAAAGATTTTATGAAAAAAACGGTGAGTGCCGACTATTTCTCTACTCCTTTGATGTATGCCAGATGAAAGACTTTCTCTTTAGTCAACCAAGTCAGAGCACCGTATATGTTTTTTTCCCCAGTTTGGATGACTCCATGTAAAAACACCATCATCAACCCCATAATTTAGAGGGTGTAAAAAAGTGTATGAAATTGAGGATATGAGCAGTGCCCCTACACATTTCCTTTTCTTTTTTTTTAGTGACTATATATCCAATTTGTGTTGTGTTATAAGGCTCATTCCTCAACTACACTCTCTACGCAGTCACAGAAGGATCGCTTTGCTGTCTTTATACAGCCTTGATAAAGACAATTGAATGTGGCTGAAGGAGCTCTCTTTAGATTCCCTTTATAGCTGCCCTCACATTACATTGTGTAGCGCTTATATAACCTCTGCAGTGGCCTTTATTGTATCTCAGTCTTCATCTAGTTTGATATGATTGACTGGAAACACATTGCTTTGTGTCTGTCACCTGCAGGCACACTGTTTTGCCTCTCCAAATTTAATGGTTACCTGCTATAGAAAAAAAGCAGAGTAACTGTCCAGCTGCTGCTGCCCAATCTCAGTGTGACATTTCTTAACCCTACCAGAGCAGCGCAGATTCTATCTTCCTGATCAAAACCAAAGGCTAAAGAAAAAAGGGCATCAGCCACTGCTTGAAAGAATATACTGTATTTACATATTACGAAATATTATGCTTATAGTGAGGTAGACTGCACAATAGTATTACAATTTTGTATATAGGTGATAGAATAGTAGAAATTATTTCCTTATACTCTACTTAGCTGCAGTGTTGGAGTGGTAATATTCTTTAACTTCTTTATGATTGGTCAATGAAAAATTACATTGACTGTTATGATATGGACCCAGCACAACCAAAAAGTTATTTTAAAACGTATGTCGACACATAAATTACAATTAGAGATGAGCGAGCACTAAAATGCTCGGGTACTCGTTATTCGAGACGAACTTTTCCCGATGCTCGAGTGCTCGTCTCGAATAACGAGCCCCATTGAAGTCAATGGGAGACTCGAGCATTTTTCAAGGGGACCAAGGCTCTGCACAGGGAAGCTTGGCCAAACACCTGGGAACCTCAGAAAAGGATGGAAACACCGCGGAAATGGACAGGAAACAGCAGGGGCAGCATGCATGGATGCCTCTGAGGCTGCATAATCGCACCATTATGCCAAAATTATGGGCAACAGCATGGCCATGACAGAGTGACAGAATGAAGCTAGATAGCATCTAAAACATCCAATAATTGACCCTGACACTATAGGGGACGGCATGCAGAGGCAGCGGCAGCAGGCTAGAGAGTGTCATGGCGACATACCCTAAATGGACTCAGGCTTCAAACCAATGGGTGGCAGAGAGGAACCAAAGGAGGTGAGCAAGAAGCGCTCAAATAATATCGGTACATGATAAAAGTTTGCCAGTATATTTTGTGGATTACACAGCAGGGTGGCGACAAAGTTAACATGGAAGCCATGAAAACAACCCAAAATTCTGCCTGACACAGCTCGTTTGATAAGGGGACCATGTATGGAGGCAGTGAACTAGTAGTAGATTAAAGGTGCTGCAGTTAAAACTATGTTAGTTGGATCTTGGCATGGAGCTGGCGCTCCGCTGCCAGGCGAGCTTTCGCCAATCCAAGCCCCTGTCTCTAGGCTACTCCCCAAACAGCACTTCTAAGAACCTTTTGTATAAGATCAAGTGTAGTAGCGTTCTTATAAGTTTAGGATATGGCGGGTGAGGGGAATGTAAACAGATGCGCAAGAAGCGCTGAAATAATATCGGTTAATCATAAAAGTTTGCCAGTATATTTTGTGGATAACACAGCAGGGTGGCGACAAAGTTAACAACTTTGATGTGGAATCCATGAAAACAACCCAAATTTCTGCCTGACACACCTCGTTTGATAAGGGGACGATGTATGGAGGCAGTTATATGGACGGCTTTTGGAGGTAGCAATGGAGACAACGTGTGGAGGCTGCTATGGAGACAATTTAATTTGGATAGTGCCTGTATGTGGCAGTCCAAAAAAGTTTTCAAACCAGAGGAGCAGGTAGGTGGCCCTCCAGAAAAATGGAATAGATTGAGTGCCTGTATGTGGCAGTCCAAAAAAGTTTTCAAACCAGAGGAGCAGGTAGGTGGCCCTCCAGAAAAATGGAATAGATTGAGTGCCTGTATGTGGCAGTCCAAAAAAGTTTTCAAACCAGAGGAGCAGGTAGGTGGCCCTCCAGAAAAATGGAATAGATTGAGTGCCTGTATGTGGCAGTCCAAAAAAGTTTTCAAACCAGAGGAGCAGGTAGGTGGCCCTCCAGAAAAATGGAATAGATTGAGTGCCTGTATGTGGCACTCCCAAAAATTGTTTAAAACAGAGGACCGGGTAGGTGGCCCTCCAGAAAAATTAAATGCATAAAGTACTATAGCTAGAGCCAGTGGGCCCTGTCAAAAAATAGCCAGTTTCCTCTGCTTTAGTGTACAAAGAGGAGGAGAAGGAGGAAAATGAGGAGGAGGAGGAGGAGTGCATAAATTATTCAGGTTGAGCTTCCTTCACCTGGTGGAGATTGGAAATTATGAGAAATCCAGGCTTTATTCATCTTAATAAGCGTCAGCCTGTCAGCGCTGTCAGTCGACAGGCGTGTACGCTTATCGGTGATGATGCCACCAGCTGCACTGAAAACCCGCTCGGACAACACGCTAGCGGCAGGGCAGGCAAGAACCTCCAAGGCGTACAGCGCCAGTTCGTGCCACATGTCCAGCTTTGAAACCCAGTAGTTGTAGGGAGCTGTGTGATCATTTAGGACGATGGTATGGTCAGCTACGTACTCCCTCACCATCTTTCTGTAAAGATCAGCCCTACTCTGCCGAGACTGGGGACAGGTGACAGTGTCTTGCTGGGGTGACATAAAGCTGGCAAAAGCCTTGTAAAGCGTACCCTTGCCAGTGCTGGACAAGCTGCCTGCTCGCCTACTCTCCCTCGCTACTTGTCCCGCAGAACTACGCACTCTGCCGCTAGCGCTGTCAGAAGAGAAATACTGTTTCAGCTTGTTCACCAGGGCCTGCTGGTATTCATGCATTCTCAAACTCCTTTCCTCTCCAGGGATGAGAGTGGAAAGATTTTGCTTGTACCGTGGGTCCAGGAGAGTGAATACCCAGTAATCGGAGCTGGAATAAATTCTTTGAACGCGAGGGTCACGGGATAGGCAGCCTAGCATGAAATCTGCCATATGCGCCAGAGTCCCAACGCGCAAGAATTCACTCCCCTCACTGGCCTGACTGCCCATTTCCTCCTCCTCCAACTCCTCCAACTCCTCTTCTTCTGCCCATACACGCTGAACAGTGAAGGTCTGAGCAATGCTCCCCTCTTGTGTCTCGCCAACATTCTCCTCCTCTTCCTTCTCATCCTCCTCCACCTCCTCCGATATGCGCTGAGAAACAGACCTGAGGGTGCTTTGGCTATCAACAAGGGAATCTTCTTCCCCCGTCTCTTGTGACGAGCGCAAAGCTTCCGACTTCATGCTGATCAGAGAGTTTTTCAACAGGCCAAGCAGCGGGATGGTGAGGCTGATGATGGCGGCATCGCAACTGACCATCTGTGTTGACTCCTCAAAGTTACTCAGCACCTGACAGATATCAGACATCCACGTCCACTCCTCATTGTAGACTTGAGGAAGCTGACTGACCTGACTACCAGTTCTGGTGGAAGTTGACATCTGGCAGTCTACAATCGCTCTGCGCTGCTGGTAAACTCTGGATAACATGGTTAATGTTGAATTCCACCTCGTGGGCACGTCGCACAACAGTCGGTGAGCGGGCAGTTGGAGGCGGCGTTGCGCTGCCCTGAGAGTGGCAGCATCTGTGCTGGACTTCCTGAAATGCGCACAGATGCGGCGCACCTTCGTGAGCAAATCTGACAGATTGGGGTATGTCTTGAGGAAACGCTGAACTATCAGATTTAACACATGGGCCAGGCATGGCACATGTGTCAGTCTGCCGAGTTGCAGAGCCGCCACCAGGTTACGGCCGTTGTCAAACACAACCATGCCTGGCTTCAGGTTCAGCGGTGCCAGCCACAGATCAGTCTGCGCCATGATGCCCTGTAATAGTTCTTGGGCGGTGTGCCTTTTATCGCCTAGGCTCAGCAGTTTGAGCACCGCCTGCTGTCGCTTAGCGACGGCACTGCTGCTGTGCCTAGAGCTACCGACTGATGGCGCCATGCCCACGGATGGTAGTTCGGAGGAGGAGGTGGAGGAGGGGTGGGAGGAGGAGGAGGCATAGTAGGCCTTTGAGACCTGGACCGAGGTAGGCCCCGCAATCCTCGGCGTCGGCAGTATATGACCAGCCCCAGGGTCAGACTCGGTCCCAGCCTCCACCAAGTTAACCCAATGTGCCGTCAGCGATATATAGTGGCCCTGCCTGGCAGCACTCGTCCACGTGTCCGTGGTCAGGTGGACCTTGTCAGAAACGGCGTTGGTCAGGGCACGGATGATGTTGTCTGACACGTGCTGGTGCAGGGCTGGGACGGCACATCGGGAAAAGCAGTGGCGGCTGAGGACCGAATACCGAGGGGCGGCCGCCGCCATGAGGTTGCGAAAGGCCTCGGTCTCTACTAGCCTATAGGGCAGCATCTCCAGGCTAAGCAATCTGGAGATGTGGACATTAAGGGCTTGGGCGTGCGGGTGGGTTGCACTATATTTTCTTTTCCGCTCCAGCGTCTGGGGTATGGAGAGCTGAACGCTGGTGGATGCTGTGGAGGATCGTGGAGGCGACGATGGGGTTTTTGTGCCAGGGTCCTGGGCAGGGGGCTGACTATCAGCTGACACAGGGGAAGGAGCAGTGGTGTGCACGGCCGGAGGTGAACGGGCTTGGTGCCACTGATTCGGGTGTTTAGCATTCATATGCCTGCGCATACTGGTGGTAGTTAAGCTAGTAGTGGTGGAACCCCTGCTGATCCTGGTTTGGCAAAGGTTGCACACCACAGTCCGTCGGTCATCCGGTGTTTCCTTAAAGAACCTCCAGACTTCTGAAAATCTAGCCCTCGCCGCGGGAGCCCTCGCCACGGGAGCTTCACTACGTGACACATTTGGCGCTGATGCACCTGCTCTGGCCCTGCCTCTCCGTCTGGCCCCACCACTGCCTCTTCCAACCTGTTCTGCTATAGGACTCTCCTCCGTCTCAGAAGCACTGTGTTCACCCGGCCTCTCAACCCAGCTTGGGTCTGTCACCTCATCATCCTCCGATCCCTCAGTCTGCTCCCCCTTCGGACTTCCTGCCCTGACAACAACTTCACCACTGTCTGACAACCGTGTCTCCTCATCGTCGGACACCTCTTTACACACTTCTTCCACTACGTCAAGAAGGTCATCATCACCCACAGACTGCGACTGGTGGAAAACCTGGGCATCGGAAAATTGCTCAGCAGCAACCGGACAAGTGGTTTGTGACTGTGGGAAGGGTCCAGAAAACAGTTCCTCAGAGTATGCCGGTTCAAATGCCAAATTTACCTGGGAGGGGGCAGACTGGGGGGGAGGAGGCTGAGGTGCAGGAGCTGGAGGAGTGCCGATTTCGGTGACATGGGTGGACTGCGTGGAAGACTGACTGGTGGACAAATTGCTCGAAGCATTGTCGGCAATCCACGACATCACCTGTTCGCACTGTTCTGGCCTCAACAGTGCTCTACCACGAGTCCCAGTAACTTCAGACATGATGAACCTAGGGAGTGTAGCTCTGCGGCGTTCCCCTGCTCCCTCATCAGCAGGTGGTGTCTCACCCCACCCAGGACCACGGCCTCTGACCCCTGCAGTAGATGGACGCCCACGTCCCCGCCCTCGTCCTCGTCCTCTACCCCTAGCCCTCGGGTTAAACATTTTGAAAATGAAAGTTATATAACTTTAATTTTTTTTTAAACTTTTTTTTTGTGTTTTTTAGTTTTTTTTTTGTGTTTTTTAGTTTTTAAAACCACACAATGCTATCCTATTGCTATGGCTATTTTCTAGCCAAGTATGAAAGCACACTGATGAGATGACGCTGAGTTATGAAAAAATAAAAGGAAAATAAAAAGGAAATGGCAGACTGTGCCTAATTGAAATCCAACCCCAAATAAATTTTCCCACTTCGGTCTTTGCGATGGATATGTGCCTCACTAAGCGCTAAACACAGCGGTCGCAAGTCTCACTCCAAATTCCTCACAATTGGCTAGTATATGCACTGCAGCAAGGACAGCCACCAGCAGATCAACCAGAAATAAAATATATATAACGCTATTGTAGGCGTAAGTAAGCCGTTTGGATTCTCCTTTGGCTATTTTCTAGCCAAGTATGAAAGCACACTGATGAGATGACGCTGAGTTATGAAAAAATAAAAGGAAAATAAAAAGGAAATGGCAGACTGTGCCTAATTGAAATCCAACCCCTAATAAATTTTCCCACTTTGGTCTTTGCGATGGATATGTGCCTCACTAAGCGCTAAACACAGCGGTCGCAAGTCTCACTCCAAATTCCTCACAATTGGCTAGTATATGCACTGCAGCAAGGACAGCCACCAGCAGATCAACCAGAAATAAAATATATATAACGCTATTGTAGGCGTAAGTAAGCCGTTTGGATTCTCCTTTGGCTATTTTCTAGCCAAGTATGAAAGCACACTGATGAGATGACGCTGAGTTATGAAAAAATAAAAGGAAAATAAAAAGGAAATGGCAGACTGTGCCTAATTGAAATCCAACCCCTAATAAATTTATCCACTTCGGTCTTTGCGATGGATATGTGCCTCACTAAGCGCTAAACACAGCGGTCGCAAGTCTCACTCCAAATTCCTCACAATTGGCTAGTATATGCACTGCAGCAAGGACAGCCACCAGCAGATCAACCAGAAATAAAATATATATAACGCGATTGTAGGCGTAAGTAAGCCGTTTGGATTCTCCTTTGGCTATTTTCTAGCCAAGTATGAAAGCACACTGATTAGATGACGCTGAGTTATGAAAAAATAAACGTAAAATAAAAAGGAAATGGCAGACTGTGCCTAATTGAAATCCAACCCCTAATAAATTTTCCCACTTCGGTCTTTGCGATGGATATGTGCCTCACTAAGCGCTAAACACAGCGGTCGCAAGTCTCACTCCAAATTCCTCACAATTGGCTAGTATATGCACTGCAGCAAGGACAGCCACCAGCAGATCAACCAGAAATAAAATATATATAACGCTATTGTAGGCGTAAGTAAGCCGTTTGGATTCTCCTTTGGCTATTTTCTAGCCAAGTATGAAAGCACACTGATGAGATGACGCTGAGTTATGAAAAAATAAAAGGAAAATAAAAAGGAAATGGCAGACTGTGCCTAATTGAAATCCAACCCCTAATAAATTTATCCACTTCGGTCTTTGCGATGGATATGTGCCTCACTAAGCGCTAAACACAGCGGTCGCAAGTCTCACTCCAAATTCCTCACAATTGGCTAGTATATGCACTGCAGCAAGGACAGCCACCAGCAGATCAACCAGAAATAAAATATATATAACGCTATTGTAGGCGTAAGTAAGCCGTTTGGATTCTCCTTTGGCTATTTTCTAGCCAAGTATGAAAGCACACTGATGAGATGACGCTGAGTTATGAAAAAATAAACGTAAAATAAAAAGGAAATGGCAGACTGTGCCTAATTGAAATCCAACCCCTAATAAATTTTCCCACTTCGGTCTTTGCGATGGATATGTGCCTCACTAAGCGCTAAACACAGCGGTCGCAAGTCTCACTCCAAATTCCTCACAATTGGCTAGTATATGCACTGCAGCAAGGACAGCCACCAGCAGATCAACCAGAAATAAAATATATATAACGCTATTGTAGGCGTAAGTAAGCCGTTTGGATTCTCCTTTGGCTATTTTCTAGCCAAGTATGAAAGCACACTGATGAGATGACGCTGAGTTATGAAAAAATAAAAGGAAAATAAAAAGGAAATGGCAGACTGTGCCTAATTGAAATCCAACCCCTAATAAATTTATCCACTTCGGTCTTTGCGATGGATATGTGCCTCACTAAGCGCTAAACACAGCGGTCGCAAGTCTCACTCCAAATTCCTCACAATTGGCTAGTATATGCACTGCAGCAAGGACAGCCACCAGCAGATCAACCAGAAATAAAATATATATAACGCTATTGTAGGCGTAAGTAAGCCGTTTGGATTCTCCTTTGGCTATTTTCTAGCCAAGTATGAAAGCACACTGATGAGATGACGCTGAGTTATGAAAAAATAAACGTAAAATAAAAAGGAAATGGCAGACTGTGCCTAATTGAAATCCAACCCCTAATAAATTTATCCACTTCGGTCTTTGCGATGGATATGTGCCTCACTAAGCGCTAAACACAGCGGTCGCAAGTCTCACTCCAAATTCCTCACAATTGGCTAGTATATGCACTGCAGCAAGGACAGCCACCAGCAGATCAACCAGAAATAAAATATATATAACGCTATTGTAGGCGTAAGTAAGCCGTTTGGATTCTCCTTTGGCTATTTTCTAGCCAAGTATGAAAGCACACTGATGAGATGACGCTGAGTTATGAAAAAATAAACGTAAAATAAAAAGGAAATGGCAGACTGTGCCTAATTGAAATCCAACCCCTAATAAATTTTCCCACTTCGGTCTTTGCGATGGATATGTGCCTCACTAAGCGCTAAACACAGCGGTCGCAAGTCTCACTCCAAATTCCTCACAATTGGCTAGTATATGCACTGCAGCAAGGACAGCCACCAGCAGATCAACCAGAAATAAAATATATATAACGCTATTGTAGGCGTAAGTAAGCCGTTTGGATTCTCCTTTGGCTATTTTCTAGCCAAGTATGAAAGCACACTGATGAGATGACGCTGAGTTATGAAAAAATAAAAGGAAAATAAAAAGGAAATGGCAGACTGTGCCTAATTGAAATCCAACCCCTAATAAATTTATCCACTTCGGTCTTTGCGATGGATATGTGCCTCACTAAGCGCTAAACACAGCGGTCGCAAGTCTCACTCCAAATTCCTCACAATTGGCTAGTATATGCACTGCAGCAAGGACAGCCACCAGCAGATCAACCAGAAATAAAATATATATAACGCTATTGTAGGCGTAAGTAAGCCGTTTGGATTCTCCTTTGGCTATTTTCTAGCCAAGTATGAAAGCACACTGATGAGATGACGCTGAGTTATGAAAAAATAAACGTAAAATAAAAAGGAAATGGCAGACTGTGCCTAATTGAAATCCAACCCCTAATAAATTTATCCACTTCGGTCTTTGCGATGGATATGTGCCTCACTAAGCGCTAAACACAGCGGTCGCAAGTCTCACTCCAAATTCCTCACAATTGGCTAGTATATGCACTGCAGCAAGGACAGCCACCAGCAGATCAACCAGAAATAAAATATATATAACGCTATTGTAGGCGTAAGTAAGCCGTTTGGATTCTCCTTTGGCTATTTTCTAGCCAAGTATGAAAGCACACTGATGAGATGACGCTGAGTTATGAAAAAATAAACGTAAAATAAAAAGGAAATGGCAGACTGTGCCTAATTGAAATCCAACCCCTAATAAATTTTCCCACTTCAGTCTTTGCGATGGATATGTGCGTCACTAAGCGCTAAACACAGCGGTCGCAAGTCTCACTCCAAATTCCTCACAATTGGCTAGTATATGCACTGCAGCAAGGACAGCCACCAGCAGATCAACCAGAAATAAAATATATATAACGCTATTGTAGGCGTAAGTAAGCCGTTTGGATTCTCCTTTGGCTATTTTCTAGCCAAGTATGAAAGCACACTGATGAGATGACGCTGAGTTATGAAAAAATAAACGTAAAATAAAAAGGAAATGGCAGACTGTGCCTAATTGAAATCCAACCCCTAATAAATTTTCCCACTTCGGTCTTTGCGATGGATATGTGCCTCACTAAGCGCTAAACACAGCGGCCGCAAGTCTCACTCCAAATTCCTCACAATTGGCTAGTATATGCACTGCAGCAAGGACAGCCACCAGCAGATCAACCAGAAATAAAATATATATAACGCTATTGTAGGCGTAAGTAAGCCGTTTGGATTCTCCTTTGGGGTGGATATGTGTGTCACTAAGAGCTAAACACAACGGTAGCAAGTCCCCCTGCAAATTCCTCACAATATGGTACTAGCTGCACTACTAGTGCCAGCAAGCCCAGCCACAAGCAAACAAAAAAAAAAAAAGTATAACATTATTGTAGCCCTAAGAAGGGCTGTTGGGTTCTTGTTGAATCACTCCTGCCTAACAGTAATCTACTAGCACCCTAACGCTGTCCCTGACCAGCAGCAGCTCTCTCCCTAGCGGCATCCAGACACAGAATGATCCGAGCAGCGCGGGCAGCGGCTAGTCTATCCCAGGGTCACCTGATCTGGCCAGCCAACCACTGCTATCGACGTGTAAGGGTACCACGTCATGCTGGGTGGAGTGCAGAGTCTCCTGGCTTGTGATTGGCTCTGTTTCTGGCCGCCAAAAAGCAAAACGGCGGGAGCTGCCATTTTCTCGAGCGGGCGAAGTATTCGTCCGAGCAACGAGCAGTTTCGAGTACGCTAATGCTCGAACGAGCATCAAGCTCGGACGAGTATGTTCCTTCATCTCTAATTACAATCTATAAATTCAAAGAGAAGAAAATTGTCATATGACAATTCACAATAACTCTTTATTTAATATACAAACATAAGGATAATGACACAAGGATGATAATATAAAAACAATTAAAATTTGTACCAAGTACATATACTATGCTTAGTTGGTACCACCATGTAAGGTTGTCCAACAGACCACCCCCTTCACCATCAAACACTAATACATGAAACACCCCTGTAGGTATATATATAAAGCAAACCACATAGAAGTATAGGCACAGCACAAGACCTAATACAAGTATCCAAAGTGGTGTGTTTAAACAGTAACCAATCACTAGTAAATCAATAAGTAACCAAAGATTAACACACAGTTGTCAGTTGTATAGCTCAGAGTAATACATGGGTCAGCGTCTCGTGCTAAAGTCGGGGTGATTCAATTAATAAGAAGAGGCTGGAGGGCTCCCCACGCGTTCCGTCCCCTGCTGGGGACTTCCTCAGGGTAAAAATACCCTGTGGAACGCCGTGCTCCCATAAATAACCCCCATCGTACCTGCAAACACATGCATGGCCAATCAGCAAAGTATCACTGGCTGCAGTGTGCTGGAGCCGGAAGTGATGTGCTCCAGAGTAGAGACGTGGTAAATATTGCGATGTTTCTGTTGCTAAGCGCTGCATATACAAAACACCTACTGAATGTTCCACCCTCTGATCGTTGATTAGTTAAGGATCTGAATATGAGTATTTGCAGTATTAATGATAGAATTACAGGAAAACATAATTGTATGTAATACAAGTAACTGGGCTAGAGCGATCGTATAGTGCTAAGAATCGGAGTTCTCTAAATAGTATCACAGGTCATGGTCGGATATACATAAGACGCAAAAAACATATAACTCAACCTCGTATCTAAATAATAGCAAATCTCCCCAATAGGTACATAACAAATTTGTAAAAATATAACAAATAAATGAAGCAAGTGTTTGTATCTAATGTACATAGTGGATCTCCTGTCGCAAGAGGATATATATAGTGGTGTTATAACGCAACCAGAGAAAAAATATAAACAAAAAACCATATCTGATTGCAAATTAATACTCTGCAGTGCTATACCTATCCACTAACAAAGAGATATAGTATAGAATCCCCAGTGAGAGGGTAATTCAATCAAAGTGTACAGCTAGTTTTGCTCAAATCACAAAGAAGAGGAATAGATGCAAACAATGAAAGGGTGTCTCAAGTAAGGCTGTGCCTCAAATCACGAAGGGCATAGCCTATATAAGATATATATATATCAGATCAAAACATAGATGGCGATATAAAAATATATATATTTTTAAAGATTTTTTTATTATCGTTATTACTTGTGTTGTGCATGTGACAAATTATCAATAAGAAAGGATATATACACTAAAGAATCATCATATATTAAGTGAATATTTGTCAATAAAGTAAAAATGCTTTAAAGCCTACTACCTGTCCATAAATATTTACCAACGGACACAAAGTAGGACGTATACATACATCTATACATCTGTAATAAAGTGCATTAAACGTGCGGTGCTACAACGGACAAAAAGTATTCCAAGGAATTGGATTGTATACAATGAGACAAAATATAAGAAAGATACTTATTTATAAGGCCATAGCAAATGATCACTAGAGTAAGTAACAAGACTAATGTAACACATTTACTAGCACTAAGTACTAGCTAAGATGTACTAGCACAAAAGCCCATATATTCAAAATTTCATTTCAGGAGGAAAAAGGAGAGGTTACGGCGTACCATAATTAAAAGGACCAGGCCCAAAACTTCTAATGAAGGGGGAGCCTGAAACCAGCAATGTTTGGTACAAATTAGAACTTTGTGGTTCTGGTCCGCAGCCACAGTAAACTAGCATATAAACCCTGATAAATGTCCTCTTTTATGACTATAGTAAAGCATCCAGAGAGGTTCACCTGAGGTCACAGTGGACAGAGAGGTCTGTCCTTAACTAGGGGTCGTCTGTAAGTCAGGTGTCTTAAGTAGGGGACCACATGTAGATGCACAGAATAACAAGATGGATATAAGATAAGACTTTTACTGTAATACACATATACAGTTTACCAGTAGAATGATAAATGATGAATGTACCGTATACGGCGACTCAGTAATTACATACTGTAATATCTGATTATAATATGATCACACGTAAGGCAGCATCCATCATTGGAATATACCATATGGAAGCTGCTGGGTCACCTTTAGAAATATAGCATTATGCAGCATTATGGCTTATGCCATGTTATTACTACATTGCTTCCGTCTGTAGATTTATATAGAAACCTCTGGAGTTGGCAGCCTATAAGCCTATTTAGTGTATGGCACAGCTCCCACATGTTATTATGACGCCAGATTGTAAATGTTGGGAGTACACATTGAAACAAATGTAAAATCTACAGAGAGGGAGGCAGCAGACCTGCGGATAGACACACACACAAGCTGTTCGTTGTGATATATAACATTGCACATACTTCTTCTCGGCAGGATGGGATGTTGCAATATCTATTTACTCTAGTGCAGATAATGGGAGCTGGCACCCTTATACAAGACATCCACTGGAAAATGCCATCCCTGGAAGCTCAGGGCTGCGATTATATGCTTAGATAGAGTATTATCATATCATAGAGGGGCTCTGCTCGGTATATGCGGAGCTCACAGCCTGTGTCAGATGAGTGCAGCATTTAATTCTTCACTCCATAATGGCTCTTTAGTTTCTTGCTTTCACATATCTTGTCAGATGATTCATTGTCATAGCTTTTTCCCAGGAACATGCTGTCTTGGCGGTATTTTCCATCGCACTACAGTGTTTCTCTAACACATCCGACCGCCTCATTTCTTAAAATCCATACATAAAACAGATATACTTAATACAAACTCTACAAACACTGCAGAGCCTCCTGTCTGTGGAGTATTTCTAGGGTTACATACAGGCCCTTTAACACAAGACTATTACACATGTTTGTATCCCTTCTGGAAAGAAAAATGTTATTTACCTGTTCCTACAATCCCAGCACACACTTTATTTCCTGCATTTTACATGCTGAGAATATACTTTCCATAAGCCCTTGCACAGCAGGCTGTGTGTAGTGATATCATCATCTCTCCTTCTCCTCTCTCTCAGCTCTTGCAGTGCATCTCAGTCATAAAGTAATTAAAAAACACGTCTGCAGAGGTGGAAAATCTGGGAACAGCATTTTTCCTACCACATCACACTCACTCCCTGTTTATTTTCTTCCTCTGTCTGTCAGCACAGTATCATAACAGCCTCCACTGTACTAACAGTAGTTGTTCATCCTCCATTCTTCACCCTTCTTGCAGATCAGACTGCCCTGGAAGTAGATTATTTAAACTCCTTCATTTTTCAAACCTCAACAGCATGTTGTAGTATAGTTCATCATGTGCGGAGGCATAGTGATCATCTGCCATGCCTCTTGCCACAGTCTATCCCTGCCCAGCCTTTAATGCCTGCAACAATATCATGTCAGTGAACGGAGGAACTAACTTATTCTTCTGCTCTTCTCTACTACTTCCAGCTTCTGTACATCACAGGAGATGGCTATGGACATTACATCACAGGACGACACAAAAACACAGATGGTAGAGGTCACATGACCAGTCACCAAGTAATCTGTACAGAAGATTAAGATACAGTAAAGGGTATTTACTGGCTGAGGGAGCCATGAATGCCCCATATTTTAATATGAAATTCCACGAGAGCCATACAATATGCCCATGCCCCCGGTAGATAGGTAGTCACAGCACATGCCCCAAGTAGATAAGTAGCCAGAGCACATGTCCCCAGTAGATAGGTAGCCAGAGCACATGCCCCCTAATAGAAATGTAGCCACAGCATAACCCCTCAGTATATAGGAAGCCACAGAACATGCCCCCAGTAGATAGGAAGCCACAGAACATCCCCCAGTATATAGGTAGCCACAGAACATGCCCCCCAGTAAATAGGTAGCAACAACATATGCCCCCAGTAGACAGGTAGCCACAGCACATGCCCGCCCCCCCCCCCCGGTAGATAAGTAGCCACAGCACATGCCCCCTAGCAGACAGGTAGCAACAACACATGCCCCCCAGTTGATAGGCAGCCACAATATATGCCCCCCCCCCCCCGGTAGACAGGTATCCACAGCAAATGTCTCCAGTAGATAGGTAGTCACAGCAAAACAAAAATAATAATCAAATTGTCTGTAAGCCAGATGGAGCCACATCTGACTTGCGAGCCATAGGTTCTCTACCCTGCTTTAAGGTGACACCACAAGGTAAACATACAAACACAACACAACACAATTACAGTTGGTACAGAAAGTATTCAGACCCTTTTAACTTTTTCACTCTTTGTTTCATTGCAGTTAATTGGTAAGATTAAAGATTAAAGGGAACCTGTTACCAGAAACCACATTTTCACTAAAGAGAGGTTGCAGAAGCTTATTACTTCTGCAGTGCAAATCTGCCTTTCTGCCTTTTCTAAGCATTTGCATTACAATACAATTGTCTGTAATAACTTACTCTTGCACCCTGACAAAACTCCTTCGAGCTTGACCCCCACCTTTGTGCTCCTGTAAAGCTCCACCTCATACTCCTTCTCAGAGGTCACAGCCTGGTCAGGCTGACATCAGTGGGGGGGGGGGCAAGCTGTACAGGAGCACAAAGATGGAGGCAGCCTGCAGCTCAGACAAGTCACATGTGTTTTTTTTTTTTAAATGCATCCAAACCAAAGCCCAGCCACTGTGACTACCCCATGATTTTGTCAGGGTGCAAACTAAGTTATATCACACAATGATATTGTAATGCAAATGCTTAAAAAAGGCAGGGAGGCATTTTTGCACTGAAATTGTCATGGGCTTTTACAATCTGTCTTTAGTGAAAATGATGCGGTCCCTGGTGCCAGGTTCCCTTTGATATGCACTGTGCACCCCATCTTTAGAGAAAAAAAATAAATGTAGATATTTTTACTTATTTATAAGAAAAACTGAAGTAAAAGATGGTCATAAGTATTCAGATGCTTTGCTCAGTTATGAGTAGAAGCAGCTTCTGAGCTAGTAAATCATGAGTCTTCTTAGGAACGTTGCTAAACGTTTTTCACACCTGGATTTGGGTATCCTCTGCCATTCTCCCTTGCAGATCCTCCCCAGTTCCCTCAGGTTGGATGGTGAACGTTGGTGGAAGCCATTTTGATGTCTCTCAAAAGATGCTCAATTGGGTTAAGGTCAAGGTTCTAGATGGGCCAGTTAAGAATGGTCACAGAGTTATTTTGAAGCCACTGCTTTGTTACTTTAATTGGAAGGTAGAGTATCACATTCATCTTTCCTTAAATAACAAGCTGTTGTCCTGTTGCTGCAGCTGAAAAACTCCACCATAATATGATGTTGACACCACCATGTTTCACTGTCGGGATTGTATTTGGCAGGTCATGCAGGTCATGAGTAGTGTCCCGTTTTCTCTACACATTCCGCTTAGAATTAACATCTCAAAGTCTGAACTACTTGGGCAGTTCCTTAGACCTCATGGTTCTCATGTGCTTTGACATGCACAGTGAGCAGGAGGTCTAATATAGACAAGTGTCTGCCCCTCCTAATCAAGTCTAAACAGTATAATTAAACACAGTTAGTCCCCAATGAAGGAGTAGAAGGAAATGGGCAGCATGTGAGTTAAATATAAGTGTCACAGCAATGGGGCTAAATACTTATGAACATGTGATTTTTTTTTTAGTTTTTCTTGTTTAATAAATTAGAAAATATATCTACATTTTAGTTTTCTTCTGTCAAGGTTGGGTTCAGAGTGTACATTAATGAGCAAAAAAAAATAACTTTATTAAGTTACCAGTTGGCTGCAATAAATGTGAAGGGGTCTGAATTAGAGATGGACGAATTTATGTAAATTCAATTCACAGACTGAGCCCTCTCCATAGCTGGTAAGTCTTTATGCATATTGCAGCAAAGGCTTACCCGTAACATCTGAGGTCAGTGCTAGCCCCGATCATAGGTGCTAACCCGCAAGGTTAAATAGATGGCCGAGCATCGTCGTTCCCCATGACATCATCGGGTAGCTGCAATCCGTCGCCATGACAGCCTCAGCCTCAAAGACCCAAGGCTGCCTTGATTTAACCCCTTCATTACAATGTGCGATATGGCTGTAATATGGCAGTATATAATAGGATCGATTAGACAACCTAGGGTTTAAGAATACAGCCATACAGTGAGGAATACAGCCATACAGTGAGGGCCACTACCGCCATACAGTGAAGCATACAGCCATACAGTGAGGGACACTCCCCCCATACAGTGTGGAATACAGCCATACAGTGAGGAACACTACCTCCATACAGTGAAGAATACAGCCATACAGTGAGGAACACTACCACTATACAGTGAGGGACACTACCTCCATACAGTGATGAACACTACCATCATACAGTGTGGAATACAGCCATACAGTGAGGAACACTACCTCCATACAGTGAAGAATACAGCCATACAGTGAGGAAAACTACCGCCACACAGTGAGGAACACTATGGCCATACAGTGAGGTTCACTACCCCCAAACAGTGAGGGACACTACCCCCATACAGTGAGGGACACTACCCCCATAAAGTAAGGAACACTACCGCCATTCACTGAGGAACACTACCGCCATACAGTGATGAACACTACCATCATACAGTGTGGAATACAGCCATACAGTGATGAACACTACCATCATACAGTGTGGAATACAGCCATACTTGAGGAACACTACCCCCATACAGTGAGGAACACTACCTCCATACAGTGAAGAATACAGCCATACAGTGAGGAACACTACCGCCACACAGTGAGGAACACTACGGCCATACAGTGAGGTTCACTACCCCCATACAGTGAGGGACACTACCCCCATACAGTGAGGAACACTACCTCCATACAGTGAAGAATACAGCCATACAGTGAGGAACACTACCGCCAAACAGTGAGGAACACTACGGCCATGCAGTGAGGTTCACTACCCCCATACAGTGAGGGACACTACCCCCATACAGTGAGGAACACTACCTCCATACAGTGAAGAATACAGCCATACAGTGAGGAACACTACCGCCACACAGTGAGGAACACTACGGCCATACAGTGAGGTTCACTACCCCCATACAGTGAGGGACACTACCCCCATACAGTGAGGAATACTACCTCCATACAGTGAGGGACACTACCCCCATATAGTGAGGGACACTACCCCCATACATTGAGGGACACTACCCTCATACAGTGAGGGACACTACCCCCATACAGTGAAGAACACTACCTCCATACAGTGAGGGACACTATATCTATACAGTGAAGAATACAGCCATACAGTGAGGAACACGACCCCCATAAAGTGAGGAACACTACCCCCATACAGTGAGGGGCACAACCTTCATACAGTGAGGAACACTACCTTCATATAGTGAGGGACACTACTCCCATACAGTGAAGGACCCTACCCCCATACAGTGAGGAACACTACCCCCATACAGTGAGGAATACTACCCCCATACAGTGAGGAACACTACCGCCATACAGTGAGGAACACTACCGCCATACAGTGAGGAAAACTACCGCCATACAGTGAGGAACACTACCGCCATACAGTGAGGAACACTACCCCCATACAGTGAGAAACACTACCCCCATACAGTGAGGAACACTACCCCCATACAGTGAGGAACAGTACTGCCATGTTCCTTTCTTCTTCCTGGAGTTCTCTTCCCTATGTAACATGTTGTGTTTGTGGCCATTTTGCTAATAAAGGAGGGGGGGAATTTGAAACTCATTCAGACGAATCACCGTAAACTTCGGATGTGTGCCGAAGTTTTCCTGAAATTCTAAACGAATTTCGAATCGTTAGAATCGATTCGCCCACCTCTAGTCTGAATACTTTCCAGACCCTCTGTAACCTTAGCAGTCTCAAACAGTGACAACCATGTGATTTTAATAATAAACATTGAGAAATGCTCTATTTCTCCTGCATTGTGTGTTGTGGGAAAACGGAACACTTGCTGTAGGGATCATTCACAGAATACTGCTGATCCATGAGTCACTTTAAAGAACATTATATGATTAGCATTTTGTTAAGGGCCATTTTAGTTAACAGGAAGTCATACTGTATGTAACATATTAAGATACTAGAGTGGATTTGATGCAGGTAATATGAGACATTGCATTTCTTGTTTGTTGTTTTCGTAGTATTTTATGCCTCAAAGGACCTTCTCAGACGTCCTCTCATTTTGTCCTGAACTTGTGCTGTAGCCTCAGCGGGGACTTGATCTATAACAGAGAGATAATGGCTGCAGTTTAGCCACTTTTAATACAATCTTTGAATATTCATGAAATATTCTATTAAAGGCGCACGTACTAAGAGCTGAAGGTGGCAGGGTGTGTGTGTGAGCGGGGGGTGTAATAGTGTACTTAATTGGGTAAAGTTATTACACAAACTGCTTACAAATTCCTAAACTGTTTTCACAAACAGCAAATGTAATTTTGCTCCTGTCTGTGCAATGAAATTCTTTAGATTAGAAAAGAATAAAAAAATAGCAGTTACTAGTGGCCTCCTATATCTGCCGTTAATGTGATTTTAAAGGGCAATTAAAGGATATTGCCAGAGCAACCTCAGACGTCCACTCTTAATAGTTAAGCGAGTTCTAAATTCTGGCTTTGGTTGTATTACATGAAGATCACAATGCAGAATTACAATAATGCATTTAATAATTGTCATTGTGGTTGCAGAAGAAGCCTGTGCAAACTATGACCCCATAAAACTGTGCAATGAGCCAGAGAGCATATCTAATTTACTATTTACTGTTAATATATGTTTGTAATTATAATGTTATTTTACCCTTGGATTTAATACTGACCCCTAGGGGCTGTTTATTAATGTTATGCACTGCACTCAGGGTTGGAAGGAAGGGGTACCCTCCAATGAAGTTTGGAAAGGGGAGAATCTGCATAAGATATATAAAGTCAACCAGATTTAAAGGGGTTGTCCCATTTCACCAAATAAATATTATTGTTTGTATAATGAACAGTTATTTGTATATATGAACAGAATTTCCCAACATATTTTGAATTGTGGATAGAATGTTGTAAATACAGCTAGAAGAATAGTTCAGGAGAGTGAGATTCATTCAAGCCAGCTTCAAGAAGAAGACTAAAGCCCCTTCTACACTGGCGTTTTTCACGCGCAAGTTCTGCGCGTGCATTTGACACGCAGAACTCGCATTGCACTCTGTCCCATTGTATTCAATGGGTCTTTCTCCATTAGCGTTGTTTTTAACGCGCGTGCTTGCGTTCGTTTGCACGCGCGTCAAAATCGCAGCATGCTCTATTTTTGCGAGTCACGCGCAATTTTCACGCCCCATTCAAGTCTATGGAGATGCATCAAGAACGCATTGCACTCGCAATCATTGCAAGTGCAATGCGAGTGCAATGCGTTTTAAACGTAAGGGTTGCTAGGTGACCAGAATAACATTATTTCCCCTGCTCGCGATCGAGCATTTAATTAAAAAAACACAATGAAGAACAGTGAAGAATAGAATAAAATCATTGTACACAGTGAACACAGTGAACACCGGATCATTTAAGATAAAAACACAGTGCAGAACACAGTGCAGAATAGATTACAGATGTTCGGCACATCTGCTTACTTGTCGGAAGATACGCGCGGAACGTTGCGCCCAAAATAGCATGTGAAGAACAATATATATGTGTGTGAAGAACACATTGCAGATGTATTTAAACATCTGCAATGTGTTCTTCACACACATATATATTGTTCTTCACATGCTATTTTGTTCGCGCCGTTCCCCGCGTATCTCCCGACAAGTAAGCAGATGTGCCGAACATCTGTAATCTATTCTGCACTGTGTTCTGCACTGTGTTTTTATCTTAAATGATCCTGTGTTCACTGTGTTCACTGTGTACAATGATTTTATTCTATTCTTCACTGTTCTTCACATCTGCTAACTTGTCGGGAGATAATATACGCGCGGAACAGTGAAGAATAGATCGCAGATGTTTGCAATTTATCAGAAGACATTATTTTTCAATTAAATAACACATTTTAATCCCAAACCATGGTCCCTTTGAAAAATGCTCGAGTCTCCCATTGAATCGCGCGTGAAAAATGCGCCGAAAACGCAAAAAAACGCTAACAACACGCGCGTGAAAAACGCAAAAACGCTAATTACTCCAAGTAAAAATGGAACAAAAATGCAGCCAAAAACGTCAGTTTTTCACGCATTGCACCCTGACGTTAAACGCAACGCTAGTGTGGAAGAGGCCTGAGTCAAGGAAAAAGCAACAAAACCACCTCCACCTTACTCCAGGTCAGCCAGCCAGCCATGTAATCTAAGGTAAATGCCTTTTTATTGTATGGACGATTTCTGTCATCACTGCTTCAGTAAAGTAAGTTCTGATTTACCTTACCATCTTCTCATGTCTCTAGAACATGAAGGACCCTCTGAAACACCATCAGGGTGGGGAAACTTAGGCTTCATTCACACGACCGTAGGAAAAGTATATACAGGCGCAAATTTTGCGGTTGTACATATGTCCCCCAGGGCGGCAATGGGTGCAGAGATTGATAAATCTTGACAAATGTGGTGTTGCACATGGACTTGCAACTCTTTGCAATTGATGAGACTTTTCTGAAAAATGCCCTTCTTTTGACATCCATCTACAGTCTGGAACCATAGAAGTGATGAGTCCAAATTCTGTTTGGACCTTGATACTTGGCTTTAAAAATGCAGCTCTGGGATGCAGTCATCCTTTTTCCACTGCTCCAACCACTATTAGTGATACCAGGGGAGCGAGCAGCTCAATATATGTGCTCGTGTGCAGAGCATCCTGTAGGTACATGTGTTACATCTTATGGCACGGCTTTCAACTGGCATTTTTTAGAAGTATAAGTATAAGAACTGTTGCATTTTGGTTGCGTTTTCATTGAGGAGAGGTGATTTGCCTAATTACATTACTGTTACTAACGCATGTGTTAACATTATGTCAACATTGCATTTTGTAAACACAAATGTTAACAGTAATGTAATTAGGCAAATCATCTCTCCTCAGCTGTTGTAATGTGTTTCAAAACGCAATGAAAACAAACCAAAACGCAACATGTGACCTCACCCTCATGTTCATAAACAAACAGCAGTAGTTTCCAGGAAATGTCTCCATCAGATTGCAACACTTCCTTGTTTTCCCCAGTAACCAGATTTATATCCAATCAGGCATTTATGGAGCAGGCTTGGGTGCCAGCTTAGTCACCCTATGATCCATAGACTTGGCTGCAACATATTTGAGTGAATTTCCTTCCAGCTACTGTACATAAACCTTATGCTTCAATGCCAATAACCATATCCCTTCTTTATCCCGTGATCATCCAACATTGTACTAGAGCCTCCTTTTAATTGTACAGTTGTCCCCAACAAACGTATCCTATCGCTTTAGTATGTTATCACTTGTTTTATGTGATTCCAGCAACTCCTCGTAGGTGTATTTGTGTCAATTAATGAATCTAATTTTAAAGTTATTTGTATCACATGTGAAGTTTTTACCAAAGCATCGGTTCTTGAAGGTTGTAGGTTACATAATTAGGGATAAAGTTATCTTCCTTTTTAGGAGCTCAATAACATTTTTTGTCAAAGACATACCCCTAAATGTGGAGGTGTTTCTAATTCCAGACACAGAGCACACAGATGCTGCTTCAGAATATATGTAGTTGTGTTTTTCCAATCTTATAACTAATGGTTCCTAAGTGCCGATGTTACCTTTACTCCAGATAGCAGCCATTGTCATAAACTGATAAAGGGTTGTTAGTTGGGCATTGAAGCATTTAGCGTCCTTACATTTAGCTTGAAATTGCTGCTCAGACAAGTTACTACAATAAAAGGGTCTCTCAGCTGCATTGTAAGGTCACTGCTGGGGCAAATGTGGTAGTTTCAGAGGGAGCCCCTATTCCAAAACACCTTAGATAAAAAATGGAATAACCAAAACAGTGGACTGTTGGGACATCACTTCATACTTCTTTCTGACATGAAAACTATACATGTGACCTCACAGATATACATTTTTTATGTAGATATATATGTAATATAAGGGCAAGATCAACAGTTCAAAAGCAAAAACTGTTTGCATTACTTACAATGACAGGAGTATTGCAACAGTTCTATTGTTTTTAGATGTCTACTCAGCCACTTGTATGGTGTGTGTATGTATGTCCTTGACTACATCTATTCTATTGCTTTATGATTTTCAATGAGTCCTGAACAATGGAGGTCCTGCCCGTTCCCTCTTCTAGCCTCTTGCCAAAACTCCATCTTGCCATTTGCTATCGGGGGGTTGAAATGCCAAATCATGATTTTTCTATTAGTTATTTAATCATGAATAAAGTGCATTGTGTTAAAATGTGTGAAACACATAAACACTCCTTTAGGCCTGAAAAGAGGAATACAATTATGTATTGTAATGAAACCTCTCGGAGATCTCCAGAGCCTGTGTTCTATAGCACTCAGATATGCTTTCGGAGGGGTATAAACAATGCAAAAACCTATAATTGCAATGTCAGTCATGGTGTCTTTACAGCATACCAAGTACAAAATCATACCTCACATGATTTATTTTTGTGGATCTATGGCAATGAAACAGGAGAATGGGAATAAGCAGAGGACGAATGGAAAAAATATAGGTGTAGAGTGCCCTCTACTGAGCAAACAGAGATGCGTCAACCCCACCTGAATGTGAACGAACACCAGACCTGCATGGGCCTGAACGAGGCAAGATCAATCATTATTAGAAAAATATCATTTTTCACAAGACGCGTAGAAATACTAGGAGACAGATCAACATCCACCAGATATTGCTCCAGCGACTCCTTACATGTTAGACTTGATTAATAGCTCGATGGCTGCCACGTATATAATTCGCTGTAAATGATCTTTAATCGTGACAGGTTTTCATGTACAGAATACACTCTGAAAAAGAAAGAAACTGTCCCTTCAATTTTTTCTTATTGACACCCCCTAAAAATAAAACTAACCTGCTTAATAACCACATTATAGCGGTTGGCCACTTAACCTCATGTTTTTAGTCATTTGTGAAGGTGTGAGGGGCAGGATATCAGGTAATTTACCAATACAGGCGGTCCCCTACTTAAGGACACCCGACTTACAGACAACCCATAGTTACAGACGGACCCCTCTGCCCACTGTGACCTCTGGTGAAGCTCCCTGGATGCTTTACTATAGTCCTAGACTGCAACGATCAGCTGTAAGATGTCTGTAATGAAGCTTTATTGATAATTCTTGGTCCAATTACACCAAAAATTTGGAAACTCCAATTGTCACTGGGGCAAAAGAAAAAAAATTGTCTAGAACTTCCATTATAAAATATACAGTTTCGACTTACATACAAATGCAACTTAAGAACAAACCTCCAGACCCTATCTTGTATGTAACTCGGGGACTGCCTGTATACGTCTTTTAATAGTTCTGTACCAGTTTCTTGATATGGAAATCGAAGCCTCTTGTCCTTTACCTCATCAGCAAGAGATTTCTGTACATAAAATGTGTGCAAATGGAGGGTCATGTAATCTGTTTATGAACAACTACCCTGCAATTACCTTGATCTTTTATTCATGAATAATGTCATAAAGTCCTGGCAGGGTGATTGTTCACTTACAGAGATCACATGACCCTCTATCTGCAGCCATTTTATGGGCAGCAATGTTTTATCAATGCTGTTGTTTGTAACTTGTTCTAACCTGCTGAAGGCTTCTGTACACATCTGAAATGCGTTTTTTCTTTCAGAAGTAGCACCTGCTTTCCAAACATTTCGTGCACTTTTGGGCCCTAAATTCTGGACCCTGGCGTCTCTCCTCTCTGGACACCTGGGCTGCCCTTCTTACCGCCCTATATGCCTCAGCTTAAGACCAATATAAGGTGAACCTTATTCTTGGCTTTAATCATCTTATGGTCAAGTGCACTTGAAGCCTGCGCTATGTTTCTTCCTCCCCTATGTTTCTTCCTCCCCTATGCTATGCTAGGGGTAAAGGATCCAATGAGAAGTTATCACTACACTCCAGCTCTTCCTCTCTTCATCCATATGCGCCTTTTATTTGTAGGGTTAAAGCACACATCTGCTTTAGTTCAGCTTTGGGATAAAATACGTCACAGTTGAGGCCAGGGATAGGCCCAGAGATTATGTGTGGGAAAATGATGGCCTGTTGGGAGCAGGAGCATAGAGAGCTCATGGTGACGGTGATAAACAAAATATATATAAAAAAAAATATGCTGAAAATTCAGAGGTCCATTTGTGGTTACCTTTGAACAAGCACCTCCCCTATGGTCTGCTGAGACACTCAGACACAAAGGTGTCATTATATATCCAACTATTCCCAGGATCCTAGAGTCTTAAAGGGATTCATCCTTGGGATGCAACTTTCAAAACAAATAAACAACGTATTATACATCACAATAGAGTCTGTCTACTTTTGAAATAAAGAGGAACTTACAATCTACACAAGTAACCAAATCATAAAGAACACAAACACGTATAGCATGATCACAGCTGGCATTAATAAGGTGCATGCTATATAACACCATCTGCTCAGGTTTTGTACACCCAGGTAAGATACTGTACAGAGACTAAGGTTTGCAGGCCAGCAGGAGGAGAAAGCAGAGAAAGATACAAGCAGACAAACAGACAACTAGCTCTCTATTCACCCCTCAGCATGCTGGTACTAGGGCTTCTGCAGAAGTAGAAAGCCTGTTTATGGCCCAAATTGCCTGCATCTTTAATGAGTAATACCACTATTCAGTGGTGTAACTCTTTGCTACCAGGCCCCCAATTTTAATGTATTGTTTATAGTACTAGCCTTCTCATAAGAAAAGTACACCTTATGGACCCCCTAGGCCTCTCGGGCCCGATTACGACCACACCCTTTGCACCCAATCAAATTACGTCCCTCAACCTATTGTATCCTATGCTTCTAAACACTTCTAAAATTTAAGATGCTGCTCTAGAAAGCTGTGAAGATTTGAAAGCTGCTCTATATGTGTCACGGGTGCCCCCACAATCCATGTCTCGGATCGCAGGCACACCCCTGCCCCTGAAATAAGACTTACCTCTCCCGCTCCTGCTTCCATCCAGTCTGGTCCGCATGCCCGTCCCTGCTCCCTAGGGCGCGCGCACCAGCACTCTAGGATTTAAAGGGCCAGCGCATTGCTGATTGGTGCTGGCACTCGGGGGTTTCCTTAAAGGCCGGGCTGTTCCCAGATTGATCTTTGAGCACTATTGCCTAAGAGAAAGCTTCCCTTGTGTTCCTGTACCTGTTGTCCTGCCTGCTTTGCCTGTTTCCCTTTTGCGACCTTGGACCCAACCTCTGCATCTCTGCCGCCTGCCTTGACTTTGTGCCTGTTTCTGACCTTGAGCCTGGATTCCGATTCTGTACCGCAACCTCGGCTGCAACCGCGGGCTAGTTGCACCTGTGGATCGATCTGATGGCACCCCACTGCAACAAGACCATCCCGCTTTGCGGCAGGCTCTGGTGAAGACCAGGTGCCACTTAGATTCCAGGGGGTCCACTGATCCAGAACCTTGACAATATGTGACTTGGGGATATGATGATAGATCTCATTAAAGGTGCAAGAACTGTAAAGTGTTGGTTTAAAGAAGAGACTATTATTGAATGCCAGGACAGAAGCTATGTAGCACATCTTTCCTCTCACTAACAGAGGATTATTAGGAAGGTTTCCTTTCAATTGTATCTATGGGGCACATTTATTTACCCGTCTGGAGGAGTTCACCGAAAGTGCATTGTCCAACGCTAATTTATGCCGCGATTCACTAAGATTGTGCGCCCAATATCCTGCATGTGTCGCTTCCCCATTCAGGTCCGACAGAGTTCATCTTCTTCTTCCTGGTGCATGTAAGTGCTTGGTCTTGCCACACAATTTGAAAGTTAAATCCTGTGCTCTGTCCGAATCAGTTGGATTGTCCAATGGACTGCCCCCCGATTTCTGTTACATGAAAGCCAGCGCAGCTGTGTCACAATCAAATCGCGTGCGACACAATCCCCTGTTAAATACCTTTCACAGCAGTGCCAAACCCAAAAACCTCGGAAAATCCGACAAAAGTGAGTCCGCGGACCCTTAGTAAATAAGCCCATATGTGTCCTAATAGAAAATATAGACTGGGTAGAAGTGGAACAATAATCCCTTGAAAACTCTGCTAAAGGCAATGCTTTGACTAACCTGTACATGGCACTGCAGGGAGAACCATCTTTTTTGCATATTTATTACTAGTGAGTGTTGACTTTTGTCTTCCTACCATCTTCTTGCACCTTTCCGAGGAAAACAGTATTGATAATTTAAAGGGAACCTACCACCACAAATCTACTTATAAAGGTAGATTGGGTGGTAGGTGGATCAATGGGACGTGAGGATAGCCCTTTTAAGGGCTAATCCTCACGTCCCCGCACTTTTTTGTTAACTTTTATTAGACATATATTCAAATTTACTTATGCGGCTACTGGGGCGTGGAGTAGCCGCATCTGAGGTTACACGAGGCGGCTACTCCACGCCCTGGTAGCCTCTTTTCCCCTCCTACTCACCCATCTTCGGCGCGCAGCTCCTCGTGTAACCTCAGATGCGGCTACTCCACGCCCCAGTAGCCGCATAAGTAAATTTGAATATATGTCTAATAAAAGTTAACAAAAAAGTGTGGGGACGTGAGGATTAGCCCTTAAAAGGGCTATCCTCATGTCCCATTGAACCACCTACCACCCAATCTACCTTTATAGGTAGATTTGTGGTGGTAGGTTCCCTTTAATTTATAATTGGTTTAATTATTTATTATTCTACAAATTAAAAAGAACAACTTTCTCATTTTCACTCTTTATCTCTGTCTGATGCTATTAACTGATGTTATCACAGTGAAGAGACTTTCGTCACCAAGTGAAATTGTGAAATGTCATATCTGCTCTCTAGCGGAGACAGTGAAATGTTGGTGTATAAACGCAGACTGTAACCACAGAGAATAGGGGGATGGGGTAGTGAAACAGCCCTAAATAAAATTGTGCAGTGTCTGTAGCGAAAGCTTTCAGGGAACAAAGACAGCTCCAGTGGCATTCATCAGTAGGAGAACGTCAGCTCCATTACTAGGAATGATTGCAGGGGGAGCCAATAGATTGATTCCGACCTATCTATTTAGAACTTAACATTGAGATACTCAATCTGTTTATCAAATCCATTTCCAGCTCTGAACGTCGGCTATCGAGAAAACCAGTTTTATTTCCCCGCTGTGAAATCTTTTTCCAGCCTGCAAAACTATTTCTGCACTTGTTATACTTGCCGTTCTGCTTTCTGCAGCTAGATATTTTCCAGGATGAGAGAACAGCAAATCCTTCTGGGCAGTACGATATCAGAAGTGGCTCCTAATGGTAGCACTTGGTCAGTTAAAATGTTCTTAGTCTGAAGAACATATTAGGATGCTACAAGCTTATATTAGGATTGTTGAGAGGCTACCGATATCGCTGTGCTGACTTCACCTTTGCTTGGAGCATGTACAGTATGTTATATATTGCCCCTTATTAATACTGCAGTTATTATACTGCTCTTGGTCATTGGTCTTGGTAATGTCTGAAGCAATGAGGGTATATTGTAGACATATTCTTTGTACAAAATCCCACTGCTGAGGAAAAGATTACCCAGTTTGTAGCACATAGCACAAGACTGTATTTGTTATTTGCTGTGGATGGATTTCGATTAAAGGTGACATTTTCTGAAGTATGCTGGATGATATGGGTTTTCTCCCTGGATTTAAATAGGGGTCACTGAAACAGGAAGTGAAGATGTTGCTAGGCAACTGACACTCTTATTGAGAGTAGACATCGTAACTTATGATACGGATATAGTCACAGCAGTGGAGTTCATGAGCATTTTTTATAAGAAAACTTGTAGAAGTTGGGATTGATTCTTCAGGAGATACTTAGTGTAACACAAAGAACAAATCTCTTGAAGTTTATCTAATTGGAGATATGCAAGATGGACTTGAATCCATAAGGCTAATGTACTTATTGATAAATGTGTATTGATCTTCCCAGCATGCTGGCTGATTCTGTTATCTCACTCACCTGTAGAAGCAATCTCAAGTCACGTTGGTTTTCTGTTACTTTACTTTCCTGAGTAAGAAGCAAAGACTTCTATTAGCAGCCACAGATCGGTGGTTGTTTTATAACTGAAGGGAGTGGCCACTTTACACACTTTGTAATGTGTGTGTAAATGCTGGGGGGGAGGATATCAGGTAATTTACCAATATACATGTATTAACAGTTTTGCTCTGCTTTCTTGATATGTAAAGTGAAGCCTACTCTCTTTTATTTCATCAGCCAGATAGTCCTGTCCATAAAACGGTCGCAGATGGAGGGACATGTGATCACTAACTGACGATTTTTTCATGGAGATCACATGACCCTCCATCTGCAGCCATTTTATGGACAGGCATCTCTGGCTGATGAGGTAAAAGATAGAGGCTTCACCTTACATATATCAAGAAAGCAGAGCAGAACTATTATCAATTCATAAAATTAAAAAAATAAGACTATATATATATATATATATATATATATATATATATATATATATAGAAAACAGAAAGTCCAAAAGCAGCACCGGACAATCAGGGTGCAACAGCCGTAGGTCCCTGGGCTGGGGTCCGTCTTGATAATCAAAAAAGTAGGCAGCACTCCAAAGTAAGTAGAGAAGGGTGAGTCTTTATTCCAAGTGCACTTGGAATAAAGACTCACCCTTCTCTACTTACTTTGGAGTGCTGCCTACTTTTTTGATTATATATATATATATATATATATATATATATACCTTATATACTCGAGTATAAGCCTAGTTTTTCAGCACAAAAAATGTGCTGAAAAACCCAAACTCGGCTTATACTCGAGTCAAAAAAATAAATAAATCAAAACTTGCCTTTCTGGCTGCACGCGTAAATCTTCTGTGTGATCCATCCGGTATTGTTGTGCTGCACAAGGGGGAAGAGGGGGGCTATATACACTGGGGCAGGGGTTGGCAGGCTATATACACTGGGGGGCAGGGGCTGGCAGGCTATATACACTGGGGCAGGAGCTGGCAAGCTATATACACTGGGGCAGGGGCTGGCAAGCTATATACACTGGGGCAGGGGCTAGCAAGCTATATACACTGGGGCAGGGGCTGGCTGGCTATATACACTGGGGCAGGAGCTGGCAGGCTATATACACTGGGGCAGGGGCTGGCAGGCTATATACTGGAGAGGCTGTGACCAATGCATTTCCCACCCGCGGCTTATACTCGAGTCAATAGGTTTTCACAGTTTTTTTGTGGTAAAATTAGGGGCCTCGGCTTATACTCGGGTCTGCTTATACTCGAGTATATACGGTATATATATAAATACCACTAATCATTCTTTATCATCTTAATATTAGTGATGAGCTGGTCTGTTCAGGTTTGGGGTTCACAGAGTTCAGCTAAACTTTGAACAAAAGTTTAAAAGTTTATATCTGGTACTTGAACCCTCGGCTCTGTTCGCACATACCATATGCTGCAATACTACAGTATTCTGTAACTGGGTGCACTTTCATGTTTTTAATAACTTTTAAACTTTGATTATTATTTGGTCATTACTGGCTAGTTCTCAGTGACACTTCTTATTCTTTTAGGGGTTGAATGATAACTGCTCTACTGGATAATTTAACCTGAAAGTCTCCATGCTTGTACAACAACAGTGGTCAAAAATCCTTGGACTATTTTTATTTAATCTCAGATGATAAAGCTGTTTATTTTCCTCTCGAATTTTTGAGCAAGAAATGAAATCTTATCAGTCACTATAAATAAAACTAATAGTATGTAACTCCTTATGAAAATTGAAGTTTCATGACATCCTGGAAAGAATTGCCTTGGGCTTTCCCTGCTGAATAAAACTCATATAAATTCTGCTTTTGCTTTGTTTGAATGAAGATCCCTTGGTGCACCTCATGTCCTCTGATATATTATTCTGAATTCTCTATAAAAATATAGTTTATGTATCGTCATCTGATTAGGTGTTACTTTTTCTAGGATCATAGAAGATGTAAATTATCTTGACATAATCATGTGTTAATTTGCTGTTTCCAGTTAATTTTTGAGTTCTTTATTGTGTTTTGATAATTTGTATCATTTATCTGCTATTTTCTGTTTTATCCAGCTTCTAGATTGTTGGAGAACATTTTTCACTTCAAGGCGTATTTTCTTCTCTACTGTTCACGGCTGCATTGAAAATAGCCTTGAAGCTGCCATGCCTAGGTGGTCGGAGTTGGGTGGAAAGTGTAGCTCATTCTGTTATACTATTTGCAATTTGGACACATGGAACAAATTGAAATTTCTAGTTGCAGGACAAAACTGAATTAAAGTAAGAAAAAAGCTGTCAAAGAATCTCAGGTTATTAATCAAGTATCAATGCAGAGAATGGCTGCATGTGCAGTAACTAATACTAAAGCAAAGGTGAAAAGACTTTCTATAGACCACCAGTATTGCATCCAGTGATATCAATACTGAGGCCCTTGGATTCAGAGGAGGTGATACAGTAGGGAGAGTACGTGACAGCGAGCCAGTGAGGTCTCCACCATTCTCCCTGTACAGGTTTCCTCTCTGCATTACCCCTGTCAGAGGGGTTTGGCAGAACAGTATTAGACATCTGGCAGAGACGTTATGTCATATAGTAATGAGCCAAACTGCTGTCTGATATCACTTATACACTTGACTGGACAACCCTTCGAAGGTTCGGCAGGCCTGTCATCAAATACATTTTGACAAATAATCAAGCAAAGCATTTTGTTCACGCATCTTAATTAGGGCAGACACAGGGAAGCATTTTATCAAGTACTCTCTAAAAGATTTTGACAAAAATTGTATTGAGAATAATTGCAATCAAGTAGATGAAAATAATTCTTATGTTCAAAATATGGTAACAGCAGTTCAAAGCCAGGAATGAATTTCTATTAATAATACCATATTATTTCAAAGTCATCTGAGAGCGATCATCTCATTTTACCACATGAAAAGGATGACATGTAAATAACCAGAACTGAAGTTTTCATCACTTTCATTTTTAATGTAACTTTAAAGGCGCACATTTACCATTTAGTATTACTAGTAATTGTGTTGTTATAAAGATGTGTTTGGTGGGTGATTTGGCCATTTGATTATTGTCTACAGAGAGAAATGGCAATGGGTTGGTCAGTAAGGCCAGTGGGGTATTTAGAAATCCTCTAAAGAAGAAGAGATGAGACATTCCTAGTCCTGTTATCCACTTTGCCTCCCTACAATTTCTCATCTGAGCTCAGCTGTGCCCTACGGAAGATTTGTTATACAGGCGGTCCTTTACTTAAGGACACCCGACTTACAGACAACACCTAGTTACAAACGGAACTCTGGATGTTGATAATTTACTGTACTTTTGCCTTAGGCTACAAAAAACAGCTGTAACATTTATCAGATGTGTCTGTAATGAAGCTTTAATGTTAAACCTGGTTCTTGTGACAACCCAACATTTTCAAAATCCAATTGTCACAGAGACCAAAACAATTTTGGCTCGGGTTACAATCATAAAATATACAGTTCCGACTTACATACAAATTCAATTTAAGAACAAACCTACAGAATCTTGTATGTAACCTGGGCACTTCCTGTATACATATAAGGCTGTACAATGTAATGCACATCCTCCAAACTTATGGCTGCTACCACTATTATTATGCTGCTGACCTGCCAGGAGATAGTAACAGAAAATATTACTTATCAATAATAGTAAATTAAAAACAATGCAAGTGTAAATTGTTATGTCAGTTAGTGAGGAGTTTTCCATTACGGACAAATGACAGCCCACATCTATCACTTATACCAAAGTTTGTATTTGAAAAGAAAATGAGCAAAGTTTGTACTTCAGTCAACTGAAACAGGCCCTTTAATTTGTTCACCAAATTTTGCATTTTTATTACCCACAGTACTAGGACAATTACATGCTTAAAATATAGCTTAATTGAAAAAATTGAAGATTTTATTGTACAAACATGCAGTGTATTCTGATGTATGCAGATTAACTTTCTAATAGAGACAATGATGATAATGACTACACAGGCTAAGTGCTTTCCAGAACAATTTATAGTGCAATCTAATCCTGGCAGGCATGCGGTAGCGTGCTAGAGTGTAACTCCAGCTAGGAGCTGGCTGAATGCAAATGGCCAGGCCAAACCTGACAGGCACAATATTTACATTACCCCAGAACATCCCTGCACCCCTGTGACTTCACATAATGACTCTCAAAATATCAACTATTAAAAAGCACAAGCCAAGCTGTAATCTCAGCTGACAATCTTTCTAAAGCACTGCCTCTTACATACAATAATCAAACTCCTGCAATATTATGAAGGCCCCATGCACACGACCAACAAAATGGAGGTCTATGGCACCCGGTCATAGTGTGGTGACCAGGCCAGTCAGCTGCACTGCATAATACAAGACATTTCCTATATGTTGCTGTTTTTAAGACACAGCCAATCGGTTTTCTATGGAGAGGGTAAGGAGCACTCCTCCCTCCTTCACCCGACTGTATGCTTGCCCGGCCTGTAGCATACATTTGTGTGCATGAGGTCTAATATAATACTGCAACAATACATGCAAGAAAACTGCTTTAATATTGCCTACTGTCTCTATGTACAACAATATCACTTATGTAAAATTAGCAGGAAGTACATCACTTTACTCAAATACACACAAAAATACTATTATCCTACCCCTATGTATTCAAATATAGCTGGATATATTTAATAAAAATGTAACTATGCTTACAATCAGAATAGCATGGGCTTTTAAAACCTGTCACCAGCTAAAAGTGACATTCCCGGTGACAGGTTTGCTTTAAATACCAAAATATTACTTATACGGAAATATAACTATACACCATACTCACACAAATATTTTAATAATATAGATAATAGAGATAATGATGACTATGTCCACTGGTCAGAGCGCTGTACATGAGGTCTATTCAGCATGAACACAATCGGAAGAACAGAACATACAATTCTGATTTGCTTTGTAACATTATTAACATTTGCTGATATTGGAATGGTATGATTCATTGCTATCTAAAAGCTCATGAAACCTGTAAATAGTTTACCTTAGTCAATCAGAAACAAAATTTACAGTACAAAATAAATTGGAGCATATAAATATAATTTCTTCTTACACTATATTAGTTCTGGGGAATAGCATCAGTATAAATCAAACTAGCACTATGCAGAATTGTATGAAGCTACTTATTTACAACAAAATAGCAAGGGGCTACATAGAAAACATGGAACCCCATTGCTAATGTCAGTCATTTTCGTGAGTGTTATATGAAAAAAAATTACATTTTGCTCATTTATTTGCATTGTTTGATCAATAAAGTGTAGAGAGCACTGAGAGGACTGCATTTTTGCAGCGCGATACGGCAAGAGGCTTCTTAATGTACCGGGCAAGGTGCTGTACAGCGTTTATCCTAGCCCGGGCCCTGCCTGGCATAGAAATAAACTCAGCTGGCGACTTTTCACATGTGAAAAGTCACCAGCAGCAGCGAGTGCACAGACCCGGGGACAGTAACGTCCTGCACCAGCCCACTCCCGGCTGTGCGCTTGGCCGGCCGTGCCCCCCCCTCGCACCCACTGGTGGCAGAAAGGACAAAATAATCGCAAGTGCTAGCGCAGAGGCCCTGATAAATATGCCCCACTCTCTCTATATACAATATAACTACTTTAATAATGTCTCTATGTACAATGCAATATTACCATTATGTAAAGTAATTTAACTATTCAAATACTCACTGAGAAGCTGGCTACTTACAAAAGTTTTAGAATGGCTTAGGAGCACTGTTACCCATCATCAAAGATTTATCAAAGTAGCTTTGGCCCTATGAAGGAATGATAAACCAGGGATACTTATTCATAGATCCAGTCACTATGACTGTGGTAATCTTCTTATATTTGTTATCCATGGCCTCCCTCCTACCAAATAGTTTAAAATTATTCTAATGAGCCAGAAGTGCTATGGATGGCATTATCAGAGCTCCTCTGTGCTGTATCTTTACATGCGATGCAGGCTGTGTTATAATAACATGGGATAAATTGTTATAGTCCTCTTAGAACAACACACAATGGATTACGGGTTTTCTCTGTGGGATTTCCCCAAAAGTTATATTGATCTCCAATACACCGGATGAGGACACATGGAGACCTGACTGCAGGAACTCCAGAATAATTCTCCTTTATCTGTCCTGTTCTTTGAAACCTGATAAAATCTAAATTTAGTGGCTAAAGGGTCCTCTATTCTATTTGCAAGTCCCTACAATGGGATCCTCCACCAGCCCCCAACCAATGAGGCATCTACAACCTAGCCTGATGTTGTTTGTGGGAAAACCCATTTTAACTGTTTCCTCCTATCGGCCCCTATAGTGTTCCTATTATTTATATCATAGAGTCTCTGAAGTTCGCTGCTTTAAGAAACAATCGATAAGAGAGCATGCTCTCCAAAATGTTCAGCAAAATATCAAAGAAAATAAAGGTTATTGGATGGACGGTACTCTCACCACTTAAACCACGGACAGGAACAGAGGAACACCCACACTGATGCCAAAAAGAATACAAATAGATGAATAGCATAGGTCACCAGGGTATATGATTAAAATGATAAACTACAGATGATCACAAACAGAGTCATTCAAAGTAAGCATCTTATAAAAATTATTTCAATAGGATGCCAAACACTTACACAAGTCAGTAATTTTGCCTACTTCCCCCAGAATTAAGTAAATTGACTTAAACATTATATAACATTATTAAAGCTGATTGCTCAGATACTTTGTGGTCCTCACTGCATAGACAGGGCAGAGATGCTGACTGCTACTCCACTAACAACTTCACACTAGAGAAAAAGTAGCAAAACCCACTCACACCACCATCCCCTGCCAATGTGACATCAGTTTTACCATACTAGAGGCCAAGGATGTAGTAATGAAACAATGGAAAATTTGGAAGTATTAAAGAAATATTGTCAATGTTCATTGTTTGAAGTTCTTCAAAATGTCGAACCAGGGCAAAGACGTCTGCCTGCAATAAACATGCAAGAGCCAACAGAGTCTGTTTACATGCAAATGAAGCTTTTTACACCTGACAGGTAGGTTCATTCTGAACACAGGATGATAGGTTTATATGCTAATCATGTGAGGAGGTTTTCTTGAGTTTTGGAGGGAAAATCAAACAAAGAATATAGTTTATAGTTTAGGAACATAATTCCAAATATCATGGACATAATCTATACATATGACCACTTACTACCAGGGTAGGGTAAGGGGGTCAGCTCTTTCACCCTTGTCATTTTTAGGGCGTGCCCATCATGGACTCCCCAGAATTGCATAGCAGCCTCAATCCTTGGTAAACCACCATCAAGTTTAGTAGTAAATTGGCGCTCGACATAGTAGGGGATAAATTTAGCATAAATACAACATGTGGGAAATATGGGGGGTGGAGTTTATATGGTGAATTGACAGGCTTCCTAGTGTAGGTGCACCCCTGCCATGACCTGAGAGTGGGGTTACGGCACTTTATTATATTTTTGCTATCACTTTTCATAACCTCTGCCTTAGGTACTGGATCATAAATACCTATTTGCAAATGGTTTCCGGAACTGAGGGATTTGTTTGCTATCTGTCCATGACGTTCAAGGGCGAACCCTATGACTTTTCGATCTTTCACAGGGTTTAACATATTTTGCCATTAGAGAGGAAGTTTTCCAGGAATTGACTGATGTGAGTTCTTCTTTAATTCTGCTCGTAGATAATATGAGTCTTTTGGGTGATACAATTTCTGCAGCTCCAAGGACCAATGCTACTGACTGCATAGCAGAATAAATAATTTCATGTAGATAAGGGAGAAATAAATGACATTCTAGTCTTGATGCTTCTTCATTTTAACTTTGTATCTAATTTCACCATAAAATGGCATAAACTATTCAGCATGATTGTGACAAGTGACTCTAGTGCTAAAGAAGCCGAGATCGTGTTGGGATTAGACGTAAAAATCCATATAACTAAAGAGGCCTTTTATTTTTGTGGCTGGCAACGTTAATTAATCTGGCCTAACCTGTATTTGATGAGCATTTATTGTGCTTTATTAATTTATGGCTTGAACTTTTGCTATATCCTCTTAGTGCTGATAATCTTCTTTCCACTCTCTTCCCAGTACCAGAGGGATTGGAGGCTAATATTAAACTTGTACAATGGGGAGCAAATTGACTTTCTGCAGCACTTATAATCCACGATAGCTCTTCCTAAAATTTAGATATAACATAATCTTATAAGCTTAATTATAAAGGAAACCCAAGTAGATTATGCTTGGGGAGGCGGGTGCACATTCCTCTGCCAAACGTATTCTATTCAGACTACATATATCCTCCACTAGGATGTTTGTGCTGCAGTCTTCAAACACTCCTTTAGCATCTCACGGCTTTGAACCATTTTTTGGTGGTCAAAAAGATAACTAGAGAAGCACCCAAGGGACACAGGTTCTAAATTTAAATTGGGTAAACCACAACAGGGGCAATGATGAGCTGTGTTTCCACTCTTTCAAAAGCTGACTTGATTATCTCTAATGAAATTCTTCCATATAACAATTTTTTAAAACCCTTTTCAGCACTATTAAAACACAGAGGGGCAGATTTACTTACTTGGTCCATTCGCGATCGAGTGGCGGGTTCTCCAACGCTGATTCGGGTCTTCCGGCGATTCACTAAGGTAGTGCGCCCAATTTCCACAAGGTGTCGCTGCTGCGCTGAAGTCCGCTGAGGTCCGCCGGAGTTCACCAACCTAGGCTGGGTGCAAGTAAGTGCGTGTCAAGCGACACATTTTTTTTTTTTTAAATACGGCAATTTTTCCAAATCCGTCGGGTTTTCTGATGGCCACGACCCCGATTTCTGTCACGTGCATGCCGGTGCTGATGCGCCACAATCCGATCGTGTGCGCCAAAAACCTGGGGCAATTCAGGGAAAACCGGTAATGTTCGGGAAACACGTCATAAAAACGCGATTCGGGCCCTTAGTAAATGACCCCCCAGATTCTTGAATGTAAGAAGCCAAGATGCACTTGGACCACTCTTGAATGCTGTAGATGTAGCTTTCGACTTATTTCGCTTCATGGACTTCAGGTACCCTATAAAAAAACAAAATGCTTATTGCTTAATATGATATCACTTTGGAGAATAAGAAAGATGGAAAATTACAAAGGTATCATGCACTCGGTTGTATTACATGTACAAACAGTGCAGAGCTGGAAGTGAACTAAAGCCTAACTTTTTGAATATCTATAACAAAGAATGTATCTAGCATAGACCTGGTAAATTCCCCTGCCTCCTCTCCTTCTTGAGCTTTACAGTATTAAGCACAGTGAATGAACACTCTGTATCTATTCAGCCGTTCATTAAAAACAATAGTATGCTGTCCACCTCCAATACAGAACACAATATGAAATTGTCAAGCCTTTTCCCGTATGCTATCATATCATCTCATCCCGAGACTTGTCATAGTGTAATACGCAGTCATTACAGACTGCACAGCTCCAGTAACTGACTGCACCAAACAAACTGCATACCTTCTTTTTCCGGTCGTCTTTTAAGTCAAAATGACCATTAACTGCAATCTATAGTGATACCATTTTCTATCTGATATACTCATTTGTCAGAAGAATCACCCTGGTGCTTGGATACTGATGACAAAACAGTTTTGTAGATTCCACTGGAACAAATTCAAGTTTTATGTCTGCTACTCCGCAAAAGGAGTAATTGTATCCCTGGTCCATCGCCTCTGTCAGTGCCTTATCTTTTCTGATATAAAGTAAAAAATAGCCCATGAGAATAGTAAAATTGTATGATGCAAGTCTGGTGTCACAAAGAATATGACCCCATTATAAATATGAATACATAATATACATGTCAAATCATAAATCCAAGGCAACTTTATTTATTTTAATTCTTTACTGGGTCTGGATTATGGCTATTTTTCATTAGATATTTAGACTGTTTATAATTTTGTGTACATGATGAAATACATATATACAGTTATTAAAGTTTGAATCTAACTTACACATTGCATGCAGTTTAATGGGTTGGTTGTTTTTAATGAGATTGGTGCCGCTTCCCCCCCCCCCATACCAGATACTGGTGGTGCATGAACATAGTATTTATTTTCTCTCTCGATTCTGAATTGCCTTTTTGGTAATTTGATGTGCACCTTTCTTGCACTTTCCTGATTACTGACCTTTTTACACCACTTATATAGCATTTTATCGAGCTGTAGGTTGTATTTTAGACATAGGTATCATGGTTGCATGTTTTGTCACTAAAGGGGAGATTAGATTGTGTTTATTCTCACTTGTCCTTGTAGATCACACACAAGATTTAGTGAGTGATTATGTGTTTTAAATGTTTTTAACATATACTCTATGAATATTTTAGATAACATTGGAGTTAAGAGTATTTGCCCATTCTTTCCACAAGTCCTTGTTTTTTTCTCTTCATATGATTGCAAACATTAACAGTTATGAAGCCAGACATGTGGCTGGGTAGACTGAAGAGAAAAGTACCAATTATTTATATTCCAAAGTACGTATTATATCTGCTCCGGGCGACATATTTTCAAACATATTCATTTCCAAATAATTTTCTACTTTTTTAATCCTCTGTTTTTGTTTATCAGTTGTTTCCACATGGAACCTCTGAGACCTTTTAAAGAGCAGCCATTTTATCCTCTAACAAAGCGACAAAGTTTCAGAATAATTAATTGCTGAAAATAATGTCACTGTACCTGCTTAAAGAAATGTCACAGAAATTTTCCTGCAAGAATTATGTATCTGTATTACAATACCAATTTCTGCATTACTGAAATTCACCTGTCTTCTTTAGCTTATATTTACTTATTTAGCAAAAGTGGTTGATGCAATCAATGTTCTATTGTTGATCATCACTCAGCTGCCCTAACAACAGGCAATGCGCCCTTAATCCATTCACTCCCATCCATGATCCTGGGATAGAAGGGTTTGTTTGGAGTCTTCCAGTGCTACCTGTTGTAATATTGATCTAAAGTTTCTCACAGTGTGTTAACCACCACTGGAATACATTTAGTCATAAGAAAAGGGTGTTTGGGAGTAGAGACAGACATCTTTTTCTAGGCCAGGCAGAGACCCAGAATCTGTGGCATCAATTCTGGCCACCTCTGTCCATCACGGAGACGTGAGATTGTGCTCACACAGAGCAGATCAGTTAATTTCCTCCGTGCAGACACAGGACAGAAGCATTTTCTGGGAGCAGAAAATAAGATGGAAGAGGAGTTACTGAGAACTAAAGTATTAAGGGACTTGTCATTTCCAGTGGTGGCCATCTTGGTTATAACTTTACCTACTTTAGAGAGGCCATAAAATTTTGTGAATCATTAAATTAAACTATTTAAGCTCCATTTTGTAACTAATGAGATTGAGTTTTGTTATATGCATTCATTTATAGCATCATGGGTTTTTGCATCAGACGTTCATATTCCTGGAATACCCCTTTAAAAATTTCCAACACCTGGACAATATAGAGTTTCTGTTGACCCCTCACCAAACACAGGGGAATTTACAGTGTGTGGGAGTCTTAGATTGCATTTTACAGAGGGTGCCTTATGTCTTAACGCTGTTTTGTAGTGGGATACAATAAGGCTCTCTGTATCGGGGGTGTTATCAAGGCTAACATCATTTTTTCTATGTTATTATGAATACAAAACCAGTCAGGGTTTTATTTGTTAAAAATGATGTTAACCCCTTTGTGTCTAAGCCATTTTAGACCTTTAGCACCAGGCCCGATTTTTAAAATTTGCCCTGTGTCATTATACACTCACCGGCCACTTTATTAGGTACACCATGCTAGTAACGGGTTGGACCCCCTTTCGCCTTCAGAACTGCCTCAATTCTTCGTGGCATAGATTCAACAAGGTGCTGGAAGCATTCCTCAGAGATTTTGGTCCATATTGACATGATGGCATCACACAGTTGCTACAGATTTGTCGGCTGCACATCCATGATGCGAATCTCCCGTTCCACCACATCCCAAAAATGCTCTATTGGATTGAGATCTGGTGACATTTGAGTACAGTGAACTCATTGTCATGTTCAAGAAACCAGTCTGAGATGATTCCAGCTTTATGACACGGCGCATTATCCTGCTGAAAGTAGCCATCAGATGTTGGGTACATTGTGGTCATAAAGGGATGGACATGGTCAGCAACAATACTCAGGTAGGCTGTGGCGTTGCAACGATGCTCAATTGGTACCAAGGGGCCCAAAGAGTGCCAAGAAAATATTCCCCACGCCATGACACCACCAGCCTGAACCGTTGATACAAGGCAGGATGGATCCATGCTTTTATGTTGTTGACGCCAAATTCTGACCCTACCATCCAAATGTCGCAGCACAAATCAAGACTCATCAGACCAGGCAACGTTTTTCCAATCTTCTACTGTCCAATTTCGATGAGCTTATGCAAATTGTAGCCTCAGTTTCCTGTTCTTAGCTGAAAGGAGTGGCACCCGGTGTGGTCTTCTGCTGCTGTAGCCCATCTGATTTAAAGTTCGATGTACTGTGCGTTCAGAGATGCTCTTCTGCCTACCTTGGTTGTAACGGGTGGCGATTTGAGTCACTGTTGAGTTTCTATCAGCTCAAACCAGTCTGCCCATTCTCCTCTGACCTCTGGCATCAACAAGGCATTTCCGTCCACAGAACTGCCGCTCACTGGATGCTTTTTCTTTTTCGGACCATTCTCTGTAAACCCTAGAGATGGTTGTGCGTGAAAATCCCAGTAGATAAGCAGTTTCTGAAATACTCAGACCAGCCCTTCTGGCACCAACAACCATGCCACGTTCAAAGGCACTCAAATCACCTTTCTTACCCATACTGATGCTCGGTTTGAACTGCAGGAGATTGTCTTGACCATGTCTACATGCCTAAATGCACTGAGTTGCTGCCATGTGATTGGCTGATTAGAAATTATGTGTTAACGAGCAGTTGGACAGGTGTACCTAATAAAGTGGCCGGTGAGTGTAGGTGGTTATAACTTTGTGACGCTTTAACTTAACCAGGGGATTTTGAGATTGTTTTCCCATCACACATTGTAATTCAAAGTAATAGAAAAATTTTTGATGATATATTTTGTGTTTAGGCAAAAATTTCTTAAAATTATTCATTTTTTAAAGTTCAAAATGTTCTGCTTTTCAGGCAGATAGTCATAGCACCCAAGTAACTTTACAACTAACATTTCCGGAATGTCTGCTTTCTATTGGCATAGCGTTTTATGCATCCTCTCTCTTTTCTAGGTTGTTAGGAGGTTCAGAATTTTGGGGGCATTTTTTCTCATTTTTATGAAAATCGCCAAAACCCTTATTCAGAGGCAGCTGCTCAGCTTTAACTGACTTTGAGAGGCCTAAACAGCAGTAAAACCCCATAAATTATGCCATTTTAGAAACTACACCCCTCAATGTGTAAAAAAATCAACTTTAAGAAGTGTGTTAACCCTTTAGATGCTTCAAATGGGTTAAAACAATATGGAGGTGTAATTTACAAGCTGTTATTTTTTTAGACAATATATTAATTTTGGCCAAAAATTAAACCGTTACAAAGTATTAAATGACAAAAAACACCACAAAGTTTGATACCCAAATTCTCCCGAGTATGAGGATGCCCCATATGTGGTGGTGACTGCTGTATGGGTGGATGGCCGGGCATAGAAGGGAAGCTGCGCCATTCGGAGCAGATCTGCAATGTCACATTTTACAGGCTATAAAATGTTTTGTAATTTGGACATATGGGAGATTATTTTTTTTTGTGGATGAGATCCACTTTTCAGGTACATCATTTATTAACTTGTTTTGCGGAATATAGAACTCATTTTGTGAGAAATTTGCTTGTTTTTGTATCGCCATGTAACAATGGGCAGAACATTTATATTTTTTTGTTTACAGAGCTGGTTTAGAGCTTATTTTTTGCAGGACAAGCTGTACTTTTTCTTGGTATTATGTCCGGGTAAATGTTACTTTTTAATTACTTTTTATGCGCTTTTTATGAGGTCAGATGTGAAAATTTCATAATTTTTGCTAGGTTTTTTTGTGTTTTTTTTACGCCGTTCACCATACGGGTTCAGTGATAATTTTATTTTATTGTACGGGTTGTAACGGACGTTGTGATGCCCAATATGTTGTGGTTTTTTTGGTGATTTTCACTTTTTTATGTTTTGTTGGATTATTGCATGGGATGGGACTTCAAGGGACTTCTATTCTTTTTTAATAATTTTTTTTAAATTGCACTTTTTTAAAACTTTTTTTTACTGTTTTATTTTGTCCCAGGGTGGGACATGAACAAGTGATCATTTAATCACTTGTTCATTGTAATATACTGCAATACTAATGTATTGCAGCATATTACATAGTCAGCCTATGCATTCTAAGCACGATCCTAACAGGCTTTTAGTCAAGGCAACCCTGGGGTCCTTGTCGGGCTTCATGTCAACAATCGGTAATAGCCAGGATCTCCGATAGTTGCGATCCTGGCTGTTACTGCGGGATCCCGGCTACCGCGTACCGCCGGGATCCCGCGGTGATCGCACGGGCTCAGCTTCTGAGCCCAGGTGATCGCCATGACGTGATACTACGTCAAGGTGCAGGAACGACCCACATCCTATGATGTAGTATCACGTCATGGTGCAGAAAGGGGTTAATGTAAGCTACATTTTACCACACTCATATCTACATCCATACACCCTTCCATTCTTTCTCTCATAAATAGATGGGGTGTCAGGTGTTGTTCCCCCCACTGATCTGATATTATGGACCATTCTTTACGGCTAGGTTATTAAAAATTATAGCCCAGAAAACTGTTTCCATAATTGTGTCTATCCTACCCCATCATTCTACATGCCATGTTTTCTGCTCTTGTAAAGCCAGTCAAGAAGGTCAAGAAACATTTGAGCTAGTCCTCTATCTGTCCAATAATACTATCACATTGTATTTTAGATCAAAAAGCTTCAGTCTACAAGCCCATATTTACTTATACATTCCATGTAACTTCTATGGCTTGAGAAAGCCAACCAGAAACTTGTTGAAGCCCATAAAGTCGTAAAAATACTTACAGAACAGATATTGTCTGCTGGTTCTGTAGAAATGCATTTTTATAACATTCCTTGTTTTTGCGTTTTGTATACATTAAAAGGGTGAATCATCTAACATTGTGTACAAGCTCAAGCAAGCATTGTTAGAACAGCTGCTTGTAGCTCCAAGGGCACTGCCAGACCTTGTTAGGCTCTTTTTTTTATCTCAGCCTCTGAACAAGTCTCCTAATGGCATGAACTAAATTGATCATTATGTACTCATACAATCAAGAGAAAGAGGAAAAAATCTGATTAACTGGAGAATCTGCTGATTGAATTGAAACACATTTAATATTAAGGAGAACATGAAAATTGATCTGATTATTTTAACTAGCTCTATTTTCACTTCACTTCACGTAGTTTTGTAAACAAAGAAAACAATAGAAAATGTAATCTTGTTCACGACTAAAAATGTAACCAACAAACAAATTATCGATTTGTTAGAATTGTTCCAAAATATTAAAAAAAGGAAATTTCCTATAATTTCATTGAGCCTTTCTGGCACTTAAATACAGGTAAGTATCTTATGGAGGTACAATAAATATAGAGAGAGTAGGCAATCAAATGTAGCCAGGTAGCTCCAGATATTAAGAATGATAACAAGAACCCAAATTATTAAGAACAATACTCCTTATGCTTTCTGAGATATACAGTACCGTATTTTCCGGACTATAAGGCGCACTTAAAAGCCTTGGATTTCCTTGGAAATCCAAAGTGCGCCTTATAGTCCGGTGCGCCCTATATGAGGGCAGCGGACTCTACTTACATAGGTCCCCGCTACCGGAGACAGCAGATCTCCAGCGGGAACTGCAGACCACGCGGCACGAACAGCTTCTGCCGCGTGGCCTGCAGTTCCCGCTGGAGATCTGCTGTCTCCGGTAGCGGGGACCTATGTAAGTATGCTATTCTCCACCTCCCCCTCACCTTCCTTGCTCACCTTCCCCGCGTTCCGCGTCTCTTCTCGGCGTCGCGTCCCGTCGGGTCTCCGGTCCGCCCCCGGACCTCCGCCATGCCCCCGACCCTGCGCCTTAAAGTCCGATGCGCCTTATATATGGAATTATTACATATATAAGGCGCATCGGACTGTTGCGCCTTATATTCTGGTGCGCCTAATGGCCTGGAAAATACGGTACTCTATATGAAGAACTGCCTTATAAAACAAACCAAAATAGGAAAGAAAAGGAATGTTGCTGGGATTCCATGAAAGAGAAGGATAATATTATCAACTGTAATTTTTCTCCCCCCACTCCAAATTAAGGAATACATTGAAGAGTCAACTGCATTTGACAAACTCAGTACATGAAAACATATTGCAAAATTAAGAACTATTTCTCCGTACTCTTGTCATGGGGCTACACTGTGTAAACCAGTAGCTGTACCTGTAGTAGCTGTCATAGCACTGCATGAGGATAACTAGCTTCCTACAAAGTCACCAGAGGGACATGCATTGCCTGGGTGACTGGTGTAAGTCATAGGCTGAGGCATATTACGGTATAAGGGTGTGTATGATTTCAGAATTTTGGAGGGTAAGGGTTAAAAAGCACAAATATATAGTATGGGGACCGTAGTTATGCTCATCACCCTCCAGTGCTAATGCATGTGGGTTGATTTGACAAGATAGCTGCGTATTGGATTAATGTTCCTCTCCATCTTGTTCTAGATAATACAGACATACAGCGCTGCGGATGCGCTCATAATAGTATTCATAAATTTATGCAGCACCACCGAGACTCTGCAGGAGAAGTCATCATTACGCTGCAAAGAGAATTGAAGAAACACAACACTTGAATTCCCAGCTCTGCTGAAAAGATTTGGAAGTTGCCCTCCTGTAATGGGATATTACACACACCACATTTTTCCAGAATTGAGTTTTAAATATTACTAACTAGACGCTAAGCATGGACAACACTGGCAAGTACGAAATGTATTTTCTAAGTGGCATGCCTGAATAATTCAGAACATTTAGCAGAAATTACAGCCCCATCTAACAACTGTAAAATGTGAATTACTTGGAAGTTGATGCACTTGTAGAGTTAAATTGAACACTGTATAAAGTAGAAGACCGTACAACTTTTATTCTGGCATTAAACTTAATATACTTTCCTTGTGCTGTGGAATTTATGAACTCATTTAGTTACAGAGAGGACTTACCAAATCTTTTGAGGATCTATCTATATGGATGTTTATATAAAATGTAGTGGGGAACAAAATATACTTATTGTATCTGCATTCCTTACTTCTGGGTATTTTTAGCTGCAATGTGGAAGGGGAACTAAAAAGGCAAATATGTAGCAAATATGTTCTCTATTATCCCATTGCAGAAGGAGCAGGTTTCTACTTAAATAGGTATTCCCACAAAGACAAGTTTCTTATATGTACTCAGCATAACAAAATAACACATTCTCTTATTCACTGTTATTAACATAAATACAGCATTTCATTGATATAATTCCAACCTGGTGCACACAATTTTGGTTATCCCTGGATAATACTGTAAATCTTCTGACTAAGGTCAGATTCTTATGAATACCAGCTACAGGAAAGAAATGCATTGGTGACTGTGTGTTTATTGATTAGGTGAGTAAGCAGAGCTGAGAGTCATTGGGGCACATTTACTTACCCGGCCCATTCGCGATCCAGCGGCGCGTTCTCTGCACAGGATTCGGGTCCGGCTGGGATTTAAGATGGTAGTTCCTCCGCCGTCCACCAGATGGCGCTGCAGCGCCGAAAATAATCTTAACGCCCCGGAATGCACCATCCCATAGAAGGTGAAGGTGAGCGCTCCCCAAGCGACACATTTCGGTTTTTAAATGCGGCGGTTTTTCCGAATACGTCGGGTTTTCGTTCGGCCACGCCCCCCCCGATTTCTGTCGCGCGCATGCCGGCCCCGATGCGCCACAATCCGATCGCGTGCGCCAAAAACCCGGGGCAATTCATGTACAAGCAGCGCAAATCGGAAATATTCGGGTAACACGTCGGGAAAACGCGAATCGGGCCCTTAGTAAATGACCCCCATTGTGTTTTATATGTTTCAATAAGTTTGTGTCTGATAGTAGTACAAAGTTCAGAAGCTCAATAAAAGTGTAGATAAACCATATCCCTGATAATCTATAAGCACATTATCAGCCCACAGCATCTCACACAGCACTAGAGGGATCATGATGTGACTGCTTAGAGAGTCCCTGTCCTAACTGTGGAATCTTACACTGACCATCACTAAATGATAGGAGCGAAAACAGCATTAAAACTGAGTCACACTGCCATATGTGGGACATATATATGGCCTACATATATACGCCGTAAATACGTCCCACATAGATGTCAATGGGCGCACAATGCCGTACGGGTGTGTTATGGTGCCCCACATGTGCGGCACCATACCTTTCTGGATTGCAAAACCCCTTTAAAGAAAATCTTCCGTCAAAATTAAGCATGACAAACCAGGGACATAGATCCAGGCACTTTGACAGTGGTAATCTTTTTATATTTGTTATCAATGGACTCCTTTCTTCTAAAATCAACTTTTAAAATTACACTTATAAGCCTGAAGAGCTACCGAGGCAGCAGTCCCTACAGCCCCTCCATGATGCAGATTCACAGGCTGTTGCAATGTACAGAAGCACTTCCCCTTTCTGTGCTGCAGTGAAATTGCATCAGGGAGAAGAAAGGGTAGTGCCGAACAGGAGCAGAGGGGCAGGTTGAAACAGTGTAACAGACAGTGACTCAGCATGGGATTTAAGATTCAAATTGTGTCGCAAGACAATGCACTTACATGCACTAGGAAGAAGAAAGTGAACTCCGTCAGACCTGAACAGGGAAGCGACACATGCAGGATATCAGGCACACAATTTTAGTGAATCGCGGCACAGTGCATTATCGTTGGACAATGCACTTTCGTGAACTCGCAGGACCGGGTAAGTAAATGTGCCCCACTTTATCTGGAGCTATGAGTAAGTGTTTATTATGCTTGATTTTTATGGTAGATTTCCTTTAAGTTCATACATTACTGCTCTACTCATTGCTATAGCTCATTATTGCTGGTGAAATACTGATCTGGTAAAATAGATTTACTAGTGATGCAGTAAGACAATTCTCTAGGGATCATTCATGGCAGATTCTTTGCGCAACGGCAAATGACCTGTCAGGGTCGTAAACGACAAATAACCGGTCCGGTCACCTCAAATTAGACAGAGCAAGTGTGCACATTTTCAAGAAAGAATCTGATACAAGGTTGTTCAGTCTCAAAACAAACTCGTACTGCCCAGCACAACAAGACTAACTTTATTTCTGTGTTATCAAACTTTATACAGAAGGGTAAAAAGGGCGTGGTTATATGTCATGCAGCATCATAGTGGGCAAGGATTAAGCATATGTGTCTAGCATCCGATGTGCCCCGATTGCTCAGTTCCAGTATCTGGGCAGATAATGTCCTGGGCGTTGTAAAAAACCTTAAGTTTTGATATGAGTGATGAAGCCTTCTTGGAATCAGGCATGTTGTTCTATTCCCGGAAATAGGGTGTTGGCTGTGTAGTATCAGTGGATGCCGGTGCCATCTTAAGTAACATATCTGAGCATATTGCTGAGGAGGAAAAACTGTAGTATTTGCCAGCTATATAAAAATATAAAAGTATAAAAATAAAACTATAAGCTCATATACAGATATTCCCCTTCACAATCCCCCCTAAATACAAAATTTTTCCTCTAATGTACCTTTGAGGTTGTCCATGAGTGGGGATAGGTCGGGGTGGGGTTGCTTCACAAACTTCGGGCAAGGCCTGCCCTTTTAGCAAGACCTCACCTCCCACTTGCACTACGCTAACTTAAACTCATGGAGTTCTCCCATCTTTCCCTAAATTAGCTCTCCCATGGATGGGGGTTGAGGCGGTCGTGGTTTGATTAGGGGCATATCAGTTAATTCTTCTTCTTCCGTTCCCATCAGGGCCTCCATTTCCTGGGCCATCATAATATTGGACTTACTTTCTGCAATACGCCTGATCAAAGACTTGTAAACCGGGATGCAACAACAAAGAAGGAAAAGGCAAAGGATAAACATTCCCAGCAGAACTACGCCTATTTGTTGGAAAAACTTTTTCCATCCTCCAGTCCAGTTCAGTAACCAATCGGCCCAGGAGGTATCTACTCCTGAATTCTTCTTCATCTCTAAGGCCAAATCTTTGAGGCTGTTCAGTGCTGCCATGGTTTTGCCATCAGCACCACTATTCTGGGGAATATAAGTGCAACTCTCTTCTCCTATCGTCCCACAGACTCCTCCTTTTTCAGCTAAAATCATATCAAGGGTCATTCTATTTTGGAGGGTCATTCGAGTATTAGGGCCTAATTCTTTGACTATACCTGTGAGGTCCTCAACGCTGTAATTTACAAATCTTTTTTCATTATAATAGATGTAATTGATCCAATCCACATTTTTGTTGATCTGAATTTGGGGAATGATAGAGGCAAATCCTGCAGCAATTTGGTCTTGGGCTTTGTATCTACTAGGGACCCCCCTGGGACTCCTATAGAATCAATACACACTTCAGGGTCTTTCTTATATCCTTTAAGGGACTCAATGGCTCTTTTTGACCTTTCATCTTTTACTTTGGGGTCCCAAGGTAATATTTTGAAGGGGAAAACAAGTTTAACTAGGGTACATTGTCCTCTCCAGGAGGAGGGCAACTTACTTCTCAATCTACCATGACCACATAACCAGTAGCAGTCCATTAGAATACCGGTGTGATTGGTCAATAGGTCACGGTCTACCGTAGAGTTTTCTACACAAAATCCATCTGCATATATCCCCAAAGAGATCCCTGATCGGTCATTATTGTTGAAACAAGTATAATTGTCCGGAAGTACATATATTTCTCCTGGGGGTCTTATTTTGGGTTCTCTGGTGACAAGGGGCTGATATTGGGGACACTTAGCATCTGCCCCCCCTTTTAGTAGAGTCATAAGGCACTCCACTAATTAATCATTCTGTGGTATAGGGAAAGGGGTGGTACTCAAGTGGGGATTGGCAGTAGCACAGGCCACACATCCTACTGTCATGTTACTTACAGAGTACCTGACCCATTCTAGCCATAAATTTTCCTGGGGGCAGTTCCTGTTTCGATGGAAAAGACTTGCTCCCAGCTAAGGCCCGGTATAGGCATAACTTCACCTACTACTTGCTGAAGAGATCCTTCGGCTGCCGTTGTGGGATGTGCATCTGGCTTAGCTACGGGGCGTTCCTTCACATCACGTAGATATGTGTGGCCTATTTTTGGGTTCAAACTGCCTATATGACAGCCTAGGACATATTTTCCCAGGTCCCCCACCTGCGGGTTTTCCAGATTCAAATACAGAGGCAAGCAGATGGCTTTGCGGTTACAGTCAGGGGATTTTAATTGACCAGCACTTAGGGTCAGTCGGGTGAGTAAAGACCTCCCCTGTTTATCCCTCCTATCTCTTCCCTCCCGGGGGGCGTACCCCCAGTCCTTCCCCGTGTTCCACCCCACATCGGACCATTAGCGACAATTCTCATTCCCGGGGCGGGTGACACATAAATAAAACTGACCCTTTACATAAGCGTCAAACCAATAATTAGTGGCAATTCCCCCACTCTTACAATCTACAACATCAGAATAATCAAAGCTGTAAGTTTGAAATGCAGAGGTTGTGTCAACCCTGAAAATAGTTAATTCCTTGGCACTGAGACATAGAGCAAGGACAGTTATGCAACCGAAAAGGATATGCTTCTTCATGGTGAGGCCGAGTCTCTTCTACAGTGGGAGGCGTGTGTCCAAGTAGTTTTCCCCTCGAGTTTAACCGCAGTGGGGGTGACAAGAACCACAGTGTATGGACCGTCAAACCTCGGGTCTAGACAGTTCTTCCGGATATGTTTCTTTACATACACCTTGTCACCTGGTTGGAAGTCGTGGACCGTGTCACCTGTGGATTCAGGCATAGAAGCAGAGACTGCAGAGTGTGTGCTAGTTCTTTAGACAGACAACTTTATCCATCCCCTCAGCTAACTGCTGATCCCTAACTTCTGACAACTTATGAGGTGACCCAAACAGAATCTCATAGGGAGTGAGAACCTGTTTGGCTTGTGGGGTGTGTCTGACATGGTACATGGCAATGGGCAAAAGTTCTGGCCATTCCTTAGGGTTTTCTTGTGTCATCTTGAGCAGTTTGTTCTTCAAAGTCCCATTCATCCTTTCAACTTTCCCGGAACTTTGAGGATGATATGGCGTGTGGAGTCCTATGTTGGCTCCTAGCATCTGCCATAGTTCAGTGTAGATTTTTCCGGTGAAGGCTGGTCCTTGGTCACTTTCTATTACCTGAGGTACTCCAAATCTACAGGCAATTTCAGTAATCATTTTTTTGGCTGTGAGCTTGGCAGTCATGTTGACAACTGGGTAAGCTTCTGGCCATCCTGAGAACATGTCCACAGCAACTAAGGCATATTCATATCTTCCTGACTTAGGAAGCTGAATGTGGTTAACTTGGATCCTTTGGAAAGGGTAGTCTGACTTGGCCAGGTGCTGGTAGGATACTTTGGTCGTGGGAGCTGGGTTGCAAGTAGCACAAATGTAGCAGGCCTTGATATAGGCATTCACTGCTGTAGATAATCCTGGAGCAAAATACATCTTCTTGGCATAGCCTAGTGCTTGGTTCTTTCCTCTGTGTGTTACCCCATGAGCCCAGGCAGCAATGGCGGGGTACAACTTTCTAGGGAGACAGACAAGTCCTTGCATTGTCCAGAGTCCATTCTCATAAGCAGCACCCCATGCTTTCCATGCTTTATGTTCTTCTTCTGGGGCCATCTTTTGTTCATCTTGTAGCAAGGGTAGGAGAAATAGTCTTCTCTTCTTCTTTTTCTTTCTTCTTCTGGGCTCTAGTAGCCACCATGTAGGGGTAGGTCATCTCCTGTTTTTCCTTCGGGATCCTTTCCAGCCACTCGGATGACACATTCCCCATGGCAGCTTCTTTGGCCGCATAATCAGCTAGATAGTTTCCTCTAGCTGCTTTGGAGTTCACTTTTCTGTGAGATTTTACCTTGGTCACTGCCACCTTGGTAGGCAGTTGTAGAGCATCCATCAGGCTCCTGGTGAGGTCTGCATGCATCACTGGGGTACCTGCGGCTGTGATGAAGCCTCTGTTCTTCCAGATTATTCCAAAATCATGGGCAATGCCATGGGCATACCTTGAGTCAGTTCTGATGTTCACAGTCTTCCCTTTGGCCAAAGTACAGGCTTCCTTGAGGGCTATCAGTTTAGCTTCTTGAGCTGACATGGAGGCTTGCATGGCTTCCGTTTTCACCACCTGTGTTTCTGTGGTTACCGCATAAACTGTGTGGTACCTTCCAGACTGATCTGCAAACCTGGATCCGTCTGTCCAAAGTTCAAGGTCAGGATGGGGTAATTCCTGGGTAGTTACCCCTGGAGGCGTTGAGGTGTCATCAAGAACTTGTAAGCAGTTATGAGGATCTTCAACTTCTGGAGCAACTTCTGGGTCACCTTCTTCTCCCCCTGGAATGTGGAAGGAGAGTGGCTGGATTGATGACTGAACAATGTTTGAAGGTGATATGGGAAGGCAGAAGTAAAGAACACTTTAAGTCTGAGGTGTCTCTGGTGGGGCAGATGTCTGGGTTGGGTCTGAGAAAGGACTGCCGCCAAATCATGAGAGGCTTGAATAATAAGGTCATGTCCCAGGATAAGGTCAGCAGTCTTGTCTAGTAGTGCATGGATGGCATGAACTGCTTTCAAACATGTTCTGGCCACAGGGTCCAGATGGCAAGAGTAGTATCCAATAGGATGTTGTCTCCCAGCATGTTGTTGCACCAGGACACCAGTTGCATGTCCTTTACTTTCAGAAACAAACAGGTTGAAAGGCTGGGTATAGTCTGGAAGTCCCAGAGCAGGCGCTCTGGAAATGGCCATTTTCATTTGGTGGTGACAGTCTTGCAGATGTGGGAGGACCAGAGGTGAAGCACCTTGTGGTCCTCCTGACTTTAAACAGTCATACAAGGGTTGCAAAAGCCTTGGTGTATCCGGAATCCATTGTCTGCAGTAGGTGATGAGTCCCAAGAAAGACTGGAGTTGGTTAATGGTGGAAGGAAATGGTAACTTGGCAATGGCCGATTTCCTGTCTTCTGTGAGGGCATTAGCAAGATCGATGACCGTGAAAACCCTCGCAGAGGGCGGGATATTGGCCAGAAAATTGTTGGGGTTGGGTACCACTGGAGTTTCCAATACAGTAGCTGCATTGACTGCTCTGAGGTCCTGGACTAACCTGTACTTGGGTGGAGACCCCTTGGGGGTCTTCTTCTGGACAGGAAATAATAGGGTGTTGCAGGAAGAGGTACAGTAGACCAAAACACCTTGCTTGACAAGGGCCTGAATCTGGGTGGAGAGGCCTTGTTCTTGAGCCATCTTCAAAGGATACTGAGGTATCCTCGGGGGCTGTGCCCCTTTTTTTAGATATACCATCACTGGAGGGACTGGTAAAAGTCCTACGTCATCAGGTCCAGTAGACCAGAGTGAGGAGGGGAGTTGGGCTGAGACCCGGTCCGGGACTCCATAGAGGGGATCAGGTTGATGAATTTGCTGAAGCATCAGAGGGAGAGCTCTAAGTACACATCTGTCATTGGTTCCCTCTTCTGAACTGGGGTCATGTAATTTAAGCTGAAGACCTTGGGGGGTATAATTGATAGAAGCTCTGAGACGTTGGAGAAGGTCTGCCCCTAGGAGGTTGACGGGGCAGGTATCTGACACCAGGAAGCGAGCCATGACATCAGGGAAAGGTCCAACGGGGACAGGAACAGTGAGGGGAGACTCAGCAGTGGTGCAAGTAATGCCAATACAGGACAAGAAGTCATCAGACAGTTCCACAGTACTTGGGAGGTTAGGTGAAGAGATAACCGAGGTGGCCGCCCCTGTGTCCACTAGAAATCTTGTGGGGTGTCCATCCACTGGGAGGACAATGGATCCACAGGCTGTTTTGGGGTAAAGCTTTGAAGCGTTTGTAAAGCAGGGCACAGGTTGGCCTGAACTTCATAATTGGTGGGGAGATCCTGAATCCTGTGGTCTTGGTTCTTGGTACCTTTAGTCCTGGTACCTGTGTTCATCATGTGATCCTCTATAGTCATCAGGTCTGGGTCTATTCTGGGACCCTCTATAGTCATCAGATCTAGGTCCACTTTGGCGCGGTCTGTAGTCATCTCGGGGGTGTTGACTGGGTCTGAACCTGCAGTCTCTTTTGACATGGCCTTGTCTTCCACAATTCCAGCAGGTAGGGTGAGATCTCTTGTTGTTGAATCCAAAGGGTCCTTGTTGTTGTTGTGTCTGCCACAGATGAGGGGCTTGGGGTACTGGTGGCTGAGGGTAGTAGTTGACAGGCATAGGTGGTCCTGTAGGGGCCTGCTGTACCATAATAGGGGCAGGGACCGGTTCTTCATCTGAGTCACTGTTCATTGAGGTGATGGTCATCAGCATCACTTTCTTTTTCTTCTTGTCTCTCTCATTATGTTGAACTTTCTGGAATCCTTTGATTATGGTTACAGCATCCTTGAATCCTGTGGGTAGGATTTCTGGACGAGTGGCAACAACTTTGTCTTTAAGTTCATCTTGGAGGCCCTCCACTAGGGCCTTTACAAGCATGTGGGCTTGGATCTTATTATGGAGGGTGAATCCAAGATCCTCAAATTGTTGGGACAGTCTGGAGGAGTACCTGTCCACCAGTTCATCCTTTTCCTGTTGGACGTCCAGGATGGAACCTGCCTGGTCGGTGAGGCATTCCTGTGCCCAAGTCTTCATCTGGGAACAGAAGTCCAACCCTGACTGGTAACTGTCCTGGTCCGGTACTGCCGAGGCGTTCAGGTACTTCAGGATGACCTGTAGATAAGTGTCAGGAGTTTTAACAGTAGTCATGTTTGGGTCTGGGAGTGTAGGAACACTGGGAGTGACTGTGGTTTTCTTCATCTGGGACTGCAGGGTCTCCTCTATGGATGGAGAATTGGTCACTATAAGCACTTCTGTGAGGGTTATTGATGGTTGTGTAATGATATATTCTTTGATAGTCCTGAGATGCACTTGAATGCACTCCATCAGAGGGTACCCGAATGGTCCTGAAGAGATGAGTGGCAGGGCTATGGTGCGGTGCGGCATATAATGAGGAGATGCTTGGTCAGCAGCAGCCAGGGACCGGAAAATCACAGTTCTGAGAGCGGCAGCACACTCCTCAGGGCTGGCCCCATCCCACCTAGGGTTTACAGCGTGTATTATAATATCACATGGGAGGGCCCCAGCGGCTGTGAGGGCAACACCCCCCACTGGGAGAGGGACGGAGTTACTAATGATCAAATTGGAATCTTGCTGTATGCCTTGGCCTCCTTCTCAGACTATCTGTCTGGCTAGTCCTCCATCATTCTTCAGGTGTTGATTAGCAGGGTTGATTATGGCTCCCACCCTGAGTGTGGTAATGTCACCCATCCCCCAACGTGACTGTAACTTGCGTGTTCTGCAATGTGTTGAGACAGATCGTGTATACAGGGTTCCACTGTTTGGTGGTTTGCTGCACACACTGTTCCTCTTTCCTCCCCTGGGGTGCCTGTGGGGTAAGCAGTGAAGGCTGCGGGGACTTGGTGTGTGAAGGTCCGGTAGAGAGCCGGGCCTCGGACTTGGGAGGGTCAGCCAGGTCAGTTTCCCACTCATCTCCGCTGTCTGCCATAGCTGCACGTCTATCTTGTAAGCGACTATAGAGTGGAGACTCTCGCAAGATTGCAGGGGTTACTTGGACTTGAGGGGCCGGCTGATCTTTTTTGGGAGCACGGGTGTCATGCTTGACTGGAAACAGGCCTAGCACCTGTGAGGGGTGAGATGGACTCTCTTCCGAAGCGTTTGGGCCTTGGTAGTATGCCCCGGAAGAAGTGAGAAGCGGATATGCCCCACTTCCGCCGGATTTGGGGTTGTGACCAGGTGGGCGTGGAGCACCACACTGACGACATTTCTCCGCCCAGTCCGGGTTTTGAACTTCACATACGTCACATGTCCACCCTTCCGGACTTGAACCGGCGCCATTATAGGGCAGTGGCGCCCCAGAGGGAGCGGCGACCATTTTAGATACATCTTTTTCATTACAATTCTTAACAATTTGTGATTCACATTTTACATATCCGTAAATCATTTCTGCTCACTGCCTCCTTCTCCTTTCACCTCCGACCAACCTTCTTCCTTCAACTTCTTCGCTTCCCTAAAGTGGGCTTGCGCTGACTCTAACAGCCCTTTGTCCTCTAAGGACCCTTTACTACCATCTAAGATGGTCTTCCACAGTGTAGGCTGTAATCTACCTGACTTTGGCTGTGCTACAAACTTGTACAAGTCTTTTGCACACTTCACATACTTTTTACCTTCTCTCTGCTCCACTAACTGGGTTGCCGTCTGTGCTCCCGGGGGGAGGCTGTGTTCCTTTTTCATGAGACGTAACATTCTGTCTAACTAAATAGAGTACTATGTTGGCATGGCCACTCGCTCAACACAGTGATCCCCGTTGAATCAAAATCCTTTCCACACATGCGCCACGTTGTTACTCTGTCCTAACCAATATATTTTTACTCACAGGCTCACACGGTGGTCTGGTCCCCAACCAGAATAACGGTATCCACTACGGTACTCTATGCAGGTAACTCTCCTAGTGAGAAGTTCCTACTGGATTATACCCACCCAGTTCACCTTATTTCAGGCCTAGACACCTGTCATGGCGTATTTCTCTACTCTGACGGCCAATGTCACAAGACATTACTTAGTTACGTCTCTAAATATTCTTTTCCTAATCAAAATAAAACTTTAAATAACCAGACGGCAACGCACAAATTTACAAAATTATCAGAGTGACTGACGGAGCGGGGGTGGTGTTTTAAAACGAAACTAAGTCGTCTTTCTTGTTGTGTCACGGTTCTCAGCGTGGCGCTGAGACAAAGAGAAATCCACACCACTCAGACAGTCACCCCGAAGACCCGTAGGGTCTGGAGACTACTACCTCACGCCCTCGGATACACAGATAAGTACTATATATATATATATATATATATATATATATATTATATACATAGACCTACCGTGTTCCTGTGAGATTGATCAGCAGCTCCACCAGGTGTTAGTGCGGGTCCCCGGGGCTCAGAGGCTCAGGCCACGCCCCACAGTTGAGCGCCAAATTGTCGGGGTCGTAATCGACAAATAACCGGTCCAGTCAGTCACCTCAAATTAGACAGAGCAAGTGTGCACATTTTCAAGATAGAATCTGATACAAGGTTGTTCAGTCTCAAAACAAGCTCGTACTGCTCAGCACAACAAGACTAACTTTATTTCCGTGTTATCAAACTTTATACAGAAGGGTAAAAAGGGCATGGTTATATGTCATGCAGCATCATAGTGGGCAAGGATTAAGCATATATGTTTAGCATCCGATGTGCCCCGATTGGTCAGTTCCAGTATCTGGGCAGATAATGTCCTGGGCGTTGTCAAAACCTTAAGTTTCGATATGAGTGGTGAAGCCTTCTTGGAATCAGGCATGTTGTTCTATTCCCGGAAATAGGGTGTTGGCTGTGTAGTATTGCTGAGGAGAAAAAACTTTAGTATTTGCAAGCTATATAAAAGTATAAAAATATAAAACTATAAGCTCATATACAGATATTCCCCTTCACAGGCCCAGTTAATATTTATGCACTGATGTCTATGTCTTCTATATTCATGCAAAGGGATGTATCTCTGCAGGCCTTAAACAATTCTGCGAAAGGAATGTGCAAATACATTTTCCAGAATGGAAGAAGGAAAACTATGGGGCATATTTACTAAGGGTCCCGTGGCTGCATTTCCTACTTTTCGGGGATTGCGCAGGGGGTTGTGTTTCACGCAACCTGATTTTGGCGCATCGGCGCCAACTTTCACGCAACAGAAATTGTTGGGCAGGCCTTTGGACAATCCCACAGATTGGGAAAAACTGCAGGATTTAACATTTGAGGTACGTACCCAATTGGGGAAGTGACAGATGCAGGATATCAGGTGCATGCTGGTAGTGAATCGCGGCAGCTGTGCATTCTCGTCGGGGAACGCACCTCAAGGATTGGGCAGGACTGGGTAAGTAAATCTGCCCCTATGTCTCTATGCTATCTAAACTAAGGAGTCTCCCTATAGATAAATCATAGTTTATATGGTTGAATAAATCTATCTATCAATCTATCAAATTGACACAGCCCTGTCTACAGTATAGTATATGTTACTTATAGAAGAGACTTACTGGTTTGGTACATTATGTCACATGACTTTTTGGTATTCAGAAACTGATCTATTTGGACTCACTTTTATTGAGGTGGCATTAGTGGCATAGTTGCACTTACCTATCCAGGAAATCAATTTGCAATATGCCTTGTATCTACCCAACATAAACTCAAAATCTTAGAAAACTGTAGATGAAGTGTAGAGGAGGGATCAGTCAGAGGGGACTTAATTGATGCTAATTGATCAAGAAGATGTGTTGTGAGCTTGGAACCAGCACTAGAAGACAAATGAGTTATCAATTCATGCTCTGCTAACTCTGTACGCCCAATGGGGGGAATTTATCATGATTGGGTGCATCGAGAGCCAGTCATGATTTTCCCCATTAGTGCACAATTCTCTAAGAGGCTCGCTTAGAGAAATCTGGTGTACATGGCATAATAAATTCCCCCACCATTTTTATTACTATGACAAGGCAACCAAATTGTCTGTCCTCTCCTAATGGTGCTAAAGCAACCAACAGAAGTATAAGATACAACTGTTTATTCAATCCGTCTATTGTTTGCCTTGTGATGTAGCTCATTATTGGATCATTAAATAAGTTTAATCTTTACAGTTTGAACTTCCCATTAAAGTTGCATTTCTATTTAGTCTTGAATGGAGCCGTCAGAGGTATTTATCCAGACTGACACATGATTTGGTTTGGAAGACACTAATACAATAAAGAGATCTGTTGGGCTACCCTTGTGGCTTTGTGACAGTGTCTAACAGGAAAGGCCCTTGAATCCAGAATAAATTAAGGCCCCTGTCACGCTTGCAGCAAACCACATGTTGACAGAAGCTGTCAGCCCTCAGGGAGCAGGCCCAGAGAATCCCTTCTCCTGCAATTTTAATAGCGTGCTTCTCTTATTGCAGCAAACATGTCAGGAGAGATAAGTTTCCTGGCACTTGGTGTTATCGTCTACTATCTGTATTATTACTACTCCTTGATACAACCACTCAGTGATTTGGTAATAGGCTTTTGAAGGACTGCAGTATGCATTAGACATTATTTGCTTTATTGCTGGGGCTTCCTTCATGCTAGTCATATAAACTTCTAACACCTGTATATTACCAGATTGTTCTTCACAATAACTTCTTATATTTTCTGTTGCCTTGAATTGATTATGGAACTCTTCAGTTTGACCTTATGTTTAGATCATACAAAATGTAAATATTTGTAATAATGGGCTCCTTTTGGGCTCTGAAACATATTTCAAGGAATAAAATATTGCACACTGTTACGTTGGGGTACCCTCACTCATCTATTCTAAGACTTGTCAACTGGCAGCACCCATGCACAACCTTGACAAGGGAGTGTGTCTCCATTTAACCCTGATGTATTGTATTGACCAAAATTGTGGACAGGCATTGCAGAGACAGCTGTAGTAGCTGTAACATCTGCGCCCTTTCGGGTTTCAGTACCATGCTCTATCCAAAAGTACGACTGTCCTTTTGGAACACTCCTTTATTCAATTTCTGGCTGACATAATTGAATTCTACCACACCAATCTGTCTCCTGTTAATTTAGCTCTGACTTTCTTAGATTAAGTTAGCTGAGCTAATTTTTTAAATTTTATATATACATCACAGTACAAGGGAGGCATGTCAACCATGCTGTCATTTATCTTGACTTCTGTATTTTATTACAGATTCATTGACCCTTTGCCTGTTTTATGACATCCATTTTGCCTATTGATTTTGTATTGCATTGTCTTCTTGGTCCTAACTAGAGATGAGCGAGCACTAAAATGCTCGGGTACTCGTTATTCGAGACGAACTTTTCCCGATGCTCGAGTGCTCGTCTCGAATAACGAGCCCCATTGAAGTCAATGGGAGACTCGAGCATTTTTCAAGGGGACCAAGGCTCTGCACAGGGAAGCTTGGCCAAACACCTGGGAACCTCAGAAAAGGATGGAAACACCACGGAAATGGACAGGAAACAGCAGGGGCAGCATGCATGGATGCCTCTGAGGCTGCTTAATCGCACCATTATGCCAAAACTATGGGCAACAGCATGGCCATGACAGAGTGACAGAATGAAGCTAGATAGCATGTAAAACATCCAATAATTGACCCTGACACTATAGGGGACGGCATGCAGAGGCAGCGGCAGCAGCGGCAGGCTAGAGAGTGGCATGGCGACATACTCTAAATGGACTCAGGCTTCAAACCAATGGGTGGCAGAGAGGAACCAAAGGAGGTGAGCAAGAAGCGCTCAAATAATATCGGTACATGATAAAAGTATGCCAGTATATTTTGTGGATTACACAGCAGGGTGGCGACAAAGTTAACATGGAAGCCATGAAAACAACCCAAAATTCTGCCTGACACAGCTCGTTTGATAAGGGGACCATGTATGGAGGCAGTGAACTAGTAGTAGATTAAAGGTGCTGCAGTTAAAACTATGTTAGTTGGATCTTGGCATGGAGCTGGCGCTCCGCTGCCAGGCGAGCTTTCGCCAATCCAAGCCCCTGTCTCTAGGCTACTCCCCAAACAGCACTTCTAAGAACCTTTTGTATAAGATCAAGTGTAGTAGCGTTCTTATAAGTTTGGGTTCTGGCGGGTGAGGGGAATGTAAACAGATGCGCAAGAAGCGCATGATGCGCATGGAGCTGGCGCTCTGCTGCCAGGTGAGCTTTCGCCAATCCAAGCCCCTGACTCTAGGCTACTCCCCAAACAGCACTTCTAAGAACCTTTTGTATAAGATCAAGTGTAGTAGCGTTCTTATAAGTTTAGGATATGGCGGGTGAGGGGAATGTAAACAGATGCGCAAGAAGCGCTGAAATAATATCGGTAAATGATAAAAGTTTGCAAGTATATTTTGTGGATTACACAGCAGGGTGGCGACAAAGTTAACAAGTTTGATGTGGAATGCCCTGTAATAGCTCTTGGGCGGTGTGCCTTTTATCGCCTAGGCTCAGCAGTTTGAGCACCGCCTGCTGTCGCTTAGCGACGGCACTGCTGCTGTGCCTAGAGCTACCGACTGATGGCGCCATGGCCACGGATGGTAATTCGGAGGAGGAGGAGGTGGAGGAGGGTTGGGAGGAGGAGGAGGTATACTAGACCTTTGAGACCTGGACCGAGGTAGGCCCCGCAATTCTCTGCGTCGGCAGTATATGACCAGCCCCAGGGTCAGACTCGGTCCCAGCCTGCACCAAGTTAAGTGTAGTAGCGTTCTTATAAGTTTGGGATATGGCGGGTGAGGGGAATGTAAACAGATGCACAAGAAGCGCCTGATGCGCATGGAGCTGGCGCTCCGCTGCCAGGCGAGCTTTCGCCAATCCAAGCCCCTGTCTCTAGGCTACTCCCCAAACAGCACTTCTAAGAACCTTTTGTATAAGATCAAGTGTAGTAGCGTTCTTATAAGTTTAGGATATGCCGGGTGAGGGGAATGTAAACAGATGCGCAAGAAGCGCTGAAATAATATTGGTAAATGATAAAAGTTTGCCAGTATATTTTGTGGATAACACAGCAGGGTGGCGACAAAGTTAACAACTTTGATGTGGAATCCATGAAAACAACCCAAATTTCTGCCTGACACACCTCGTTTGATAAGGGGACGATGTATGGAGGCAGCTATATGGACGACTTTTGGAGGTAGCAATGGAGACAACGTGTGGAGGCTGCTATGGAGACAATTTAATTTGGATAGTGCCTGTATGTGGCAGTCGAAAAAAGTTTTCAAACCAGAGGAGCAGGTAGGTGGCCCTCCAGAAAAATGAAATAGATTGAGTGCCTGTATGTGGCAGTCCAAAAAAGTTTTCAAACCAGAGGAGCAGGTAGGTGGCCCTCCAGAAAAATTGAATAGATTGAGTGCCTGTATGTGGCACTCCCAAAAATTGTTTAAAACAGAGGACCGGGTAGGTGGCCCTCCAGAAAAATTGAATAGATTGAGTGCCTGTATGTGGCACTCCCAAAAATTGTTTAAAACAGAGGACCGGGTAGGTGGCCCTCCAGAAAAATTAAATGCATAAAGTACTATAGCTAGAGCCAGTGGGCCCTGTCAAAAAATAGCCAGTTTCCTCTGCTTTACTGTACAAAGAGGAGGAGAAGGAGGAAAATGAGGAGGAGGAGGAGGAGTGGATCAATTATTCAGGTTGAGCTTCCTTCACCTGGTGGAGATTGGAAATTATGAGAAATCCAGGCTTTATTCATCTTAATAAGCGTCAGCCTGTCAGCGCTGTCAGTCGACAGGCGTGTACGCTTATCGGTGATGATGCCACCAGCTGCACTGAAAACCCGCTCGGACAAGACGCTAGCGGCAGGGCAGGCAAGAACCTCCAAGGCGTACAGCGCCAGTTCGTGCCACATGTCCAGCTTTGAAACCCATTAGTTGTAGGGAGCTGTGTGATCATTTAGGACGATGGTATGGTCAGCTAAGTACTCCCTCACCATCTTTCTGTAAAAATCAGCCCTACTCTGCCGAGACTGGGGACAGGTGACAGTGTCTTGCTGGGGTGACATAAAGCTGGCAAAAGCCTTGTAAAGCGTACCCTTGCCAGTGCTGGACAAGCTGCCTGCTCGCCTACTCTCCCTCGCTACTTGTCCCGCAGAACTACGCACTCTGCCGCTAGCGCTGTCAGAAGGGAAATACTGTTTCAGCTTGTGAACCAGGGCCTGCTGGTATTCATGCATTCTCACACTCCTTTCCTCTCCAGGGATGAGAGTGGAAAGATTTTGCTTGTACCGTGGGTCCAGGAGAGTGAACACCCAGTAATCGGTGCTGGAATAAATTCTTTGAACGCGAGGGTCACGGGATAGGCAGCCTAGCATGAAATCTGCCATATGCGCCAGAGTACCAACGCGTAAGAATTCACTCCCCTCACTGGCCTGACTGTCCATTTCCTCATCCTCCAACTCCTCCAACTCCTCTTCTTCTGCCCATACACGCTGAACAGTGAAGGACTCAACAATGGTCCCCTCTTGTGTCTCGCCAACATTCTCCTCCTCTTCCTCCTCATCCTCCTCCACCTCCTCCGATATGCGCTGAGAAACAGACCTAAGGGTGCTTTGGCTATCAACAAGGGAATCTTCTTCCCCTGTCTCTTGTGACGAGCGCAAAGCTTCCGACTTCATGCTGACCAGAGAGTTTTTCAACAGGCCAAGCAGCGGGATGGTGAGGCTGATGATGGCGGCATCGCCACTGACCATCTGTGTTGACTCCTCAAAGTTACTCAGCACCTGACAGATATCAGACATCCACGTCCACTCCTCATTGTAGACTTGAGGAAGCTGACTGACCTGACTACCAGTTCTGGTGGAAGTTGACATCTGGCAGTCTACAATCGCTCGGCGCTGCTGGTAAACTCTGGATAACATGGTCAGTGTTGAATTCCACCTCGTGGGCACGTCGCACAACAGTCGGTGAGCGGGCAGTTGGAGGCGGCGCTGCGCTGCCCTGAGAGTGGCAGCATCTGTGCTGGACTTCCTGAAATGCGCACAGATGCGGCGCACCTTCGTGAGCAAATCAGACAGATTGGGGTATGTCTTGAGGAAACGCTGAACTATCAGATTTAACACATGGGCCAGGCATGGCACATGTGTCAGTCTGCCGAGTTGCAGAGCCGCCACCAGGTTACGGCCGTTGTCACACACAACCATGCCTGGCTTCAGGTTCAGCGGTGCCAGCCACAGATCAGTCTGCACCATGATGCCCTGTAATAGCTCTTGGGCGGTGTGCCTTTTATCACCTAGGCTCAGCAGTTTGAGCACCGCCTGCTGTCGCTTAGCGACGGCACTGCTGCTCTGCCTAGAGCTACCGACTGATGGCGCCATGCCCACGGATGATAATTCGGAGGAGGAGGAGGTGGAGGAGGGGTGTGAGGAGGAGGAGGCATAGTAGGCCTGAAACACCTGGACCGAGGTAGGCCCCGCAATCCTCAGCGTCGGCAGTATATGACCAGCCGCAGGGTCAGACTCGGTCCCAGCCTCCACCAAGTTAACCCAATGTGCCGTCAGCGATATATAGTGGCCCTGCCCGGCAGCACTCGTCCACGTGTCCGTGGTCAGGTGGACCTTGTCAGAAACGGCGTTGGTCAGGGCACGGGTGATGTTGTCTGACACGTGCTGGTGCAGGGCTGGGACGGCACATCGGGAAAAGTAGTGGCGGCTGGGGACCGAATACCGAGGGGCGGCCGCCGCCATGAGGTTGCGAAAGGCCTCGGTCTCTACTAGCCTATAGGGCAGCATCTCCAGGCTAAGCAATCTGGAGATGTGGACATTAAGGGCTTGGGCGTGCGGGTGGGTTGCACTATATTTGCGTTTCCGCTCCAGCGTCTGGGGTATGGAGAGCTGAACGCTGGTGGATGCTGTGGAGGATCGTGGAGGCGACGATGGGGTTTTTGTGACAGGGTCCTGGGCAGGGGGCTGACTATCAGCTGACACAGGGGAAGGAGCAGTGGTGTGCACGGCCGGAGGTGAACGGGCTTGTTGCCACTGAGTGGGGTGTTTAGCATTCATATGCCTGCGCATACTGGTGGTAGTGGTGGAACCCCTGCTGATCCTGGTTTGGCAAATGTTGCACACCACAGTCCGTCGGTCATCCGGTGTTTCCTTAAAGAACCTCCAGACTTCTGAAAATCTAGCCCTCGCCGCAGGAGCCCTCGCCACGGGAGCTTCACTAGTTGACACATTTGGCGCTGATGCACCAGCTCTTGCCCTGCCTCTCCGTCAGGCCCCACCACTGCCTCCTCCAACCTGTTCTGGTCGAGGACTCTCCTCTGTCTCAGAAGCACTGTGTTCACCCGGCCTATCAACCCAGCTTGGGTCTGTCACCTCATCATCCTCCGATCCCTCAGTCTGCTCCCCCCTCGGACTTCCTGCCCTGACAACAACTTCCCCACTGTCTGACAACCGTGTCTCCTCATCGTCGGACACCTCTTTAGACACTTCTTCCACTACGTCAAGAAGGTCATCATCACCCACAGACTGCGACTGGTGGAAAACCTGGGCATCGGAAAATTGCTCAGCAGCAACCGGACAAGTGGTTTGTGACTGTGGGAAGGGTCCAGAAAACAGTTCCTCAGAGTATGCCGGTTCAAATGCCAAATTTTCCTTGGAGGGGGCAGACTGGGGGGGAGGAGGCTGAGGTGCAGGAGCTGGAGGAGTGCCGATTTCGGTGACATGGGTGGACTGCGTGGAAGACTGACTGGTGGACAAATTGCTCGAAGCATTGTCGGCAATCCACGACATCACCTGTTCGCACTGTTCTGGCCTCAACAGTGCTCTACCACGAGTCCCAGTAACTTCAGACATGAACCTAGGGAGTGTAGCTCTGCGGCGTTCCCCTGCTCCCTCATAAGCAGGTGGTGTCTCACCCCGCCCAGGACCACGGCCTCTGACCCCTGCAGTAGTTGGACGCCCACGTCCCCGCCCTCGTCCTCTACCCCTAGCCCTCGGGTTAAACATTTTTAAAATGAGAGTTATAACTTTAATTTTTTTTAAACTTTTTTTTGAGTTTTTTTGTTTTTTTTTGTGTTTTTTAGTTTTTAAAACCAAACGATGCTATCCTATTGCTATGGCTATTTTCTAGCCAAGTATGAAAGCACACTACTATGCCAGATGAGATGACGCTGAGTTATTAAAAAAATAAACGTAAAATAAAAAAGGAAATGGCAGACTGTGCCTAATTGAAATCCAACCCCTAATAAATTTTCCCACTTCGGTCTTTGCAATGGATATGTGCGTCACTAAGCGCAAAACACAGCGGTCGCAAGTCTCACTACAAATTGCTCACAATTTGCTAGTAGATGCACTGCAGCAAGTACAGCCACCAGCAGATCAACCAGAAATCAAATATATATAACGCTACTGTAGGCGTAAGTAAGCCGTTTGGATTCTCCTATGGCTATTTCCTAGCCAAGTATGAAAGCACACTACTATGCCAGATGAGATGACGCTGAGTTATTAAACAAAATAAACGTAAAATAAAAAAGGAAATGGCAGACTGTGCCTAATTGAAATCCAACCCCTAATAAATTTTCCCACTTCGGTCTTTGCAATGGATATGTGCGTCACTAAGCGCAAAACACAGCGGTCGCAAGTCTCACTACAAATTGCTCACAATTTGCTAGTAGATGCACTGCAGCAAGTACAGCAACCAGCAGATCAACCAGAAATCAAATATATATAACGCTACTGTAGGCGTAAGTAAGCCGTTTGGATTCTCCTATGGCTATTTTCTAGCCAAGTATGAAAGCACACTACTATGCCAGATGAGATGACGCTGAGTTATTAAACAAAATAAACGTAAAATAAAAAAGGAAATGGCAGACTGTGCCTAATTGAAATCCAACCCCTAATAAATTTTCCCACTTCGGTCTTTGCAATGGATATGTGCGTCACTAAGCGCAAAACACAGCGGTCGCAAGTCTAACTACAAATTGCTCACAATTTGCTAGTAGATGCACTGCAGCAAGTACAGCCACCAGCAGATCAACCAGAAATCAAATATATATAACGCTACTGTAGGCGTAAGTAAGCCGTTTGGATTCTCCTATGGCTATTTTCTAGCCAAGTATGAAAGCACACTACTATGCCAGATGAGATGACGCTGAGTTATTAAACAAAATAAACTTAAAATAAAAAAGGAAATGGCAGACTGTGCCTAATTGAAATCCAACCCCTAATAAATTTTCCCACTTCGGTCTTTGCAATGGATATGTGCGTCACTAAGCGCAAAACACAGCGGTCGCAAGTCTCACAACAAATTGCTCACAATTTGCTAGTAGATGCACTGCAGCAAGTACAGCCACCAGCAGATCAACAAGAAATCAAATATATATAATGCTACTGTAGGCGTAAGTAAGCCGTTTGGATTCTCCTATGGCTATTTTCTAGCCAAGTATGAAAGCACACTACTATGCCAGATGAGATGACGCTGAGTTATTAAACAAAATAAACGTAAAATAAAAAAGGAAATGGCAGACTGTGCCTAATTGAAATCCAACCCCTAATAAATTTTCCCACTTCGGTCTTTGCAATGGATATGTGCGTCACTAAGCGCAAAACACAGCGGTCGCAAGTCTCACTACAAATTGCTCACAATTTGCTAGTAGATGCACTGCAGCAAGTACAGCCACCAGCAGATCAACCAGAAATCAAATATATATAACGCTACTGTAGGCGTAAGTAAGCCGTTTGGATTCTCCTATGGCTATTTTCTAGCCAAGTATGAAAGCACACTACTATGCCAGATGAGATGACGCTGAGTTATTAAACAAAATAAACGTAAAATAAAAAAGGAAATGGCAGACTGTGCCTAATTGAAATCCAACCCCTAATAAATTTTCCCACTTCGGTCTTTGCAATGGATATGTGCGTCACTAAGCGCAAAACACAGCGGTCGCAAGTCTCACTACAAATTGCTCACAATTTGCTAGTAGATGCACTGCAGCAAGTACAGCCACCAGCAGATCAACCAGAAATCAAATATATATAACGCTACTGTAGGCGTAAGTAAGCCGTTTGGATTCTCCTATGGCTATTTTCTAGCCAAGTATGAAAGCACACTACTATGCAAGATGAGATGACACTGAGTTATTAAAAAAATAAACGTAAAATAAAAAAGGAAATGGCAGACTGTGCCTAATTGAAATCCAACCCCTAATAAATTTTCCCACTTCGGTCTTTGCAATGGATATGTGCGTCACTAAGTGCAAAACACAGCGGTCGCAAGTCTCACTACAAATTGCTCACAATTTGCTAGTAGATGCACTGCAGCAAGTACAGCCACCAGCAGATCAACCAGAAATCAAATATATATAACGCTACTGTAGGCGTAAGTAAGCCGTTTGGATTCTCCTATGGCTATTTTCTAGCCAAGTATGAAAGCACACTACTATGCCAGATGAGATGACGCTGAGTTATTAAACAAAATAAACGTAAAATAAAAAAGGAAATGGCAGACTGTGCCTAATTGAAATCCAACCCCTAATAAATTTTCCCACTTCGGTCTTTGCAATGGATATGTGCGTCACTAAGCGCAAAACACAGCGGTCGCAAGTCTCACAACAAATTGCTCCCAATTTGCTAGTAGATGCACTGCAGCAAGTACAGCCACCAGCAGATCAACCAGAAATCAAATATATATAATGCTACTGTAGGCGTAAGTAAGCCGTTTGGATTCTCCTATGGCTATTTTCTAGCCAAGTATGAAAGCACACTACTATGCCAGATGAGATGACGCTGAGTTATTAAACAAAATAAACGTAAAATAAAAAAGGAAATGGCAGACTGTGCCTAATTGAAATCCAACCCCTAATAAATTTTCCCACTTCGGTCTTTGCAATGGATATGTGCGTCACTAAGCGCAAAACACAGCGGTCGCAAGTCTCACTACAAATTGCTCACAATTTGCTAGTAGATGCACTGCAGCAAGTACAGCCACCAGCAGATCAACCAGAAATCAAATATATATAACGCTACTGTAGGCGTAAGTAAGCCGTTTGGATTCTCCTATGGCTATTTTCTAGCCAAGTATGAAAGCACACTACTATGCCAGATGAGATGACGCTGAGTTATTAAACAAAATAAACGTAAAATAAAAAAGGAAATGGCAGACTGTGCCTAATTGAAATCCAACCCCTAATAAATTTTCCCACTTCGGTCTTTGCAATGGATATGTGCGTCACTAAGCGCAAAACACAGCGGTCGCAAGTCTCACTACAAATTGCTCACAATTTGCTAGTAGATGCACTGCAGCAAGTACAGCCACCAGCAGATCAACCAGAAATCAAATATATAGAACGCTACTGTAGGCGTAAGTAAGTCGTTTGGATTCTCCTATGGCTATTTTCTAGCCAAGTATGAAAGCACACTACTATGCAAGATGAGATGACACTGAGTTATTAAAAAAATAAACGTAAAATAAAAAAGGAAATGGCAGACTGTGCCTAATTGAAATCCAACCCCTAATAAATTTTCCCACTTCGGTCTTTGCAATGGATATGTGCGTCACTAAGCGCAAAACACAGCGGTCGCAAGTCTCACTACAAATTGCTCACAATTTGCTAGTAGATGCACTGCAGCAAGTACAGCCACCAGCAGATCAACCAGAAATCAAATATATATAACGCTACTGTAGGCGTAAGTAAGCCGTTTGGATTCTCCTATGGCTATTTTCTAGCCAAGTATGAAAGCACACTACTATGCCAGATGAGATGACGCTGAGTTATTAAACAAAATAAACGTAAAATAAAAAAGGAAATGGCAGACTGTGCCTAATTGAAATCCAACCCCTAATAAATTTTCCCACTTCGGTCTTTGCAATGGATATGTGCGTCACTAAGCGCAAAACACAGCGGTCGCAAGTCTCACTACAAATTGCTCACAATTTGCTAGTAGATGCACTGCAGCAAGTACAGCCACCAGCAGATCAACCAGAAATCAAATATATATAACGCTACTGTAGGCGTAAGTAAGCCGTTTGGATTCTCCTATGGCTATTTTCTAGCCAAGTATGAAAGCACACTACTATGCCAGATGAGATGACGCTGAGTTATTAAACAAAATAAACGTAAAATAAAAAAGGAAATGGCAGACTGTGCCTAATTGAAATCCAACCCCTAATAAATTTTCCCACTTCGGTCTTTGCAATGGATATGTGCGTCACTAAGCGCAAAACACAGCGGTCGCAAGTCTCACTACAAATTGCTCACAATTTGCTAGTAGATGCACTGCAGCAAGTACAGCCACCAGCAGATCAACCAGAAATCAAATATATATAACGCTACTGTAGGCGTAAGTAAGCCGTTTGGATTCTCCTATGGCTATTTTCTAGCCAAGTATGAAAGCACACTACTATGCCAAAAGGGATGACGCTGAGTTATTAAACAAAATAAAAACGTAAAATAAAAAAGGAAATGGCAGACTGTGCCTAATTGAAATCCAACCCCTAATAAATTTTCCCACTTCGGTCTTTGCAATGGATATGTGCGTCACTAAGCGCAAAACACAGCGGTCGCAAGTCTCACTACAAATTGCTCACAATTTGCTAGTAGATGCACTGCAGCAAGTACAGCCACCAGCAGATCAACCAGAAATCAAATATATATAACGCTACTGTAGGCGTAAGTAAGCCGTTTGGATTCTCCTATGGCTATTTTCTAGCCAAGTATGAAAGCACACTACTATGCCAGATGAGATGACGCTGAGTTATTAAACAAAATAAAAACGTAAAATAAAAAAGGAAATGGCAGACTGTGCCTAATTGAAATCCAACCCCTAATAAATTTTCCCACTTCGGTCTTTGCAATGGATATGTGCGTCACTAAGCGCAAAACAAAGCGGTCGCAAGTCTCACTACAAATTGCTCACAATTTGCTAGTAGATGCACTGCAGCAAGTACAGCCACCAGCAGATCAACCAGAAATCAAATATATATAACGCTACTGTAGGCGTAAGTAAGCCGTTTGGATTCTCCTATGGCTATTTTCTAGCCAAGTATGAAAGCACACTACTATGCAAGATGAGATGACACTGAGTTATTAAAAAAATAAACGTAAAATAAAAAGTAAATGGCAGACTGTGCCTAATTGAAATCAAACCCCTAATAAATTTTCCCACTTTGGTGTTTGAGGTGGATATGTGTGTCACTAAGAGCTAAACACAACGGTAGCAAGTCCCCCTGCAAATTCCTCACAATATGGTACTAGCTGCAAATAAAAAAAAAAAAGTATAACGTTATTGTAGCCCTAAAAAGGGCTGTTGGGTTCTTGGAGAATCACTCCTGCCTAACAGTAAGCTAATAGAACACCCTAACGCTTTCCCTGACCAGCAGCAGCTCTCTCCCTAGCGGCATCCAGACACAGAATGATCCGAGCAGCGCGGGCAGCGGCTAGTCTATCCCAGGGTCACCTGATCTGGCCAGCCAACCACTGCTATCGACGTGTAAGGGTACCACGTCATGCTGGGTGGAGTGCAGAGTCTCCTGGCTTGTGATTGGCTCTGTTTCTGGCCGCCAAAAAGCAAAACGGCGGGAGCTGCCATTTTCTCGAGCGGGCGAAGTATTCGTCCGAGCAACGAGCAGTTTCGAGTACGCTAATGCTCGACCAAGCATCAAGCTCGGACGAGCATGTTCGCTCATCTCTAGTCCTAACGCATCTAGTCTTCTATGTTTGTATTGCCCATTCTTTCATGTCATCCAGTTGTTACCTATTGCTTAAAATAGGTTAGACAATTAAAAGAGGATTTAGTCTCAGGGTTTACTGGCTTTGGTGACCGTCGCCAACTTATGACGACAATGATAAATAATAAATAAATAATAATCTTTAATATTCTCAACTTAAAATCCAAAAAGGACATAGACAAGAATAAAAACAAATAAAAAATATACAAGCAAGTAAAACATAGATAAACTAAAACAACATATAAAATATATATGCACATTACATATCTAAAATCCTAAAACACAATCCTGACTTGTTCTGCACTTCCTCACAGCATTTGACTGTTCAAGTGCAGCTGGAATGAATGTTTTCTTAAATCTCTCGGACCTACACCGCATAGTTATAAAGCGGGAACTGAAACCACTCATCTGGCCCTGAAATATGCAAAACATGGGGTGATCAATATTATCTCTGATTTTATCCAATTTCTTCAATATTCTACTTTGTACTAATTATAACACTCAATACTCATAATCCATAATTACATGTAAAACAACAGCCCGCTTCCCCTCATTTTAAATTTAATTGAGAACAAGAACCCCAGGACTGTACCCAGTGATAAAATTATTACTTACTGTATCTGCCATGTGCTGGTGAGCCTACGGCTACCATTCCTCCTGGGTTTCTATGGAAGGATGCAGCAAGCGTGATAACTAGAGATGAGCGAACATGTTCGGTCGAGCATTAGCGTACTCGAAACTGCTCGTTGCTCGGACGAATACTTCGCCCGCTCGAGAAAATGGCAGCTCCCGCCGTTTTGCTTTTTGGCGGCCAGAAACAGAGCCAATCACAAGCCAGGAGACTCTGCACTCCACCCAGCATGACGTGGTACCCTTACACGTCGATAGCAGTGGTTGGCTGGCCAGATCAGGTGACCCTGGGATAGACTAGCCGCTGCCCGCGCTGCTCGGATCATTCTGTGTCTGGATGCCGCTAGGGAGAGAGCTGCTGCTGGTCAGGGAAAGCGTTAGGCTGTTCTATTAGAATAGTGTTAGGCAGGAGTGATTCTCCAAGAACCCAACAGCCCTTCTTAGGGCTACAATAACGTTCTACTTTTTTTTTTTTTTTTTTGCATCTAGTACCATTTTGTGAGGAATTAGCAGGGGGACTTGCTACCGTTGTGTTTAGCTCTTAGTGGCACACATATCCACCTCAAACACCAAAGTGGGAAAATTTAGTAGGGGTTGGATTTCAATTAGGCACAGTCTGCCATTTTTCCTTTTTTATTTTACGTTTATTTTGTTTAATAACTCAGTGTCATCTCCTCTGGCATAGTAGTGTGCTTTCATACTTGGCTAGAAAATAGCCATAGGAGAATCCAAACGGCTTACTTACGCCTACAGTAGCGTTATATATTTGATTTCTGGTTGATCTGCTGGTGGCTGTACTTGCTGCAGTGCATCTACTAGCCAATTGTGAGCAATTTGTAGTGAGACTTGCGACCGCTGTGTTTTGCGCTTAGTGACGCACATATCCATTGCAAAGACCGAAGTGGGAAAATTTAGTAGGGGTTGGATTTCAATTAGGCACAGTCTGCCATTTTTCCTTTTTTATTTTACGTTTATTTTGTTTAATAACTCAGTGTCATCTCATCTGGCATAGTAGTGTGCTTTCATACTTGGCTAGAAAATAGCCATAGCAATAGGATAGCATCGTTTGGTTTTAAAAACTCAAAAACACAAAAAAAAAAAAAAAACACAAAAAAAAGTAAAAAAAAAATTAAAGCTATAACTCTCATTTTAAAAATGTTTAACCCGAGGGCTAGGGGTAGAGGACGAGGGCGGGGACGTGGGCGTCCAACTACTGCAGGGGTCAGAGGCCGTGGTCCTGGCCGGGGTGAGACACCACCTGCTTATGAGGGAGCAGGGGAACGCCGCAGAGCTACACTCCCTAGGTTCATGTCTGAAGTTACTGGGACTCGTGGTAGAGCACTGTTGAGGCCAGAACAGTGCGAACAGGTGATGTCGTGGATTGCTGACAATGCTTCGAGCAATTTGTCCACCAGTCAGTCTTCCACGCAGGCCACCCATGTCACCGAAATCGCCACTCCTCCAGCTCCTGCACCTCAGCCTCCTCCCCCCCAGTCTGCCCCCTCCCAGGAAAATTTGGCATTTGAACCGGCATACTCTGAGGAACTGTTTTCTGGACCCTTCCCACAGTCACAAACCACTTGTCCGGTTGCTGCTGAGCAATTTTCCGATGCCCAGGTTTTCCACCAGTCACAGTCTGTGGGTGATGATGACCTTCTTGACGTAGTGGAAGTGTGTAAAGAGGTGTCCGACGATGAGGAGACACGGTTGTCAGACAGTGGGGAAGTTGTTGTCAGGGCAGGAAGTCCGAGGGGGGAGCAGACTGAGGGATCGGAGGATGATGAGGTGACAGACCCAAGCTGGGTTGAGAGGCCGGGTGAACACAGTGCTTCTGAGACGGAGGAGAGTCCTCGACCAGAACAGGTTGGAAGAGGCAGTGGTGGGGCCAGACGGAGAGGCAGGGCCAGAGCTGGTGCATCAGCGCCAAATGTGTCAACTAGTGAAGCTCCCGTGGCGAGGGCTCTTGCGGCGAGTGCTAGATCTTCAGAAGTCTGGAGGTTCTTTAAGGAAACACCGGATGACCGACGGACTGTGGTGTGCAACATTTGCCAAACCAGGCTCAGCAGGGGTTCCACCACTACTAGCTTAACTACCACCAGTATGCGCAGGCATATGAATGCTAAACACCCCACTCAGTGGCAACAAGCCCGTTCACCTCCGGCCGTGCACACCACTGCTCCTTCCCCTGTGTCAGCTGATAGTCAGCCCCCTGCCCAGGACCCTGCCACAAAAACCCCATCGTCGCCTCCACGATCCTCCACAGCATCCACCAGCGTTCAGCTCTCCATACCCCAGACGCTGGAGCGGAAACGCAAATATAGTGCAACCCACCCGCACGCCCAAGCCCTTAATGTGCACATCTCCAGATTGCTTAGCCTGGAGATGCTGCCCTATAGGCTAGTAGAGACCGAGGCCTTTCGCAACCTCATGGCGGCGGCCGCCCCTCGGTATTCGGTCCCCAGCCGCCACTACTTTTCCCGATGTGCCGTCCCAGCCCTGCACCAGCACGTGTCAGACAACATCATCCGTGCCCTGACCAACGCCGTTTCTGACAAGGTCCACCTGACCACGGACACGTGGACGAGTGCTGCCGGGCAGGGCCACTATATATCGCTGACGGCACATTGGGTTAACTTGGTGGAGGCTGGGAGCGAGTCTGACCCTGCGGCTGGTCATATACTGCCGACGCCGAGGATTGCGGGGCCTACCTCGGTCCAGGTGTTTCAGGCCTACTATGCCTCCTCCTCCTCCCACCCCTCCTCCACCTCCTCCTCCGAACTACCATCCGTGGGCACGGCGCCATCAGTCGGTAGCTCTAGGCACAGCAGCAGTGCCGTCGCTAAGCGACAGCAGGCGGTGCTCAAACTGCTGAGCCTAGGCGATAAAAGGCACACCGCCCAAGAGCTATTACAGGGCATCACGGCGCAGACTGATCTGTGGCTGGCACCGCTGAACCTGAAGCCAGGCATGATTGTGTGTGACAACGGCCGTAACCTGGTGGCGGCTCTGCAACTCGGCAGACTGACACATGTGCCATGCCTGGCCCATGTGTTAAATCTGATAGTTCAGCGTTTCCTCAAGACATACCCCAATCTGTCTGATTTGCTCACGAAGGTGCGCCGCATCTGTGCGCATTTCAGGAAGTCCAGCACAGATGCTGCCACTCTCAGGGCAGCGCAGCGCCGCCTCCAACTGCCCGCTCACCGACTGTTGTGCGACGTGCCCACGAGGTGGAATTCAACACTGACCATGTTATCCAGAGTTTACCAGCAGCGCAGAGCGATTGTAGACTGCCAGATGTCAACTTCCACCAGAACTGGTAGTCAGGTCAGTCAGCTTCCTCAAGTCTACAATGAGGAGTGGACGTGGATGTCTGATATCTGTCAGGTGCTGAGTAACTTTGAGGAGTCAACACAGATGGTCAGTGGCGATGCCGCCATCATCAGCCTCACCATCCCGCTGCTTGGCCTGTTGAAAAACTCTCTGATCAGCATGAAGTCGGAAGCTTTGCGCTCTTCACAAGAGACGGGGGAAGAAGATTCCCTTGTTGATAGCCAAAGCACCCTCAGGTCTGTTTCTCAGCGCATATCGGAGGAGGTGGAGGTGGAGGAGGATGAGGAGGAAGAGGAGGAGAATGTTGGCGAGACACAAGAGGGGACCATTGTTGAGTCCTTCACTGTTCAGCGTGTATGGGCAGAAGAAGAGGAGTTGGAGGAGTTGGAGGAGGAGGAAATGGACAGTCAGGCCAGTGAGGGGAGTGAATTCTTACGCGTTGGTACTCTGGCGCATATGGCAGATTTCATGCTAGGCTGCCTATCCCGTGACCCTCGCGTTCAAAGAATTTATTCCAGCACCGATTACTGGGTGTTCACTCTCCTGGACCCACGGTACAAGCAAAATCTTTCCACTCTCATCCCTGCAGAGGAAAGGAGTGTGAGAATGCATGAATACCAGCAGGCCCTGGTGCACAAGCTGAAACAGTATTTCCCTTCTGACAGCGCTAGCGTAGTTCTGCAGGACAAGTAGCGAGGGAGAGTAGGCGAGCAGGCAGCTTGTCCAGCACTGGCAAGGGTACGCTTTACAAGGCTTTTGCCAGCTTTATGTCACCCCAGCAAGACACTGTCACCTGTCCCCAGTCTCGGCAGAGTAGGGCTGATCTTTACAGAAAGATGGTGAGGGAGTACGTAGCTGACCATACCATCGTCCTAAATGATCACACAGCTCCCTACAACTACTGGGTTTCAAAGCTGGACATGTGGCACGAACTGGCGCTGTACGCCTTGGAGGTTCTTGCCTGCCCTGCCGCTAGCGTCTTGTCCGAGCGGGTTTTCAGTGCAGCTGGTGGCATCATCACCGATAAGCGTACACGCCTGTCGACTGACAGCGCTGACAGGCTGACGCTTATTAAGATGAATAAAGCCTGGATTTCTCATAATTTCCAATCTCCACCAGGTGAAGGAAGCTCAACCTGAATAATTGATCCACTCCTCCTCCTCCTCATTTTCCTCCTTCTCCTCCTCTTTGTACAGTAAAGCAGAGGAAACTGGCTATTTTTTGACAGGGCCCACTGGCTCTAGCTATAGTACTTTATGCATTTAATTTTTCTGGAGGGCCACCTACCCGGTCCTCTGTTTTAAACAATTTTTGGGAGTGCCACATACAGGCACTCAATCTATTCAATTTTTCTGGAGGGCCACCTACCCGGTCCTCTGTTTTAAACAATTTTTGGGAGTGCCACATACAGGCACTCAATCTATTCAATTTTTCTGCAGGGCCACCTACCTGCTCCTCTGGTTTGAAAATTTTTTTGGACTGCCACATACAGGCACTCAATCTATTCCATTTTACTGGAGGGCCACCTACCTGCTCCTCTGGTTTGAAAAATTTTTGGGACTGCCACATACAGGCACTATCCAAATTAAATTGTCTCCATAGCAGCCTCCACACGTTGTCTCCATTGCTACCTCCAAAAGTCGTCCATATAGCTGCCTCCATACATCGTCCCTTTATCAAACGAGGTGTGTCAGGCAGAAATTTGGGTTGTTTTCATGGATTCCACATCAAAGTTGTTAACTTTGTCGCCACCCTGCTGTGTTATCCACAAAATATACTGGCAAACTTTTATCATTTACCAATATTATTTCAGCGCTTCTTGCGCATCTGTTTACATTCCCCTCACCTGGCATATCCTAAACTTATAAGAACGCTACTACACTTGATCTTATACAAAAGGTTCTTAGAAGTGCTGTTTGGGGAGTAGCCTAGAGACAGGGGCTTGGATTGGCGAAAGCTCGCCTGGCAGCGGAGCGCCAGCTCCATGCGCATCAGCCGCTTCTTGCGCATCTGTTTACATTCCCCTCACCCGCCATATCCCAAACTTATAAGAACGCTACTACACTTAACTTGGTGCAGGCTGGGACCGAGTCTGACCCTGGGGCTGGTCATATACTGCCGACGCAGAGAATTGCGGGGCCTACCTCGGTCCAGGTCTCAAAGGCCTACTATACCTCCTCCCAACCCTCCTCCTCCTCCGAATTACCATCCGTGGGCATGGCGCCATCAGTCAGTAGCTCTAGGCACAGCAGCAGTGCCGTCGCTAAGCGACAGCAGGCGGTGCTCAAACTGCTGAGCCTAGGCGATAAAAGGCACACCGCCCAAGAGCTATTACAGGGCATTCCACATCAAACTTGTTAACTTTGTCGCCACCCTGCTGTGTAATCCACAAAATATACTTGCAAACTTTTATCATTTACCGATATTATTTCAGCGCTTCTTGCGCATCTGTTTACATTCCCCTCACCCGGCATATCCTAAACTTATAAGAACGCTACTACACTTGATCTTATACAAAAGGTTCTTAGAAGTGCTGTTTGGGGAGTAGCCTAGAGACAGGGGCTTGAATTGGCGAAAGCTCGTCTGGCAGCGGAGCGCCAGCTCCATGCCAAGATCCAACTAACATAGTTTTAACTGCAGCACCTTTAATCTACTACTAGTTCACTGCCTCCATACATGGTCCCCTTATCAAACGAGCTGTGTCAGGCAGAATTTTGGGTTGTTTTCATGGCTTCCATGTTAACTTTGTCGCCACCCTGCTGTGTAATCCACAAAATATACTGGCAAACTTTTATCATGTACCGATATTATTTGAGCGCTTCTTGCTCACCTCCTTTGGTTCCTCTCTGCCACCCATTGGTTTGAAGCCTGAGTCCATTTAGGGTATGTCGCCATGCCACTCTCTAGCCTGCTGCCGCTGCCTCTGCATGCCGTCCCCTATAGTGTCAGGGTCAATTATTGCATGTTTTAGATGCTATCTAGCTTCATTCTGTCACTCTGTCATGGCCATGCTGTTGCCCATAATTTTGGCATAATGGTGCGATTATGCAGCCTCAGAGGCATCCATGCATGCTGCCCCTGCTGTTTCTTGTCCATTTCCGTGGTGTTTCCATCCTTTTCTGAGGTTCCCAGGTGTTTGGCCAAGCTTCCCTGTGCAGAGCCTTGGTCCCCTTGAAAAATGCTCGAGTCTCCCATTGACTTCAATGGGGTTCGTTATTCGAGACGAGCACTCGAGCATCGGGAAAAGTTCGTCTCGAATAACGAGTACCCGAGCATTTTAGTGCTCGCTCATCTCTAGTGATAACATCATTACATCATGGCCAAAGCTTTAAAAGCTTCTAATTAATTATACTTTAACATAGAAAATAATAATAAGACCATTTCCTTCCTAGAAACAGTTGATAAAAATTGATCTATAAAATACACGAACATCAATATGGTACCATTCAACATTACAACACTGATGGGGGAAGAAAATATGGTTCTTGGCATGAAACAAAAGAAAAGCAAAAAAATAAATATCTTCATCTTAAAGGTACAAAAGGCAACATAGGTTGCAGTATGAAGAAGGAAGAAGTCTTGCGGTATAAAATATAGAAATGGGGAATGGGGTTGGGTGCATTAATTGTGTATTGATATACGATGGTTGGAAAGTGATAAGGGGCAGCACCCTACTCCAGCACCCCTTCCCCCAAGGAGTGACGTGTATAACTTTCTATGGAGATATTGGGTGCAATCTGAAGAAAGGATGAGGCATGGAGTACAGACTGTGTGAGAGGGAAAGGGACATTGGTGTGCAGGTTCAGTAAGTATGGAGGAGCCTTCAGTGTAAGAAGGAGGGGGCATGAGGGTACATTAGGGTATAGGCTATATAGAAAAGATTGTAGACATGGGAGAATCCTTGCACTCATCGCCTGATGTACATATAAAGGATTCCTGAACCCAGTTCCTGCTATCCATATAGATGTTACCTGCCCTTAGCCTCTGCTGGCCATAGACAGTATCCTGGAGATAGTTCTGGATTTGTTATTGGGTTACAGATAGCACTAGACACCATGTACTGACCACCAGTTAGGTTCATGATAAAAGGAATCTTTTGTCAGCTGTTTCACCCCTATGAGCCAGATCTATAATTCTAGCTGCACCAGTTTTCTTTTGTACTTTGCACTGAAAAGAATGTATTTGAAACATGTAATTAAGAAGTGTTTGCGCCAGTTTTGTGCCTCGCCTGCACTGTGCAACAAGACAGAAAATTACTATAAGGGGTAGATGTAGAAGTTATGAATTTGTAATAATAACAGGAATCTACCTACTGATATAAAAAATAACATATTTTTAGTTGCCGGACAGAAATAACACTTGCAGCATTTCAGTTCAACATTTGTGGATTTGTGTTGTATGATTTGAGAACGTGGCGTGTTGTTTTTCCCCCAACATCAACTTCTAGAAATGTGTAAACACATGAAAATTAATCAAAGAAGTGTTAAAAAGCAAATAAGTTTGTGAACCTGAACATCTGCTACAGAGAAATCTTAATAAAAATTAATTCACTTTGCACATTTCTCTTCCAGAGTTGTGAAAACAAATCCAAGGAAGAAATATTTCAATATCTACTGTTTAGTGTACCTTCATACAAAATAGCAACATTACAAGAAATCCTGGTAAGCTGGAACAATGATTAACTTTCCTCTGTAGCAAACAACAGTCTCGCTACTTCAGTTTCATACTCGAATATTGAAAAGAAAAATATAACTTTTTTTAAGTATAATAACAACAGAATAAATAAATAATATCTGTCAAAACAAGGGAGGTGGCAGATGCTAGAAACCCTGGAAGAACATTAAAAGTCCATTAAAGGTTAATACTTATTGCCTTTCCTGGAACCTAATAATACACTTCAATAGAATCACGTCCACTTTCATATTTTCTGCTATAGTAAAGCATTAAAAGGGTTATCCATGTTTTGTAAAGTTAATAAAAAATGGTCGAAACACAACAAAACAACTCCCCAATCTAATACTGCACTAGATTTATCATCCACAATGGGGCAGATTTATCAAGTGTCTGAAAGTCAGAATATTTTCAGTTGCCCATGGCAACCAATCACAGCTCAGCTTTCATCTTACCAGTGCTCATGAATATTTTAAAGGGAACCTGTGATTGGTTGCCATGGGCAACTGGAAATATTCTGACTTTCAGACAGCTTGATAAATCTGCCCCAATGGGCCTTATTTACTAAGGGTCTGCGGATGCACTTTCGTCAGACTTTCCAATGTTTTCGGGTTTTGCACGGCTGTGACAGATATTTCACTGGGTTTTGTGTCGCACGCAATCAGATTTTGGCGCAGCTGCACTGGCTTTCATGCAACAGAATTTGGGGGCTATTGGACGGTCCAACTGATTCAGACTCAGTGCAGGATTTAACTTTCAAATTGTGACGCAAGAGAATGCACTTACATGCAGAAAGAAGAAGGTGAACTCCGGCGGACCTGAGCGGAGAAGCGACACATGCAGGATATTAGGCTCATGATTCTTAGTGCACTTTCTGTGAACTACTCTGGATGGGTAAGTGTGCCTCAATGATTAATCTGGTGCATCAGAGGACTGTCTGGTTCTACCCTGCACTGGTTTAATGTAGGACACATTGAAACATTCTCCCCAGTATTATGTTTCTCCAAAAATAAGAGAGAGCTTATTTTCGGGGAATGTGTTTTGTTCCCATGAACAAAAGTCTATTTTTGAACAAAAACAATAAACATTTATTAAAGTATAATCATAGCTTCATGTTTCTTGAGACTTTATTGCCTTTAGAATCTTTGGCCCCAATTTCTTATTTCTTGCAATGGCCCTTTTCAGTGATATCTTCTATGTCATGGCACTTAGAAACCCTTCTGGTATCATTTTAAAGAGGAGGACTTCCACTATAGTATTGGATTATGTGCTACAAACACTCACTAGTCCTTAAAATCCATCCTTTATTAGATATCACTAAAAAACAGCAGACAGTCAACAAGAGAAGGAGGGGTGTTTGGGTAGGTGCCAACCATTTCTCATTTCTCACTAAGAATAGACTTCCTCTGTCGAGGCCCCAACACCCTTGATCCTCTTGTTTATTGACTGCTGTTTTAAGTGATATGCACAAGAGATGAATTTTGCTGACACACAACAAAATTGTACAGAGTGGCAAGAAGGAATTACCCGATTCGCACTGTATTATTACAATTTGTGGCATGACACCAGCTCACAAGCGAAGCCAACACCATACAAAGTGCCTATCAGTTGTATATTACAAGCATGACCATTGTGTGTAAGGGGAATATTGACACCTTCTTGTGGCAGCCATGAGCCTGGAGGGTCCTGACTGCCCAAGGTCGCTGCACATCAAACTCTGCCTCCAGACAGGACCCGACAGTCATTAACTGAGCATGTGTCACATTTGTGTGTGTATGAGCTTGAACAAGCAATGCTCTGATTGCTTGTTTAGGCCAAGCTGTGGAAAAAAATAAAAAATGTGAACAAGTTGTTTTTTTTTAAAATAAATAAAGAGAAAGTCCACCCAACATCACCATTACGTATATAACACATATAACGTAACAAAACCTCAAATGTGGCATTGCCACATCTGGAACAGTTTGTACAAAAAATCTGGAACATTATGGGACTTACTTGGTAAACAGTGTAAAAACCTCAAACACTTGACAAAAAGGTTTATTCTTCATCAAATGCCTTAATTCCCTGCAATACCCTACTGGGTGCCCATACAGCAGTTTATCACTAGATAAGGAGTATACTTATACTTAAGTCACTTGAAACCAGAGTTGGTCCCTCAAAATGTGAGTCTTTACAATTTTTATCAAAAAGTGAAAAATCCCACCTAAAGTTCTAAGCATCTTAACATCCTACAAAAATGAGAGGGCACATAAAAACATGTGTAACATCCCCCACAGGGGCCTAGCCTTTTCTTGGGGCCTGGAGTCAGCCGGGGCCCACAGTACCTGAGTGGATGGCAGTTGCAGCCTAGGCACGCTAGTGTCACGGTGCTTGGTATGGGGAACCGGAGGGCTGTCCTACAGACTGGCAGGTCTCCAGCAGGGTGGTGTTGCCAAGAAATGATGAGAGAGAGGCTGCTATAGCGGTTCTCTCTGGGGCAACCCTTTAGGGTCTGGAGTATGAGTCCCTGTGTAGTGGATAGGGTGCCCGTGATGGTGACAGCCATAGTAGCAGGGACCAGACAGAGGCAGACGTTGAACAAAAACAACTTACAGTTCTTTATTGGAACCGAAAGGAACAGTAGCAACGTGCCTTGACAGAATGGTAGAATGCTGGAGATGCAGTTGGAGGGAGCCACAGGATGGAGATCATCAGCCTGGATGCAATGGGCAGGCTGGGAGATAGCTGTGTCCTGGAAGGATGCTTCAGCTTGTCCTGGGTTGCTTCAGATATCACCCTTTAAGGTAGGATGATACCCCTCTCCTCACTCACTAACTCACTACACTCAGGCAGGGAGCTGGGCTCACCTGCTCTTGTCTGGTGTGCTGGCTGCACTGACTTTTCAGAGTCTCTAATCTGCTCTGTTCTACGGTAAATCTATCTACAATAATAATCGAAAAAGTATTATATCATTCATGTCCAAATACTAGTGCATGCACCGTCCCATTGGTATATGGGATACATATACCTTGTTCTGCCCCTTTAAATAACTGAGGAAGTAATGTGAATTGGACCTAAAATATTATTATGTCCTGCAGGAAAATAAATACAATTTATGTCCACATAGGGTAGGGTTGAGAGCAATTCCTTTTCAGAGCTTCTGTGTTGTAGAATTTACTGCCGCCAACCTCCCATAGACCTCACGTTTTTCTATTGAAGGTCTGACATTTAAGGACCTCTGCTGAGAGAATTATCCCAGAGAACAGATCTTTTTCAGTAGATACAAGAGTGAACTCACCTTTCCCTTTGGATATACAACATTCCTCCTCCACAGATGACAATGTCTTAAATAATCTTCATTCTAATGAAAGTGGAGGTCGCAGCTTCCGGAGAAGAGCTTAGAACATAAGTTAATGCCCGGGAAAGGTGTCCTGTTCTTCCATAACTCTTCCTCATATAAATATCCCTGACTTTTTCATTGTATGAATAAATGACTACAAGGCAAGGGCTTCCAAAAGGTTGCGGATTAAAGTAGCCTTTATTGTTAAAAGCGTAATTAAATATTACTAGAATTTATTCTCACTCTCTTCAGGGGAACTCGTTCTCTTAGAGAGAAATTAGATCTCAACTAACAGCCTGAGAAAGTCATTGCATTAATAGAAACTTTAATTATTATTAGAGATGAGCGAGCACTAAAATGCTCGGGTACTCGTTATTCGAGACGAACTTTTCCCGATGCTCGAGTGCTCGTCTCGAATAACGAACCCCATTGAAGTCAATGGGAGACTCGAGCATTTTTCAAGGGGACCAAGGCTCTGCACAGGGAAGCTTGGCCAAACACCTGGGAACCTCAGAAAAGGATGGAAACACCACGGAAATGGACAGGAAACAGCAGGGGCAGCATGCATGGATGCCTCTGAGGCTGCATAATCGCACCATTATGCCAAAATTATGGGCAACAGCATGGCCATGACAGAGTGACAGAATGAAGCTAGATAGCATCTAAAACATGCAATAATTGACCCTGACACTATAGGGGACGGCATGCAGAGGCAGCGGCAGCAGGCTAGAGAGTGGCATGGCGACATACCCTAAATGGACTCAGGCTTCAAACCAATGGGTGGCAGAGAGGAACCAAAGGAGGTGAGCAAGAAGCGCTCAAATAATATCGGTACATGATAAAAGTTTGCCAGTATATTTTGTGGATTACACAGCAGGGTGGCGACAAAGTTAACATGGAAGCCATGAAAACAACCCAAAATTCTGCCTGACACAGCTCGTTTGATAAGGGGACCATGTATGGAGGCAGTGAACTAGTAGTAGATTAAAGGTGCTGCAGTTAAAACTATGTTAGTTGGATCTTGGCATGGAGCTGGCGCTCCGCTGCCAGGAGAGCTTTCACCAATCCAAGCCCCTGTCTCTAGGCTACTCCCCAAACAGCACTTCTAAGAACCTTTTGTATAAGATCAAGTGTAGTAGCGTTCTTATAAGTTTAGGATATGCCGGGTGAGGGGAATGTAAACAGATGCGCAAGAAGCGCTGAAATAATATCGGTAAATGATAAAAGTTTGCAAGTATATTTTGTGGATTACACAGCAGGGTGGCGACAAAGTTAACAAGTTTGATGTGGAATGCCCTGTAATAGCTCTTGGGCGGTGTGCCTTTTATCGCCTAGGCTCAGCAGTTTGAGCACCGCCTGCTGTCGCTTAGCGACGGCACTGCTGCTGTGCCTAGAGCTACCGACTGATGGCGCCGTGCCCACGGATGGTAGTTCGGAGGAGGAGGTAGAGGAGGGGTGGGAGGAGGAGGAGGCATAGTAGGCCTGAAATACCTGGACCGAGGTAGGCCCCGCAATCCTCGGCGTCGGCAGTATATGACCAGCCGCAGGGTCAGACTCGCTCCCAGCCTCCACCAAGTTAACCCAATGTGCCGTCAGCGATATATAGTGGCCCTGCCCGGCAGCACTCGTCCACGTGTCCGTGGTCAGGTGGACCTTGTCAGAAACGGTGTTGGTCAGGGCACGGATGATGTTGTCTGACACGTGCTGGTGCAGGGCTGGGACGGCACATCGGGAAAAGTAGTGGCGGCTGGGGACCGAATACCGAGGGGCGGCCGCCGCCATGAGGTTGCGAAAGGCCTCGGTCTCTACTAGCCTATAGGGCAGCATCTCCAGGCTAAGCAATCTGGAGATGTGCACATTAAGGGCTTGGGCGTGCGAGTGGGTTGCACTATATTTGCATTTCCGCTCCAGCGTCTGGGGTATGGAGAGCTGAACGCTGGTGGATGCTGTGGAGGATCGTGGAGGCGACGATGGGGTTTTTGTGGCAGGGTCCTGGGCAGGGGGCTGACTATCAGCTGACACAGGGGAAGGAGCAGTGGTGTGCACGGCCGGAGGTGAACGGGCTTGTTGCCACTGAGTGGGGTGTTTAGCATTCATATGCCTGCGCATACTGGTGGTAGTTAAGCTAGTAGTGGTGGAACCCCTGCTGAGCCTGGTTTGGCAAATGTTGCACACCACAGTCCGTCGGTCATCCGGTGTTTCCTTAAAGAACCTCCAGACTTCTGAAGATCTAGCCCTCGCCGCAAGAGCCCTCGCCACGGGAGCTTCACTAGTTGACACATTTGGCGCTGATGCACCTGCTCTGGCCCTGCCTCTCCGTCTGGCCCCACCACTGCCTCTTCCAACCTGTTCTGGTCGAGGAATCTCCTCCGTCTCAGAAGCACTGTGTTCACCCGGCCTCTCAACCCAGCTTGGGTCTGTCACCTCATCATCCTCCGATCCCTCAGTCTGCTCCCCCCTCGGACTTCCTGCCCTGACAACAACTTCCCCACTGTCTGACAACCGTGTCTCCTCATCGTCGGACACCTCTTTACACACTTCCACTACGTCAAGAAGGTCATCATCACCCACAGACTGTGACTGGTGGAAAACCTGGGCATCGGAAAATTGCTCAGCAGCAACCGGACAAGTGGTTTGTGACTGTGGGAAGGGTCCAGAAAACAGTTCCTCAGAGTATGCCGCTTCAAATGCCAAATTTTCCTGGGAGGGGGCAGACTGGGGGGGAGGAGGCTGAGGTGCAGGAGCTGGAGGAGTGGCGATTTCGGTGACATGGGTGGACTGCGTGGAAGACTGACTGGTGGACAAATTGCTCGAAGCATTGTCAGCAATCCATGACATCACCTGTTCGCACTGTTCTGGCCTCAACAGTGCTCTACCACGAGTCCCAGTAACTTCAGACATGAACCTAGGGAGTGTAGCTCTGCGGCGTTCCCCTGCTCCCTCATAAGCAGGTGGTGTCTCACCCCGGCCAGGACCACGGCCTCTGACCCCTGCAGTAGTTGGACGCCCACGTCCCCGCCCTCGTCCTCTACCCCTAGCCCTCGGGTTAAACATTTTTAAAATGAGAGTTATAGCTTTAATTTTTTTTTTACTTTTTTTTTGTGTTTTTTTTTTTTTTGTGTTTTTGAGTTTTTAAAACCAAACGATGCTATCCTATTGCTATGGCTATTTTCTAGCCAAGTATGAAAGCATACTACTATGCCAGATGAGAGGACACTGAGTTATTAAACAAAATAAACGTAAAATAAAAAAGGACAAATGGCAGACTGTGCCTAATTGAAATCCAACCCCTACTAAATTTTCCCACTTCGGTCTTTGCAATGGATATGTGCGTCACTAAGCGCAAAACACAGCGGTCGCAAGTCTGACTACAAATTGCTCACAATTGGCTAGTAGATGCACTGCAGCAAGTACAGCCACCAGCAGATCAACCAGAAATCAAATATATAACGCTACTGTAGGCGTAAGTAAGCCGTTTGGATTCTCCTATGGCTATTTTCTAGCCAAGTATGAAAGCACACTACTATGCCAGATGAGATGACGCTGAGTTATTAAACAAAATAAACGTAAAATAAAAAAGGACAAATGGCAGACTGTGCCTAATTGAAATCCAACCCCTACTAAATTTTCCCACTTCGGTCTTTGCAATGGATATGTGCGTCACTAAGCGCAAAACACAGCGGTCGCAAGTCTCACTACAAATTGCTCACAATTGGCTAGTAGATGCACTGCAGCAAGTACAGCCACCAGCAGATCAACCGGAAATCAAATATATAACGCTACTGTAGGCGTAAGTAAGCCGTTTGGATTCTCCTATGGCTATTTTCTAGCCAAGTATGAAAGCACACTACTATGCCAGATGAGATGACGCTGAGTTATTAAACAAAATAAACGTAAAATAAAAAAGGACAAATGGCAGACTGTGCCTAATTGAAATCCAACCCCTACTAAATTTTCCCACTTCGGTCTTTGCAATGGATATGTGCGTCACTAAGCGCAAAACACAGCGGTCGCAAGTCTCACTACAAATTGCTCACAATTGGCTAGTAGATGCACTGCAGCAAGTACAGCCACCAGCAGATCAACCGGAAATCAAATATATAACGCTACTGTAGGCGTAAGTAAGCCGTTTGGATTCTCCTATGGCTATTTTCTAGCCAAGTATGAAAGCACACTACTATGCCAGATGAGATGACGCTGAGTTATTAAACAAAATAAACGTAAAATAAAAAAGGACAAATGGCAGACTGTGCCTAATTGAAATCCAACCCCTACTAAATTTTCCCACTTCGGTCTTTGCAATGGATATGTGCGTCACTAAGCGCAAAACACAGCGGTCGCAAGTCTCACTACAAATTGCTCACAATTGGCTAGTAGATGCACTGCAGCAAGTACAGCCACCAGCAGATCAACCAGAAATCAAATATATAACGCTACTGTAGGCGTAAGTAAGCCATTTGGATTCTCCTATGGCTATTTTCTAGCCAAGTATGAAAGCACACTACTATGCCAGATGAGATGACACTGAGTTATTAAACAAAATAAACGTAAAATAAAAAAGGAAAAATGGCAGACTGTGCCTAATTGAAATCCAACCCCTACTAAATTTTCCCACTTTGGTGTTTGAGGTGGATATGTGTGCCACTAAGAGCTAAACACAACGGTAGCAAGTCCCCCTGCTAATTCCTCACAAAATGGTACTAGATGCAAATAAAAAAAAAAAAAAGTAGAACGTTATTGTAGCCCTAAGAAGGGCTGTTGGGTTCTTGGATAATCACTCCTGCCTAACACTATTCTAATAGAACAGCCTAACGCTTTCCCTGACCAGCAGCAGCTCTCTCCCTAGCGGCATCCAGACACAGAATGATCCGAGCAGCGCGGGCAGCGGCTAGTCTATCCCAGGGTCACCTGATCTGGCCAGCCAACCACTGCTATCGACGTGTAAGGGTACCACGTCATGCTGGGTGGAGTGCAGAGTCTCCTGGCTTGTGATTGGCTCTGTTTCTGGCCGCCAAAAAGCAAAACGGCGGGAGCTGCCATTTTCTCGAGCGGGCGAAGTATTCGTCCGAGCAACAAGCAGTTTCGAGTACGCTAATGCTCGACCGAGCATCAAGCTCGGACGAGCATGTTCGCTCATCTCTAATTATTATATATGACGTCTACTGTACTGTTCTTTCGCACCAATTCTAATGAAGCAGTGGCAGAGAAGCTCTATTGTTACATTTTACATTTTATTTTTAGTTTGGGCTATATTAAGCTGGTAAGTTCCAGGGCCACACCGGGTCCTCATGCCTGCTTATTGTCAGTGGTCTTATCTATAATATCCATCACCCTTCATATCCATTGATTTTGAGATAGCAATGAGTCATATGGACCGAAGTGAGTAAGTTTTTTGATATTTTCATAGCACAAAAAAATTTCAATCCCAGCTAGACCCTTGAAAAGACCCCTTAATTTCATTAACTAAACCGTGCTTCCAAGCTACCATGTATAGACTATTGTAGTGGCTAGGAAGATGCTTCTAAGGGTCTACAGCAGTGCTCTAGCAGTAAGTGTTTGCAACAGTCAAATGACTATGACATCATTGTTACATGCAGAGACCACAGGGATAACCTTCAGATCAGTAAGATTATCATAATTATATATTAATAAACAGTTGTAAAACCTATCATGTCTCCAATATTTTACCCATAACCTGAGGACAGGTAATCAAAACCAGGGGAAAATAACCCCATTACAAATCACAAAATGAATAATATTTCTTTCCTTTCCACCCATCTATCATATATATATTTTTATTATTTCAATTTAACCTATTGCTTCTTAGAATTGAGTTATAGGCCATCTTCACCAATCCAATTGCTAACTATTGTTGATCTAGGTAAAAATCACAATTTATTCGTCCAATTTTTATAGATGCCATTCATTTTTTAATTCTTCACAAAAACCGCTTTCTATTTTAATAGATGACTATATATATATATATATATATATATATATATTTATATATATTTTTATATATATATATATATATATATACGGTAAATCACATCCCCCCCATGAGAAGAGGAGGAGACAGAAGCCTGTTATTAAGAAAACGTGAACTCATGTGGATTCACCGACTCAACACTTTACAACCACATGGTCTTAATATCGAATATAACCTTACAAGTGTCATTTAAGTAAGATTGGGTTCATATATGGCTACGTATCAATTGTATACTGTATGTTTTAACTCCTCATAAATCATAGGTGTAAACTAAATACTGGGAGATACCCTTAGGTCTAATCTAACATGTTTTTTTTCTCTCTTTTGTACTAGATATTTTCTTATACTATCACTCCCATCCGACCGACGATCTCTTCTCCACGTCTCCAACAGATAATTGGCTTACTCTCTCCATCCACCACCATTTTTGTCCTTGCATCGAGGTGGGATTTCCATATTCTTGCACTCCAGGACCTGGATACCAGTACCGTAATCCCCAAAGGGAACGGGCTGGTCTGAAAACTAGCTCCGCCCCTGACGGGTGGTACAATATAGAGTGAGCATTAACTACTATAGGTACTCACCACAGGTACCGCTACGGTCCGTGCTATTATTTTGCTATATGCACACCTCTATGCATCTTTGGCAATTTGATGTCTCCTGGAATAGGTCTGCCCAGACCCAAAATGGCCGCCGCATCTCTCCATCTCCAGAGCGCATGCGCGCTCCCAACCAATTCTACTTCTGGTCCGCACATGAGGTTGTGCACGTCACTTCCGGTTAACGACTGAAACGGCGCTCAAAAACAGGTGAATGGAGATGAGCCACTGAATGTATGAATGAATAGGAGGAGACGTGGGCGGGGTCGAGATACCGGTGGGAGGACTGTATTTTAGTATTTTTTACTACGCTTGTTTACACTACTGTTTGCACTAATAATGACACTAATTATATATCTACTAATGTATATACCAATATCTAATGTAGCACTTCTAACAATGTATTGTTTTTTACTATGTATCATGTTGATTGTCACTTTGTACTCTGACCAATCAGCGACTTGCTTGGTCCTTAAATGTTTGGACATGCACATTGAACTTTATGCTTGAAAAAGGCGTGTCTCAACGCCGAAACGTTGCACATGGAATAAAGCCTCACCCGCTTCCACATACCCTGGAGTGCTGCCTCTTTCCTACAGTTATCTAAACGGACCCTGGCCAGGGGACCTACAGCTGCTGCACCCTAACTTACCTGTGCTGCTTTGGACTCTCCTTTTTTGTATATATATATATATATGTATATATATATATATATATAAATATATATATATATATATATATATATATACATATATATATATATATATATATATATATATATATACATATATATATATATATATATATATATATATATATATATATTTATGTATATATATATATATATATAGTATATATATATATATATATATATATATATATATATATATATATATATATATATACACTCACAGGCCACTTTATTAGGTACACCTGTCCAACTGCTCGTTAACACTTAATTTCTAATCAGCCAATCACATGGCGGTAACTCAGTGCATTTAGGCATGTAGACATGGTCAAGACAATCTCCTACAGTTCAAACCGAGCATCAGTATGGGGAAGAAAGGTGATTTGAGTGCCTTTGAACGTGGCATGGTTGTTGGTGCCAGAAGGGCTGGTCTGAGTATTTCAGAAACTGCTGATCTACTGGGATTTTCACGCACAACCATCTCTAGGGTTTACAGAGAATGGTCCGAAAAAGAAAAAACATCCAGTGAGCGGCAGTTCTGTGGGTGGAAATGTCTTGTTGATGCCAGAGGTCAGAGGAGAATGGGCAGACTGGTTCGAGCTGATAGAAAGGCAACAGTGACTCAAATCGCCACCCGTTACAACCAAGGTAGGCAGAAGAGCATCCCTGAACACACAGTATGTCGAACTTTGAGGCAGATGGGCTACAGCAGCAGAAGACCACACCGGGTGCCACTCCTTTCAGCTAAGAACAGGAAACTGAGGCTACTATTTGCACAAGCTCATCAAAATTGGACAGTAGAAGATTGGAAAAACGTTGCCTGGTCTGATGAGTCTCGATTTCTGCTGCGACATTTGGATGGTAGGGTCAGAATTTGGCATCAACAACATGAAAGCATGGATACATCCTGCCTTGTAACAACGGTTCAGGCTAGTGGTGGTGGTGTCCTGGTGTGGGGAATATTTTCTTGGCACTCTTTGGGCCCCTTGGTACCAATTGAGCATCGTTGCAACGCCACAGCCTACCTGAGTATTGTTGCTGACCATGTCCATCCCTTTATGACCACAATGTACCCAACATCTGACGGCTACTTTCAGCAGGATAATGTTCCATGTCATAAAGCTGGAATCATCTCAGATTGGTTTCTTGAACATGACAATGAGTTCACTGTACTCAAATGGCCTCCACAGTCACCAGATCTCAATCCAATAGAGCATCTTTGGGATGTGGTGGAACGAGAGATTCGCATCATGGATGTGCAGCTGACAAATCTGCGGCAACAGTGTGATGCCATCATGTCAATATGGACCAAAATCTCTGAGGAATGCTTCCAGCACCTTGTTGAATCTATGCCACGAAGAATTGAGGCAGTTCTGAAGGCAAAAGGGGGTCCAACCCGTTACTAGCATGGGGTACCTAATAAAGTGGCCGGTGAGTGTATATTAGAGATGAGCGAACACTAAAATGCTCGGGTACTCGTTATTCGAGACGAACTTTTCCCAATGCTCGAGTGCTCGTCTCGAATAACGAACCCCATTGAAGTCAATGGGAGACTCGAGCATTTTTCAAGGGGACCAAGGCTCTGCACAGGGAAGCTTGGCCAAACACCTGGGAACCTCAGAAAAGGATGGAAACACCACGGAAATGGACAGGAAACAGCAGGGGCAGCATGCATGGATGCCTAGAGAGTGTCATGGCGACATACCCTAAATGGACTCAGGCTTCAAACCAATGGGTGGCAGAGAGGAACCAAAGGAGGTGAGCAAGAAGCGCTCAAATAATATCGGTACATGATAAAAGTTTGCCAGTATATTTTGTGGATTACACAGCAGGGTGGCGACAAAGTTAACATGGAAGCCATGAAAACAACCCAAAATTCTGCCTGACACAGCTCGTTTGATAAGGGGACCATGTATGGAGGCAGTGAACTAGTAGTAGATTAAAGGTGCTGCAGTTAAAACTATGTTAGTTGGATCTTGGCATGGAGCTGGCGCTCCGCTGCCAGGCGAGCTTTCGCCAATCCAAGCCCCTGTCTCTAGGCTACTCCCCAAACAGCACTTCTAAGAACCTTTTGTATAAGATCAAGTGTAGTAGCGTTCTTATAAGTTTAGGATATGCCGGGTGAGGGGAATGTAAACAGATGCGCAAGAAGCGCTGAAATAATATCGGTAAATGATAAAAGTTTGCAAGTATATTTTGTGGATTACACAGAAGGGTGGCGACAAAGTTAACAAGTTTGATGTGGAATGCCCTGTAATAGCTCTTGGGCGGTGTGCCTTTTATCGCCTAGGCTCAGCAGTTTGAGCACCGCCTGCTGTCGCTTAGCGACGGCACTGCTGCTGTGCCTAGAGCTACCGACTGATGGCGCCATGCCCACGGATGGTAATTCGGAGGAGGAGGAGGTGGAGGAGGGTTGGGAGGAGGTATAGTAGGCCTTTGAGACCTGGACCGAGGTAGGCCCCGCAATTCTCTGCGTCGGCAGTATATGACCAGCCCCAGGGTCAGACTCGGTCCCAGCCTGCACCAAGTTAAGTGTAGTAGCGTTCTTATAAGTTTGGGATATGGCGGGTGAGGGGAATGTAAACAGATGCGCAAGAAGCGCATGATGCGCATGGAGCTGGCGCTCCGCTGCCAGGCGAGCTTTCGCCAATCCAAGCCCCTGTCTCTAGGCTACTCCCCAAACAGCACTTTTGTATAAGATCAAGTGTAGTAGCGTTCTTATAAGTTTAGGATATGCCGGGTGAGGGGAATGTAAACAGATGCGCAAGAAGCGCATGATGCACATGGAGCTGGCGCTCCGCTGCCAGGCGAGCTTTCGCCAATCCAAGCCCCTGTCTCTAGGCTACTCCCCAAACAGCACTTTTGTATAAGATCAAGTGTAGTAGCGTTCTTATAAGTTTAGGATATGCCGGGTGAGGGGAATGTAAACAGATGCGCAAGAAGCGCTGAAATAATATTGGTAAATGATAAAAGTTTGCCAGTATATTTTGTGGATAACACAGCAGGGTGGCGACAAAGTTAACAAGTTTGATGTGGAATCCATGAAAACAACCCAAATTTCTGCCTGACACACCTCGTTTGATAAAGGGACGATGTATGGAGGCAGCTATATGGACGACTTTTGGAGGTAGCAATGGAGACAACGTGTGGAGGCTGCTATGGAGACAATTTAATTTGGATAGTGCCTGTATGTGGCAGTCCCAAAAATTTTTCAAACCAGAGGAGCAGGTAGGTGGCCCTCCAGTAAAATGGAATAGATTGAGTGCCTGTATGTGGCAGTCCAAAAAAAATTTCAAACCAGAGGAGCAGGTAGGTGGCCCTCCAGAAAAATTGAATAGATTGAGTGCCTGTATGTGGCACTCCCAAAAATTGTTTAAAACAGAGGACCGGGTAGGTGGCCCTCCAGAAAAATTGAATAGATTGAGTGCCTGTATGTGGCACTCCCAAAAATTGTTTAAAACAGAGGACCGGGTAGGTGGCCCTCCAGAAAAATTAAATGCATAAAGTACTATAGCTAGAGCCAGTGGGCCCTGTCAAAAAATAGCCAGTTTCCTCTGCTTTACTGTACAAAGAGGAGGAGAAGGAGGAAAATGAGGAGGAGGAGGAGTGGATCAATTATTCAGGTTGAGCTTCCTTCACCTGGTGGAGATTGGAAATTATGAGAAATCCAGGCTTTATTCATCTTAATAAGCGTCAGCCTGTCAGCGCTGTCAGTCGACAGGCGTGTATGCTTATCGGTGATGATGCCACCAGCTGCACTGAAAACCCGCTCGGACAAGACGCTAGCGGCAGGGCAGGCAAGAACCTCCAAGGCGTACAGCGCCAGTTCGTGCCACATGTCCAGCTTTGAAACCCAGTAGTTGCAGGGAGCTGTGTGATCATTTAGGACGATGGTATGGTCAGCTACGTACTCCCTCACCATCTTTCTGTAAAGATCAGCCCTACTCTGCCGAGACTGGGGACAGGTGACAGTGTCTTGCTGGGGTGACATAAAGCTGGCAAAAGCCTTGTAAAGCGTACCCTTGCCAGTGCTGGACAAGCTGCCTGCTCGCCTACTCTCCCTCGCTACTTGTCCCGCAGAACTACGCACTCTGCCGCTAGCGCTGTCAGAAGGGAAATACTGTTTCAGCTTGTGCACCAGGGCCTGCTGGTATTCATGCATTCTCACACTCCTTTCCTCTGCAGGGATGAGAGTGGAAAGATTTTGCTTGTACCGTGGGTCCAGGAGAGTGAACACCCAGTAATCGGTGCTGGAATAAATTCTTTGAACGCGAGGGTCACGGGATAGGCAGCCTAGCATGAAATCTGCCATATGCGCCAGAGTACCAACGCGTAAGAATTCACTCCCCTCACTGGCCTGACTGTCCATTTCCTCCTCCTCCAACTCCTCCAACTCCTCTTCTTCTGCCCATACACGCTGAACAGTGAAGGACTCAACAATGGTCACCTCTTGTGTCTCGCCAACATTCTCCTCCTCTTCCTCCTCATCCTCCTCCACCTCCACCTCCTCCGATATGCGCTGAGAAACAGACCTGAGGGTGTTTTGGCTATCAACAAGGGAATCTTCTTCCCCCGTCTCTTGTGACGAGCGCAAAGCTTCCGACTTCATGCTGATCAGAGAGTTTTTCAACAGGCCAAGCAGCGGGATGGTGAGGCTGATGATGGCGGCATCGCCACTGACCATCTGTGTTGACTCCTCAAAGTTACTCAGCACCTGACAGATATCAGACATCCACGTCCACTCCTCATTGTAGACTTGAGGAAGCTGACTGACCTGACTACCAGTTCTGGTGGAAGTTGACATCTGGCAGTCTACAATCGCTCGGCGCTGCTGGTAAACTCTGGATAACATGGTCAGTGTTGAATTCCACCTCGTGGGCACGTCGCACAACAGTCGGTGAGCGGGCAGTTGGAGGCGGCGCTGCGCTGCCCTGAGAGTGGCAGCATCTGTGCTGGACTTCCTGAAATGCGCACAGATGCGGCGCACCTTCGTGAGCAAATCAGACAGATTGGGGTATGTCTTGAGGAAACGCTGAACTATCAGATTTAACACATGGGCCAGGCATGGCACATGTGTCAGTCTGCCGAGTTGCAGAGCCGCCACCAGGTTACGGCCGTTGTCACACACAACCATGCCTGGCTTCAGGTTCAGCGGTGCCAGCCACAGATCAGTCTGCGCCGTGATGCCCTGTAATAGCTCTTGGGCAGTGTGCCTTTTATCGCCTAGGCTCAGCAGTTTGAGCACCGCCTGCTGTCGCTTAGCGACGGCACTGCTGCTGTGCCTAGAGCTACCGACTGATGGCGCCGTGCCCACGGATGGTAGTTCGGAGGAGGAGGTGGAGGAGGGGTGGGAGGAGGAGGAGGCATAGTAGGCCTGAAACACCTGGACCAAGGTAGGCCCCGCAATCCTCGGCGTCGGCAGTATATGACCAGCCGCAGGGTCAGACTCGCTCCCAGCCTCCACCAAGTTAACCCAATGTGCCGTCAGCGATATATAGTGGCCCTGCCCGGCAGCACTCGTCCACGTGTCCGTGGTCAGGTGGACCTTGTCAGAAACGGCGTTGGTCAGGGCACGGATGATGTTGTCTGACACGTGCTGGTGCAGGGCTGGGACGGCACATCGGGAAAAGTAGTGGCGGCTGGGGACCGAATACCGAGGGGCGGCCGCCGCCATGAGGTTGCGAAAGGCCTCGGTCTCTACTAGCCTATAGGGCAGCATCTCCAGGCTAAGCAATCTGGAGATGTGCACATTAAGGGCTTGGGCGTGCGGGTGGGTTGCACTATATTTGCGTTTCCGCTCCAGCGTCTGGGGTATGGAGAGCTGAACGCTGGTGGATGCTGTGGAGGATCGTGGAGGCGACGATGGGGTTTTTGTGGCAGGGTCCTGGGCAGGGGGCTGACTATCAGCTGACACAGGGGAAGGAGCAGTGGTGTGCACGGCCGGAGGTGAACGGGCTTGTTGCCACTGAGTGGGGTGTTTAGCATTCATATGCCTGCGCATACTGGTGGTAGTTAAGCTAGTAGTGGTGGAACCCCTGCTGAGCCTGGTTTGGCAAATGTTGCACACCACAGTCCGTCGGTCATCCGGTGTTTCCTTAAAGAACCTCCAGACTTCTGAAGATCTAGCCCTCGCCGCAAGAGCCCTCGCCACGGGAGCTTCACTAGTTGACACATTTGGCGCTGATGCACCAGCTCTGGCCCTGCCTCTCCGTCTGGCCCCACCACTGCCTCTTCCAACCTGTTCTGGTCGAGGAATCTCCTCCGTCTCAGAAGCACTGTGTTCACCCGGCCTCTCAACCCAGCTTGGGTCTGTCACCTCATCATCCTCCGATCCCTCAGTCTGCTCCCCCCTCGGACTTCCTGCCCTGACAACAACTTCCCCACTGTCTGACAACCGTGTCTCCTCATCGTCGGACACCTCTTTACACACTTCCACTACGTCAAGAAGGTCATCATCACCCACAGACTGTGACTGGTGGAAAACCTGGGCATCGGAAAATTGCTCAGCAGCAACCGGACAAGTGGTTTGTGACTGTGGGAAGGGTCCAGAAAACAGTTCCTCAGAGTATGCCGCTTCAAATGCCAAATTTTCCTGGGAGGGGGCAGACTGGGGGGGAGGAGGCTGAGGTGTAGGAGCTGGAGGAGTGGCGATTTCGGTGACATGGGTGGACTGCGTGGAAGACTGACTGGTGGACAAATTGCTCGAAGCATTGTCAGCAATCCACGACATCACCTCTTCGCACTGTTCTGGCCTCAACAGTGCTCTACCACGAGTCCCAGTAACTTCAGACATGAACCTAGGGAATGTAGCTCTGCGGCGTTCCCCTGCTCCCTCATAAGCAGGTGGTGTCTCACCCCGCCCAGGACCACGGCCTCTGACCCCTGCAGTAGTTGGACGCCCACGTCCCCGCCCTCGTCCTCTACCCCTAGCCCTCGGGTTAAACATTTTTAAAATGAGAGTTATAACTTTAATTTTTTTTTAACTTTTTTTTGTGTTTTTTGTTTTTTTTTGTGTTTTTGAGTTTTTAAAAACAAACAATGCTATCCTATAGCTATGGCTATTTTCTAGCCAAGTATGAAAGCACACTACTATGCCAGATGAGATGACACTGAGTTATTAAACAAAATAAACGTAAAATAAAAAAGGAAAAATGGCAGACTGTGCCGAATTGAAATCCAACCCCTACAAAATTTTCCCACTTCGGTCTTTGCAATGGATATGTGCGTCACTAAGCACAAAACACAGCGGTCGCAAGTCTCACTACAAATTGCTCACAATTGGCTAGTAGATGCACTGCAGCAAGTACAGCCACCAGCATATCAACCAGAAATCAAATATATAACGCTACTGTAGGCGCAAGTAAGCCGTTTGGATTCTCCTATGGCTATTTTCTAGCCAAGTATGAAAGCACACTAATATGCCAGATGAGATGACACTGAGTTATTAAACAAAATAAACGTAAAATAAAAAAGGACAAATGGCAGACTGTGCCTAATTGAAATCCAACCCCTACTAAATTTTCCCACTTCGGTCTTTGCAATGGATATGTGCGTCACTAAGCGCAAAACACAGCGGTCGCAAGTCTCACTACAAATTGCTCACAATTGGCTAGTAGATGCACTGCAGCAAGTACAGCCACCAGCAGATCAACCAGAAATCAAATATATAACGCTACTGTAGGCGCAAGTAAGCCGTTTGGATTCTCCTATGGCTATTTTCTAGCCAAGTATGAAAGCACACTAATATGCCAGATGAGATGACACTGAGTTATTAAACAAAATAAACGTAAAATAAAAAAGGACAAATGGCAGACTGTGCCTAATTGAAATCCAACCCCTACTAAATTTTCCCACTTCGGTCTTTGCAATGGATATGTGCGTCACTAAGCGCAAAACACAGCGGTCGCAAGTCTCACTACAAATTGCTCACAATTGGCTAGTAGATGCACTGCAGCAAGTACAGCCACCAGCAGATCAACCAGAAATCAAATATATAACACTACTGTAGGCGCAAGTAAGCCGTTTGGATTCTCCTATGGCTATTTTCTAGCCAAGTATGAAAGCACACTAATATGCCAGATGAGAAGGACAAATGGCAGACTGTGCCTAATTGAAATCCAACCCCTACTAAATTTTCCCACTTTGGTGTTTGAGGTGGATATGTGTGCCACTAAGAGCTAAACACAACGGTAGCAAGTCCCCCTGCTAATTCCTCACAAAATGGTACTAGATGCAAATAAAAAAAAAAAAAGTAGAACGTTATTGTAGCCCTAAGAAGGGCTGTTGGGTTCTTGGAGAATCACTCCTGCCTAACAGTAAGCTAATAGAACACCCTAACGCTTTCCCTGACCAGCAGCAGCTCTCTCCCTAGCGGCATCCAGACACAGAATGATCCGAGCAGCGCGGGCAGCGGCTAGTCTATCCCAGGGTCACCTGATCTGGCCAGCCAACCACTGCTATCGACGTGTAAGGGTACCACGTCATGCTGGGTGGAGTGCAGAGTCTCCTGGCTTGTGATTGGCTCTGTTTCTGGCCGCCAAAAAGCAAAACGGTGGGAGCTGCCATTTTCTCGAGCGGGCGAAGTATTCGTCCGAGCAACGAGCAGTTTCGAGTACGCTAATGCTCGACCGAGCATCAAGCTCGGACGAGCATGTTCGCTCATCTCTAGTGTATATATATATATATATATATATATATATATATATATAGCATTTACATGAATACTATAATGTCATAATGCAGTTGTCAATCTTTATTTTCTAGCTCTAGTCTTTCTTCCATCATAGTAAAGTTGCCAATTGGATGTCACGTTGGGAGATTACCATTACTGTAGCATCATGATCATCTATCTAACGTGACAGCTCACATGTTATAATGGGCAGGTCAATGACCCAAGCAAAGGAAATATGCTATTCACTGTAATAGCTCTGCTTATATCAATGCAATAAAAGCTTAACACTTAATATGTTGACTTTGCCAAAGCAAAATTCACTAACCTCTAATAGGGATTAATACACTGTATATCTTTGCAATTACAAACCACTTTTACAACCTGAACAGAATCTACAAAAATAAAAAAAAATATTCTTTGTCACATATACTTTCCTTTACTAAAAGCGGTAATTTAACAGGATTACGAGGTGATAGTAAATGGTGCAACAATTTTATTGACTTGAGAAACTGCTACAATGGTCCCTTATGGTTTAAAGGTTAAAGGTCATTCAATACAAAGTAAACTATTTATATAAAAAAGTTGTTTTAGACTGAAAATCTCAGTTGTATTGCAGAGTCTCAATATACTTGTTTCTAAAGAACACTTAGAAGTCTTAGAAAAGCACCAGCGCTTTCAGTGCATTATCTGTAGCGGGGGTAAATGGTAATAGCAGAGCCATGATGTGGCACCTGTACTTTAAGCCATCATTCTAACAGCTTTATTTGTTATCCTACCTAACGTTCTAAAACTCAATATAAATTTGGAAATGGCATCTTCCTGCAGCAAGAACATTGGGTTACAACTAGAGATGAGCGAACACTAAAATGCTCGGGTACTCGTTATTCGAGACGAACTTTTCCCGATGCTCGAGTGCTCGTCTCGAATAACGAACCCCATTGAAGTCAATGGGAGACTCGAGCATTTTTCAAGGGGACCAAGGCTCTGCACAGGGAAGCTTGGCCAAACACCTGGGAACCTCAGAAAAGGATGGAAACACCACGGAAATGGACAGGAAACAGCAGGGGCAGCATGCATGGATGCCTCTGAGGCTGCCTAATCGCACCATTATGCCAAAATTATGGGCAACAGCATGGCCATGACAGAGTGACAGAATGAAGCTAGATAGCATCTAAAACATCCAATAATTGACCCTGACACTATAGGGGACGGCATGCAGAGGCAGCGGCAGCAGGCTAGAGAGTGGCATGGCGACATACCCTAATTGGACTCAGGCTTCAAACCAATGGGTGTCAGAGAGGAACCAAAGGAGGTGAGCAAGAAGCGCTCAAATAATATCGGTACATGATAAAAGTTTGCCAGTATATTTTGTGGATTACACAGCAGGGTGGCGACAAAGTTAACATGGAAGCCATGAAAACAACCCAAAATTCTGCCTGACACAGCTCGTTTGATAAGGGGACCATGTATGCTTACAGTTCATGCCAGTCGCTGCACTGGCTGCCAGTCTCCTTTCGAATACAGTTTAAAATAATAATAACCCTCATCCATAAAGCTCTGTATAATGCTGCACCCCCCTACCTCTCCTCTCTTATCTCAGTCTATCGCCCAACCCGTGCTCTTAGATCCGCCAGTGATCTTAGATTAACCTCTACCCTAGTGCGGACCTCCCACTCGCGTCTCCAAGACTTCTCTAGAGCTGCACCAATTCTATGGAATGCTCTGCCCCGGACTATCAGACTAATACCTAACCTCCAAAGATTCAAACGTGCTCTTAAAACCCATTTCTTTAGGCAAGCCTATAACACTCATTAACTGCATGAAGTTTTAACTCTTCTACTAACCCGTCCTGTGTCGTCCTCCCATCTGTTATCCAGCAACCAACAGGCACCAGACTTCTCTGCAGTCCCATTCACCCTGTACCTGGTATATAAGATGACGGCTGAGTGGTTCAAGCGACAGCAATTCCATTTATTATATTTTTTTCTATTCCCTAAGAAGAATGGCTTAAATATTCTTTTACCTCGTGTTACCCCATCATCTTCATAAACCGTAAGCTCTGGCGAGCAGGGACCTCACTCCTGTTGTTCCATACAAATGTTGTGCTCTGTTACATTACATTTGTATTTGTTTCCTATGATTTGTAAAGCGCTACAGAATATGATGACGCTATATAAATAAAGATTATTATTATTATTATTATGGAGGCAGTGAACTAGTAGTAGATTAAAGGTGCTGCAACTATGTTAGTTGGATCTTGGGATGGAGCTGGCGCTCTGCAGCCAGGCGAGCTTTCGCCAATCCAAGCCCCTGTCTCTAGGCTACTCCCCAAACAGCACTTCTAAGAACCTTTTGTATAAGATCAAGTGTAGTAGCGTTCTTATAAGTTTAGGATATGGCGGGTGAGGGGAATGTAAACAGATGCGCAAGAAGCGCTGAAATAATATCCCTAAATGGTAAAAGTTTGCAAGTATATTTTGTGGATTACACAGCAGGGTGGCGACAAAGTTAACAACTTTGATGTGGAATGCCCTGTAATAGCTCTTGGGCGGTGTGCCTTTTATCGCCTAGGCTCAGCAGTTTCAGCACCGCCTGCTGTCGCTTAGCGACGGCACTGCTGCTGTGCCTAGAGCTACCGACTGATGGCGCCATGCCCACGGATGGTAATTCGGAGGAGGAGGAGGTGGAGGAGGGGTGGGAGGAGGTATAGTAGGCCTTTGAGACCTGGACCGAGGTAGGCCCCGCAATTCTCTGCGTCGGCAGTATATGACCAGCCCCAGGGTCAGACTCGGTCCCAGCCTGCACCAAGTTAAGTGTAGTAGCGTTCTTATAAGTTTGGGATATGGCGGGTGAGGGGAATGTAAACAGATGCGCAAGAAGCGCATGATGCGCATGGAGCTGGCGCTCTGCTGCCAGGCGAGCTTTCGCCAATCCAAGCCCCTGTCTCTAGGCTACTCCCCAAACAGCACTTCTAAGAACCTTTTGTATAAGATCAAGTGTAGTAGCGTTCTTATAAGTTTAGGATATGCCGGGTGAGGGGAATGTAAACAGATGCGCAAGAAGCGCTGAAATAATATCCCTAAATGGTAAAAGTTTGCCAGTATATTTTGTGGATAACACAGCAGGGTGGCGACAAAGTTAACAAGTTTGATGTGGAATCCATGAAAACAACCCAAATTTCTGCCTGACACACCTCGTTTGATAAAGGGACGATGTATGGAGGCAGCTATATGGACGACTTTTGGAGGTAGCAATGGAGACAACGTGTGGAGGCTGCTATGGAGACAATTTAATTTGGATAGTGCCTGTATGTGGCAGTCCCAAACATTTTTCAAACCAGAGGAGCAGGTAGGTGGCCCTCCAGTAAAATGGAATAGATTGAGTGCCTGTATGTGGCAGTCCCAAAAATTTTTCAAACCAGAGGAGCAGGTAGGTGGCCCTCCAGTAAAATGGAATAGATTGAGTGCCTGTATGTGGCAGTCCCAAAAATTTTTTAAAACAGAGGACCGGGTAGGTGGCCCTCCAGAAAAATGGAATAGATTGAGTGCCTGTATGTGGCAGTCCCAAACATTTTTCAAACCAGAGGAGCAGGTAGGTGGCCCTCCAGTAAAATGGAATAGATTGAGTGCCTGTATGTGGCAGTCCCAAAAATGTTTCAAACCAGAGGAGCAGGTAGGTGGCCCTGCAGTAAAATGGAATAGATTGAGTGCCTGTATGTGGCAGTCCCAAAAATTTTTCAAACCAGAGGAGCAGGTAGGTGGCCCTCCAGTAAAATGGAATAGATTGAGTGCCTGTATGTGGCAGTCCCAAAAATGTTTCAAACCAGAGGAGCAGGTAGGTGGCCCTGCAGTAAAATGGAATAGATTGAGTGCCTGTATGTGGCAGTCCCAAAAATTTTTCAAACCAGAGGAGCAGGTAGGTGGCCCTCCAGTAAAATGGAATAGATTGAGTGCCTGTATGTGGCACTCACAAAAATTGTTTCAAACAGAGGACCGGGTAGGTGGCCCTCCAGAAAAATTAAATGCATGAAGTACTATAGCAAGAGCCAGTGGGCCCTGTCAAAAAATAGCCATTTTCCTCTGCTTTACTGTACAAAGAGGAGGAGAAGGAGGAAAATGAGGAGGAGGAGGAGTGGATCAATTATTCAGGTTGAGCTTCCTTCACCTGGTGGAGATTGGAAATTCTGAGAAATCCAGCCTTTATTCATTTTAATAAGCGTCAGCCTGTCAGCGCTGTCAGTCGACAGGCGTGTACGCTTATCGGTGATGATTAGAGATGAGCGAGCACTAAAATGCTCGGGTGCTCGTTACTCGAGCCGAACATTTCCAGATGTTCGAGTGCTCGTTTCGAGTAACGAGCCCCATTGAAGTCAATGGGAGACTCGAGCATTTTTCAAAGGGACCATGGTTCGGGAATAAAATGTGTTAATTAATTGAAAAAGAATGTCTTCTGATAAGTGATCAGATGTATGCAAACATCTGCAATCTATTCTTCACTGTTCCGCGCGTATATTATCTCCCGACAAGTTAACAGATGTGAAGAACAGTGAAGAATAGAATAAAAACAGTGAACACAGGATCATTTAAGTGAAAAACACAGTGAAGAATAGATTGCAGATGTTCTGCACATCTGCTTACTTGACGGGAGATACGCTGTCCCGGGATCCGCTGCTCTCCGTGCCCCGCTGCTCTCCGTGCCCCGCTGCTCTCCGTGCCCCGATGTCTCCGTGCCCCGATGTCTCTGTGCCCCATGTCTCCGTGCCCCGATGTCTCCGTGCCCCGATGTCTCTGTGCCCCATGTCTCCGTGCCCCATGTCTCCGTGCCCCATGTCTCCGTGCTGCCGCTGCCGCTGCTCTCCGTGCTGCCGCTGCTCTCCGTGCCCCGATGTCTCCGTGCCCCGATGTCTCCGTGCCCCGATGTCTCTGTGCCCCATGTCTCCGTGCCCCATGTCTCCGTGCCCCATGTCTCCGTGCTGCCGCTGCCGCTGCTCTCCGTGCTGCCGCTGCTCTCCGTGCCCCGATGTCTCCGTGCCCCGATGTCTCCGTGCCCCATGTCTCCGTGCCCCATGTCTTCGTGCCCCGATGTCTCTGTGCCCCATGTCTCCGTGCCCCATGTCTCCGTGCCCCATGTCTCCGTGCTGCCGCTGCCGCTGCTCTCCGTGCTGCCGCTGCTCTCCGTGCCCCGATGTCTCCGTGCCCCGATGTCTCTGTGCCCCATGTCTCCGTGCCCCATGTCTCCGTGCCCCATGTCTCCGTGCTGCCGCTGCCGCTGCTCTCCGTGCTGCCGCTGCCCCATGTCTCCGTGCTGCCGCTGCCCCGGTGTCTCCTAGCTGCTCCCCGGTGTCTCTGTGCTGCTCCCTGGTGTCTCCGTCCTGCTCACCGTGTTCTGCAATGTGTTCTTCACACATATATATTGTTCTTCACATGCTATTTTGTTCGCGCCGTTCCGCGCGTATCTTCCGACAAGTAAGCAGATGTGCCGAACATCTGTAATCTATTCTTCACTGTGTTCTTCACTGTGTTTTTCACTTAAATGATCCTGTGTTCACTGTGTTCACTGTTTTTATTCTATTCTTCATTGTTCTTCACTGTGTTTTTTTAATTAAATGCTCGATCTCGAGCAGGGGAAATACTCGTCCGAGCAACGAGCCGTCTCGAGTACCCTAATGCTCGACCGAGCATCAAGCTCAGACGAGCATGTTCGCTCATCTCTAGTGATGATGCCACCAGCTGCACTGAAAACCCGCTCGGACAAGACGCTAGCGGCAGGGCAGGCAAGAACCTCCAAGGCGTACAGCGCCAGTTCGTGCCACATGTCCAGCTTTGAAACCCAGTAGTTGTAGGGAGCTGTGTGATCATTTAGGACGATGGTATGGTCAGCTACGTACTCCCTCACCATCTTTCTGTAAAGATCAGCCCTACTCTGCCGAGACTGGGGACAGGTGACAGTGTCTTGCTGGGGTGACATAAAGCTGGCAAAAGCCTTGTAAAGCGTACCCTTGCCAGTGCTGGACAAGCTGCCTGCTCGCCTACTCTCCCTCGCTACTTGTCCCGCAGAACTACGCACTCTGCCGCTAGCGCTGTCAGAAGGGAAATACTGTTTCAGCTTGTGCACCAGGGCCTGCTGGTATTCATGCATTCTCACACTCCTTTCCTCTGCAGGGATGAGAGTGGGAAGATTTTGCTTGTACCGTGGGTCCAGGAGAGTGAACACCCAGTAATCGGTGCTGGAATAAATTCTTTGAACGCGAGGGTCACGGGATAGGCAGCCTAGCATGAAATCTGCCATATGCGCCAGAGTACCAACGCGTAAGAATTCACTCCCCTCACTGGCCTGACTGTCCATTTCCTCCTCCTCCAACTCCTCCAACTCCTCTTCTTCTGCCCATACACGCTGAACAGTGAAGGACTCAACAATGGTCCCCTCTTGTGTCTCGCCAACATTCTCCTCCTCTTCCTCCTCATCCTCCTCCACCTCCACCTCCTCCGATATGCGCTGAGAAACAGACCTGAGGGTGCTTTGGCTATCAACAAGGGAATATTCTTCCCCTGTCTCTTGTGACGAGCGCAAAGCTTCCGACTTCATGCTGACCAGAGAGTTTTTCAACAGGCCAAGCAGCGGGATGGTGAGGCTGATGATGGCGGCATCGCCACTGACCATCTGTGTTGACTCCTCAAAGTTACTCAGCACCTGACAGATATCAGACATCCACGTCCACTCCTCATTGTAGACTTGAGGAAGCTGACTGACCTGACTACCAGTTCTGGTGGAAGTTGACATCTGGCAGTCTACAATCGCTCGGCGCTGCTGGTAAACTCTGGATAACATGGTCAGTGTTGAATTCCACCTCGTGGGCACGTCGCACAACAGTCGGTGAGCGGGCAGTTGGAGGCGGCGCTGCGCTGCCCTGAGAGTGGCAGCATCTGGGCTGGACTTCTTGAAATGCGCACAGATGCGGCGCACCTTCGTGAGCAAATCAGACAGATTGGGGTATGTCTTGAGGAAACGCTGAACTATCAGATTTAACACATGGGCCAGGCATGGCACATGTGTCACTCTGCCGAGTTGCAGAGCCGCCACCAGGTTACGGCCGTTGTCACACACAACCATTCCCGGCTTGAGGTTCAGCGGTGCCAGCCACAGATCAGTCTGCGCCGTGATGCCCTGTAATAGCTCTTGGGCGGTGTGCCTTTTGTCGCCTAGGCTCAGCAGTTTGAGCACCGCCTGCTGTCGCTTAGCGACGGCACTGCTGCTGTGCCTAGAGCTACCGACTGATGGCGCCGTGCCCACGGATGGTAGTTCGGAGGAGGAGGTGGAGGAGGGGTGGGAGGAGGAGGAGGCATAGTAGGCCTGAAACACCTGGACCGAGGTAGGCCCCGCAATCCTCGGCGTCGGCAGTATATGAGCAGCCCCAGGGTCAGACTCGGTCCCAGCCTCCACCAAGTTAACCCAATGTGCCGTCAGCGATATATAGTGGCCCTGCCCGGCAGCACTCGTCCACGTGTCCGTGGTCAGGTGGACCTTGTCAGAAACGGCGTTGGTCAGGGCACGGATGATGTTGTCTGACACGTGCTGGTGCAGGGCTGGGACGGCACATCGGGAAAAGTAGTGGCGGCTGGGGACCGAATACCGAGGGGCGGCCGCCGCCATGAGGTTGCGAAAGGCCTCGGTCTCTACTAGCCTATAGGGCAGCATCTCCAGGCTAAGCAATCTGGAGATGTGCACATTAAGGGCTTGGGCGTGCGGGTGGGTTGCACTATATTTGCGTTTCCGCTCCAGCGTCTGGGGTATGGAGAGCTGAACGCTGGTGGATGCTGTGGAGGATCGTGGAGGCGACGATGGGGTTTTTGTGGCAGGGTCCTGGGCAGGGGGCTGACTAGCAGCTGACACAGGGGAAGGAGCAGTGGTGTGCACGGCCGGAGGTGAACGGGCTTGTTGCCACTGAGTGGGGTGTTTAGCATTCATATGCCTGCGCATACTGGTGGTAGTTAAGCTAGTAGTGGTGGAACCCCTGCTGAGCCTGGTTTGGCAAATGTTGCACACCACAGTCCGTCGGTCATCCGGTGTTTCCTTAAAGAACCTCCAGACTTCTGAAGATCTAGCCCTCGCCGCAAGAGCCCTCGCCACGGGAGCTTCACTAGTTGACACATTTGGCGCTGATGCACCAGCTCTGGCCCTGCCTCTCCGTCTGGCCCCACCACTGCCTCTTCCAACCTGTTCTGGTCGAGGACTCTCCTCCGTCTCAGAAGCACTGTGTTCACCCGGCCTCTCAACCCAGCTTGGGTCTGTCACCTCATCATCCTCCGATCCCTCAGTCTGCTCCCCCCTCGGACTTCCTGCCCTGACAACAACTTCCCCACTGTCTGACAACAGTGTCTCCTCATCGTCGGACACCTCTTTACACACTTCCACTACGTCAAGAAGGTCATCATCACCCACAGACTGTGACTGGTGGAAAACCTGGGCATCGGAAAATTGCTCAGCAGCAACCGGACAAGTGGTTTGTGACTGTGGGAAGGGTCCAGAAAACAGTTCCTCAGAGTATGCCGGTTCAAATGGCAAATTTTCCTGGGAGGGGGCAGACTGGGGGGGAGGAGGCTGAGGTGCAGGAGCTGGAGGAGTGGCGATTTCGGTGACATGGGTGGACTGCGTGGAAGACTGACTGGTGGTGGACAAATTGCTCGAAGCATTGTCAGCAATCCACGACATCACCTGTTCGCACTGTTCTGGCCTCAACAGTGCTCTACCACGAGTCCCAGTAACTTCAGACATGAACCTAGGGAGTGTAGCTCTGCGGCGTTCCCCTGCTCCCTCATCAGCAGGTGGTGTCTCACCCCGCCCAGGACCACGGCCTCTGACCCCTGCAGTAGTTGGACGCCCACGTCCCCGCCCTCGTCCTCTACCCCTAGCCCTGGGGTTAAACATTTTTAAAATGAGAGTTATAACTTTATTTTTTTTTTAACTTTTTTTTGTTTTTTTTTGTGTTTTTTGTTTTTTTTTGTGTTTTTTGTTTTTTTGTGTGTTTTTTGTTTTTTTTTGAGTTTTTAAAACCAAACAATGCTATCCTATTGCTATGGCTATTTTCTAGCCAAGTATCAAAGCACACTACTATGCCAGATGAGATGACACTGAGTTAGTGCCTAATTGAAATCCAACCCCTACTAAATTTTCCCACTTCGGTCTTTGCTATGGATATGTGCGTCACTAAGCGCAGAACACAGCGGTCGCAAGTCTCACTACAAATTGCTCAGAATTGGCTAGTACATGCACTGCAGAAAGTACAGCCACCAGCAGATCAACCAGAAATCAAATATATAGAACGCTACTGTAGGCGTAAGTAAGCTCTTTGTATTCTCCTATGGCTATTTTCTAGCCAAGTATCAAAGCACACTACTATGCCAGATGAGATGACACTGAGTTAGTGCCTAATTGAAATCCAACCCCTACTAAATTTTCCCACTTCGGTCTTTGCTATGGATATGTGCGTCACTAAGCGCAGAACACAGCGGTCGCAAGTCTCACTACAAATTGCTCAGAATTGGCTAGTACATGCACTGCAGAAAGTACAGCCACCAGCAGATCAACCAGAAATCAAATATATAGAACGCTACTGTAGGCGTAAGTAAGCTCTTTGTATTCTCCTATGGCTATTTTCTAGCCAAGTATCAAAGCACACTACTATGCCAGATGAGATGACACTGAGTTAGTGCCTAATTGAAATCCAACCCCTACTAAATTTTCCCACTTCGGTCTTTGCTATGGATATGTGCGTCACTAAGCGCAGAACACAGCGGTCGCAAGTCTCACTACAAATTGCTCAGAATTGGCTAGTACATGCACTGCAGAAAGTACAGCCACCAGCAGATCAACCAGAAATCAAATATATAGAACGCTACTGTAGGCGTAAGTAAGCTCTTTGTATTCTCCTATGGCTATTTTCTAGCCAAGTATCAAAGCACACTACTATGCCAGATGAGATGACACTGAGTTAGTGCCTAATTGAAATCCAACCCCTACAAAATTTTCCCACTTCGGTCTTTGCTATGGATATGTGTGCCACTAAGAGCTAAACACAACGGTAGCAAGTCCCCCTGCTAATTCCTCACAAAATGGTACTAGATGCAAATTAAAATAAAAAAAGTAGAACGTTATTGTAGCCCTAAGAAGGGCTGTTGGGTTCTTTGAGAATCACTCCTGCCTAACAGTAAGCTAATAGAACACCCTAACGCTTTCCCTGACCAGCAGCAGCTCTCTCCCTAGCGGCATCCAGACACAGAATGATCCGAGCAGCGCGGGCAGCGGCTAGTCTATCCCAGGGTCACCTGATCTGGCCAGCCAACCACTGCTATCGACGTGTAAGGGTACCACGTCATGCTGGGTGGAGTGCAGAGTCTCCTGGCTTGTGATTGGCTCTGTTTCTGGCCGCCAAAAAGCAAAACGGCGGGAGCTGCCATTTTCTCGAGCGGGCGAAGTATTCGTCCGAGCAACGAGCAGTTTCGAGTACCCTAATGCTCGACCGAGCATCAAGCTCGGACGAGCATGTTCGCTCATCTCTAGTTACAACCATATTGTACTGAGGTTTTCTTTTTATCACTATACTACATTATTATAGTTAGTATTTAATATAAAGCAGATAATAATTAAGTCTACATATTGACATATCTACCGGTAAAGTGGAGACACTTTGTAGATACATTACATTACTTGCTCTGTATTGATCCTCAGTTATAGCTAAGATTACACCAGATCTGCTTTCATTATTCTCCAACCATTAGAGCTGAATTTACTTTTTCTGAATGGAGTTTTTACTGCATGAAAACTGGGGTCCCCTGTGTGACCCCTGCTCTATTCATTTCTAAGGTAATAATAAAGCATGGTACTGTTCTATCTACTGAATGAATGGAACAGTGGTCATATATGCACATATCACTTAACTTACCCAGGGTCATATTCAGTACTTTATGAATCATGGGGTACACATACAGACAAAATACATTTTGATTAGAAGTTTTTCTTTGTGATATACCATATTACTGTATATAGATATTTTAAGGTAATATTATCTAGATAGGGAATGGGTGATACACAAAAACTACCAGATAAGACAACAGAATGCTACCACTAACTACACTTACACCAGACAATATAGCCAAATGATACATTACAACTGGACCAGACCATATGACCAAACAATACCAGAAAGCTAGACAAAATAATTAATAAATAATATTCTATTTTTATAAAGTTTCGCCTTTGCTACGTTCAAGATGACTGCCTTTGAGGTCGATATGATGATGTCATCAGTCATGTGGAGGCTGCCTACCTCCTCCCCTCACTTTCTCTGTGTATCACTTTGAGGAGAGTTTAGTTCCATGACACAAGTTAATAACCTATTGATTATTTTTTTGAAGGACATGTCATAATTTATTTATACTGCCTTCTGAGCTTCCTTAAAGTCACCATTAGAAATCAACAGATATAAGATGCCCACACAGAATACAAAACAGCTGTCCTGTCTGTAGAGATGTTTTTATCCTGCCCTATTTAGAAAAATGCCATGCCGTATAACTATGCATGGCAAAGAAGAAGATGTACAAAGAATAACATTATGAAACGATAAATTTATGAATGACTCTTATGATAAATGTAATTCATATAATGGGCTGTTTTATCAAGTCTTCCCTTATATAGATGTCCCATTAGGGTATAGGACATGATAAATGAGGTTCTTTGCTTGACATGACTTTTATAAGAATAGACTCTTAAGATTGGTATGACTCCTATATTATAAAGATCACTAGAAGTCATGTTATACCACATTTATAAATGGTCAATGCATGCAGAAAACCAAATGAAAGTTTAAGAAGGAACCAGGATGGATGAATACCTAGAAATAATACATAACACTAAAACAGGTCAAATAAATGTATAATGCAGTACACATGAGCATGTACTTTATCCTTCTCAATAGGAATATATTGCATATTTGCCAACAATTCAGTCTTTGTCAAGATTGTCCACATAGAGTAAGGTATGTCCAAATCTTGCGCAAAAAAGATAGTACAGTAATTTTGGAGGCAGTTCTATTGTAGGAATTAAATTGTCCTAATTTTACCAAAAAATGTCATGTCCTTCTTTGGCATTATATATAAATATATATATAAATATATATATATATATATATATATATATATATATATATATATAATTTGGAGTTGCTATTGCTATTTATTATTTGATTGTGCATAGTAATTTGCATGGATATTGAAGTAATATAACTTGTGAATGAGCCTCCATCTGATTGACAATCTCATAATCCCCCCAGCAGTCCTGGCTCATTAGCACATAGTTATTTGTGCACATTTCAGAAATGGATATCCATGTACTGTATCCCACCTCCAATACATTATAAACATATTATATGCAATGCAGATACAACTATTTGAACCTGCAAGTGACTATCCTCATGCATTGTAATAACCTGTCAGACAGTGTCGTGTGAATGAGCTTTTGTGATTCTCTCAGACAGAGAAAGTGCTAGGAAGATGTATGTAATAATTGGAATAGCCTCACATGCCTTTATTATAGGTGATCCCACAGGTGAAATATTCAGCTCTTCTCCCAATTGCCTGGCTGAATGCAATTACATTAACAAAGAATTGATAAAGTGAGGAGCAGCAGCTATTTTCCATGGTAATAGAATACATTAGGCAGAGGCTTGGAATAATAGATGGAGCGAGGCATATACATACAAACAATCCTATGTTTATTTTAACCATCTGCTGACTTTTTCTCATAGACAGTAATCTTAGGCATAAACACAATGTTACTCCCAATCCAATCAACACTCTGAACATTAACATGATAGAAACTTTTGTGTTTAACCCCTTGCCTCCAATTCCAGTTTTCACCTCCGTGACCAGGTCCTGTTTATAGAATCTGACACGTCACGATAATTGGTAATAACTAAAGATTTAAAATAATTAAAGATTTAAAATATCCAGGTAATTTGGAGATTGTTTTATCATGAGACATTGTACTTCATGGTAGATGAAAAACTTTAGTGATGCATTTAACCTTTAAATTCTGAAAAAAATGGAAATTTGGCAAGAATTTAGAAGAATTTTCAAATTTTGAAATGTTCTGCTTTCCAGGCCAATAGTCAGATGACCCAAATAGCTTTTTATCTATCATTTCCAGAATGTTTGCTTTATTATGGCATGTTCTTTTATGTGTCCTCTGGTTTTTCTAGGATGTCATGAAATTGCAATTTTTCTAATTTTCCTGAAAATCGCCAAAAGACTCTTTCAAGTGAATTTCCATGGTCTAAATAGTTACCCTATTAATCACTCTAAAACTACACCTCTCAATGTATGCAAAACAACTTTTACAAAGTCTATTAACCCTATGTTAAAATAAAATGGAAGTGGAATTTAGAAACTGTAGGCCACAAATTACACATTCATAATGGATTAAATGATGAAAGGTTTGATACCCAATTTCTCCCGAGTATGCCAATGCCCCATACGTGGTGGTGAAATGCTGAATGGGCACAGGCATTGAATGAACACAGCAACATTTAAAGCAGATTTGTATTTTCACATTGACTCGGCTTGACCGAGGCGTGCAAGGGGTAAAAAAACCTTGCAAGGGGAAAAAAACCTTCGGCACTAACACCCGGAATCGAAAAAGCTCTTACTAGGTCTTTTAATCACATATATGTGTGATTTTTAAACAGTATGGCAAATTCAACAGCTCCATCATTACAATGCACAACAAGGTGTATTTGCATTTGAGGGCATTTTGGTCCAGAAACCTTTTTCAAGGCCAATCAATGTGGGTGCCTTGGCATGGTGCGGACATGATTGCTCACCATGGAGGCTGGCTCTGAAAAAGGTCTTTGGGCCAAAACATTAAAACAAGGAAATACTCATTGTTGTGCATTGTAATCATGTATTTGTTGAATTGCTACTCTCATTATTACTATGTTGACAAAAAGGGGAAGTTGTAGAAGGTTTGTGTGCGAGAACTAAATAAGTGTGCTAGTATTGCTATGTGGGAAAACTGTGTGGCACTATTACTTAGCAATAAATAGAGACCTTTTTGTTTTCCTTGGTGTATTTTTCATTTTTTTAGTGCATTATTGTCCTTAGCTGCACTTTTTGGGACTAATTGGGGGGCATCTATTGGAGGTGCTGAAGATGCATGAAGCCAAATGCTACTAGCTCTTGAGATACTAATAATGTTGAGAAGAAATCGCCCTACAGTGGATGGTGGTATCATTTGTTATTGTATGAGATCAAGGTCATGGTATCATGTTGAGGTATTATTTGACTCTTGAATAGTGATATTGCATGGTTACTGTATAGTGATATGCTTTACAGGCTGTGTACAGTACAGAATTCTTTCTCCAGGTGTTTCAGTTAGTAACTGGCAGCCACAGACTCTTCTCAGCCTAAAGTAATAAATAATAGCTAACAGAATGAGAAGAGCAGTGTGCACAACTCTCCGAGTCCAAATCTCTATACTGTATAAGTCATTAAAAATCCTCCATGTATCCTTGAGTCCATATCCGAAAATGTGCATGTCACCGTTTGCCCTCCAGTAGGAATAATATATTTGTATGATGAAAACCTGACCCTTCGGCACTGCTGACTACAACAGGAAGCTCTGGCCTTCTGATGTATCTTGCGGCTGAGCTCCGCTGGCATACAATTCTTCAGCAGGCACTGGCTTGCGTAGATTTGCATAGATTAACCAGCGACCGTTCAGCTTGAATGGTTTCTGGCTGTAGAAAGTGTGCGGGAGAGGGCAGGAATGCCCCATGCCAGCCCACTCCACCGCTGTCCTTGTCCCCTTCACTCCCCCTCCATGTCCAATTGGAATTGTGCTAGCATAAAATGTGACAATTGCAATGTCTGGTATACAAGCCCTGATAAATCTCTCTCATTGCATCTGTTTTTCACAGTGTACCCATAAAAAGTTATATAAATCCAAGAGGAGAACTGTGATGAGGCACAGCAAGACCATACAGCAGGATTCAGATGGACCTTCCGACAGAATAGAGACAGCCTAGGAGCAAAACATCTGTGGTGGGGCTCAACTGACAGAGTGAGAGTCCAAATATACGTAAAATAGAAAAAAGCAGTTGCACTCACCAAATTAAAGGAATCAAAGTCATCTTTATTATTCCATTTGGCATTGTGGGGAGGACACCGGAATATTGAAGATGATTTCGATTCATCTTTTGTTTCACAGCTTTTTTCTATTTTTCATATACCCCATAAAAGTTTCTCTTCTGTATATTCATTACTTGGTAGTTGCTTTGTTTGTCCACTTCTGGTAAACGCTTGAAACAGGGAGGATTCACTTGTGTTGTCTTTTCAGGCATAAGTGCTTAGCGGAAGGCAATGAACAAGCAGGAGATGCCTGAAGAGAATGGTATATCTTTAAAGCCTGCAGAATCCTATGCCCAATGCTGGAATATATTATAGGCTGTGATTCAGAATCGGAATTGGAACTGAAGCCAGATAAGAACAGTGGGGAGAATTTAATAATAATTTTGCAACTGTTTTTTGTCCAGCTATTTCAGGGTTTTTATTTTGTGCCAGTTCTGACAGATTTACAGAAAGAATAACACCAAAAAAATAAAAAAAAAACTGCTGTCGATGCTAAGATATAAAGCCATGTACGTATTGTGGAAGGTCAAATACTCAACCAAAAAAGATTAATTCCACACAAAATGAATAATGATAGAAACATAGTAAATCAGTGTTCATTTATATGTTAAAAATAGCTCTGATGGGAAACAATGCTCAGGTGAGATTTACCTGGCATAATACTGACAGGGCAACTGTAGAATTTTGGTTACATGTATATCATAAAAAATACAAGGTAAAAAGATTGCCTGTAACAACTGGGCTATAGAAGTTACACAAAATAAATTTGCCTCCATAGACTAGCAAAAAGTTAACTTCTAAATCCCTTCCTGAATCCACAATTTTTTCTTCTTACGGTGCACCAAATACAATAAGCCCTGCCCCCCTGTGAAATCATAGTCCAAAAACACTGCGAGCTCTTAAAAACAGACCTAGCACCATAAATTAATAACTTTACCCCAGTAAGCGCATTTCTTAAATAGTATTGAGACAGTGACTTAAAGGGGTTTGCCCATGAAAGAAAATTCTCTCATTTTAATCCCCTAGTGATGTTTACACAATACAGATCATTTTTACTCCTTATTTTACAATTTTACTAAGTTTTATTGCTGTTTTAGCTCCTATAACTCAATTATGGTCAGTGTAAAATTTTACAGTGTGGGTAGGGACCCTATAACCAGACACTTCATGATTCCTCTAGTTCTGTGTGCTGACTTTCATTTAGCTTCTAAACATTGTACTAGTATCTGACACATAGAAGAAGAGATGCGACAGATCAGAGATGAAAGATGATGATATCCATGAGATTCATATTACACATGACATTCTACCCTCTCCTATCAGAGCCATTACATACTGTCAGTTCTATTATATACCTCCCTCCCTCTCTCCTGGATAAAGACCTTATCTGTCTGTATTTTGTAGTTTTATTTTCCCCACAACGTGTTGTTTTCCAGCAGGAAGTCATTGTGTCTCTGTGTAAGCTCGTCCTGGAATGCAAGGGGAGAGAGCAACTCAATGCAGCGTCAGACTGAAAAACAAGATGGCAGATTGGAATTATATCTGTGAAATGCTGTATTTTTATTAATAGCATTGAATAAGAGAATGTGTTATTTTGTTATCCTGAGTACATTTAAGAATCTTATCTTTGTAAGAATACCCCATTAAGTACACTTCAAGATAAGTAATATAATTTGCTTCATTTACTTAGTGACTCCATCAACAGAATAGTGAGTGCAGCTCTTGAATGATAACAGGATGTAACTCAGGATCAGTACAGGATTAGAAATGTAATGTATCTATGTACGTACATAGTGACTCCACTGACAGAATATTGAATACAGCTCTGAAATGCTAACAGGATGTAATTTAGGATCAGTACAGGATAAGTAATGTAATGTATGTACATAGTAAATCCACCAGCAGATTTGTGAGTGTAGCTCTGGAGTCTAATATAGGATGTAAAGCAGGATTAATATCAGAAGTAATGTAATGTATGTATACAGTGACTAATTTTGTAGAATCATTTTGTATGTAATCTGTAACATAGGTGTAACATTGCCTGTAAATACACTCCAGTGCTATAAAACAGTGGAAATATCATTGAAGGGCTATCTTCTTCTGCTACTTTTCTTCAATTCTTAGCACTGTTGTCACATGCTAAAGATACAATGGTCTCAGATACAATGGCGATATCACAATGTCCTGTCTGTGATTTACATGAAACTGCAGATAAATCGGAGTGTACAAACGCTAAATCTGTGGAATATCCTCTTTTTAACCTCAGCCCATTCATTTCCTTTTGGAAATCAAAGCCAGATTGTAAATTCACAAAGCAAAGAAGAAAATTTCCATAATGCCGAATCTGATAGATGACGGCACTATATGGAGTGATATTTATTTATTATGATCGCTGTGCCATGAACTGTTATCTAAAATTGCCCAGGAATGCGGCCTATGAAATACTCCAACTATCTCCTCGCACACACACTAATAACTCTATTCTTTTCCATAAAACTTTATATTTCACAATAACCAATACCAGAGTTCAAGCTGGAAGGGATTTTTTTAGTATCATTGCGGACAGGTATTTTATCTGGCAAATGATTCTACTTGCGCTGCAGGCTAAACAAGAACATTTCTCCCTCCTTTACTGTATATATATGAAGCAGCAACAACAGATTCCTTTATTTATGACCTTTCTGAAGAGTAAGTCAATAAGCATTTATTATGTTCCAGGACGCCATGAATTTGCTTCTGACACAGCTGTAAAATGCTTATAAAGAGCAAATGCTTAGGGTTGGACATTAATCTTCACGATAGTTTTATGCAAATGGTAGGTGTGATCACTGCACAGCGCAGGTTACCTGGCTTGTACGGGTTGGTGCTATTGTAAACTAAAAATTTAAATAGACAGAATTTCTGTTTGAAATCTTTTTTTTTTCATATTGCTAATTTTTTATTTGCTTGATTATGGGGGCAGCCATATTTTGTAACTGTTGCTTGATTATGGGGGCAGCCATATTCTGTAACTGGTGCTTGATTATGGGGGCAGCCATATTCTGTAACTATTGCTTGATTATGGGGGCAGCTATATTTTGTAACTGTTGCTTGATTATGGGGGCAGCCTTATTCTGTAACTGTTGCTTGATTATGGGGGCAGCCATATTTTGTAATTCTTGCTTGATTATGGGGGCAGCCATATTCTGTAACTGTTGCTTGATTATGGGGGCAGCCATATTCTCTAACTGTTGCTTGATTATGGGGGCAGCCATATTCTGTAACTGTTGCTTGATTATGGGGGAAGCCATATTTTGTTACTGTTGCTTGATTATGGGGGCAGCCATATTCTGTAACTGTTGCTTGATTATAGGGGCAGCCATATTCTGTAACTGTTGCTTGATTATGGGGGAAGCCATATTTTGTAACTGTTGCTTGATTATAGGAACTACAGGGACAGAAAAAAGGGGAACAACAGAGGAAGGCGCCTCAGGTAATATAGCCGGGTACTTAAGTTTTCAAGGTAGTATAGAAGGTGCTCACCTTGTGAGAAACTTGATGTTATGCATGAATTCCCACTCCTGGGGTACAGTCCATGGTTTTTCCAATCCGGAATTGGCCTGGTGTGTAAGGATCAGCAGCTCCCACAACTCTACATACCTGAAACCAAAGGTTCCGGTAAAAGTATATATGGAAAGGTAACAGTTAGAGATGAGCGAGTATACTCGTCCGAGTATACTGCTCGGTCGAGTATTAGCATACTCGGACCGGCTCGTTACTCGGATGAGTATCTCGCCGGCTCGAGATCGAGCATTAAATTAAGTGAAGAACAGTATTTTTATTACATAATAAAATATCCCAGATGTTTACTGATGTTTTGCTTGTAAGAACACATTGAAATAACACTATTCTTCACTTTCCAGGTGTTCACGCGTGTCTCCCGCTAAGTTAGGAGATGTTCGGAACATCTGGAATGTGAAGAATAGTGTTCTTTCAATGTGTTCTGCACTTAAATGTTCATGTTTTCACTGTTTTTAATGTTTTAATTCTATTCTTCACTTTGCAGCTGTGCGCGGGTATCTCCGAACCTATCGGGAGACACGCGCGCACACCTGCAATGTGAAGAATAGAATTAAAACATTAAAAACAGTGAAAACACGAACATTTAAGGGCAGAACACATTTAAATAACACTATTCTTCACTTTGCAGCTGTGCGCGCGTATCTCCGAACCTATCGGGCGACACGCGCGCACACCTGCAATGTGAAGAATAGAATTAAAACATAAAAAACAGTGAAAACACGAACATTTAAGGGCAGAACACATTTAAATAACACTATTCTTCACATTGCTGATGTGCGCGCACATCTCCGACATTATCGGAAGACACGCGCTAACATCTGCAAAGTGAAGAATAGAATTAAAACATTAAAAACTGTGAATAGAGGACCATTTAAGTGCATAACACATTGAAAGAACACTATTCTTCACATTCCAGATGTTCTGAACATCTCCTAACTTAGCGGGAGACACGCGCGAACACCTGGAAAGTGAAGAATAGTGTTATTTCAATGTGTTCTTACAAGCAAAACATCAGTAAACATCTGGGATATTTTATTATGCACTGTTCTTTTAATGTTCTCTTTTACTAAAAAAATGCTCGGGTCTCCCATTGACTTTAATGGGGTTCGTTATTCGATACGAGCACTCGAGCATCGGGAAAAGCTCGTATCGAATAACGAGCACCCGAGCATTTTAGTGCTCGCTCATCTCTAGTAACAGTGTAAGAGTTATCGTGGGGTGCTATAACAAACACGACCACTTGAGCCCTTGTGTGCAGGAGACCTCTAGTGGGGTCATACAAACCACGGTCCAGCCGATATAATTAAAAAAGGTAAATTTATTTTAGATCATACCGATCAATAGTGAGTAAAATGGTACAGATTAGTGGTCCCTTTAACGCGTTTCGGGTCATAGACCCTTTTTCAAAAACATGCTCTGCCAGAGCCCTTAAATACAATAAAATATGTTACTTACACTTCTAGGTTGGTGGACTTCATGGCGCCAACAGGAGGAATTGCACTTGCGCACTGCCAAAGGCAGTACGCCGAGTGAGCTTATGGTCCACCGCGCATGCGCCAAGTTTGGCTCGCCGGAAGTGGCGTCACCGTTGTCATGGTGACACGTCCTCACCGGATCGCTCACCTCGAACCTGTGCAGCGGCGCTGACGGTTTAATACAGTGCAGATCGCTCACCCAGGGAGTAAGTATTGTTATAGTAGCACAAATAGCAATGTGTATTTAAATGGTGATAATAGCACAATTAGCAATGCGCATTTAAATGGTGGTATAGAATTGGCATTTATGGACTAATCTTAGTGTCAAATATGATATATCACACAACATACATAAAATTTTACATATAGTAAATTTGCATAAATAAATAAATAATTATATAAGAACCACAAGATATAAATATAAATATACAAAGTTATTATACATTATATAAGTATAAAATGTAGTGAATAGAATATAGTATATAAAATATATAAAATATATATATAAAATATCTTAAATATCTAAACCAGAGGATAAGGGGGCTTTTTCAGAATATGCTCTCAAGGCTTTCGTTCAGACCACTTGGAACTAGACATTGCATCTTGAATATCCAGAACATCTCCCTTTTCTTTAGATGTTCAAATCTCTGGAGTTGTAGGGTCGATGTGTTCTATAGGTGTCAGGCTAAAATCCCTTAGATTACATTTATGATTGGAGGCTGCGTGCCTAGACACACTATGTAGGGCGTATCCGTTTTCAATATTATGCCTGTGATTGTTGAATCTTTCTCTTAATGGTTGTATCGTGCGCCCAATATACTGGAATTTACATGTGCACTCTATTAAACATACTTGGAGCTACAATTTGAGGAAGGTCTTGATTTGGAACGTCTCCCTAGTCACATTTGACATGAAGGTGGTTCATCTATGGCTAACTGAATCACAACACTTGCACCTTGCCCGACCGCATCTGAAACTACCTACAGTTTTTGGAAAAAATTAAGCTTGAACATTTTTACTTTTTTCGGCTCGTAAACGACTTGGTGCAAGTATATTCTTCAAAGTACGCGATCTTCTAAACGTCAGGCGAGGATTTTTTGGTATAGTATCTTTTAAATATGGATCATGTGTCAATACTTCCCAGTGTTTCTTCAGTATACTACGTATTTTTTGACTATCGCTTGAAAAAGTGGTGATAAAGTTAATATCACTCACATCGGTGGTAGTATCCCTATTACCTGGTTGTAGGCAATCTTCCTGGCTAAGTGCCGCTGCCCTTTTCTGTGCAGTTTGTATAAGGTTCAGCGGATACCCTTTGGCTCTAAAACGCCCCGTAAGTATATTGCTTTGTTGGTCATAATCAGCATTGTCAGTACAATTCCTACTTATCCTTTTAAATTGTCCATATGGCACATTTGTGAGCCATTTTTTAAAATGGCTACTACTAAAATCTAAATAGCTATTGCTATCAACCTTCTTAAAATAAGATTTAGTCTTAATAGTACCTTCTGGTGTGTGGGATACCACCATGTCCAAGAATTCTGCATCATTTTGTGCGATATTACGTGTAAATTCAAGCCCCCACATGTTATCGTTAATTGTTTTCACAAACTGTTCAGCTTCGCTTTCCTTTCCATCCCAAATTATGAATATATCGTCTATAAATCTCTTGTAGAGACGACAATGGGAAAATGCTTCATGTTAATAGATTACTTGTTTCACAAATAGACCCACATACAAATTTGCAAAACTTGGTGCAAATTTGCTTCCCATGGCCGTCCCTCTTTCCTGCATAAATATATTATTTAAAAAAGAAAAGTAATTATGGTTCAATATAAAATTTATTGCCCTCAAGAGAAAGTTAGTCTGCTGAATGGGGATCGAGGAATCTTTATTCAAGAAATGTGATATTGCGTGTACTCCTAAATCATGTGGGATATTAGTATAAAGTGACGCGATATCCAGAGTAATAAAACAGTATGAGCTTTCCCACTTTTGTCGAATGACATGTTTAATGAGATCTGATGTATATAGCAGATAGGATTCTAGTTCCCTAACATATTTTTGGAGGTAAAGGTCCACATAATGGGATAAGTTCGAAGTTAGGGAATTAATCCCTGAAATTATTGGTCTGCCCGGGGGGTTCACGAGGTTCTTATGAACCTTTGGCAAATGATAGAAAAGTGCCATTGCTGGTTCCTCGATCCTTAAATATTGATGTTCCTTCTTATTTAAAATGTTCAGGGATAGGCCTTCATCCAAAAGATTGTATAGTTCCTGTTTAAACTTCTGGGTGGGGTTACTATCTAGTTTTTGGTAGAACCCTGTATCTGAAACTAGCCGCAAGGCTTCAGTGATGTAGTCCGTTCTATTCATAACGACTATAACCCCCCCCCCCCTCCCCCTTGTCTGCTGATTTTATAACCAGTTCATCCCTGGTCGCTAAATTCTTTAGGGCTACCCTCTCCTTATATGTCAAATTATTCTGTTTATGTATCTCACTGTTAACATTAATTTGGGAGTGGAGTTTCTGAAATTCAGTGGACACTAAAGTGTAAAAAGTTTCTACGAAATTCCCTTTATGGTGGGTCGGGTAGAAGTTGGATTTTGGTTTCAAGTTCGTGTGTCTAGGGGGTATATCCAGGCTAGATTCTATTGGAGGGGTCCCTAAGTCATTATCTGTTGTCCCAATCTTGTTAGTTTCTACTAAATTAAAGTGCCTCTTAAGGGTTAGTTTACGTATAAATTTATTTAAATCAACAAATAGTTCAAATTCGTCAGACTTTGACGTTGGACAATAAGAGAGCCCTTTCTGTAGGATTTTAGTCTCATATTCTGATAAATCAAAGGAGGAAAGGTTAAATATTTTAACTATGTTATTATTAGAGATGAGCGAGCACTAAAATGCTCGGGTACTCGTTATTCAAGACAAACGTTTCCCGATGTTCGAGTGCTCGTCTCGAATAACGAGCCCCATTTTTCAAGGGGACCAAGGATCTGCACAGGGAAGCTTGGCCAAGCACCTGGGAACCTCAGAAAAGGATGGAAACACCACGGAAATGGACAGGAAACAGCAGGGGCAGCATGCATGGATGCCTCTGAGGCTGCTTAATCGCACCATTATGCCAAAAGTATGGGCAACAGCATGGCAATGACAGAGTGACCGAATGAGGCTAGATAGCATCTAAAACATCCAATAATTGACCCTGACACTATAGGGGACTATGCAGAGGCAGCGGCAGCAGCGGCAGGCTAGAGAGTGTCTTGGCAACATACCCCAAATGGACTCAGGCTTAAAACCAATGGGTGGCAGAGAGGAACCAAAGGAGGTGAGCAAGAAGCGCTCAAATAATATCGGTAAATGATAAAAGTTTGCCAGTATATTTTGTGGATTACACAGCAGGGTGGCGACAAAGTTAACAAGTTTGATGAGGAAGCCATGAAAACAACCCAAAATTCTGCCTGACACAGCTCGTTTGATAAGGGGACCATGTATGGAGGCAGTGAACTAGTAGTAGATTAAAGGTGCTGCAGTTAAAACTATGTTAGTTGGATCTTGGGATGGAGCTGGCGCTCCGCTGCCAGGCGAGCTTTCGCCAATCCAAGCCCCTGTCTCTAGGCTACTCCCCAAACAGCACTTCTAAGAACCTTTTGTATAAGATCAAGTGTAGTAGCGTTCTTATAAGTTTGGGTTCTGGCGGGTGAGGGGAATGTAAACAGATGCGCAAGAAGCGCTGAAATAATATTGGTAAATGATAAAAGTTTGCCAGTATATTTTGTGGATTACACAGCAGGGTGGCGACAAAGTTAACATGGAAGCCATGAAAACAATCCAAAATTCTGCCTGACACAGCTCGTTTGATAAGGGGACCATGTATGGAGGCAGCTATATGGACTACTTTTGGAGGCAGCTATGGCGATGACGTGTGGAGGTAGCAATGGAGACAACGTGTGAAGGCAGCTAAAAAGACGACGTGTGGAGGCTGCTATGGAGACAATTTAATTTGGATAGTGCCTGTATGTGGCAGTCCAAAAAAGTTTTCAAACCAGAGGAGCAGGTAGCTGGTCCTCCAGAAAAATTACATAGATTGAGTGCCTGCATGTGGCAGTCCAAAAAAGTTTTCAAACCAGAGGAGCAGGTAGCTGGTCCTCCAAAAAGATTAAATAAATTGAGTGCCTGTATGTGGCAGTCCAAAAAAGTTTTCAAACCAGAGGAGCAGGTAGCTGGTCCTCCAGAAAAATTACATAGATTGAGTGCCTGTATGTGGCAGTCCAAAAAAGTTTTCAAAGCAGAGGAGCAGGTAGCTGGTCCTCCAAAAAGATTAAATAAATTGAGTGCCTGTATGTGGCAGTCCAAAAAAGTTTTCAAACCAGAGGAGCAGGTAGCTGGTCCTCCAGAAAAATTACATAGATTGAGTGCCTGTATGTGGCACTCCCAAAAATTGTTTAAAACAGAGGACAGGGTAGTTGGCCCTCCAGAAAAATTAAATACATAGAGTACTATAGCCAGAGCCAGTTGGCCCTGGCAAAAAAATAGCCAGTTTCCTCTGCTTTAGTGTACAAAGAGGAGGAGAAGGAGGACAATGAGGAGGAGGAGTGCATACATTATTCAGGTTCAGCTTCTTTCACCTGGTGGAGAATGGAAATGCGGAGAAATCCAGGCTTTATTCATCTTGATAAGCATCAGCCTGTCAGCGCTGTCAGTCGACAGGCGTGTACGCTTATCGGTGATGATGCCACCAGCTGCACTGAAAACCCGCTCGGACAACACGCTAGAGGCAGGGCAGGCAAGAACCTCCAAGGCGTACAGCGCCAGTTCGTGCCACATGTCCAGCTTTGAAACCCAGTAGTTGTAGGGAGCTGGGTGATCATTTAGGACGATGGTATGGTCAGCTACGTACTCCCTCACCATCTTTCTGTAAAGATCAGCCCTACTCTGCCGAGACTGGGGACAGGTGACAGTGTCTTGATGGGGTGACATAAAACTGGCAAAGGCCTTGTAAAGCGTACCCCTGCCAGTGCTGGACAAGCTGCCTGCTCGCCTACTCTCCCTCGCTACTTGTCCCGCAGAAGTACGCCCTATGCCGCTAGCGCTGTCAGAAGGGAAATACTGTTTCAGCTTGTGCACCAGGGCCTACTGGTATTCATGCATTCTCACACTCCTTTCCTCTCCAGGGATGAGAGTGGAAAGATTTTGCTTGTACCGTGGGTCCAGGAGAGTGAATACCCAGTAATCGGTGCTGGAATAAATTCTTTGAATGCGAGGGTCACGGGATAGGCAGCTTAGCATGAAATCTGCCATATGCGCCAGAGTCCCAACGTGCAAGAATTCACTCCCCTCACTGGCCTGACTGCCCATTTCCTCCTCCTCCAACTCCTCCAACTCCTCTTCTTCTGCCCATACACGCTGAACAGTGAAGGACTGAACAATTGTCCCCTCTCTGTCTCGCCAACATTCTCCTCCTCTTCCTCCTCATCCTCCTCCACCTCCTCCGATATGCGCTGAGAAACAGACCTAAGGGTGCTTTGGCTATCAACAAGGGAATCTTCTTCCCCCGTCTCTTGTGACGAGCGCAAAGCTTCCGACTTCATGCTGACCAGAGAGTTTTTCAACAGGCCAAGCAGCGGGATGGTGAGGCTGATTATGGCGGCATCACCACTGACCATCTGTGTTGACTCCTCAAAGTTACTCAGCACCTGACAGATATCAGACATCCACGTCCACTCCTCATTGTAGACTTGAGGAAGCTGACTGACCTGACTACCAGTTCTGGTGGAAGTTGACATCTGGCAGTCTACAATCGCTCTGCGCTGCTGCTAAACTCTGGATAACATGGTTAGTGTTGAATTCCACCTCGTGGGCACGTCGCACAACAGTCGGTGAGCGGGCAGTTGGAGGCGGCGCTGCCCTGCCCTGAGAGTGGCAGCATCCGTGCTGGACTTCCTGAAATGCACACAGATGCGGCGCACCTTCGTGAGCAAATCAGACAGATTGGGGTATGTCTTGAGGAAACGCTGAACTATGAGATTTAACACATGGGCCAGGCATGGCACATGTGTCAGTCTGCCGAGTTGCAGAGCCGCCACCAGGTTACGGCCGTTGTCACACACAACCATGCCTGGCTTCAGGTTCAGCGGTGCCAGCCACAGATCAGTCTGCGCCGTGATGCCCTGTAATAACTCTTGGGCGGTGTGCCTTTTATCGCCTAGGCTCAGCAGTTTGAGCACCGCCTGCTGTCGCTTAGCGATGGCACTGCTGCTGTGCCTAGAGCTACCGACTGATGGCGCCATGCCCACGGATGGTAATTCAGAGGAGGAGGTGGAGGAGGGGTGGGAGGAGGAGGAGGCATAGTAGGCCTTTGAGACCTGGACCGAGGTAGGCCCGCAATCCTCGGCGTCGGCAGTATATGACCAGCCCCAGGGTCAGACTCGGTCCCAGCCTCCACCAAGTTAACCCAATGTGCCGTCAGCGATATATAGTGGCCCTGCCCGGCAGCACTCGTCCACATGTCCGTGGTAAGGTGGACCTTGTTAGAAACGGCGTTGGTCAGGGCACGGAGGATGTTCTCTGACACGTGCTTGTGCAGGGCTGGGACGGCACATCGGGAAAAGTAGTGGCGGCTGGGGACCGAATACCGAGGGGCGGCCACCGCCATGAGGTTTCGAAAGGCCTCGGTCTCTACCAGCCTATAGGGCAGCATCTCCAGGCTAAGCAACTTGGAGATGTGGACGTTGAGGCCTTGGGCGTGTGGGTGGGTTGCGCTATACCTCCTTTTGCGCTCCAGCGTCTGGGGTATGGAGAGCTGAATGCTGGTGGATGCTGTGGAGGATCGTGGAGGCGAAGATGTGGTTTTCGCACGGGAGGTGTTTGGGCCGGGGTCCTGGGCAGGGGGCTGACTAGCAGATGACACAGTGGAAGGAGCAGTGGTGTGCCCGGCCGGAGGTGAACGGGCTTGGTGCGTTTGAGTGGGGTGTTTAGTATTCAGATGCCTGCGCATACTGGTGGTAGTTAAGCAAGTAGTGGTGGAACCCCTGCTCATCCTGGTTTGGCAAAGGTTGCACACCACAGTACGTCGGTCATCCGGTGTTTCTTTAAAGAACCTCCAGACTTCTGAAAATCTAGCCCTCGCCACGGGAGCTTGACTACGGGCAACATTTGGCGCTGATGCACCAGCTCTGGCCCTGCCTCTCCGTCTGGCCCCACCACTGCCTCTTCCAACCTGTTCTGCTATAGGACTCGCCTCCGTCTCAGAAGCACTGTGTTCACCCGGCCTATCAACCCAGCTTGGGTCTGTCACCTCATCATCCTCCGATCCCTCAGTCTGCTCCCCCCTCGGACTTCCTGCCCTGACAACAACTTCACCACTGTCTGACAACCGTGTCTCCTCATCGTCCGACACCTCTTTACACACTTCTTCCACTACGTGAATAATGTCATCATCACCCACAGACTGCGACTGGTGGAAAACCTGGGCATCGGAAAATAGCTCAGCAGCAGCAGGACAAGTGGTTTGTGACTGTGGGAAGGGTCCAGAAAACAGTTCCTCAGAGTATGCCGTTTCAATTGCCAAATTTTGGTGGGAGGGGGCAGACTGGGGGGAAGGAGGCTGAGGTGGAGGAGCTGGAGGAGTGCCGATTTCGGTGACATGGGTGGACTGCGTGGAAGACTGACTGGTGGACAAATGGCTAGAAGCATTGTCCGCAATCCACGACATCACCTCTTCGCACTGTTCTGGCCTCAACAGTGCTCTACCACGAGTCCCAGTAACTTGAGACATGATGAACCTAGGGAGTGTACCTCTGCGGCGTTCCCCTGCTCCCCCATCAGTAGGTGGTGTCTCACCCCGCCCAGGACCACGGCCTCTGACCCCTGCAGTAGTTGGACGCCCACGTCCACGCCCTCGTCCTCTACCCCTAGCCCTCGGGTTAAACATTTTCCAAATTAAAGTGTAAACTTGAAAAAAAAAAAATTTGTGTTTATTTTTTTTTATTTTTTAATTTTTTTTAACAAAACAATGCTATCCTATTGCTATGGCTAGTTTCTAACCTACACTGACAGCACACAACTGGATTTTGTGCTTTGCAAGTTGAGTTTGAGCTATAAAATGAAATAAAGGTAAAAAAAAAATCAGCAGACTCTGCCTAATTCTACTCAAACCCCTAATAAATTGTCCCACTTCGGTGTTTGAGGTGGATATGCGTGTCACTAAGAGCTAAACACAACGGTCGCAGGTCTCCCAGCAAATTCCTCACAGTATGGTACTAGCTGCACTACTAGTGCCAGCAAGCCCAGCCACAAGCAAACAAAAAAAAGGCAAATATAACGCTATTGTAGGCCTAAGTAAGCCGTTGGGGTTCTCCTATGGCTATTTTGTAGCCTACAATGAGAGCACACTGCTTTGCAAGATGAGTTTGAGCTATAAAATGAAATACAGCTAAAAAAAAAATAAATCAGCAGACTCTGCCTAATTCTACTCAAACCCCTAATAAATTGTCCCACTTCGGTGTTTGAGGTGGATATGCGTGTCACTAAGAGCTAAACACAACGGTCGCAGGTCTCCCAGCAAATTCCTCACAGTATGGTACTAGCTGCACTACTAGTGCCAGCAAGCCCAGCCACAAGCAAACAAAAAAAAGGAAAATATAACGCTATTGTAGGCCTAAGTAAGCCATTGGGGTTCTCCTATGGCTATTTTGTAGCCTACAATGAGAGCACACTGCTTTGCAAGATGAGTTTGAGCTATAAAATGAAATACAGCTAAAAAAAAAAATAAATCAGCAGACTCTGCCTAATTCTACTCAAACCCCTAATAAATTGTTCCACTTCGGTGTTTGAGGTGGATATGTGTGTCACTAAAAGCTAAACACAACGGTAGCAAGTCCCCCTGCAAATTCCTCACAATATGGTACTAGCTGCACTACTAGTGCCAGCAAGCCCAGCCACAAGCAAATAAAAAAAAAAAAAGTATAACGTTATTGTAGCCCTAAGAAGGGCTGTTGGGTTCTTGTAGAATCACTCCTGCCTAACACTATTCTAATAGAACACCCTAACGCTTTCCCTGACCAGCAGCAGCTCTCTCCCTAGCGGCATCCAGACACAGAATGATTCGAGCAGCGCAGGCAGGGGCTAGTCTATTCCAGAGTCACCTGATCTGGCCAGCCAACCACTGTTATCGACGTGTAAGGGTACCACGTCATGCTGGGTGGAGTGCAGAGTCTCTTGGCTTGTGATTGGCTCTGTTTCTGGCCGCCAAAAAGCAAAACGGCAGGAGATGCCATTTTCTCGAGCGGGCGAAGTATTCGTCCGAGCAACGAGCAGTTTCGAGTACGCTAATGCTCGAACAAGCATCAAGCTCGGACGAGTATGTTCACTCATCTCTAGTTATTATCACTATTGCTTGTGTCTTTTTCAATTTTTTCAAACGTCCCCCCTACTTGGGCTGGCGGGTCCTTTTGTTTTTTGGAGTCTCCACAAGCGAGTCTTCCTGTGAGAACGGTGAGTCTAGGTTTTCTTCTCCCGCCTCTTCTGCCTCTCTTATGGGATTTTTCCTTTTCAGGCTTAGTGGTGGTTCCGTGTGTGTTGTTTCTTTCAAAAATGTTTTTATCGGAGGGGGGCGTGGCTAGCCGATGGCGGAGTAAGTCGCACGGACTCTGAGCTCCCGGCCATTCCCACTGTACACCCGATATAACAGCGCTTACCGAGCCTCAGCAGAGGTATGGTTCACAGGAGGGGATCGAGGAGGAACACGGCACCTCCGGCGACAGACCCGGGAGCCATCACCAGGTTCCTTAAGACAGCGGAGCTGCCAGAGGACCCAGAGCACGAGGCGGACAAGATGGCGGCCGCGACCGCTCAACCTCCCACTACCGCAGCGCTCTCCTCACAGCAGGCGCAGACGGCACCAGGAGAGTCAGCCTCACATTCCCCGGGGTCACTTGTGAGTACCTCCCCAGAGAGGCAAATGGAGGATTTCCCTCCACTATCAGGGACTGATGGAAACCATCCCCAGTTACAGGCCTCCCCTTTCATAACCTGGCCTTCCACTCCACACAGGGCCTTGCCGCCCACCCCCACTACAAGCCAGGGGGGCTCTGCTTCTCCACCCCCAGGGATAGATGCATCTCAACAAGACTGGGACTGGAAGGCCCACATTCGAGCCATGCCTACCAGGCATGAGATAAGTGGGTTATTCTCAAGGCTAGAGGAATCTCACAAAAGAGACATTGCTGGCTTGCAAAAAGAAATACATCATATTGGCCACAGGGTGGCAGCAACTGAGTCTGTGCAGGAGAAAATTCTAGATCAATTGGACACTCACTCACAAGTCCTGCAGGAACATGCGTCCCATATATCTAGCATTTTGACACATCTGGAAGATATTGAGAACAGACATCGCCGTAACAACCTAAGGATTAGGGGTGTTAACGAGGACATAGAACCATCTAAACTTGAGGAGTGGGCCCAGGCGTTCTTTGCAGGGATTTTGAACCAGCCTTCTGCTTCTCCGATTGAATTAGACCGTATCCATCGCACGCTGGGTCCCAAGCCTGCGTCCACAGAACGACCCAGAGACATTCTCTGCCGCATTCATTTTTTCAAAGAAAAGGAGGAGATACTTCGCCGTGCAAGAGAGCTTAAAGATATCTCGTTTCGGGGCTCCAAAATCATAGTCCTCCCAGACCTAGCGAGGAGAACCCTACAACTGCGGAGGGCCCTGCGTCCTTTGTTAGCGGAATTACAATCCAGGGACATTCCCTATAGATGGGGCTACCCATTCCAATTGATTGCAAAGAAAAATGGGAAGTCAGCTGTTTTCAGAACCCTTGGAGACCTTCCGAAGTTTTTGGGGACGTTTGAGCTGCCACAGATAGCCTTACCTGAGTGGCCTATTATCAACTCGGCGCCGGTGCAGCCGCCTAGGGAGAAATGGAAGGAGGCACGCAGAAAAGGCTCAGACAGAGTTACAATCTCATCTTCTGGACCCTGACGGTTTACGTATAATCTATTACCTGATATACGATATACGTTATATCTATCTAAGCAATATGCCTTAGCCTCTTTTATTGTGGTTTTATAGTTTTTCCTGTACCTCTTGTATCACCACTGATCTTGCTACCCTCGGGGGCATGTCTGGGGTGACTGTAGTTATTCGTTATCTCAACTTAGTAGCGCTCTATGTATTTTTCCTTGTAATAGGATTACACTTTGTAGGCGGAGATGTGCCGGGAGTCTCGCCCCCCATCGGTCTCCTCATCTCTCCCTTAGGGTTGCGGTGCTGGACACCGCCTTGGCTATTTATGCCTTACCTTAGTTTGACTAGGCCCATTAGGGGCCTGGGTTGTATATTGTCTTTTACAAGTTCTGTTTGTTTTGGTTTCCCCCCCCCCCCTTTTTTCCTCCCCCAGCTCATTCCTGGCCTCCCCTCTCCCCCCCTTCACTGCATCATCTATTCATGCCTAAGTCCTTATCTACCTAAGCTATGGTTGTACTAACCTTTTGTACATTTAACACCAGGGGTCTCAATAAGCCAGAGAAACGTAGCCAAATACTATATCGTCTTCATAAGCGAAGAGTACTAGTGGCTATGTTTCAAGAGACGCACTTTAGAGCGGATAGCATTCCTAAATGCCAGAGCAAGTACTACCCAACTTGGCATCATTGCCCGCACCCCTCTCGGAAGGCTTGTGGAGTCTCCATAGCCTTCCATAAGTCGTTCCAACCATCCATTATGGCCTGCGAGGTCGACCCGGAAGGCCGTTACTTATTCCTAAAAGTTGACTTACTGGGAAATATTTTCACGTTTGCCAATGTTTATTTTCCCAACCAGGGCCAGGTTCCCTTTGGCTTGGGAGTCCTGAAAAAATTGGCTGCCTTTTCCGGAGGATCCGCACTGATTCTAGGAGGCGATTTCAACGTTCCCCTTGAACCTTCACTGGATTCGTCCACAGGTAGGTCCTCTCTTTCTCACCCGGCATTACTTAGGCTGAGACGAAATTGGTGGATTTATGGAGGATACTTCACCCCGGGGTCAGAGACTATAGCCATCATTCCAAAACTCATAACAGCTACGGTCGTTTAGACTATCTCTTTGTGTCACATCAATTGCTAGACCGGGGTCCTAAGAGCTCTATTGATTCCACCCTCTGGTCGGATCACGCGCCCGTTTATGGATGGCTAGGGCACCTGGGTAAACGCTCCAAAAAATTCTCATGGAGATTAAATGATAATTTGTTAAATGATTCCCTGTGTGAAGCTGAGGTACATAGCGTAATCATGGAATTTATCTCCACACAACAGGCCCAACACCTTCCAATGCCAGTTAGATGGGAGATATTAAAGGGCTCTATCCGAGGGGTGTTTATGGCACATGGGGCGCGACTTAAAAAGGAAAATTCCGCAAAATTTAAGTCATTATTTTCTGAATTAGGCTCCAAAGAAACCACCAATAAATCTTCCCCTACCGACTTGTTGAAAATGGAAATTTCAGCCATTAGACACAAGATCCTCCAATTACTAGATCAAAAGAGTCTGTGTTTTAGAGATAAGGTTAAAAAAGACTACTTTGAGTATGGAGATAAATGTGGGAAATTGCTTGCTAAAACTTTGCATCCTAGGACTCCGCAGGCGCCAGTTATGTCCTTATATTCATCTCAGGGTACTATAGTAAACTCTCCGAATGAGATCCTTCGTGAATTCAGGGACTTCTACTCTGCTCTATACGATCTGGGTTCACCCTCCAATGTTCCCGCCCAGTTAGAGAGAGAGATTTCAGATTACCTGAATTACCTTCCCGAAAGCCATCTCCACAGAGGAGGCTTCTGCAATTGATAGTGACTTCACCTCAGAAGAAATTCTGCAGGTAATAAAGGAACTGAAAGTGGGCAAAAGTCCAGGGCCAGATGGCTTCACGCCTAGGTTTTATAGAGTATTTGGAGAAGTCCTTGCTGCACCTCTAACGGATCTTTTCAATTCTATAGACATAGACAGTCCCTTTGATCCTCAATCCCTTAGAGCCCACATTTCAGTAATACCTAAACCGGGTAAGGACCCCAACCACTGTGGTAATTATAGACCCATCTCCCTGATCAATATTGACCTCAAAATTTATTCTAAGATTTTGGCCATGCACATATCCCCATTAATTCCAAATTTAATTCATCCTGAACAGGTGGGCTTTGTCCCGGGTCGGGAGGCCAGGGACAACACCCTAAAAACGCTCACCCTGATCTCGTGGGATCGGCGCTCGGGCACCCCTTTGTGTCTGCTCACTGTGGATGCGGAAAAAGCCTTCGATAGGGTGCATTGGGGGTTCCTGGAGGCCACGCTCACGAAGTTGGGCTTGGGAGCAAAGACAAAGACCAGAATAATGGCTCTCTATACAAATCCATCGGCTTGTGTTAGGGTAAACGGCTCGGTTTCATCCCCCTTCCCCATTCGTAATGGCACGAGACAGGGGTGCCCATTATCCCCCCTTTTATATATTCTGGTAATGGAATCATTGGCATGTGCACTTCGTGATAACCCATCCGTAAGGGGTATAGAGGTCAAGGGGAAACCATATAAGCTCTCACTGTTCGCCGACGATTTACTAATTTATGTTTCCGACCCGGCAGTTAGTTTACCCAATATTATGAGTGAGTTTGAGGCGTACAGTAGAGTAAGTAATTTTAAAGTAAATGTTCAAAAATCTGAGATCCTGAACATCAATATCCCGACTGCCTTGGTCTCCTCCTTGTCCTCCTCCCTTCTTTTTAAGTGGGCAAAAGGCCATATCAAATATCTGGGTGTGTACATACCTTCAGACCCGAACCAAATTTACGCTTTAAACTACGCTCCCCTGCTTAGGAATATAGAAACTGACCTCAAATCATGGAGCTCTCTTTCCCTATCCTGGTTTGGTAGGATGAACACGCTTATGATGGACACTCTGCCCAAGATCTTATACATTTTTCAGACTGTTCCCATAGACCTAAATACCGTGTTTTTGAATCGCCTTCGTAAACTAGCCACTAAATTTGTTTGGAGGGACTCTCCCCCTAGAATAAAACATAGTGTTTTAACAAGACGTAAAGAAGAAGGGGGGGCAGGTCTCCCAGATTTTTCACGCTACCATAAGGCGACCATAAGTAAAGCAGTAATGGATCTGACAAGCCGCAATAGCAGAAGTTATGGGTAGATCTGGAGTGTTCTCTCCTCGGCGTGGGACATCTCCCAGACCTGTTCTGGCTTCCCCCTAAGAATGATTGGGATTCTTACAATATTTCACCATTGATGGTACGCATCTTAAAAGTGTGGGGTAAATTTGCAGCCAGGGTTAAACTTATTAATGTCCCTGGTCCTTGTTCCCCGACTCTGGGACTCCCCAGAATCCCGACAACCTTAAAAAACTGTCCTCTGTTACTAAACGACAATGGCCGTCATAAAACTCTGCGTGAGATACTTTCCTCAACAGGGATATGACCTCTAAATGACATCCTGGGAGACAGGAGACCGTACCCTGGGGTATGGCTACACTATTTACAACTACGAAGTGCTATTCAGGCCCTGACCTCGGGGGGAACCCTGCCATCCACATCCACAGCATTTGAATCTATTTGCAGTTCAGGTAAACCGGTGCCTCATGGAGTGTCTCTAGCTTACGGGATGTTGTCTGGGTGTGAGGGGGAGGACCTGGCACTGCCCTACATGAGGGCCTGGGAAGCGGAGTTGGGCAAATCTTTCACTAAAGAACAGTGGGAAAAGTCCCTCCTCCTAACACATAAGATGTCGGTGTCTAGCAAAATTCAGGAGACTAATTTTAAAATTCTTACCAGGTGGTACAGGACCCCCATTCGTCTGCACAAAATGTTCCCTTTGGTTTCTCCTACCTGCTGGCGTTGCCACACTGAAAGGGGCACCATGCTTCATATCTGGTGGGACTGTGGAGTGGTGGCAGCAGTCTGGAATGCCATTTGGGACCTTTATAAGCAGTTATGTGGCTCCTCGGGGAGCATTTCCCCGGATATTGCCTTGTTGTCGATGCTCCCAGGTAGGCTTAAAGATATCAAAAAGGGTCTCTTACGTCACTTTATTGTGGCAATGAGACTAGTTATTCCTAGGTTGTGGAAATCCACCTCCCCACCTACTAGATTATTATGGGTGGAAGAGATGGATCATCTTAGACGTATGGAAGAATTGAGAGCATTAGATAACAACCAGTATGATGTTTTCCATAAAACTTGGTACAAATGGGAGACGTTCAGGAATTCACCCGCCCTACTCCCTTGGACTCAGGGGGCTTAACAGTCGGATATAACAACCCAACAACGGTAGGCACCTTCCCACCCTTGAGATGTAGTGATCAAACCTCTGTCCCCCCTCCTCCTTTTTTTTTCCTTTTCTTTTCCTTGCCTCCCCCTATTCTTCACCCCCCTTCTTTTTCACTTTTAACTGGTTGTTCGAATTTTAGGTATGTTTATGTTTGCCTTGCTGAGCTTAAGACTTACATGCATATAAAGTCGTGACATAACTAAATATGGGGCTGCGACCCGAACATGTGCCTGACTTGTAGGCTTTTTGCTCGCATGCAATAAAGTTTATTGAACCACAAAAATGTTTTTATCGTATATTGTTGTATGGGCGTTTTGTTTAATTCCCCTGGTAGTCCTAAAAAAGTAGTGTCATGTATCTGAACCAGATCTGTTGGTACCACCCTAGTATGAGAGAATGGTAATGGGGTATAAAATTGTAATTGGATTTCTTCTTGGGGGCCCATAGGTGTGGGGCTGCAGTTATGTACCGTTAGCTGTGATACATTAAGGTCCTCAGTTTGGTACCGGCCTGTTGGGAGGGTTGGTTTATGTGAATTAATGATCTCTAAATCAAGGAGTTCTTCATCTCCACCACTAGTTACTTTTACATCCCTATGTTTGGTATTTGTGGTTACTTCTAGGGTTCTCTTTACATTTGCCCCTGTTCTAGGGTTTTCATTTAGATTACGAGTGGGGTTTTTTTGGGCAGTTGGTATAAAAACCCTCCCTTTAGATTGTTCTTTTGGGTTGTATCCCCGTGACTCATTCTTTTTTGTCATTTTGTAATCATTCCTTTTTCTATACCCATTTCTATTCTCTGGGTTCTTGTTCGGTATAAGTGTATTTTGGGTGGTGGATGTTGAACCTACTTCCCCCTTATCTTTGTTTTTTAGCCAATATTTAATATTGCCAGTTCTAAAATCACGTCTATCCCTTTCAAGCTTACCTAATTTCTTTTCTAGAATGTCTTTCTCCAACAGCTCTATATTAAGGGCAAGCTTCTTATGTTGTTTAGAAATGGACGCTGATTGTTCAAACGGGGCTAATTTCATCAATATTTCATCAATTTTATCTGCACAATCTTTTGACAAAGATAGCCTCTTGGCACATAAACATTTCAATAAAGATACAGAACATTCATGTAATATTGTATCCCAATTATTAATAAAAGATGGGTCATTTTTGAATGACGCCTCAGGGCGCATTCTCAGCCCCCTTGGTATAATGTTCTCTCTTACGTAAATATCCAAAAACAAATTGTCCAAATGGTGTTGGGATTCTGACCTCATCCACTTCTCTAGATCGGAAAACAGACAGTCCATCATTTTTTCATCCGATCGGGCGGATTCTTCTACAGGTACAATTAATTCCTTTGACGTACATTTGATAAATACTGCAAAGGTTTGTTCTCTCTCACGGAACCTCTTCTCGTATGTATACATCCCCAAGGAACCCAAGGAACGAAAGTACAGGACCAACCCTGTCAGCCAAAATATTTTCTCTGTTGGCCCAAACCCGAGTTTACTCCGTAAACCAGTATCAATAGGAACTTCAGGGACTGATAAAAACGGGAACAACAGAGGACGGCACCTTGGGTAATATAGCCGGGTACTTACGTTTTCAAGGTAGTATAGAAGGTGCTCACCTTGTTATGCATGAATTCCCACTCCTGGGGTACAGTCCATGGTATTTCCAATCCGGAATTGGCCTGGTGTGTAAGGATCAGCAGCTCCCACAACTCTATATATGGGGGCATCCATATTCTGTAACTGTAGCTACAGATAAAGAAAATGTTAAATAAAATAGCTACTTTTCTGATGTCACATTCCCTTTAATGAATACTATGAGGGCAAAATGTCTCAGGAGATAATTTCATCCAAAATTAATATAAACCTGTTTTGTAAAAAAACTAAATGTTTCAAAAGAACTAAAGATAAGAAACTTATAGGGGAGAGAGGTTGTCATATTGGGGGCTAAAACATCTTTTCTGTATCCTTATAGCAGTTGTAGGTGAACAGCAGGGGTGAACCTAAACTTTCTGTTGCCTGAAGCGAGCTTAGTGGAAAGCCCAAGCAATGAACAAGCCCTATCGACATATAAGTTGATATATTTCAGAATGTGGATTGATTCTCTGTGCAGTGACTCACACCCATGCAGACATCAGATGGGAAGAGATATAATTTTTAAGTGTCAGATCTTGCTTTGTTGCATGTAGGAGCACCCCTCATGCTGCCTCCCATCTTGCTGCAAGTGCTGCTGCTTGATGTGAGAGGCTCAACATGCCTCATGGATGGTGCACCGCTGGTGATAAGGTTATTCAGCACAGACGTTTCCTTAAGATAAGGCACTGTTCAGATTTTTGCCATGATTTCTGTTCATGATTAAAACTAAGATGTAGAAGCTAACAATGGGCCCGACAGATCCTGCAGTAGTGTCATGTAGGCATGTAAAATGCACTGCCTCTAACACTATTGGTCCTGTCAATCTTCTGTGTCTACAAATTGCAAATGTTGTGATAGAATAACCAATTTCTATCTTAAGGTAGAGATCAAATACTGCTCTAGTACTGCTCCATGTAGGTAATATCAATTTTTACGAATGTTTACTTTATGATATTGTTTGTTGGGCGTTATAGTCATGTTATGTACCTATTAGAGTAATATTGTATACTTTTGCGTTCCAACCTTTGAAATTTCTTTCTCTGTATGGGATAGCCGTGTACGACCTTTTGGTAATTGTTTCTAGCACTTTTGTGCTATGTAATCTTGATTAAATTCTGGGGAGAATTTTGTCACTTAACCCTTATTTGTAGGGTTTTTAAATTGTTTTTAACACAAGATTTATTCAATTAATAAAATGTGTTATTTGTCTATCCATACACATCTGCTTTCTCTGCTTTTTGTGTTCATGAATACATTCTTGGATGTGTGATTTAAGCATCTACCTATCACCCCAGTTTTTGTGTCTCCGTCTAGATAACTTTGGATCAGGATCATTCCCCCGATCTTTTCGGGGGTATTTTGATTTATATATTTTTAATTTCTTTTTGATCACTTTGATTATATGTTTGAATTTTAGAACCCCTTTCCCCTTCTTTGGTCTGACAACATGGACCTACAAACTTGCGAAACAGCTTGGAATAACCAATCTGTCAACATCTTTCATGATGCAGGTGAAACTACTGTCAACTCGAATTTCACTAAAATATCCAATGACCTCACCAACCTACGTAAGGCCATTACCAGGTTATGGTGGAACATATGCACCTTGGAAGAATATCTGAAATTAAAAATATTCCCTCGTGGTTTGAGGGTGCAAATCTTTCCATCTTGGGAGGTGGACCTGGAAGAAAAAAGTAATTGGGAAAAGGGCCTCTCCCAATGCTCTTTAATTTTGGTGAATATGCTCCTCAACCATGATAGGGGGCTTTTGAACCAACAACGTGAAGAAATTAAAAATCTGGAATCATGTTTGGCCGGCTTCGACTCAGACACCCTGGTGGAATCATTCCGAAAGAGGCTACAAGAAACTATTGATAAATATGAGAAAAGCCTAATACAAAACAAGCAACACAAACTTCAAAGAGATAAGAGGGACTACGAGAAGAATAAGGCTTACCACTGGATACATCGAGGTAATGGCCGACACTTTCATTCCAAGGTTACACAGCATAAGCCAGCCGCGGATCCACAGACACAGGACTCACAATCCACTGATTATTCTCAGGATGACTCGGTGTCTAGCCAACGCAATGTCAGAAAACGGGGTCCAAAACACCGTGATTGGTCTCCAAACTATAAGCGGGACAAATCCACCAGAAATAAAAAGAATACAACAAACGGTAATGCTTGTGATTTACAAGTTATTAATCTGTCTACATACCATTTTAGCGATGTTGAACTATCTGTCCTCCCCGATGAAGATAGGCAGGTCTTTAGAGACCTCCTGGACCTACTCAACGAAAGTTCCACTGAAGAAGGTAGGAGGAGGTTTACTCTACGGGTACCTTCACTGAGTACACCAAGCTTCAGGCTATTCCCTGCTTTACAGATATTTTATGAATCCACTCTACGGGACATTCAGACCCTTAGACTGGATAATAATAAAATGGAAAATTTGTCCAAATTAGAACATACAGCCCTAAATGGCTTAAAACAACAAACATCCTTCCTGATCAAGGAAGCTGATAAAGGGGGTAATATTGTTATCTGCCCCTTGGAGCTATACCTTGAAGAAGCGAGGAGACAGCTTAGTAATTCCCAATTTTATGTTGTTCTAACTTCAGATCCTACACAGACCTTCAAAGAAAAGACCGACCGACTTTTGACAGCAGCATTCCAGGCCGGCATTCTGAACAAAAATGCAACACATTTTCTCATGACAGACAAGCCCACAATACCCACCTTTTATATGCTACCAAAGGTACATAAATCTTTGGAAAAGCCCCCGGGGTGCCCAATTGTCTCGGGAATAGGCAGTCTTAATGAAAAGTTATGTACTTACCTAGACTTTTTCCTTCAGCCACTGTTCGCAAAATTACCATTGTATATTCGAGATACCACACACCTCATCCAGAGGATAGAAGAATTTGAAACATCTGTCCCAATTCTGCTGGTTAACTTTATTGACCTCCTGAACAACAACCCATGGAAGATCAGGTTGACCGCACATATTTCAGATGTCACAGTGGACTTTCTGTATGTCAGCATCAGGTACACACATCCTAAATAGAGATGAGTGAGCACTAAAATGCTCGGGTGCTCGTTATTCGAGACAAACTTTTCCAGATGCTCGAGTGCTCGTCTCGAATAACGAGCCCCATTGAAGTCAATGGGAGACCCGAGCATTTTTTTAATAAAACTGAACAGTAAAAGAACAGTGCAAAAAAAAAATTCCAGATGTTTGCAGATGTTTTACTTGTAAGAACACATTGAAATAACACTATTCTTCACTTTGCAGGTGTTAGGAGATGTGCACGAACATCTGGAATGTGAAGAATAGTGTTCTTTCAATGTGTTCTGCACTTAAATGCTCCTGTGTTTAAAACATTAAAAACAGTGAATACAGGACCATTTAAGTGCAGAACACATTGAAAGAACAATATTCTTCACATTCCAGATGTTCCGAACATCTCCGAACCTAGCGGGAGACACGCGCGAACACCTGGAAAGTGAAGAATAGTGTTATTTCAATGTGTTCTTACAAGTAAAACATCTGCAAACATGTGTAATATATTTTTTTTACAATAAAAATACTTTTATTCAATTTATTTTATTAATTTACTGCTCGATCTCGAGCCGGCGAGATACTCGTCCGAGTAACGAGCCGGTCCGAGTATGCTAATACTCGACCGAGCAGTATACTCGGACGAGTATACTCGCTCATCTCTAATCCTAAACTTACCACCTCACTGTTTCGTAAGGAAACCGCCTCTAATAGCCTGTTACATTTTTCTAGTTTCCACCCAGTCCATCTCAAAAAAGGAATACCGACGGGTCAATTTTTTCGTGTTAAACGCAACTGTACCAATGAACAGGATTTTAGATACCATGCACGTGAACTAACTGCACGTTTTAAAAATAGAGGTTATCCACGCAAGGTCATTTCCAAGGGTTTTCTCCAAGCGAATAACAGCGAAAGACAAGATCTACTCCAAACAAAGATGCAATCTCCCGATTCAAGACCAAGGCTGATTACGACCTACAACAACCAGTGGTCTGATATATATAAAATTCTGGAAAAAAATTGGGGCATTCTCAAGAGTGACAATAGGCTTATTCCTTTTCTGATTGACAAACCACAGATGACAGCCAGACTTGCTAAAAACTTAAAGGATGTCTTGACCAGGAGCCATTTTAAATGCCCAACCTTCCCCTTTGGATGAGGTATACGTCTACGTGGCTCTTTTCCGTGGGGAGACTATCCGGGTGTCCATTTATGTTACGAACTGTGGAGTTTGAAGAACCAACAGGATGCAAAAAGTTCAAAATCAGAAGTTACATCAATTGCAAAACAAAGGCAATCATTTATGCTCTCAGGTGCCCCTGTCGCAAACTCTATGTGGGACAAACTGCCCAGGAATTTCGAAGAAGATGCCGACAACATCTATCTACCATCCGTACGGCGGCTGCAGACTCTGTGTATGGGATAACCGTATATGACCTTCTGGTAATCGTTTCTAGCACTTTTGTGCTATGTAATCTTGTTTAACCCCTAGGGGACTCAGCCTATTTTGGCCTAAAGGACGCGGCCCCATTTTTCAAATCTGCCCTGTGTCACTATAAGTGGTTATAGCTTTGGAACGCTATGAGATATCCAGGGGATTTTGATATTGTTTTCTCGTGACACATTGTACTTCAAATTAGTTTAAAAATTTGGATGAAATCTTTTGCGTTTAGTTATGAAAAAAAACTAAATTTGGCAAAAATTTTGAAAAATTCTTTATTTTCAACGTTCTAAATTCTCTACTTTTGATGCAGATAGTCATAGCACCCAAATAAATTCATAACTTACATTTCCCAAATGTCTGCTTTATGCTGGCATGGTTTTTTAAGATTCCACATATTTTACTAGAATGTTATGAGGCTCAGAATTTGGGTGCCATTTTTCACATTTTTTGTAAAATCGCCAAAACCCGTACTTAGATGGACCTGCTCAACTTCTAATTGACACTGAGAGGCCTAAATAATAGCTAGACTCATAAATTACCCCATTTTGAAAACTACACCCCTCAACGTATGAAAAACTACTTTTAAGAAGTTTGTTAACCCTTTACGTGTTTTATAGGGGTTAAAACAAAATGAAGGTGCAGTTTGCAAATTGTAATATTTTTTCACAATACACTCATTTTGGGTGGAAAATTAAACATTTAAAATGGATTAAATGAAAAAAGGCTCCACAAAGTTTGATACCCAATTTCTCCCGAGTACACGGATACCCCATATGTGCTGGTAACCTGCTGTATGGGCGCACGGCCGGGCATAGAAGGGAAGGAGGCGCCATCCAGATCAGATTTGCTATGTCATATTGTACAGGCTATCATTTTTTTCTTTTTTTTATTGAGGATCTATAGGGGCTTATTTCTTTTGCCACATGAGATGCACTTTTCTAATACATCATTTTGGAGCCTCTATAGCTAATTGGTGAGATTTAATTAACTCTTTGTTGGTGGAGGAAATGAAAATCATCAATTTTTAGGAAAATTTTTATGTGTTTTTTTTTTTTGGCCGTTAACCATACCATAAAAATAGTATATTATTTTTATTCTATGGGTCGCCACGATTATGATACTTCATTTATATATATTTTTAATTTTTTACCATTTTTACTGAATAAAAAGTAATTTGGCAAAATTGTTGTTAATTTTAGCATCACCGTCTTTCATATGTATAACTTTTTTATTTTTCACCTCACAAATCTGTTTAAGGGCTTATTTTATGCGAGAATGATTGCTCTTTTTAGTGGTCTTATTTTAGATTGCGTAACTTTTTAAAATCACTTTTTTTAGAGCATTTTTAAAGGGCATTAATAAAAAATCATCTTTTTCAGAGAGAGTTTTTTTAGGTTGTTTTTTACGGGGTTCACTTTGCGGATCTAATATCGATTCTGTTTTATTATACAGATTGTTACGGACGCAGGGATACCAAATATGTGGGGGTTTTGTGTATTTTATTCAATTGTACTGAATAAAAACTAATTTGGAGAAAATCTTATTCATTTTAGCATCACCTTCTTTTATATGCATAACATTTTTATTTTTTGGCTGACAAATCTTGTTAGGGGCTTATTTTTTGCGAGAACAGTTGTTCTTTTTAGTGGGCTTATTTTAGAGTGCATAAAAGTTTTTAAATCACTTTTTAGAGCATTTTTTATAGGGTATTAATTAAAAATTATCTTTTTTCGGAACGTTTTTTGCGTTTTTATCCTCCGGCGTTTACCGTGCGGGTCCAGTAACAATTGTGTTTTATTATGCAGATTGTTACGGACGCGGCAATACCAAACATGCGGGGGGTTTTTGTGTTTTTATGTTTTTTATACTTTATTAAGTTTTTTTATGGGAAAGTGACATTTTAGGGGCTTATATTTTATTTATTATAATGTGTAGTGTTAACTGTTTTTGCATTTTTTTACTTATACATACTTGAACTTAAACCAGTGATGCTCTGATCACTGGTTTAAGTCCAATACACTGCTCTACAATACTATTTTATTGTAGAGCAGTGTAAACAGTCTGAGCATGCAGGCGCATGCTCAGACAGTTTGCAGTCAGACCCGGAAGGGATCTGGCTGCCATGGAGACCGGGCAGCTCCGGGGCACATGCCAGTCCTCGGAGCTGCCCGGAAGAGGATCGGATCCCCCGGTAAGCGGCACGGGGGATCCGATCCACAGCAGGAACACCCTTACACGCCGCGGTCATGTTTGACCGCGGCGTGTAAGGGGTTAACACCCGCGATCGGAGTCGGCTCCGATCGCGGGTGTTAGCGCAGGCTGTCAGCTGTACTAGACAGCTGACAGCCACTGCTTCTGGTACCGTCTCCGTTTGTGAGCCGGTGCCAGAAGCAGGACGTTATAGAACGTCCCCGTGCGCTAAGCATCTAGCCCCGGGGATGTACTATAACGTCCTGGTGCGCCTAGGGGTTAAATTCTGGGGAGAATTTTGTTACTTAACCCTTACTTGTAGGGTTTTTTAATTGTTTTTAACACAAGATTTATTCAATTAATAAAATGTGTTATTTGTCTATCCATACACATCTGCTTTCTCTACTTTTTGTGTTCATGAATACATTCTTGAATGTGTGATTTAAGCATCTATCTATCACCCCAGTTTTTGTGTCACCATGTAGAGTTTTTGTAAGTAATTTACAATCATCTTTACTCCTCCCACTTCTTTAAAATCTTATAGGAACCCGATTCTCCTGCCCCATAGAACTGAAAATGTTAGTCTTGACTTCTATTCAGTGAAAGATTTGAAATAGTCACAGCCAAGATCTGTGCCTATTTGCAGTCTTACACCACTCTTACGACAAAGGGGCGGGGTTTACATCAAGACCTGCAAATAATTAAACCTCTTATAGAAGGACAAGCAAAGTTCTAGAAAACAGTGAGGAATTGATACAGAACGTATATCAAAACAGTGTATAACTTTTCACTATACAGGCGGTCCCCTACTTAAGGACACCCGACTTACAGACAACCCATAGTTACAGACAGACCCCTCTGACATCTGGTGAAGCTTTCTGAATGCTTTATTATAGTCCCAGATTGCAATAATCAGCTGCAAGGTGTCTGTAATAAAGCTTTATTGGCCCCATTAAAGCAAAAAATGATTAAACTCCAATTGTCACTGGGGCCAAAATTTTCTTTGTCTGGATCTACAATTATAAAATATACAGTTTTGACTTACAAATTCAACTTAAGAACAAACCTCCGGACCCTATCTTGTATGTAACCTGGGGACTGCCTGTACAAACAATAACATTTACTTGCTGAAACTGAACAACCCCTTTAATCATTCTCACTCCTAGTGGTATAGATATGCATTGCAGTATTCTACATGACATTATTATGTAATGTTTGTTATGTTTCTTTATTGTGTCATGGCTGAAAAAAATGTGTATTTGTGTAAACCCAGTCGCATGTGCTGAGCGTTTGCCATGTCATTCCTTCTCCTCTTCCATATCCGCAGTTCTGCGCGAGTGTCTATAAAGTTCCTTAATTTAATTCTACAGTCAGACAGCTTAATTTGAGTCTTGCATCTGCTGCACACCATCTAGGCGTTGTCTCTTGACAACCGTTTAAGTTGCTGCCTGCTCATTTCATAAAGATAAAAGTACTCTATATCTACCATGTAAGTAGAAGCATTTTCTATAATGGAGTGTAACAGATGGCTTTCACTTCAAGACTCACTCTGCCGATCTGTGAAATGTAAAACAGTATCACCAATTTTTATATTGTAAGGACTAAACACCACTTATAGCTCAATAATTCTGGCTGCTTAGGATTCCATTATGATTGTTCCCTTGTCTTCAGATATTATACTTGTGTAATGCATTCCTGTAACATAAAACTGTACCAAAGACATCTTCAAAGGACTTAAAGGGAACCTTTCACATAAAAACGCAGTCTGATCTGCACGCTGCATGTAGCACTATAGCATATATATGTAAATACTATAATGAATTTGTCTTCATATAGGATAACATGTAAAATCTGCTTAGCTCCTTTTAGTCTATAACACGCTGCCTGTAGATATGAAATTTTGTAAAAATCTGCTTAACCCCTACCAACACTGCCTGATGATAAGACACTGGGGAAGATTTATCAATCTGTCTATGCCAGAATTCAGAAGTCATTTTAACCTGAAATGTCATGAACTTTGGGGTTTAAACCATTTTTAGTGGTTTTCTGATGTATCCAAAAAGAGGCTTAGTATTTGTAAAATGGGTGTGTGTCATAAAGTTGAGTGGGTGCACCAGAAAACGGATTTTGAAATTAGACCAACTAGTCAGCACCAGCGAGTGGATGCATGAAGAGGGGGAGATTGCAATGTAGCAAGGGTTCACCCCCAGAGTACATGTAGTGATGGATCCTCGAGCAGGTGATGAAAGGGCGGCCCGTGGTGTTATTACAGCCAGGAACAGTCCAACACAGCAGCAGGTAACTGGCTATAATAGCAGAGGATATCCCCGTGAATGCAGACAGCAGCTAGCAGGTAGGCTGTCTCTGCAGACAACACTACTGAGAAAAGATCACTGTCTGTCAGGATGAAAAGACTGGACCCTTGCAATAAGCTTCCATTTATAGACTGTAGAAAGAGCTCACTGGAAGGTAGTTTGGGTGTACCAACCAATGGGCACCTGAAGATTGTGCAAGAAGAATTATAAATGAAACATTTACTATAAGCAGTATGAACATTAACCCTCTGACACTCAGGCCTAACATATATCAGAAGTAGTACCACATAATCCCACTATATGGTAGTATAGGATAAGAAACCAAGTAAGGTGTCCATTGGAAATATATAAAATCTCTAGACTTAGTTCAATAGAGCTGGCCACACTCCATTAGCAAGCCAACTGGAGTTAAATTGGTTCATAGTGCCCCATCCAGCGGGCCTTAACAGATGAGAGTGAAATCTCTGCCAGTTCAGACCTGCTTAGACAAGGTTTGAATTGATAGAGATTTCTGCTATAGTCTCCATCAAGACTATAGTAACTATAGTAAACAAGGTCAAAGTGGCATGCAGGGAGGAAAACTTTCCAAATGGCTGAGAAGCCATGGTAAATCTCCCCCAATATGTCCAACATGTTCATCTCCTTCTGCTCTAGATCATGCTAAAGTTCGTCATGGTCGCGTTTACTGCAGTGTTCCCTGAGTTATCATCTGATTCCAAATGTGAAAGCTATGACTTTTTAAAAGAATCCACACCTGCCCAACTTCTGACATTTTGGAGAAAAGGTGGCAAATTCCTCAAAGACCTTAACCCCTCATACTCCAAATGTATTAATAATGAAAATACACATAAGGCACATATGACCAACAGAAAAGCCAAACAAAAAATTTGCTTCCTGACGATAAGACACTACTGTATCTACATCCTGCTCAAAATTATTAGTTTCTGCCTGAAGATCATAATGCGTTTTCCTTGTGATGAGTAAAGAATAGAGATGAGCGAACACTAAAATGCTCGGGTACTCGTTATTCGAGACGAACTTTTCCCGATGCTCGAGTGCTCGTCTCGAATAACGAACCCCATTGAAGTCAATGGGAGACTCAAGCATTTTTCAAGGGGACCAAGGCTCTGCACAGGGAAGCTTGGCCAAACACCTGGGAACCTCAGAAAAGGATGGAAACACCACGGAAATGGACAGGAAACAGCAGGGGCAGCATGCATGGATGCCTCTGAGGCTGCATAATCGCAACATTATGCCAAAATTATGGGCAACAGCATGGCCATGACAGAGTGACAGAATGAAGCTAGATAGCATCTAAAACATCCAATAATTGACCCTGACACTATAGGGGACGGCATGCAGAGGCAGCGGCAGCAGGCTAGAGAGTGTCATGGCGACATACCCTAAATGGACTCAGGCTTCAAACCAATGGGTGGCAGAGAGGAACCAAAGGAGGTGAGCAAGAAGCGCTCAAATAATATCGGTACATGATAAAAGTTTGCCAGTATATTTTGTGGATTACACAGCAGGGTGGCGACAAAGTTAACATGGAAGCCATGAAAACAACCCAAAATTCTGCCTGACACAGCTCGTTTGATAAGGGGACCATGTATGGAGGCAGTGAACTAGTAGTAGATTAAAGGTGCTGCAGTTAAAACTATGTTAGTTGGATCTTGGCATGGAGCTGGCGCTCCGCTGCCAGGCGAGCTTTCGCCAATCCAAGCCCCTGTTTATAGGCTACTCCCCAAACAGCACTTCTAAGAACCTTTTGTATAAGATCAAGTGTAGTAGCGTTCTTATAAGTTTAGGATATGGCGGGTGAGGGGAATGTAAACAGCTGCGCAAGAAGCGCTGAAATAATATCGGTAAATGATAAAAGTTTGCCAGTATTTTTTGTGGATTACACAGCAGGGTGGCGACAAAGTTAACAAGTTTGTTGTGGAAGCCATGAAAACAACCCAAAATTCTGCCTGACACAGCTCGTTTGATAAGGGGACCATGTATGCTTACAGTTCATGCCAGTCGCTGCACTGGCTGCCAGTCTCCTTTCGAATACAGTTTAAAATAATAATAACCCTCATCCATAAAGCTCTGTATAATGCTGCACCCCCCTACCTCTCCTCTCTTATCTCAGTCTATCGCCCAACCCGTGCTCTTAGATCCGCCAGTGATCTTAGATTAACCTCTACCCTAGTGCGGACCTCCCACTCGCGTCTCCAAGACTTCTCTAGAGCTGCACCAATTCTATGGAATGCTCTGCCCCGGACTATCAGACTAATACCTAACCTCCAAAGTTTCAAACGTGGTCTTAAAACCCATTTCTTTAGGCAAGCCTATAACACTCATTAACTGCATGAAGTTTTAACTCTTCTACTAACCCGTCCTGTGTCGTCCTCCCATCTGTTATCCAGCAACCAACAGGCACCAGACTTCTCTGCAGTCCCATTCACCCTGGACCTGGTGTATAAGATGACGGCTGAGTGGTTCAAGCGACAGCAATTCCATTTATTATATTTTGTTCTATTCCCTAAGAAGAATGGCTTGACCATTAAATATTCTTTTACCTCGTGTTGCCCCATCATCTTCATAAACCGTAAGCTCTGGCGAGCAGGGACCTCACTCCTGTTGTTCCATACAAATGTTGTGCTCTGTTACATTACATTTGTATTTGTTTCCTATGATTTGTAAAGCGCTACAGAATATGATGACGCTATATAAATAAAGATTATTATTATTATTATTATGGAGGCAGTGAACTAGTAGTAGATTAAAGGTGCTGCAGTTAAAACTATGTTAGTTGGATCTTGGGATGGAGCTGGCGCTCTGCAGCCAGGCGAGCTTTCGCCAATCCAAGCCCCTGTCTCTAGGCTACTCCCCAAACAGCACTTCTAAGAACCTTTTGTATAAGATCAAGTGTAGTAGCGTTCTTATAAGTTTGGGATATGGCGGGTGAGGGGAATGTAAACAGCTGCGCAAGAAGCGCTGAAATAATATCGGTTAATCATAAAAGTTTGCCAGTATATTTTGTGGATAACACAGCAGGGTGGCGACAAAGTTAACAACTTTGATGTGGAATCCATGAAAACAACCCAAATTTCTGCCTGACACACCTCGTTTGATAAGGGGAGGATGTATGGAGGCAGCTATATGGACGACTTTTGGAGGTAGCAATGGAGACAACGTGTGGAGGCTGCTATGGAGACAATTTAATTTGGATAGTGCCTGTATGTGGCAGTCCCAAAAAGTTTTCAAACCAGAGGAGCAGGTAGGTGTCCCTCCAGAAAAATGGAATAGATTGAGTGCATGTATGTGGCAGTCCCAAAAAGTTTTCAAACCAGAGGAGCAGGTAGGTGTCCCTCCAGAAAAATGGAATAGATTGAGTGCCTGTATGTGGCAGTCCCAAAAATGTTTCAAACCAGAGGAGCAGGTAGGTGGCCCTCCAGTAAAATGGAATAGATTGAGTGCCTGTATGTGGCAGTCCCAAAAAGTTTTCAAACCAGAGGAGCAGGTAGGTGTCCCTCCAGAAAAATGGAATAGATTGAGTGCCTGTATGTGGCAGTCCCAAAAATTTTTCAAACCAGAGGAGCAGGTAGGTGGTCCTCCAGTAAAATGGAATAGATTGAGTGCCTGTATGTGGCAGTCCCAAAAATTTTTTAAAACAGAGGACCGGGTAGGTGGCCCTCCAGAAAAATGGAATAGATTGAGTGCCTGTATGTGGCACTCACAAAAATTGTTTCAAACAGAGGACCGGGTAGGTGGCCCTCCAGAAAAATTAAATGCATAAAGTACTATAGCAAGAGCCAGTGGGCCCTGTCAAAAAATAGCCAGTTTCCTCTGCTTTACTGTACAAAGAGGAGGAGAAGGAGGAAAATGAGGAGGAGGAGGAGTGGATCAATTATTCAGGTTGAGCTTCCTTCACCTGGTGGAGATTGGAAATTCTGAGAAATCCAGCCTTTATTCATTTTAATAAGCGTCAGCCTGTCAGCGCTGTCAGTCGACAGGCGTGTACGCTTATCTGTGATGATGCCACCAGCTGCACTGAAAACCCGCTCGGACAAGACGCTAGCGGCAGGGCAGGCAAGAACCTCCAAGGCGTACAGCGCCAGTTCGTGCCACATGTCCAGCTTTGAAACCCAGTAGTTGTAGGGAGCTGTGTGATCATTTAGGACGATGGTATGGTCAGCTACGTACTCCCTCACCATCTTTCTGTAAAGATCAGCCCTACTCTGCCGAGACTGGGGACAGGTGACAGTGTCTTGCTGGGGTGACATAAAGCTGGCAAAAGCCTTGTAAAGCGTACCCTTGCCAGTGCTGGACAAGCTGCCTGCTCGCCTACTCTCCCTCGCTACTTGTCCCGCAGAACTACGCACTCTGCCGCTAGCGCTGTCAGAAGGGAAATACTGTTTCAGCTTGTGCACCAGGGCCTGCTGGTATTCATGCATTCTCACACTCCTTTCCTCTGCAGGGATGAGAGTGGAAAGATTTTGCTTGTACCGTGGGTCCAGGAGAGTGAACACCCAGTAATCGGTGCTGGAATAAATTCTTTGAACGCGAGGGTCACGGGATAGGCAGCCTAGCATGAAATCTGCCATATGCGCCAGAGTACCAACGCGTAAGAATTCACTCCCCTCACTGGCCTGACTGTCCATTTCCTCCTCCTCCAACTCCTCCAACTCCTCTTCTTCTGCCCATACACGCTGAACAGTGAAGGACTCAACAATGGTCCCCTCTTGTGTCTCGCCAACATTCTCCTCCTCTTCCTCCTCATCCTCCTCCACCTCCGATATGCGCTGAGAAACAGACCTGAGGGTGCTTTGGCTATCAACAAGGAAATCTTCTTCCCCCGTCTCTTGTGACGAGCGCAAAGCTTCCGACTTCATGCTGATCAGAGAGTTTTTCAACAGGCCAAGCAGCGGGATGGTGAGGCTGATGATGGCGGCATCGCCACTGACCATCTGTGTTGACTCCTCAAAGTTACTCAGCACCTGACAGATATCAGACATCCACGTCCACTCCTCATTGTAGACTTGAGGAAGCTGACTGACCTGACTACCACTTCTGGTGGAAGTTGACATCTGGCAGTCTACAATCGCTCTGCGCTGCTGGTAAACTCTGGATAACATGGTCAGTGTTGAATTCCACCTCGTGGGCACGTCGCACAACAGTCGGTGAGCGGGCAGTTGGAGGCGGCGCTGCGCTGCCCTGAGAGTGGCAGCATCTGGGCTGGACTTCCTGAAATGCGCACAGATGCAGCGCACCTTCGTGAGCAAATCAGACAGATTGGGGTATGTCTTGAGGAAACGCTGAACTATCAGATTTAACACATGGGCCAGGCATGGCACATGTGTCAGTCTGCCGAGTTGCAGAGCCGCCACCAGGTTACGGCCGTTGTCACACACAACCATGCCTGGCTTCAGGTTCAGCGGTGCCAGCCACAGATCAGTCTGCGCCGTGATGCCTTGTAATAGCTCTTGGGCGGTGTGCCTTTTGTCGCCTAGGCTCAGCAGTTTGAGCACCGCCTGCTGTCGCTTAGCGACGGCACTGCTGCTGTGCCTAGAGCTACCGACTGATGGCGCCGTGCCCACGGATGGTAGTTCGGAGGAGGAGGTGGAGGAGGGGTGGGAGGAGGAGGAGGCATAGTAGGCCTGAAACACCTGGACCGAGGTAGGCCCCGCAATCCTCGGCGTCGGCAGTATATGACCAGCCCCAGGGTCAGACTCGGTCCCAGCCTCCACCAAGTTAACCCAATGTGCCGTCAGCGATATATAGTGGCCCTGCCCGGCAGCACTCGTCCACGTGTCCGTGGTCAGGTGGACCTTGTCAGAAACGGCGTTGGTCAGGGCACGGGTGATGTTGTCTGACACATGCTGGTGCAGGGCTGGGACGGCACATCGGGAAAAGTAGTGGCGGCTGGGGACCGAATACCGAGGGGCGGCCGCCGCCATGAGGTTGCGAAAGGCCTCGGTCTCTACTAGCCTATAGGGCAGCATCTCCAGGCTAAGCAATCTGGAGATGTGCACATTAAGGGCTTGGGCGTGCGGGTGGGTTGCACTATATTTGCGTTTCCGCTCCAGCGTCTGGGGTATGGAGAGCTGAACGCTGGTGGATGCTGTGGAGGATCGTGGAGGCGACGATGGGGTTTTTGTGGCAGGGTCCTGGGCAGGGGGCTGACTAGCAGCTGACACAGGGGAAGGAGCAGTGGTGTGCACGGCCGGAGGTGAACGGGCTTGTTGCCACTGAGTGGGGTGTTTAGCATTCATATGCCTGCGCATACTGGTGGTAGTTAAGCTAGTAGTGGTGGAACCCCTGCTGAGCCTGGTTTGGCAAATGTTGCACACCACAGTCCGTCGGTCATCCGGTGTTTCCTTAAAGAACCTCCAGACTTCTGAAGATCTAGCCCTCGCCGCAAGAGCCCTCACCACGGGAGCTTCACTAATTGACACATTTGGCGCTGATGCACCAGCTCTGGCCCTGCCTCTCCGTCTGGCCCCACCACTGCCTCTTCCAACCTGTTCTGGTCGAGGACTCTCCTCCGTCTCAGAAGCACTGTGTTCACCCGGCCTCTCAACCCAGCTTGGGTCTGTCACCTCATCATCCTCCGATCCCTCAGTCTGCTCCCCCCTCGAAATTCCTGCCCTGACAACAACTTCCCCACTGTCTGACAACCGTGTCTCCTCATCGTCGGACACCTCTTTACACACTTCCACTACGTCAAGAAGGTCATCATCACCCACAGACTGTGACTGGTGGAAAACCTGGGCATCCGAAAATTGCTCAGCAGCAACCGGACAAGTGGTTTGTGACTGTGGGAAGGGTCCAGAAAACAGTTCCTCAGAGTATGCCGGTTCAAATGACAAATTTTCCTGGGAGGGGGCAGACTGGGGGGGAGGAGGCTGAGGTGCAGGAGCTGGAGGAGTGGCGATTTCGGTGACATGGGTGGACTGCGTGGAAGACTGACTGGTGGACAAATTGCTCGAAGCATTGTCAGCAATCCACGACATCACCTGTTCGCACTGTTCTGGCCTCAACAGTGCTCTACCACGAGTCCCAGTAACTTCAGACATGAACCTAGGGAGTGTAGCTCTGCGGCGTTCCCCTGCTCCCTCATAAGCAGGTGGTGTCTCACCCCGGCCAGGACCACGGCCTCTGACCCCTGCAGTAGTTGGACGCCCACGTCCCTGCCCTCGTCCTCTACCCCTAGCCCTCGGGTTAAACATTTTTAAAATGAGAGTTATAGCTTTAATTTTTTTTTAACTTTTTTTTGTGTTTTTTTTTTTTTTTGTGTTTTTGAGTTTTTAAAACCAAACAATGCTATCCTATTGCTATGGCTATTTTCTAGCCAAGTATGAAAGCACACTACTATGCCAGATGAGATGACACTGAGTTATTAAACAAAATAAACGTAAAATAAAAAAGGACAAATGGCAGACTGTGCCTAATTGAAATCCAACCCCTAATAAATTTTCCCACTTCGGTCTTTGCAATGGATATGTGCGTCACTAAGCGCAAAACACAGCGGTCGCAAGTCTCACTACAAATTGCTCACAATTGGCTAGTAGATGCACTGCAGCAAGTACAGCCACCAGCAGATCAACCAGAAATCAAATATATAACGCTACTGTAGGCGTAAGCCGTTTGGATTCTCCTTTGGCTATTTTCTAGCCAAGTATGAAAGCACACTACTATGCCAGATGAGATGACGCTGAGTTATTAAACAAAATAAACGTAAAATAAAAAAGGACAAATGGCAGACTGTGCCTAATTGAAATCCAACCCCTACTAAATTTTCCCACTTCGGTCTTTGCAATGGATATGTGCGTCACTAAGCGCAAAACACAGCGGTCGCAAGTCTCACTACAAATTGCTCACAATTGGCTAGTAGATGCACTGCAGCAAGTACAGCCACCAGCAGATCAACCAGAAATCAAACATATAACGCTACTGTAGGCGTAAGCCGTTTGGATTCTCCTTTGGCTATTTTCTAGCCAAGTATGAAAGCACACTACTATGCCAGATGAGATGACACTGAGTTATTAAACAAAATAAACGTAAAATAAAAAAGGACAAATGGCAGACTGTGCCTAATTGAAATCCAACCCCTACTAAATTTTCCCACTTCGGTCTTTGCAATGGATATGTGCGTCACTAAGCGCAAAACACAGCGGTCGCAAGTCTCACTACAAATTGCTCACAATTGGCTAGTAGATGCACTGCAGCAAGTACAGCCACCAGCAGATCAACCAGAAATCAAATATATAACGCTACTGTAGGCGTAAGCCGTTTGGATTCTCCTTTGGCTATTTTCTAGCCAAGTATGAAAGCACACTACTATGCCAGATGAGATGACGCTGAGTTATTAAACAAAATAAACGTAAAATAAAAAAGGACAAATGGCAGACTGTGCCTAATTGAAATCCAACCCCTACTAAATTTTCCCACTTCGGTCTTTGCAATGGATATGTGCGTCACTAAGCGCAAAACACAGCGGTCGCAAGTCTCACTACAAATTGCTCACAATTGGCTAGTAGATGCACTGCAGCAAGTACAGCCACCAGCAGATCAACCAGAAATCAAATATATAACGCTACTGTAGGCGTAAGCCGTTTGGATTCTCCTATGGCTATTTTCTAGCCAAGTATGAAAGCACACTACTATGCCAGATGAGATGACGCTGAGTTATTAAACAAAATAAACGTAAAATAAAAAAGGACAAATGGCAGACTGTGCCTAATTGAAATCCAACCCCAACTAAATTTTCCCACTTCGGTCTTTGCAATGGATATGTGCGTCACTAAGCGCAAAACACAGCGGTCACAAGTCTCACTACAAATTGCTCACAATTGGCTTGTAGATGCACTGCAGCAAGTACAGCCACCAGCAGATCAACCAGAAATCAAATATATAACGCTACTGTAGGCGTAAGCCGTTTGGATTCTCCTATGGCTATTTTCTAGCCAAGTATGAAAGCACACTACTATGCCAGATGAGATGACGCTGAGTTATTAAATAAAATAAAAGTAAAATAAAAAAGGACAAATGGCAGACTGTGCCTAATTGAAATCCAACCCCTACTAAATTTTCCCACTTCGGTCTTTGCAATGGATATGTGCGTCACTAAGCGCAAAACACAGCGGTCGCAAGTCTCACTACAAATTGCTCACAATTGGCTAGTAGATGCACTGCAGCAAGTACAGCCACCAGCAGATCAACCAGAAATCAAATATATAACGCTACTGTAGGCGTAAGCCGTTTGGATTCTCCTATGGCTATTTTCTAGCCAAGTATGAAAGCACACTACTATGCCAGATGAGATGACGCTGAGTTATTAAACAAAATAAACGTAAAATAAAAAAGGACAAATGGCAGACTGTGCCTAATTGAAATCCAACCCCTACTAAATTTTCCCACTTCGGTCTTTGCAATGGATATGTGCGTCACTAAGCGCAAAACACAGCGGTCGCAAGTCTCACTACAAATTGCTCACAATTGGCTAGTAGATGCACTGCAGCAAGTACAGCCACCAGCAGATCAACCAGAAATCAAATATATAACGCTACTGTAGGCGTAAGCCGTTTGGATTCTCCTATGGCTATTTTCTAGCCAAGTATGAAAGCACACTACTATGCCAGATGAGATGACACTGAGTTATTAAACAAAATAAACGTAAAATAAAAAAGGAAAAATGGCAGACTGTGCCTAATTGAAATCCAACCCCTACTAAATTTTCCCACTTTGGTGTTTGAGGTGGATATGTGTGCCACTAAGAGCTAAACACAACGGTAGCAAGTCCCCCTGCTAATTCCTCACAAAATGGTACTAGATGCAAAAAAAAAAAAAAAAAGTAGAACGTTATTGTAGCCCTAAGAAGGGCTGTTGGGTTCTTGGAGAATCACTCCTGCCTAACAGTAAGCTAATAGAACACCCTAACGCTTTCCCTGACCAGCAGCAGCTCTCTCCCTAGCGGCATCCAGACACAGAATGATCCGAGCAGCGCGGGCAGCGGCTAGTCTATCCCAGGGTCACCTGATCTGGCCAGCCAACCACTGCTATCGACGTGTAAGGGTACCACGTCATGCTGGGTGGAGTGCAGAGTCTCCTGGCTTGTGATTGGCTCTGTTTCTGGCCGCCAAAAAGCAAAACGGCGGGAGCTGCCATTTTCTCGAGCGGGCGAAGTATTCGTCCGAGCAACGAGCAGCTTCGAGTACGCTAATGCTCGAACGAGCATCAAGCTCGGACGAGCATGTTCGCTCATCTCTAGTAAAGAAACTAAATTAAAAATAAAGTATGTTATCATCACCCTAAAGTGGTCATCATATTCCTGATTGCCAATACTTGGTAACTTGAAGGATTACAACCATTACCCTGTCTTTGATGGAGGTCAAGTAAGCTAACATAGAATTTCTCTAAATACTGTGAATAGACTGGGGAAAAGTAATCATTTACAGAAAAATGTTATAACATCTTCCCCTTTGGTCAATGCTTCTGCCATCCCCTTCACTTCAATGACAACTAGTAGTAGAGAACTGAGGGTGAATTTATCATTAACCCATTCACATGTATGGTGCAGAGGTGCGGGGGCTGTGTTAAGAGGGCTCATGGGCTGAGCCCTCTTCATACAGAGGTGGGGTCTGCTGCATATTGCGGGTAATAAACCTTCTCATGCCGCCGTTGAAGTTGTTGGGAGCATTTAAAAGATGGTGGCTTGTGGGCCGGAAAATCATCAGGGAGCAGCGATCGGTTGCTATGACAGCCTCGAGACTTCGTCAGACTCGATGCTGCATGGCATATGCAGTTTCGTAAAACATGAGCCAGTATAGCATTGTAAAGAATACTGTGTGAGATGACATATGCTGCAATACAGTAGGAACGGTCAGACCATTTAAAGTAAAAGTCCAAAAAAATATAGTTAAAAAAAAAAAGTTTAAAAATAGAAAAATACTCAAAATTTAAATCACCCCTCTTTCCCTAAAACTAATATAAAACATAATAAACAGTAAAAATTACAAACATGTTAGGTATCGTCACGTATCAAAATAGCCGATCTATCAAATATAAAAGCCATTATTGCCGGCGGTGAACCCCAGAACGGAAAATAGTGCCCAAATGTCTGAAATGCAATTTATACACCATTTTACATCAAATAAGAAATGCAATACAAATTAGGTCAAAGGTCACAAATGAAAACATCAGCTCATTTAAAAAAAATTACACCCAACTCAGCTCCATACATCATAGTATGAAATAGTCAGAATATGGCATTTTTTTCGGCACAAATTCGTTTAGTTTTTGAAAATGTATTAAAAACCATATCACCGTGATTATGAAAGTCATAAAAACTGTGAAACTTGTAAAAACTGAGCCCACAAGAAAGTGACGCAAGTGCGTTTTTTTTGCAAATTTCCCCACATTAACATTTTTTTTCCCTGCTTCCCAGTACACGGCATAGAATAATAAATGACGTCACTGAGAAGCAAAATTTGTGACGCAGAAAATAAGCCCTCACACAGCTAGGTACAAATTAAAAAATGATGTATTTTTAAAGGTGGAGAGCGAAAAATGAATTAAAAAACTTTAAGCTTTAAAACTTTAAAAAACATACAAGCTGTGATGTCTGCCCAATTCCCGGCTTAAATACTGGGAATTGTGACTTCTTAACCCTCTACGCCACTTGGGCTTGTAGCGTGTTGGTCTATGGCACTATTCTACACCAGGTCAGATCTGACGCATAAGAGCCCTGGAGCCTCCAAATATATATGGCGCCTGCCAGGAGTGGCATCATATGCTGGCAGCGTGTTTGGCTGTGTGGTCCCCAAAAAACATCAAAAGTCACAACATAGACCAGGGTGGGGAGTGGCGTAAAGTTACGCCTTTACTTCTTCCTAAATGGAAATTTGCACCAAATAGCAAATCATGAATTCATTCATATTGTGAAAACTAATGTATGCAAATAATGAATCTGGAGCAAGTAGGGTCTACGTCAGTGATGGCGAACCTTTAGAGCCTGAGTGCCCAAACTATAACCAAAATCCACTTATTTACCGCAAAGTGCCAACATTGCATTTTAAGCAGTAACTTATTACTACCTGTTCTTCAACATCTTTCAATCGTATGGGCCCCTTGAGGCCACCAATACAGTTTAAAGAAGGAGGGCACATTCAGACTCTAATTGTAGCTTCTCACCAGTGTCTCTCTGTGCATGTAGCCATGATTAAGGGTGTAGCATACACCTGAAACGCGTAGGCTTTGCCTTTCCACATAAGGTCTTTTTGGTGATGCGTTAATGGATGTTTGCAAATAATTTTTATGGTCTCGATATTTTTGACAAATAAACTTGCAACTTTTTAAGAAGTTCCTGGTGCCGGAGTGTTCAACATTTTTTCCTCTCCTATGTACACGTCAAGGTCCAGACGTACTCCAGAGCACGGACACGGATGTAGGTGAGCAGCTAACTTTTTTCATTATTTGCTTTTAGTGCATGAAGGATGGTGGGTGGCAGGATGACCTACAAAGACTATGCAGTTTTATCAACACCTTCTCATTTTTCCTGCAGTTCGAAACAGCCAATGAAGTGTCACTTTAAAATAGCATTGAGAGCAGCATCTCTTAAGTTGCCTGGGACTGCAGGAAGATTTGTTGAATTTGGTCCTGTTTTGTGCACTCTGTCTTGGGTTCAATGGCCTGAGTGCCCACTGAAAGGGCTCTGAATTCCACCTCTGGCGCCCGTGGCATAAGTTTGCCACCACTGGTCTATGTCAAAGTGACTTTGCACTGTCCTATGTTCATTAAGCGCCATGGAAAGTCGCAAAACAGCATTTGTACCACAACTGTGCGAAAACAACCCCAAATTTAGACAAAAAACTCAATGTCTGCATTGGATTTCAGACTTTTTAGTGAAAAGTCACAAAAATAGTGCAACCACTTTATTTACCAGACAATAAGATGTTTCTATAATAAAATAAACCCTGGATTTAGTCGTAAGAATAAGGAAATATATTTGACATTAATTATAAAATCCTTGGTGGTTACACATACACACATCTCTGGCACATCCATTCACTCTCACACACACAACCCAGCTAAATCCATTTTTTCACTCAAGAACACATACATATAGGGAAAATAACAGGAGAGACAAGGGGCGCTCCTATATCGTAATACCCTTTGAACAATTCAATGATTCAGTAGTGTATATAACTACTAACCTGAGGGGGTTGAGCAGTAGGGAATAACTCCAAACTTCACTTTTCAGAAAACCTTTTCCTGCGTGCATCGGTAAGGGGTTAAGGTTTAACATTTCTTTGAAAACATCAAAACCTGGTTTATCAGCCTCTTCAGTGAAAAAAAACCTGACGTTTCATTGGTTTTCTTTTGCAGACTTCTGTGATCCTCATCCGTGAAAAAAATACAGACATGTCTCATAATTTTTTTCCACGGAAAACACATCAGTTTAAAAATAAGCCAATGTGAAAACACTAGAGATGAGCGAACACACTCGTCCGAGCTTGATGCTCGTTCGAGCATAAGTGTACTTGTAACTGCTCGTTGCTCGGACGAATACTTCGCCAGCTCGAGAAAATGGCATCTCCCGCCGTTTTGCTTTTTGGCGGCCACAAACAGAGCCAATCACAAGCCAGGAGACTCTGCACTCCACCCAGCATGACGTGGTACCCTTACATGTCGATAGCAGTGGTTCGCTGGCCTGATGGAATAGACTTGCCCCTGCCCGCGCTGCTCGCATCATTCTCTGTCTGGATGCCGTTAGGGATAACGTTAGGCTGTTATATTAGCTTACTGTTAGGCAGGAGTGAGTCTACAGGAACCCAAAAGCCCTTGTTAGGACTTGGATAGCGATATATATATATATTTTTTTTGTTTGCTTGTGGCTGGGCTTGCTGGCACTAGTAGTGCAGCTAGTACCATATTGTGACGAATTTGCAGGGAGACTTGCGAACGTTATATTTAGCACGTAGGGACACACATATCCACCTCAAACACCTAAGTGGGACAATTTATTAGGGGTTTGTTTGAATTAGGCACAGTCTGACGTTTTTTTTTTTTTTTCAAAACTTAAAGTGACTTAAAATCCAGTTGTGTGCTGTCAGTGTAGGTTAGAAACTAGGCATACAAGAACCCAACCGGCTTTCTTAGGGCTACAATAGCGTTATATATATATGTTGTTGATTTGCTTGTGGCTGGCCATGCTGGCACTAGTAGTGCAGTTAGTACCATATTGTGACGAATTTGCAGGGAGACTTGCGAACGTTATATTTAGCTCTTAGTGACACACATATCCATCTAAAACACCTAAGTGGGACAATTTTTTAGGGGTTTGATTGAATTAGGCACAGTCTGCTTTTTCTTTTCTTTTTTTTTTTTTTCAAAACTAAAAGTCATCAGGCACAGCATGAAATCCTGTTGTGTGCTGTCAGTGTAGGTTAGAAACTAGCCATAGCAATAGGATAGCATCGTTTTGTAAAAAAATTTTAAAAATGTTGAACCCGAGGGCTAGGGGTAGAAGACGAGGGCGTGGGCGTCCAACTACTGCATGGGTTAGAGGCCGTGGTCCTTGGCGGGGTGAGACAACACCTGCTGATGAGGGAGCAGGGGAACGCCGCAGAGCTACACTCCCTAGGTTCATGTCTCAAGTTACTGGGACTCGTGGTAGAGCACTGTTGAGGCCAGAACAGTGCGAACAGGTGATGTTGTGGATTGCGGACAATGCTTCTAGCCATTTGTCCACCAGTCAGTCTTCCACGTAGTCCACCCATGTCACCGAATCAGCACTCCTCCAGCTCCTCCACCTCAGTCTCCTTCCCCCCAGTCTGCCCCCTCCCAGCAAAATTTAGCATTTGAACCGGCATACTCTGAGGAACTGTTTTCTGGACCCTTCCCACAGTCACAAACCACTTGTCCGGTTGCTGCTGAGCTCTTTTCCAATGCCCAGGTCTTCCACCGGTCGCAGTCTGTGGGTGATGATGACATTGTTGACGTAGTGGAAGAAGTGTGTAAAGAGGTGTCGGACGATGAGGAGACGCGGCTGTCAGACAGTGGTGAAGTTGTTGTCAGGGCAGGAAGTCCGAGGGGGGAGCAGACTGAGGGATCGGAGGATGATGAGGTGACAGACCCAAGCTGGGTTGATAGGCCGGGTGAACACAGTGCTTCTGAGACGGAGGCGAGACCTATAGCAGAACAGGTTGGAAGAGGTAGTGGTGGGGCCAGACGGAGAGGCAGGGCCAGAGCTGGTGCATCAGCGCCAAATGTTTCACGTAGTGAAGCTCCCGTGGTGAGGGCTAGATTTTCGGAAGTCTGGAGGTTCTTCAAAGAAACACCGGATGACCGACGGACTGTGGTGTGCAACCTGTGATACTCCAGGATCAGCAGGGGTTCCACCACTACCAGCTTAACCACCACCAGTATGCGCAGGCATATGAATGCTAAACACACCACTCAATGGAACCAAGGCCATTCACCTCCGGCCAGGCACACCACTGCTCCTTCCCCTGTGTCATCTGCTGCCTTTGCTAGTCAGCCCCCTGCCCATCACCCCGGCCCAAACACCTCCCGTGCAAAAACCACACCTTCACCTCCACGATCCTCCACAACATCCACCAATGTCTCCATGCGCAGTGTTCAGCTCTCCATACCCCAGACACTGGAGCGCAAGAGTAAGTACAGTGCAACCCACCCACACGCTCAAGCCCTCTATGTCAACATCTCCAAACTACTTAGCCTGGAGATGCTGCCCTATAGGCTGGTAGAGATCGAGGCCTTTCGCAACCTCATGGCGGCGGCCTCCCCTCGGTATTCGGTCCCCAGCCGCCACTACTTTTCCCGATGTGCCGTCCCAGCCGTGCACCAGCACGTGTCAGACAACATCATCCGTGCCCTGACCAATGCCGTTTCTGACAAGGTCCACCTGACCACGAACACGTGGATGAGTGCTGCCGGGAAGGGCCACTATGTATCGCTGACGGCACATTGGGTTAACTTGTTGGAGGCTGGGACCAAGTCTGACCCTGGGGCTGGTGATACACTGCCGACGCCGAGGATTGCGGGGCCTATCTCGGTCCAGGTCTCTCAGGCCTACTATGCCTCCTCCTCCTCCCACCCCTCCTCCACCTACTCCTCCGAGTTACCATCCGTGGGCATGGCGCCATCAGTCGGTAGCTCTAGGCACAGCAGCAGTGCCGTCGCTAAGTGACAGCAGGCGGTGCTCAAACTGCTGAGCCTAGGCGAAAAAAGGCACACCACCCAAGAGCTATTACAAGGCATCACGGCGCAGACTGATCTGTGGCTGGCACCGCTGAACCTGAAGCCAGGCATGGTTGTGTGTGACAACGGCCGTAACCTGGTGGCGGCTCTGCAACTCGGCAGACTGACACATGTGCCATGCCTGGCCCATGTGTTAAATCTCATAGTTCAGTGGTTCCTCAAGACATACCCCAATCTGTCTGATTTTCTCACGAAGGTGCGCCGCATCTGTGCGCATTTCAGGAAGTCCAGCACAGATGCTGCCACTCTCAGGGCCCACGAGGTGGAATTCAACATTAACCATGTTATCCAGAGTTTACCAGCAGCGCAGAGCGATTGTAGACTGCCAGATGTCAACTTCCACCAGAACTGGTAGTCAGGTCAGTCAGCTTCCTCAAGTCTACAATGAGGAGTCTCTGGTCTGCATGAAGTCAGAAGCTTTGCGCTCATCACAAGAGATGGGGGAAGAAGATTCTCTTGTTGATAGCCAAAGCACCCTCAGGTCTGTTTCTCAGCACATAACGGAGGAGGTGGAGGAGGAAGAGGAGGAGAATGTTGGCGAGACAGAAGAGGGGAGCATTGCTCAGTCCTTCACTGTTCAGCATGTATGGGCAGAAGAAAAGGAGTTGGAGGAGTTGGGGGAGGAGGAAATGGACAGTCAGGCCAGTGAGGGGAGTGAATTCTTGCAAGTTGGGACTCTGGCGCATATGTCAGATTTCATGCTAGGCTGCCTATCCTGTGACCCTCGCGTTCAAAGAATTTATTCCAGCACCGATTACTGGGTATTCACTCTCCTGGACCCACGGTACAATCAAAATCTTTCCACTCTCATCCCTGGAGAGGAAAGGAGTGTGAGAATGCATGAATACCAGCAGGCCCTGGTGCACAAGCTGAAACAGTACAACGGGACAAGTAGCGAGGGAGAGTAGGTGAGCAGGCAACTTGTCCAGCACTGGCAGGGGTACGCTTTACAAGGCCTTTGCCAGTTTTATGTCACCACAGCAAGACACTGTCACCTGTCCCCAGTCTCGGCAGAGTAGGGCTGATCTTTACAGAAAGATGGTGAGGGAGTACTTAGCTGACCACACCATCGTCCTAAATGATCACACAGCTCCCTACAACTACTGGGTTTCAAAGCTGGACATGTGGCACGAACTTGCGCTGTACGCCTTGGAGGTTCTTGCCTGCCCTGCCGCTAGCGTGTTGGCTGAGCGAGTTTTCAGTGCAGCTGGTGGCATCATCACCGATAAGCATACACGCCTGTCGACTGACAGCGCTGACAGGCTGACGCTTATCAAGATAAATAAATCCTGGATTTCTCAGTATTTCCATTCTCCACCAGGTGAAAGAAGCTCAACCTGAATAATGTATGCACTCCTCCTCCTCATTTTCCTCTTTCTCCTCCTCTTTGTACACTATAGCAGAGGAAACTGGCTATTTTTTGCCAGGGCCAACTGGCTCTAGCTATAGTACTCTATGTATTTAATTTTTCTGGAGGGCCACCAACCCGGTCCTCTGTTGAAAACTTTTTTTAACTGCCACATACAGACACTATCCAAATTTAATTGTCTCCATAGCAGCCTCCACACGTTGTCCATATAGTTGCCTCCATATATCGTCCCCTTAGCAAACAAGCTGTGTCATGCAGAATTTTGGGTTGTTTTCATGGCTTCCACATCAAACTTGTTAACTTTGTCGCCACCCTGCTGTGTTATCCACAAAATATACTGGCAAACATTTATCATTTACCGATATTATTTCAGCGCTGCTTGCGCATCTGTTTACATTCCCCTCACCCACCATAACCAAGCCAATTACTTATTAGAACTGTACTAAACTTGATCTTATACAAAAGGTTCTTAGAAGTGCTGTTTGTAGCCCCCGCCTGCTTTGAAAATTATAATTTTTTCAAAGTAAACGCTTCTGGCCCCCAGGCCCATTTTGGGTGGGTAGGAGCCGAGAGACAGGGGCTTGGACAGGCGAAAGCTCGCCTGGCAGAGGACCGCCAGCTCCATCCCAAGATTAGGCAGCCTCAGAGGCATCCATGCATACTGCCCCTGCTGTTTCCTGTCCATTTTGCCTCCACGATCCTCCACAGCGTCCACCAATGTCTCCATGCGCAACTTTCAACTGTCTATACCCCAGACGCTGGAGCGCGAGAGGAAATACATCACATCATCCCCTTATCAAACGAGCTGTGTCAGGCAGAATTTTCAGGTGTTTCACCAGTTACATAATGGAACTCGGCCCATCTGTCGCCTCCATGCTGGAGACCTGAAGTTGCAATCATAGCAGCGCAATATGGATGCACCATACTGTCGCTCTTAATCATGGAACCATTTCCGAAAAAACAATTAAAAATAGAACCGCTATGCTATTCCATTATTCCTAGATGAAATATTCAAACGACCCCACCTGCTTTGAAAATTATAATTTTTTCAAAGTAAACGCTTCTGGCCCCCAGGCCCATTTTGGGTGGGAGGAGCCAAGAGACGGGCTTAGACAGGCGAAAGCTCGCCTGGCAGTGGACCGCCAGCTCCATCCCAAGATTAGGCAGCCTCAGAGGCATCCATGCATCCTGCCCCTGCTGTTTCCTGTCCAGTTCGCCTCCACGATCCTCCACAGCGTCCACCAATGTCTCCATGCGCAACTTTCAACTGTCTATACCCCAGACGCTGGAGCGCGAGAGGAAATACAGCACATCATCCCCTTATTAAACGAGCTGTGTCAGGCAGAATTTTCAGGTGTTTCACCAGATACATAATGGAACTCGCCGCATATGTCGCCGCCATGCTGGAGACCTGAAGTTTCAATCATAGCAGAGCAATATGGATGCCCCATACTGTCGCTCTTAATCATGGAAGTCATCTCCATGGCTGCCTCCACATCTCGTCCCCTTATCAAACGAGCTGTCAGGCTCATTTTTCGGGTGTTTCACCAGATACGTTATGGAACTTGGTCACTATGTCGCCACCATGCTGTGTTATCGACTAAATATACCGTCAATCTTTTGTTCACATAGGAAATCATTTCAGCGCTTCTTGCTCACCTCCTTTGGTTCCTCTCTGCCGCCTTAACCAGGCAAAATACTGATACATGCAGTGCTACACGTTATGTGGAATTTTTAAAATTGGTTTGAAGCCTGAGTCCATTTGGGGTATGTCGCCATGCCACTCTCTAGCCTGCGGCTGCTGCCGCTACCTCTGCATGCCGTCTTCTATAGTGTCAGGGTCAATTATTGGATGTTTTAGATGCTATCTAGCCTTATTTGGTCACTCTGTCATCGCCATGCTCTTGCCCATAATTTTGGCATAATGGTGCGATTAAGCGATACTGCCCCTGCTGTTTCCTGTCCATTTCCGTGGTGTTTCCATCATTTTCTGAGGTTTCCAGGTGTTTGGCCAAGCTTACCTGTGCAGACTCTTGGTCCCCTTGAATAATGCTCAAGTCTCCCATTGACTTCAATGGGGTTCGGTATTCGAGACGAGCACTCGAGCATCAGGAAAAGTTTGTCTGGAATAACGAGCACCCGAGCATTTTAGTGCTCGCTCATCTCTAGAAAACACCCATTGAAAACAATAATTTTGTGAGGCATCTGTGGAAATCACGGAGACACGGAAGTGAAAAATACCAATGTGAAAGAAAGCTTAGATACTGAAGTTTTCATTCTATTGAAAAAAGGCTGAAAACTCAATAGGAATCAAACTTTACACCCATTAAACAAAGTGTGTTTGAAAGGAGGATAAGAAGCTGCAGAAATTACTATAGATCCACCAGTGAATTATCAAATGGCAAGCGAGTGAGAGAAGCTTTTTAGCAGCGATGGGATTAGGAAAATCCATTTTCTATGATGAAGGAAAAATGTAATTTCAAGTTCTAAAAAGCACTTTATTTTTCAATTAAATTCAGTTGTAATATTCTTCACTTTATTAAAAACTGGGTCCCTGAGCGGGTGCCGATCACTCACAAAATTAGCTGTCAGACATCATTAGGTTAATTTAGTAGAATGTTGAAGACAATGAGCCCATGTTATGAGCGGTGGGGAAAAACATGCGGAGGGGGTGACCTTCCTGCTGTCTATTACCTGTTGAATCATACTATTCATGATAACAATGAATAAGGAACTCATATTTAAACCATTTGTAAGTACTAGGTCCATTTATTATACTTAAAGGGGTATTTCCATGAATAAAAGATTCTTAAATATAATACATACAATCACACATTCTCTAATTCAATGTTATTACCAAAATACAGCATTTCACCAATATAATTCCAACATGTCCATCAGACCCGGTGTATACAATTTTGGTTGCCCCGGGAGCCGACTATAGATCTTCTGGAGCATTGGTTCGGCCTCACCTGGAATATGCTGTCCAGTTCTGGGCATCGGTCCAAGGATGCCCTGGAGCTGGAGAGGGTTCAACGTAGAGCCACAAAAATGATAATGGGTATGGAGGGTCTTAGTTATGAGGAAAGATTAAAACAACTAGATTTATTAAGTCTGGAAAAGAGACGACTACGAGGGGACATGATTAATTTATTTAAATAAATGAATGGTCCATACAAAAAATATGGTGGTAAGTTGTTTCAGATTAAATCAAATCAAAATACGAGGGGGCACTGTCTCCATTTGGAGAAGACAGAGCTTTTTTATTATGAGAACTGTCAATCTGTGGAATAGCCTGCCTCAGGCGCTGGTCACAGCAGGGACAGCGGAGAGCTTCAAGAAGGGTCTAGATGCCTTTTTACACCTAAATAACATTGATGGTTATGTTATATAGAATTGTTTTCGCTAAAACCCTTCTTCATGCAATCCCTTCCCTTCCTTGGTTGAACTTGATGGACAAGTGTCTTTTTTCAACCGTATAAACTATGATACTATGATGCTATGGTACTATGATCATGCAGAGTTTACTCTACAAGTTACAGACAAGATAGAGTCTTTATCCAGGGGGGAGTAGCACTATGTATGTGTGTTATAGCTCAGATATAGCAGAACTGACAGTATTTTTTTTTATAGTTTAGATGTACCAGAGCTGAGAGTGTCATTGTGTTATTTGCATCTCATGGGATCTTATCATCTCTGATCTGTCTCATCTCTCTTTTTCTATGTGTCAGATATTAGTGAATGTTCAGAAGCAAAATAAAAGTGTAGGTAAACCTATACCCTGATTATGTAAGCACATTGTCAGCACACAGCATTTCATAGCACAGAGAAATCATGAAGCCTCTGCTTAGAGAACCCTGTCCACATTGATCATCACTGAATGTCAGGAGCTAAAACAGTAATAAAACTAGGTAAAGGGTTAAAAATTATCCCACTAGAGGATTCAAATTTGAGAACTTTCTTTCATGGGTGAACCCCTTTAAAACCAACAATTGAAAGGTAATATAAAAAGTCAAAAAAAGGGACTATTTCACAACACAACATTCTAACCGTTAGTCTTATAATTCCCCTCACTGGTAGTCCTTTATTTTTGTATGAACATCACCCAGCTAAGGCGGTGAATTATCGATTAGGAATTAAATGAATATTGAAAAAGAGAAGGAACTTAGGGGGGATTTATCATGTGCTGGTGCTCCCATTGAGCCTATATATATCTGGCGGTGGAGTAATTCTTCGCCAGGTCCAATCTGGCACAAAATTGCGGTATAACCTGTTCCAGTTCCCTGCACTGGCTAAAGCTAGTGAGCAGGAACAGGGCAGGCATCCCCCATAGCGGCCCTCTTGTAGCCAGGAAAGGCTTACTGAGGTACAAGCTTTGATAAATGTCCTGCTAAATATCCATCTTATCTCATCCTGCCCTATAACACCCTACCAGCAGATCAGACAGTGTTGTAGAGCAAACTAATGCAGAGTTAGATTAGACAGTCTTATGCTGCACCAGATGTATCAGAGTGTCTGGATGCTAGTCCTGATTCCTACATTCAATGAATATGAATTATTCTTTTAATAATTATAATAATAATAATCTTTATTTATATAGCGCCATCATATTCCGTAGGGCTTCACAAATCAAAGAGGACAAATACATATATAATAGAACATGACAGAGCACAAACATTCGTATGGAACAAAAAGAGTGAGGTCCCTGCTTCCAATAGCATACAGTCTAAGTCAGTGATGGCGAACCTTTTAGAGACTGAGTGCCCAAACTATAACCAAAATCCACTTATTTACCGCAAAGTGCCAACATTGCATTTTAAGCAGTAACTTATTGCTACCTGTTCCTCAACATCTTTCAATCATATCGGCCCCTTGAGGCCACCAATACAGTTGAAAGAAGGAGGGCACATTCAGACTATCATTGTAGCTTCTCTCCAGCGTCTCTGTACATGAAGAATGGTGGGTGTAGCAGGATGACCTACAAAGATTATGCAGTTCTATCAACACCTTCTCACTTTTCCTGCAGTTCCAAACAGCCAATGAAGTGTTGCTTTAAAATAGCATTGAGAGCAGCATTTCTCAAGTTGCCTGGGAGTGCAGGAAGATTTGGTGAATTTGGTCCTGTTTCGTGCACTCTGTCTTGCGGTCATTGGCCTGAGTGCCCACAGAAAGGTCTCTGAGGGCCACCTCTGGCATCCGTGCCATAGGTTCGCCACCACTGGTCTTAGTGGAAGAGTGGGGTGACACAAGAGGTAAAAAACTTATATAATGGTCCAGCCATTCTTCAAAAGGGAATAGAACAAAATATAATATAATTATATAATAATAATCTTTTGATTTTATATACACTGTACATTCTGCTAGAAGACTTATACTACCAAATGGTTAACCCATGATTGGCCTGATATGGTGCATTTCTTAATGTGTCTGCTTCCATGTAGTTTTATAAAGGTACACTATAAAGACAACAGCATAGTTATCCAATTTCTGAGCTGCTGCTACCATTACGTTCAGTAGGGATGTCTAATTTGCAGAATCCATTGTAATAACTCCCCAGTTTCCCTCTCCCGGTTTTAATAGCGGTATTCAGCATTATCAAACCAGTGTCGTCCCATATTTTTAATTTAAATGTTAATGCACTTTTGGAGTCTATTGGCTCTTTAGTTACAAAATAAATCCAATATACAGCAAACTATGAAATTGTGTTAAAGTTATGTTAATGTACAACAGCAAATTCGCCAAGTCTTGAGGGACGCCCAGCAAAAGCCAGAAACAGAGGAAATATCTAACTTTTCTAGAAAACCTGCAAATATACAGTGCAATTATAACAAAGGCATACAGCCGACTCTGGGAACACAGATAGCAAGCAATGCAATTTGCATGCATATGTCCAACAATTTCCCACTATATTTCCTAGGAGAATCACACGTGATTATGTTCAGAAGAAAAAAAAAAGATAGAAGCAAAATAAATGAAGCAATTAAACAGAGAGGGAACACACATAGCCTGGTCCGGAAAGGCAATTCAAGTACCTATATTTTGGGGATTTTTAAGGTCAGTTGAGGTTGAACTTGACAAGTAAGAACAATTCATCAAATCAATGTTTATAAATATAAAAATGCTGTTTATATTTATATACCTTATATACTCGAGTATAAGCCTAGTTTTTCAGCACAAAAAAAATGTGCTGAAAAGCCAAACTCGGCTTATACTCGAGTAAAAAATATATAGGTTTTACCAGGTTTTTGTGGTAAAATTAGGGGCCTCGGCTTATACTTGGGTCGGCTTATACTCGAGTATACACGGTATATATAAATTGCATTTATTTCTCAAATTTGCAGTTTTAGTGACAAATGTATTAAGCCCAACTCATGCACCCCAAAAATCATTTTGAGGGTTATTACAGGTATGGAAATAACCCATATTTGTTAAAAATATCCAGGCTGGTACATGGCAGGGCTGAGAAGGGAACAGCCAAAATTTAGATTTTGGTGCTCTGTAATAACAACATTGATGTTGGGGTTCCCCTGAGGAAAGAAACCCCAAGAGATGTAACCCCATTTTGGAAAGGGAACTCCTCGAAGAATTTATCTAGGCTTGTATAAGCATTTTAACCCCTGAGATGCTGGCCCAAATATAATACAAAGTGAATGGGGCAGCATAAAACTTGCATTGTTTTATCCAATGTGGCATTTGAGTGACAAATGTATTCATCTCAACTCCTGCCACTGGAGACAACAACCCAAAAATCATTTTGCGGGTTATTCTGGGTATGAAAATACCTAATATGTGGCAATAATCTACAGGTTGGGTACCCAGCAAGGCAGAGAAGGGAATGTGCAAAATTTAGCTATTGGAGCTCCGCAAACACAAGATTGGTGTTGGGGTGACCCTGTACCAGTACAATAGAAACCCCCAAGAAGTGACCCCATTTTGGAAAGGGCACCCCTCAAAGAATTTATCTCGGGTTGTTTGAGCATTTTAACCCCTGAGATGTTAGCGTTTTAACCCCTGAGATGTTAGCTAGCCTTATGATGCCCTAAATGAAAAGTACGTTAAGTGCAGAACAACGCTAACAAAATGCACTGTGTTTGGGACAGACAGGAGTTGGGAAAAACGGATGACAAGAGGGATTGCGCAAGGTGATCACACAAGGAATACACAGGACGCAGGAGGGATCAGATAGGAATCATAGAGGAAGACAGTGTAAAGTGTGACAAAGTAATGCTCTGCTCCTGTCTCCAGCAATACCAAAGTAAAATGGTGCCGCTGGATAGTAGGAAGGAGCCAAAAACAATGGCCAAAAACACTGGGATTAGCCACTCAAACATGCCAGGCCAATTGCAGCAATCGCCAGAGTGGGACCAATGTGATTGGCCGGTTGACATCGGCAGGAGGTCCTCCTATGTTCGACACCCGAGTATCAATTCGCTATCACCATGTCACATGAGCAGGAAGGAGTTAAGATAACTAACATGTTTATGATTTTATTTGTTTATTTATATGCATTCTAGGGAAAGGGGTGATTTAAAATTTTCCTTGTTTTTTTTTTTTTTACTTAAAAAATGTAATTACTTTTCCAGGCCTTATATGGTGTTTTAACCAAAGCGAGTTAGATTAAACAATATAGAAGTGTATTGCAGTATATTGGGAAAATACTGCTTTTCTATTATAGACTACCTCACTGCAACCGATCAGCACCAATGGTGTCACTAATACTATGGTGGCCTTGTAACGGCACTCTATAGTGCTACAGTTGGATTCACCTGTGGCACCTCATCGCTTAAATGCTGCAACAGTGCGAGCACCGATCTGGATAGTTAATGGCAGGTGTCTGCTACGTATACAAGGCAGCAGATATCTGTCCATTTTGGAGAGAGCTTAGTCGATGAGGCTTCTCCATACATTTCTTAGATAATTTTGTGTTGAAGGGTCATGAAGGTGTTAATATAACAATTAACATGAAAAAAACTATGTAACTGGTGAGTGGTCTTCCCCAGAAACAAACCCTTCTTTACAATGCATCTACACCAGCAATTTCCTGATAACTCTTGGTGTAGCTTCAAGTCCACACCAGTGGGAAAAATATGAGCAGACAGATTCAGGCAGGGGAAACAGTATTACATGCCTGCCCTTCAGATTAATGATTGCCTTTTGAATGCAAGGACACCACGAGACTGCCACAATAAGAGCTACTCCTCTTCTATATATATTGGATGTGTAATCTGAATCAAAGATGGGAACTGCTGACTGCTTCTTGTATGGAGCTCTGGCAATGTACATAACTACAAATCTACCTTGGAATGACTAGTACTCATTAAATTAATGAGAATCTTGCTTACATGGAAGCCTGGGTGTACGTGTCTCACATATGATGATTTCTTAGAGTTAATTTATCATCTGTAACACACCAAAAGTTATTTCCAAGCGGACCATCAAAAAAATTGTAACATTAAAGGGGCACAATTAGCAGCAGGATGAAAAATCTGTGTGCAGGGACAATCCATGGTTGGAAAACTCTTCATGGTGGTCTGGACCTGTAACAACAAGAACATGGGAAATGGATAACACTGAAAGAGAGAAGACATCACCTGGGAGTCACAGGATGAAACTATGCTGTATCATTTTTCTGCATAGAAATCGCATCTGACCATCACTAAGTGACTGGGTTGGCAGAGGGCTGTGTCCTTTAATGTAACTTTTGAAGTTCTAGGTCATTGATTGGTAAATATTTTAGATAACCAACAAGAAATGGTCTAGTTATTGATGATCTCCTTGGAAATTCAAAACAAGTTTTAATATATTTTAAATATTTTTCGTTTTTTTTCTTTTAATAAAAACATGCTTTATATTTTATTCATCCCAATACAATGGGGCAGATTTATCAAGCAGTCTGAAAGTCAGAATATTTCCAGTTGCCCATGGCAACCAATCACAGCTCAGCTTTCATTTCACCAGTGCTCATGAATATTTTAAAGGGGAGCTGTGATTGGTTGCCATGGGCAATTGGAAATATTCTGACTTTCAGACTGCTTGATAAATCTGCCCCAATGTCTCTAGTGTGTGATAAACTGAAAGGCTAAACTTTGCTTATGGCATAGAAAGCCTAGGTGCATTAGACATTGAGAAGCTGATCTTGCTTTGTATTACATATCTCATATAGGCATTACGTTAGGGAGTTGAAGATAGATGAAAAATTAGCATTGGCTGCTTGTTAGTAGTGAGAGATGTAAGAAGAGGAAAGCCTGCCATGTAAGGCCACCTCTGAAGACCTGTAGACTTACAGCCATTGATGCTCCATTGTATAAATTGGTGAGCAATTCTTTAGATCAGATATTAAAATTAGTCCCTAGTATTTGATCTAACGGCCAGAAGAACACAATGGCCCACATTTATGAAAAACACAGTGCAGACTGCCTGTGTAGTGATCACAGTGCGCCAGATTCATGACTTATGGTGCCCGTGGCACTCCATGCACTGCCCTGAAAGAGTGCACCAACTTTTTTGGCGCACCTTTTGCATGGGGTATGCAACACAATTCTGTTGGACATTGCATGATAAATTTGTCACACGGTCCAACTGAGCACTGGAACACCTCTTTCAGTGCAGAATTTTTTGTTGTGTCGGGCATAGTGCAGACACAACACAAATGTCACACTTTATAAATACATGGGCAAGTAGTTTGCACTGGAAAGAACTTGCACAGTCAGACAAAAAACTGATGCAGGGGCTTTAATAAATGTGGGCCTATGTGTGCAAATATGTGGATAGTGAACCTATATTGAATCTTGTAACCTTGTAGTTCTTGCTTTATGACATTTATTTATCATTAAAAGGTATCTCCAACTTTTTTCTCAAGTTATGATAAACTACACTATAACTCTCAGCAAGTGATCATAAATTCACTCAATACCACTGATATTCTTGACAAAAGACCTATATCATGAATCTTTAGTAGATTCGCTTGATCCGCTTTCATAGCCATATACAGTTAACAAAAGGTCACTTCAGTCTGTGGAACTTATAGAGACCAAAACTACTTTTAATTTCAAATAAGAGAGCCACAGGCTCTTCTAGACTAGATAATGTGGTCATATCTACAATGGTCAGACCTAATGCTGTTGGGCACCATGTTTTACACATTTTGATGAGATCACATGTATTTATTGTCACGTTGGTGTCAGCGTCTTCCTTGGATAGCACTAGCAGATTTAAGAGAAGTTTTTCTCTTTCATTTACTTTTTCAGTCTGAACTGGGCTCTAGTGGCTGGAAATCCTGGCATCTACCACATCCATCTCTCTGTAGTCTGCATTTGCTTTTTGGCCAAACCCCTCCCACTTGCGTTTTGGATGTGCTTAAAGAGGACCTGTCACCCATAATTTCAGCACTAGGAGCTGCTTACTAAAGTAAGCAGCTCCTAGTGCTCAATCAAACGCCGCAGTGTTAGAGTGATAGCATTACCGGAAACCTCCGGTAACGCTATCAAACACTGCGGCGGAGTACAGTGTAATCATCGGACAGCTTGCAAAGCTGTCCGATGTATTCATGAGGGGGCGGTCCGAAGCGCTGCCTCTTCCCCGGACCGCCCCGCTCGCTCCATAGGCCGGCAGTGACTGCCCCTAGCCACGCCCCAACCCCGCCCCCTCATGAATACGTCAAACAGCTTTGCAAGCTGTCCGACAATTACACTGTACCCCACCGCAGTGTTTGATAGCGTTACCGGAGGTTTCCGGTAACGCTATCACTCTAACACTGGGGCGTTTGATCAAGCACTAGGAGCTGCTTACTTTAGTAAGCAGCTCCCTAGTGCCGATAAATTGGGTGACAGGTCCTCTTTAAAAAGGAACAAAAAAGGAACGTGGGAACCCGCCCTTTGTCTTGCTTTAGTTAACTCTGTGATTCTTGCGCACTTTCATCAGACTAACAAGTGTCTGTGCTAGGATTGTGTCGCACGTGATCGTTTTTTGGGGCTGTTGCGTTGGCTTCCATGTGACACAAATTGGGGGGCTTGGCGTTATACGAGCCAACTGATTTGGACCGAGTGCAGGATTTAACTTTCAAATTGTGTTGCAACCAAATGCACTTACATGCACCAGGAAGAAGAAGGTGACGTGAGCAGGAAAGTGTCACATGCAGGATAACGGGCGCACAATTTTAGTGAATCGTGGCAGAGTGCATTATCGGCGGACAATGCACTTTCGGTGAACATTTTCGCGGACCGGGTAAGTAAATGTGCCCCTGTGTGTCTGATTGCCTGCTCCCTCCACCCGAGGCATGGCCTGTCCTCCCTATAAATATTCGGGACAGACTACACTCACTGCTGATCAAATTTCTATCCCTGCTTTGTTTTTTTGTGCTATTATATTTGCAAACTTTCTGATCTCTGGCCTGTATTTTTCACTTTTCTTTTGGTTTGTGATTTTGTCATTGTCCGCTCCCGCTGTTGTTGACCTAAATTGTACACTCCGCCTTACTGTGTTTTTTGTTGTCATGTTGTGTGTGCGCACTGAGACCTAAGGAAGGATTGTCTTCTAGTTGTCTACCCCTTACTTAGGGAGGACAATAGGGACAGCTGAGTAGTGGGTTTAGCATTAGGGCCCACTGGCTTTGTCATCTGTCTATTCCCTGGTCCTGCGTTATATTTATCTTTTTGTTAAAGCTGTTTTTAGAGGACTTTAAGGAAGTTAGGTTCTAAAGTATCACTATGGCTGCTAACATTATTATGATAGGTGATAGCCAATGTGCCTTTAGAAGCCATATGAAAAGTCACATTTCTCTGGGCCACAAAATGCTCATTTTTAAATTCAGTGGAGAACATCTTTAAAAGGAATGAATCTTTGAGTAAGGGGATTGTGAGCCTGCTGGTATACAGTAATTGAACATGAATTATATCACCTCCCGCCTTGGTATAAAAAAGCTCAGAATTCCTTATCATCCTGAAAGTTCAATTTCAATTATCCATTTATCATTTCCTTCTCGGCTGAGAAATAATTATTAATACTTCAGTTATTTGCTGTTCATCATTAACATTGTCACACTCCCAAAGTACAACAAGATCTGAGCTGGATCTAAATTATTCACGTAGATGTCTCACACGCCGCCCTTGGGATATGCACCTAGTTAACATGGATACTGCTGCGTGTGACTTATCTAATGGAAGGCAAGAATTATCATGCAAAATAAAAGTTGTTTTCTCTATTGTCTAATTTAATAATTTAACAAGGCGGAAAAAAGTCTTGGTGTGATATTCATAATGGTTTAAGATGTGTGAAACTGGGAATCCAGGGAAGGAGAAGTGCTTGCGATTAAACCACAGTATTAGAGACGAATATTAAAAGGAGCCTTTAACCATGAAAACGCTTTGTTATTTACTGGCACCACATTAAGGATCAGGAAGGACTGAAATGAAATTCAATCTTTTGAAAGAAAAATTGTATTCCCATAACTGTTTTACACTTCAGCATACAAAGATTTATTGGGGGTAATTTTTTGCAGGGTAAGCTATCGTTATCATTGACACTATTTTGTGAAAGGTGCAGCCTTTTGATCACTTTTACTTAAAGTTTACTAGTTTAAGTACAAGTCTGCTTTCTTCCAAAAAAAGCATCCACACCTGACCATGGTAACTGCTGTATTGCAGCACAGATGTATAGAAATGATTGGAGCTTAGTTGCAATTCCAGTGATTACCCAAGGTCAGATGTGGCAATATTTTTGTACAAGAAAGCATTCATATTTTTTAACCTCTGGACAACCCCTATACATTTTATACATTTTTGTAGGTGGTAAAAAAAAGTGTTGATTCGGACATTAAGATGTCTTTTTCTTTTATGGAGTGTACTTTTATGGGATAGTTATTTTTTATTTTAATCAGCTTTTAACAGATCATGGAGTCTTCTGATCGATTGTACCATATTCTGCAATACTACAGTGACAACCCCTGCCACAGGCAGTCTTCAATAAACACTGAAAATAGTAGGGCGTTATAGCCATTACTCTTAATGGCCACGTTACAGGTCATTTAGGGGTTCACAATGAAATTCATACCCCTGACGAAACAAGGCAAAACACGTGTGGGGTGGGGTCCACCCTTGGTATTGTATATACCTGTGTATTTGTCCCTTGTCCTCTATTTTTCCTCTGGGTAATGTGTAATACTTCTTTGTAAGCAAATACCTTGTCTTGTTCTGAGGACTAGACCTTCTATACCCCATACAGGTTACTGTGATTTGTTTATCATGTATATTTAGTTATTTGGCCATTGATGGACTTTTTAAGTATATGTTGTCTTTTTAAATGGTTTGTTTTAATTGATCTAATAAAGGGTTATTTTCTGCTTTCTACATTTTGGGTTTTGTTTCCTATTCTTTGTGAGGTCACTTAGAGGTTAACAATGAAATTCCCATTTAACTGGATATTGTTCAATCAAAAATTTCCAAAAATGATGTCCTGATCCAGAAGAGATGTTTAGGTGACAGCACACGCACCACCTATTATTCATAAAATAAGACTATTAGTTTAACTCCCTACTTTTCTAAATAACAGTTCCGACACAATACCTTTCCCTTTATGTTGTTTGTAATGATCATTTTATTATCTTGTTTACCTTTGGAAAGGCATAAAGTGCCTTTAATCCCACCAGCAGAATGCCACGCTGACAGTCTTTTTCATTACGTCTGTTATTGCATTACATATTAGAAAGAACACGCAATGGGATTCATAGCTCTAATTTGTGTTATGACTCACTGGTGTTGCTACCATGATGACACTGAAGCTCACAGACAGCCAAAAGTGATAAAGTATCTTGAGATCTGCTATCACTACCCTCAGCAAGGAAAAGTGGTGTAGATAGAGTCTGTTACTCAAATATTTACATGTGGTGCTTTTTACCAATTGCAAGGTTTTTTTTTTAATGGAAACGTGTATGTAATTAGGCTAAGCCCCTCCCTCTTTCATTTGAATTTCATTTCAAAACACAACTGAAGTGCAACATGTGAACACAGTCTTAGTTCCAATTCAGATCGGTAGGCTGCCTGCCATACGGGCTTGGTTGGTGGAAGTCTTACCCTTAGCCTGCGTACCGGTTGGCTCAGTTCAGGGCTACATGTAGAGTCACCTAGGGAGCCTTGTAATAAAAGGTGAGTGCAGCCCCTGAGTACCACAACTGAAATGTAAAAATAGGAAGAAAAGAAATCCACTGAAAGAACAGTACTGGCATCTATTTAACCTAATGATTTTGTGTCTTTTCTCACCTTGTACTTTGCTTGTAGACTGCCAGGTTTCTACACTCTTCTGACATGTCCCAGCATGTAAAGATGTCTCCACAAAGCAGCCAAGGTGTGATGAAGCTTCCTTCTTAACATTCACACATCCTCAGTAATGCCAAGGGGGACAAAAACACATAAAAAGCAAACATTGTCCACGCATGACTTAACCAATTACCATCCTGCAACTCTTTCTGTTACCCAGCATGCCTCTGTTCTGTACAGAGACCATGTCCGCATGATCTCTGGTTGACAATTTGGTCTGTGCTGTTACTTCTAGAGCCCAATTACAAGTCATTAGTGTTTCTGTGATAGGATTCTCTGCTTCAATAATCTTCTGCCATTGCCAATAAAATGTGCATGGAATCCGCTGCCTTATTTGCGCTTTAATTTTAATGAAGTGCTACTTCAATTTGCATTCAAATAGATTTTATTATGGTAAATATTTTATTTCAGATTAACATAACATAATTACAATGCACATACCATGGATCAAACTCAAGAACCTGACCTTGCCAACCACTGGTGGTTACTGAATTACTTGTCAAAGGTAGACACTAAATGGTCAAGGTGCTGAAGTGATGAGTGAAGATGTAAAGATGTAGAGTTGTGCTATTTCAACAACTTCTTCTTCAAATATATACTGTATGGATGTTCTAGAATGGACAGGTAGGATAATCAAGATGGAGAACCCAGATAGAGATAGGTAGTTTAATGGTACACGGTGCCATCAGCTCCGCGCAGCACTGTGCAGAACAGTAGATGTAATAATGTAGCTACATTGCGTCTCCTGCATCATGCAGCACAATACAGCAGACAGAGGTGAGTATTAGTGATTATTTTTTGTTTATTAGTAAACAGTGTGGGCATTGGACAGTACTGTGGACATGGGGGGATTATGTGGACTGGGGACATTACTTTAAATGGGGGCTTTACTTTATAAGGGGGCATTATTGTGGACTGGGGGCATTTCTATATAGAGCAGGCATTATTGTGAACTGGGGACATTACTACAGACTGGGATCATTACTTTATAAAAGGGGCATTACCATATAGGGCATTACTATAAAGAGGGGATATTTCTATATAGCGGGGCCTTTAGGGTGGACTGGGGGTATTTCTATGCAGAGGGGGCATTACTGTGGACTGGGAGCATTACTTTATAAAGGGGCTGTTACTGTGGACTGGGGGAATTACTTTATTAATGGGAAATTTCTATATTAAGAGGGTATTACTGTGGACTGGGGGCATTTCTATAGAGAGGGGGCATTTCTGTGGACTGGAAGCATTACTTTATGATGGGGGATGTCTGTGGACTGGGGGCATATATTTTTATATAAAGGGGACATTACTGTGGACTGGGTGCATTTCTATTTAGAGGGTGCATTTCTGTGGACTGGGGGCATTACTTTATAAAAAGTGGACTGCTGTGGACTAGGGACATTTCTATATAGCGGGGGCAATATTGGACTAAGGGGCATTAATGTAGATCATGGGTAATACTGTGGTCTGCAGGGAATTACTGTGGGCATTTTTATGTGGACTATGGGCAATAATCTGGGTATTACTGGGTTGTTTGGGAGTATCACTGAGGAACGTATTTAGTGGGAAGACACTTTTAGGTAGGGGTTCCTTTCAGTGGTCAATGTTACGACAGGAGCCACAATTGGGGTAGGGGAATTATTAGGAAGTGGACCACACTTATGTGGTGTAAAGTGTAGGGTCTTTGAGGGGGCATTCTTTATTGTTAGGAGTCACACTGAGAGGGAATTAGTGCGGTATACAGGGATTAAGCGGGAGACATTATAGTATGTCAAGCCACATTTATGTAACATTTATTGGGTGGGTGGCACAATTGGTGGCATTATTAAATTCAAGCGACACAAGAGAGAGGGATAATGTAATGTATGGGACCATATACAAGGAGGGGTAATTAGAGGGTTCATTATAAAATGTGGTGACCCCAATAGGGAAAATGTGCAGTGTATAAAGTTTAATGTGGATTTTAATGCTTGTGGGTCATTACTATGTATGGGAGCCAAGATCAGGACAATATATTGCCACAATGTCCCACATTATAAATTGTGGGGGTCACACTGGGGGAAGGGGTATTATACAATGCAGAAATAGAGCCTGGAATGGGGGGAATTTTATAAAGTATTTTACTAGGAAGCATTATTTGTATACTAATAGTATTTTCAGGGTTTCCTTAAAAATACTGCTACAGCGTTTTATGGGAAGCAGCAGGACGACACTATGGGGGACCGAGATGTAGGGAAACTGAATAACATAAGATGTGTTTGTTGTAAACCACACAGGGTGCCAAAAGAGGAGACATGGATATGCTGGGCCTAATGGAGAAGATAGATAGATAGATAGATAGATAGATAGATAGATAGATAGATAGATAGATGTCCAGTCACAATGCAAGGACATGTCACCTGCATTTAGTGAATGGAATAGGTAGGGATTTCACCTGTGTTTCCTGTAACTGTATAGGTACAGTTAGTGTTGGTACAAGAACATGTAAGGGGGTTATGTACAGGAGTGGACACTTCAGAAAATCTGGTAAATATGCATAGGATCTTTTGCTAATCTAGCAACGCCCCTGGTATCAAAGAATCTCAGGAACTAGGTACTGGAGAAACATGCACATACATTTTCCAGGATAGGAAAAGTAAAACACTGCCTCTTTTGGCTGCCTTGTAAGGCAGTCCCCTTAACTTCAATTATGACTTTCAAGAAGCCTAATGACATGATGCAGAATTAAAGCCAAACCAGCATATCTATTCCAAAAGGAACAGATTCCCCACTGTAGACAGCGCTGTTTTGATGTCTATGCATCTCATCAGTACAGTGTAGGGAACTAGTTTAGCGAAGTGAGTGGTATATACTAGGGTCAGGTGGTAAGAGTTCTTCTTACAGGAACCTGGCACTATTCATTTGTGATGAGCTCACTTCCATTGTTATTGTTAGAAAACCATTATGACAATAACACTTATCCTATCCCACAATGTTACAATGGCTTTTGTTATTGAGATGGTGTCATAATATTCCATTGCTATGATGTCACAAAGAAACTACCTTATCTCTGTGTCAGATGTTTATGTGCAATTTCTCAGTTGAGTCTTTTTTTACTACATTTCATTTTTACATTTTAATGAAGTCACAAAAAAGCTTTCTTTATATGAAGAAGTCACAGTAGAATTGTCTTTCCTCCATGTGAGATGCCCAATACCGAGGAATTTGTATTTGAAATATATGCTTAATTTCAGAATCAGTACTCTCATGTCTATAGATGAGTTGTGGTAACCTAACAAACTCCACCTAATAGCTGTTATGGTTACTGGAGTATCCCTTTAACCATTCTACATTGATTTTGATTGCTAATGACATATAAGATGTCGTCAATAATACTACACAGTTATTATCATTGCATTTCAAGTTCATTTTCATTTAATGACCCTCCTCCACTCCCTCCAGGGGTCTGCTTTAATGAAGTAATTACCTTACTCATTAATTTATTACTTTTAGCCTGAACTTAAAAAATCTCATTCCCAAGTAAGAATGTTCTGTACAGTTCAGCTTGTTGAATGTGCAGGTGTAATAGGCATGCCACATATAGAGCATACAATTGGTTTAGGACAACATCTGAACATGTAATGAGTTGATGTTGGAGTCATTACATTTGACCTTGTTGTTCCTGATTTTCCTCATCGTTTCTGGTTACATAATGGGTAGAGATGAGCGAACATGCTCGTCCGAGCTTGATGCTCGGTCGAGCATTAGGGTACTCGAAACTGCTCGTTGCTCGGACGAATACTTCGCCCGCTCGAGAAAATGGCAGCTCCCGCCGTTTTGCTTTTTGGCGGCCAGAAACAGAGCCAATCACAAGCCAGGAGACTCTGCACTCCACCCAGCATGACGTGGTACCCTTACACGTCGATAGCAGTGGTTGGCTGGCCAGATCAGGTGACCCTGGGATAGACTAGCCGCTGCCCGCGCTGCTCGGATCATTCTGTGTCTGGATGCCGCTAGGAAGAGAGCTGCTGCTGGTCAGGGAAAGCGTTAGGGTGTTCTATTAGCTTACTGTTAGGCAGGAGTGATTCTCAAAGAACCCAACAGCCCTTCTTAGGGCTACAATAACGTTCTACTTTTTTTATTTTAATTTGCATCTAGTACCATTTTGTGAGGAATTAGCAGGGGGACTTACTACCGTTGTGTTTAGCTCTTAGTGGCACACATATCCATAGCAAAGACCGAAGTGGGAAAATTTAGTAGGGGTTGGATTTCAATTAGGCACTAACTCAGTGTCATCTCATCTGGCATAGTAGTGTGCTTTGATACTTGGCTAGAAAATAGCCATAGGAGAATACAAAGAGCTTAATTACGCCTACAGTAGCGTTCTATATATTTGATTTCTGGTTGATCTGCTGGTGGCTGTACTTTCTGCAGTGCATGTACTAGCCAATTCTGAGCAATTTGTAGTGAGACTTGCGACCGCTGTGTTCTGCGCTTAGTGACGCACATATCCATAGCAAAGACCGAAGTGGGAAAATTTAGTAGGGGTTGGATTTCAATTAGGCACTAACTCAGTGTCATCTCATCTGGCATAGTAGTGTGCTTTGATACTTGGCTAGAAAATAGCCATAGGAGAATACAAAGAGCTTACTTACGCCTACAGTAGCGTTCTATATATTTGATTTCTGGTTGATCTGCTGGTGGCTGTACTTTCTGCAGTGCATGTACTAGCCAATTCTGAGCAATTTGTAGTGAGACTTGCGACCGCTGTGTTCTGCGCTTAGTGACGCACATATCCATAGCAAAGACCGAAGTGGGAAAATTTAGTAGGGGTTGGATTTCAATTAGGCACTAACTCAGTGTCATCTCATCTGGCATAGTAGTGTGCTTTGATACTTGGCTAGAAAATAGCCATAGCAATAGGATAGCATTGTTTGGTTTTAAAAACTCAAAAAAAAACAAAAAACACAAAAAAAAACAAAAAACACAAAAAAAAACAAAAAAAAGTTAAAAAAAAAATAAAGTTATAACTCTCATTTTAAAAATGTTTAACCCGAGGGCTAGGGGTAGAGGACGAGGGCGGGGACGTGGGCGTCCAACTACTGCAGGGGTCAGAGGCCGTGGTCCTGGGCGGGGTGAGACACCACCTGCTGATGAGGGAGCAGGGGAACGCCGCAGAGCTACACTCCCTAGGTTCATGTCTGAAGTTTCTGGGACTCGTGGTAGAGCACTGTTGAGGCCAGAACAGTGCGAACAGGTGATGTCGTGGATTGCTGACAATGCTTCGAGCAATTTGTCCACCAGTCAGTCTTCCACGCAGTCCACCCATGTCACCGAAATCGCCACTCCTCCAGCTCCTGCACCTCAGCCTCCTCCCCCCCAGTCTGCCCCCTCCCAGGAAAATTTGGCATTTGAACCGGCATACTCTGAGGAACTGTTTTCTGGACCCTTCCCACAGTCACAAACCACGTGTCCGGTTGCTGCTGAGCAATTTTCCGATGCCCAGGTTTTCCACCAGTCACAGTCTGTGGGTGATGATGACCTTCTTGACGTAGTGGAAGTGTGTAAAGAGGTGTCCGACGATGAGGAGACACGGTTGTCAGACAGTGGGGAAGTTGTTGTCAGGGCAGGAAGTCCGAGGGGGGAGCAGACTGAGGGATCGGAGGATGATGAGGTGACAGACCCAAGCTGGGTTGAGAGGCCGGGTGAACACAGTGCTTCTGAGACGGAGGAGAGTCCTCGACCAGAACAGGTTGGAAGAGGCAGTGGTGGGGCCAGACGGAGAGGCAGGGCCAGAGCTGGTGCATCAGCGCCAAATGTGTCAACTAGTGAAGCTCCCGTGGCGAGGGCTCTTGCGGCGAGGGCTAGATCTTCAGAAGTCTGGAGGTTCTTTAAGGAAACACCGGATGACCGACGGACTGTGGTGTGCAACATTTGCCAAACCAGGCTCAGCAGGGGTTCCACCACTACTAGCTTAACTACCACCAGTATGCGCAGGCATATGAATGCTAAACACCCCACTCAGTGGCAACAAGCCCGTTCACCTCCGGCCGTGCACACCACTGCTCCTTCCCCTGTGTCAGCTGCTAGTCAGCCCCCTGCCCAGGACCCTGCCACAAAAACCCCATCATCGCCTCCACGATCCTCCACAGCATCCACCAGCGTTCAGCTCTCCATACCCCAGACGCTGGAGCGGAAACGCAAATATAGTGCAACCCACCCGCACGCCCAAGCCCTTAATGTGCACATCTCCAGATTGCTTAGCCTGGAGATGCTGCCCTATAGGCTAGTAGAGACCGAGGCCTTTCGCAACCTCATGGCGGCGGCCGCCCCTCGGTATTCGGTCCCCAGCCGCCACTACTTTTCCCGATGTGCCGTCCCAGCCCTGCACCAGCACGTGTCAGACAACATCATCCGTGCCCTGACCAACGCCGTTTCTGACAAGGTCCACCTGACCACGGACACGTGGACGAGTGCTGCCGGGCAGGGCCACTATATATCGCTGACGGCACATTGGGTTAACTTGGTGGAGGCTGGGACCGAGTCTGACCCTGGGGCTGCTCATATACTGCCGACGCCGAGGATTGCGGGGCCTACCTCGGTCCAGGTGTTTCAGGCCTACTATGCCTCCTCCTCCTCCCACCCCTCCTCCACCTCCTCCTCCGAACTACCATCCGTGGGCACGGCGCCATCAGTCGGTAGCTCTAGGCACAGCAGCAGTGCCGTCGCTAAGCGACAGCAGGCGGTGCTCAAACTGCTGAGCCTAGGCGACAAAAGGCACACCGCCCAAGAGCTATTACAGGGCATCACGGCGCAGACTGATCTGTGGCTGGCACCGCTGAACCTCAAGCCGGGAATGGTTGTGTGTGACAACGGCCGTAACCTGGTGGCGGCTCTGCAACTCGGCAGACTGACACATGTGCCATGCCTGACCCATGTGTTAAATCTGATAGTTCAGCGTTTCCTCAAGACATACCCCAATCTGTCTGATTTGCTCACGAAGGTGCGCCGCATCTGTGCGCATTTCAGGAAGTCCAGCCCAGATGCTGCCACTCTCAGGGCAGCGCAGCGCCGCCTCCAACTGCCCGCTCACCGACTGTTGTGCGACGTGCCCACGAGGTGGAATTCAACACTGACCATGTTATCCAGAGTTTACCAGCAGCGCAGAGCGATTGTAGACTGCCAGATGTCAACTTCCACCAGAACTGGTAGTCAGGTCAGTCAGCTTCCTCAAGTCTACAATGAGGAGTGGACGTGGATGTCTGAGATCTGTCAGGTGCTGAGTAACTTTGAGAAGTCAACACAGATGGTCAGTGGCGATGCCGCCATCATCAGCCTCACCATCCCGCTGCTTGGCCTGTTGAAAAACTCTCTGGTCAGCATGAAGTCGGAAGCTTTGCGCTCGTCACAAGAGACAGGGGAAGAATATTCCCTTGTTGATAGCCAAAGCACCCTCAGGTCTGTTTCTCAGCGCATATCGGAGGAGGTGGAGGTGGAGGAGGATGAGGAGGAGAATGTTGGCGAGACACAAGAGGGGACCATTGTTGAGTCCTTCACTGTTCAGCGTGTATGGGCAGAAGAAGAGGAGTTGGAGGAGTTGGAGGAGGAGGAAATGGACAGTCAGGCCAGTGAGGGGAGTGAATTCTTACGCGTTGGTACTCTGGCGCATATGGCAGATTTCATGCTAGGCTGCCTATCCCGTGACCCTCGCGTTCAAAGAATTTATTCCAGCACCGATTACTGGGTGTTCACTCTCCTGGACCCACGGTACAAGCAAAATCTTCCCACTCTCATCCCTGCAGAGGAAAGGAGTGTGAGAATGCATGAATACCAGCAGGCCCTGGTGCACAAGCTGAAACAGTATTTCCCTTCTGACAGCGCTAGCGGCAGTGTGCGTAGTTCTGCGGGACAAGTAGCGAGGGAGAGTAGGCGAGCAGGCAGCTTGTCCAGCACTGGCAAGGGTACGCTTTACAAGGCTTTTGCCAGCTTTTTGTCACCCCAGCAAGACACTGTCACCTGTCCCCAGTCTCGGCAGAGTAGGGCTGATCTTTACAGAAAGATGGTGAGGGAGTACGTAGCTGACCATACCATCGTCCTAAATGATCACACAGCTCCCTACAACTACTGGGTTTCAAAGCTGGACATGTGGCACGAACTGGCGCTGTACGCCTTGGAGGTTCTTGCCTGCCCTGCCGCTAGCGTCTTGTCCGAGCGGGTTTTCAGTGCAGCTGGTGGCATCATCACCGATAAGCGTACACGCCTGTCGACTGACAGCGCTGACAGGCTGACGCTTATTAAAATGAATAAAGGCTGGATTTCTCAGAATTTCCAATCTCCACCAGGTGAAGGAAGCTCAACCTGAATAATTGATCCACTCCTCCTCCTCCTCATTTTCCTCCTTCTCCTCCTCTTTGTACAGTAAAGCAGAGGAAAATGGCTATTTTTTGACAGGGCCCACTGGCTCTTGCTATAGTACTTCATGCATTTAATTTTTCTGGAGGGCCACCTACCCGGTCCTCTGTTTGAAACAATTTTTGTGAGTGCCACATACAGGCACTCAATCTATTCCATTTTACTGGAGGGCCACCTACCTGCTCCTCTGGTTTGAAAAATTTTTGGGACTGCCACATACAGGCACTCAATCTATTCCATTTTACTGCAGGGCCACCTACCTGCTCCTCTGGTTTGAAACATTTTTGGGACTGCCACATACAGGCACTCAATCTATTCCATTTTACTGGAGGGCCACCTACCTGCTCCTCTGGTTTGAAAAATGTTTGGGACTGCCACATACAGGCACTATCCAAATTAAATTGTCTCCATAGCAGCCTCCACACGTTGTCTCCATTGCTACCTCCAAAAGTCGTCCATATAGCTGCCTCCATACATCGTCCCTTTATCAAACGAGGTGTGTCAGGCAGAAATTTGGGTTGTTTTCATGGATTCCACATCAAAGTTGTTAACTTTGTCGCCACCCTGCTGTGTTATCCACAAAATATACTGGCAAACTTTTACCATTTAGGGATATTATTTCAGCGCTTCTTGCGCATCTGTTTACATTCCCCTCACCCGGCATATCCTAAACTTATAAGAACGCTACTACACTTGATCTTATACAAAAGGTTCTTAGAAGTGCTGTTTGGGGAGTAGCCTAGAGACAGGGGCTTGGATTGGCGAAAGCTCGCCTGGCAGCGGAGCGCCAGCTCCATGCGCATCATGCGCTTCTTGCGCATCTGTTTACATTCCCCTCACCCGCCATATCCCAAACTTATAAGAACGCTACTACACTTAACTTGGTGCAGGCTGGGACCGAGTCTGACCCTGGGGCTGGTCATATACTGTCGACGCAGAGAATTGCGGGGCCTACCTCGGTCCAGGTCTCAAAGGCCTACTATACCTCCTCCCACCCCTCCTCCACCTCCTCCTCCTCCGAATTACCATCCGTGGGCATGGCGCCATCAGTCGGTAGCTCTAGGCACAGCAGCAGTGCCGTCGCTAAGCGACAGCAGGCGGTGCTGAAACTGCTGAGCCTAGGCGATAAAAGGCACACCGCCCAAGAGCTATTACAGGGCATTCCACATCAAAGTTGTTAACTTTGTCGCCACCCTGCTGTGTAATCCACAAAATATACTTGCAAACTTTTACCATTTAGGGATATTATTTCAGCGCTTCTTGCGCATCTGTTTACATTCCCCTCACCCGCCATATCCTAAACTTATAGGAACGCTACTACACTTGATCTTATACAAAAGGTTCTTAGAAGTGCTGTTTGGGGAGTAGCCTAGAGACAGGGGCTTGGATTGGCGAAAGCTCGCCTGGCTGCAGAGCGCCAGCTCCATCCCAAGATCCAACTAACATAGTTGCAGCACCTTTAATCTACTACTAGTTCACTGCCTCCATAATAATAATAATAATAATCTTTATTTATATAGCGTCATCATATTCTGTAGCGCTTTACAAATCATAGGAAACAAATACAAATGTAATGTAACAGAGCACAACATTTGTATGGAACAACAGGAGTGAGGTCCCTGCTCGCCAGAGCTTACGGTTTATGAAGATGATGGGGTAACACGAGGTAAAAGAATATTTAATGGTCAAGCCATTCTTCTTAGGGAATAGAAAAAAATATAATAAATGGAATTGCTGTCGCTTGAACCACTCAGCCGTCATCTTATATACCAGGTCCAGGGTGAATGGGACTGCAGAGAAGTCTGGTGCCTGTTGGTTGCTGGATAACAGATGGGAGGACGACACAGGACGGGTTAGTAGAAGAGTTAAAACTTCATGCAGTTAATGAGTGTTATAGGCTTGCCTAAAGAAATGGGTTTTAAGAGCACGTTTGAAACTTTGGAGGTTAGGTATTAGTCTGATAGTCCGGGGCAGAGCATTCCATAGAATTGGTGCAGCTCTAGAGAAGTCTTGGAGACGCGAGTGGGAGGTCCGCACTAGGGTAGAGGTTAATCTAAGATCACTGGCGGATCTAAGAGCACGGGTTGGGCGATAGACTGAGATAAGAGAGGAGAGGTAGGGGGGTGCAGCATTATACAGAGCTTTATGGATGAGGGTTATTATTATTTTAAACTGTATTCGAAAGGAGACTGGCAGCCAGTGCAGCGACTGGCATGAACAGTAAGCATACATGGTCCCCTTATCAAACGAGCTGTGTCAGGCAGAATTTTGGGTTGTTTTCATGGCTTCCATGTTAACTTTGTCGCCACCCTGCTGTGTAATCCACAAAATATACTGGCAAACTTTTATCATGTACCGATATTATTTGAGCGCTTCTTGCTCACCTCCTTTGGTTCCTCTCTGACACCCATTGGTTTGAAGCCTGAGTCCAATTAGGGTATGTCGCCATGCCACTCTCTAGCCTGCTGCCGCTGCCTCTGCATGCCGTCCCCTATAGTGTCAGGGTCAATTATTGGATGTTTTAGATGCTATCTAGCTTCATTCTGTCACTCTGTCATGGCCATGCTGTTGCCCATAATTTTGGCATAATGGTGCGATTAGGCAGCCTCAGAGGCATCCATGCATGCTGCCCCTGCTGTTTCCTGTCCATTTCCGTGGTGTTTCCATCTTTTTCTGAGGTTCCCAGGTGTTTGGCCAAGCTTCCCTGTGCAGAGCCTTGGTCCCCTTGAAAAATGCTCGAGTCTCCCATTGACTTCAATGGGGTTCGTTATTCGAGACGAGCACTCGAGCATCGGGAAAAGTTCGTCTCGAATAACGAGTACCCGAGCATTTTAGTGTTCGCTCATCTCTAATAATGGGTCATTATGACAAATTTAAAGAAAATCTACATTTGCTTCTATACATTATGAACCAAACACACTTGAATGTTGTAGCTACACCGATGCAGAAACATGTCTTGCTTAATCCCTGAACTGAGTGGTTTTGCTGAAAAAACTATTATAAAACTATTATAAAATTATGATAATGAGGCTCTGTTGCTCCTGTGGCTGCCCGGGCGCTCTTCTGTTACCCTAACTATGCACTGATTCAGTCTTGTCCTGGCCAGCATTACAGGCAGAAGTAATCAATCACTGCACCATCCCCCAGCTGCTGTGTATGAGTCACCCCGCTCAGGTTAATTAGTCCTGTCTGGACAGTGCAGGCAGCTCTGTGTATGTGGAAATAATGGGCACATTTACTTACCCGATCCAGTCGTGATCCCGCAGTGCGTTGTCCGACGAGGATTCTGGTCTGCCGGGATTCACTAAGGTCGTGCGCCCAATATCGCTGTTGCGCCGAGGTCCGCCAGAGTTCCTCTTCTTCTTCCTGATGCATGTAAGTGCGTGATCTTTCGACACAAATAGTTTTTAAAATTCAACTTTATAAATTAATGCCCACACTAATAAATAAAAAATAATCACTAATACTCTGCTGTGTTGTGCTGCATGACGCAGGAGACGCAATGGGGCAGATTTACTTACCCAGTCCCATCGCGACGTGGATTGTCGGCAGACCCAATTTGGGTCCGGCGTGATTCACTAAGGTCGTCCAAGTTCCTGCATGTGGCGCTGCTGCACCGAGGTCCGCCGGAGTTCACCAGCTTCTTCCCAGTGAATGTGAGTGCTTGATCTTGCGACAAAACCATTTTTTAAATTCTGCAGTTTGTCCAAATCCGTCAGGTTGTCCGATGGCCACGCCCCCCAATTTCTGTCACATGAGAGCCGGCACCAATGCGCCACAATCTGATTGCGTGCGCCAAAATCCCGGGGCAATTCGGCGCAAAACGGAAATATTCGGGAAACCCGACAAAAGTACGGAGTTTGGACCCTTAGTAAATGAGCCCCAATGTGTTTATGTACGGCAGACAGGGCACCCAGCTTTCCCAAGTTGCTGAATGACATTGCAGCATAATGATCTGCAGTATACTGGGAAAGCTGGAAGACATCACAGGCTCTTTGGAAGGCATATGGGGAAGGAATGAGGCAGTGGATAATTAGAGTAAGAGCCTCATTATCATAATAAAAAAAAAATCAGCAAAACAAAGGTTCAGGGATTAAACAAGATATGTTTATGCATCAGTGTAGCTACAGCATTCTCACGGTATGTTTGCTTCACAACACATGAAAAGAAATGGTAGATTTCCTTTAAAAGAAACCAGTTTTAACAATTTAATGGTATATTTCTTTTAACTATATCATCAGATACAGGCTGAGTCCCTTTCAGCCTTCTGGTTTATGCACGTCTGGTGGTGGCCCAATGTTTAGGACTACGTTTATGAATCTAGTAGAAGAAGAATAACTTTATCATGTGTTTTTCCTATCACTTACCGATCTACTCTTTTTGGCCCAAAGTCCCCTTTGGATTACTTCCACTACTCTCTGCTCAGATTAAGAATAAAGGGAGATTCCACTTTTCTCTCATGAACTGACAATACAAGGGATCTTTATTTACACTCAGTCTCCCTGTGTGGCCCAAAGCATCATGATAGGCAGTGGCACCATAATCTTTTTTTATCTTTATGAAGAGAAGGCCCTTTACACAAGCCATTTTACAATGAGACACTTTGGCCTTTTGAACTCTCGTGATTGCAATATGATTGCAGCCTCTTTTCTGAGATCCCCTTTCTCTGTCCCATGTGAGTAAAGCATAGTTATTATGCATTTCCATTGTCACATTTCAGTGGTACATATCCTATGTGCTAAAGTTCTAAATAAACACACAATGACAGTGATTTTCAACCTTTTTTGAGCCGCGGCACACTTTTTATACTTAGAAAATCCTGGGGCACACCACCAACCAAAATAGCACAAAATGACACTAAAACAGTCCTATTATACATATAGTTAATAATATAGATTCTAAATTTATTTTACTCAGTGTGAAACCTGGGCCGATAAACACAAAAGGGATATCCTGGCAGGAATGGTGGAAAGACACACACGAAGCTCTTCCTCAACAGTTCTCAGTTTCTCCCTGTTTTTAGTATATGGTGCTGATTATTATGTGGCTCATATACTGCAAAATAAAGGGGTACAGTGAGAAGTACTATGGCCATGAGGCCAGAGTACAAGTGCCAGCTCATATACTCAGCATATGGGCTGGTACTTGTAGTACTCCAGCTTCATGACTATAGTATTTCTCATTTTACATTTCTCATTGTTATATGCAGTATACTGCTGGAGTACTAAAAGTACCAGCTCATATGCTGAGTATTCTGCCAACAGTTCATATACTCAGGCAAAAGCTCATATAGTCAGCATTATTGGTGGGCATTACCTTGGCGGTGGGCAAAAGCGAGAGACTCTCCGTTCTCAGGATGATGCACTGGCCTTGGTGACGTCATTTTGTCATGCGAGGTTCAAAGCCTGCACATGTGTTATTGTACACGTCTCCTACATTGTAAGAAGCCGTGACTGCGCATCGCTGCGCATTGCCGGGAAACACAGCACAGGGGGTGGCATAGTTTGGGGAACTTTCCCCGCGGCACACCCGACCATGTGTCGCGGCGTACTAGTGTGCCACGGCACACTGGTTGAAAATCACTGCACTATGAAGACCTGCCAGCAGGGCTGCTTCTATCATGAGGTGGGATGAAGTTCGGGCGGTAGATGACAGAGTCTACGGAGGCAGCAGATTGCCTGAAGTACGGACATGCAAATTGCTGGCAAGGTTATATGTTCATAAAAAATCATTGCCTCAGTGTTCAAGACCCAGACGCAAGTATTGTGCAAAACACTTCAGTTAGCGCCACTGGCGAGAGAGAGCAGAGGTGAGTATTACTTTTATTATTTTCTATCTGGATTACTGAGTAATAATACATTCTGCACATCCATGATGCGAATCTCCCTTTACACCCCATCCCAAAGATGCTCTATTGGATTGAGATCTGGTGACTGTGGAGGCCATTTGAGTACAGTGAACTCATTGTCATGTTCAAGAAACCAGTCTGAGATGATTCCAGCTTTATGACATGGCGCATTATCCTGCTGAAAGTAGCCATCAGATGTTGGGTACATTGTGGTCATAAAGGGATGGACATGGTCAGCAACAATACTCAGGTAGGCTGTGGCGTTGCAATGATGCTCAATTGGTACCAAGGGGCCCAAAGAGTGCCAAGAAAATATTCCCCACACCGTCACACCACCACCAGCCTGAACCGTTGATACAAGGCAGGATGGATCCATGCTTTCCTATTGTTGACGCCAAATTCTGACCCTACCATCCAAATGTTGCAGCAGAAATCGAGACTCATCAAACATTTTTTTCCAATCTTATACTGTCCAATTTCGATGAGCTTGTGCAAATTGTAGCCTCAGTTTCCTGTTCTTAGCTGAAAGGAGTGGCACCCGGTGTGGTCTTCTGCTGCTGTAGCCCATCTGCCTCAAAGTTCGACGTACTGTGCGTTCAGAGATGCTCTTCTGCCTACCTTGGTTGTAACGGGTGGCGATTTGAGTCACTGTTGCCTTTCTATCAGCTCGAACCAGTCTGCCCATTCTCCTCTGACCTCTGGCATCAACAAGGCATTTCCGCCCACAGAACTGCCGCTCACTGGATGTTTTTTCTTTTTCGGACCATTCTCTGTAAACCCTAGATATGGTTGTGCATGAAAATCCCAGTAGATCAGCAGTTTCTGAAATACTCAGACCAGCCCTTCTGGCACCAACAACCATGCCAAGTTCAAAGGCACTCAAATCACCTTTCTTCCCCATACTGATGCTCGGTTTGAACTGCAGGAGATTGTCTTGATACCTAAATGCACTGAGTAGCCGCCATGTGATTGGCTGATTAGAAATTAAGTGTTGACGAGCAGTTGGACAGGTGTACCTAATAAAGTGGCCGGTGAATGTATATATTATACACATAGCTATAATCTGCTATAGGAGACTATATATCTATTATGGCTATGGGGTACTATATATATTACTTCTATGAGTAACTACATATATATTGCTGCTATGGTGGACTATATGTAAATTACTGCTAAGGGCCACTGTATATTACTGCTATGGGGGAGTATATACACTACTCATGGGTCATGGGTATTTTATCAGCATGTTCTGGTCAGTTTGTAGATGCTTTTTTGTATGTGAAAATAAATGAGCCTAATATATCAGGGCATTAGGGTATAAAGTAGCAGGAGGAGAGGGGGGTAGTTAATATTGCAGTTATTGCTGATTCTAGCCTTTTTTAGGCAAAAAAGCTAGAATTGTCCCTTCCTGCCAGGGTGGTCAGGTGACCAAAGATCCTGCCTTTATTCAACATAAAGACATCATGTGCCATCAGCAATAGCTCAATAAAACTTAAACATCTAGAATGTATATATTCAAAGCACATTTTACTATCAAAGAAATCAAGATCAATCACAACTAGAGATGAGCGAGCACTAAAATGCTCGGGTACTCGTTATTCGAGACGAACTTTTCCCGATGCTCGAGTGCTCGTCTCGAATAACGAGCCCCATTGAAGTCAATGGGAGACTCGAGCATTTTTCAAGGGGACCAAGGCTCTGCACAGGGAAGCTTGGCCAAACACCTGGGAACCTCAGAAAAGGATGGAAACACCACGGAAATGGACAGGAAACAGCAGGGGCAGCATGCATGGATGCCTCTGAGGCTGCTTAAACGCACCATTATGCCAAAATTATGGGCAACAGCATGGCCATGACAGAGTGACAGAATGAAGCTAGATAGCATCTAAAACATCCAATAATTGACCCTGACACTATAGGGGACGGCATGCAGAGGCAGCGGCAGCAGGCTAGAGGGTGTCATGGCGACATACCCTAAATGGACTCAGGCTTCAAACCAATGGGTGGCAGAGAGGAACCAAAGGAGGTGAGCAAGAAGCGCTCAAATAATATCGGTACATGATAAAAGTTTGCCAGTATATTTTGTGGATTACACAGCAGGGTGGCGACAAAGTTAACATGGAAGCCATGAAAACAACCCAAAATTCTGCCTGACACAGCTCGTTTGATAAGGGGACCATGTATGGAGGCTGTGAACTAGTAGTAGATTAAAGGTTCTGCAGTTAAAACTATGTTAGTTGGATCTTGGCATGGAGCTGGCGCTCCGCTGACAGGCGAGCTTTCGCCAATCCAAGCCCCTGTCTCTAGGCTACTCCCCAAACAGCACTTCTAAGAACCTTTTGTATAAGATCAAGTGTAGTAGCGTTCTTATAAGTTTAGGATATGGCGGGTGAGGGGAATGTAAACAGATGCGCAAGAAGCGCTGAAATAATATCCCTAAATGGTAAAAGTTTGCAAGTATATTTTGTGGATTACACAGCAGGGTGGCGACAAAGTTAACAAGTTTGATGTGGAATGCCCTGTAATAGCTCTTGGGCGGTGTGCCTTTTATTGCCTAGGCTCAGCAGTTTGAGCACCGCCTGCTGTCGCTTAGCGACGGCACTGCTGCTGTGCCTAGAGCTACCGACTGATGGCGCCATGGCCACGGATGGTAATTCAGAGGAGGAGGAGGTGGAGGAGGGGTGGGAGGAGGAGGAGGTATACTAGACCTTTGAGACCTGGACCGAGGTAGGCCCCGCAATTCTCTGCGTCGGCAGTATATGACCAGCCCCAGGGTCAGACTCGGTCCCAGCCTGCACCAAGTTAAGTGTAGTAGCGTTCTTATAAGTTTGGGATATGGCGGGTGAGGGGAATGTAAACAGATGCGCAAGAAGCGCATGATGCGCATGGAGCTGGCGCTCCGCTGCCAGGCGAGCTTTCGCCAATCCAAGCCCCTGTCTCTAGGCTACTCCCCAAACAGCACTTCTAAGAACCTTTTGTATAAGATCAAGTGTAGTAGCGTTCTTATAAGTTTAGGATATGCCGGGTGAGGGGAATATAAACAGATGCGCAAGAAGCGCTGAAATAATATTGGTAAATGATAAAAGTTTGCCAGTATATTTTGTGGATAACACAGCAGGGGGGCGACAAAGTTAACAACTTTGATGTGGAATCCATGAAAACAACCCAAATTTCTGCCTGACACACCTCGTTTGATAAGGGGACGATGTATGGAGGCAGCTATATGGACGACTTTTGGAGGTAGCAATGGAGACAACGTGTGGAGGCTGCTATGGAGACAATTTAATTTGGATAGTGCCTGTATGTGGCAGTCCAAAAAAGTTTTCAAACCAGAGGAGCAGGTAGGTGGCCCTCCAGAAAAATGAAATAGATTGAGTGCCTGTATGTGGCAGTCCAAAAAAGTTTTCAAACCAGAGGAGCGGGTAGGTGGCCCTCCAGAAAAATTGAATAGATTGAGTGCCTGTATGTGGCAGTCCAAAAAACTTTTCAAACCAGAGGAGCAGGTAGATGGCCCTCCAGTAAAATGGAATAGATTGAGTGCCTGTATGTGGCAGTCCAAAAAAGTTTTCAAACCAGAGGAGCAGGTAGGTGGCCCTCCAGAAAAATTGAATAGATTGAGTGCCTGTATGTGGCACTCCCAAAAATTGTTTAAAACAGAGGACCGGGTAGGTGGCCCTCCAGAAAAATTTAATAGATTGAGTGCCTGTATGTGGCACTCCCAAAAAATTGTTTAAAACAGAGGACCGGGTAGGTGGCCCTCCAGAAAAATTAAATGCATAAAGTACTATAGCTAGAGCCAGTGGGCCCTGTCAAAAAATAGCCAGTTTCCTCTGCTTTACTGTACAAAGAGGAGGAGAAGGAGGAAAATGAGGAGGAGGAGGAGTGGATAAATTATTCAGGTTGAGCTTCCTTCACCTGGTGGAGATTGGAAATTATGAGAAATCCAGGCTTTATTCATCTTAATAAGCGTCAGCCTGTCAGCGCTGTCAGTCGACAGGCGTGTACGCTTATCGGTGATGATGCCACCAGCTGCATTGAAAACCCGCTCGGACAAGACGCTAGCGGCAGGGCAGGCAAGAACCTCCAAGGCGTACAGCGCCAGTTCGTGCCACATGTCCAGCTTTGAAACCCAGTAGTTGTAGGGAGCTGTGTGATCATTTAGGACGATGGTATGGTCAGCTACGTACTCCCTCACCATCTTTCTGTAAAGATCAGCCCTACTCTGCCGAGACTGGGGACAGGTGACAGTGTCTTGCTGGGGTGACATAAAGCTGGCAAAAGCCTTGTAAAGCGTACCCTTGCCAGTGCTGGACAAGCTGCCTGCTCGCCTACTCTCCCTCGCTACTTGTCCCGCAGAACTACGCACTCTGCCGCTAGCGCTGTCAGAAGGGAAATACTGTTTCAGCTTGTGAACCAGGGCCTGCTGGTATTCATGCATTCTCACACTCCTTTCCTCTCCAGGGATGAGAGTGGAAAGATTTTGCTTGTACCGTGGGTCCAGGAGAGTGAACACCCAGTAATCGGTGCTGGAATAAATTCTTTGAACGCGAGGGTCACGGGATAGGCAGCCTAGCATGAAATCTGCCATATGCGCCAGAGTACCAACGCGTAAGAATTCACTCCCCTCACTGGCCTGACTGTCCATTTCCTCCTCCTCCAACTCCTCCAACTCCTCTTCTTCTGCCCATACACGCTGAACAGTGAAGGACTCAACAATGGTCCCCTCTTGTGTCTCGCCAACATTCTCCTCCTCTTCCTCCTCATCCTCCTCCACCTCCTCTGATATGCGCTGAGAAACAGACCTAAGGGTGCTTTGGCTATCAACAAGGGAATCTTCTTCCCCCGCCTCTTGTGACGAGCGCAAAGCTTCCGACTTCATGCTGATCAGAGAGTTTTTCAACAGGCCAAGCAGCGGGATGGTGAGGCTGATGATGGCGGCATCGCCACTGACCATCTGTGTTGACTCCTCAAAGTTACTCAGCACCTGACAGATATCAGACATCCACGTCCACTCCTCATTGTAGACTTGAGGAAGCTGACTGACCTGACTACCAGTTCTGGTGGAAGTTGACATCTGGCAGTCTACAATCGCTCGGCGCTGCTGGTAAACTCTGGATAACATGGTCAGTGTTGAATTCCACCTCGTGGGCACGTCGCACAACAGTCGGTGAGCGGGCAGTTGGAGGCGGCGCTGCGCTGCCCTGAGAGTGGCAGCATCTGTGCTGGACTTCCTGAAATGCGCACAGATGCGGCGCACCTTCGTGAGCAAATCTGACAGATTGGGGTATGTCTTGAGGAAACGCTGAACTATCAGATTTAACACATGGGCCAGGCATGGCACATGTGTCAGTCTGCCGAGTTGCAGAGCCGCCACCAGGTTACGGCCGTTGTCACACACAACCATGCCTGGCTTCAGGTTCAGCGGTGCCAGCCACAGATCAGTCTGCGCCGTGATGCCCTGTAATAGCTCTTGGGCGGTGTGCCTTTTATCGCCTAGGCTCAGCAGTTTGAGCACCGCCTGCTGTCGCTTAGCAACGGCACTGCTGCTGTGCCTAGAGCTACCGACTGATGGCGCCATGCCCACGGATGGTAATTCGGAGGAGGAGGAGGTGGAGGAGGGGTGGGAGGAGGAGGAGGCATAGTAGGCCTGAAACACCTGGACCAAGGTAGGCCCCGCAATCCTCGGCGTCGGCAGTATACGACCAGCCGCAGGGTCAGACTCGGTCCCAGCCTCCACCAAGTTAACCCAATGTGCCGTCAGCGATATATATAGTGGCCCTGCCCGGCAGCACTCGTCCACGTGTCCGTGGTCAGGTGGACCTTGTCAGAAACGGCATTGGTCAGGGCACGGATGATGTTGTCTGACACGTGCTGGTGCAGGGCTGGGACGGCACATCGGGAAAAGTAGTGGTGGCTGGGGACCGAATACCGAGGGGCGGCCGCCGCCATGAGGTTGCGAAAGGCCTCGGTCTCTACTAGCCTATAGGGCAGCATCTCCAGGCTAAGCAATCTGGAGATGTGGACATTAAGGGCTTGGGCGTGCGGGTGGGTTGCACTATATTTGCGTTTACGCTCCAGCGTCTGGGGTATGGAGAGCTGAACGCTGGTGGATGCTGTGGAGGATCGTGGAGGCGACGATGGGGTTTTTGTGGCAGGGTCCTGGGCAGGGGGCTGACTATCAGCTGACACAGGGGAAGGAGCAGTTGTGTGCACGGCCGGAGGTGAACGGGCTTGTTGCCACTGAGTGGGGTGTTTAGCATTCATATGCCTGCGCATACTGGTGGTAGTTAAGCTAGTAGTGGTGGAACCCCTGCTGATCCTGGTTTGGCAAATGTTGCACACCACAGTCCGTCGGTCATCCGGTGTTTCCTTAAAGAACCTCCAGACTTCTGAAAATCTAGCCCTCGCCGCAGGAGCCCTCGCCACGGGAGCTTCACTAGTTGACACATTTGGCGCTGATGCACCAGCTCTGGCCCTGCCTCTCCGTCTGGCCCCACCACTGCCTCTTCCAACCTGTTCTGGTCGAGGACTCTCCTCTGTCTCAGAAGCACTGTGTTCACCCGGCCTATCAACCCAGCTTGGGTCTGTCACCTCATCATCCTCCGATCCCTCAGTCTGCTCCCCACTCGGACTTCCTGCCCTGACAACAACTTCCCCACTGTCTGACAACCGTGTCTCCTCATCGTCGGACACCTCTTTAGACACTTCTTCCACTACGTCAAGAAGGTCATCATCACCCACAGACTGCGACTGGTGGAAAACCTGGGCATCGGAAAATTGCTCAGCAGCAACCGGACAAGTGGTTTGTGACTGTGGGAAGGGTCCAGAAAACAGTTCCTCAGAGTATGCCGGTTCAAATGCCAAATTTTCCTTGGAGGGGGCAGACTGGGGGGGAGGAGGCTGAGGTGCAGGAGCTGGAGGAGTGCCGATTTCGGTGACATGGGTGGACTGCGTGGAAGACTGACTGGTGGACAAATTGCTCGAAGCATTGTCGGCAATCCATGACATCACCTGTTCGCACTGTTCTCGCCTCAACAGTGCTCTACCACGAGTCCCAGTAACTTCAGACATGAACCTAGGGAGTGTAGCTCTGCGGCGTTCCCCTGCTCCCTCATAAGCAGGTGGTGTCTCATCCCGCCCAGGACCACGGCCTCTGACCCCTGCAGTAGTTGGACGCCCACGTCCCCGCCCTCGTCCTCTACCCCTAGCCCTCGGGTTAAACATTTTTAAAATGAGAGTTATAACTTTAATTTTTTTTTAACTTTTTTTTGTGTTTTTTTGTTTTTTTTTGTGTTTTTTAGTTTTTAAAACCAAACGATGCTATCCTATTGCTATGGCTATTTTCTAGCCATGTATGAAAGCACACTACTATACCAGATGAGATGACGCTGAGTTATTAAACAAAATAAACGTAAAATAAAAAAGGAAATAGCAGACTGTGCCTAATTGAAATCCAACCCCTAATAAATTTTCCCACTTCGGTCTTTGCAATGGATATGTGCGTCACTAAGCGCAAAACACAGCGGTCGCAAGTCTCACTACAAATTGCTCACAATTTGCTAGTAGATGCACTGCAGCAAGTACAGCCACCAGCAGATCAACCAGAAATCAAATATATATAACGCTACTGTAGGCGTAAGTAAGCCGTTTGGATTCTCCTATGGCTATTTTCTAGCCAAGTATGAAAGCACACTACTATGCAAGATGAGATGACACTGAGTTATTAAAAAAATAAACATAAAATAAAAAGTAAATGGCAGACTGTGCCTAATTGAAATCAAACCCCTAATAAATTTTCCCACTTCGGTCTTTGCAATGGATATGTGCGTCACTAAGCGCAAAACACAGCGGTCGCAAGTCTCACTACAAATTGCTCACAATTTGCTAGTAGATGCACTGCAGCAAGTACAGCCACCAGCAGATCAACCAGAAATCAAATATATATAACGCTACTGTAGGCGTAAGTAAGCCGTTTGGATTCTCCTATGGCTATTTTCTAGCCAAGTATGAAAGCACACTACTATGCAAGATGAGATGACACTGAGTTATTAAAAAAATAAACGTAAAATAAAAAGTAAATGGCAGACTGTGCCTAATTGAAATCAAACCCCTAATAAATTTTCCCACTTCGGTCTTTGCAATGGATATGTGCGTCACTAAGCGCAAAACACAGCGGTCGCAAGTCTCACTACAAATTGCTCACAATTTGCTAGTAGATGCACTGCAGCAAGTACAGCCACCAGCAGATCAACCAGAAATCAAATATATATAACGCTACTGTAGGCGTAAGTAAGCCGTTTGGATTCTCCTATGGCTATTTTCTAGCCAAGTATGAAAGCACACTACTATGCAAGATGAGATGACACTGAGTTATTAAAAAAATAAACGTAAAATAAAAAGTAAATGGCAGACTGTGCCTAATTGAAATCAAACCCCTAATAAATTTTCCCACTTTGGTGTTTGAGGTGGATATGTGTGTCACTAAGAGCTAAACACAACGGTAGCAAGTCCCCCTGCAAATTCCTCACAATATGGTACTAGCTGCAAATAAAAAAAAAAAAGTATAACGTTATTGTAGCCCTAAAAAGGGCTGTTGGGTTCTTGGAGAATCACTCCTGCCTAACAGTAAGCTAATAGAACACCCTAACGCTTTCCCTGACCAGCAGCAGCTCTCTCCCTAGCGGCATCCAGACACAGAATGATCCGAGCAGCGCGGGCAGCGGCTAGTCTATCCCAGGGTCACCTGATCTGGCCAGCCAACCACTGCTATCGACGTGTAAGGGTACCACGTCATGCTGGGTGGAGTGCAGAGTCTCCTGGCTTGTGATTGGCTCTGTTTCTGGCCGCCAAAAAGCAAAACGGCGGGAGCTGCCATTTTCTCGAGCGGGCGAAGTATTCGTCCGAGCAACGAGCAGTTTCGAGTACGCTAATGCTCGACCGAGCATCAAGCTCGGACGAGCATGTTCGCTCATCTCTAATCACAACTTCCCCAATGGAAGTACCTGGAAGTATCTTCTGTGATCTTATAATCACATAAAGTATTTCTACTTCAGGTACTCCAGGTAGTGGTGTATCAACCAGTGTTATCAGTAGGCACACTCATTCAGCACTGGACACTGTTCTCAACTGTAGGTAATATTTGCCAATCTCCTCAAAATAATTAAAACATTTTGTCTTCTGAACAGGGAGATGACAAATAGTAATTTCCTCTGTAAAATATTACAGAATCTAAGAGGCCGATTCTATTGTGTATTGTGCAAGGAGAAAAGCAGTACAGTTACATTCATGAGATTAAGATAACATGAAACCTGATAATGAGATATTGGATTTCAAGTCTTAACCAGTTTTAATTGAAATCTCAATTGACCAAAACAAAACAAATTGTTCGATCGCAGCAAGTTTCAGTCTAGATAGACTTTTCAGTACATTGCCGTTATTAATATGATGCCACGTTCCCTGAAGAAGCAGCTTCCATGGAATAAAAGAGCAAATATGGGTCCAGCTGGAAGTTATTAGGAGAATATGTAATGGAACAGTCAGGAGTATTATGCTGTCAAAGCAGCTTAAGGCTGGGATTTCATGTAGCTTCTGTACCACAGCTAAGGTGTCACCAGGATGTCACTAAAAACAGCCAGACATGGAGATCAGCATGGTTTTCACATAAAAGCAGCTGAAAGCCCTTTCATTTTTAATGCCCACATACTCTCGCCCCTGACATGGCATAGAGAACTGCTGTTTCACAAGCTACAGTGTGTGGCTATAAAAAATTAAAGAGCTTTCAGATTCTTTCATTTAAAAACCATGTGGATATGTCTGCAGGATTTTCAGTCACACTTCAGCTGCGGTGCGATCACCATGTAATGGTTGGGCCATATTTCCCATAATGCAATAGCTTCAGGCCCCAGAGATTAATAGTTGGATGCAGTAAATTCGTCGAGACCAAACAACCAATTTGGGAAATCGACAAGGACAGGGAAGCCAACCCAGAAGCTGCAAACTGTATAAGCATCTACAGGACACCATTACAATTTACAGCAATGGCAGAACTAGAAAAAAATGATTCCTAACTAGAGATGAGCGAACACTAAAATGCTCGGGTACTCGTTATTCGAGACGAACTTTTCCCGATGCTCGAGTGCTCGTCTCGAATAACGAACCCCATTGAAGTCAATGGGAGACTCGAGCATTTTTCAAGGGGACCAAGGCTCTGCACAGGGAAGCTTGGCCAAACACCTGGGAACCTCAGAAAAGGATGGAAACACCACGGAAATGGACAGGAAACAGCAGGGGCAGCATGCATGGATGCCTCTGAGGCTGCTTAAACGCACCATTATGCCAAAATTATGGGCAACAGCATGGCCATGACAGAGTGACAGAATGAAGCTAGATAGTATCTAAAACATGCAATAATTGACCCTGACACTATAGGGGACGGCATGCAGAGGCAGCGGCAGCAGGCTAGAGAGTGTCATGGCGACATACCCTAAATGGACTCAGGCTTCAAACCAATGGGTGGCAGAGAGGAACCAAAGGAGGTGAGCAAGAAGTGCTCAAATAATATCGGTACATGATAAAAGTTTGCCAGTATATTTTGTGGATTACACAGCAGGGTGGCGACAAAGTTAACATGGAAGCCATGAAAACAACCCAAAATTCTGCCTGACACAGCTCGTTTGATAAGGGGACCATGTATGGAGGCAGTGAACTAGTAGTAGATTAAAGGTGCTGCAGTTAAAACTATGTTAGTTGGATCTTGGCATGGAGCTGGCGCTCCGCTGCCAGACGAGCTTTCGCCAATCCAAGCCCCTGTCTCTAGGCTACTCCCCAAACAGCACTTTTGTATAAGATCAAGTGTAGTAGCGTTCTTATAAGTTTAGGATATGCCGGGTGAGGGGAATGTAAACAGATACGCAAGAAGCGCATGATGCGCATGGAGCTGGCGCTCCGCTGCCAGGCGAGCTTTCGCCAATCCAAGCCCCTGTCTCTAGGCTACTCCCCAAACAGCACTTTTGTATAAGATCAAGTGTAGTAGCGTTCTTATAAGTTTAGGATATGCCGGGTGAGGGGAATGTAAACAGATGCGCAAGAAGCGCATGATGCGCATGGAGCTGGCGCTCCGCTGCCAGGCGAGCTTTCGCCAATCCAAGCCCCTGTCTCTAGGCTACTCCCCAAACAGCACTTTTGTATAAGATCAAGTGTAGTAGCGTTCTTATAAGTTTAGGATATGGCGGGTGAGGGGAATGTAAACAGATGCGCAAGAAGCGCTGAAATAATATCCCTAAATGGTAAAAGTTTGCAAGTATATTTTGTGGATTACACAGCAGGGTGGCGACAAAGTTAACAACTTTGATGTGGAATGCCCTGTAATAGCTCTTGGGCGGTGTGCCTTTTATCGCCTAGGCTCAGCAGTTTCAGCACCGCCTGCTGTCGCTTAGCGACGGCACTGCTGCTGTGCCTAGAGCTACCGACTGATGGCGCCATGCCCACGGATGGTAATTCGGAGGAGGAGGAGGTGGAGGAGGGGTGGGAGGAGGTATAGTAGGCCTTTGAGACCTGGACCGAGGTAGGCCCCGCAATTCTCTGCGTCGGCAGTATATGACCAGCCCCAGGGTCAGACTCGGTCCCAGCCTGCACCAAGTTAAGTGTAGTAGCGTTCTTATAAGTTTGGGATATGGCGGGTTAGGGGAATGTAAACAGATGCGCAAGAAGCGCATGATGCGCATGGAGCTGGCGTTCCGCTGCCAGGCGAGCTTTCGCCAATCCAAGCCCCTGTCTCTAGGCTACTCCCCAAACAGCACTTCTAAGAACCTTTTGTATAAGATCAAGTGTAGTAGCGTTCTTATAAGTTTAGGATATGCCGGGTGAGGGGAATGTAAACAGATGCGCAAGAAGCGCTGAAATAATATCCCTAAATGGTAAAAGTTTGCCAGTATATTTTGTGGATAACACAGCAGGGTGGCGACAAAGTTAACAACTTTGATGTGGAATCCATGAAAACAACCCAAATTTCTGCCTGACACACCTCGTTTGATAAAGGGACGATGTATGGAGGCAGCTATATGGACGACTTTTGGAGGTAGCAATGGAGACAACGTGTGGAGGCTGCTATGGAGACAATTTAATTTGGATAGTGCCTGTATGTGGCAGTCCCAAACATTTTTCAAACCAGAGGAGCAGGTAGGTGGCCCTCCAGTAAAATGGAATAGATTGAGTGCCTGTATGTGGCAGTCCCAAAAATTCTTCAAACCAGAGGAGCAGGTAGGTGGCCCTCCAGTAAAATGGAATAGATTGAGTGCCTGTATGTGGCAGTCCCAAAAATTCTTCAAACCAGAGGAGCAGGTAGGTGGCCCTCCAGTAAAATGGAATAGATTGAGTGCCTGTATGTGGCAGTCCCAAAAATTCTTCAAACCAGAGGAGCAGGTAGGTGGCCCTCCAGTAAAATGGAATAGATTGAGTGCCTGTATGTGGCAGTCCCAAAAATTGTTCAAACCAGAGGAGCAGGTAGGTGGCCCTCCAGTAAAATGGAATAGATTGAGTGCCTGTATGTGGCAGTCCCAAAAATTGTTCAAACCAGAGGAGCAGGTAGGTGGCCCTCCAGTAAAATGGAATAGATTGAGTGCCTGTATGTGGCAGTCCCAAAAATTCTTCAAACCAGAGGAGCAGGTAGGTGGCCCTCCAGTAAAATGGAATAGATTGAGTGCCTGTATGTGGCAGTCCCAAAAATTCTTCAAACCAGAGGAGCAGGTAGGTGGCCCTCCAGTAAAATGGAATAGATTGAGTGCCTGTATGTGGCAGTCCCAAAAATTGTTCAAACCAGAGGACCGGGTAGGTGGCCCTCCAGAAAAATGGAATAGATTGAGTGCCTGTATGTGGCACTCACAAAAATTGTTTCAAACAGAGGACCGGGTAGGTGGCCCTCCAGAAAAATTAAATGCATGAAGTATAGCAAGAGCCAGTGGGCCCTGTCAAAAAATAGCCATTTTCCTCTGCTTTACTGTACAAAGAGGAGGAGAAGGAGGAAAATGAGGAGGAGGAGGAGGAGTGGATCAATTATTCAGGTTGAGCTTCCTTCACCTGGTGGAGATTGGAAATTCTGAGAAATCCAGCCTTTATTCATTTTAATAAGCGTCAGCCTGTCAGCGCTGTCAGTCGACAGGCGTGTACGCTTATCGGTGATGATGCCACCAGCTGCACTGAAAACCCGCTCGGACAAGACGCTAGCGGCAGGGCAGGCAAGAACCTCCAAGGCGTACAGCGCCAGTTCGTGCCACATGTCCAGCTTTGAAACCCAGTAGTTGTAGGGAGCTGTGTGATCATTTAGGACGATGGTATGGTCAGCTACGTACTCCCTCACCATCTTTCTGTAAAGATCAGCCCTACTCTGCCGAGACTGGGGACAGGTGACAGTGTCTTGCTGGGGTGACATAAAGCTGGCAAAAGCCTTGTAAAGCGTACCCTTGCCAGTGCTGGACAAGCTGCCTGCTCGCCTACTCTCCCTCGCTACTTGTCCCGCAGAACTACGCACTCTGCCGCTAGCGCTGTCAGAAGGGAAATACTGTTTCAGCTTGTGCACCAGGGCCTGCTGGTATTCATGCATTCTCACACTCCTTTCCTCTGCAGGGATGAGAGTGGCAAGATTTTGCTTGTACCGTGGGTCCAGGAGAGTGAACACCCAGTAATCGGTGCTGGAATAAATTCTTTGAACGCGAGGGTCACGGGATAGGCAGCCTAGCATGAAATCTGCCATATGCGCCAGAGTACCAACGCGTAAGAATTCACTCCCCTCACTGGCCTGACTGTCCATTTCCTCCTCCTCCAACTCCTCCAACTCCTCTTCTTCTGCCCATACACGCTGAACAGTGAAGGACTCAACAATGGTCCCCTCTTGTGTCTCGCCAACATTCTCCTCCTCTTCCTCCTCATCCTCCTCCACCTCCACCTCCTCCGATATGCGCTGAGAAACAGACCTCAGGGTGCTTTGGCTATCAACAAGGGAATATTCTTCCCCCGTCTCTTGTGACGAGCGCAAAGCTTCCGACTTCATGCTGACCAGAGAGTTTTTCAACAGGCCAAGCAGCGGGATGGTGAGGCTGATGATGGCGGCATCGCCACTGACCATCTGTGTTGACTCCTCAAAGTTACTCAGCACCTGACAGATATCAGACATCCACGTCCACTCCTCATTGTAGACTTGAGGAAGCTGACTGACCTGACTACCAGTTCTGGTGGAAGTTGACATCTGGCAGTCTACAATCGCTCTGCGCTGCTGGTAAACTCTGGATAACATGGTCAGTGTTGAATTCCACCTCGTGGGCACGTCGCACAACAGTCGGTGAGCGGGCAGTTGGAGGCGGCGCTGCGCTGCCCTGAGAGTGGCAGCATCTGGGCTGGACTTCCTGAAATGCGCACAGATGCGGCGCACCTTCGTGAGCAAATCAGACAGATTGGGGTATGTCTTGAGGAAACGCTGCACTATCAGATTTAACACATGGGCCAGGCATGGCACATGTGTCAGTCTGCCGAGTTGCAGAGCCGCCACCAGGTTACGGCCGTTGTCACACACAACCATTCCCGGCTTGAGGTTCAGCGGTGCCAGCCACAGATCAGTCTGCGCCGTGATGCCCTGTAATAGCTCTTGGGCGGTGTGCCTTTTGTCGCCTAGGCTCAGCAGTTTGAGCACCGCCTGCTGTCGCTTAGCGACGGCACTGCTGCTGTGCCTAGAGCTACCGACTGATGGCGCCGTGCCCACGGATGGTAGTTCGGAGGAGGAGGTGGAGGAGGGGTGGGAGGAGGAGGAGGCATAGTAGGCCTGAAACACCTGGACCGAGGTAGGCCCCGCAATCCTCGGCGTCGGCAGTATATGAGCAGCCCCAGGGTCAGACTCGGTCCCAGCCTCCACAAAGTTAACCCAATGTGCCGTCAGCGATATATAGTGGCCCTGCCCGGCAGCACTCGTCCACGTGTCCGTGGTCAGGTGGACCTTGTCAGAAACGGCGTTGGTCAGGGCACGGATGATGTTGTCTGACACGTGCTGGTGCAGGGCTGGGACGGCACATCGGGAAAAGTAGTGGCGGCTGGGGACCGAATACCGAGGGGCGGCCGCCGCCATGAGGTTGCGAAAGGCCTCGGTCTCTACTAGCCTATAGGGCAGCATCTCCAGGCTAAGCAATCTGGAGATGTGCACATTAAGGGCTTGGGCGTGCGGGTGGGTTGCACTATATTTGCGTTTCCGCTCCAGCGTCTGGGGTATGGAGAGCTGAACGCTGGTGGATGCTGTGGAGGATCGTGGAGGCGACGATGGGGTTTTTGTGGCAGGGTCCTGGGCAGGGGGCTGACTAGCAGCTGACACAGGGGAAGGAGCAGTGGTGTGCACGGCCGGAGGTGAACGGGCTTGTTGCCACTGAGTGGGGTGCTTAGCATTCATATGCCTGCGCATACTGGTGGTAGTTAAGCTAGTAGTGGTGGAACCCCTGCTGAGCCTGGTTTGGCAAATGTTGCACACCACAGTCCGTCGGTCATCCGGTGTTTCCTTAAAGAACCTCCACACTTCTGAAGATCTAGCCCTCGCCGCAAGAGCCCTCACCACGGGAGCTTCACTAGTTGACAGTGGCGCTGATGCACCAGCTCTGGCCCTGCCTCTCCGTCTGGCCCCACCACTGCCTCTTCCAACCTGTTCAGGTCGAGGACTCTCCTCCGTCTCAGAAGCACTGTGTTCACCCGGCCTCTCAACCCAGCTTGGGTCTGTCACCTCATCATCCTCCGATCCCTCAGTCTGCTCCCCCCTCGGACTTCCTGCCCTGACAACAACTTCCCCACTGTCTGACAACCGTGTCTCCTCATCGTCGGACACCTCTTTACACACTTCCACTACGTCAAGAAGGTCATCATCACCCACAGACTGTGACTGGTGGAAAACCTGGGCATCGGAAAATTGCTCAGCAGCAACCGGACAAGTGGTTTGTGACTGTGGGAAGGGTCCAGAAAACAGTTCCTCAGAGTATGCCGGTTCAAATGGCAAATTTTCCTGGGAGGGGGCAGACTGGGGGGGAGGAGGCTGAGGTGCAGGAGCTGGAGGAGTGGGGATTTCGGTGACATGGGTGGACTGCGTGGAAGACTGACTGGTGGTGGACAAATTGCTCGGAGCATTGTCAGCAATCCACGACATCACCTGTTCGCACTGTTCTGGCCTCAACAGTGCTCTACCACGAGTCCCAGTAACTTCAGACATGAACCTAGGGAGTGTAGCTCTGCGGCGTTCCCCTGCTCCCTCATCAGCAGGTGGTGTCTCACCCCGCCCAGGACCACGGCCTCTGACCCCTGCAGTAGTTGGACGCCCACGTCCCCGCCCTCGTCCTCTACCCCTAGCCCTGGGGTTAAACATTTTTAAAATGAGAGTTATAACTTTTTTTTTTTTTTTACTTTTTTTTGTTTTTTTTTGTGTTTTTTTGTGTTTTTTGTTTTTTTTTGTGTTTTTTGTTTTTTTTTGAGTTTTTAGAACCAAACAATCCTATCCTATTGCTATGGCTATTTTCTAGCCAAGTATCAAAGGAAGCACACTACTATGCCAGATGAGATGACACTGAGTTAGTGCCTAATAGAAATCCAACCCCTACTGAATTTTCCCACTTCAGCCTTTGCTATGGATATGTGCGCCACTAAGCGCAGAACACAGCGGTCGCAAGTCTCACTACAAATTGCTCAGAATTGGCAAGTACATGCACTGCAGAAACTACAGCCACCAGCAGATCAACCAGAAATCAAATATATAGAACGCTACTGTAGGCTTCAAGAAGCTATTTGTATTCTCCTATGGCTATTTTCTAGCCAAGTATCAAAGGAAGCACACTACTATGCCAGATGAGATGACACTGAGTTAGTGCCTAATAGAAATCCAACCCCTACTGAATTTTCCCACTTCAGCCTTTGCTATGGATATGTGCGCCACTAAGCGCAGAACACAGCGGTCGCAAGTCTCACTACAAATTGCTCAGAATTGGCAAGTACATGCACTGCAGAAACTAAAGCCACCAGCAGATCAACCAGAAATCAAATATATAGAACGCTACTGTAGGCTTCAAGAAGCTGTTTGTATTCTCCTATGGCTATTTTCTAGCCAAGTATCAAAGGAAGCACACTACTATGCCAGATGAGATGACACTGAGTTAGTGCCTAATAGAAATCCAACCCCTACTGAATTTTCCCACTTCAGCCTTTGCTATGGATATGTGCGCCACTAAGCGCAGAACACAGCGGTCGCAAGTCTCACTACAAATTGCTCAGAATTGGCAAGTACATGCACTGCAGAAACTAAAGCCACCAGCAGATCAACCAGAAATCAAATATATAGAACGCTACTGTAGGCTTCAAGAAGCTGTTTGTATTCTCCTATGGCTATTTTCTAGCCAAGTATCAAAGGAAGCACACTACTATGCCAGATGAGATGACACTGAGTTATTGCCTAATAGAAATCCAACCCCTACTGAATTTTGCCACTTCAGCCTTTGCTATGGATATGTGCGCCACTAAGCGCAGAACACAGCGGTCGCAAGTCTCACTACAAATTGCTCAGAATTGGCAAGTACATGCACTGCAGAAACTACAGCCACCAGCAGATCAACCAGAAATCAAATATATAGAACGCTACTGTAGGCTTCAAGAAGCTATTTGTATTCTCCTATGGCTATTTTCTAGCCAAGTATCAAAGGAAGCACACTACTATGCCAGATGAGATGACACTGAGTTAGTGCCTAATAGAAATCCAACCCCTACTGAATTTTCCCACTTCAGCCTTTGCTATGGATATGTGCGCCACTAAGCGCAGAACACAGCGGTCGCAAGTCTCACTACAAATTGCTCAGAATTGGCAAGTACATGCACTGCAGAAACTAAAGCCACCAGCAGATCAACCAGAAATCAAATATATAGAACGCTACTGTAGGCTTCAAGAAGCTGTTTGTATTCTCCTATGGCTATTTTCTAGCCAAGTATCAAAGGAAGCACACTACTATGCCAGATGAGATGACACTGAGTTATTGCCTAATAGAAATCCAACCCCTACTGAATTTTCCCACTTCGGTCTTTGCTATGGATATGTGTGCCACTAAGAGCTAAACACAACGGTAGCAAGTCCCCCTGCTAATTCCTCACAAAATGGTAAAAGATGCAAATTAAAATAAAAAAAGTAGAACGTTATTGTAGCCCTAAGAAGGGCTGTTGGGTTCTTTGAGAATCACTCCTGCCTAACAGTAAGCTAATAGAACACCCTAACGCTTTCCCTGACCAGCAGCAGCTCTCTCCCTAGCGGCATCCAGAGACAGAATGATCCGAGCAGCGCGGCCAGCGGCTAGTCTATCCCAGGGTCACCTGATCTGGCCAGCCAACCACTGCTATCGACGTGTAAGGGTACCACGTCATGCTGGGTGGAGTGCAGAGTCTCCTGGTTTGTGATTGGCTCTGTTTCTGGCCGCCAAAAAGCAAAACGGCGGGAGCTGCCATTTTCTCGAGCGGGCGAAGTATTCGTCCGAGCAACGAGCAGTTTCGAGTACCCTAATGCTCGACCGAGCATCAAGCTCGGACGAGCATGTTCGCTCATCTCTATTCCTAACCCTTCCATATGGAATTGCTGGGCATTGATAGGACCCTTCAGGAATACTGTAACTTTGTTTGGAGGCCCAAAAATGACAAATCTACCCATTGAGAAAGCTTCTAAATACTATCTGAACATATCCCCAAAAAAACAACTTAAATCAGGCACATCATTCATAGGCAAACCCCTTTAAAGGAAAAAAACTCTTTAAAGAAGACATCTGTAATTCACATCATACACTTCAAACTAGGGGCAGGATATTAGATAATTTACCAATATCCAATATATATCAATAGTTCTGCTCCACTTTCTTAATATGTAAAATGAAGTCTCCTGTCTTTTACCTCATCAGCCAGACATGACTGTCCATAAAATGGCAGCCGGTGGAGGGCCATGTGATCTCTAACTGTCTATGGACAGGACCGTATGATGGTATTTATAAATATAAGATCAAGGTATTGGCAGGGCAATTGTTCGTAGACAGATAAAGATCACAGGACCCTGCATTTCCAGCAATTTTATGGTCAGGAATGTCTGGCTGATGAGGTATATGGCAGGAGGCTTTACTTCACATATCAAGAACATGTTGCAGAACTTTTAATAGATGTATATTGGTAAATTACCTGATACCCGGCCCCGACACTTACACACACATTACAAAAAACATGAGGTAAAGCGGCCAACCCCTTTAACTCACCAATGTCATCCATAAGATATCCCTGGTCTGTTCATGTGTATTGCTCTGCTGTGTCAAGCATTCATGTACACAGGTAGATTGGATGGCATAGCTGTGTCATAACCATTTCCAATAAGCATCCAAATAAAAATAAAAGCATTAAGGTGGTGACATGAAAAATGGTGCTGAACGTAAAATGTCATCCTATAGTTTGACTGATAGCACTGGCCTCTTTGGTCATCATGGCAGCCACTGTGGTAGATGAAGGGTGAATAGCAGACCTCTGATAACAGTTACCTCAGCACATTATCACGTATGTCACACTGGCGGCACAATTAGTCTGGCAGCTGCATCATTATCATCATGTCCACCTCCTCCATCAGCTGCAATTTCCTTCTCTTTCATTGTTGTACAATTCATTTGCCGTCTGAAGGCATGGAGGAAACTGAGCAAAGCAGCTGTAGAATGTGAAATTGTCAATCGATACGTGTAGGTAGAGAGGAGAGGAGGCTATTTCCAGGACCAAGTGCAATCTGTCACAATTGCTTAAATAACTACAATGCAATCCAGAGTCATGTCCGCTCCCCTCTGCTACCGCTGTTGCTACTCTCTTTACTCCGCAGAATTGCTTATGTCCTCGAGGCACCTTGTGCAGCCTAAACACAGGGAAAAGGAAATTTAGGTGCATCGGCCTGATTTATCTGTGCTCAGATTGATAGAGAATTAGTAATAAAGGTGAATATATAGATATCAATAGATCATCAGTACAGCCAGCCCAAAGTAGCTGGGAAAGACAATACATGTGTATGTAAATTGTATGTGTTGATTCATTACTTAATATACCTGTATAGCGGCCCGAGCGCTATGATACTCTATGAATTTGTTGACAGCCTGCAGCCACCAATAAGGGGAGCTTTCAGCTTACAGTACACTGTTATGCTACTGCAGAGAAGATCCAACAGCTTTCTTTATATATAATAATAATAATAATATTATATAGCGCCTAAAGATTGCCCAGCGCTGCACAGAGCTTGCCAAATTGGTCCCCATGGGGCTCACAATCTTATCAACCTACCAGTATGTTTTTGGTGTGTGGGAGGAAACCAAAGGACCCAGAGTAAACCCACACAAACATGGAGAGAACATACAAACTCTTTGCAGATGTTGACCTGGATGGAACTTGAACCCAGGACCTCCATTTTAGGAAACACTGTGCTTGTATTCCTCATAAAATAAGCATAATGGATTCTGGTTTTTATAGCTCTGCATTATGCTGTTCTTTATTCCTCTTACAAATAATTGGCTAAATGGACTTCAAGATTTTAACTCCTGGGATTGAGTCGTGCTCCCAATAGTGGATTTCATATTTTTGAAAAGAAGAGTAGTAATATGTTATTCATTTTCTGTTATTTTATAAGAGCAGTAAACGAGAAACAACCCACCATAGAGGTATAAGAAAAACTAACTGGAATAGTCACTTCATGAGAAATATACTTATACTCTTTTACACTCAGGATGTAAGAACTTTCAGAACTGTTCATCCTGATCTACCTGGTTTCTGAACAGCAAAAAAATGCAATTTCTACAGGCAGGTAGAATGGGTAATTTTTAGGGGCACTCTATTGCCACTTAGCATGTGATGCTTAGATTCATTGCATAGACTTCCTCTGTCCACGGCTCAAGCTCAGTTTAGTGGATGTATGGTCCGATGTTATGTCCACAGTGAAGAGTGAGATCACAATGGCCCACATATATATTTGTGTCTGCAAGTTTTTCATACATATTTGCATGAAAAAAGTGGCTTGGGAGCTTGCACAATTATTTACTACATTTGTTTACCACAACTATGTCACGATTGAATTTTGTCAGACACATTTTAATACTGTTCACTTAGGCCTGATCAGGGTGCGATCAGGGTTTGGTCAGTGAAAAACTGACATTTTTCATCAGAGTTCAATCAGTTTTCAGTCAGAGTTTGTTCAGTGTCTCATTTTTTCACGCACATTTTTGTTGGCAATTTTAATGTGTTTTTCAAGTGCAGTTAACAAAAAAAAAAGAATGAAAAAGACTCAGGACTGCGGTCTATCTTTTCTATGGCAATTTATCAATGAAAAACGCATTGCACTTGCATTGGACTTTTGATTTATCTCCATAGACTTGTATGGCGCGTTTTTCACGCACGTGACTTGCGAAAGTAGAGCATGCTGAGATTTAAACGTGCATAAAAAAACGTGCATGTGTGCAAAGAAAAAAAATGAAAGTCTGACAAAACCTATTGATTACAATGGGTCAGAGTGTAATGCAAGTTCTGCACATCAAAAGCACATGCAGAACATGCATATGAAAAACGCAAGTCTGAAAGGGTCCTTAAAGGGGCGTATTGATGTGAATTCCTATTTTGTGCCACTTTTATTACTGAGACGCGCCGCGACTCAGAAGCAACAGCATGAAGCACAGTACACCAAGGAAAAAAGGTGCAACTGTGTGCACTTCCTGAAAACAGACCGGATCAACCAAAAGCGGGCAACACTATTAACCGGTTCGCGACTGCCCGCCGTGTATTCACGGCGGCGGTCGGGTCGCGCTGCATGGAAAGGCTCACGGGCTGAGCCCTCTCCATAGCCGGTAAGTCTTTGCTGCATATTGCAGCAAAGGCTTACCGGTAACACCCGCGATCGGTGCTAGCACCAATCACGGGTGTTATCACAGCGATGGCTGCCGGCAAAGCTGCCGGCAGCCTCAAAAAGATAGCGGCGCATGGGCTGATAGCACATTGTAATGAATGAGGAGGAAAATCCCCATATACTGCCATACTGTAGTATGGCATTATATGATAGGATCGATCAGACAACCTAGGGTTTAAGTAGCCTAGGGAGTCTAAAAAATAGTAAAAAGAAAAAGAAAAAAAAGTAAAAAAAAAAATTATAATAAAAAAACCTAAAATTTCAAATCACCCCCCTTTCCCTAGAACTGACATAAATATAAATAAACAGTAAAAATCCTAAACACATTAGGTATCGACGCGTCTGAAAATGCTTGATATATCAAAATATGATAATGGTTTTTCAATGCGTTTAACCCCGTAATGGAAAATAGCACCCAAAGTCTAAAATGCCACGTTTTTGCCATTTTGAAAAATATAAAAAATCTATAAAAAGTGATCAAAAGGTTGTACAGTCCTAAAAATGATTTCATTGAAAATATTATCCAATTTCAGAAAAAATTACACCACCCACAGCTCCGTACACCAAAGTATAAAAAAGTTATTAGCGCCAGAAGTTGGCAAAATAAAAAAATATATTTTTGTACAGGAGGTTTAAATTTTTGTAAATGTATGAAAACATTATAAAACCTATACAAATTTGGTATCCCCTTAATCGTACCGACCCAAAGAATAAAGTAGACATGTCATTTGGGGCGCTCAGGGAAAGACGTATTATCCAAGCACACAAGAAAATGGTGCAAATGCGTTTTTTCACCATTTTCACTGCATTTGGAATTTTTTTCCCGCTTCCGAGTACATGGCATGGAATTTTTAATACCATCACTATGAAGTGCAATTTGTTACGCAGAAAATAAGCTGTCACTCAGCTCTTTATGTTTAAAAATAAAAAAGTTATAGATTTTTGAAGGTGGGGAGTAAAAAATGGACATGAAAAAACAGGAAAGGGCCCGGTCCTATACCAGTTAAATAATGTGACACAACTTGTACAAAGCAAATGCCAAGAAAACTAATGCACAGTGCCTTAGTTTTAATATATCTGGGCCACTGTGTGTAGGTTGACCATGTGATACAATATAGTAAAGAATGAATCACATTTCTCATACAGTATATCCAAAAGCCATACTGTATAACCAGGGACGTCAAGTAAATGACTTCATACATAAAACATGAGCAGTATTGGACATGTAATGGGATTTTCCTTCTCAACGCCTCCACATCCTCTATCTATATCTGGAGGGAAGAGTTCTGGTTCATAATAACAGAAGGGATATATTCACACACTGAATCATATTAAAGGATAGAACTATAGAAACTGTTGATCTAAACCATTCTGGGTTATTCTCTCAGAAGATAAAACTTTTCCTTTCAACTAATTTAACTAAGCAGTCATGTCTTTTCTTTCATAATCCCAATGATATTTAAATGATTGCTAACTGTTCAACAAACTTTTCATAAATCAAAAGTAAAAGAAAATAAGAAATTAGGTGCTAGGTAACAGAAAAGAAGATTGCAGCAGCTAATTGCTTTTTGCTAATCCACCAAAGTGCTTTTTTTCATGTTTGTGCTGGACATTTCTTTTCTTTGCTCCATAAAATTAAGTAAAGTGAGGGGGCCATAGTGAGAGGGGGAGCAGAGAGAAATATGCCACAATAAGAAAGGGAGCAAACAGGGGTCTTAATAATACAGGAAAAAAAGAGGGGGCCACAATGAAAGGGGAATCAGAGAGGGAGTTACAATAAAAGAGGGAGAAAATAGGGGGCCACAATGAGATGGGGCAAAGAAAGGGAGCCACAATGAGAGGAGGATCAGAGAGGGGGCACAATAAGAAAGGGAGCGAACAGGGCCTCACAATGAGATGGGGCAAAGAGAGGGGGCCACAATGAGAGGAGTATCAGAAAGGGGGCACAATAAAAGAGGGGGCAAACAGGGCCTCTCAATGAGATGTAGAAATAAGAGGGGGAGCAGAGAGTGGGGGCCACAATAAAAGGGGGAGCAGAGATGGGAGGCACTATCCGCTACATTGCAGAGGTGGGGTTAACATAAAATAATGTCCCACCATATATTTTCCTGTATGTAGGAAGGAGGAGAAGCTGTGGAATCACCTCAATGGGTTACATTAGACCCATGAAAAGTACAGTAATGATAGAGATAATAGGTAACTGTCAGTGGACTAACTGTGAGGTCTGGAGTTCAAATTGCTCAGATTCCCTCTAATAAGGCCCTTCATATAAAAGACAAATTTTAATTTTTTGTCTGGAGGTGCACATTCAGTCACAAACTTGCTTCTAATGCTAAAGTAAAGTTTAGAAATATTTCTGTTGTGTGGACATTTTTAATCCTTGTCTCTTTCTTCTAGTTGTTAAAAATTGCTTCAATTTTGTCCAAATAGAGTTGAATTGGCCTTGATAAGAGGTCCTTAATGTGGTTATAATGACACTTTTCTGAGCAGGATAAAAGCAGCCGTGATATCAAGTCGTAGGGTTTATCAGCACCATCCTCCAGGTAGTGATTCATTTTTCTTTTTGATACATTCATGAAACCTATTAATAATCTTAAATGCAGTTTTTGCTTCATAAAGATATCAATTCAATTGAAGATGTGAGGAGGAAATGTGAATGTAGTCAGGTATTTAAGGGAATTTAAAAGCACTATAAAAAAAACAATAAAGGCAAGCTGCAATTTTTAAAGATGCAGAATGCCTATATATTGGCTTCTTGAACTGGGTGTGTGATGTTTAGGATCAACAGACTTATAACTGGTCATCCTTCACAAAAAGAAAATGAGGCACATTTACTTACCTGTCCAGTTGCGTCCGCCGATGCAGAATGTTCGACGAGGATTCGGAGCTGCCACGATTCACTTACAGCGTGCGGCCAATTTCTTGAATGTGTTGCTTCCCCGCTCCGGTCTGCTCGAGTTCACCATCTTCTTCCCGGTGTATGATCTTGCGACACAATTTGAATTTTAAATTCTGCGGTTTGTCCGAATCAGTCTGGTTGTCCGACGGCCACGTCGCTGATTTGTGTTGCATGAAAGCCAGCGCCGATGTGCCAAAATCTGATTGTGTGCACAAAAAAACCCTGTGCAATTCAATGCAGAACAGAAATAGTCGGGAAACCTGACGCAAATGTGTCCGACGGACCCTTAGTAAATGTGCCCCAATATCTCCATCCCTGTCACTGTAAAGAGGCACAGGTCTCCAGCTACATTATAGAGCATAAAAAATGATGTATTTATTGAAGGCCATCCAACATAAAGGTATGACTCCTTGTCCAAATGTAAAGTCTGTATGTTAGGCCTAATGCACCTATGCAGGCAGCAAATAATGCGCCATGTGCCGTTGTTTCTGGCTTGGACGCCACTCAACTCGCCCATGTCAATGGAAGGAGACCTGCATGTACACAGTGCAGTGTGGCAAAGTGTATGTACACACCCCGAATGTGCATAACAGATGGCTAGGGGTCTGTGAGCTAGCTGCATCCTGAAACTGCCTAAAACTCAGTATTGACCTGGTTTTAGGTGCAGTTTTAACAGGTGAAAGGCATTACATGAACAGGTAATTTTGATTTTGAAGGGGAAACCTATTCAATAAATGGGATTCACCTTTTCAGTCCATGTCATGCAACTACTTTATAAGATACACCTGGGCTTCTACAGATCCTCATAAGACACACCTGAGCTGCTGCAGAATCTCATTAGTGTCACATGAGCTGCTGCAGAATCTCATAAGAAACACCTGAGATGCTGTAGAACTTTATAAGATACACCTGGGCTGCTACAGAACCTCATTAGATGCACCTGAGCTGCAGCAGAATTTCATTAGATGTAACTGAGCTGTTGCAGAACTTCATTAGACACACCTGAGCTGCTTCAGATCCTCATAAAACACACCGGAGCTGCTGCAGAATCTGATTAGTGTCACATGAGCTGCTGCGGAATCTCATAAGAAACACCTGAGATGCTGCAGAACTTTATAAGACACACCTGAGCTGCTGCATTACCTGATAAGTCAAACCTGAACTACTGCATAACTGCTTAAGACACACCTCAGCTGCTGCATAATGTCATAACACATACTAGATATGCTGCAGAACCTCATAACAAAACACCTCATCTTGTGCAAGCTTACTAGACACACCTGAGCTGGTGAAGATCCTCAAGACATAACTGAACTGCTGCAGAACCTCATAAGACACACCTGAGCTGCTGCAGAACCTCATCAGACACATCTGAGTTGCTTCAGAACATAAAAATACACACCTCAGCTGCTAAAGAATCTCATCAGTACACACCACATCAACAAATGTAATCCCTTTCTCAGGGAAAGCTCCAGGTTTCAGTAGGCCCCTGGGCGACAGTATCCTGTTCCCTAATTTATCATACCCCCCATGGTTATTTCATAAGCTCCCCCTCACACCCTATGGAATGAATGGATACAGTCCTCCCTCATCCTCATGGATTCCTTATGTACAGCCTTATGTGCCCCCCCCCCAGCTCTGGGACCTGGCACTTGCCTAGATATGCCCTGTGCTGGCCTTGCCCTTGCTTATCTGCACCTATCCTCATTTTACCATTTTCCATGGCTTATTTAGCATTGCCTTTGGTTTGTTAACTCCTCCTACTTATGATGACCACACCTACAGAAAAATTTGACCTACCTATATCATGGGGTCAGATTTTTTTTTTACAGGGTCACTTTTAATTCCCAATCTGCCTCTGGTTGCAGATCTATATATTACTGCAAGTTAAAGTAAGAAGTTGTGACTTTGTATAGAGGAAATATTCAAATGTCCACAAATGTGCACAGTTCAATGCTTCTGGACACTATACCATACTTTATATATGTTTTTACATGTTCACTTTTGTACACTTCTCCAGGAATACCCTGGATGCTTTTAGAGTTGCAGTCTTTGGTCTCATTTTAGAACATTCACCCAGGCATGACGAGGAGATCTAGTAGCGCCATTAGAACATAATATAATAATGGTGATGCGCGGCTTATTTCATTATACCCCATACAACACAATTCTTTGATGCAATGTAATATGTGTATTGCTGAAGCACCTTGAGGGGGATTGATTTACTCATGCACTGTGTAGCTTTGCCATGTAATCTGTTTGCAAACACAACTAGCAAGTAATGAATCTTCCTTTATTGAACTGGCTTAATGAGCATTATGGGGAATTCCCTCTGCCCTGAAAATGAACAGACTGATATATTATTATAATTCAAGCACTACAAAAAATTAGAAATTAAATCACATTAACTCTTGCTACCAGGAAGAATTGGATTGGTTGTAATTTGTAAACTTGGATTTTTAATGAAAATTTATTTTCCTCAGAGTCATTAAACATGCCCAAAACAATAATATGAAGTCGCGCTGTTAGATCAGGAAAATCCAGCTATATTTTACCACAGTAGATTTCATGAATGAAACTAGAGGCCCGAACACTCTGGCTTGAGAAGGCTGGACACATCAAAGAAAAAAGGAAATCCAGCTTCCAAATGACTCCACAGTGCAATGAAAATTTCTTTAAAAAGGTACAGGCAAAACTTTGTTCCATCCAATAAGCATAAAAATCGTGCCATGGAAAGCTACATGCATTTAGTCAACGCATGTCATGAATAAGTATAAGATGTATCTGCAACGTGTAGACTAAATGCATGTAGCTTTCCATGGTACGATTTTTATGCTTACTGGATGGAATAATATTTTGCTTATACCTTTTTAAAGAAATTTTTGTCACACTGTGGAGTCATTTGAAAACTGGATTTCTTTTTTTCTTAAACTAGAGGCCCCTAACACATCATACTTGGGTAACACATTGATATTATTGATATTATGTGATGCTACATTTGTCCTGTGGTGGTGCCACGGGGAATTAAACACAGAATGGTAATTGTATTAGGTTGTCTCTAGAGATGAGCGAACATGCTCGTCCGAGCTTGATGCTCGTTCGAACATTAGCGTACTCGAAACTGCTCGTTGCTCGGACGAATACTTCGCCCACTCGAGAAAATGGCAGCTCCCGCCGTTTTGCTTTTTGGCGGCCAGAAACAGAGCCAATCACAAGCCAGGAGACTCTGCACTCCACCCAGCATGACGTGGTACCCTTACACGTCGATAGCAGTGGTTGGCTGGCCAGATCAGGTGACCCTGGGATAGACTAGCCGCTGCCCGCGCTGCTCGGATCATTCTGTGTCTGGATGCCGCTAGGGAGAGAGCTGCTGCTGGTCAGGGAAAGCGTTAGGCTGTTCTATTAGAATAGTGTTAGGCAGGAGTGATTCTCCAAGAACCCAACAGCCCTTCTTAGGGCTACAATAACGTTCTACTTTTTTTTTTTTTTTTGCATCTAGTACCATTTTGTGAGGAATTAGCAGGGGGACTTGCTACCATTGTGTTTAGCTCTTAGTGGCACACATATCCACCTCAAACACCAAAGTGGGAAAATTTATTAGGGGTTGGATTTCAATTAGGCACAGTCTGCCATTTGTCCTTTTTTATTTTACGTTTATTTTGTTTAATAACTCAGTGTCATCTCATCTGGCATAGTAGTGTGCTTTCATACTTGGCTAGAAAATAGCCATAGGAGAATCCAAACGGCTTACTTACGCCTACAGTAGCGTTATATATTTGATTTCTGGTTGATCTGCTGGTGGCTGTACTTGCTGCAGTGCATCTACTAGCCAATTGTGAGCAATTTGTAGTGAGACTTGCGACCGCTGTGTTTTGCGCTTAGTGACGCACATATCCATTGCAAAGACCGAAGTGGGAAAATTTAGTAGGGGTTGGATTTCAATTAGGTACAGTCTGCCATTTGTCCTTTTTTATTTTACGTTTATTTTGTTTAATAACTCAGCGTCATCTCATCTGCCATAGTAGTGTGCTTTCATACTTGGCTAGAAAATAGCCATAGGAGAATCCAAACGGCTTACTTACGCCTACAGTAGCGTTATATATTTGATTTCTGGTTGATCTGCTGGTGGCTGTACTTGCTGCAGTGCATCTACTAGCCAATTGTGAGCAATTTGTGGTGAGACTTGCGACCGCTGTGTTTTGCGCTTAGTGACGCACATATCCATTGCAAAGACCGAAGTGGGAAAATTTAGTAGGGGTTGGATTTCAATTAGGCACAGTCTGCCATTTGTCCTTTTTTATTTTACGTTTATTTTGTTTAATAACTCAGCGTCATCTCATCTGGCATAGTAGTGTGCTTTCATACTTGGCTAGAAAATAGCCATAGGAGAATCCAAACGGCTTACTTACGCCTACAGTAGCGTTATATATTTGATTTCTGGTTGATCTGCTGGTGGCTGTACTTGCTGCAGTGCATCTACTAGCCAATTGTGAGCAATTTGTAGTGAGACTTGCGACCGCTGTGTTTTGCGCTTAGTGACGCACATATCCATTGCAAAGACCGAAGTGGGAAAATTTAGTAGGGGTTGGATTTCAATTAGGCACAGTCTGCCATTTGTCCTTTTTTATTTTACGTTTATTTTGTTTAATAACTCAGCGTCATCTCATCTGGCATAGTAGTGTGCTTTCATACTTGGCTAGAAAATAGCCATAGGAGAATCCAAACGGCTTACTTACGCCTACAGTAGCGTTATATATTTGATTTCTGGTTGATCTGCTGGTGGCTGTCCTTGCTGCAGTGCATCTACTAGCCAATTGTGAGCAATTTGTAGTGAGACTTGCGACCGCTGTGTTTTGCGCTTAGTGACGCACATATCCATTGCAAAGACCGAAGTGGGAAAATTTAGTAGGGGTTGGATTTCAATTAGGCACAGTCTGCCATTTGTCCTTTTTTATTTTACGTTTATTTTGTTTAATAACTCAGTGTCATCTCATCTGGCATAGTAGTGTGCTTTCATACTTGGCTAGAAAATAGCCATAGCAATAGGATAGCATCGTTTGGTTTTAAAAACTCAAAAACACAAAAAAAAAAAAAAACACAAAAAAAAGTAAAAAAAAAATTAAAGCTATAACTCTCATTTTAAAAATGTTTAACCCGATGGCTAGGGGTAGAGGACGAGGGCGGGACGTGGGCGTCCAACTACTGCAGGGGTCAGAGGCCGTGGTCCTGGCCGGGGTGAGACACCACCTGCTTATGAGGGAACAGGGGAACGCCGCAGAGCTACACTCCCTAGGTTCATGTCTGAAGTTACTGGGACTCGTGGTAGAGCACTGTTGAGGCCAGAACAGTGCGAACAGGTGATGTCGTGGATTGCTGACAATGCTTCGAGCAATTTGTCCACCAGTCAGTCTTCCACGCAGTCCACCCATGTCACCGAAATCGCCACTCCTCCAGCTCCTGCACCTCAGCCTCCTCCCCCCCAGTCTGCCCCCTCCCAGGAAAATTTGGCATTTGAACCGGCATACTCTGAGGAACTGTTTTCTGGACCCTTCCCACAGTCACAAACCACTTGTCCGGTTGCTGCTGAGCAATTTTCCGATGCCCAGGTTTTCCACCAGTCACAGTCTGTGGGTGATGATGACCTTCTTGACGTAGTGGAAGTGTGTAAAGAGGTGTCCGACGATGAGGAGACACGGTTGTCAGACAGTGGGGAAGTTGTTGTCAGGGCAGGAAGTCCGAGGGGGGAGCAGACTGAGGGATCGGAGGATGATGAGGTGACAGACCCAAGCTGGGTTGAGAGGCCGGGTGAACACAGTGCTTCTGAGACGGAGGAGAGTCCTCGACCAGAACAGGTTGGAAGAGGCAGTGGTGGGGCCAGACGGAGAGGCAGGGCCAGAGCTGGTGCATCAGCGCCAAATGTGTCAACTAGTGAAGCTCCCGTGGCGAGGGCTCTTGCGGCGAGGGCTAGATCTTCAGAAGTCTGGAGGTTCTTTAAGGAAACACCGGATGACCGACGGACTGTTGTGTGCAACATTTGCCAAACCAGGCTCAGCAGGGGTTCCAACACTACTAGCTTAACTACCACCAGTATGCGCAGGCATATGAATGCTAAACACCCCACTCAGTGGCAACAAGCCCGTTCACCTCCGGCCCTGCACACCACTGCTCCTTCCCCTGTGTCAGCTGATAGTCAGCCCCCTGCCCAGGACCCTGCCACAAAAACCCCATCGTCGCCTCCACGATCCTCCACAGCATCCACCAGCGTTCAGCTCTCCATACCCCAGACGCTGGAGCGTAAACGCAAATATAGTGCAACCCACCCGCACGCCCAAGCCCTTAATGTGCACATCTCCAGATTGCTTAGCCTGGAGATGCTGCCCTATAGGCTAGTAGAGACCGAGGCCTTTCGCAACCTCATGGCGGCGGCCGCCCCTCGGTATTCGGTCCCCAGCCGCCACTACTTTTCCCGATGTGCCGTCCCAGCCCTGCACCAGCACGTGTCAGACAACATCATCCGTGCCCTGACCAACGCCGTTTCTGACAAGGTCCACCTGACCACGGACACGTGGACGAGTGCTGCCGGGCAGGGCCACTATATATCGCTGACGGCACATTGGGTTAACTTGGTGGAGGCTGGGAGCGAGTCTGACCCTGCGGCTGGTCATATACTGCCGACGCCGAGGATTGCGGGGCCTACCTCGGTCCAGGTGTTTCAGGCCTACTATGCCTCCTCCTCCTCCCACCCCTCCTCCACCTCCTCCTCCGAACTACCATCCGTGGGCACGGCGCCATCAGTCGGTAGCTCTAGGCACAGCAGTAGTGCCGTCGCTAAGCGACAGCAGGCGGTGCTCAAACTGCTGAGCCTAGGCGATAAAAGGCACACCGCCCAAGAGCTATTACAGGGCATCACGGCGCAGACTGATCTGTGGCTGGCACCGCTGAACCTGAAGCCAGGCATGGTTGTGTGTGACAACGGCCGTAACCTGGTGGCGGCTCTGCAACTCGGCAGACTGACACATGTGCCATGCCTGGCCCATGTGTTAAATCTGATAGTTCAGCGTTTCCTCAAGACATACCCCAATCTGTCTGATTTGCTCACGAAGGTGCGCCGCATCTGTGCGCATTTCAGGAAGTCCAGCACAGATGCTGCCACTCTCAGGGCAGCGCAGCGCCGCCTCCAACTGCCCGCTCACCGACTGTTGTGCGACGTGCCCACGAGGTGGAATTCAACACTGACCATGTTATCCAGAGTTTACCAGCAGCGCCGAGCGATTGTAGACTGCCAGATGTCAACTTCCACCAGAACTGGTAGTCAGGTCAGTCAGCTTCCTTAAGTCTACAATGAGGAGTGGACGTGGATGTCTGATATCTGTCAGGTGCTGAGTAACTTTGAGGAGTCAACACAGATGGTCAGTGGCGATGCCGCCATCATCAGCCTCACCATCCCGCTGCTTGGCCTGTTGAAAAACTCTCTGATCAGCATGAAGTCGGAAGCTTTGCGCTCGTCACAAGAGACGGGGGAAGAAGATTCCCTTGTTGATAGCCAAAGCACCCTCAGGTCTGTTTCTCAGCGCATATCGGAGGAGGTGGAGGTGGAGGAGGATGAGGAGGAAGAGGAGGAGAATGTTGGCGAGACACAAGAGGGGACCATTGTTGAGTCCTTCACTGTTCAGCGTGTATGGGCAGAAGAAGAGGAGTTGGAGGAGTTGGAGGAGGAGGAAATGGACAGTCAGGCCAGTGAGGGGAGTGAATTCTTACGCGTTGGTACTCTGGCGCATATGGCAGATTTCATGCTAGGCTGCCTATCCCGTGACCCTCGCGTTCAAAGAATTTATTCCAGCACCGATTACTGGGTGTTCACTCTCCTGGACCCACGGTACAAGCAAAATCTTTCCACTCTCATCCCTGCAGAGGAAAGGAGTGTGAGAATGCATGAATACCAGCAGGCCCTGGTGCACAAGCTGAAACAGTATTTCCCTTCTGACAGCGCTAGCGGCAGAGTGCGTAGTTCAGCGGGACAAGTAGCGAGGGAGAGTAGGCGAGCAGGCAGCTTGTCCAGCACTGGCAAGGGTACGCTTTACAAGGCTTTTGCCAGCTTTATGTCACCCCAGCAAGACACTGTCACCTGTCCCCAGTCTCAGCAGAGGGCTGATCTTTACAGAAAGATGGTGAGGGAGTACGTAGCTGACCATACCATCGTCCTAAATGATCACACAGCTCCCTACAACTACTGGGTTTCAAAGCTGGACATGTGGCACGAACTGGCGCTGTACGCCTTGGAGGTTCTTGCCTGCCCTGCCGCTAGCGTCTTGTCCGAGCGGGTTTTCAGTGCAGCTGGTGGCATCATCACCGATAAGCGTACACGCCTGTCGACTGACAGCGCTGACAGGCTGACGCTTATTAAGATGAATAAAGCCTGGATTTCTCATAATTTCCAATCTCCACCAGGTGAAGGAAGCTCAACCTGAATAATTGATCCACTCCTCCTCCTCCTCATTTTCCTCCTTCTCCTCCTCTTTGTACAGTAAAGCAGAGGAAACTTTATGCATTTAATTTTTCTGGAGGGTCACCTACCCGGTCCTCTGTTTTAAACAATTTTTGGGAGTGCCACATACAGGCACTCAATCTATTCAATTTTTCTGGAGGGCCACCTACCCGGTCCTCTGTTTTAAACAATTTTTGGGAGTGCCACATACAGGCACTCAATCTATTCAATTTTTCTGGAGGGCCACCTACCTGCTCCTCTGGTTTGAAAATTTTTTTGGACTGCCACATACAGGCACTCAATCTATTCCATTTTACTGGAGGGCCACCTACCTGCTCCTCTGGTTTGAAAAATTTTTGGGACTGCCACATGCAGGCACTATCCAAATTAAATTGTCTCCATAGCAGCCTCCACACGTTGTCTCCATTGCTACCTCCAAAAGTCGTCCATATAGCTGCCTCCATACATCGTCCCTTTATCAAACGAGGTGTGTCAGGCAGAAATTTGGGTTGTTTTCATGGATTCCACATCAAAGTTGTTAACTTTGTCGCCACCCTGCTGTGTTATCCACAAAATATACTGGCAAACTTTTATCATGTACCGATAATATTTGAGCGCTTCTTGCTCACCTCCTTTGGTTCCTCTCTGCCACCCATTGGTTTGAAGCCTGAGTCCATTTAGGGTATGTCGCCATGCCACTCTCTAGCCTGCTGCCGCTGCCTCTGCATGCCGTCCCCTATAGTGTCAGGGTCAATTATTGCATGTTTTAGATGCTATCTAGCTTCATTCTGTCACTCTGTCATGGCCATGCTGTTGTCCATAATTTTGGCATAATGGTGCGATTATGCAGCCTCAGAGGCATCCATGCATGCTGCCCCTGCTGTTTCCTGTCCATTTCTGTGGTGTTTCCATCCTTTTCTGAGGTTCCCAGGTGTTTGGCCAAGCTTCCCTGTGCAGAGCCTTGGTCCCCTTGAAAAATGCTCGAGTCTCCCATTGACTTCAATGGGGTTCGTTATTCGAGACGAGCACTCGAGCATCGGGAAAAGTTCGTCTCGAATAACGAGTACCCGAGCATTTTAGTGCTCGCTCATCTCTAGTTGTCTCAAACAAAAGTATGTGCGCGTGCTTGGTATCAAACCTTTGTGCTGATCCGATCCCACAAACCAAGCACAGTGCACTGAACTTGAGTCCTTGCATCATACAGAATAATGATGCAATGATTCCCTGTCTGCTGGTTGAACATTAGCACAGACACTGTAACAACTGTAGTGCGGACACGGCTGATTGACTGGCAGACTTGGACTCCAGCATCAACTTTAAGTATGATTCAACGGCTGACATCCGGCACAATGTGCTTGGTTTATTGTAAACACACCAGCTCACCTCTCCACAATGGCATTTTATTGGTAATGTTATTGGTATGTTATTGCTGTCTGGCTGGACCTTGAGTATATTTTCAGTGCAATGAGTCTGGTCCAATTTTGACTGAACACATTTATGTCAGGGTGGCCTCAGGTCCATGCAGCAAAACAAACTGTGATCAGCTTAAAGAGTTTTATTACTAACGACTAGTATACTCTATTATCTACAGGGTAGCGTATAAGTGCCTGATCTCTGTGGTCTGAACACTTGGAGCCCAGCATCCACCAGAATGTTGGAAAATGAATGTACTCCAATGGCCAGTGATCCATTCACTTCTACGCGGTGGTGGGAGATGGCAGTCATAGAAGTCTTGTAGCAGAGAAAAATGTTTCCGTTGAGCCTGTGCACTAGCGATACTTTTACTTGGAGTTCTTGTGGCCTCTTATAATTTTGTGGGCAGGGTCAGCGCCAGGTTTCAGAAGGCCTCTGGGCGATAGAGCCTCAGTGGGCCCTTTGCTGTGAACTCACTTGGTGGCATTAAAGATTCTGAAACCAAAACAGTCTCCTCTTCCCTAAAATATTCCCTAGTTTATCATCCCAAACAGCCCCCTCATGGTTATATTATATACAGCCACCTCATGGGTATTTTATATAAAGCCCACCTCACCCCCAATAATTACTTAAGTAAAACTTATGTGACCCCCCCCCCTCCCCAGTAGCCCTGGGGCCCGCCACTCACCCAGGTATGCCCAGTTCTAGCACCGGCCCTGATTGTGGGGGTTCCAGTGGTCAGACCCAACAATCAGAACCTTATTCCCTGCAGGGAGTACCGTAAAAAGACAACAATTTACCTGTAAGCAGGAAGATTATAAAAAAAATTTTCACATCAGTGTCCTCAGTTTTCCCATGTCTCTTGTAGCCAGCTACTATCACATTGAATCTTACCTTAAAGTGCAGGGATAATTGGTCATGGCCTAGTGTAAACCATTTGCCCTGAAGCCAGAATGCTGGCCATCTGTCACATCACACTTGAGTGGCTACTGCATGATGTTTTCTGCTGGATGCACAAAAATGATAATTAACTTGGTTTGTTTATTCAGCTGTTTGGAAAGATTTGTTGTAGCCGCTTATTGATCTGCACGTCTTAAAGAGCATTTGTGAGTAAAAAGTATTTATATAAGGATATAATCAACACCCTTGTGTAAATTCAGCATGATGTGGGAAGGGTTTATTGAAAAAAAGACCCTTTTTTACTGATCCAGGAGCAATATTTAATTTGGACAACTGCCATCTCAAAGTCTGCAGAGTCCAAAAGCTGTAAGTATCTAACATATCAAAATGTAAGGTTCAATAGAGAGTTTGAAGAAGACCACCAATTGGGGCTCATTTACTTAGTGTCGCTCACACACTTTTGCCGGACTGTTCAGCCTTTTCGGGGATAAAACAACTTGCAAAGGTATTTAAGAAAAGTGTGCGCTGGGATTGTGGCGCCACAATGTGCGACACAAATTGGTGGGGATGCCGTTGGACAGTCTGACTCATTCGGACTGAGCGTGGGATTTCTTCAAGAATCTTGGTGCACTGTTTTCATGCTGCAGAGTTGTGGTGCACATCTCACAGAATTTTGGCACATGGTCCGGCTAAGCACATTTTTTCTGTCTTGTCGGACAGGCGCGACACAAAACTAGAGCAAACACTTTAGAAATACATGTGCAGATTGCATGTTCTTTCTAGTGCAAAGACTGACAGAAAACTGTCAGTTGTTGTGAAGAAGAGGATCAGCTTCTAATGGGATCCTGTCAATATATTTGGAGCTCCTTGACTTCCCTCATCCCTTTATGCAGCTTGGATTTGGGGTGCCAACATTTACTGCTGAAGGTTACTGTGTTATCCAATAGGAAAGACTGAACTTCTCCATGTATGTGGAAGAGCAACACCACTGCCAATGCATGGGCAGGCTGGTAGTTGTGAATAGCGCCCTCCTCAGGTCAGGAGCTGTTAGGGGAGTCATGAACCCTCTAGGAAGTTTCTAGAACGGAATATTGCGTAATTGCAGCTGTAGAGACTGCCTGGCAAGGCAACAGTTAACTGGTGTATGCAATTATCCAATGGCCTGTCTGTTATGAAAGCTGGACTGTGATTGGAGAGGTGCTACCACCTGACCAGAGGGAGTATGAAAACCCCTGCTATGTGAGAGCACATGTTTAGTTTAGTCAGTCTGCTCAGGTCACAGTGAGCAGCATACCACAACTATCAATCCCAGGAACTACTAGTGCCTCAGGCCTACTGCCTGGCACACAGGACAAGCCTGGAGACTGAAGCCCGGAACTGCAGCTTCCACCACTTAGACTCAGTTCCATCTGAGTAAAGCAAGTTTTGGCATTACCAACTGCATAGATTTCTTCTTGTCCTTTCTCCTAAAACCCATACACCAAGAAGACAGGGCAAATAATTAAGATTAGGGTAGACACATCTAAGTAGATATATAAACAAAAGAAGAACAAAGGAAAGCAGATGTGTATAGATGAAAAAGTTCTTTATTAGTCACAAAAAAGAGCAATAATAAAAACATCTAAAAACCCTAAAACAAAGGGTATGTAGTCACAGAAACTCCCCAGATAAAATGAGTATAGTGGTAATTAAGTTAGTGCGTCAATAATAAGGTGTTTAGACAGAGAAATAAATACTAATAGTACAATACAAGTAATAAATGGTGAAGAGACACAGTCTCAAACATGTAGTCAGGTTACATTACCATTAGTGGAGATCAGGGGAGAGTAGAGGACCCCACGCGTATCGCCCGTCTGGCGGGCTTCGTCAGGGGATGGAGGTGTAATATGAAAGGCGCAGGTGCACTGGTATATGAAAGGCGCAGGTGCATGCGCGCAAACGGTGGAACAGACTGAGTCGCATCAGGGCTCCTAGGGGACAATAATCACAAGGGTAGACGTCTAAAACTTAATACAGTACTGTATTAAGTTTTAGACGTCTACCCTTGTGATTATTGTCCCCTAGGAGCCCTGATGCGACTCAGTCTGTTCCACCGTTTGCGCGCATGCACCTGCGCCTTTCATATACCAGTTTTCTTTTTCGCCTTAGTATCCAGCTTTTCTATTTATATATATTTTTTATTCTTTTCGGTTTGCGATCACTATTGTGTTTCATAGGTTTCACTAGTCAGATATCTCATCATTATATAGTTTTTCTCATTAGGATTATCCACGATGTTTCTGGTAGGTGTCCCGTATTCAGCAGATTGCTGTTGTATTACTTTGAGATTCTTCATATTATCTATCTATACTATATATATTTTTTTATATATGTGTAGCTGTTTGTGTTGTCATATTATAATTGTCTTATCACTTGTATTTATATGATTTTTCATGTCACTTTGTTTTATCATGATAATTTCTTTCCTCTTGAGTTCTTGTACTTCTTTGTCTTTTCACAATTATTAGGTATATTTTTTGTGCGCCGTTTTCATCCTAGTTATGATTAATTTTTTACTACTTTGATCATCAATCTTCTTATCGTGTCGTTCTATACGCCGTTGCTTATTGATGTACTCACCTTTAATGTTGCGCCGCTTGTTTGACATTGTCTCGATCCCGTTACTTTGTCATTCACGCTACCATGGTTTCCTCACAGGTTCTCTTGTCTCGTATTGGCTGATACTTGACGGGGCGTGCTGTAGTTGACACGCACACCCCGCCTACTCAATGAACCGCATCAATCGTTATACACAATGACGCACTTCCGGTTGAAACCGGAAGTGACGTCGCGCATTGCTTGCGTACCGGTTCCACGGCTGAGTCGCATTAGGTCTCCGTCTGGGGCTATTTAAGGGCATCCTATTCATTACACCTCCATCCCCTGACGAAGCCCGCCAGACGGGCGATACGCGTGGGGTCCTCTACTCTCCCCTGATCTCCACTAATGGTAATGTAACCTGACTACATGTTTGAGACTGTGTCTCTTCACCATTTATTACTTGTATTGTACTATTAGTATTTATTTCTCTGTCTAAACACCTTATTATTGACGCACTAACTTAATTACCACTATACTCATTTTATCTGGGGAGTTTCTGTGACTACATACCCTTTGTTTTAGGGTTTTTAGATGTTTTTATTATTGCTCTTTTTTGTGACTAATAAAGAACTTTTTCATCTATACACATCTGCTTTCCTTTGTTCTTCTTTTGTTTATATTCTCCTAAAACCCATTACACACCCTTTGGCTCTTTCAACTAACATCAGGCCGAGGACACTTAATCAGAGACTGCCTGAGACTATAACCACCACTATCCCACACATGTGTTCTCCTTATCACTTGCACCATAATGAACACTTGTATCCTTCCATCCTCCCTTTTTATCAAAAGGTTTAGAACTCCCTTGCTTTTGGCTGCTCTCTTTTTGCACCAGAAAATTGTAGGATATAGAAGCCATAAATAAGTTGAGAGTGTCAGAAAACACCAATATTGTGGCACCAACACTTCATAAATTAAGGTGCAAGAGGTGCAGAATGGAAAAAAAAAGTTTCCTGTTTGAAAGGCCATAATAAATGGTCCTTGTTGTGTCCAGTGAGTACATCTCACTTGACTGCGCATGTGCTCAATGCTCATTCACTACAACAGTCTCTATGATAACATTAAAACACCAAAAGACACAAGAGAAAGTTCTGTATATGGACAAAAGAATCAATGAACTCTATGCCTTTCATAGTTCTCCTTTTAAAAGGAAAAAGTGCTGGTGACACAAGTACTAGTAGCAGTTGCCCTTTAATGTTTTTATCCATGGAGTAAAGATCACAAGCCGCCCACATACGGTCCTGCATACTGAGCTCTAAGGTTCAGGATTATCCTCATGTGTAGGTTCTGAAGTGCTAGTAATGGCTCTTCTATTCACACTTCCTTCTTTGATGTTATAATATTTTTACTTTTATCTTTTTTTCTTCATTCTCTTGCAGCATTCACATCCTTGGATGTCTATTCTGCAAAGGCTGGTGATGACTTCAATGTTAATGTGTTGACAGGTTTTCAGAAAGGGTTTTAATGCTTTAAGAGGTGACATTTGAAACCTTGATTCTTATTTACAACAAATGAAACAACAGATAAAAGATATCACATTTGATGAGCTTGAAGGACCCTTCAACCATAAATTTAGACACTGGCATTAATTTGAATAGGTTCTATTGAAAAAAAAAATAAAAACAGGAAAACAAAAGGCACACGATTTTTTAAAGAAAATTATAGAAAGCCAACTACTTACGCCTTTCCTCAAATCTGTCTGGTTACTTATTATTTTAACTCCTTAAAGGAACCAGTCAAGTACTTACAAAACACTAAACTAGCAGCACCCTTAGGTAGGGTATGGTATATATTTTCTGGAATTGTCTCTTTTATGTGAAACCCCAACCATTTCATGCGAAACTGAGCATTTTGCCTGAGATGAGTTAGGCTCAGAGCCTGGAGTGGGAGTATCAGTATAGAGGCCTATGTATGGGGTTCTATAAAAACTAGAATCATTGTTCTGGTATCATATTAAAGAAGAGGATTTTAGCTTTCAAACCACATCTAAATATGATGAGCAGAACCAGAGATATTTTCAGGGAAATTCATTGTTGGGAGTACAAGTTACAGATAAAAATCCCCACCTCTTAATTTAGCTGCCTGTAACGACAAGTCTGATGTGATTTGAAAGATGAGACTCTCATGGCTTTTGCTGCTATAGAATTCAAGATCTAAAATGATGCTCCAACTTTAGCCTCTTAGCCTGACTCATCTTTGCCTAAGATGAGACAGTCTGGAGAGTGTTGTCATTTCAAATGACTTTATACTTTTATTTTACTGAGAACTATGGTTTAAATCAGGCCTGTGGTTCTGAGAGCTACAGAACCAGAGACATGGGGTGTTAAAGGAATAGAGGGAAAACAGAAAACTGCTTTTTGGTGGGTCTACGTCACTTTCACCCCATGTGTATCCGCCCCGGTGGGTGAACAAGGCCTTTGTTATACACCGTACACACAGAGCACCAGCTGTTATAAATGTCCCCCATATTGTGAAATCTTGCATTCCCAACTTTTCCAGCCCATTTCTCTGGTTCTGTAGCTCACAGAACCACCTGATATGAAAATGACTTGTATATAGGTATTTAAAGAGGTGTTCCCATTTTGTCAAATTAATGTTGTTTTTATAATAAACAGTTATACAATTTTCCAACATACTTTCTGTATCAACTCTTTACTGTTTTCTAGATCTCTGCTTGCTCTCCTGCTATAGAAAGATTCTGTGTTTACTTTCAGTGGACAGAAATCTGACCATGGTCACACAGATGCACAGCTCATTATAACCCACAGCTCTGATTCCTCTCTATGATACTAATGAGTCTGTGTGACCATGGTCAAATTTCTGTCCACTGGAAGTAAGCAGAGAAGCTTCCTATAGAAGGACAGAAAGCAGAAATTTAGAAAACAGTGAAGAATTTATAGAGAAAGTGTATTGGAAAATTGTATAACTGTTTATTATGCAAACAATAACATTAATTAGGCGAAATGAGAACACCCTTATAAATTAATGCTCCCCCTTCAGCCTGTTAAAAGATGAAAGTTTTCAGCTGTTTTTTACTTGACCTTGGAGACGACTTCTAAGGGGGTGAACAAGTTAGATTTCACACAAAAAAGGAAATACAGGCGGTCCACTACCTAAGAACATCCAACTTACAGACGACCCCTAGTTACAAACGGACCTCTGGATATTTGTAATTTACTGTACTTTAGCCTTGGGCTACAATAAATAGCTATAACAGTTATCACAGGTGTCTGTAAAGAAGCTTTATTGTTAACCCTAGTTCTTATGACAATCCAATATTTTTAAAATTCAATTGTCACAGAGACCAAAAAAAAAATTTGTGTGGAGCAACAATTATAAAATATACAGTTCTGACTTACATACAAATTCAACTTCAGTTCAAACCTACAGAATTTTTTATGTAACCCGGGGACTGCCTGTACTAGAAAAGATATTTCATACCTTACCTGAGGGTGCTGGTAGCTTTGTGAAGTAAAAGTAGGTGACAGGTTCCATTCAATGACATGCACATTCCCATAAATGCTGTGTTGGAGAGGATTTATAGGCTGAGCTTCCCCCGTACAGAGTGGGTGCGTGCTGTATAATACATCAGACAATTGCCTTTAACTGCCGTGATGGATACTGGCACCAAATGCAGTAGTTAATATTTAAATTTCAATATTGATCTACTTTGTCTGTCCTCAGTATATGGAAATATTTTATAAACATGATTATTAAAGATAATTAAATAAATTTATCTTAAGATAATAAGAATTGATTAAAAAAAACTTTTGATAATTGATCATTTCTACACAAAATTGTGATTTAAAATGAATTCATTGATACGTATTTCGACCTTGTAATATTGATTTTATATTAATACCTTTTTTTGTTAATAGTTTTCTTTGTGTAATCATTTTGTGTTGTTTAAGGTGCAAAGCATTAAATAGCTCTTTTTCCAAAGAGTAAAGAAGGATCCAAGAATCCAGATTGTTCCAGAGGGATTAAAAGTCAGTTGAATTGGGGTAGTTGGATACAAGCACTTCCTATTTGGATTCCTACCCAAGAAGTGGTTTCTACTTCTGATGAGGAAATTTGGTTTGGCAGGTACTGTTATTGAAAAGGAAACCATGATTTTAGAATGTTGCAGCATAGTCCTTTCTAATATTGTATTTTGGACTTTATGGTGTTTAAAGAACTTTTAACAAGATTAGCTCGAGCTTCATTCATCATAAATTGGAATATAATTGGTTAGCATAATACCGAGAATCAACTCGACAATGGTAAAAGGAGCTCCATACAGAAACAGATGAAAATGCTGACATCCCCAGACAACAGCTAAACTCTCTTTTTCAGGCTGAGAGTATTTTCTTTTTGTACTTGTTAACCCTTTACTGGCATATGAAATGATACATGCATCTGAACTGTTGGGTTTGTATTGTACTAGAATAGCTCCCAGTCCCACTGGACTCAAATCCACAGTGCGTAAACCTGGATCAAAATAGCACATTGTTGTAGTTGAACACAGTTCATTTTTAATAGTCTCAAAAGAGGTATGACATTCTGGAGATCACTTGAATTCACAACCATGTTTTGTGAGGTCTCTTAGTGGCGCGCTAATTGTTGAGAAATTTTGAATGTATCTAGCACAGTAGCTGGACATCCCGAGGAAGGAACAAACTTCACTGACATTCCCAGGAACAGAGGATATTTTTATGGCCTTTACCTTTTTACCTGTATTCCCGCAGCATAAAAAATATGACCATAAAACTCTTGAGAAGTTTTGTTAAATTCACATTTCTCTTTGTTAAATGTGAATCCCTGTGCTGATAAGCACTCAAAAACAGCATGTAATGCACAATTGTGTTCAGTCTGGGTTTTTCCAAAGACCAGTATGTCATCACTATAATTTAAAGCATTGGGAATGTGCTGGATTACACCTCGAATGGCATTGTGGAAATATCTGCTGCAGCACAGACTCCAAAGGTTAAGCGCTTGTAGCTTTTTCGGACGAAATTTGTAGAAAATGTTGTCAAATATCTTGACACCGGGCCTAGTTCAAACTCATGTTAAGGTCCAGTTTTGAAAAAATAGCTGCTCCATTAAGTAGATGAATGATGTCATTTATTGTTGGAGAGTTATGTCTTTCTCTCCTTTGGTTTTGGAACCACCACAATTGGAGAAACCCATGGGGTAGGACCAGTGACTATTTCAACAATATCCTGATCCTGTAAGGATTGGAACTCTTCTTCCACCTTTTTTCTTAGGTGTAAATGAAAGCATTTATGAGCTTGTGCAACTGGACAGACACTTTCATCCACATGAAGGTGTACCTGAAAATCTTAAAATTTTCCCAGTCCACTAAATAGGGAAGAGAATTCATTAAGCATAGTTTGAATTTCCTTGTCAGCTGGATCAGTTTATGTGTGAATGATCTGAATTAGACCAAGATTCATAGCTGTATGGTAGCTAAGAAGACGACCTCCAGAGCTGTGTAGGATGCAAAAGCTTGTTTTCTGTATTTTGTCTTTGTAATTGATTTCAGCATCAAATGATCCATATGGGAAGATCTTTGTGTGAACAGTGTTGAGCACTGGTTTTATAGTCATCTGTTCATATGTATTGTTGTCTATGATATTCATAGTTGCTCCAGTATCAATTGTAAATGTAATGTCAGTACTGAAAACAGTGATTATTACACTTGGAGACTGCAGTGGTTTGGGTGCAGAAGTAATGAAGACATAGTCACTGGTTGTGGCGGATGTCTCCTCTTCATCCTGGATGCATAATGGTTCTCTTTACCACATTTGCTGCATGTTTGCCCTAAAGATGGACATTTATTTGTGTGGCAAACATCCAAAGGAAATCCAGCACAGTTAAAAATGCTTGACAACACATAGAGCAACGTACGGACAAGTCAGACCTACGTGTTTCATCTAAATCAACTTAATCATGGACCATGATTAAGTCGATTTAGACGAAACGCATAGGTCTGACTTGTCCGTACGTTGCTCTATGTGTTGTCAAGCGTTTTTAATATGAAGAAATAAAAGCTACTGGATTTTAATGCATTCTCAGTGACTGTGCTAGATTTCCTTTGGATGTTTGCCGTTTCATTGCGTGGAGGGTCCGCACGCTGAACACATCCGTGCATTGGGAGGATTGCATATTTACCGCAAAGGTGAGCTGGCCACACTGTTTGTTTTTGATTTATTTGTGTGAGGAAAGTCTTTTCCACATCGGTAACATTTTCTGTTGTCTACTGCAGCTTTAAATTTTATGTTATGTATCTGGGAGATGTCACCTTTTCCCATTGTAGGGGCCTGATGATCTGTTATTTCTATGGCTCGAGCCACATTGAGAAAATCATGTAGAGAGTAGTCTTGCTGCAGCGCTTTGCGTCTTATTGTACAAGATGTGCAAGAAACAATTACTTGTGTTAAAATTTCATCATCAGCAAAAGCACAGCCCCTTGTCACATAAGCATTCTTCTGGAAGCTGCTTGGCAATCATAAACTTTTATATCTCATATCTGATGTTTTGTTTAGGGTAGAAGTAATCTGTCAGAGCTTTGCAGCAGCTGCTGTAGGTGTCAGTGTCTGCAGCACAGGGCCGGATTATAGGCAGCACATGTCCCCCCCAGGGGGCCCCCACCAGATCGCGTCCCCCGGTCCCTGACTCCTCAGCCGCCACCTCCCTTAGTCGTCCGCCCGACCTCGGCACAGCTGACCCCCTCCCTGCATATCCCCCTGCATGGCCTCGCCGCCCCTTTTGTCCGCTCCCCGGCACAGGTTACCGCCTCACCGTCCTTCAGCTGCATGGCCGAGCCGTCCGCCCGCTGCTCGCCCATCCCGATACATTGCCAGGCATCCCCGCCCGCTCGGAATCCCGCTTGCGCTCCACCCGCCATCCCCCCGCCCTTCCCCGCCGGAACATTCAGCCATCCTCCGCTCCCCACGCCCCCCTCCCCCGCCGGAATATTCAGCCGTCCTCCGCATCCACGCGCACCCACAACCACCCCCCCCCCCCCCACGGAACATTCAGCCGTCCTCCTCATCCCCGCGCACCCACAACCCCCCCCCCCCGCCAGAACATTCAGCCGTCCTCCGCTCAATACCTCCCACCCCCCGAACAAGCAGCCATCCTCCGCATCCCCCCGCCGCGCCCCCCCACGGAACAATCAGCCATCCGCCGCCAATAACGCCCCCCCCCCCCGGAACATGCAGTTGACCATTGCCCACCCCCTCTCCCCACCCCGCCACCAGTGCAAGAATAACAAACGACCCCCCCCCTCCCGTCCCAAGAAGCAAGCGACAGAACCCCCCAAAAAAAGCACCCCCCGAACACCCTCCTGACGGGACAGCCGATCACCCTAAAAGGGTAAGTGTACATTAAATATTTATGTATCTGTGTGTATATATGTTGTATATTGTGTGTATATATGTATATACTGTGTATATGTGTATATATGCATCTACTGTCTATATATTTATATACTGTGTATATATGATTCTACTGTGTATATGTGTATATTTTTATATACTGTGTATATGTGTATATACTGTGTATATATGCATCTATTGTCTATATGTGTATATACTGTGTATATATAGTGTGTATATACTGTGTATATACTGTGTATATATGCATCTATTGTCTATATGTATATACTGTGTATATGTGTATATACTGTGTATATATGCATCTATTGTCTATATGTGTATATACTGTGTATATATAGTGTGTATATACGTGTATATACTGTGTATATATGCATCTATTGTCTATATGTATATACTGTGTATATACTGTGTATATGTGTATATATGCAGCTATATATGTGTATATATGCATCTACTGTCTATATGTGTATATATGTATATAGTGTGTATATACTGTGTATATACTGTGTATATATGCATCTATTGTCTATATGTGTATATACTGTGTATATATATATATATATATATATATATACTGTGTATATACTGTGTATATGTGTATATATTTTGTATATATGCAGCTAGTGTATATATGTGTATATATGCATCTACTGTGTATATGTGTATATACTGTTTATATATGTAAATACTGTGTATAGATGAGTATACTGTATTTATACACGCATATATTTGTATAAGCATATATATGTGCACATTTAAATATATGTATATATATATGATGTATGTTTATATGCTGTGTATATGGTATGTATGTATATGCTCTGCATACCGAATGTGTGTGTGTGTATTTCCCGTATGTGTGTGAAAATGCTGTATATACTGAATGTGTCTGTATTTGCTGTATGTGTGTATATTTTGTATGTATATGCAGCATGTGTATATGGTGTTTTTATACTGCATGTATACTTATATATGGTCAGTGTATACTGTATGTATTATACTATATATATAATGTGTATGCCGTATGTGTGATGTATATATACTGTATGTGTGTATATACTTTATGAGTTTGTGTATACTCTGTGTATTAGTGTATACATGTATATGGGTACATAAATGTGTGTGTATACTTGTATATATATATGGGTGCACGCATACGAGTGTAGAACTTTATGTGTGTATATAAAGGTGTGTATATATCAGTGTATAAATGTGTGTAATTGTATAAATTGTGGGACTGCATGTCTGGTGCAGGCTGAGGTGTATGTTAAATGGGACTGCATATCTGGTAGGGGTGAAGATGTGTTACTGGGGGCGAGGCGGCTGTGTGTAGCTGTGTTACTGGGGATGAGGCGGCTGTGTACAGCTGTGTTACTGGGGGCGAGGCGGCTGTATGTAGCTGTGTTACTAGGGATGAGGCGGCTGTATTTAGCTGTGTTACTGGGGGCGAGGCGGCTGTATGTAGCTGTGTGTAGCTGTGTGTAGCTGTGGCTGTGTGTAGCTGTGTTAATGGGGATGAGGCAGCTGTATGTAGCGGTGTTACTGGGGGTGAGGTGGCTGTATTTAGCTGTGTTACTGGGGGCGAGGCGGCTCTATGTGGCTGGGCGCAGCGGCTGTATGTAGCTGTGTTACTGTGGCGAGGCAGATGTATGTAGCTGTGTTACTAGGGGTGAGGGGCTGTATGTAGCTGTGTTACTGGGAATGAGGCGGCTGTGTGTAGCTGTGTTACTGGGAGCGAGGCGGCTGTATGTAGCTGTGTTACTGGGGGTGAGGCGGCTGTATGTAGCTGTGTTACTGGGGGTGAGGCAGCTGTATGTAGCTGTGTTACTAGGGGTGAGGCGGCTGAATGTAGCGGTGTTACTGGGGACGAGGCGGCTGTATGTAGCTGTGTTACTGGAAGCGAGGCGGTTGTGTGTAGCTGTGTTACTGGGGGTGAGGCGGCTGTATGTAGCTGTGTTACTGAGGGCGAGGCAGCTGTATGTAGCTGTGTTACTAGGGGGGAGGCGGCTGTATATAGCGGTGTTACTGCGGGATAGTGGATAGTGAGCAGGAGGACGTGTATGCACGCTGCACTCCGATGGGGCTTCCACCAGATTTGGCGCCCACCAACCTTAATCCGGTCCTGCTGCAGCAGGTAGTATGCAGTATATGATGTACACTTCTGAGCCTGCATGGTGCAGTAGTAAAGCTCTTTTCCTTTTATCAATGTTGATGTCTATGGCTTCCAGAATGTTCTCAAATCTACTTATCCATTTTCTCTAGTTGTGAGCTAGGTTGTTGGTATCAGTAGTATCAAATTTGGGGAACACATGTAGCTGATGGAGTTGACCACCTTAAAAGGAACCAATCACCAGCTTTTGCACATCAGAATTATGGTAATGTGTGCATATAGGCATAGAGGAGAATTGAATCTTTATGTGCTACTTACATTGCTAACTATTTCTGTACCTGTTTATACAGTTCTATAGCACGTCATCCTGATCTTTACCTTCTTCATTTTCAAATGACACCACAGCCATAGTTCTAGTTGATATATAGCCCAAGATAGCGGTGACTTTAAGAAGCCCCAACCCAGCCTCTTAGCATACATTACTACTGCCCATTTCAACACATTTGCATATGACTTTGGAGGCCATTTTTATAGGTAAACACGAGAGTTTTAACATAAACGAAGGATTGCTGCAAATGTAATTTATACCAAACATGAGGGGGCTGTCATTCAACTCTGAGGGTTGTAGCAGATTAAAAAGCAAACAAAACTTATCAATCCCTCATACAATATTGCGCCCCAAATAATGAAAGGTGCTTTAATCCCTTAACAACTTGGTCCATTTTTCACTCCCCACCTAAAAAAATTACTTTTTTATTTTTCCATATGCAAAGCTGTGTATGGGCTAGTTTTCTGTGTAACAAATTGTACAGTATTTAACATTCCATGCCGTGTACTAGGAAGTGGGAAAAAAATTCCAAATATGGTGTAATTGGTGTAAAAACGTTTTATACCATTTTCTTGTGAGCTTGGTTTTTACATAGACATGAAACTAGAGTCTTTTTGGGAAGAGTCTGGAAGGAGGAGTCTGTTTGACCTCTGGACCACTGCAGTACACGATGATGGTTCTAGTCGACACCCGGACCAGAGTTTAAGTGGCACCTGGTCTTCACCAGAGCCCGCCGCAAAGTGGGATAATTTTGCTGCGGCGGGGTGCCACCAGGTCATTCCAAGGGTACAACTAGGCCTGCAGTAGCAGCCAGGGAAGCAGGGGATGCAGGACACAGTCCGAGCGTGGGATGACAGCAGGAGTACGGCTTGGAAGGATGAGCTGGCACACGACACAGACAGACAGGAGCGGATTGGCACACGGAGGAGCGTCTGGAACACTGGAGATACAGGAGGGTCTGGGAACGCTGGAGACACAGGACACAAGAGCATCTGGGAACGCTGGAGCACAGGAAAGTGTCTGGAAACGCTAATGGGCTTTCCCTTCCTTAGGAGCAGCTTTAGGAAGCTAGGTCTGGAAACCCTGGAAGATCCTAGGAGGACATCCGGCAAAGCAGGAAGGGAGGTGTCGGATATAAGGGTGAGCCGGATTAGCCAGCACCAATCAGGAGGAGGCTGGCCCTTTAAGGATAGGAGAGCCGGCGTGCGCGCCCTAGTGAGCGGGGACGTGCACGGGTAGCAGGCGTGTGGCTTAGTCGGGAAGCAGGAGCATTGGAGAGGTGAGTCCGGGCCGGGGGTGGAGGTCCTCTGGAGGAGAACAGGAACCGGCAGATGAGGAGACACCATATACATACTGAGGAGGGTCTCGCCCAGGACCCCAGGGTGATGGTGTATCCTAGACCAGGAACTGACACCGAACAGGCAGAGGCTTTGCTGAAGACGTGTGGGACATCCCTTTGCCTTGAGCAGGGCTCTATCAATTTGAATTGCCACCTCTGCGGACTGTGCAGCCGAAGGCAGGAGTGGCTTCTGCAAAGTCGGAGGCAGGAGTGGCTTCTGGAAAGCCAGAGGCTGGAGTGGCTTCTGGAAAGCCGGAGACTGGAGTGGCTTCTGGAAAAGCCAGAGGCTGGAGTGGCTTCTGGAAAAGCCAGAGGCTGGAGTGGCTTCTGGAAAAGCCGGAGGCCAGAGTGGCTTCTGTAAAAAAACTCGGAGGCCGGAGTGGCTTCTGGAAAATCCGGAGGCTGTAGTGGCTTCTGGAAAAGCCGGAGACTGTAGTGGCTTTTGGAAAAGCCAGAGGCTGTAGTGGCTTCTGGAAAAAAAACCCAGAGGCTGGAGTGGCTTCTGGAAAAGCCGAAAGCTGGAGTTACTCCTGGAAAGCCGGAGCCAAGCGTGGCAGACATGGAAGCTGACCTTGAAGTTGCTGGGGTTTTATCAGACTTTGAAGCACGGAGGCAACTCTGCCTAGTTGTTCTTCCTGTTAAGTGAGCAGGCGGGACTGCTGGGTGACTAATCCAGAAAAAACTGCCAGCAACTGTTGAGAATCCTTGAGTCCCTGATCCTGGCGGAGTCCATGGCCGGATCTTGCTGTAATGGTACACAGACACGGGACTAGAGTCTCTTTGGGAAGAAGGAGTCTGTGGACCCTCTGGATCACCGCAGGAGACGATGATGGTTTTTGCCAACACCCGGTACTGGAGTCTAAGTGACACCTGCTCTTCACCAGAGCCCGCCACAAAGCGGGATAATCTTGCCACCAGGCCATTCCACCACGTGTGTGACTAGGCCCGCGGTGGCAGCCAGAGAAGCAGGGGGTGTAGGACACAGTCCGAGCCTGGGGTGACAGTAGGAATGCGGCTTGGAAGGATGAGCTGGCACACAACGCAGGCAGACAGGAACAGACTGGCCCACGGAGGAGAGCTGGTGGCTTGGAGACATCTGGGACTGCTGAGAACACAGAACCCACCAGGAGCGTCTGGAACACTGGAGACACAGGACACAGGAGCGTCTGGGAACGCTCGAGACACAGGAGCATCTGGAAACATTGGAGGGCAGGAAAGCGTCTGGAAATGCTAATGGGGTTTCTCTTCCTTAGAAGCAGCTTTAGGAAGCTAGGTCTGGAAACCCTGGAAGATCCTAGGAGAAAATCCGGCAAGGCAGAAAGGGAGGTGGATTAGCCAGCCCCAAACAGGAGGATGCTGGCCCTATAAGGTAAGCCTTATTCTTTGGCTCTGTATGATCAAGGGCTACCAAATTTATATTGTTTTTATTGTGTTTGATTACAGTTAAAGAAATTAAAAAGACAGGAATATATTATTATATTTACATAAAACTGTAATTTTGGGAATTGGAAATGCCTAACATGTTTCTGATTTTTATATCAGTTCTAGGGAAAGTGGGCTGATTAGACATTTTAAGTTTTGAAATTTTTTTTCCTTTTGTTCAGACCGCCTGGGGTACTTTAACTTGGTTCTCTAATCCCACCATATACTTCCATACTACAGTATAGTTATGTCTGTGGCTCTTGCACATGATCTGTTCCAATGTGCCACTGCGCCACCAGTGGCTTTGTCAAGGTGTGAAAAAATAAATGAATAAAATGGGTTCTTTCTTCTGTCTCCTTAAGAAGTGCCACATTCTATTGTATGCATATCCAGTGATTTCTGCAAGAGCAGCAGAAAAGTAGAATTGGAGAAAATGTTATATATATATATATATATATATATATATATATATATATATATATAATGCTATATTCACAAACCGCAAAGGCTCAGGGCAGCGCCAACATACGGCACCATGACACATGACATAAAAAAAGTAGCAGCTGAATGTGAGAATTTCCTGCTGGCGCTGCATCTGTGCTACTTTTTTCATCATTCATATACTCAACACAGAGGAATTAATGAGACATCTGATCTGACTCCAGGTTCACGTAAGATTTGTGCTGTATTATTGTACATGAAAAGAAGTGTAAAACATTTCAGGGGTATGTAGCATTGAAGACGTCCCGCTCCCCGCAGATGTACCTGCCTTGCTGCCTTTTGATTCTTCTTTAGAAAGATATTCTTGCTGACACAATGCAAATCCATTAAATCATAGCTTCCTCTGTAAGATTGGGAAGACAAGGCCAATAAGGCAGCTGTTCTGGGTACCTATGGTAGTTGGGGCACAAGAAAAAAGATTTTTTAAATAAATAATATAAAATGGGTACAGCAGTGGTGAAACACATGTAACTTATCCAATTGACCTGTAGGATTGTAGTTATTACAGCAGAGGGGCCCTCTCATCCCTCTTTAGATTGTTGAAGCTTTATATTATAGATCAGTCATTTAACTGGCTGATGAAACTTTATATACCTACAAGAGTTTGACCTGGTGATAACAACTGATAGATAATCAGGGTTGACATTGTGCCAGTCTAAAGAGGGATGAGAGGACCCCTCTACTGTAATAACTACAATCTTACAGGCCTACACACATGTAAGAGTTTGACCTGGTGATAACAACTGATAGATAATCAGGGCATCATATGGCATCCACCACCACTGCAGCACAGCACAGCCAGGGACCAATACCTGGTTGACCCCCAGCACCCATACTGGCAAGCATAGCCCTAATGGCTCCAGGTCCTGTTCCCTGACGGTGCTGCAGCAGTGGTGGAAGCCATGTGATGCCGCACACAACAGTGTAGGGACCCGTTGCAATGAGGTCACCATGAAGTGGTTAGTGGGCTTATACAATTCGATCAAAATATAACTAAGAATCTCGAGTTAATGTAGCCTTGCGGGAGTAGATCATTGTGTGATGTGTGGATGTGCGGTTCAGTTCTTTTTCTCTCCCCATGTTGGTTTAGTACATTCTATCCCTTTATTTAATTTGTTTTTTCCTGGTACCAGCACCCCGTCCCATTTGACCCAGGTGTTTTTAAATTAGCAGGAGACTGCATATAGGGGCCGCCTACTTCCTCTCAGCCAGGTCTGAGACCAAATGGAACAGTGAGTATTCAACACCTGTTCACACATGGTGAGCCTTTTTTTCCTGTTCTCATGGTGCGGTATTGCATGGCATCCCCCGCTTCTGTGGTGCGGTGCTGGTGGGGACCGAGGGCCCGGAGCCATGGGGGTTATGCCTACCAGTATGGGTGCTGGGGGGCAACCGGGTCCTGGTCCCTGCCGGTGCTGTGCTGCAGCGGCGGTGGATGCCATGTTATTCTGCATACAATAGTGTAGGGACTAGAGATGAGCGAGTATACTCGTCCGAGTTACTCGGACGAGTATCTCGCCGGCTCGAGATCGAGCAGTAAATTAATAAAATAAATTGAATAAAAGTATTTTTATTGTAAAAAAAAAAATATTACACATGTTTGCAGATGTTTTACTTGTAAGAACACATTGAAATAACACTATTCTTCACTTTCCAGGTGTTCGCGCGTGTCTCCCGCTAAGTTAGGAGATGTGCACGAACATCTGGAATGTGAAGAATAGTGTTATTTCATTGTGTTCTGCACTTAAATGCTCCTGTGTTCACTGTTTTTAATGTTTTAATTCTATTCTTCACATTGCAGGTATGCGCGCGTGTCTCCCGATAGGTTCGGAGATACGCGCGCACAGCTGCAAAGTGAAGAATAGTGTTATTTAAATGTGTTCTGCCCTTAAATGTTCGTGTTTTCACTGTTTTTAATGTTTTAATTCTATTCTTCACATTGCAGGTGTGCGCGCGTATCTCCGAACCTATCGGGAGACACGCGCGCACACCTGCAATGTGAAGAATAGAATTAAAACATTAAAAACAGTGAAAACACGAACATTTAAGGGCAGAACACATTTAAATAACACTATTCTTCACTTTGCAGCTGTGCGCGCGTATCTCCGAACCTATCGGGAGACACGCGCGCACACCTGCAATGTGAAGAATAGAATTAAAACATTAAAAACAGTGAAAACACGAACATTTAAGGGCAGAACACATTTGAATAACACTATTCTTCACATTGCAGCTGTGCGCGCGTATCTCCGAACCTATCGGGAGACACGCGCGCACACCTGCAATGTGAAGAATAGAATTAAAACATTAAAAACAGTGAACACAGGAACATTTAAGTGCAGAACACATTGAAAGAACACTATTCTTCACATTCCAGATGTTCGTGCACATCTCCTAACTTAGCGGGAGACATGCGCGAACACCTGCAAAGTGAAGAATAGTGTTATTTCAATGTGTTCTTACAAGTAAAACATCTGCAAACATCTGGAATTTTTTTTTTTGCACTGTTCTTTTACTGTTCAGTTTTATTAAAAAAATGCTCGGGTCTCCCATTGACTTCAATGGGGCTCGTTATTCGAGACGAGCACTCGAGCATCCGGAAAAGTTTGTCTCGAATAACGAGCACCCGAGCATTTTAGTGCTCGCTCATCTCTAGTAGGGACCCATTAGGACGAGGTCACCATGAAGTGGTTAGTGGACTTGTGTGATGTGTGGAAGTGCGTTCTAGATTTTTTTCTCTCCCCATGTTGCTTTACTAAATTCTACACCCAGTTGGCTTCCTAAGGCTGGCTGGAATTGGTTTGGTCAGATCTCCTCTACCACCTTCAAGCTCATTGCACCTTTATTGCTATTGTCACCATTATTTATCTGCTCAGCTATTAAGTATTAATACGCTACTGCCATCTACGGTCTAATTGATGGGCATCATCCAACCATGCCATAACACTAACATGATTTGTGGATGAGTTCTACTCTAGGACAAGGCTACTGTGACACCTGCTGCAAATCTGCCTTTAATCCTGCCACACCTTCCTAGTCATCAGCTGCCCATATACACTGTTGGCCCCTGGTGGGGAAGTTGCAGAAACACTGCAGTCAATTGTAATTTCCTTTGCTTCACTTCTAGGAGCTGCTATTTGGAAAGGGCATTGCAAATTCATGATCAATGATTTCATAACTGGAGTCATTCATCATTGTCTTTAAAGTTATGCCTCAGACCAGTCATTGATTTGTAGTGAATTGTGAGTCAGAATTTAGCTCATTTTAATCTTATACACTATTTCCCAGTGTAACTTCTAACAACATCTTAATAATGATGGTATAGAACCAAGTGATTCTGCATGGCCAGGGGAATGGGAGGTAAATGTGATTAAGTAACAGAGAAACCTCAAAATGAGAGATTATCAAAAAAATTGCAAGCTGAAATACTAGATGGGCACATTTATAAAGGAAAAGTGAAAACTGTGTTGGCTTTTGTATAATTTTTAATGTTGTGTGCCTAGTTTAGTTGAATTTGCACAATATTGGCAGAAGTTTCACTGAGTTGTTCGATTTGGCAAACTCTGTGCAGCACTGCGTAATCTGTGTGTGCTATATAAATAAAGGAATTATTATTATTATTTTATGTTTTGTCTACAAAGTGGAAATGGCTATCCCCCAAACAGTTGATTTGAAGAAGTTAACTAAATTTGTGCAGTGTGACTCTGCACCTTCTCATTATATTTTTACAAAATTCAATGACTTTCTCACTAATGTCTCCCCGGTCATATCAATTAAATAAATGTGCTGTATCGTATGTATGCCTTTCTTTAAAGTATCTGCTTCAGTTGCACAATGGAAAGGGGCATGCGATTATTTGTAATGGCTGATTGAGAGTTGTGGGTTTATTAAACTAGACCCATTATACCCTAGGTCGGATAATTTCCATCTAAATTTCTGAACCCATTGGAGCACATTTACTAAGAATGTATGAAACTTCACTAAAAGTGCTCTGCCCCTGTAATGTGGGTGCAACTGGCCCGACAGAGTTCACCAACTTTTTTGTGCTGCACCTTTAACATAGGCTTTGTATGTTAAATCCAGTGCATGGTCCGACTGAGCGCAGGAACGCCCCCTTATTTGTGTTCAAAGTGTGACACATTTGTGGTGCAGACACTTCTTAAATACCTGTGCAAGCAGTTTACACTATAAAGAACGTCAGATAGAAAACTGGCACAAAGCCCTAAGTAAATGTGCCCCAATATGTACTATGGGTGCACTGTACCATGTGGTCACAATTTCCATTTCCAATTAAAGGGGTTATCCAGGTTTTAAAAATTTCTTATGGCTGGGCTGGGGAGGGATATTTAAACATAATAAACATGTACTTACCTCCTCCGGCACCGCCGATGTCCCGCGCCGCGGTCCCTTCGTTCCGCGCACAAGGAGCTTCCGGTCCGGGATGTGGCCGGCTCCTCCTATCCATCCCTATCTCTCATCGTAGTAAGCGCTGAGAGATGGTGTTGGATAGGAGCTTCCAGCCGGCCGGAAGCTCCGTGTGCGCCCCTGTAATGAAACCGGCGCACAGAGAAGACCGGCCGCGGAGCGGGACATCGGCGGCGCCGGACGAGGTAAGTAGATGTTTGTTATGTTTAACTAGCCCACCTCAGCCCGGGCCTCAGTTATTTTTAAAACCCGGATAACCCCTTTAATACAAATAAAGATTTCTCTGCATTCAGGCCACATATTTTCTTAAGAAAGGCATGGACAAAAGTGAGATGGAAATCATGTGTCATGGAATTTTATTTATGGATTGTTCCTTCAGAACAATGGGAGTTATATCTTTCAAAAGGTATACAATGTAACATTAGTTATTGAATTAGGACTGGTATACAGTAAGAAAACCACTATAACCCCAATGAGGGCCGTCACCCATCTGAATGCATATATGTTCATCTACTGTATACAATTATGTATATGTATTTAACTATGAAAGCTAGATAAATGACTTTCATAGAAATAGAAGAAATGGCTACATGGCTACGATATAATCTAAAACATAAGATTAAATTTAAGGGAAAACCTTTACACTTGAATTACATTCCTTGCATCACTTATCTCCTTTCGATATAAGTAATGATTTATGTATTTGTACTAGTTCTGCCACTATACAGCAGATAACATACCCTGGAGAAACAGCCCAAAAATTCTATTTCTTACCATAATTTATTGAAAGGACAAAAGTTCTGGAAACAAGCTTTATAGTTTTGTAGTTTACATGGGAATGGTTCAGATGTAACAATGTACAATTTCTGCATAATGCAAGTGAGGTCATTGTCACTTCGCTTTCCTTAGACCATGAATAGTGTAAAGGCTGAAATATTATTCTATTATATTTCCCTCCTCCCTTCACACCTGTTCAGCTACCTTTACCAAAGTGTTTTGATTAAATGCAGCTGACACACATTGGAATAGGTGTGATATTTCGCATAATGTGAATGTTTCTGATCTCAAAGGAGAACCATCCACCAGGAAGATCACGTTGAACTATGGTAGTGACATCTCCTTGACCTTAAAGTCACATAGCACATGAAACTAAAGGATAATATGTAGAGATGAGCGAGCACTAAAATGCTCGGGTGCTCGTTATTCGAGACGAACTTTTCCAGATGCTCGAGTGCTCGTCTCGAATAACGAGCCCCATTGAAGTCAATGGGAGACCCGAGCATTTTTCAAAGGGACCAAGGTTCAGGAATAAAATGTGTTATTTAATTGAAAAAGAATGTCTTCTGATAAGTTAGCAGATGTATGCAAACATCTGCAATCTATTCTTCACTGTTCCGCGCGTATATTATCTCCCGACAAGTTAACAGATGTGAAGAACAGTGAAGAATAGAATAAAAACAGTGAACACAGTGAACACAGGATCATTTAAACGAAAAACGCAGTGAAAAACACAGTGAAGAATAGATTACAGATGTTCGGCACATCTGCTTACTTGTCGGGGTGATACGCTGTCCCGGGATCGCTCCTCTTCTTCCACTGAAGTCTCCCCGTGCTGCCCGATGTCTCCCCGTGCTGCCCGATGTCTCCCCCGTGCTGCCCGATGTCTCCCCCGTGCTGCCCGATGTCTCCCCGTGCTGGCCGATGTCTCCCCCGTGCTGGCCGATGTCTCCCCCGTGCTGGCCGATGTCTCCCCCGTGCTGCCCAATGTCTCCCCCGTGCTGCCCGATGTCTCCCCGTGCTGGCCGATGTCTCCCCCGTGCTGCCCGATGTCTCCCCCATGCTGCCTGATGTCTCCCCGTGCTGCCCGATGTCTCCCCCGTGCTGCCCGATGTCTCCCCCGTGCTGCCCGATGTCTCCCCGCTGCCCGATGTCTCCCCGTGCTGCTTGATGTCTCCCTGCTGCTTGATGTCTCCCTGCTGCCGTTCCGCGCGTATCTTCCGACAAGTAAGCAGATGTGCCGAACATCTGTAATCTATTCTTCACTGTGTTCTTCACTGTCTTTTTCACTTAAATGATCCTGTGTTCACTGTTTTTATTCTATTCTTCATTGTTCTTCACTGTGTTTTTTTAATTAAATGCTCGATCTCGAGCAGGGGAAATACTCGTCCGAGCAACGAGCCGTTTCGAGTACCTTAATACTCGAACGAGCATCAAGCTCGGACGAGTATACTCGCTCATCTCTAATAATATGCAATTTAGGGACAACAATAAATAATTTTTTTACAACATAAAAATAGTATGGCGGTTATAAGTTAACAAAATTGATCCATAAAGAAATGGCTTTATATATTAGGACACAGTTTAAAAGGATCTTTCAGGATGAATTTTGGCCCACTCTTTTAAACTTTTACTTTAGGTCATTCGGGTTTGAAGGCATTTGTAAATCTTAAGGTTCTGCCACATCAATTCAATTAGGTTGAGGTCTTGAGTTTGGCTAGGCCATTGTAACACCTAGATTTTTTTTCTTTCTGATCCTTTCAGTCATTCTGTTCTTCTGCTTTTCTGTTGTGCTTGGGATCATTGTCTTTTTACATGGCCCATACAAAGCCCTGATAGTTTTAAAATGCCAGGGCCTGCATAGCGTAAAATTCTGCTATAGCCTGTGTCAGGGAGCTAGCACAGGCTATAACAAATGCACTGTTTCATGGCCCCCTCCATTCCAATTTACTGCCCACTTGGCATGGAGGTGGATTTGAAGGGAAAAAGTGTGGCAATTGCTGATCATACGCAAGGAAATGTGACATGCAAGCCAAAGTTTTCCCCAAATATTGCATAGTATCCAGATCTTCTGGTTGAAAAACAAGGCCAAATTATCCATTACCATGATTTACTATTTTCTGATATACTGGGGCACATTTACTAAGAATGTCGGAAACTTCACTGTAAGTTCTCTGCCTGTGTATTATGCTGGGAGCGACAGATTCATTAAGAACGTGCACAAGAAATCATGAATCTGTCGCTTCCCAGGGAAATTGAAATAAAGGCCTTTTAACTTTTCCATCGAGCTGGAATCCCTCATTTGCCTCATTTCCATACAGTCCCTCGTCCTGGTGGCGGGTGCCCTTTAAAAAAAAACAGCAAGAAATTAGATCAGCACAATATAAAACAGCACCAGAACGAGGTTCTATACAGAAAAGCAACACCAGAAATAGTCCCCACACAGAAATGTTGCACCAGAACCATAGTAAAAACATATATAGAGTATTTCAAAGTGCATATATTTTGCACTAATGAATTTATGCTGTTGTGCTGCCTGTGTCATAGTGAAGGATTCCTGTTGTGGCAATTTTATAATCACTGTCACGGGTGGCCCTGCGATCTACGTCTCAGATCACAGGCACACTCGTGCCCCTTTCCATGGCAGCGTGATCCCCAGCCCTCACTTACCTCTCCACGATCCTGCTTCCTACTTGTTCTGGTGGCGTGCGCGCCGGCTCTCGAATATTTAAAGGACCAGCTTACCACTGATTGGCACTGGCTACTTCCAGGTTTTCCATAAAGGCCGGCTGCTCCCATCACCCCCCGCCGGATCTTTGAGCTTCATGACATTGAAAAAGCTTCCTGAGAGCATTCCCTGTGTTCCTGTTCAGACCTACCGTTGTGACACCTGACCTGACCCTGACCTCTGCCGCCTGCCTTGAACTTCTGGCTGCTTCTGACCACGAGATTGCCTGCCGTTCCTGTACCTCGACCTTGGCTGCCACCGCGGATTAGTCGCACCTGTGGAACGACCTGGTGATACCATGTGGCAGCAAGACCATCCTGCTTTGAGGTGGCTTCTGGTAATGAGTGGGTGCCACTTAGATTCCGGTCCCAGGTGTCGGCTAGTGTCATTGTGCGTGGTGATCCAGAAGGTTCACTGACCCCGAGCCCTGACAGTAAGATCTGGCCATGGACCCTGCCAAGGTGCCACTTCCGAAACTGGCTGATCTCACAACCGTTGTGGTCCAGCAGTCCAAGCAGATTACTTTGGAAGGAGAACAGCTGGAACAAGTCACCGCCATGCTCCAGAAGTTGCTTGTCACCCAGCATCAGCGCCAGGTTGCAGAGACTACTACTGCAACAACTCCTGTGACTTCTCCTGCTACCTCGGCTTGTCTGCCTGCCGCTGAATCAAGTCTCAGACTTTCTATGCCCGATAAGTATGATGGGGACCCTAAGTTGTGCAAGGGCTTTACTACTCAGTGCTCTTTGCACATTGAACTTATGTTATCATAGTTTGTCACTGAATGCTCCAATGTGGCATTCATTGTCAGTCTTCTCTCTGGGAAATTCCTGGCCTGGGCCACCCCTCTATGGGACAGAGGTGATCCAGTCAAGGCTACGCACAAGCATTCCTGGCGGAATTCCGGTCCATGTTTGAAGAACCAGCACAAGCTTCCTCAGATGAAAGTACACTGCTGAACCTGCAACAGGTGGACTTGTCCGTGGGAGAAAATGCTGTCCAGTTCCGTACCATGGAACGATAAAGCCCTGTCCGCAACATTCAAAAAAGGACTCTCTTCGCAAGTTAAGGACGCATTGGCTGCTTGTGGCCTGCTGTCTACCCCGAGTGGTCTCATCACTTAGCGACTCTGATTGATGTGCGGTTTGTGGAGCCTGCTGAGGAGTTATATCACAAGCAGCCCCAAGTCGGCCCACAACGTCTACCTCGCCTGGCTCCTGCTTTCCAAAGGCTGCTCCAGCCTCTGGCCATACTGTTTGCAGAGGAGCCGACGCAGGTGGACAGAGCCAGACTCTCCTCCCAGGAACTCTCCAGGCGATGTCAGTAGAATCTTTGCCTGTACTGTACCAATCCTAAACACTTCATTGGGGATTGTCCAGTCCATCCCCAGCGTCCAGGAAATGCCAGCACTTCTTGGGAGAAGCGTCCCTTGGTGTGAACCAAGCTTCTCCATTCTTGACTATTCCTGTGCTCCTCCATTCAAGCTCTCATTCTCTGATTCAAGGTTATGCTTTCTTGGAGTCAGGTGCTGCGGCGAACTATGGGTATGCTGCCCTTGTCTACCTGCATCACATTCTGGTGGTCCCTCTGGAGAAGCATCTCATTATTTCCTCAGTCAGTAGACAAATCCTGTCCGAGCTTTTCGCAAGTAAAGATTGTCCTTCTATGTGCTGCTAGGCTCCACCTCATCTCTTCTGCTGGGTCTCCTGTGACTGCAACTCCACGCACTGGTCCTTAACTGGAAGACAGGGGAGATCCTTCATTGGGGACTAGAATGTCTGTCCCACTGTATGCTGGCACCTATACCTGTCCTGGCCTCCTCTATGACTCCCAAGCCCCTGGACGGCCTACCTACGTGTTATCCGGACTTTGCCAGAGACTTTGCCACTACACCTTCCGTATGATTGTCCGAGGGATTTCCTTCCAGGTGCCTATCCTCCCAGAGGTCATGTTTATCCTCTTTCAGCTCCAAAGACTGCTGCTTTGTCAGAGTAAATTAAAGAGTACCTGCAGAGAGGCTTCATACACAAATCCTCTTCTCCTGCTGGTGCAGGCTTCTTTTTCATGACCCAGAAGGATGGCTCCCTCCATCCTTGTATAGACTATCATGGGCTTAACAAGTTCACAGTTACGAACCTCTATCCCCTGCCATTGATCACAGAGCTCTTGGACCGTCTGCATGGTTCCAAGGGTTTTTCCAAGTTGGATCTGCGTGGAGCTTATAATCTCATCTGGATCAGCAAGGTTGACAAGTGGAAGACGGTGCTTACCAATCGTGATGGACATTTTGAGTACCTTGTGATGCCATTTGGACTATGTAATGCTCCTGGTGTTTTCAAGGAATTTGTGAATTACATCTTCAGAGATCTACTGTATAAATGTGTTGTGGACTCCCTAGATGACATATTGTTGTTTTCCCCTGACCTCGAGACCCATCAGTCCCACGTACGGCAAGTTCTTGACTGCTTCTGGGCTAATTATCTCTATGCCAAGCTGGAGAAATGTCCGTTTCATCAACGCAGCCTTCCTTTCCTCGGCTATATAATCTCTGACAGAGGTCTCCAGATGGATTCTGCTAAACTGTCTGCAGTTCTACAGTGGCCACGCCCAGAAGGTCTATGAGCCATAAATGGGTTCCAGGGTTTTGCAAACTATTTTTCCACTCTGGTGTCTCCCATCATGGCACTTACCAAGAAGGGTGCTAATTCCCAAGCCTGGCCCTCAGTGGTTGAAGAGGCCTTCTCCAGGTTGAAGTCAGCATTTGCCTCAGCTCCAGTTCTCTGTAAGCCTGACATGGAGAAGCCCTTTCATCTTGAGGTTGACGCATCCTCCGTTGGTGCTGGGGCAGTGCTCACCCAGAAATATCCTAAAGGCCATATTCTGACCTGCTTTTTATTTCTCTAAGACTTTTTCCTCTGCAGAGAGAAATTATTCTATTGGAGATAGAGAACTGTTAGCCATCAAACTTGCTCTGGAGGAATGGCGATATCTACTGGAAGAAGCTCACCATCCGGTTTGTGTGTACACTGATCATAAGAACCTTCTGTATCTCCAGACAGGCCAGTGCCTTAATCCAAGGCAAGCCCGTTGGTCACTTTTCTTTTCAGGCTTTAATCTTTTGATCCATTTCCTTACTGCAGAAAAGAACATCAAGGCCCGATGCTCTTTCCCGTACCTCTGACATAATTGGAGAAGAGCTGGTCCCAAGGCATATTATCTCTCCTGAACAACTGGTTGTTGCCACTCTGGTGGATCTCTGGCAGCTTCTTTGCGGCAAGACATATGTCTGACCTGCACTCCGGGGGACATTCTTTGCATCTGGCTGCGCACCCTTGGATGCAACACTCTGTGGCCCTGATTTCCCACTACTACTGGTTGCCTCACCTGGTCAGAGATGTGTGGGATTTTGTGGGATCCTGCACCTGTTCCTTGGTCTCACGTGGCAATGGACTTTGTCACAGATCTGCCCTCTTCTTCTGGCAATACAGTCATCTGGGTGGTGACTGACCCGTTTTTCAATATATCCTATTTTGTTTGTCTTCCAGGTCTTCCCTCTGCTCCACATCTTGCCAGTTTGTTCTTCCAGTATATTTTCCGGCTGCATGGACTTCCACAACACATCGTGTCTGATCGAGGGGTCCAGTTTGTGTCTAAGTTCTGGTGTTCTTTGTGTAACCAGCTACAAGTAAGACTGGACTTTTCTTCTGCCTATCACCCACAGTCGAATGGTCAAGTAGAAAGAGTGAATCAGGTTTTCAGCTGTTACCTCCGCCACTTTGTCTCAGGCCGTCGAGATGACTGGTCCTGTCTGCACACTCCTGCTTCCTCCTCATCTGGGTGGCGCGCGTGTCCCTGCTCCCTAGGTCGCGCATGCACCGGCTCTCGAAGATTTAAAGGGCCAGTGCACTGCTGATTGGCGCTGATTGGCTTCAGCGCCAGGTTTTCCTTAAGGTCCAGCTGTTCCCACCAACCCCTGCCGAATCTTTGAGCTTCATGCCATTGAAAAAGCTTCCTGAGAGTATTCCCTGTGTTCCTGCTATGACCTCCCTTTGTGACCCCAGCCTGACCCTGACTCTGCACCTCTGCAGCCTGCCTTGAACTTCTGCCTGCTTCTGACCACAAGATTGCCTGCCGTTCCTGTATCTCAACCTTGGCTGCCACCGCGGGCTAGATGCACCTGTGGAACGACCTGCTGGCACCACGCTGCTGCAAGACCATCCTGCTTTGCGGCCGGCTCCGGTGAAGACCGGGTGCCACTTAGATTCCGGTCCCAAGTTTCGGCTAGTGTCATTGTCTGTGGTAGTTCAGGGGGTTCACTAACACCGAACCCTCACAGTCACTAGTGTTCACAGAGCTTGGAGGGTGGAAATTCCCCCCACTTGGTCCTAGTGGTCTGGCAATACCTATAATACTGCAGTGAATAATAATATATCTACCATAACTCTGTCCCTTGTACTCTGTCCCCCCTTTTTACAACAGCCCTTTATGAATCTCTTGACATGCACGTTACCTACATTGTACTGGCCTGCCACTGAGCTGTTCACCCATGCTGTTTGATGCTAGCCCTGACAGCTTCTGATCTTCCAAAATCTTCTATTTGTTTGTAGCAAATCAGTTAAGAAGTCGTCTAATTTGCTTTTTTCCTTGCATTGCATAGAAAGTGAGTGCGTCCTGCCAAGGGTGACCTTGTGCTTCTCTTTTAATTTTCTAATGAATGCAAAAAAGTAATCAGAGGAAGATAGCCAGCGCTTCAATCCTTCTGAGAGCGATTCAAATTCACTTGTCCCTTACCAGAGCCAAAGAAAAGCGCCATTATTAATTTAGGCAATTAAAGTACTTTGAAAGCAATATCCAGAACATTAAAAAAAATCTTTCCATCTCGCTCAGCTGCAATCTACAAAATATCATTTTTGCACCATTTACAGAGGTCGTTTCATTAGATGCTCTTCACAAAGGCCCACAGCACTAAAGTGATGATCGTCACAAAAACTGAGGATTTCTACAACAGAAAATAAATGGTTGAGAACCGAGAGAGCAAAGACAATAGACATAAATGACAGGACATGGAAATCAGGCTTTGTTTCAAAGACTTCTATTACAATGTGAAAGCTACATTGAAGCAGGGGTTGAATGCTGTCAAGGAGCCCCAGTGAAGAGATGAAGGAAGGAGGGAATATGTGACATATTCTATTTATTATAGATATGTATTTGAGATATATGAGATATATAGCTATGCTGTATTATACTTTATATGTTGGATGTCTTGTGTGAGACTACAAAATGGGACTGGTAAAATTACCAAAAGTGCCTAAAAGGACAGATAGTTGCATGTGCAAGTTTATATAAACCTGGATTATTAATTTGCATCTGTAATATGTCTATACCCTTTGTTAATTGACTCATCCCTTGGTAAATTGAAATGGGTTCTACGCACATACTGAGATTGGTCATGGTGGGTGAACTGGGCAGATTCCCCTTATACCTTATAGCAGAGGGGCTTATCATTCCTGGCCCACTTACAAAGAAGCCCCTCAAATTTCTTCTACCATATAGCCTAATCCAACAACACATTGGCCCCTGGTAGCCTAGGAACTCAAACATAACCAGACCAAAATAGTGACCAATCACGCCTGACAAAAGAGACACATCAAAAGTTGAGTATCTACTATTCTACAGAGAGACAATAGTTTGCCCCCCAACGTGAAGGAACTACTGGACCCCAAGAACCAGCACGGAGGATGAAACCCATTACCCGCTGCACTGCTCCATATACTCAGGAGTGACAGATGGAAACTCATAGTTCTAATCCCAGACCCCACAAGTAATCCCCACAGAAGCCACAGTGGCACAATATGTCAGTGTCTAGCATAGACTGAGAGGCATGTCATGTGCCACTTACATGCACAATCCCCCTCTCTGCTGCTTTTAAAATACTTTTTAAATTATGCTAATGAGCCTGAAAGTTTACTGGGGAAGTTCCCAAAACCCCTCCATACTGCAGATTCACAGGTCAGGAGTACGATGAGCTGTACTGCATTGAGATTACATCAGGCAGAGGGAGGGGGGAAGTGCCGAGCAGAGGACCAGGGTGAGACAGTCTAACAGCCTGTGAATCTGCAGCATGGTGGGGCTCTTGGAACTGCCCCAGTAGCCTTTCATGCTCATTAGCATAATTTTACGTTCATTTTAGTAGTAAGAAGGCCATGCATTGCAAATATAAGAACATTACCACAGCCACGGTGCCTGCATCTATGAGTAAATAGCACTGGTGTATCATGTTTAATTTTGATGGTAGTTTCCTTTAACATAGTCTATAAACTCTGCTTTTCTCATTGCTCTTATAGACTTGAATCTAGAGGGACCATGAATCCATAGCAAACTCTGCTTTGGCCTTACTGTTAGAAGGGGTTGGAGCCTTGTTTTCAAGATAGGTGCACGTCCCAGAGGTGGCTTCGGCATCTGTCATGTTTTATGTGTGTGTCATAAATATTACACATGAGAAAACCCCAATCAACCTCACAGTATAGAAGAAGCATGCGTAATATTGACAGGCATATAGAATTAGCACATGAGGAGTGGGGGACGCAGCAAATAGCTGGAAAGCATCTTAGTATACGTCAGTGCAGATGGATGACAGGGCGACCAGAAGTTTCAAATCACAAAATCCAAAATGGCCGATCTTGTTTTTAACTTCCTGAAGAGCATCTTTACGTACAAACTACCCCTCTGAAATGCAAAATACTGTGCAGACCAAGAGAATGTTGTCACTTGATTGGAGAGGCAATTTAAGAAACTCTACAAATAAAAACATCTATCAAATTGTAAAATAGATGACAGCAAATATGATTTAATATATAATACTAGAATAAATTACCATCACCGCCGGAGCACAAACACATCCTGGAAATGCTGATTTACTGAGTATGAGCAGCTCAGGCTATGGCCAAGAACAGATTATCCTTCTAGGTCTGATCCTCAATGCAAAGTGGATATGAAAGGCCTTGGACGGGGCAGCTAGACTCTGGCAGATTCTATGGCTGGTAGGGATGTCTCCTGTGATGTAATCATCGGTTCTGATGAGGCAGCTTCATGCCAGTTTCTCTAATTTATGCAGAAACTGCAAAAGAAAAGTTTTGAAAGAAAAAAAAATAAACCAGAGACAAAAAATGAAAACATCTTTATAGCATCCCAATGAGTGAAGAGTGATTACCGGTATATGCCAATATCAGAATAGGATGGAATTTACAATAAGTCAGGATATTATTGTGTCATTTATATTCTTTTTTTCTAATAATAATACTTTGTGTTGTATCTGGACAAGAGTGGACACAGGACAAGCAGGTGGTGTTTTGGAGTAGAACACTGAAAACTAAGCTTTATCTCAGTGGTCATGTGCATTATTAGTTGTAGCACCCCAATAGGTTCTTTCTGTGGGCATTAAAGGAACCAGGCAAGACATTGTAGTTTTGGCAATAATGATCTTGTACATTAGCCTAAATAATTATCAGTATGTTTGAGGCCAGGAGTTTCTTTAAATCTACCAGCATTTGACCATTCAAAGCTGAAGACAGTGTTGTGAAACCAATGTAGAAATAAACAGCACTCATACCCTCCACAGTTCCAATTGTTTGTTCTAAAAAATGAGTCAGTCAACGAATATATAGTCCATGATCCAGCATTACTGAAGACACTGTATTTTTATTGATCAATGTTACACATATCCAAATGTGATATCCATAAAAAAAATATAAAAAATTGAAAAGTGTTGGTCTTAGGGACGTCATGTTTGGATATATACGCTAGATTGATCAATAAAAAAACAGTGGTCCAGATTTATCAAAACTGAGGCAAACTGCAGTTTGGAATACTGGCACACGGTCTTCAATTATCTCACACACTCTACACTGCTCTGGAAGTGTGCACAATTATGTTGAGTTGCTGTATTAAGTGTAGTGCAAACGCTGACTAAGCACTAACACTCACCTTTAGGTGCACCTTTCTTCTGTCTTGTCAGAGTGCACCCACAACACAAAACTGGAGCAGACACTTTATAAGTACATGCATATGTAGATTGCATGTTCTGTCTAGCGCACCCTAATTACAGATGGACCTATCTACCACCGTGACCTCTGTGGAGCTCTCTGGATGCTTTACTTTAGTCCCAGACTGCAATAATCATCTGTAAGGTGTCTGTAATGAAGCTTTATTAATAATCCTTGCTCCCATGACAGCAAAAAATTGTGAAATTGTCTCCAAATATATGCCCATATTATAAAGTATCCGTATAATAACAATCCACAGCTGGAAATAAAAAATAACAACATAAGCAATACACAGGGTATTCTAAATTGCATGAAGACTGATGATAATGCTGGTGAGAAAATATATATAAATTCATACAAGAACTAAGGCTATGTCAAGTTCAGAGAGCCTAGAAAGATTAATTGCCCACGTACTAGGGCAATATCTCACTCAGATATGCAAAAAAGTCAAAGCCGTAGGGTAAAATGTATGTCGAGCACTCAGATCAAGATAGTTAGCTTTTAACTCTATGAACAGAGTCCAGTCTTCAGATCCCCGGGTGGGGGCACATTTACTGATTCTGACTTGAAGTATATATGAGGATTTTAAGAGTCATGTGACCTGCTATGCAAAAACCTGGGATAAAGCCCGGATTGAGTAAGTAACGAAGCAGAGGTCATAATGGATAAATCACAAGAGCCTCAATAACAACAAAATCCGGCAGGAGTCATAGTAAGAGGCAGGCTATATAGCAGGGCAGCGGCTTAGTGGCACGCTGGCCCTTTAAACTTCACAGTGCCAACGCGCATGCATCCCAGGGGGCAAGGACGCGCGCGACTGACCACAGGCGCCGTCAATGGAGCATAGACGGATGAGTATGCCTACAGCCGCTGTAAAGAGGTACCGTCACACAGAAGTACACAGCAGCAGGAGAAATGGGTCACAGGAGCACCTGTGAAAACCCCCCAGAAGCTCCTCCTTATTTTGTAACCCTTAAAATAACAAACTCAAGATACTTATCTCATCTATACTCATTCCCCTGCAGCTCTCCGAACCCGGCTGCTGCTCTGTGCAGCTCTGAAGCCTAAAGCCTCTATGACCTGTTGACACTGCATTAGCTCTGTCAGCATGGGGAAGATGCCACTACATAGACCCCACTTCTTTCTAATATTTTATTAATAACATCATACAGAGTTTGCATTATAATATAATAATAATTGAGTATAATTTTATTACTTGGAGATGATATGTAGCTCTGTTAAGAAATCTACACAAATAAGGATAGTATAACATTACAGAGGGATTGTCGATGAGATGGAGGCATGGGTGGAGAAATGACTAATGAAGTTTGTAGATAAATGTAAAGTAATCATTTATTGAATGATAAACCTTGAGCAAAACTGCATCACTGGCCATTTCGCTTCGGGATGATCTCAGTTTTGCTGCCAGTGGTTTGGAAGGCACACAAAATTTCCACTGTTATACCAGCTGTACACTACTTTACATAATATCAATGGAAAGATATGAAAAAGTATTACCAAAAATCTGAGGACTGTACCCAATTATATGAGATACTGTATATTGGCTATTGTAACAATTATAATTTCAATTATAATATATCATGTTGATAGGTAATTGACATAACTTTTGAGAAGCTGGTGGGGGGAATTCATCAAGAGCAGGATCATATTGCACCTGTCTTGATCTTCCCCCCACAGGTACATATGGATGCTAAGATGTTCCGGCTTTGGGTGAATACCCCGCCCCATCACACCCACTTCAGGGTGACTAAGGGGGAAAAAACTAGTGAACAGGGCAGCATAAATGCCCCCAGTAATTACCTGTGTGTTGATTGGTTCTTTGGGAATTAAATCATTGAATTAAATCATCATTTTCTTATATAGATGCTATGATCAAGGAGGCTGCTCACTGTCTGACACCTGTACAGTAGCTAGTAGGAGAATATTTTTCTTTAGTATATAAGCTGTTGCTTACATCTTTATGTTACTGTCAATTAATAAAGCAGCTAATAAAAATACAGTCATTACAAGTATCCATTATAGAAACACATCATTAATAGAGATGAGCGAGTATACTCGTCCGAGCTTGATGCTCGTTCGAGTATTAAGGTACTCGAAACGGCTCGTTGCTCGGACGAGTATTTCCCCTGCTCGAGATCGAGCATTTAATTAAACAAACACAGTGAAGAACAATGAAGAATAGAATAAAAACAGTGAACACAGTGAACACAGGATCATTTAAGTGAAGAACACAGTGAAGAATAGATTACAGATGTTCTGCACATCTGCTTACTTGTCGGAAGATACACGCGGAACGGCAGCAGGGAGACATCGCACAGCAGGGAGACATCGCACAGCAGGGAGACATCTGGCGCAGCAGAGACACATCTGGCGCAGCAGAGACACATCTGGCGCAGCAGAGACACATCTGGCGCAGCAGAGACACATCGCGCGCAGCAGGGAGACATCGCGCGCAGCAGGGAGACATCGGGCACCAGGGAGACATCGGGCACCAGGGAGACATCGCGCGCAGCAGGGAGACATCGGGCACCAGGGAGACATCGGGCAGCAGGCAGACATCGGGCACCAGGGAGACATTGGGCAGCAGGGAGACATCGGGGAGACTTCAGTGGAAGAAGAGGAGCGGATCCCGGGACAGCGTATCTCCTCTCCCGACAAGTAAGCAGATGTGCCGAACATCTGTAATCTATTCTTCACTGTGTTTTTCACTTAAATGATCCTATGTTCACTGTTTTTATTCTATTCTTCACTGTTCTTCACATCTGATAACTTGTCGGGAGATAATATACGCGCGGAACAGTGAAGAATAGATCGCAGATGTTTGCATACATCTGATAACTTATCAGAAGACATTCTTTTTCAATTAAATAACACATTTTATTCCTGAACCATGGTCCCTTTGAAAAATGCTCGGGTCTCCCATTGACTATAATGGGGCTCGTTATTCGAGACGAGCACTCGAGCATCTGGAAAAGTTCGTCTCGAATAACGAGCACCCGAGCATTTTAGTGCTCGCTCATCTCTAATCATTAATTATACACAGATTACAAACTTGACTGCTGAATTGGAAGTCCATTTCATTTGACTAAGAACAAGCTGCTTGATGTATGAAATACAATGTTGCATCTTTCAGTTTTCTCATAATCCATAAAAACTGAAAGATCCAATTGTTTTCCATGGAAGATCTATGGATCATTCTGTCGAATTCATAACATGTAGACTTTAGATAAAGGAGAAGTCATTACAATAAACAGTTTTGCCTAAGTATATAATTCTATAAAATATTACATTTCTATCTCGTAATCTGTACCGATCATTCGTCAAGAAGAACTTTCCAAAATTGCTTTTAACATAATCAAAAATATAAATAGCATGTTCAGAGCTAACACAATAGGAGGGCTAAGTCCTTCATATTTAAAGGCTGTGGGTTCATAGACACAAAAAGATTGGCTACTGTCAAATAAGAGGGATTAAATATACATTTAGTGATGACGGGATTATCAAACAGAACCAAGCTGGAAGACAGAGATAGCTTTCAAATTGATAACAAAAATACCCTTAACTTCCCAGATTAAATCCCATATGAAGATATTTCCGAAGCCCCGAAAGAGAATCAAACATGTAGGATTCTATAGCTGCCTATATATCTTCAGTCTATAACACTCAACACATCAAACTGGGCGACTCATGATACAAAGATTAATCACAGCCAGATACAAAGCTGTTTATTGCAAACTATTTTATTATCATCCCAGAATGCACCTCAGGAGACAAAAAGGAGAGTACGGTATGCTTTTGCAGATTTTCCAGTCAGACAGATATTAAGTGGTTGGAACATTAGCATAATACGGAAGGTCACCAGCTTGATGGGACCCTGGAGCAAGAGCTGTGGTGGATGGTGATAACAAGTTACCCAAATAGTAAATGTAACTGAAAATACTTGAATTAATACAATACTAGAGAAGGGGTATAACTTAAAGAAGGTGTATTTCCATCCAAACCTAGAAGTCTTAGTAGGCCCTTTAGTTGCACAAGAAGATTAGCTTTATTATCAATACATTATATTTAGGGGTCTGATACAAATTTTGCATTTGCACCCAGAAACTTCCAGGTACACGTCTTGCCTGGAGTGTTTTTTTCTTAAACTCTGAGCCTTTTGTGACTCCTTAAAGACCAGTGCTATTAATGTCAGGCCTCATGTACATGACTGTGTGCTTTGACTATGAGCTGACTCATGGCCTAAAAGACTTCTATCAGGTACGTTCACAGTGCAGTAAATGCCCCGTGAAGCTAACAGCCTGCAGCCCCAAAAGACAGGGCATGTTCTATTCCTGCTTGAGCACAGTAACTTTTTGTGTAAGGAAATCGCTTCAGAGTTATGCACCAGAATTGATATTTCATGGGGAATTTAAAAATGTAGTACCGGTAGATGTGTCAGACTTAGGGATGAGCGGCGGATTTGGGCAAACATTGAACAGAAGTTCAGTTAGGGTAACCAAACACACAGGTAACACTTACAATTGGTGCTGGCACTAATTGTGGGTGTTAATCTTTTATAAAGAGGCAGTTTGGGCGATCTACGGGCCCATGGCCACACAGACCACCCACCAAATTTTATACAGAGAAGGCCCTTACCCATCAAATCCTCATACATCTGTTCATACTCTCAAAACACATGTACACAAGAGCCATTTCAGGATACTTGAAGGTCCTCCAACAGTCCTGAATCGCCCCCCGGTTTCAAACATCTTGAAGACAGCATTTCTGAACTGTTGTCTTTGGTTACCAAGGCTAAGTTCATTAAACTCAATCATTGAAATCAAATGTCCACATTTTTATATTGATGTAAATATTGATAAACTGTCATGTTGCAAAAATAAATGTCCTTTCTGTTTTCAAGCTAAATATATCTTTCCATGTGCATGTGCTCGTTCATCCTGCTTCTTTATGAGTGCATTTTGTAGTTCTTCTTTTAGAATCCCCATAAATATGCGGAAGCTGCTAATTTTTGTTGACTCTCCCTTCTTCAGAACAAGACCAGGACACAAGAGCCAGCTGTATATTATCTTCATTTCGAGGCAAATAAATGCAGCGTCAGGTATTATTAATCTCCAGGTTTTATGGGCTTGTTAATTGTGGTTATTCATATTCTACTTGGTGTACAGAGCAAGCTCATTAATACTTCATTTGCCTGCCACATCCTATCAAAGTAATAAGCCGCCTTTAAAAAATATGCAAACCCCTTCTGTCTCCATCTTGGCTCTGTCTCAGAGTGTTTAGAACATATGTCCCCTGTTTCTTAAACTACCTACATGAGCACTGATCTCAGGGATTAGCCATTTCACTAAATGGAAAACAGACTGATGGGAACATATTGGCGTTTAAAGAGGATTTGATTTGAGCACGTATTGCAATATGCCCTTCCGCCTCATATAAAACAAGATTATGAGGTAACTCACTACATTCACTGCCCATACATGAGATGAAGAATAGGGGGGCTTCCCAAAAGAGAGGTGCTATACAATCTTTAGCACTGACTGTATTTCTGAAGAATAGCGCTCTAGTCATATGTTTTACATTGTGTTTTTTGTACCTGTATTTATATGGACAGTTACATCCCTGGGCAACTCTCACAAAATACGCCCAGCTGAGGGCACATAGGCTATTATGACCTCTACTGAGAATATATGGGTACATTTACTAAAAACGGTGCAGTCTGTCTTTGCATTTTGTCTGTGTAGTGTGCAGAGTGCGTTGGATTCAGGATTTCTGTCGGCAGTGTGCACCCCTTTTTTTTGTGCACACATGGGTCGTGCAACACATTTCAGCTGGTTTGCAGCTTTCATCTGGGGCTGCAAACTAGCCGAAACATACGTCGGGGTGTTGTCATCCCGCGTAGTAGCGTCCTCCCGGGTAAGCTATTCCTATTGCACCAGTGACATTGAAATTTTTCTTGATAAAACTATTTACAATATTTGTGTACCTCAGCTTGTCCCATTATATCTTTTATGGCTATTGTTGCCAGTATATGTTCAGATTAACGACTTCATAATTTTTGGTCTCCTGCTTGGCATGCAACCCTCTTTTTGTGTCCCACCTAGGACAATATAATTTTTAATCAGTCTGTTATTATCTTGAAATTAACCCCTACGCGCACCACAATGCAATGCTACGTCCTCGCGGGAAGATACTTCCCGCATGGATATAGCGTCCCGCTTCTGGCACCAGCTCACGAACGATCGCGAATGTTAACCCCTTACATGACTGCATGCTCAGACAGTTTACACTGAAATAAGTATTGTGGAGCAGTGTATTGGACTTGAATCAGCGACCAGAGCATCACTGCTTCAACTTCAAGTTTGTATAAGTTAAAAAAGTAACGTTAAAACATTAGAATAAATAAAAAATAAATACATAAATATATAATCCCCTAAAATGTCACTTTCCCATAAAAACACTTAATAAAGTATAAAAAACACAAATACACCCCCCCCCCCCCCCCACACACACACACACACACATTTGTTATTGCCTCGTCTGTAACAATCTGTATATTGTATTTTTCGGACTATAAAGCGCACAAAAAATCCTTATAGTCCAGTGCGCCTTATATATAAACCTTACTTACAGACAACAGCTGCCATGAACTGTGCACATGTCTGCCACCTGCTGGTCATTCATCCTTATAATCAGGTGCGCCTTATAATGTCTGAAAAATACTGTAATAAAACAGAATAGTTACTGAACCTGTAGGAAAAATTATTATTTTTAATTAATACCTTTAAAAAAATGCTCTAAAAAGTGATTTAAAAAATGTTACGCACTCTAAAATAAGACCACTAAAAAGAACAACTCTTCTCACAAAAAATAAGCCCTTAACCAGATTAGTCAGCCGAAAAATAAAAAAGGTTATGCATATGAAAAAATGGTGATGCTAAAATGAACACAATTATCTCCAAATTAGTTTTTATTCAGTACAATTGAATAAAATACACAAACCCCCCACATATTTGGTATCGCTACATCCATGACAATCTGCATAATAAAACAGAATCATTATTGGACCCGCAAAGTGAACCCCGTAAAAAACAACCTAAAAAACGCTCCAAAAAAAGATAATTTTTAATTAATACCCTTTAAAAAATGCTCTAAAAAGTGACAAAAAAGTTACACAATCTAAAATAAGACCACTAAAAAGAACAATGCTTCTCGCAAAAAATAAGCCCTTAAACAGAAGATGTCAGACAAAAAATAATACAGTTATGCATATGAAAAACCGCTGATGCTAAAATTAAAATTTTTGCCAAATTTGCCAAATCAGTAAAATTTGGAAAAAAATAAAAAAAAACTATATAAATAAGGTATTTTCTTAATCGTGGCAAACCATAGAATAAAAATAATATACTATTTCTATGTAATTGTAAATGGCCAACCCCCCCCCCCCCCAAAAAAAAATCTTCTTAAAAATTGATGATTTTCATTTCCTCCACCAACAAAGAGTTAATAAAATCTCACCAATTAGCTATAGATGTCCCAAAATTATGTACCAGAAAAGTTAATCTCATGTGGCAAAAAAATAAGCCCCTAAAGGTCCACATTAAAAAAAGAAAAAAAAATTATAGCCTGTACAATATGAAAATGCAGATCTGCTCCGGATAGCGCCTCCTTCCATTCTATGCCCGGCCGTGTGCCCATACAGCAGGTTACCACCACATATGGGGGATCGGTGTACTCGGGAGAAATTGGGTATCAAACTTTGTGGAGCCTTTTTTCATTTAATTCATATTAAATGTTTAATTTTCCACCCAAAATGAATGTATTGTCAAAAAATATTACAATTTGTAGACCACACCTCAATTTTGTTTCAACCCCTAAAAAACTCCTAAAGGGTTAAACAAACTTCTTAAAAGTGATTTCTCATACGTTGAGGGGTGTAGTTTCCATAATGGGGTAATTTATGAATCTAGCTATTATTTAGGCCTCTCACAGTCAATTAAAAGTAGAGCAGGTCCATCTAAATACGGGTTTTGCTGATTTTCCCAAAAATGTTAAAAGTGGCACCCAAATTCTGAGCCTCATAACATTCTAGTAAAATATGTGGAATCTTAAGAAACCATCCAACATAAAGCAGACATTTGGGAAATGTAAGTTATGAATTTATTTGGGCGCTATGACTATTTGCATCAGAAGTAGAGAATTTAGAACTTTATAAGTAAAGATTTTTTTTCATAGCTAAACACAAAAGATTTCATCCAATTTTTAAAACTAATTTGAAGTACAATGTGTCACGAGAAAACAGTCTCAAAATCCCCTGGATAGGGCAGATTTGAAAAATGGGACTGGACCCAAAGGGGTTAAATAACATATTTATTATTGTTTACAACTTCATTATTTGTTACTTAACCCCTTATCACCGACACTAGTTTTCAGCTCAATGACCAGACTCGATTTTTCAAATCTGACATGTCTCACGATAATTGGTTATAACTTCGGAACGCTTTAACATATCCCGGTGATTTTGAGAATGTTTTCTCGTGACACATTGTACTTCATGTTCGTTATAAAATTTAAGTGATAAGTTTTGCGTTTCGTTCTGAAAAAAAGTGAAAATTTGGCAAAAGTTTGTAAAAATTCTTCATTTTCCAAGTTTGAAATGTTCTGGTTTCCAGACAAGATGTAAAACTACCCCAAAAAGCTTGATAATTAACATTTACAGAATATCTGCTTTATGTTGGGATGATATTTTATGCTTCCGGTCATTTTTCTAGGATGTTATGAGGTGCAGAACTTTAGGTGCGATTTTTCTTATTTTCATGAAAATTGCCAAAACTCACATTTTGAGGGACAACTCAGCTTTCAAGTGACTTTGAGAGGCCTAAATAATAGTAAAACCCCATAAATTACCCCACTATAGAAAGTTCACCCCTCAACATATGTAAAACAACTTCTATTAAGTCTATTAACCCTTTAAGTGTTTCACATGGATTAAAAAATATGGACTTGCGATTTAGAAACTATAGAATTTTTTTTGGAAATACATTCATTTAGGCCAAAACTGACATTTTCAGAATAAATTAAATGATGAAACGCACTGCAACGCTTGATGCCCAATTCCTCCCGAGTGTACTGATACCCCATATGTGGTGGTAAACTGCTGTACGGGCGCACGGCCGAGTATAGAATGAATGGAGGCGCCATTCACAGCAGATTTGTATTGTCACATTGTACGACCTATACATTTTTTTTTTTTTTTTTGGTAATGCGAACATATGAGGGCTCATTATGTACGGGATGAGATACAATGTATAGATAATTTATAGTCTAAAGCTTATTCATGAGATTTTATTAACTATTTCAAGGGGGACACAAAATCATCAATTTTTATTTTGGATTGTTAGCATCCCCCCCCCCCCCCCGCTCACCGTAACGTAAAAATAATATTTTATCTTTATTCTCTGGTTCCCTACGATTGCGGTGTTACCTCATTTATATAATTTTTCTTATTTTTGCTCAATTTTCCTGAGCAAAACCAATATTGGAGAAAATCGCATTGTTTTTACTATTGACAAATTTTCAGGGCCATAACTTCTGTATTTTTCTGTTGTCAGATCGGGTTGAGGGCTTATTTTTTGCGAAAACAGTTGTTCTTTTCAGTCGTATCATATTAGGGAACGTAACTTTTTTTGATCACTTTTTAGAACATTTTTTAATAATATAATATATATTTATAATATAAAAAGATAAAAAAAATTTTTTTAACTTTTTTTACACTTTCTACTTCTTGGCTTGAATAAGCGATCATCCGATCACTTATTCAAGCCTTTACACTGCAATACACTTGTATTGCAGTGTATACTGTAAGTAACTGAGCATGCTGAGCATGCTCAGTTACACACAGCCGGGTCCTGCCAGGAGGCGGAACCCGGCACAGAGAGGAGCCGACAGCCCCGGGTCACTCGTCGGAACCCGGGGCTGAGGCAGGAGGGATCGGATCCCCCGGTAAGCACACCGGGGGGGGTCCGATCCACGGGGGACACACTTGCACGCCGCGGTCATGCTTGACCGCGGCGTGTAAGGGGTTAAACACCCGGGATCTGAGTTTTTCCGATCCCGGGTGTTAGTGCCGGGTCTGGGCTGTGATATCACAGCCCGACACCGGCACCAGCGAGACCCGGTGTCCCGAAAAGTTCTTCTGACGCGCCGCCGTAGAAAGGCGTACGCGTCAGAAGAAGTACCCTTAATGACCGCCATAAAAAGCCGATAGGGCGGTCATTAAGGGGTTAATGTTCTCTGATGGATTCATCACCTTCCCATAGAGGGATGCACAATAGCTCTCATTTATATACTATCCAACAAATGTTCATGGTAGTAAAGTTTAAGGTTATAATTTTTTGGCATCCAGTCATTATTACAGACCCATTTTTTATATTCAGTACCCTATTTTAGTTTGTTCAATTGTATGTTCATATGTTAAATTTGGCACACGGGCCGACTGAGCATCAGAATGCCCATATCAGCGACACAAATCTGGCGCAGGCACTCCTTAAATACCTGTGCAAGCAGTTTCCACCTAAAATAATGTGCAAGGTCTGACACAAAATTGGCGCAAGTCACTTAGTAAATGTGCCCCATAGTGTGTTTTCCCACCAGGAACCTGGATGGAAATAATCAGTCTATTGCATTTTTTCATTTAGTGTTTCCTCCATCTGCCAGTATAAGATATTTAGGGGCACCGTTACTAAAAACACTGCACACTTCAAATAGTTCAGATAGTGCAGTTTGCCTGTGTAATGTGCAGAGGACACCAAATTCATGATTTGTGGCTCCCTCTGTACTGCTCCAACAGAGTGCATCAATTGTTTTGCTGCACCTTTAACAAGGAGTGTGCAACACAATTCTGCTTGACTTTGCATGTTAAATGTAGCACATGCATGTTAAATGTGCACTGGGATGCCCAGTTCGGTGACAAAATTTTTGTTGTGTGAGGAATAGTGCAGCAGCGCCAAAAAAAAGGGTCCCATGCGACACATTCTTAACTACATGTGCAAGCAGTTTGTACATGAAAGAAAGTCTGCCAGAAGACTGGCACAAGGTCCTTAGTAAATGTGTCCCTTATGGTACATTCACACACATGTATGGGGGACGTATATACGGCCGACTTATATACGGCCGATATACGTCCCCCATACACTTCTATGGGCTCACGGCCCTGTACAGGAGCGGTACGGTGCAGCACACTGGCGGCACCGTACCGCTCCGTAACCCGGGAAAATATAGGACATGTCCTATCTTTTCTCGTATTACGGCGCCGTGCGCCATAACTTGCTATGGAGGGGGGCGGGGGTGAGCAGCGCTCACCTCCTCCTTCTCTTCCCGTGCTGCCGTGTGCCCGCCGTGCTACAGTGCGGCAGTGTGCACATGGCAGTGTGCTTGCAGCCTTAGTGTGTTTTTGGGGAGCTTTGCTCAACTCCATGAACTTCAGCGCTAAACTGATGATCTTCAGTACCATGGGAATAATAACCTGCCCTGTGTCTGACACAAAACTATAGTGAACCCCAAATATCAAACTACTATGGGGCACATTTGTTTACCCAGTCACAGGAGTTCACAGAATTGTCCGACTATCAAGAATGTGTCGCTTCCCTGCTCAGCTCCGACAGAGTTCACCATCTTTTAAGTGGTGCATGTAAGTGCTAGGGCTTGCAACACAATATGAAAGTTAAATCCCACGCTCAGCCTGAATCAGTTGGACCGTCTGACCGCATGCCCCGTAATTTTTGTCACATGGAAGCCACAATCTAATCACACTCACTTATTAATTACTGTTTTAGCCCCGAAAACAGTGCACAGTTCAACAAAAGTCTGCGTGGGAGCCTTAGTAAATGAGCCCCTATATGTCAAAAGCAGTAGACAAAACATCAGCAGGTGACTATGAAGTCCATCTCCTGTCAATAAAGCCTGCCACTTATGGTTTTATAACTTAGAAGTAGCAATGAGCAGACTCCCTAGAATTCTGGTATGGCCCAGTTGGCCGAACTTGAATTTGGAAAATCTGTTCGGGTCCGGTTTCAGGTATCGAACCTAGACTCCAACTAGTAAAACCTTGGATCGGTGCTGGCTCCTATCAATGGTGTTAACACTTTAAATGATGCTGGCCAAGTTGCCATAAGACCTTCCAGATTAAATAAAACACAACACTTGTTTAGCCCAGAAGCTCAAATCCTGAACTCCTACAGATGGAAATGTTTGGAAAGCTCCCTCCAATTTTGTTACATCTGTTACATATGGAAAAAAGCTTTTTCTATTAAATTTAAGGTCTATCATGGTATCCTAACCCAAGGTACCTAAAGAAAAGTGAATGGATTGAATTCTTTATGCAGCAGAAAAGGTTCATTGTTAGATAGTAGCTTATTTACATAATGATTCATAATCAGATATCTATTGGCGCAAAGTAAAATAGTTTTCATTGTAATTTGGACTCATGAGATGGAGCACATCTCTGCTTGGTCAAGAATGTATGAAGCCAGGCTCTAGTGAGCCCATTCCATGTTAGTAGGAGGGATCGCTACTCTATCACAGATGGATGCTTTCTACTAATTGAGCCACAATAAGAGTTTTGATAGTTGCAGCTTCTTGAGGACTATTTTATAATCTGCAGTTGCATTGGGCATACTCTGGAGCTGAGGGAATTTAGAGGAACCAAAGCCGTTCATTAAACAAATGTCTTAAGTGATTACAGAACATGTATAAACACTGTGTAATCTCTGCATGCCAAATATGATTCTGCACAACAGAGGGCTGCACAGCAGGGTCTGGTGACTCCCAGCAGAGATACCAGCTGAGTATTTGCTCATTAACCCACTTCCACATTGAAGCCTCATTCCATCCCTTCATTAACCATAAAAGACAAGCATGGCTGATGCTATATACCGTACTACTTATTCCTATTTCCGGCTCTATAGATTTCGAATCCAAGTCCCTGAGGTGATATTGATAGAAGCTGCGGCATACCTAATCATGGGGCAGCATAGGAAAGCTTGGGCTGTGGTTCCGCCAGCCATCCTCAAACACCGTCAGGCGTGGTAAATTGCTTTTTCTGTGTGGATCTTGTACATAATAATTTACCATCTTTTGTTCAACAAATTATATTATTAGAGGCATGCTAAATAGATTGCAGCTATGGGGTGTGCAGATGCGGTAGTCGTAGTCAAGTCGTCTTCCCTCTGATGTTGACGTGGGTGGCACTGCTGTAATGGTGGGATGCAAGCAGTCCAGGGTTACATACAAGATAGGTTCGTTAAGTTAAATTTGTATTTAAATTAGATCAGGTATATTATATAATTTTAGCTCCATTTTTAGCAAACATTTTTTTTGGCCCTGTGACAATTTGATTTTCAAAGTATAATACTGTAATGGGAATAAAACTTCATTACAGCTGATCATTGCAGCCTGGGAGTAAACTAAAGCATCCAGTGAGCTTTACCAAAGTTCCCAGTGGGCAGGGAGATCCATCTGTAACTAGGGGTCATCTATAAGTCGTGTATCCTTAACCCAGGGACCGCCTGTATATGGTAAAAACTATTTATCCTTACCAAATATGGATTAACTCCAGGACAAGTAGGAGTATGTCTAATGAGGGTCCACATTGATGGGGTTCCCGAGTGTCACCATTTTAATTCCCTCCCATTCATATGCAAATAGTGGAATAGAATCAAGTACATATTGCTGATAAGGGATGAAAGATGGTAAACATTACTTTGCATGAGTTCTTTTTATCACTCCCAGCAGTAAGATCCTGAAGAACTAAGTAGGATGTCCACCATCCAGTCAACAGGAAATAGCTTGTTATTACTGGAATATCTAACTGTAAGTGGGTCTTTACATGAGAGTCATGGGTGATTGACAATGTAATTTCATAAATGAACACAGTGATGAGTAAGAATTTAAAAAAATTCCCAAAGGATAACGTTTTCAAACGATAACACAACTTTGTGGAAATAGAACCAGTTTAGTGTTTATGATCCTCTTTGAGACTTTGACTGCAAGTGTCCTATGTTCTGAATTTTTACTGGAACAAAAACAAAAGACACAATGTTTGATAAAACAGACATCAATGGTGCCCCTAAGAACCCAATAGCTACAAAGCTTGCCGTTAGGCTTCCCTATCTTGCTTGCAAGACTTTTTTGTCTTAAATTTTAACAGAATCTAAGGAAGGGGCGTAACTAGAAGAGACAGGGCCACATAGCAGACTACTGATTGGGGCCCACTACCCCCTTAAAAAATACATATTTGTATACTCACACAGCATATACACACCATATACACAAATACAGTATAAACATACATACAGTAAATACACATATACATACATCATATAGACATATGTACAGTATATATGTACTATACACATTCACACTCAATACTGCAGATGCTGAGGCCTCCTTACACTGTGGGCCCCATAGCAGCTGCTTCCACAGTAGTTATGCCCCTGATTCCGTGTGACAATGTTTAAGATGTAGTCACAATTAATTATTCCTGAAAATAGAGGGATACATAGATTTTTAGCATACAGTAGTCTGTTATTTTTATCCAATTTTACTTTGAATTTGCAGAATTCATCTAATTTGTAAAACCACCTTTTCAACTCAGTCTTGCTGTTAATAAAGGTATTATCTAGCTTTTATCAAATGTCAGACAACCTCTATTCTTACTTCAAAACACTGAAATAAATCACAGAGCTTCTTCTCATCCTGCTAAGTGTAGAGCAGTACATGAGTCATGACACAAACAGCAAAATTGAGACTAGAGGGTTATGTCACATAGGCCATGTACAGAGGATGTTCTGTGACCGTGCACAGTAACCTCCTGAGCAAGCCTCCTTCCAGTGGAGCACCGAGGGATAGGAATGTAGATAGATACATGCTGAAATCAATCCAGCAGGTTGTGAATAGGTTTAACCAGTTCAGAACCATGCAGGTGTGGTTCCTTAGACCAGTGATTTTCAACCTTTTTTGAGCCGCGGCACACTTTTTATACTTAGAAAATCCTGGGGCACACCACCAACCAAATTAGCGCAAAATGACACTAAACAGTCATATTATACATATAGTTAATAATATAGATTCTAAATTTATTTTACTGGAACCTGGGCCTGTTTCGATAAACACAAAAGGGATATCCTGGCAGGAATGGAGGAAAGACACACACGAAGCTCTTCCTCAACAGTTCTCAGTTTCTCCCTGTTTTTAGTATATGGTGCTGATTATTATGTGGCTCATATACTGCAATATAAAGGGGTACAATGAGAAGTACTATGGCCATGAGGCCAGACTACAAGTGCCAGCTCATATACTCAGCATATGAGCTGGTACTTGTAGTACTACAGCCTCATGACTATAGTATTTCTCATTTTACATTTCTCTGGGAAACAAAACACAGGGGGCACCATAGTTTGGGGAACTTTCCCCGCGGCACACCCGACCATGTGTCGCGGCACACTAGTGTGCCACGGCACACAGGTTGAAAATCACTGCCTTAGACTAATGCATTCACACGTGTCTGGTTCTAAGGCTCCACTCACATGAATGTATGCCCACGGCCAGCGGACATACGGTTCATTGGTGCACGGTGCGCGGCTGTGCACAGCGGGAAAGACAGAACACATTCTATCTTTTCCCCTTGTACAGTGTGGTACGGAGCCACATGATTGTGGCACCGTACCGCCACTGGGAGCCTATTGCCTTGGGCATGAGTGTTACATGAGTAGCAGTACAACCATCCTATGCATTCACATAATACATAAGAATACAATTACTATTAAACTGACACCTACGTAAAAAATACAACTGCATCAATTAAGTGACTAAGTGATTTTTCTCTTATTGAGAAAAATGTATGAGGGGTTGTTTTTTGTGGGAAGAGCTGTAATATTCTGGCAACATACAACTTAGTGACTACCGTGTACTAACCTTTTCTATGGGTAATAAAGAATATTCATTTTACCTTTTTCTATGTATTAAATATATTTTTACCTTCATTATGTGACATACATCACATTGTACTTTTATTCTATACGTCAGTACAATTGTATGATCATTTATATATTGCTTTGATTTACACAGTGGGACACAATTACTTACATTCCCGCTGTAGTTCCCCGAAAGTGCATTGTCTGATGATAATGCACTGTTCCGTTATTCACTAAGATTGTGAGCCCGATATCCTGCATGTATCGCTCCCCCGCTCAGGGCCGACATCTCAGAGTTCACCATCTTTTTAGTGGTGGATGTAAGTGCTAGGGCTTGCAACACAATTTGAAAGTTAAATCCCTCGTTCAGTCCAAATCAGTTGGATCATCCAACAGAACGCCCCCTAAATTGTGTCGCATGGAGGCTAGCGCAGCTGCGCCAAAATCCCAGCGCAGTTAAATGCTTTTGCAAGCCTTGTAATCCCCCAAAAAGGTGCACAGTCTGACCAAAGAGAGCAGCGCTACCCTTTGTAAATGATCCCCAGTATATATATATATATATATATATACATATATATACATAATATATATATGTATATATATATATATATATATATATATATGTGTGTGTAAATCAAAGCAATAGATGGTATAAAGCAATAAATGATCACGCAATCACACTGCCTTAGCATATTATAGCATATTATATAGGCCACTGTTTTTATGTTCCTTCTTATGGATTTTGCTAATTTTTTACATTTTTAGTAATCGCAATTATTTATATTGTCTTCTGATTATTGAAAATGTGTAAGGCAGGTTCCATCACATCTGAAGAAACTACAGAGTCTGACAAGTGCTGATAAGACTCTGGAACACAAACCCGGGGCTGAGGCTGTAACCATGTGTAAAGCGATTTTTGATACTTGGCAAGGTACACACTTAAAATGATATACAGTAGCATGCATCCAGACTCTACAAGAACAATTTTACTGGCTTCAACAGAATTTCAGCTTCAATTTAGGAAAGCACATAATGGAGAGACTGAGATAGATACTAGATAGATAGATAGATAGATAGATAGATAGATAGATAGATAGATAGATAGATAGATAGATAATAAATGATACCTGAATGAGTGTTCGTATTTGTGGATTTCCTATTATACTGTAGCATTTTTCAGTCCCCTTACTATGAATGACTGCTGTATGTATATAGCAGTGAAGGCTGGTGATATTATTGTAACCATTCTGACTACAGGTCCGTTTAACGTGAAGTTGTGTTTATTGCATCTTGGAACGCACCGCTCCTGTCGGCTGTCTGCGCCTTTCAATTACTTTGAGCTCAGTTTGCCTTTGTGTGTTTTCTCGGCTGGAGACACAGACATGTTTTTTTTTCCTCTGATAATGTGAAATATAAGGAACGATATTTAGGTGCACTGAATAATGGAGTACATGTGATCATTAGTTCTGTGGCTGATTGTCCTGCCAGTATGGGACGTGATGTCTCTGCAGTCACTCCATGGATCTCTAATGACCGAGCACCCACCATGAAATCAATGTAGTGTGAGCCTTACATCATGTCTATTTCATGTTTGAAAAAAATGTGTTTTTTGTAATTTAATTCAAGGTGTCTCCCCAGATAAGTCTCCTTGGCTGGGCACAAGCTGAATATCAATTTACCTTGCTGTCAGTCCTGATACATATACAGGCCCATTCTGTCCATTAAGGGTACAATATAGTTAGCTTCTCATTGTTCCTGTCCTGCACAGCTGGCCACCAGGTTTCTGTCACCAGCATATGATAAGTGTCCCCCAATGAGTGTACTATATCATGTACCACTCATACATAAAACTTGGTCTGGAAGTGGCGTAAAGGAAGAAATAATTGCAATAAAGGGAATTGTGATTATTTTAGGGCTTGTGCAAGCTTGTGAAACACTATACATCATCTGATGTGTCCCTATAATAGAATTAATAGATTGTATAACAAATTTAAATAGCCAGCATTCTGTCCCCCAGTATATAGCTAGCCAGCCTGTCCCTAATATATAGCCAGCCAGCCTGCCTCAGTGTATAGCCATCCCCTGCCCCAGTATATAGCCATCCCGCCTTCCCTCAGTATATAGTCAGCCTCCTATCACCCATGATATAGCTAGCCAGTCTGTCCTTAGTATTTAGCCAGCCAGCCTGCCCCCAGTATATAGCCAGCCTGTCCCTGATATATAGTCAGCCAGCCCCTTGCTCCATGGTATATAGCCAGCCAGCCTGCCCCAGTACATACCAAACCAGCCTTCTTCAAGTATGTAGCCAGCCTCCTGCCCCAGTATATAGCCAGCCTCCTGCCCCAGTATATAGCCAGCCAGCCTTCTCCAGTATATAGTCAGCCCCTTGCTCCAGTATATAGCTGTCCAGCCTTCCCCCAGTGTATAGCCCGCTCCAGTAGGTCCAACAAATTTAATACTCACCTTTCTGATACCCCCGCATGTCTTTTTCTTCAGTGGCAGGTCCATGCAACGTTGCTGCTGCCATCATATTGTGTGTGTCGGCAGCCACGCAACACACATTGATGTTGAGAAGGCCTGCCAGTGGTGTCAGAAAGGTGAGTATTGATTTTCTTGTTTTTTTTTACTCAAATATATGGTATATGATATTTCTGTGCTTCACTAAACATATATGTACTGTATAGAAAAGAGACCAGCTGCTGGTGGAGACATAAACCAACAGTACTCTCTTATGGTAGTGTGCAATCACTACTTAAAATCCTGGTAAATGCTATCCTCAACAGATTTTTAGTACCTTGAACTAATGCTGTGGGAAATGTAAAGCACTGGTTGTTCTATAAGTTGCCTTGTTGGGTTTCCAGTGAGACAAGTGGATTTGTTAAAATCCACTTGTCTCACTCAGATCAGCGTTACTACTTGGGGGATTAGACGCACGCTTGGAATCATTAGGTGAACTTTAGCAGCGATTTTTATTGTCCTGGTAGAGGTTTGCACTCTCTCTTTTATCACAACCCAGTGTGTGCTGGCGATTTTTCTAGATTGTCTAACAAACTTCCTAGTTTATTGTTAGATACTGTAGATGCAATTTATAAAAAGTCTATACTTAACAGGGCTAAGTCCATTGTTTCATGTAAACCTCGAGAAGAGTATTTCTTCAATAAAACTCTTGCCCCTGACATATGCAATACTGAAACCACCTGTAAACCAGTGGTGTTCAGCACTACATATAGTGTAGACTTTGACAAAATCACATCCATCATTTGTGATTGTTTGCCCATTCTTAAACAAGATGCTATTACAGCTCAAATTTTACAATTTTGCAAATTTGTGGCCAAACGCCTAATACCTTAGGCCAGTGATGGCAAACCTTTTAGACGCAGAGTGCCCAAACTACATCCAAAACCCACATATTTTTCGCAAAGTGCCGATGCGACAATTTAAACAGTAACTTATTACTTTGTGCTCTGTCACATGTTTAAATTGTACAGGCACCTGAGGAGACCAATACAGTAGAAAGAAGGAGAAAAAGCTTTGGTTATCATTGTGGCTTCCTTCTAGGGTCCTGGGTTGTTTGGGACTGCAAGAGGCCTTGAGTTCTGTCTGGCGAACTCTGCGGTGGGTTGATGGCGCGGGTGCCCATAGAGAGGGCTCTGAGTGCCACCTCTGGCACCCGTGCCATAGGTTCGCCACCACTGCCTTAGGCAATAAATTATCACCTAATGTTTTTTCGACCCGTGATACCCCTATTCACACCTGGTTGCAGCACAAGGGTAACTACCCGTGTGGCAATAACAGGTGTGTTATCTGCAAATACATGCAGTCTGGCACATTTTTTTGTTCTACATCCAATCATTCTGAATATCCCATAAAGAGATACTTTAATTGCAATACTACATACGTAGTCTATCTCATTACTTGCAATATTTGTAAAGTTCAATACATTGGCAATACCACCCGTAAACTAAAAACAAGAATAATGGAACACATTCAAGGGGCCAACATTGATCCTAATTCCCTATCAAAAAAACAAAATCTCTAGTGTGCCAAAACATTTTAGAGACATTCCCTCTGCCTCCTTTCACTCCATGTCCGTGCAAGGCATAGAAAGAGTTAATTGTTCTACCAGAGGCGGAGATAGGAGGAAACTCCTTTTATCCCGTGAAGGGTTTTGGATCATGACTTTACAAACTACTCTTCCACAAGGAATGAATTTAAAAACAGATTTACTATATCTTTATTAATGCTTTATGCTCTCATAATTATATGTATTTCATTTTCTGCATATTTTTTATTTATTTTTACTTGCATTGTGGTATCGCATTTGTTCATTGCGTCTTTTGGCTTTTTTCTGTCTTTTCCTGGCTTTTCCCCCTTTTTTTTTCTCTTTTTCTCCTTATCCCCTCCCTTTTCTCTCCTTCCTTGTTTTTCTTTTTCCACCCACTCCCACGTTATTTCCAGGATCTCTGTATAAACATGTGGTTAATTCATTTTGTATATGGTTACGACTAAGGACGGTAATCCGTCCTATACGCGTCAATTTTTTTCCTACTTGTGTACACTTTGCTCATGTTTTTATACCTTATTACGGAATACATGTCAATGTTTTTATACTCACCTGCTGGAGCAATCCCCTTTTTTCTTTTTTGAACATCTAGAGGACATCTAGATTCTAGCCAACCAGTATAACTCAAGTATCTATGACATTTTAAGGCCCCAATCTCCAACTGTCTTGTGGCATTTTGCTGTTGCCTTAGACCTGCTGTGTGGTCTTGTATCTCTGGCATACAGAGCTAAGAGGTCATACGTTCATGGCTAAAGCCAGTCAGCAGGCTACTGACACGGTCTGCAGGGTAAGGGTCAAGGGTAAGAATTTTGTTTAAGTTTAAGTAACATTTTACATTAACATTTTACAGTGTGTGTTAGCTTAGTAATACTTATATAAGCTTTACAATAATAGATTTTACTGGTATGCCCTATGCTCATAATAGGATTCATAGTCCATATATTTTTAGTCTTGGAAAATCAAAATGGAGCAACCATCCACAAACACACTCAAGTGGAGTCACATGACATATGATCTATACTGTGGTTTGCACAACAAATACCACTAGCACCCAACTGACCCTAATGAACCAGAAACAGATTCAGCTTTTTCAGCATTGCACCCGCATATGGCATGCAATATACAGAGATTGCTCAATTTTAACCAGATTTCATCACATCTTATCAAGCATATCTGGGTGATAATACCTATTAGTTATCTGTACGTCAGGGACTGCCTTGGTAACACTGGGAGTTAGACTTATTTGTGATCTGGGAATGTTACAGACCATTATCTAGGATTTTCTACATTCTAGGCCAAAAATACATCTACTGTGTCTAAGGCCTCCTGAATACCATTTAAAACAATGGCTGGCACAAATCCCCATTTATTTCTATGTGCTCATACACATGTTGAAATTTTAAAGCATATCGTATTCCTGTCTATAATCATCAGTGTGTGAGTTGACCATCAATGTCGATGACACAGTGGCTGCAGACAACGGACCACAGATCCATAGTTTGCAGCCCGAGAGCACACAACGTTCGTGTTTAGGAGGCCTAAGTCACAGTGGTGCCCCGGTCTCTTTTACCAGTGACATCCATCTTCCTACAGTGGTAAATGTGTGTGGCAGACCCCAACGCCTCATGTGTGTGCTTTATACAGGCACAATCTGGTGAAAAACTACAACCAGTGTGAGAAAATAATATACATTTTTATATTGAATTGAATGCATTATGTGAAGTAAAATAATACATAATAAGGCATTGACATAGCAGATTCCAAGCTGAATAAAAATGGTTGAATACAAAAAGTTGAAAATGCGGCATTTGGAAATAACTAGTTTTCCTTTAAACAGACACATTAAGGGTCTGGATACAAGTCCTGTCCAGTAGCTTTGCTGTGAAATTGACTTTACAAATCTCCCTGTTTCTATTTGCGTTCCTCATCTGGATTGCAGGCTTTCAGCAGCAGTTAAAGTCGATAGCAGGCAGAGAGTATTTTTAACAATGTGGATAAACGTTCATATAAATAGGGGGGAAATGAACAGAGACAACCGGTGTTATTTACATAAATCATCCAATCTGTGAAGAATTGGAACTACTGACGGATCCTTTGTTCTGAAGCTTTGATTCAGTGTCGATGCTCTGAGAGGGTGTTAAACCAAGGCACGTCTTGTACTTGTGAATACCAATGAATTGGTTCCCATGGAAACGATACCTAGTCAACGATCTCAGAACTTTTTCCTTAACTCCTTTTTTTTTCAAAGCATTTTGGGAAACACACAAGTTGAATTATAGGAGAGTAGCTCTTGACATTAAAATAACCTAGGCAAGATAAACAAGATTTTTTTTTTCATTTACCATAACCATTGCATTTATACAGGCAAATCACATTAATATGACCACAAGCTAATATCCAAAATAACCTTCTCCTGCAGCCAGAAGTTCTAATGCTGAATATTTTTTCTAGAGACATCTGGATCCATGCATACAATGGTGTGTTAGACAATCGCTGACTGATAAATCCTGATGTGAATGATGTCAATCGGGTGATTCCAAGTTTACTAGATTGAGTTGTGGTTAAGGGATTTATGAGTACAAGGAAGTAGCTGGAAGTCCTGGTTGGTCTTGTGAAGAAAAAGAATTCATTCATCTGCTTACAGTGGACTTTAGCAACATAAAATGTCCACAATTTTTCTACCTTGCCTGCGCTCACCTAAAAATCAAGATTCGTGTACATCTATGCACTGCTCTATTTTGAAGATTATAGGTGGCTCATACCGTGGACTGTCTGTAGGTATACTTTACCATATGATATGCATGGAACCTGAAAGAGATTTTATTACCAACCCTCCTCCCAAAAGGAATGAAACACTCAGAGCAGCCTCATCTATAAAATTCTTCAGTTCACAATACATACATGAACAACGCCCAATGTTTGAAGACAATATTTCAAAGCCTCTCAGACGTGAGCAGAAGGTCTGAAGCTCTTGCTCCCAGCTCTTGTTTTTAGACAGATTCCAAGACGTGGAAGAAGACTGCAGTGAAACGCTCCACAATTATTAATCCTTTTGTAGCTAGAGGACAATTCTGTGTTATAATATAATGTGTTTCTGTCACCCGGGAATAGCCTAGTAATTCTGAAATGGCATTGCTGGACATTTAAATCTATTGCTTCCACACTCAGGAAATCTATTTTGCTTCCTATTTATGGATCATGTGAAAAGATGGAGAAAAAGAACATAAGAGGATTAAAAATGCTGTGCCCAAATCAATACATAGTATTTACTAGCAATTTGTGATACAGTGCCCCTTTATTTTATTGCACAACACCGATGTAAGATTACAAAATTACTAAACCCTGTTTAGAGGGTTTACAGTGAAAAACATAAGGCTGCATACACATGACTATATGAAAATGACTGTATACTACCCGTACCATTACATACGGCAATATTCATTTCAATGGACAATACATCCAACCATTTATATTTCAAAAGTATATAACAGAGTGGAAAGGGCAGAAAATAGACAAATTTACCCCCCGTTTAAATAATTAATAATAACCAAAAATTTGTAAATCAGAAAAAAAAATTACACCGAAAAACAATTTAACTTCAAATCTTTATTTAATTCACCAAATATGATTAAAATGTAGCCATTGGCAAAGAGAGCCAACAAGATTAAAATGGTGTGTGTTATAATCCTTATTCTCAATTAGCCCAAAGTATAAATATAGTACAAAAATGTATTCTAACAGGACATACCTAAGCACTCAGAGTAAAGTTGTCAAATATTAATTACACAAAAATTCATACATAGAAAAACAATGGGATAAGACCTACCACTAAATAGGACGCCACACCAGCCAGCCCCGACATGTGTTTCGCAATATGCTTCCTCTGGGGGGAGTAAATTATGTTTTTCGGTGTCATTTTTTCTGATTTACAAATTTTTGGTTATTATCAACCATTTATATTGTTAACACCATGCCATACTGTATACTCCCGTATTTCAGGCCGGGGGGTAGCCGCCATGGAGAGGAGGAGGGGTGACCCTTTCCTTCTGCATTGCAATGCATTACGTACGCCGTGTAACACAGGGAAAGATAGGACATGTCCTATCTTTTTTACGTGTATGGAGCACTCTCTGCAGCCACTGCTGGTCTATGGGGGACATATGTATGGCCGCAAGCTTGGTTGGGGTCTTGAGGACATATAAATACATGTTAAGTACATGCTGCATACGGATGAAAAACGTCACATATATATGGTCTCATACGGCACTGAAATACGTGACTGGAGAAATCACACATTCGTGTCATGCAGCCTAACTTGTAAGTTTTTTGCTTATAAATGTTGTCTCATCATAATTTTTCTTGCAAAGGCTGAAAGATCCAGCATCAAATTTTGAATAAATGTATTAGGAAAACAGTTTGCCTAGTAACATCCTAGAATTTCCCCTTCTTCTTACAGATATGTTTAGAAACCATCCATGGTATACTCCCAGCCAAGACTATACCGAGGGTATAAAGTGGCCCAGGCCAGAGTATACCCCCAGGCCAGAGTATACCCCCATCAGTAACAATGTTATATGCACAAGAATTACTTAATTTTCCTACATTTTATTGGGGATTCAGCTCCTCAAAAAATGCTTTCTTTCAAAAACCCCCCATTCTTATCTCAACATTGATATTACCATGTATAGACATTTCTTCAATTACATTTTATTAAAAAAAATGTCCTTGTGTGAAATAATTTTGTCAGGCACCAGGGTTAGTGCACCCACTGGACCCCCGACAATGACGTAAGCCAACAACTGGGAGTAGAGTCTAAGTGGCACCCGGTTTTCACCAGAGCCCTGTACCACCGGTACCACCAGGTCGCTTCACAGGCACAACTTTGTCTGCGTTGGTGGCCAAGGCGAAATAAAAAGCTGTATAGCAGAATCATAGTGGGGAACAGGCAGGAGGTCAGGATGGGCCGCACAGGTACATAGTCAATAACGGTATCGGGGGGCGTGGCTTAGCTGCCGAGCTGAATGGACGTCTGAGCTCTGAGCTCCGCTGATCCCAGCACAAAGCGACAATAGAAAGCAGAGGTGCACGCTTCCAAATCACGCCTTTGGGTGCTCACCGATGTCCCAGCCGCCCATGACGAGATACCGGGCAAAAAGAAAGCTGCAAAAGCAGGGTAAACTCGAATTTTACTTTGAAAAGGAGCGCGGCAAAGATGGCGCCGGCACTCCAACGCACGCGGCCTCGCCGCAATCTGGCAGTTCACTCACCACTCCGCCGTTGTCTCAGAGGAGCAATGCCACAAGCAGCAACTCTACTCCGGTACGATCTCTCTCGGGGAGTCCCTCTCAACGCAAGGGCACACAAGGATCCACGGAGAGGAGAGACAATGGAGACCCGCCATCCCCGGAGACCAGGAGCCCGGCAAAGCAGCGCCAGAAAATCCAGCATACAGAGGCAGAGCAAGTAAGTGAGGCCCCTTTGCAACCCCAAAGCCCAACCCAAATATCTGAGGCCTTCTCGGGCTTTCACACATCTGATGAGCCAGCATCGGGGAACCTACTAAGAGAAATGCTCTTAACTCTAGGCGCCACAATGCAACTTAACCTTACAAGTTTATTAACACCCATACGGGTGGAAATTAAAGACATGGATGCCAGGGTCTCCCATGTAGAATATAAGATGAGTGACTTTGCCACCACTTTTAATCAATTAGCCGATGCTCACAATGAGTTAACAGAAGAGTTTGAGGCCCTGAAGGCTAAAATCACTGATTTGGAAGATCGCTCCAGGCGCAATAATTTAAAATTCAGGGGCATACCAGAGGACGTGCAAGCACAAGACCTACCCAAATACATCCAAGGGTTTATGAAAATGCTACTCCCGGAATGCTCAGAGTCAGACCTGGTCATTGACAGAGCACACAGGGTCCCGCGCCCACAACATCTCCCTGATACAACCCCTAGAGACACTCTGGCTCGGATCCATTTCTTTCAAATCAAAGAGAAACTTTTGGTGGCCATCAGGAAAACAGGTACCCTTCCTTCTCCATACCATCAACTTAAAGTGTTTACCGACCTCTCCGCGGCCACACTGCGTCAAAGAAGGGAGCTCCTACCAATAACACTCGCATTGAGGGATCACAAGATTCCATACAGATGGGGATTCCCTGTGAAAATTATCATCCAAAGAGATGGCCTCACTCACATCCTTAATTCAATGGAAGAAGGTCAGCGCCTCCTAAAAGATTGGAATATCGCCCTTCATCATCCGGATAACCCAGGTCTCCGTTCTAACACTTTGCCGCAGGACTGGAAGACAGTCACCTCCAAGCGTGCCACCAAGCACTAATCTATAAGAAGCTGGAACTTGCGGAACATTTGTGTCTCTCCCAGCTCCGGCTATATCCTTTTTCTTCCCCCCCCTTATGCGGTCAGCTATATTAGCTCTCCTGAATGTTACCCCTGAGAAGGGGTTTTAGTTCACTGAATGTGAAAATGTTATTTTTCTTTGTTATTTCTCTGTTTGTTTCATGTTATAAGGCTTCCTTCTTACTGATTTCCACCAATCAACTCGTGGCTGGACGGGGGGATATGAGAGGTGAGGAGAGAGCCACTGAACCGTATTATACGGTAAGCTTCTATAATATTTTCCACAGCGACATAATCGCACAACTATACTACACTTATGGTGATTAAATTTGCCACATTGAACGTGAAGGGACTTAATAATCCTTGTAAAAGAACATTTATGTGGAAAGAGGCAATCTCTTTAAGATGTGATGTATTTTGCGCCCAGGAAACCCATCTTCTTGAAAAGGATGCCCAAAGGATTAAACATCCGCTATTTCCACACATATTTCATAGCCACCATAACAAAAAACAACGCGGAGTACTACTAGCTATTAAGGATTCTGTGGCCTTCTCCCTAATCTCATGCAAAACAGACACAATGGGTAGATATATTGTATTAAGATGTTTGATAAATGATGTTGAGTACACATTGATAGGGGTATATGCACCTAACAAACGCCCTTTAAAATTTTTTCACAAACTATTACGCATAATAGACAAATCACAAGGCGGTCATGTCATATGGTGTGGAGATTTCAATTCGGTACCAGATACGGCAATGGACTCCTCCTCTACTAACAGAGCTACATCCCAGTCCCTCAATAAAACATTATTTGAACATGACCTATATGACAGTTGGAGACTGCTACACGACACAGAAAGAGATTACTCTTTCTTTTCCTGCAAACATAACTCATATTCCCGCATAGACCTGTTTTTAACATCTAGATCACTTATCTACCTACTCAAAGAATGTGAAATAGACATTATCAAATGGTCTGACCATGCCGCTGTCACACTAATAATTGATGAATCCCACAACCATACTGACTGTCGCATTTGGAGATGCAATGACTATATCCTAACGAACCCAACCACAGTAGAGAAATTTACCAATGCACTACAGGAATATTTTTACTTCACAAAGAAGGTAGTAAATGACCCCTTCCTAACGTGGAATGGCCATAAAGTTTTCATCAGAGGTTTATTCATGCAATTAAGCGGTAGATTAAGAAGGGAAAGGGAAAAGAAGATAGACACTATCTCTCAAATAAAGAATTTAGAAGCTACTAACAAATCCCAGCCCACAGCGACCATTTCCGCCCAATTAGTAGAAAAAAGACAAGAGCTAAGGAATTGCCTTTTATATATATATGAAAAAAACCTTCAGAAAACCAAAGCCCTCTACTACTCCCAAAATAACAAAGCAGGGAAACTACTAGCCAGCAAAGTTAAACATATTGAAGCCAGAGCCAGAATACCCTTTCTCTCAAAACCGGGGGACCCCTTAGCCAAAATAAGAGACCCCAAAAAGATAGCTAACCAATTCAAAGACTACTACAACTCCCTTTATAACCTAAACTCCGACACAAACACCCCCCAACCGTCCAAAGAAGATATAAAAAACTTCTTGGCCACGATCCAATTGCCTTCACTAACAGAGGAACAGCTAACCCAACTAAATATGGCGCCTTCACAAGAAGAAATACAAAAAGTAATAAATTCACTTCCCCCTAGGAAAGCCCCAGGGCCAGATGGCTTTACAAACCAATATTTTAAAACCTTTCAGGACACCCTCCTCCCACATCTTGAGGCAGTTTTCTCAGAAGCAGCTAAAGTGGGATCTTTCCCCAAGGACATGTTACAAGCCACCATTGTCACCATCCCTAAACCTGGGAAACCCCCCACATCTCCCCAAAATTTTCGCCCGATCTCTTTGCTTAACATAGATTTAAAGATTTATGCAAAGATCTTTGCTATCCGACTAGCAGCTGTTATCCCCTCATTAATAAACCTCGACCAATCGGGATTTGTACAAGGTAGACAGATAACTGATAATTCCAGAAGACTTATAAACATAATCGACCACCTCAACAGAAGCGGGGAGGAAGCCGTAGTGGTCACATTAGATGCCGAGAAGGCGTTCGACCGAATTAACTGGTCTTTCGCCTTCTCGGTATTAGAAAAAATTGGCTTCTCAGGACTCATTTTACAGGCGATTAAAGCCCTATATTCATGCCCTTCTGCTAGGGTCTTCACTAACAGAACCCTATCTGATGATCTGATATTAACAAATGGAACCAGACAGGGCTGCCCCCTTTCCCCCCTGATTTTTATACTATCTATTGAACCCCTTGCCCAACTTCTACGAACACATGAGGACATTGCAGGGATCAAAATAGGAGATAGGGAACATCTAATTTCCCTCTACGCAGACGATATTGTCCTAACCCTATCCAATCCTTCTACCTCCCTAGACATTGCCTTAGCACAAATCTCAAAATATGGAGAAGTCTCATACTACAAACTCAATGTACAAAAATCCCAAATCATGCCCATCAACATTCCCCCGGCTTCCATACACACACTAAAAAAGAAATTTCAATTAGATTGGCAAACCCACCAAGTAAAATATTTAGGTATCAACATTACTTCTAAAGTCTCCAATTTATATAGAACAAACTTTCCCAACTCCTTGAAGGCGTTAGGGGATGAATTACAAAAATTTTCAAAATCAGACTCCTCATGGGTGGGCCGCATTGCCACATTCCAAATGATGACCCTCCCCAAACTCCTATATCTTTTCCGAATTCTTCCCATCTATGCTCCTCTATCCTTCTTTAGAGAGGCCCAAGCCTCAGTAATGAAATACATTTGGGGCAAAAACAGACCTAGAATTGCAAGATCTATTATGTACTCACCCCGACCCCTAGGAGGCCTGGGAGTCCCCTACTTATACGACTACTATATTGCCACGCAAATTAAACAACTAAGAGAATGGTGGTTGGGGAATTGCACCAAACATTGGACTCATATTGAAAGCCACTTAACCCCAAAGAGGAACCTCCGAGCCCTCTTATTAGAGGCCTTAAATCCAAAACCATCCCCTTCCCCTACCCCCACCATGATCTCAACATCTATAGCCATATGGAAGAAGTTTCATCAAGGCTGCAAAAAGGAACTCATACCCTTAGAGAAAGTTTACCCTCTGGTTGCCCTTGAAAACCTTACCCATAACTTAAACCTAACATCTTGGATAGAGAAGGGCATTGTCTTCGTAGGGGATCTCATGCAGGGAGACTCCTTGCTACCCTTTTCCGAAATTGTCCAAAAATATACCATATCCCACAAAGACCATTTCATATACCTTAGAATCAGACACGCACTACAACAACACAAAATATATAGAGTAGAAGCCAATAGGCGCATTCTCGAGTTATGGTCCTGCCCAGAAACTCCCCTTTCGGAACTCCGAACCATTTATAGAGCATTAGGATCTAAAGATACCTTCAATAAAACAACCCCCTTATTAACCTGGGAAAAGGAGATAGGGATCACTTTTTCTCCACTGGAGTGGAAAAGAACATTCCGACTCATAAACGCAACTTTTAAATGCATGACCTTTTACGAAGCAGCCATGAAAACAATCTTGAGGTGGTATTTAACTCCTGAAAGGCTGAGTGTACGCCTCACTTATGCTGGAGAGAATGTGGAGGTAGAGGATCTCTTTACCATATTTTGTGGCAATGTCCTCTCATAATGGATTACTGGGAAAGAGTCTTCTCCCTACTAAACACCATTATAGATATTCCTATAACCCCTTCCCCAGCCCAAGCCCTTCTCTTCCAAGACCTCGATCAGATCCCTACAAAACTGAGGCCCATTACAGCCTTTTTGTTTATATCAGCTAAACTGGTCCTCACCAGACACTGGAAGTCTGTGACCATTCCTCAGATGGAGGAAATCGTATCACTAATGCACCAAACTTGCACATATGAACATATGTGGGCAAAACAGAGTCATACCCTTAAAACCTTTGAAAGAGATTGGTGCAAATGGTTAGAACTACATCCCAATCGTGCTCGACCACCCTGAGAGGATGCATGAGCACCATCCTCTTTCTTACTGAATCCCTTCACGATACCAGTGATAACTCTCCCTTCCCTCCCCCCTCTCCCCCCCCCCCCATGATCCCGACCAGAGAGTTCAAGATCTTTACAGAGTCAGCATCTGAGGAAGGAATGCCTTTTCTAACTAAGTTTATTCAGTTTTATCTAGTTAGTTAGTTGCTTAGTTTACTTAGTTACCTACGTTGTACTTGGGTAATTACTTGAATCGTAGACCGAGATTATTTCGAATGTATACCCAACATAACAGCTTTGGAAATATTCATTACTTACACTGATATAAAGCATCTCGCGCTGTTTTGATTGTATGTTCTGTCTTTAATGCAATGTCGTCATACTCGAAGCTAAACAGACGATGATAATTAGATGGTCAAATATACCCTTCTAACTGTTATATGTGAAATGCCATTATTACAATGCCTGTCATGTTTTATATCTTTCTCACTTTACCTTGTACGTGTTCAAAATTTTAAAATCTTCAATAAAAATTATTGGAATTAATAACGGTATCGGGGTCACAACAGAAAAGTGCAATACAAGCACGTGGGATCAGACAAAGCTTTCTCTAAGGCTATGAGACACAAAGATCCGGTAGGGGACATCGGAAGTGTCTGGATATTTAACAGAATTGGTAGCCGGCTAACCCCAATTATCGGCAATACTGCTTTGCAGTATATGGTATGAACAATCAGACGCCATAGTGCTTAATACAGTTAAAATTAATCAAGGGGGAGAGGAAGATAGTGTAACATCCTGTGAAGCTCAGGAAGGGGGGACACGGGTAGAACCCCAGAGCACCACTGGCTCATTAGCATCATTTTAAAATTGATTTTAGATGAAAGGAGGACATGAATAAAACATATATTTATAAGAAGATTAGTACAACCACGGTGCCTGGATCAGTGAGTAAGTGTCCCTTTAAGTTATGCAGTGTTCAGGTTCATGTGTTCCTATGTTTTTGTTTATTTTAAGTCATGTAGTTTTTAATAATTGCAAAAAACTCTTCAGAAAAAGTGTCAAATATAAGAAGACTTCAACAATCATGGTGCCTGGGTCTTTGAGTTATTGTGCTTAATTTTGATTGGTAGATTTCCTTTAAACATGAATATAAAATAATACATGTGTGGTATGTATGAACTTCTCACATCTTCCTTTTTTTAAGAAAAGTACATTTTCTTTAATTAAGTATTCTGAATTTGTACATAATTAGTGGAAATTTTAGAATTTGCATGTCATTTTTGCATTTTCTCACACTTTGCTGCAAAGTTGCATGAAGTTGGTTGTGTGTATTCATTGAAACATATCTTCCATGTGTCACTATAAGTGGTTAAAACTTTGAAACTCTTCATCCAAGTGATTTTGATTTTTTTTTCTCAGAACGCTCTGTACTTCATGTTAGTTGAAAGATTTTTGTGGTATGTTGTGCGTTTATTTATGAAAAAACTGATATTTGGTGTAAATTTGGAAAAATTCTTGATTTTCGAAATTCAAAATGTTCAACTTTTTCAACACATAGTCATAACAGCAAAAATACTTGATAACTAACAAAATGTCTGCTTTTTGTTGACTTGTTTTCTCATGCATCCCTTTCATTTTGTAAGAGGTTATGGGGTTTGAACTTTAGGTGCAATTTTTCACATTTTCATACAAAATGCCAAATCATGCAATTGAGATTTCAAGTCACTTTGAGAGGCCTAAATAATAGTAAAACCCCATAAATTAACCCCATTTTCAAACTATACCCCTCAATGTATGTAAAACAGCTTTTATGAAGTTTGTTAACCCTTTAATTGTTTTACAGGGTTTAAAACAAAATCATGTGCAATTTTGAAATTTCATTTTTTTGGGCTAAATGAATGTGTTTTTCAAAAAATATACAAATTCTCAGAGGATAAAATACCAAAATGTTCCACAAAGTTTGAAACCCAATCTCTCCGGAGTATAACAATCCCACATATGTTGTGGTAACCTGCTATATGGGCACACGCCAGGGCATTGAAGGGAAGCTGTGCAATTCAGAGCAGATTATGCATTGTCCTTTTTAATGGCTATACAATCTTTATTTTTTTGGCAATTTGGACATATAAGGGCTTATTTTCTGCTACATGAGATGCTCTTTGCAAATACTTCATTTTAGTAGGTGATTAGCTTATTGATGAGATTTTATTAACTCATAAAATATGGAGGAAAAGAAAATTGACAATTTTGGTTTCTTTTTGTATTCTTCGGGGGTCATTCACCGTACCACAAAAATAACATATTGGGGCTTATTTACTAAGGGTTCATGAGTTGCATTTCCATCGGACTGTTCATGGTTTTTGGGATTTGCGCCGCTGTGACAGGGTTTTTGTAGGGGATTGTGTCACACGCGATTGGATTTTGGTGCAGTGGCGCCGACTTTCATGCAATAGAAATCAGGGGGAGAGCCGTCTGACGGTCCGACTGATCCACACAGAGCACGGGATTAAATATTCAAATTGTGTCGCATCCAATGCACTTACATACACCGGGAAGAAGATGGTGAACTCCGGCGGACCTGAGCAGGGAAGCGACAGATGCAGGCTATCAGGCACACGATCTTTGTAAATCGGGGCACAGTACATTGGAGCCAGACTATGCACTTTCGGGGAATTTCAGCGGCCGGGTAAGTAAATGTTCCCAATTAATTTTATAGATCGCTACGATTATGCTGATACTTCATTTATATAGTTTCTTTTATATATTTTTACAACTTGCTGAAGAAAAACTAATATAGAGAAAATCTATTTTCCTATCGCAATCTTATCGGAGACATAACTTTTATATTTTTTGTTGACAGAGCTGGTTTATGGCTTATTTTTTACGAGTTGAGTTGTCCTTTTTAAATGGTACGATTTAAACGCTCATAATTTTTTTTTTATCACTTTTTGAAACATTTTATGAAATTTATGAAAGGGATTTTATGAAAAATGTACATTTTTGCAAGTTTTTCGGGTTTTGTTTTTACGGCGTTCACCGAGCTGGTCCAACAATGTTACTGATTAATTGTACAGATTGGACTCCAATCACGAGTTAGCGACTCACTTACCTTCCCATGAGCCTGCTTCCATCCAGCCTAGGCTGCGCGCACGTCTCTGCTCCCTAGGGTGCACACACACTGGCATTCGGCAATTTAAAGGGCCACTGACCGGTGATTGACACTGGCCACTCCCGGAATTGCTATTTAATCCGACGGCTCCCATCATTCACCACCAGATCTTTAAGGCATTTCCTGAAGTGAAAGCCTCTCTTGCTCCTGTGCTCTGCTTCCTGTTACCACGTTCTGTGTTCATGTATTCCATCCCTATGTACCTGTTCTCGTGTTCCAGTCATGCTCCTGTGTTCCCGTGTTCCTGCTCTTGTGTTCCCATGTTCCAGTGTTCGCATGTTCCTGTTCCGTGTTCCTGCGTTCCCGTTCCCATCTGCATAGACCTCCCGTTGCTGACCTTGGTTTGGACTTTGACTTTGCATCCCTGCCGCCTGCCCTGACCCTGCCTGAACATTACTACGAGATTGTCTCCTCCTCAGGTACCTCCACCTTGGCTGCCACCCCGGGATAGTCGCACTAGTGGATCGACTAGCATGACCATCCCGCTTTGCGGCAGGCTCTGGTGAAGACCAGGTGCCACTTAGACTCCTGTCCCAGGTGTTGTCTAGTACCATTCCCAGCGGTGGTCCAGAGGGTCCACTGATCCCGAGCCCTGACAGGCAGTCAGTGGCAGAAGTGGGACAAAGTACTACGTCACAATGCAGAAAGTCCCTGCCGCCTGTGACGTAGTACTCCATCCAATGTCGGTAAGGGGTTTATCATCTGTAGATTACAACAAAAGATTGCATTTTGTTTTAGCATTTTTTGGGATTCTTGTTGAAGTTGTATATTGTGGTATATATAAATCTGCTTACTTTGATTTACTTTGATTATTTTAACATTCCAAAACTCTGCTTTCACATGAATTTTATGTAAAAAATGTGTTTGTCACAAAGTTGCATGATAATTTTAATTGATATATTTATTATATTTTGCATGTTGTGACTGTGTTAAAATTTCTAACTGAACAGGAACTACACTTGGAATTCTAATCTTCTAGTGCCTAGCAGAAGACTTTAGGCTTAACAGCTTGTTCCTGCAATACCTATATGTATTCCTGTTGTGGCACCCATCTACAACTCCTACACTAACAGTGTCACATATGGATTCATTCTGCGGAGGATCATTATGAGTAATATAACAAGTTCTGCAGGAATACTGGCTACAAGAACCTGATTTAAGTAGTTCTACCTAATTGAAATTTGCAACAATTCTTTTTTTTTTTCGTCTCATATGCAGCAATTCTAAACTTCCACCACTCCCCTGAACACAATTCACAAATCCTAAAATATTATAGGTTTATTTATAATTACTGTGCTGAGTTTTGCTGGTCTATTTTTGTCAAACAAGTTGCATTGAGATTTTTTGCGACTTTTCAGGACTATTTATTAGGCATAAAACTGCTAGTGCAATGCTGTACAAAGCCAGGTTCATGACTTATGACTATTTTAAAAAGTAACAAAGGCACTCCAGTCGCCCTCTGGCATATGTTCAGACTTTTAATTCATTTTTGTGACTTTTTGAAAAAGTTAATCCCAGACAGCAAGTAGAGGATAAGAACATTTATAAAATACCCAAAGCCACAATTTTTAGGATCTGAGGTAGTGGATCCTCTGTACCACCGCGAGTGATGGCGTAAGCCGACACCTGGGAACGGAGTCTAAGTGGCACCTGGTTTTTTACCAGAGCCTTCTGCAAAGCGGGATGGACTTGCTGTGGCAGGGTACCACTCGGTGGTGGCCGAGATCTGGTACAAAGTCTTGAGGGAGAATGGTGGTTGGGGACCAGCAGGAGGTCGAGACAGGCAGCACGGGATCAATGTCAGGAACAAAGCAGGAGGTCAGGACAGACAGCACAGAGTCAAAGTCAGGAATGGGTCTCAACGGAAATCAACAGACAGGTACTAGGCAACGAAACAAGCTTTCCCTAAGCCATATAGCACAAAGATCTGTCGGGAATGCTGGGAGAGGCTAGCTTTTATTAAATTCCTGGAAATGGCAAGCACCAATTAGTGGTGCACTGGCCATTAACACCTTCAAGCACCGATGCGCGAGCCCTAGGAGGCGGGGATGCCATGCCGGGCTGCAAGCGGTGGAGCAGGAAAGTGGAGAGGTACGACAGCAGAGCAGGGAGCTGGGGGCCCGGAGAGGGGCATGGGAGTGCCCACGACCTGAGATGTGGGTCGTGGGAGCACCCATGACAGTACCACCCTCTTGGCCTCCCCCTCTTGCTGGACTGGAGGAACCTCTGCAGGATACCAAGGACCAGAATGTTATCCTCAGGCTCCCATGATCTCTCCTCAGACCTGAAACAACTTCCAGGCAACAAGTAAAAACAGCCTACCTCTGTCTTCTTGTCCAGAACCTCCTTTACCTCAAAGACATCAGTGGAGTCAGCCTAAGGAGCAGGAGGAGGAGATTGCCGAGAGAAGCAATTCAAGATGACAGGCTTTATGGGAACAACATGGAAGGAATTCAGGATGCCCGTAGTGGGAGGAAAGCGCTTAGGGAGAGAAAGGCAGGGAACGGACAGAGGAGGAGGCGGGCATGGAATTTGTCCAAAGACAATAAAGAAAGAACTTGTAGGAGAACTCTACACATGGTAACAGAGTGGACCAGTTGTCCTGGCGGCCAGAGACAAAATGACAAAGGTAACAGCCCAGAGTTTGGTTGACTCTCTCTACTTGCCCGTTAGTCTGAGGATGGTATGCGGAGGAGAAGTCCAGCTTGATCTGCAGTTGATTGCAGAGGGAAATCAGGAAACAAACTGGACCCCACAGTCAACACAATGTGCAGAGGGAGTCCATATAGCTGTAAGATATGGAGGAAGAACATACTGGCCAGAAAAGGGAGTTCATGTCAAACCTGGCAGCAGAATAAAATGAGACATCTTGGAGAACCGGTCAGTTACCACCCAGATGTGAGAATTCCCAGAGGAAGATAGTAGATCTGTAATAATGGCATTGGCAACAGTAGACCAGCAGGTTTTAGTCGAGATGGCTTATTACGAGCACAGGAGGTGCAGGAACCCACAAATTCCCACACATCTTTGACCAGGTCTGGCCACCAATAGTAACAAGAAATGAGCGCTACTGAGCGCAAAGCAAGGCAAACCAAGTCAAGATCTAAAAAATGGGTATGGGGTCCAGTCCCAAGATTAAAAACAATCAAAAGGACCTATATATGCCTTAAACAACCTATTAATATGTTCCATGGGATCCCACGTATGTGTGTGCTGATCATTATAGATCCTGCATCAGATGTATATAAAAAGAGGAGAAAAAACATTGAGAATCGGAGTTCAATTACCAGAGTCTCGTATGTAGGTAAGGCGATATGCAATATTTCCATATATTATTTGGATGCACATACACATAATACTAACTAGACAATTGTGGCTGACTGATCTAGAAAGCGGTGCCATAAATATGACAACCAAAATCAATAAAAATACCCCAAATTCATTACGATCATTTAAACCCAAAGGTCCCACTGCTCCAAATTTTATGATATATTTACTCTTGCGCTGTAAAAGGAAATGGGAACGGTCATCTCCTGCAGTGGGGAAGTTGACCCTCTCAATTTTAACACCTCCATGCTCTGTCCGTACATGCTCATTGAGACGGGGACTACCGTTCCCTTTTGCAATGGACCTTTGGTTCTCCCTAAAATGGGTAAACATTTTCCTGATTGTTTTACCGATATAGAACCTCCCGCAAAGGCAATATATCACATACACGACAAAATCCGAATGGCAGGTCATAAAGGATCGAACCACATGTGTAACTCCCCTAAACATGATCGTCTTAAATTGGCCGTTCGAGGTGCAGTAGTTACAGTGCCCGCACCTATGATCCCCAATGGGGGCACATCCATGGAGCCAAAAAGTACCTGTCCCTAATGGTGGTGCTTCTCTTAAAAGTAACCAATGGCATGTAATAGTAGCTAATGGTAGCTTGTCCTAGAATGTGCCAATTCCACTCAATGGCCGAGCGTATTACGCTCTCACAAGGGCTGTAATTATGCACAATTATGCACAATTATGGGCAACAGCATGGCCATGACAGAATGACCGAATGAGGCTAGATAGCATCTAAAACATGCAATAATTGACCCTGACACTATAGGGGACGGCATGCAGAGGCAGCGGCAGCAGTGGCAGGCTAGAGAGTCTCATGGCGACATACCCTAAATGGACTCAGGTTTCACCAAAGGAGGTGAAATGATTTCCTATGTGAACAAAAGGTTGACGGTATATTTAGTCGATAACACAGCATGGTGGCGACATAGTGACCAAGTTCCATAACGTATCTGGTGAAACACCCGAAAAATGAGCCTGACACAGCTCTTTTGATAAGGGGACGACATGTGGAGGCAGCCATGGAGACGACTTCCATAATTAAGAGCGACAGTATGGGGCATTCATATTGCGCTGCTATGATTGCAACTTCAGGTCTCCAGCATGGCGGCGACAGATGGGCCGAGTTCCACTATGTATCTGGTGAAACACCTGAAAATTCTGCCTGACACAGCTCGTTTGATAAGGGGATGATGTGCTGCATATCCTCTCGTGCTCCAGCGTCTGGGGTATAGAGAGTTGAAATGAGACATTGGTGGACGCTGTGGAGGATCGTGGAGGCAAAATGGACAGGAAACAGCAGGGGCAGCATGCATGGATGCCTCTGAGGCTGCCTAATCTTGGGATGGAGCTGGCGGTCCACTGCCAGGCGAGCTTTCGCCTGTCCAAGCCCCTGTCTCTCGGCTCCTTCCCACCCAAAATGGGTCTGGGGGCCAGAAGCGTTTATTTTGAAAAAATTATAATTTTCAAATCAGGCCGGGTCGTTTGAATATTTCACCTAGGAATAATGGAATAGCATAGTGGTTCTATTTTTAATTGTTTTTACGGAAATGGTTCCATGATTAAGAGCGACAGTATGGGGCATCCATATTGCGCTGCTATGATTGCAACTTCAGGTCTCCAGCATGGCGGCGACAGATGGGCCGAGTTCCACTATGTATCTGGTGAAACACCTGAAAACTCTGCCTGACACAGCTCGTTTGATAAGGGGACGATGTATGGAGGCAGTGAACTAGTAGTAGATTAAAGGTGCTGCAGTTAAAACTATGTTAGTTGGATCTTGAGATGGAGCTGGCGCTCCGCTGCCAGGCGAGCTTTCGCCAATCCAAGCCCCTGTCTCTAGGCTACTCCCCAAACAGCACTTCTAAGAACCTTTTGTATAAGATCAAGTGTAGTAGCGTTCTTATAAGTTTAGGATATGGCGGGTGAGGGGGATGTAAACAGATGCGTAAGAAGCGCTGAAATAATATTGGTAAATGATAAAAGTTTGCCAGTATATTTTGTGGATTACACAGCAGGGTGGCGACAAAGTTAACAAGTTTGATGTGGAAGCCATGAAAACAACCCAAAATTCTGCCCGACACAGCTCGTTTGATAAGGGGACGATGTATGGAGGCAGTGAACTAGTAGTAGATTAAAGGTGCTGCAGTTAAAACTATGTTAGTTGGATCTTGAGATGGAGCTGGCGCTCCGCTGCCAGGCTGCCAGGCGAGCCAATCCAAGCCCCTGTCTCTAGGCTACTCCCCAAACCGCACTTCTAAGAACCTTTTGTATAAGATCAAGTGTAGTAGCGTTCTTATAAGTTTGGGATATGGCGGATGAGGGGAATGTAAACAGATGCGCAAGAAGCGCTGAAATAATATCGGTAAATGATAAAAGTTTGCCAGTATATTTTGTGGATTACACAGCAGGGTGGCGACAAAGTTAACAAGTTTGATGTGGAATCCATAAAAACAACCCAAAATTCTGCCTGACACAATTCGTTTGATAAGGAGACAATGTATGGAGGCAGCTATATGGACGACTTTTGGAGGCAGCTATGGCGATGACGTGTGGAGGTAGCAATGGAGACAACGTGTGGAGCCAGCTAAAAAGACGACATGTGGAGGCTGCTATGGAGACAATTTAATTTGGATAGTGCCTGTATGTGGCAGTCCAAAAAAGTTTTCAAACCAGAGGAGCAGGTAGGTGGTCCTCCAGAAAAATTAAATAAATTGAGTGCCTGTATGTGGCAGTCCAAAAAAGTTTTCAAACCAGAGGAGCAGGTAGGCGGTCCTCCAGAAAAATTAAATAGATTGAGTGCCTGTATGTGGCACTCCCAAAAATTGCTTAAAACAGAGGACCGGGTAGGTGGCCCTCCAGAAAAATTAAATACATAGAGTACTATAGCTAGAGCCAGTTGCCCCTGGCAAAAAATAGCCAGTTTCCTATGCTTTAGTGTACAAAGAGGAGGAGAAGGAGGACAATGAGGAGGAGGAGTTCATACATTATTCAGGTTGAGCTTCTTTCACCTGGTGGAGAATGAAAATCCGGAGAAATCCAGGCTTTATTCATCTTGATAAATGTCAGCCTGTCAGCGCTGTCAGTCGACAGGTGTGTACGCTTATCGGTGATGATGCCACCAGCTGCACTGAAAACCCGCTCGGACAACACGCTAGCGGCAGGGCAGGCAAGAACCTCCAAGGCGTACAGCGCCAGTTCGAGCCACATGTCCAGCTTTGCAACGCAGTAGTTGTAGGGAGCTGTGTGATCATTTAGGACGATGGTATGGTCAGCTACATACTCCCTCACCATCTTTCTGTAAAGATCAGCCCTACTCTGCTGAGACTGGGGACAGGTGACAGTGTCTTGCTGGGGTGACATAAAACTGGCAATGGCCTTGTAAAGCGTACCCCTGCCAGTGCTGGAAAAGCTGCCTGCTCGCCTACTCTCCCTCGCTACTTGTCCCGCAGAAGTACGCCCTCTGCCGCTAGCGCTGTCAGAAGGGAAATACTGTTTCAGCTTGTGCACCAGGGCCTGCTGGTATTCATGCATTCTCACACTCCTTTCCTCTCCAGGGATGAGAGCGGAAAGATTTTGCTTGTACCATGGGTCCAGGAGAGTGAATACCCAGTAATCGGTGCTGGAATAAATTCTTTGAACGCGAGGGTCACGGGATAGGCAGCCTAGCATGAAATCTGCCATATGTGCCAGAGTCCCAAGAATTCACTCCCCTCACTGGCCTGACTGCCCATTTCCTCCTCCTTCAACTCCTCCAACTCCTCTTCTTCTGCCCATACACGCTGAACAGTGAAGGACTGAACAATGGTCCCCTCTTCTGTCTCGCCAACATTCTCCTCCTCTTCTTCCTCATCCTCCTCCACCTCCTCCGATATGCGCTGAGAAACAGACCTAAGGATGCTTTGGCTATCAACAAGGGAATCTTCTTCCCCCGTCTCTTGTGACGAGCGCAAAGCTTCCGACTTCATGCTGACCAGAGAGTTTTTCAACAGGCCAAGCAGCGGGATGGTGAGGCTGATGATGGCGGCATCGCCACTGACCATCTGTGTTGACTCCTCAAAGTTACTCAGCACCTGACAGATATCAGACATCCACGTCCACTCCTCATTGTAGACTTGAGGAAGCTGACTGACCTGACTACCAGTTCTGGTGGAAGTTGACGTCTGGCAGTCTACAATCGCTCTGCGCTGCTGGCAAACTCTGGATAACATGGATAATGTTGAATTCCACCTCGTGGGCACGTCGCACAACAGTCGGTGAGCGGGCAGTTGGAGGCGGCGCTGCGCTGCCCTGAGAGTGGCAGCATCTGTGCTGGACTTCCTGAAATGCGCACAGATGCGGCGCACCTTCGTGAGCAAATCAGACAGATTGGGGTATGTCTTGAGGAAACGCTGAACTATCAGATTTAACACATGGGCCAGGCATGGCACATGTGTCAGTCTGCCGAGTTGCAGAGCCGCCACCAGGTTACGGCCGTTGTCACACACAACCATGCCTGGCTTCAGGTTCAGCGGTGCCAGCCACAGATCAGTCTGCGCCGTGATGCCCTGTAATAGCTCTTGGGCGGTGTGCCTTTTATCGCCTAGGCTCAGCAGTTTGAGCACCGCCTGCTGTCGCTTAGCGACGGCACTGCTGCTGTGCCTAGAGCTACCGACTGATGGCGCCGTGCCCACGGATGGTAGTTCGGAGGAGGAGGAGTTGGAGGAGGGGTGGGAGGAGGAGGAGGCATAGTAGGCCTTTGAGAACTGGACCGAGGTAGGCCCCGCAATCCTCGGCGTCGGCAGTATATGAGCAGCCCCAGGGTCAGACTCGGTCCCAGCCTCCACCAAGTTAACCCAATGTGCCGTCAGCGATATATAGTGGCCCTGCCCGGTAGCACTCGTCCACGTGTCCGTGGTCAGGTGGACCTTGTCAGAAACGGCGTTGGTCAGGGCACGGATGATGTTCTCTGACACGTGCTTGTGCAGGGCTGGGACGGCACATCGGGAAAAGTAGTGGCGGCTGGGGACTGAATACCGAGGGGCGGCCGTCTCCGTGAGGTTTCGAAAGGCCTTGGTCTCTACCAGCCTATAGGGCAGCATCTCCAGGCTAAACAACTTGGAGATGTGGACGTTGAGGGCTTGGGTGTGTGGGTGGGTTGCGCTATACTTCCTTTTGCGCTCCAGCGTCTGGGGTATGGAGAGCTGAACGCTGGTGGATGCTGTGGAGGATCGTGGAAGCGAATATGGGGTTTTCGCACGGGAGGTGTTTGGGCCGTGGTCCTGGGCAGGGGGCTGACTAGCAGATGACACAGGGGAAGGAGCAGTGGTGTGCCCGGCCGGAGGTGAATGGGCTTGGTGCCATTGAGTGGGGTGTTTAGCATTCATATGCCTGCGCATACTGGTGGTAGTTAAGCTAGTAGTGGTGGAACCCCTGCTGATCCTGGTTTGGCAAAGGTTGCACACCACAGTCCGTCGGTCATCCGGTGTTTCTTTAAAGAACCTCCAGACTTCTGAAAATCTAGCCCTCGCCATGGGAGCTTGACTACGGGCAACATTTGGCACTGATGCACCAGCTCTGGCCCTGCCTCTCCGTCTGGCCCCACCACTGCCTCTTCCAACCTGTTCTGCTATAGGACTCGCATCGGTCTCAGAAGCACTGTGTTCACCCGGCCTATCAACCCAGCTTGGGTCTGTCACCTCATCATCCTCCGATCCCTCAGTCTGCTCCCCCCTCGGACTTCCTGCCCTGACAACAACTTCACCACTGTCTGACAACCGTGTCTCCTCATCGTCCGACACCTCTTTACACACTTCTTCCACTACGTCAATAATGTCATCATCACCCACAGACTGCGACTGGTGGAAAACCTGGGCATCGGAAAATTGCTCAGCAGCAACCGGACAAGTGGTTTGTGACTGTGGGAAGGGTCCAGAAAACAGTTCCTCAGAGTATGCCGGTTCAAATGCCAAATTTTGCTGGGAGGGGGCAGACTGGGGGGAAGGAGGCTGAGGTGGAGGAGTGCTGATTTCGGTGACATGGGTGGACTGCGTGGAAGACTGACTGGTGGACAAATGGCTAGAAGCATTGTCCGCAATCCACGACATCACCTCTTCGCACTGTTCTGGCCTCAACAGTGCTCTACCACGAGTCCCAGTAACTTGAGACATGATGAACCTAGGGAGTGTAGCTCTGCGGCGTTCCCCTGCTCCCTCATCAGCAGGTGGTGTCTCACCCCGCCCAGGACCAAGGCCTCTGACCCCTGCAGTAGTTGGACGCCCACGTCCACGCCCTCGTCCTCTACCCCTAGCCCTCGGGTTAAACATTTTCCAAATTAAAGTATAAACTTTTAATTTTTTTTTTTTTGTGTGTTTATTTTTTTTAATTTTTTTTTTTTTTTTTAACAAAACGATGCTATCCTATTGCTATGGCTAGTTTCTAACGTACACTGACAGCACACAACTGGATTTTGTGCTGTGCCTGATGACTTTGAGCTATAAAATGAAATAAAGGTAAAAAAAAAATAAATCAGCAGACTCTGCCTAATTCTAATCAAACCCCTAATAAATTGTCCCACTTCGGTGTTTGAGGTGGATATGCGTGTCACTAAGAGCTAAACACAACGGTCGCAGGTCTCCCAGCAAATTCCTCACAATATGGTACTAGCTGCACTACTAATGCCAGCAGGCCCAGCCACAAGCAAACAAAAAAAAGGAAAATATAACGCTATTGTAGGCCTAAGTAAGCCGTTGGGGTTCTCCTATGGCTATTTTGTAGCCTACACTGAAAGCACACCGCTTTGCAAGATGAGTTTGAGCTATAAAATGAAATAAAGGTAAAAAAAAAATAAATCAGCAGACTCTGCCTAATTCTACTCAAACCCTTAATAAATTGTCCCACTTCGGTGTTTGAGGTGGATATGAGTGTCACTAAGAGCTAAACACAACGGTCGCAGGTCTCCCAGCAAATTCCTCACAATATGGTACTAGCTGCACTACTAGTGCCAGCAAGCCCAGCCACAAGCAAACAAAAAAAAGGAAAATATAACGCTATTGTAGGCCTAAATAAGCCGTTGGGGTTCTCCTATGGCTATTTTGTAGCCTACAATGAAAGCACACTGCTTTGCAAGATGAGTTTGAGCTATAAAATGAAATAAAGGTAAAAAAAAAAAAAATCAGCAGACTCTGCCTAATTCTAATCAAACCCCTAATAAATTGTCCCACTTCGGTGTTTGAGGTGGATATGCGTGTCACTAAGAGCTAAACACAACGGTCACAGGTCTCCCAGCAAATTCCTCACAATATGGTACTAGCTGCACTACTAATGCCAGCAAGCCCAGCCACAAGCAAATTAAAAAAAAAATGTATAACGTTATTGTAGCCCTAAGAAGGGCTGTTGGGTTCTTGTAGAATCACTCCTGCCTAACACTATTCTAATATAACACCCTAACGCTTTCCCTGACCAGCAGCAGCTCTCTCCCTAGCGGCATCCAGACACAGAATGATCCGAGCAGCGCGGGCAGGGGCTAGTCTATTCCAGGGTCACCTGATCTGGCCAGCCAACCACTGCTATCGACGTGTAAGGGTACCACGTCATGCTGGGTGGAGTGCAGAGTCTCCTGGCTTGTGATTGGCTCTGTTTCTGGCCGCCAAAAAGCAAAACGGCGGGAGATGCCATTTTCTCGAGCGGGTGAAGTATTCGTCCGAGCAACGAGCAGTTTCGAGTATGCTAATGCTCGAACGAGCATCAAGCTCGGACGAGTATGTTCGCTCATCTCTAGCTGTAATCAAAGGAAAAGGCAAAGCTCGAACTCGTTCTTTCAGCTCTATCTCCCCCTCTCCTCTTACTCTTGTTAATTAACAGTTCCTTGCGTGGTATACCCTTGGCCTATTTCTGACCTGTTGGATAACCTTGTTTTGATAATATATTCTTTAATTCCTCGGCCTGCCTCAAAAACTGATCCTCTTTACTGTTGATCCTCCTCAAACGTAGAAACTGACTATAGGGTAGGCTCCTTTTTGTGTGCTCGGGGTGATATTCTTCTCAGCAGGGTGGAAGTAGATCAGAAAAATGAAGCTTGAAAAGAAATGGGACCAACAAGCCTGTCATGGGTTGAGGCGCTGAGCAGTTTGGAGGTACAGGATATTGTTGTGGTCCATATATACACAGAACGGATGATGAGCTCCCTCCAAAAGATACTGCCATTTCCAATGAAGTAATTCCTCTTGGCAGTGGAGAAGGTTTTAGAGAAAAACCCACAAGTGAGCATTCGGCCTTTGAGCATTTGCCCTTTGGGTGAGAACAGCTCCAGTACCTGCAGAGGAAGTGTCCACCTCATGTTGGAATGGTTTCTCAGTGTCAGGCTGTGTAAGGACAGGGGCAGCAGCAAAGGCAGACTTAGGTTTGGAAAATGCTTCTTCTGCCGCCATAGTTTAGGATCAGTGTTCCTCTCTTGAACTCAAGAGAGGAATAATGTGGTATAAACTGCCTGCAGTAATTGGCAAATCCCACAAATCTCTGTATGGCATAAATTCCTACTGGGTGAGGTCCCTGAAGTACCGTAAATAACTTGGTTGGATCCAAGTTAGCAGGCCCTTATCAGAGAGCATGTATCCGAAAAACGAACGACTCTTCTGATGGAACTGGCACTTCTCCAGTTTGGCATAGAGACAATTGGCCCTTAGGCGTCTAAGAACTTGTCGTACGTGGACTTTATGAGACTCCAGGTCAGAAGAAAACACCAAGATATCATCCAGGTAGAGTACGGCACAGATGTAGAGCAAGTTTCTGAAAATGACAAATTCCTGAAACACTGCAGGTGCATTGTACAGTCCAAAGGGCATGACCAGATATTCGAAGTGCCTGTCACGAGTATTGAAAGCGGTCTTCCACTCATCGCCTTCACGGATGCAGATGAGGTTATATGCCCTCCACAGATCCAGTTTGGGGAAAACCCTGGCACCACGTAAACAGTTAAAAAGTTCAGTGATCAGAGGTAGTGGGTGGCAGTTTTTCACTGTGACTGTGAGGGCTGTGGAAGGGAGCCATCCATCTTGGCTACGAAGAAGAATTCAGCAATGGCAGGAGAAGTGGATTTGTGGATGAACCCCTTCTGCAGATTCTCTTTAAAATAGGCAGACATAGCCAAAGTCTCAAACATGGAGAATGGATATACTACCCAACCTCGTGGAGGAGATGTGGCCGGCAACAGCTCTATAGGACAGTCAGAGGAACGGATGGTGCTGAGGCATAATCTCCGCTTGTTTCACTGAGAAGACGTCAGCAAGATCCATATAAACAGCAGGAAGACCCTCCAACACTTGGAAGACTTGGAAGAAAACCTGGCGGACACGGGTCGGAGAGCCAGGAGGCAGCAAGACTGCCACTCAGGACCCCAGCAAAGAACATCCCCAGTCTGCCAGTTGAGGACAGGAGCATGTTGCTGAAACCACAGTTATCCCAATGGAACAATAGGATCTGTCTACTGGCGGACAAGATGACCAGGGGCTTCTCCAGAAGAACCACAGGGAAATGATGCCGGGAGACAAGAGGAGCATCTATGAAGTTCCCTGCAGAACCGGAGTCCAGGAAGGCCGAAACTTGAACAGGATCACTGTGATAGATGTAACAGCGTCATTATGGCACCAGAATTTTGAATTAGACATTCATTGTTTTAATGGGTGCAATGATTTCTTAAAATCACCTTTGTAAATCAGATAAGAAATTTAGGGTTATTATACACCAAGTTTTATATCAGCTCTGGCCGAAAGAAATGGTTATGTTTTCTATGGCAATTTTGCCCTCTCTTCTTAAATCCTACAATGATGAAATAACTTCATAGACATGCTTGATACATGTTCGAATTGTTAGAAAGTCAGGCAATGATCATCTATTTGACCTCTATCTCTTAGAAAACAGAGCTTTGTGTGGGTGCAAATTAACAGGTCACTTCACCCTGAAGCTACGGTTACTGCAGAGAATCATCAAGCGTTCCTCTCTGTAAATATACACACAATGAGATTTAGTGTTCTAGAATCTTTATAGTCTTCACTTCATTTTAGATTTTGATATGTTGTTTCTCCTGACAGACAACACATAGTAAACAATTCTATAACATAACACAGACCAAAGATTATGGGGACATTTTGGCCTTCTTTAGGAGTATGGGTTTCTCCATATGGTAAAAAAGTTCAGTCATTGAGATTGGTGATGGAAAGTTATTATCTACTTATAGGTTGTGATAATGAGGACAGATGGAGATCATGCATCATTCAAAAATGGCAATGTCTATTAAAGTCCACCACACAAGTGCCTGACAAACAAATGTCTCTTGCAAAAAAAAAAAAGATTTCCCAGAGAAACAGGGAAATCGTGAATTGAATTCATAAGGTCATGGTGGCCTTTGTCTGAGCAATGAGACAGCCATCACCAATTTTATTCATCAAAGAATGTAAGGACAGTGCAACTTCAAATTTCAGAGTAATGGGAAAAATATAAAGGAGAACATGAAGAGATCTCGAAACAAAAGATATGCCGATTAATTCACTTCATTTCTACACTAAGTTACATTATGTGCCCTGTACTTCACATTGTCTAATGAAGCAGAGGCAACTGCAGATGGTCTGGACAGGGTCAGAAGACTTCCTCTCTAATGGGGAAACATAGAGATATACTGTATAGCACCTCATTGCTTATCATGCATTATACGAAGAAGTAAAAAAAAGATTATCAAAGCATCCAAAAACTAAAATATTTGTCAAGTATGTAACTATTTTAGTAAAATTAAAACTTTAAGAATTAAGAAATACACTTCCCTTTCACTCATTAAGTGTAACATTTCCATACTACTGTACACAGAATTTTAATAATTACTTTTGCATCTAAATGCTTTTGAACAGCTATTTTAAAGCATATGAAACATTGAAGTTTGTTTCTTTTTGCAGTAAGAGTCATATTTTCCAACGGCATAGTTTTAGGCATAAAAATAATTTAATATTCTAACTTTATGCAGCTTGCCGTACAATATAAATGGAAATGTTTCAGGTACAGAAAGTGGATAAGGCTGACCATTATTTTGGCAGAAAATATGCGGATGACGACTATGATAATAACCATGGACAGCTGTGGCACTCCAGGTCATAGAATTAAATAGTAGGTATTGAAACATTCTGGTGTGCAAGACCGTCGCTAGGGGCCCCGAATGCCCCATGACAGCAGAACACTAGTCTTGCTGAACAGCATCAACCTAAGGGTACATACAGCCGAGTGCTGGGGAGGAGGAGGGGTCAGTGCTGGATAGGGAAGGGGTTGAGCAGCGCTCACCCCTCCTCCCCTCCAAAGTGTGGTGAGACAACTTGTGCTCACTGCACAGTGACCGGGCACCATAGATATAAATGAGGACTGATATGCAGCCACACATGGTGGGGCCGCATATCAGTCCCCATTAAGTTTGTGTTAATGAGTCCTATTGGGATCATTATTGTGGTGCACCAAGGAGCTTAAAAGGTCTGTGCTCCCCTACAGAGCCCACACAGCTGTATAAAGCTCGGCCATGAGCTGTGCAGGAGTCAATGACTACCCAACATCGAGTCTCCTGCTTTATGCTTCGCAATGTCATGATGTCATCACACCTCTTCTTGCAGACAGAAGGATAGGACAGTCTGGAGTAAAAAAAAAAGGTGAGTATTAGAGTTCATTCTTTTTAATTATACAAGTGTGTATGGGGTATAGCACCAAACAAACTTTTTGGAGTTGACCGAGTATGGGCTACTACCTTCTTTAATGAAAAAAACCTACTCAATTTGTACAAAAAATATAAAATACATATGTAAATTTGAAATAAATAATCTTTATTCAATACATATAATTCCCCTTAGGGACAAAAAGCAGACAATTAAGGAGCAACAAACAGACTGACATACAATGTACAAGACTTAGGTATAGATAAACATTCAAGCATTGTTATCCCTAGCAAACATTAACAAGCTGAGTGTGAATGAGGACTAAAATAAGTCCAAACAAAAGTACAAAAAACTCAGCACACAAACCCATAATGGATTATAGCACCATAAAGTCACAGACCCCTTTACTGTAGTTAACAGGGGTGACCACAAATTACATAATGGTGTTGATAAGATAGGAGATAACAAGTTACAAATACAGACCATAAGTAAGTGCACGGACCCCAACACTTGTTTCACACCATAGGCTTCTTCTGGGGGTCTGTGGGCATTCTTAAGGCTGTGAATGAGTGTGAGTGTGTGTTGCCTGTATGTGTGGTGGGGGGGGGGAGGGGGCTATTATAAAGTATATGGGGGCTACTATGTGGCGACTATTACTATAAGCCTGTGGGGTCTATTATTATAAGTGTGTGGGGGCTACAGCTATAAGAGTGCAAGGCTACAAAAATAAGCGTGTGGGGGCTATTGCTACATGGCGCACTGTCTGACTGAGCACAGGAACGCCAATTTCAGTACACTATAGTGCAGCTGTGACACAAATATGTCCTGTGCGGCACAAATGTGTCTCGGACACTTCTTAAACACATGTGCAAGCAGTTTGCACTGAAAAGAACATGCAAAGTCCACCAGAAAACGGGCTCACGGTCCTTAGTAATAGTGGGCCATTGTCTCCAATGGTATTTGGGGAGAAACCAGTACATGTTTCCACAAAAGTACATCCCACAGAGTCATCATTTGGGATAAAAATAGCATAATTAAAAGCCTCTTTGATGCTCTAAGGGGAACCTGTCAGCAGATTATACCCAGTTACTAGTTCCCTCATATGACAGGTTCTTTCTAAATTCCCTCTTTCATGTTAATCTCACATGTTTACCTATAAAAACAAATCTCCCCCAAAGTCAGGCAAATATGACTCTTCTCAACTCCTTTTCACATGAGATGAGTCAAGTTCAGTGGTTGCTGGGTTAGTGTCACTACAGAAGCCCTTATCTTCAAACATGCTACTGGTGTCATATTAAAGGACATCTACCACCAAGATGAAGGATCAGACTTACATGAAGTGTCCCCTCTGACAGGGTCCACTCTTCTTTAGGCTTCCTATGCCCTTGTTTTTAAGAACAAAAGGCTTTAAAAATGATGCAAATTAGCCCAATTCATCCAGGGCATAAGAAGTTAAAAGAATAGCAGATCCTCCAGGAGGGAGGAAAAACACCAGTATGTCAGTGTGCTTGGTTTACAATCCTTCATTCTGTTGGTAGATGCCCTTTAAAGATAAGAATCTTGTCTTTCAGATCCCGTCAAGGTAACGGTTGTGTGAGCTACAGAACTGAACATACATAAATAATAGTAGGAAATAACTGGATCTTTATCTGCAGCTTGCATTACCAACTATGTTTTTAGCTGTTTCTTTGGTTCTGTAGCTCACAAAGCAATCAATGTGATATAAAAGATGAGGCCCTTATCTTATATATAACACAAAAAGCATGTATCTAGGTATTATAGAACAGAAGGTAGGAGCTTCTGAACTGACACTACTCTCGCAGCCACTGACTATGATATTTTTAGCTTTCACATAAAAGAAGGAATTGTAGACAAATACATTATTACAGTACCTGAAGGTACTAGGAGTTTAGTGTAGTAAACCCTGGTGACATGTACTCTTAAAGCCATATTATAGATTCAATTGTTACTGGATTATAAGCCACCACATCTATTTATATAGGGAAATTAATATCTAAAGAAGTATGTTTTTTTTTTATCAAGTTGTCAATTTTGAAACATTCACCTAAATATTAATTTATATTAATTGGAACTTTTTGGTAACACATACCACTGCACTGTGGATGCTCACTGAAAGTTAAAGTGTCAGCACTTTAATATCAGTTATTTGAAAGAAGGCTTTGATTAGTCATTAATGGGTGAATTAAAGCTTTTTTTCTTGTGTAATCACTATTGCTGCTCCGGCGACCTCTGTGGCCACACCATGTCCCAAGTATTTTAAAGCCTCTGCGCCAGTTTTTTGTCTGACTTTGCACGTTCTTTTCAGTACAAACTGCTTGCACTTGTATTTAAGAAGTGTCAGCGACACTTATTGTGGCTGCACTATACCCGACGTGACAAAATTCTGCACTGAAAGGGGCACAGTTGGACCATGTGCTACATTTATAATGCAGAGTCCAAAAGAATTGTATTGCACGTCCTATGTAAAAGGTGAACCAAAAAAAGTCGGGTGCAGGGGATGCCAGATTCAAGCAGAACATGTGCCATATTTCATGAATCTGTCGCACTCCGCACACTACACAAGAATAGTGCAGGTCGCACTATTTTTGGTAAATGTGGGCCAATAAATTTAGGAATTTGGCACCAGTGCTAAATGTCAAATATCAAGCACGATAGTCAATTGTACAGTCAATTGTTTTATATGCTTTAATTTAAAAAGATGGTTTCAAATTAAGAATTTCTGTTCCATTGGCAGAATAGTTTTTGTTATTGAAGAAGGACTTTTCTAAGTAATAAAGTAGAAATATGAGGCAAAAAGCAAAAGAAAGAAGAAAGCAGAAATATCTACTGAAATGACCTCTTAATGTGTTTTTTTCTAGCAGGAACTAATGAAATTATATCCAGTGTTCAGACTCCTACTGAGTATCTATAATACAGTCATCACAACAAGTACATTTAGTACTATCCTCCAATTGCATTTATTTTCTAACCAAAAATGCATATCAAATTAAAATGTAGAACTTTGAATACAAGTTATTTCTAAATGTAACAAGATCAGGTCAATAAGACACAGCATTCTGTGAAAAGTCTTCTTTTAGGTCATTTTGACTACTAAATACAATAAGATCTGTATATTCTATAAAAATTTGAAGCAATAACCCAGCCAACTTTAACTTTTTTTAGTCCCCGGATTATGAATGAGATAGGTTCTGCAAGTTTGTTCTTAAGTTGTGTTTGTATGCAAGTCGGAACTGTATACTTTATAATTGTAGCTTTTTTTTTTTACTTTTTCACTTTTTCCACCATGGGACATGAACAAGCAATCATCTGATTGCTTGTTTATGATAATACTCTGCAATACTCATGTATTGCAGGGCATTAGCAGTGTCAGCCTATGCACATGCATAGGCTGGCACCGTGCCAGTAAGATGATGTCATAGACGCCATCTTACCGGCAGTTCTTGCAGGCAACACTGGGGTCCAGATCGGACCCTAGTGATGCCACCGCAACGATCGGCGCATGTTAGAGGCATGTTAGAGGACAACCTGACCCCCTTGTACAAGAAAATCTCTCCATTGATAATGTCCCCATGTAAAAGAATATAACTAATGCATTCCTGCCTTTTATAGATTTATGAACATATTATACCTATTATCTTGCTTTCACTACATAAACCAGAATATAACTATTATATATATATATGAGAACTATTATTATATTGCCCCTCTGCATGAATATAACTACTTTTGTAATAATATTTGTACTTTGATATTTCCCTTCGTACAAAAATATGACTACATGATTGCTCTAATCTAATTTCAATTGCTATACAGTAAATAGCTTACAGGTAATATTAGGGTATGTGAGGTTCAAAAGATTCTGTGATTTCCATGTTTCTCTAAATCTCATGTCATTTTCCCTGATCTCATTTGGCGTTGATACATTGTATTTCATTCGACTAATGTTTTGTTAAATCCCAGTTCCTTTTTGTCAGTCTTGACTCCTTCCTCTTAAGCTTATTTCAGAATAAGAAAGGCTGCTAAAGACACACGGCTTTATCTGGTCTGATAATTACTATGTAATCTCTGCAAACCAGGTGTAAATTGTTTTTTGTTGGTCACTTTCAGAAAGAGGAGGTCAATATGGTTTTCAGCAGTGACACAGAGGTCTCAGGGGACTGGAGGCTGATAGAACACAATTTAATGATTGCTCTTGGCTATTCCTTGGCGCAGTGGTATTAAGAGATCCAAATCAACGTCATTACAACTCGAAATCTCAGTTGTGCTTGGTCACTGACAGCTGGGAGGATTTAACTCTCATAAAGCATGGCACGTAGGACATCTCCAGGGTGGAGTAGATTATGTTGTCTATATGATCCTTTACAAATATAATAAAAGAATAAACGATATACTGCAATAATACTCTATATATTGCAGCATATATAGATTTTTAAAGAGAGTCTACCATCAAAATCAAGCATGATAAGCCAGGGGCACTTACTCCAGGCAATGTGTAATCTTCTTATATTTTTTATCCATGGCCTCCCTCCTTCTAAAATACACTTTTGAAATTGTACTAATGAGCTAGCGGGGCTACCCTAGCCCCTCTCTCATCTGGCTTTACAGAATGTTACACTGTCTCACCCTCCCCATACTCCCTCAGTATTTGTACAGTGAGCACATCCTTCTGTCAGGAGGGAACAGCGGGGAAGGATGAGACATTGTAATCTTTGTAAATCATGATCACAGATAGGGCTGATAGGGTAGCCCTTCAGGCTCATTAACATAATGGTAAAAGTTGATTTTAGAAAGAAGAAGACCATGGATAACACATATAAGAATATTACCACAGTCACAGTGCCTGCATCTATGAGTAAGTGTCCCTTAACCTATTAATCAGCATACAGGGTTGCCGAAACCTGGAAGTCCAAGCCAGATCAAGGGAACTTGTGATTACCCTATTCTTCTGATTTTGGTGCGCAGCAGCCCTGACTTCCACCTGTGATCATACATCTGTATCCTGTGGATAGGGGATAAATATTATTATTACGGTAATTACACAGCTACTTCAATGGATACATAATATACAGTTACATCATGGGTGGTATTTATCAATGCACAATTGCGCCACAATTCTGGTGGTTTCATGACAAAAAAATTTATAAAAATGCCTTTCACCACATTTATTAAGGCACTTTTCCGACTCATCCGACTAAGGGACCTCTGTAAAAAGGGTTTGGCTTGCTGGAAATTGTCAGTGTGCCCAAAAAGTAGGTCAAAAGTAGGAGTCAAAAGTCCAATGCTGCACCAGAATTCATCATCACAGTGTTTGAATCTGGCACAGCAAAAGACTAGTGTTTTCAAGCTAGAGGCTGGCTCAACCTGAGACCCATTGTTAAATCCCCCCTCCCCCAATGTGTCATCATGGGAATAAGGAACAGTAGTACTGGTCCGTTGCTGGACCTGTGTGGTGGAGAGCTGTTTCTGGAATTAGGAGTTATGTTTTGCTTACTCCGTGTAATGCCTCAGAAATTCTAGGTATCAGATTCTTTTATAGAAAACCTAGCCCTAACCTTGCCACCATTACTATTCCCATTGTGATTGAGTCAGAGACATAGTTATGCAGTAATAGTAGCTAGTGGAGAATTTTTAATGATAACACAATACATTTGCTATTCATATATTTAGACATTTGGTGCCAGTTTTTCAGTAACTGGAAAGTAGGTCACAATGGTTGCCATGCATCTTTTCCAAATATATATATATAAATAAATAAATATAGTCTCTGTGAGCAGAACTGTTCAAGTTGTTATTGGCAACCAATCAGAGCAGAGCTTTCATTTTATACAAAGCTGTAGGAAAATTAAAGCTGTTGCCATGGGCAACTAGAACAGTTCTGCTCTTTAAAACTTTTGATAAATCTCCCCCATTGTAACTTAGGATGACTCAAGGATTTCCTGGAGACTTTCTTACATGCACATTACTGGCATTACAACATGGGCATATAGCTGGCACCTGCTGTGAGAACACTACTTAACAATCCTGTCATATAAATAAGGCAGAAAAATGAGGCTTTATCTTGCCCGTCTTATCCACAGAAGCGATAATGACAAAAACATGCTGTCAGTGTTACAGGGTATGATTTCCAAGTTACTACAATAAAATGATTACGAATTTTTGGAGGATTTTTTATTCAGTTTTTTAAGTCTGATATTAAAAGCAAGTACAATTGTCATATAATGCGGTTGAATAAGTGCTCTTGTCTGAATGGAAGTCTTCTACCCCAGTGTAAGGACCCAGGGAGATCAGTAAAAGCTGTCGTCTTCTGAGTGACATTATCTCCTTCTGTGCAGAAAACCAATTTCGGTAAGAAGTCTGCAATTTGAAAGTTGAAGATATAACATGCAACTGGGGAATTATTCTTCCTCTACAAATTGCAGGGTTGTCATTGAAAGGGGGCTAATAATTCGGCAAGGTCCATACTTCCCAGTACTTTTCTTCATTACAGCTTGACAGTCTCTAACAATGAGTTTGTTTACTTGAAGGAACTGTTGTCATTGCTTTTTTAAGGTGAAGTAGCTCAGTGTTGGCAGAAATGAGGCAACCAGGACAACTTGTGCCAACATGGTGCCGATGCCTGCCAACCTGTTAGATGTACACGATTAGCTTACAATAACGAACCAAATGGATTGCTAATTCTATTTTGATGTCACTGGACTTGGAAGGTTTCCTGGACTGATCTTAAACACTGCAGGTTTGTGCCACATAAATAAATGATGAAGCTTTTCTATGATAGAAGGCACAGCTTGAAGTATCACTGGCCATTGAAGGCCTATTTTTGTAGGCACTATTACTTGTGTCAAAAGTTAACCTCATGGATGACTTCATTGTGAGTTGTATTTACACTGCTACTAATATTTTTCCCCTCAAAGGAAAGGTTAAGAGGTTAAGCCTCAGGAAAGGTTAAGAAAAGACAAGAAGCAGACATCCCTACTCTCAGTATCAGTGTTGCAGTTATACTAATGAGGTAAATTCTGCTATTCTGCTGATGTCTCCAGCTGACATAGGCAAGCGGGAGTGAGCAGGGGCGAGGAGGAGGGGAGGATGAATCGAGTAATCAAGTTGATGGGTACTTGGACAGTTAGAGCTGCCCCCCTTATGTTACTTGCTGGATATTGCTGGCAGGGAGACAGTAAATGTTTAATATAATTTTATAAAGTACTTTATAAAGATTCAGGATGCCAACAATGTCATCATTGGATTGGCTATTGGAGCCTGCCATCAGCTAAAAAGTCCTTGTGACAAGTTCCCTTTACATTAAAACCATTGATGACCTTTATGGTGCCATCTCATACCATTCCCCAAACTTCTCCCATGGGACACTGGGAAACTATTCCTCAAACTTCTCTCTTGCTAAGCTCACGGTTACATCTAGTACCGCATTAGTTACATCTAGTACCATACCGTAAAGGTGAATATCTGCTCCATCAGGAAGAGGACTTCTTTAGGATTTCTCCCGGCCATGGTTTATCTCTGCTGAAGTCATAGTCAAACATCTTCAGCTCTATGTAGCAAAACTTCACACTGCGCCCCCAAAAAAACACAGTCATTTACATTATAATGGATCATGTTTCTAAATAATCCACTATTCCCCACATAAAACATCCTTTATAAAGCCCCCCCCCCCCCCCCGAATAAATATGTACATACAGAAAGCAAAATTATGTATACCACACCCCCTGGACTACAGGACCCAGCTAATTTATATACACACCATTTTATTTATATACAGTTCCCCTAATTCATTTATAACAGTCCCCATACACATACTCCATACAGTACTCCATATAAGGCCACCCAGTTTAATCAAAATAGAGCCACTATATACAGATCCCCCATAGAGGTGTATACACAGCCTGCCCCCCATAGAGTGCATACACAGCCTGCCCCCCAATAGAGTTTATACACAGCCTCCCCCCCCAAAAAAGAGTGAATACACAGCCTGCCCCCCCAATAGAGTATATACACAGCCTGTCTGAGCATCGTGGGGATCCGATGGGGCCCATACCCTGAGCAGGAGGAAGAGACAGCTGTGGGAGTTCAGGGCTGACTTATCCATGGCCCCGGACCGCTGCTGTGCTACCCGGTGCATGATATGAGCCTCCTCCACCGCTCCCGACGGTTCTGGAGGGGATCATTGTCTGACTCTGCTGGGGGCAGCTCGGAGACCCGAGACTGCACGCAGCCGCTGCTTCTCCCGAATGATCTGTGCTGAAGATCAGGCGGCGTAACAGCATCACACACCGCCTGGGTCCTCCAGAGCGACAGGGTGGCGCAGCCAAACAGGCCTTCGCTGCGCTGTATATTAATGGCGTCTGTGTTCTTAAAGAAATGGACGTGATTCATTTTCATGATGGGTGATTTGGACGCAGTGGGTGCCCGAATCATCCTCATTTTATTCACCCAGGATGCCACTCCCATCAGGGCTCGGACATCTGCCGCCTGAGGCGAGATTTTCATCTCGCCTTACGGCAGGTGCAGCCCTGGATGGCACCCCTTCGCTATTTACTGCAGTAGATATCAGGGAGCAACAACTGTGGCACCTGATCCCAAGGTAAACATATAAGAAATCCTTTAACTAAAAAAAATAATGTGGTAGTTACAATAAAGGTGAATAGTGAAAAAGGTCCACAAGACTTTTTATGTACTAAACTGTAAGAAAGAAAAAGTTTAAGTGCAATCCAAATATTTACATAATATAGTAGGTTCTATATGAAAGACCTCCTATATGTGTGGTGATTCCCTACAATGCTTCTGTATACAAGAAGGAGAACTCATATTACATCAATGTGTTAGAAATTCTCTTTTATGAATTGATTATCATTGCAGAGTATGTTGAGCACAGTGTTCCTCATGTCTCTCCAGCCTCATTCAGAGAAATGAGATTCTAATGAGGGAGACTTATCATTGGCTAATCAATAACACTTTCCTTTCAGAATTGAGGGCATTATTAGGTCAGCCCTGATCTCCCACAAATGCGCTGTTAAGAGCGATGTGAATTAATTTATTTCCCTCGAGACCAGATGCTGCTACATTGTATTAGACACCGAGATATTAGGTAATGATTTTAATTCTACAGGGTCATAAACTTAATGCTGGTGACAAAGCAAAAGAGGGTACAATGGCAGCAGACATTAGTGTTATGTGTGGGAACAATTGGGGACATCACTGCTATTGGGGGGGGGGCAAAAGGGGGCACATTATAGATGTAAGAGCACAAACTAGTCTTAAGCAATTTGGGGAGGGACAAATGGGGACATCTCTGCTGGTGGGGCAAAGAGGGACATTACTGCAATGTGGGATCACACAGCATTATCAATATGTGCGTGTGGGGGTTGGGGTGGGAGAGCATTACTAAGGTTGTTGAGAGAACACTATTAACATAAGGGCAGTGCTTTATAAGTGATCAGAGTACTGTTACTTTTTGGGGAGCATTATTACTTTGTTACAAACAAAGCTGGACTAGTTTTACTTCATGGGGTACCAAGAGGGAAATTATTACCATCTAAAGTACTATGGATGGAGAGCTGTACAGAGGTAGGAAAAGGTAGCAAGGTTGCTACAAAATTAATGAACCATACCTGTCCTTATATATTTTCTAATATAGACATAAGCGATGACCTAAGAAACAGCAGACAGTATAACATCTGTGCCGGCATCATCTTCTGTCCACAGAAGCCTGCTTAGAAGGTGTTTTCTGTGTGTGAGTTGTGGCTAGGTTGCTGCTATTTTGGGAAGCATTGAACTACATCCAGCACCCCTGTCCAACAAGGGTCACTGAAGTGATGGTACTTAAGGGAAGTAGTCTAGTCAGCTTCTGGAGTGGTGTCCAGTAACTCCTCTATATATCTGTCCAGTTCTGTTACACCTTGCTGGTTCTAGTAGTCTCCTTATAGCTTTTTCCCAATTTCTGATTGCAATTATCTTGCAATTTCTGATTGCAATTATCTTGCTATTTATCCGACCTCTGCTACATTTTCTTGACCTCTCTATAGTAATCTGATTCTGTGCTTCGCCGCCATATTTGTTTTAACTTGGTACTTGTTTGTCTACATCTCTTGTTTGTATCCTTTTTAATACATTGTTCTGTCTCTGGCTTCATTTTACCCAACCACTCCACCATCCAGCAGCTGCCAGACAAAGTAAGTCCCCCCTATCCATTTGCAGGGTCTTTAACAGGTTCCTGAAAGCGGTTTCACCCTTATCAGCGTAGATCATATGCTGTAGGCAGGGCCATAGCCTTCAGAGGCTTCGTAAGGCAAATTCTCCACCGCTTACCCAGCCTGACAGCTTGGACTGTTTGCTGGACAGGTATCTGTAAATGGATGTACTGTAATCATTTGTACTTACCACTGTAGGATGAAACTATTTCTATGTATGTAGTGCCTTCCAAAGTAACACCATACAATAATCTGGGGGTGCATAAAGAGATGATTAAATATTCACAATATTGCATTAGTAGCTCAATGTAGCCAATTATTTGTGGAAATACTATTGGGGCCCTTCAATAAGATTCCTATTAATTCATAGAACCAATCACGGCAGTAATATATCATAACAATTATACACTGAAATACTGTGTGTTACTATATATGTAAAATGGGTCATTTGCATTTATCTAAAAAAATATTATTAAATAAATAAATTAAAAAGAGAAATTGCAAAAATAGCAATTTGAGCTGAATTAATGATTTGCTTTTACAAATGTACATCTACTTAAATATTTATAGACACTTAAATCTGCACAGCAACACAAGCTATCTCCAATCTGCAAGACGACAATTTTGCCTCCAAGACAAATAAATTATGCAATAAATTAGTAAAATCTACAATGAAGATTGAACCGAAATATGTTGGTTGGGAAAAAAATGTCAAAGTATTGAAAATATGTAAAAAGAAGTAAATTAGTAACTGAAATTCATTTAGTTTATTTCTGACATTTTCTATTAAAATAAAATACAAAAGGATAAAAATTCGAAACTTAACATTTGTGGCATAAAACTTGTTTTTATCCCACCAAAAGGTCCAGAGAATGCTTAGAAAAAGGGCAAATATCATATAACATTGGAGAAGGACCCTGATATGTCCCATTAGGACATGTTCACGTGGCCGCTTTCTCCTCAAGTTTTGTCCAAGAAGCAGAAGATGAAGAAAATATAATGAAATAATTTTACATGTAAATTCCCTTCTGGGTTTTGTCTTAAAATTGTCATACTTTTATAGTTTATTTTATAAAAAAAAAAGAGCAAATTAACACCAACATTAATTGCAGCAAACGTATCCTCAGAATGCCAAGCAATAACAACAGCTTAAGACCTGACCCTTATTCCTCAATAATACATATTTTATTAAAGGGGTAGGCCACTTTACCTCATTTTTTGTAATGTGGGTGAAGGTGTGAGGGGCAGGATATTAGGTAATATACCAATATACATCTATTAAAAGTTCTCCACCATGTTCTTGATATGTAAAGTGAAGCCTCTTGTCTTTTACTTCATTAGCCAGAGATTGCTGGCCATCAAATGCCCATAAATGGTGGGTCATTTGATCTCTATCTGTCCATGAGCAATAACCCTGTGAGGATATTATGATATTATTCATGAGTATAAGATTAAGGTCTTGGCATGGCGATTGTTCATGGACAGATAGAGATCACATGACCATTCATTTTATAGTCAGGAATGTCTGGCTGATGAGGTAAGAGACATTGGGCTTCATTTTACACATCAAGAAACTGATGTATATTGGTAAATTTCCTGATATCTTGCCCCCCACACATTACAAAAAACATGAGTTGCCAACTCCTTTATATATAGACACTTTGAGGTCCTTTCCACATCACATTCCTTTGTGATATGGGATGGTTTGGAGGCATGTAGTATCACTTATAAAATTCTGGTTTGAGCTGTGCCACAATTGCTCTGTACTGTTTTGAAGTCCAATAATTCAAAATGTTGGACAATCCATTACCTGTTGTCTACCATCAGATTAATGAAATGTTACCTTACAAAACAGAGGCTGTCATTGGCAAATTTGCTATTTTTGTCAGGTTTAGAAAATGTTAATAAGATGCTTGCCACCTTTTATAAAGCACTGTCAGATATTAATAAGCAAATCAGAGCTGTTTGCTAGGATTTTGACAAACTGTTAATATAAGTGAATCTCAGCTTCCATTTATTAAATTAGCATGCCCTGCAGCATATGGATGCACCTGACAGTGAACTAATAGCTCCTGGATGAAAGCTGCATAGCAGAGCTGTGCTTGTGAGACAAACATCAGGCTCACTTAAAGGGCCTCCTCGGAGCTACAGATGATCATCATCAATGTGCTTAATGTGCTAGACTTGTATAGTCAATTAGCAGAACCTCTTGAATCCCAATATATACTGAGACTATGAATATTTGTGAAATAAAATGCAAAAGGTAAAGGTAACATTGACACGGTGCATTATAGCGGACCATTATAAAAGATTGATCTAAATAACAGGTTACTTTGCAGAGGCCTCTAACTCAAGGAATAAAGTAAAATCACAATATTCATGTTTTGTGGCTAGAAAAGGCTTCCTCAAATGTTTATGGCTGCTCACCAGAGATGAGGGAAAATCGGATCTAAAGAGATAAAGAATCATGGAAATGCCCATGGGTGATGGGACAGATGGGACAAAATGAACTAGTTGTTCCTACCCTGCTCATTTTTTTCAGTTCCTGGGTCATACCTAACTTTCCAGCAAAAGTTCAATGGGTCACATGATATGCTTCATCAAATTAAAAAGTAATCTGGAAGACTGGCACAACATAGGGTCCCCCAGGGGCGTAACTACAGTTGTACCAGCCTGTGGTGCAACTCCACTTCAAGGAACCACCACAGAGAGAAGGGAGTGGGGTCTGGTACTCCGCATCACCAAATACATTGTATAACGGGAGCAGCAGAGGAGGCACAGGTCTGGCAGTCCGAACGTTGGAGTTCCCGCAGCCGTCGCTCCTCATCCCCAGGGTATGGGCCCGCCAGATACTGTAGGATCTAATTATATATGCAGTATGTGTGTATATGGTGTGTTTATTACTATATATATATATATATATATATATATATATGCGCTTCTATGCCAGTTTTGTGCCGGAGAAGCAGTGATATAATCAAAATTCTTGCACAGTGAATGTTTTTGCTATTAATATTGTGAATAAGCCACATGTCGTGGAGGGGGCATAGATGGTCGTGGTGGCCAGTGGAGGTGGGTGGGCACAGGGCTTAGTTTTGCGTGCCTGATGCACCACCTGCCAGCTACATTAAGAGGCCTAGGCCTCTTGATATAGCTGGCGGGACAATGGGGAGGAGGGCATGGCAGGAGCGCCAGTGTATGATAAATCTCCCTCTATGTTTATAATGTATATGTGCTCTACATAATGTGTTTATATGATGTGTATATACTGTAGGTGCATATAAATGTAACGTAAATATAATGTAGTTATAAGTGTATAAATATATTTAATATGTGTGTATGAATATATAATTTTATGTATTAGTGTATAAATGTGCATATTTTTTGTGTGATATATAAATGTGCATAATTTTACAAAAATTTATTTTTTTTAAGGGAAAGGGGGCCCCATGCAGAAATATGCTATGGGGCCCTCTCTCTCCTAGTTATGCCACTGCGGCCCCCAATGGATTAAACAGAATCATTTCATTGATAGAAAAGGAAAAATATATTACAGAGAGCTATAGAAGACAGTTCAGCAGTTTCACTGCTCTGTAATTATACAATAATAAAAATGCTGAAGCAATAACGCCCGGTCAAAAGACTTCACAAAAAGTCAGCAAAACTACTCATTTCGGATAACCCTTCTTCAAATACAACCATGCCCCTGAATGTCAAACTGGGGCAGTTCAGTGGACCTTGATATTACAAGTAATATCTACAACCAAAGAAAATGGAGTCAACTCGTTCTTAAAAATATACAAATTATCTTTTATTTATAAACATTTCCAAAAAATACATTACATGAAATTTTCAAAACATTCCAATCAGATTTATCAAAAGTCCAGTGATCTCACCTACCTGTATGGTACAATTTTATGCCATCTCTATGAACATATCTATATTTATTCTGGTATTACAAATCCAAGGCCTGTGTCAACAGAGTACACAATGGGCCACATCCATTAAACTGGCTGTGTCCGTTTTCTGTCTTTCCACTTGAAAGTAAATGTTGGACACATTTATTTATTTACTGCAACTCAGAAATATGGCATATTCCCATTAAACTGGTGCACTCATTATAAGTATAACTGTCCTGTGCATTGTGCACCAGATTATTACAGGACCATGCACCAGTATTCATCTGGTGCACTCTGCAGAATAGTGAGGCAAACTGCAATGTAATCACTATTGATAAATATGACCCATTGGCGTTCGGCCACGCCCCCCCATTTCCGTCGCGTGCATGCCAGCGCCGATGCGCCACAATCCGATCGCGTGCAAAATCCCGGGGCAATTCAGGGAAAATCGGTGCAAATCGGAAATATTCGGGTAACACGTCGGGAAAACGCAAATCGGGCCCTTAGTAAATGACCCCCATTATCTCCAGCATTACAAGACATATGTTTTACCCATAATGACCGCGTAGAAGGAGAGACACCGGAAACCCAGACGTGCATTTCATGTTGCCACACTTCTTTAGGGGGGAACTATAACTAATAATATAACTAGAGAATCATGATGATTCTATTACTGCAACATAATCAGACATAGATGATCCACATGTGTTAGGAAGCTCATTCATTTCTGCAAAACTGAACAATAAGGCAAGAAAGTGATTTTATTTTAGCGTTCTTCAAAAATGGAGCCACGGAACAATACAAACAGCAGTGATTAGCATAAGAGGGGAAATTAACATTGAATTCATTTTCTGAAATGTCACAAATAAAATGTCAGTTCACGAACAGCTTCAATTAAAAACAATCCAATACTCTGCTGGAATAATAGGCATGTTTAGTAAGCTATCACCAGCTAACCATGAAGAGGGCCTTAATTCCGAGGTGATAAATGTCCACGTCTCCTGAGATATTATTAGCTGCCAAGTTCTTACAAAATATGTTAGAAATATGAATTATCTACAGATGGACAAAGCAAAAACAACTTATATGCAATAAATAATAAAATAATATACCATAAATAAATAAAAAAAACCTTGACATTTTGATACAATGTAAATATCTAAATTTCCAAAATCTCATTTCTACTTGTGTTTCATGCAGGCATGAAGATACATTGGCACTCATAGAAAGGGACTGATCTTAGGGGTACACTCCTGAGCTACTATACAGCCCCTGAGATACTATGGTTTGACCACATGTAAAGATAGCGTATATACCCGAGCATAAGCCGAGTTTTTTAGCACAATTTTTTTTTAAAAAAGGCATGCTTATACTCAGGTATATGAAAAAAATAAAGAGTACCCCCAGCGTCCTCTGGTATCCTGGCTTGTCTTCTCCCCCTGCATCTTCCAACTTCCAAGCAATGCGGGCAGAGTCACATCCATGCTCTCTGCCCGCATGCATAAACAAGGCACAATGTTATCAGATGATGACACGCCGTGTCACAGTGGTGTGCTTGCGGGCAGAAAGCATAGACATCACTCTGCCCACACTGCTGGGAAGACGTAGCTGAGCGGAGAAGATGAGCCAGGGGAGAAGAGAACGCTGGGGGTGAGCACTGGAGTTGAGTAATAAGTATATTATTTTATGATAAAAGGGGCAGTGCTTGGCTATTACAACATGGGGAGAGAAAAAGAACTGGACCGCACATCCACACATCAATGATCTACTGCCGCTAGGCTACATTATATAACGAACTTGAGGTTCTTAGTTACATTTTGATCAAATTGTATAAGCACACCAACCACTTCACGGTGAACTCTTTATGGTGGATCCCTACGCTATTATGTGCGGCATCACATGGCGTTCACCACCGCTGCAGCACAGCACCGGCAGGAACCAAGACCTGGTTGCCCCCCAGAACCCATACTGGCAGGCATAGCCCCCATGGCTCCGGGCCCCGGGCTCCCACCAGCACCGCACACCGCAGAAGCGGCGGACGCCATGCAATACCGCACCATGTGTGAACAGGTGTTGAATACTCACTGTTCCATGTGATCTCAGACACTAGCAGAGAGGAAGTAGGCGGCCCCTATATGCAGTCTCCTGCTAATTTAAAAACACCTAGGTCGAATGGGGCGGAGTGCTGGTACCAGGAAAAAAACAAAATAAATGAAGGGATAGTATGTACTAAACCAACATGGGGAGAGAAAAAGAACTGGACCGCGCATCCACACATCACACAATGATCTAATGCCGCTAGGCTACATTATATAACGAACTCGAGGTTCTTAGTTACATTTTGATCATTGATAGTTACATTTTCCTCCCTTCCGGTGGACACCATGTGATGCCACACATAATAGCGTAGGGACCCACCATAAAGATGTCACCGTGAAGTGGTTGGTGGGCTTATACAATTTGATCAAAATTATTCTTGGATCTTGCCAGTGCCCCAACACTGAGGAGCACGGGAAAAGTGAAGCGTGTAGAAGCTTTATTCACACCTAGGGACGCTTCTCCCGAGAAGCCTAGGTGCTGACGTTTCCCGGATGTTGGGGACGGACAGGACAAGTCCCGACGAAGTGCTCTGGGCTGGCACAATACATGCACAGGTTCTCCTGACGTCGCCTGGAACGCTCTTCTAGAGAAAGCCGGACTCGGTCCACCTGCATAGGTTCATCAGCAGAAGAATCATCCGGGGGCTGAAGCGGCTTTTGGAATACAGGTGCCAGGCAAGGAAGACGTCTAACACGGCCTTGGGGGTACTCGGAGCGTAGTTCCTCAGCGCGCTCCTTAAACCGCACGTCAATTTGAGTGGCCAGGGTGATAAGACCACTCAGAGTTGACGGCAGGTCCCGCGCTGCCAGCGCGTCCTTGACCTGCGCAGAGAGTCCTTTCTTGAAGGTAGCGATGAGGGCCGCATCGTTCCAGGCAAGTTCGGAAGCCAGGGTGTGGAACTGAACTGCGTACTCTGCCACAGATGAGTTTGCCCTGGCGCAGGTTCAATAATGCAGACTCCGCAGAGGAAGCTTGTGCCGGTTCCTCGAAGACTGACCAGAACTCTGCCAGAAATTCCGAGAGGGTAGCGATAACCGGGTCATCCCTGTCCCAAAGAGGAGTAGCCCAGGCCAGGGCCTTCCCAGAAAGGAGGCTGAGGACAAATGCCACCTTGGACCGCTCTGTGGAAAATTGCGATGACATGAGTTCTATGTGCAGGGAGCACTGGGTGATAAAGCCCCTGCACATCCTGGGATCCCCATCATACTTGCCGGGTAAAGAGAGACGTAGCCTGGGTTCAGCAGCAGGAAGATAAGCCGGGGGAAACAGGAGTCGCAGCGGCGCCTCAGGAGACTGTTGATGATGCTGGGTAACTAGCAGCTGTTGCAGCATGGCGGTGACTTGCTCTAGTTGATTCCGCTGTGCAGAAATCTGGCGGGACTGGTGGATCACTATGGTAGTGAGGTCTGGCTGAGGGGGAGGCGGAACCTCGGCGGGATCCATGGCCGGATCTTACTGTCAGGATCAGTGGATCCTCTGGACCACCGTGGAAGATGGAACTAGCCGACACCTGGGACCGGAGCCCAAGCGGCACCTGGTTTTCACCAGAGCCCGCCGCAAAGCGGGTTGGACTTGCTGCGGGAGGATACCACTAGGTCGTTTCCAGGTGTGACTAGCCCGCGGTGGCAGCCGAGGTCGAGGTACCTTAGCGGATGACAATCTCGTAGTCAGGTCCAGGCACAGGGTCAGGGCAGGGCAGGCGGCAGAGATGCAACGTCAAGTCCAAGTCCGGGGTCAGCAACGGGAGGTCCAGGTAGATGGGAACGGGAACACAGGCACACGGAACACAGCAACACAGAGGAACTCGGGTAACATGGCAACACAGGACTCAGGAGTGGGAACAAACAGGAATACACAGGAATGCAGGAACACACAGGAATACACAGGAACGCAGGAATACTCGCTTGGAAGCTTTCTCTTAGGCTATGAGGCACAAAAATCGGGCAAGGCTTACAGGAAGAGGCAGGCTTATGTAGAACTGGGCAATATGGGCAGCGCCAATTAATGGCGCGCTGGCCCTTTAATTTTGGAGAAGGTGCCACGCGCGCCCTAGCAGTTGGGGACGCGCGCGCACAGCGGAGGGGAGCGAGCCAGGAGCCGGGACGGGTGAGATTCGCTGGCGGCGCGCTGGCGGGGGCAGGGCAGCACGGGTGAGCCCGCGGGACCACCCGTGACAATGACAAGGTTCTGTGTGATTATCTGTACAGCATAATACAAAATGTTTATGTAATTATTGTAAAAATAGAATTAGGGATCTATACTCCATAACGGCTGAATTGATGTTTATTGTATCTAACGACTCTAATTAAATTTGTTTGGAAAAGAATAAAGCAATTTGGATGAAGTGGAATTTGATTCACACACTCTACCTCTGCTACTGGAGCCCGGTAGGGGGATGTGCCATGGAACACCAAAATAGGAGGGTCATCATATATAGAGCAGTGTGTCATGCTGACTTTTGGCTGAAATGGCTTTTCTATTTTGAAGGGGAGGTGGAGGGCCCTGTACTTCCAACTGAGGATGAGTGTTGTAAATATAATCCCACAGAAGTTGATGCAGTGGGGATTATTTATTAAGGGTCCGTGGCCGCACTTTCTTCGGTTTTTCTGACGTTTTCAGGTTTTGCACGGCTGTGACAGGTATTTAACAGGGGATTGTGTCACATGTGGTCGGATTTTGTTGCAGCCTGTCCCTAAATTCCTGCTTTTCTCATTTAAAAATACTTGCAGTAACAAACTATACTGTAACAGCACCTTTATGATAAAATATTGTATTAATGAGAGCAATTCACAAAGAAGAGCATTTTTATTACCCATATACTAATGCACAGTATTTACTACGAAGAGCACTGCTATTATCCATGTAATAATGCACGCTTTTCACTGTGATGAGCACTTCTATTATCCACACATTAATGGGCGCTATTCACTTTTTACTTGTGGTACATATTCAGTTTTTCCTATCCTGGCAGGTGCAAATTTTGGCTTCTTTTTTTAGACTTTTTGTTGCAAATGTCTCAAATCCAGATAGACACAAACCACGTAAGGGGGTTATATGCAGGAGTGGACACTACTGTTAATTTGGGATTTACCCTATATACTCGTGTATAAGCCAAGTTTTTCAGCACAAAAAATGTGCTGAAAAACGTCCCCTCGGCTTATACACGATCTGCAGTGCTGCTCCCCCGATGTCCGCGTGGCTTGTCTTCTGGCTTCCCGGCTCCTCTTCTGTCTTCTGTAAGATCGTGCTGGGCTCCGCCATTGTTCCCTCCCGGGCAGCGCCTAGTATGACGAGAGAAGAATGGTCGGCGCCCAGCAAGATGTGACAGAAGAGGAGCCAGGAAGCCAGAAGATGAGCCGCACAGACATCGGGGGAGCAACGCTGCACATCGGTGAGGGTGAGTATATAAGTTTTTTTTAATTCTGGGCAGGCTGTATACTACTGGGGGCAGGCTGTATACTACTGGGGGCAAGCTGTATACTACTGGGGACTGACTGTATACTACTGGGGGCAAGCTGTATACTACTGGGGACTGGCTGTATACGACTGGGGACTGGCTGTATACGACTGGGGGCAAGCTGTATACGACTGGGGGCAAGCTGTATACTACTGGGGACTGGCTGTACACTACTGGGGGCAAGCTGGGCAGGCTGTATACTGCAGGGGGCAGGCTGTATACTACAGGGGGCAGGCTGTATATTATAGGGGGCTAGCTATATACTGGGGGGGGGGGTCTGTGACCAATGCATTTACCACCCTCGGCTTATACTCAAGTTAATAGGTTTTCCCAATTTTTGGTTTTAAAATTCGGGGTCTTGGCTTATACTCGGGTCGGCTTATACTCGAGTATATACGGTAACATGTTTTATTTTTAATGCATTTTGAAACTAATTACAACAGCTGTGAAGAGGTGAGTTGCCTTATTTCATTACTTTTAACATTTGAATTTACAAAACGCATAGTAAACGCATTTATGTTGCGTTTTGTTAACAAAAATGTTAACAGTAATGAAATATGCTAATCACCTCTCCTCAGCTGTTGTAATTAGTTTCAAAATGCATTAAAAACACAATTAAACCGCTACATGTGACCGCTCCCTTACAAGTAACCAATTAAAAACAAAAATGTAAAAATGTAAGAATTTTGACAAAAGAGGTTACTGTGCAAAATGTTAAACAGTTAAAGCATGTGAAATAATTCCAATTTACATGTTAAAATCGGGTCCATGAAAAAAAATTTCCTTTGCACCTGCCCTGGACCAGGTGCAGATTTGCGCCTAAAAAGTCGCAAAAAAGTGAAACCTAAGTGAAAAGTTGCACGGAACATCTGGAAAACAAAGATACACAAGGCACACTGCACAAAGGTGCAGACGAGGTGTACTTGAAAAAGAACAGAGTTAAAGTCACAAAAATAATGCAAAAACGGCAAAAGTCGCAATTTGGCTAGCTGAAACTATGATAGATGTACCCCATAAACCACCCATTTATATATTAAAAAAAATAGAAATAAAAAAAACTAATTAAAAATTGCAATTTTCATGCTTCCTACCCACGAAAAGTATATAATAGAAGATAAAATAGTCAGATGTACCCAGGGGCATAACTAGGAAAGGCAGGGCTTCATAGCAGACTTCTGAATGGGGCCACCCTTCCAACTTTAAAATATGCAAATTACACTATATATATATACACACACATACATTTATATACATAAACATACATTTCTTCACTCATACACACACATTTATAAACTTTTACACACAACAAATAGAGCATATATACATCACATATACACCCACATATAGTGCCATATACAGACATACAGCATATATACACCATACACACAGCATATATGCATCACATATATGTTATATACATATTATGCTGTACAATGTCCAGCAAAATATGTATATAATGGAGCACATCCTCCATTCATTAGTGTTAGCTTGGATGACAGGGTCCCCTGACACTGTGGGCCCCATGCTATGGCTGCTATCACTGTAGTTACGCCCCTGGATGTAGCATGTAATGGCATAACACAGGAACATTTTTTTTAATAACATCCAATTGAAGAAATGTTTACATAGGGCAAATTATTTAAATTAAATGTAAATGCCCTTAGGGGAAAAGCCCTTTAAGTTGTTAAAGCACACTATTCACTATGATGAGCACTTTTAGTATCCATGTATGAATGCAATCTTTTCATTATGATGATGTTCCATTAGGAAAGTCTTTGCATGTGCAAGTACCTGTGTCTTTGCCTCCTTTGAGAGCTTCAGCCTTTCCCTGTTATCACCATGCTGCACTCTGCATATGTACACAACACCCTGTTTCTTATTCCTTTAGTCTGCCCTGATGGCATTTCCCACTGTGACTCTTTCTCTCACAGCCCATCTGTCAGACACAGGAAAAAGGGGAGAGCAGGATGAGTCATAGCTCTCCTGCTTCAGCCCCATTTATTCATCAGTGTTTAGACATGAAAACAAAGATCCAAGGAGAGCTTTCAGACAGCTCTAAAGCAAGTAACAGGAACACTTAATCACTTGATGAACACTCAGGGATTATTATTAAGATGAGCTATGCATACTATTCATTATGATGAGCACTTTTATTGTACACATATTAATGTACACTGTTCACTATGATGAGCACTTCTATGACTCATATATTAATGAGTGCTTATCACTGTTATGAGCACTTTTATTATCCACATATTAATTCATACTTTTCACTATTATGAGCGCTTCTATGATCCGCATATTAATCTACACTAATCCCTATAATGAGTGATTTTATTATCTACATTTTAATGCACACTATTCACTATGATGAGCACATTTATTAATGCACAATATTCACTATGATGAGTATTGCTATGATCCATGTAATAATGCATGCTAATTACTCTGATGAGCACTTCTGTGGTCCACCAATTAATGCTTGCTATTCACTGACAGGAATAACTTTACAATCAGGTATGAGTGATGATGATTTATGATTTTTCTGGAGTGGACTACTATACAGACACAGGACCTTGAAGATCATCATCGTGTAGTTCATGCTAATATTCCTGTCTGGTCTTGTATTGCTGTATAATACTCTATAATCAGAAATAATTTCCCTGCAATAAAGCAGCCTATGAGAAGCCTAATGTAGTTTTTCATAGTGCCCTAATAAGGACAGATTTCCACCTGTCCATAAAAAAAGGAGCATTCATTATACCCTGAACAGGGTACATGGTGGTTTTTCCAAAGTCCCTGTCTGTCTCACTGACCCTATGACAAGCAACAACCCTGTGACCCTGTTTTCACTCTTCAGAGTCACATGTTCAGCCCAATCACAGACATGCCTACAGATGACATGCATGTGGTTTCTAAGCAGCTGTAAGCTGCTTTATTGGCTTCTTCAGATCTCAAAAAGCAGCACTTGTCCCTGTCCCCAGATTAATTAGTGCCAAGCCTGCCAAATTAGGAACAGATCCAAATTGTGCATTTTGCGGTCACTATTTACTAGACCAGGCCTTCCAGCATGTCCACAGGCTATTGGTTGTCTGGTATATGCACAAGCTTTTATCAAGTTTATATAATGTTGAAACCAGAAGTTTACGTACACTATAAAAGACACATATGCATGTTTTTCTCATTATCTGACATGAAATCAGAAAAAATCTTTCCCATTTTAGATCAATTAATATTTCCAAAATTATTTATATTTGCAAAATGCCAGAATAATGAGAGATCATCTTTAGGGCTGCAAAGTCAAAAGTTTACATACATTTCATTGGCATTTTATACTGTTGACCTTTAACTGTATAAATTGGTCAAACGCATCTCAAAATAGTTTGTAATAATTTGGACCCATTCCTCCTAACAGAACTGTTTGTAGCAGCCTTGCTCGCCCCTGTTTTTTTCAGCTTTGCCTATAATTTTTCAATATGATTGACATTGACGTTAAACTTATGTTAATGATGCAGAAGGGCTCTGGATGTGTTACAGAAGCCGTCTGTGCTATAGCTTTACATTCTGTTTTTTACACTGTGCAACAGCACGACTTATCCTCCGGCCTGCAATTCTTGGACTCTCAGCAGCATACAGCGGAAGGGAGGAAATGTTAATTCAGAATATAAGACTGATAACACACCTAAAGCTTTTCTGGAATTATTTTATATGTTGAATTCAGAAGTAAGGAGGCCATGTATAACAAGTAAAAGAAGATTTCCACATTCAGTGTCTGGATCAATAAGTAAGTGTCCCTGGTTTATTATGCTTGATTTTGACAGCAGATTTCCTTAAACTTCCTGGCTGATGTCTTGAAATGTTGCTTAAGTATTGCTACATAATGTTCTTTTCTCATGATGCCATCTATCTGGTGAAGTGCACTTGTCTCTCCCGCACCAATACAACCCCACAACTTGATACTGACACCCCCTGTGTTTCACAGTTGGGATGGTGTTTTCAGGTTTGCAAGCTTCTCCCTTTTACCTCCAAATGTAATGATGGTCTGTGGCCAAACAGTGCAACTTTAGCTTCATCAGACCACAGGACAGGTCTCCAAAAATCAAGATCTTTATTCCTGTGTGCATTTGCAACTTTAGTTTCTCATGTTTCTTCTGGAGTAATGGTTTCTTCCTGACAGTGTGACCGTTCCGCCCATTTCGATAAGGGCCGGATTATAGGCGGGGCTCCCGGGACTTGAGCCCCGGGGCCCCCACCATCTTGCCCCCCCAGGGAGCCCCCACCAGATACCACCCCCTGCGCCTCCCCTCCTGAGCCGACATCTCCCTGAAGCCCGGCCGCATCCCCGGCACAGGAGACTGCCAGTGCCACCTTCCCGCCCCCCGGCACAGGTCACAGCCTCCCCACCCGCCCATCTGCTTGCATGTTCAAGCCTACCGCCCCATGCCAGCCCTCCGCCTATTCCCTTGCAAGGCTGAGCACACGCCCCCCCCCCCCTGGAAAAGTTGACTGCCTCCACGCCCGCCCACACGCACGGCCAAGCAGCCCCGCTAGAACTCGCGCCACCCCCGCCCTCCGCAACTCCCCCCGCCGGAAAAAGCACCTGGCTGAACACCGCTCCCCTCCCCCGGGCCAACAAGCAACTCCCGCCACCCCCCCGCCCGAAAAAGCACCCACCCTCAGCCACTCTACCCACCCGAACACGGTCCCCCCGCCCCCTCGTCCCCCGCCAAACATGCGGACCCCCCCCCGCAAGCCCGTATGAGCAACAGTCCAGACAGCACCCCCCCCCCCCCCGTGCCCGTACAAGCAACAGTCCGGCCCGCGGCCCCCCTCCCGCTCGAACAAACGTCTGACGCCACGAACGGTCACCTGGAAATGTAAGTATATAAATATGTATTTGTGTGTAAAAATTTATTTGTGTGTAAATATGTATTTTTTTGTGTGTATATGTAGGTGTATATATATATGTATATAGAGTGTATATGTGTATATATGTATATACAGTGTATATGTGTATGTACAGTGTATATACTGTGTATATGTGTATGTACAGTGTATGTTCTGTGTATATGTGAATCTGCTGCGTATATACTGTGTATATGTGCATCTACTGCGTGTATATACTGTGTATATGTGCATCTACTGCGTATAAACTGTGTATATGCGCATCTACTGTGTATATACTCTGTATATGTGCATCTACTGCGTATATACTGTGTATATGTGCATCTACTGCGTATATACTGTGTATATGTGCATCTACTGTGTATAAACTGTGTATATGTGCATCTACTGCGCATATACTGTGTATATGTGCATCTACTGTGTATATACTGTGTATATGTGCATCTACTGTGTATATACTGTGTATATGTGCATCTACTGTGTATATACTGTGTATGGGTACATTCACACGCGGTATGCCCGCCATGCGGGCATACCGCCGTGTGCTGGATAGGAAGAGGAGGTGATCCCTTCTCCCTCCATAGAAAACAGCGGTGCACGGCCGCACACTCATAAAAAGATAGAGCATGCTCTATCTTTTTGCGGTGTACAGTGCGGATCAGCACCCTACCGCTGCCGATCCGCCATTGCCCTCTATGGGGACATATATGCGGCCGCAAATTTGCGGCCGTATGTACGTCCCCCCAGACGGCCGTGTAAATGAGCCCTAAATATGTATATACTGTGTATAAATGTGTATATATGCATCTGTTGTGTATATATATATATATATATATATATATATATATATATATATATATATATATATATATATACTGTGTACATATGAATCTACTGTGTATACATGTATAAGCTGTGGATATATGCATAGATGCATATACTGTATTCATACGCGCATAAATTTATATCAAGATATACACCTTAAAATATATGTATATATATGATGTGTGTTTTTGTATATGCTGTGTATTGTGTATATGGTATGTATGTATATGCTCTATACAGTGAATGTGTGTGTGTGGCTGTGCGGGCTGAGGTGTATGTTACATGGGACTGCATATCTGGTAGGGGTGAAGGTAGATATAAAGATGTGCTACTGGGGCGAGGCGGCTGTATGTAGCTGTGTTACTGGGTGCGAGGCAGCTGTATGTAGCTGTGTTACTGGGGGCGAGGCGGCTGTATGTAGCTGTGTTACTGGGGGTGAGGTGGCGGAATGTAGCTGTGTTACTGGGGACGAGGTGGCGGTATGTAGCGGTGTTACTGGGGGCAAGGCGGCTGTATGTAGCTGTGTTACTGGGGATGAGGCGGCTGTATGTAGCTGTGTTACTGGGGCTGAGGCAGCTGTATGTAGCGGTGTTACTGGGGGCGAGGCAGCTGTATGTAGTTGTGTTAATCCGGGCGAGGCGGCTGTATGTAGCTGTGTTACTGGGGGCGAGGCGGCTGTATGTAGCTGTGTTACTGGGGATGAGGCGGCTGTATGTAGCTGTGTTACTGGGGATGAGGCGGCTGTATGTAGCTGTGTTACTGGGGGCGAGGCGGCTGTATGTAGCTGTGTTACAGCTGGGATAGTGGAAAGTGAGCAGGAGGACGTGTATGCATGCTACACTCAATGGGGGCCTCCACCAGATTTTGCGCCCAGGGGCCCCCACCAACCTTAATCCGGCCCTGATTTCGATACATTACTCATTTCACTGTGGATAATCTCTTACCAACTTCAGCCAACATTTTCGCAAGGTATTTTGCTTCTGTTCATGGGATCTTCTCTTGGGCTGATTTCCAAGACATCAAGAAGCAGAGTGTTTCAGGTATCTCTAATTAACTTAGATCCCAGTAAATCAGAAGCTTCCAAAGACATGACATCAACTTTTGACTATTTTTCATATTTATGTGTGTAGTATAGTGACTCCAGCAATATATTTATGTGTGTGCTATAGTGACTGCATGGCCTAAATGTATGCATGTGGTATAGTGGCACCAGGGATCTGACCACTAGGGGCATGACGTGAGGGGGTGCAGAGGTTGTGATCGCACCCGGGCCCAAGAGGTTTAGCGGGCCCTTATGGTGTCACTTTCCCATATGAGAAGACTATTACTATAAACCATACATTATAGCCGGGGGCCTGGCACAGACTTTGCACTGGAGCCCATCAGCTTCTATTTATGCCACTGCTGACCACTCAAAGAGAATTGCAGATTTCATACTTATACCTAGTTCAGAAAAGTTTGGTCAGTGAGAATAGCGCACACAAATATTTGGATCAAAAAAGTGGTCTTCCATGATAGGGAGAAGTCATCCCAAAAGGATAAGAAATGTTCCCTTTGAGGTAACAGATCCTATTGGAGCTGACACTTATATTCCTGACCACAGACCGGCCCCCAGCAGGAAACCCAGAAAAACCAGGGGTAATTCTTATAACATCGTCCAACATTAATATGGACACTGCAGCCTCAGTTTACAAACAGAAAGTTGTGCACTAGAAGAGAGGGAGGGAAAACATCTGTATTACACTATTTCACTGCCTCCCCACCAGTACCTAAATATTCCCTGACCTAGGACTCTTGCAATGTAGGTAATATTTCTAAGTAGCAGTACAGTGGGCCCCAGACAGTGGCGTAACTACAGCCGTAGCAGCCGTAGCGGTTGCTACGGGGCCCGGGAGGTCCAGGGGCCCGCGCTCCCGTGCCTGACTGCCGCAACTTCACTTTGGGATCCACCACAGAGAGGAGAAGGGAGTGCGCCACCTATAGCCTCAGGCAGAGGTGGATGATGGTCCCTGCCCTGCCACATACATTGGCACAGGTCCGGCGGTCCGTACGCTGGAAGTCCCCATGAGTTCCTGCAGCCAGCTCTTCTCCCTAGAGTACTGTTCTCCCGGCCAGTGCTCATACAGCAGCAGCGAGGCCCGGGCTTCTCCCTTCTGTACTGTATGCACACAGTGCTGCTGTACTGCATAGGTACAGGGCTGCTGAGCCTCTGGGGCCTCCAGGAAGCAGCAGCCCCAGGGAGACAGCATGCTACACAGGCCGGGCAGAGAACTGTGGGCTCCTGAGGAGTGAGGAGCAGAGAGACCAGGGCCCAGGAGGAGGGAGTTCCCAAGCAGCACAAACTAGCATCGGAGGAGGCTGCAGAGAGGAAACATCTTCTGGTAAGTATATTTATAAGTGTGTGTATGTATATGCTGTATATGTGTGTGTAAATGATGTATGATGTGTATATACTGTATGTATGTGTGTGTAAATGATGTATGATGTGTATATACTGATATACTGTATGTATGTGTGTGTAAATGATGTATGATGTGTATATACTGTATGTATCTGTGTAAATTATGTATGATGTGTATATACTGTATGTATCTGTGTAAATGATGTATGATGTGTATATGCTGTATATGTGTGTGTAAATTATGTATGATGTGTATATACTGTATCTGTGTCTGTATCTGTGTGTGTAAATGATGCATGATGTGTATATACTGTATGTATCTGTGTGTAAATGATGTATGATGTGTATATACTGTATGTATCTGTGTGTAAATGATGTATGATGTGTATATGCTGTTTGTGTGTCTGTATCTGTGTGTGTAAATGATGTATGATGTGTATATACTGTACGTGTGTCTGTATCTGTGTGTAAATGATGTATGATGTGTATATACAGTATGTATCTGTGTGTAAATAATGTATGATGTGTATATACTGTATGAGTGTCTGTATCTGTGTGTGTAAGTGATGTATGATGTGTATATACTGTATGAGTGTCTGTATCTGTGTGTAAATGATGTATGATGTTTGTATGCTGTATGTGTGTCTGTATCTGTGTGTGTAAGTGATGTATGGTGTGTATATGCTGTATGTGTGTCTGTATCTGTGTGTGTAAGTGATGTATGGTGTGTACTGTATGTGTGTCTGTATCTGTGTGTAAGTGATGTATGATGTGTATATGCTGTATGTGTGTCTGTATCTGTGTGTAAATAATGTATGATGTGTATATGCTGTATGTGTGTCTGTATCTGTGTGTGTAAGTGATGTATGGTGTGTATATACTGTATGAGTGTCTGTATCTGTGTAAATGATGTATGATGTGTATATACTGTATGCATGTCTATATCTGTGTGTAAATGATGTATGATGTGTATATACTGTATGTGTATCTGTATCTGTGTGTGTAAATGATGTATGATGTGTATATACTGTATGAGTGTCTGTATCTGTGTGTGTAAGTGATGTATGAGGTGTATATACTGTATGTGTGTCTGTATCTGTGTGTAAATAATGTATGATGTATATATGCTGTATGTGTGTCTGTATCTGTGTGTGTAAGTGATGTATGGTGTGTATATTCTGTATGAGTGTCTGTATCTGTGTAAATGATGTATGATGTGTATATACTGTATGCATGTCTATATCTGTGTGTAAATGATGTATGATGTGTATATACTGTATGTGTGTCTGTATCTGTGTGTAAATAATGTATGATGTGTATATACTGTATGTGTATCTGTATCTGTGTGTGTAAATGATATATGATGTGTATATACTGTATGAGTGTCTGTATCTGTGTGTAAATGATGTATGATATGTATATACTGTATGAGTGTCTGTATCTGTGTGTAAATAATGTATGATGTGTATTTACTGTATGTGTGTCTATCTGTGTGTAAATAATGTATGATGTGTATATGCTGTATGTGTGTCTGTGTCTGTGTGAGTAAATGATGTATGATGTGTATATACTGTATGAGTGTCTGTATCTGTGTAAATGATGTATGATGTGTATATACTGTATGCATGTCAATATCTGTGTGTAAATGATGTATGATGTGTATATACTGTATGTGTATCTGTGTGTGTAAATGATGTATGATGTGTATATACTGTATGAGTGTCTGTATCTGTGTAAATGATGTATGATGTGTATATACTGTATGAGTGTCTGTATCTGTGTGTAAATGATGTATGATGTTTGTATGCTGTATGTGTGTCTGTATCTGTGTGAGTAAATGATGTGTGATGTGTATATACTGTATGTGTGTCTGTATATGCTGTATATGTGTGTGTGTATACGATGTATGATGTGTATATACTATATGCATGATTTCTTTGCTATGTGTATGTTTATGCAGTATGTGTGTATATGGTGTGTTTATACTGTATGTATGTGTATATATAGGGTTTGTATATATTTTATGTATAAGTATATTATGTACATAAATTCTATATGGGGGAAATTTATCACAGCTTCTATGCCAATTTTCTGGTGTAGAAGCAATGACATAATTGTGAATTCTTGCACAAAGCAAGAATTTGCAATTAAAATCATGAATATGCCAACTGGCGCCAAATATGTATATATATTTTTTAAGGAGAAGGGGGCCCCATGCAGAAATCTGCTGTGGGGCCCAGACTCTCCTAGTTACGCCACTGGCCCCAGGAATCTATTTCTCTGGTGAACCCCAGGCACCCCAGTCCGATCATGCCCGCAGTTATAAGATGTAACTTCTAGTTGAATCCCTTTCTATCAAACAGACAGGTACATTCAGTATGGAAGTTGCCTCTGCCTTCTTCTTTTTATTGAGAAACATCAGGAGCTTGCATTCTGTACCCGTGAAGAGACAAGAGAAACAACATGAATCCTGCAATATAAAAATGGTAATTACAGCAAATCAATGTATTCACCAGTGATGTGAATTATAGCGCTGATCAAAAAGGATTTCATGCAAAGACAATTATTATTGCAGCTCAGTTCACTCAACTGGTTTTTTTGGGTAACAGGTAAGTCTGAATATAGTTATTTGAAATGTAAAATTACATTTGTAGACCTAAATGAATGCCTTTTGCATTGCCATCTGGCATTGTATCAGGAACACTACATTATTCACATTCAAAGATATGTTTAAAGGGAAGCTGCCATGAGGATTTAGGCCTTTAGACCATTTATGACCATTTGTATAAGGTAACCACATAACATCCTCCATTCAGCACCAACATAAATGGACATTTCCAAGCTGGCAAGTCCAGTTTAATTCATCCAAGAAGATGGATATCCCATTGAATATAATAGTATCCAGATTTAAGAGAAATTGGTTCCAAGTATATGTTAAATTAACCCCTTAAGGACGCAGGGTTTTTTGGCTCATTTCTCGCTCTCCAACTTCAAAAATCCATAACTTTTCCATTTTTAAGTGTACAGACCTATGTGAGGGCTTATTTTGTGCGTAACAAATTTTACTTTCCCGTAATGTTATTTATTTTAACATGCCGTGTACTGCAAAGCTGAAAAAAAATTCCAAATGTGGAAAAATTGGAAAAAAAACGTCACGTTCTTGAGGGCTCAGTTTTTATGACTTTCACTCTTCGCTCCAAATAACACGCCTACTTTATTCTTTGGTTCGGTGCGATCGCGGTGATACCAAATTTATATAGGTTTTATTGTGTTTTAATACATTTTCAAAAATTAAACGAATGTGTACAAAAAAGAAAAAAAAATTTTTGCCATCTTCTGACGCTAATAACTTTTTCATACTTTGGTGCACGGAGCAGTGTGAGGTGTCATTTTTTGCAAAATGAGGCGACATTTTCATTGCTATCATTTTGAGGTCTGTGCAACATTTTGATCATTTTTTATTTCATTTTTTATGTTATGTAAAAAGGTGTAAAAGTCGCATTTCGGACATTTGGGCGCCATTTCCCGCCTCGGAGGTCACCGCCACCCGTAACCGTTTTTATATTTTGATAGATCGGGCATTTTGGGACGCGGCGATACCTAATATGTTTGTGATTTTTACTGTTTATTATGTTTTATATCCGTTCTAGGGAAAGGGGGGTGATTTGAACTTTTAATATTTTATTAATTTTCTTTATTTTTTAAACTTTTTTTAAATTTTTTTTTCACTATTTTTTAGACCATCTAGGGTACATTAACCCTAGATAGTAAGATCGCTCCTACCATATACTGCAATACTTCTGTATTGCAATATATGGCATTTTTGCAGCACATTCATTACAATGAGCCACTGGCTCATTGTAACGAATCTGCAGATTCCAGATAGTCTCGGGTCAAACGAAGACCCGAGGCTACCATGGCAACCGATCGCCGCCCCCCGATGACGTTCGGGGGCGCGGCGGTCGTAATAAAGATGGCGGCGCCCGCGCGCCGCCGTCTTTTAAACGCTGCCGGCGACTTTGCCGGTGGCGTGGAAAGGGTTAATAGCTGCGATCGGTGCAAGCACCGACCGCGGTTATTAGCGGTGGGGGTTTGCTGCAATATGTAACAACCCCCACCTCTGTATGAAGAGGACTCAGCCCGTGAGCCCTCTTCATACATCCCTTATACCTCTGCGCCGTAGAGCTACGGTGCAGAGCGTTAAGGGATTAAATGTTAAATTACAGTTTAAATACTGTTTTATAACTTGAACAAGCATGATGTTATCTGACAACGTTAAGAATTAAGAGTTCTAAGCCCTTTTCTCTTGGAAAATCTATAGGTTAAAGAAGCCAATTTATTTGATTACAGGCAGTCCCCGGGTTACATACAAGATAGGTTCTGTAGTTTTGTTCTTAAGTTGAGTTTGTATGTAAGTCAGAACTGTATACTTTATTATTGTAACCCCAGTCAAAATTTTTTTGGTCTCTGTGACAATTGTATTTTAAAAATGTTGGGTTGTCATAAGAACCAGGATTAACTAAAGTACAGCAAATTACCAAAATCCAGAGGTCCGTTTGTAACTAGGTGTCGTATGTAAGTCAGGTGTTCTTAAGTAGGGGACCGCCTGTATTTGGGTTTGAGTATCAGTATTAGGCCAGATGATTATATTAATTTAAATCTTGTCCCTTTAGTTAACTAATTGAGATCTAAAGTTAATATTTGGTCCAGTCTTTCTCTTTCTAAAGCAGAACGGATAGCTTTGACCAAGATGATAATTCTGCCCCAGCTACTTTATGTGTTCACAAATTCCCTTGTTGGGTTGATAATAAGTGGTCTAAGCTTATTCGTTCTTTGATGAATAGATTGATCTGGGGCAGAAAGCATGAGTGATTAAAACAAGAAGTTCTGTTTAGAGATGGCCTTAATGGGGGAGTTTCTCTCCCTTCTTTTTATCATTATTTTCTTGCCTCACAACTTTTGCACATTGTTGAATGTCAAGATTCCTTTGTGGGGAAAGCCCTGTTGGATTATGGGGGAAATACATATGATTCAATTTTCACCCTTTTGGAATCAGGTCAGCTTAGGCGATCTCCATACAGATCTCTACCAATTTCTAGTCTTTTGTATAAATATTGGGTGAAATTTAGAATTTTGCTAGGTATTAAAAGCTCCAATAAATATACTCTAATATGGGGAAAGGAATAGAAATTTATTTTTTTATAGAGACACATTCTAAACTAGAAGTAGTGTTTAATTTGAGAAGTCTTGTGAAAAAGAATTGTGTTTATAAAGAAGTATTAGAGAAGAGATACCCACAATACACATACTAGTCAAGAGAAATGGTCAGGTGATCTTGGGCACATTGTTGATACATTGTGGGAGGATATATATAGGAATGTAAATAGTTCTCCAATAAATAGAAATCATAGATTTATAAAATTGAGTATTCTTTATAGGATCTATTCTTCGCCAGAAATATTATATAAAATGAAGTTGATAGAAGATGATTGTTGTTATTTATCATGTGTTGTGGAGCTGTCCTCGAGTTTGAGTGTATTAGAACAGGATATTTCAAGATATTTTGTTTAAATTGAACATTCAGTTAGATTGTAATCCAAAACGTGGAACACTGGGTTTATTACAACATAAGGTTACCCCGGATATTAAAAATTGGTTAGTGCTAAAACTAGAATTCTTTGCAAGGATTGTCCTTATTAGCATTTGGAATTCGAGACAGGAACCATCTATTGTTGAATGGAAGAACTGTATTTTAAAAATTTGATAGATACAAGGTAGCATTGAAAAATAGATTTGTTGGAAATAATGTTCTTAGACAAATGTGGAATCTATTTATTTGAATTTTTTCTTTTTTTTTTCTTTTTTTTTCTTTTCTGTGTGCCGTCTCTATTTTTGGGATGAGGGGTTAGGGGAAGGGGGAGGTAGAATGGATTGTTGTGGTCTTTTGATTATTGTACTATCTACAGGTTTGAATGAAATGTTGAAAAATGTACTTTCTCTTTTTATCTCTTTTTGTATGTATATTGAATAAAGATATAATAATAATAATAATAATAATAATAATAATAATAATAATAATAATAATAAAAAAAGAATAAGAGTTCTACTTATAAGATGTAGGCTGGAGACCATTCATCTCAGAACTCATGTTAGGAATTGTCAAGTTCTGCCCTTGTTCACACAACCTCAGGTTCTTTAATGACTGATAACATTCACAGAGTTGAGCTCAGGAGAGATCAAACCAAGACAATCACATGGTATAATATCTCAGTCTCTGCGTACTGTTGCCATCAAAGGTAAGGCAGATGTGAGATGCTTTATTTGTGTCACCAAGTATTATACAGAAACCTGCAGTGGGGCAGGACAAAGGCTAAATTACTTAGGGATAAAGAAGTAATGTCCATAGTCCATTGGTTGGTAAATTATTACATGGGCATCGGAGACACTTGCCTGAAGTGGATATACAGTTGTAAATCCCTCTTGATAGATGTAAACATTGACTAAGAGAGATGCAAACAGCAGCTGTGGGGGGTCTTTCACTCCTTTGGTGGACAGCAGTGGACTTTGATCAGCTTCAGCCATAGTCAAACATCTTCTTAGTTTCAACACTCAGCAAGTATATGAAAGATAAAAACATTTTCATTAAACATAAAACAATACTTCACAGTCCCCCCTAAAATGATTTTATTTTATCTCTCCCTCACACCTCAGTTAATCCCTTAGGAGTTGGTCAGCAGTGGGGAAGGGGATAGGATTTCTTCACCAGTTTGAGACGGGAAGAGCCTTGTGCTCTACCCCCCTTTGTACTTGGACTTATCTGCTGAATAGACTCCTCCTATTTTTTCCCTTTCTAAATATCCTTATAAACCACTTGGGTTTTTAAGTGGGGAGACTAAAACTCCAATGTTCCCACAGGTGAAACCTATTGCACTTGTTATCAGAGGGAAGGGGCCCTTTGGAGTTCAGTGTATTTCTGATATGACCAAAATGTAATGGAAAACAGAATAATGGAAGGACTAATAAGGACACCCTTAAGAGAAACAATCCTAGTCGTTTAAGGGCTGACTGCTAATCACCTAGCCACCAAGATATAAGAGTCCCATGGGTGGTCAATGCTACAGTTAATTTGTTTCCCTAAGACGTTTATTAATCCCCATCAAAACTTTAATAAGGCATAAAAGTAACAAAACTTGACTTGAGTGAATCTAATTGGGTCTTTCTTCCTATCTTGAAGTGCTTGTTGTCCACAAAACCTGGAAGGCATCATCATCTCCGGGGGTCATCTCTCCTCCTTACATAGCTCTTTATCACCAACCGATCTCCAGGTTGAAGCTCATGAAAGAGAAAACTCAAAAATATACTTAAGTACAGTGCATATCATACAGTCTAAGTCTCCCATACTGCATTTGGAGCAACTGTGAACAATAATATCCTAATCTAGGAACCAAACAAAATGAAATCTTTTAGGGACTCAATCCTGTCTTTTTACTGGCCTATATCTTACTGAAAGGGCTAATGGCTAATGGTAGACCCTCGGTCCATGATTTCCCCGTCTCCACCATTGCCTTTTAGATCTTTAGTTTCAGAGTCCCATTCAACCTCTTAACCTTCCTACTACTTTGTGGATGGGGTGGGATGTGACTACCTAATATATCCCTAAATCTAAACTTCTCTTGAGAAGTGGGTACCTTTAAAGCACCTCTTGTCACTCATACCTGTAGACCATTTTTGAACAGAACATAGTCAATACACTTCTCTCTGGGAAAGATACAAAAATCTTGTGCTGTGGTGAAACCTTCACAGACTGGTAGATATAACCATAAGTCACCTGGGTCACAATAGGTTGTAAAGAATCCATTGTCCACAGATCAGACTGGCACCTTCTTCTTGCTGCATCTTCTGACCTTCTTTTGCCGCTTGTCTCTGCAGGACCTGTAGCATGTTAGGACTTACCAAGGTAGAGGTTTCCTCAGCTGGCAACACAGTCATGGTGGAGACTAAGGGTACAGACGTCCTGGCAGCTTCTTTGGCTGCTCTATCTGCTTGGTCACTCCCTTGTGTTTCTGTTCACCTTGGCGTGTGCCTTACTCTTATCAATAGCTACTACTTACTGTAAGCTCTAGTAGCCACTCCAAGTATCTTAGGTCTGCATGTTTCACTAGGTGCCTGCTGCTGGTGTGATGAACGTTCTGGCTTTCCACATAGGGCTGTTAACATAAGCTGTTCCAAACGTACCTTGAATCTGTGTACGTGCTATCTGTCTTACCCTAAGCTAAGGGACATACTTCTATCAATACTTTCAGTTCTGTTCCACTAATGTAATATGTAATTGAAGTGCTTCTGTTTCTTATACCTGGTTGCTTGTTGGGTTGTGCAATGACAGCATATAACATGTTAATAACATTTACCTTCTTAATAATACTTGCAACCATCCACAAAGAGTACAAGGTCAGGGTACTGAATCTTTGACGTGAGAAAATCCCACCGTCTCCTGCGCCGTATGGGCCACATAATCATGGTCTTCCGTGAGAGGAAGAAAGTTAATTAAATTTAACTAAATACTTGGATCTTCTCCCCCTTGCTCCAAAGGCAGTATGTCAACTAAAAGGACAAAACCTGCTCAGAAATAAAAAGAAAACATATTGTAAACATTAGTACCAGGCTGGTTAAGTGTTGGGCCAGCACTTATGAGCACACAGCTAAAAATTATGTGATACATAAACTGCAATTTGCGAAAAATCTGAGAGATAATTATAACAATGAATAAGCTGCCACTATCTGCTCAAACACTAGAGGGTCTCATCTCACTAAATGATAAGCCATGAACCTTTATCATTTTCCTTTACAGTCCTTGGCTTAGAGCCAGTACCTCTCAATGTTGGTGACCTTGGATCACTGGTCTTTTTAGAATTATCTATATGGAGTACTACTGATATTTCTGAGCTCTAAACTGTCTCCAGAATAAACCTAGGGAAAAACAGTGGTTATACATAACATAAGAACCTTGATCTTGAATCAGCTCTCTGGGCTAAAAAACACAAAGGGGACAATATAAGTTTAGATCAGGTTTTAAATCAGGTCAGGTGGCTAGGTCATAAACATATAAAAACAGAACAACTAGACTACTGCTCTACTCTTTGAGAGTATAACTGCTGTAGAAAGCTGGACACCTGGTGGCAAGACTTACCACACAGATTACTTCCCTAACCAAATGAACTTCTCAAAAATAGTTTCTAATGTCACTGGTTACCAATAACTTGATGAAATGTAATTAGCTTTGTTGAGTTTTTCTCTAATCTTTCTCTTCACTGCTGCTTGGGGGGTGGGTGGAGAATCTCATAGTCTCCCCCTTTGACCTTCTATCTGACAAGATAATATAACACTTTGCTATGGGCTGGAATGCTGCCAACCTTGTCTTATCACTGCAGCCTCATCCCCCCCTGTCTCCCCCTGTCGAACTACAAGTCTCAGGGGTAACACAAAGTAATACAAGGGAATACCTTTTTACAAATGTTATTTTAAAATCAATTCTTCTACTGCCCACTGTCTTGTCTGAATAATCTTTCCAACCACAGGGGGTTTCTTTAATCAACAAACAAACATCACTATTCAGTTCCAGAATTCTCTCTATAACACCTGAACAGCGTTCAGTTCCCCAATATCCCTGTCATTTCCTACTCTTGAATTTCAACAACACACTGTTCTCAAAATTTATTATCCCCAACCAGCTTCTATGGCTTCCAACAGAGCAAAGCCACAGGTAACCAACCTCAAAACCTTGAGAAACCATACCCTCTACGTGACTATAAAATGGCTGCCGGGCTCGGCCACAGGTATGCTGTTTTAAGATGGCCGCCACTAAAGCACTGTGGGGAGTGGCTTTTGCCTTAAGCAAAGATACAGGCGCGTGACTGGTGGCATGATGACCTGGGGGGGGGGGGGGGGCACCACAACTATAACAAGTCTCTCCTGACCTCATTAATCCACCCGTCTGATGATATGGAATAAAGGGGTGGAGACTAACAGGGCTCTACTCCACGCCATCTTTCTTCTTTGTTTCAGAGAGGAAAAACATATAAAATCTCTTTTTCTTCAAACTGCTTTCCATAACAACAATTTTGAACTGTCTCTTATCGCCCGTCTCTTTCTATCAAGCTCTTAGCTAAGCGGGCACTCTAAGGGATCCTCCACCCAGATCTCATAATTTACAACCTACTATATCTTTGTTACTTTCCTTTTTGATAATTTATTATTCCAGCAGGAATATTTGACTTCTACTACGTGCTGGGGAAATATCTTATACTTCAGCCTGTATGGTGGTATAATAACTAATGAGACACATGATGGCTGATGACTTCACTACATAACTCACAACTATTAGCAACCCACAGAAGATCAATACTTATATATGACTAGGTTCAATAACCAGAGCTTTGGTCAAAACTGTACAGGTGAGAAGCCGACTATATAGCTATCCTGACCGGAGACACAGGAGGCTTAGAGGCAAGATAACATGTATTTTCTTACCTTTTTATGGGGCTGCAGTCCCCACCTCCTGCGTTATTCAGTCAGACCTAGTCATTTCTTGCGGCTGCACAACCCTGGACTCTGCTCTGGCAGCAAATTATTGCAGTAACTATTTTGGATTGCACACTAAAACCTGTGTGCCAATATGAATGTATTGATCTCTGCTCCAAATTGGATATTAACATATATATAAATATATATATATATATATATATATATTAAATAATGTGTACCTAAAGAATCAGACATGGCCATTGTCAGTAAGATTCTCTTGCAATAGATCCCCTATAATAAGTTCCCTTATCTCTGCCTCCAGGAGGACTTTTTAAACAAAGACTATAACCCAGACAAGCTTTAACCCTTTCTGTCCTCTTTACAAAGTATTTCATAGCAGCTGCTCAATGTACAATCAGTTTCAGTTTCCAGAATTAATACAGTTTCACGTTCTCCCGCCGTCAAATCACCCCTGGTTCCTCCGGTTGTGAAATTACAACCTCATGACGTCTTACCACGACTTATGAGGGCCTTGTGCTTCTCAGCGTGCTGCGCCGACTCTCTATCCCTCTCTAATGTCCCTACCAAAAAGGAACCAGGTCTATGGGCAACACCACATGGGTACCAGTACAAAGTACCAGTACCGGCCCCAAACCCCTACTCAAGCTTCAAGGCTTGGGGCAGCCCCAAGCCCCTACTCACTCTTCAAGGCTTGGGACTCCTAACTATCCCTCCCTACCTAGCCATCCGCCCAAAATCAAAATTCAACCGTCAGTGTCTACTATATGAGACCCGCACACAACTCAATACTCAATATCTTTACCGCTGCAGCAATAACCATAACCACGACTGGTCGGGAGAAGGCTTAGAGTAACCTGGGTTGGCAGTGACACTATAACAATATATAAATTCTTGGAGCTACACAGCAGAGTTCGAGACCTGTCACTTAGGCGCGGCCCTCGGGTCGGCTTAGAAGCGCAACTGACTCAAACCCCGGACCAACGACACAGGTAAGACAAAGATTAAAAAAATCAATGAACTTACCGTGTTCAGTGGAGTTGATCAGGCTCAGGTCGGTCCAGAGAATGGCCAGAAAGCACCCCTTGATTGCCGGTCCAGGGGCCCTCTCGGCTCCTCGAGTGTAGTTCCCGGGTTCCGGCACCAGCTGTCAAGTTCTGCCCTTGTTCACACAACCTCAGGTTCTCTAATGACTGATAACATTCACAGAGTTGAGCTCAGGAGAGATCAAACCAAGACAATCGCATGGTATAATATCTCAGTCTCTGCGTACTGTTGCCATCAAAGTTAAGGCAGATGTGAGATGCTTTATTTGTGTCACCAAGTATTATACAGAAACCTGCAGTGGGGCAGGACAAAGGCTAAATTACTTAGGGATAAAGAAGTAATGTCCATAGTCCATTGGTTGGTAAATTATTACATGGGCATCGGAGACACTTCCCTGAAGTGGATATACAGTCGTAAATCCCTCTTGATAGATGTAAACATTGACTAAGAGAGATGCAAACAGCAGCTGTGGGGGGTCTTTCACTCCTTTGGTGGACAGCAGTGGACTTTGATCAGCTTCAGCCATAGTCAAACATCTTCTTAGTTTCAACACTCAGCAAGTATATGAAAAATAAAAACATTTTCATTAAACATAAAACAATACTTCACAGAATCAATGGTTGTTGTCTAACTTGGGATTCAGATGTGAATATGGATTGTGTTTTAATTCATACAAGGTGATCGCTGAGTGACTGCCGGCCGGAACCCCCAGCAATTTTGAGAATGGTCTCGTAAAGCTTATCCGGGCCAATGCAAATAGTATGAAAGTGATGCAAATTGCCAAGTGCAGTTCTCATCTATTTCTAGCATTCACATAGATAGTGAATGGGGATGCTGGAGATGGCCAGAGATAGTAAATAACTGCTGTTAGCTATAACAAAACAGAATGGGTTGAAAAAAATATTTTGCACATAAAGATCACAAATCAAAAGACAGACATTTTATAAAAAATAATAGAAGTATTTCAAAACCTTATATTGAACACCAAAGGTATGCACAGATGATAGATAGATAGATAGATGATTGCAACTCTGGATGTATCTGGTGTGGATAATGGCAAGAATAAGACTGCAGCTGTGGATATGACTGGAAAATCACAGGTGATAGAAGCATAGGAATTGAGAATGGCCGGAGAGAGACTACATAAAAACATAGACATGTACTCACCTCGTCCACGGCTCCGGGTGTCCCACACCGAAGAAGGGACATGGAAGTTTGAACTTCTGTGCGCCCTGGCACAACCACCCATCACCATGTGAAACAGCACTGGGACAGTGGTCGGGTAGGCATGTGGAGGTTCCGTGCCACTGTAAACAAACAAAGGCACAGCGCTGGGGTACTGCTTGGCAGGACATTGGAGCGCTGGACGAGGTAAGTACATGGTTTTTTTTATGCAGACCTTCTCCAGCTACCTCTCTATTTTTACAAACTCTCGGACAACCCCTTTAAGACACCACTGTATTTGACAGTAAGAGCAATGCATTACAGACCCCTCCATCTGCTTGACCCCTCCATTGTGTCCCAGCACAGATGATGAGGCTGCCAGCAGGAGAAGAGGAGACGAGAACGAAAGAAGGCAGCACCAAGAGCATTGGGGCTGGAGCATGTAAGTAAGTATTATTCTTTTTTCCTGCCTGTATATGCTACTTTTGGATTTCCTGCCTGTATATACTGTTTATTGGGTGTCCTGCCTGTATATGCTACCTATAGCGTGGGCTGTTTGTAAATACTATGTCTGGGGATCCTCCCTACATATATTATCTATGGGGGTATCCTGCCTATAAATACTACCTATGTGGGAGGATCCTGTCTGGGGGGTGTCATTTAAATTTTAGCCTCAGGCAGCAAAAATGCTAGAATTGGGCCTACCAGTAGTTTTGATTTCATAGGCTTAAAAAGATATGGCTCTCTCTAGTAAGCATGTATGTTTAGGTACATCAACAAATGTATTGTTGATAATCTACTAACCTAAGCAATTTCACCATTAGATGTGATGATGGGACAAAAGTTTTGATTAGTTTTGCTGGATGTATTGACGAGTCTTCCAGTAAACGCCGCTCAGAGCGCTGATAACTGCAATCTGAATGTGTTAAGCAATCAGAGAATTGATTCAGATCATCCAATCAACAACTTGCCTTTGTTAGCCAATCACAGCATTAGTTCAAATTACCTAATCAGGAACATGGAGGCAATGGGCCTTATTAGCATTCCCGAATCAGTCATATTAATTAGAATAACAGGTCACGACCTTGAAAATGTTTGATACATGTGGAGTTTAGAAATCATTGTTATTGTTATCTATTGTTTTATCAAAAGGAGTTAATTCACAGTTATCAGACCTCAGTGGAGGTGTGTATTCATAGGAAAAATAAAATATTGTTCATGTTTTGATCTTTAACAACTAAGAAGGAAGCAATATGCATATCATTGGTGAAACATATCCCTCTGGTTCATACAGCAAACCTGATGGAAGAGCAGGCTGAAGTCCCAATTCTATCTGAATATACATGTTTTTCATTGACATGACAATTTATATCTACTCCTGTGGCACCAAATTCCCTGTTGTTGAAAGATTTGGAACCTCAGTTTAGAGTGACAATCACTTTGTATGCAGTGAATAAGTTTCCCAACCCCTAAAGTTAACTTGCCTAGTGTCTCGTAGCTTGCTGTCAGTGATGTTGTGGCCACTTACTTGTCTGTACTAGCTTATTTCTTAGTGCTTTTTATCCAGCATTTGATTACACTACTTAGTGATCAGTATTTTTGGTATAGTGGTTCAGTCCCTGATGTACAGTGATCTTATTTCGCATGTCAAAGCTGGGTGAAAAGGTCCCATCCTAGTGTTTTTCTTGACTATGATTAATAGTCAATGATTAGAAGGTAATCTATCATCAAAATCATGGTTACCAGGGAGCCTTACTCATAGATCCAGGCACTGTAACTATCATGCTAATGAGGCCTAAGAGCTCTGGGTGTGTTACCACAGCCCCTTCATGCTTTAGTTTCACAGACTGTTACACTGTCTTCCCTGACCCCTTAGCACTTCTTCCCTCCTTCTGCCTGATGTAATCTTATGGCAGCAAAGGAACAGTGACAGGGGGGAAGTGTTTTATACAGTGCAATAGCATGTAAGTTACAGCACAGAGGATCTCTAATAATACCCCCCAGAGCCCTTATCGCTCATAAGCATAACTGTAAAAGTTGATTTTAAAAGGAAAGAGGAATGGATAACAAATTACAAAGAACATGGATAACACATAAGAAGATTACCACAGTCACGGTGCCTGGATCTATGAGTAAGTGTTCCTGATTTATCATGATGGAAGATGATTTCAATGGTAGATTTCATTTACTATACCTGTCCTGGTTGCACTGCATTATTTGCACAGCATCCTGTTCCATCAATAGAAATAACAGCTTACATCTACAGATATAACCAAATCCTGCAGTGCTGAGGCTGTATTGTGCCCAGAGTCTAGTAAATTATATCTGCTTATATAATGTGACATGGGTCTGGATGCCTCTGTTACTTTTAGGACCATACTAGATATCTGAGGGCAAGCAGCTCATCAGGGACCCACATACAGATAAATGAGAGAGCCGATTGAATGTGACTGCGGCTGTACTGATGACTTCTGTTCACTTCTTTTAGAATCACTGAATTACAGCAACAAACAGAGGGACCAATGAGAACTCCATAGGCCATACAAAAAACTAACAGTCAGGAAAGTTAGAAAGTTTTAAACTATCCCCTCAATTATTTCTTCAATACTTCAAGTGATGCAAATATCCTTTTACTCTGTTGAGGATGTTTATCCACTATCATCCCATATAATACCGCTGAATTATTAATTTCCTAGATGAGGGCTAACTTGTTATAAGGGATATATCTATAACATATGACAGTTGCAGCCAACCCCAGGAGGTATGGCAGAGAGATTATGTACTAATACCCAGGAGCTTCAAGCCAAATCTATAATCACATATTAGTGCGTAACTGAGATGGTAACAACCATTTTTAGGTCTCTGTAACTGTATCAACCCTGTCCATGGTGCTGAACTGGAAACTGGATTATCAGAGCTATTTGAACAAATTGAAACTGGTTGGAACAGATGTACACATTACGAATAGAATATCTATACATGAGGATGCAGGGATCCTCCGGGAGTCTCCCTCCTTTCCCAATGGAGTACTTCTCTTATGTTTCAATGAGCTGTGCCAAATGCTCAACTGGAGCCATGAAAATGGCTAGCTTCACTATCATGTTAGCTTGACTAGCATGCATTGTCCCCTCCAGCCTCTCTTCATGAGCGGCCTGAGTTTACCATCCCCACACATCTAATATATATCCGACACTCCACTTGTTTGGTTATTTAGAAAGGCTACTTCCAAACTGCTAGCGGTGTGACAACACCCCTATGTGAAATTTCCTATGTTGGCTCCCCCTTGGATGTTAGCATAGATTCGATGGTAAGGACAAGGGAGAGCTGATATTACATCTTCAGTTCTCGCCGGGGGGACTGAGGTATAATTCTTATTTTTTTCATAGAAACCCTGATTGTTGCTGACACCATTGGATATGGTCAAGATACATTTAAAAAGTATCACTCTTGAAGCTGCACAGATCATACAGTTTGTCAATTTAACCAGGCATTGGTAGATGTATAACCCGATTCTATAGCTAGTTTGTCCTTATAGATGGGATTTGAAAATATAGCCACTGGGAAAGCAGATCCTCCACTTTCTAGAAGAAGTAGGTGAGTCTTCTTCTCTGGCTCTTGACCAAAAGGTTGTTGTCAATAGGTAGAATCAACCATGCCTGCAAGGAAAAACTTTCCTTGCAGTCCCCTGTAGCCAAAATTTCCTGCATAAGGGGATATCCAGAATCCACCTGCAATGCCTGGCTGCGGAATCCCTATTGTAAGGGTTACCCAGTTTCAATTGAAGCACTACTGAAGTTCGCCATTTAGTCTTTCCACTCTCCCACTAGACTGGGTCAGGTAGTGGACCTGAACCCCTAGTGCTACTACGGTTTCCTGCATCACCCCTCCTGTAAAATGTTTTCCCTTGTCAGATTCGAGGGTTTCTCGGAGACAACTGCAGCAGATTTCACCTACTAGTTTCCTGGCCATGGTGCTGGCAGTAGCCTTGGTCATGGTGAATGCTGACAGCCAACCTGAAAAATAGATCAATGTACACCAATACATATTCATAGGTGCCACTTTTTTTTTGGGGGGGGGTTAACCACCTACCCTGTATTATGGCAGGTACAGGTCATGCAGGCCTTCACTATACGAGTGATTGGGGTTGTAAGGGCAAACCACTGTTTTCGGATTAACTATCTTGGCTCCTTTAGAATTGTGTGTGTGCCGATGGGCTATTTGACACATAACTGGATAGAGGGCTCGAGGAAGACATATTTTATGTCTTATGGTCCAGCTACCATCTAGTCCTTTCCCAGGTCCCGTGCTCTTCTGGGGAAATTTGCTTCACCAGAGATAAGAACACCTGTGAATCAAACTTTTAAGACGCGGTACACACCAAAGCGATAGGGACACCGAGGGTCCTTTTCTTTGCTGCCTTCTTTGCAACCCTGTCTGTTTGTGGAGTCACTAGTTTTGCTGAGATGAGGTTATCTCTAGCCACTATATGGGACAACAGTCGTGAACTACCCCAAAGGCATACCTGTTGGTGTATATATATTGGCTCTCTTATCTGTGGCCATCCGTAAAGGTTTGACAAGTGCCTTGACCTCAGGCTCCTTTGCTGACACATGAGGAGGGAATCATTATGCCTCTACTACTTCATGTGTGCCATTAACCACCTCATATCTAGTGTAGAGCCATCTATCTTCTCCCATGAGTCTGGAGCCATCTACAACAAACTCACAATCAGCATTAGAAATTTCATCACTGGTAACATGTAAAAAACCCAGGTCCCTTGTTAAATCAGGGCGCTGCAATCATGCTCCTTTTCAGCCTCAAAGAGATCACTTTTTGACAAAGAATTTTAAAACAAGTCACTCTTTGTTCCCTATTTCCCCCCTCTGAATAAATTGTCACCGGTAACAAGGTGGCTGGATTAAGGGAGGTGCACCTGCCTGTTTTCATTGTTTTTAGGTTCAGGTCTACATTGTGTGCAAGTCTCAGTAATTCAGGCGGGTCAGTCGACTTACAGTCAGGTTTTGGTGTCGCTATCCTATTTCGGATGGCAGGTTTTAACCCTTTTTCGTGCATGTTTCCCATAAATAGTCTCTGCCCATAGGTGTGGACAAGTCATTGTTCTGGTTTTTAAAGACTGTTATTAATCGACCATAAAAAAATTCAGGGATTTCATCTGGTGCCTGATTTTGAGTTTCAATAGAATCAGGATACTCCTTTGTTCTTTGTGCTGCCAATTTTTCATATATCTGAAGAAACACTATACCGGAGGAGGCTTCCAGAGGATGTGGGACATCTCAGTTTGACCACTCATTCTGTGGTACCCTGCCTGAAATATTTTTGGACTAATAGCCACCCTATTCTTCCAAATGTCATTTCAGTCACGGTCTTCAAATTTGTCAAGTACATCCATAACCATTGGTTGGGTTTACCTCTTTTATTTTTGCAACAAAATCATTTTGGGAATATGATCAGAAAGGACACTAAGGTGTCTATGAATGACAAAAGACATCATTGCCCTATAAAAAGACATTGCTTTTATAAAACGCACATGGTTAGTGAGGGGAGGGCTAATCTTATCGATCCAAAAGCCTTAAAGGGGTTATGCCACAAAACTATTTACTACAAAGCTGTCAAAAAGGTTAAAATATTTCAAAAATCTATTTGTAATGGTTACCTGGAAGTAAAAATACCTTTCTATTTGTTATTATGATGCTTGTTCAGCCTCTATTCTGCTCCACACAGAAGCAGATGTGGGAGGGGCCTAGCAATCAGCCTTCAGAGTCTCCTTCCACTTGCTGTGCTCAAATAGTCCCTGCATTTACTGATCCCCAGCACCGCAGAAATCTGCTATTGTGCTGTGTGTGTCACCTACCAAAGCCCTGACACTGCTTCCTCTCCTTTTAATCATTGTCAATATATACTTAAATAAGAAAATACATGACAAATTAGGGGGCATTCCGTAGCTCAGTCTGACCGTGTGCCAGATTTAACATGCAAAGTCCAATAGAAATGTGTCACACGCCCTATGTTAAAAGTGCAAAAAAAGTTGGTGAGATAGATAGATAGATAGATAGATGACAGGTGATAGATAGATAGTAAATAGATGACAGGTGATAGATAATAGGACTTGGGTAGATAAATAGGTGACAGCTTCTCACATGTTACTGATTTTTAGCTACTTCCCTGCTAGTCAGGGCCAGGGGCCCCTTTGCAGGACAGCAGTGTAACATGGAGGGACAGTGAATGGTGGAGAGTACAGGAGGAGGACTGCATCAGGAGAGGTCAGAGCTCAGCCTGTTACTTGTATTATCTCTGCAGCCTCCTGTGTGACCTGACTAATGGTGGAGGGAGAAGAGGGCTACTACATTGCTATGATCCATGTTAGGGGAGGACTCCTCTGTGCTGCAAATAGTCATGTCTAGCTGCAGTTACCTTGTATCTGTTGCTGTAGGCTCCTGTGGAGCTAGTAAGCAGTGGCCATCACAGCACAATCCCTGCCCGTCCTCCTCTCTCACCTCCTATTGGTTGCAGTGTGTCAGCTGATCTCTCAGTGTGGAGAGGAGCTGTGAGCCCGTGGAGTGATCTGTAGTGCAGAGCAGCTGCTGACTCCTTGTGCGCAGACTCGGCCAGATCAGCTGTTGCTCAGGACGGGACACAGCTACCACCAGGGGGCGCCAGCAACCAGGACGAAAGGAGTTATCTCAGTAAGGCTGCATATTTTGTAATAAGTGTAAATGGTGAAAGTACTTATCACAATGCATTGGGCCCAATTACAGCCATTTGCTATGGTGACACAACCCCTTTAACAGAGCGGACCGCATTGTATTTTGAGCACCATTTGAGTTTCGCTCAATCTGTTCTATCACTGAAATCCTTCATAGCAATTTTGTTTTGCATAAAAACTTTGTTTCTATCTATATTCCAACAGCTGTGCCCCAATTATCTCTTTTATGGTTTTATTTTTGCAAGAAAATCTTAAATAGGTTAAAATATTTTTACTATATTTTTATGAGACTGCTCAATTGTTAAGAATTTACAGCATAAATGCTTTCAATTCACTGGAATAGTGGAGTAATATGCCTACAATGATGTGGCATATCCTGCCTTTAAGGTTCAAATGTCTTGTCAAGAGGTTTTTTTCATTTACATAGCAATTTAAAATTCAATAAAATAAAATTGCAACAACCCTCTGTTTAGACCAGATTACTATATAGGTTTTACAGTTAAATATGTATGGCATTATTATCACAGTACAATCTTCCTAAGTATCTTAAAAGGCTGCATCGCAACAGCCCCATCACATAAGGGGTTATATAAGTAACTTAGGTGGGAGTCTGATCTTTAGGATCCACCAATAGCTGTTGAGAAGCAGAAAAAGAACTATATATGCAATCTATAAAAATTCCCACACATTTGCATAGGTTGATTCCATCCTATGTAACTGCTATTGCCCTAGTGATTGTCTGAGATGTGGACAGTAAAATTGTAGACTGTATTCTTGCCAAACCTTAAGTGTTCTCATCTGATTCTAAGAAATGTGTATGTGTGAAGATCTTCATCATCCTTTTTTCCGATTTGTGCAGTACTTCATATTCAACAGTAGGAATCCTATTCATAAGGAGCCAAGAAAATGACTTTTCAACAACTTCTACAAGTTCAGGGACTTATGACTTTCCAAACACCGATGCAGCTGGAAAGATTAGGGCAAAATAAAACAATTTCAAGAGTAAAATTCCCATGGTCGGATCTCCAATTCTGCTTTTCTTTGATTTGGCCTCTGTCCCGTTTACGTCATACTGTACCATAAGGACTACCTTATAAATCATTTCAGCTTTTAATTACAAGGATTATCTGCAAAGTGTTTTTTGCTAATCCTGGGTCTCTGATTGGGTAAGTGCTTGTCTTTTATCATACAAATTAGTCTATTTAGTAATTAAACAAACTCTTGCTGTAAATCTACATAGACTAAAAATGTTGTTATATTGATATAGAACTCTCAAGAAGTCATTTTTACCTCTCCCTGTGGCTCTCAGCTCCTGCAGAACTACAACTCTCTTCATGACCTGTTTAGAATGTTAAATTTCTTATACCTTGTAAAAGAATTCTAAACTAATGAAAGGGGTCTCAGGGTCCTTTCTATTAAGGGAAATCTACCATTTAGAAATACCCATTATTAGGCAAACATACCTTTAGACAGGTGCTGTTATGCTGATGCAGGTCCTGTATTGACCAGGAACTGAAGTTTTTTAGAGGAAAAAATGTTTTCTACAATTGTGCTAATGAGCATTTGGGGCTCCTGTGTCCGTCACACAGGCACTCGGTGCTCAGGTATTATCCCAATTATTAATCCCCACAGCGTGAATCAAACATCTCTGCCGAACCCCCTTTTGCTCTCCCAAGAGCCGGTGATGTCACCAAGCTCTCGGTAAATATAACTCAGGTGCAGTGAACTTACCCGGAAGCATTGGTGTCAGTGTATAACAGTACATTATGCACTGCTGCACTAGAGCTCCAAAGAGCTCGGTGATGTCACAGGCTCTCAGGAAAGAGGAATGGAGGGCAGGGCTGATTGATTACCTTTAACTATTGCTGATAATGATTAGAAATAGTACCTCTTTTTCTGGAGAAAACAGCAGATCCAATGATTAGACTAAGTGGAATTACAGGGAATGCTTCACCAAAAAAATATAAAGATAACTTGAGGTCCAAGCAGGGCACCATATGATCAGCCAGGAGGATCTATAGTGGACAAAAACTCTCAGGTCATAGATCACCTAGAAGTAGTATTTTTACATATATTTGTACTTGCAATGCAATATTGATTTTCACTTTTATTAGTTTATTTGATTTGCAATATTTAGCCATATGTAGCAAATGTAAGATCTGTGGGATAGAGTGAGAGGTTCTAGAATGTTCTAGAAAGAGGGATGGTCTTAGTTTAGATAAGGACAATTCCATCCAATGGAAGTTGGTTAATTCATGTATGATGGTTGGAAGTGCAGATAATGTAGGGGCAGAACAACAGCTGCATTGTGCTAGCAGTTGAGTCATACCAACAGGTCAGTCTATTTGATTTCACAGAAATTGGTAAGAGCAACATTTCTACCATAACTGTTGATGGTCCATGTGTTCTGGCCATCCCATTGAGGCAAGCTTCAGAGAGAAGTAGAACCACATAAAATGGCCACAATTAGAGATGGGCAATTTTAGCAAAATTCAATTGGACCTGGTTCGCCGAATTTTCAGAGAGAATTCGATTTGAACCGAATTGTATTGAACAGTACCGCCGCACAGTGAGGAATACAGCCATACAGTGAGGAACACTACTGCCATATAGTGAGGAATAGAGATGAGCGAGTATACTCGTCCGAGTATACTGCTCGGTCGAGTATTAGCATACGCGGACCGGCTCGTTACTCGGACGAGTATCTCGCCGGCTCGAGATCGAGCAGTAAATTAATAAAATAAATTGAATAAAAGTATTTTTATTGTAAAAAAAAAATATTACACATGTTTCCATATGTTTTACTTGTAAGAACACATTGAAATAACACTATTCTTCACTTTCCAGGTGTTCGCGCGTGTCTCCCGCTAGGTTCGGAGATGTTCGGAACATCTGGAATGTGAAGACTAGTGTTCTTTCAATGTGTTCTGCAATTAAATGGTCCTGTATTCACTGTTTTTAAAGTTTTTATTCTATTCTTCACTTTGCAGCTGTGCGCGCTGTAGGGGATCAACTCAAATGGCAACTTCAGTAACAGTCCAGGTAGCTGTTTTATTTCTTACCAAAACAGTTTAACGGAACAGAATCGCTTGCTTCAGCATATAACAGAAAATACAGTCCATATAAACAGGCTTGACTCACAGTCCTTTGTAGGTTGTGTCTCCATCCAGCAGCATAACCAAACAATGTCACTATTGCTGATCTTTGGCTGTGTAACACCTCCAGCTCTGCATGCAGTATAGCAGAGACTTCCAGACTGCAAACACACATTCCCCCAGCTCACCTGAGCTTCCTGGCTTTATCTGTCAGCCAAAACCTGGCCTGGATATGTGGGAGTAGTCACCCACCCTGCTCTTGACTACTCCAATGAAAGCCGGCCCGGATCAACTGCATTAAGCAGCTTTGCTACATTAACAATTGCCAGAAACCTAAGGTTCCTGACCAAACATTAACCGGCTCACTTCACTGAGGCCAGGCACCTCGGTGACACATATCTGCCATCAATAATGGCCCCTTGTACCTTCTCACATACCCCCCTCCTCTGACAAAAGCCGGGGGTTTTGGCACCTTTAGCCACCAGACTATGTACCCTGGACAGGGCGTCTGCATTTCCCTGCATTTTTCCTGGCCTGTGCTCTACTGTGAAAGAAAAATCTTGTAGGGCCAGGAACCAGCGGGTGACCCGGGCATTTTTCCCCTTCTTCTCCCGCATCCATCTTAGTGGGGCATGGTCTGACACTAGCTTGAACCTCCTTCCCAATAAATAGTACCTGAGGGAGTCTAGTGCCCACTTTATGGCCAGACATTCTTTCTCAATGATGGCATAATTTCTCTCCGCTGGGGACAGTTTCCTGCTAAGATAAATTACTGGGTGCTCTTCCCCATTGACTACTTGAGACATAACTGCACCCAGACCTACATCAGACGCATCTGTCTGGACCACAAACTCACGGGAGAAGTCAGGAGCTATCAACACTGGTTGACTACACAAGGCTTCCTTTAACTCTTTAAAAGCCCCCTCTGCTTCTGGAGACCACTGCACCATTGCCGACTTTGTACCCTTTGTGAGGTCAGTCAAAGGAACTGCTATCTCTGCAAACCTGGGGACAAATCGCCTGTAGTATCCCACAATTCCTATAAATGCCCGGACCTGTTTCTTGTTAAGTGGGCGGGGCCAATTCTGAATAGCTTCCACTTTATTCAGTTGGGGTTTAATTTCCCCTCTTCCCACTATGTAACCCAGGTACCTGGTTTCGTCCATTCCTAGGGCACATTTATTTGGATTTATCGTAAATCCAGCCCTTCTTAGAGAATTCAGGACAGCCTGAAGCTTAATGAGGTGACTTTCCCAGTCATGACTAAAAATGACAATCTCATCCAAGTACGCTGCTGCATACTTCCTGTGAGGACGTAGAACCTGGTCCATGGCTCTCTGGAAAGTGGCAGGGGCCCCCTGCAACCCAAATGGCATTCGAATATACTGGAAACTCCCCTCAGGTGTGGAAAAAGCAGTTTTTTCCTTAGCCTCTTTAGACAATGGAATCTGCCAATATCCCTTAGTAAGGTCTAAGGTGCTGATGTACCTGGCTGGCCCTAATTGCTCTATTAGCTCATCCACCCTGGGCATGGGGTAAGCATCCACTGTGGATACCTCATTGAGTCTGCGGTAGTCGTTGCAGAATCTCCATTCACCATATGGCTTTGGCACTAACACTATGGGGCTGGACCACCCACTTTTGGACCTCTCAATCACTCCCAGTTCTAACATCCTGTGGACTTCTTTGGAGATTACCTCCCTACGGGCCTCAGGGATCCTGTATGGCTTTAAATTTACCCTGACATGAGGCTCTGTGAGGATTTCATGTTCTATCACATTAGTACAACCAGGGCTTTCTGTGAAGAGATCCTTGTTCCTCTGCAGCATTTCCCTACAATGTTGTTTTTGGGAAGGGGATAAGGTCTCTGAAATTTTTACGGCTTTGATGGCTGACTCCGATTGAGTCACTAGGCAAGAAGCCTCAGGGGGGTCTCTCTCTTTCCAGGGTTTGATCAGATTGACATGATAGATCTGGTAGGGCTTCCTCTTCCCTGGCTGATGGACCCTATAGTTGACCTCCCCAACCTTTTCCACTATCTCATAGGGCCCCTGCCATTTTGCTAGGAACTTGCTCTCCACAGTAGGGACTAACACCAGTATGCGATCTCCTGGATGGAACTGTCTCACACGAGCAGATCTATTATAGACCCTGGCCTGTGACTCTTGGGCCTGGAGAAGATGCTCCTTTACAATTGGCATCACCCTGGACATCCTTTCCTGCATCTGAGCTACATGCTCAACCACACTCTTATATGGTGTAACCTCACTTTCCCAAGTTTCTTTTGCCACATCCAAGAGACCTCCGGGGTGCCTGCCATAAAGTAATTCAAATGGTGAAAACCCGGTGGAGGATTGGGGCACTTCTCTAATCGAAAACAAAAGATATGGTAAAAGACAGTCCCAGTCTCGCCCATCCTTCTCTACCACCTTTTTCAGCATGGCTTTCAGGGTCTTATTAAATCGCTCCACAAGACCATCTGTCTGGGGGTGGTACACTGATGTGCGCAACTGGGTGACTTTTAACACCTTACACAGTTCCTTCATCACCTTTGACATGAACGGGGTTCCCTGGTCCGTTAAGATCTCCTTGGGAATCCCTGTGCGGGAAAAAACATGGAACAACTCCCTGGCAATATTTCGGGAGGAGGGGTTCCTTAGGGGGACAGCCTCGGGGTAACGTGTTGCATCATCCACAATGACTAGGATGTACTGATGCCCCCGAGCTGACTTCACTAAGGGTCCTACCAGGTCCATTGCTATTCTTTCAAATGGGACCTCAATAATTGGCAAAGGGACCAGAGGGCTGCGGAAATGTGCCACTGGGGATGTGATCTGGCAGATAGGGCAGGATTGACAGTAATCTCTGATTTCCCGGTAACAACCTGGCCAATAGAATCGTTGTAGTACCCTCTCAAGTGTTTTGTCCACCCCTAGGTGACCTCCCAACACGTGTGAATGGGCCATATCCATAACCATACGTCTATATGGCCCTGGGACTAGTAACTGCTCCACTATCTCATCCCTTATTTTAGTCACCCGATATAAAAGGTCCTGATTCAGGGCAAAATGTGGGTACCGGTTGTCTGCCCCAGGTTCTTGAGCAGCCCCATTTAACACTGTAACATTCTCTAGCGCCCCTTTTAAGGTCATGTCCCGGAGTTGGGCTGTGCCAAAATTTTCCCTGGATACATTTAAGTCAGGGACAGCTGCCTCCTCTGAAGTTGAATCTTCCTCATTCTCCCCTATTAGGACATTCAGAGGGAACCCTGATGTTTCCTCAGGATTTCCATCAACAGAGCTGACTGGGTTCTCTGGGGAACTTTGCACAGCTGCCTTGGCCCATAGGTCCCAGAACAGAGGGCAATCACGTCCAACAATTACCTCATACATCAGTTGTTTAACAACCCCCACATTGTGCAACACAGTACCCTGGTCAGTCCCAAGCATAACCTGAGCCACTGGGTAAACCTTGGTGTCCCCATGGATGCATGTGACACCCAGAGTTTTCCCAGGGGCCATAATGTGAGGGAGAGTGGCCGAGATGAGAGTGACCAAACTCCCTGAGTCCAACAGTCCTGAAACAAGAGTCCCATTAACCATCAGGGTACACATCTGTGGTCCCTCCCCCTTGGCTGGTATGGCACTACATGCAGGCTGGGCAAAAAGGGAACTGCGGCGACCCACATAGCAATCCATGGGCTCTGGGGTGAGGGGACACTGGGCCGCCATATGACCCGGGGCATGACATCTCCAACAGGTTACCTCCCGGGGTATCCCTTTGGTCACTGGTTTGTACCCCCTTTTGTCCTTGGTACGACCATCATGAGAGGTTTTAGGCCCCAGTCTCTGACAGTTCCAATCTTTTTGGGGCTCCCAGTATACGGATTTCATATCCCCTGGCCCTCCCAGGGATTTCTCCATAGTGTGGAACCTCTCCACCAATCCCACTAGATCATCTGCATTCTGGGGGTCACCCTGTGCAACCCAGCACTGTATGGCACGGGGAAGTGAGTGCATAAATCGGTCTACAACCACTTGTTCGACAATCTGGGCTGGAGAGCAGGTGTCTGGTTGCAACCACTTCTGGACTAGATGCAAAAGGTCAAACAGCTGTGATCTTGGCGGCTTGTCCAGGCTATAGGCCCAGTGGTGCACCCTCTGTGCTCGGACTGCTAAGGTGGCACCAAGCCGTGCCAGTATCTCTGCTTTTAATTTGGGGTACTCCTTGGCATCCTGCAGGGCCAGGTCATAATACGCCTTTTGGGGCTCGCCAGTTAAATATGGAGCCAGTACTTCAGCCCACTGACCTGGCGGCAGCTTCTCCCGGTCAGCCACTCTCTCAAATACTGTGAGGAACGCCTCAACGTCATCCTCCGGGGTCATTTTCTGCAATGCTTCCCTTACAGTCTTTCTGACAAGGTGACCATCATCTCGGTTTGGCAGAACTGGACTCTCCTGCATGCGGACGGCGTCTGTCAGTACTGCATTCTGCTGGACAAGGAGCTTGTTGGTCTCCTGTTGGGCTCGCAAAGCCTCAGCATGTGCTCTCTGTTGCTGCAAGTTTGACTGCACAAGGTGCTTGATCACCTCCTCCATGGCAGCTGCTGTGTGCTGGCTCTGAGCTGAAGCCTTTGCTCTAAACAAACAATATATCCAGGGGATTATGCCCACATCCAAAGCACCAATTGTAGGGGATCAACTCAAATGGCAACTTCAGTAACAGTCCAGGTAGCTGTTTTATTTCTTACCAAAACAGTTTAACGGAACAGAATCGCTTGCTTCAGCATATAACAGAAAATACAGTCCATATAAACAGGCTTGACTCACAGTCCTTTGTAGGTTGTGTCTCCATCCAGCAGCATAACCAAACAATGTCACTATTGCTGATCTTTGGCTGTGTAACACCTCCAGCTCTGCATGCAGTATAGCAGAGACTTCCAGACTGCAAACACACATTCCCCCAGCTCACCTGAGCTTCCTGGCTTTATCTGTCAGCCAAAACCTGGCCTGGATATGTGGGAGTAGTCACCCACCCTGCTCTTGACTACTCCAATGAAAGCCGGCCCGGATCAACTGCATTAAGCAGCTTTGCTACATTAACAATTGCCAGAAACCTAAGGTTCCTGACCAAACATTAACCGGCTCACTTCACTGAGGCCAGGCACCTCGGTGACACATATCTGCCATCAATAATGGCCCCTTGTACCTTCTCACAGCGCGTATCTCCGAACCTATCAGGAGACACGCGCGCACACCTGCAAAGTGAAGAATAGAATTAAAACATTAAAAACAGTGAACACAGGAGCATTTAAGGGCAGAACACATTGAAAGAACAATATTCTTCACATTCCAGATGTTCGTGCACATCTCCTAACTTAGCGGGAGACACGCGCGAACACCTGCAAAGTGAAGAATAGTGTTATTTCACTGTGTTCTTACAAGTAAAACATCTGCAAACATCTGGAATTTTTTTTTTGCACTGTTCTTTTACTGTTCAGTTTTATTAAAAAAATGCTCGGGTCTCCCATTAACTTCAATGGGGCTCGTTATTCGAGACGAGCACTCGAGCATCTGGAAAAGTTTGTCTCGAATAACGAGCACCCGAGCATTTTAGTGCTCGCTCATCTCTAGTGAGGAACACTGCCCCATATAGTGAGGATCACTACCCCCATACAGTGAGGAACACTACCGCCATACCGAGAAGAATACAGCCATACAGTGAGAAACACTACCACCATACAGTGAGGGACACTACCTCCATACAGTGAGGAATACTACCCTCATACAGTGAGAAATACAGCCATACAGTGAGGGACACTACCCCCATATAGTGAGGGACACTACCCCCATACATTGAGGAACACTACCCCCATACAGTGAGGCACACTACCGCCATACAGTGAAGAATACAGCCATACAGTGAGGAACACTACCACCATACAGTGAGGCACACTACCGCCATACAGTGAAGAATACAGCCATACATTGCGGAACACTACCTCCATAAAGTGAGGGACACTACCTCCATACAGTGAGGAATACTACCCTCATACAGTGAGCAATACAGCCATACAGTCAGGGACACTACCCCCATATAGTGAGGGACACTACCCCCATACATTGAGGACCACTACCCCCATACAGTGAGGAATACTACCCCCATACAGTGAGGGACACTACCTCCATACAGTGAGGAATACTATTTCCATACAGTGAGGGACACTACCCCCATACAGTGAGGGACACTACCCCCATACAGTGAGGAACACTACCTCCATACAGTGAGGAATACTACCCCCATACAGTGAGGAATACTACCTCCATACAGTGAGGGACACTACCCCCATACAGTGAGGAATACTACCCCCATACAGTGAGGAATACTACTCCCATATAGTGAAGAATGCAGCCATACAGTGAGGGCCACTAGCCCCATACAGTGAGGAACACTACCCCCATACAGTGAGGAACACTACTGCTATACAGTGAGAAACACTACCTCCATACAGAGAAGAATACAGCCATACAGTGAGGGATACTACCCCCATACAGTGAGGAACAGCACCGCCATGTTTCTTTCTTCTTCCCAGAGTTCTCTACCCCATGTAACACGTTGTGTTTGCAGCCATTTTGCTAAAAAAAATGTAAAAAAATAATTTAAAAAATGTTGAAATTCGCTCCCATGAAATCACGGTCCATCTCTAGCCACAATAATCACAGTGGACCTCAGATGGTATACAAACCATGGATGTTTTAGAGTATTGGAGAAGCAATATTACTGAAAACAAGATGTTAAGATTAGGAGTAAACAAGCTAGCTCTTCAACACATAAGACATAGGACTTGTTTACTAGGATTGTTTACTAAAATGTAGTAAGTTGTGTTGTTGTATTCTGCCTTATGTTGTTTCTAGCAGAGCTCCTGTTGTTTATTTACATACAGGACACCATGTTGTTGTGTAATGGAATTTACTATGAACGCCTACAAATTACTGCAGGGATTTATCACCACATTGGGGCAGATTTACTTACCCGGTCCTGTCGCGATCCCGCGGCACATTGTCCGATGAGGATTCGGGTCTGCCACGATCTACTAAGCTCCTGTCCCCGAATTCCTGCATCCGTCGCTTCTGCGCCAAGGTCCGCCAGAGTTCCCCTGATTTTTCCCCGTACTTGTAAGTGCATGTCTTGCGACACAATTCTAAATGTTAAATCCCTCGCGTTGTCCGAATCCATCGGGTTGTCCGACGGTCACGCCCCCCGATTTCTGTCGCGTGCCAGCCGGCACCGATGCGCCAAAATCCGATCGTGTGCACCAAAATCCCAGGGCAATTCGCCGCAAAACAGAAATCATCGGGAAACCCGACGAAAATGCGCCCGACGGACCCTTAGTAAATAACCCCGTTGTATGGTTTCTTATATTACTTTTTGAGACTTTGTTGGTGATAAATCCTCCCCATAAAAACAGAGTGCTGGGAGCCCATTTTCCACTGTGACAATTTGCCAGCAAACTTTCCAAACACCACCGCCATCTTCATTATCATAATCACTGATACCCCCCCTGATATCAGTTGTACTAAAATATGCAAGTGTTCAATTTCCAAGCAGTGCCCTGCAGATATATGGAGAATTACATTTGAAAATACTGAGCTGCCCATGTAAATACATTTCGCAGAGTTAAAAAGTTTCAGTAGAGAGCTGTTACAAAACACAAAAGAAAATCTCATTTGGTACACCATGTAACTTTTCACTTGGGCACTTATTTGTGAAGTGTGGGCGAAATGCTGCACCAATTGCTTCAAAGAACAAGAAGAATGACACCTGGAATAACCTTGAGAGACGCACCTTAGAACACCTATTAACTCAGCCATCAGCACCGTAATGCTTTTCTCCAAACGAACCTACTAAATGCATGAGAAAAGAAAATGTGCTGCCAATAAATTGTTGATTTCCCTCTGGAAATGTGAAAAAAAATATATATGATACATGAAAGCACATTACTCTGATTTTTCATAACTGATCATATTTTCTGTTCAGAAAAAGAAATAATTATTACCAAAAATAAGATATTGAATTTGAAATATGAAATGATATAATTAGTGAATGACGAGTTAAATTGTATAATATGCAGCAGAAGACTCATCAAAAAATATGAGTTAATTTATTCCAGAAGGATCCAATGTGGAAAAAAAGCTGAGAAAAAAAATTACAGTCATTACAAACAAATATGTTTGATGAGGTGCAGCCTTTACTGCTGGTTTCAATAAATTAGCATTTTGTCTTTAAATGCTCCCCTGATTTGATAGCAGTACTTTAAGGGGTTGGACACTTTCAATAAATCTCTTTCATTAGACATGTCTCTACATGTACCTTTGCCTTCTTCGAGAGCTTCAGCCTTTCCCTGTACTCACCATGCTCCCCTCTGCATATATATACACAACTTTCTGTTTCTCTATCCTTCATTCCATCGTAACGGTGTCACCCTCTCTCATAGTCTCTCTCTCTCATAGTCCATCTCACTGACAGACACAGGGTAAGAGAGGAGGGTGGAGGAAGTATCATGTGTCATAATCTCCTGCTGTACCTCCTTCTATTCAGTAGAGCTCAGAGTTGTAAACAAAGATCCACAGAGAGTTTGTAGACAGCACTAATGTAAGTAACAGGAATGCTGAATCACTTCATAAAGTGATTATTATTAGGGTAATAAAGGAACATGGGCAACTTATGTAAAAGTGTGGCCAACCTTTTGGGGGCAGCACCTTTTACAATTCATTTTCCACTAATTGACACTGCAAAACTTGAGCTATGAGTTGGGTTTTTAAAAATTTAAAACACTTTGCAGACAGGTAAGCAATAGAGATGAGCGAGCACTAAAATGCTCGGGTACTCGTTATTCGAGACGAACTTTTCCCGATGCTCGAGTGCTCGTCTCGAATAACGAGCCCCATTGAAGTCAATGGGAGACTCGAGCATTTTTCAAGGGGACCAAGGCTCTGCACAGGGAAGCTTGGCCAAACACCTGGGAACCTCAGAAAAGGATGGAAACACCACGGAAATGGACAGGAAACAGCAGGGGCAGCATGCATGGATGCCTCTGAGGCTGCATAATCGCACCATTACGCCAAAATTATGGGCAACAGCATGGCAACAGAGTGACAGAATGAAGCTAGATAGCATCTAAAACATCCAATAATTGACCCTGACACTATAGGGGACGGCATGCAGAGGCAGCGGCAGCAGGCTAGAGAGTGGCATGGCGACATACCCTAAATGGACTCAGGCTTCAAACCAATGGGTGGCAGAGAGGAACCAAAGGAGGTGAGCAAGAAGCGCTCAAATAATATCGGTACATGATAAAAGTTTGCCAGTATATTTTGTGGATTACACAGCAGGGTGGCGACAAAGTTAACATGGAAGCCATGAAAACAACCCAAAATTCTGCCTGACACAGCTCGTTTGATAAGGGGACCATGTATGGAGGCAGTGAACTAGTAGTAGATTAAAGGTGCTGCAGTTAAAACTATGTTAGTTGGATCTTGGCATGGAGCTGGTGCTCCGCTGCCAGGCGAGCTTTCGCCAATCCAAGCCCCTGTCTCTAGGCTACTCCCCAAACAGCACTTCTAAGAACCTTTTGTATAAGATCAAGTGTAGTAGCGTTCTTATAAGTTTGGGATATGGCGGGTGAGGGGAATGTAAACAGATGCGCAAGAAGCGCTGAAATAATATCGGTAAATGATAAAAGTTTGCCAGTATTTTTTGTGGATTACACAGCAGGGTGGCGACAAAGTTAACAAGTTTGTTGTGGAAGCCATGAAAACAACCCAAAATTCAGCCTGACACAGCTCGTTTGATAAGGGGACCATGTATGCTTACAGTTCATGCCAGTCGCTGCACTGGCTGCCAGTCTCCTTTCGAATACAGTTTAAAATAATAACCCTCATTCATAAAGCTCTGTATAATGCTGCACCCCCCTACCTCTCCTCTCTTATCTCAGTCTATCGCCCAACCCGTGCTCTTAGATCCGCCAGTGATCTTAGATTAACCTCTACCCTAGTGCGGACCTCCCACTCGCGTCTCCAAGACTTCTCTAGAGCTGCACCAATTCTATGGAATGCTCTGCCCCGGACTATCAGACTAATACCTAACCTCCAAAGTTTCAAACGTGCTCTTAAAACCCATTTCTTTAGGCAAGCCTATAACACTCATTAACTGCATGAAGTTTTAACTCTTCTACTAACCCGTCCTGTGTCGTCCTCCCATCTGTTATCCAGCAACCAACAGGCACCAGACTTCTCTGCAGTCCCATTCACCCTGGACCTGATATATAAGATGACGGCTGAGTGGTTCAAGCGACAGCAATTCCATTTATTATATTTTGTTCTATTCCCTAAGAAGAATGGCTTGACCATTAAATATTCTTTTACCTCGTGTTACCCCATCATCTTCATAAACCGTAAGCTCTGGCGAGCAGGGACCTCACTCCTGTTGTTCCATACAAATGTTGTGCTCTGTTACATTACATTTGTATTTGTTTCCTATGATTTGTAAAGCGCTACGGAATATGATGGCGCTATATAAATAAAGATTATTATTATTATTATTATGGAGGCAGTGAACTAGTAGTAGATTAAAGGTGCTGCAGTTAAAACTATGTTAGTTGGATCTTGGGATGGAGCTGGCGCTCCGCTGCCAGGCGAGCTTTCGCCAATCCAAGCCCCTGTCTCTAGGCTACTCCCCAAACAGCACTTCTAAGAACCTTTTGTATAAGATCAAGTGTAGTAGCGTTCTTATAAGTTTGGGATATGGCGGGTGAGGGGAATGTAAACAGATGCGCAAGAAGCGCTGAAATAATATCGGTAAATGATAAAAGTTTGCCAGTATATTTTGTGGATTACACAGCAGGGTGGCGACAAAGTTAACAAGTTTGATGTGGAATGCCCTGTAATAGCTCTTGGGCGGTGTGCCTTTTATCGCCTAGGCTCAGCAGTTTGAGCACCGCCTGCTGTCGCTTAGCGACGGCACTGCTGCTGTGCCTAGAGCTACCGACTGATGGCGCCATGGCCACGGATGGTAATTCGGAGGAGGAGGAGGTGGAGGAGGGGTGGGAGGAGGAGGAGGTATAGTAGGCCTTTGAGACCTGGACCGAGGTAGGCCCCGCAATCCTCGGCGTCGGCAGTATATGACCAAGTTAAGTGTAGTAGCGTTCTTATAAGTTTGGGATATGGCGGGTGAGGGGAATGTAAACAGATGCGCAAGAAGCGCTGAAATATAAAAGTTTGCCAGTATATTTTGTGGATAACACAGCAGGGTGGCGACAAAGTTAACAAGTTTGATGTGGAAGCCATGAAAACAACCCAAAATTCTGCCTGACACAGCTCGTTTGATAAGGGGACCATGTATGGAGGCAGTGAACTAGTAGTAGATTAAAGGTGCTGCAGTTAAAACTATGTTAGTTGAATCTTGGCATGGAGCTGGCGCTCCGCTGCCAGGCGAGCTTTCGCCAATCCAAGCCCCTGTCTCTAGGCTACTCCCCAAACAGCACTTCTAAGAACCTTTTGTATAAGATCAAGTGTAGTAGCGTTCTTATAAGTTTGGGATATGGCGGGTGAGGGGAATGTAAACAGATGCGCAAGAAGCGCTGAAATAATATCGGTTAATCATAAAAGTTTGCCAGTATATTTTGTGGATAACACAGCAGGGTGGCGACAAAGTTAACAACTTTGATGTGGAATCCATGAAAACAACCCAAATTTCTGCCTGACACACCTCGTTTGATAAGGGGACGATGTATGGAGGTAGCTATATGGACGACTTTTGGAGGTAGCAATGGAGACAACGTGTGGAGGCTGCTATGGAGACAATTTAATTTGGATAGTGCCTGTATGTGGCAGTCCAAAAAAGTTTTCAAACCAGAGGAGCAGGTAGGTGGCCCTCCAGAAAAATGGAATAGATTGAGTGCCTGTATGTGGCAGTCCAAAAAAGTTTTCAAACCAGAGGAGCAGGTAGGTGGCCCTCCAGAAAAATGGAATAGATTGAGTGCCTGTATGTGGCAGTCCAAAAAAGTTTTCAAACCAGAGGAGCAGGTAGGTGGCCCTCCAGAAAAATTGAATAGATTGAGTGCCTGTATGTGGCAGTCCAAAAAAGTTTTCAAACCAGAGGAGCAGGTAGGTGGCCCTCCAGAAAAATTGAATGGATTGAGTGCCTGTATGTGGCAGTCCAAAAAAGTTTTCAAACCAGAGGAGCAGGTAGGTGGCCCTCCAGAAAAATTGAATAGATTGAGTGCCTGTATGTGGCAGTCCAAAAAAGTTTTCAAACCAGAGGAGCAGGTAGGTGGCCCTCCAGAAAAATTGAATAGATTGAGTGCCTGTATGTGGCACTCCCAAAAATTGTTTAAAACAGAGGACCGGGTAGGTGGCCCTCCAGAAAAATTACATGCATAAAGTACTATAGCTAGAGCCAGTGGGCCCTGTCAAAAAATAGCCAGTTTCCTCTGCTTTAGTGTACAAAGAGGAGGAGAAGGAGGAAAATGAGGAGGAGGAGGAGTGCATAAATTATTCAGGTTGAGCTTCCTTCACCTGGTGGAGATTGGAAATTATGAGAAATCCAGGCTTTATTCATCTTAATAAGCGTCAGCCTGTCAGCGCTGTCAGTCGACAGGCGTGTACGCTTATCGGTGATGATGCCACCAGCTGCACTGAGAACCCGCTCGGACAAGACGCTAGCGGCAGGGCAGGCAAGAACCTCCAAGGCGTACAGCGCCAGTTTGTGCCACATGTCCAGCTTCGAAACCCAGTAGTTGTAGGGAGCTGTGTGATCATTTAGGACGATGGTATGGTCAGCTACGTACTCCCTCACCATCTTTCTGTAAAGATCAGCCCTATTCTGCCGAGACTGGGGACAGGTGACAGTGTCTTGCTGGGGTGACATAAAGCTGGCAAAAGCCTTGTAAAGCGTACCCTTGCCAGTGCTGGACAAGCTGCCTGCTCGCCTACTCTCCCTCGCTACTTGTCCCGCAGAACTACGCACTCTGCCGCTAGCGCTGTCAGAAGGGAAATACTGTTTCAGCTTGTGCACCAGGGCCTGCTGGTATTCATGCATTCTCACACTCCTTTCCTCTCCAGGGATGAGAGTGGAAAGATTTTGCTTGTACCGTGGGTCCAGGAGAGTGAATACCCAGTAATCGGAGCTGGAATAAATTCTTTGAACGCGAGGGTCACGGGATAGGCAGCCTAGCATGAAATCTGCCATATGCGCCAGAGTCCCAACGCGCAAGAATTCACTCCCCTCACTGGCCTGACTGCCCATTTCCTCCTCCTCCAACTCCTCCAACTCCTCTTCTTCTGCCCATACACGCTGAACAGTGAAGGTCTGAGCAATGCTCCCCTCTTGTGTCTCGCCAACATTCTCCTCCTCTTCCTCCTCATCCTCCTCCACCTCCTCCGATATGCGCTGAGAAACAGACCTGAGGGTGCTTTGGCTATCAACAAGGGAATCTTCTTCCCCCGTCTCTTGTGACGAGCGCAAAGCTTCCGACTTCATGCTGATCAGAGAGTTTTTCAACAGGCCAAGCAGCGGGATGGTGAGGCTGATGATGGCGGCATCGCCACTGACCATCTGTGTTGACTCCTCAAAGTTACTCAGCACCTGACAGATATCAGACATCCACGTCCACTCCTCATTGTAGACTTGAGGAAGCTGACTGACCTGACTATCAGTTCTGGTGGAAGTTGACATCTGGCAGTCTACAATCGCTCTGCGCTGCTGGTAAACTCTGGATAACATGGTTAATGTTGAATTCCACCTCGTGGGCACATCGCACAACAGTCGGTGAGCGGGCAGTTGGAGGCGGCGCTGCGCTGCCCTGAGAGTGGCAGCATCTGTGCTGGACTTCCTGAAATGCGCACAGATGCGGCGCACCTTCGTGAGCAAATCAGACAGATTGGGGTATGTCTTGAGGAAACGCTGAACTATGAGATTTAACACATGGGCCAGGCATGGCACATGTGTCAGTCTGCCGAGTTGCAGAGCCGCCACCAGGTTACTGCCGTTGTCACACACAACCATGCCTGGCTTCAGGTTCAGCGGTGCCAGCCACAGATCAGTCTGCGCCGTGATGCCCTGTAATAGTTCTTGGGCGTTGTGCCTTTTATCGCCTAGGCTCAGCAGTTTGAGCACCGCCTGCTGTCGCTTAGCGACGGCACTGCTGCTGTGCCTAGAGCTAGCGACTGATGGCGCCATGCCCACGGATGGTAGTTCGGAGGAGGAGGTGGAGGAGGGGTGGGAGGAGGAGGAGGCATAGTAGGCCTTTGAGACCTGGACCGAGGTAGGCCCCGCAATCCTCGGCGTCGGCAGTATATGACCAGCCCCAGGGTCAGACTCGGTCCCAGCCTCCACCAAGTTAACCCAATGTGCCGTGAGCGATATATAGTGGCCCTGCCCGGCAGCACTCGTCCACGTGTCCGTGGTCAGGTGGACCTTGTCAGAAACGGCGTTGGTCAGGGCACGGATGATGTTGTCTGACACGTGCTGGTGCAGGGCTGGGACGGCACATCGGGAAAAGTAGCGGCGGCTGGGGACCGAATACCGAGGGGCGGCCGCCGCCATGAGGTTGCGAAAGGCCTCGGTCTCTACTAGCCTATAGGGCAGCATCTCCAGGCTAAGCAATCTGGAGATGTGGACATTAAGGGCTTGGGCGTGCGGGTGGGTTGCACTATATTTTCTTTTCCGCTCCAGCGTCTGGGGTATGGAGAGCTGAACGCTGGTGGATGCTGTGGAGGATCGTGGAGGCGACGATGGGGTTTTTGTGCCAGGGTCCTGGGCAGGGGGCTGACTATCAGCTGACACAGGGGAAGGAGCAGTGGTGTGCACGGCCGGAGGTGAACGGGCTTGGTGCCACTGATTCGGGTGTTTAGCATTCATATGCCTGCGCATACTGGTGGTAGTTAAGCTAGTAGTGGTGGAACCCCTGCTGATCCTGGTTTGGCAAACGTTGCACACCACAGTCCATCGGTCATCCGGTGTTTCCTTAAAGAACCTCCAGACTTCTGAAAATCTAGCCCTCGCCGCGGGAGCCCTCGCCACGGGAGCTTCACTACGTGACACATTTGGCGCTGATGCACCTGCTCTGGCCCTGCCTCTCCGTCTGGCCCCACCACTGCCTCTTCCAACCTGTTCTGCTATAGGACTCTCCTCCGTCTCAGAAGCACTGTGTTCACCCAGCCTCTCAACCCAGCTTGGGTCTGTCACCTCATCATCCTCCGATCCCTCAGTCTGCTCCCCCCTCGGACTTCCTGCCCTGACAACAACTTCACCACTGTCTGACAACCGTGTCTCCTCATCGTCGGACACCTCTTTACACACTTCTTCCACTACGTCAAGAAGGTCATCATCACCCACAGACTGCGACTGGTGGAAAACCTGGGCATCGGAAAATTGCTCAGCAGCAACCGGACAAGTGGTTTGTGACTGTGGGAAGGGTCCAGAAAACAGTTCCTCAGAGTATGGCGGTTCAAATGCCAAATTTTCCTGGGAGGGGGCAGACTGGGGGGGAGGAGGCTGAGGTGCAGGAGCTGGAGGAGTGCCGATTTCGGTGATATGGGTGGACTGCGTGGAAGACTGACTGGTGGACAAATTACTCTAAGCATTGTCGGCAATCCACGACATCACCTGTTCGCACTGTTCTGGCCTCAACAGTGCTCTACCACGAGTCCCAGTAACTTCAGACATGATGAACCTAGGGAGTGTAGCTCTGCGGCGTTCCCCTGCTCCCTCATCAGCAGGTGGTGTCTCATCCCACCCAGGACCACGGCCTCTGACCCCTGCAGTAGATGGACGCCCACGTCCCCGCCCTCGTCCTCGTCCTCTACCCCTAGCCCTCGGGTTAAACATTTTGAAAATGAAAGTTATATAACTTTAATTTTTTTTTTAACTGTTTTTTGTGTTTTTTTGTGTTTTTTAGTTTTTTTTGTGTTTTTTAGTTTTTAAAACCAAACAATGCTATCCTATTGCTATGGCTATTTTCTAGCCAAGTATGAAAGCACACTGATGAGATGACGCTGAGTTATGAAAAAATAAAAGGAAAATAAAAAGGAAATGGCAGACTGTGCCTAATTGAAATCCAACCCCTAATAAATTTTCCCACTTCGGTCTTTGTGATGGATATGTGCATCACTAAGCGCTAAACACAGCGGTCGCAAGTCTCACTCCAAATTCCTCACAATTGGCTAGTATATGCATTGCAGCAAGGACAGCCACCAGCAGATCAACCAGAAATAAAATATATATAACGCTATTGTAGGCGTAAGTAAGCCGTTTGGATTCTCCTTTGGCTATTTTCTAGCCAAGTATGAAAGCACACTGATGAGATGACGCTGAGTTATGAAAAAATAAAAGGAAAATAAAAAGGAAATGGCAGACTGTGCCTAATTGAAATCCAACCCCTAATAAATTTTCCCACTTCGGTCTTTGTGATGGATATGTGCATCAATAAGCGCTAAACACAGCGGTCGCAAGTCTCACTCCAAATTCCTCACAATTGGCTAGTATATGCATTGCAGCAAGGACAGCCACCAGCAGATCAACCAGAAATAAAATATATATAACGCTATTGTAGGCGTAAGTAAGCCGTTTGGATTCTCCTTTGGCTATTTTCTAGCCAAGTATGAAAGCACACTGATGAGATGACGCTGAGTTATGAAAAAATAAAAGGAAAATAAAAAGGAAATGGTAGACTGTGCCTAATTGAAATCCAACCCCTAATAAATTTTCCCACTTCGGTCTTTGCGATGGATATGTGCGTCACTAAGCGCTAAACACAGCGGTCGCAAGTCTCACTCCAAATTCCTCACAATTGGCTAGTATATGCACTGCAGCAAGGACAGCCACCAGCAGATCAACCAGAAATAAAATATATATAACGCTATTGTAGGCCTAAGTAAGCCGTTTGGATTCTCCTTTGGGGTGGATATGTGTGTCACTAAGAGCTAAACACAACGGTAGCAAGTCCCCCTGCAAATTCCTCACAATATGGTACTAGCTGCACTACTAGTGCCAGCAAGCCCAGCCACAAGCAAACAAAAAAAAAAAGTATAACGTTATTGTAGCCCTAAGAAGGGCTGTTGGGTTCTTGTTGAATCACTCCTGCCTAACAGTAATCTACTAGCACCCTAACGCTGTCCCTGACCAGCAGCAGCTCTCTCCCTAGCGGCATCCAGACACAGAATGATCCGAGCAGCGCGGGCAGCGGCTAGTCTATCCCAGGGTCACCTGATCTGGCCAGCCAACCACTGCTATCAACGTGTAAGGGTACCACGTCATGCTGGGTGGAGTGCAGAGTCTCCTGGCTTGTGATTGGCTCTGTTTCTGGCCGCCAAAAAGCAAAACGGCGGGAGCTGCCATTTTCTCGAGCGGGCGAAGTATTCGTCCGAGCAACGAGCAGTTTCGAGTACGCTAATGCTCGAACGAGCATCAAGCTCGGACGAGTATGTTCGCTCATCTCTAGTAAGCAACCATAGGCTACTGGAAGGTGAGGGGAATGTCTGTTTCTGTTACTTCCATCTACAGGTTTATGTAGATGTCCAGCCTCTCAGAATTGCCAACTTCTAATAGGTCACCCCTGGCATGCATATACTGATCAAATCATTAGGCATATCCACACACCTTTGTGTATGACGCACACTTTGTGACACAAGAAGCCCACATTCCAGTCGCACAACAAGTTATAATTAAAGGTTGGTTATAAACTTGGTTGGTTGATGATGCCAATGGCATTGTGGTTGTCACTAGTGAAGACAAGCCATTGTTATTGTACACAATCCCTGATGTCTTCTCACTTTGTACTTTTACATTGGCCTTTGTAGAAGCAACTGATAAATCAACACACTCTGAATTATTAAATGGTTCATTATCCCCATAATAACATTCATTCTCATTCAAGAGATGGAGGGTAACTTGGAAATATTCCACATCAGCATGATATATGAACTGGCCAGTAAAGTTCAATTTGGCGGAAAGGTCAATGAGATGCATCCAATCATGCTAATTCCAATTTTTGAGGATGCCACACTTTAGAGAAAAAAAACATATATCCCCAATCACTGGAAAAGGAAATATGTAATGATTCCTAATGCAATGCTGATTAATGTCTTAATGAACCAGTGCTAAATTAAAATTAGCAACTCCTAAACAGTAATATTTTGGGCAAGTTAGGACAAGGCTAACCTATATAACCTCTCAAGCCAATGAAGGCATTTATATAAATATATAATACATTAATTAAAATAAAGGAACACATTAGTGCAAATGGACTGCAATATTTGATTAATGGGTTATTAAGTTATTTTCAGATCAATTAGTTCTAAAATGAATAAAAGAAATGAAAATACTTATCACTTAACTAAATAAAACCAATCAATTGTGAAAAAAGGTTAGTCAAATAAAAAGCCATACATCGCCAGGACTATTGAACAAGGATTAATCATGCATTTTTGCTGCAGTGTCTTCAGTGTATGGAAGGTTTGGGGCACTGTGGTCATAAGAGAAAAAGATAGGGCAAGACCATAGTGCACATCACACAGGTTTCTAGTCTATTTAAAAAAGTATTTATCAAACTTATATATACAAGAGTTTTAAAATAACTATGCTTTTCTAAAGTGTAGACAAGCCGGAAAACAATTGCCCAACCTAGAGTTTTGCTTGTCAGATTCTTCCAGGGCTTGAACCTGACAAGAAAAAAACCCAGGGTTGGGCAACTCTAAGCAAAAGGAGGTTGAAGCTTGACAAAACTTCTGTTTACTGTTTGAACCTTTTGCTTTAGGACTTGGCATTTTTGCTGCAGCACCCTCAGCAGATAAAAAATGTTACTTACTTTTACCATTTTTTGGTGTTGTAAAACCAATAAATGACTCTATATTATGTCAAAACATATAGCAGGGAGATCATATTGTCTTAGTACAAATGTTGCTATAAAACCAATAGTAATAATAACTCAACTGAAACAGTACCCAAAGCACTTTTTGTAAACTAGAATTTTCAATCCACTGGCGACCAGCAGCCAATCAGCTTCTGCTGTGCCGTGCACAGGGAAAACAGCTGAATGGGCTGCACTACCACAGTTTATTTAACTAAACCAAAACATCAAAAAATTATGGAAAAACAACAATTTGATCATAAAGTTTATTCATTAAATGGTAAACATTTTTTGGAGGGGGATCTAGCGATGCAGGCACGTATCTAGAGGGAGCTCCACTAAAAGCATTCAACCAAGGGACTTCAGCTAAGCTTACATGGAGAAATCTGGCTTAAAAAGGCCTTCCACTTGCTTTAGAATCATCCCAGCTCCAGTAACTCACATTTCGAAGTTCATTACGTTGTTGCAAGTCCGCTTTTCATGCTGGATAGCTCTTATGGACGCCTTGGATCACGGGCTTCGTCATCTTGTAGTAGCTCCACTCACCGCCTGATTTTTTTTCCCACAGAGGGGCAGGGGCTACTGGGGTGGTCTGGGACACTGTGGTTGCTGCGGTAAGGGGGGGGGGGGATGATGTAGGGAACTGTGGATGCTGGTGGGAGGAGGGAGGAGGGCACTGTGGATGGTGCTTGGGTATGGAATGTGTGGGCCACTGTGGCTGCTTCTGCGGGGAGGTGTGGGGCACTATGGGTGCTGCTTCAGGGAGGGAGGTGTGGGGCACTGTGGCTGCTGTTGGGGGGGAGGTGTATGGCATTGTGGCTGCTGCTGGGGGTGGCTGTTGAACACTGTGGAGGAGTGCTGGGGGTGTATGGCACTGTTGCTGCTTGTTGGAGCTTTCTGGCTGCTGTGGGGGTACTCTGGCTTTTAGTTGCTGTGGGGAGGCATAATGGCCATGTTATTGACTGAGGCCACATTCACAAGTGGCTTTCAATCGCAGACTCTTCCTGCGATCACCTATTGAAATAAGATTGCGTTTTTATTGCATTTAGTAAATGCATGAGGAATCTGTGTGTTTTGAAATGCAAAGCAAATGCAATGCAATCACCAGATGTGAACACAGCCTCAGGTTATTGTTATTTTGTGGTTGCCCTCATAGGGCTGATTGTAATGGTAATTCTATATAAATTACAAGTATAAAGTAATAAAATTACATTCGGCTCCTTTAAAGCAACAACGAGGCTGATGTGGTCCCTGGTGAAAATGAGTTTGATACCCCTGCTCTAGTCACTAAAGGAGTGGTGTCTCCATCATTGCCATAGACAGGGATTCTTTACTGTGAGAGCAGTGAGACTGAACCTTTTGTCACAAGATAAAAACCGTTGTACCTGCGCCAATCAAATGACAATAAAATGAAAGGAAATAAATCTGTCACCAACCCCTCTTTTGCACATATAGTACCTACAATGTAACAATGCTCAATATGTACATGAATGGTAAGTGCACAAATGAGATCTATATTGTGCTATGTGTATAGGTTTGTGAACAGTGTGTTACTATGGGGATACATGGAGGGAGGAAATAGCGGTCTTGCTTGTTCAGTATAAAGCTGATCCTCCTGAGTCCCGGAATATTATGTTCTGATATATCCACGAAAGGTTCTCCAGATGTAGTTTCCAAAGGTAATCCAATGTAGCTTTCCAAAGCTTGGGGATCAATCTTGCACGTGGAGTAAAGCCGGCGGCTAATACTCCATTCACAGTTCTGATGAGCTCCGTGTGGTGATGTCACCAGGTACGGCAAGTACAGAAAGACAAACTTTGTCCTACGCGTTTCGAAGACTACTGCCTTCTTTGTCAGGGTATCGTGTCACTGTGCATTGTGCTTTATAGCGATAGGCAGTCTAGGTAGGCGCATTGCCCCTGCCTAGACTGTTGGGGTGCAGGTCACTACTTCTGTTACCAGCAACATCTTAAAATCATTCTAAAGTTGCGCCAAATTCAATCTGCTTTGTGTAGTATTTATACCTATTTTTGTCACAAGATGTTGTTATGGCTGGTAATTTGAACATGTTCACACAGGGCCTGGATGTTGTTTTGCAGAGCAAGACTCACAAGGGTCAAAACTTTTTGTAAACAGTTTATATTGATCCAGGGAGTTATTCTGACCGCCATATTAGGGCGCAAAATGTATACCCATCTTAGTTCGACTGGGGTGCCAGAGACATGGAAAGTAGGAACACTCATTCCCCTCTGGAGTCTGTGAATAGTAAGTAATCTGGGACTCTCAGTATGTGTTAACTGAAGCACCCTTTACATTACACGTACTGAGCAATATACACTCTGTGATAGAGAAACTTACCATTGCTACTTTAATCTGATCCATTACATAAGCGATTTCATCTATTACCAAGATAAGTGAATTGCTGAAGTGAATTACTACTTGTTCACACACATCAGCTTTGTTTGAAACACACTACTTCACCACTTGTCGGGGACCTGTACTAAACCAGTTTAACGTTTTATACAAAAGCATTTGCTTTACATATGAACTTTTTACTGGTTTAATTATTTGTTTCATGTTAATTAAATAATACCCCACTCATGAAGTGGTACTAGGAGATTACCTTCCATAATTTTATTATCATTCTTTATCCCTGTGATGCCAGGTACATTATTTCTTTTAGCACCTACATCAGTGTAAACTACAGTTGAGTATCCTTACCGACTATGCTTTATACTGTCACAAAAGCTTAACTTGGAGAAGCTGTGTGAAGAAAACTATTCTGTCTTCAGGGCTAATATGACTTTGATTTGTTGAAAGCCAGGAGATTCATGCCAATGTACAAAGATTACACATATAATTATTTGTGAGCCAAAACCCATGCTGGCTCCAAAGCACAGAAGAGGTCCAATCTTTCACTTTTACTTTTCTATGGAAATATCAAGACAGGCTGACCATCTATTGTACAGTATATGAGATCCTATCAACTATCCTTCAAGAGCAAATGTCACATGAGATATGAAGTGAGAATAGGGATCTGGACTGCACAGTTCTTATGCTGTTAGGGAGATAAGATATTCATAAGAATAGAGTCCTACCCCGTGTCATACAAGCCATGCTATAGTCACATTTCCTGGTGCAAGGCCAAGAATTTGCGAATGTTTTGTCCCTTGCACAATGTGGGCTACAGGTGCACTATGATGATGTGCTAGCTATATCCTGCAACAGGCCTTATGGAGAATTATTCTGGTCATAGTTTTTTACTTTATCCATAAATTCCCCCATGGTTTTCTTGATAAGGTTGTGTAGTAGAAGTGAGTGAAGTGGTGCTTGCGCATGCATCCCGGTTCTCATGATTATGGAGGTCTTAGAGATCGCCTTACTGCCCAAGCTTGCTTTCCATACAATATAAATGGTAACATACAATTATTTGTTGCCACCAAACTTCTTTTTGATAGTTTCCAGAGTATGTCACATTTTACACAGTATATGGTAAAGTACAGTAGAGAGTCACTTTAAGAACTTTGGTAAACATTAATTGCATTAAGCAGACAATGAAAGCAGGAAGTTAGATGTGAAAGTTCTGACAATGCACTTTGTTCTTATGTCATGTGGATGCTCAGTCAGATATAAAGTGCATTATTTGCATTGCAGATTACTTTGAAGTTACAGTAATAATCCTTAATGTGGAACCATGGAAACTGCTGCTGAATTATGTTATCACTATAAACATAGCGAGATTTCTCCGTGCATTCAGTGAGGCTGCTACAATATTGTTCTCTCTAGACAGATTCATTGTGTGTCACCACAATACAGAGTATGGATAATGCAGATACCATGTATCAGAGTGAATGTCGCCTAAAAATGCAAATAACCCGGGTTGTTCATAGATTCAGATCATGATCACACACATATAGGCTTTATTAAGTACATTTTTTTAGGTAATGTGCTAATCCAGAGTGTCGTAAAGAGAACTTTGAGGAAGCCGTGTTTCCCTGCACTGTCCGGACCAAATGGTGAATATTTTTTTACTCGCAGCAGGCTTATTGTTAAGGGCTCTTTTCTCTTGCTCCCTCTGCTTTAGGCTTTTCTAGCAGAGTGACTGTCTGGTATACTACAGGTGGGCATCCGTGCTCTGGGTGTCATACATATGGTTATATATGGTATATGCATTGTGTCTTTTGATGCATGACTCATGCCACATTATTGGTGTTTCATTCCCTGAGTGCCCAGATTAGTTGCCACCCACTATGTCCTGTTTGTGTGAGTTTCCATATAACTGCATTTTGCATGGTCCTTGGACAGTGGTTAGAGCAGGGTCTTTCTGGGGTGACAGGTTGTCCGCATTATCAGGTGCCACTGTCTCCCTGTTGTCCATTTCTCTGTTGGGGGTACAATCTGATCTGGTTTGTATCTCCCCACATTTTAAATGTTTTTATATATGTTTTTGTTCGATTAGTGTTTTTTCGGGTAATCATTTATTGTCCAATAAAGATTATTGTTCTTCGCCACTTAACACATGCTTTTTTTGTGTTCTTATTAAAGAGAGCTTTTTGACAACACTTAGGGCTCTTTCACATTGTTGTTGTTTTTCACATCCGTGGTTCTTTGACTTCCACAAATGCCTCTGCCATTGATTCCAATGAATGTTTTCACACTGGCTTTTTTTCTCACTGATCCATTGTCCTATGAAAAAATTATGACACTTACTATTTGCTTCACAGATGCAGTACAGGATTCCTGAAAAGGTCCAGATAAGGGATTCTGGAGGTCATCAGATATTCACACCTCTTGGGCAGGAAGGATCTAGCTCAGGATGTGATGTCGGCTTTTCTGGCTGACATTGGTCCCTGAGCCAGGAGTAGACGCCTCTCTTGGCCGCAGTACATTTAGTGCTCTGCTTTGGCAGTGGAGCAGGCCGGGGTTGGTAACTGGAAGGGGTGCTTGCTGTCCTTGGATCAGGCAAAAGTTTTGTATGCAAGGGCGGAGAGTTTCCCACATGTGAACGGTTGGATTGGCCGCTCTTTTGAGGTCGGGTCTGGTGTTTGATGGGACTTGGAATAGACCGGGCGGCACTGGAAGCCGCTCTTAGAGTGGTAGCATATGCCAATGATGCCATCGTTTTCATGTCCTCGGGAGAGGAGGCTCAAAGGGTGATGTCGGTGGTTGACCGCTACACATAGGCTTCTGGGTCCAATATCAACTGGGTTAAGTGTGAGAGTCTATGGCTGGGAGAGGGAGGTCCAGGCTTTGATCTCCCGGACACTCTTCCAGGGCCCAAAGACTTTGCCAAAGTTATCGGCATCAAATTTGGCCAGGGGAATAACCCCATGCAAAACTGGGACAGCAGGCTTAAGATTGCCGCTCAGAGGGTGGACCAGTGGAAGGGTTGGTCTTTGACCCTCAGAGAAAGGGTTAACCTGATCAAAACCTACCTGCTTCTGTTGCTGATATATCTGGGCAGGGTGTGCATCTTGCCGGAACCCCTCTGGTCTACAGTTTGTTCTTCCAGCTGTTATGGGGGAATAGGCTGAACCTAATCAAGATGGAGGTAACTTACCCCACGAGGAGGCAAGGAGGGTTGTGTATGGTCAACCCTGTGGTATTCCTAGTGAATACCTTTCTTAAGATCAATATCGTAAATCTCTGAAAAGAGAGGGCTCCTCCGTGGGTATACTCCTGTAGGGGTTGCTTTCGGCCTTTATTCCAGGAATGGGAGACAGGAGGGCAAGTGAAGGATCTCCGCACACCGCATGTGCATCTTCCGGCTTATGTTCCCCCGGTTCTGAAGGCAATGCAACGGTGGGGTCTGGGAATGTTGGAGATCAGGACCATGTCAAGGAAACTGCTCGACAAGAGGGTTCTGTTGACCCATTTACAGAAACCTCTGGCCCTCAGGGATTGCCCAAGTCTGGATATGGAGGTGGATTTGAGTCTTTTGAATTCCATAAGGATTCCCTTGAAGTTCTGGGACGTGGCTTGGTGCTGCTTCCATGGAGAGCTGTTTGTAAGGGACAATCTGATGTGTAGGAGCTCTGAGGAAAAGGGATGTCCCTGGGAGGAGTGTGGTGGCCTGCTGGAGAGCATGGACTATTTCCTGCTTCAGTGCCCTTTTAACACAGAGGTGTACAACAGGGTGGGTGCTTCCATCCATTGGCCCTTGTTGGCTGGTCTCTCCTATGCGGAGTGGGCCTATGGAGCTTTCAGAGGCCTGGGTGGCCGGGACCACTGCTCTTTATTCCTAGTCAGTCTAGTGGTCAAGTACCACATGTGGAATGCACGGTGCTTAGTACGCAGCATAAAACCCTCCCGGTGGATGAGGTGGTTAGGAACATTCTTGGTGACCTGTTGAAGGTTCACTCTCTGGAGTATGAGACGCTGGGCACAGAGAGGGCCTCTCTCCTTTGGAGGGGGTTCTCCTTTAGTGTCCCTTAGTCTGTCATCTCCCCTCCTGGTGTTGGGATGAGTCTACCCAGTAGATTTTTGTTTTGTTTTATGAGTATATAGAGATTTAGGGCTTGCAGGCGCTGAACCTGGGCTTTATATGGCTTGTTATAGTTTTGTTATGCTTCATATATTATTTCTTTTTTTTATTGTGTATACACTGTATATAGTGTGGTGTGGGGTTAGTTAGATTGGGAGGGGGGATGACGGGAATGTTTTCCTGGACTATGAACTAATCTATGGACTAATCTTGGACACTGGTCTGGACTACATAGCACGACGAACTTTGGACGTCAGACCATTGTCTGAGGGGAAGGGGGAGGTTAAGCGTGGTTGTTTTTAGTTTAGTTTATATGGTTTTAACTTTTATATGGTTGGCTGTATTTGGAAAAAAAAGGTATATTTATAGGTGTGGATATTTTCTTTTTGGAGAGGGTGTGGGGCGTGGTATTAGCTGTTTTCTGTTAATGTGTTTTTGTTTTGAGGTGATCATTGAATGGGTGGGATTTGTGGTGTCATTATTTTTGGTGTATATTTTATTATTGTTAACAAATTGTTAATAAGTTATAAATAAACTTAATATAATGGGGCAGATTTACTTACCCGGTCCATTCGCGATCAAGCGGCGCGTGGCGGTGGATTAGGGTCCGGCCGGGATTCACTAAGGTAGTTCCTCCGACGTCCACCAGGTAGCACTGCTGCGCTGAAGTCCGCTGAAATGCACTCAAGTACACCGGCCTATTCCTGGTGAAGGTAAGTGCAAGCTCCGCAACACTTTTTGTTTTTTAAATGCGTTGGTTTTTCAGAATCCATCGGGTTTTTGTTCGGCCACGCCCCCCAATTTCCGTCGCGTGCATGCCAGCGTCAATGCGCCAAAATCCGATCGCGTGCGCCAAAATCCCGGGGGAATACAGGGGAAATCGGCGCAAATCAGAAATATTCGGGTAACACGTCGGGAAAACGCCCTTAGTAAATGACCCCCATTGTATCTACACAGTGCAGAATTGTGAGTGCAGCTTTGGAGTATAGAGGAATATAGAATATGTAAAATATTGAGAGTTAGTTTGAATATAAAATAAATTAGTATTTGATGGTCAAAGATGTGTATTGACTATTTTGGTCTTGTGAGAATAATGTAGCAATTTAGGGATTGCAGAGATAATGGGGGTCATTTACTAAGGGCCAGAATCGCGTTTTTACAGCAGGTTACCTGAATATTTCCGAATTGCGTCAATTTTCCCTAAATTGACCTGGGTTTTTGGCGCATGCGATCGGACTGTGGCGCATCGTCACCGGCGTGCACGCGACGGAAATGGGGGGCGTGGCCGAACGAAAACCTGACGGATTTGGAGAAACCGCCGTATTTTTTAAAAAAAGTGTCGCTGGACACGCGCTTACCTGCACCCAGCAATGGATCGTGAACTCCAGCGGACCTCGGCGGACTTCAGCGCAGGAGCGACACCTGTTGGACATCGGAGGAACTGCCTTAGTGAATCGCTGGAAGACCCGAATCCACCGCAGAGAACGTGCCGCTGGATCGCGAATGGACCGGGTAAGTAAATCTGCTCCAATGAGTAGATGTGACCCCCCCCACCTTGAGGATCATCTACAATTTGTATGTTATTCTATAATATGGTTGATATTTTCTATTTATATTATGAGATTTGAGTGCCTGAAGAAGAGAAAACATGCCGATTGTGACTCAGTGAGTATGCTGACAACGTGCCAGCTACTTTTTTCAAATTGATTTAATAAAGATATGAACTATGATTTTTATATTAAAAACTCAATGATGAACTGTGAGAAGACCACTGTGAGTACCTGTCATTACTTTTAATGGTGAAAACCTGATGACAGGTTTCCTTTAACAGACATTTTGGTATCAATACCGACATAAACAACAAATAAATAGAACATATTCCCCTCTTCATCCTCACAAGAGAAACTTTTTCAATTAAAAAGTAGAGGCTAAAGCGTGTTAATTTCTATTACTTAGCTACATATAACGAGATCTTTATACAACACATAAAATGCCCTGTTTTGTGCTCACTGTAAGAAATAAAAGTATTCATTGCATGTTTATTGGTGGAACAGATGAATGCAGCCAGCCTTCCATTTACTACATTCTGCTCTAATTAAACAAGTTAATTAAAAAGCACTCACATTAATTCTCAACCGGTAAAGTTTATGTTAATATCTACTTATTGACAACAGAGGTGGATATAATGACTATTTATCACAGTGGACTCTGCCTGTCAAGCTACATAGAAAAAATTGTGATTGATTTTCATCAAAGAAAGTAAAAAAAAGGGATTCAGTCTTAAAAATGTGCTGCTGCAAACTTATAAGGGGATAATAAACAGACGTCATTCCTATATATAAGGGTGTTAGATTCTATGTAACAACTATTAATGATGTCCCTCAGTCAGTCATTCCCTGAGGCATCTTTCCTTGATGCCCCTCATCATATTATAATCCCAGTCATTCCCATGAACAGATGCTCCCTTATGACCCTTGGCACAGCAAAATGTAATGCATTCCCACAGCAGATGATTCTAATACACATCAGCAACAGTTTTGGATTATAATATGGGTAGTGTGGGTGACAGCTTGTGCCCAAGTCAGCTAGGGGGACCCATGGTCACCCCGTACCAGTATAATATAGAGAACCGTGAAATTCTCATACATATATGCCATCTCTCAACACACCTGAATGTCAGAGTTGGATAGGACTAGGTGTTGAGGTCACCTTGATTACTCTGTTGGTGTTGGACTTGAGGGCCCCTTGGGTTACTGGGTTACTGTAAAGTGTTTGAGTCTAGACCTAAGGAGGATTCTCTGATACGCAGGTGGGCCAGTCTGACACTGACATATATATATATATATATATATATATATATATATATATATATATATGCTAGAACCCTTTAAGGACCTTTGAAGGCCTTTGAACTGAACCTCCTCCTTTCCCAAAAAACTTGGTTCTGGCATCATTTTTAGGCAGTAAACCATGAAAATACATTTGATATGTATAGGGAACTATAGTTTTCATATAGTCCAGGGCCCATTTTAATAAGCCTCTGCTCTGCATATTATATACCAATTTATTCACTACCGCAGCCCTTCCCCTTGATCTTAAGTACATAAAAATACAATACATCTTCAGCAGTAGCTCTTACCGATTCCCTGTCTAGGCTATTAAAAACACTATAAATTCCCTGCAGCAGGTCTTTATAGATGGCCCTCAGCACACTATAGTCCCGTTCATTTCCTGTCTATCTTTCGTAGGTCTTAATTTTAGTCTTATTTAATTCTGATGTATAGTCATTAAGAAGCAGGAGCCTATTAATAATTCTTGAACATCTGGTGCCTGTATATGGCCCATGAAATAAAAATCATCCTCATTTTGGGCAAGTTAAACCTCACCAACTATGATATTCAAGCTATGTCCATGTCTCTTTAATAATATTTGCATAAGAATTTTCCAGTCGTCTGCTGTTTATATTGTTAGTGCGATTAACTGTAATTAAGACCAAACATTGTGCATTTTACAATAACTCATACGATTTCCCAGGCATCCAGCTAATATTTAATAACAGCTAATGAGGTTAAATAGTCAATGGAAAACAATGCAGAAGAAACATTCATTAAAGACAACATAATTGTTGTAAGAACCTTATTTTTTCTTTAAATAGTGCTTAGTGTTCTTTTTTTTGGAGTATCCAACTTAATTAGCAGCCCAAAAGACATAAAAACATAGGTTTATAAACATCTAATTAAGTCATTTGTCATGCACCACTTTGTGATTATCCCCTTCTACAGCAGATGGTTCTGAACACAACGTAATGTAATTGAAAATGAATGATAGGAGATGACATGATGAAGCCATATTCTTTCTTCAAATGCGGGAAACATTGCAGACCTGTAAAATGGACACCCCATAAAACCCAACCATCAGCTAGACTTGATATACAGTAGATCTGTACCTCATACTGCAACTAAGCCCAGTGTCATACGCAGAATTTTGGTCAATGTTTTGCACAAGTATTTGGAAGTAATTGCTACAAATCCTAGTAAACAACAAAATATATAAACATTTTTATTAATCCATAACAAAAAATGAATGTAAAATTCAGACAGAATCCTAAATTCCAATGTTGTCGCCATCTCCCAGCCCTGATCTACTGCATGTACACAATGTTATATCTGGGGGGGTTTTCTGTGTGCACTGAATTCTATTCGGTGATTTTCATTTGGCAGTCTGGACAGTGCTCTATTTCTAGATCGCTGGAAATCTGCAATCCTTTCCCGGGACTGGCAAGGGTTAAGGCTCACACACCTGGAGCACACTGATTTAATATCTGTGTGCAACATCCCCCTTTGCTGGTCAAACAGTCTGCTTGCTTCTGTTGAGTGCTTTTGCTATTCTGTGTCATTCTGCTTATTTTGATATTGGCTACGTCCTTGACTACTCTTTCTTCTATTCTTTTTTGTGCATTGCTTTCTATCTAGTTGTGACTTGGATTGAGTTATTGTTTGTGACTTGTGTTATGTGTTCACACATTTAGGGTGGATCCAATAAACAGGCAGGTGACAGTTTTGGATGTTAATATTAGTGCTTACTGTCCTCATCCATGTCTTGTCCTTACACAGCACTAAATGGGTCACTGATAAAGCAATTGGCCTGACACGTGCCGGTAAGAATGATGTTTAAGTTGATGTTTGGTCTTTCTTCTTGACTTTATCTATTGACCTTAAGTTTTATAACAGCCAAAGGGACATGCTATACAATACGATTATTGAATCCTGGCGCACGGGTTTCATTACTCTGGTGCAACCTGCACTGCTCGGCCAGCTTTTTATGGTGCAATTTTGACAAGTTGCTGTAATAAATGTGGCACATGGTCCGAATGAGCACCAAAACACCCCTTCAGGTGCAGAATTTTGTACCGTGGCGGACATCATTCGGGCGCAAATACTTTATAAATACATGTGACAGTAGTTTGCATGTTCTTTTTGAGTGCAAAGTCAGGCAGAAAACTGGTGCAAACACTTTATAATAAATGTGGGTTTAAAGGACAACTAGCACCAGGATGAGGAATTGTAAACCAAGCACACTTACATGCTGGTGTGTGTTCCCTCTGTCAGGATCTGCTCTTCAATTAAAAATCCTGTTGACATCAATGTAAATTTTATTTCATCCTTTATGTTCAGTTTGGTCAGGTATCTGTTATGCATGTGTTTTACTGACAGAAAAAATGACAGCGGTTGCAGTAAAATGCAAGGATAAGCAATACTTCCCAAACTGAACATAATGGATGACAACAATTTGCATTGATGTCAGTGGAATTTTAACTGATACATTAAACCACTGTTCTTTATGTTTTTTTAACGGAGGTAAAGAACAAAGGTTTGAACTATAGTGTGAGCTTACCTTGAAAGGGTTACACATACAGGCGGTCCCCTACTTAAGGACACCCGACTTACAGACGACCCATAGTTACAGACAGACCCCTCTGACCTCTGGTGAAGCTCTCTGGAAGCTTTACTATAGTCCCAGACTGCAATGATCAGCAGTAAGGTGTCTAGAATAAAGCTTTATTGATAATCCTTGGTCCCATTACAGCAAAAAATGTTTAAACTCCAATTATCACTGGGGGCAAATTTTTTTTTTGTTTGGATCTACAATTATAAAATATACAGTTTCGACTTACATACAAATTCAACTTAAGAACAAACCTCCGGACCCTATCTTGTACGTAAACCGAGGACTGCCTGTATAGGGCTGCTTTTGTGTCACAATCGACCCTTTTGTGATGCAGCTGCGCTGGCTTCCATGCGAAACAAATTAGGGGGTGTGCCATCAGTCGGTCCGACTGATCCGGACTGAGTGCCGTATTTAACTTGTAAATTGTTTCACGTCATATGTTAAAGGTGCACCACAAAAAAGATGGTGAACTCTGTCGGACCATTCGGAGGAAGCAACAGTTTTATAATTTCTGGCACATGGTCTTATGAATCGCAGCACACAGCATTATACACAGAAAGAGCACTTTTAGTACAGTTTCTAAATTTCTAAGTAAATGTGCCCCGAGGTCTGTGTCACTGACTGTCTATATCCTATCAAATTCTCATTAAATATCATGTTACAGAGTACCTCACCATATTAAGTTTGGTAACTGTGAAATGCAAGGCTAATGAGAGAATCTTACTGAACTTTCGGGGCCTCACTTCCCACTTTGTCTAAAACTGGCTCTGCAATTAACTTTAGGTTACTGGTACAGTTAGGGCTTTAGTTAAAATAAATAATACGTTATGAATTTGCTGGAAATTTGCTGGAAATTTTTTATTTTATGGAAAATTTCATTAAATTTTTTTTAGGGTCCAAAGTAATTTTGGGAATATTTTATAAAAAGGCTAAAACAAATGGTGTCAGGAATCCTCCAAATAACCTTTGGGTTTCCAATCAAGATTGTAAAAACCACCTGGAAATGCTTTGCACCATTAAAATAGGGAAAGACTGAAACATGTTTTGAACTTGAAGAAAATAGAACTAATTATGAAAAACCAACCATTTGAAAATTAAAAGGCTGATAAATGCTGCCCATTGCTTTTCTTGTTTTGCTATATTCTCCCCAGGTTTGCTGGATACTGTATATACTCGAGTATAAGCTGACCTGAGTATAAGCCAAGGTACGTCATCTTTTAACACAAAAAAATGGGAAAACCTATTGACTCAAATATAAGTCCAGGGTGGTAAATGCATTGGTCACAGCCTCTCTAGTAAATAGTCAGCCAGCACATGCCCCCAGTATATAGTCACCAGGCCCCCGTCCCCAGTATATAATCAGCCCTTCCACCTAGAATATAGCTAGCCCCCTTCTGCCTAATATATCGCCAGCAGCCCCCTGCACCCAAATATGTAGCCAGTGCCTGCCTGTCCCCTTGTGTATGGCCAGTGCCTGCCACTTTAGTATATAGCCAGTAGACCCCTCTGCCCAGCCTATCAAAAAAAACTCTGTACTCACCTTTCCGACACCCCCAGCTAGTCCTCTTCTATCTTCTGAAGCTCTGTCTCCAGGTCACTGTGTGGCTGACATCATGGTGTGTGCAACGCAGCAGGATCCCAAAAAAGGAGCCAGAACTTCAGAAGATGACCTGCAGGGGGCATCAGAAAGGTGAGTAAAGAGTTTTCTTTTTTTGAATAGACTTGAGTATAAACCGAGTAAAGGTTTTTCAGCACATTTTTTTGCTGAAAAACTTGGCTTATACTCAAGTATATACGGTACAAAATTATTCAGCAGATGCATATTTCTATTTAAAGATTTGTTCACGCTATATATAATTTTTGTAACATATTTGTAACAAATTTGACTATTGTGAATAACTGAGAATTTACAACAGTCGTTCCCAATTTACAGGTAGACACTAAAGTCTTTACAGGACACTAATATCTTTAAAAAAATTATATACTGAGGTTAGTTGTATTACTTAATTTTAGTGTTTCTTTGTATATTTTATCTGGTAGAGTTTTATAGGCTGAACATATATATGCTAATGAATTCATGATTTGCTACTGAGTTTGTCTATAGCACTGTGTGTGTATTATGAGCTTGGTTCCGGTTTTATATTTAGAATGTTACCAAATTGATGTCATACCTTTGATTCTGGTACTGTAAATGCCATGGGGACTCTATCTTTTATGTCCATTAAGTTATCTTGTTAGCTTGTTCTGTATAGCAGTTGGCAGAAGTGTGGGCCAAAAGATGTTATGGTATTTGGTAACAATCTCTGGGGATGTAAAGGCATGACTTTCTCATGATGGTAGAAAAGGCCAGCGTTAGGGAGTCGCAAACTGGGCATTTGCCAAGGGCGCCCTGTCCAGAAGGGACCCACTGCATGTGGCCTTTTGTGTGCAGAAGATGCATAGCTCTTTTAATCCCCTTGGGTGAATGCCTGGGTGTATATGCTTATCATCTATCTCCTGTCTACATGTCTATCATCTGTTTAGTTATCTATCTCCTATAATTTGTCTATTTCCTATTTATATATTTCTATGTACCTATCTATCTCCTATCCATTATTTATCCATCTTTTAATCGATCTTCTACCACTCTTCTATTGTATCTATTTATTTATCTATCTCTTATCTACAGTGCCTTGTGAAAGTATTCGGCCACCTTGAACTTTTCTACTTTTTGCCACATTTCAGACTTAAAACATAAAATTTTAATTTTTGATGAAGTATCAATTACAAGTAGGACAAAACTGTGAAGTGGAATGAAATTAATTGGATATTCAAAAAACTTTTGATTTGTTGTAGGGCAGGTAATTTTAAGCCCTTTTGCAATTGGATTAGTTACCCGAATCCTGCTCCTTCCTCTTGTATTCTGCAGACTTCCCCTAGATGTCAGTGACTGCTCAGATAGCTGTTACTATGGACATTCCTTCTTCATAAAGAAGACTACGGAACAGGAGACACGCCCTCTCCCCCTCTCTGCACACAGCTGATTACCTCATGGCTCAGTGCTGTAGCACTGTCATGTGCAGGGAGAAGTCCTCACTTTCCCTATACCTGTGTATAAACACATAATCCACACTGGCAGAAACTGCAGCCCCCCTTTCCCCCATCACCTCACACAAGGAAGTGGTAGGAGACTCTCTCCAAGTCTTCATGCTGTGTCCTCATGTGCTGTGCTGGAGTGTTACATAGACAGATAGGAGATAGACAGATAGTTATTAGATAGATAGAGATGAGAGAAAGATATATAGATATGAGATAGATAGATAGATACATAGATGATGTCTACCTCCTGTGAACTGGCACCAATCAGCAACTTGCATCATTCCATGATTTTCTGAATGTGATTGATGATTCAATCAAATTCACTGTGTTTTCTTTGGAAACTGAATTACAGTTTTTAGATGTCACAGTGTCTATTGACAATTATAAATTTGAAACTGACATTTTTTCAAAACCAACAGACAGAAATACACTTGTCCGGTACGAAAGTAGCCATCCTCGTACGACCATCAATTCGTTACCTTACAATTATTAACGGTAAAAAGGATCACCAGTGAACCACAAAAACCCCAGAGTAATTTACAGGTAATGGCAGATAAGTTTAGGAAACGTGGCTATCCTAGACGCATTATTGATATGAATCTACAGAAAGCAAATGCTAGGAGTAGAGGTGTGTAACACACAAAAGCGACAAGATAGAATACCTTTTGTAACTACGTTTAATTCGGAGAGTCACAATATTGCCAAAATAATTCACAGACATTGGTCTAAATTAACGGGTTGTAATAACATTGCGCCTGAATTTCAGATCCCGCCACTCATGTCCTACAGAAAGTCTCAAAAAATTAGAGATAGAGATTAGGGCAGACATTGGTCCACGCAGAAGCAGTAGACAACCAGGCATATTGAGTCAACTTAAAAAAGGATGTTTTCCGTGCATTAATTGTAAATACATGGTCAAAGGTTCTTCCTTTGAACACAACAACAAACAATACGACATCAAACATTATTTAACATGTGACAGCTCTTTTGTTATTTATATACTAAGCTGTCCGTGTGGGTTTATATATACGTGGGCAAAACCACGCTGGAATTTAAGAGACGTTTAAATCAACATAGGTATACTATACGTTCCAACCGTAAAGATCTTCCAGTACCCAAACATTTTTCAGAGGCTGAACACTCAGAGAAACATCTCAATTTCCGTCTTATTGACCACGTACCACCCTTGAGACAAGGTGGTGGGAGTGAAAAAAAGCGTGACTTACAATGGATACACACTCTGGACACACTGAGACCCAAGGGCCTCAATGTGGAATTCAAATTTTGGATCCTATAGTCCTGTTGGTCCATCTGAGATCTTCTATTTTTGTCAATATCAGTTTAGCAGTGAGTAACTCTTTGTGATATGATATTTCTGACATTACATGTCTTTTGTTTTTTTTCAGAACACGAGCCTGTCCCAGATGTCTCCCCGTGGATGCCATGGATGTTATGGCAATTAATTTTTGTTTTTTGTTTTTGTTTCTTTGATTATATTTCCAATTGGTCCTTTCTCATGGCTGACACCTTGTGGATTCGCTGTCCTTATATGGACATAATATTTGCAGTCTTATTGTTTGCTACTTTTGATTCCTAGTGATACTTACCAGTATTCCGCTGATAGCAGTTACTTTGTATCTCTTTTCGTTGCCATAGCATTAGACGCGCTTGCCGGTTTACACCATGCATGCCCACAACCAGAGTGTGCGTTCCACTATAGTTTTTCCCTTTATCTGTATCGGATATAATTTTAACCGATCGGGGGTGACGGCTGTCATGTGGAAACACCTAGGAAGCATTTTTGGAGACTCTGTCTCTTAGCACAGAAGCACTTGAGCACTTTTTCACAGATGAAGTCAGTGTGGTAAATCCAAACGGTGTCACCAGCAACGAGGATTGCTGTATATGCTACATTTTAATGTTAGACATATGTATATAAATGTGTTGTTAAATGTGCACTACATCTATTGTCTACTAAATGGATTTTAGTTAAATAATATGTATTATATCACAAATATGTAAAAATGGTGGGCGTGTCCCAATCAGTCATGTGATCACTTGTTGTATATATATCCACCATTTTCACTGTTTAAATGGCTTGAAAAAGGCTCTTACAGGGCCGAAACGTCGCTGTTATTGCTACTCACTATGGAATAAAGTCACTTTTGTAATTTTTATCTACATTGGAGTGCTGCCCGCTTTCTTCATATTATAACTAGAGGACTTGTGGCCCAGTCCTGGGATGCCTGCACCCATTTTTCGCTTTAAGGTTCGTGCTGCTTGGACTTTCCTTTAAGTAGATAGATAGATAGATATGAGATAGATAGATCGATAAATGATAAATAGATAAAGATAGATGCTTGTGAAAGGTGTGAACTCACACCGAAACGTCGCGGTTCATGGAATAAAGGTTCACCCCCTTTCAACACTACTTGGAGTGCTGCCTCTTCACTTTGATATATTTGGGATTCTCCGCCAAGGAATCACCGGGTACTGCACTCACTGCTTCACTGTGCAGCTCAGGACTCTCCATTGTTTAGATAGATAGATAGATAGATAGATAGATAGATAGATAGGTGTGATTGGTCAGCAGCCTGCGCTTGTGATGAGGTGACAGGAGGCAGGCTCTGCCCCTCCATCTTGCTGATTGTAGTTTTTTTTTAGAGCTGGAAACCCTGGTTGCTATGGGCCAAAAAGATACTAAATGAGGACCAAGAGGCAAAATATGATTCCCAGGGATACCGGGAGCAGTATTTTAGGGGTTTTTTTTGTTCAGAATGACGTATAGACTTTAAACTTTTGTAAAAAACATTAAACTGAAAAGTGGGCCATGTAATATTATTCGTCCCCCTTAAGTTAATACTTTGTAGCGCCACCTTTTGCTGCAATTACAGCTGTTTCTATCAGTTTTGCACATCAAGAGACTAAAATTCTTGCACATTTTTCCTTGGAAAATGGCTTGAGCTTAGTGAGGTTGGATGGAGAGCGTTTGTGAACAGCAGTTTTCAGCTCTTTCCATAGATTCTCAATTGGATTCAGGTCTGGACTGTGACTTGGCCATTCTAAAACCTGAATCCATTGTGGACTTTACTTTATGTTTGGGATCATTGTCTTGTTGGAAGATAAATCTCCGCCCAAGTCTCAGGTTTTTTGCAGACTCCAACAGGTTTTCTTCCAGAATGGTCCTGTATTTGGCTCTATCCATCTTACCATCAATTTTAATCCTCTTCCCTGTCACCAACATGTGTGACAGTGGGGAGGGTGTGTTCAGGGTCATGAGTTGTGTTGCGGCATTGTGGCCAAAAAGTTTGGTTTCATCTGACAAACAAGACTATTTATGGATATTTTGAGAAATGGCTTTTTTTCTTGCCACTCTTCCATAAATGGCAGATTTGTGCAGTGTACGACTGAATGTTGTCCTATGCACAGAATCTCCCACTTCAGTTGTAGATCTCCAGTTCATCCAGAGAGATCATGGGCCTCTTGGCTGCATCTCTGATCAGTCTTAAACTACTGAATGTGACTGTTCATGAAATAGTTTTATTTTGGGGTTCCCCTTTAGTTTCACCCAGGGCCCCACTTTGTCTACAACCAGCCCGGATGGTAGCGGTCAAGGAGCATGGCAGAAGAATATTATCATCTCCCTGTTGAGAATGGTGCTTTCAACCCCATGAAGAAAATGCCAGAACTAACAGATTCAATACAAACATGCTTTATTGATCATATACAAAACACACTATATTTAAAATTGACATATCAATTGGCACAGGTGAAATATAGCAATCATGAACAATAAGGTTTTAATGAAAAGCATATCAATAATAATATTAGAGACTAATTATTATTAAACTCAATGCACGTTTCAGGATGCTTCAAATATCCAAGGATACTGTCAGCCTAGCAGGTAATGGATTTTGAATATATTGGTCATTTATACATAAACTATATACTGGTATACTGTATATACTCGTGTATAAGCCAAGCTTTTCAGCACAAAAAATGTGCTGAAAAACCTCATATCGGCTTATACACGAGTCAAGTAAAAAAATTAAAAACTTAATATTCACCCTCCGGTGTCCCGATCGTTGGCGCGGGTCCCGATCTTAAGCGCGAGGCTCCCGATCCTCGGCGTGGTACCAGGCGGCGGCTCCTCTTCTTTCTCCTTTCTTCTGTAGCCGGCAGATCGCATGGACGCGATCTGCCGGCTACAGAAGAAAGAAGAAAAAAGAGGAGCCGCTGCTGCCTGGTACCGCGCCGAGGACCGGGAGCCTCGCGCTGAAGATCGGGACCCGCGCCAACGATCCGGACACCAGAGGGTGAGTATTAAGTTTTTGTATTTTTTTATACGCTTGGCAGGCTGTATACTTCATGGGGGCGGCTGTATACTTCATGGGGGCTGGCTGTATACCTCATGGGGGCTGGCTGTATACCTCATGGGGGCTGGCTGTATACCTCATGGGGGCTGGCTGTATACCTCATGGGGGGTGGCTGTATACCTCATGGGGGGTGGCTGTATACCTCATGGGGGGTGGCTGTATACCTCATGGGGGGTGGCTGTATACCTCATGGGGGGTGGCTGTATACCTCATGGGGGATGGCTGTATACCTCATGGGGGATGGCTGTATACCTCATGGGGGCTGGCTGTATACCTCATGGGGGCTGGCTGTATACTTCATGGGGGCTGGCTGTATACCTCATGGGGGCTGGCTGTATACTTCATGGGGGTGGCTGTATACCTAATGGGGCTAGCTGTATACAACATGGGGGCTGGCTGTATACAACATGGGGGCTGGCTGTATACAACATGGGGGCTGGCTAGCTGTATACTACACCCTCGAGTCAATAGGTTTTCCCAGTTTTTAGGTGGTAAAATTATACTCGGCTTATACTCGGGTCGGCTTATACTCGAGTATATACGGTACTTAAGTATTACCAGCAATAAAATGCATTTAATGTATGATCCCCTACTGCAACCATTGACATACACTCTCTCTTTGTTCTTGGAATCCTTGTCCAATACCCTACCCTTTAAGGTCCCGGCTATTTATAATACAGTGTACTAGTTGTGCTAGGCTCGTTTCATAAATGTGAATAAAAGTTTGGGTATGAAATTTGTCATGACACAAAGGTGGTATGTAAAAGACTACTTCTGCCTATGCCTCTTTAAGTTAAATTAAAGCCCATTAAAGGGAACCTTTAAATCTGGTGACATGTACCGTCAGCAGCCTTCAAGTTGTAGTTTTTATCTTAAAAATCTGTAGCACATATATTTATATAAAATGTGGACATTCACCAAAGTCACATGGTGTGTCTCCAAACTTCAGGTAGTTGGCCAATGTCTCCATAAGCACCCTCTTCCCCTCCCCTCTTTCTCTCTTTCCTTCTCCCTTGTGTATAGGGCACTAGCGAAAGAGGCATGGTCGAGATGGGCTCTGGTGATGTAAGACAGAGCCCCTTATACTAATTAGCATATTTTTTAAACTTCTTTTTATTGAAAATTACTCCATTACAGGAAATCAAAATAACAGATCCACAAACAACATGACATAACAAACATGTGAGTAGTCTAACATCAGTGAATCTCCTTAAAGATAAAAATAATAACTGATGAAGGAACCTTTCATTAAGTTTTAAAAACTTGATGACAGGTTCCCTTTAATCTAGTAAGGTGTGCGGCAAATAATCCCATATACGGTAAAGTCGTCTTTATGTTTTAAGTAGAGATGAGCGAACATGCTCGTCCGAGCTTGATGCTCGGTCGAGCATTAGCGTACTCGAAACTGCTCGTTGCTCGGACGAATACTTCGCCCGCTCGAGAAAATGGCAGCTCCCGCCGTTTTGCTTTTTGGCGGCCAGAAACAGAGCCAATCACAAGCCAGGAGACTCTGCATTCCACCCAGCATGACGTGGTACCCTTACACGTCGATAGCAGTGGTTGGCTGGCCAGATCAGGTGACCCTGGGATAGACTAGCCGCTGCCCGCGCTGCTCGGATCATTCTGTGTCTGGATGCCGCTAGGGAGAGAGCTGCTGCTGGTCAGGGAAAGCGTTAGGGTGTTCTATTAGCTTACTGTTAGGCAGGAGTGATTCTCCAAGAACCCAACAGCCCTTCTTAGGGCTACAATAACGTTCTACTTTTTTTTTTTTTTATTTGCATCTAGTACCATTTTGTGAGGAATTAGCAGGGGGACTTGCTACCGTTGTGTTTAGCTCTTAGTGGCACACATATCCACCTCAAACACCAAAGTGGGAAAATTTAGTAGGGGTTGGATTTAAATTAGGCACAGTCTGCCATTTGTCCTTTTTTATTTTACGTTTATTTTGTTTAATAACTCAGTGTCATCTCATCTGGCATATTAGTGTGCTTTCATACTTGGCTAGAAAATAGCCATAGGAGAATCCAAACGGCTTACCTGCGCCTACAGTAGCGTTATATATTTGATTTCTGGTTGATCTGCTGGTGGCTGTACTTGCTGCAGTGCATCTACTAGCCAATTGTGAGCAATTTGTAGTGAGACTTGCGACCGCTGTGTTTTGCGCTTAGTGACGCACATATCCATTGCAAAGACCGAAGTGGGAAAATTTAGTAGGGGTTGGATTTCAATTAGGCACAGTCTGCCATTTGTCCTTTTTTATTTTACGTTTATTTTGTTTAATAACTCAGTGTCATCTCATCTGGCAAATTAGTGTGCTTTCATACTTGGCTAGAAAATAGCCATAGGAGAATCCAAACGGCTTACTTGCGCCTACAGTAGCGTTATATATTTGATTTCTGGTTGATCTGCTGGTGGCTGTACTTGCTGCAGTGCATCTACTAGCCAATTGTGAGCAATTTGTAGTGAGACTTGCGACCGCTGTGTTTTGCGCTTAGTGACGCACATATCCATTGCAAAGACCGAAGTGGGAAAATTTAGTAGGGGTTGGATTTCAATTAGGCACAGTCTGCCATTTGTCCTTTTTTATTTTACGTTTATTTTGTTTAATAACTCAGTGTCATCTCATCTGGTGTAAAATTGTGGGTTATTCCTTTCTACCTGCTCCAACTAGGGGTTGTTCCTTGAAAAAATGCAGAGTCCAAACTTGGAAAAAGGCTGGTTTACTTAAAAGGTATAATAGATGACAAAGTATAAAAAAAATAATAATACAAGATAAAATGCCTCCTCAATGTCCTATTCTGGGATTAAAATACATACAAACTTAAGACTATCTACAATACTATATACTATCTACTATATACTAACTACTAACTACTAACTACAAGATTTGGTCATACATATATAGCTCAACTGCTATCACAATCACACCCACAGATGCTCATGACTCCACCCCTACTCGGATATCTTCCGGCCTTCATGATGACTTGTCGCCAATCAGCTTCCGGTAATAGGATATTGGCCTCCTTGGTGTTGTCTTTTACTCCTTCCTCAGGATGGCGCTCTCGTACTTGGAATTGGTATCTTTTCCTCAGGCCTTTGTCCCAAATGGCTTGGGTGACCTCCCAGGGATGATATTTATTGCCCAGCTGACACAATAGGGCTTCCCATGGGAAAGTGTCCTTGTGTCACCTTTCAACAACAGATGTTTGCTTATTACCCTCCTGAGTCAATAGAAATAGGCCTGCAACAACACAGCTCTCCTGACCACCAGGAAATTGATGACACATGATCAATCACCAAGTCTTTTATGGCACCACTCCAAGGCTTCAGGCAATGTCCATCTGGTGGCAAGTTATGTGAGTGTCCATATTATACGAATCTCAGCATATACTTTAATATTCATAATCTAACATACCCCCATTTGTGTCTGAATGACACATATCATATTATTAAAGTCCATATATGCGGTCCTCTTCAACCTAGTGGTCACCTATAAGTGAGGGGAGTCACCATTCACCTGCATTCATTCATCAACACTACAATACGTAACATTCCTATAGGGCATTGAGGAAGCCATTAACATTACAATTATACAAATTACAATTACAAATATCTGAATGAACATTATCACATTACAGATCATTTTAAAGAACACAAAACGTACATAGTCTAGTTAACCCAAACTATAATCATCTAAAAACAGTAACAAAAGACTCTATATATTCATTTATCAGATTTCAACTTTCTTTCAGATATCAAATAATCTTTCCAGTTATGTCCGTCCCGGTTATAATCATCATATATTTACTGCATAGGAGTCATTACCTTTCTTTAACATGAGGCAATCTTAATATTTGATTGGACTTCTAATTGCATGGACAGCACACAAATTATATTATACAAGCAATGTGTCACACAACATAAAAATGACAGCGCTTATCACTAGTACAATAATTATGGGATAACACAAATAATTCACTATGCCATCGACTGCACTGAAGTGCCCAAAATATACTCTCACCACTAATGGTTAGCGTTCTCCCCTTATAAGTGGGTAACTTGCCTAAGCCCTTTCTAATCATAGTGTGTGAGGATAGTGGCATATTTTCTTTTCATTGTAACTTTTTCTTTAGAAATTATTCATGCCTGCCAATACTTTCAAAAACTCACCTCAAATGTTACATAAAATCTGCTGCAATACTAACGTCTGTATTGATGTGACCCTATATTAGAATAATGCCTCAATGACCTCCCTTTGTGTGTCAAAACTTTCCTTACTGTTTGGTTGTCATTTAGTTCTTAAAACACTAATGTCAGCTTCATAGGTACAACCCATCCCTGTTCCTTCACCACCCAACATTGTGCTAAATGTCTCCCCTTGTCCCCTATTGCTCTTGTATGGAAACTACAATATTTTCGGTGAACTCCTGGATTCATTAGAATCAGTCAAAAATAGAAGGTATTTACATGATTCAGAGTATCTCCTAAACTTGTTGGGTAGTCAGCTTAAAATTCCACAATCATTACATTAATGTCTTCAGCAAAGCACATCAATCTCAAAGTATGCTATTATGTACATTATGACAATAATATTTATGATTTAGGCAACATTAGCACTGACGCACATATAATAAAATTAAAGGAATAAAAAAAATTAAACTGAAAAGAGTTTTCACAATAACAAAAGAAACTAAAAATAAATTTTCAAACTATTCCTAATTAATAGAAGTAAAAATACATAACACAAACAATTTCAAACTGAATGCTGCTTTCATTTTCAACACCTTGTTGTTACTTTGTTGGTATGATGGAACATGAATTGAAAAACAAATAATAATAATAATAAAACCAAATTACCAGTGAGACAAGTACACCAAAAACTTCAGAAATATGCAAACATTCACAGATCAGACTGTGTCCTGTTAACATTCCTTCACAACTGGGTGTGATAGTATACAAATAAAAAAATGCATAGATCCCGACCTTGATATTTGCCTCACAATTGAAACAATTCCTTTATTCAGATGGTAATATATTGTACCCAGCTAAACATTCAGGTGTTTAGAGAAAATTTAATTTAGACCACCTGACTGTATATTACTTCTTAAAAATGTAAAAATTTTAGTAAGCTCCTCTACCACCACCTAGTAAATGCCTTTAAGGGAAAATAAAGTTAGTTATGAGTTAGAGATGATCTTGATCTTCCTTAATTTTTTTTTCATTCTTCCCTGAAAGACAAAACTTGTACAAGATTAATAACAACAGATAACCTCCTCTGGGAGGCTTACATGAGGAGACTCTTCTTCTCCCCTCTTCTTACAACCTTTTATAGAGTGATCCATGTTTGCAGATTTAAATAACTTTCCTTGTATTTTAATATATTGACTGGTCTGCTGACTCCAGTTCTCCAAATTATTTACAAAGGTTTGATAGGAACTTGCATTCCTTAAAGAAACCTTTGTTGGACAATCCACAAAAGTGTATTTGCTAGTCATGAAATTTGCAAAATTGCTTTCTCCTTGAGACCTGTCAAGACACTTGTAGATAGCAGTATACAAAGTTAAATAACTACTGCAAACATTTATTAGATCATCCCCCCTTTTTAACTTTGTATTGTCTGGAGCTTTACTACCTCTATGCATCTCCTTAACTCTGTCATTGTCATTTACAAAGTTCATCTTTGCAGGTAGCCCTGTAGGAGTTTCCCTAGGGCAGTGATGGCGAACCTTTTAGCGGCTGAGTGCCCAAAAAGACGCCCAAAACCCCCCTTATTTATCGGGAGGTGCCAACCAAAAATTAAAGCAGTAACTTACTGCTCCATGTTCTTCAACAATCATATTGCCCTCCTTAGGACAACAACACAGTAGAAAGATGGAAATTTGCATCACTTTAGCTTCTTTCCAGTGTCCCTCTGTAGACCTGTAGGGGCCAGCAGGAGGTCCTCCAAAGATAATTCGGCCCTGTCTATTCATTCTCCCTCTTCCTACAGTCCTAAATAGTGAAGTAAGTATCAAAATATGACTGAAAGCAGCATCTTTTAAGTTGCCTGGTACTGCAGGAAGATTCTTTGAGTCCTTTCTGGTGTGCTGGGGCAATGGCCCGAGTGCCCACAGAAATGGCCCTGAGTGCCGCCTCTGGCACCCGTGCCATAGGTTCGCCACCACTGCCCTAGGGGGTTGTAATTTACTACCAGAATGAGACTGGAGCCATTCCCACAGTAGAGCACGCTCATCTCTGTTATTCAGACTATATTGTGGAACAACAGACTCTAGTTTATTGGAAGGACTAATAGATGTTACCTGACATAGATTTGCTTTAACTGGTATAGACAGAGTTTCTGATTGTAATAGGTCTCCACTATTCAAATTCAAAATAGCTGTCCTTCGCCTATTCTCTTCTGATACAGGAGTAAATAGAGAGGATATTCGCTTAGGAGGTGGCTGCTCCACCCCCCATTTCCGCTCTGTGTTCTTCTGGTCATCAGACCTGCAGGCCTCATCACCATAACAATAGCTCTCTCTGTGATTCTCTTTTACTGCCAAACTCACATTCACAATACACTGTTCTTTTTGCAACAATTGTAAATTGGCATCATGTAACTGATCTTTAATTACAGCATCATACTCATAGTCTCTATGCTTTTCTTCTACTATAGACACAACATGCTGCTCTTTAAGTCTACAACTTGTATCATACTCTTCCAGCTTATCTCCCAGATCACAATCCTGCTGGACAACATCTCCCTGATCTCTCAGATATTCACATTTTTCCTTTACCACATTAGCAATAACCACATTAACACTTGGTTGAATTTCTCCTTGCTCATCTCTCAACTGAGCCTTCTCTGACTGACATTGCAGTTTTTCCTGATTTTTAATATTTTTCCTTTTCATGAGTTTAGACACAAACTTAGACACTAACTTTACTTTTACTCCTGACCTTCTGTTGCTGCCTTTTTCATTACTTTGTTTTGTAAGGTCATTAAACTGATATGAGGTATCATCGTCTGCACTTGTCACATAACAGGCAGAGGTACATTTCTTAAAAAACTTTCTCACAACTTCCATGTTTCTTCTAAAATACCACTATAGGACAACAACAAATTTCCAACAGAAACAAACAAAAAAACCACAGACCAGTGAATGATATTCACTTAACAGGGATTCGGATTTCTTTCAATCCTCCCTACGTCACACTCTAAAGACAACAATCAGTTAGAGTATCGTGACTATAACGTGATTGACCGTAACTCATACAAGTGATCCACAAACAAGATTCACGATCCAGGCCACGATTGATTCCCTTTTGAACAATACCACAAGACTCAGGGTTTATTCCCAATCTCACTATGTTCTCAGAAATGTCGGGTTTTATCCTTTAGATCCTATGAGCACTTCAAACACCAGGGTAATTAACCCTAACTTGCCGGCAAACAATTCAACAAAAACAGGCCTTAACTCACTAGACTGACACTAGCAGACTAACACTTAACATATAAACACAGTGCACTTAACAATACACAAACACAATACATGTATCAATCCCAAATAGAAACATTCATACTCACCAATTAAGAGCGTCCTCTCACTGATGTAGTATCCCTCAGAACGTCAGGTCAGCGTCTCAGGTGTCTTCTGTATTCACGAACCAGCGTGGTACTTGTTCACCGATGCTTCTCCGGGTTCTGGGCCTTGAAGATTGTTGGTTTGGATCTTCCTTGGATGTCAGGAACTTGGCAGCAGTAGATTGGAACTTCTTGGGTTCTTCGCAGAATGTTGTTTTCCACGATCCGTTGGGGTGCCAAATGTAAAATTGTGGGTTATTCCTTTCTACCTGCTCCAACTAGGGGTTGTTCCTTGAAAAAATGCAGAGTCCAAACTTGGAAAAAGGCTGGTTTACTTAAAAGGTATAATAGATGACAAAGTATAAAAAAAATAATAATACAAGATAAAATGCCTCCTCAATGTCCTATTCTGGGATTAAAATACATACAAACTTAAGACTATCTACAAGACTATATACTATCTACTATATACTAACTACTAACTACTAACTACAAGATTTGGTCATACATATATAGCTCAACTGCTATCACAATCACACCCACAGATGCTCATGACTCCACCCCTACTCGGATATCTTCCGGCCTTCATGATGACTTGTCGCCAATCAGCTTCCAGTAATAGGATATTGGCCTCCTTGGTGTTGTCTTTTACTCCTTCCTCAGGATGGCGCTCTCGTACTTGGAATTGGTATCTTTTCCTCAGGCCTTTGTCCCAAATGGCTTGGGTGACCTCCCAGGGATGATATTTATTGCCCAGCTGACACAATAGGGCTTCCCATGGGAAAGTGTCCTTGTGTCACCTTTCAACAACAGATGTTTGCTTATTACCCTCCTGAGTCAATAGAAATAGGCCTGCAACAACACAGCTCTCCTGACCACCAGGAAATTGATGACACATGATCAATCACCAAGTCTTTTATGGCACCACTCCAAGGCTTCAGGCAATGTCCATCTGGTGGCAAGTTATGTGAGTGTCCATATTATACGAATCTCAGCATATACTTTAATATTCATAATCTAACATCTGGCATATTAGTGTGCTTTCATACTTGGCTAGAAAATAGCCATAGGAGAATCCAAACGGCTTACTTGCGCCTACAGTAGCGTTATATATTTGATTTCTGGTTGATCTGCTGGTGGCTGTACTTGCTGCAGTGCATCTACTAGCCAATTGTGAGCAATTTGTAGTGAGACTTGCGACCGCTGTGTTTTGCGCTTAGTGACGCACATATCCATTGCAAAGACCGAAGTGGGAAAATTTAGTAGGGGTTGGATTTCAATTAGGCACAGTCTGCCATTTTTCCTTTTTTATTTTACGTTTATTTTGTTTAATAACTCAGTGTCATCTCATCTGGCATAGTAGTGTGCTTTCATACTTGGCTAGAAAATAGCCATAGCTATAGGATAGCATCGTTTGTTTTTAAAAACTCAAAAACACAAAAAAAAACAAAAAACACAAAAAAAAGTTAAAAAAAAATTAAAGTTATAACTCTCATTTTAAAAATGTTTAACCCGAGGGCTAGGGGTAGAGGACGAGGGCGGGGACGTGGGCGTCCAACTACTGCAGGGGTCAGAGGCCGTGGTCCTGGCCGGGGTGAGACACCACCTGCTTATGAGGGAGCAGGGGAACGCCGCAGAGCTACACTCCCTAGGTTCATGTCTGAAGTTACTGGGACTCTTGGTAGAGCACTGTTGAGGCCAGAACAGTGCGAACAGGTGATGTCGTGGATTGCTGACAATGCTACGAGCAATTTGTCCACCAGTCAGTCTTCCACGCAGTCCACCCATGTCACCGAAATCGCCACTCCTCCAGCTCCTGCACCTCAGCCTCCTCCCCCCCAGTCTGCCCCCTCCCAGGAAAATTTGGCATTTGAACCGGCATACTCTGAGGAACTGTTTTCTGGACCCTTCCCACAGTCACAAACCACTTGTCCGGTTGCTGCTGAGCAATTTTCCGATGCCCAGGTTTTCCACCAGTCACAGTCTGTGGGTGATGATGACCTTCTTGACGTAGTGGAAGTGTGTAAAGAGGTGTCCGACGATGAGGAGACACGGTTGTCAGACAGTGGGGAAGTTGTTGTCAGGGCAGGAAGTCCGAGGGGGGAGCAGACTGAGGGATCGGAGGATGATGAGGTGACAGACCCAAGCTGGGTTGAGAGGCCGGGTGAACACAGTGCTTCTGAGACGGAGGAGAGTCCTCGACCAGAACAGGTTGGAAGAGGCAGTGGTGGGGCCAGACGGAGAGGCAGGGCCAGAGCTGGTGCATCAGCGCCAAATGTGTCAACTAGTGAAGCTCCCGTGGCGAGGGCTCTTGCGGCGAGGGCTAGATCTTCAGAAGTCTGGAGGTTCTTTAAGGAAACACCGGATGACCGACGGACTGTGGTGTGCAACATTTGCCAAACCAGGCTCAGCAGGGGTTCCACCACTACTAGCTTAACTACCACCAGTATGCGCAGGCATATGAATGCTAAACACCCCACTCAGTGGCAACAAGCCCGTTCACCTCCGGCCGTGCACACCACTGCTCCTTCCCCTGTGTCAGCTGATAGTCAGCCCCCTGCCCAGGACCCTGCCACAAAAACCCCATCGTCGCCTCCACGATCCTCCACAGCATCCACCAGCGTTCAGCTCTCCATACCCCAGACGCTGGAGCGGAAACGCAAATATAGTGCAACCCACCCGCACGCCCAAGCCCTTAATGTGCACATCTCCAGATTGCTTAGCCTGGAGATGCTGCCCTATAGGCTAGTAGAGACCGAGGCCTTTCGCAACCTCATGGCGGCGGCCGCCCCTCGGTATTCGGTCCCCAGCCGCCACTACTTTTCCCGATGTGCCGTCCCAGCCCTGCACCAGCACGTGTCAGACAACATCATCCGTGCCCTGACCAACGCCGTTTCTGACAAGGTCCACCTGACCACGGACACGTGGACGAGTGCTGCCGGGCAGGGCCACTATATATCGCTGACGGCACATTGGGTTAACTTGGTGGAGGCTGGGAGCGAGTCTGACCCTGCGGCTGGTCATATACTGCCGACGCCGAGCCTACCTCGGTCCAGGTGTTTCAGGCCTACTATGCCTCCTCCTCCTCCCACCCCTCCTCCACCTCCTCCTCCGAACTACCATCCGTGGGCACGGCGCCATCAGTCGGTAGCTCTAGGCACAGCAGCAGTGCCGTCGCTAAGCGACAGCAGGCGGTGCTCAAACTGCTGAGCCTAGGCGATAAAAGGCACACCGCCCAAGAGCTATTACAGGGCATCACGGCGCAGACTGATCTGTGGCTGGCACCGCTGAACCTGAAGCCAGGCATGGTTGTGTGTGACAACGGCCGTAACCTGGTGGCGGCTCTGCAACTCGGCAGACTGACACATGTGCCATGCCTGGCCCATGTGTTAAATCTGATAGTTCAGCGTTTCCTCAAGACATACCCCAATCTGTCTGATTTGCTCACGAAGGTGCGCCGCATCTGTGCGCATTTCAGGAAGTCCAGCACAGATGCTGCCACTCTCAGGGCAGCGCAGCGCCGCCTCCAACTGCCCGCTCACCGACTGTTGTGCGACGTGCCCACGAGGTGGAATTCAACACTGACCATGTTATCCAGAGTTTACCAGCAGCGCCGAGCGATTGTAGACTGCCAGATGTCAACTTCCACCAGAACTGGTAGTCAGGTCAGTCAGCTTCCTCAAGTCTACAATGAGGAGTGGACGTGGATGTCTGATATCTGTCAGGTGCTGAGTAACTTTGAGGAGTCAACACAGATGGTCAGTGGCGATGCCGCCATCATCAGCCTCACCATCCCGCTGCTTGGCCTGTTGAAAAACTCTCTGATCAGCATGAAGTCGGAAGCTTTGCGCTCGTCACAAGAGACGGGGGAAGAAGATTCCCTTGTTGATAGCCAAAGCACCCTCAGGTCTGTTTCTCAGCGCATATCGGAGGAGGTGGAGGAGGATGAGGAGGAAGAGGAGGAGAATGTTGGCGAGACACAAGAGGGGACCATTGTTGAGTCCTTCACTGTTCAGCGTGTATGGGCAGAAGAAGAGGAGTTGGAGGAGTTGGAGGAGGAGGAAATGGACAGTCAGGCCAGTGAGGGGAGTGAATTCTTACGCGTTGGTACTCTGGCGCATATGGCAGATTTCATGCTAGGCTGCCTATCCCGTGACCCTCGCGTTCAAAGAATTTATTCCAGCACCGATTACTGGGTGTTCACTCTCCTGGACCCACGGTACAAGCAAAATCTTTCCACTCTCATCCCTGCAGAGGAAAGGAGTGTGAGAATGCATGAATACCAGCAGGCCCTGGTGCACAAGCTGAAACAGTATTTCCCTTCTGACAGCGCTAGCGGCAGAGTGCGTAGTTCTGCGGGACAAGTAGCGAGGGAGAGTAGGCGAGCAGGCAGCTTGTCCAGCACTGGCAAGGGTACGCTTTACAAGGCTTTTGCCAGCTTTATGTCACCCCAGCAAGACACTGTCACCTGTCCCCAGTCTCGGCAGAGTAGGGCTGATCTTTACAGAAAGATGGTGAGGGAGTACGTAGCTGACCATACCATCGTCCTAAATGATCACACAGCTCCCTACAACTACTGGGTTTCAAAGCTGGACATGTGGCACGAACTGGCGCTGTACGCCTTGGAGGTTCTTGCCTGCCCTGCCGCTAGCGTCTTGTCCGAGCGGGTTTTCAGTGCAGCTGGTGGCATCATCACCGATAAGCGTACACGCCTGTCGACTGACAGCGCTGACAGGCTGACGCTTATTAAGATGAATAAAGCCTGGATTTCTCATAATTTCCAATCTCCACCGGGTGAAGGAAGCTCAACCTGAATAATTGATCCACTCCTCCTCCTCCTCATTTTCCTCCTTCTCCTCCACTTTGTACAGTAAAGCAGAGGAAACTGGCTATTTTTTGACAGGGCCCACTGGCTCTAGCTATAGTACTTTATGCATTTAATTTTTCTGGAGGGCCACCGACCCGGTCCTCTGTTTTAAACAATTTTTGGGAGTGCCACATACAGGCACTCAATCTATTCAATTTTTCTGGAGGGCCACCGACCCGGTCCTCTGTTTTAAACAATTTTTGGGAGTGCCACATACAGGCACTCAATCTATTCCATTTTTCTGGAGGGCCACCTACCTGCTCCTCTGGTTTGAAAACTTTTTGGGACTGCCACATACAGGCACTCAATCTATTCCATTTTTCTGGAGGGCCACCTACCTGCTCCTCTGGTTTGAAAACTTTTTGGGACTGCCACATACAGGCACTCAATCTATTCAATTTTTCTGGAGGGCCACCTACCTGCTCCTCTGGTTTGAAAAATTTTTGGGACTGCCACATACAGGCACTATCCAAATTAAATTGTCTCCATAGCAGCCTCCACACGTTGTCTCCATTGCTACCTCCAAAAGTCGTCCATATAGCTGCCTCCATACATCGTCCCTTTATCAAACGAGGTGTGTCAGGCAGAAATTTGGGTTGTTTTCATGGATTCCACATCAAAGTTGTTAACTTTGTCGCCACCCTGCTGTGTTATCCACAAAATATACTGGCAAACTTTTATCATTTACCGATATTATTTCAGCGCTTCTTGCGCATCTGTTTACATTCCCCTCACCCGGCATATCCTAAACTTATAAGAACGCTACTACACTTGATCTTATACAAAAGGTTCTTAGAAGTGCTGTTTGGGGAGTAGCCTAGAGACAGGGGCTTGGATTGGCGAAAGCTCGCCTGGCAGCGGAGCGCCAGCTCCATGCCAAGATCCAACTAACATAGTTTTAACTGCAGCACCTTTAATCTACTACTAGTTCACTGCCTCCATACATGGTCCCCTTATCAAACGAGCTGTGTCAGGCAGAATTTTGGGTTGTTTTCATGGATTCCATGTTAACTTTGTCGCCACCCTGCTGTGTAATCCACAAAATATACTGGGAAACTTTTATCATGTAGCGATATTATTTGAGCGCTTCTTGCTCACCTCCTTTGGTTCCTCTCTGCCACCCATTGGTTTGAAGCCTGAGTCCATTTAGGGTATGTCGCCATGCCACTCTCTAGCCTGCCGCTGCTGCCGCTGCCTCTGCATGCCGTCCCCTATAGTGTCAGGGTCAATTATTGGATGTTTTAGATGCTATCTAGCTTCATTCTGTCACTTTGTCATGGCCATGCTGTTGCCCATAATTTTGGCATAATGGTGCGATTATGCAGCCTCAGAGGCATCCATGCATGCTGCCCCTGCTGTTTCCTGTCCATTTCCGTGGTGTTTCCATCCTTTTCTGAGGTTCCCAGGTGTTTGGCCAAGCTTCCCTGTGCAGAGCCTTGGTCCCCTTGAAAAATTCTCGAGTCTCCCATTGACTTCAATGGGGTTCGTTATTCGAGACGAGCACTCGAGCATCGGGAAAAGTTTGTCTCGAATAACGAGTACCCGAGCATTTTAGTGTTCGCTCATCTCTAGTTTTAAGGTATGAACAAAAATATCTAATACATTAAACCCTACATTAAACCCCTTTCTTTACTGTTATAGCTATAGAGAGAGGGACTGTAGAACAGTGCTGAAATCAGTGATGTATTGTTCTCTCCTCTTAATTTAGAAAGTACGGTAGCTGCCTCTCCACATGCCCTAAAATACTAAAATATACTCATCAAATCAAAGGTCCCCAGGATCAGCCTGTAATATATGGACGGTCTTGGCTTTTGGGCCAATGAAAAGTCTTTTACACATAAAAGAAAATCACTTTGCTAAATTAAAAGTGAACCTTCTCTGAGGAGTGTAGTTTAATTTCCTGAATGTGCCTGAAAGGGCTGATGTTTTATTGCATGAGATCTCTGGGACTAAAGGTGTATATTCCATTAGCGGAAACACAGCTCTCAAATGTCTCCTGCAAAAATAGATTTCCTTTCTACGATAAGACAAGTCCATCTCTGTTCTTTCATGAGGTCTTAGGATTCATCATAGAAAAAATATATTAAAATGCTGAAATGTGGTAAATGATGACATCCTGCGTATATTTTCTTCACAGTAAAGAGCATTACTAAAGTAAATGAAAAGAAATGTGCAAAAAATGTTTAACTGGTGACACCAAACTTTTATTTTACTGATATAAATTTAATCACCCTGTACAAACAAGAGGGTTCTTTGTACTGACTGAAAGGCAGAGGATGTGCATGACAACACACAATCAAGACACTACAAAATCTAAATTTTGCACGGCAGGAGAAAACGAATACTGAAGAATGAGAATGTTAAAATAGAACTCCAGGTTCTTAATGATTTTTACCAAATTGTCATATGCGGTTCCCTCTTTCAAAACAAACAGAGCAATTCCCATTGTTTTATTTCCAGAGTCATGACATTTTTCTAGCTACATGTCAGAAATCTTCCTCAGCAGCAGTAAAGTATGTGGAGACTAACCTCTTCCTGTTTTTGCCCTGAGCTAAGACAATTACATCCTGACAATATAATAAAATGCTTTGTGGTATCTACAGGGACAGACTTAACTGAGGAGGAAGAAATGCAACATCCCCACAGGGGCTGACTGCATGTGGGTACAGAAGGTATTTGAAACCAGAGTTGCTTGGTATGATAGCTAGGCCACAGGTGTCATGGAAGCCTTGGGGTCTGCGGTAGTTCTTGACTGCACCTGTCTGGTCTGAAAGGTAAAGAAAGAAGAGGTTGAGGCTGAGAGTAGGCGTTATATCGTAGGTCCTTGGTGTGAACAGCAGGCCTGGGACACACACAGTGAAGTGGAGATCTTCAAACAACTCACAGTTCCTGGCTTCAGAAAGTAGCAAACAGCTAGCTTTTTACTACGGTACGGCGGGCATACATCGTGTGCATGTAGCTTAAGGCTTTGAGGCACAAAGATCCGGTCGGGGACAGAGGAAGGGGCTAGAAATTGAAGCAATATGGCTGGCCGGCCAGCGCCAATTATCGGCACGCTGGCCCTTTAAATTTTTTTAGTTGCAGGAGCACCCGTGACAATGTATATATAAATAAATAAATAAATAATAAATAAGTAAATAAATACTAAAATAAATAATGAACAGCATGGCTACAAGTCTACAAGGCTACATGGCTATTTCATAAAATATAATAAGAGAAGTGCATATCTCTAATTATTACACAGTAGAAGGATACTGACCCAGCTTTCTTAGGCTCTCTTGTGAAAGATGGAGGGGTGTGGACCTCCTTATAATAGGGGTATAATGTCTGGGAGCAAAGAACGGGCAGACAAAAGTATATAGAACTACATATACATTTCACATGGAAGACCAAGATAGAAAGACCAAGTGATTTGGAGGGAACCTACCCCGATAATGAAGGGGTCGATATAGTCACAGTAGTACTTTGTGGATATAGATGGTAAATTGTGGCTGTATGGAGAGATCGTAGACTTATCAGGTCTTTGGTTCCAATCAAACTTTGGGGATGCAGTGTGAGGATACTTACTTAATAAAGCTAGGACAGTCGGGAGCACTGTGTGCTCAAGTTCCCCACTGTCCGCTCTATTAAATAGATGCCGGTGTGTGCGCAGAAGAATCTTCTACCGGCATGTGCGCTATGTGGGGAGCGTGTTGGTCAGTAGAAGGCCACAAGCACCTTCATGTTCCACCAAGGAGGCCCATTGTGTCTGGTATTGGGTGTCTGACCGAGAAATTGAGTCGATGGTTGGATAATGAACTTAGACACAGTGGGGGTCATTTACTGAGGAAGAACGATATTCAGTTTACCCTTACTCGCAAAAAAGAATGGAAAAAAACGGCGCAAGGAGGATACAGGTTAAAAAGATCCAAAAAAATAACCAGTAAATGTTAGTACAAAATTGATTAATCCTCCACCTCTACGTTCATCCACTCCACATTTAGGAAAAAAAGTGCAGTACCTTTCCAACCAGAGATTTTTGGTACTCATGGGGACAGTCCTTAGTCCATACCCAATGTCCTCAGCGTTGCATGCCTAGGGCATGAAAAATCCTCATACAGGGTAAGGTAGCTCGGCACAGCGTCCCTCCTGGGGATTCTCAAGGTAGCTCGTAGCTTCAGTGCTACTCCTAATTGTTCCCACCCGGGAACTTGTTCCTCCACTACTCGTTCCACTTTCTTTGTTCCTTCTTCTAATTACTATTAGATTTGGGAAGAGAAAGGAAAAAAACGATGGTGCAGTACTTTTTTGATCGTAAAAGTTGTTTTAATGGAAATACTCACAAGAGTAAAGATTAAAAAGGCCTTATGGATAAAACAAACACGCTCGGTATACCGCCCGACTCCGAGTTTCGCCTGATATGGCTTCTTCCGGGGCTTACCGGCGTGTTGGGCTACGTGTCTTTTATATGCAAATTCAATTCATATGCAAAACATTTCTCACAATTTTTTTCTCAAAATAAAATAAACTGTTTTCATGCAATTCTTTCAATAATGTTCGTATCAATGACAAAGTCTTATTTTAACAGATGAAATTTCTAACAGTCCTATTTGTAAACTTTACAGTCATATTTGTTAACAAATTTGTTAACATATTTGTCAACAACCAAATTTTTGCAGGATATTGGAAAATTTTAAACAAGGGATGCTACTAACTCTAAAGTAGTGAATAATAAAGTGCTAAAAAAGTGCGTGTGAACCTAATTAAAGTGCTTAGTGATATTTTCAAGTATTCATGTAAACCATGTTTTACAGTGCTGATATGCTCCATATTGAATATTTACCAAACCGACAGTTTAAAGTAAATGACAAAATCTTATTTTAACAGATGAAATTTCTAACAGTTCTATTTGTAAACTTTACAGTCATATTTGTTAACAAATTTGTTAACATATTTGTCAACAACCGAATTTTTGCAGGATATTGGAAAATTTTAAACAGGGGATGCTACTAACTCTAAAGTAGTGAATAATAAAGTGCTAAAAAAGTGCGTGTGAACCTAATTAAAGTGCTTAGTAATATTTTCAAGTATTCATGTAAACCATGTAAATCAGCACTGTAAAACATGGTTTACATGAATACTTGAAAATATTACTAAGAACTTTAATTAGGTTCACACGCACTTTTTTAGCACTTTATTATTCACTACTTTAGAGTTTGTAGCATCCCCTGTTTAAAATTTTCCAATATCCTGCAAAAATTCGGTTGTTGACAAATATGTTAACAAATTTATTAACAAATATGACTGTAAAGTTTACAAATAGGACTGTTAGAAATTTCATCTGTTAAAATAAGACTTTGTCATTGATACGAACATTATTGAAAGAATTGCATGAAAACAGTTTATTTTATTTTGAGAAAAAAATTGTGAGAAATGTTTTGCATATGAATTGAATTTGCATATAAAAGACACGTAGCCCAACATGCCGGTAAGCCCCGGAAGAAGCCATATCAGGCGAAACTCGGAGTCGGGCGGTATACCGAGCGTGTTTGTTTTATCCATAAGGCCTTTTTAATCTTTACTCTTGTGAGTATTTCCATTAAAACAATTTTTACGATTAAAAAAAAATTACTGCACCATCGTTTGTTTCCTTTCTCTTCCCAAATCTAATAGTAATTAGAAGAAGGAACAAAGAAAGTGGAACGAGTAGTGGAGGAACAAGTTCCCGGGTGGGAAAAATTAGGAGTAGCACTGAAGCTACGAGCTACCTTGAGAATCCCCAGGAGGGACGCTGTGCCGAGCTACCTTACCCTGTATGAGGATTTTTCATGCCCTAGGCATGCAACGCTGAGGACATTGGGTATGGACTAAGGACTGTCCCCATGAGTACCAAAAATCTCTGGTTGGAAAGGTACTGCACCTTTTTTCATAAATGTGGAGTGGATGAACGTAGAGGTGGAGGATTAGTCATTTACTAAGGGCCCGATTCACGTTTTCCCGACGTGTTACCCGAATATTTCCGATTTGCGCCGATTTCCCCTGAATTGCCCCTGGATTTTGGCGCACGCGATCGCATTGTGGCGCATCGGCGCTGGCATGCACGCAACAGAAATCGGGGGGGCGTGGCCGAACGAAAACCCGATGGATTCGGAAAAACCACCACATTTTTAAAAAAAAATGTGTCGCGGAGCTTGCACTCACCTTCACTAGGCATAGGCCGGTGAACTTGAGTGCGTTCCGATGCTCTCCAGCGCAGCAGCGCCACCTGGTGGACGTCGGAGGAACTGCATTAATGAATCCCAGCCGGACCCGAATCCACCGCAGAGAACGCAAAATGCGACAGGAATTTATTCTAGAAGCGTTGTCCAGACCCAAGGAACGGCGATGGGCGCCGCATGTGCGCCAACTTTCGCCAATTTGTTCCTTGGGTGGTGGGAGGAGGAGCGGGTGTTCTGTGACGAATTGGAGAATTTTACACATCACGTTGTATTGTGGAAAAGATACATCGATGATGTGGTATTCATCTGGAATGGACCAGAGGAAACCATGAAAAATTTCATTTTACATCTCAATGAGAATGACTGTAACATCAAACTTACCCTCATGCACAGCAAAGTCTCGATTCCCTTCTTAGATATTAAGATCGAAGTTGAAGAAGATGGGTCAGTCCAAACAAGAATATATCGTAAGGAGACTGCCACAAACAGTTCTCTACACGCTGAAAGTGCGCACTTGCCTTGTACCATCAAGGGAATTCCAAAGGGAGAATTCCTTAGGTTAAGAAGGTTAAGAAGGAACTGCTCCACCCTTGAAAGGTTCAAGAAAGGAGCAGTGACCCTCAAAGAGCGCCTACGACAAAGACAGTACTCGGGACGTTCCATAAAGAGGGCTTACAACGCCGCACTACATACTGACAGATCATCCCTATTACAGGTGAAGACAAAAATGGCGGATTCTCTTATTAGGTTTATTACCACCCTACATGACAAATGGGGTGAAATGAACAACATTATGAACCGTCATTTTGGGATTCTAACCCTGGATCCGGACCTGGCCGAAATCCTTGGCAATAGAATATCTTGTGGGTATAGGAAGGGTTCTTCTATAGGAAATATACTGGTGCAGAGTCATTTCTGAAAAGCTAAGAAGGATGGGTGCCACAAATACGCAGGTTTTTATCCTTGCGGTCTATGTATGGCATGCCAAGTGCTGGTCAGAAAGACAACTTTTGACAATAAGGATGGGCATAGATATAACATCAAGGAACACTTGTTCCTCCTCTGGAGTGATTTATGTTCTCCAATGTCCCTGCAACCTACTGTATGTAGGGAAAACTATTCGAGAAATGAGAATAAGGGTGAGAGAACATTTATATTCAATCAGAAATTATGACAAAATGCAGAGAGAAGCTTTAAAACAAAATAAACCATTCCAGCCAAAACCTATTGCAGAACATTTAAAAAAATGTCACAATTGTAATCCCAAAGGCCTTAAGGGCTGGGCGATTACCCGGGTTACACTGGGGATCAGAGGCGGAGACTTGGACAATATGCTTTTCCAAAAAGAAAGCTTATGGATATATAGGATGGGTAGCCTTAAACCCAGGAGCTTGAATGACAACTTTGGATTTGGATGCTTCCTGTAGAAGTCAACAAGGCACTCAATATATGTTTTTTTGATACAATTTTTGGCAAATATCGGTACCCTTTTGGCACCACGGTCAGACATAATGCCACAATGAAGCTATACTGGACTGAATAACGCTCTGTCCAAATGACATCAATACTGAAACAGAGGAGCTCCATCTTCCACCTGTTTAATCGTCATTGGCTGAACAATAGAAGTCTTTTTTAATTGAGCATCCACTATTATTACTTGATGGAATAAAAACCACATTTTTTGACACACTCCCGGACTGCTGACTTGCTCTTATATTATAGTATGATTTACTAATTACTACATTCCAAATAAAGAATTATATAATTTTATAAATGACATCATGTCTGTGCTAGACAACTGGCCATATTTGCCATCTTGAAAATGCAGGAGTAAAAACTTCCTCATTTGATTATGTTAATAATACCAACTTTGTTATGTTCTAAGTACATTTAATACTCAATAATTATAATGCTCTAGCAGCATAAACACACTCTCGATACTATGTTGCATCCCACTGAATTGACAGTGGGTTCGCATTGGCTAATTAAGCTGTCACTCCTGAATTTTGGAATAAAAGGCGCCCGAACCCGGCCGTCCCCGCCCCTAGAAGAAGCCGGGGAGACTCGTCGAAACATGTGTCGGGACACAATCTATGCCCGCAGCCACAGCCTAGGGAAAGATCATTACAGGGACAGATGCAGTAGCGGTACTCACTCGCAGTGGGACCGCTGTACAAGACCATACCAGGACCAATAAGTGTTAGTATCGGCAGCGTGGATGCACGCATCCCGAGACTACACAAGCCGCGTGGTGATAGATAGAGGAGACGCGGTGTATCACTCCACCGCGATCCCCTCACACACAACAGCCGGCACATGCACTCAGATCTCTCAATTTAGAGAGATTCAGAGTGCACTGTCCTGGATTCCCACTATTGAATTACAGTGGGCTTCAGTCATTCTGCAGGAGGGATTAAATAAATTATAAGGGGACTCCCACCTGTATTTGCATCCCTAGGAGCTATTCTACAAGATTTGTGTCTGGGGCAACAGCACTATTTAGCACTATTACTTTAGCACTGTTTTATATAAAAAATGAGAACGAACTCAAGATTTTAATAAATTAATAAAAGTTAATTTTTATTACACTCACAGCTTTTTCCTTCTCCTAAAAATCACCCTCCCTTTTTCTTTTTTGTGATACATTCTACTAGGTGGTGCACACCGTGAGTGCTTTACTATTTGAACACACTGCGTGTATTCAGTAGAAGGGGATGATGCGCTTATCCATGAGGAGAACGGTAAGGTCTGTGAAATAGAACCTGTGATGGAACAGGATATAGGTAATAATGCGGGGAGTAATTGGTGATTGTTAATGTAGCGGTAGAATGATAATCCGTAGAGAGAAATTATACTGCGATGGTGCAGGGGATAGTACCGGAGTAATGGTGTAATAAACTAAATGGAATTAGCGGCTAGCGTTTGTACTAGTAAATCAGGAGGTATAGACAAGTATATAATTTCAAATAGTCATACATACCCTAAGGAATGACAGGTATATAATTCCAAATCGTCTAAAATATATCCCATAGAAAATGAATTGCTATGCTAAGGGGGGGTTAGATGTAGACGAAATACATATGTGGCAGTATATATATAATATATTATGATACATTATGGTAAGATACATGAATGAATATATATATATAATAGTATCTTGAAGGGGATGTCTAACTTAATGAGTGGAAGTAAGTGAAAGTGGTAAAGCGTATACTGTCATAATGGTATGGCCCCCTATCAAATTAATGATGTTAAAATATGTATTGATAGTGCCATACAGGGGGCTCTGGTGACGTTACACTCATTCTAATAGAAAATGGATTGGTGGTGTTATGTGGATGGCTCTAGTGATGTTATACTCTTTCCAGTGTCTCGTTCAGTCCGTAGGGGCACATGGTGTTCATTTTAAAAATCCAGTAATTTTTTCTTTTAATTAGTTGTCTGTGTCTATCTGGGTGGTCTCTAGGGATCTGTTCTATGGGACCAAGGTTAGGCTGTTGAAGTTGCATTCTTGGTGTGAAGTGCAGTGTCTTGATCCGCTATGTAATTGGAAACTAGACTTTACTTTGCTGCGGTGTGTGTTCACCCTTTCTCTTAGGGTCTGGATAGTTCTTCCTATTTACTGCAATGTACATGGGCACTGTAATAGGTATATCACAAAGTCTGAGGCACAATTCAGAAATGAGTTGATTTCAAATTGTTCTCCAGTAGAGACTGATGTGAAGGATCTCATACAATGCAGCAAAATGTCACAGATGAAACATCTGTTGATGTTGCAGCGGTATGCTCCCTTTAATTCTGGGAATATGATGTCCTGCAAAGTTTTCGGTTTTACTTTTTTTGGGTTCCAAGGTTTTGTGCGTGCTAGTATGGTATTTAGTGTAGGTGCTCATCTGAATGTAAGTTTAGGACCTACTGAGATGGTTTTAGTGAGCTATGGGTTTAGCTAACACTGTCTTTACTATTTTGTGGTCGGAGGTGAAGGTCATGATGAAGTTGAGTCCCCTATTTTCTGTTGGGTCTTGTTCTTTCCGGGGGGCTGAACAATCCTTTTGGGAGAGCCATCCTTCAGGATCTCTTTAGGATACCCTTTCTCCCGGGAATCGTCTTTGCAATTGTTTTGTTTGTTGGTTGAACGTAGTTTCTTCTCAACAGTTTTTCCTAATACGCCTAGGCTGTAAGGGACATTGGTCAGCTAGCTTTTGTAATGTGTTCTTTTATAGTCCAAAAAGCTATTAACATCGACCGATTTAAAATAGGTACTTGTGGAGAGGCCATCTTTATTGGTGTTAACCGATATTAGTAGGTCGAGAAATTCAATCTGAGTAGTGGAGTGGTTTATTGCTAGTGAGCTACCCCAGGTGTTTTGGTTAATTTTGGCTGCAAAGTCGAGTGCTTCCTGTTTGCTTCCCTTCCAGATAAAGAAGAGATCATCAATATATCTCTTAAAGAGCTTGATTTTAGAGGTGTACTTGGGGTTGTTATTAATGTAGGTGGCCTCAAATTCTCCCATGAAAATGTTGGCCGTACCTCTTTTTTGTTGTAACAATTGGGTCTGATAACTGAAAACATTGTGTTCCATTATGAATTTTATACTCTGGATTAAGAAGTCTCCTTGGGCTGCTCGTAGGAGGGGGTCTCTCTCCAGTGTCCTCTGGATCACTTTGATACCTAAATCATGAGAGATATTACTATACAAAGCTGTAACATCCATTGTCAGTTAATTCATGGAGGTGTCCCACTGGAAGTCCTCCAATTCTATTATCAGTTGGGAGGAGTCATGAAGATATGTGGGGAGGGATTTAATGCCTGGCATTATGGGTCGGCCTGGTGGATTCATAGGTTCTTTATGGACCTTTGGCAGGTAATAAAACTGGTGGAAGCAAATTTACAGTCAGATATACTTAAAACTTCTATATTCTCCCTTTGCTATTGTTCGTACAATAGAGCAGAAAAAATTACTGAACAACAGGAATATAAGCCTTGCCTAAATTGACACATCCCTTGGCATAACTTCTTCCTAAGCTTGTCAGCACCATCTGCTGGTACTACTGTATCATTTCCACCAGGGCAGTGACAGTATGCGGGGGCATCTGTCGGCTAGGACTGGAGTGGTTGGCAAGGCCGCAAATGTCATAGATTAAACCTCAGGTGAAGTCAGAAGAGGGGGAGGCTGTGCGACTATAAGGTTTCTATATATACAGTTATCTCTGCACCTTGCCCCGCAGACTCTAAGTAATAGTGGGACAGTGGAGGTGCTAACAGGTAATATACAGGTGCCTAACCTGTACCAATATACAAAAAGGGATTGAAATGAAAACACCTAGCACCAACTCACTGTACACCAGATATACAATAAAAATGAAAAATAAAAACATAAAAAAAACAATTTTTTATGTTTTTATTTTTCATTTGTTTACAAGAAGCATACGAAGTACAAAGAAATCGCTCTCTGGACTTTTTCACGAACATATATGATTTTATGATTTTACAATCCATACTTTATAATCTATGCTATTTTTTAAATATTTTTTTTATCATTTTCAATCAGTTTCACACTTTTTGTAGAGGTGGGCACTTGGGCCCTTCAGTGCCACCCTACTCCTCGCCCAGCCTGTTATCTTAAATGCATTTAATGATATGTTTACTTAGTTTACATCATAGAATTTAAGTAAAGATTTTGGTATATATTTCTTTTTTATGTTGCAGGTCCTATACGTTCTCACATTTTGTATATTACATATATGTTCCAGTTTTAGATCCAATAAACATTTTTATTGTATATCTGGTGTACAGTTGGTGATGACTATAAGGTTGCCCCTGGGGTACTCCTGTAATTGGTAACTTGTCCCTGGCAAATGTTATGAGGGAGGCACATGATGGTAGCAGCATGTCAAGGACACACAGAGTAAAATGGAGATCTTTGAACAACCCACAGTTCCATTGTTAGCAGGTTAACAGCAAGTAACAGGCTGGCTATGAACTTGCTATGATTGGCTTGCTGGAGTAGGAATAGTCCTTGGCTAACAGAGACCTTAGAATGGACCAGAGGTACGGTAAGCTTTACTGCAGAATATCTCCAGCAGCACAATCAATAGTCTGGCAGAGAGCCAAAGTCACAAAGACCCATAAGTCCAGATAGAGCCTAACTTCATAATCTTCCTGGACATTCTGGGTTTCCAGCCATCCACCTGCTAAGCCTCAGGAAGATTCATTTAAGTGTAAACAATCGTATTACCCTTTCGGGTTACCAGACATAAATAAACATGTATTGCCTTATCCCTGAAACTTGATGGTAGCGCTGTGGTGACATACAGTTTAACCAAGGGTTCACCCACCTAGCAAATATAGCATACCCAACAGAAACTAATCTGACATTATATGGCTACATGTAATATACAGTGTAGCACCAGTTACAAAATACTTGTGGAAAGCAGGTAGTCTCCATTTATAACCCCCCCCCCCCCCCCCCCTTCTTTAGGTTAGGGCCTTTCTTGGAGCTTGCAAATAGCATAATATGTGTCACCTCATTTGTATTTGAGGAGTGTGGGATTGTGCATTTTACTGAGACCTGAATATTGAGATAAAGTGTAAGTGTGTTAATTCTCAGATATACTCAGAAGATAATACTAGAAATATGTAATAGTCCTGAATGTAACCAGAAATGCAGAATGATCACTGCGAATCCAGAGCTGCCAAATGTTCCTGTGTCTTACCTGCGCCTTACGACAAGTACCATTTGAGAGATTATGAGAGGTTCCTCAATTCAACAGACCATTACCTGAGAAGATGTTGCCTCAAGCACTTCTGGAAGATGCAGATCTTTTTGTGATTACTGTCTGAGTTACTTACAGTGAGCCGAATGGTGTGATATACCCTTATGTGAAAAGCTCTTATGAATTTCAAGAAAAATGTACTATCGTTTGAGCTACAGCAGAGCCAAAGACTTTTAGGATAGAAATGATCATCCTGGTTGCTTAAATACAATAACCAGTATAAGAAAAGCATGACTGCTTTCTTCCGAAAATAACGCCACGCCTGTCAATGGGTTATGTCTGGTATTGCAACCAGGATCCATGAATTTGGTGGGACCAACACATGTGAGGAGACTAGGTCCTAGATCCTAGATGCAACCTGGATGCATATAGGAAGAAACAAAGTGAACATTTGGTCATTCATGTCAATATCATGTCTATCTCCTATCAACAGGCTAGGAGACAGGCTATCTCCTAAAGACAGAAAGGAAATCTCTAAATTCAGAAGTTGGTAGTTCAGTCTATACATGTGGGCCATGAAGGTTTTGGCCATTGTGCTTAGACCTATATTGACTTATATCTGTTAGCGACTAACTTGGCTGTTTATTTTCAGTAGCACGGCCAAAGCTTGAGTTGTGTGTGATAAGGTAATGAAGTCAATGAGGCTGAGCTGTGATAGCAATGATACCAAAATACTATACAATTCTGGTTTAAAAAGGCCTGGGTTCGGAGAGTCCTTGGGTTAGAGGCAGGGTCAGATTAGGACTGCCATGGGCTCTGGTCTGTATGAATATCATAGCCCCTACAAGTGTGGAATTCACTTCTTACATATGGTAAGTTTCTTGGAGAAAGGAGGCTGTGTCCCTTCTGTCTGCTTTCAATCTGGGATTTGAGGGCTTTCAAAGGACTTTAAGGGAGGCCTTTCAAAGGTTCTGAAATGGCTCTTGTGTACTTGTATATTGAGAGCAGTATAAAATGTGTAATAGTTACCCACTACTGGTAAGAGTGTAAAACGATCCAAGCAGTGTTCCCAAATCCAACTCTAATAGCACCCTCAAAACTCAAAACGAGTTGAGTATTGTATGGGGAGCAGAGAGCCAGCATCGCTGTATTGAAGTCACCTAGCCTCGTGCTGCGGAGGAAGGAGAGGAAAGGATTAATTTTATTTTTTTACAGTGAGGTGTGCCACATGGAGTAGATTTACGAGTGTAGCGGCAAATAGGGGGGTTATATTAGGTGATACAAAGCCTTAGTGAGACGACATTAATAGGAGATGCCAGAATCACAGGGAAATTTGAACAGGTATTTTTAGGTGAAAGGGTCCAGAATCAGTGGACACTGTTTAATATGGGGGCTGCCCTGCTAGTACAACTGCTCCCTTTTCTATTTTATTGGAGTGGCAACAATATGGGATCGTATAACAGCCCTGCACAGTCAGATACATCAAGAGGCTTTGGCAGCCACACCCACTTCACACCCCTCCATGTCCCTCTGGTGTGGAGGTGGCGGAAAGGGGAAAATAAGCAATAAGTGCTACCCCTTTGTGGCGCAGTAGTCCTTTTAGGTAAGCCTGTATAAGTTTATTTCCTTGGCTATTTTGGTTCTCTAAAAGATTCTTAAATCTGCACAGCTGTGGGAAGGGGGTCAGCAGACTCATATCATACCATACATGAGAATACCCCTTTTAAGTGTCACCTCCCATGAGCCTCTCCCATGTCCCTACACACTATAAATAGCATTTTTTATAAAATGTCTGTCATTTACCTGGCTGCCTGCCAGCTTGTGTCTTGGGTCCACAGGGCATGTTCAGCTTGGTGCAAAGTCCCCCACGGCTCCTCCCGAAAATGCTTGTCATCCGCACTATGGAAAAAATATCCCTCCTCCCAGTCACTCCTTGTCCAGGCCTCTGCTTTTTTCTCTCACACTTGCGCAGTCAGCACCCTCTCCTGGCTCATGCTCAGATATAACTGGAGACTTTCCAGTAATCTACACTGTATTATTAGGTGGTGGCAAGGATCAACATTAGGAGCATTATACAGTGAAGGTCCATAATAGGGTAAAATTTAGGGGTTCAATTGGGAAAATATACTGAGCGGGCCCACAATGCTGGGCATTATAATGTCTTCCTCACAATAAGGAGCATTATACAGTGTGGGAATCACAGTTTTACTATTTCTGTGGTACTAGTATTTTTAGGGGGTCTTTGTATATTGCACTACTAAAGAATTTTGGGGGGACATTATTAAGGGTAGCAGCAGGATGCCACCGTTAGGAAACCAAGATGCAGGCGACAATGGGAAAGTGGGAAAGTGGGAAAGTGGGAAAGGGCATTTGCAGCCATTGCATGTAATAGTTACAGATATCTCCTTTATTTTCAGTCACTTTATTTTACAAAATGCTGTTGTTTTTGGTGCAAGCGCATGTGTTGCAAGGGAGTAAAAATTAACCCTAGCGATGCTCCTGCCTTGGAGGATATATTACTGCCCAACAGCAATATTTGCTTCTCCTAAAATATCTATACATTTATATGTTCTCCCACAACACTTACACTAAACATGTTACCATTATGGTATCAACACCCCAGTGGGAGATAAGCTTGACATCCTGTACGTGGCTTCTTTTAACCCCCAAATATCTGTGTCATGTGCAGGGTGACTTCTCCTTATATCTGTGTCATGTGTTGGGCGACCGCCCTTATATCTGTCAGGCGCTGGGTGACCCCCTCTTATATCTGTGTCATGCTCTCATCATTATTTGTGTGATGCATCTCGCTCATATACATTTGAGTGGTTGCAGTGATTACACTAGACTGCGGAATGAAACCGTATAGTGATTACATTAGTGAGACTGCGGACACGCAGGTGGTAGCTATTACACTAGACTGCGGACTCACACTAGCTAGTGATTACTCTAAACTGCAGACGCACATACTGTATGGCTGCAAGCTTGTGTTGCATATAGGTCCTCATAAACAGCAATAGGCTCCCGGTGGACGTATGGCACCACACATGTGTGCCGCCGTACCGCGCCGTACACAGGGAAAAGAGCATGTTCTATCCTTCCCTATGTGCATGGTCGTGTGCCGTACATCTCAATGGAGAGGGGAGGGATGCGCATTTTATAGAGGATATTTGTCCAGATCAAGTCTACGGAGGGAGAGAAGGACACACCATCTGGTAAACCGCCACCACTTCTGTGTCAAGGCCCTTTGTCACGGTTACACCCGCGATCCTCGGTACGGATTGAGGGTGTACCCGTGCCTGCTGCCGCGGTCCCCGCTCCCCCAGCTCTCACTTACCTCTCCAGGCTCCGGCCTGCACTCTTGCTCCCAGCGTGTAGGCCGCATGCTGCTTCCATGCAGTCGCGTGCTCCTGCCACTAGAGGGAGCGCGCGCGGATTTCTTCCAGCCTTAAAGGACCAGCGTCCTCCTTATTGGCTCTGGCATTCCAGGCTCGGCTATATAGCCTGGCGACTCCCAGCATCCCCTGCCGGATCTTCAGCTCATTCTTCTGAGGAGAAAGCCTTCTTGAGCGTTTCCAGACGCCTCTGAGTTCCCGTGTTCCGAGCGTTTCCAGACGCCTCTGTGTATTCTGCGATTCCTGTATTCCTGGTTTCCTGTGTTTCCTTGTTCCGTGTTTGCCTTCCCGTGGTCCTGCCTGCCTTCCCGTGGTCCTGCCTGCCTGCCTTCCCGTGGTCCTGCCTGCCTGCCTTCCCGTGGTCCTGCCTGCCTGCCTTCCCGTGGTCCTGCCTGCCTTCCCGTGGTCCTGCCTGCCTGCCTTCCCGTGGTCCTGCCTGCCTGCCTTCCCGTGGTCCTGCCTGCCTGCCTTCCCGTGGTCCTGCCTGCCTTCCCGTGGTCCTGCCTGCCTTCCCGTGGTCCTGCCTGCCTGCCTTCCCGTGGTCCTGCCTGCCTGCCTTCCCGTGGTCCTGCCTGCCTTCCCATGGTCCCCGTGTCCCTACCTTGGCTGCCACCGTGGGCCTAGTCGCACCCTTGGAGCGACCTGGTGACTCCCGCCGCAGCAAGACCATCCCGCTTTGCGGCGGGCTCTGGCGAAGACCAGGAGTTCACTTAGACTCCGCTCCCGGGTGCGGCTAAGGTTGTTATCTCCCGCGGTGGTCCAGGGAGTCCACTCACTTAGTCCTAAGGGACTATTCCCCATAGACTGTGACAGTAAGATCCGGCCATGGACTCCGCCAAGGTCTTGTATCCTGCAAAAGCCATGGACTGTGTCAAGGATCCGTACCTGCTACTGGGTGACCTCCCTAGCACCATCGCCCGGCAGTCCCAAGAGATTGCTGTCCAAAAGGAACTCTTGGACAAACTTGCTGCCACTCTTCGGATGATTGCCTCCCAGCAGCAGGCTCCCTCGACTCCTCCCGTTGCTTCAGTCACCCCGCAATGTTTTTTGGCAGTAGAGACTGGACCCGAAAATTTTTTGCCGGACAAATTCGATGGCAACCCCAAATTGTGCCGGAGATTTATTTCCCAGTGCTCGCAGCACCTTGAACTGTTATCTTCCCAGTACCCCACCGAACGCTCTAAGGTGGCGTTCATCTACTGTCTGCTCTCTGGAGAGGCCCTGGCCTGGGCTACCCCCCTATTGGATAGTGGTGACCCGGACATGGTCTCCCATACCAAGTTCCTGGCTAAAATCCGGTCCAGGTTTTTACCATCTCAAGTCCGGCTACCTCGCCTGTCCAGCTTGGTCCCGGTGTCTCCACTGCTTCCCAGAGCTGCTCCAGTGGCGCCCAAGCCTCCGCAGCTTCCCAGAGCTGCTCCAGCGGCGCCCAAGCCTCCGCAGCTTCCCAGAGCTGCTCCAGTGGCGCCCAAGCCTCCGCAGCTTCCCAGAGCTGCTCCAGCGGCGCCCGAGCCTCCACAGCTTCCCAGAGCTGCTCCAGCGGCGCCCAAGCCTCCGCAGCTTCCCAGAGCTGCTCCAGCGGCGCCCAAGCCTCCGCAGCTTCCCAGAGCTGCTCCAGCGGCGCCCAAGCCTCCGCAGCTTCCCAGAGCTGCTCCAGCGGCGCCCAAGCCTCCGCAGCTTCCCAGAGCTGCTCCAGCGGCGCCCAAGCCTCCGCAGCTTCCCAGAGCTTCTCCAGCTGCTCCCGTGCCTCCGCAGCTTCCCAGAGCTTCTCCAGCTGCTCCCGTGGCTCCGCAGCTCCCCGCAGCTGCCCCAGTGGCTCCGCAGCTCCCCGCAGCTGCCCCAGTGGCTCCGCAGCTCCCCGCAGCTGCCCCAGTGGCTCCGCAGCTCCCCGCAGCTGCTCCAGTGGCTCCGCAGCTCCCCGCAGCTGCTCCAGTGGCTCCGCAGCTCCCCGCAGCTGCTCCAGTGGCTCTCCAGCCTCCGCAGCTTGCCCATGCTGCTCCAGAGACTCTCCAGCCTCCGCAGCTTGCCCATGCTGCTCCAGAGACTCTCCAGCCTCCGCAGCTTGCCCATGCTGCTCCAGAGACTCTCCAGCCTCCGCAGCTTGCCCATGCTGCTCCAGAGACTCTCCAGCCTCCGCAGCTTGCCCATGCTGCTCCAGAGACTCTCCAGCCTCCGCAGCTTGCCCATGCTGCTCCAGAGACTCTCCAGCCTCCGCAGCTTGCCCATGCTGCTCCAGAGACTCTCCAGCCTCCGCAGCTTGCCCATGCTGCTCCAGAGACTCTCCAGCCTCCGCAGCTTGCCCATGCTGCTCCAGAGACTCTCCAGCCTCCGCAGCTTGCCCATGCTGCTCCAGAGACTCTCCAGCCTCCGCAGCTTGCCAATGCTGCTCCAGAGACTCTCCAGCCTCCGCAGCTTGCCAATGCTGCTCCAGTGGCGCCCCAGTCTCCGCAGCTTGCCACGGCTGCTCCAGTGGCGCCCCAGTCTCCGCAGCTTGCCACGGCTGCTCCAGTGGCGCCCCAGTCTCCGCAGCTTGCCACGGCTGCTCCAGTGGCGCCCCAGACTCCGCAGCTTGCCACGGCTGCTCCAGTGGCGCCCCAGACTCCGCAGCTTGCCACGGCTGCTCCAGTGGCGCCCCAGATTCCGCAGCTTGCCACGGCTGCTCCAGTGGCGTCCCAGACTCTGCAGCTTGCCACGGCTGCTCCAGAGACTCTGCAGCTTGCCAGTGCTGCCCAAGTGGCGCCCCAGACTCCTCAGCTTGCCACGGCTGCTCCAGTGGCGCCCCAGATTCTGCAGCTTGCCACGGCTGCTCCAGTGGTGTTCCAGACTCCGCAGCTTGCCACGGCTGCTCCAGAGACTCCGCAGCTTGCCACGGCTGCTCCAGAGACTCCGCAGCTTGCCACGGCTGCTCCAGAGACTCCGCAGCTTGCCACGGCTGCTCCAGAGACTCCGCAGCTTGCCACGGCTGCTATGCGCCCCCCTGAGGCTGCTCCGATGTGCATAGAGCCGACCCAGCCTGCTTCCCAAGTCTTACCGGTGCCTTCTCTCCTCCTAAGGTGTCTCACCACCAAGAAGAATTGGAGGAGGCGAAGAAAGAAGGACAGCGGGCTGAAGAAGAGAAGAGGGGCCCTAAGGGGAGGGGTACTGTCACGGTTACACCCGCGATCCTCGGTACGGATTGAGGGTGTACCCGTGCCTGCTGCCGCGGTCCCCGCTCCCCCAGCTCTCACTTACCTCTCCAGGCTCCGGCCTGCACTCTTGCTCCCAGCGTGTAGGCCGCATGCTGCTTCCATGCAGTCGCGTGCTCCTGCCACTAGAGGGAGCGCGCGCGGATTTCTTCCAGCCTTAAAGGACCAGCGTCCTCCTTATTGGCTCTGGCATTCCAGGCTCGGCTATATAGCCTGGCGACTCCCAGCATCCCCTGCCGGATCTTCAGCTCATTCTTCTGAGGAGAAAGCCTTCTTGAGCGTTTCCAGACGCCTCTGAGTTCCCGTGTTCCGAGCGTTTCCAGACGCCTCTGTGTATTCTGCAATTCCTGTATTCCTGGTTTCCTGTGTTTCCTTGTTCCGTGTTTGCCTTCCCGTGGTCCTGCCTGCCTTCCCGTGGTCCTGCCTGCCTTCCCGTGGTCCTGCCTGCCTTCCCGTGGTCCTGCCTGCCTGCCTTCCCGTGGTCCTGCCTGCCTGCCTTCCCCTGGTCCTGCCTGCCTGCCTTCCCGTGGTCCTGCCTGCCTGCCTTCCCGTGGTCCTGCCTGCCTGCCTTCCCGTGGTCCTGCCTGCCTGCCTTCCCGTGGTCCTGCCTGCCTGCCTTCCCGTGGTCCTGCCTGCCTTCCCATGGTCCCCGTGTCCCTACCTTGGCTGCCACCGTGGGCCTAGTCGCACCCGTGGAGCGACCTGGTGACTCCCGCCGCAGCAAGACCATCCCGCTTTGCGGCGGGCTCTGGCGAAGACCAGGAGTTCACTTAGACTCCGCTCCCGGGTGCGGCTAAGGTTGTTATCTCCCGCGGTGGTCCAGGGAGTCCACTCACTTAGTCCTAAGGGACTATTCCCCATAGACTGTGACACCCTTCCATGGTATTAGAATTGTTTTCATTGCAAGTTTTATTGAACAGTCCCTTGTCCTCTGGTGCTCTGTCGCACTTCACCATCATGGGCGTCCCCCACAATTTCCGCAAGGGACTTCTGATGTCTACTGATACTGGAATGCTCCAGGTGAAATACACCATTGTACGACAACTTCCTTAATGCAGTCTGGAAGAGATATCACTAGTGAAGAGAAGACATGGACCATAAAGTCCACCACCAATCGTCTTGCACAATTCCTGCCCTTCCTAAAGGAGATGCTCAACCATGCATGGCATATCTAATTCCTGACCCATATGCCTTATACAGCACCATGAATATGATGTAATATAGACACTTAAATGTTTAAGGGCAAGTATCAAGGGTTAATATGTAACATCGTGCACTTTTATTCAATGAGCACTGATGAAAGGTATTATGGATTTCTATACAGAGAACACTGCATAGGTTAGATATTAGAAAACTTTGAGGTATGTGGGCTCACAAACAAGAGCATATGGACATCACCTCCATACATAATTAAATACAAAAGTTAGGTGTCAATTCAAGGACATTCGGCATTTAACAGCCACTTGGGAGTCATTAATAAGGATTCACAAAGTTACTCTATGCCCTGTCAAGGACTTGGACTCTGAGTTTTATGTAGAAAGTTGTGGTTCCGACATACCACCGCTCCCAGCATCCAGCACTGCATGATAAGCTGTAACCTGCATTACAAATGTGTGATTTTCAGTTCTATAAATAATGTGATTTGTAAAAGTATGCAAAAGTTTCAAGATGCTCCTGTGTAAACAGCTGGCACAGGCCTCTAGTCATACACAGCCTGACAATCTTCTCAACCTGGGCTCACTACTTAATGAGGCTTTTGCCGTATGTTGCTGTATACGCAGTGTTGTGAGACCTCTTCCCCTCAGGTGCTTGATGTGTTCCAGATCTGTGTGATGTTTCCTGAGACATCTCTCATCAACAACAAGTAAAGGTAAAAATAAAATATACAGCTTGTTAGTGGATAGTAATCACTGTCTAGACCATGTTTATGAGACTATAGAAGGTTACACTGCTTTATAATGTATAGACACAGAGGCTTATAGCTACTATTAATATTGCCTATCTGCCAACCACTAAGGCACATATAAACCAAAGAAGAGGGAGGAAACTAGGTGACCACTACTCTAAGGGTTCGGTCATACGTACCACTAGTTCTGTGCTTCAGGCTGAATCCAGAAGCTCCATGCCTTCTCAGAATTCAACAATGTCAGGAGACCAGGATGACATCATCTAAGATCCTTAGACCTCCCTCCTCACATTAGCAAACTGTACCCCATGCATTTATCTGATCACATGAAATCACAGAATGCCTCCACTGGAGAGGGAGAGTAGAAGTCTGTGGGGGAATGATGATGACACCTTGATCACATAAAATTATTGTTGAATGCTGAGATGGTATGGGGAGAGGCTGCTGGATTCAACCATGCCATCTCGCCATCACGCCATCTCTGACTTGCTCTGGCTATCCCTGGACACCAGGCAAGATTATAAAGTTCATTATATGGGGATCTGAGGAAAACAAATTTTAGCTAAAAGAAGGGTATCAGTTAGTTTATGGGGCTCTTTGGGAACCTGACACTAGCTGTATGTATGAAAAATATGGTGACAGGTTCCCTTTAAGTAGTTTGTACATAAGCTTTGCCCCATCCCCTTACATTACACTGTAGGTACATCCTTGTACAGAGCTTTGATGCAGCAGGTTGGCCACAGGTTGGTGAAGCGTAGGCAACTGAGCAGTATAGGAAGCCTGCATGAGACTTCTTTCTCCTCTACTAACAGAACCTGGATTGGAGATTTCTAGACCCAAAAGCCTCATCCAGACAGCCTCCTTTTTGTATCACCTAGAAAACACTCATTGAAAATCGTGATGGTTTTAAACAAAGTGGGGCCCCAAAAGAAAACCATTTTATATACAGTCACATTCAGTAAGTTGCTCCTTTTAGCCCTGCACAATAATAACAAACAGTACTACAAAGAGTAAGGCAATCTGTAATATGGGACTGTAGGAGAATTTTAAAGGAGATAGATAGATGATAGATAGATTGATGATAGAAGATACATATGAAAGATGATTTTTAGATAGATTTATAGATAAATGTAAAGTACATTATATATAGATAGCTATATGATAGAGGATAGATAGATATGAGAGATAGATACAGTAGGTAGAGGTAAGAGAGGTAGAAAATTGATTTATTGACTGACTGACTGACTGATTGATTGATTGATTGATAGATGAGTAGATAAATAGATAAACAGACAAAAAGCTAGCTATATAAATGGTTAGATAGACAGATATATAGATAGGAAATAGAAGGATAGATGATAGATATATAGACGCCAATGGGTGTTAAAAGAGCAAGAATATAGCTACAATAATACTGCTCCTATGTACAAGAATATAACTACTATAATACTGCCCAATGTACAAGAATATAACTACCATAATACTTCCCCTGTGTACAAGAATAGAACTACTATAATACTGGCTCCTATGTACAAGAATATAACTACAATAATACTGGCTCCTATGTACGAGAATATAACTACTATAATACTGCCCCCTATGTACAAGAATATAATTACTATAATACTGTCCCCTATGTACAGCAATATAACTACTATAATACTGTCCCCTATGTACAGGAATATAACTACTATAATACTGCCCCCTATGTACAAGAATATAATTACTATAATACAGGCTCCTATGTACAAGAATATAACTACTATAATACTGCCCCCTATGTACAAGAATATAACTACTATAATACAGGCCCCTATGTACAAGAATAAAGCTACTATAATACTGCCTCCTCTGTACAGGAATATAACTACTATAATACTGCCCCCTATGTACAAGAATATAACTATTATAATACTGCTCCCTATGTACAAGAATATAACTACTACAATACTGCTTCCTATGTACAAGAATATAACTACTATAATACTGCCTCCTATGTACAAGAATATAACTACTATAATACTGCCTCCTATGTACAAGAATATAACTACTATAATACTGCTCCTATGTACAAGAATAAAACTACTATAATACTGCTCCCATGTACTATAATGCTGCCATCTATGTACAAGAATAAAACTACTATAATACTTCCCCTATGTATAGTACAACAATATAACTACATTACTATGTCTGATGAGCAATAATGTAACTGCTATAATACTGCACTCTGTACAAGAGTATTACTACCTTGATGAGCAGAAAATAAAATATCGAAAGTTATTGTCATGTTTTGAATGCCCCGCCATAAATGCCACTAGGCAGCAGAGCTTGTAGTAGTCCCTGACCACTAGTTAATGTTTTTTTCAGCTGATTATAATAACTCACTTTAATATCTCATGTTCTGTTCCCCGTCAGAGCTGATTACATTTGTCTTATTGTAACAAACCTTGTAGCCACTTAAAGATTTGGAGGATTCAAACAAAAAGCTTCTCTTCGCGGTTTGAGGAGATGAGTCACCAGGGGGCTCTGAGACAGATGTTCACTATACCTCCGCACACATATTAATCTGCCCATCTCTCTCAAGGAAAAAAAAGAGGAGCACACAGTAGATTAATTTCCCAAATCCTGAATAGTTAGTTCAGGAAATGTCTACTCATCCTCGGCAAGGTCAATGCCTTCAAATCCCAATCTATCTGTGCAGATTTACAGCAGGGCACTTACTGGAGTCTTTAAAGAGTACATTTTATGGGTCATGATGACTACATTTGATTATCATGTCAGCACTGATTCATTGTGATGGGACTTTATTTACTTTCCACTGGAAAATGGAAAGGACCTACATATTTTTGCTACATATTTATAATGCCCAAAAGCAACAGAAATAAAAAGTGAAGGAGATTTTCACCACTGTGCAGTTTTAAAGGGGTTGTCAGAGACCTTAATAAATATGATATGGGGCTGGGGATGGGGCTGCTTAAAACAATAAACTAGCACTTACCTCTGCAGTCCCTCCCTTGTCCTGTGTCACCATCTCTCCCGGCTGTGCCCCTCTTTTTAGTTTAGTTTCTGTCTGGCTGAGGTGGCCAGCCACGTCTACCCGTCCCCATATCCCAGCGTGAGAAACAACTGAGCTCAGCTTCCATGCCCCTGTAAACAAACAGGGCCGGGAGAGAAGGTGGCGTGGGACATCGGGAGGGCACGCTGAGGTAAGTACTAGTTAATTGTTTTAAGCAGCCCTTTCCAGGCCACATATGAAATCTTTTTAAATCCTCGGACAACCCATTTAACCTACCGATCTGTGTTTACAGCTCCTTTGCTGTGTGTAGTCTTATTGTGCAGTCATTTATTTCATAAGACTAGAAAATCTGACTACACACAGAATATACACTCACCGGCCACTTTATTAGGTACACCATGCTAGTAACTGGTTGGACCCCCTTTTGCCTTCAGAACTGCCTCAATTCTTCGTGGCATAGATTCAACAAGGTGCTGGAAGCATTCCTCAGAGATTTTGGTCCATATTGACATGATGGCATCACACAGTTGCCGCAGATTTGTCGGCTGCACATCCATGATGCGAATCTCCCGTTCCACCACATCCCAAAGATGCTCTACTGGATTGAGATCTGGTGACTGTGGAGGCCATTTGAGTACAGTGACCTCATTGTCATGTTCAAGAAACCAGTCTGAGATGATTCCAGCTTTATGACATTGCGCATTATCCTCCTGAAAGTAGGCATCAGATGTTGGGTACATTGTGGTCATAAAGGGATGGACATGGTCAGCAACAATACTCAGGTAGGCTGTGGCGTTGCAATGATGCTCAATTGGTACCAAGGGGCCCAAAGAGTGCCAAGAAAATATTCCCTACACCATGACACCACCACCACCAGCCTGAACCGTTGATACAAGGCAGGATGGATCCATCCTTTATGTTGTTGACGCCAAATTCTGACCCTACCATCCAAATGTCGCAGCAGAAATCGAGACTCATCAGACCAGGCAACATTTTTCCAATCTTCTACTGTCCAATTTCAATGAGCTTGTGCAAATTGTAGCCTCAGTTTCCTGTTCTTAGCTGAAAGGAGTGGCACCCGGTGTGGTCTTCTGCTGCTGTAGCCCATCTGCCTCAAAGTTCAAGTACTGTGCTTTCAGAGATGCTCTTCTGCCTACCTTGGTTGTAACGGGTGGCGATTTGAGTCACTGTTGCCTTTCTATCAGCTCGAACCAGTCTGCCCATTCTCCTCTGACCTCTGGCATCAACAAGGCATTTCCGCCCACAGAACTGGATGTTTTTTCTTTTTCGGACCATTCTCTTTAAACCCTAGTGATGGTTGTGCGTGAAAATCCCAGTAGATCAGCAGTTTCTGAAATACTCAGACCAGCCCTTCTGGCACCAACAACCATGCCACGTTCAAAGGCACTCAAATCACCTTTCTTCCCCATACTGATGCTCGGTTTGAACTGCAGGAGATTGTCTTGACCATGTCTACATGCCTAAATGCACTGAGTTGCCGCCATGTGATTGGCTGATTAGAAATTAAGTGTTAACGAGCAGTTGGACAGGTGTACCTAATAAAGTGGCCGGTGAATGTATGTGTAGTCTGTCATAATGGAGCACATTTACTTACCCTTTAAAGAATTGGAATTAGAAAGAAACTGCTATTGTTAGAAATTAACTATGAGGGGCAGTTGAAAAGGGACCTTACAGTACACTTACTTGAATACTTGTCATTCACATTCTTCTACAAATATTCAAAGTAATAAGAAACATTTTGTTAAAATATTTATAACAGTTCAACTTGTTAGTGCAGAATGCCAGCGCGTTCCTTTTTCTTTTTTTCTTACTTCCAAAAGTATATTGGTGAGAGATGCGCAGAATGATTCCTGTTTGTGATGCTGATGAATAGAAAGGGGGTTTGATTGTCTCAGCAGTTGGTGGGAAATGGTGGTGGGAAAGAAAAATATTATAACAGTGTGAGGCAGCACATGGGAGAACAAGGAAGTAAAACATGCTGGTTTCTAATTAATTAACAATATGCTGAGGATTAGGGTCCTAGCACACAGACATGTGCTCCAACGGGCTGCAACACGTGGTGTAGCACATGACCAGGCGGAGGAGGGAGGTGAATGAGCGTTCTTCACCCCTTCCCTCTCCATTGTAAGCCAGGTCACTGTGCAGTGAGACACAGTGGGGCTTATTTACTAAGGGGTCCGTGGCCGCACTTTCATCATACTTTCATCATTTTCACCGTTTTGTGATCAAGTGCCCGCAGGATATACATGCATCATAAGTGGTAATGGCGCTTGGGCTCACCGTTTCATGCCGTGGCCGCAAAAAAAAGATAGAGCATGCTCTTTTTTTGGCCGTAAGAACGGCTGTGCAGCACCTGATGTGTGCCAGCCCAGCTACGGTTGCATCATAAGAGCTGACTATAACAGTAAAACTATAGATATGCAACTTCTTCTAGCAATAATATGGCTATGGATACATCATAAATCATATTTTATAAGCCAGGAGTATAGCTTGTGCATTGTCCCCACCACCTGCCACAGGTGATAAACCATTGCCATGTCTTGCACCTTGCTTTTATAGAACTGGAATGTCCTTAACTCCTTAACGCTCTGCGCCGTAGCTCTACGGCGCAGAGGTATAAGGGATGTATGAAGAGGGCTCACGGGCTGAGTCCTCTTCATACAGAGGTGGGGGTTTTTGCATTTTGCACAAAACCCCCACCGCTAATAACCGCGGTCGGTGCTAGCACCGATCGCGGCTATTAACCCCCTAAACGCCGCCGGCAAAGTCGCCGGCGGCGTTTAAAAGACGGCGGCGCGCGGGCGCCGCCATCTTTTTTTCGATCGCCACGCCCCCGAACGTCATCGGGGGGCGGCGATCGGTTACCATGGTAGCCTCGGGTCTTCTTTTGACACGAGGCTACATGGTTTATGCAGGTTCGTTACAATGAGCCAGTGGCTCATTGTAATGTATAACCTGCAAAAATGCCATATATTGCAATACTGTAGTATTGCAGTATATGGTAGGAGCGATCTGACCATCTAGGGTTAATGTACCCTAAATGGTCTAAAAGATAGTGAAAAAAAAAAGAAAAAAAAAAGTTTAAAAAATAAAAAAAATTAATAAAATATTAAAAGTTCAAATCACCCCCCTTTCCCTAGAACGGATATAAAACATAACAAACAGTAAAAATCACAGACATATTAGGTATCGCCGCGTCCCAAAATGCCCGATCTATCAAAATATAAAAACGGTTACGGCCGGCGGTGACCTCCGAGGCGGGAAATGGCGCCCAAATGTCCGAAATGTGACTTTTACACCTTTTTACATAACATAAAAAATGAAATAAAAAATGATCAAAATGTCGCACAGACCTCAAAATGATAGCAATGAAAACGTCGCCTCATTTCGCAAAAAATGACCCCTCACACATCTCCGTGCGCCAAAGTATGAAAAAGTTATTAGCGTCAGAAGATGGCAAAAAATTTTTTTTCTTTTTTGTACACATTCGTTTAATTTTTGAAAATGTATTAAAACACAATAAAACCTATATAAATTTGGTATCACCGCGATCGCACCGAACCAAAGAATAAAGTAGGCGTGTTATTTGGAGCGAAGAGTGAAAGTCGTAAAAACTGAGCCCACAAGAACGGGACGCACGTGCGGTTTTTTTTCAATTTTTCCACATTTGGAATTTTTTTTCAGCTTCGCAGTACACGGCATGTTAAAATAAATAACATTACGGGAAAGTAAAATTTGTTACGCACAAAATAAGCCCTCACACAGGTCTGTACACGGAAAAATGAAAAAGTTATGGATTTTTGAAGTTGGAGAGCGAGAAATGAGGCGAAAAACCCTCCGTCCTTAAGGGGTTAATGTTAAAAAAAACTAGGGGACACAATCAACAGGCAGCCTACAACGCAGTGTACTTAAAGTAAAACTACCATCAAAAGCATGATAAACCAGGGGCACTCACAGATCCAGGCACTTTGACTGGTAATCTTCTTATATTTGTTATCCATGGCGGCCTTTCTTCTAAAATCAACTTTTAAAAATATGATAATGAGGACAATGGGTTCTTTGGGTTGTTATCAGAGCCTCTCGGTGCTGCAGATTCACAGGCTGTTACAGTGTGCAAGTAGCACTTTCTCCTCCCACTGTGTACTGAAACTTCCTCTTCTGCAGTGATCAGGCAAAAGAAGGGAAAATTGCTGAAGAAGCAGGGACAGGGGGAGACAGTGAAACAGCCTAAGAAGCCAGAGCATGGGAAGGCTCTGGTAACACCATCCAAAGCCCTTTAGGTCAATTAGCATAACATTAAACTTTGATAACAAATATATAAAGATAACTACAGTCACAGTGCCTGGGTCTATGAGTAGGTGCCTCTAGTTTGTCATGCATTAGTGGATGGTAGATTCCCTGTAAAGGGATAGTCCACGTCCATGAAACAAGTTAAGCCCTATCCAGGGGATAGGGCCTAAATTGCTGATTGTGCGGGTCTCAGTGATGGGACCCCCACAGACCACTAGAACACAGGGGCCATGGGTAGGACCTAACTTCTTTCATGGGAAAACCCTTTTAAGGATTGATATATTGGGGCACATTTACTTACCTGGTCCACGGAGTTCACCGAAAGTTCATTGTCCGACGATAATGCACTCTGCCGCGATTCACTAAGATCATGCGCCGGATATCTTGCATGTGTGGGTTCCTTGCTCAGGTCCGCCGGAGTTCACCTTCTTCTTCTTCCTGGTGCATGTAAGTGCATTCTCTTGCGACACAATTTGAATGTTAAATCCTACGCTCAGTCCAAATCAGTTGGATCATCCAATGGCACACCTCCAATTTGTGTTGTATGAAAGCCAGCGCAGCTGCGACAGAAACTGATTGCATGCGGCACAATCCCAGTGCAGACACCTGATAAAATGCCTATCCAAGCTGTACAAACCCCGAAAATGGTGCAAAGTCGGACGAAAGGGAGTAGCGCGACCCTTAGTAAATAAGCACCAATAACTCCTGATGAGGAACTGCTTGCATGAGATGCATTATAAGGTCCAATAAGCTACTTCCATTTGCCATAGCTTAAAGACAACAGTGATGTTTTAGAAGGGAAACATATCTTTTTTCATCTAGTACAACCTTTATTTATTTTATGGGTATGTATCATATCCTGGCATATCCAATGTGGGATGGGTGTTTTAGCACATACCCCCCTGTTTATCAATCTATGATGGACTAAATAAACCTGTAGGGAGTGCTGTGGAGGGAAAAAAATGTTGCTTTATAAAATCTTTATGGTCTTTTTCTGTGTTGTGCATTTTATAATTCCATTTTGAACAGTTACGTTTAACAAGGCCCAGGATTAAATAAACTATTTATACAACAGCTCCTCTTAGTGGCTTTCACTAGAATAAACCTTTCATAGTCTTGGAGAACATTCATACAATATCGAATGAATAAAATTAAAAAATGTATTCATAGAGAATGATGTGCACATTTCCGTGCCTTGTTTTTTCACCCAAGAAGAAATAGAATAAACAATAGATCATTAAGTGTTCACCCCTATAACTATTGTATAACACACTGTAAACATGCCATGGACACATAAAGCCATGCCTTGTCATTATTATAAAGGATGTGTACTGTGACAAAGTCACTATTGAATTGGAGTGAAAATGAGTGTTCATGTGTATTACAGCAACCACAATGTGAATTGGGTCAAACTGGAAGCTGTTTTCCATGTGTTGGTCTCTTGGAAGACCTGGTACAGGACTATAACTACTGGAGTGGAGACCAATGTGATCATTGCTCCAGACCAAAGTTTCCACATTGCAATGGGTCTAACAACGCACCAGGTGTGCAATCCTTTAAAGAAGGGTGTGGAGCAGTCAGAAGTCACTGAAAGTATTTTCCATGCTGGCAGGGAGAAGCCCTCCAGTGGCTAGTGAGGGCCGCCAAGTGTATAGTTAGAGCCGGACAGGCAAGGATTTTGTTTGAAGTTTTGTTTGATACTGGTGTTTTGTGGAATAAATGCACAGTTTGAACTTGAATCCTGCTGTCCATGAGAGCTTTGTCATTGCCGACCCCCATATTTGAGCTGAACCCCTACAGTACTCTTTTGCAAAAAACTGTATAAAATAATCACTGATTGGTTTCCTTCTCCAGGCTACAAAAATGTCCTTTAACATTATTCAAAGAGACAGCCAACCATTTAACTAAGAAAGGATTTGGTGAAATTTCCCTTCTGTGTAGAAGATGCAAAACTCCAAAACTCACCTCTTATATATTACCCCAGGATAGTCAATTCTCTTCTGTCAGTCTCCAACAATGATGCATTCATCTCTTTCTTTAATACCAATCTGTATGAATGTTACTGTGCTAACAGTGCTGAAATTGGTGCACCTCTTAGGATTTCCAGTGTGGTAGGTCAACCTAACAAAACCCATTAGCAGAACTGGGGACCGCAAGTCCCCTTTAGCTGCCTTGTGATGTTGACTTTTCACAATGGCTGTGAACTGTGCCAAATGTGCCACTGAAATGTCTTTCTTTTCCCTTTTGTTTTTACTGTTTATTACAATACTCTAATTGTCTATGTACCCAAGAAAACTGACTGTTCCCACTGTGAGGGGTTTCTGTTTAGCATGTAAGGCACTTTCTTGATTTTCATTAAATAAAACTTTGTTGAAACTAAATGTGCCACTGACTTCTGATATGGCATATAAGTCAATTCCAGAAGGCGGCATCACAGGACAGCTATGGGACATTACAGTTTCTGGTTCTGAAAATCATTTATCCACTTTCCTGTGGAGATGAAACTCTTTTTTGGGAAACCCCTTTTACAAGAAAGATTGTTCACCTAAGGAGCTCTTGCATCACAAAACAAAGACCATGCTGCCTTCCAAGACGTCCTCCAATTTTCCATTGAGTATCCCTTAATTTAAAGGATAGGCTTTTATTTCTGTCTATAATATTATCTCCATCCAAATGTATATGTAGATAATTAGATATTCCCTCAGAGAATTGGTGTTCGTTATGTACTGTACACAACTGCTTATTTGCCTTATACAAGCACTGGCTAATGATCCCAATGGTGTACGAGGATTTTTAAATGCCCTATTTCGCTGCAAGACTTAATACACAGAGACCATTCTCTCCCTTATCCTCTAGAAAATGAACAGTTAGTAACATAGCCTGCCATCCTTGTGGATGTTCAGCTGTTTGGAGACTACATCTACCAGCATGCCTCCAATTAAATGCCTCTTAAATAAATCAGCTGTTGGTCCAGCTAATTTCCAACTAATTTCCCTGTCCATGGTGCTGAAATGGAAATCTATAGGAATCTTCTTGTCACAACATGTGATTTAGATTTGAATGGATTTTCTACAAATCTGATGGATACTCAAGGAATCTGGCAGGCGGTGACTTAAAGGAAAAGTTTTAACACAGTGGGGCAGATTTACTTACCCGGTCCATTCCAGGCAGGTTTATCTCCAGCTATATTAGTGAAATTTAAAATAAATTTGGATAATTTACTATTTTATATTTCAAATCTACTTCAATTAAAGAATAACCCCCAGTAACTTGTATCATCTGACCAGAAATAAGAATCTTCAAAGGACACAACATTCCATATTATGGGTGCCTTCATATCAGTCCCATAAGAATGAATAGGGAAAGGCAGTAACTCTTCACACATTAGATGCAATGTCACTTGGCTAAAAATTACATGATAGAAAATGCTTCCTTAAATATTAAAAGGAACTTGTCATGAGAATTTATACCCTCAAATTGAGGCCAATTTGTCATTAAGGATGGTGATTGAATCAAAACAATGTCCTTTTATAATCATAAGAATTTTGGCCTGACCTCTACTGACTTAATAGAAACCTACCATCAGGAGTAGCTCCGGCTTCTCAGATGAGGGGCTATGCGCACCCTCGGCTCTGAAGCCAGAGCTACTGTGCATGTGCAGGACTCCAGCTTCTCAGGCGAGTGTGCACAGTTGCTATGAGCCGAAGACTGGGATAGCAGGGATTGAAAGAGGCCATAGCCATAGCTCCCACTCCATGTTGCGGCTACTCCACGCACCATGGAGAAAGAAAATTTGCATATACATCAGTTTTATTAAGTTATGGAGTACAAAATGTTTTATTACTAAAAGCATACAGTTACACTTCATTACAGTAACCTACTACCGGATTTACCTTAGTAGATAGGTCCATGATGGTAGGTTTTGTTTAAATAATGTTTCACAAGACTAATATGCCATCACATTGACTTCCTATGAGACCTTAGAGGGAACCCATCATCAGAAAGCTATATTTTACTGGGTACAGGTTCCCATACGCACTGTAAAGTGGATTGCAGACATGCTTTTATAAAACCTTACTCTTCAGTAGTACGTTTAATAAGCCTTTACATGTCTCCATGCCAGCATCTTACTGAAAGTAGCTGAATTTAAAATGTAATGCCCACTTTCTAATTACTTTCTAATTATTTTTTTCCCATGGCGCCCCACTTATCTATATTCAACACATCCCCTTCCTTATCCTCCCGCTGCCCATCTCTCCCCCTAATGATGTTGGCTTGTGCGGTTAATAGACTTGCAGCATTATTACATTAGTATTATATTTTATACCATATGAATTAATACAAGGGGGGAAATTATCGGCTTATGATAGAGTCGATGCCTCTCCTGTGTCCCCCCTCATACATCAAAAGGTTTAGGCCTACCGGTGTATCTGTTGGGTGACAGATCTGACCTGGCATAGTTTTGTGAAAAAACCTGCATAAGAAAGTTAGCAGGTTTTTAAAAAGAACCAGGCACCCTGTGCCCGCCCAGTATGCCAGCATTCTCACCCCCTCCATGCACTCTCCATGTCTACAGGGCATGGAGGTGGCGTAGTTGCCATTCACAAGAATTTTTGATGATATTAGTGCTTCTATGCCAACCCCCCCACCACCCCATAGTGAGTAACTCCAAGGTCGGTGAATGTGCATTGTGCTTAAATAGGTATATAGGGGAAGATTTACCATGTTTCTATGCCAGTTTTTGGCGTAGAAGTGTTGAAATAGTACCAAATTTTTGCACATTTCAAGAATCTGCTATTATAATAGCGACTACGCCACCTCTACACCATGTGGGTGTGGAGTGGGCTTAGAGGGGCATGGCTTGTGGAGTGAATGAGCACGGGGCATTCCTATCTCATGCCTATGTACTTTGCTGTATATCCCAGTCGTATTCATAGTACCACTAATAGATAAAGCCTCAATCTTTAGTGACCTCCAAGATCTTTTTTTTTTTCTATTGAAAACTTGAAAGTGGTTCTTATCATTTTCTCAAATGATTCTTTTATAGAGCGATTGCGCCCAGCTGTTGTTAGCCATCTGCCTGAATCGAAATCATCTGAAATATGCGGCAGCTGCTTACAAAGCACAATCAGCAGTGGTCACCACTCCAACAAAATGTTTATTATGGCTTTTTAGATGATTTTATTACATAGATACATAAATAATCTGTTGGTTTTCCGTTTTATGACACTGGAGGAAGTTAGTGATTAAAACTGCAGCCATTAATTGACCAATCAAATAGGAATAATCTGGATTAGAAAGATCATAAAGTATTACACCATAGGCCTGCTGTAGTTTATGCCTATTTTTACATTACTGCTTCTAAAAAATCCAAGAGATTCTAATTAAAGAAGTACTTCAAGAAAATGTTGTATATTTAGTTTTATATAGAATATGACAATGGAATTCCTATAATACCAAATGTAGTGTCCCTTGATATGTCCTTCATATTCTGGTTCAAGGTGTTGGACACCAATTAAATATGGTTAGAAAATGTTGTGCTTTGTCTGAGATTAGACACTTTTTAAAACTGGAGGGAGAATGTCACTTTGATTCCCCGATCTTTGGTTCTTTCATCCCGAATTTTGTCTCAGATCGCAGATGACACTCCTCTGTATATATAGGTGAGTTATATAATTTAAAATATAACTCATTTCATAATCTACCTGCAGGGACATGAAGTTCCATGGGGTAAAATCTGGTGACTGAATCCTTTTAATGAGCATCCCTGCTTAAATAAGTATCTCCCACCAAATTTTTAGTACTTTGCTGCTTGGACAAATGGATAATGCTTACTCCTGCAATGCTTTCATACAGCCATTAGTCATGAGCAGTGATAAGCAGACCCCAACAGCAAAGTTTCAATTTGTACCAACCTTTGCAGGTTGTTGTATCCCAGACTTCAATAGAAGTTTGGCACTGGGTCTGGCTCAAACCCGGTATGGTCATACCACAAATGTCATAAAATTACAATACCTGTGTAATCCATTGCTGCCCTGAACTGAGCCACAGTGGGATGGACATCTGTTGGACCAGCAGTTATTTATGCCACATCTTTTCCTGAATAACATCTTAAAGTCCCTTAAATTTCCCTTAAAAGGAACCTGTCATCAACAAGTGTCCCTAAAACCACTTCCAGTATATTGTCAAACTGCGTAACAACTTCTAGTTTTTGTTTCTTTCAAGGTCCAGAGTGATAGCATTATCCAGAAATCAACTTTTTGAAGTGAGATGCTAATTGGTTGTATAAAGTCAAGGAGGTGGAGAGTTTAACTAAAGTCTAAACGGGCCTCCTATGTGACTGAGGTCAAGTATCAGACTTCAGGAGATCTGATTAGAAGTGATAGAGGATTTCTGAGAAAGAAAAGGTCACTTCAATGTTGATTTCTTTACCTCACTGAGATGACATCTCACCACTATATTGGCCATAGTGGATGCACTGCAACCACCCAACTGCAGCCAAACATAGTGATGGTCACATGACCTGCCCAGTCAGGTGCAAGACATGTGATGTGGACATGTGACCAGTGGCCATCTTCTGTTATGTGTCTCCTTAACATGGACAAAAACAATGATTAAAGGGCCAGTGGTAATTTAAATAACAAATAATTAAATATTAGTTTATATTTTAATGACCCATTTGTATATGAATTATGATTATTCCTGGAATACCCCTTTAAGCTTCTTGGCAACATACTAGTAGAAGTTTATTAGGTCAATTTCTGCTGACAGGTTCCCTTTAAGCAAGATACTTATACCTATAGTGACCCCTTGATGTACTGTATAATAGAATTCTGTTACCACACTCAGGTTAATCAGACCCTATCTGTACTATTTTAACTAGAATATTGTAAAGAAAATATCATACACTGTTGATAGAATGCTGTGAAAAGTCACCCAAACCCATCACCGAAATAGTAGATAACAAAGCACAATTACTATTTATTTCACTGCCACCAACAAGGAACATTTCTATTTCTTCTGGACCTATTGAAGAGAAGGATATTTGCACAATGTCAGAATTTTTTATAGCAATGTGGATTATATATTATGGTTATAGTAGGTTCCAGTTGACAGGGATAACTAATTCTTTCCTGCTGTCTATATTGTGAGAAAGCTATAACACAAGTATAGCACAGAGACAGAACTACAAGTTTCAGCTTTACACAGATGCAAAGGTATACCCGAGAAAATACACACATGAATTTAAACAGCCAAAGGGTTCAAAAATCATATATATATATATATATATATATATATATATATATATATATATCTGATATTACTATTTTATTCTACATATAATAAAATTTGTAGTCTTGGGCTGTTTACACACCACTCTTTGTGTGCTTTTCATTTATTTTCATGTCCACTATTTCAGCTGGGCCTTTTTCAGCGCGATGCAAAGGTAAACCAGGACAAGTAGTCCAAAACTGAAAAGAAAAACACATTTAACGTCTTTGTCTGCTTTTCTCCCTATTAGCAGTAAAAAACTGTCCTGTGCAAGCAAAAGTACATGAAGTGCGAAGCTGGAATTAGATGTTCAGTGAATTTGAGTAAACAGCAGAAATTGAATTAAGTTAATATTTGCCTGGTATGACACAGCCTTGTTTCCACTTAATGCACTGTCAGACACTTTTCTGGTTTCCTTAATAAGCGGGGGCATGGAACACAATGTCTGACAAACAATAATCTGAACCAATTATTTATTACCCAGAACTTGTATAGCAATACCTTACAACTAGAGATGAGCGAACATGCTCGTCCGAGCTTGATGCTCGTTCGAGCATTAGCGTACTCGAAACTGCTCGTTGCTCGGACGAATACTTCGCCCGCTCGAGAAAATGGCAGCTCCCGCCGTTTTGCTTTTTGGCGGCCAGAAACAGAGCCAATCACAAGCCAGGAGACTCTGCACTCCACCCAGCATGACGTGGTACCCTTACACGTCGATAGCAGTGGTTGGCTGGCCAGATCAGGTGACCCTGGGATAGACTAGCCGCTGCCCGCGCTGCTCGGATCATTCTGTGTCTGGATGCCGCTAGGGAGAGAGCTGCTGCTGGTCAGGGAAAGCGTTAGGGTGTTCTATTAGCTTACTGTTAGGCAGGAGTGATTCTCCAAGAACCCAACAGCCCTTCTTAGGGCTACAATAACGTTCTACTTTTTTTTTTTTATTTGCATCTAGTACCATTTTGTGAGGAATTAGCAGGGTGACTTGCTACCGTTGTGTTTAGCTCTTAGTGGCACACATATCCACCTCAAACACCAAAGTGGGAAAATTTAGTAGGGGTTGGATTTCAATTAGGCACAGTCTGCCATTTTTCCTTTTTTATTTTACGTTTATTTTGTTTAATAACTCAGTGTCATCTCATCTGGCATAGTAGTGTGCTTTCATACTTGGCTAGAAAATAGCCATAGGAGAATCCAAACAGCTTACGCCTACAGTAGCGTTATATATTTGATTTCTGGTTGATCTGCTGGTGGCTGTACTTGCTGCAGTGCATCTACTAGCCAATTGTGAGCAATTTGTAGTGAGACTTGCGACCGCTGTGTTTTGCGCTTAGTGACGCACATATCCATTGCAAAGACCGAAGTGGGAAAATTTAGTAGGGGTTGGATTTCAATTAGGCACAGTCTGCCATTTTTCCTTTTTTATTTTACGTTTATTTTGTTTAATAACTCAGTGTCATCTCATCTGGCATAGTAGTGTGCTTTCATACTTGGCTAGAAAATAGCCATAGGAGAATCCAAACGGCTTACGCCTACAGTAGCGTTATATATTTGATTTCTGGTTGATCTGCTGGTGGCTGTACTTGCTGCAGTGCATCTACTAGCCAATTGTGAGCAATTTGTAGTGAGACTTGCGACCGCTGTGTTTTGCGCTTAGTGACGCACATATCCATTGCAAAGACCGAAGTGGGAAAATTTAGTAGGGGTTGGATTTCAATTAGGCACAGTCTGCCATTTTTCCTTTTTTATTTTACGTTTATTTTGTTTAATAACTCAGTGTCATCTCATCTGGCATAGTAGTGTGCTTTCATACTTGGCTAGAAAATAGCCATAGGAGAATCCAAACGACTTACGCCTACAGTAGCGTTATATATTTGATTTCTGGTTGATCTGCTGGTGGCTGTACTTGCTGCAGTGCATCTACTAGCCAATTGTGAGAAATTTGTAGTGAGACTTGCGACCGCTGTGTTTTGCGCTTAGTGACGCACATATCCATTGCAAAGACCGAAGTGGGAAAATTTAGTAGGGGTTGGATTTCAATTAGGCACAGTCTGCCATTTGTCCTTTTTTATTTTACGTTTATTTTGTTTAATAACTCAGCGTCATCTCATCTGGCATAGTAGTGTGCTTTCATACTTGGCTAGAAAATAGCCAAAGGAGAATCCAAACGGCTTACGCCTACAGTAGCGTTATATATTTGATTTCTGGTTGATCTGCTGGTGGCTGTACTTGCTGCAGTGCATCTACTAGCCAATTGTGAGCAATTTGTAGTGAGACTTGCGACCGCTGTGTTTTGCGCTTAGTGACGCACATATCCATTGCAAAGACCGAAGTGGGAAAATTTATTAGGGGTTGGATTTCAATTAGGCACAGTCTGCCATTTGTCCTTTTTTATTTTACGTTTATTTTGTTTAATAACTCAGTGTCATCTCATCTGGCATAGTAGTGTGCTTTCATACTTGGCTAGAAAATAGCCATAGCAATAGGATAGCATTGTTTGGTTTTAAAAACTCAAAAACACAAAAAAAAAAAAAAAACACAAAAAAAAGTTAAAAAAAAATTAAAGCTATAACTCTCATTTTAAAAATGTTTAACCCGAGGGCTAGGGGTAGAGGACGAGGGCGGGGACGTGGGCGTCCAACTACTGCAGGGGTCAGAGGCCGTGGTCCTGGCCGGGGTGAGACACCACCTGCTTATGAGGGAGCAGGGGAACGCCGCAGAGCTACACTCCCTAGGTTCATGTCTGAAGTTACTGGGACTCGTGGTAGAGCACTGTTGAGGCCAGAACAGTGCGAACAGGTGATGTCGTGGATTGCTGACAATGCTTCGAGCAATTTGTCCACCAGTCAGTCTTCCACGCAGTCCACCCATGTCACCGAAATCGCCACTCCTCCAGCTCCTGCACCTCAGCCTCCTCCCCCCCAGTCTGCCCCCTCCCAGGAAAATTTGGCATTTGAACCGGCATACTCTGAGGAACTGTTTTCTGGACCCTTCCCACAGTCACAAACCACTTGTCCGGTTGCTGCTGAGCAATTTTCCGATGCCCAGGTTTTCCACCAGTCACAGTCTGTGGGTGATGATGACCTTCTTGACGTAGTGGAAGTGTGTAAAGAGGTGTCCGACGATGAGGAGACACGGTTGTCAGACAGTGGGGAAGTTGTTGTCAGGGCAGGAAGTCCGAGGGGGGAGCAGACTGAGGGATCGGAGGATGATGAGGTGACAGACCCAAGCTGGGTTGAGAGGCCGGGTGAACACAGTGCTTCTGAGACGGAGCAGAGTCCTCGACCAGAACAGGTTAGAAGAGGCAGTGGTGGGGCCAGACGGAGAGGCAGGGCCAGAGCTGGTGCATCAGCGCCAAATGTGTCAACTAGTGAAGCTCCCGTGGTGAGGGCTCTTGCGGCGAGGGCTAGATCTTCAGAAGTCTGGAGGTTCTTTAAGGAAACACCGGATGACCGACGGACTGTGGTGTGCAACATTTGCCAAACCAGGCTCAGCAGGGGTTCCACCACTACTAGCTTAACTACCACCAGTATGCGCAGGCATATGAATGCTAAACACCCCACTCAGTGGCAACAAGCCCGTTCACCTCCGGCCGTGCACACCACTGCTCCTTCCCCTGTGTCAGCTGATAGTCAGCCCCCTGCCCAGGACCCTGCCACAAAAACCCCATCGTCGCCTCCACGATCCTCCACAGCATCCACCAGCGTTCAGCTCTCCATACCCCAGACGCTGGAGCGGAAACGCAAATATAGTGCAACCCACCCGCACGCCCAAGCCCTTAATGTGCACATCTCCAGATTGCTTAGCCTGGAGATGCTGCCCTATAGGCTAGTAGAGACCGAGGCCTTTCGCAACCTCATGGCGGCGGCCGCCCCTCGGTATTCGGTCCCCAGCCGCCACTACTTTTCCCGATGTGCCGTCCCAGCCCTGCACCAGCATGTGTCAGACAACATCACCCGTGCCCTGACCAACGCCGTTTCTGACAAGGTCCACCTGACCACGGACACGTGGACGAGTGCTGCCGGGCAGGGCCACTATATATCGCTGACGGCACATTGGGTTAACTTGGTGGAGGCTGGGACCGAGTCTGACCCTGGGGCTGGTCATATACTGCCGACGCCGAGGATTGCGGGGCCTACCTCGGTCCAGGTGTTTCAGGCCTACTATGCCTCCTCCTCCTCCCACCCCTCCTCCACCTCCTCCTCCGAACTACCATCCGTGGGCACGGCGCCATCAGTCGCTAGCTCTAGGCACAGCAGCAGTGCCGTCGCTAAGCGACAGCAGGCGGTGCTCAAACTGCTGAGCCTAGGCGACAAAAGGCACACCGCCCAAGAGCTATTACAGGGCATCACGGCGCAGACTGATCTGTGGCTGGCACCGCTGAACCTGAAGCCAGGCATGGTTGTGTGTGACAACGGCCGTAACCTGGTGGCGGCTCTGCAACTCGGCAGACTGACACATGTGCCATGCCTGGCCCATGTGTTAAATCTGATAGTTCAGCGTTTCCTCAAGACATACCCCAATCTGTCAGATTTGCTCACGAAGGTGCGCCGCATCTGTGCGCATTTCAGGAAGTCCAGCACAGATGCTGCCACTCTCAGGGCAGCGCAGCGCCGCCTCCAACTGCCCGCTCACCGACTGTTGTGCGACGTGCCCACGAGGTGGAATTCAACACTGACCATGTTATCCAGAGTTTACCAGCAGCGCAGAGCGATTGTAGACTGCCAGATGTCAACTTCCACCAGAAGTGGTAGTCAGGTCAGTCAGCTTCCTCAAGTCTACAATGAGGAGTGGACGTGGATGTCTGATATCTGTCAGGTGCTGAGTAACTTTGAGGAGTCAACACAGATGGTCAGTGGCGATGCCGCCATCATCAGCCTCACCATCCCGCTGCTTGGCCTGTTGAAAAACTCTCTGATCAGCATGAAGTCGGAAGCTTTGCGCTCGTCACAAGAGACGGGGGAAGAAGATTCCCTTGTTGATAGCCAAAGCACCCTCAGGTCTGTTTCTCAGCGCATATCGGAGGAGGTGGAGGTGGAGGAGGATGAGGAGGAAGAGAATGTTGGCGAGACACAAGAGGGGACCATTGTTGAGTCCTTCACTGTTCAGCGTGTATGGGCAGAAGAAGAGGAGTTGGAGGAGTTGGAGGAGGAGGAAATGGACAGTCAGGCCAGTGAGGGGAGTGAATTCTTACGCGTTGGTACTCTGGCGCATATGGCAGATTTCATGCTAGGCTGCCTATCCCGTGACCCTCGCGTTCAAAGAATTTATTCCAGCACCGATTACTGGGTGTTCACTCTCCTGGACCCACGGTACAAGCAAAATCTTTCCACTCTCATCCCTGCAGAGGAAAGGAGTGTGAGAATGCATGAATACCAGCAGGCCCTGGTGCACAAGCTGAAACAGTATTTCCCTTCTGACAGCGCTAGCGGCAGAGTGCGTAGTTCTGCGGGACAAGTAGCGAGGGAGAGTAGGCGAGCAGGCAGCTTGTCCAGCACTGGCAAGGGTACGCTTTACAAGGCTTTTGCCAGCTTTATGTCACCCCAGCAAGACACTGTCACCTGTCCCCAGTCTCGGCAGAGTAGGGCTGATCTTTACAGAAAGATGGTGAGGGAGTACGTAGCTGACCATACCATCGTCCTAAATAGAGATGAGCGAGCACTAAAATGCTCGGGTGCTCGTTACTCGAGCCGAACATTTCCAGATGCTCGAGTGCTCGTTTCGAGTAACGAGCCCCATTGAAGTCAATGGGAGACCCGAGCATTTTTCAAAGGGACCATGGTTCAGGAATAAAATGTGTTATTTAATTGAAAAATAATGTCTTCTGATAATTTGCAAACATCTGCGATCTATTCTTCACTGTTCCGCGCGTATATTATCTCCCGACAAGTTAGCAGATGTAAAGAACAGTGAAGAATAGAATAAAAACAGTGAACACAGTGAACACAGTGAACACAGGATCATTTAAGATAAAAACACAGTGCAGAACACAGTGCAGAATAGATTACAGATGTTCGGCACATCTGCTTACTTGTCGGGAGATACGCGCGGAACGGCGCGAACAAAATAGCATGTGAAGAACAATATATATGTGTGAAGAACACATTGCAGATGTATTTAAACATCTGCAATGTGTTCTTTACACACATATATATTGTTCTTCACATGCTATTTTGTTCGCGCCGTTCCGCGCGTATCTCCCGACAAGTAAGCAGATGTGCCGAACATCTGTAATCTATTCTGCACTGTGTTCTGCACTGTGTTTTTATCTTAAATGATCCTGTGTTCACTGTTTTTATTCTATTCTTCATTGTTCTTCACTGTGTTTTTTTTAATTAAATGCTCGATCTCGAGCAGGGGAAATACTCGTCCGAGCAACGAGCCGTCTCGAGTACCCTAATGCTCGACCGAGCATCAAGCTCGGACGAGCATGTTCGCTCATCTCTAGTCCTAAATGATCACACAGCTCCCTACAACTACTGGGTTTCAAAGCTGGACATGTGGCACGAACTGGCGCTGTACGCCTTGGAGGTTCTTGCCTGCCCTGCCGCTAGCGTCTTGTCCGAGCGGGTTTTCAGTGCAGCTGGTGGCATCATCACCGATAAGCGTACACGCCTGTCGACTGACAGCGCTGACAGGCTGACGCTTATTAAAATGAATAAAGGCTGGATTTCTCAGAATTTCCAATCTCCACCAGGTGAAGGAAGCTCAACCTGAATAATTGATCCACTCCTCCTCCTCCTCATTTTCCTCCTTCTCCTCCTCTTTGTACAGTAAAGCAGAGGAAACTGGCTATTTTTTGACAGGGCCCACTGGCTCTTGCTATAGTACTTTATGCATTTAATTTTTCTGGAGGGCCACCTACCCGGTCCTCTGTTTGAAACAATTTTTGTGAGTGCCACATACAGGCACTCAATCTATTCCATTTTTCTGGAGGGCCACCTACCCGGTCCTCTGTTTTAAAAAATTTTTGGGACTGCCACATACAGGCACTCAATCTATTCCATTTTACTGGAGGGCCACCTACCTGCTCCTCTGGTTTGAAAAATTTTTGGGACTGCCACATACAGGCACTCAATCTATTCCATTTTTCTGGAGGGACACCTACCTGCTCCTCTGGTTTGAAAACTTTTTGGGACTGCCACATACAGGCACTCAATCTATTCCATTTTACTGGAGGGCCACCTACCTGCTCCTCTGGTTTGAAACATTTTTGGGACTGCCACATACAGGCACTCAATCTATTCCATTTTTCTGGAGGGACACCTACCTGCTCCTCTGGTTTGAAAACTTTTTGGGACTGCCACATACAGGCACTCAATCTATTCCATTTTTCTGGAGGGCCACCTACCTGCTCCTCTGGTTTGAAAACTTTTTGGGACTGCCACATACATGCACTCAATCTATTCCATTTTTCTGGAGGGACACCTACCTGCTCCTCTGGTTTGAAAACTTTTTGGGACTGCCACATACAGGCACTATCCAAATTAAATTGTCTCCATAGCAGCCTCCACACGTTGTCTCCATTGCTACCTCCAAAAGTCGTCCATATAGCTGCCTCCATACATCCTCCCCTTATCAAACGAGGTGTGTCAGGCAGAAATTTGGGTTGTTTTCATGGATTCCACATCAAAGTTGTTAACTTTGTCGCCACCCTGCTGTGTTATCCACAAAATATACTGGCAAACTTTTATGATTAACCGATATTATTTCAGCGCTTCTTGCGCAGCTGTTTACATTCCCCTCACCCGCCATATCCCAAACTTATAAGAACGCTACTACACTTGATCTTATACAAAAGGTTCTTAGAAGTGCTGTTTGGGGAGTAGCCTAGAGACAGGGGCTTGGATTGGCGAAAGCTCGCCTGGCTGCAGAGCGCCAGCTCCATCCCAAGATCCAACTAACATAGTTTTAACTGCAGCACCTTTAATCTACTACTAGTTCACTGCCTCCATAATAATAATAATAATAATCTTTATTTATATAGCGTCATCATATTCTGTAGCGCTTTACAAATCATAGGAAACAAATACAAATGTAATGTAACAGAGCACAACATTTGTATGGAACAACAGGAGTGAGGTCCCTGCTCGCCAGAGCTTACGGTTTATGAAGATGATGGGGTAACACGAGGTAAAAGAATATTTAATGGTCAAGCCATTCTTCTTAGGGAATAGAACAAAATATAATAAATGGAATTGCTGTCGCTTGAACCACTCAGCCGTCATCTTATATACCAGGTCCAGGGTGAATGGGACTGCAGAGAAGTCTGGTGCCTGTTGGTTGCTGGATAACAGATGGGAGGACGACACAGGACGGGTTAGTAGAAGAGTTAAAACTTCATGCAGTTAATGAGTGTTATAGGCTTGCCTAAAGAAATGGGTTTTAAGACCACGTTTGAAACTTTGGAGGTTAGGTATTAGTCTGATAGTCCGGGGCAGAGCATTCCATAGAATTGGTGCAGCTCTAGAGAAGTCTTGGAGACGCGAGTGGGAGGTCCGCACTAGGGTAGAGGTTAATCTAAGATCACTGGCGGATCTAAGAGCACGGGTTGGGCGATAGACTGAGATAAGAGAGGAGAGGTAGGGGGGTGCAGCATTATACAGAGCTTTATGGATGAGGGTTATTATTATTTTAAACTGTATTCGAAAGGAGACTGGCAGCCAGTGCAGCGACTGGCATGAACTGTAAGCATACATGGTCCCCTTATCAAACGAGCTGTGTCAGGCAGAATTTTGGGTTGTTTTCATGGCTTCCACAACAAACTTGTTAACTTTGTCGCCACCCTGCTGTGTAATCCACAAAAAATACTGGCAAACTTTTATCATTTACCGATATTATTTCAGCGCTTCTTGCGCAGCTGTTTACATTCCCCTCACCCGCCATATCCTAAACTTATAAGAACGCTACTACACTTGATCTTATACAAAAGGTTCTTAGAAGTGCTGTTTGGGGAGTAGCCTATAGACAGGGGCTTGGATTGGCGAAAGCTCGCCTGGCAGCGGAGCGCCACCTCCATGCCAAGATCCAACTAACATAGTTTTAACTGCAGCACCTTTAATCTACTACTAGTTCACTGCCTCCATACATGGTCCCCTTATCAAACGAGCTGTGTCAGGCAGAATTTTGGGTTGTTTTCATGGCTTCCATGTTAACTTTGTCGCCACCCTGCTGTGTAATCCACAAAATATACTGGCAAACTTTTATCATGTACCGATATTATTTGAGCGCTTCTTGCTCACCTCCTTTGGTTCCTCTCTGCCACCCATTGCTTTGAAGCCTGAGTCCATTTAGGGTATGTCGCCATGACACTCTCTAGCCTGCTGCCGCTGCCTCTGCATGCCGTCCCCTATAGTGTCAGGGTCAATTATTGGATGTTTTAGATGCTATCTAGCTTCATTCTGTCACTCTGTCATGGCCATGCTGTTGCCCATAATTTTGGCATAATGTTGCGATTATGCAGCCTCAGAGGCATCCATGCATGCTGCCCCTGCTGTTTCCTGTCCATTTCCGTGGTGTTTCCATCCTTTTCTGAGGTTCCCAGGTGTTTGGCCAAGCTTCCCTGTGCAGAGCCTTGGTCCCCTTGAAAAATGCTCGAGTCTCCCATTGACTTCAATGGGGTTCGTTATTCGAGACGAGCACTCGAGCATCGGGAAAAGTTCGTCTCGAATAACGAGTACCCGAGCATTTTAGTGTTCGCTCATCTCTACTTACAACATTAGACACATATATAATCTCATAGAAATCAAATTAAAGCAATTAGCCACAGCCCTTATCCATGTGGCATATAAGAGCAAATGCACATCTATAGAAGAGAGAAGTTGTAATTGGATTTTGCCAGTCATTGGCAGATTATCTTCACTGTAAAGTGTCCTCATTTAATGTCATATATTTCCTGCACAATATTTTTGTTTTTTACCCCTCAAACTATAGGGTAAATGGTAATATGTATAGTGGGCTTGGGTAATAGTAAAATCCACGGTTGTTGAAAGGCAATGAATGGTTTACATGTCTCACTCTAAGGTTTAAAAACAAACATGGGACATTTCCTTGTGCAAATACATCCTATTATATTGTATCCAGAGTGTAATCTTTAGACCTCTGACAACCATACTGGGGGCCATGATCTGGTCGACCTCTATGACTCCCGGGTTACAAAGCGCTGAGCACACGAGTCGGGGGGCCACTCGTTTGACACCACCCCCCATCCCCGCTGTATCTGCTCATCCTCAATAAGTCTTTGTCACCAGCAGTCTGCATCCAACATGTTATTACCTGTGAAACTGGAAGCTTGTAGTGGCTCTGGTGACACCACCCAGAGCACTTGCATCTTATTAGTATATTTTTAAAACATCTTTTATTAGGAAAAAATTACTATGAAAAACTATTATGAGCTAGATCCTGCATCAGGGCACAAAGTGTTCTGTCAGTGATGCTGCATTCAAAGGTATGAGTACAGCAAAACCTTAGGAGTCCCTCAAATCCCCAAATGACTCTCACCCTTAGAAGGTTAGTCCTGTGACTGACCCTACTCTGTTATGCCCAAACACAGACTTTACTAAGAGCATAACGGATAAGGGTGAGTCATGGGACTGCACTTGGGGGATGTGAGGGATAGTATTTGGACCCCATATACCCTTCACTCCCACTGTGGTCACAGTCCATTTTCTTGGTGAGGGATTTAGTGACCTTAATAAATGTTACTTGTACCACTTCATAAAAGGAACAAGTCTCATGTTTTGTTCACTCTAAAGTTTTGGGATGACACCAGGCCGCAAACAATTGACCATGATTTTTTTGTGTGCATGATGCCTATGTCTGCCATTGGAGGCCCCTAGGAATTTTTTGAAAATCTGATCAGTTTTCTACTCCCTAACACAACCCTAGTTTAAGTTCACACTTCAATGTCATAGAGAACTTTATACAGAATTTAACCCACTATATGATTTACAGTGTTTTTTATTCACAAATCCACCACAATCGCTTGACACTGTTTTTATATTCTGCACATAAAACTGCAAGCAGTACATAGCACAATGCCTCTGACACAGAATTACATGGGGTCTTGCCTTTGGCACTAAGAAGAATCACTCGGGAACCTTGGAAATCAATTCACACAAAACTAAAGCAGGATCTGACTCAGCAAGCAGAAATCCCTAAACATTATTATTCCTATCAAGTGTAGTATTATAACCCCCGGCTGGGCTATGCTGTTAGCAGATGATATATTGTCCTTTTGCTAGTGGGTGAAATGAAAAAGAAGTAAAACTTTACATTGAACTGTGGATGAACAAAAGATGCACACGTTCCTGAACACATGATCTATGACTGACTTTGATGCCATTGTGCAAGTTAAAACCAGACCAGGCAATGTGATGCCAAGGTGTGTTTCCCCAGCACAATTTCAATGGCAGAGTCAGTTAACATGGCATTATTCCTGAATGATGACTACAGACACCAGTGCAGTACAAACATTGTCAACAAAGTGCCATGGCCAAATAGCACCTACCATAGATACACCACTAAGGCCCCTTCCACACTTGCGAGTGTGATGCGCAGGACGCGTTGTGACTGTGATGCGAGTTCAGTGCGTCACACTTGCAAGTGTGGAACGGGATTAAGTCCTTGCTAAGTCGAAATGCTCTAGAAATTCTGCTACAGAGGCAGCCCATATGGGATATATACCAATAAAGGGTGCATTCACATGCGGTAAGCCCGCCGTGCGGGCATACCGCCATGTGCTGGAGGTGAGGAGGAGGTGGCCCCTCCTCCCTCCATAGAAAACAACGGCGCACGGCCGCACACTCGACGAAAGATAGAGCATGCTCTATCTTTTTGTGGTGTGTGGCCCAGATCAGTGTCACACATGTGTCGCACCGTATCCAAGGCGTGCCGCTATTGCCGTCCATGGGGATGTACATGCGGCCACAAATTTGCAGCCGCATGTACAGCCCTGCAGACGGCATAGACAGTAGAGACGTAGCTCTGTTTACCGAACTCTCTCACTCCCGTCTGTGAATCATGTCCACGGAGGTCCCACGGCCCACGGGTATGGAACTTGAAAATGGAAAAACGCCCAGCACAATTTACTGTCCAAACAGGAAATGGAGATAACATTCTTCTTTATTGAGGGTTAAAAAAACAGCAACATGTGGCATGATAGCTAGCAATGCCAAACGGCCGAATATACAGTATTTATAGGTTTCTCAATAAAGCTCAGAGATTTGAACAATACTTTTAGAATAGGGCCCTGAATTTAGAGTAATCACTTGGTGTCCCTATCCTGGAAACCCGTTTAGAAAGCAGAAATTTGTGAGAAAATCTGAAAGAAACTGTTTAAATCCCCAGCAGCACAACCACTGGGAACATTAAATATTATTCAGTTTCCAATAATAGCAAAGGGCTGTCCATGAAATGTTTCGATGTGCTGGATTTCCCACTCTTTGGATCCACTCTTCCCCCTATCTTATATGTAGGCTCATTACTTTGTATTTTTACCCCATTAATAGACTGAAACAAGGGGCATGACTAGTTCTGGTATAAGAGGTCATCTTGTCAGAAATATATAATGTTTTTACAGACTTTTCAATTTTACATTTTATTTTTCATTGGACTAAAATCAGTATCCTTATAGTTTTTCTGTAAATTACCAAAGCATCTAGAATAGTATCCTGTTTGCAATATAATCCAGAACTGTCATGTTGCTTATAAACTATACTCCCAATGCACCCATATTACAGATATTCGCATGCACATATACGTCCCAAGCCAGCCTTCCCAATATTAACTCTCCTCCATAATTTCACCCACTGTGTACTGAATGGAACATAAAAAAACTGGAGAGGAACATGAAAAAATGTCAACAATATTTCTGCCTCGTAAACAAGCTCTTCTCATATGTTCCAGGTATTAATAATGCACAATGCCTAGAGTTATATTGTAACCTGAATTATATCTGAGCTACTTGGAGATCTGGTGACACCTTGTGCTTCCCAACCTAATTATCTATAATAAGTTAGAGATTGGCACCTGGGCATAGAGGAAGCTGTGGATCTTGGACCAAAAACATTTTCATCTCATAGAAGTTCCATGAATTTTTTAATGAGCCGAGCAATGAGAGACAAATCCATTAGATTGACATTGAGATTTGATTTCGTAACAACCCCATAGGAGAGGAAATGCAATAAAAATCCTTGCGTTTAGCAAAAGCTCTGTTTACGGAATGTGATCCCTTCTGAGCATGCTGAGATATTAATAATTAAAGATTTATTAGTGGTGACTGAAATTATATTTCACTGTCCCCGAAGTTCATTCTGCTGGAGATAATTCAATTTGGAAATCATGGATTGACAGAAAAGGAGTCTGAGAATTGGATCCAGCATCAGACCTAACAGAATTACAGAGTCAGGTATGAACTTTAGCATCTAGTTGTTAGGTGGGCCTTGTTTTTTATTGCTAGTACCTTTTCCCTGGGGCCTTAAATCTTATTCTTTCCATTTATTCATTGCCATGGATTTCCCAAGGTAACTTCAGAAACCATGGATACCCTATGTTGAGGTTGAAACTGTTGAGTTCAGGATCAAAAAATTGTAGCTATAGCTTAGCTGTTTTTAGCTCCACTGAACAAATTTTTACAACCATCAGGGTCTACAGTCATGGCCATAAGTTTTGAGAATGACACAAATATAATATTTTCACATGATCTGTTGCCCTCTTGTTTTTATGTGTGTTTGTCAGATGTTTTTATCACATACAGAAATACAAGTGCAATCGTATTATGAGTAACAAAAGCTTTTATTGACAGTTAGAATGAGTTAATGCAGCAAGTCAATATTTTCAGTGTGGACCCTTCTTCTTCAGGAACTCTGTAATTCTCCCTGGCAGCTCTCAATCAACTTCTGGACCAAATCTTGACTGATAGCCGTCCATTCTTGCACAATCAATGCTTGCATTTTGTCACAATTTGTTGGTTTTTGTTTGTCCACCCGTCTCTTGATGAGTAACCTCAAGTTCTCAATGGGATTGAGATCTGTGGAGTTTCCAGGCCATGGACCCAAAATCTCTGTTTTGTTCCCTGAGCCATTTAGTTATTACCTTTGCTTTATGGCAAGGTGCTCCATCGTGCTGGAAAAGGCGTTGTTGATCACCAAACTGCTCTTGGACGGTTAAGAGAAGTTGCTCTTGGAGGACATTCTGCCCCCCAGTATATAGCCAGCCACAGTATATTGCCAGCCAACCTACCCCCAGTATATAGCTACTCATACAGCCCCCAGAATATAGCCATCCCGGCCACTCCCAGTATGTATCCAGCTAGGCTCCTGCCTCCAGTATATAAAAAATCACTCACTTTTCCAATGCCTCCTTTCTTCCTGTGCTCTGGCAGTGGCACACACACTATGATATGTGCTGGATGCACTTTTTTCCTGTGCATCATTTAGTTAGATGCACTTGGTATAATTTTTTCAGTGCACCATTTATTAGGTGTGTTGTTTAATTAGGTGCACTTCAGCGTAACAACCACCGTAGCAGACGGGGCCCAGGTGCATGGGGGGCCCATGATGGCCGGCCAAGAACCAGGAACGCTAGTATAGGGAGCTGAACCCGGGACCGACATCTGAATTATAATTTGTTAATGATGTGCCCCCGGGCCCGGGGACACATCATTAACAAATTATAATTCAGCTGTCCGTCCCGGGCTCAGGAGCCGTCTCACTGCCTCTGCTGCTGAACCTGGTGCCTGCCCCGCCCACCTGCCATCTGACACGTCCAGCTCCCAACCGGTCCTTACTGCACTCCGCACATGCGGCTCTCCTGCGGCCTTCCCGCCCACCTGCCTCCCCTGCAGCCCGCCTTCACGATGGCCGTGGGTGAGTATAATTAATACATAGGTAAACTGTAAATGCATGTAAATGTGTTTGCTTGTATATGTTGTATATGTGTGTGTATATTGTATATACTGATTGGGGTGTATATATACTGTATATCTGTGTGTATGTTGTATGTACTGGATGTGTGTGTGAATATTTGTGTGTATGTGTTGTATGTGTACTGGATGTGTGTGTTTATATGCTGTATTTCTGTGTGTATGTGTTGTATATACTGGATGCGTGTGTATATACGCTGTATATCTGTGCGTATGTGTTGTACATACTGGATGTGTGTATATATCCTGTATATCTGTGTGTATGTGTTGTATATACTGGATTTATGTGCATATGTTCTGTATATATGTGCGAGTGTGTTGTATATACTGGATGCGTGTGTATATACGCTGTATATCTGTGCGTATGTGTTGTATATACTGGATGTCTGTGTATAAATGCTGTATATGTGTGTGTATGTATTGTATATACTGTATGTGTGTGTGTATATGTTCTATATCTGTGTGTGTGTTGTATATGTTGTAAATTTGATATCTATATACTATATGTGTGTATAAATGTATGAATGTGTAGACACGTGTGTAAAAATGATTGCACTTGTGTAAATGTGTGTGTATAAATATGTATAGGGAAGAGAAGGGGGCCCCATTCAAAGGTCTGCTATGGGGCCCAGTCTCTGCTGGTTACGCCCCTGGTGCACTTGATAACATTTCTTACAGTGTGCCATCTATTAGGTGGGCTGTACAGTTAGGTGCACTTGATTTAATTTTTTCTTGCCCCAAAAAACCTCTACCGTGTTGGAAACATATAATAAGCTAGCAGGGATGATGGCCCGTATTTCCTGTCATCACCCTCATCTGCTAACGAAGTGGTATAAAGCGCTATGAAGCGCCCTAGGTCAGTGGAAGAAGTGCCTGGGCCTTCTGCGGAAAAAGTGCCCCCTATAGGTAACCCTAAATAATTGTGCCCCTAGGTTCCGAGACCTTATAGGTAATCCAGGGATACACTTTGACGTGGCAGGGCCAGAGCAGTGGACTGATGACGAGTTAATTAATTTGAGGATATCACAGTCAAATCTTTATGCTGCACAACCAAAACCCAACATATCTTCACGCACAACCCCACAGGTGCTTATGGGGCTAGTAAAGAAGCCAACAATACGCGACTATTGGAGCACAGACATTTTTACCACTCCCCGATGTTCCACATGACCGTGAGTAGGACTTTGCACTTTGAAGCCATCAATCCATTTTTACATTATATAAGATCAGGCCCATCTTTGACCATTTCAGTGACAAATTTGTGCAGGCAAATAACCCAGCAAAACATATGTTTAAAGAGGAGTTCCTGGTAAAATTCAATTCCGCCAGTACGACACCGTATGGTGTGAAGATGTATGAGCTTTGAGAGAGTGCATCAGGGTATACATACAAGTTCAGGGTATATGAATGGAAGGACTCCACAATAGTGTCCCAAGGATGCCCCCCCCCCTTCCTGGGTATTACTGGAAAAAGTAGTTTGGGATTTGGTACACTACCACTGTATAGGGGCCAACACCTCTACCAGGACATTTTTATACAAGTGTTACATTATTCAAGTGCCTCAGTTCCAGAAATACTGCAGCATGCGGCACTGTAAGAAAAAAATCAGAGAGGTCTCCCAAAGTTGCTGCTTGGGGAAATACTTAGAACGAACGAGAGCAGGGCACTATACAGTGACTCTGTATTGTGTGTTAAGTAGAAGGACAAGAGAGAGTTCCTTGTATTAAAAACAATATATGGGCACACCAGCACCCCTGTACCAGTATGAGGTACCAGTACGGAAACCACCAAACGTAACCTGACTGCATGCTGGAGTATAATAAGGGCCTGGACAGGCATTTTGGTGCCCTAGGGAGACATACAAAATAGCACAAACACACCCCAAAAAAGCAGCAAAATTAGGTCTGATCCTAACTGGAAAAATGAAATGCCCCCCATTAAAACAATAAGAAAGGTCAACTGGTATGGAAACATATACAATAAGGACCCCCAGCTGTGAATATAGCATACAATAGAAAAATGTGTCCTTCCAGTGAAACTACCTGTGATGCTTATACCACAAAAAGGTAGCAAACATATAATTATATTTCAGCAATGAATATACAAAACACATAGATACCAATGACTAGTCCGCACATATAAATATTCACCAGAAATGAATAAACAGCACATAATAATATTCTGCACTTATAAATATAGGCCTGCCCTAGACAACAGCTATGTTCCCTCTGCATATACTGATAATACACTGCTACCCATCAATATACTATAATATATACTACCATATACTTCCCCCCTCATTAATCTGGTAGCCCCAGCACACTTACCCAGTATATAGGTAGCCCATGCCTTCAGTATATAGCCAACAAATATATATATCCAGCCAGGCCCATAGTATGTAGCCAGCCAGTCACCTGCCCCCAGTATATAGCCAGCCAGCTCCGAAGTAGTATATAGCCAGTCAGTACCCCAGTAGCATATAGTCAGCCTGCCCCCCGGTAGTATATAGCTAGCCTACCCCCCTGTAGTACTTAACCAGCCTCCCCCCCTGTAGTGTATAGCCAACCTGCCCACCCTGTAGTATAAAGCCAGCTACCCCCTGTAGTATATAGTCAACCTGCCAACCCTGTAGTACACAGCCAGCCACTCCTGTAGTATATAGGCAGCCTGCCCCCTGTAGTATATATCCAGTCTGACCCCCTGTAGTATATAGCCAGCCTTCCCCCCTGTAGTATATAGCCAGCCTACCACCCTGTAGTATGTAGTCATCCTGCCCTCCTGTAGTATATATACTTTCTTCCCCCTTGAAATACATAGCCATCCTGTGCTCTGTAGTATATAGCCATCCTTTCCCCATGTAGTATATAGCCAGCCTTCCCCCCATTGAATACAGCCAGCCTGCCCCTCCCTGCTATATATAGCCTGCCCTCCTGTTGTATACAGCCAGCCTGCTCCTCCCTGTAATATATAGCCTGTCCCCATTGTATACAGCCAGTCAGCCCCCCCTTTAGTACATAGACTTGTGCTCCCTGGAACAGCATGATCCTTCCCGCATTGCCGGCGTCATCTCACTCGAGGACCCAGGCGGCGCCTGAGCAATGATGTCAGGGGAAGTCGGCTGCGCACAGCAACCAGGTATATGTGCATCTTAAAGATACACATATTGCTGGTTGCTACGGGGGCTGGGACGGGGCCCCAGGATGGGAGGCGAGGGTAGTGCCCTAGGTGATCGCCTACCCTCGCCTACCCCTTGTCCCGGCCCTGAGTACAAGTACATGGGAGGGGTTGCCTTGTCAGACCAGGTTCGTCAGCCACATAACGCTATGCGGAAATCCAGGGTTTGGTACAAGAAACTGGCTGTGCACATCATGGAGATGGCACTGTATAACGCATATTTGTTGTCGATGTGCAGGCCAGAGGGGAACTTTCCTGGAGTTTCAAGAAGTGGTAATTAAACATTTATGTTTTGGAGACCAGGAAGTGGGGAATGCAAACACTTGGTACAAGTACTGTACCAGGGCAGCACTTTCCAGGAGTTCCCCAAACTTCTAGCAAAAGAAGGTGTAAGGTGTTATTAATGTGGCACATGCCTCGATAAACCTGACTTATGTCACAGTCTATGGGAAATAGTCCCTTGGGACTAAAGTCTGGACTCCCTGGACCACCGCGGGAGATAACGATGCCAGCCACAACCCGAGAGCGCAGTCTAAGTGGACTCCTGGTCTTCGCCAGAGCCCGCCGCAAAGTGGGATTGGCTTGCTGCGGCTGGGAGCCACCAGGTCGCTCCACGAGTGCGACTAGGCCTGCGGTGGCAGCCAAGGTAGGGACACGGGGAAGGCAGGACCACGGGAAGGCAGGACTAGTGGAAGGCAGGACCACGGGAAGGCAGGACCTCGGGCTAGCAGGACCTCGGGATGGCAGGACCTCGGAAGGACGGCTGGCAGGACCTTGGAAGACCACTAGGATACCGGACCGCCACAGGCTTGCTGGACCGCCAGAGACTTGCAGGACCACCACAGGATTGCAGGACTGCCACAGGATTGCAGGACCGCCACAGGATTCAGGAACACTGGAACACGGGAATCACCACAGGAACATGGGAATCACAGAATACACGGAGGCATCTGGAAACTCTCAGGAACACAGAGGGCTTTCTTTTCAGTAACAGGACATGAAGATCCGACAAGGGATGCTGGGAGTTGCCAGGCTATATAGCCGAGCCGGGAAAGCCAGGCTGGGAGAAGTCTGCGCGCGCCCCCCCCCCCCCCAGTGGCGGGAGCGCACGACTGCAGGGAAGAAGCATGCGGCCTACACACTGGGAGCCAAAGTACAGGCCTGAGCCAGGAGAGGTAAGTGAGGGCAGGGGGAGCGGGGACCGGGGCAGCAGGCACGGGTGCACCAGCGAGATCCGTATCGAGGATTGTGGGTGTAACCGTGGCAGCTTATATATCGAAGAATGCTTTAGAATTTTTAACACTTTTTTTCATTTAACCTGATGTACTCTTCACAGCTCATACATAATAATAATAATAATAATAATCTTCATTTATTTAGCTCCATCAAATTCTGCAGTGCTTTACAAATCATAGGGGACATATACAAATCATAATATTACATTACAGAGTACAAACAGTCATATGAAACAATAGGAGTGAGGGCCCTGCTCGAAAGAGCTTACAATCTATGAGGATGAGGGCGTGACACAAGACGTATATGAGCTCGTGTAATTGTCCAGCCATTCTTTATAAGGGAACAGTATAAAATAATTTAATTTAAAAAAAATTCTGCCACTTGAAGCAGCCATCAGCCGCCATCTAATGTACAAAATCCAAGGTGAAAATGACTGCAGAGAAGCCTAGAGCTTGGTTTATATCAGGTGTTTACTGGATAACCGATTGGAGGAGGACATAGGATGGATTAGTAAAGAGAGAGTTTACATTTCATGCAGTTATCAAGTGTAGTAGGCTTGTCTAAAAAGATGGATTTTCAGAGCATTCCAGAGAATTGGTGCAGCTCGGGAGAAGTCCTGGAGGCGAGCATGAGAGGTTCGAATAAAGGTAGAGATTGATCTATTATCACTGTCAGTTCGAAGAGCACATAATGCCATTATTTTTGGCATGAGTTGGGCAAAATATGTTTGCCACTAAAATGGCATATTTGAGAAAACAAAACTTTCACTTAGTATTAAATTTGTTGTAAAATGCACACTACAACCCTAGATAAATTTTTTGAGAGAAGTAGTTTCCAAAATGGTGTTATCTTTGGGGGTTTTCTATTTTGCTTGTACCTTAGGTGCAAGTACGGTGTGGCACCTGAAAACATTTGTAGCCAAATCGACCATTCAAAATAACAACTAACTACATAACAAAACTATGCCAGTGGTGTAGAAGCCCTAAATAATCACAGGTCCTAGCTTATTGCTAGCACTAGCCATTATTTCTCCCTTTCTGCCACCTCAGACTCATTAGCATAATTTAAAAGTTTTTTTTTAGAATGAAGGAGGCCATGGATAACAAATATAAGAAGATAACTACAGTCACCATGCCTGGATCTATGAGTGAGTGCCACTGGTTTATTATTCTTGATTTTGATGGTAGATTTCCTTTCAGTTTAGAGGCATTGAGGAGGCACATTCTAGGAGCAAGAGGTATATGTTTTAAGTTCTTGTTTGACAATGCTTGTTTAGACAATCCCTTTAGAAGCTGATGATTATGAGTTGTATTTCTTGGTGGAGGACATGCAGAAAATTTTTATTTCCACTGCTACTTACGCTGCACATTCTAATCAACAAGCATCATGGGCTTATCCTTTAGAATATGACCTTTGTAGTGGCAGTAGTGGATTATACTATTTATACTCCAAAGGACCTTTACCCATGAAATCCTTGTACATCTTTTCCTGCTCTCAATATACACATAGCAAGAGCCGTTTCAGGACCTATCAAGGTCCTCCATAGGTCCTGAATTGCAGATTGAAAGCAGTCAGAAGGAATGCATTCTCTATTCCCCAAGAAGCTTGATTCTAATGTAAAAAATTAATTCCGGAATTGTAAGGGCTATAATATTCCCTGCCCTTGGTTTTAGAGCCCTAGCTATAAATTACTGCCAGGCTCAGCTTCTTTCTGCACATTCTTGTGCCATTATTTAAGGCAAGTTGGGATGAACAAGTATATCATGGTGGCTTATGTGATTAAAATTACCTGCAACCTACCTAGGTCACCTGATGTGACCTTTGGACCAAATGAGAAAAAAAGGGAAGATTTCTGCAGATTTAACCCCCAGAATAGTATCCTTTCCTTTCTCTGAAAATCCATACAGCTCTAGAACTAAGTGAAAATTATTATCAACAGCACTTGGAACATTAGAGGTTATAAGAGCTCTGGCAGCCTTATAATCTTCAGCAGAAAGTAGGACATTGCAGCAGAGAGAGGCCATCTAAAGAGATTCCACATCATCCCATGTAACATTGCGTATTTCTCTGATTACAGTATCCACAGCTATTCATTATCAGCGCGACCAAGAGCAGCATTTTCTTACTAGCAGATAGTGTAACCAATCTAAAGACACAGATTACAGCTCATTGAAGACATTTTTTTATTTTGTACCTGTACTACCTTTTATTTCTGCAATTATCACAAACAATAGAAGTAAATATACTTATTGTCTTCCTTTTTTATTCAGAATATGCTTTAGAAAAGCTTGCAGAGATATATTAAATGTATTCATGTGACAAAAGAGTCATTCTTTACAGATCAGAATTCTAGTCAGTATTTTGCATTAGCATTTTGAAGCAAAAATCAATGCCATGCCACTTCCTCCACCACCTTTCACTGACGTCTTTACTCACTTTAGGATCACTTTCCCCAGTTTGATGACAGTTTGATAACATAATGGGGCACATTTACTAAGGGTCTGAACGCCGCACTTTCGTTGCGTTTCCCGAATATTTCCGATTTGCCCTGGGTTTTTGGTGCACGTGATTGGATTGTGGCGCATCGGCGCTGGTTTGCATGCAACAGAAATCGGGGGGCGTGGCCGTTAGACAACCCGATGGATTCGGACAAACCGCGGAACTTAAAAAAGGTTTTGTGTCGCAAGATCCAGCACTCACATGCACCAGGAAGAAGCAGGTGAACTCCGGCGGACCTCGGCGCAGAAGCAACACATGCAGGAACTTGGACGCACGACCTTAGTGAATTGCGCCGGACCCGAAGTAAATCTGCCCCAATGTTTCTTACCAGATCTCAATAAATTAAACTTACTTTCATCGCTAAAATTAACTGTGAACTTGAGTTTGTGATGTTATAAAGTTGCAATATTCTAGAAATCACAGACTTGGAACAACCAACTTCTTGTGCTATGGCTAATAGAATCAACACTTTCAAATTCAAAGCCAAGAGAGCTTTGAGAAAATTATTTTTTGTGTAATTTGAAAACCCCCCTAACATCTATGATGAAATAGGTCACCTATATAAGCAGATGGAGCGGGCTGCACGGGAAGGGATAGCAGTGATAATGGGAGACTTTAACTTTCCAAATATAAATTGAGGTCAGGACTCTTCTTCTATAAAGGGGACATTTTATCAACTTTCTGCAGGATAATTTTATGGTGCAGCTTGTAGAAGATCCCACAAGATGTGATGCATTATTGGACCTTGAGATTTCTAACAATGCAGAGATTGTCCAAAATGGCAGTGTCCGGGAACCCCTTGGGAACAGCTATCATAATATAATTAGTTTCCTCTTAAACTGTAAAAAGCAAAACAGGTGGTACAATCTAAAACACTGAATTTTAAGAAGGCTGATTTCCAGAAATTCAGGGCTGCAATGCAGGATATAGACTGGGAAAAAATACTGTCACATGATGATATAGACAAGTAGAAAGATGAGGCAGCACTCACCCGGGAACTCTTCAAAATTTATTGATGGAAACACAGACGATACAGGACGCCGACATGCGGCAAGGCGATGGGCCGTTTCACGCTAGACAGGCTACAAAGCTGCTGGACCAGATGGGTTACACCCCAGTGTTCTTAAAGAACTCAGTTCTGTTATTGCTGTATCGCTGTCTAAAATATTCAGGGATTCCGTAATGTCTGGTGTGTAGGCTGTAGAACTTCACCAGGCAATTACAGGTCTGTAAGCTTTACTTCCATTGTGGGGAAAATATTGTAAGGGTTATTAAAAGACTATTTATTGGTGTATGTTACATCAAATAGTATAATAAGTGACAACCAGCATTGGATTACCAAGGATAGAAGTTGTCAGACTAAACTGATCTGCTTCTATGAAGAGGTGAACAGATGCCTGGATGGAGGAGCTGCTGTGGATATGTATTCTTGGACTTTGCAAAGGCATTTGACACTGTCCCTCATAGACGCCTGATGGGTAAAATAAGGTCTATTGGTTTGGCAGGAATAGTATTCAATTGGATTGAAAACTGGCTGAAAGATCGTATCCAAAGAGTTGTGGTCAATGATTCCTACACGGAATGGTCACCAGTTATAGGTGGTGTAAGCCAGGGTTCTGTGCTTGGCCCAGTACTATTTAATATATTTATTAATGATATAGAGGTAGGAATTAATATCACTGTGTATATGTTTGATGAAGACACCAAGCTGTGTAGTGTAATACAGTTTATATGGAAGATGTGAATAGGCTGCAGGGTGACTTGGACAAACTGAGTGTTTGATCATCCACTTGGCAAATGAGGTTCAATGCAGATAAATGTAAGTTTCTGCACTTGGGGGAGATGCACCATAAAAAAGATGGTGAACTCTGTCGGACCAGTGTGGGGAAGTGACACATTCCTACTTTCAGGCACACATCTTAGTGAATCGCCACATGCAGGATTGTAGACGGACAATGCACTTTTAGTGAACGCAAGCAGAATTGTAAGGACCCATTGTCCTTAATATTTAGGAAATATGTTCTCTAATTTTGATCTCCCGTGTATATCTACACACCATATACACACATTCAGCATATTCACACATACATCATATACACATTATACACATTATATACATACAAATGAAGCATATAAACATCTTATAGATATACAGTATATACACACATACAATACAAACACACAGTATACACAGTATATTCACATAATATACACATAGTTACATTATACACATCATACATACATCTTATATTGATATACACATACATTAATACACACTTATTTATCTACTATTTGTCGTGAAGACTCCTTATCAGGTAGATGCAGCCACATTCTCAGCACATGGGTGTCAGAAGCCACATATTAAAGCCCAGTATCCGCTGGTTACATGAAAGATGTAGACTCATGTTTCTGCTGTCCAATGCCTTCCCCCACCTTTCTACTAAAAGCAGATGGCTCGGTCTGAAGTTTCTTACCCCAGAGCCCCCTAATAATACTGGAGCCACCCAGAGACCACTACTAATACTGGAAATCCCCCAGAGGCCCCCTAAAATACTGGAGACTCACCAAGGCCCCACAAAATCCTGGAGAACCACATGAGCCCCCTAATTATACCACAGACACCCTAGAGCCCCTCTAATAACACTGCAGACCCCATTAACCCCCATAATAAATCCAGAGACCCTTTGAGTCCACTAATAAAACTGGAGATCCCTGTGAGCCTCCCTAATAACACTGGAGGCCCCATAAGCCCTTCTAATAATACTGGAGAACTTCAATTAGTCCCCCTATTAACACTGGAGCCTCCATGAGCCCCACCAATAATAATGGAGACCGCAGAGACAAAAAATAATGTAATACTCACTTTCTCTTGACTCCTCTTCTCTATCTGATTACACTTCTTAGTGTACTGATGCTGGCTGTATGCGACGGCACTGGACCCAGAGCAGAACAGCGTCTGGAGCAGGGGAGGACCCGGGAACATGCTCCGGGCATGTGGCTCATGGGCTGTACACTGCTGGTATATATGAACAGCATTGAACACATTAATAATGTGTGGCCTGCTAACTGGTGCCCCAGTTAATTAGCAGTCAATAATTAACATGTATGCATGTGTTAAAAACAGTGTCGAATGCAAGTCCCATCCAGTATCGCAAACTTGACTGGGAGTTGCAGTTGAAAAACGCTCGGTGAGATAGAGCCATCCATCTCCAGCTCAAAATAATAAGTAGACCATTAGCAGCTTTTTATGACATTGGGGCAAAATTAAACTTTCTGAAGTGATGCCCAAAGCATCCAATCACTGCCCAGTTTTCATTTTTCAAAAGCAATGTTTTTCAAAAGCTGGTTGCTATAGGCAACACAAATATCCTCCCTAATGTCCATCTAGAGTCAACACGTTCATCTGACTGCTCACCAACTCCACTCTGCTAAAAATGTTTTGTTTGTAAACCCCAACCGTTAATTAAACATGAATAGTACAGAATGCATCATGTCTTCTGGCAAAGTTCGTTGCTATTACGCTTCACTGTCTCTTCAGGGCTTGGATTACAGGACCGGAGTTTTAGGACAATGTCTGGCATCTACCAGGGGACCCAAAAGTGTAGAGCGTTAGAGATAAAAAAAAATCTATCCCAGCGTGCAATGTGACATTAATTACCAGAGACACATCTGAATACTGGCTGCTCAGTGCTCTGCGAATAGTGGAATCCGTAATGTCTCCAGTGAGGTGCTGTCAGCGGCGCAAAAGCATGTTTGTGTCTGAAGCAAACAGATGGATATTGTTCTGGATAGAAAGGGTCAAAAATATATTTAGCCTGTTTTTTAGGTAAAAAATACATATACATTTTTTTTTGTTTCTTCTTCAAGTGCTCCCTGACGAGAGAGATAAAAATATAGAAAATCAAAGTGAAGTGCAGAATTTCCTCGCCCGGCACAAGCATTTTGGGAATTAAATGACATTTTATAACATCTCGAGTCTCATAAAAGGTTCATAGAGCTCGGTCTCAGTTATTCTGCTGCAAAGAAATATGGTTCAACTAGAGGCGACTTTAAAAACTTCCTTGACACCGAGCTGAGGGTTTATGAAGTCTTGAAATTCATATTTACTGTCTTCCCCTAATAAGGAATATGACAAGCAGTCGCTCGGAGAGTTTTAGTTCTGGAGATGGGCAGGAGCTGACAGATGTCGCCCCATTTATCCGCCTTCACACCGAAAATATTTGTCTTAAAAAGTGTCCTAACTGGAAGTCTGTTGTTGTGCTAGGGTCCAATAAATCTCCAGTGTTTCTGCTACAACTTGAAAGACTGATATTATGGCATTCATCGTATATTTCCACATTGGATAGCAACAAAATGCTTTTTCCTTCCATAGGAGAAAAATTGAATTTGATGCAGTTGTTATTATTAGCTTTCCCTTGTTTCTCTTGGTTCTATTAAAAAAGTAAAATGAAGCGTAAATGCAGAACTTCTTCGTTATTTTCTTTCTTGGTTTATATGTGCAGGTAGACTACATTCAAGGAGTGCTTGGGCTTTACTCTACCAAGCTTGTGCAGCACCCACCCTACCCATAAATGATTATGATATGTTTAATAGGAGGTCTGCTCCGGTATTTTACTCAAAAAATTGTTATTTTTAAGTAAATTAAGCTTAAGGGCACAGTGAAGATACTCAATGCAGCTGCATTACTTATGGCAGGCATTGGGAGTGGGAGCAAGTGAAGGAGCAGTGAGTGAGGTTAGAAGAGCTCCGGGACATATTATACTAGAGTCAGCTCGGAGGGGCTCTGGTGACACCACATAAAGCCCCTGTGAATAATTTACAACAAAATATAATTTTTGGAGTTACAGTTACAGCTCCTAATAAACATTTATTATTATCACACTGCTGGGTGCTACCCAGCAGGATTGAAGGTTAGCCAATCAGTAAATAAGTTGAAGAGGTCCGCTATTCAAATTAAATACAATAGTCAACCCGTTTTGGTGAACTTGCATAGAATGGAATTGCCCATTAGTACCTGATAACAGAAGATTTTTCCATCCTAAACTGACCACAGCATATCCAACTTCAAGTAAGGACCTTTGTGTGAAATATGTGAAGTAAAATTATAAGCTTTTAAAGGGAGCTTGTCATCAGTATACACATTTATACCTGTCAAGTTCCCATACCTTTTTGACATTAATTCCCAATCTGCTTTTATCATTAACATTACTGCTTCCACTCACTTTTAGAGGTATATAAAAATTTACCTGGCTCATGAACGTCTGTTACATTCTGCTATCATCATTATTATCTCTCTGCTCTCACTCCTCCCTCATGCAGCCATTAGCTAACCCCATGCTCCAAGCAATCAAGTCTGCTGGAGGGAGGCAGATCTAGCAAAGCAGAGAGGATATTATGATGATGACAGCAGAGACTCCAACAGAAGAGGAGCTGTGGAGAAGAGGGGAGTGCTGTAGTGATACTGTGATGACAGACAGGTAGGGAGCACAAGGAGGGGCGTTACGCAGTCACAGGGGTTGCGACCGCGACCGGGCCCCTGGAAAAGAAGGGCCGCGGATTTAATATCTTTCTAGCATGTGGCCCAGGCCCTCCTGTAATATATATTCTCGGGAATATATTTCTCTTCTAAATATATATTCCGCTGCTGTATTGGTGGAATATCGGATATCTGTGCAGCCGGCAGTTCGTCACAACTTTCAGCTGTTTCGAATCTGTCCTACAATACAGCTGATAGCCAGGACAGAGCAGGAAGTGCTGCGCGCTGACACTTCCTGCTCTGTCAGTCTTTTCAGGAGCAGCGCACGGGGTCATAATGATGTCATTATGCTGCCGGTGCAGCAAAGAAGACGATTGCTCGTCACCGATGCCAATAATGACTCCTAGTATGTAATAAGGGGGTTGGGGACATAATAATGGTTCTTGGTATGTAATAAGGGGGGTGGGAAATAGTGGCTACTGTTATGTAATAAGGGGAGTAATAATAACTACTGGTATGGTAGACCTTCAGCAAATAATATTGCAACACTGAGGAGTATGTATTTAACCTGCATGATTTGTTGTCATATATCACTATCCACTAAGATGCTAGACCACTACCTTGTGAACCTTCTCCTCAATAACTGCATTGATGAGTTGTAGGAGCCTAGTAAGTAAAACAGCATATAAGACTAACTCCCCATTTCTTAAATATTATGAAGTTTACTATGGTACCCTCTGTATGTACTAATTTCTCCATATAGAAACAGGCATAGGCTATGTTGCCGTCTAGTAGAAAGTTTTGGCTAAGAACAGTACTTCCATGAAAAATATGTTGGTGGTGTAGACGAGCCTTCTCATCTAGGATCCCAAATAACTAGATTTCTGGAACAAACGGAACTAGTATGAATGAGAATATGAGCAACTCCTAGGACTTAGAAAATCTGTCACAAACTACCCAAATACTGTAACTCTTTTAACATGAGAATCGGGTAAGTTCATAGTAAAGTCCATGGAAGTATGGGTACAAACATTATTACAGAGAAGAAGTGGGAAGAAGAGCTCCTCAGGTGAGCATTGAGGAACCTTCGAGGGTATCAGCCTTAACATTTTTAGTGCCAGGACGGTGTGTCATGACAAAATTGAAAAGTAAAAAGCAATGCCCCTAAGGTTCTGCCTGGGAGATAATCTCTTAGCATTATTCAGAAACAGTAAATTCTTATGGTCCGTAATTACCATAATTTGTTTCTAGGAAGTGTCCCCATTCCTCAAACATCCACTTTACGGCCAAACATCCAATTTACGGTTCACAGTTGCCCAATCATAATTATGAGCTGTGGAAGACAACTTTCTTTGAGAGAAAGGCCACAGGGTGTAGATTGGTAGAGAAGTCAGGTCTCTCCAACATCTAAAGTGTCAACCTCTACAATGAAAGGTCAACTCAGATCAGGTAAAAGGCACATTCATAAAGCTGTTCTTGGACTGCTGACTCAGAGTCTGGAGACCAACAGGTTACATCAGCACCTTTCCTAGTAAGATCTGTCAATAACTTACAAAAAATGTTTGAATACATTTTCGATAATCGTTGTTGTAGGGCTTTCACATTAGTGGGGCATTCCCAATTCTTAATAGACCTTGATGTGCTCAAAACAAAGAGGCTCAGAAGTGATAATCTAACCTTTGGACTAAAGACAAACACTTTTAGGAAATAATTGATGCAAACAGAGGCTAGATAGTATATTTCTGACATATTGAACACGATTGTCCCATTTTGGAGAAAAGTATATCATCCAAATCATCTTCTGGGTGAGTATGTTGTTGTTTATTTGGATTATATTCCAAATAAACAACAATATATTAACCCAGAAGATCCCGAAAGATATCATTAACAAATTGTTGGAATACAGCAGAAGCATTGCATAGCCAAAATGGCATCACAAGATATTCAAAATGTCCCACAGAAGTAGTGAACACAGTTTTCCATTCATCTCCGTGCATTCATCTCCTACAATCAGATTGTAGGCCCTGCAGAGTTCGATCTAAGAGAATCAAAGGGCACCCACTATCTGATTGAACAAGTCGCAATGCATAATGTGTTTTACAGTAATTTAACTAGGTTCACAACAGTCAATGCACAGCTTAGGGCACCATCTTTCTTACCTGCCCCTATATGTCCTTTTGTAAACTGTCTCAAATGTACTCTCACATAGCCTCACATTCTGGAGGGAACAGATTAATAGTCCTACCCTAGTTGTATGACCTATGCAGAGGTAAGGTCTCAGTGGATACTTTGTCAAAAATATCAGCAAAATTGAAAATAAAGTCAGGCGGATTCACACTCTCAGCCTGGACATCAGAATCAAGTAATAAGGTGCAATGAGGAGAACATCAGATGAATAGACATATGACAATATAATCACAGTGAGTTCTTAATTTGATGCTCCTTATGACCACAGTGTGACATGGATCGAATTTACATGGATTCTTCAGTATTCACTGCTGTCTTTTTTGGTGGAACTGGAGGAGTAGTGGAAGGAGACAGAAGTATGAACAGGTAAAGATGACATATGTTCACATTTACATTCACTTAAGTGTCTGTCTAACCTGACTGCCAATTACATAGTCTTCTCCAAGGTTCTTTGGTCGGAGTGACCCACTAAGGTATCTTTCAGCACATCTGAAAATCCTAGTCTGAAATGGTACCTAAGAGCATGGTCTTTCCAACCTGAAGGAACACCATCTCCTGAACTCAGTGGAGTATTCTTCCACTGGGTCTTTCCCTTGGTGGAAAGCTGTTAACTGACCTTCAGCATACACAGTTTTCTCATATAATAGCCCTTATGCTGAAAAAATAATCCACAGAGAAAATCTCAGGAGCAACTGAGGCTTAAGAGAAAGACCATTTCTGCAGACTTCCAAGTAGGAAAGAAATAATGATGACTACTTTCTATTACCTAAGGACTGAAGCCTGAGGCAGAAATATCATATCATAACATTTGTACAGCACTGAAAGCATAGCTTCTGAGTATTGTGTGTATATATCCAACTAAATCCCTTCAGGTCCTGGGGATTCACCTTTCACCATTTACACCAGGGTCAGGTGATGGGGGCATCCATAAAGGACTTTTGCTCTGGGAAGCTTAAACCTGCCAAGTAGTCAATCAATTTTTGTGTGGGACGAGTATATCTTGTTTTGTTTAGATTGTTTAAAACTGTTGGACACAATACCGCCACCCTTAATACCAATTCTGATTAAAGAACATAGACCTGCAGGCTTTTTTTGGGGAGGCATCCCTAGTGTCTGTCCATAATTAAAATTACTGTCTGTACTCAATTTCCCTTGGCCGCAAACTCTGCCAGGGATGTGCAGCCATCAGCCAACTGGTCAGGATGTATCTATTTTAACATAAAAGAAAAAAGGACTGTATTATTATTATTTATAGATCACCACTTACCCTTGCGGAATTCTCCTATTCTCCATAGATTTATGGTGCACTGCTTATCCTATGCAGGGAGGAGGGGTGAAGAATGCCCACCCCTCCCTCTCCTCCTCCTGTCCTGATTGATACATAGAATATTGTAAATTTACTACTGATGTAAATCTACTACTCCATGATGCTGTACATGGGGTTCACATACAATATATTAAGATGAAAACAATTCCAAATACAAATGACACACTTACCCTGCAAATATGCCTTAAAAGTTTCCCATTAAATAGTGTGCCCCATTGTTAATGGTGTAAGGAGTATCAATAAATGATCATGGATCAAGTCAATATACTGGAACAGTTGAAGCTAAAAGGGGTGTATATGTCACCCTGGGTAATAAACTAAAAATCACCCTGAGCGGAAAGACAGTTGAGACCAACTGCATGCAAGCACATTTTATTCACATGAGATCCTCTTTTCACACACATTCCATGAGAATATACTGACTAGGTGTCCCCCTTGTGGCAGAGGTAATAATTTTTGGTTTACAGGAATGCCCACCAGAAATTACTCCTGCCATATATACCCACAAGGGCCTTAATCTATCCACCTGATAGAGTCACCCAGTGGATTGATTACTCCAATGCGGAGAGTGGTGGCAAAACACTCTGGAATATGAAACAGAGATGGTCCGGTTAGATGCAGATGCCTCAAAGACCACTCTCATGGAAAATAAAAAGCATACTAGTTCATATATTCTCTTTAGGAAGAGAATGGCAGTCCAATGTAGCTGAAGAAACTATGGTAATAACATTATAATAAGGAGTCGCTATTTTGCAAAGCAGCTTCAAAGTAGCAATATAGAGCTTTAGTTTCGGCACTGAAGCCCTGCTGGGAATTAATTGATTGCCAGTCTGAGCTTGGTTGCCTGTGTTTTAGCGTGTTAGAGACCTAACAAAAAATAAAAAATAAGGGATATGTAAAATATTCCAATCCTGCAGACATCAGAGTTATGAAAAAGAATCTAATTATGAAAATGAAGGATTAAAATGGAGAAGGCAGCGCTGCCACATATCATCGGCATGAAGGCTTGGGAAACGCTGGCTGCCTATGTCATGTACGAATATTCTCACACAGCTGTAAGTACGTCCCACTGGGCTTTCTGATCAAAACAGTTTGAATGTCTAAAGTACTCAGGAGGAAAACAATAAAAACACAAACAGATGGTATTAACTCACCAAGATTACTTGCAATCCTTAGTGACGACTGTGGAGATGACTTCTGCAGGTTGAGGGGACATCAATGTAATCAAATCTCCAGAAAGATGATCTAGATGGATGGTACAGTACAAACATTCATTCTCATATCTAGTGAGAGATTGAAAATATACAAAACACATAACAATACACAAAGAGGCAGCAAGCACTATATAATTCCATTTAATATGACTGCTCTAGAATGGTAGCAACTTTCTGTACGTTATCTGAAAGACTCAGATAAGCTAAACATAAAATAAAGTGGTTTCTCTGCAGTCCTCCTAACTCGTCTTCACTAGAAGCCACCACCTTTAGATAACTTTAGAAATATGATTACTGTTAATTAGAGATGAACTTAAAGTTTGTGTCTCTGGGTGTGTCCTGCACGACCCGGGCAAATTACTGTGCAGCCTGGCAAATTGATGCCAAAAGCTAGTCGGTTGCACAGTACATTACTCATCTCTATTGTTAATTCAATTATTACAAGAATGAATGTAAAGGGAACCTGTGAGGTCGATTTGTAACCCTAAATCACCTACAGGTCCATTGGAGTCTGAAGAACCTGTGCCCACACCTCCTCTCCCATTGCGTGAAGTGAAGCTGGGATAATACTCCAGCTTCTTGTACATGTCCCAGACCATGGCGATTGCACAGCCACCTGGACACTTATCCAGGGTATATATACGACTAAAATAAAATCTGAAAACTGAAAGCCGTGTCAAATAAATCACACAAAATGCATTTTTGTTCACTCAATAGGAAAACTTAGCGCCAAACACTTCCTGGAACCTATAGTAAATCTACCAGCAGTATAAGAATAAATGTTCCATCTAGTGTACCCTTAAATCGTCTATATTTTGTTATGTTGGAGGATGTCCAAATGTGACTTATAAAGCCATTTTATCAACGGGACCGTTCTTTGTGGTCCGAGGAAGGTTAGGCTTAAAGCTTCCATGTTTTCTTATTTCCTTCCATTTCACTCCCTACACTATTAAAATTAAGTTTAATGTCCATGAAAGTAGAAATACTACAAGCATACATAATAATTTTTTTTAATCTTATTATAAAACAGTCAATCAAAGTCTATACTTCTCATTAATATCCTACTCTATGAGAGTTATAATCACCAACCACATTGTACAAGAAAAAGCAAAGTTTTGGGTTTTTATACATTGATCTGTAGATGTTTCTTTTAAGGACAAGCAGTCAAATTCCATGTTTCAATCTTCTTTCCTATCATTGTGTTTTCCCTTTAAGATAAACCCATTTGACAAAGCACCAGTAGAAAATCAATAATTACAATTAATAAAACATTTCCTTGTTGTATCTAATGCCCATTTTAAGAAATGAGAGGCCCAAGCGGAGCATTCACGTGGGACATGTTCATAAAATGTGTTCAGTGACAGGAGATTAGGCAAATAGTCCCCAGGGCTGATGGGATTTTAATCACTTCGGTTGATTGGGAATTACAGTGTAATCTAGCGGAGCCTGCAGAACAAGTGGAGCTTGCAAAGAAGCAGGTCATAACAACTATATAACCCCAGACAATAGAGAAGTGATTGACAGGTTTTGTTGCCGAGCTCTGATTCTTTGTCTGTATACAACTTCTTCCAGTTGAATGCTCTGTCTCTCATAAACCCTGCTAAATACACAACACAAAATCCTATGGATAGGAAATCCCAGATACATCTGGCCAAAGCAGCTAACTACTGGACTTTGGGTCATATATATACAAGATACTATTACGATCATGGGGGCCCTAAGTAAAGTTATGCAGAGAGCTCCTAACCCCCTTCAGAGCAGGGTATCTACCATAGTTTAAAATTAGTAAATTCCACTAACTTATTTTAAACCCTTCAAGATGCAGCCAGTTTGTATGTTAAGGCTCGGCCTCTTTTTTTGTAATCTGGCATGTGTCATTTTATATGGTTATAACTTTTGAACACTTTAATTTACAAAAATAATTTTGAGATTGTTTTTTCAGGGCACATTTACTAAAAACAGTGCAGGGTGCGCAAAATTCAGGATTTCTGGCACACGTTTTTCATGAATCTGGAGCTCCCTGCACTGCCTCAGCAGAGTGCACCAACTTTTTTTTGGTGCATCTTTAACTTTGGGTGTACGACAAATTTCTGTTTGACTTTGCATGTTAAATCTGGTGCAGAAGAACGCCCCCTAATTTCTGTCACATGAAGAGTGCAGCTGCTCCACAAAAGGGTCGTGTGTGACACAATTGTGGCACAGACACTTCTTATACCTGTGCAAGCAGTTTGTACCTAAAAGAATGTGCAATGTCTGACAGAAAACTGGTGCAAGGTCCTTAGTAAGTGTGCCCCATTGTACTGTACTTCATGTTAGTAGTACATTTTGGTTGATATGTTTTGCTTTTATCTATGAAAAAAAATATTAGCAAAATTTGTAATTTTCGAAAATTGAAATTTTCTGCTTTTAAAAGGTTCAGAAAATGTAATGGTCCAGTGTACCGTTAATTGGCGCTAGCCTTTTCCCAGAATTCTATATAAACCTGCCTCTCCATGCGCACCCTGCCGGATCTTTGTGCCTTTTGCCTTAGAGAAAGCTTTGTCTCATGCCCTACACTGTTATTGTGATTTCCCGTTCCGTTCCTGACTACGCTCCTCTGCTGCCTGCCTTGACCTATTTCTATGTCCCCAATTCTGATCCTGTGCTGCCTGTCCTGATCGCCTGCCTGTCCCCAACTACAATTCTGCTCAATGTCTGTGTACCTCGCCTTGGCTGCCACCACGTACAAGTCGCACCTGTTGAACGACCTGGTGGTACGACGCCGCAGCAAGTCCAACCTGCTTTGGGGCGGGCTCTGGTGAAAACGGGGTGCCACTTACATTCCGGTCCCAGGTGTCAACTTACGTCATCATCCGCGATGATCCAGTGGGTCCACTACCCCTGAAGCCTGACAAAAAATTTTATTTTCTACGTAACTGAGTCCATGTGTGGGCAATTTTTTTTCGGGGTGAGATGCGTTTTTCAGTGATACCATTTTGGGGTTGGTATGCCCTATTGTTGAAAACATATTAACTTTTTTAGTGTAGTGGAGGAGTAGAAAAGCATCAATTATGTAATTGACTTTTCACTTTTTTTTGGAGTTCACCATATAGCCTAATAAACATCTTATTTTTCTTCTATGGGTCAGTACGATGATGGACATACCATACTTAGTTATTTTTTCTTACGTTTTACAACATTTTTTACAATAAAACCTAATATGGTCAAAAATATAAAGTTTCTGCATTGTTTTTCAAGTAGTGTATCATTTTGAATTTTTTGTCTAAGAAGCTGATTGATGGTTTGATTTTTGCGGTACTTGTAGTACTTTGCACCAGTATCATTCTAGAGTACATATGTTTTTTTTTTTTTACAGTACTATTATTAATTTGTTATTATGGTGTTATTACCATATTACAGTTTTTTTTATTAATTTATTTTTTATGAAAGTACATTTTTTTTTTACTTTTTTATTACTTCCATTAACTGATTGATTGTTTATGATACTACCCTGCAATGCTGATGAATCGGTCAGCCTATGCACATGCACGGGGTAGTAGCAATATTGGGGGAGAGATCCTTGGCAGTTATATTACAGCTGGCACCCCATGCTTTTTGATGCCGACCCAGCTCCGATTACGAGTTGGGCTGGCATCAGCTCTGCTTCTGATATATTGCATGCTGACGTTAAAGCCCAGCACACTGTGTCCGATATATCGGATGCAGAAAGCAAACAGGTTAATAACCAGTCTCCTGGGAATTGTCTGCATTTGTGGGGCTACATGAACTCTCAGGTCCCTAAGCAATTGCTTGGGTTTCTTTATAATTAAATCTACCCCTGAGGACCATCAGTCTATTTTACCAACAAAGGACCACTGGAGAACGAAATATTTTTTTTAATGTTTACATGTTTTCCTAAGCATCAGTAAAGGAAGTGAGAATGACTGCTCACTTTACTGCAGCTCTACCAACCAGAGGTGCGGGAAACAAATATAACTACAGAAAAAATAAGTTAACCCTGGATAAGTAATTTCCTGGATTTCTGAACTCATTGCATGTGTTGTCCATGGTACAATTACAGCCAAACACAATCCAAAAAATCAATCATTAAAAACATGAAAACAGTTATGTCTAGAGTACTTTAAGTAAACATCCACAAAAAGTAAGTGGACCCTTTTTTCAGCTGAGGTTTCCAATCGTTCAGAGTCGATTTTCATACAGTATGAAGCTGCCCGTCAGACGACAGCAGTCCTTCCAACTTCAACGTAACATCACTGTCACAGCTTAAAAGGACTTAAATTTTATCAAATCTAATAATAGATTTATTAAATCTAACAAGATCCCAGCTTGTCATATCGTAGGGAGAAAATCTGCCTCATCATAAAATTTTGTATTTTCTATGAGCAGATGGTTAATAAGAAGATAAAATCACACCCTACTGCGCTTGGCAAGCATTTGACATCAATCCAAATCTATCTCTATATCCTTCTCTCTCTATATAACAGGCACATAGAAAGCTGCACCAGTCACAAATTGGCAATTGAAATCTAAAGACATGGCTCTGCTCTCTCGCTATTGAGGTATCGCTTAGCTAAACAAACACAAGACTTGTAAAAATGAACCTAGCATTGAAATGTTCACAAACCCTAATCAGTTCTTGTGTATTGCTGTACAATTCGAGCTCAGGGATATATTGCACAAAAGAAATAAATCAATTTTATCCATTCGGAGGATCTGACAAGCATTGATTGCCTGGAGCTTGTTCGCCAACCCTGGGTGAGTCATTGATTAGAGAATATACAAATTGCGACTAATTATATGTGCATATACCTACCAAAACTTTCAATGGCGACGAAGAGAAATGTAAATTTTTGTACCCCCCATTATACATTTCTACAATGAAATTGATATTTTGTATTTCCCCGATAGGATGCTATTGATTTTGTGGTATGGTATATTTAAAGGAAATCAACCCTTTAAAAAGAAAACACCTACAAATACTCACCAGCAATCCTCTTCATCTTGATACTGGGGCTTGTCTTCGCTAAGCTTGACACACCTAGAAAATTGACTTATAACTAGCAGCCCCTGAATTCACACCTCTTGTGTGATGTCACCTCCCTCTCCCATGCTGGATGGGAGAGGAACATGCGGGGGCGAGCATAATTAGCAGCCCCAAGAGTGCAGATATCTTGTCCCCACGCTTCGGGCTGCTAATTATAAGTTTCTAGGGGATCCGAGCGGTGTTCTTCGCCAAGCTTATCAAGTATTTGTAGGTATTTTTCATTTTAAATGGTTGATTTCCTTTAAAGTTAGTTCCTACTTTTTCACATCTATAGTAGTTATCCAGAAATTGTAAGTTGCTGTTCTATTCTTTAGATAGTATATTAAGAATATTAAATTGAACACCTGGCATGGGCACTGATCAACTGTTCTCACATGCCTCAGGAAGTGGATACAGTGGATAAAGCAAGAAGCAGACATATCCATCCTCTGTGGAATGGAGTAAAGAATCCAAATCCAACCTGGGGGAGTCCACATGGTGGCGGGATGCATCTTCAACATCTAAGGTGTAGAGATGAGTTGGGCATCACTTCAAAGCACAGAGTTTGGCATTAGAGCCCACAGACATAACTTTACTGTTATCTGTTGATATTATATAAAGAGATTGGAAACAATATAGAAATTAAAATCAAATAACATGATATATTGTTATTTCTGTATTAAAGGGGTTGTCCATCTAAGCAAGTTAGGTCCTATCCACAGGATAGTGCCTAATTTGCTGATCAGTGGGGGTCTTGGTGACACGACCCCCATGGATCACAAGAACACGGCATCGAAGTATCCCTGTAGCACCCCGAGATGAATGGAGCAGATGGTCGTACATGCATGGGCTGCCCATCAGCTCCATATATCTAAATGAGGCAGCCCGCGCATGCGGTCCAGTCATCTCAGAGTTTGACGAGGTACATCAGAACCTATTCTCATGATCCGTGGGGGTCCCATAACTATGATCCCACTGAACAGCAAGTTAGGCATTATCCTGTGGATAAGCTTAACTTGCTTAACTTGCTTAACCCTTTTAACTACATTCATGTGAATAACTTAATTCAATACAATTAAACTGCACTTATTACAGGAAAGAAAAGTGAACAGTCTAGTTGATGCCCTCCCTGGGTTAGGGTGATCTTAGGCCCCACAATTACAGAGTAAACACATTCAAAGTGTAAACTCTGTTAAGCCCATTGGGAAAAGAGTAATCTAAGGACCCACTGGAGTTCTTGTTGATTTGATAGCAATTCTCTATCCCTTCCACTCTTTAAGGGAGGAATCCTATGCAGGATTGTGAATCCTACCTGATCAGTACAAAACAGGTACAGATTCATTTTTTGTAGATATAGTAGATATATGTCCATTTAGTCATTTTCGGCATTCATGGAAGTTGTGCCCACATATAGTGGATCGCCTGGGCACTGAAGTTCATGAATAGCATGTGAAGAAGGATCTATCCCTTCCCCTCTTTAAGGGATGAATCCTATGCAGGATTGTGAATCATACCTGATCAGTTATAGCATGTGAAGAAGGTTTTCCTATAAGGCCCCTTTCACACTTGTGAGTGTGATGCGCTGAACTTACATCTCCCGGCCTGGATCTCCCAGCCCGAACTCTGCAAAATGCTACTGAACTGACATGCAGAGACAGTTACGGTTTGCAGCGTTAGGCCCCTTTCACACTTGTGATTGTGATGCGCTGAGCTCAGGATGAGTAAAGGTATCCTCATGGGTAATCGTTTTAACACTGCAGCTGGAAATGCTTGCCAGTTCAACTCTAAACAGGGTAGAACTGTAATCTGTTCACCATGTTTAAGAGCATTTGGACTGAAAACCTACTCTGCAGTGACCACAATGATCCACTGTGGTCCACAGTTCATTTTTGCGATGAAAGAAAGTCAAATTTATTTGGATGCAAGTGTTTAGCAGAACTTTCTTCAACAACACATGGTGTGAGAGACTAGTGATGACATGTGGCCGCAGCTGTGCTGAATAGAGATGATCAGGCTCCATTCACGTTTCGGGTCCCCCCCTGTGTGACCCGGACATATTGCCAGATTTTCTACAGCCAGTCTAGCAATTTAATGTCCATAGATACTAGCCATGGCTGTGATGGGCCAAGGGGACACCCCTGGCCAATCAAAGCAAAGGCTAGTTACTATAGGTCTGAATTTGCCTGATTGGCTGTTCAGCTGTCCGATTTGCGCCGCATTTAACAGGGATTTTTGGCGCATGCTATCGGATTTTGGCGCAATCTCGCTGACTTTCATGCGACACACATCGGGGGCGTGGCCGTCGTACAACCCGACTGATTCGAACTAAGCGCGGGATTTAAAATTCAAATTGTGTCGCAAGACAATGCACTTACATACATCGGGAAGAAGAAGGTGAACTCCGGCGGACCTCAGCGCGGAAGCGACACATGCAGGATATCGGCCGCACAATCTTAGTGAATTGCGTCGGTCAACGCTCCTCAGGGATTGCGACAGGAACGGGTTAGTAAATGTGCCCCATTATGTATTGAACTCAGCCCTGAAACAATAAGCACTATACTTCTGAACCTCATTCTACAAAGACAATATTTTACAGGATTTGAGCCCCTTGTCATGGAAATTAATAAGTAAAAGGTTAGAATGTAGCATTCCATGTTTCCAGAATCTTTTTTTTGTTTGTTTTTTCCATGAATCTCTCCCTCCCATTCTGTAAGCTGAAGCAGTTCAGGTTTCATAGTTGTCTTGTTGTCTCTGTGGACTTCATATTATAACATTAACGTGGACCCTCTATACAATAATATTGGTGCTCGCTAACCTAGAAGACAAATTGAAGAGAGTCCTTGCCTGAGCCTTCTAAGATATGTAGTATTTGCTGCCAGGTGATGCTCAGTATTCAGCCATAACATATTCCGTGATCAGAGATCTGCCTCCAGGAACCCGACGAATGTGGGTAAAGCACAGCCAGAGCCTGGTAATAACAACGGCAACAGGACTAGGGGCTATATAAGAGGGTTACTTAAAATGAACTTATATCTGACAGTACTAGTCAAATCTTGTGTATAGCTGTACAATATGAGTAGAGGAACATTTCACAAAATAAATCAGTTTTAGTTACTCTGAGGACCTGAATAGCATGCATTGCTTGAAGCTTGTTCCTCTGTCCTGGGTGAGTCTTTGAGCCGGGAATATACAATTTGTAATTGATAATATGTATAAACCTTTTAAAGGTAAAGAAGAAAATGTATTTTTTGTTACTTTCAGTCATCTATCCTGTATAAGCCATATACCACTGATACTCATCTGTGGATGCTAGTGACAGCAGAAGCACAGTTGAATATGATTTAACCACATATTGGTAGCAAAACATCAAAAGAAAAGAAAACCTCATGCGGACATAACCAGTATATTTATACAATTTCTAACATGAGAACATGTAGCTTCAGGTTATTGAAATATAGATTTATGATACATGCTTGTTATTGTTCATTACTCTGTATCCACTACAATAGGCTGCATGTTTTGAGCTTTTAATCAATTAAACTAATAAAAACTACTGAAACAGAAAAAAAAGGAATAAAGTTAATATTTTTTGCTCAAAATACAGGGAGGAATTCCAGAATATAGCCCATATAATTTAAAGGGTCCTTCCCTGTCATAAATCTTTATGTATATAACACCAACATACAGTATATCAGATCCTTGGAATATTGCAATCATCCCAATATGAATAGGGATAGAATGAAAATAGGTGAGAGATTGGCACATGGAGAACCTTTTGGCTGGATTTTGCCTTTAAGGGATAGTGCATCTGATATCATCAATTCTGGATCTCCAAGACCTGAAGCCCCAGGGACAGGAAGGCAGATCGGGAGGGTGATTCATGGTGAATCATGGTGCTTCAGAGAAGTGTTTTTAAAAACTGTCATTTGATAGGTGATCATGATGCAAGATATTGTTTATTTATGGTGCAAAGTTTGTCAGCAATACACAGTATTTTATTAGAGAGATTAAAGATTAGTGGTGGCAACAGAAGAGTCTCTAAAAGGAAATCTACCTTCTGGAATCTACCAAGCAGCTCCAGTGACTGATTCCCCTGGGAACATTAATGCATGATCTTCTTTTAAAAATGTAATATATGGCCTTTTTGTACTACAAAATTATGTATTAAAATATGCAGATTAACTGCAAGTGCTAAAGGGCAGGTCACCATAGCCCCTGTTCGCTCCAGCTATGGCTTTTACACCCCCGATGTACTGCTGACTAACTACGTTCGCAATGTCCTTGGAAGTCGACGTCTCAGGCCCATGCATGCACAGTGGCTTCTGTTGTGCCACCAGTTTCAGGTATACTCTTCCCCATAGCTCGTAGGGGCTTCGGTTACACCCTCCATAGAACTTGCAGTTAATCTGCCTATTTTAAAACAACATAAGGTCATAAATTCGATCTTAAAGAGAAGATCCAGCATCACGGTGCACCAGGGAATTTGCCACTGGAGCTATTTGGGTACACATATTAAGTTAAAAGACTAAATGTGGATATTTAGATTGTTTTTCAGTTTTCTCCCTTTTTTTCGCCCTCAGTCTTATGATATTGCAGCACTACATTGCATGAACAGAGTCAATCTTTAGGTGTAGAATTATTCTTCTATCTGTATTTTACCAACTAATCTAAGTAAAGTGAACATACGTATAATGTACAGTCAGAGAGACTGAGCTGGTTATAACTCTTATGTTACATATTTAAATTCAATTATTTTTTCCTAATTATATACAAAGTCTTTTGGTATATCTTAATGTGATAAAGATTAGGAAGCAGCAAGGAAAAGATACTCCCCTGAGCCAAAAGCTAAGGGGACCATGACATTTGGAAGCTATGACTTACATTTGGCGGCACATCATAAGAACTTTGCAGGACATACCACCCTGCCGGGGCTGGTCTTTGTTATCATGTCCCACATCAGAAAAGTTCAGTTCTCAGGTGTATATTTTTCTATTTATCTTTTTTGATCAAAGCCAAGAACATATTATTTAGAAATCTTAATATCCAGGCAAAAACCTTAAAATATGACCAACTTCCAACTCAAAAATAGCTATTCTTGAGCACTCGTTAGAGGAAAAACCCCTGTGTAGGAAACCTCTAGGGAACCATGGCTGAAGGCTTTGGGCTTCGGAGGATACCCCATCCTCATCTCATCATACAGCAGTCAAATAAGTGTTTTATATGGTACAAGATACACAACATCAGAATCAAACAGTTACAGTAATTTTCATAACATTATTAATGTAACAGTTAAGTAACCAGTTGTAGACTAGTGTTGTGCCCAGGGGAAGCTAGGTGTTATAATACAAGGGCTGGCTAGTTTTATAGTAGATATTTCACTGGTGACAGTGCCAGCGCTGTTTCTCTCATGCTGAGCCCATACAACCCATCAATGTGATGCAACCCTGTAATAAACTCTAAAACACAGAATAAGACCTACTTTGTCAATAAAAATCTAGACGTTCTAGATCCTAGATGGCAACGATACTAAAATGTTTATTTACCCTAAAAGGATTTCATTTTGCAAATATAGGTCATGAAATAATATGGAAATAAAAATTTGGTATGTTGTATTCATAGAGATAATAGTTTTATTCCATTTAGGTTATACACTAAATGCAGAAAATTTTATTATAAAATATATATTATATACAGAGTATAGGAAAAACTCATCAGTAGGATATATGAAACCCAAATTCCGCTATTAGAAACTACATTTTGGCCTGCTTAAAACAAGACCCCATACAGCACAGTGGAGGAAAAATTTTAAAAAGTAATAGCTTGTAGACAATATTGAAGAAAATAGCCTGATCATTAAAGGGCTTTGACCATGAAAGAAAATCCCCTAGTAATGTGTACACAAGATCATTTTAAACCCTTTATTTTTCAATTTTACTGTTTAAGCTCCTATTACTCCCTAAGCTGGTCAGTGTAAAATTCCAGAGTGTGGGTGGGGACTCTCTAACCAGACACTTAATATTTCCTCAAGCACTGTGTGCTGACAATGTGGTTAGATTATCTGGGTACAGGTTTATATACACTTTCATTTAGCTTCTGAACATTCACTAGTATCTTACAAATATAAAGAGAGATGAGACAGATCAGAGATGATGAGATCCATGAGATGCATATTACATATGACATTCTCTAGTCTGTTATCACAGCCATTACATACTGTCATCTCTACTATATGCCACCCTCCCCTGGATAAATATCTTATCTGCCTGTAGCTTGTACCCTTACTCTCTTCAGGATGTTGTTGTCTGCACATTTATCAAAAACAGTATGTGCAGTTTGCCTGTGAAATGTGCAAGGTGCGCCAGGTTTATAGTATAGTATCATAGTATATAAGGCTAGAAAAAGACACCTGTCCATAAAGTTACCTTTAAGAATTAAACAAATGTTTTTACCCATAATCCATGATGTTTTTGCTATACCATGAGCATGTACATAGTGTCCGCCTCAGGCGTCTTTTTTCTAAACTGGATAATCCCAAATTTTGTAATATGTCATTGTATTCTAGTCCCCCCATTCCTCTAATAATCTTGGTTGCTCTCCTCTGCACCCGTTCCAATTCTACTATGTCCTTTTCATACACTGGTGCCCAAAACTGTACAGAATATTCCATGTGTTGTCTGACCAGGGATTTGTATAAGGGCAAAACTATGTCTTTATCATGAGAATCAATTCCTCTCTTGATACATCCAATGATTTTATTTGTTTTAACAGCAGCTGCCTGGCTCTGGTCACTAAAATTAAGTTTACCATCCACCAATACCCCCAAGTCTTTTTCAGCTCCAGTTTTACCAAGTAATTGACTGAAAACAATTGTGCATAACTTTACATTTATCTGCATTAAACCTCATCAACCATTTCTGCCCACTGCTCAAGCTTCCACAAATCCCTCTGTAATGCTAAACTATCGACATCAGTATTTAGTACTTTACACATCTTAGTTTTATCTGCAAATATTGAAACTTGACTGGGTAAAACCAGTACAAGGTCATTAATAAAAATATTAATAACTAGTGGCCCCAATACTGACCCCTGTGGCACTCCACTGGTAACGTCAACCCAATCTGAGAATATGCCATTAATGACTACCCTCTGTTTTCTATCACTAAGCCAATTATTTACCCAAATACCCAGATTTTCCCCTAGTCCCAGCAGTCTCTATGTACCATGTGGCACGGTGTCAAATGCCTTTAAAAACTTACCTCCTCGTAGAAACCAATCAGATTAGTCTGACAGGACCGATCTCTCATAAACCCATGCTGACGCTGGGTTATAAGGTTGTGCACAGTGAGATACTCCAGGAAAGCATCTCTAACAAGCCGCTCAAATATTTTCCCCACAACAGAAATTAGACTCACAGGTCAGTAGTTTCCAAGATTTCTTTTTTGACCTTTTTTGTATATTGGTACATTTGATATGTACCAGTCCTGTGGAACAGAACCAGTCCTTAAGGTATTGGTCCACATTTATCAAAAACACATTTTCCTGTGAAATGTGCGCCAAATTCATGAATTGTGGTTCTCGTTCTTCATGAATCTGGCGCCCCCTGCACTGCTCCGCCAGATTGCACCAACTTTTTTTTACAAGCAACACAATACATGATAAATGTAGCGCATATAAATATTTGTGCAAGCAGTTTGCCCTGAAAAGAATGTGCAAAGTCAGACAAAAAACTGGTGCAAGGGCTTTAATAAATGTTGGCCATTATATTTCTGGCACCCATTTAAGGGAAAAGTGGTAAAATATAATTAACTAAGACAACCCCTTTAATAGTCAGATGCTAAGCAAAGGGTCCTGATCAAATGACGCATAACAATCACACAATCTACAAACATAAAAGTAAAGAAAGATTGAAGACACCAAGAAGTTAAACAATAACTTTTTGTTCTTTTTGTATGGCAGTAAATTGTTGACCTGTCATGCTTTAATGGAAGCCCTGCTGCCCCCTGGAGTATTCCAGCATCTGTAGATGTCATGGAAAGAAGGCAGAGTGTGTTTGTTCACTAGAGAGCAAAATGAGAAAAGTGACTTTTGTCTGTTTTGTTCTGTCCAGTAACGTTGGGAGCAGTGCAGTGGAAAAGCCGACTTTCATAAAGAATTTACAAATACACAGACTGACACATTAAAACTCGTGAAGCCAATACACCTCATGCCAGGTTATGTAGGGCCAAGAGACACAGCTTTATTTTGTTATTGAACTGCATGGAAGAACCAAAAGTAAAGACAAAACTACTATTATTGTAAAAATCATACTAGTGTATGTGCTTTACACATTTTTAAATTATTTTTTAAACATTTTGCCACTTCTGTCAAGGAGCATTTTTCGGACAATAAGGCGCACGAGATTATAAGGCGCACCTTCAATAGATGCTTGCAAAAACGTCTAGGTTCATATATAAGGCGCATCGGATTATAAGGCGCACCTGATTATAGGGATGAATGACCAGCAGGTGGCAGACCTGTGCACAGCTCAAGGCAGCTGTTGTCTGTAAGTACGGTTCATATATAAGGCGCACTGGACTATAAGGCGCACCTTTGATTTCTGAGAGAATCAAAGGATTTTTTGTGCGCCTTAAAGTCCGAAAAATAGGGTAAATGGAAGAGGGTGTAGTACTGAATGATAAAGTTAGGGAGCAACATCAGATTTAGGAATGTATCGAAGGAAAAATATTATGCGCAGGTTCCAGCATCCAAAAATACTTACAAAAAGCTGTTAAAACAAAGCCAAAGTTTTTATTCTTTTTTCATTAAAAAAACACATAGTGAGTGCTGACATCAACACAAGAAACTATGTATTCCTAGTCCTTAATCATACCATTAGATTTAGGCTACATGTACATAGCGTGTGTTTTTTCTGGGTGCTATGCCATGATTCAATGAATAGTACACAGACAAATTAATTTCTATGGACTCACATAGAAATAGCGGATGGGACAGGGTATGAAGAAGAACTGTGTGTTTGTGAGAGTGAATGGCAGTCCTGAGTGTGTACATGTGAGTGAGTCTATGCAGCAGACTTGAGTGAGTGAATGTAGAAAAATGTATGTAAATGAATGTATGTAGCAGAGCTGTGTGTGAGTAAATGGAAGTAGCAGAGCATTGTTTGTACGTGAATGAATGAATGAATGTAGCAGTCGAGCTTTGTGGGCTGTGCATGTGTGTGACCAACAGGGAATTTTTATTTTGTGTAGAATACATTTTTCCAATATTTGGATGACTAAACTTGGAATGTATCTTATTGTAAATTGTGTCTTACAGTCCAAAAAATACAGTATATGGATTGAAAGAATCACAGAAAACTAAAGCTCCAATTAAGAGCTTAACTGAGCTTGAGAGATGATACTTATGACCATGATGCAGAATCTGCAGCCAGTCTTGTGCAGACACAGAAATATCTCCTCCACTGCTGCTCCTCCTGCCAGAAAATCGGTAACTTTAATACTGGTTATTAAAAGTTAGCATTTTCCATTCATATACTTTACAGCTTTCTAAACTTACAAATATCAGTCCCGGGAAAGTGAGTCACAAGGAATTCATCATCTCCCAGCTCGGGGTAATTGGTCTAGCTGGGAGTTGAATCAACAAGCATCTATATCGCTTTCTGACACCATCTATACTCTGCTATATTACTGTAATTTGCTCTGATTTCCATATATCAGAATAATTTCCCAACTATGATGCATTTCAGTATGTGTCTATCTCTGCTGTGACACCATACTTAGTGGCAGCAGACCCGTCTTGGCTCATTCTTCATTCAAGACACACAGTTATATTATCTGACTTGAAGGGCTTCATGTTATCTTGACATTTTGCAGCAAGTAAATAACAGGATGTTATTTCCCATGTTAAATCGGAACGTTACTTTTAACATCATTTCACAGTGTTAAACTGCATGAAATGTTAAGCAAATATTTTGCTTCACTTATCTTGTACTGATTTGGAGTTTAATACTCCATTTAGAGCCAAAAGTGCTTTCACTGTTCTGGTTGCCCTTGGAAAATGACTAATATCTCCCCACTTTATGACCCGACATGTGAGCTAACAGTTAAGCACTGTACCACTGGTGTGTGACATCCCATAAAGCACTGCTTTCTGATGATTGTGAGACAACAAAATAGTTAATGAAAGATCTCTACAATAGACAAGAGGTGGAACCTATGTCAGTACCTATGTCAGTTCACTACATCAATGCATAGGATAAAAAGGGGTTCACCAGCCAAACAACAAAATCCAAGAAGGATGAAGACAGGCCATATAAAACATAACTTTTAATACGTGATTAAAATGTAAAATTCACCAGACCAAAGCCACTATCCATCTAGTAACACAGTCTAGATGGAAGAAACATATAGAACAATAATAATGCACAATGCACAACAGGGAAGACCATATAGATATGTAATGAAAAAAGGAAAGATCTCACCCATCTAGAGGAAGCAGGAGTCAGTGTGATGAACAGGGAAATGGCGCTACTACCACAAGGAGTCCCAGACCAGGAGTAGATGAAGGCATAGCATCTAAGTATCTCTATAACTGCTCTGTCCCTGCTCCCCAAAAAGCTCCCGTCCTAAAAAGGACAGTCCCATAGAGTCCCTGTCCACATAAGAGTCCCTAGGACTGTATACAGATGCGTTTCCAGACCCACCCAGGAGGATCTTTCATCAGGAGAAATAGGACATGGCCCATGAATAATATTTAGCTGGTCACGCCAAGGACATTGGCCCATAAGAAAAACACAATGGTGTATCAAAGAGGCAAAAATGTAAAGGATTTTCCCGCAGTAACCTATGTTAATATATTATAAAAAACACTCATTTTTCATAATCAGTAACTTCAAAATTCTATCCCATTAAGAAACATTTAAACTGTGAGGGTGATGTACATACATACAATACATAGGTTGCACTATTCGTAAATTGAAGAAAAGATTATTAGAACATTGTACAGATGAAATTCCCAAACAGGATTATCCAAACACTTTAAACAAGTCCATAATGGATCTATGTTATCTGTTATTTCCACACCCACGCAGGGTAGGAGATTGGACAGAGGAGCTTCATATTCGAGAAGCCTATTGGATACTGACTTTACAGTATGAATTAAAAAAATCATCTTCTTTATTTATATTAAAGGCATTTTTACTAAGAAGGTGGGAAACTGCACTAAAAGTGCTTTGCCCGTTTATAATGCTGGGTGCGACCTAATTATTAAGAACGTGCAGCAGAAATCATGAATCTTGCGCTTCTCTGCACTGGCCCGACAGAGTTCACCAACATTTTTGTGGTGGACCTTTACCATAGGGCCTGTGACAGACTTTGTATGTTAAATACAGTGCACATTCCGACTGAGAGCTGGAATGCCCCCTAATTTGTGTTGCATGGTGCCTAATGCAGCTGCGCCACAAAAGGTAAAAGGTTAAAGAAGTGTCTGCACCACTATTGTGTCAGGTCTATATGACGTCCTGTATATGTTTTTGTCTGGATGCTGGAGCTCCGTCCCTGGATTTTTCTCAAAGTGCCTAATGCTGGTTCCCACACAGCTCTCCGGGCATCGGCTCTACTACACACCAGTTTTAAGGAAGATGAACTGAACCCTTCTATGTTTTTCTTATCAATTAATGGACCTACTCTAGTGTAAGCAGTGTGTTAAAAACCACAGTAAAAAGAGGTCAGTTCTTTAAAATATTTCTGTCTGTGATATCCTTAGTTCCCCAAGAGAGCACATTGTGAAGGGCCTTTGTAAGAGGTTTCTTAAATATCATCAGGACAACACATCTGGTCACTGTTTCTATGAATACCATTTTCTACCTTTCTTGTTATCACATAGTCATATCAAAGAAGACAAACCACCATTTTTTGGTTTAATTACAGTGTAAAGTCATGTAATTACTCTTCTTCTCGGATTAAATAAAAACACCTAATTAGTTTGGCTTAAAAAAACATAATTAAACAAAAGAAGAGGGGGTTGTATGCATGACGGTATGCCAACTGCATTAATGAGGAGTCGTAATGCTTTATGCAAATAAGCTCAATTATCTGCTAACACGTGAACGAGTAATGTTTAACCTTTGTCAAGTTTATCTGAGATGATGACAGAAGTTGTCATAACAGAATGATGAGGTCTTAATACAAGAGGTGTCAGAATAGCAAACAGATGTGTGATGCAATCGGGAGGGGTAACACAATAAGATGCATCTTAAAGCAAACACAAGCTAGTCTGTAAGTTCATCTATATGAAGAAAAAGGCCAAGTAGCTTCTAAGTGGTCCAGGTTTAAGCCTCACTTCTGTTCTCACTAACTACATCACTTGCAAACTATGAGCAAGAACTAAGCCCAAGGGTAATGGGCTTATGATTGCACCAATCCAGGTGCTTATTTGTGACTTTTTCCCAACATGCAACTGTATTTTTACACTCTATTCACACAACCAGAAACATATATGTATGACATCTAGCTACTGATAGCTGTTTGTCTTTGTCTTGAGAGAGATATTGGGGAGACATTGCTCTCATATTTCTCCATCTATGATATATAAAATGGGAATACTTACCAGGGAAATGTAATCCAACCCCTTGAAAGGAGCTAACAGATCATGTGATCAGTGACACTTGACTTATCTGAACATCTGATGATTGTCTCACATATGGCCTTCTGAAATGATTTAGAGGTCACATTGATGGTTTGTTGAGTACTTCACAATTCATGCCATAACTGCTCACATGTAGGGGCTCATTTACTAATGGTCCGCGGTCCACACTATCGTCGGAAAACCAGGCGATTTCCGATGTGCGTCACATTTAGAAAGGGTTTTTGGTGCACGCGATTGGATTTTGGTGCATCAGCTCCGGCTTTCACACGACACAAATCGGGGGGCGGGCCAACGGATTTGGACTACGCGCAGGATTTAACAAAGCAATTTGTCTCGCAAGCCACGCACTTACACCAGGAAGAAGAGGTGAACTCCAGCGGACCTCGGCGGGGGAGCTACACATGCAGGAACTCGGGCGCACAATCTTGATTAATCGCGGCAGATGTGGATTCTGGCGGACAACGCACCTCGGGGATCACGCAAGGACCAGGTAAGTAAATGTGTCCCATAGTATAATCTTAGTAGAGTTTTTGACGCAAAACACATTCTCCAACAGTTATGACTGTGGTGAAAACCATAAGCAGCAGGTTTCTGCACAAGGCCATGGATTCCACGGCCCCTGGCCTCAAAAAAAGGCAGGTCCTATTCCTACCTATATTGAGGACAATCGGGCATATTTACTTACCCGTCCCGTCGCGATCCCCGAGGTGCATTTGTCCGACGAGGATTCGAAGATGCCGCAATTCACTAAGATCGTGCGTCCAATTTCCTGCATGTGTTGCTTCCCTGCTGAGGTCCGCCTGAGTTCACCATCTTTTTCCCGGTGTATGTGAGCGCATGGCTTGCAACACAATTTTGAATGTTAAATCCCACACTTAGTCCAAATCAGTCGGGTTGTCCGAGTGCCACACCCCCAATTTGTGTCACATGAAAGTCGGCGCTATTGAGCCAAAATCCGATTGTGTGCGCCAAAAACCCCAGTTAAATGCAGCGCAAAACAGAAAAAGTCGGGAAACCCGACGAAAATGCGGTCCACGAAACCTTAGTAACTGTGCCCCCATGTCTTTTAGAATTGACATCTGCAGGCATAAGGCATAAGGCAGGACATAAGGCAGACTACTGAAAATGAATAATATAAGGGGGGGGCTACAGGATTATAAATGAGAGAAAAGGAAGAAAAGAATTTTTAGCTACTCGATCACATGTTTTAAAAATTTTAGGTAATTCCTCCATGGAATTGATTGTTATTTAGTTGTTTACTTTGTTATGGTCACCTGCTGATTATTTTGCTTTTTACCTTGCTCTAGACATGTTCTTACTTATCAGTCATTTGTGTATAATGTTCCTTTACCTCTGTCTGACATCTCAATGGCTGTAGAATATATGAGAGAACTAATTGAGGAAATACGGGACCCCTTTGCGGTAATTTGCCTCATGCGGGTTGTGAATATATAAATTCATGCTTTGTCAACAATAATGAGAGAGAGAGAACAGACACATGCTGTGCCCCTTGCACGGTAATAGGGAGAGATATACATTGTCATTATTTGAGGGCTGAGAACCTATAAATTATTAGCAGCAGCATCTTGTAATCAGATCAGCTACTTTATGATTACTTGTTAAAGATGAAAGGAAGAAGTTTTCATACAAAATTTTACACCTTGGGATTCAAGCCTTGTATGACTCCTTACCTCCTTAACTTGAACTTGCTATAAGGAATTCATGTACAGGGATTGGGTTGACCAATTATGGAAACATATAAATCAAAGCAATTATTTAAAGCTTCTGGACCCTGGCAATAGGTCTGTGAAAAAAACTAATGAAACATAGTTTTTTTTTTCACTGATGAAGCTGAAAAACCGGTGGTTATGTTTTCAAAGCAATGTTAAACCTTCAGCTTTTTTTTGCAGACATCGGGGCTCATTTACTTACCCGGTACTGTCATGATCCAGTGGTGAGTTCTCCGACGAGGATTCAGGTCTTCCGGCGATTCACTAAGGTTGTGCGCTGCTGCACAGAGGTCCGCCAGAGTTCACCATCCTATTCCTGGTGCATGTAAGTGGATGCACAACTGAAGCTGAACATCATTGCCAATGTGAAAGAGCCCTAACTCTTACCTCATTCCCCTAAATTTTTAAAAGTTTAGCAAACTTTTTGGTACCATTTCAGGCTAACTCTACATTGCATTGTGATTAAAATGGCAACAGGAAGTTTGCAGCCTGCTATGGATGGACACCTCCCATCTCCATTGGAGCAGAATGCCAGCGCCACAAGTCTGGTCAGGAATAGGACCTGCTCTATAATTTGCAATGTGGCCGCCCATCTTGGTCACAGAGCGGTGAGATGCGACTTGCTCACAGCACCGTGGCAGAGCATAATGGAGGTCAATGGCGGCCATAAGGCGGCCACAGTTTGTGCCGCCAGCACACAGCTAATAAAATCGTTTGTGTGTACTTTTTGTGGTATTTGTTGATTATGTGTGATTGTGCATGTTCAAGGACATGTATTAACAATTCCTTGCTAATCCAGATGCCCCATGCATATAATGCATGTAATCCTTGTTGATAACTGCAACTTTCATTTGTGGATGTCAACATCCCATCTTTAAGTGTTAATATTAAAATGTTATATTTTAGGATTGTCCTGCCCATCTTTGATTTCTGATATTCTTAGGGTGAGTTTCTGTATTGAACCCATCTGACAGGAGCTCATCAGAATCTGTGATTTTCTCAGGAAGAAGCAACAAGACGTTTTAAACTGTAACATGAATAACCCCCACAAAAAAAGAATCTCTTATAAATGGTATTTATTGTAGACCCTCTTAGTTGTGACCAGCAATCAGCACTGGCTCCGATATCATAGTATTTATAGTAAAAACTGCAACAGTAACATGGTACATTCTCATAAAAAGAATTATCAGCACAGAACACATATAAAGGTTCTCTCTGCTCCCAGGGTTAATGGATTATGACACAGTGTCAGACACAAACTTCATAAATACAAAGGGGGGAAAAATGAATTTTCCACTTAGCATTTATCACCTTTAGTGTTAATTACGCACAAGAATATTGTGTGAATATTTACACAATGTATGACATGTAGATGCACACAGATGCATTGTGCTGAATGTGTGATATCACACCACAGAGAAGAAACATCACATTCTAATCAGATCATTTGTACAGTTGTATAGAAGTTGTGGGGCAAAAAATACATGGGATGAATACCAATAGGAAAACCCAATTCTGCCATAAACAATCCCTATAGTGAAATATACTAATAGTACCAATACATGTATACAGGCTCAAAAAGTAACCAAAAATTGTAATGCCAATTCCATAAAAATGTTTCAATCTTTATTTATAAATAACACAGCATTCAATAAACACTAAAATGTATAATGCTAAAAGCCACAAGAACAATAAGTGTCGTGGTGGTCGATTAGTCAAGTACATATACATGTTTTAAAGGAAAAGCAGACAAGAACCAAAAATTACCAGTTATTACTGTATACACTTGTGTATAAGCCGAATTTTTCAGCACAAAAATTGTGCTGAAAAACCTCAACTTGGCTTATACACGAGTCAATACTTAAAAAAACCGCTTAACAAAAAAAAAAGCTTACATACTCACCCTCCGGCGGCCCCGATGCACAGTGCTGCTCCTTTGATGTCATCGCGGCTCCTCTTCTGGCTTCCCCGCGGCTCCTCTTCATTCTTCTGTAACAGCAACATTTCTAAAGTTTTTTCTTTTAATCTTTTATTATCACAGGGGTTCTCATGACAAAAATAAAATTGGCATGATTTGGCAGGATTTTATCATCGTTAATACAAGATGAGGTTGGAAAAAGTTGTAGGTCAATCAAGTCCAACCTATAAATCCTTCAGTTTAAGACATGTCGCCTGTTATCCCCCACTTGTAAGTTGAGACTTCAAGCTGCTAGGCCCCAATACAAAATTTGTACCAAGATCCCCTACCTATAATTCCTTGGTTGTAGGGTTTCTAGAGGTTCTTAGCCGGCTCACTTCACAGTTGGGTGGATATGAGTTGTACTCTGCTCTCCTTTTGCCTGTGCCTGGGACACTTGGTGGGATCTTCATAATATATATCAGAACATTTAAAGTTCTCTAGCAATCATTCCACTAATGCAATTTACTTTAGCTCATATTATGAGGTTAGGTTATTATATTCCCATTTTCTAATGAGAAGATCATCGTCATCATTTCTTCCCTCTGGTATGACTCATGCAGATGGTGAGCACAGAGAGATTCATCCAATTAGACCACAATCCCGCTGCCATATTACTGGCAGGAGTCTTCTCTGTGCAGATATCAGTCACATTTAGAATAATTAATTTTCATTCTAAAGTAGCTACAGAAAGTATTCAGACCCCTTTAAATTTTACACTCTTTGTTTCATTGCAGCCAATTGGTAAGATCAAAAAAGTAATTTTTTTACTCATTAATGTGCACTCTGCACCCCATCTTGACAGAAAAAAACAGAAATGTAGATATTTTTGCTAATTTATTAAACAAGAAAAACTGAAATATCACATGATTATAAGTATTCAGACGTTTTGCTCATTATTGAGGAAAAGCAAAAAAATGTAAAAAAAAGAGAAATAAAATCTGCTCACCGATATTGTATAGACATCAGGGCAGTAGAAGGGGTAAGATGGGTGCTGGGATAACAAATCACTGGTGCAGACCCAGGGAAAACTGTAGACAAATAAAAAGTGATCCCGCACTCCATGTGAGCGGTATAGTAGTAGAAAAAATTAAAAACTTACATTTTAATGGTATATATTAAAAGCTAGATGTGATCACATAGAAAACCCCCCAAAAACTTACATAGGAAAAAAAAACATACAATAGAAAAGCAGGTGACTCATTTCAGACTGTATTTAAGCATCCTTATTCATGAATTCACCTGCTTTTCTATTGTATGTTTTGTTTTTTTCTATGTGATCATATATAGCTTTAATGTATACCATTAAAATGTAAGTTTTTAACTTTTCTACTACTACATCTTTCACACTGAGTGCAGGAGCATCTGTGCCTGATGCAACAAATTTTCACAACTGGATTTGGGGATTCTCCGCCATTCTTCCTTGCAGATCATCTCCGGTTCCCTCAGGTTGGATGGTGAGTGTTGGTGGAGGCCATTTTCAAGTCTCTCCAGAGATGCTCAATTAAGTTTAGGTCAGGGCTCAGGCTGGGCCAGTCAAGAATGGTCCCAGAGTTGTTCTGAAACCACTGCTTTGTTAATTTAGCTGTGTGATTAGGGCCATTGTTTTGTTGGAAGTTGAACCTTCTACCTAGTCTTAGGTTCAGAGCAAACCTCTGGAAGAGGTTTTTATCCAGGAGATGTCTGTATTTTGCCTCGTTCATCCTTCCTTCAATTGCAACCAGTCGTCCTGTCCCTGGCCACCTCCATGTTTCACTGTTGGGATTGTATTTGGAAGATGATGAGCAGTGTATGGCTTTTTACACACATACCACTTAGAATTAACACCAAAAAGTTTAATCTTCCTCTCTTCAGACCAGAAAATCTTATTTCTCATAGTGTGGGAGCCCTTCATGTTTTCTTTGCAAACTGTATGCAGCTTTCACATGTCTTGCACTGAGGAGATGCTTCTGTCAGCACACTCTGCCAAAAAGCCCAAACTGGTGGAGGGTTGCAGTGATAGACTTTGTGGAACTTTCTCCCATCTCACTACTGCATTTCTTGATCTCAGCCACAGTGATCTTGGGGTTCTTCTTTACCTCTCTCACCAAGGCTCTTCTTCCCAGATTTCTTAGTTTTGCCGGAAGGCCAGGTTTAGCAAGAGTTGTGTCCCAAACTTATTCCATTTAAGGATTATGGAGGCCACTGTGCTCTTAGAAACCTTGAGTACTTAAGAAATAATTTTGTAACCTTCGACAGATATGTGCCTTGCCACAATTCGGTCTGTGAGCTTCTTGAGCAGTTCCTTAGACCACATAATTCTCATGTGCTCTGACATGCACTGTGAGCTGTGAGGTCTTATATAGACAGGTGTGTGCCTTTCCTATTCACGTTCAATCAGTTTAATTAAGCACAGAGTAGAACCATCTCAAGAAAGATCAGCAGGAAATGGACAGCATGTGAGGTAAATATGAGTGTCACAGCAAAGGGTCTGTTTTCTTATTTAATAAATTAGCAAAAATATCTACATTTCAGTTTTTTGTCAAGATGGGTATTGAGTGTACATTAATAATCAAAAAAAGAACTTTCTTGATCTTACCCATTGGCTGCAGCGAAACAAGGAATAAAATAATATAATACTTCTATACTCAATATATCTACAGTATATTCCAAATATATAATACTTTCTATACCCACTATAATTTCACTGTTGAATATAATCAATATGGGGAAATTTAAAAAGAAAATCCATCCTAAAGAAATTATCTGCCTCTCAGAAGCTTAGCTAGTGCAGGCACCACAGTAAGTGACAGCCCTAGGCCCAATACTACAACCAGGGCAGAATAAGGTGCTTCGTGTCCCAAACCTCTTGGAAAGTTTCAAATCTAACTTTATCCTTGTCCAAAGATATAGGAAACCAATGGAAGAGCAGGCAGAGGTAGACCTTCTATCCTTCTATAGTCAATTACCCTGTCCATTTATCTCACTTCTTGTGCAAGGTAGTTCTGCAATATAGAAGTGCTACTGGATCCTAAACTAACTGTTGTTAGTGGCAGCACTCACTGTTAATTATACCTTTAAGGGGGCAATCAGGGCCCATTTTAGTCTTAAAGTGGTACTACCACCGTTTGAGCTTATTTTTATATTTGTTTATTTTACTGTATATTCTGCTTGGCTTGTAAAAATTCTGGCTTAGTGAAAGCTTTTTATCAGTAGATGGCGGTATTCCAGTGTGTGTCTATGAAGGCTAACTACAGATTTAAGTCTTAGCTCTCTATTTTTGTTTATACAACTTGACATAGACAAGCAGCAGTTGAAAGGCGCACCGGGGCAGAACACCAGGTAATCTATAATCTTTCCCCCCCCTCCACGCTACTTGACACTGCATTGCCTTAATGGCTAGCGTCTATATGTTTTGGGAGTAATACTCTTTTGTGTGGAGGATGCTGTGTGACATAATATAGTATATGGCAACATTCATTCACGCATCCTATTGTATATAGTAAGTATTTACTTATGGACATATTGCCTGGCTTGTTCTTCTATGTTTTCTTCTGATATGCATCAATTTTATTAGTGTTTTTATTGGATTTCTGTATTTAATAAATATCATTTTTATATGAATTAACTTTTGTATGGCCAATGGCATTTCTCCTCTCTGTTCTCATTTTTTGGTCAGGAATATTGGTTTAAAATTGCTCCTAAAAGTGCTGTTGTCTGTTACTATTACGGACTGATCCATGGATCCTAAAAGTGTAATTGTCTGTTAATAATGTGCACTTATATGTACATTATAAAAGTGCTGTTTTCCGTTTTTATTACACACTGATTACTAAATTAGGACAGTGCTGTTGTCCACTAAAATTGTGCACTCAGGCGTACATTATAAAAGTGTGGTTGTCCGTTAATATTGTGCACTCATACGTACATTATAAAAGTGCTGTGCTTCTGTTAATATTGTGTAATCATAAGGACATTATAAAAGTGCTGTTGTCCACTAACATTGCGCACTCATACATACATTATAAAAGTGCTGTTGTGAAAAGTGAATAGCGTCCAGTAATACCATAATTGTAAAGGTGCTGTCACAGTATTGTTTGGTACTGCAAGTCTTTTAAAATGAAGAAAGCAGGAATTAAGGGACAGACACGTCCCACAGGCCCATTGCCACATTGTTGCCAGCTGCTGCCTGCAACCAAGGACCCGGGAAACAAAGGGCATCTCACAGGGTGTCCTGTAGCGTAGACTTTTTTTCCAAAGAATACATAAGACAAAAAACATGTAATTTGAATGTTGTGCCACCATTCCATGAAGCATGCTCAAAGCCTTATAGGGGTTTACCCACCAAACAAGTTAGGCCCTTTCCTAAGGATAGGGCCTAACTTGCTGATTGGTGGAGGTCTCAGTCTTGAGACCTCCACGGATCACAACAATGGGGACTCCGACGAAGTCCTAGGTACCTCCGTTGGTCCCCTCTTTGCTCCCCGAGGTAAATGGAGCAGATGGCCACACGTCTGTTCTGCTCATTCACCTCAATGGAGCTGATGAAGACTGTCGAGTAATTCCGTTTACAAAATGCCCAAGTGAGTTGAAGTAGTGACCAACAGCACTTCACCAACAATGACTGGGTCTCCATAAGGGACATTTGTCTCCATGAGGTACATTTGTTCAGTGCTCGAGGAAGAAGAGAAGAAGCAGGTGCCAGGCCAGTCCACACAAGACTCACATGGTGGATTCCTGGACCAATGGTCTGTTACTGCATTGTCCAGCCTTTTGAAGCAGGCTAGTGTGCTGGCAGAGCACATCATCAGCGACAAGAGGATCTGCCTCTATACAGCCAACATGAACATCCTAACATATCAATTCATGTTTTTCAGTTCTGCATTTCAAATGTCAATTAAATTTTTTCAATTCTGCATTTCTGGAACATCAACCTTTTGACTTAACATATTCCCAGGATGACTATTTCAAACCTTTCAAATCCACATTCCTTATATGCCAATTTTACATTTTTCTAATCCATATTCCCAGAACTTCAATTTCAAATCTTTCAAATTCCCGGAATGTCAATTTTAAACCTTTCAAATTCACGTTAACAGAAATTTACTTGAATATAGATAAGTGGGTCTGAACACCCAGAGCGTATCCAACTACGGTGAGTGGTAGGGTTCTGTGGCTTTCTGATTGCTTATTTTTATGCAGAGAGAATAGGGGGTCTGAACGACCAGAGATCCTTTAACCTCAGTGAGAGGAAGGGTTTGTGATTTTCCCATTGCTTCTTTTAAAGTTATGAGAATGACTAACGCCTTTAACTGCAGTGAGAGGCGGGGTTTGTGGTTTTTTCATTGTTTATCTACTATGAGAAAAACTAAATGGGTCTGAACAACCAGAGAGCCACAGGGCAGCTCTGTAGCTTAGTGGTTAGCATTACAGCCTTGCAGTGCTGGAGACCTGGTTCAAGTCCCATAGTCAACATCTGCAGAGAGTTTGTATGATCTCTGTTTGTGTGGGTTTCCTCTAACACTCTAAAACGTGCTGGTTTGTGGATTAGATTGTGAGCCCCATTGGGGACAGGGACCGATTTGGTAAGTTCTGTGTAGCGCTGCATAATCTGTGTGCCTTATATAAATAAAGGAATTATTATTATTTAATTGCCGTGATATTATTTTTTTAAATATATATTTTTTTATGTTATGTTATTAACCTGAATTTCAACCAACCTCCTCATGTCTATACTCAATCAGAGGAAGTGAATATGGTGGTGTGGGCTCAATTAAAAATGGTGGCCCTTTCTAATGCTACTGTCTGCTGCTAAAGCCTGCCCGACCTACTACCTTCTAAGGTCCTCTAATGCATAGGTTCCATAGCTAACACTAGCCTCTACTTCTATCCTTTTATATAAAATCTGATTCTCTAAATTTTATCCCAGCTGATCACCATAGAACTGCCTTGGTGCTGACAGATGCAGAATTGACAAACAAAAGAGAAACACAAGACCCCAACAGAGAGGGAATTGTTAGGGTCCAGGGGCACAGTAGTTTGGGGCAGCACACACAGTAAGCTTACACAGTATGTACCAGGGGCGTTGCTAGAGCGGTAAAACATCCAGGGCACGGGCCCCAACGCATATGTATAACACCTTCAGTAATGCCCACCCCTGTACACAACCTATACACAAAACACAGGAGAAATCCCTACCTGTTACATACAGTGCCAGGAGGTGCCTCCTAATATAACATGTTATAAAATCCATAAAACCTATATACAAGCTGTACCCTACTTAAGAACAACCCACTTACAGACGAACCCTAGTTACAAATGGACCTCTGGATGTTGGTAATTTACTGTACTTTAGCCTTAGGTTACAATAATCAGCTATAACAGTTATCACAGGTGTCTGCACTTACGATTTAGTGTTAATCCTGGTTCTTATGAAAATCCAACATTTTTAAAATCCAATTGTCACAAGAGCAACCTACAAAACCTAACTTGTACGTAAGCCTGTATATATTATATACATACATTCTGGTTTACACACTGTACATGGTCCCCATTGTGGGAACACTTTATAATAAAGCTGACACTTATTGCCCCACCATAGTATAAGGCCCCATAATTTGCATTACACCCCCTCAGTGTGCCACCTACCTAATAATGTTCCCTAATCTTGAACTAACAAGTAAGAATGCAATTTACCCTTAATAACTGTGCCCCCCATTAATTAGCTCTCAACGTGGCCCTAAACAAAATAATGCCCTGCCTAATCATGCCCACATAAAGAATCCCCTCACCTAATACTTACACTAAGTAATGTCCCCACAGCCCACAGTAATGTCCCTCACAGCCCCCAATAAGATGCTCCCCAGAGCCCCCTGTAATGTTCCCCACAGTCCCCCCCAATGTCATCACAGCCCCAAGTAATGTCACCCATGACCCCCCCATGTCATCACAGCCCCCAGTAATGTTCCAAAACCCCCTTTTAATGTCCCCCACAGCCACCCAATGTAATTGCAGCCCCCTGTAATGACCCCCAAAGCGTCAGTAAGAAGTCCCCCACAGTACCCAGTAATGTCTCCAAAAGCCTTCCCAATGTCTTCACAGCCCCCAGTAATGTTCCCAAAGCCCTCTGTAATGTTCCCAGCACCCTAATGTCCCCCACATCCCCCAAGTCTTCGCAGTCCCCTGTAATGTCCCCTACATCCACCCCAATGTCTTCACAGTCCCCAAAAATGTCTCCAAAGCCCTCTGTTGTGTTCCCCATGCCCCCCCCCCCAAGTCTTCACAACCACCACCCCACCCCCAAAGTCTTCACAGCCCCTAGTAATGTCTCCAAAGCCCTCTGTTGTGTTCCCCATGCCCCCCCCCCCAAGTCTTCACAACCACCACCCCACCCCCAAAGTCTTCACAGCCCTGTGTCTCCCACGGCTTCTCTTTGTTCACTGCAGCACTGAGGCGCGGTGACATCATCACCCAGCGTCTCCTGCTCCTGGCAGCTGTAGTGAGCTGCTTGAAGCAGGAGACCTGCTCCCTGTAGTGGGGAACGGAGCCGACAGCGCCGTTCACCACTACAGTGCTCATCATTATCTATTCCCTGAGGACGTAGATAGCGATGAGAGTAGGGAAATTCGCCCGGACACCAGTACATTCGGGGCACAGGTCATAAGATCCGGGGCACGGGCCCCGCATCTTTTGACCTAGCGACGCCCCTGGTATGTACTATAATGTATCTTTTAGTAGAGGTCTCTTTAAATGGGAAATGGACACTATCAGCCCGTCTCCCAGGCAATGATGAGACTTCAACCCCTCAAGTTTTGTCCCACCTACAATGTACCATCTCACTGATCTCAGATAAACACAAATCATTCAGCCCTTCCTCATTCATTTTTAACTTTTTCAATTCAACAAAGTCTTTCAACTTTTTTGTATTCCTCTCACCAAAGCCTCTTTACAATAACGCCTTGAGTTAAGGCGACCAATAACGACTCCAACAGATTTTGTGTCTTCGTGTAAAATGTATTTGCTCGTTGTCATATGTATACAAGGAAAATCTATTACTTTTTACTGTTCAGACTCCACGAAGAAAATCGAAGCTTTAATATTTTACACCTCCCATATAAAATGCAATAAGTCAGGAAACCAGTATGCAGTTTATGTTCTAGCAAATTATATTTTTGCGCACTGTCTGTTTAATAGGGATGGAGAGCGATGTACGGGGGAGGTGCATTTGCAAATATGGGCCTTTGCCTTTGTAGACCAATAACAGTATTGGGATTATTCTGCTGTGCATGTTAAACTTTATTGGAAAGCAGATTAAAATTGCTTTTGCTGGGTGTTTTGTCAGTGTGAGGAGCCGAGCAAGTGACACCATCTGTCATTTACCCTCGCTCACAGCAGGAGTCATCTTTGGCTGTGGAATCGTAAAGTTGATCTGAAATCTTAAAAATTATGGTCATGCATGAGCGCTATTATTGGGCTTATTGCCATTTTGCTGAAGGACATAGATTCTGTGCTGAACAGAGGGAAGGGAATATTTGTCGCATTGTGCTGCTTAGAAGATGTCTGTTGTTTTTTCAGCACATTGTTTATACATGTACTAAAGCCTGAACAGGTTTACTAACACATTTTATGGTTTAAATGGACACTGGGGGTCGAACATAGTGTAATGAGGTCAGTGCATATCACCATATTATAGTATTATAGTAATATATTATCAAATTTGTATAATAATCGTGGTCCTTCAAATATGCTGTATCTTTACTTACCCTGGCCTTTTACATAGTACCCATTGTATCTGTATATTTTTCCGATTTTACACACTTTTTTCTATTATATCATATACCTATGGGTATGTTTACACAGAGGATTTTGGAAAAGAAAACGTCCTCTTTAGGATGTCAGAAATTGTATTTAGAGCAGTTTTGGTACACATTTTTGGTACAGATTGTGGAAATATTTTTAGGGCGCCATTTATCAATGGGAGTTTGTGCATAGATTCATCTACCTCTTGCTATGTACCTCATGCATGTTTTCCTGTTCACAACATTATACCTGAAGCTTTTCTCATATCATACGAATATCTTTTTATTTCTTACAAGCTTCATTCTATGGAGCCCAGGCATCCTCATAGGATTATAGTCATCCCTAGATTTTACCTGAGATATAGTTTAGGCAGGAAAAATTGTACTCCTAAACTTTTTCCCATCTTGGTTTTTGATTGGGTTAAGCCTATAGTAGTGGTCAACTGTCACTCAGGAAAGATCGTCTCTATCCCCAGGTGACAGTGAGCCATTGGCCAGCACATGTGGTCACATGGTCAGGAATTTTTAAATAAAATTTCCTGTATTTCCAGAGGCCTTTGCCTTTTTTTACCTTAAGAACTTAATAATAATAATAATTTTTATTTACATAGAGCCATCAAATTCTGTAGAGCTTTACAAATCATAAGAACTTCTGATCATCTGGACAGATAACTCGCTCCAACCTAAGGCTAACATTTTAACACAGGTCAAATTATGTCCTCCATCATTCAGTGTGTAGTAGCCATTAAAGACAAAAAAAAATGATTGAATGAAGGGCCTTTCAAAGTGACAATATTATCATAAGCATTAACATCATGAATGTAGAGGGCTGTGTAATATTGTGTGAGCTGTCCATGGTGCTATAATGACTTTGCATCCATTATTCTTGTGTTGTCACCAGGACCAATGACATTGCAGCTGCCAGGAAGACCATGATGAAGGGCAGTGAAAATTGGAACTACTCGTGGCAACTGACCCATGCTGTTCAGGCTAACAATGAGACCAGGGTTGAGACCAGGAAAAGCCCCTCCTGTCCTGAATGGAGGCTTCTAGTCAGGGTTCAAAGGCAATGTATGTTAGTTCCTCAACCACTGCACCTTTTACATGGTGGACATAGACCATGTTGGCACAGGCAATAAGGGCCTGACTACTGACTGAATCACTTCCTACAGGAGAATGCTATTTTCCTACAGAGCCCTCTCTTGTCTTTACAGGGCGCTGATAAGGATTACATCCACTTTTATAGACATGAGAGCTATTACTTGTCACAGTGACTTGTGGCTCTGCACAGTTAAATACTGAAGCCAGACAACAATCTTATTTCAAGATCCTTGAGAAATACCTACAAGAATTAGATTAAACCCTGTAGGTGAAAGGAGAGGGATCTGCAGCTTTGTGTTGAGGAGATTAGTGTTTAATCTCTGGAAGATATGTACATAACTCAGTAGGCTGATCAGTATCCTCTTACTACAACAAGCCACACACACATCAATACCTAATAGGACTCTGACCTAATGAACACTGAATCCTATTTGATTTGTATTTGATTTGGGACAATAGGTCAGGGATTAGGTGATTTATCTCTGCATGTCTGGGAAAATCCAGCCAACAGCTCTAGATAAGCGGTAGGAAAAAATGTCACTTTATATTCAATCCATATTAACAAGACTATAGAGGAAAGGGCTTTGAAGTAACATCTTATATGTACACAAAGTAGACTTTGCCATTGTGCACCACGGCCACTACTAGGAGGTACTTTCTGCATTTATACGTAAGCTTGCATTAAAGGAGCTCTAATGAAAATGCTATGTTAGGCATTGGGGCCCTGCAATATCAAAAATGATACTTCAGTCTACTCTGCCCTCTCCCCTGGTTCAGATGTCAACTATGTCCTCACTGCTCTATACTCCTTAGTGTCAGCAAGGGAATGGTTGAGTGACCTTTTCTACCCATAGTGACACTTGGAAGTGGAGAGCTGTGGGGAACTGTGCATGGACTAATCAATTGGGGGTGAATATTGCCTTATCATACCATCATCACTCATATCTTTATTCTATCATTAACTGTTTACTGTTCATTGCTCTAGAAAATGCCATTAGTTCGGTTATAAAACAATATATTCTTCCTAACGGTGAATTAAGATAATTAGCATTTATATGTTAAAATTCTGTAGCTATGCAGGAGATTTAAGACAAACAGATACTGAACAAATGAGCACTATATCAAATTCTGTAGTGAGAAAAAAGAAAATTCACATTTTTAATTATTCCTTGTTGAGAACTTGTCTCCACCTCCACTCACTTAATCTATTCCCACAGGGTTCATAGCTCCCTATCATCCAGAGCGGGCACTCATCAACTTTTTGTCTGGTGCCCTACAGTAGCCTACTATCAATGCAAATCCATGTTACAAGTGAGAACAAGATGCCATCACTTTAGCTTGCTGACATCTAGTGGTCATTATGAAAATTGCATAGTCAGTAAAATGTTCAAAACATGTTAAAAGTGTTTCCTAAACATAATAGAATGAAATAAATTAAAATAAGTTTAAATGTGTCATCTTATTGTCCTTCTAAGTATTTCATCTCTTTTTCCATTTTGTTTTATGGAGATGGCCCCCGGTCATCTTATTAACATTGTTCTCCTTCCTTAATTATTTCTACTTTTAATTAATGTTGCTGCCAAACACATTCAGAGAATAAGTCTTTCATGGTCCTGGAAATAGATTTTTTTCATGGTCTACTAAGCTCTAGTCATTTCTAGCTTTTCATAGCTTTGTGTCACATTTCTCATTTAATACATTAAGTAGGGGTTAAGTACTGCTGAGGACTACATTCTGAATGTTAATAAATAAAAAATGTTAAATATCACCAAAGAAGTCAGCTTTATGTGTCATCATATAAGAATGCTATACTGGATGATCCGCCATCTTACCTGGATTAGAATGGGCACTGTCTGGCTCCATTGGCTTTTCTTGTCCATAAGTCACCTATTTTCAGTACAAAAATGGCTTCTTTAAGGTGCTCCTATACTAACTAGAACGGTCCCCATTTCATTACTTTACAAAGGGACCTGTCACTCGGAATAATCCCTCTAGGAACTGCTTACAAAAGTAAGAAGCTCCCTAGCCCTACCCCAGTAATATCAGTGTTAAATCGCTAGCTTTATCGTAACATACTGATAAGCTAGGAAACACTGCAGTACATAGCCACCCGAACGCCAGACCAAGCTTAGAGCAGTCCGGCGTATTCATGAGGGGCGGTCCATGGCTCGTCCCTCTTCTCTGCTTCTTCCCTGGACCACCCCTCCCACGCCATATGCCGGCGGTGACTGCCAGGCTTCAAGCTGCAGTCACCAACTCCTGGGACCGCCCCCTCATGAATACGCCAGAACGCTGTAAGCTTGGTCTGGCGTACGGAGGGCTATAGACTGCATTGTTTTCCAGCTTTATTGGTACGTTAGGTTTAACACTGCTATTACTGGGTTAGGGCTAGGGAGCTGCTTACTTTAATAAGTGCTCCTAAAGGGATTATTTAGGGTGACAAGTCCTCTTTAAGAGCCTGCCCACACAAATGATGGTGGGCGCCAAAAACAGACTGGAGTCTCATCTTTTTATCGAGTTCTTCTTTTCCCAGAAAATTGTATATCGCAAAGTTTCCCGCTTGTCATGTTACAAGTTTAAAGCAGGACTAAGAGGTGTCCATTACTTTTTCAACACCCAGGCATAAGTACTGGATACACTTGATTCCAAGAGCTAATAATATGTTTGCTTGTCATATGTCTAGGGAAATGATCCATCTGTAGTTTGATTGGCTCACAGTCCCTTCAAAGTCAGTGGGGTACATAATGGAGTTATATATTTATCAAAATGTGTGGATAACTGACCTCTGGGCTTCCTTGGCTGTTTGTCTTTAGCATTCCTTGATTTCCCAAAAAAATAGGTAGCTGATCTCATTAGTAGTTCCAAAGTAGTTCCTATGATGTGTTCCCATGCTTCCACTATTTTCCATATAGATGAAAGTCTGGGAACACCAGATTTTCAGTTTCTCATTTTGAGTGCTGTTACGGACTTGAAACTGGTGAATTAGTCTCCATAGCAGATCCAGGAAGTTCCTATTATATACCCAAGGTTTCTCTAATTCTCAAATTTTCTGTTTTGTCCCTTTAAAATGTTACAACCAAGTGTTCAATGTCACTTTAAATGCTAAATGCTAGAGATTAAAATGCAGTGACTGCTCATAAGATTGGGCATCTAAGTCAGTGTCAGCATCTATCAATGACACAAATTCACAGCACATCCGGACACTGAGCATAGAAATCATTCACAGTAAAATGTACAATTGGGCATTTTTCCTTTTTTTAGCCTTCTCTTCTGCACATATATTTTGCAGAGGATACAGATTTTGCAGATGTTGTTGTATAAAGAATTTTCCAACCATAAAAACAAGCATGTTACTAGGAAACCGGCAGAGCTTTCAATGAATGGCTGTAAGGAATTGCAATCAGTTTGTGTTATTCGCATCTAAAATTGTCCTTCTTTACAATAAAATCCCATTAACCCAGGACCTGATTATATATATTCTCTGATGATCTGTTATCCAACACAAATGGAGACTGGTAAACTGAATATTCAGGTTCAGAACATTGATATCATTTGGGGGAAATAAGGAGTAGATAAAGGGGAGAGTTTTGGGAGCATTTGTGTACAGCCCCAAAGCAGCCAGTCCCCCAGCTGGAGCTCTTCCTGGTTACCATTGCATCCAATAGCCAGTAATGTTCTACTGGGTGAAGGAGGGAGATCATGGAGCTTAAACAGACGGCATTTAAAATAATTGAAAGAAGAACCATCAAGAAAGGAAAAAAGGAATGAGTGAGCGCCAGGGGGAGATGAAGCTGCAGGACCGAAGTAGCTAATCTCTTGATCTCCATTACATGGAGAGATTAACAGCCTGAGAAAATATATATATTTTTTTTTTTACAATACAACATAAGTAATAATATCGTTATCATTTTAATTTTCCTACCAGGTGTCCACCAAAAATGCCCAAGATTGGCCACAAAACAATATGCAGTGTCCCAAGCTACACAATAATTTCTGATCAGTTGAGACTTCCTGATTAATGAGATTTAATGGATTGCAGTCCATTCCCAATATTAATTTGAGGGTTCCTGACTGACAGGTTTTGTGGAGAGTGGACTCCACAATGGTCTCGAGTTTTTAACTGATGTGATGTCTACCATATAAAAACAGTAATAAAAAAAAATAAGATGACCAAATATATTACAAGGGGACAGGATCAAACCAATCTACTACATGGTGCAGCAGCAGAACAAGCTTACTATAGTCATGGCCATAAGTTTTGAGAATGATACAAATGTTAATTTTTACAAAGTCCACTGCATCAGGTTTTATAATGGCAATTTGCATATACTCCAAAAAGAGCGATCAGCGTAACAGTAATTAATTGCAAAGTCAATATTTGCCTAGAAAATGAACTTTTTCCCCCAAAACACATTTAAACTTTATTGCAGGCCTGCCTTAAAAGGAATAGCTAACATCGTTTCAGTGATTGCTCCAGTAACACGTGTGGGTGTTGATGAAGAAGGGCTGGAGATCAATCTGTCATGATTAAGTAAGAATCACACCACTGGACACTTTAAAAGGAAACTGGTGCTTGGCATCATTGTTTCTCTTCTGTTAACCATGGTTATCTCTAAAGAAACACGTGTAGTCATCATTGCACTGCACAAAACTGGCCTAACAGGGACGAGTATCGCAACTTGAAAGATTACACCACAGTCAACAATCTATCACATCATCAAAGAATTCAAGGAGAGAGGTTCCATTGTTGCCAGAAAAAGGCTCTAGGGCGCCCAAGAAGGACCATCAAGCTCTAGGACAATCTCTTAAAAGTGTTTCAGCTTCGGAATCAGGCTACCAGCTTGCTCAGGAATGGCAGCAGGCAGGTGTGATGAATCCCCTTTCCAATTGTTTGGAACATCTGGAAAACAGCTTGTTCGGAGAAGACAGGGTGAGCAATACCACCAGTCTTGTCTCATGCCAACTGTAAAGCATCCTGCAACCATTCATGTGTGGGGTTGCTTCTCAGCCAAGGGAATCGGCTCTCTCACGGTCTTGTCTAAAAACACATCCATGAATAAAGAATGGTACCAGAATGTTCTCCAAGAGCAACTGCTCCCAAACATCCAAGAGCAGTTTGGTGATCAACAATGCCTTTTCCAGCATGATGGAGCACCTTGCTATAAAGCAAAGGTGATAACTAATTGGCTCAGGGAACAAAACATAGAGATTTAGGGTCCATGGGCTGCTTAAAATGGGTCTCCTGGCGACAGGTTCACTTTAACCCCATTGAGAACTTGTGGTCAATCATCAAGAGACAGGTGGACAAACAAAAACCAACTAATGGTGACAAAATGCAAGAATTGATTGTGCAAGAATGGACTGCTATCAGTCAGGATTTGGTTCAGAAGTTGATTGAGAGCTGCCAGGGAGAATTGCAGAGGTCCTGAAGAAGGGTCAACACTGCAAGTATGCTGCATTAACTCATTCTAACTGTCAAAAGCTTTTGTTACTCATAATATGATTGCACTTGTATTTCTGTATGTGATAAAAACATCTGACAAACCAGAGGGCAACAGATCATGTGAAAATATAATATTTGTGTCATTCTCAAAACTTTTGGCCTTGACTGTACATAGATAAGTTACCAGAGCCAAAATTTGTACTTGAATATGGGGCCAGAAAGAAATCTACTGTAGATTAGTACAATTAGTACAATTAAGCAGAGAGGAGGGGGAATATTGGGACTCAGTATTCCCCCTGATGGTATCCCTGCATAGCCGCAAAAGAATCATGCCAACATCTGCATCAGAAATAATTAAGCATAATTAAGGTAACCCACCATTTCAGCTTTGATAGCACACAAGGAAACTTGCTCTCACCTGAGGTCTACTTCCAAATAAAACAAACTATACAACATTACAATACATTGCAGGAATCCTTGGTGTAAGCTGGATGTTTGGGAGAGCTCACAATCCCTGGTTGATTATAAAACTTTATAAAGGTTTATGAAGATATTTAACCTATTAAAGGTTCACTTATACACAGTCATATTAATTTTGGAATGAGAAGCAGCGTAGCAAGTCCAAAAATAACTGTAGCAAAGGTTCATAAAATGCTGCAGTCAAATATGGACATTGATTTGCCATTAATAAGGAGGCGCCAGAATCTGTACGTGATCAGTGTAATCAATCAAAGTTCTTTCTGCACCGCTCTTGGCCAAAGTCTTTATTGATTCAATAGAAAAATACTATAAAAAGCCACAATGACTTCATTATGTGTATTATGGAGAAAAATAGCACAACAGAGCGGACAAACAAAACTAACAAAGAACATGATGAACATCGATGGGATAGGAGGTCGCGCCAGATGCAGAAGACTCGTTATTGGAAATTGTTGCTTTATAGCTTTCTCTCGAGATCCCAAATTAAAATCAATCTGGAGGTTCCATTATGTTTCACAATAACACATTTGTTTTTGTCACTTTTTTTCCTGTATTCCCACATTTTCCATATGCATTTTTTACTACTCTGCCCATGTATACATGATTGCCCCAGAGAAGACATTTCCAGAATAGCGTTACTCTGGTGCGATAGCTTTATTGTGGCTATTACAACAAGGGCTGCATCCAAGCCAAGAAACGCCTTCTGCATGTGTGCCAAGTGCTTTCTTGTTTACCAGGCTTGACAAGAGATCAGGGGGCTATAAGGGACTCTGGGAGTCCACCTGCTCAGGTTGACATGGCAGGAAATGAGCATATCATTTATGGAGGTCTAGGGAGATATGGCAGGTGGAGATGGGAAAATCCTTTGAGTCTGATTAGCAGCCTCAGATCTAGTGCCAGCCCTGATTATCTTTTGCTCCGCTATCTTGTCTCTTAAAAAGCAATTTCAGCTTCAGTTTCCATCCATGATGCAGGTTTGCTAAATATAAGAGCTAAATACTGTGTGTCCCTATGTAGAAGAACATAACTAATAATATAATATTTTCCTCCATAAACTCAATTATAACTATAATAAAACAATCCCATATGTAAAAGATTATAAGTAGCATACTTCTAACTCCATTGTAACATGAGGTATTACCAGCCCACCTAAGATAATAAATTTAATAAAGAAAGAACAGGAGGCAGTTGCTTCTCATCAGTATATCCTACTTTTTTTAATCTTGGATATGCTTGTGAATGGTTTTTCGCAAGTTCCAGTTTTGGTAGACTGCAAGTGAACCACACCCAGCCTGTGGCGGAACAAGTATTTTGGTTTCCTAAATAGACAATGAAAATTGAGTCATAAAACAAATCCTCAAGATATTTTCATTGGTAGAGAAGAGGATGAAGGAAACTTGTGAGCAGGTTGATGGAGATCTTACCAACGGCCGAATCAAACATGGATAGGCTTCTCATTATAATGCCTCATGCACATTTTGGGACGTGAGATAGCTCATAGCCCCCATTACTTCCATAATGCATATGTGGCCAAGTTACAAAATACATTTCAGGGAAGAACATTCCTGCCCTGATTGGCGGCGCAGCCAGGGACCTTGAGCAACAGCACACAGCCCTTTGTTTGTAGCCTCGCTATAGCACATGGTAGGGTACATGTAGCCTAAGTATGTGACCTTGGTCAGAGTTTTTCAACAGCCAGGAGCATGGAGAAGAGTCTGTAAGACTGCTTCTCCATGGCTTTTTTCCTGCCTAGACAGGGTTTCTGAACACAAATTGGAATCCTGTCAATTATTTCCTATATGCAAAGAAAGGAGAATCTGCTGAAGGGATCCCTTTAATATAAACAACACTTGTTATTTTTGTCAGTGATTGCAAAACTATTATAAAATCATCTTTTGAAATCATCTATCCATAGAAAAAAAATATAAAAACAGTAATTGTTCCAATAGTGAAAGTAAGGGTAGGCTGTGGGTCCATTGACACATTGCCTACATAAAACTGCAAGTCATAGCTTTGATGTGGTTACCACAATTTTGATGTGTTTATAGGTGCAGTTTCTTAATTTAACAAGTGAAAGTCACTAACTGAACAGATGAATAAGATTTTTTTGGGGGGAGAGGAAGGTTCTGTTTAAATCTATTTTATTGATTTTAACATGAAAAAAGACCTGGCTTGCAAGTCAATTGTCACAAAAACACTAGCCAACAAACAACATTTACAATAATCCAGATATAAACTACATATGGAAGCTTTGACATAAAGATTGAGTATTACCTGGGAGGGAGGGTTGAAGAAGGGAGAGAAAAGGAGTTGGAAAAAGAAGGGGGGTGGGTAGGAGGAATTTGGAAGGGGGAGTTTGGTACCAGGAGGAGGAGGGGAAAAGGTGAATTCATCAACCACTAATATAGTCCCATGAAGGGGTCAATCATTATATAGGTTGCCTGAACTGTCAGTATAAATTTATCGAACATGCATTGTTCCATATATTCTTCGTTGGATCCCAACTGGTGTTAGAATGTGGAATAGAGTAGCAGCTTCTGTTACTTAGTGATTAGCTGTTTCGAGGCCTGTCATGTAGTTGTTGCTGTAGATAATGTGGATAAGGGGGAAGGGAAGGGGGTTAAAAATTCTGGCAATCTTAGTAACAACAACTAGAACAGCTGGGCTAGCCTCGCCCAGTAAGGTAACCACTTACCAGTGTGGGTAAGAACAATTGCACTTCTGCCTTGTCACCCAATGAAGTACATTTATTGAATAGGTTTCCCCTTCAAAATCAAATTCACCTGTTCAATTCGTCTTTCACCTGTTAAATGAAGAAAATGCACCTAAAAGCACATCAAAAGTGATTATGATGCAGTTGAGATTAAGTTTTAACTGCCAAATATGAATGTACCCTTACACATGTGTCAGGATCAGTGGTAGTGGATCCTCTGTACCACCGTGGACAATGACCTAAGCCGACACCTGGGAGCAGAGTCTGGTGGCACCTGGTTTTCACCAGAGCCCGCCACAAAGCAGGTCGTTCCACAGGCGCGACTTTGTCTGCAGTGGCGGCCAAGGCGAAGTACAGAATCGTAAGGCAAACTCGTGGGCGGGGAAAGGCAGGAGGTCGAGACAGGCAGCACAGGATCGGAGTCAGGTACGTAGCGATAGGTCAGGACAGGCAGCACGGGATCAGAGTCAATAACAGAAAACGGGGTCACAGCAGGAATTCGAAGATATGGGTCATGTTTTTCCTGTGTTTCCCCTAGGGACAATAATGTAAGGTTATGTATATTCAATATCTCAGCAAATGAAGCCTCCCAGTTCTGTAATCATCATTTGCCAAGCACATCAGCCAGGTTACCACCATCTGTCATAGCTCGCTGATGACTCAAGATACAGGCGGTTCGTGCATTTTAAGCTGTATTGCCACAAGCATTATTTCAATAAAAGAAGAAGTTTTACTACTTACCTGGGTCAAGCGCTGGATTCATTTCCTGTTTTACAAGTGAGACAGCCCTGATACCCCCTGAGGACGCCAGGTTGTGGCGAAACATGTCGGGGGGGCTGATTGAGCGGCTTACATTTTAAACTGTGATGATAAGTAGTGGATCTATTTAGAATCTATATATGTCGGACTGCAGCGACATATTATTAGGATTGTATTAGGACAGTGATGGCGAACCTTTTATAGACCGGGTGCCCAAACTACAAACAACAACCATTTATTTACCATTAGGTGCCAACATGACAATTTATACAGTAACTTCTTGCTCCCTGTTCTTCCACAACAATCAATCGTATTGGCCCCCGGTGGACACTAATACAGCTGGAAGCAAAAGGGAAAATTCAGACATCATTGTAGATTCTCTCCGGGGTCTCAAAAATAAAGGAAAAATCATGGGGCCAGCAAGGGAACCTCCAAAGATAATTCGGCTCTGTTCGCACCTTCTCACTCTTCCTGCAGTTCCAATCAGTCAAGGATGTGTCACCTTAAAAAGATTGTTGGGATCAGCATCTCAAGTTGTTTGAGACTGCAGGAAGATTTGAGTCCTTTCTGTTGAACTTTGCCCTGGGGTGATAGCCTGGGTGCCCACAGATAGGGCTCCGAGTGCCACCGTTGGCACCAGTGCCATAGGTTCGCCATCACTATATTAGGATATTACCTTTACTAATCTAACACCTAGGGAGACGAATAGACAGAAATCAAAGATAAAATTCCATATAAATATTAGGGACAACGCAAGCAGCAGGATTACAGCAAGCTATAAATCAGAGGGGATATAAGTGTGTGTGTGTGGACTCCTATAATACCCCTTCCCAGTGAGCATGTGTGACTGCGGATAAAGAGAGGATAGGTAACATACCACCAACTGGTGGATCCCCCATGTGGGCACCGGAGACTGCTGGGGCACCACGGGAGGTCCATACCAGCCCAGCAGAATTTACAATTTGAGAGGTTACTTCCATCTCAAATAGAGACAAAAGAGTGTTCACGAACACACACCCTACTGCTATAGACCTGGACGTTCTCCTTATATGGTGTTACAATACGCATAATTACAAACCCACTACCACCACAAAAACTTTTAAATATTTTCGGCCTTGCACATTTATCCTAAATAAGAGACAAACACAGACTTAGTTCTGGTTTTATTATATGAATATAATTAAAAGTTAATTTTTATCCATACCTTTTCATTTTTCCTTTTTTGGTCAAAAGACCTTTGCTTGCAGAAATGCAATTTGAGTAAAAATCATTTGCATATAAGACACTTCCAGAGGTTGTCAAATAAAAGGAAAAAAAGTAAAGGAAAACATTTTTTAAAAACCAACATACAAATATATTATCAGGTCTGATATTTATCAGTAGCCCAGTCAATAAAATAAAAAATGGTTTATGTGTTTAACCAACAAGGCTAAAGGCAAACAACAAGGCAAAAAAAACTAGCCACATGGGCAAAAATTTGGAAATGTGGAGACATCAACACTTTTTTTTATGTAAAGTGTTTTCATCATGCGCTGAACCCCGGATTCTCAGACAAGTGTGTGCAGCTACAGCGAGCTGCCTGCTGAAGACTGGCGAAGAAGGGATTTAAAGAGGCTACTGGGGCATGAAGTAGCCAAGGCTCACACCCCACAGCGAGGCTACTCCACGCCCCAGTGGCCTTTTAAGAAAATTTGCATATAGATTAGATAAAATATATATAATGTTCTGGTCCACTAAAGGATTAGCAAAAAAAGAAAGGGCTTCAATAAATTAGATGAACCTGCCACCAGATTTACCTTAGTATGTAAATCAGTGATGGTAGGTTTCCTTTAAAAAAAGAGTTTTTAATTTTAGAAAATAATCACCCAGTCCAAACCTACATTATGTTAACATGTGTGTTACAGAAGAGAGAACTAAAGATACTAATAGTTCATTCATCCTGGTCCACTCCAGGACAAAGTGCTTTCATTCAGAGAGCGTGCAATGCGCATCTGCAAGCATTTTCTTTTATCCTCAATAAAATTTACTATCCTCATCATTCATTTAAGAGCTGATGATTACATGTCTAGGTCTGCTAATCATTAGGTGTCAGGAGGAATTGTTTGCAAAGAATTCAGTGTCTTATTCCATCAGAAATCCAAAAGAAGATCACAAGACTTCTTAGCTTCTCTGGTAAGATTGATCAAATCTACCATCTCTCAAGTTAGTGTAAAGGTTGGCATTTCCTTTTTTTCAGTTAGATCTTTCTGTAAAAATATGTTCCACCCCAACAGTAGAAAGTCCCATGGTTTTCATTGAGAAATCTCTTAAGTAACCATTTAATCCTTGTCATCTATCTTCAAATACAGAATAATCTTAAAGTTTTTTGCAGATATTCTAAGTGCTATTATGCCCTTATTGTTCCCATATTTTCTTTGCACATCTAATTTTTTTTTTTAATCAAGTCAAATTTTATTAAAAATTTTACATTGTACAAACATATAAACACCCTCCCCCACCTTTACCCCTTATACAGCAAACAAAGTCGCCCTGAGGCAACAGCTTCAAATGTATGGGCATAATACAACGCATGCAAACATCTTCATATTAGACCATGTCAAGGTGCCATTCCTGACTGCCTGACAGAAACAGAAGGATATAGAATTCAGATTACAAAATTGTATTTATTGGGCTACGATAAAGGAAAGCAGAAGAGTGTCATCATCCACCCATGGACCCCCCAACTTTTAAATTTTTTTGGAAACCTTACACTTATAATGTAGCCCTTTCTCTAATCTGTTAATAGTTTTCATTCTGGAAATGTATCCCCCCACTGTAGGCACGGAGGGGTGTATCCAATGTTGAGCAATTAATTTTTGAGCTTGATATAACATCCTACCTATGCTTCTTATGGAGACTGCATTCATCAGGCCATCTTCACCTTGGAGGCCCAGAACGCACCCTATGTGGGAAGCTGGCAGGTGTATGTCGTGTATCTTAACAACCACGGCCAAAACTTCCTTCTACTAAAACCCCCATATCATATGCAGTAAATGTGCCCCTTCAATCCCACACCTAGGGCAGTTGTCATTGTCCTTAAGCCCAACCTTATGTAGCCAACTGAGAATTCTGTATGCCTTGTGGATCAGAAATAACTGAGTTAGCCTGTGAGTCTCACACAATGATAGCATAGGAGTTCCTTCCAGTAAGGTTGACTACTATTTGTCTGTTAATAGGCCAACAACCTCCTCCCATTTAGCATTCCGGAGCTGTAGATATTGATAGAAAAGTTTGTGTGGGAGCTCAAACCCTGTTTGCAATTGCTCGAAGGATTTAAGCATATTGTTGTGATAAAGCTGTGATGTGGATACCAGATGCCTCACACCTACTGAAGTCTGTCAGACTCTGCATTTATGATAGATTAGGATTATGCCTTAGAGGGGTGAACCTAATACAGCCCTTTAACCCCTGCATATACTTACTTTTACTCCAAACTTTTAGCAGGATGGACATTGTGAGTAGCTACTTGGGGGTCTACCTTCGGTCGCAATTTCCATTAGATACAAAGGAGGCCTGCCCCCCCCCCCCATGATAAGACAACAGTTTTTCATATGAATAAGGGTTATTCCTATGACTTTAGATGCTGTAATTGGGCTGCAAAAAAATACAGCCATGGGTTGGCAACAACATCCTTCTTGATCTTTGTTGCTTTGCAATGCTTCTAGTCTTATCCTCACCCCCTTTTTCTGCCATCTCAAGGAGTGAAATAGGTGCTGAATACATTTAAAAATGCTCACTGGCACCCAGACTGAAGAATTGTGTAAGACAGACAGAAATTGGGGCATGAGTACCATTTTAATATGGTTATCTGTTCCGATGACTTATATAGCGGGTATACACGAAGGGTCGACTTTCGATGAGGCACTTTCTATTAATTGGAGCAAGGTGAGTGTAATAAAAGCCCTTATGCAGGCAGATTTCCAGATTCCCGGGTACTTAATGGTGACATTACCTGAACATAGCCCAAAACATCGCCAACTGCAACGAGTAGTGGATCCACAGAACATGGCATAGCATGAGAACAGATTTATTCAAGGTTATGGGAAAACACAGGCCCTAGAGTCATGGACGTCTCCCATGAATAGGGGCATATAACGCCACTCATGGACATTTATCCATGTGTGGATAAATGAAAGAGAAAGTGTAATTTTAAGTGTAATTTTAATTTTATTGTGGCTTCCGATTTCACCCATTTTTTAGTGTTTATAAAATTATTATCCAAAATGGTGTGAGCTACTTTGTAACATAATTCTAGGTGGGTTGGTTTCATCATAGTATCATAGTATAATAGTATATAAGGCTGGAAAAAGACACAAGTCCAACCTTTATGAATTAAACAAATGTTTTTTTTTCCCCATAATCCGTGAAATTTTTGCTCTCCAGAAAGGCATCCAGGCCTCTCTTGAATATGTACATAGAGTCCACCATAGCAACCTCCTGAGGAAGAGAGTTCCATAGGCTCACTACTAGAACCGTATTGTACATTGTAATGAGGTCTCCCCTCAGCCTGCTTTTTTCTAAACTCAATAACCATAAATGTTTTAATCAGCCATTGAATTCTAGTCCCCCCATTCCCCTAATAATCTTGGTCTTTGCACTCGTTCCAGTTCTACTATGTCCTTTTTAAACACGGGTGTCCAAAACTGTACACAATGGGGCACATTTACTTACCCAATCCCTGCGCGATCCCCGAGGTGCGTTATCCGATGAGGATGAAGTCTGCCTTTATTCAACAAGACCGTGCGGCCGAGATCCTGCATGTGTCACTCCCCACTCAGGTCCACCGGAGTTCACCTTCTTCTTCCCGGTGTATGTGAGTGCATGTCTTGCGACACAATTTGAAAAGTTAAATCCAGCGCTTAGTCCAAATCAGTCGGTTTGTCTGACAACTCGGCCCCCGATTTGTGTCGCGTGAAAGCCGGCCTGATTACAACCCAATGGGATCACGTGCGACGCAATCCCCAGCGCGATCCCTGAAAACGTTGCAAAACCCAACTGAAATGCGGCCGCAGGACCTTAGTAAATAAGCCTCAATATTCCATGTGTGGTTGTGAGGCTATGCTGTACCTCTTCCTGGGTAAAACTGCTGACATTCAAAAGAGAATTTACATAATTCCTCACTATGTCTTTCACCATGGGATTTTCCTGAGTAAAGAGAATTCCTCATCTTCCTCCACCATAACCCCCAGGTTATTCCTCAGAGGGCACACACTCTCCGTTTTTAGTTTCTTAGCATTTATGTACTTAATAATTTGGATTGTGCTCACTGTTGCCCAGTTTCCCAACCAACATGTAGTTTTGATACCCTGTCAGGTCTGTTGGTTAGGATAAGGTCCAGCAGTGCCCCCCATCTTGTTGGCTCCAGGACTAGTTGCAACAGGTAGCTGTTGACAGAAACCCCATAGATAAGAATTGGGGATGGGGAGGTTTTCTGTAATGATAACACTGAACTCACGGATGGCAGATATGACAGTGCACCCTAAAACTGACTCCCCAAACAGCCCTGTAGGCTTGCCTCTGTGATTCCTATGCGATACACAACAAATATGAAGACGATACCTCCCTGGGCCAAGTGCAGACACAAAACAAGACAAGGAAACAGAAAAACCCATGTAAGCAATTCAGGTCACAACTGAGATACACATATAATGTACAGAATTGCATACACAAAAGGATAGTTAGAAACATCAGAAAAATAACAGAAACCAGAAGTATAGAAGTATAGAAGTGTTGCAAGTGAAGCACAGACAATAGAACTAGCAAGAAAATATAACCAGCAAACTAGCATCCCATTGACCAATAATATAGCCTCTCTGCAACATCAAAAGCAGTTACAGAAGTTAACATCAGTTATGTTCTGTTTTCTAGTAGAAACTTCATCTTTTCTTCTTTTTCTGGGATACTTTTCCAAATCGCTGGTTTTCTTGGTAAGATCTATTAATTACCCCTCCCCTTAAATAAAAATCAATTTTCCACTCTATTCGTCTGGATAATAGAATTAGAAGGAGAAATTGGAAAAAAGGGTACTTGTACAAACATTAAGACATTCCAGTCAAGAAGGCTTGAAGGAGTAATTCCTGTAAATGTACATATTTCTCTATGACAAGTACCATGACAGAGACACTGAGCTCAAGAATCAGCATGATCTGTATAATGGGAATGATTGTCTAGATATGTAACCATATATTTCTGAAGATGAGCCTCATCATCGGTTCCATTACCAACTGTACACTTCTAATAATAAACCAAAGGATGTTACAGGAGAAAGGTCTCTATCAATTTAAATATGATGTATAGCTTATAGCAGGTGTAATACCCAGGTGCTCAGGTTATACCAGCATGTTACATATCACTGTACATAAGATGTATAACCTAAACCAGCTGCATATATGTATAATTATTAAGAAGAAGATTCCCAGGTTATACACTTCACTAAATACAAGAAGATGTATGCTAAGTATACTGTTATAGTTGTAGCATACAGCAGAGCTTTGTTCTGCCATTCTGCAAGTCCTGCAGGAAGACCCAGTTCTACAAGCACAGGTGGCACAATGACATCACTGACTCTTTCTGCCTGTGCTGATCAGCAGCAATGTACACATCTATGTTGCGGAAAATTGAGTAACTAAAACCTAATGGGGTTCTAATTATAAATTAAAATGGGTACTAATTAAAAGTCAAGGGGAACTAATTAACGACTATGGAAGGTACTAAGTTAAGGCTACAGAGGAACACTAAAATGTAGACTGGGCACTATACACAAGGCACCATTGTCTGGGCTTAATAGGAAAAAAAATGAACCATTTCCAAGTCATAGGATTCATTAATACTGAAATAATCTCTATGGTCTGTGTGGAACAAGTATCTACCTCTGTATGGAGGCAATATTTGAGTACACCATTAGATGCCCAGGCTATAAAAGAAAGGTTCGTATCACAATAAGAATCAAAAAAATAAATTTACTATATAATTATAAATTGAACTAAACACATTGAGAAGATAAAGCAAACATTGAGCCTGGCACTGTGACTGATCTGAGACTTTCCTTCACATGAGATGACATTGCAATTGGCTCTAGTTGTGGCCTCCGCTCAGACAGTAACCCCAGCTGTGAGAATTTTCTGCCATGCTTCAGTAGACCGTTCACAGGAAAACAATGTCCTGGCTGCAAAATAAAACCTTTTTGTATGTTTGTGTGTTTACATTTGGGAGACTTATCTCATCTGCTATAAAGCCAATAAGAAATTAAGTCCTCATTAGGCCCCTTAAGGTGGTTTCACACGTGGCGTCAATGCATGTGTTTCCAAATGCATCACAACAGCTGAGAAGAGGACATTTGCCTAATTACATTGCTGTTAACAATTAGTTTACAAAATTCATGAGTTAATGCAAAGTTCAGGCCATTGACACATGTGCTGTTTATGTTACGTTTTCAACACATATTTTGTTTTTATTTGGTTGCATTTGCTTCATTTAGGGTGCGGTCACACGTTGCAGTTAAAACTGCATCGCAATCAGCTTTGAGGTGGTTTTAGGTGCAGTTTTGTCAATTGAACAGGTGAATGACATGAACTGAACGGGTGAATGACATTTGTGGAGCAGGTTCCCCCTTCAAAATCAAATTCACGCGTTCAGTTCATGTCTTACACCTATTAAACAGACAAAATTGCACCTAAAACCACCTCAAAGCTGATTGCGATGCAGTTTTAACTGCAACGTGTGACTGCACCCTAAACATAATGCTTGATGTGCTTTAATTGAATACATCTGTGTCTCTTGGAATTTGTAAAAATGCAGTGATCTTGTTTGTGCATATAATCATGTCCATTTCAAAACGCAGATCACAAATGCATGCAATTTTAAAAGTCGCAACCACTTTGAAAAGCGCAATGAAAATACACCTCAAAAATGCAGACACAAAAAATGCAAGGGAGAAAATGCAAAGTTAAAAACCCTTTATCAAACAACGATTTAAGAAGCCATTATGCAAAATTGATACGTTTTACAAGGATGCATTAATATTGCATAAAACGCATGTACCTGTTAACATGTTCACAAATGTGTTTTGAAAACACAATGTTGACAGCAATGTAATTAGGCAAATCTCCTCTTTTCAGCTGTTGTGATGTTTTTTAAAACGCATGTGTTAGGGTGCGCTCACACGTTCAGTTTTTCAGATGCAGTTTTTTGGAGATAAAAGCAGGTGTGGATGATAATGGGTTGAGACCAATAATTGAAAAGTACTGCTACTCCTCATATTTTTACTCCACTCCTGATTTGGGCATCACAAACTGCATCTGAAAAGCTGAACATGTGGTTTACCCTCTATGTCACATGTGAACGCATCCTTAGACACAAGTGAGTGTGATGCATCCAACACACATCACACCCACACCAAGTGTTGGCTGGAATGTCCGACCCGGACACTGAGCAACCGGAACTGAACTCAGCATGTCAGTTCAATTCTAGTTGTCAGCATTTGGGCCAGTCGTTCCAGCCAGCACAAGCTGCAAGTGTGGAGATTGTAAGGAATTTGCTGAGAATAATTGAAATACCCTGTAGTAACAACTTAGCTATACACATAAAATAAATATGGAGCCGTAGGAGGAAAAAAAGTTTAATCTGTAAGTAGATCATTCAAAAACATTATTTTAGCATCTGTTATTAATGACAGAGAAATGCCCTAAAAGTTTTGGAAGTTGGGGGGCATTATATATTGACTGCCTGACCCTACTGAGTTAAAGTGGACCTTTCACCACCTTTGTCAAATTCAACTCTTTGCATACTTTAATTGGTAAGTGACTGTGTGGAAGTCACTAGAAGTCACTAGTGCCGTAGCTATCAAGTGGGCAGAGGGTGCAAGGGCTCCAAGCCTGTTGACTTGTAGGGGACCAGTGCAGGGACAATGGATAGGTGAGGGGCTGACTATATACTGGGAGGGGGCAGGGGCTGTCAGGTTTTATACCGGGGGGAAGGGGCAGGCTTTATACTGCGAGGGTCCGGCAGGCTATATACTGGCGGGGCTGTGAACAATGCATTTCCCACCCTTGGCTTATACTCCAGTCAATAGGTTTTCCAAGTTTTTGTGGTAAAATTAGGTACCTCGGCTTATACTCGGGTTGGTATAGGGTGATAAACGCCATACATCGCGTTTTTAGTCCTTTTTTAAGCATGCGTTTTTAAACGGACTGAAAACGCAGGCCTAAAAACGGACTTAAAATGCCATGTGTGGCATTACCCTTATAATCAACTATATAGGGTACAGATGGCCAGATGCTCCCTCAATAGACAAGAGCAGTGACACAGTGTGTTCTCATCGCATCATCACCGGGGGCCATAGAAGTCTATTGGGGCCATGATCTAGTCGCAATTCATGCGACCAGATCACAACCCCAATAATGGGCGTCTGAATGAGCCCTTAGAGACAATAGAGGCCTAACTACCCCTACACTAGCTACAGAGGATTAGAAGTAACAATGGGGGGAATTCATTAAGACTGTCTTAAAAAAACCTCCCCCACTGGCGGTCCAACGCCCATACCCACCAAGAGGTTCTGGCCTCTTAGTTAATACAGGCGGAAACTCCATCAGTTTGCACCCAAGACCAGATCAGAACTGGCTGAGTTTTTTTATATAGTATCTAGACTATAATAAATTTGGCAGGTTGGGCGTTCACCTGCCGGCCTGCCCTCTGCTGTCACTGCTACCCAACCCGACACACCCAAAGTGGCGTGTGGGTCAGGAAAAAAATTAGCAGGGAGCGGGAGAATTATGTGCCTTCTCCACCAGAAAACTGGCAGAGAATAAATCTCCTCCATTGTCATCAACGCCAATGAATTTGGTTTATGCAGTTTCAGGATAGATAGAGGATTCTGCGATAAAATGTCATATACAATAGATAGACTGAGTAACATCCTCTCAGCTGCAGGTCACAGCTATTACATAGCAAATGTTGTATCTTTCTATAGAGATCATCATGTTTTTCCTCTTTCATGTATTCCCAGCTGTGCACATTATACACTGAGAGGTGATTTCCATGTGATGATGTCAATCTGCAATGAGATGATGGGCGGCCACAGAAGCAAAAGCTCCAGGTGTGTTAAATTGACTAAACAGGGTCTTTTTATTGGACTGTGTGTCAGTACATAAAACACTCAACCATATTTATTTCAGGTCCCAGATAATGACAATTTTATATTTTATTGCTAAGAGGGCGTCATTCCTGTATATGAGCATGCTGGGATATAAACAGCTGTGTGGGGTGACCCTGCAGTACGCCTTTTCAGTAAGAAAAACAGTAAAAAATATACATTTTATCCTGGAAATGAGGTGTTACAGAAATAAACACACTGGGGGAGATTCATCAACCTGTCTATGCCAGAATTTTGGAGTAATTTGCATCTGAAATGCTGTGCATCACATTTTATTGAAGGTTTTAGACCATTTTTAGGCAGTTTTATGGAAAAGGGGGTGGTCTCAGGAAAAGGCCGTGTTCGAGCCTAGGTGCCAGAAAATTCAGACATAAACTAGGAAACAAATAGCCCATCTAAAGTACGACTCGAACACAGATGTGTTTATACTTAAAAGCTTGTATCGAGTAAGTAGCAACAAGTGCTTAACTCAGCAAAACAATCTGCTACTTACCAAACACTAGCGTTTAGGTTTTAACACATCTGCATTCAGGGAAGGGTTATTCTGAATGTGCTTAAAGGGGTATTCTCGACTGGGCATTCACATTTAGTTTCATTAATCTGCCATATATAAACATTTCTTCAATTAGAATATTAAAAAAATTTACCTCTGTGAAGATATCTTCTCATAAATGTAGTTATATGGTCCCTTAGAAACAAGACTGTGTCCTTGGATACAGCCACCTCTGCTGGAGGGATTGAAGAAACAAAAATTTTCTGTATATTAAATGTCTGGGAGTTACTACATGTCCTACAGCTGTCCTGTAGTAATGATCACTAAAGGACTCAATACCGCATGTCTGGCCACCGCTGCCAGTGTGTGAGGTGGTTGTATCCGAGGAAGCTATCTCATTTCTAAGGGACAGCATGGCTACATTTATGACAAATTATCTTCACACAGGTACATTTTTTTAATAACATCCAATTGAAGAAATTATTACATATGGCAAATAAATTAAATTAAATGTAAATGCCCAGATGGGAATACCCCTTTAAAGTGTGTTTCATCTCTCCCTCATATTGGGGCCCGTCATCTCTCCTCATATTTAGGCCCATCTCATATTGTGGCACCCATCTCCCCCTCATATTGTGGCACCTCATAATGTTTCCCCCTCAAAAGATTTTGGCTCTTGTCAACTCCTCCTCATATTGTGACTCCTTCAGACTGTAACCCCTCTCAACAACCCCTCATATTGTGGCCCCCATCTCCCCTCATATTGTGGCCCCCTTATGTTGTGGGCAGCCTCCTCTCCCCTTCTTCTTGTGGCCTTTCAGGTTCTCCTCATCCTGTTGGCCCTCTATTATATTGTGGCCCTTCACTCCGTTTCATATTGTTATCCTCCTCATATTGTGACCCCCTCATATTGTAACCCTTCTACTTGTGGGCCTCCTTCATATTGTGCCTCATCCTGTGGACCCCCCATCCTCCTCTTTTCCTTGTTTCAGTGTAATAAAACATAACAAACACCAAGTACTCACCTACCCTCATTCCCCAGAAGCTCTCCTCGTCTTTACTTCTTCTTCCTCTGCTACTGTTATGTGTATTGATGTCAACAGACAGGGAGATGTCATCACACCTGCCAGCCTCTGCTGCATATAGCTGCAGCAGGGGAACAAACCATCATCATATCCAACTCTATCTTTGTTTGGAGAGCACAGATATAGTTGAAGTCCCAGAAGGCTGGAGTCAGTGGCCAATGAGGGGGCAGAGTCAGTGGCTGACTGACTTAAAGGTGTTGGGGGTTTCACCAGTACACAGGTGGGCCTGTCTGATTATTGGCGTAAACAAATTTATGCATTTCCCCCAATGCTGGAGCAGATAATAGACAGATAGAGTTGGATCTATCATTAAACAGGATCCTACTAACACACTAGAGAATGTGGTACCTCCACCTCACATCACACTTGCAGTGTGTTCTGGCTGTAATGTCTAGCCCGAACACTGACAACTCTGTTAATTCAGTTCCGGTTACCCAGTGCGGACATCCCACCAGCACACGCTGCACGTATGATGCAAGCAGGATGAAGTGAAAAGTGGAGTGGTTTGTAAAACGGTGTAAAAAGAAAAAACACAAAGTTGGTGCAAATAAGCAATTTGAATGCTGAAAACTGATATAAATACAATGATAAATACCCCCACTATTTATATTAGTATTTGCTTTCAAGTATAAAAAATGAATAAAAGTCAATAAAAATGTGTATGCACATGTCCATATATAATGTTCAGTTAAGGAGCTCACAGTCCCATAATGGTTCCTCAATTCATATGTTCACAAAATTCAAAATTTTCAGAACAAAATTTGACGCTTTACCTTGTGAAGATATATGTTGGAAGAATTGGTTCAGAATATATATGTAAATGTAGAGCTCCGGTCTTTTTAATTCAGAATTTTAAGTATAAAAGTGACATCAAAGATTTGAATAAAAGGAAAAAAAAGTGAAACCCAGTGCCTACATGGCTTAAGCTATCCAACCAATAAGTTCATTTTGACTCAGTTAACCCAATTTCACCCGGCACATATCCCACAAGTGCAAGGTCTCTGGCATGTGTAGTATGTATGTGTCTAGCCAGAGGATTGTCAAGTTGTCGTGGAATTGAGCTGTTTAGATATATGTCTCTGTAAAGGGTGCCACCATAGAATTAGTGAAGAGCTTCATGTAAGGCATCAGAGGGTAAATTAACTATTTCAATGTGTAATGGAAATGGTAATACTCGATATTAGCCAATTCCCAGTTATGTCTGTTTCAGGTTTGAAATGGCTTGCTACTAGCATGGTATTTAAGTTACTACCCCTCCTGAAAATAATACTCAGATAACCTCCCTGAGATCTCTATCAGCCAAAAGAATAGGCCAATACCGCCTTAAAATCATTTCATGTTATTCTCATAATTTTCTTTGGAGCTCTAAATGGGTTACTCAGGAGGGTAGACCTCCAGTATGCAGGTATACCTCAGTGCTACCTCTCAGGACAGTATACAGGCAGTCCCCGGGTTACATACAAGATAGGGTCTGTAGGTTTGTTCTTAAGTTGAATTTGTATGTAAGTCAGAACTGTATATTTTATCATTGTAATCCCAGCCAGAACTTTTTTGGTCTCTGTGACAATTGGATTTTAAAAATGTTGGGTTGTCATAAGAATCAATATTAACACTAAAGCTTCATTACAGACACCTGTGATAACTGTTACAGCTGTTTATTGTAGTCTAGGACTAAAGTACAATAAATTACCAATATCCAGAGGTCCATGTGTAACTAGGGGTCGTATGTAAGTCGAGTGTTCTTATGTAGGGGACCGCCTGTATTTGAAAAGAATACCTTGTATCACCATTTTTGCAGGAGTGGATACGCTAAGGCCCCTTCCACACTTGCGAGAGTGATGCGCTGAACTCGCAGCAAATGCTGCCTGGATCGCCCGGCCCAAATGCTGCAAACCGGATTTGAACTGACATGCTCATTTCCGTTTTACAGCATTCGGGCCAGGTTATCCAGGTAGCACTTGCTGCGAGTGTGATACAAGTTCAGCGTATCACACTGGGAAGTGTTGTAGGTGCATAAAGATGTCTGAAAATCAATGGCCTTTAAAACACAGCTCAGTCTACCCCCTCAGCTCCCTCCAACATTAGAAATGCGAATGGTAGAACCGAACCTGACTTTCTGCCCTGCACAGGGAATTTGTTAGTGCTCCTGGCTGTTACTCCTCTTGCATGACCATTACATGACCAACCAGACGATCTGAATTTTGTGCAGACTTTACCCCATGCAGAGTTGTCAGTGCCACTTCTTAGGGAATTCTGTAAACATCTGGAAAACGTAGAAGCAATCATGTTCTAACATGTTCACATTGGAGAAGCCAAGAAAGTCATAACAGTAACTTGGTACCAAACTTGTGGTAGAAGATACCTCTAGTTGAGAAGTTTAAATCACGCTTCTTAAACACTTTTTTTTCCCATAAATGTGAAATGTGATTATATTTTTCAAAACCCAACTGGTAAAAACTAGATGTCTGGATGACTATAATCACTATTGTGTGCCCATAGAGATGTGGATCAGTTGGCACTAGTTTTTTATCTTCTAATCAGCATCTAGGCATAGGTTTTATCATCAGAAGGCCAGACTCAATGCTTAAACTGTTGGCAAGTAATATATGGCAACGGACCCTAAAGAAGTATGGCTGTGGGTAGACAGACAGTCTCTGCACCGGAATCCAGACATGTTGTTGGTGTAACCTAAAATATTCCTGGACTTACAAACAGAGATCTTGAAAGTGTAGAAAGAAAAGAGAGTATATCAGAAAAGTGCAGAATACTATATCATGTCAAGATTAGGGTTTTTTTTTACATAACACTTGTACCAGCTCTTTAAGGCAGTCAGCTTAAATAATAAGCACAGTCGAGCTATCACCCAATGCAACTGCAGCCCCTGGCACGGTTGCGGCTGCCATCTAGTTGTTCATTATCACTACTGACAAGATACATAAAGTCTGTATTATTTAATTTAATTTAACAAGGACATTTTTCTTGTTATATTGCCAGAAGAAGTCAAAGTTAGTTGTCATGGAGATAGTTATAGAGTCAAATCTTACATCCATATGATTGCTCCCCTAAAGAATCTGAAACTTAGAGGGAACCTACCACCTACTTTTGCCCAATGAAACTACCTCACCCTCAGGTAGGTTACGAAATATACTTTTGATCATTGCCTCTTTGTGAAATCTCACCTGTTTACCTATAAAACGTCTTCTTGAAAGTCACATGAAAATTAACTGAAAAGAGTCATATATTACCAACATGGGGAGAGAAAAAAGAACTGGACCGCACATCTACACATCATACAATGATCTACTGACGCTAGGCTACATTTTCAAAACAAATCGGAGGTTCTTAGTTACATTTTGATCTTATTGTATAAGCCTAGTAACTGCTTCAGGGTGTTATAGTGGGTTCCTACGCTATATTGTGCGGCATCACATGTCATCCACCGCTGCAGCACAACACCAAGCGAGACCAAGACACGGTTGCCCCCAGCACCCGTACTGGCAGACATAGCCTCCATGGCTCCGGCCCTGAGACTCCACCAGCACCGCACCACAGAAGCAGCAGATGCCAAGCAACACCACACTATGTGAACAGGAAAAAAGGCTCACCATGTATGAACAGGCCTGGAATACACACTGTTCCATGTGGTCTCAGACCTGGCTGAGAGGAAGTAGGCGGCCACTATATGTAGTCCCCTGCTGATTTAAAAACACCTTGGTGGAGTGCTGGTATCAGGCACAAATTAAAATACATGAAGGGATAGAATAAAACTAAGACCAACATCAGGAGAGAAAAGAACTGGACCGCACATCTACACATCATACAATGATCTACTGACGCTAGGCTACATTTTCAAAACAAATCGGTGGTTCTTAGTTACATTTTGATCTTATTGTATAAGCCTAGTAACTGCTTCAGGGTGTTATAGTGGGTTCCTACGCTATATTGTGCGGCATCACATGTCATCCACCGCTGCAGCACAACACCAAGCGAGACCAAGACACGGTTGCCCCCAGCACCCGTACTGGCAGACATAGCCTCCATGGCTCCGGCCCTGAGACTCCACCAGCACCGCACCACAGAAGCAGCAGATGCCAAGCAACACCACACTATGTGAACAGGAAAAAAGGCTCACCATGTATGAACAGGCCTGGAATACACACTGTTCCATGTGGTCTCAGACCTGGCTGAGAGGAAGTAGGCGGCCACTATATGTAGTCCCCTGCTGATTTAAAAACACCTTGGTGGAGTGCTGGTATCAGGCACAAATTAAAATACATGAAGGGATAAAATAAAACTAAGACCAACATCAGGAGAGAAAAGAACTGGACCGCACATCCACACATTATACAATGATCTACTGCTGCTAGGCTACATTTTAAAACATTTATTTAGTTTTTTCCTGGTAACAGCACTCCGCCCCATTCGACCCAGGTGTTTTTAAATTAGCAGGAGACTGCATATAATGGCCGCCTACTTCCTCTCAGCTAGTGACTAAGACCACATGGAACAGTGAGTATTCCAGACCTGGTCACACATGGTAAGCCTTTTAGTCCTGTATTTCATGGCGTCTGCTGCTTCCGTGGTGCGGTGCTGGTGGGGACCTGGGGCCCAGAGCATTAGGGGCTGTGCCTGCCAGTATGGGTGCTGAGGGGCAACTGGGTCTTGGTCCCTGCTGGTGCTGTGCTGCAGCGGCGGTGGATGCCATGTGATGCCGCACACAATGGTGTGGGGACCCACTACAACCAGGTCACCATAGATGTAGCCTAGCGGCGGTAGATCATTGTATAGTGTGTGGATGTGCGGTCCAGTTCTTTTCTCATCCAATGTTTGTCTATATAGTGGGTTTTACAACAGCCAAAGGGGGAAGCTGCCCAACTTTCGCCACATTTGCCTAAAGTTAGACCCACTTTACCTCATGTTTTTGTAATGGGGGGGCAGGATATCAGGTTAATTTACCAATACACATCTATTTATAGTTCTGCACCGCTTTTTTGATCTATAAAAAGAAGCCTCCTGTCTTTAGCTACACTTTCATTTAGCTTATGAACATTCTACTAGTATTTAACAAATAGGAAAAGACCTGTGTGAGGGCTTATTTTGTGCGTAACAAATTTTACTTTCCCGTAATGTTATTTATTTTAACATGCTGTGTACTGCGAAGCTGAAAAAAATTCCAAATGTGGAAAAAAATTTTTAAAAATGCACGTGCGTCACGTTCTTGTGGGCTGTTTTTATGACTTTCACTCTTCGCTCCAAATAACACGCCTACTTTATTCTTTGGTTCGGTTTTATATAGGTTTTATTGTGTTTTAATACATTTTCAAAAACTAAACGAATGTGTACAAAAAAGAAAAAAAAAATTTTGCCATCTTCTGAAGCTAATAACTTTTTCATACTTTGGTGCACGGAGCTGTATGAGGTGTCATTTTTTGCAAAATGAGCCAAAGTTTTCATTGCTACCATTTTGAGGTCTGTGCGACATTTTGATAATTTTTTATTCCATTTTTTATGTGATGCAAAAAGGTGTAAAAGTCGCATTTCAGACATTTGGGCGCCATTTCCCGTCTCAGAGGTCACCACCGGCCGTAACCGTTTTTATATTTTGATAGATCCGGCATTTTGGGACGCGGCGATACCTAATGTGTCTGTGATTTTTACTGTTTATTATGTTTTATATCAGTTCTAGCGAAAGGGGATGATTTGAATTTTTTATATTTTATTAATTTTTTTAACTTTTTTTTTCTTTTTTTTTCACTAATTCTTAGACCATCTAGGGTACATTAACCCTAGATGGTCACATCGTTCCTACCATATACTGCAATACTTCTGTTTTGCAATATATGGCATTTTTGCAGCTCATTCATTACAATGAGCCACTGGCTCATTGTAACGAATCTGCAGAAGCCAGATAGCCTTGGGTCAAACGAAGACCCAAGGCTACCATGGCAACCATTCGCCGCCCCCCCGATGACGTTCGGGGGCGCGGCGATCGTAATAAAGATGGCGGCGCCCGATCGGTGCATAGCCGCGATCGGTGCAAGCACCGACCGCGGTTATTAGTTGTGGGGGTTTGCTGCAATATGCAACAAACCCCCATCTTTGTATGAAGAGGACTCAGCCCGTGAGCCCTCTTCAAACATTCCCTGTACCTCTGCGCCGTAGAGCTACGGCGCAGAGCGTTAAGGGGTTAATATGCATTAGTGGCCGACATCGTCAGAAGGCTCGTCCAGTCAGAATTAGATTCCAGAAGGACAGGCAGCAGAGATCCCGATTTGGTGATTGTTCTGCCTTCCGAACCCCAACAGCCGTCTACATATTGTCTACATACTGTCGTACAATTAATCCAAAATCTATGATAGTGGCAGTGGAATGCAATTCGATTTTAAACGCCACTTTTCAAAAGCAAGTTCCCTGCAGTCTGGGTATGCTAGTGTAAGCTGAGTACAATAGCATGGATTTGTGTCAATTTGTGTCAATGCTAGACCAAACTGGTCTACTTTCCGCCAGTTTACTGCACCCAAAAATGGCTATGTCACATATTGATTGTGTCAGAGTTTCCACCCCTTTTTGGCGCAGAGTTGGAGCAGGCGGAAAAAGTTTTGTTTTTTTTTGGCACCGCCAGCTAATAGGTAGGTCGGACAGCAGGACATGCGGTGAGAGCGCCACAAAACTGGTGGAAACTCACACTTAGCACTGCTATGCTCTCTGCTTCCTACCCCCCCCCCCCCCCGCAGTACATGAGATGCATGTTCGTGTTAGATGAATCTGAGCAAAAAGGACAATCTTCTGAGTTTATTGTCGTATGAAGACTGAGTTTATGGTCGTATCCAAGTTTAAAAATGATGTTCTTTAATCTGATACCAGAACTATGATTCTAAACGCTATAAAACCCAAGGTAAAGGCATTTAAGTGTTCAAAGTGTTCCATTCCCTGAGTTTGACTCTTCTCTTGCAAAAGAAGACAGTTTTCTGTTAATTTTTACATTACTTTGAAGCTCAGAAAGCTTAATCGAAGATGATAAAAGACACTCAACTGCAAATGTAATCACCCCCTCAAGTATGTATTAGAAGCAACATTGGCATCTGTTTAAAGGGAACCAGTCGCCACATTTTTCACAAATACTGCTGGAAGCAGGTTCCCATAGAGCCCTTGTAAATAACTGACAGCTTTCTTTTAGGTAAAAATTGTTCCCCCTCAGATTCCCGTATATACAATTTTATAATTTTACCTAGTATCCAGGGGTACCTATATCAAGGGGGTGTGGCCTCCTCAGGCTGAATCCAGCAGCTCATCCCTATGGATTCTCAGCATGCAGCAGTAATGTCATGTGACCAGGGTGGCATCATTGCAGATCTTCTAGCCTCCTAACATTAGCAAACTGTACACCATGCATATATCTGATAACATAAAATCACAGCCTATCTCCGTGGACTTCTACTCCTCTCCATGCAGGTGCATTTTCATGGTGAGCAAATATTCATTGAAAGAAGTTTGTGAGGTAGGAAACCATTTCAGTCTCTAAATCTCTTACCAAGCACAGCACCATACATACTATAGCAGCTGTGCTTGGTATTACAACTTATCCCCCCCAATTCACTTGAATGTGCCTGAGCTGTGCACAAGCCATATGACAAATGAACATGTTGTCACAGACCTATGATGCAGTATCACTGACCCTTCGTTGAGACCCATCAAATCTATTAGAAGGAGGGGGGGTTTAAAACCCCCTTTAATTTAGAAAAAGTACAATCTGGAATGGTGACAACTATGTTAATTTATGGAATTAAACTTCCCTCATACAGTTCTTCAGCACTAGGCAGATTTCTGGTTTAGAAGCCTAGAAAAGCTGACTGACACTTTTAATGCTAATCCTATAGATTTTCAGCCCCATTTCCTGAAAACACAAATACTGTAATGAGAAACTTAGTAAGCATAATGGTCACATGTATTTGGATGTAGTTCTTTGTGCTGGGTAGCCATCCAAGAAGCAGTGTGGAAAAGTTGGGTGGCATTCTGGCAGAACATGTGCAAGCAAGTCTTAGTGTGCAAGTATAATTCTTCTTAAGAGAGGCTATGATGCTGACTATATCCTTTGTCACCTAGCTTTCCCAGCGAGAAAGGCCATATTGTTTTTTACCAGGCTTGTGGGTGCAATATTAGTTACAATATCAGTTGGCACCCAGCTTTACTAGAAACAGATATAACTAGGTGTATCTATAAGTACATCTGCAGAGCCGCCTTGTTGATCCTGGATCACCTCTGAAATTTGGACCTAGCTCGCAACGGGTTTTATTAAGTACACATGACTTTTAAGAGAATCATTCACTTGTACCTGTAATGTTTTATGGGCGCCATAAAACCAGTGGTCGGATCCTCTTCCAGGACATTTAGAATTTATTGGCTTCTGTAATAGGATTCACTTCTTAAAAATTTGGCACGTTATTGGCAGAGAGGAGGCGTATTACAAGACACCAACGAAATCATTTAATAAGTGTCATATTAGGTGATTTAATGTGGTTGAATGGTGGAGTGAGTTAAGAGAGGAGCCATGTGACCCTCAAAGGAGCCATTTTTGTTTAAATATAAGAAAACTGAGAAAGACATAGCACTAATGGAAGGTACTAAATCTATTTCGCTAGGCCATGCTGGACATTAAGAATGTACTGGAAGGTAGTTTTGTGCATCTCTGGGGGCCTCTGGATCCTTTCTCTAAACTTTGGTTGATTTGCAGCCATCTACCTGGCAGGAACAGTGAATGTCAACTTTATTTTATAAGTGTATCATTCTTAAAGTGGAATTACCATGAAAACCAGATTCTTAAATGTACTCAGGATAACAAAATAACACATTCTCTAAGTCACTGTTATTAACAAAAAATACAGCATTTCACAGATATTACTAGGTATGAGCCTGGATGATATCACAAATGTGTGTGGCCATCTTAGCTCACAAGACCATAACTACAGCTGCATGCCCCATTCAGTTCTTTTTTTTTAGGAAGATCCTGGGCTGTGCCTAGATATCCTCAATTGAAATTTCTTAAGCAATGTGCACTCTAATAGAAGCTTTTGGAGGGGTGTGCAGATGTCCTTGGTATGGCCCTCAGACCACTGCTATGGGAATGGTTATGACGTGCAGGCAGTAATGACTTTATGGCCCCATCCATCTGCTGGAAGGCAGCAGGACATGGGATGTCACAGGAAGACACCAGAGCCCTGCTGCCGGGAGGTCACCTGACTCCCCTTTAAGTAAAAGGTAGAATTCTTCTTTTTACTTTATAAAGAATGAAGACATCTAGACACTGTTGAAATAGAACTGGAGCAAAGGGGAATTATCAAGGGAATAAGAGGATAGAGTACAAGGACAGGTTATTTAACTTGGATTTTAGCAAAGAAAAGGCTAAGACCTCATGTAGACTACTATGTGTACAAAACAGGCCTTGTTTGTAGCAGTTTTTTACCCGTTCCTACTGTTGATGTACATAGGAAGGTGAGAGGCAGGAATAGGACCTGCTCTACACTCACCGGCCACTTTATTAGGTATACCTGTCCAACTGCTCTTTAACACTTAATTTCTAATCAGCCAATCACATGGCGGCAACTCAGTGCACTTAGGCATGTAGATATGGTCAAGACAATCTCCTGCAGTTCAAACCGAGCATCAGTATGGGGAAGAAAGGTGATTTGAGTGCCTTTGAACGTGGCATGGTTGTTGGTGCCAGAAGGGCTGGTCTGAGTATTTCAGAAACTGCTGATCTACTGGGATTTTCACGCACAACCATCTCTAGGGTTTACAGAGAATGGTCCGAAAAAGAAAAAACATTCAGTGAGCGGCAGTTCTGTGGGCGGAAATGCCTTGTTGAGGTCAGAGGAGAATGGGCAGACTGGTTCGAGCTGATAGAAAGGCAACAGTGACTCAAATCGACACCCATTACAACCAAGGTAGACAGAAGAGCATCTCTGAACGCACAGTACGTTGAAGTTTGAGGCAGATGGGCTACAGCAGCAGAAGACCACACCGGGTGCCACTCCTTTCAGCTAAGAACAGGAAACTGAGGCTACAATTTGCACAAGCTCATCGAAATTGGACAGTAGAAGATTGGAAAAACGTTGCCTGGTCTGATGAGTCTCGATTTCTGCTGCGACATTTGGATGGTAGGGTCAGAATTTGGCGTCAACAACATGAAAGCATGGATCCATCCCGCCTTGTATCAACGGTTCAGGCTGGTGGTGGTGGTGTCATGGTGTGGGGAATATTTTCTTGGCACTCTTTGGGCCCCTTGGTACCAATTGAGCATCGTTGCAACGCCACAGCCTACCTGAGTATTGTTGCTGACCATGTCCATCCCTTTATGACCACAATGTACCCAACATCTGATGGCTACTTTCAGCAGGATAATGCGCCATTGAGCCAACAACAGTCCATAACTCTTGTCTATGTTGTCCTGATGCCAGTGGTGGGGAAGACCACATTAATCGAAAGCTTCAAAACTTCCTATAGTCAAAGTGATCCCACCACCATATATAGTCCACCATATCCCATTACCTAATAATTACTCCCATTGAAATCCTTAAATATAAGACACAATCAGCTGAAATCCTGTCTAATGATCTTCTTTGATGCCTCCCACTACTAGTATGCGCAGGGACGAGCTCAATATGTTAGCTCAATTATTGCTTCTTTTTCATGTGAGCAAAAGATTTCACTGTCTATTAGGGCTGAGCGATTCCCAGACACTGCTGCGGTAATTTATCACACTGGTATCCACCTCCTATCATCTTAAGAAGCTGGAGGTGTGTAAGTGCTTTAACTAAACAGTGACAAGTAATTTGGATGCGGCGCCCTCCTTCCTTCTGCTGCGCCATCTGTTAGCTTGCACACACATCTTTTTGATAAATTATTTTTGTCAGCTGCAAATTTGAAGTTTTCAAGCCAAACGCCCATTTCAGCTGTATCAAAACGGGAGGAAATTACCTTATTTTCTGCAGTACAACAAAAAAAAAACTCATTAAAATCAGATTGTGCAAGTAATCAGTAATCCTGGCGAGTGTACCATTGCTTAATAGCCACAAATCATGGCTCCTGTCATTTTGGGGATCTCCGCACTATAAAGTGACTTGTCTATTAATATTTCAGCACGCTTTAATACATCTGTTTGTACATTGTGTTATATATTGTTTTAGAATATGTGTATTTTCACTGAAAAACACAACTTAATCTCTCCTTTTTTTGGCTTTTTTTCTCTCATTTATGCGCCCCTGTAGATACATTGCTGTGAGCGTGGAGGAGTGTAAAGATGCAATTCTACAAGTCTGCAAAACAGCAAAATGTCTCTGGGCACAATAGGAAGCATAATGAGCAGGTGGTGTATGCATATTGCTATTGTAGGCTGCCACCTAGTGTCCATAGATGGTAACACAATGCAGACAAACAAGTTTTCTTTTTTTTAAAAATCCACTGCAAAAATAGAAATTTTGAAAAACAGAAAAGAAAAAACAGACCATGCTAATAGATGATGATTATGGCTACAAAATGTTATTATCCTGTAGTCCAAATGCAGCAAAAGGTAAACAATCAAATTAGGTTCCCTAGATACAATCATATAGAGACATGTTAGAAAGCAATTAGCAATCAAAGCAGTAACCCACCCATAAATGGTGGAAAGAAGGGACAACTCCTTGTATCTGTAATGAAGCAATAGGAATAATTTTATAATGAAGGGAGGATGCCTTGTGTTGCCTTTGGACTACAGGCAAAGAAAATTTTAGCCTCCCTGGTCATCCTTCAGGCAGCACAAGTAGGCCCGGCGCCAGCACCCGGCTTACCCGGGGCTGTGTGTGGACATTACTTACTGGGGGGCTGTGTGAGGCCCATTCCTTACTGGGGGGCTGTGTGAGGCACATTCCTTACTGGGGGGCTGTGTGGGCACATTACTTACTGGGGGGGCTGTGTGGGCACATTACTTACTGGGGGGGGCTGTGTGTGAGCACATTACTTACTGGGGGGCTGTGTGAGGCACATTACTTACTGTGGGGCTGTGTGGGCACATTACTTACTGGGGGGTTGTGTGGGGCACATTACTTACTGGGGGGCTGTGTGGGCACATTACTTACTGGGGGGGCTGTGTCTGGGCACAATACTTACTGGGGGGCTGTGTCTGGACACAATACTTACTGGGGGGCTGTGTGTGGGCACATTACTTACTAGGGGGGCAGTGTGTATACATGGGGCGGGTGGCAGTGTGTATACAGGGGGAGGGGGTGGCAGTGTGTATACAGCGTATGGGGGGGCTGTGTTTGTATACAGGGGGAAGGGGGACAGAGTGTCCACACGGGGGAGGGGAGGCAGTGTGAGTACTGAAGGGTGGCCCATAAAGGGGCCCACTAGGGCTCTGTCGCCCAGGGGCCCACTAAAACCTGGAGCTGGCCCTGAGCGCAAGGTAAACAATGAGACGTGGCAAGCGATACATTTAAGAAGGGTGTTGATTGTCTTGGCAACTGTAGCATTTTTGCTAAAAACAGATGCAGATTTAGTCCAATGGAATGAGATAAGCTTCTGTCCCCAAAATTGCTGATGCCATCAAGCCTTAACATACAGTGGAGATGGTAATCCAGAGATTATAACATTTTAACATTACAACATTAGACTTTGAAGGCAAATAACAAAATCCTTTCTAATATCCAATAAATGCCACTTGACTTGATCTCAATCTTGAGGATCTGGAAATACAGGCGGTCATCTGACTTACATACGACCCCTAGTTACAAACGGAACTCTGGATTTTGATAATTTACTATACTTTAGTCCTAGGCTACAATAAACAGCTTTAACCCCTTAAGGACGGAGGGTTTTCCGGCTCATTTCTCGCTCTCCAACTTCTCCAACTCTCCAAAATCCATAACTTTTTCATTTTTCCGTGTACAGACCTGTGTGAGGGCTTATTTTGTGCGTAACAAATTTTACTTTCCCGTAATGTTATTTATTTTAACATGCCGTGTACTGCGAAGCTGAAAAAAAATTCCAAATGTGGAAAAATTGAAAAAAAACCGCACGTGCGTCACGTTCTTGTGGGCTCAGTTTTTACGACTTTCACTCTTCGCTCCAAATAACACGCCTACTTTATTCTTTGGTTCGGTGCGATCGCGGTGATACCAAATTTATATAGGTTTTATTGTGTTTTAATACATTTTCAAAAATTAAACGAATGTGTACAAAAAAGAAAAAAAAATTTTTGCCATCTTCTGACGCTAATAACTTTTTCATACTTTGGCGCACGGAAATGTGTGAGGGGTCATTTTTTGCGAAATGAGGCGACGTTTTCATTGCTACCATTTTGAGGTCTGTGCGACATTTTGATCATTTTTTATTTCATTTTTTATGTTATGTAAAAAGGTGTAAAAGTCGCATTTCGGACATTTGGGCGCCATTTCCCGCCTCGGAGGTCACCGCCGGCCGTAACCGTTTTTATATTTTGATAGATCGGGCATTTTGGGACGCGGCGATACCTAATATGTCTGTGATTTTTACTGTTTGTTATGTTTTATATCCGTTCTAGGGAAAGGGGGGTGATTTGAACTTTTAATATTTTATTAATTTTTTTTATTTTTTAAACTTTTTTTTTTCTTTTTTTTTTCACTATTTTTTAGACCATCTAGGGTACAATAACCCTAGATGATCAGATCGCTCCTACCATATACTGCAATACTACAGTATTGCAATATATGGCGTTTTTGCAGGTCTTACATTACAATGAGCCACTGGCTCATTGTAACGAACCTGCATAAACCATGTAGCCTCGTGTCAAGAGAAGACCCGAGGCTACCATGGTAACCGATCGCCGCCCCCCGATGACGTTCGGGGGCGTGGCGATCGAAAAAAAGATGGCGGCGCCCGCGCGCCGCCGTCTTTTAAACGCCGCCCGCGACTTTGCGGGCGGCGTTTAGAGGGTTAATAGCCGCGATCGGTGCAAGCACCGACCGCGGTTATTAGCGGTGGGGGTTTTGTGCAAAATGCAAAAACCCCCACCTCTGTATGAAGAGGACTCAGCCCGTGAGCCCTCTTCATACTTCCCTTATACCTCTGCGCCGTAGAGCTACGGCGCAGAGCGTTAAGGGGTTAACAGTTATCACAGGTGTCTGTAATTAAGATTTATTGTTTATCCTGGTCCCTCTAACAATCTAACATTTTTAAAATCCATCTGTCACAGAGACCAAAAAATTTTTGACTGAGGTTACAATAATGAAGTATACGGTTCCGACTTACATACAAACTCAACTTAAGAACAAACCTACAGAACCTATCTTGTATGTAACCCGGGGACTGCTTGTAGTACATTTCTTAAGTAATGTCTTTAATAGATGGTAAGGAACAAAAATTTCTCCAAGATCCCTAAACTAAGACACGCAGGAAGGGCTTCAAACACTACAGTATAACGTCTTGATGCAGCCACAGCGACCAAGAATAGCATTTTCACAGACAGCCATTAGATAGGAACATTTAGCATCATCTCAAAAGGAGGACCAGAAAGTTTTATCGAACCACAGTAAGATTCCTTGAGCTCCAGTGTATAAGAGGTCTATCTATGGGATGTTGACTTTAAGCAGGGGTGGACTCGGTTACCTGGGGCCCACCTACTACTAAATAGAAATATTCTGGGATAAGGGAATTTATAAGAACTAGTGGGGGCAGTGAAGCAGAGGATAAGGTAAGCCCTTTCTCCCTCCCACTCTGCTAGTGCTTGGCTCTTGGTTTGTGTACAGGGGCTGCAGGGGTGACGTTATCTGGGGGCATTAATGCTAGGAATAGTATAAGAGTTACCCCTGGTTTCCGGGGCTACTGCTGGTGGCCGGGCTGTGGTTAGGGATAGTATAAGAGCTACCCCTGGTTTCCGGGGCTACTGCTGGGGGATGGGCTGTGGTTAGGGATGTAAGTGTTCCCACTGCACCAACCTTCCAATAAGGAAATACTACCCTACTGTGGCGTCCATGCACCACATAGACAAGTCACACATGGCTCTCTGACCTTATAGATATAAAAGTACATAAGCTGAGAGCTTTCTCACACAAGAAGGTTAGTCAGTGACTACAATACTGATCTGACACAGGCAGAAGTAGGATCTTGTACCTCACAGGTGATATGTCTTCTCCTTCACATGCAGAATTGTCGTAAAATCTGGTTGCAGAATTTTCCGGCTAGATGTGTTCAGCTTTGGGAAGCAGATCCCCTCACTGCGCCCCTAAAAATACCACAGTTACTTACAGTATAATGTCACCTGGATAAAACATGTCCCACACTGTACTTCTAAAGAATCTACATAAGCAACCCCTCTGTGCGCCCAGCATATCAAAAATAACATTGTTACCACCAAATATATTACTATACTACAGCACGTGAATAAATAATACTGTGCCATTAAAAAGTTTGCGTAGTATATAGCCTGCCCCCAGTAGTATATAGCCCCTTGTAATATTCAGCCTGGGGGCTTGCAGGCTATATACTACAGGGGGCCGGCAGGCTATATGCTACAGGGGGCCGTCTGGCTATATGCTACAGGGGGCCGTCTGGCTATATGCTACAGGAGGCTGGCTGGCAGGCTATATACTACAGGGGGCTGGAAGGCCCCCCCATACAAATTTCTCCCCCAATCACCCCCTCCCCCCCCCAATACATACGCACTGTGGCTGTGGCTGCAGTGATAGTACTCGAGGGTTATGTACAGTATAGAGATACCTCCGGTTACCTGCTCCTCACCCCTGGATGTAGATACAGCAGTGTTATGTACAGTATAGAGATACCTCCGGTTACCTGCTCCTCACCCCTGGATGTAGATACAGCGGTGTTATATACAGTATTAACCATATTTACAGACAAATAAAACATGTTATACAGATGTTCTATCTGCGAGTACAGATGGTGGTGATATTGAAAATTAACAGTCTTATTGGCACCACAGGTTATACCGTATGCTTTATATCAAAGTACAGATGGTGGTGATATTGAAGATCACAGTCTTATTGGTAGCACAGCATTTATATCTGAGCACACATGTGGCTGACCAGGAAATGATTGTTTTTGGGATTGTTTGCGGTATTGGGAAAGCCTATTGACTCGAGTATAAGCCTAGGGTGGGCAATGCATTGGTCAAAGCCTCCAGCCAGTATACAGCTGACCAGCCCCCTTCCCCGTCATTATATAGCCAGCAGCCACTGTCCCCATTATATAGTCAGACAGTCCATGCCACCCAGTCTACAGGTAGCCCTTGCTCCCCTAGTATATAGCCAGCAGCCCATATCCCCCAGTATATATCCTGCCAGCCCCTGCCCCAAGAATGCCAAGCCTGCAAAAATTAACACTGTACTCGCCTTTCGATCGCCCCCCGCAGGTCCTTTTCTTGCTTCGAGTCCTCCAGCTATTCTCCAGGTCCTCGCGTGGCTGGCACACACAATGACCTCAGCCGCTTGCCGACGTCATTGTTTGTGCGCCACCAGCATCGCTTAGGGACCCAAAGACCCGATGACGGAGCCAAAACATCCGAAGCAAGTAGAGGACCCGCGGGGCGCTTTGGAAAGGTACAGTGTTAATTTTTTATAGACAATTTTTGTGCTGGAAAACTCGGCGTATATACGAGTACATACAGTAATTTGTAACTAAAATGCCACACACCACAATTACTGAAGATTTTTAGCTAGTTTACAGACTTGTCTGAAAAAGGGGGTGTCCTTTGTCACATGGACATGCATGATCAGAAAGAAATATCCAGTGCATCAGAAAATTCAAGATTGTGGTGCAGCAAACTATACTAACTAATAAGAGGTGCAAAGTTCAACTCACCAGTCTTGGCTGCATTCACACGAATGTATGAAAATGGCCGTATATACATGTAGCATGCAGCCCCATTCACTTCAAAAGGGCAATACGGCCATTCATTTACATGGCATGTCCTATTTTCTCATGTATTTCCACTCTTATACCCAATTGAAGTCTATGGGAACATATAAAATACGGGTTGCATATGTGCTGCATAAAGTTGTGCGCCGTACAGTACATGCAGTATCCAGAACCAGAGGGAAGTGCATTCTGTCAGCCAGCCATTCATCATTTGCCAGCTCACTGTATTTTATACGGATACGGTGCCATACGTGCACATACAGAGGAAAATTGTCACATATATACAGATTCATACAGTACGGAAATAAAGGACTGGAGAAATGACACGTTTGTGTGAATGCAGCTCTTTCACATTGGCGTTTTTCACATCTGTGGTTCAGTGAATTTCCACGGATACCTCTCAAAGTGATTGTTTTCAATGGGTGTTTTCACATTGGTTTGCATTTTCATTGATACGTTGTACATGGAAACAATTTAGAAAAAAAATAGAAGTCTATGGGTCCACAAAAAAAATGATGAAACATCTTTTGTTTTAATTGATGAGGCTAAAAAAACAGGTGAGATGTTTTCATAGCAATGTTAAACCTTCAGCTTCTTTTTTAAATAGAATGTGTTTTTCAAAAAATGTACAAATTCTCAGTGGGTAAAATACCAAAACGCTCTGATACCCAATTTCTCCGGAGTGTAACAATCCCCCATATGTGGTGGTAACGTGCTGTATGGGCACACACAAAGGCATGGAGGGGAAGCTGCGCTATTCACAGGAGCTTATGCATTGTCCCTTTATAATGGATATACAATCTTAATTTTTTGGGCAATTTGGACTAATAAGGGCTTATTTTCTGCGACATGAGATGCCCTTTACAAATACTTCATTTTAGTGGGTCATTAGCTTATTGATGAGATTTTATTAACTCTTTAATTGTATGTAGGGAAAGAAAATTGTAAATTCTGGCTTCCTTTCTTCTTGTATTATTAGGGGTCTTACACCGTACCATAAAAATAACATATCTTTATTCTATGGATCACTAGGGTTACGGTGATACCTTATTTATATGTTTTTACAATGTGGGGTTATGTTTGTACTTTATTAGGTATGTAAAGGGAATGTTGGTGTTTAGGGGACTTTCACTTTCTTTAATGAATTCTTAGTATAAAAAAAATATTGTTATAAAGTGTTTTAAACTTTTTCTTTTTCACTTTTACAGGTTGGCTTGAACAAGTGATGCTCTGATCGCTTGTTCAAGTTCTTATTCCTATAACACAGTGTAATACAAATGCTACGAATGCTGAGTGTGCTATAGCTAGCAGGCAGGACCCGACAACCGGACAGGATTATGCAGCCCCAGTGCAACGGCAGACCCCATAGCTGCCATCGGAGCCCCAGTATGTGCCGCAGGGGTGGGGGGGGGGGTAGGTTGGGGTGAAGAGTCCGATCTAGTGCTGAAAACTCTTGCACGTCACATGCAGACCGGAAATCTCCATAGAAGACATAAAATGGACAGTACGCAGATGACATCCGTCTGAGATTCGTTTTTTGGTGCAGATGTGAAAAAAATAAATAAATAGTGACATACTTATGTGAAAACAACGGATGCAACGGACTGGTGCCAGCGAAACCACCTTAGGATTAATGCTGGGAAGACCAAGGAGATGGTGATGGACTTTCGTAAGCACAGTCCTCCTTCTCAACCGGTGGTCATCCATGGGACGGACATTGAGGCAGTGAAGTCCTATAAGTACTTGGGTGTCCTCCTCAACAATAAATTGGAGTGGGCAGAGAACATAAACGCACTTCACAGGAGGGGTCAGAGCCGGCTACACCTGCTGAGGAGGCTGAGGGCATTCGGAGTGCGGGGGGCTCTTCTTAAGACCTTCTTCAACTCTGTAGTGGCACCAGCCTTCTTCTTTGGCATAGTCTGTTGGGGAAGCAGCATCTCAGCTAGGGAAAGGAGCAGACTGGACAAACTGATTAGGAAAGCCAGTTCTGTCCTGGGGGGTCCTCTTGACACAGTGCAGGTGGTAGCTGAGAGGAGGACACTGGGTAAGTTGAAGTCTATTCTGGAGAATAGCTCCCATCCCTTGCATGAGACTGTGGTGGCATTGGGGAGCACCTTCAGTGACCGACTGCTTCACCCCAAATGTGAGAGGGAGCGTTATCGTAAGTCATTCCTCCCCGCTGCCATCAGGCTGTTCAACAAACAAGGCCCAAACAGAAGTAACCTGCGCCCCCCATCTAACCAGTCCCTGCAGGTCCCATCCACAGACTAAACATCAAACTGCCGATCATTGCTTGTCTCTTTTATGTCTTTTTATCCCCCTTTTATTTTTGTTCATTTATCCCTAATATTATTGTTGTCATAGTTTGTACTTCACTCTCTGTACCCTCTCTGCTGCTGTAACGCTGTGAATTTCCCCACTGTGGGACTAATAAAGGATTATCTTATCTTATCTTATACAATCTGATTTGTCCAGTATTTATTTGAATTAATGGGTGGTGTTAAACTCTTCCGATCCAACACCTCCTGTAACCGTGCTGGCCTTTGTTTGTTTACAGAGACTCAGTGGTGACATCACTTGGGACAGCGTACAGCATAATACACACGTGGTTCTGTACATCGGGAGACCACTTTAAAAAGGGGGGGGGGGGGGGGAAGACAACCCCTTCTAAAAAAAAGTGTATTATCCTTTATTAAAGTGAATATCCTTACAGTACCAAGTTGTTCTAATATTTATAGACTTTCTTTATTACGTTGTACTCCTTGATCAATACAACTTCACTAATTGAACATTAGAGAAATCACTACGATGAGGTGGAGGTTTATTACATAAAAAAGCCTTTTTTATTTTTTTTATCAGTTGCAACTTTTCCGTACCTCCTTGTGCACTGTCAATTCGCTAAGAGTATCCATCTTGAGAGACACCGAGCAAAATAAAGATATATTTGGTCGGTCCCTCTCTGCACATGCCCATTCTCCCCTTTAGTAGTCTACGGGCAGAAATCTAATAACACAGCCAAACTTTTTCTCCCCCCCAAAGATTGAATCACACCCACACTGCTCAGAACTGCTACATAATATCTCCCACGCTGCTGCAGCAGCAGAGGGCAAGGCTATCAGAACATCTTTCAGATTGTCATGCAGCAAATCTTCATAAAAATCTTGGTTTTTATGTGCATTTTTTTATGCAGATTTGTTATTTGTAATGCATTTTTGATGCAGATTTACATGCACTTCTTCCGCATGCATTTTTAACCTGTTTTACCTGGTCATCTTATATCAATGACATCGGTGAATGACACAAAAAATCATAAAAATCAAACAAAGCGCAATTTATTATTTTTACCAAAAAGTTCTTACAAGTCATGAAACCCATACAAAGATGGACATGAGTCCATTGACATGGATACAGCAACTTCTTCTATCATGTAGCGCAGTGCAAGTCCCTTTACCAGTGGTGCACACATATTGCTTGGTCACAACTGTACAACCTGAAAGGGGCCAAAATTAAAAAAAATATATATAAAAAGGATGCAGTGACACTTCATTTGATCCTTTTTGTGAAATACCATACATTTTACCAATGTTTGGAGGCCCAAAAATATCCATCACCGGTACTAACCCATTCCTGCTCCTGCCATGTGCACTACTCCTTAATGAGCTGTAAATTTAGTACAAATTGTATACAGACAAGTGTGCAGTCAGTGACTTTTTAATCTGCTCGCTCTGCCCCCAAAATGTACAACGTGGTTATCATCATGCTGCAGAGAACAGCCTTATGTGCTCTGGTTCTAATACACCGACTGCTGTGTGCTAGAACAAGCCTGCCCTGTGCTTACAGAATAAATTGATATAAAGGCTTTATCACACATATATATATATATGTTTCAAATGAATACACACAAAAGAGCAGACAATGCTGTAGCTTTAAATATTCTATACATATTACAGCATAGAGGACAAAAGATAACTCAACTTACTGCAAGAAAGTTTTTAAAACTGGAAATCACCAATTACTTCTTCACGAGAAATCCACACCATTTAAAAGGCACTACCTGCTGTGAGCAAATATCAAAACTTTCCTTATATCCTGTTCTGACAATCCCATAAGGGCTAAACCAGAAAGCCATGGGCAGTCCGTAAGTCCTGGAAGTGCTGTGACCGGATTTTACAGACCAACCACCATGCAGAGAACCGGACTCTAGGCATCATAGCAAAATATATATATGATGCAAAGAGTCCCTTGTAGTCATGATTAGTGTCAGCACGGATGGAGAAGCAGGGACTCCTAGCATTATATATCCGTATGATGCTCAGAGTCCTGTCTACTGCACTGGAATCATGTGTGAAATCCAACCTGCGCACAGCATAGTGAAAACATTTCCTGTGTTGTGCACAATTCATATATCACATACTATACTGGGTTCCAGGGTAGTAACCAGTACCTGCACAGAGCAAATTAGTAAATGACAGAACTTTTCATTAGACAATGACAAGCCAAAAACCTTTCACCTTCGTGTATGGATAAAATGATGCTACAATGAAACTTCGGTTATTGATCACCATGAACAGATCTCATGTATACATATACACACACTATACAGCCCATATTACTAAATGGGTCTATATATGGAAGCCTCTCAAAGAATTCACACATATTCTGGACCTTTTTGGAGACATGTATTGAAACACGGGTGATGTCTTCCTTTTATTGATGTTCTGAGGAGTCAGGCAGCTGTGCAAAAATTGGAGAATCATCTCCAGAGGACCTGATGTGTCTCCACATTACAACTATTCCAATTATAAGCAATTTAAATAGGCACCATGTAAATGTTCATCTGTCCACGGGATTAGAGCTGACAAATAGGGAGCCCAGAAGGAAAATTCTGGTAATGAATACATTTTGGAGGGATTCTTCCAACTAAAAAGATGTCCAACCACAACAACCCTTTTAAATACGAAGCCCAGACTATTCAGTGACAATCACGTGTGATGCTTCCAATAATTGTTACCCAGTGATCACATGACTTGTATATGGTGCAAAACGCAATTTAAAAATGATTATATGTACAAATATTCAATTTACATCATTTAAATAGGATATTAGATAACGGATATCAGACAAAATAAAAAGCCATGGAGAACTGCTTTTGGAAGAGTTCATTTAGAACCTCATCTTAAAAGAGGAATGTGCCGAAGCTTCCCTTCCCATTGCGTTTGAACTGGTTATCAGCGATGGAGACGAACATCTCCTGTGACATTATCTGTTCATCGTCAGCCTTGGTGATCCCCAAGGTGCTCAGTCTCTTCTTGTGGATCACGGTCTTTCTCCTGGAGTTTGCAGTCAGTTCAGATACAATGGCCTGGTTTCCATCCACCTCCTCACTGGCAATGCAGCAGTAGCTTGTACTGTGCTCTTCATCCTTGGCATTACCTTCAGGCACCCGCTCAGAGGAGACTGGGATGCAGGTCTCCTCTACCGGATGCATGGTTTCATCAGATTCCAACTCTATCACATCTAAACTTTCTTTTACTTGCGGTACATTAGCATCCAAATTGTTAGCTGGGGTGTACAAATTAAATCCAGTTAGTAATGTAAAGCCAACATAAATCATCAAAATCTTAAAACATAGTTCATTTTTTCATATAAATAGCATATTACCCTTATAGAGCAAGCATCCCCATATACTGTTCTCCACAGTGAGTCTCACTATAAACTTGCTGTATGATATTTTCAAGTTTTGGCGTGATATATTACCCAAGAACATTTGCTTCAAACATGCAATACCAAGAATAGCCCAAGGACCAAAATATCAATGTTTGTGGTGACCAAAACTCTGCCAGCATTTGGCGAAGATGTCAAATGGGGGAGGGGCATTACACGGGCAGCGCAAAGGCTACAAACTAGGATTTTTTTTTTTTTAAAGAGGAAACATGATCTTGTGTACCATTGGTATAAACGGTATCTCGTTAAGATAACAAAAATGTTGCTATTTTAGTCCTATGGACCAGTACTGGTCCTTGTATACATGGTTGCACTGCAATATAAAAGAAAAAAAAAATCTATATCCGACATCTGCAGTGCTTTACTGCTCTATGTGGCCTAATATATCCTAAACAAGCTTATTCTTACCAAAATGATAGAAGAAGTGCAAGCATGTCTACTCACCCTCCTGCACAGTCTCTGATCTCGCTCCATCCAGTTCTGTACCCGGCTTCACTAGCACAACAGCATAGCCCTCATTGTTATGGATGACATTGTTTTCAAGAGTGATTTTGGGAAGATCATGCACCTCATCGATAAAGTCCTGATACATAAATGTTTCAAGCTGCAGGTTATAACTAAAGCAAGCTAACTTAAAATTAAACCTAGAGGTCTAGAGGGTCAATTTCTAGACAAAAATTTGCAGATTATATTTAAAAACATATTCTGAATCGTGAGGATAGATGGAACATACCTTGATAAGGATCCCGTCTTTGCAGTGGTGAATGCCATTGTCAATCAGGCTGCAGCTACTTCCAGGATAGATCTCCACTCCAGCACCCTGGATCATACAATGGACATGATAAGCAAGGATACAGGCAGAGAGTGACAGTCTACATACAGTTAAAGACAAAGCCATCTCTATGGGCGTTCTACAGATAGACCATTGATAAATCCTGGATATCCCCTTTAATTCAAATGAAGGGTCAAAGACAAGAGTTGCAACATGAGTAATTGTGCCAGAAAGCACCTTGGTTTTTACCCTGTTCATTCATACATACTGTACACTATATGTTGGTGTTGAGAAGTTTTATGCTGTAAGAGGAGAATGGAATAAAATTGTTTACACTGGAATTTCCATTGTCAGTGCTGGATAAAAGGGACTCTTTCTATTGTATTTGACGTGTGGGTCTGCACGAAATATCCAAGGACACAACTGGGACCTGAGCGGTGAACGTCAAACTTTTCTTTTATTACTGCTGATAAAACAGTAGCAACAGTGCGGGGCTAATAATGACATTTTTTTTTCAGTTTCCAGAAAATCTTTGAATTCTTATCCTGTAACAGGTTACATTACCTTTGCTCCATACAAGTCACAATACTTCATCAACAATTGGGAAGATTTTTTCACGGTGATCCCGGTTGTGTCACATTGCAACACACAGTTCTCCAGCTCGGTCATTCCACCAAGGATGCCTAACAAAGAGTAAGAGGTAAATCCAGGATCCATTACTACAGACCAATTATTTGCTAGCTTTACATTTTAAGAGCTGAAGTTGAATTCAGACAACTGAATTCACAGATTATAGATGTACACCCTATGGCACCTAGAGTTGGCGACCAACATATTAAAATCTATTACGCTTTATTAGTGTTAGTAATTGCTACAGAATATGATCATTGGACTATAGAGAGCTTTCATAAACTTACTGACTATGCCCTCCACCGCATTGTGCTGGATAAGTTTCAGGTTTGACATTTTTACATGGGAGCCAGAACATTCCACAAACTTGTCCCCTTTGCCTTTCTTTTCTATGATGATATCATCTGGCATACCATATCCTGAAATACACAAAGACACCAATTGCATAAAAAGTATCCCTCAGACTGGTCTTCCTGCATTGTCCAAGTCACATGAAAAACAGATTGGGCCTCTCGTAGGAAGTGCGTTTTATGCAGATGTTCGTGCCGAAAATCTGCTGCAGAATAAAATAACATTGATGCAAATGAGATTTTCAAAAACGTATGTTGATATCGCAGACATTTTTACACGGAAATTGTCATTTTGTAATCTGTAGCATGACCATTATTTGTCAGATGCACATTTTAACACTTTAGATTTTGATGCAGAACATTCTATACTGTGTGCCAAAAACCTTATCTAATTGCATGACGACAATTACCTTCTATCTGTATAGAGTCCGCTATGCAGATTTGACTGTATACAAAGTAATGGCCAGGGCAGACCAAGACCAAATCTCCATCAAAGCAAGCATTCACAGCCTCCAGGATATCCTTATGGAACTGAGAACAAGAAATAGCAGTTAATATAATCTGCTTATTACATCAGGCTAGAGGCTCTTCCGATAGGGGCAGCAGTGCTGGTTCCATAAAACGTTAATTCTATGAAATACTTATGGCTGAAAACACCATGATAGGTTTGGATAACAGATCAGTGGCAATGGCCATAGAGAATAGTCCCAATCCTTTAAAGGAGTTTTCCCACAAATACAAGTTAGGCCTTATCCACAGGTTAGGGCCTAACTTGCTGATAGGTGGGGTCTCAGTGGGGAGACCCCCACAAAGCACGACAATGAGGGGTCCCCATGTACCTCCAGTGGACCCTTTGTCGCTCCATGAGAGTAATGAGATGACCGTTCTGCTCCATACATCTGAATGGAGCAGACAGAAATTGCCCAGTGGGTGTTTACTGCCGCTCTAAGCTTAAATAAAAGTGGCATCTTACCTGAATTTCCTGACTTTGGTTACAGGACTCTGGCTCCAGGCGTTCTCTGGTCAAGCATGTCAACATTTCGATGGACATGCTAGTGCATACAACATGCATGACCCTTCCACCTGCAGTTCGAGGACCTTTCTTTTTTAAACTACAGGATCCTGGACTTTTCTGATAGCAGAAGAGATACCTGAAAAACGTAAAAAACAGCCGTAAGCAATGTGAGTGGGCCTGATCCAACAGCAACATATTCCAGCCCACAGGTGGAGCCACCAAGCCCCCGACAGAACAGATACCTTAGAAGAGGATTCTCAATCAATTTAAGTTTCCTCTTCAAATTCTCTAATTCGCCATCCATCTTCATTCCTTCCACCATGGAGATATTGTCCAGCTCGCAGTCAGAGTCCGAGTCTCTGTTTGATAATGTGTTCCGGAGATTGTTGAACTGAGAGTAAACTTGTTCACAGCGAGTCAGGATGACATGATATTCTGACACAAGCTCAGATGGGATCCGCTCCTCCAGCACGTCATAATGTCTGAAAAAGATACCCTTACGTGATCAAACAAATAGATAACCATTCTATTCCCATCCCATCCTTTATCCTACTGCATAGTCCTTACAAGCGCAACCTGGGCTCGGCACATCTGGTAAAATAATCAAAATAGTCTTCTTCCTCTTCATCCCAGGAACGCCAAATGTTCTGGTAAAAGAACCTGCAACAGCAAACAGATTACTATGAACAGATTCAATACTGGTACTAGGGGTATATATGAAGATCAATGTAGGAAACCAGAAGTCCATATATAAATCACATTTCACCAACCTGACATGTTCTATGGCCATTGCAGTCTGGTCATACTCCCCTGAATCCTCAAACACTACATAGAGCTCCTGGAGAGGGACTTTCTGTTCTTTAACTTCCAAAAGGTCACGGATACTCTGCTCATTGACACAATCCACACGACACTCACATAAGAATGGCTCACATGGCTGTACCACCGCCTTCAGACTGGAGCAGGACACATCCGTCACCTACCAAGGTCATATCGAGCAGAGGAAGATAAAAGGTCTTGGCGTTGGTATATTTAGTTCAAATTGTTACTTTGACTGACAGACTGAAACAAACCCTCAGTTGTTAGAAGGCAAGACAAGTTCTGTAATGGATCTGCTGAGTTAAAGGGAACCTACCACCACATGTCTACCTATAAAGGTAGATCGGGTGGTAGATACATCTAGAAGACGTAGGTAAATCATGTCCCCACAATGCTTTGCCAACTTTTATTTAGCTAATATGTAAATTTTCTAAAGAGGCTACTGGGGCGTGGAGTAGCCGGAGCTGAGGCTACACGGCGCGGCTACTCTACTTCCCAGTAGCCTCTTTGTTCCTCCTACCAGAAATCTGCGCATGCTCAGAACAGCAGGCCCGCGGTTGCACGTTTACTGCTTGGAAGCTGAAGCCACTGCACAGGCAGACTTCGCGGATGAGGGCGCGCAGCTACGAGGAGCTGCACGCCAAAGATTTCTGGTAGGAGGAACAAAGAGGCTACTGGTGCGTGGAGTAGCCGCGACGTGCAGCCTCAACTCTGGCTACTCCACGCCTCAGTAGCCTCTTTAGAAAATTTAGAGAATATTAGCCAAATAAAAGTTATTAAAGATTTTGGGGGGGGTGTGAGGATTAGCCCTTAAAAGGACTATTCTCACATCCTATAGATGTACCTACCACCCGATCTATCTTTATAGGTAGATATGTGGTGGTAGTATCCCTTTAAGAATATGTCGATGGCTATGTCTCATGGCTCTTTAATGCAATAAGGACTTGAATTAAACCGAAAAAAAAACCCCTTCAGAACTTCAATGTCTGGATCTGGAGGCTAGCACTGTAGGCAAGCCACTGGAAATTTACAAGGGTGTCAGAACACGCACTGCACCTTTCTGCACAGCCATATAATACACTATATTAGGGTGCAATGTTACAGTTGATATAAGCGATGTACACACAAGACAAGGTCACCAAATATGTACCAAGAGAATGATATAAAAAACGGAACTAACCTCTACAAGTACTTCAAAGATATCTGTGCGCCACACAGCTTTCCAGCCAGAGGGTTCCAGGGCCCGTTCCAAGTATTCAGCTATAAATTCCATCACCTCAGAGGGTTTACAATCACCTTTTATAGGAAATAGAACATCAGTACCTCACACAAGTGCAGATCACCTGATCAGACAGAAGAGCAAGGGCAAGTGGACATCACAAGGCTAGTGTGCACCAAGGCAGTCAGCCCGCTCCTCTCTGCCTGCGGTGGTATAGCCTATGGGAAATGGCCCCTTCCTGAACCAAGAGTGCTTATAACTAAAAGCTACAAAAACTGCAAATTTAAGTGATGCTCTAGAATATAGCAGCTTTTACCAAAAGGATAGATGCCCATCACAGAAGTTTTAATTATTTAGGCCTTGCGGCTGTAAAAAAAACATGTTGCTTTCAAAAGGGACTGTACCACGTTTACAGGTTATCCCCTATTCACATACGGATTGGTGAGGTTCCCATTGCTGGGGCCTTATCGATCACAAGAAAGGACCATCTGCAATCCGTCCTCACAACTGGGTGTAACAATGGGTGTAGCATGTGTCCTCCTGTTCCATTTAACTGGAGCGCTCTGCGCACGCGATTGTACAAAGAAGAAATATGACGCCTGCTGTTCCTGGATAACCAAACCCCTCTGTGTAGACTGGCTTCTATTTACCTAGGGCAGTGGTGGCGTGGCACTAGCACAGAGTTGGTCAGGCAGGACTTAAAGGGAACCTACCACCACAAATCTACCTATAAAGGTAGATTGGGTGGTAGGTGGATCAATGGGACGTGAGGATAGCCCTTTTAAGGGCTAATCCTCACGTCCCTACACTTTTTTGATAACTTTTATTAGATATTTATTCAAATTTACTCCACGCCCCGGTAGCCACGCCCCGGTAGCCACTTTACCCCTCCTACTCACCCATCTTCGGCGCGCAGCTACGCGGAGCTGCGCGCCGAAGATGGGTGAGTAGGAGGGGTAAAGTGGCTACCGGGGCGTGGCCCTCGTCCGGCGATCCTGCCGTCTGCGCATGCGCAGAAGAGCAGGCCCGCGCCTGCGCGGTCACTACTCCGAAACAGGCGTGGGCCTGCTCTTCTGCGCATGCGCAGACGGCAGGACCGCCGGACGAGGGCGCGCAGCTACGCGGAGCTGCGCGCCGAAGATGGGTGAGTAGGAGGGGTAAAGTGGCTACCGGGGCGTGGAGTAGCCGCCTCGTGTAATCTCATATGCGGCTACTCCACGCCCCAGTAGCCGCATAAGTAAATTTGAATAAATATCTAATAAAAGTTATCAAAAAAGTGCAGGGACGTGAGGATTAGCCCTTAAAAGAGCTATCCTCACGTCCCATTGATCCACCTACCACCCAATCTACCTTTATAGGTAGATTTGTGGCGGTAGGTGCCCTTTAAAGTATCCTCCTGCAGTTCTAGGTGCCAAAAACCGCACTCAGCTTTATTCTAAAGTGAAGCATCCTGGTCTACCCGAGACTGAGGAAGAGAGAGCAGGTGTGGACCAGGTCGGACTATCACTGGAGCTCCTGCTCTTGGCCCCAGGATACTTCATGTTCCGGTGGCTCCCAAGCGAAGCTCCAATGGAAGTTTGAATTTCCCCTCCTGTCAACAATATTGGTGTCCTCAGGACTACTGAAAGCTGTGGTACAGCACAAAGCAAAAAGTCTGCAAGAAGGTACTACTTGAATTGCTGTTTTGGCACTGTGGGTATAAAAGGGTCGTCATTACTGACCTAGGGTTTACATGGAATCAGAATGGTCAATAAAACAGACTGTGTAATCCAAATAAAAGGTCAATCCCTTCATGCCAATGGAATTTTTCCTCCCCCCCATTTGTTTTTTTGCTCCCCACCATCACAAATATAGAACCTTTTATTATTTCATGCAAAGAGCTGTATCATGGCTTAGTTTCTGCATAATAAATTGTACTTCCTAGCGGTGACATTTTATATTCTTTGCCCTGCACTGAAAAGCCAAGAAAAATTCCAAATACTGTGAAAAACGTTTCCAGTGGAATAATCTCTTCTCTTATGATGAAAGCACCCCAACAAAGGTATTCAGCCTAAAATTACAAAGAATACCACTGTATAAGGGACATATAATACTGCCACACAGGCAACAGGTTGCAACAGTCCCAGTGTGTTCCTCTCCAAGTAATCACTATAGCAGAGCACTGGCCTGGGAAGTCCAATGACTGGGACATCACCACCTCTGATATGACAAGACTAGTTAGGAGGACTAGATAACAGCACAATCCGATGAAAAGTATTATTAATTCTTGATTTTAAAAAATTCCTCCCTTTAATTTGTTCTTTCTAGATCCTGGAAATCCCTCTCCGATTTACGAGCAGAAGTTGTCCTGAGATTTACCACCAATCACGTTCTACAGTCAGTGCTCACCCAGAAGGTAATCCTTGTAGGCTTCAAACCTCTCGTAGAAGAGGAGGTTGCTGGTCTGGAAAAGGTCTGGGAATTGCATGTTTCCAGGTAGAACATGCTGTGGAGACACCTTCCCGAGCTTTTTATGGCTCCCATAGTCACTGTCCTCATCCTCCTGAAACAAGACTGAAGATCAGGAAACATGTTAGAAGTTTAGGTTACAGGTTTCTGGCCAAGATCATTGTGGTTCCTCTATAAAGGAAATGTGGTAATAGAAAAGGAAGAACATCTCAAGTTCCCATTGTTTGCACTGAGCAGCAGCTCCCTGGGGTAAGACTGCGGTGTAAATGACAGTCACCACTCTGTGGTTGGGAGGTCCCCTACTGCTTGGAGGTGGTTTCTAGAACATGATGTCTGGAATGCTGAGGTGTACACCCCGAAGGGACACAAAGATGAATGCCATGAGACGTTACCGCTCGGAGCACTGCTACATGGCAGCTCCATGGGTTGAAGTATATAATGGGAGGTACAGCTTCCTTCCTAATTCCTGTCGCCTTTAAACTCACATCATGGATGGTGAATATACACGCCTGTACATGTTCTCCAAGAATGTGGGGAAGGACAGAACTGAGTTTAAAGGACATCTACCACCAGGAAGGAGGATTGTAAACTAAGCACATTGACTGGTGTATGCCCGCTCTGGTAGGATCTGCTCTTCTTTTAGCTTCTTATGCCCTAGGAACTGGGAGGTAGTAATCTGCTCGTATGGAGTCACACTAGGAGGTCTCTTCCTGACTAGATCTGCTACATCATTTATCACCCATACTTGTGATGACTCAAACCAGGACTAGAAAACCCAAGTCATTTGAATACAGCTTCCAAAGCTTTTCTGTATAATGCAGAATCTCCATGAACATAGGAGGGCTTCATTGTGACTGTCACTGTCCACCACAACCATCTGGGGACATGGTGACAGTTTGTAAGGATAAATCCTTATGACAGGTTCACTTTTGAAAGTCAAACCGAGCATGCATGTGTTTTGTGGAGTTGGGGGATATAGCTGTCATCCTCTCCCAGGGCTGGCCGCGCACACCTCTTCTGAGCAGGGTGTGAATAAATCTGAAGTAGCCGCTGCCGATCACCAGTGACAGCTCTAGCTCATCCCCGGGAGAAGGAATGATATACCGAAATCCAGAGGGCACACATCGCCCCCTCCTATACATCACTGTACAGCCCCGACACCCACATCAGTCATCCATCATACATAACAGCTATGGGCAGATGCCACAGCCCGCTCCGGAGTAATAGGAAGAGATCGGGCGCTCACCCTGCTTCACGTCAGTAATGTGGCCCACATCCTGGGAGCTGCCTGCCTCCTCCTCGTCCTCCATCTCCCCCTCGGGGAGATCCGGTAGTGCTCTACCCGACATGACAACGGCAGCACCGCCCCACAGCCCGCGCCACCGTTCAAATGTCTCGGCCGCGCCCCCAGTGTCGTCACGACCAAGCGACTAGCTGATTGGCCACTACGTACTCGGGCAGAAACCAGATGGAAGAGATGGACTATAGAAGGCAAGAGAAGCAGCAGCAGCATAGCGCCGGCTAGAGGCAGGAGGTCGTCATTGCATCACGCTAACTAGTAACAGCGTGTTATAATCACTGCAACCACTGCGTATGTACTGTCAACCTACAAAGGTGTTTCTATGGTGAGAAGTGGATGCCATTGACACCTGTGTATTCTCACGTATCCAGGCATAGGCATGTGTATCCATCTGATGGACTGACACCGTACTGGATTGTGTGCTGCATGCTTACAGTCATCCACCAGATGGCTGTATTGTACTGTAGCATTGGCTTACATTATGTGGGTGGCAGATTTTATAGAGCATGTCCTATTCCCCAAAGGTTATGTCCATTTTAGGAAGTTTATTTTTAAGTCATGAAATCACAGAATAATAGCAGGTAACATAAATTATACACATGGCTGGTTCTGGGGGTGGCCATGTCCTAAGGGCTCAGTCATATAGCATGATATAGCAGGGTTATCCTGAGGTGAACTTTAATATTATATGAAGATGCAGCTTATTCATCAGTCACTACGTCGTAATAATTGTATGGCAGTATTATTTTGGTACCAAAAAGGCAGCATTATGTTAACTCTACTTTGTAAGTTATATGGTGATATTATATTTGCTGTATACAATAAGTATTATCTTTGTATATGACACTTTTTTGTAGACCACAATTATAATTTGGTCCTACAAAAGATCAAGAATTTGAAGAAACCTGGTGCCGATTGAGAAAAGGACACCATCTTTCTTCAGATTCTTCTAAATTTTTTCTATCAATATGGACACACTATGGGGGTCATTTATCTTATTTCCCCCTTCTCTTTTTGCGCCTGTAGTGAGTCTATTTTTGCACCTCATTTGTCTTTGTGTCTCTTTGTCAAAAGCAGGGATAATAATTCCTTTATTTTAATAATTCTTTATTTATATAGCACATACAGATTATGCAGCACTGCACAGACCTTGGCATATCAGTCCCTGTCCACATGGGGCTCACAATCTATTCAACTTACCATATGTTTTGGAGTGTCGGAGGAAACTGGAGAACACCCACGCAAACACAAAGAGAACATGTGCAACATCCCCCACCGGGGCCTAGCCTTTTCTTGGGGCCTGGAGACAGCCGGGGCCCAGAATACCTGAGTGGCTGGCGGTTGCGGCCTAGGCACGCTAGGGTCACGGTGCTTGGTATGGGGACCGGAGGGCTGTCCTACAGCCTGGTAGGTCTCCAGCAGGGTGGTGTTGGCAACAAATGATGAGGGAGAGGCTGCTACAGCGGATCTCCCTGGGGCAACCCTTTGGTGTCTGGAGTATGAGTCTCTGTATGGTGGATAGGGTGCCCGTGATGGTGGCAGCCGTAGTAGCAGGGACCAGACAGAGGCAGACGTTGAACAAAAATAACTTACAGTTCTTTATTGGAACCGACAGGAACAGTAGCAACGTGCCTTGACAAATGGTAGAATGCTGGGGCTGCAGTTGGAGATGGAACCACAGGAATGGATCACCAGCCTGGATGCAATGGCAGGCTGGGAGATAGCTGTGTCCTAGTAGGATGCTCCAGCTTGTCCTGGGTTGCTTCAGATATCACCCTTGAAGGTAGGATGATACCCCTTTACTCTCACTAACTAGCTCTTCAGAGCTGCTCAGGCAGAGCTGCTAACTAGACAGGACTGCCCTCTGTTCAGACTCCCTGGTCTGACTGAACTCTTCTTCTGCCCTCTAGAACTTTCCTGACCAGGGGTTTTATTACTCCCACTGGTCAGGTGGTGGTTCCTCCTCCAATCGCATCCCAGCTTACAGATACAATATATAACACATGTGATTGGCTGCTGGAATTGCATCACATAAAACAATTAACTCCTGCCTTACCAGGCAGACTCTACCGCTGCAGTGTTCCCCTGTGTTATCTAGTGACCTGCTGTGGGGTTGATCAGACCCTTCACAGGCTGTAAGCTATGTGGTGGGCGTATTCGCAACAACCCCTCTGCCTTGCATCGGCAGGGGTGTTGCACATGCAAAGTCTTCACAGGTGTTGACCCTGGGACTTGTACCCAGGTCCCCAGCGCTGCAAGGCTGTTATGCTAAACACTAAGCCACTGTGCTGCCCATTTTTTAGCTCTATTTTAAAAAAGGCGCAATTTGTTGCACAAATCATACCATTGCCTTTCCTAAGCGTGGTCAGGACTGGCATGTAATTGCACAATTATTTGCACCCATATAGGTGCAATAGTATAATAAATCGGGCGCAAACATCTGTAAAGAGGGGCAATGTAATGACAAATAGGAGCAGCAAAACAAGGCGAATTGAGGCGTAACATTCCAACACAGCGCAAAACAGCCATTATGCAGCAAAAAGGCGCAAAATCAAGGAAGACATAAATGACCCCCTATTACTTGCACAGTGGATGCCTAGTAATGTTACTTGGGTATTGCTGTGTCTGGTACTGCATAAAAAAATATGGCCGCTACTATAAGATACTCCTAATATGGCTGGTACTATAAGATACTCGTAATATGGCCGGTACTATAAGATACACCTGATATGGCTGCTACTATAAGATACTCGTAATATGGCTGCTACGATAAGATACTCCTAATATGGCTGGTACTATAAGATACACCTAATATGGCTGCTACTATAAGATACTCATAATATGGCTGCTTCTATAAGATACTCGTAATATGGCTGGTACTATAAGATACACCTAATATGGCTGGTACTATAAGATACACCTAATATGGCTGGTACTATAAGATACACCTAATATGGCTGGTACTATAGGATACTCATAATATGGCTGCTTCTATAAGATACTCGTAATATGGCTGCTACTATAAGATACTCCTAATATGGCTGGTACTATAGGATACTAATATGGCTGCTACTATAAGATACTCCTAATATGGCTGGTACTACAAGATAATCCTAATATAGCTGCTACTATAAGATACTCCTTATATGGCTGGTGCTATAAGATACTCGTAATATGGCTGCTACTATAAGATTCTCCTAATATGGCTGGTACTATAGGATACTAATATGGCTGCTACTATAAGATACTCCTAATATGGCTGCTACTATTAGATACTCCTAATATGGCTGCTACTATTAGATACTCCTAATATGGCTGCTACTATTAGATATTCCTAATATAGCTGGTACTATTAGATACTCCTAATATAGCTGGTACTATTAGATACTCCTAATATGGCTGCTACTATTAGATACTCCTAATATGGCTGGTACTATTAGATACTCCTCATATGGCTGGTACTATAGGATACACCTAATATGGCTGCTACTATAAGATACTCCTAATATAGCTGGTACTATTAGATACTCCTAATATAGCTGGTACTATTAGATACTCCTAATATGGCTGGTACTATTAGATACTCCTAATATGGCTGCTACTATAAGATACTCCTAATATAGCTGGTACTATTAGATACTCCTAATATAGCTGGTACTATTAGATACTCCTAATATGGCTGGTACTATTAGATACTCCTAATATGGCTGGTACTATTAGATACTCCTAATATGGCTGCTACTATAAGATACTCCTAATATAGCTGGTACTATTAGATACTCCTAATATGGCTGCTACTATAAGATACTCCTAATATAGCTGGTACTATTAGATACTCCTAATATGGCTGGTACTATTAGATACCCGTATGACAATCTGCAGAGATTGGATCTGCACTCTTGTGTATAATACAGTGCTGGCCTCAATGTAGCAGAGTACCGCGGCCATCCACCGCTTCTTTCCCATTCAATGAAGGATGTTAGAGTGGCATAAAAATACCAGCCCTGTCGCCTCTACTTAACGCCTGTCTCCCCAGTAACTGCACAGACTTAAGCAGCTCAGAAAATGGCCCGGTTAAGTGACGCTCTGACAATTGGTCCAGTAACAGTTTGTGACATACAAAAATTGTTCATGTAAAATGCATTTGCCTCTGTGGGTTTAAAATCCTAAAAATAAAGTGATTTTAAGTAATATGTGCTGTGTATCTTTAACCGTCAGCTCAGTCTTAATACATTGTAACATCTTTGCTGCTCTAGGGCATCTCAATGACAGAGCAATTACAGTGTTGGTGATAGAAATACTGATAATAGAACTGTCAATCATACACAGCGAGAAGGGTCCAACTTTCTAATATGCTATATATATTATCCCCCCAGTTTACTGTCAGTGAACATCAGCATTGGGATTTAGATTGAGAAACTGATATCCTGTCCTAACCTGGAGAGGTAAATTCTGGGGTGGCAGATTTGCAATGGAAATTTCTGATACAGGGGTTTGTAACTTTTCTTACGCTAAATATTACATAAATGACCATGCATGTATTGTCCTGCATACCAGATGGTTAAGCTCAAAGATATTAATAAACTGTTTATGGGGTTTCAAGCTGTGGACTGTGGTTGGCGCAATTCTGCACCAGGCATGGCCTGGCATAGAATGGTCCGGCTGCCAGATATGTCAAGAGGTAGTAGCCTTTTGATATATATCCAAAGGGGCAGTTATAATATCAAGCATTGGCGCAGAATGTCTCTGCATTTGATAAGTCCCCACAAATGTATAAATACAGTGGCAACAAGTTTAGATCTTGAAAATGCTAACACATTCCAATACAAGTGAATACATTTTTAGCATTAAACAATTAGCTCCATTTAGACAGCTAAGAGACATTGTAATGAGGCTTATTCTCAGTGCCGGATCCTCATAAAGGCTGTTTAGGCAGTTGCTCCAGGGGCCCATGGCTGCCCAAACTGACTGGACATGCACAACTCAAAGACACTAAAGAAGCTTTGAACAATGTCTGTGTACAGGGCAGGAAACAGTTAACACTTTTGCACCACGGACATTATCCAGAGCTTGACCACTGCTGCAGATGTGTGTGACCCATGACCCAGATGATGCTTACTGTGCACCTGGTGCTGTCTCCGCGATGGGGTGGACTTTGCTGAACACTTTCTAGTGATGATATCTGGCAGTTGGGATGGGGGGGGGGTCATGGGCTGGACAGGTAGATTATATTATAGTCTGATGGATGAATACTGCAATAGAGATGCAGTATATTCCCAATATACAATCTACTGTATAACTGTATTGCAGTATAAGTGATCAGACCCCCACTGGGGTTCAAGTACCCTCAAATTGAAGGTAATCTCCACTCTTTTACATTAATTGCCCAGGTGTTTTTAGTGCCTTAATAATACTCCCTGAATGTTCATCAAGAGATTCAGTAGTCCTGCTACTTACTTTTGTGTCTTGTGCAGACTCTTTGTGATTCTTTGTTTACATGTGTGAGTATTGATGAATAGGAGTGCCTTCATATGAGATAGGACTCATCCTGTTCCCTTCTTCCCTCTTCATGTGCTAATATATTTACTGAGTAGTGTTTACACTCTGTGGAACTACATATTCCAGCGAACCGTAATATTCTAACAATATATGAATTACAGCTAATGCTTCAATCTGAATTCCATCAAGCCTCTATTTCATTCCTCAACACGGAGAGGAAAGAAGACACATGTTGCGGGCTATCGCTGTTGTGAAGGTGCCAACCACTGGGTATTGAAAACAAAAAATTATCATATATGATATCATATTACTATTCCTTATAACTTGGCTCGGTTTTATTTTACTCTATTTTGTGGAAAAGTGCTTATCCAGAGCTGATGATTTGACAATTTTTCATATACTAAAACATTAATGATCAGCAGCATCAAGATGCTTCGATAAGCGCCATAAGTGACTTTTTAAGAATGTCTATAGAGTTTAGAAACAGTGAGAGTCCTAGTAGATAGTACAATTTGTCCCATTGATAACAAGCCTGAATATATAGATATATACATGAAAAAATAAAAAGATACGGCTTGTGGAGGGAGGCGAGTGAATAACCCAAAACACAAAAACCTGAAAAAAATGGCCTTCAAAGGGGTAAGTTCAGAATTTATAAAATGTCATGACATCCATAGGGGCCCCATGATGTTTAGATTTTAGGTGTCTTATCCCTTTTAGGTCACTCTCCAACAGCTGAGCTCCATCCATGTTTTGGCTAAAAATCTGGATATGGTGTGGCATGCTCCCTGGAGTCCATGAGAAAATAGGTGCCTTGGTCAACTGCCTTTTTTGACAAACCTAAAATTGACCCTTATCAGGGTTAATTTATCCCATAGCTTTCTTGTATTTATATCATTCTGACCAACTAAATAAAGGAGTTTGTAAATCGGTGAATTCTGACTTTATTTTATACGACAGATAAATACATAACTTAAGTTTCTTTTCATTACTACAGAAAGCATGGAAGATGTGGGGGTTTTGAAAAGAAATGGTGACTGCAGCTGCTCCTCATCTTTGTACTCTGGCAAACCCTACAGTACAGCGACAATTCAGCAAGAATTGCGCCCCAATGTGTGGCTTTGTCTGACACCCTATTCATTACCCTACATCACAACGGCAACAGAGCGTTTAAGCAGTTTGCATGAATTACTAAAGTCATTTGCAGCGGGTGCAGCACGGAGCCCTATATTACACAGTATAATCAGACAACATAATTAAAACTATTGATGTCTTTGTATTCTTTGTGTTCTTGCTGGCAAGTTTGAGGGGAATCAAATTTAAAGGAAAAATAATAATTCTGAAGAAATGCGACCATTATGAAAAATGTCTATTGTGATCAAAGCGGCCTGAATCTAAAATGTTTTATTATGAAACACTGGGTGAATAATTCAAGGTAACCTGCAGCAGTAATTGAAGCCACAACTAATATAAATCATTAAAGATTAGTACCTTAAACCTTATATTTCATTGTCTACAGTCAATTATAAAAAAAAACATGTTCACATTGCCACATTTTGCCAAGAGCTAGACTTTTGTCAAGAATGGCTATTGAGTTTTCCATCAGTATAATGTGAGAAATGCAGTGCCTTTGTATTTACATTCCCAACACCATTGCCAATAAGGGAGACGGCAGCTATCGGTCGTTAGAAGGACATGTAATGAGCCACATCATCAGATTTACTTTGGCTAAGCAGCTGGAAATTTGCCTTTCTAATGTGGACGATTTGGGCATAGTGTCAGTGAGTCCGTCTGTGGGGGTGTTAATTGTTAGTAAAGTTTTCTGCATTTACTGAACAGGGAGCGGGCAATGGAACAGGAGTGGGGGGGCAGCATTTTAATATCCGCCTCAAGCAGCAAATATGCTGTAGGCGCCACTTATGTCTGAATGATGGACAACAAAACTGAGAACTGCTTATGCATGAAGGTAGATAATACAATCCTGTTGGTGGTTTACAGGCTGTTAATAGTCTGTTTACTTTGAATTATGCCCTCATGTAATTTCTGCTCCTAAGAACTAGATCAGAATGACAAGGCAGGACATTTGTTTAAATGGACATCCTGATTCTCCTAGTTCAGTGATTCACCCCTTTAAGTGTGCTGTAGAGGCAAGTCTAGCAGTCTCTAATCCAATCTCTAATCTCTTATCAACAGTTACACTATCCAAAAGTCTTTATAACGAGCAATGCACATGTATGTAATTTAAACGGATTGTGCGTCCTTTCAATAATGTGGTAAAGCATGACCAACTCAGCCATTTGCCAAGAACCATTGCCCTATAGAAGTCAATTAGTCGGCTCAAAAAATGGTATACAAATACTGTCCATGAAAAATGGGTGGTTGCTACCATGTTTCTCCAAAAATAAGACAGTATCATATACATTTTTGCTCCTAATGAGGCCCTAGGTCTTATTTTCAGGGAATGTCTTATTTTTACATGAACAAGAATTCAAATGTATTGTTAAACAAAAAATCAACTTCTCTAACATCATTATAACTCTCCAAACTCTAAATTTCATGCTGAATTTCTTGTGACTCAAATTTCAATTGGAATCATTGGCCCCAATCTTTCATATTTAGCACTTGCCTTAAATGAGCCCTTCTAGTTCGGGTAGCTGCTTGTAATATTTGCAGCTCAACCATCAGTGATTTTATCCCTTGAATTCTTCACCCATGTCACAACCTCATGCAGAATCTAAAAGATCTACTAATGTTAATGTGTGGCATGGGAGGGGGGGTTACAGCAATGACTGCCGCCAGGTCTTTTTTTCAGAGGAGGTCTTATATTTCTAAGCTTCAACAAAATTGGACTAGGTCTTATTTTGGAGGGGGTCCTATTTTAGGGAAAACAGAGTAGGATGCCCTCTTGAACTTCACAAAGTTTAAAATTAAAAATGATAATTCACTGAGTCAACTGGTAGAATATTTCCCGTATATATTTACAAACAGTTTACTGACAAATTACGGAGAGAAAACATAGTCTTAAAACTTAACATTTATTTGGTGTATTAAAAAAGGAAAATTGTTTCAAAGTACTTGATTATAGCTCACTTTCCCTTCAATATGACTTTATTACCAATTTCATAACGCTTAAGCGACCTATCATTTAGTGTTTAGTTTTATCATTTTATTCACCACTTAACTTAATAAATGTTGCCAGTCCCTGAACAGTTCCCTTCATCAGGTCACATAAAATTGTATAAGAACAACAGTTCAAGAAATACATAGTATTTAAAAATTGGTATAAAGTGCGTCTATTAAAATAGTAGATATAAAATAAGTGATGAAGGGAACGGTCTATCCTGTATATGTTTTTGAAAATAAAAATCTGAATTCACTAAGCAGCGCATCACAAGACCTTTTCGTTTTTTATCTCTTCTATGAACATATGATCCGACACCTGCCAGTCTCGAATAAACGGTCTATTGCAGCAGCACCGTTAAGATACTTCTATGATCAAACCACTTCTGTGACCACACCATTGCCAATAACTATTGAATTGTATACATTGCCTGTGCTGTGTTTTCTTTTTCCCTATTTGGACAGTCCCTGAACAGGTCAGCAGGGGGAGCAGTAGATGGTATTAATGGTAACTATTATTGCATCTCCAATCTGCCATTCTTTAATACAATTCTCTGCTCTATCTCTGCCATATACGGTCCTCTCTAGAACCAATGCAGTGGAACTAGAGATGGGTGAATTTGTTAAAATTCATTTCGTCCCGATTCGCTGAATTTTTCGAAAAAAATCAATTCGACCCGAATTGAATCAAAACGATTCACGTTAAAAAACAGGCATTTCCTGGCTGCAGAGAGCCTGTACGGTGTTGTAGAATGTTGTGCCATGCTTAAATATGCATAGGGAGCGTGGTTTGGTCTTCAAACAATGCTGTGTTTTAGTATGACACGCACATGACAGCCGCGGCTCTTAGAATCGCTTCACTCTTCACTTCCATGTGCACTTACATAGGCCAACTTCCCCAAATAAGCGAAGCGGGAACGCAGCCTGACAAGGTAACGTCTGTGCCACCTCGAAAGGACTGAGCTGAGGGTCAAGATCCCACTATAACATCAAAGAGTGCACTCTTTTTACACCAAGTGGCACAATGATATAGTGTGAAGGTGGCATCAGAAGCAGCAAGAGCGGCAGAGTGGCACAATGATATAGTGTGTTGGTGGCATCAAAAGCAGCAGCAGCAGGAGCCCGCAGAGTGGCACAATGATATAGTGTGAAGATGGCATCAGTATCAGCAGGAGCCCGCAGAGTGGCACAATGATATAGTGTGAAGATGGCATCAGTAGCAGCAGGAGCTCGCAGAGTGGCACAATAATATAGTGTGAAGGTGGCATCAGAAATAGCAGGAGCCTGCAGAGTGGCACAATGATATAGTGCGTTGGTGGCATCAGTAGCAGCAGGAGCCAGCAGAGTGGCACAATAATATAGTGTGAAGGTGGCATCAAAAGCAGTAGCAGCAGGAGCCCAATGTGGCACAATGATATAGTGTGAAGGTAGCATCAGAAGCAGCAGGAGCCCGCAGAGTGGCATAATGATATAGTGCGTTGGTGGCATCAGTAGCAGCAGCAGGAGCCCACAGAGTGGCATAATGATATAGTGTGAAGGTGGCATCAGTAGCAGCAGGAGCCCGCAGAGTGGCACAATGATATAGTGTGAAGGTGACATCAGAAGCAGCAAGAATGGCAGAGTGGCACAATGATATAGTGTGTTGGTGGCATCAAAAGCAGTAGCAGCAGGAGCCCAATGTGGCACAATGATATAGTGTGAAGGTGGCATCAGAAGCAGCAGGAGCCCGCAGAGTGGCATAATGATATAGTGCGTTGGTGGCATCAGTAGCAGCAGCAGGAACCCACAGAGTGGCATAATGATATAGTGTGAAGGTGGCATCAGTAGCAGCAGGAGCCCGCAGAGTGGCACAATGATATAGTGTGAAGGTGACATCAGAAGCAGCAAGAGCGGCAGAGTGGCACAATGATATAGTGTGTTGGTGGCATCAAAAGCAGCAGCAGCAGGAGCCCTCAGAGTGGCACAATGATATAGTGTGAAGGTGGCATCAGTAGCAGCAGGAGCCCACAGAGTGGCATAAAGATATGGTATGAAGATGGCATCAGAAGCAGCAGGAGCCTGCAGAGTGGCACAATTATATAGTGTGAAGGTGGCATCAGTAGCAGCAGGAGCCCGCAGAGTGGCACAATGATATAGCGTGAAGGCGTCATCAGTAGCAGCAGGAGCCTGCAGAGTGGCACAATGATATTGTGTGAAGGTGGCATCAGAAGCAGCAGCAGGAGCCCGCAGAGTGGCACAATAATATAGTGTGAAGGCGGCATCAGAAGCAGCAGCAGCAGGAGCCCGCAGAGTGGCACAATGATATAGTGTGAAGGTGGCAACAGAAGCAGCAGGAGCCTGCAGAGTAGCACCATGATATAGTGTGGAGGTGGCGGACAATTCCAGTCCCTGGTAAAGATGGTAGGAGGCAGATGGTGCAACTAGCAGCAGACGTGTGGCATCAGGCGGGTGGCAGCATCAGAATAGTAGCTGAGGCAGGTAGTTAAAACCCGACTCATTTCTCAGCGTTTGGAGGAGGCGTCATGCAGGGCCGGTTCTAGACAAAGTGGGGCCCTGGGCAAAACTAAAAGTGGGGCCCCAAAATAAAACTATTTTATGACCAGTCACAGTCAGCAAGAGGCTCCTTTAGTATGGTAAAACAAACTGTAATATGGGAGAATTTTATAGGAGATGATAAATGATAGGGAGATTTATGGGCAGCATGGTGGCTCCGTGATTAGCACTACAGCCTTGCAGCGCTAGTCAACATCTGCAAAGATTTTGTATGTTCTCTCTGTGTCTGCGTGGGTTTCCTCCGGGTCCTCCGGTTTCTTCCCAAACTCCAAAAAATTACTGGTAGGTTGATTAAACTGTGAGGCCCATTGGGGAGAGGGACTGATATTTTCTGAAAGCAGACACTTGCCCCATTTTCAAAATTGCATCAAAGATTTTATAGACATAGGCGCGTTCATGCAATTTTGATTCAAATTGAAACATTTTATTAAAAATACTTAAAATTTGACTTTGATGGCAAAAAATTTGATCCAAACATGGACATTTGTAGAGTTCACAAATGTGCCCTATTGATATGTTCACATGAATAAATCCACATAATATCACTAAAACTGTAATAACTAGAGATCTGCTTTTTAGCTAGACAGTTTTAGACAGTCACAACCTGCAAAATATATCAATAAAACAGAATAAAAAGTAAATGCACCATAAAACCTATAGAATTTTGAAAGCAGACAACTAGGCGATGCATTTGGCAATTAACATTCAAAATTTCCTCTAAAATCTGTACAAATCCAGAATACTTATATAGAGAAAATATACTTTCCTAAAACAGTAAGATGTGAGGAGAGCATACATACCCCACATGTGTTTATTCACCAAAATATGCAGCAAAGGGAACTGCAGAAAATTCACACAGATCTATCATTGTCTGTTCCTTACACAATGGTAACCCAAATAAATAACTATATATCCATAAACCTCTCTAATGAGATAATAAAAGTCACTTTTAGATGTGCGCCATTGTATTAGCTGCACAATAACAGAACCCTCCACGCTTCATAAGAATGAGAGTGATAACGTCATAACATAGGTGTAAGTAATGGAGGATGGTGGGAAATAAAAACTTTATTCCAGGACATGTGTGTGTTTTTGGTGTTACATATAACTTTATGGACATGTTCTGGTCGCGGTGTAGTCACATTAGGCGAAGAGCATTGAATGTTCATCGTATCAGTCAATTTTCCCAACAAAAAAAAACTCACAAAATAAAAGGGAATAAGAGAGAATGGGCCACATTTATCACTTTTGTGCGCCTAAGAGTAGTAGTTGCGCCTAAATTCTGGCGCACTGTTTTCCAGAATTATCACAATCTACAACCATCTATGATAAGGTAATTTCCTGCCTCTTATTAATCACTTTACTTTAACACAGTTTAGGCGCAATTTTGGCGCAGTTTAGGCGCAATGTTAGATTCGGGCACTTACATGTGATCCTGCTACAAGCTCCTCTCTGCTTCTCCCACAGCCCAGCATGAAGATAACACTCACAGCAGCACCCAGGTGTGTGACACCCTGCACCCAGTGACCTCCTCAGCAGGGGCTTCTCCTGGAGGGGATCCCCCAGTGCTGGTCTCCTGCTGCACCCCTGTAATTCTGCACAGTATCCCCCTCAGACACACTTGTGATACTGTGCAGAATTACATGGGGGACACTTGTCAGTACTATGTGCAACATTGTTTTGTAAATAGAAGGTGATGAACTGTAAATAGAGTCTGCAGCTCCTGTCTGCAGAGTATCTAATGTATCTATTATATGTACCAGTGTCTGGCTGAGCTCTGCTGCTAGAAATGAGCTGTTCTGCAAAGGGGCTCAGTGCTTTCTTCTCAGTTAACGCCAGCTTCGGGCTGGAGTGTATTTCCGCCCGTTTTTGCGCCTAAATGAAAAGTCGCAAGTGATGAATATCATTAGGCGCATCAAAACATCTGGATTGCTAGGATAAATGAGGGAAAGCTGGTTATTTTTGCTGCGCAGCTAGTTTGACATTTAGTTGCAAAAATGGCACAAAAACGGTGCGCCTGAATGAAAAGGCGCAAAAACAACAGAAAAAAAACATTGATACATGTGGCCCAAAGTGTGTTCTTAGATTTGCATAGAGAAGGGTTAAAAACATGAATATTAGTTGATATTATCCCTTCTCAAAATGTAGTACTAGTAACATATAAAGTGAATATTTCCATTATCTGTGAGGTGCAGCAGCTCCTGTGTGCAGCAAATGCTCCCGCAGCCTGATGGCTAAGAATCTGGAGATGGGGGAGACACTTCAGGGGGCTGTATCTCTGGTTCTGTGACACATAGAACCTCACTTCTTTTTTCCTATGAAAGAAGAGAGTCTCCTCTTTTATATGAATCTAAACTTGTGTTTCTAAAATGTAGGAAAACGGAGATATTTATATATAAAAATGGCACCTGATATTCTCACTTTAAACCTGAATATCTCTGGATCCATAGCACCTAGAAACACAATTCAAGATTCATTTGAAAGAAGAGATTCTCCCCTTTTTCCATGGGGGCCCTGGGCAATTGCCACCTTTGCCTACCCATAGCGCCGGCCCTGGCGTCATGGCTGATCTAATCTGAAGCATTAGGCATTGGTGAGTTGAAAGCCTAGCCGATCCAAGACTGATTCATCTTGACAAAGGTCAGTCTCTCCACATTACGGGTGAACAAGCGGGTTCTCCTGGGGGTAATGATGGCCCCCGCCGCACTGAACACCCACTCTGATGCCACACTACTGGCCGGGCAGGACAGCTTCTCTACTGCAAACTCCGCAAGTTGCGGCCACGCATCAAGTTTGGCTGCCCAGTAGTCCATGGGATCCTCTACCTCAGGTGGTAAAGTGCTGTCCAAGTAGGCCACCACCTGCTGGTGCAGGGTCTGCTTCATGTCCTGTTGCTGCTGCCGGTGGTGGCCACCCTCCTCACTAGGCGGGTGAAGGAAATTGCTCATTAAGGAATCCAGACTTAAGCGACGGTTGATGGAACTGCTACTGCTCCTACCTCCCCAGCTCCCCACAGCAGCCGTGGTAGTAGTACGTGAGCAATGACTGCCAGGAATCCCCTGATCAGACCTGACAGAGGATGGACAATGGCAGCGGCCAACTGTGTGCTCAGTATTTCTCTATAGTATGCCAGTTGTTCCTTCCTCTCAGCAGCAGGAAAAAAGTCACCCGTTTTGGACCAGTAGCGAGGGTCCAAGAGGGTGAAGAGCCAAAAGTCATCCCTATGCCGGATGTTGACTATTCAGGTGTCACTAGTTAGGCAAAGCAGCATGCTGCGGGCCATCTGTGCAAGTGACTCTGAGGGACTCCCGGTCTCCATATCCACTGTATACTGCCACGGTGCTTCTGGGTCATCTGCCTCGTCTTCCACCTCCTCCGGATGCTCCTGCTCCTCCTCTCCTGTCACCTGAGTAGAAAAACCACAAATTGCACCAGACTCTGCTTGTGCTCCAATGTCCTCCTCCTCCTCCAGTTCAGCCCCCAGAGGACTCATGTGGCCATGAGATGTAGTCTCCACTTATCCACTGCCCTGACCAGACAGATTTTGAAGCATGAGTTCCAGGACATGAAGCAGTGGAATAACGTTATTCACCCCGCAGTCCTGGTGACTGACAAATAACGTGGCCTCTTCAAAAGGCCTGAGCAAACGTCAGGTGCCATGCATGAGCTGCCAGTGGCTGACATCAAAGATACATAGGGGAGTACTAAGGGCCGCTTGCATCATCAAAAAATCATGAATGGCTTTTCTCTGTTCATACAGACGGTCTAACATATGGAGGCTGGAATTCCAACTGGGTGGAAACATCGCATATCAGACTATGTTGGGGTAGGTCGTTCTGGCGCTGCAACTCGAGGAGGGTGTGCTTGGCTTTGTAAGAATGGCTGAAGTGCGTGCACAGTGTCCTAGCCATTTTTAGAATGTCTTGCAGATGGGTGTAAGACTTCAGGAACTTGTTGACTCCCCTCCCCTCCCCTGTGTGACTTCGTTCGCCCAGGCAAACCAGGTGTAGAACTGCGTGACACCGCTGTGCCCTGCACATGTGGTATGATGGAGCAGCACTTGTGGAGGCTGAGGTGGTGTTGGAGAAGGAGGAGGAGGAGGCGGACACTGGCGCAGGAGCAGCAGTTTGACAACATGGAGGAGAAAGCGCCGTCTCTTGTGGAAGTTGTTGGTGTGGCTGGGCGGGAAGCACATTCACCCAGTGAGCCGTAAAGGACATATACTAGCCCTGACCATAATTACAGCTCCACACGTCCGCGCTGCCGCGCACCTTGGAAGAAACTGATAAGCTCAAGGACTGGCCCACCTTCTGTTGTACATATTGGTGAAGGGCTGGCACAGCCTTTTTGGGAAAAAAATTGCAACTTGGAACTCTCCACCTCGGTTCGGCACAAGCCATTAGTTCTCTGAAGGGTGCAGAGTCCACGACTTGGGAAGGAAGAGACTGCAGTACGAACATCTTCGACAAGAGCACGTCAGCTTCTGCACCTTAGGATGGCTGGATGCATAGAGTTGCCTTTTTGTAATCGCCTCGCTCAACGACTGCTGGCGCCATGCGTAGCGAGGAGCAGGAGCATCTGGACCGGGAGATGATGTCAAAGACAAACAGCTCCCTTCGGCAGAGGTGCTGGAGCCTTGACTTGCTGAAACAGTATGTGTGCCACTAGGTGCTGCTGCTGTTGCTGCGCCTGCAGAATAGACTGCATCTGACACCCGTTTTTCCCAGGCCATTAAATGATGACGCTGCATGTGTTGGCGCAGGGCCGTGGTGCCAAGGTTAGCTACCTGGCAACGCTTCACTTTCTGCCCGCAGATACGACATATACCCACGCTCGGCTCCTCTGGTGTCTTTACAAAGAACTGCCACACCACTGAGGTGGTAATTTTACCACCAACACTCTGCACTGAGCAACTACTACCGCCACTGCCTCGCTGAGCCCCTGTGCCACTGCTTATTTGGGCCTGCGAATCACGAATGTGCGTTATACAGATACCCCACAACTGACAGTGTAATTTCAGTGAAAATCACTGTATAAACTACGTGGATTTCACACGTAAATCTGGCTGTAAACTAGACCCCCCAAAAGGTATTGCAATGTGCGTTATACAGTTACCCCACAATTGACAGTGTAATTTCAGCAAAAATCACTGTATAAACTACGTGGATTTCACACGTAAATCTGGCTGTAAACTAGAGCCACAATAAGGTATTGCAATGTGCCTTATACAGATACCCCACAACTGACTGTAATTTCAGCGAAAATCACTGTATAAACTACGTGGATTTCACACGTAAATCTGGCTGTAAACTAGAGCCCCCAAAAGGTATTGCAATGTGCTTTATACAGATACCCCACAACTGACTGTAATTTCAGCGAAAATCACTGTATAAACTATGTGGATTTCACACGTAAATCTGGCTGTAAACTAGAGCCCCCCAAAAGGTATGGCAATGTGCGTTATACAGATAACCCACAAATGACAGCTCACTACTGCAGATACATGAACGTCAAACAGATTTCTTCCTATTCGATTTTGTCAATAAATAGAACTGCTATTTGGGGTATACAGATCCCCCTTAGAGAACAGCGAGAGATTGCAGCAAGAATCGCACAGTACTATAGCAGCAGCTGGACGCTACAACATGAAGTGTGAAGTGCTGAGATAGAAAATGGCTGGATTTTATAGGGCCGTGTGACATCACATAAGCCTGCCGGTCGCTGATTGGCTTACAGGTTTGCAGATATCATCGGGGGTGTTCCTTTCTCCTTCCCAGAGTTCTCTGTAACACGTTGTTCCCCCGAATCAGCATAAACTTCGGCTTCGTGGTGAATCAAATTTTTCCTGAAATTCTAACCGAAGTTAGAATCATTAGAATTGATTCGCCCATCTCTAAGTGGAACACATATACATATATACACACTGCATCAATTTTCCCTATTGATAACACTGTAGCAAATGTGGGCCATGATGTTTTTTAACATATTGGGGCACATTTACTAAGAACAGGGCAAACTGCTCTAAATGCAGTTTGCCTGTGTAGTGTGCAGGGAGTGCCAGATTTAGGATTTCTGGCACCCGGTCTTCATGAATCTGACCCTCCCTGTACTGCTTTGACAGAGTGCACCAACTTTTTTTTGGTGCACCTTAAACATGGGGCATGCAACACACTTCTGACGGACTTAACATGATAAATCTGGCGCCCGGTCCGACTGAGCGCCTGAACACCTCATTGGTGTCACATGATGCCTAGTGCAACTGCACCAAAAAGGGTCATGTGCGACACAATTATGGTTCAGACACTTCTTAAATACCTGTGCAATCAGTTTGTGCCTAAAAGAACATGCGACGTCCGACGGAAAACTGGCGCATTGCGCATTAAGAAGTGTCCAAAACACATTTGTGGTGCACGTGACACAGTTTTGGTGGTGCACTCACATGTAAATGCATGCCATTTTAACATAGGTGAAACTCTTAGCATGGTTTGCTAAAGAAAATTTGTAACTTATAAATTTGCTATTGATAATTCTGTTGGTCAACGCTCCTATGTATAGCTATTACCCACAAAATAATGCAATATTTTTATGACCAAAGAGCAGATGGAAACAAAATGGTAAAGGTCTCTCAAAGAATATATTTTATAATGTATCTGTGGCTCCTCTTCTTTCTTCTCCTTGCTGTATTAGCTGGCAGAGACGCATCCACGCAATCTGTTGGCCAGCGCACACTATGATGTGGCGGTATCGCAACTGATGGCTATATGCTACTGGGTGCTGGCATCCTATATACTACTGGGGGCTGGCTATATACTGGGGAGCCTGTGACCAATGCATTTACCACCCTCGGCCTTTACTCGAGTCGAAAGGTTTTCCCAGTTTTTGGTGATAAAATTAGGGGTCTTGGCTTATACTCGGGTCGGCTTATACTCAAGTATATACAGCATATTCTTTTAAATACAGTTGGTAGTATTATAGTACTGTAGTTATGTGTGGTTATATTCTCAAACATAAGAGGCAGTCTTATAGCAGTTATATTCTTGTAGTGGCAATAATATAGCTTTCATATGCAAACATATACATTTCTTGCCCTCCATCCATATTGATATCTATGCAGCCCATGTATTCTATCCTTTACAATCGTTGTAATCATGGATCTCAACACCGGAAAGTGGCTGAGCCATGCGTATGGAAAGCTGTAATTTTCATCCACTCTTTTTGTCCAGTTATGAATAGAATGGTGAAGTGTAATTCCCCACTGCCCGGTGTTTTCTACAAAACAGTAATTTGTGTGTGGGCTCCTGCATTCTAATTAGCTATATGGAGCGCATACATTCACATTGCATCCCAACACAGATACTTTTCCACCCTCGCAACAACAAAATATTCCCCTTAACCAATATACACACATTTAATGTGTATTTGCACACACACACATTAATACATCCATTAATACATAATATAGTCATACAGGGATGATAATTGCCACGCCACCCCTTGTCCTGGTTGATATATCAAGAGGCTTAAATCTCTTGATACATCTGTCAGGCGGCGCAGCCACCAGGCAATACTGTGCCAGGTCTAACCTTGTGTAGTTTTGCGTACAAAGTCACCTTCATCTCCTGGCATGGAGGTGGCGTAGTCACTTAATAATCACAAATTCTTGCAGAAAACTGGCGTATAAGCAGTGATTTATTTCATACAGTATGAAAAGACCATACACAGACATACTGCATAAACATTCATATAGCATATTCATACATACAGTATAAAAACACATTACATGCATACAGTATATACATACCATACATCATATACACACAGTTACAGAACTCATACAGCATATACATAACACACTCATACAGCATGTACATAACCCACTTATACTGCATAAACATAATCACACACATACAGGATATAAACACATACACAGACACTCCATAAACACATATGTATGCAAATATAGATATACATGTTTATAGTGTTAAGGATATCACAATGGTCTTGAATGCCATCTTACATACTGTCAGGCATTTTAAAGACTCAGCATTCATTTCACATAACTGTGTAGTGAAAACTAAAGTTTGGGTGGGGTTCGTCCCTCAGCACTCAAAGACTTAGTGCTCGCTAGCACCACCTAGAGGAAGGTATCCAGGTGAACACCTGGGAAGTTTCAGTATTTGCATGTAGCCAATAGTATTAGACTCCTTTGTGTGAAGTTACCAAATAGTGTTACATTTCCTGGGTGAGAACACCCAATTATAGTTGCTGCTTTTCTAATTACACGCCTTATGTAAAGTGCCTTATGGTTTTCTATAAATGTCAGTCCCACAATAAACTTATCAGTCTTGTTGTGAGCTAACTTTCTGCAAGGACAGGTTTGTCTTTTCTTTCAAGTTAGTCAAGACCCCAGCGCTGGAACACAAAAGACTATATAATTCGGAACTTACTTTTGCAACGTGGACGAGGATGGTTAAAGCCTCGTGAATCAAAAGACCCTTATGGTCAATTTCTCCCTGATAATAGGGAAGGAGAAAAGCAGCAGCATACTTATCAAAAGATGGGTAAGACTTCATATGCACAGACCGCGGCGGCCTCATCACCTTCCCGCGGCCCCATCACACAGCCCAGGCAGCAGCTGTGTTATCCGCTTTCTTCAACGCTCTGCGCTGGACTACATTTGCGGCCTGGTGGAGACCATGATCCACTTCTGTCAGGTGCTGGTGCAGTGCTCTGAGTGTGGCTGCAGCAGCCAGGCCTGCAAGGTCTTTCCCATTAGTGAGGACCTGCAAGGCCGTGACTGCAATGAGCAACACGTGCGACCCTAGGTGAGAAAGGGGGTAAATCAAGGGGGCAGCACGTCTGACCCTGGGTGAGAAAGGGGGTAATCGAAGGGGCAGCACATCCGATCTTGGGTTAGAGGGGGGGAATCGAGGGGGCAGCATGCTTGATCCTGGGGAGAGAGGGGGGCTTAAAATTAATCCACCTTCCCTCCTCTACAGGACCTCCTTAATAAAGTAGAAACGCAGTGGCACAGTTGGTGAGGGACTCGGGAGCACCTCAATTCGCCAGTGCGCCACGGGCCCCGCATCAGCCACAGCGTCTGTAGTTATGCCACTGGGTGTGGTCACACATACCACTAGCACTGCATTAATAAATGCATACAGGTTTGGGCCTCCATCCCATCTTTTCATCCTGCCCCCTCCTACTGCACAGTGCAGCATACACTCAGCAAAAAATCACTTATGGGGGATGGATGAAACTGTATGGCATTATTACCTGGCCTCCTCTCAGCTAACACTCTGGGAGGTTCCCCAGTGATGTAATTTTACATATAAGAATAGTGGGTGGACCAGGAGGATGTATCCCAGTATCCCAGTGGATATATCCCTAGCACTATGTTGTAAGGATATGCCAGAAATAAATCCAACGTAGACTTACATTGGTGGGTGAATAACTTAATGTGAATGTGTCCTTACTCTTATAGTAAAGATTGGGACATATGATCTTACAGTGACCCTATGAAAAGAAAGTAATTTTACTGTTACTAAGTGGATGTCCGTTTTTATCTTTTGGCAGTATCGTGAAGCCAGTCCTCAAAAACGTATTGTTGTTTTTCTCCCCTGGTAAATTGAAGACATATTGTTTGTAGACAGCTGTATGCAAATTAGTCCTGATTATTCCTGCCTTTTTCACTAATTGTAAGTCAATTAAGAGGCGTGCATCATCTTGCTGATTAACATTGAGAACAAGTATATGTAACGTTGGATGTAATTGCTCCACAGCAGGTTTCAGAAACAGCAGGATCCTATATTTCGCTTCTGACTCTCAGTTGAACCTTCATCTTTCATCTCATTTTATGTGAATAATAATTTGCATAGTATATCCAGATTATAGCTGATGGATTTTACATTCAGGAAACTGTAGAATCATGTGATGTAAGTTTATAACATGGTATGTAAATATACAATATAACTGGGAGTTTACTCATGAGAGTAATTTGTTCTGTTTTATAAAACCTCTAGATGACACATAAGAATCCTTTTGGATCAGCTATACAGATGATACATGCTCCTGTACAAGTAGTACAATTCCAGAAATGAGGTGTTTTTTTTTTGCAGTGCTATTATACACTCACCAGCCACTTTATTAGATACACCATGCTAGTAACGGGTTGGACCCCCTTTTGCCTTCAGAACTGCCTCAATTCTTCATGGCATAGATTCAACAAGGTGCTGGAAGCATTCCTCAGAGATTTTGGTCCATATTCACATGATGGCATCACACAGTTGCCGCAGATTTGTCGGCTGCACATCCATGATGCAAATCTCCCGTTCCACCACATCCCAAAGATGCTCTATTGGATTGAGATCTGGTGACTGTGGAGGCCATTTGAGTACAGTGAACTCATTGTCATGTTCAAGAAACCAGTCTGAGATGATTCCAGCTTTATGACATGGCGCATTATCCTGCTGAAAGTAGCCATCAGATGTTGGGTACATTGTGGTCATAAAGGGATGGACATGGTCAGCAACAATACTCAGGTAGGCTGTGGCATTGCAACGATGCTCAATTGGTACCCAAAAAGTGCCAAGAAAATATTCCCCACACCATGACACCACCACCACCAGCCTGAACCGTTGATACAAGGCAGGATGGATCCATGCTTTCATGTTGTTGACGCCAAATTCTGACCCTACCATCCGAATGTCGCAGCAGAAATCGAGACTCATCAGACCAGGCAACATTTTTCCAATCTTCTACTGTCCAATTTCGATGAGCTTGTGCAAATTGTAGCCTCAGTTTCCTGTTCTTAGCTGAAAGGAGTGGCACCAGGTGTGGTTTTCTGCTGCTGTAGCCCATCTGCCTCAAAGTTCGACGTACTGTGCGTTCAGAGATGCCTTTCTGCCTACCTTTGTTGTAATGGGTGGCGATTTGAGTCACTGTTGCCTTTCTATCAGCTCGAACCAGTCTGCCCATTCTCCTCTGACCTCTGGCATCAACAAGGCATTTCCGCCCACAGAACTGCCGCTCACTGGATGTTTTTTCTTTTTCGGACCATTGTCTGTAAACCCTAGAGATGGTTGTGCGTGAAAATCCCAGTAGATCAGCAGTTTCTGAAATACTCAGACCAGCCCTTCTGGCACCAACAACCATGCCACGTTCAAAGGCACTCAAATCACCTTTCTTCCCCATACTGATGCTCGGTTTGAACTGCAGGAGATTGTCTTGACCATGTCTACATGCCTAAATGCACTGAGTTGCCGCCATGTGATTGGCTGATTAGAAATTAAGTGTTGACAAGCAGTTGGACAGGTGTACCTAATAAAGTGGCCGGTGAGTGTAGATGATCTTCTGCATCTTTGTATTGCAGATGTTGAAAGTCAAACAAGAAAACAGTGCTAGTAAGTTTTTGATGCAGATTTATGTTACAACATTTAAAATTGAAGATAGATAAAACAACTAACCAGCTATGACAACACATTCATGCATATTTCTTTTTTATCTTTGATAACTTTGTTATCACAGTATATAAGGCTGGAAAAAGACGCAAGTCCAACCTTTAAGAATTAAACAACTGTTTTTCCCAATAACCCGTGATGCTAACATCCCCGTAGCAAGCTACAGAGAAACCATCATGTCTGCAACAATTTCACTGTGTGTTCCCAGCCATAGGACAACTTCATACAGACGTATTCTGAAAACCAAGAGCAGATCCTACAGAGAAAAACTATAAAATATTTATGCCTTTTCAGTGTTTAAAGTGAACCTGTCAACTCGAATGTCATTTTTAGCTGGTGACTGGTTCCAGTACCCTATACAATGCTGATTTTAAAACAGTTTTTGTCAGCATTCTGACTCATTTCAGTAGTTTAAATAAGCTTTATTCACATTACCTGGCTAGCAGCATGTGGTAACATCGGGGGATGAGGGAGAAGGCAGCTGCAGCCGGTGTATGTCTGTGACTCCTCATGCATTCTTCTTCTTCCCCACACCATCCCCCTCTAGCCTACTCAATGCATATGAGAGGAAGTGGCAGAGGAATGATGGAGCTGCATGAGTGTGGAGGAGAGGAGACTGACACAGGCATACACAGGCTGCAGCTGCCTCCTCCCCAGGAACTCACTACACGCTACTGGCAGAGAGCCATGTAATATAATTTTAAACTACTGAAACGATTCAGAATGCTGACAATTTTTTAATTCAGCTTAGCTTAGGCCGTTGGAACCTGTCACAATCAAATATTGTTACAAAATACTGTCCATATTACTGCCCTATGAAAATGGCCTTGGGGTAGCTGTGCATGTACTGCTATTGTGTTGGCATGGGAAACAACCATAAACTATGATCGGGAAGGTCTTCCTGTCTAGTCATATTCCTCTCACATGAACACTGTACTGCAGGAGCAGGGGAGGAGGAGGTAGAGATCACTAGAGCCACAGGCACATCCTGTCCAGCAGCATGAAGAGGAGATCAGCTCTTGACATAGTAGTGCTGAGTGTGTGTTTGATTGATTAGGGGAGGCAGCAGAGGTGTGGATATTATGAGGGATCATCCTTCCATAGGAATGGATTAGGGATCCATATATCTCATAACTCTGATATAGCATCTCTCTTTTTCTATTTTTCAGATATTAGTAGAATCTTGAGAAGCTAAATGAAAGTGTAGCTAACCCTCTACCATGATAATCTAATCACATTGTCAGCACACAGCTGGATGTGCATAAGCATATCACAGAGGAGTGTCTGCATTTAGGAGCTAATACAGCGGTAAGAACAAAAGCAGAAAAAAAAATAAAATAGCAAAGTAAGGGATTAAAAGTTATCTTAAGCATGTTAGCATCACTATTGGCTTGATATTTGAGGACTTCCATTTACAAACCATTTACAAATCATTGGAGACAAAGTTTGGATAAAATGTTTTTGCTGCTCAATCCCCCCTTAAATACAGCTTGAGGGGCAGATGTCAAATGAGGTTGTGCATGTGTGTGACACAAGCATTTAGTTTGTCAATTTTGAGTTCAATAGAGAATGTGAACGGAAACGCAATGTTATTAGTTATTTAACTGACTTTTCACCTGAAGTGGCGACTTTACAGAACGATCAATGGCTTCCATTGACTTATTCTTCCTTCTGCAAGAAAGTTAAAGACCCTGGCTCTTGTTTGGGAGTCTTAGGGCTTCTGTGGAGTTATTTTTATCTCCTTTTGATCTCCATCTCCTCTGTACAGCAATCAATCTACAATTTGGTATTCAGTGCCCTGACTGCAGTGGTTTAGTGGATCCTGCTTGCTTTTCTCTGTGACTCAGAAATAATTGATAGACAGAATATAGTTTACTGTTGTCCTCTGATCCACAGAGAGGGAACCTGAAAAAAAATACTGACGCAGAGAAATTCAGACAACCAATGTAATCCTAGTGAGGAAAAGACAAGATTACCATGGAAATGGAACACTATTTTTGTGAAGAAAAGAAGCTTAGCAAATGTCATCACTATATATCACTGCCAGTGGAGTGGGTAAGGGGATGTTGTTTATGACATAACATAAACTAATATTATTGGCTTATTGTTCTACTAAAGACTTTCAGAGTTAGTTCTATATTAAATAATAGATATTTAAAATAGATCTGAGGATTCTTTTTGTGCCCATTGTTTTCTCACGTTGAGCTGAGTATGAGCTAGGAGGTAGGCTGGCCACAACTGAGACAATTTTTACCTATGTGGAAGTAATCTTATATATAAAGCTGAGTGTATGTGTGTGTATGTACTGTATGAATGTATATTCCCTAAAGGAATCTGCACCATTGCATTTACAATCACCAAATTTTGCACAGTTGTTGCCGGTGACTCAGGGAACATCTTAGACCATGGTTTGAGCCAAAATCTTCACTTCCCCCTGCTTTCCAAAATCCACTTATTACCCACCATATACAGGAGTCATTGGGGGTCATTTACTAAGGGCCCGATTCACGTTTTCCCGACGTGTTACCCGAATATTTCCGATTTGCGCCGATTGTACCTGAATTGCCCCGGGATTGTGGCGCGGGGGGCGTGGCCGAACGAAAACCCGACGTATTCGGAAAAACTGTCGCATTTAAAAAACGAAAAAGTGTCGCTTGGGGAGCTCTTACCTTCACCTGGTCCGAGGTGGTGCATTCCGGCGCGATGAGATGACTTTCAGCGCAGCAGCGCCACTTGGTGGACGGCGGAGGAACTACCTTCTTAAATCCCGGCCGGACCCGAATCCAGAGCAGAGAACGCGCCGCTGGATCGCGAATGGGCCGGGTAAGTAAATCTGCCCCATTGTCTGCTACTGCTGCTGCGACAGTTAGAAGCTGAGCCGTGATTGGTTGCTGTTCTGCCACAGATCATTAATATGAGCTCTGAGCTTTGATTGGTTACTATAGGCAATGACACGACACTTATGTGTGAGGTAAGCTGGAGAGGGATATAGAGATAGGGGAAGATTTATCAGAAGTGTCTGAGGTAAAACTTTTCCCGTTGCCTATGGAAACCAGTCAGAGATCAGCTGTAATTTTATAAGCAGCTGTGAGAAAATGAAACTTGAGCTCCGATTGGGCAACTAGAGCAGTTCTACTCTCAGACACTTCTGATAAATCTCTCCATAGACAAAGTGACTGTCTGAGACACAGACACTTGAATGAGAGTGCCAGAGACCGACGGTCACTGGAATGAGAGTGCCAGAGACTCACAGTCACTAAATGAGAGTGCCCGAGACTGTCAGTCATTGGAATGAGAGTGCCCGAGACAGACAGTCACTGGAATGAAAGTGTTCAAGACAGAGAGTCACTGGAATGAGTGTGTCCAAGACAGAAAGTCACTGGAATGAGAGTGCCCAGGACACACTGTCACTGAAAGACTTCCAAAGACAAACAGTGTCAATGACAGAGACCATAAGTGACAGAGACAGTCTGAGACAATCTGAAACAGTATATAGATACATATAAAATATTTTAGTTACAGCTAAGAGCAGTTATTTACTATCCCAGGCGATGCCAGGAGCTACAGCTAGTAATAATAATCTTTAATTATATAGCTCCTTCATATTCCTTGGCGCTTTACAAATCATAGGGGACATATACAAACATAATATTGCATTACATTGCATTACATTATTGAGTACAAACAATCATATGGTACTATAGAAGTGAGGGCCCTGCTCACAAGAGCTTACAGTCTATGAAATATGAAACTATAATATACTCTCTTCCTATGTACAATTTTGCCCCAAAATCCCGGGGCAATTCAGAGGAAATCAACGCAAATATTCCGGTAACATATCGGGAAAACGTGAATCAGGCCCTTAGTAAATGACCCCCAATAAGTACTATAAAACTGTTCTCAGAGTACAAGAAGATAAGTAACTTATATAGATAGCTAGATAGATGATAGAGAGATAGAAAAGTAAAAGATCGATAGAAGATCGATACATTGATAAATAGGAGATAAATAGGTAGATTAAAGACATATATATAAATAGACAAAAAGCTCTAGTTTACAGCCAGATTTACGTGTGAAATACACGTAGTTTATACAGTGATTTTTGCTGAAATTACACTGTCAGTTGTGCAATACCTTTTGGGGGCTCTAGTTTACAGCCAGATTTACGTGTGAAATCCACGTAGTTTATAAACCACTATGTCAGACAGAAAGGTGGCAGGTGGAGCAGGCAGAGGTGGCAGCACAGTAAGGGGATGTCGCAGCAGTTGTGACGCTGTGAGGCCAGAACTGCCGTTGTCATCTAGTGGCAGTGTGTTGATCAACAACCCAAAGGTTGTTGAATGTTGACTAGGTCATCCAATTCCTCAAATATAACATCTGACAACCCCAGCCAAGAGTCCGTAGGTTCCTCTGATACAACAATTAGTTGGCATGGCCCAGGAGCAGGTCAGCGGCCCTCACCTGTCCTCAACCAGGCTCTGTCCTGTTCCTTTCCCACAGCCAGTGTGCTACTAGGTGGTCTGGGTTTAGCGCCACTATTCAGCGAGGACGAAGTGTTTGAGGACAGTCAGCAGTTGCTTTGCAGTGAAGAGGTGGGGCAGACTTCCGCTTCTTCCTGCAGTAGGCAAATTGGCGATGATGTAGCCGATCGCACTTGGGAGCCGGGTGTAGCAGGGCATTCATCATCGTCGGGCGAAGAGAGTGTCAGCTCGTGGAGCAGGCAGCAAGTTGCTAATGTGGCTATGAGTCAGCAGGGTGGCAGCAGTGCGAGGACGAGAGCTAAACGTCCGCGGGGTACAAATCCCGATTCGCAGGCCCAAATAAGCAGTGGCACAGGGGCTCAGCGAGGCAGCAGCGGTAGTAGTCGCTCAGTGCAGAGTGTTGGCGGTAAAATTACCACCTCAGCGGTGTGGCAGGTTTTTTGTAAAGACACCAGTGGAGCCGAGCGTGGGTATATGTCATATCTGCGGGCAGAAAGTGAAGCGTGGCTAGGGAGCTAACCTTGGCACCACGGCCCTGCGCCAACACATGCAACGTCACCATCCAATGGCCTGGGAGAAACGGGTGACAGATGCAGGCGCAGCAACAGCAGCAGCACCTAGTGGCACACATGCTGTTTCAGCAAGTCAAGGCTCCAGCACCTCTGCCGAAGGGAGCTGTTTGTCTTTGACATCATCTCCCGGTCCAGATGCTCCTGCTCCTCGCTACGCATGGTGCCAGCAGTCGTTGAGCGAGGCGATTACAAAAAGACAACTTTTGTGTCCAGCTATCCTAAGGTGCAGAAGCTGACCGTGTTCTTGTTGAAGTTGTTGGTACTGCAGTCTCTCACTTTCCAAGTCGTGGACTCTGCACCCTTCAGCCCTTTCCAAAAAGGCTGTGTCAGCCCTTCACCAATATGTACAACAGAAGGTGGGCCAGTCCTTGAGCTTATCAGTTTCTTCCAAGGTGCGCGGCAGCGCGGACGTGTGGAGCTGTAATTATGGTCAGGGTCAGTATATGTCCTTTACGGCCCACTGGGTGAATGTGCTTCCCGCCCCGGCCAGACCAACAACTTCCACAAGAGACGGCGCTTTCCCCTCCATTTTGTCAAACTGCTGCTCCTGCGCCAGTGTCCGCCTCCTCCTTCTCCACCACCACCTCAGCCTCCACAAGTGCTGCTCCATCATACCACATTTGCAGGGCACAGCGGTGTCACGCAGTTCTACACCTGGTTCGCCTGGGCGAACGAAGTCACACAGGGGAGGAACTGCTCCGCGTCATGCAAGAAGAAATCAATGTGTGGCTTTCTCCGCGACAACTAAAAATCGGAACCATGGTGACAGACAGTGGGAGGAACATGGTGTCTGCACTGCACCGAGGAGGGATGGTCCGTGTGCCATGTTTAATCTGGTAGTCAACAAGTTCCTGAAGTCTTACACCCATCTGCAAGACATTCTAAAAATGGCCAGGACACTGTGCACGCACTTCAGCCATTCTTACAAAGCCAAGCACACCCTCCTCGAGTTGCAGCGCCAGAACGGCCTACCCCTACATAGTCTGATATGCGATGTTTCCACCCATTGGAATTCCAGCCTCCATATGTTAGACCGTCTGTATGAACAGAGAAAAGCCATTAAACATTTTTTGATGATGCCAGCGGACTGTAGTACTCCCCTGTGTAACTTTAATGTCAGCCATGGCAGCTCATGCATGACACCTGCTGTTTGCTCAGGCCTTTTGAAGAGGCCACGTTATTTGTCAGTCGCCAGGACTGCGGGATGAATAACGTCATTCCACTGCTTCATGTCCTGGAACTCATGCTGCAAAATCTGTCTGGTCAAGCCACTAGAGAAGTGGAGACAACATCTCATGGCCACATGAGTCCGGTGGGGGCTGAACCGGAGGAGGAGGAGGAGCACATTGGAGCACAAGCAGAGTCTGGGGCAATTTGTTGTTTTTCTACTCAGGTGACAGGAGAGGAGGAGCATCCGAAGGAGGTAGAAGACGAGGCAGCTGACCCAGATGCACCGTGGCAGTATACTGTGGATATGGAGACTGGGAGTCCCTCAGAGTCACTTGCGCAGATGGCCCGCAGCATGCTGCTTTGCCTAACTAGTGACAGCCGAATAGTCAACATCCGGCATAGGGATGACTTTTGGCTCTCCACCCTCACCAACTGGCATACTATAGAGAAATACTGAGCACATAGTTGGCCGCTGCCTATGTGCGCCATTGTCCATCCTCCATCAGGTCTGACCGGAGGATTCCTGGCAGTCATTGCTCACATACTACTACCACGGCTGCTGTGGGGAGCTGGGAGAATAGGAGCCGTAGCAGTTCCATCAACAGTCGCTTAAGTCTTGATTCCTTAATGAGCCACCGGCAGCAGCAGCAGGACATGAAGCAGACCCTGCACCAGCAGGTGGTGGCCTATTTGGACACCACTTTACTACCTGAGGTAGAGGATCCCATGGACTACTGGGCAGCCAAACTTGATGCGTGGAGTTTGCAGTAGAGAAACTGTCCTTCCCGGCCAGCAGTGTGGCATCAGAGTGGGTGTTCAGTGCGGCAGAGGCCATCATTACCCCCAGGAGAACCCGCTTGTCCACCCGTAATGTGGCGAGACTGACCTTTATCAAGATGAATCAGGCTTGGATCGGCCAGGATTTCAACTCACCAATGCCTAATGCATCAGATTAGATCAGCCATGACGCCTCCTCCAAACGTTGAGAAATGAGTCAGGGTTCTAACTACCTGCCTCAGATACCATTCTAAGGCTGCCCCCCACCTGATGCCACTTATCTGCTGCTAGTTGCACCATCTGCCTCTTACCATCTTTACCAGGGACTGGAATTGTCCGCCACCTCCACACTATATCATGGTGCCACTCTGCAGGCTCCTGCTGCTTCTGATGCCACCTTTACACTATATCATTGTGCCACTCTGCTGGCTCCTGCTGCTGCAGCTTCTGAAGCTGCCTTCACACTATATAATTGTGCCACTCTGCAGGCTCCTGCTGCTGCTTCTGATGCCTCCTTCACACTATATCATTGTGCCACTCTGCGGGCTCCTGCAGCTGCTGCTTCTGATGCCACCTTCACACTATATGATTGTGCCACTTTGCGGGCTCCTGCTGCTGCTGATTCTGATACCACAAACACACTATATCATTGTGCCACTCTGCCGCTCTTGCTGCTTCTGATGCCACCTTCACTCTATATCATTGCGCCACTCTGTGGGCTCCTGCTGCTTCTGATGCCACCAACACACTATATCATTGTGCCACTCTGCGGGCTCCTGCTGCTGCTGCTACTGATGCCACCTTCACACTATATCATTGTGCCACTCTGCAGGCTCCTGCTGCTTCTGATGCCACCTTCACACTATATCATTGTGCCACTCTGCGGGCTCCTGCTGGTACTGATGCCACCTTCAAACTATATCATTGTGCCACTCTGCGAGCTCCTTTTGCTGCTTTTCATGCCACCAACACATTATATCATTGTGCCACTCTGCCGCTCTTGCTGCTTCTGATACCTCCTACACACTATATTATTGTGCCTCTCTGCCGGCTCCTGCTGCTACTGATGCCACCTTCACACTATATCATTGTGCCACTCTGTGGGCTCCTACTGCTGCTGCTGCTTTTGATGCCACCAACACACTGTATCATTGTGCCACTCTGCGGGCTCCTGGTGCTTCTGATGCCACAAACACACTATATCCTTGTGTCACTCTGTGGGCTCCTCCTGCTGCTGCTACTGATGCCGCCTTCACACTATATCATTGTGCCACTCTGCGGGCTCCTGCTGCTGCTGCTTTTGATGCCACCAACACACTATATCATTGTGCTACTCTGCCGCTCTTGCTGCTTCTGATGCCACCTTCACACTATATTATTGTGCCTCTCTGCAGGCTCCTGCTGCTACTGATGCCACCTTCACACTATATCATTGTGCCACTCTGTGGGCTCCTGCTGCTGCTGCTTCTGATGCCACCTTCACACTATATCATTGTGCCACTCTGCAGGCTCCTGCTGGTACTGATGCCACCTTCACACTATATCATTGTGCCACTCTGCGGGCTCCTACTGCTGCTGCTGCTTTTGATGCCACCAACACACTATATCATTGTGGCACTCTGCCGCTCTTGCTGCTTCTGATGCCGCCTTCACACTATATCATTGTGCCACTCTGTGGGCTCCTGCTGCTTCTGATGCCACCTTCACACTGTATCATTGTGCCACTCTGCGGGCTCCTGCTGCTACTGATGCCACCTTCACACTATATCATTGTGCCACTCTGCGGGCTCCTGCTGCTTCTAATGCCACCTTCACACTATATAATTGTGCCACTCTGCGGGCTCCTGCTGCTGCTGCTTTTGATGCCACCAACACACTATATCATTGTGCTACTCTGCCGCTCTTGCTGCTACTGATGCCACCTTCACACTATATCATTGTGCCACTCTGCGGGCTCCTACTGCTGCTGCTGCTTTTGATGCCACCAACACACTATATCATTGTGGCACTCTGCCGCTCTTGCTGCTTCTGATGCCACCTTCACACTGTATTATTGTGCCACTCTGCGGGCTCCTGCTGCTACTGATGCCACCTTCACACTATATCATTGTGCCACTCTGCGGGCTCCTGCTGCTTCTAATGCCACCTTCACACTATATAATTGTGCCACTCTGCGGGCTCCTGCTGCTGCTGCTTTTGATGCCACCAACACACTATATCATTGTGCTACTCTGCCGCTCTTGCTGCTTCTGATGCCACCTTCACACTATATTATTGTGCCTCTCTGCGGGCTCCTGCTGCTACTGATGCCACCTTCACACTATATCATTGTGCCACTCTGTGGGCTCCTGCTGCTGCTGCTTCTGATGCCACCTTCACACTATATCATTGTGCCACTCTGCGAGCTCCTGCTGGTACTGATGCCACCTTCGCACTATATCATTGTGCCACTCTGCGGGCTCCTTCTGCTGCTTTTGATGCCACCAACACACTATATCATTGTGCCACTCTGTTGCTCTTGCTGCTTCTGATGCCACCTTCACACTATATTATTGTGCCTCTCTGCCGGCTCCTGCTGCTACTGATGCCACCTTTACACTATATCATTGTGCCACTCTGTGGGCTCCTACTGCTGCTTTTGATGCCACCAACACACTATATCATTGTGCCACTCTGCCGCTCTTGCTGCTTCTGATGCCGCCTTCACACTATATCATTGTGCCACACTGTGGGCTCCTGTTGCTTCTGATGCCACCTTCACACATATCATTGTGCCACTCTGCGGGCTCCTGCTTCTACTGATGCTACCTTCACATTATATCACTGTGCCACTCTGCGGGCTCCTGCTCCTTCTAATGCCACCTTCACACTATATCATTGTGCCACTCTGTGGGCTCCTGCTGCTTCTGATGCCACCTTCACACATATCATTGTGCCACTCTGCGTGCTCCTGTTGCTTCTAATGCCACCTTCACACTATATCATGGTGCCACTCTGCGGGCTCCTGCTGCTACAGATGCCACCTTCCCACTATATCATTGTGCCACTCTGCGGGCTCCTGCTGCTGCTGCTTTTGATGCCACCAACACACTATATCATTGTGCCACTCTGCCGCTCTTGCTGCTTCTGATGCCACCTTCACACTATATTATTGTGCCTCTCTGCGGGCTCTTGCTGCTACTGATGCCACCTTCACACTATATCATTGTGCCTCTCCTCGGGCTCCTGCTGCTGCTGCTTTTGATGCCACCAACACACTATATCACTGTGCCACTCTGCCGCTCTTGCTGCTTCTGATGCCCCCTTCACACTATATTATTGTGCCTCTCTGCGGGCTCTTGCTGCTACTGATGCCACCTTCACACTATATCATTGTGCCACTCCTCGGGCTCCTGCTGCTGCTGCTTCTGATGCCACCTTCACACTATATCACTGTGCCACTCTGCCGCTCTTGCTGCTTCTGATGCCACCTTCACACTATATCATTGTGCCACTCTGTGGGCTCCTGCTGCTTCTGATGCCACCTTCACACTATACCATTGTGCCACTCTGCGGGCTCCTGCTGCTACTGATGCCACCTTCACACTATATCATTGTGCCATTCTGCGGGCTCCTGCTGCTTTTGATGCCACCTTCACACTATATCATTGTGCCACTCTGCGGGCTCCTGCTGCTACTGATGCCACCTTCACACTATATCATTGTGCCACGCTGCGGGCTCCTGCTGCTGCTTTTGATGCCACCAACACACTATATCATTGTGCCACTCTGCCGCTCTTGCTGCTTCTGATGCCCCCTTCACACTATATCATTGTGCCACTCAGTGTAAAAAGAGTGCACTCTTTGATGTTATAGTGGGATCTTGGCCCTCAGCTCGAGCTGGCACAGACATTACCATGTCAGGCTGCGTTCCCGCTTCGCTTATTTGGGGAAGTTGGCCTATATAAGTGCACATGAAAGTGAAGAGTGAAGCAATTCTAAGAGCCGCGGCTGTCATGTGTGTGTCATACTAAAACACAGCATTGTTTGAAGACCAAACATGCTCCCTATGCATTTTTAAGCATGGCACAATATTCTACAACACCCTACAGGCTCTCTGCAACCAGGAAATGCCTGTTTTTTAACGTGATTCGTTTTGTTTCGATTCGGGTCGAATCAAATTTTTTCGAAAGATTCGCTGAATCGGGACGAACCGAATTTTAACAAATTCACCCATCTTTAATGATAGTACTTAATTGATCCCCTGTGCACAGTGTTACAGCAATATTTACACATAGTAAGAGCTAGGCTTAACGTAACAGCTACTTGTTGCTAGTTCCTTGGTCGCATACAAACATAGTTACAGTACTTGCAGTGATACACTACAATACATGTTAACATGACCACATTACCTTACCAATGGGAAAACAATTACGGTATGAAAATACACCAGCACAATAACAAACAGACACAGACTAGACAGACATGCATAGAGGATACTACAGTAGTGGTGCTGGTGCGGCGCCAACAGTGGTGTGCTGCTGTTGGTTTGCCAGCAGCGTCAAGCGTCTGACGCTTAAGCTGTTTGGTGCTGGCTACCACTGGAGCTTTGGTACAGTGTTCCTCCTGACTTACAGTAAGGTACTGGTTGCTGGTGATGATCTGCTGGGTGGTGAAGTGGGGTGATAGGGTGAGAGTGCCAAGTTGGTGCCCAAAGGAGGGGTGGGGAAGGGGAGGAGGTCAAAAGCCTGGCTAGTCATTTTTCTAAGTGCCACTACAAGTCCACAACATTTGGAGTGGGCAGGTGATGGAGGAAAAAGGTAATGGTGTGACTTTTCTTACCAGATCACCAGAAAGATGAGAGTTATACAAGTTCTTACAGACACAGTTCCTTTGTTCCTTTATGATTCTTCTGGTATAATTCGGCATAATTTGGTTTGTGCACTTAAATATCTCCACTTTTAAATATGCACTGACCACGGTCAGGTAAGGCCTTTAATTTGCAATTTATACACCAAGGACTAATTAGTTGAAACTACCAGGTGTTAATCAAAAGGGGCAAAAGGAAATGAGCCAGGAAGCCTTCTGGGAGCAGCATGGACATAGATATGAATTTATCAAGAAGTAAGAGTTAAAAACGCTCTTTTAAAGGGGAGAGTATGCATTTTTTGCTGGAACGTGCAGTCCTATGTACAAGAATATAAATACCGTAACCGAGCCAGTGATGTACAAAACAACGAGCTATGCATGCAACTGGCTAATGTGTGTTTGTATTTATTTTTGTATTATATCTACATTTCTGCATTATAACGAATGACCCATTCATGTCAGTATACATGATACACTGACCATGAGCCTTTGTTATCCACCTCCACTTTCCTATCATCACTGGAAAGAATTTTGTGTAGAAAAAAGATTTCAACATGTGAAGCTCTGCTGGATTTAGTCCATGTCCTTGGCTGATATTTCCTATGAGCCAAAGCTTATGATGATGTGCCTGGCCACCTGGTATGATACATATTCTGTGTTATAAATCTATGACTCCTATTTTAGCTGATATTTTTATCCTTGTTGTGCATATGTACCATATTATTCAGCTCCCTAATTTGTGCACATCATTTTGTCATTTGCTTCATCTTTTGCCGTTTTGCCCAGACCTCCACTTAATATACACTGCACTTAAAGGATCAGAGGCTAATACACTGAACTTGACTTGATACCCTGTTTCCCTGGAAATAAGACAGAATATAAGAAATATAAGGCCTCCCCTGAAAACAAGACCTAAAAAAAGTCGTTGGATATCCTATATCTATAATATATATTGCGATAGGAAAATACAAGCAGCACACAAGACGTCTTGAACAGGTGGATGTAGGCAACACAGGACTGGGCCTTAAGTCCTCCAAATAGAAGTTTGAAGAAAACGTGCAGCACTCCGTTTGTGGTAAAAAATGAATGTGATCATTCACGTTGAAGCACCACATTTTGAGGCCTTCACATCTGCAGTGAAAAAAGATATTGCCTCTTTACGTGCTGCCACAATCAATGCCCCCTTAAGTCATCCCAATTTAACCAGGGGTGAGATCTCAGCACTGTGCGAACTGGCCCGTGACGGCGACATCACCATCAAGTCGGCTGACAAAGGCGGTGCTGTCTTCGTCATGGACAGTTGTCTGATGTACAAGTATATCAAAAAATTTCAATGGACCCCAAATTTTCACTATCCAGACAGATTAAATGGATTTTCGACAAGGCCTTACAGGAGGGCATTATAAATGAAGACATGTACAGGTTTTTATGGGTTGAACACCCTGTTACTCCGGTGATATACATTTTACCGAAGATACATAAGAGTTTAACACAACCCCCTGGTAGACCGATTGTTTCTGGGACAGCTTCAATTTTTTCAAACATTGCTACATTTCTGGATAGGGCTCTGAGGGAGCTATCTACATCTGGCAGCTCATACATACGTGACACTGCCGATTTCATCAACAAGCTAAATGACACTCAAATCACACTTGCACACAATACTTTACTAGCATCTTTCGATGTCGCATCACTGTATACATCCATAGATCATGGAAGGGGCTTAGCAGCAGTGAGGAAAAAGATTACATCTACTGGTTTTTCAACTAAGACACAGGATTTCATTCTTACATTATTAGAGTTTGTTTTGAAGAACAATTACTTCCTTTTTGGCAATTATTAATTTTTACAATGCATGGAGGTAGCGATGGGGGCGAACATGGCACCCACTTATGCAAATATCGTGATGACGGCATTGGAGGAGGATGTCATCTATACCTCCCCATCTTTTGCACGTTGCTTGAGGTGGTGGAGGTATATTGATGACATCTTTCTCTTGTGGGCAGGCACTAAAGATGAATTGGATGTATTCCATAATTTCTTAAATACCATCGATGATAGTATCAAATTCACCCTAGTCTGCTCTGAGGTTGAATTACAGTTCTTAGACGTGCTGATTACTAAAGCCAGAGATTCGTTGCAAACAGACATTTTTTCCAAACCAACTGATAGAAATACGCTAGTGAGATATGAAAGCAGTCACCCTGGCACAACCATTAAATCATTACCATATAACCAATTCCTCAGGGTGAAAAAAATAACTAGCCAACCTGACAAAACATTAAGTAACTTAGACAACATGGCAGATAAATTTAAACAAAGGGGATACCCCAGAAAAATTATTGAACAAAATTTATACAAAGCAAGTTTGACAAATAGATCTGAACTATTGTCAACTAGGAGAGAGAACAAGCAACTGAATAGAATCCCTTTTGTCACAACATTCAACGCACAAAGTAACAACATAGCGAATATAATTCATAAACATTGGTCTAAACTCTCAGGTAGCACAAACGTCATTCCAGAATTTCAGAATCCACCATTGATGTCTTATAAAAATTCACAAACCATAAGAGATCGATTGGTTAGAGCCGATGTTGGGCCATTCAAAATAACCAGGGGTTATTGGGTCAACTCAAAAAGGGATGTTACCCCTGTTGCAACTGTGTAAATTGCAGTTACATGGAGAAAGGTCCCTGCTTTACACATAATGACAAGCAATACAACATTGCATTTTACTTAACATGTGACAGTACATATGTAATCTATTTACTCAGTTGCCCTTGTGGTCTAGCCTATGTAGGCGAAACCACGTTGGAGTTCAAAACACGCCTCAACCAGCATAGAAATACCATTCGTTCCAAACGAAAGGACCTTCCAGTCCCAAAACATTTCACAGAAGCAGGACACCTTGAGAAAGACTTAAAATTCCGACTCATCGATCATGTACCACCTCTTCGACGAGGGGGAGACAGGGAGAAGGTATTAAAAAAGAAGGAATTGCATTGGATCTTTACATTAAAGACCCAAGGGGCTGAATGTAGATTTCAAATTAAGTACACTCTGAGAGCATTATACCCATTGAGGTTATCCTGCGGCAATCTATCTTCATCTTCTCAAGTGTAGGACTTACATAGTGATACCATACTTACCGTTGATTTTGATACATTCTTCTCTTGTTCTTTTTTCAGAATACAAGAAGCCGATCCTGGATGTTTCTGTGCGCAATACCTTTCTCCGACATTCAACATTCTTCAAACATTTTTGCACTTTTTTTGTGTATACGTCAGTAGTGACCAGATTACCATTGATTGTACCACCAGTTATGTTAGTCGAGGTTCCATTATGACCGTTCTAATACCATTCCATTAGAGTATGCTTGTTTAATGGTTTTGTATGTTGGCACCCCTAGCCAGGGACTTAAAGGAAACCTACCATTTCAAATGGTAGGTGTAAGCTGTAAACACCGAGCACCAGCTCAGGGTGAGCTGGTGCCGGTGCTTAGTTTCGTTAGTGTTAAAACCGCGGTATCGCGGTTTTAACACTTTTTAAACTTTATAGCAGAAGCTGCTTCGGCGCTGCGTGCGACCGTAGCGCCGAAGCAGTAGCGCCGAAGCAGTTTCTGCTATAAAGTTTTAAAAGTGTTAAAACCGCGATACCGCGGTTTTAACACTAACGAAACTAAGCACCGGCACCAGCTCACCCTGAGCTGGTGCTCGGTGTTTACAGCTTACACCTACCATTTGAAATGGTAGGTTTCCTTTAAGATGCATTATCATGCTGGTGGCACAACAAGGAGGCGGTATAACATGCTATAACTTTGCTTTGTCTCTTTTACCCCCTAGAACAGTGATGGCGAACCTTTTACAGGCCGAGTGCCCAAACTACATCCAAAATCCACTTATTAACCGTGAAGTGCCAGCATGGAATTTTATACCTTAACTTACTGCTACCTGTTCTTCCACATCTTTCAATTGTATCTGCTGACTGAGGCCACCAATATAGTTGACAGAAGGAAGGCAAATTCAAACTATCATTGTAGCTTCTTTCCAGGCTCTCTCTGTACAGGAAGAAATGGTGGGTCCAGCAAGGTGACCTGCAAAGATAATGCAATTCTGTCAACACCTTCTTACTTTCCTCGCAGTTCTAAACAGCCAATAAAGTGCAGAGAGCAGTATCTCTTAAGTTGAGGATTCAGTGTTTGGTGAACTCTGTCCTTGGACAATGGCCTGAGTGCCCGCAGAAAGGGCTCAGAGTGCCACTTCTGGCACCCGTGCCATGGGTTCGCCATCACTGCCCTAGAAGGACCTGATTTCCCCGGGATGGGTTAACCTGATCCTTCATTCCTTACCACATATTCATATTGTCCCGTATTTATGGCGGCGGCGCCGTAATATATATCGAACAGTGTACATACTTTCAATTGCCTACAACATTCATTAGGGTGTATACCACCCATTGGATCTCCTCCCACTACAACCCTGTGTATTATGTTCTGCATAGCAGACCATGGGGGTCATTTACTAACCGATTTGCGTTTCCCCGACGTGTTACCCGAATATTTCCGATTTGCGCCGATTTCCCCTGAATTGCCCCAGGATTTTGGCGCACGCGATCGGATTGTGGCGCATCGGCGCTGGCATGCACGCGACGGAAATCGGGGGGCGTGGCCAAACGAAAACCCGACGGATTCGGAAAAACCACCGCATTTTTAAAAAAATCTGTTGCGGAGCTTGCACTTACTTTCACTCAGCCCGGCTCGGTGAACTCCAGCGCGTTCTGATGCTTTGCAGCTCAGCAGCGCCACCTGGTGGAAGGCGGAGGAACTACCTTAGTGAATCCCGTCCGGACCCGAATCCAGCGCAGAAACGCGCCGCTGGATCGCGAATGGACCGGGTAAGTAAATCTGCCCCAATGTCTTTGAGCTGCCGTGACGTCTGACAGACAAGCCGGCTTTTTTGGCACACGCGCATTGTGGCGCACACGTTGGTATCTGGTTACCATGACGTCCCTTACACAAGCTGGTCTTTTCCTGCGCATGCACATTGTGTCGCACCCAGCGTGCGTTCCATTCATGCGTTCCACAGCGGCGTTACTTTTTTACACACGCTGTGTTAGTTTTTGTGACGATCGGAGATCATTATATGCGTGGGGGCACATCCAGGAAGAAACAGGGAACTTTTTCCCTCCGGCACCAGCACCACAGCACTTTATGGATTAAAGGTTAGCTGCTAAGTATAACTCTGGCACATTGGGGGTCATTTACTAAGGGCCCGAATCGCGTTTTCCCGACGTGTTACCCAAATATTTCCGATTTGCGCCGATTGTACCTGAATTGCCCTGGGATTGTGTCGCATGCGATCGGATTGTGGCGCATCGGCGCCGGCATGCGCGCGACGGAAATCGGGGGGCGTGGCCGAACGAAAACCCGACGTATTCGGAAAAACCGCCGCATTTAAAAACCGAAAAAGTGTCGCTTGGGGACCGCTTACCTTCACCTGGTCCGAGGTGGTGCATTCCGGCGCGTAGAGATGATTTTCAGCGCAGCAGCGCCACCTGGTGGACGGCGGAGGAACTGCCTTCATGAATCCCGGCCGGACCCGAATCCAGAGCAGAGAACGCGCCGCTGGATCGCGAATGGGCCGGGTAAGTAAATTTGCCCCATTATTTTAACTTAACATGTACATTGGCACATAACTCCATATAGTCACATGGATACACTGTTGGTTTCTATGTATTTTTATGCATTTTGTATATATTTCAACACTAATATGTAAATATGGTAGGCGGATCATTGTTAGTCACACGACCTTGTATGTTTGTATACATTTCCTCTGATTGGACTTGGCTTGAAAAAGGCTCTCTTGAGCCGAAACGTCGCTATTGTTATATGTGATGGAATAAAAGGACTACATTCATTTTTTACCACAAACGGAAGAGCTGCACGTTTTCTTCAAACTATAATATATATTGGATATACTATCTAATATCTATTTATACACTGGTATAGTCCGTAACTAGTTACCAACCAAAAGTGCAATAGCTCGTAGTCACAGACTGCTCAAATATCTGCAATTTCGTGAGTATGCACAGCCCTTTTTGCCCACCGTGCATGGGCTACACCCCCCGTGTTTGACATCGTCGGACAAGGGGGGAATATAGTCCCGATGGACAGGTGTGATTATAAATCCATGTGTAAAATAATTTTGGGAGATTTTATTTTATATTATTTTATATCCTAGACCCCGCAATAAAGAGGGGCCTAGTAGGCAAACAGGAATATGATTTTCTGATGCCAAAATACCCTACATTTGCGACCTATGTGCCAAAGGTCGCCGAATTGTATCAAGTATTAAGAGCTTGACACAAGACATCTCCTCATACGTGGATAGAATTCTCCATCCCTTTGGACATCCCAAAAGGCATCCCAAAAGGACAGTTCCTTCGTAATAGAAGGAACTGCTCATCAATGTCTGATTTTGAGACCAAATCAGACGAGCTCCAGTCCTGCTTTCTCAAAAGAGGATACCCAGAAAAGGTCCTTAGAGATGCTAAAACATTCGGTAGGGTCAAAAATACATCTTCCCTTCTGGTCCCTAAACACCGGCAGGATGGGAATAATAAAATTCAACTGGTACATTTGATGATAAAGCCCTGGTGATTAAAAATATTCAGAGAATATTCTAGGGGAACCTAAAACACGACCAGGATCTCAAAAGCAGAATTGAGACATACCCTGCCATTACATACAGAAGGGGCAGAAATCTGGGGTTGGAAAGAGGACAACCAACTCCAAGAAGAGGAGACTGGAATAATGCAATACTGAAAAAAGAACCTCAATGGATTTTCAGAATCAAAAGTGTAAAGCCGGGCGGTTTGAATGATTCTATCTCTTTTGGACCCTTTATAGTGTGAGCTTAAAATTGCTTGTAGAGTCTCATTTCTGATTATATGCCTATAGCACCGTATGCAAGATGTTTATCGTTTACCTCATATATGGATGCTGTCTTATACGGATATTGATATACTGTGAACCTACAATCGGCGACCTTAATCTCCATAAATATATTTTAGACGTACAGTCATGAACGTCTTACCATTACTATTGTCCATGATTGGATGTATTTGTAGTACTTCTAATCAACATCATATCCATGATTACTTTAACTATCAGGCATCACGGACATCTTCATGTCAAATAACAATATGACCTAATGCATCATTTTGGGTCTACTTTTAGGCACTAACAGTAAATCGGCTCCTCGGAGATACATATCTCGTTACATTACTGTCTTCTCCGCTCCATACCCGGAGGAAATGCCAATCCCCGCCTCGGTATCCTCCTTTTGGTGATGTGTAACCAATGAGAATAGGAAGGTGTGGTGAGTTTGCGTCAGTCTCCTCCTGCGGGGCGGATACGAAGGTATCCTCCTGGGCTGGACTAAATAGGTGGAGTCAGCTGGCTTTAAATCTCAGCTGATCCACTGCGTTGGGGGCTACGACTAAATGCTGGCTCCCACCATCAGGATGCCAGCTTATCTTCTTTTTTCTGTGTTGTATGTGTGATCATCAATATCATATAACAGCTATCTCTTGTACTTTCCCCTGAAGAGCCCATGCATGGTGGGCAAAACAAGATGAGGAGATATATGATATTTGGTTGAACCACATGTTGGTAGCAATTCAGGGCAAGGGACTTAGATTTATCAGTACCTGCTAAAGGGCTGTGCATACTCACAAAATTGCCAATATTTGAGCAGTCTGTAGTATAAAATACATACAGCGTACCACTATGTCATCTAAAATGCATACAACGTGCAGCCATGTAGTATAAAATGCATACAGAGTGCCGCCATGTAGTTTAAATGCATACAGCACACCACAATGTAGTATAAAATACATACAGCTTACCGCCATGTAGTATAAAATGCATACAGCACACCGTCATGTAGTACAAAATGCATACAGCGTACCGCCATGTAGTATGAAAGGCATACAGTGTACCACTATATAGTATAAAATGCATACAGCATACCGCCATGTAGTATAAATGCATACAGCATACCGCCATGTAGTATAAAATACATACAGAAAAAACGCCATGTAGTATAAAATGTATACAGCATACCACCGTGTAGTATAAAATACATACAGCGTACCGCCAAGTCGTCTAAAATGCATACAACGTGCCGCCATGTAGTATAAAATAAATACAGTGTGCTGCAATGTAGTATAAAATGCATTCAGTGTGCCGCCATGTAGTATAAAATGTATACAATGTACCGCTATGTACTATAAAATGCATACAGTGTACCGCCTGTCACAATGAGAGGTAGTGGATCCTCTGTACCACCGCGGGCGATGACATAAGCCGACACCTGGGACCGGAGTCTAAGTGGCACCCGGTTTTCACCAGAGCCCGCCACTAAGTAGGTTGGACTTGTTGCGGCATGGTACCACTAGGTCGTTCCACAGGCGCAACTTTGCCCGCTGCGGTGGCCAAGGCGTAGTGCAGAATTGTGATGCAAACTCGTGGTCAGGGACAGGTAGGAGGTCAAGACAGACAGCACAGGTTCGGAGTCGGGGACGTAGCAATAGATCAGGACAGGCATCACCGAATCAGACACAGTAACGGAATCAAGGTCACAACGGGAAATCTGAATAAATGCAGAGGGCTTGGGATACAGCTTTCTCTCAGGCATGGAAGCACAAAGATCCTGCAGGGAACATAGAAAGGGGAGGAGCACCATCAAACTTTTTGTCAAGGAGATATTAATCGTGAATGTATAAGATTGGTTTAACTATAGGGCAATTACAAACTTTATTTAATTATTTGGCATCTATTGAAGCATCCAGGCAGCTCAAAGTTCGACTTCATAACTGAAATCAACTCGGCCAGACGTGTCGAACACATGTCGTTCCCTCCAGCATGTACCACAAAAACCGTTGGGCCCGGGGACAACATGCGTGTCCAAAGGAACTACGCCACAAAAATAAAAGTCTCTAAAAAGCATCCCTGCCGACCTCGGAGCCTGCTCAGGCGGCAACAATGTCACCTATGGGGACGCCCCGGAGGCACCGGCCTCCATTTTCGCCAAAACCGCCTTAAGGGCGCACACCACATCATCACCAGCAACCGAAGACTTTTTCCATGCATTCTAACAGAACAACTCACCTGCCGAAGGAACGACCTGAGGCATCACCACTGGAGGAGGAGGCGCCATGGGTGCGCTGGGCAACGCTGAGGATGGGAACGTTGGCGGTACCCTAGCTTCATCCATCCCATGAGGCGGAGAAAAGTGTAGCCATCTCCGCAACCACCTCTCTCTGGAGCGAGTGTAGCCACCGCTGGACGAGGATGAAGAGTGCCTGGAATAGGTTCGGCTCCAGCTGGTTCTACCAGAACACCTGCTGTCTCTGTCACAAGACCTGGACTGCTTATGGCTTCCACAAGTTGAGCAGGAAAACTAACGGGTCGATCGAGATCGGTGCCTACACCGTCCCTCAGGGCTACGCGGCCAAGCAGCTACAGGCCACGCTGGAGCAGCTATGGCCTCTGGCGCGCCGGTCCCGTGAAACGCCAGCAGCCAAAACGGTGTGCCGGCGGTCCGCGGGTTCATTGGGCTAGCTGAGGGAATGGGTACCGGAGGAGCCGACACGGGGGGAGAAGGAGCCGGCTAGGTCAACAAAGGTGTCAGCCAGCCGGAGCCCATTCTACTCAGCTTCTCCTCAAGCAGGGCAAGAAGTGCTGGGTCCGCCATACTTGCGGGTCCAGGATATCTCTTGAGCACGGAAAAGTCCAAAGAGGCTGGGCTAGCTCCGCGCTCAGGAATAAATATCCTGGACAACTGTCCCCAAGTGGCCAGCGGAACTCACTGGCCACAAGCTGGCTAAAACGGGAGGGGGGGGGAAGCAGGAGGGACCATGCCCTTAAAGGTAAAGAGCATGGTCAGTCCTGCAGCCCCCCGGCTTAGGCAACCCACGGGCTGAGCATACCATGTCTGCTATTGGTGGGTATATTTTTGAACAAGAGAATCCTACTTTTAAAATCCTGGAGCATCTTACAGAGTGCCAAAGTCTCGTTATTTTTTTCTTCAAATTTTCCGGAAGGTTCTATTTTTTATCATGCACCATCGAGCTGGGGGAACTGTGGCTTGGATGTTTAGAGGTGAGCTGGCTGACCACAGTTCTGTGGCTTCTATTTTTGTGATAGCAGGATGATGGTCACCTTAATTGTTTATAAGGTTGTCTAATTAATGCACTAACATGCTTTGGGGCTGATTTACTTACCCGGTCCATTCGCGATCCAGCGGCGCGTTCTCTGCGGTGGATTCGGGTCCGGCCGGGATTCACTAAGGCAGTTCCACCGACGTCTACCAGGTGTCGCTGCTGCGCTGAAGAGCATCGGAACGCACTGAAGTTCACCGAGCCATCGTGGGTGAAGATAAGCGCGAGTCGTGCGACAATTTTTTTTTAAAATGCGACGGGTTTTCAGAATCCGTCGGGTTTTTTTACGGCCACACCCCCCAATTTCCGGCACGTGCATGCCGTTGCTGATGCGCCACAATCCGATCCGTGCTCCGAAATCCCGGGGGAATACAGGGAAAATCGTTGCAAAACGGAAATATTCTGTTAAACCGTCGCAAAAACGCGAATTGGGCCTTTAGTAAATGACCCCCTTTGTCTTCTAGTGAGAGAGAGGTTAAAGTGAATAATGGTATTTTGTTTTGATAACTGTTAGTGTGGTCTGATCTCAGTTTAGGCCCTAAAAATGTAAGGCCAACCACTATCTTTTTTTTTTTTTAAACAACAATTTTTTATTTTGTCTTTGCATAATTTACAAGTAAGCAGCCATAGAAAATAAGACAGTTTTACAATATTGTCTACACGCCGTCATAGCCACCCAATATCTTGTTGAGGGCTTGAGTCAAATTCAATATAGCCACCAATAGTTTACAAAGAATCTTAACTTACAAATCTGCCTAGTTAAGTGTTAAAATACTCCTAATAATATTTTCACATCACTGTTAGAGATGGGCGAATTTGTTAAAATTTGTTTCGTCCCGGTTCGCCGTATTTTTCAAAATAATTCGATTCGACCCGAATTTAATCAAATCGAATTATGTTAAAAAACAGGCATTTCCTGGCTGCAGAGAGACTGTAGGTAGAGATGAGCGAGCACTAAAATGCTCGGGTACTCGTTATTCGAGACAAACTTTTCCCGATGCTCGAGTGCTCGTCTCGAATAACGAGCCCCATTGAAGTCAATGGGAGACTCGAGCATTTTTCAAGGGGACCAAGGCTCGGCACAGGGAAGCTTGGCCAAACACCTGGGAACCTCAGAAAAGGATGGAAACACCACGGAAATGGACAGGAAACAGCAGGGGCAGCATGCATGGATGCCTCTGAGGCTGCTTAATCGCACCATTATGCCAAAATTATGGGCAACAGCATGGCCATGACAGAGTGACAGAATGAAGCTAGATAGCATCTAAAACATCCAATAATTGACCCTGACACTATAGGGGACGGCATGCAGAGGCAGCGACAGCAGGCTAGAGAGTGTCATGGCGACATACCCTAAATGGACTCAGGCTTCAAACCAATGGGTGGCAGAGAGGAACCAAAGGAGGTGAGCAAGAAGCGCTCAAATAATATCGGTACATGATAAAAGTTTGCCAGTATATTTTGTGGATTACACAGCAGGGTGGCGACAAAGTTAACATGGAAGCCATGAAAACAACCCAAAATTCTGCCTGACACAGCTCGTTTGATAAGGGGACCATGTATGGAGGCAGTGAACTAGTAGTAGATTAAAGGTGCTGCAGTTAAAACTATGTTAGTTGGATCTTGGCATGGAGCTGGCGCTCCGCTGCCAGGTGAGCTTTCGCCAATCCAAGCCCCTGTCTCTAGGCTACTCCCCAAACAGCACTTCTAAGAACCTTTTGTATAAGATCAAGTGTAGTAGCGTTCTTATAAGTTTGGGATATGGCGGGTGAGGGGAATGTAAACAGATGCGCAAGAAGCGCTGAAATAATATCGGTTAATCATAAAAGTTTGCCAGTATATTTTGTGGATAACACAGCAGGGTGGCGACAAAGTTAACAACTTTGATGTGGAATGCCCTGTAATAGCTCTTGGGCGGTGTGCCTTTTATCGCCTAGGCTCAGCAGTTTGAGCACCGCCTGCTGTCGCTTAGCGACGGCACTGCTGCTGTGCCTAGAGCTACCGACTGATGGCGCCATGCCCACGGATGGTAATTCGGAGGAGGAGGAGGTGGAGGAGGGGTGGGAGGAGGAGGAGGTATAGTAGAACTTTGAGACCTGGACCGAGGTAGGCCCCGCAATCCTCGGCGTCGGCAGTATATGACCAGCCCCAGGGTCAGACTCGGTCCCAGCCTCCACCAAGTTAAGTGTAGTAGCGTTCTTATAAGTTTGGGATATGGCGGGTGAGGGGAATGTAAACAGATGCTCAAGAAGCGCTGAAATAATATCGGTTAATCATAAAAGTTTGCCAGTATATTTTGTGGATAACACAGCAGGGTGGCGACAAAGTTAACAACTTTGATGTGGAATCCACGAAAACAACCCAAATTTCTGCCTGACACACCTCGTTTGATAAGGGGACGATGTATGGAGGCAGCTATATGGACGACTTTTGGAGGTAGCAATGGAGACAACGTGTGGAGGCTGCAATGGAGACAATTTAATTTGGATAGTGCCTGTATGTGGCAGTCCAAAAAAGTTTTCAAACCAGAGGAGCAGGTAGGTGGCCCTCCAGAAAAATGGAATAGATTGAGTGCCTGTATGTGGCAGTCCAAAAAAGTTTTCAAACCAGAGGAGCAGGTAGGTGGCCCTCCAGAAAAATGAAATAGATTGAGTGCCTGTATGTGGCAGTCCAAAAAAGTTTTCAAACCAGAGGAGAAGGTAGGTGGCCCTCCAGAAAAATGGAATAGATTGAGTGCCTGTATGTGGCAGTCCAAAAAAGTTTTCAAACCAGAGGAGCAGGTAGGTGGCCCTCCAGAAAAATGAAATAGATTGAGTGCCTGTATGTGGCAGTCCAAAAAAGTTTTCAAACCAGAGGAGCAGGTAGGTGGCCCTCCAGAAAAATTGAATAGATTGAGTGCCTGTATGTGGCACTCCCAAAAATTGTTTAAAAGAGAGGACCGGGTAGGTGGCCCTCCAGAAAAATTAAATGCATAAAGTACTATAGCTAGAGCCAGTGGGCCCTGTCAAAAAATAGCCAGTTTCCTCTGCTTTAGTGTACATAGAGGAGGAGAAGGAGGAAAATGAGGAGGAGGAGGAGTGCATAAATGATTCAGGTTGAGCTTCCTTCACCTGGTGGAGATTGGAAATTATGAGAAATCCAGGCTTTATTCATCTTAATAAGCGTCAGCCTGTCAGCGCTGTCAGTCGACAGGCGTGTACGCTTATCGGTGATGATGCCACCAGCTGCACTGAAAACCCGCTCGGACAAGACGCTAGCGGCAGGGCAGGCAAGAACCTCCAAGGCGTACAGCGCCAGTTCGTGCCACATGTCCAGCTTTGAAACCCAGTAGTTGTAGGGAGCTGTGTGATCATTTAGGACGATGGTATGGTCAGCTACGTACTCCCTCACCATCTTTCTGTAAAGATCAGCCCTACTCTGCCGAGACTGGGGACAGGTGACAGTGTCTTGCTGGGGTGACATAAAGCTGGCAAAAGCCTTGTAAAGCGTACCCTTGCCAGTGCTGGACAAGCTGCCTGCTCGCCTACTCTCCCTCGCTACTTGTCCCGCAGAACTACGCACTCTGCCGCTAGCGCTGTCAGAAGGGAAATACTGTTTCAGCTTGTGCACCAGGGCCTGCTGGTATTCATGCATTCTCACACTCCTTTCCTCTCCAGGGATGAGAGTGGAAAGATTTTGCTTGTACCGTGGGTCCAGGAGAATGAATACCCAGTAATCGGAGCTGGATTAAATTCTTTGAACGCGAGGGTCACGGGATAGGCAGCCTAGCATGAAATCTGCCATATGCGCCAGAGTCCCAACGCGCAAGAATTCACTCCCCTCACTGGCCTGACTGCCCATTTCCTCCTCCTCCAAATCCTCCAACTCCTCTTCTTCTGCCCATACACGCTGAACAGTGAAGGTCTGAGCAATGCTCCCCTCTTGTGTCTCGCCAACATTCTCCTCCTCTTCCTCCTCATCCTCCTCCACCTCCTCCGATATGCGCTGAGAAACAGACCTGAGGGTGCTTTGGCTATCAACAAGGGAATCTTCTTCCCCCGTCTCTTGTGACGAGCGCAAAGCTTCCGACTTCATGCTGATCAGAGAGTTTTTCAACAGGCCAAGCAGCGGGATGGTGAGGCTGATGATGGCGGCATCGCCACTGACCATCTGTGTTGACTCCTCAAAGTTACTCAGCACCTGACAGATATCAGACATCCACGTCCACTCCTCATTGTAGACTTGAGGAAGCTGACTGACCTGACTACCAGTTCTGGTGGAAGTTGACATCTGGCAGTCTACAATCGCTCTGCGTTGCTGGTAAACTCTGGATAACATGGTTAATGTTGAATTCCACCTCGTGGGCACGTCGCACAACAGTCGGTGAGCGGGCAGTTGGAGGCGGCGCTGCGCTGCCCTGAGAGTGGCAGCATCTGTGCTGGACTTCCTGAAATGCGCACAGATGCGGCGCACCTTCGTGAGCAAATCTGACAGATTGGGGTATGTCTTGAGGAAACGCTGAACTATCAGATTTAACACATGGGCCAGGCATGGCACATGTGTCAGTCTGCCGAGTTGCAGAGCCGCCACCAGGTTACGGCCGTTGTCACACACAACCATGCCTGGCTTCAGGTTCAGCGGTGCCAGCCACAGATCAGTCTGCTCCGTGATGCCATGTAATAGTTCTTGGGCGGTGTGCCTTTTATCGCCTAGGCTCAGCAGTTTGAGCACCGCCTGCTGTCGCTTAGCGATGGCACTGCTGCTGTGCTTTGAGCTAGCAACTGATGGCGCCATGCCCACGGATGGTAGTTCGGAGGAGGAGGTGGAGGAGGGGTGGGAGGAGGAGGAGGCATAGTAGGCCTTTGAGACCTGGACCGAGGTAGGCCCCGCAATCCTCGGCGTCGGCAGTATATGACCAGCCCCAGGGTCAGACTCGGTCCCAGCCTCCACCAAGTTAACCCAATGTGCCGTCAGCGATATATAGTGGCCCTGCCCGGCAGCACTCGTCCACGTGTCCGTGGTCAGGTGGACCTTGTCAGAAACGGCGTTGGTCAGGGCACGGATGATGTTGTCTGACAAGTGCTGGTGCAGGGCTGGGACGGCACATCGGGAAAAGTAGTGGCGGCTGGGGACCGAATACCGAGGGGCGACACAGCTGACACAGGGGAAGGAGCAGTGGTGTGCACGGCCGGAGGTGAACGGGCTTGGTGCCACTGATTCGGGTGTTTAGCATTCATATGCCTGCGCATACTGGTGGTAGTTAAGCTAGTAGTGGTGGAACCCCTGCTGATCCTGGTTTGGCAAAGGTTGCACACCACAGTCCGTCGGTCATCCGGTGTTTCCTTAAAGAACCTCCAGACTTCTGAAAATCTAGCCCTCGCCGCGGGAGCCCTCGCCACGGGAGCTTCACTACGTGACACATTTGGCGCTGATGCAGCTGCTCTGGCCCTGCCTCTCCGTCTGGCCCCACCACTGCCTCTTCCAACCTGTTCTGCTATAGGACTCTCCTCCGTCTCAGAAGCACTGTGTTCACCCGGCCTCTCAACCCAGCTTGGGTCTGTCACCTCATCATCCTCCGATCCCTCAGTCTGCTCCCCCCTCGGACTTCCTGCCCTGACAACAACTTCACCACTGTCTGACAACCGTGTCTCCTCATCGTCGGACACCTCTTTACACACTTCTTCCACTACGTCAAGAAGGTCATCATCACCCACAGACTGTGACTGGTGGAAAACCTGGGCATCGGAAAATTGCTCAGCAGCAACCGGACAAGTGGTTTGTGACTGTGGGAAGGGTCCAGAAAACAGTTCCTCAGAGTATGCCGGTTCAAAGCCAAATTTTCCTGGGAGGGGGCAGACTGGGGGGGAGGAGGCTGAGGTGCAGGAGCTGGAGGAGTGCCGATTTCGGTGACATGGGTGGACTGCGTGGAAGACTGACTGGTGGACAAATTGCTCGAAGCATTGTCGGCAATCCACGACATCACCTGTTCGCACTGTTCTGGCCTCAACAGTGCTCTACCACGAGTCCCAGTAACTTCAGACATGATGAACCTAGGGAGTGTAGCTCTGCGGCGTTTCCCTGCTCCCTCATCAGCAGGTGGTGTCTCACCCCACCCAGGACCACGGCCTCTGACCCCTGCAGTAGATGGACGCCCACGTCCCCGCCCTCGTCCTCGTCCTCTACCCCTAGCCCTCGGGTTAAACATTTTGAAAATGAAAGTTATATAACTTTAATTTTTTTTTTAACTTTTTTTTGTGTTTTTTAGTTTTTTTTTGTGTTTTTTAGTTTTTAAAACCAAACAATGCTATCCTATTGCTATGGCTATTTTCTAGCCAAGTATGAAAGCACACTGATGAGATGACGCTGAGTTATGAAAAAATAAACGTAAAATAAAAAGGAAATGACAGACTGTGCCTAATTGAAATCCAACCCCTAATAAATTTTCCCACTTCGGTCTTTGCGATGGATATGTGCGTCACTAAGCGCTAAACACAGCGTTCGCATGTCTCACTCCAAATTCCTCACAATTGGCTAGTATATGCACTGCAGCAAGGATAGCCACCAGCAGATCAACCAGAAATAAAATATATATAACGCTATTGTAGGCGTAAGTAAGCCGTTTGGATTCTCCTTTGGCTATTTTCTAGCCAAGTATGAAAGCACACTGATGAGATGACGCTGAGTTATGAAAAAATAAACGTAAAATAAAAAGGAAATGACAGACTGTGCCTAATTGAAATCCAACCCGTAATAAATTTTCCCACTTTGGTGTTTGAGGTGGATATGTGTGTCACTAAGAGCTAAACACAACGGTAGCAAGTCCCCCTGCAAATTCCTCACAATATGGTACTAGCTGCACTACTAGTGCCAGCAAGCCCAGCCACAAGCAAACAAAAAAAAAAAAAGTATAACGTTATTGTAGCCCTAAGAAGGGCTGTTGGGTTCTTGGAGAATCACTCCTGCCTAACAGTAATCTACTAGCACCCTAACGCTGTCCCTGACCAGCAGCAGCTCTCTCCCTAGCGGCATCCAGACACAGAATGATCCGAGCAGCGCGGGCAGCGGCTAGTCTATCAAAGGGTCACCTGATCTGGCCAGCCAACCACTGCTATCGACGTGTAAGGGTACCACGTCATGCTGGGTGGAGTGCAGAGTCTCCTGGCTTGTGATTGGCTCTGTTTCTGGCCGCCAAAAAGCAAAACGGCGGGAGCTGCCATTTTCTCGAGCGGGCGAAGTATTCGTCCGAGCAACGAGCAGTTTCGAGTACGCTAATGCTCGAACGAGCATCAAGCTCGGACGAGTATGTTCGCTCATCTCTAACTGTAGGGTGTTGTCGAACGTTGTGCCATGCTTAAATATGCATAGGGAGCAAGGTTTGGTCTTCAAACAATGCTGTGTTTTAGTATGACACGCACATGACAGCCGCGGCTCTTAGAATCACTTCACTCTTCACTTCCATGTGCACTTACATAGGCCAACTTCCACAAATAACCGAAGCAGGAACGCAGCCTGACAAGGTAACGTCTTTGCCAGCTCGAAAGGACCGAGCTGAGGGCCAAGATCCCACTATAACATCAAAGAGTGCACTCTTTTTACACTGACATCAGATGATTCCATTGATTATGACAGAACCTGTTCTCCAGAATAGAGATGAGCAGCAAATGGGATACTTGCATGTCCTCTGTGTTCTGTATCCACTCCTGCTTTTGGCTATCAATCCTGAAGCTTTTCATCCTTCTGACAGATGAAATGAAGGGGAAAACCAAACATAGTGGCAACGTCATAGAGTGATGGAGGGTGAAAACAGCATTATGGAAATCACATGGTGTTCCAGGGAGACAGCGGTCAGTTGGCAGCAGCCTGAGTAGGCTGCAGAGTGGCACAATGACAAATCATGGTGGTGGCGGAAACATGGTAGGCCACAAAGTGGCACAATGATAAGAGTGTGGAGGTGGCGGCACCAGAAGCAGCAGCAGGAGCCCACAGGTGGCAGCAACATGGTGGCAGCAACAGGGATAGCCACAGAGTGGCACAATGATTTAGTGTGGAGGTGGCATCAGCAGCAGGATCCCACAGGTGGCAGCAACATGGTGGCAGTAACAGAGAAAGCCACAGAGTGGCACAATTATATAGAGTGGAGGTGGCCTCAGCAGCAGCAGCAAGAGGAGGCCACAAAGTGACACAATGATAAGAGTGGGGAGGTGGCGACAGAAGAAGCAGCAGCAGGAGTCCACAGGTGTCAGCAACATGGTGGCAGCAACAGGGAAAGCCACAGAGTGCAACAATGATATAGTATGAAGGTGGCATCAGAAGCAGCAGGTGCCTGCAGAGTGGCACAATGATATAGTGTGAAGGTGGCATCAGAAGCAGCAGAAGCCTGCGGAGTGGCACAATGATATAGTGCATTGGTGGCATCAGTAGCACCAGCAGAAACAGAAGCCCACAGAGTGGCACAATGATATAGCGTGAAGGTGGCATCAGTAGCAGCAGCAGCAGGAGGAGCCCACAGAGTGGCACAATGATATAGTGTGTTGGTGGCATCAGAAGCAGCAGGAGCCCGCAGAGTGGCACAATGATATAGTGTGAAAGTGACATCAGAAGCAGCAAGAGCGGCAGAGTGGCACAATGATATAGTGTGTTGGAGGCATCAAAAGCAGCAGCAGCAGTAGCCCGCAGAGTGGCACAATGATATAGTGCGAAGGCGGCATCAGAAGCAGCAGGAGGAGCCCACAGAGTGGCACAATGATATAGTATGTTGGTGGCATCAGAAGCAGCAGGAGCCCGCAGAGTGGCACAATGATATAGTGTTAAGGTGGCATCAGAAGCAGCAAGAGCGGCAGAGTTGCACAATGATATAGTGTGTTGGTGGCATCGAAAGCAGAAGCAGCAGGAGCCCGCAGAGTGGCACAATGATATAGTGTGAAGGTGGCATCAGTAGCAGCAACAGCATGAGGAGCCCACAGAGTGGCACAATGATATAGTGTGTTGGTGGCATCAGAAGCAGCAGGAGCCCGCAGAGTGGCACAATGATATAGTGTGAAGGTGGCATAAGAAGCAGCAAGAACGGCAAAGTGACACAATGATATAGTGTGTTGGTCGCATCAGAAGCAGCAGGAGCCCGCAGAGTGGCACAATGATATAGTGTTAAGGTGACATCAGAAGCAGCAAGAGCGGCACAGTGGCACAATCATATAGTGTGTTGGTGGCATCAAAAGCAGCAGCAGCAGGAGCCCGCAGAGTGGCACAATGATATAGTGTGAAGGCGGCATCAGTAGCAGCAGCAGGAGGAGCCCACAGAGTGACACAATGATATAGTGTGTTTGTGGCATCAGAAGCACCAGGAGCCCGCAGAGTGGCACAATGATATAGTGTGAAGGTGGCATCAGAAGAAGCAAGAGCGGCAGAGTTGAGCATTGATATAGTGTGAAGGTGGCATCAAAAGCAGCAGGAGCCCGCAGAATGGCACAATCATATAGTATGAAGGTGGCATCAGAACAAGCAGCAGGAGCCCGCAGAGTGGCACAATGATATAGTGTGAAGTTGGCATCAGTAGCAGCAGGAGTGGCCCAATGATATAGTGTGAAGATGGCATCAGTAGCAGCAGCAGCAGGAGCCCGCAGAGTGGCACAATGATATAGTGTGAAGGTGGCATCTGTAGCAGCAGGAGAAGCCCACAGAGTGGCACAATGATGTAGAGTGTTGGTGGCATCAGAAGCAGCAGGAGCCCGCAGAGTGGCACAATGATATAGTGTGAATACGGCATCAGTAGCAGCAGCAGGAGGAGCCCACAGAGTGGCACAATGATTTAGTGTGTTGGTGGCATCAGAAGCAGCAGGAGACCGCTGAGTGGCACAATCATATAGTGTGAAGGCGGCATCAGAAGCAGCAGCTGGAGCCCGCAGAGTAGCACAATGTTATAGTTTAAGGTGGCATCAGTAGCAGCAGCAGCAGCAGCAGGAGCCCTCAGAGTGGCACAATGATATAGTGTGTTGGTGGCATCAGAAGCAGCAGGAGCCCACTGAGTGGCACAATGCTATAGAGTGAAGGTGGCATCAGAAGCAGCAGGAGCCCGCAGAGTGGCACCATGATATAGTGTGTTGGAGGCATCAGAAACAGCAGCCGGAGCCCGCAAAGTGGCACAATCATATAGTGTGAAGGCGGCATCAGAAGCAGCAGCTGGAGCCCGCAGAGTGGCACAATGATATAGTGTGAAGGCGGCATCAGAAGAAGCGACAGGAGCCCGCAGAGTGGCACAATGATATAGTGTGAAGTTGGCATCAGTAGCAGCAGCAGCAGCAGGAGGAGCCCACAGAGTGGCCCAATGATATAGTGTGAAGGTGGCATCTGTAGCAGCAGGAGGAGTCCACAGAGTGGCACAATGATATAGTGTGAAGGTGGCATCAAAAGCAGCAGGAGCCCGCAGAATGGCACAATCATATAGTATGAAGGTGGCATCAGAAGCAGCAGCAGGAGCCCGCAGAGTGGCACAATGATATAGTGTGAAGTTGGCATCAGTAGCAGCAGCAGCAGGAGGAGCCCACAGAGTGGCACAATGATATATGGTGTTGGTGGCATCAGAAGCAGCAGGAGCCCGCAGAGTGGCACAATGATATAGTGTGAAGGTGGCATCAGAAGCAGCAGGAGCCCGCAGAGTGGCATAATGATATAGTGTGAAGGCAGCATCAGAAGCAGCAGCAGGAGCCCGCAGAGTGGCCCAATGATATAGTGTGAAGGTGGCATCTGTAGCAGCAGGAGGAGTCCACAGAGTGGCACAATGATATAGTGTGAAGGTGGCATCAAAAGCAGCAGGAGCCCGCAGAATGGCACAATCATATAGTATGAAGGTAGCATCAGAAGCAGCAGCAGGAGCCCGCAGAGTGGCACAATGATATAGTGTGAAGTTGCATCAGTAGCAGCAGCAGCAGGAGGAGCCCACAGAGTGGCACAATGATATATGGTGTTGGTGGCATCAGAAGCAGCAGGAGCCCGCAGAGTGGCACAATGATATAGTGTGAAGGGGGCATCAGAAGCAGCAGGAGCCCGCAGAGTGGCATAATGATATAGTGTGAAGGCAGCATCAGAAGCAGCAGCAGCAGGAGCCCGCAGAGTGGCCCAATGATATAGTGTGAAGGTGGCATCTGTAGCAGCAGGAGGAGTCCACAGAGTGGCACAATGATATAGTGTGAAGGTGGCATCAAAAGCAGCAGGAGCCCGCAGAATGGCACAATCATATAGTATGAAGGTGGCATCAGAAGCAGCAGCAGGAGCCCGCAGAGTGGCACAATGATATAGTGTGAAGTTGGCATCAGTAGCAGCAACAGCAGGAGGAGCCCACAGAGTGGCACAATGATATATGGTGTTGGTGGCATCAGAAGCAGCAGGAGCCCGCAGAGTGGCACAATGATATAGTGTGAAGGTGGCATCAGAAGCAGCAGGAGCCCGCAGAGTGGCATAATGATATAGTGTGAAGGCAGCATCAGAAGCAGCAGCAGCAGGAGCCCGCAGAGTGGCCCAATGATATAGTGTGAAGGTGGCATCTGTAGCAGCAGGAGGAGTCCACAGAGTGGCACAATGATGTAGAGTGTTGGTGGCATCAGAAGCAGCAGGAGCCCGCAGAGTGGCACAATGATATAGTGTGAAGGCGGCATCAGAAGCAGCAGGAGCTCGCAGAGTGGCACAATGATATAGTGTGAAGGTGGCATCTGTAGCAGCAGGAGAAGCCCACAGAGTGGCACAATGATGTAGAGTGTTGGTGGCATCAGAAGCAGCAGGAGCCCGCAGAGTGGCACAATGATATAGTGTGAATACGGCATCAGTAGCAGCAGCAGGAGGAGCCCACAGAGTGGCACAATGATTTAGTGTGTTGGTGGCATCAGAAGCAGCAGGAGACCGCTGAGTGGCACAATCATATAGTGTGAAGGCGGCATCAGAAGCAGCAGCTGGAGTCCGCAGAGTAGCACAATGTTATAGTATAAGGGTGGCATCAGTAGCAGCAGCAGCAGCAGGAGCCCTCAGAGTGGCACAATGATATAGTGTGTTGGTGGCATCAGAAGCAGCAGGAGCCCACTGAGTGGCACAATGCTATAGAGTGAAGGTGGCATCAGAAGCAGCAGGAGCCCGCAGAGTGGCACCATGATATAGTGTGTTGGAGGCATCAGAAACAGCAGCAGGAGCCCGCAAAGTGGCACAATCATATAGTGTGAAGGCGGCATCAGAAGCAGCAGCTGGAGCCCGCAGAGTGGCACAATGATATAGTGTGAAGGCGGCATCAGAAGCAGTGGCAGCAGCAACCTGCAGAGTGGCACAATGATATATAGTGTGAAGACTGCATCAGAAGCAGCAGCAGGAGCCCGCAGAGTGGCACAATGATATAGTCTGAAGGTAGCATCAGAAGCAGCAGGAGCCTGCAGAGTGGCACCATAATATAGTGTGGAGGTGGTGGACAATTCCAGTCCCTGGTAAAGATGGTAGGAGGCAGATGGTGCAACTAGCAGCAGATGTGTGGCAGCATCAGAATAGTAGCTGAGGCAGGTAGTTAGAACCCTGACTCATTTCTCAACCTTTGGAGGAGGCGTCATGGCTGATCTAATCTGATGCATTAGGCATTGGTGAGTTGAAATCCTGGCCGATCCAAGCCTGATTCATCTTGATAAAGGTCAGTCTCGCCACATTACGGGTGGACAAGCGGGTTCTCCTGGGGGTAATGATGGCCTCTGCCGCACTGAACACCCACTCTGATGCCACACTGCTGGCCGGGAAGGACAGCTTCTCTACTGCAAACTCCGCAAGTTGCGGCTACGCATCAAGTTTGGCTACCCAGTAGTCCATGGGATCCTCTACCTCAGGTGGTAAAGTGCTGTCCAAGTAGGCCACCACCTGCTGGTGCAGGGTCTGCTTCATGTCCTGCTGCTGCTGCTGGTGGCGGCTACCCTCCTCACTAGGCGGGTGAAGGAAATTGCTCATTAAGGAATCCAGACTTAAGCGACGGTTAATGGAACTGCTACTGCTCCTACCCCCCAGCTCCCCACATCAGCCGTGGTAGTAGTACGTGAGCAATGACTGCCAGGAATCCCCCGGTCAGACCTGACAGAGGATGGACAATGGCGCACATAGGCAGCGGCCAACTGTGTGCTCAGTATTTCTCTATAGTATGCCAGTTGTTCCTTCCTCTCAGCAGCAGGAAAAAAGTCACCCATTTTGGACCGGTAGCGAGGGTCCAAGAGGGTCGAGAACCAAAAGTAATCCCTATGCCGGATGTTGACTATTCGGCTGTCACTAGTGAGGCAAAGCAGCATGCTGCGGGCCATCTGCGCAAGTGACTCTGAGGGACTCCCAGTCTCCATATCCACAGTATACTGCCACGGTGCTTCTGGTTCATCTGCCTCGTCTTCTATCTCCTCCGGATGCTCCTGCTTCTCCTCTCCTGTCACCTGAGTAGAAAAACCACAAATTGCGCCAGATTCTGCTTGTGCTCCAATGTCCTCCTCCTCCTTCTCCAGTTCAGCCCCCACCGTATTCATGTGGCCATGAAATGTAGTCTCCACTTCTCCAGTGCCCTGTCCAGATTTTGAAGCAGTGGAATGACGTTATTCATCCCGCAGTCCTGGCGACTGACAAAAAATGTGGCCTCTTCAAAAGGCCTGAGCAAACGGCAGGTGTAACGCATGAGCTGCTAGTGGCTGACATCAAAGTTACACAGGGGAGTACTACGATCCGCTTGCATCATCAAAAAATCATTAATGGCTTTTCTCTGTTCATACAGGCGGTCTAACGTATGGAGGCTGGAATTCCAACGGGTGGAAACATTGCATATCAGACTATGTTGGGGTAGGGCATTCTGGCGCTGCAACTCGAGGAGGGTGTGCTTGGCTGAAGTGTGTGCACAGTGTCCTGGCCATTTTTATAATGTCTTGCAGATGGGTGTAAGACTTCAGGAACTTGTTGACTACCAGATTGAACACGTGCGCCATGCAGGGCGCATGGACCATCCCTCCTCTGTCCAGCACGGACACTATGTTCCTCCCATTGTCTGTCACCCTGGTTCTGATTTTTATTTGTCGTGGAGAAAGCCACACATTGATTTCTTCTTGTATGATGCGGAGCAGTTCCTCCCTTGTGTGACTTTGTTCGCCAAGGCAAACCAGGAGTAGAACTGCGCGACACCGCTGTGCCCTGCACATGTGGTGTGATGAAGCAGCACTTGTGGAGGCAGAGTTGGTGGTGGAGAAGGAGGAGGTGGACACTGGCGCAGGAGCAGCAGTTTGACAACGTGGAGGAGAAAGCGCCGTCTCTTGTGGAAGTTGTTGGTGTGGCTGGGTGGGAAGCACATTCACACAGTGGGCCGTAAAGGACATATGCTGGCCCTGACCATAATTACAGCTTCACACGTTCGCGGTGCCGTGCACCTTGGAAGAAACTGATAAGCTCAAGGACTGGCCCACCTTCTGTTGTACATATTGGTGAAGGGCTGGCACAGCCTTTTTGGAAAAAAAATTGTGGCTTGGAACTCTCCACCTCGGTTCAGCACAAGCATTTAGTTCTTTGAAGGGTACAGAGTCCACGACTTGGAAAGGGAGAAACTGCAGTACCAACAACTTCGACAAGAGCAAGGTCAGCTTCTGTACCTTAGGATGGCTGGACGCATAGAGTCGTCTTTTTGTAAACGCCTCGCTCAACGACTGCTGGCACCATGCGTAGTGAGGAGCAGGAGCATCTGGACCGGGAGATGATGTAAAAGACAAAGAGCTCCCTTCAGCAGAGGTGCAGGAGCCTTGACTGGCTGAAACAGCATGTGTGCCACTAGGTGCTGCTGCTATTGCTGCGCCTGCAGGATGGACCGCTTTTGACACCCGTTTCTCCCAGGCCATTGGATGGTGTCACTGCATGTGTTGGCGCAGGGTCGTGGTGCCAATGTTAGCTCCCTTGCCACGCTTCACTTTCTGCCCGCAGATACGACATATACCCATGCTTGGCTCCTCTGGTGTCTCTACAAAAAACTGCCACACAGCTGAGGTGGTAATTTTACCGTAAACACTCTGCACGGAGCAACTACTACCACTGCTGCCTCACTGAGCCCCTGTGCCACTGCTTATTTGGGCATGCAAATCGGGATTTGTACCCCCCGGACGTTTGGCTCCCGTCCTCGCACTGCTGCTGTCTCACAGCCACAGTAGCGACTTGCTGCCTGCTCTGCAAGCTGACACTCTCTTTGCCCGATGATGATGAATCCCCTGCTACACCCGGCTCCCAAGTGCGATCGGCTACATCATCGTCAATTTGCGTTTCCCGGTCACTGCTACTCTCCTCACCGGTGTCAGTATGCACAGCCTGCCTACTGCAGGAAGCAGCGGAAGTCTGCCCCACCTCTTTACTGCAAAGCAGTTGCTGACTGTCCTCAAACACTTCGTCCTCGCTGAATAGTGGCACTGAGCCCAGACCACCTAGTAGCTCTCTGGCTGCGGGAAAGGAACAAGACAGAGCCTGGTTGAGGACAGGTGAGGGCCGCTGACCTGCTCCTGGGCCATGCCAACTAATTGTTGTATCAGAGGAACCTAATGACTCTTGGCTGGGGTTGTCAGATGTTATATTTGAGGAATTGGATGACCTAGTCAACCATTCAACAACCTTTGGGTTGTTGATCAACACACTGCACTAGATGACAACGGCAGTTCTGGCCTCACAGAGTCACCCCTGCTGCGACATCCCCTTACTGTGCTGCCACCTCTGCCTGCTCCACCTGCTATTTTTCTGTCTGACATAGTGGTTTATAAACTATGTGGATTTTACACGTAAATCTTGCTGTAAACTAGAGCCCCCAAAAGGTATTGCAATGTGCGTTATACAGATACCCCACAACTGACAGTGTAATTTCAGCGAAAATCACTGTATAAATTATGTGGATTTGACACGTAAATCTGGCTGTAAACTAGAGCCCCCAAAAGGTATGGCAATGTGCGTTATACAGATAACCCACAACTGACAGCTCAGTACTGCAGATGCATGAATGTCAAACAGATTTCTTCCTATTCGATTTTGTCACTAAATAGAACTGCTATTTGGGGTATACAGATCCCCCTTAAAGAACAACCAGGGATTGGTCCACCAATCGCTACTGCAGATGCATGAAAGTCAAACAGATTTCTTCCTATTCGATTTTGTCACTTAATAGAACTGCTATTTGGGGTATACAGATCCCCCTTAGAGAACAGCAAGGGATTGCAGCAAGAATCGCACAGCACAATAGCAGCAGCTGGACGCTACAACATGAAGTGTGAAGTGCTGAGATAGAAAATGGCTGGGTTTTGTAGGGCTGTGTGACATCACATAAGCCTGCCGGTCGCTGATTGACTCACAGGTCTGCAGATGTCATCGGGAGTGTTCATTTCTCCTTCCCAGAGTTCTCTGCCCCATGTAACACTATGTTCTCGCGCCCATTTAGCTGAAACATGAGGGGGAAAAAAACAACTTCGTTCCCGCGAATCAGCATAAACTTCGGCTTTGTGGCCATCTCGCCCATCTCTAATCACTGTCATTCAGGGACTGGTAAGTAATAAGCTGTTATGCAAGCCCAGCATCCTACCAACGGAAAAATACAATTTTTTAAGTGTAAAGATTTACGTATCTAATCTTTTGTGCTCTGAAGACCACTACTAATTATTTCTATTCATGGCCTGCAAATTACAAATCAACAAGTTCTTATACTGTGCTAATAAATCCTATTATGCAAGAAACTATTAACTAAAAAGGTGTGAAATGTTTCCAACTGACTCCATTAGAGCTCTTTATTTATAGCATTTTTTATAATCTCTGTAATTTTGAAGCTATTGTTCCATCCCTTCTTGCTAATTAACGTCTTGTCATATGTCAGAGATACCCACTGTGACCTTGCGTCAAAGCACAATATGGTCACAACAAATGTTTCCACTTAGAGTCATAATTAAAGGGATAATACCTTAACATAGAATTTATTCCTCATCCCCTTAGTCTAAAGTTTTCTAAACAATAGTATATTGTTTAGTACATTCAACAGTATATTCATCACCATATATGACTAAGGCTGGCTTTGAAAATCTTAATCTCATTTATTATTCCTAATTCCTAATATTTATTATACTTATAAACACCCGATTTACAGACAACCCCTAGTTACAAACAGACTTCTGGATGTTGGTAATTTACTATACTTTATCCTTAGGCTACAATAAACAGCTGTAACAGTTATCACAGGTGTCTGTAATGAAGCTTTATTCTTAATCCTGGTTCTTATGACAACCCAACATTTTTAAAATCCAATTTTAAAATCCAATTGTCACAGAGACAAAAAAAAATTTGTTACAGTTACATATATAGTTCCGACATACAAATTCAACGTAAGAACAAACCTACAGAACCTATGTTGTATGTAGCCCGGGGACTGCCTTTAGTAAAAAAGATATGTTAAATCAGCAACATAAAAACACATTCACAAACATCTGTATTTGCTGGTAACAAATTTTAATATTTGTTTTAGCAAACAGGTAAAACAATGTGGGGCCCACACTATATAATTTTTTTAATTAAAAAAAAAAGTATCTATTACTAATTAGAGAATGTCAAGAAGAAAGCAAAGCTGCCACTCCTAAAATTTGAATATTCTAACATACATACAAATACCAATTGTTTCCACTGCAGATAAATAAAAAAAATTGTGAAGTTGTATCGGTACATGTTGCACAGGTGTAATCAGTTTATATCAGTTCTGAGGAAAGGGGGGTTATTAGAACTTTTAGGTTTTAATTTTTTTATGTTTTTGACTTTAAAAAATGTATTAACTATTTTTCAAAGCATCTAGGGTACTTTAATCCCTAGGTTGTCTGATTGGTCCTACCATATATTGTCATACTACAGTATGGCAGTAAATGTGGATTTTGCACATCATCTGTTAAAATGTGCCAGTGGCTTAACACCCCTGATCGGTGCTAGCAACAATCATGAGTTTTACAGGTGGGTGTTTGATGCAATATGCAGCAAACACATGAGCTCTCTCTATACTCCAGTACAGTAACTTAAGTGTGACATACTAATACATAACACGTCGGTAAGAGGTTAAGGTTGGATCTCCCTCCAAGTTCTCGAAGTTCAAGTTCAATGTTTTTCAGAAATGTTTCCGTAGCAGAAACCCTAGAGTTGACTGTATAAGATTTAAGGATTTAATTTATTGGACCAGATCTATTTAACTGGCTGTGCCAGTTTTTTGCACTAAAACAGGACTTCTTTGGAGCTTGCGCATGTAAAAGTAATAGTCCGGAAGCCAGTCGCCAGTTTGATCATTTTGTGTTTTAATGTAATGAAACCGATATTTATGATATACACTCACCGGCCACTTTATTAGGTACACCATTCTAGTAACGGGTTGGACCCCCCTTTTGCCTTCAGAACTTCCTCAATTCTTTGTGGCATAGATTCAACAAGGTGCTGGAAGCATTCCTCAGAGATTTTGGTCCATATTCACATGATGGCATCACACAGTTGCCGCAGATTTGTCGGCTGCACATCCATGATCTCCTGCAGTTCAAACGGAGCATCAGTATGGGGAAGAAAGGTGATTTGAGTGCCTTTGAACGTGGCATGGTTGTTGGTGCCAGAAGGGCTGGTCTGAGTATTTCAGAAACTGCTGATCTACTGGGATTTTCACGCACAACCATCTCTAGGGTTTACAGAGAATGGTCCAAAAAAGAAAAAACATCCAGTGAGCGGCAGTTCTGTGGGCGGAAATGCCTTGTTGATGCCAGAGTTCAGAGGAGAATGGGCAGACTGGTTCGAGCTGATAGAAAGGCAACAGTGACTCAAATCACCACCCGTTACAACCAAGGTAGGCAGAATAGCATCTCTGAACGCACAGTACGTCCAACTTTGAGGCAGATGGGCTACAGCAGCAGAAGACCACACCGGGTGCCACTCCTTTAAGCTAAGAACAGGAAACTGAGGCTACAATTTGCACAAGCTCATTGAAATTGGACAGTAGAAGATTGGAAAAACATTGCCTGGTCTGATGAGTCTCGATGTCTGCTGCGACATTTGGATGGTAGGGTCAGAATTTGGCGTCAACAACATGAAAGCATGGATCCATCCTGCCTTGTATCAACGGTTCAGGCTGGTAGTGGTGGTGTCATGGTGTGGGGAATATTTTCTTGGCACTCTCTGGGCCCCTTGGTACCAATTGAGCATCGTTGCAACGCCACAGCCTACCTGAGTATTGTTGCTGACCATGTCCATCCCTTTATGACCACAATGTACCCAACATCTGATGGCTACTTTCAGCAGGATAATGCGCCATGTCATAAAGCTGGAATCATCTCAGACTGGTTTCTTGAACATGACAATGAGTTCACTGTACTCAAATGGCCTCCACAGTCACCAGATCTCAATCCAATAGAGCATCTTTGGGATGTGTTGGAACGGGAGATTCGCATCATGGATGTGCAGCCGACAAATCTGCGGCAACTGTGTGATGCCATCATATCAATATGGACCAAAATCTCTGAGGAATGCTTCCAGCACCTTGTTGAATCTATGCCACGAAGAATTGAGGCAGTTCTGAAGGCAAAAGGGGGGTCCAACCCGTTACTAGCATGGTGTACCTAATAAAGTGGCCGGTGAGTGTATATGGGGATAAGGAATACATGCCAGTAACGCCCGGAATAAGCCGTGTTGGTGAAACCCAGGGTCGGGCGGACATGTGAGACTGACGTATGGACTATTACTTTTACATGCTCATTTTTAGACTTATGTTTGTAAGTATATTTTATTGAATAACTTGAGACCTGTCTACACATAATACGCTATCGATTCATAAATCTTTTCCAGTGACCCGACATAAATTGTAGTGGGAGGGCGAGAAAACGCAGCGGTTATGTCTGAAAAGTGGTCTATTCTCATCACAAGATTTTTCATTGTGGGAACACGTCTAAATGACTTTTTACGATTGGAGGAAGGAAAAAAAACTTTTAGATCTACAAACAAAGACGAAGAATACACCAAAAGACCTCCGGTCAGAGTATTTGGTTTTTTTATGCTGTTTGGACCTTCTGTATTGGATATATCAGTGCTGGCGTCAGAGTCAAATACAGACAAACAAAATGTGACTTTACTGCGTTTTTGCAAAACAGCATAAATGCAACATTTTGGGTTCCTTTTCCAATTATAAACAGTATTTGTAGCCCACCCCTGTGTATCCTGTTCAAATTAGCTTCTTTAAGTGGCAATAATTTGTGATTCCAAATCTTGCAATTTCTCTTGTAATTTACTATTTAAAGTGACATATGTTTCTTCCAACGTGCAGCTATTCAAAGAATTATAAAGTTGTTGTATTTGTTCATGTATAATTGCCATTTTCTCTTCCTCTTTTTACTTAATTAGATGCACCAAATGAAAAGAACATGTTGACAGGATATCAAGTAAATGAATGAATACATAGAATGAATAATTAATAAATAAATACGTAGGCCCCTTGGTATCATGTCAAGAGTAGTAGCATCCCACCAAACTCTGTGTGGTGGTTTCCAATTTTTCCAGCTCATAGAAAATAGTTTTTAAAGAAGTAGTGCTTTCAATGGTCACTAAGTTGGAGAACAATTTATTGACTTAATTTAGATGATCCGGATTACCGAAAAGGTGCATACTGATCGACATCTGTTGTTCCCTATTGCAAATTTTCATGTTTGGGGAAAACATTAGAACATATCACTCATGTACTGACATGATATGGCATACAAAAAAACCCCTCTATTATAAATAACTGCATTAAAGCCAGAGGCTCTCATGTGTTGGAGAGAGCCAAACGGATAGTGTAATCCATGGGCCGTGAATATTATCTTCATGGCTCTAGAATGAAGACAACATCCAAAAACAGGCAAGTAACCTTTACAACCTCTTTTAGTTCAAACTATAACATTGTACATATCATTAGAAACAACTTACCTTGGGCTTCCTCCTCCATAAAGTACCTAGGCATGCACCTCCCAGCAGACTCGGACAAAGCCTACCGCCTAAACTTTCCCCACTACTTCTAGATAGACTTGGGGAAGTGGTCAAAAGGGCTCTTCTCATGGTTCGGCAGGATAGGGATCATCAAAATTAATATCCTCGCTCGCCTTCTTTATCCCTTTCAGGCCCTGCCAATTAGAATCCCGGTTAGTTTCCTAACCTCGATGCAACCAATATTCACGACTTTTACATGGGCGGATTAACCCCCAAGATTACAGAAAAGGATCCTGCACATGCCAAAGAGGGAGGGCGGTGTAGAGCTTCCGGATATCTCTCAGTATGTCAATTTTCTGACTTTCAAACAATGTAGGTCACGGGCAAGGTCTCCAATTATCACACTATTTGGGTTCTATTACACCCCACCTGGCTTCAGCAGGTCGCTGACAGGTTTGGAAGGTGCATGTACACAGAAGGGCCAGATTAGGGGTACCCTCTCTTTGTCATATAACCTCCTGGTATCTCCCCCACAGAACCACATCACTTCCTTTATGGCCAAATGGGAACGAGATCTTGAATTGAATCTCTCTGCTGAGCAAAGGGAAAAGATATATGAGCTAGCACATAAATCTTCATTAAGCATGGCCTACCAGGAGACAAATTCTAAATTATAGACCAGATGGTATAGGGTGCCTCATGTCCTCCATAAAATGTTCCCCAAGATCTCTCCGAACTGTTGGCGCTGCGGTAAAGAGGAGGATACTCTCCTTCATATTTTCTGGAGCTGCCCCTCTCTAGCTTCTTACTGGACGGCGGTGCTGGAGGTGATTTGTGGGTTGACAGGCAAAGAGTTGCGGGACGACCCCGCTTGGGTTTTCCTCCACCACCACAAGATTTCCCTTGCCACATACAGAAAGTATCTCCTTAACGCAACAAAGGCTTGCATACCAGCTTGCTGGTGCTCTACTGATCCGCACTCCTTGCATCAGTGGTTGGGCCATGTTGGGGAATTGCGGCAGATGGAGAGCCTTTTGAATACCCTAAGAGAGCAGCTCGTTCTCAAAAGCCTTGACTCCATTGAACGACCTTTGTGACATCTCCTCGTTATTTGGAATTGACCAGTGCAGTTCCGCTGCGGCCGCAGGATGGTGAATTTAGGGAGCGCTCTATACCAGGTAGAGGGGAGGCATGGGGGGGGGTTCTCTTTTTCTTTTTTCTTTCCCCTCCCATTCCTTCTTCAATCTTTTAATCTTCTCCCTCCTCTATTTTTCTACCCTCCCCTTCCCACTCTTTCTGACCCTCTACTTCTGTTTCCTTATTCCCCATTTAATCCGGAAGTTATTATAGGTAACTGATTAAGAAGGTTAGGCAAACAAGGATATTCTGGATAACGACAGTATTACTGCATGACGAGTTATTGTATTTTTGTTGCTATGTATCTTCTTTCCAAATTGGAATTTGTTACTCTTATTTGTAACCCCCCATATTGGGTACAACTTTGTATCCATGATTCCTTCCCGCAAGCTGGGCATAAAAGAACGTCCTGATGCGGGAAATATCTTCCCAGAAGGAAGTACTATTACACCAGAATGCGCATAGGGGTTAAACAAGCATATGGGTGAGAAACCCCACCCCTTTCAGCACAGATGGCACATGGGATAAGCACAATACATGGCAAGAAAAAAATAACAATATATTTCATATAACATACATTATGGAAATTTACTCACCGTAATTTCTGTTTCCTTTAGGCTGAAGGCAGCACTGAATGGGTAAATTTTACCTTTTTCCTATTGGACAGAAGACAACTATGATTAGCAATAGTGATTGGTAGGCTGACTCGCTATAAGTTCCCCCATTGACATAGAGTTCAGATGTTTTTTAAGTAGCAAACAAATTTATTTTTGGGGGGGAAATTGTGCTGCCTTCGGGACTACAGGAAACAGAAATTACGGCGAGTAAATTTCCATATTCCTGGTCATCTCAGGCAGCACTGAATGGGAATTGTAAAGCAAATAAATATAAATAAGGGTGGGATTATGAAAAGACAGTTGAAGTATGCACTTGTTTGCTGAAGACCGAGCCTACCCCGGAGCTTCCAGTCTGTAAGTATTAATAAACATAGATAGAGTGGACCATACAGCAGTCTTACAGGCCCAGGAAACCCCTGTGGATTTCGTAGAATGTGCCTTGATATTAGGAGGAAATGAAAGACCTTATAACTGATAGCACTTGGAAATAGCACACTTAATCCATCTGGCTAATGTTGGTTTACTTGGTTTCTTCCCTTGTTAATGCCCTGATATTTTACAAAAAGGGCCTCTGTCTAATGAAAGTTTTCCACTTTTGACAGAAAATACAAAATTGTTCTTTTGACATCTAGAGCATGAAGGTCATCTTGATTTCTTTCCTCTGGAGTTGCTGGGAAGACCGGAAGAAATATCTCTTGGTTCATTGCCATTTGTGATGGTACCTTGGGCAAAAAACCTGGCATAATTATACAAAGCTCCTGGATTTGCAGCTCTTTACAGGAGAAGGCCTTAATTTCAATTACTCTTCTTGCTGAGCAGATAGTGGTAAGAAAGTGGTTATCTGAGAAGATTCCTCCCAGGGCGGAATAGATAGCAGTAAAATTTAGCCCCTTTTGAAGACCATCTTGTAGGAACTGAAGAAGAAGCAGAATTGAATTTGGGGACATTTGCTTTGTCTGACACCATTGCTCAAATGTACTCCAAATTTGATTGTAAACTTTTAGAGTTTTAGGTTTCCTAGAGGCTGACAATGTTTCTATCACGTCATCTGAAAAACAAGATCTTCTCAGCTCCCACCTTTCAACTTTCAAGCTGTTGGATGCAGATGTTCCAGGTTCGGATGAAGACAATTGTTCTGCAGAGGAAGGTCCTTCTGGTAAGGTATTTTCCAGAATATGCCTTGAGATAGGTTTAGGAGCAGGGAAAACCCCAACTTTTGAGACAGAACATTTTCTTGTTCAGGGACCACTCTGAAGGGTGAACAGGGTTGCGGCTCAGCCAGTCAGCTTTCAGATGCAGGTTGCCTTTTAGATGAATCGCTGACAGATTTTGGACATGCTTTTCTGCCCAACACATCAGGAGTGCACAGTCTTTGGAGAGTGATGGACTCTTTGTGCCTCTCTGTTTGTTCAGATAGTAAACCACCACTAGGTTGACTGCAAATCCGTGTTCTCTCAAAGTGGAAAGAGTGATTCTTCTCCATTTCCTCCTTCATTTTGGTTATCAACAGCCAATCGTCTAGATAAAGAATTATATACACTCCTTGGAGTCTGAGGATTGCCAAAAGAACTACGGCCACTTTGGTAAAAAATGGAAGACATTTGAACTGATAACGGCGAATGGAATCTTGACTAACCACAGGAATTTCTGGTGGGATTGTAAGATTGGGATGTGCAGGTATGCATCTTTCAAATCTGTTTAAGTCATCAGGCAAATTTCTGACAGGAGGGCCACGGCTGATCTCATTAATTACATTTTGAACTTTTTATTTATGATAAACTGGTTGAGATAGGTGAGATTGATGATTAGTCTCCAACTTCCTCCTGGTTTTGGCACTGGAAAATCCCTGGAATAGACGCTTGAGCCTTGCTGCTGGAAGGGGACAATCTCCAAGGCTTCCGTGGCTACAAACTCCTTGATCAATATGGGTACAATTTGAGATGGTACCTGATGGACATAAAATTTGTCTGGTGGGAATTCTATCAACTCCAGTACCCAACCCCTGTACGCCAGGGACAGAACCCAGATGTCTGAGAAGGTCTGTGCCCAGATATGAGAGAACCTGGACAACCTTCCTCCTACTGCTAATGTCTCAGCTTCAGGAAATCTCTCTTTTTTGAAGGACCCGGCAGGGTGTTTTGTTTTGTTCAAACCGACCTCTACAATTCCTCCTGACATTTCTGATGGTTATTTTGAGTTGCAGAGACCTGCAAAACCTGGGTCAATATGACCTAAAACCAGCACTCCTTTGGAAAGGAAGAGGATTTATCATCATTGAGAGACTTCAGAATGTCTTCCAGCTGCAGTTTAAATAGGCTTGGTGGCTGGAAAGGAAGACCACAAAAAATAGTCTTTGCAGCAATATCTCTAGGCCACAGTTTAAAGGAAACCTACCATTTGATTTGATGCTTTATGAAGCAAACATACCTTTATAATGCCAAAAAGTATCCAAAGCACCAGCGTTCAGCACATCCTATTGGAGCTACATACAATATGAGGAAAGATATGTCTAAAATACTTTATCTTTAATACAAATCATAAAAAACATAAATAAACATAGCTACATACAGATGATAAATTAATTGTGACAAACTCTTTCAGGTAATATGTGTAATCACTGTGCTTGTTAAAATGTTGCTGTAAAGCAGTGAGAGTGACTTCATATGGAATATAAATATAAAACGATGTAACATCACAGCTTAACCACTGAACGTCACAGTGTCACACTCAGAGTGCCGGACATCTTGTCCCTGTGCTCCATGCTGCTAATTATAAGTTTCTTTTCTGGGTGTCAAGATTAGCGACAGACGCGACAGGATCAAGATGAAGAGGAGCGGGGGTGAGTATTAATAGGTTTTTTTGTGTTTTTTTAATGGTTGATTTCCTTTAAAGGAAACCTACCACTTCTGGTGCCGGAGCTTACCTTAGCTAGTGTTTTAAACCGCTACATAGCGGTTTAAACACATTTTGATTTACAGCCCCGAGGTAGCTTTACAGCCCCGGCACTTCCTATGGAAGCTACCTCGGGGCTGTAAATCAAAATGTGTTTAAACCGCGATATAGCGGTTTAAAACACTAGCTAAGGTAAGCTCCGGCACCAGCTCACCCTGAGCTGGTGCCCAGTGTTTACATCTAATACCTACCATCAGAAGTGGTAGGTTTCCTTTAAATGTTCAGGTGTCTCATCTTGCAGCAGTGAATAAGAACTAAATGTTTGAAACAGACTTGCATTTTTTTCTTAAAATTTTACTTCGCATAAATCAGTAGTATAAAGTTTGGACATGATGCAGAGCACTCACTTTGGAATTACGTGACATGCATTCTATATTTTCTAGTAGTTTCATGTGTTCAGGATTTTTTTTATAATTTTTAGTTCCTTAGCTTTGTGGAGACTAACTGCTCTTGCTCCTACCAAACCCCTACATTTCCCTTCTCCATAAACTTCTATAACCTGACACTACTGTGAGCTCCTGTTGGTCTTGCTAGCAAGATAATTCAGAAGAAATTTCAACGTGAAAGTCATTTTATGTGGAAAGGGGAAATACGTATGAGAGGGAAAAAAAGGGAATAAAGAAAAAAAACTCTAAAAAGATATTTTAAAAAGTTTTAAAGTTTGTATTTACTCATACTCAGGGCCGATTCTAGCATATTTGCTGCCTGAGGCAAATATTAAAATGCTGCGCCCCCCCCCCCTGTTCAGAAAATGCTGAAAACTTTACTAACAAGTAACATCCCCACAGGCAGCTCCCTGACACTGTGTGTCTGACTACAGGTTCTGGAAGTCATTAGTGACATCTAGTACCTTATAGATGACAATCTCTTCCATCAGTAGAACTTTATTCCAGGTTCTCCAATCCATTACATATCACTGCTGAATTCACAGCCAGATATCTTCAGCTCCGTGCAGCATCTCCACCCGGCGTCCCTAAAAATACCACAGTCACTTACAGTATAAAGTCTTCTGAATAACAACACTGTGCTCCTAAATATTATATACCACTCACAACACAACTGACTGCACTCTCCCCACATATAACACATCCCTTCATTATATATAAATATTCTACTGGAATTATAGCGTGTACAGCACCAATCAATATACAAAACCCCCAATTTATTAATACAGACCCCCCCCCCCCAAACATTTGTTTTACATGATGCAAAGTAATCTATTGTATCTTATGAATAATATATCCCACCCAGTTATTATGTTACATGTGAATTTATATAGAGTACTACCCTGATTAATGTAAATCAGCACCCCCTAATGAATATATATATATATATATATATATATATATATATATATATATATGATTTATTTTTATAGGCCCCCCAGTATAAACAGTATCCAGCCCCATATAAATATATCCAGCCCCCCCAGAATAAACAGAATCTGGCCCCATATAAATATATACAGCCCCCCCCCCCCAGAATAAACAGAATCTGGTCCCATATACATATATACAGCCCCCCCCCAAATAAACAGAATCTGGCCCCCCATGTAAATATATACAGCCCCCCCTCAGTATAATCAAAATCTGCCCCTCCGTATAAATATACACAGCCCCACAGAATAAACAGAGTATGGCCCCCCACATAAATATATACAGCCCCCCAGAATAAACAGAATCTGGCCCCCCATATAAATATATACAGCCCCCCCCAGTGTAATAAGAATTTGGCCCCCCATATAAATATATACAGCCTTCCCCCCCCCCCAGTGTAATAAGAATTTGCCCCCCCCCCCCATATAAATATATACAGCCCCCCCCCCCTCCGCCAGGAAAATGGGATCTGGCCCCTTATAGATGTACACAGCCTCCCCAGTAAAAAAGTATATATCGCCCCCTAATATATATATGGCCACATTTAATTAATAATTGGACAATAAAAATAATAAAACTTGTACTTACCTCACGGCAGGGTGCTCCCACGGCGCGCGGATCCCATATTCACGCGGCTCTTCTGGCAGCCGCGGCTCCGCTGAGTGACACAGGCGCGTGACGTCATCATCCGCCGCCTGTGTCACTGCACTGTAAGGAGCGACGCCAGCAGCCGTAAAGGCGCTGCGCCGCTCCGCATGTAAATCGCACCTGTTTCTTAAAGAGACAGGTGCGATTTACCTGAAGGGAGATTCGGGCGCCGGCGGGCGCCTGAATCACCCACATTGGAGCAGCAAAATGCCGCTTTTACAGAGGGCCGCATTCTGCCGCCCGAGGCGAGAATTTCATCTCGCCTCATGGCAGATGCGGCCCTGCTCATACTCCTAATAATATTGTATATGCAAAGGACCTGGTGAGTATTTTGTGGAAGGAAGTCCCCGGTTGCGTTGGTAACTCATCAATGAGCCAAAAATAGACTGACAGCGGGGAACCCCTCACTCAAACATATATGACTTCTACAATTACAGCAAGAACTTGTTTTTTTTTTAATATTTCATCATTGGTCCTTCTGCTCCACTGTGTTCCACAGGCGCTCTCTGTCACGGGTGCTCCCGTGACCCATATCTCGGGTCGCGGGCTCACTCCTGCTCCTCGGTACATGCTGGCATGGCGCCTGTGTATCTTACCTGTCCCTGCTCCTGATCTCGGTCCTCATGCCGTGTACACATGTCCCCGTCTGCTAGGGCATGCACGCTGGGTTCAGAGAATTTAAAGGGCCAGTGCACCGTTAATTGGCACTGGCCATTTCCCAGAATTCTGTATAAACCTGCCTCTCCCTGCACACCCTGCCAGAACCTCGTGCCTTGTGCCTTAGAGAAAGGTTTGTCTCATGCCCTGCGCTGTTATCGTGATTTCCCGTTGTGACTCCGGTTCCGTTCCTGACTACTCTCCTCTGCTGCCTGCCTTGACCTATTGTTAAGTCCCTGACTCTGATCCCGTGTTTCCCATCCTGACCTCCTGCCTGTCCCCGACTAAAACCGGGTACCACTTAGATTCTGGTCCCAGGCAGGGCCGGATTAAGGGTGGTGGGGGCCCCTGGGGGCAAACTGGTGGGGGCCCTTCCAACAATGTTTTTGGAAGTATATAGCCTGCCTGCCCCCTGTAGTATATAGCCTGCCAGCCCCCTGTAGTATATAACCTGCCATAGGGGTCTAGGATGTCAGCTGTGTCAGTGAGACACAGCTGCCATCACTGGGGGAGATTGCCGATGCACCGTCTTGGCAGCAACATGTTGTGATTGGACGCCGACAGCGTGACGTCATCACCCGCCACCGGCGTCCCATCACAACCTGCTGCCAAAACAGTGCATCGGCGATCTCCCCGAGCGATGGCAGCTGTGTCTCACTGACACAGCTGACATCCAAGACCCCTATGTGCGGGCGGCCACGGGCTACTGCCCCCAGGTGTCGGCTTACGTCATTGTCTGTGGTGGTCCAGTGGGTCCACTACTCCTAAAGCCTGACACTCTCTAGTGTTATTTTTGCGATTAGAGGAATCATTCAATATCACAGCCTATGCAGAGTGGACAAACCTTTGAAAATTCTTCAAGTCAACCTACTAATAATTTCCTTGCATATAAAAAGGAAATGTTAGTTTCTGCATTACATATGGCCAGAAAATGGCAAAATGAGCAAATATGTGATGAAGATTCTGGCCTTTACATTTATTGTCTGAAATGTTAAGTTAGCATGGAACTGCCCTTTAAGCAACTGTCCATCTGCTTCCTCTGACATCTTCCTGACCTGTCTTTTACAATCAATGTTATTTCTAATGTTATGAAAGAAGTTTTTCTTCTCCATCAGCAGCAAAGAAAATATTGAAGTCTCTTCTCTTGAATCGAAAGCGTTGAAGTAGAGAAGTTGAGCACTCGTGAACCTCTCCACTATGCTTGGAGATAACAGTTAATGCATTTTTATCTGGCAGAACACATCTCCAAATGCTTTCATCCTAGTGCTGGGGCGGCATTCACCCTCCAAGTAGGAGAAATTGATTTTGTTGAGATTTCACAAGGACATGAACATAATTTCATGCTCTCTAAAAAATCTGAATCTCATTTTCTATCAATAGGCAAAGACTATTGTAGAGAAATATGTTTGCTTCCATATATCAATCGGCTTTTTTAACAGAGATCTAAGAATCTTCTTCATGAAATGCGAGTCCCACCGCTAAGCATGTGGATTAAAGGCCACCATCATTTACAAAACATTAGAGGGGAAGGTCTGTATTATTATTGATATTAACTCCCTTCGGGCCTATTGTGACCTCTACGACGCAGTCCCATTTTTCAAATCTGACCTGTGTCACTATAAGTGCTTATAGCTTTGGAACACTGTAAGATATCCAGGGGATTTTGAGATTGTTTTCTCATGACACATTGAACTAAAAAATATCTTTTGTGTTTAGATATGAAAAAAACTGAAATTGGGCAAATTTTCAAAGTTCTAAACCCTCTACTTTCGATGAAGATAGTTATAGCACCCAAATAAATTCATAACTTACATTTGCCAAATGTCTGCTTTATGTTGGCATGGTTTTTAAAGATTCCACATATTTTACTAGAATGTTATGAGGCTCAGAATCAGGGGCCATGGAGGTGCAGTCTACAACTTGTAATATTTCTTTACAATACACTCATTTTGGGTGGGAAATTAAACATTTGTGATTGATTAAATGAAAAAAAAGCTCCACAAAGTTTGTTACCCAATCTCTCCCGAGTACACGGATATGCCATATGTGGTGGTAACCTGCTGTATGGGCGCACGGCCGGGCATAGAAGGGAAGGAGGCGCCATCCAGATCAGATTTGCTATGTCACATTGTACAGGCTATAATTTTTTTCTTTCTTTAATGTGGACCTATAGGGGATTATTTTTTTGCCACATGAGATGCACTTTTCTGGTACATAATTTTGAGGCATCTATGGCTAATCGGAGGGATTTTATTAACTGTTGGTTGGTTGAGGGAATGAAAATCATCAATTTTTAGGAAGATTTTTTTTTTTTTTGGCCTATTACTTTACCATAAAAATAGTATATTAGTTTTATTCTATAGATTACGAAAAAACCTCATTTATATAGATTTTTAAATTTTTTCCCCCCAATTTTACTGAATAAAAACTAATTTGGCGAAAATGTTGTTCATTTTATCTTCACAGTTTTTTCATATGCATAACTTTTTAATTTTTTATTTTTTGCGATAAGCGTTGTTTTTACTTAGTCTTATTTTGGAGTGTGTAACATTTTTTAAATCACTTTTTAGAGCATTTTTAAAAGGGTATTACTTCAAAATTATATTTTTTAAGGCGTGTTTTTTTGGGGATGTTTTTTATGGGTCCAATAACGATTCTGTTTGTTTATTCAGATTGTCACAGACGCAGAAAAACCAAATATGTGGGGGGTCTGTGTATTTTATTAAATTTTACTGAAAATTTGGTATTTTGGTATTAATTGAAAATGATCTTTTTTGGAACGTTTTTCGCATTTTTTTCCCAGCGTTTACCGTGCGGGTCCAGTAACAATGTTTTATTATACAGATTGTTATGGACGCGGCAATACCAAATATGGGGGGGGGGGTTGTGTATTTGTGGGGGGTTTTTTATACCTTATTAAGTGTTTGTATGGGAAAGTGACATTTTAGGGGCTTATATTTTTATTTATTTATTTTTTATTTATTCTAATGTTTAAACTTTACTTTTTAAAAATTTTTTTTACAAACTTGAACTTGAACCAACAATGCTCTGATCGCTGGTTCAAGTCCAATACACTTCTCTACAACACTAATTAATTTTAGAGCAGTGTAAACTGTCTGGCATGCAGACACATGCACAGACAGTTTACAGTCAGACCCGGAAGGGGTCTAACTGCTGAAGATATCGGGCACTTGGCAGACCTCGGGGCTGCCCAGAAGAGGATTGAATGCCCCGGTAAGCGGCATGGGGGACCCGATCTAAAGGGGGAAGACCCTCACTACATGTAAGGGGTTAACACTCACGAGTGTTAGAGCACAGTGTCAGCTGTATTATACCCACAGGAACAGACTTTAACGTCCTCAGGCGCGTAGGGGTTAAAAAGGCAAAGTTAATATTAGACAGGAAGAGGGTAAGGTTTCTATCTTCATACAAGCAATATTTACAGATTAGTAGACTTAGGGCTCATTCACACGGCCGTTCATGGGGACATAATGGCAGCCCCGCGGCCACTGTTGCGAGTGTACGGCCGTGCGCCACTATTTCCTATGGAGGGAGAAGGCGTCATCTCCTCCTCACCTCCAGCACATGACGGTATGCCCGCATATATCAATGGATGACAACACGGTGTAGTATTATCAAAAATAACTCCTATTAAAGCTCAGGGTTCACTGTAGGTGGAGGTATTTTTTAGAGCAAAGACATTAAAATATAACTTTTATTATTCTTCATATAAAATTAAGAAACAGGACTTCAGATTCAGACATACAAACATAAAACACAAATGGTTATTTCTCATTGTTCTGAAGTTAGGAAGGTGCAGTCGCGTGTTGCTACACCCCTTCAGCATTGTGGTGCGACTCTGGTTGTTGCTTATATGTTTTCAGGCAACAGCTCCACACTAAGAAATAGTAAAAGTGGAACCAGTTATTCTGTGGCAGTATGTGCAGATTTTTTGTTTTCCGCCACACTACTTCACAGTTATGGCAGTGAGCTGCGTTGGTGTCAGTCAATTGAACGTATGTACTAGCGTACTAGTTGAAACAATCACACAGCAGCTTATGACATATAAAGTTGCTGTCCGTTATTACTGTCTACTTATTGTGTGACTATAACAGAACGCATCCCTCAGCTTAGACTAGTCGCAGCGTTACACAGCAGCTTATATCATGTAAAACTGCCGTGTTGAGGAGATAGCCAATTGTTTTGATCTATTATTTCAAAACGTCTTATGGCTATTTATGTTATCACAGGGATAGCTGCTGATGTTCTCGCTAATTTTGTTGTATTTATAGCGGAGACATCCATAGGCTGTAGCTCAATCGTTCCAATAGCATAATCTCCACTAGCTGGTTGATTGTCTAGTTGCTAGACCTGCTAACTGCTCATATAGAACCCTAGGACCCGACACGTTTCCTCTGCCTCAATTCATCAGGGGTCTCTATTCGTGGCTATTATATCTAGGGTATATGCTCTGTAGGTCTGTGCTGTGCGCACGTCGGCATTATTCTGGCCGCAGCGCGCGCTGTTACAGCCCTGCTTATATTCTAGATCTGTGGTTCATCACCACTGACGAGCCTCCCTCGTGGACCAATCGGATGGCTCAGATTCAGGAAGGGTGTGTTTCTCTTCTGTCAGGCCTCCAGACCAATCAATGCTGACGGGGAGGTACCGTGCGTGATCTGGTCCGTCCCTCTGGCCGTTCGTCATGCATCCTGGTGAGAGATGACGGCGGATACCGTCCGATAAGGTAAACAACCATAAGGAGATCCTACCCCTATTGGTGATCTATAGAGATGAGCGAGCACTAAAATGCTCGGGTACTCGTTATTCGAGACGAACTTTTCCCGATGCTCGAGTGCTCGTCTCGAATAACGAGCCCCATTGAAGTCAATGGGAGACTCGAGCATTTTTCAAGGGGACCAAGGCTCTGCACAGGGAAGCTTGGCCAAACACCTGGGAACCTCAGAAAAGGATGGAAACACCACGGAAATGGACAGGAAACAGCAGGGGCAGCATGCATGGATGCCTCTGAGGCTGCTAAATCGCACCATTATGCCAAAATTATGGGCAACAGCATGGCCATGACAGAGTGACAGAATGAAGCTAGATAGCATCTAAAACATCCAATAATTGACCCTGACACTATAGGGGACGGCATGCAGAGGCAGCGGCAGCAGGCTAGAGAGTGTCATGGCGACATACCCTAAATGGACTCAGGCTTCAAACCAATGGGTGGCAGAGAGGAACCAAAGGAGGTGAGCAAGAAGCGCTCAAATAATATCGGTACATGATAAAAGTTTGCCAGTATATTTTGTGGATTACACAGCAGGGTGGCGACAAAGTTAACATGGAAGCCATGAAAACAACCCAAAATTCTGCCTGACACAGCTCGTTTGATAAGGGGAACATGTATGGAGGCAGTGAACTAGTAGTAGATTAAAGGTGCTGCAGTTAAAACTATGTTAGTTGGATCTTGGCATGGAGCTGGCGCTCCGCTGCCAGGCGAGCTTTCGCCAATCCAAGCCCCTGTCTCTAGGCTACTCCCCAAACAGCACTTCTAAGAACCTTTTGTATAAGATCAAGTGTAGTAGCGTTCTTATAAGTTTGGGATATGGCGGGTGAGGTGAATGTAAACAGATGCGCAAGAAGCGCTGAAATAATATCGGTTAATCATAAAAGTTTGCCAGTATATTTTGTGGATAACACAGCAGGGTGGCGACAAAGTTAACAACTTTGATGTGGAATCCATGAAAACAACCCAAATTTCTGCCTGACACACCTCGTTTGATAAGGGGACGATGTATGGAGGCAGCTATATGGACGACTTTTGGAGGTAGCAATGGAGACAACGTGTGGAGGCTGCTATGGAGACAATTTAATTTGGATAGTGCCTGTATGTGGCAGTCCAAAAAAGTTTTCAAACCAGAGGAGCAGGTAGGTGGCCCTCCAGAAAAATGGAATAGATTGAGTGCCTGTATGTGGCAGTCCAAAAAAGTTTTCAAACCAGAGAAGCAGGTAGGTGGCCCTCCAGAAAAATGAAATAGATTGAGTGCCTGTATGTGGCAGTCCAAAAAAGTTTTCAAACCAGAGGAGCAGGTAGGTGGCCCTCCAGAAAAATGGAATAGATTGAGTGCCTGTATGTGGCAGTCCAAAAAAGTTTTCAAACCAGAGGAGCAGGTAGGTGGCCCTCCAGAAAAATGAAATAGATTGAGTGCCTGTATGTGGCAGTCCAAAAAAGTTTTCAAACCAGAGGAGCAGGTAGGTGGCCCTCCAGAAAAATTGAATAGATTGAGTGCCTGTATGTGGCACTCCCAAAAATTGTTTAAAACAGAGGACCGGGTAGGTGGCCCTCCAGAAAAATTAAATGCATAAAGTACTATAGCTAGAGCCAGTGGGCCCTGTCAAAAAATAGCCAGTTTCCTCTGCTTTAGTGTACAAAGAGGAGGAGAAGGAGGAAAATGAGGAGGAGGAGGAGGAGTGCATAAATTATTCAGGTTGAGCTTCCTTCACCTGGTGGAGATTGGAAATTATGAGAAATCCAGGCTTTATTCATCTTAATAAGCGTCAGCCTGTCAGCGCTGTCAGTCGACAGGCGTGTACGCTTATCGGTGATGATGCCACCAGCTGCACTGAAAACCCGCTCGGACAAGACGCTAGCGGCAGGGCAGGCAAGAACCTCCAAGGCGTACAGCGCCAGTTCGTGCCACATGTCCAGCTTTGAAACCCAGTAGTTGTAGGGAGCTGTGTGATCATTTAGGACAATGGTATGGTCAGCTACGTACTCCCTCACCATCTTTCTGTAAAGATTAGCCCTACTCTGCCGAGACTGGGGACAGGTGACAGTGTCTTGCTGGGGTGACATAAAGCTGGCAAAAGCCTTGTAAAGCGTACCCTTGCCAGTGCTGGACAAGCTGCCTGCTCGCCTACTCTCCCTCGCTACTTGTCCCGCAGAACTACGCACTCTGTCGCTAGCGCTGTCAGAAGGGAAATACTGTTTCAGCTTGTGCACCAGGGCCTGCTGGTATTCATGCATTCTCACACTCCTTTCCTCTCCAGGGATGAGAGTGGAAAGATTTTGCTTGTACCGTGGGTCCAGGAGAGTGAATACCCAGTAATCGGAGCTGGAATAAATTCTTTGAACGCGAGGGTCACGGGATAGGCAGCCTAGCATGAAATCTGCCATATGCGCCAGAGTCCCAACGCGCAAGAATTCACTCCCCTCACTGGCCTGACTGCCCATTTCCTCCTCCTCCAACTCCTCCAACTCCTCTTCTTCTGCCCATACACGCTGAACAGTGAAGGTCTGAGCAATGCTCCCCTCTTGTGTCTCGCCAACATTCTCCTCCTCTTCCTCCTCATCCTCCTCCACCTCCTCCGATATGCGCTGAGAAACAGACCTGAGGGTGCTTTGGCTATCAACAAGGGAATCTTCTTCCCCCCGTCTCTTGTGACGAGCGCAAAGCTTCCGACTTCATGCTGATCAGAGAGTTTTTCAACAGGCCAAGCAGCGGGATGGTGAGGCTGATGATGGCGGCATCGCCACTGACCATCTGTGTTGACTCCTCAAAGTTACTCAGCACCTGACAGATATCAGACATCCACGTCCACTCCTCATTGTAGACTTGAGGAAGCTGACTGACCTGACTACCAGTTCTGGTGGAAGTTGACATCTGGCAGTCTACAATTGCTCTGCACTGCTGGTAAACTCTGGATAACATGGTTAATGTTGAATTCCACCTCGTGGGCACGTCGCACAACAGTCGGTGAGCGGGCAGTTGGAGGCGGCGCTGCGCTGCCCTGAGAGTGGCAGCATCTGTGCTGGACTTCCTGAAATGCGCACAGATGCGGCGCACCTTCGTGAGCAAATCTGACAGATTGGGGTATGTCTTGAGGAAACGCTGAACTATCAGATTTAACACATGGGCCAGGCATGGCACATGTGTCAGTCTGCCGAGTTGCAGAGCCGCCACCAGGTTACGGCCGTTGTCACACACAACCATGCCTGGCTTCAGGTTCAGCGGTGCCAGCCACAGATCAGTCTGCGCCGTGATGCCCTGTAATAGTTCTTGGGCGGTGTGCCTTTTATCGCCTAGGCTCAGCAGTTTGAGCACCGCCTGCTGTCGCTTAGCGACGGCACTGCTGCTGTGCCTAGAGCTAGCGACTGATGGCGCCATGCCCACGGATGGTAGTTCGGAGGAGGAGGTGGAGGAGGGGTGGGAGGAGGAGGAGGCATAGTAGGCCTTTGAGACCTGGACCGAGGTAGGCCCCGCAATCCTCGGCGTCGGCAGTATATGACCAGCCCCAAGGTCAGACTCGGTCCCAGCCTCCACCAAGTTAACCCAATGTGCCGTCAGCGATATATAGTGGCCCTGCCCGGCAGCACTCGTCCACGTGTCCGTGGTCAGGTGGACCTTGTCAGAAACGGCGTTGGTCAGGGCACGGATGATGTTGTCTGACACGTGCTGGTGCAGGGCTGGGACGGCACATCGGGAAAAGTAGTGGCGGCTGGGGACCGAATACCGAGGGGCGGCCGCCGCCATGAGGTTGCGAAAGGCCTCGGTCTCTACTAGCCTATAGGGCAGCATCTCCAGGCTAAGCAATCTGGAGATGTGGACATTAAGGGCTTGGGCGTGCGGGTGGGTTGCACTATATTTTCTTTTCCTCTCCAGCGTCTGGGGTATGGAGAGCTGAACGCTGGTGGATGCTGTGGAGGATCGTGGAGGCGACGATGGGGTTTTTGTGCCAGGGTCCTGGGCAGAGGGCTGACTATCAGCTGACACAGGGGAAGGAGCAGTGGTGTGCACGGCCGGAGGTGAACGGGCTTGGTGCCACTGATTCGGGTGTTTAGCATTCATATGCCTGCGCATACTGGTGGTAGTTAAGCTAGTAGTGGTGGAACCCCTGCTGATCCTGGTTTGGCAAAGGTTGCACACCACAGTCCGTCGGTCATCCGGTGTTTCCTTAAAGAACCTCCAGACTTCTGAAAATCTAGCCCTCGCCGCGGGAGCCCTCGCCACGGGAGCTTCACTACGTGACACATTTGGCGCTGATGCACCTGCTCTGGCCCTGCCTCTCCGTCTGGCCCCACCACTGCCTCTTCCAACCTGTTCTGCTATAGGACTCTCCTCCGTCTCAGAAGCACTGTGTTCACCCGGCCTCTCAACCCAGCTTGGGTCTGTCACCTCATCATCCTCCGATCCCTCAGTCTGCTCCCCCCTCGGACTTCCTGCCCTGACAACAACTTCACCACTGTCTGACAACCGTGTCTCCTCATCGTCGGACACCTCTTTACACACTTCTTCCACTACGTCAAGAAGGTCATCATCACCCACAGACTGCGACTGGTGGAAAACCTGGGCATCGGAAAATTGCTCAGCAGCAACCGGACAAGTGGTTTGTGACTGTGGGAAGGGTCCAGAAAACAGTTCCTCAGAGTATGCCGGTTCAAGTGCCAAATTTTCCTGGGAGGGGGCAGACTGGGGGGGAGGAGGCTGAGGTGCAGGAGCTGGAGGAGTGCCGATTTCGGTGACATGGGTGGACTGCGTGGAAGACTGACTGGTGGACAAATTGCTCGAAGCATTGTCGGCAATCCACGACATCACCTGTTCGCACTGTTCTGGCCTCAACAGTGCTCTACCACGAGTCCCAGTAACTTCAGACATGATGAACCCAGGGAGTGTAGCTCTGCGGCGTTCCCCTGCTCCCTCATCAGCAGGTGGTGTCTCACCCCACCCAGGACCACGGCCTCTGACCCCTGCAGTAGATGGACGCCCACGTCCCCGCCCTCGTCCTCGTCCTCTACCCCTAGCCCTCGGGTTAAACATTTTGAAAATGAAAGTTATATAACTTTAATTTTTTTTTTTTAACTTTTTTTTGTGTTTTTTAGTTTTTTTTTGTGTTTTTTAGTTTTTAAAACCAAACAATGCTATCCTATTGCTATGGCTATTTTCTAGCCAAGTATGAAAGCACACTGATGAGATGACGCTGAGTTATGAAAAAATAAACGTAAAATAAAAAGGAAATGGCAGACTGTGCCTAATTGAAATCCAACCCCTAATAAATTTTGCAACTTCTGGCTTTGCGATGGATATGTGCGTCACTAAGCGCTAAACACAGCGGTCGCAAGTCTCACTCCAAATTCCTCACAATTGGCTAGTATATGCACTGCAGCAAGGACAGCCACCAGCAGATCAACCAGAAATAAAATATATATAACGCTATTGTAGGCGTAAGTAAGACGTTTGGATTCTCCTTTGGCTATTTTCTAGCCAAGTATGAAAGCACACTGATGAGATGACGCTGAGTTATGAAAAAATAAACGTAAAATAAAAAGGAACTGGCAGACTGTGCCTAATTGAAATCCAACCCCTAATAAATTTTCCCACTTCGGTCTTTGCGATGGATATGTGCGTCACTAAGCGCTAAACACAGCGGTCGCAAGTCTCACTCCAAATTCCTCACAATTGGCTAGTATATGCACTGCAGCAAGGACAGCCACCAGCAGATCAACCAGAAATAAAATATATATAACGCTATTGTAGGCGTAAGTAAGACGTTTGGATTCTCCTTTGGCTATTTTCTAGCCAAGTATGAAAGCACACTGATGAGATGACGCTGAGTTATGAAAAAATAAACGTAAAATAAAAAGGAACTGGCAGACTGTGCCTAATTGAAATCCAACCCCTAATAAATTTTCCCACTTCGGTCTTTGCAATGGATATGTGCGTCACTAAGCGCTAAACACAGCGGTCGCAAGTCTCACTCCAAATTCCTCACAATTGGCTAGTATATGCACTGCAGCAAGGACAGCCACCAGCAGATCAACCAGAAATAAAATATATATAACGCTATTGTAGGCGTAAGTAAGCCGTTTGGATTCTCCTTTGGCTATTTTCTAGCCAAGTATGAAAGCACACTGATGAGATGACGCTGAGTTATGAAAAAATAAACGTAAAATAAAAAGGAACTGGCAGACTGTGCCTAATTGAAATCCAACCCCTAATAAATTTTCCCACTTCGGTCTTTGCGATGGATATGTGCGTCACTAAGCGCTAAACACAGCGGTCGCAAGTCTCACTCCAAATTCCTCACAATTGGCTAGTATATGCACTGCAGCAAGGACAGCCACCAGCAGATCAACCAGAAATAAAATATATATAACGCTATTGTAGGCGTAAGTAAGCCGTTTGGATTCTCCTTTGGCTATTTTCTAGCCAAGTATGAAAGCACACTGATGAGATGACGCTGAGTTATGAAAAAATAAACGTAAAATAAAAAGGAACTGGCAGACTGTGCCTAATTGAAATCCAACCCCTAATAAATTTTCCCACTTCGGTCTTTGCGATGGATATGTGCGTCACTAAGCGCTAAACACAGCGGTCGCAAGTCTCACTCCAAATTCCTCACAATTGGCTAGTATATGCACTGCAGCAAGGACAGCCACCAGCAGATCAACCAGAAATAAAATATATATAACGCTTTTGTAGGCGTAAGTAAGCCGTTTGGATTCTCCTTTGGCTATTTTCTAGCCAAGTGTGAAAGCACACTGATGAGATGACGCTGAGTTATGAAAAAAAAAAACGTAAAATAAAAAGGAACTGGCAGACTGTGCCTAATTGAAATCCAACCCCTAATAAATTTTCCCACTTCGGTCTTTGCGATGGATATGTGCGTCACTAAGCGCTAAACACAGCGGTCGCAAGTCTCACTCCAAATTCCTCACAATTGGCTAGTATATGCACTGCAGCAAGGACAGCCACCAGCAGATCAACCAGAAATAAAATATATATAACGCTATTGTAGGCGTAAGTAAGCTGTTTGGATTCTCCTTTGGCTATTTTCTAGCCAAGTATGAAAGCACACTGATGAGATGACGCTGAGTTATGAAAAAATAAACGTAAAATAAAAAGGAAATGGCAGACTGTGCCTAATTGAAATCCAACCCCTAATAAATTTTCCCACTTCGGTGTTTGAGGTGGATATGTGTGTCACTAAGAGCTAAACACAACGGTAGCAAGTCCCCCTGCAAATTCCTCACAATATGGTACTAGCTGCACTACTAGTGCCAGCAAGCCCAGCCACAAGCAAACAAAAAAAAAAAGTATAACGTTATTGTAGCCCTAAGAAGGGCTGTTGGGTTCTTGTTGAATCACTCCTGCCTAACAGTAATCTACTAGCACCCTAACGCTGTCCCTGACCAGCAGCAGCTCTCTCCCTAGCGGCATCCAGACACAGAATGATCCGAGCAGCGCGGGCAGCGGCTAGTCTATCCCAGGGTCACCTGATCTGGCCAGCCAACCACTGCTATCGACGTGTAAGGGTACCACGTCATGCTGGGTGGAGTGCAGAGTCTCCTGGCTTGTGATTGGCTCTGTTTCTGGCCGCCAAAAAGCAAAACGGCGGGAGCTGCCATTTTCTCGAGCGTGCGAAGTATTCGTCCGAGCAACGAGCAGTTTCGAGTACGCTAATGCTCGAACGAGCATCAAGCTCGGACGAGTATGTTCGCTCATCTCTAGTGATCTATGTGCCATGGTTCTTGTGTCATACAAGTATAAAGAATTACTGTCTATATCTTTGACACTGAGCTGGCACCTTTGGGATCGCGCTTAATGCTGGGTGTGTATGGTTATTAACTCGTGCAGCAAAGATCTGCCAGCGGATTGATGTCACGTTCAATTCGTGGAATGGGTCTGTAAGAGTAGAGTAAGAACAGCACTGCTTCCAGTGCCTTTCTCACAGTCATCCTGACTGTATTTCGTGAATACCTATATAACAAAGTGGCATTAGTAGCTTGTGACACTTGTACAGTTTGGGCACAGTGTCTACCCTTTATTGTGAGGGAGTGAACCAAGTGTAAGAAGTATATGGTTCAGTGACACCAAGTGTATGAAGTATATGGTTCAGTGACACCAAGTGTATGAAGTATATGGTTCAGTGACAAGTGTATGAAGTATATGGTTCAGTGACAAGTGTATGAAGTATATGGTTCACTGACACCAAGTGTATGAAGTATATGGTTCAGCGACAAGTGTATGAAGTATATGGTTCAGTGACACCAAGTGTATGAAGTATATGGTTCAGTGACTAGTGTATGAAGTATATGGTTTAGTGACAAGTGTATGAAGTATATGGTTCAGTGACTAGTGTATGAAGTATATGGTTCAGTGACAAGTGTATGAAGTATATGGTTCAGTGACTAGTGTATGAAGTATATGGTTCAGTGACTAGTGTATGAAGTATATGGTTCAGTGACAAGTGTATGAAGTATATGATTCAGTGACTAGTGTATGAAGTATATGGTTCAGTGACAAGTGTATGAAGTATATGGTTCAGGGACTAGTGTATGAAGTATATGGTTCAGTGACAAAGTGTATGAAGCATATGGTTCAGTGACTAGTGTATGAAGTGTATGGTTCAGTGACTAGTGTATGAAGTATATGGTTCATTGACTAAGTATATGAAGTATATGGTTCAGTGACTAGTGTATGAAGTACATGGTTCAGTGACTAGTGTATGAAGTATATGGTTCAGTGACTAGTGTATGAAGTATATGGTTCAGTGACTAGTGTATGAAGTATATGGTTCAGTGACAAGTGTATGAAGTATATGGTTCAGTGACTAGTGTATGAAGTATATGGTTCAGTGACTAGTGTATGAAGTATATGGTTCAGTGACTAGTGTCTGAAGTATATGGTTCAGTGACTAGTGTATGAAGTATATGGTTCAGTGACTAGTGTATGAAGTACATGGTTCAGTGACAAGTGTATGAAGTATATGGTTCAGTGACTAGTGTATGAAGTATATGGTTCAGTGACTAGTGTATGAAGTATATGGTTCAGTGACTAGTGTATGAAGTATATGGTTCAGTGACAAGTGTATGAAGTATATGGTTCAGTGACTAGTGTATGAAGTATATGGTTCAGTGACTAGTGTATGAAGTGTATGGTTCAGTGACTAGTGTATGAAGTGTAAGGTTCAGTGACTAGTGTATGAAGTATATGGTTCAGTGACAAGTGTATGAAGTATATGGTTCAGTGACTAGTGTATGAAGTGTAAGGTTCAGTGACTAGTGTATGAAGTATATGGTTCAGTGACAAGTGTATGAAGTATATGGTTCAGTGACTAGTGTATGAAGTATATGGTTCAGTGACAAGTGTATGAAGTATATGGTTCAGTGACAAGTGTATGAAGTATATGGTTCAGTGACATATGTATATGTATCAGGTTCTCGAGTGGCTTCCCTTTAAAAAAACAATGAGAGCATAAAATTTTCTTAAAAGAGCCGTAAAAAATGTGGTTCAAAAAGAGTTATAGTTACTTTAAGAGGAAAGGCATGTTTGCTGGTTTAACAAAGGAGGTAAAATCATGTCAATAATTCTAAACCTAGGGTGTTACAAATTCCTACTTAGGTTATTATTTGTATCAGACCCTCTACACATATTCTCACTTCAATAGTCTTGCAACTTTGACCCTGACACTCTGTATACTGTACTACCTAGGTACCATCGGTAAAACAGACCTCACTGTAGCTATCTCTTAGCCCACAAGGAAAAGAATCCCTTTCAGGTTCCTTGGCAGGACTTGACTACAGCCTCTATACGCTCTCCTTAAAGGGGTATTCTTGTCTGGGCATTAACATTCAGTTTGATTAATCTGCCTTATGTAAACATTTCTTCAATTAGATGTTATTAAAAAATTTTTACCTGGGTGAAGAATTTCTCATAAATGTAGTAATATAGTCCTTTAGAAACAATACTGTGTCCTTGGATACAGCCCCCTCTGCTGGAGGGATTGCACAAAGAAACAAAAGGTTTTCGTATATGAAATGTCCAGCAGCCGTCCTGTGGTAAAGATTACTGAATCCAGGTGGCCAAGCAGTACTGAATAGTACATGCATTGTCACCACTGCTAGAGTGTGGGGTGGTCGTAACCGAGGAAGCTATCTGGTTTCTAAGGGACAACAGGGCTACATTTATGAGAAATTATCTTCACACAGGAACATTTTTTTTTATTAACATCCAATTGAAGAAATGTTTACATGTGGCAAATGAATTAAATTAAATGTGAATGCCCAGATGGGAATACCCCTCTAAGGTCCCTTGCCCATAGGAATTTTCTTATGTAAGTAAAGTCCGATTTGTCATCAGATTGTACTAGTCCTGATAGTCTATTCTACTTTTCAGACATCATTTTTGTTTTGCTGACTGTTTATCATCGGACAATACACTTTCGGTGAACTCCAGTGGCCAGGTAAATAAATGTGCCCCGGTATGTCCTAGTCCATTTCACGACCCCCAAGAAAAATACCCATTGAATTCAATGGGTGTGTGAAAAAGAAATGATAGCACAAGGATGCATCCTGTTTCAGTTGGTTGTTCCTACATGAGTTTCAAGGCAATAGCTGAGAAAATCTGACACAGCTAAAAGATGATTAGAGCTACAAAAGAGTGGTTTTGTCAGCTATTTCCTTGAATAATGTGTGTGAAAAACTAACCACCCTAGTATGTCATCCTAGTGCAGTGATGGCTAACCTATGGCACTGGTGCCAGAGGTGGCACTCGGAGCCCTTTCTGTGGGCACTCAGGCCATCACCAGAGAGGACTCCAGGTATCTTCTTGCAGTCCCAGACAGCCCAGGACTTGCTGTGCATAGAGGTATTTTAAGTGACAGTTCTACCTGGGACTATTTTCTCCTTTATTGGTGTCCTCAGGTGCTGGTATCAATGAAAACTATGACAGAGAAGGGAGTATAAATCACAAATTAAATTTCTGTGTTGGCACTTTGCGATAAATAAGCAGGTCTTTGTTGAAGTTTGGGCACTCGGTCTCTAAAAGGTTTGCCATCACTGTCCTAGTGTGTTCTTTCTCTGATCGCATCAACTGACTGTCCATAGGCTACCAATGAGTCAGAGTAGCCTTTCAAGTTTACTAGGACAGCACTCGTATAGGAAATTGTTGGCAAGAGACCGATAGGTAACTAAATGGTATATTACAATGGATGGACTTTCAATAACTATGGGAGACATAATCAAGTAGAAAATTTATGTAAGTTTCATGTTGTATGTTGAAACCGTAAAAGTGTTAATGTCTCTTTAAATTAGAAATTACAAAGTAAACTTTCCAATTACTTTTTTATTTGAAAAATGCTAATTTCCATCTCTCGAGGCAAATAGCCTGATAACTTAGTCCAAATTAGATAAAACCAGACAAAACTGTAATATGATTTGTTTGGATTACATTGAACATATCCCAATGGCATACAGAAAACCGAGAGACAAAGTGTAATTACAGAGCACTCAGCAATTACACTAATGGTGTGTGCATCTTATCTTCATACAAGCCTCTTAATGGTAACACAGAGAAAAAAATGTGGTGTTGTCTGACAGCAGGTGCTAATGACAAGGACCTTACAAATACAGAGCTATAATTATGGTCTATAGCTTCAGTCCATCATTCTCTGAAAATATGTTCAATAAAATATTCCACATACACAGATATCTACATCTTTGGGTCCTATTTTTAGTACTTCAGTCACTACTAACTGGGCACACAATCCTGACTGGATCACAATGACATTGTTCTATGTTCTGGAAGATTCAGCATTATGCAGAAATACATCTCTAAACTCTGTATTCAAGTGGCTAAAAATTAACTGCAGGTTCTGAGAAGTTTTGGGAAGACCCCCTACCCCTCTAGATTCAGTCAATAGTCCAGGAACATCATCACATTCCTTGGTACTTAACATACATATTCCCATTTCAGCAAATTGATATTGGTTTTATGATGAAAAGTTCTACAATTCCCAATATACTTTCTGTATCAATGCTTCACTAATTTTCTAGAAAACTGTAAGGAATTGATGCAGAAAGTATAATGGAAACTTTAAGGTTCCTTATGATGATGTAGTTCAAAGTTCTTTTACTGTAGGATGCTTAATACCCTAAAAAATAGAACATAACTGCTACTCAATCACTGTCCTGAATAACAGGTTTGTGGGCCTAAATTCTCATGAGTTTCCCTTAAAAACCCAACATGTTATGTTTCAATTTCAATGAATGACTGGTTAAGTAACTTTATGGTTACTGAAAGAAAATCTACCATAAAAATCAAGCAAGTTTAAATCTTCTTTTGTATGTTATTCAAGGCTTCCTTCTAAAATCAACTTTTAAAATGATGCTGATAAGCCAGAAGGGTGCTGTGGCTTCACAGGCTGTTACAAGATTCATGTGGAAACTAATCATATTATACTATTATTATCAAATATACTCTGAGTGTACGGTAATCCTCTGCATGGTAACAAAAGTGACACCTTCAATAGCAGAAAATGAGTTCCTGCCAAAAGTTTCAACTTTCTGGACTCCTAGACTGTAGTACAAACATCCAATATGTTGCTTTGTTTAACAATTTCTTACGAACATCCCCTCCTCTAATGGGTGTACTGCCCCTTTCTATGCCCTGCCACGTAAACGTGTCAAATTTAGCCTGATAAATTTCTTTAAAGTGGCGGGAGAGGGAGGAAATGTTTAAAGTAGAGCCTGTTCAATCTTACTTATGTCTCCTAATCCTCGCTTTGGCTGGACCAATTGTACAGCCCACATATTGAACTTTGCATGCCCTACATGCATACATCACTGAAGGAGTAGTAGGAGAGTATCGACTAAATAATGTAAAATATAACTTTTAATTCACAACTTTAAAAATGAACGAATGTGAGAGGTGTGTAGTGCTACACCAAGTACATGTGCATAAAGAACATTCGTGCTGGCCCTAGTTCATGTAACTGGTCTAGGACAAACTAAACCAGGGTCAGACAACGTTGCAGGGGTAGTAGGCTGGTGGATAAGAGAAAGCCTTGTGTATGCCCAAAGGCAGGCTAATGTATCTCTAATCCGGCCAGACACCTCTTGCATAAGATGAAAGAAATTTTTTTGTTTTTTATGTGCCCAATCCCAACCACAGTGCAGAGCGGGGTGTATACCCTGCACCAGGAAGGGAGAAAGATATGGTGGAGGCTGTCAGCTGAAATGATGTAGGAGAAGGGTCAGCTAGTCAGTCGGACTGGAACCTCAATGGGTTAAGATCAGCTGCTGACCTACAATAAGAGCTAACTAAGACCCTAATTCCTCAGCGAGCACTCCTAAAAATGCTAAGATCCTACGCGTTTCCTGACAATTCTCATCAGGGATCAGATAGATTTGTCATATTGAATTACAGATGTAACGCATTGTGATGGGTGCACATTCGCACAGCGTATCCCCGTATTAATATCAACGGCAGCGTGCACGGGGAAACGCTGGGTATTTAAACTAGATACCCCGCCCACCTGTGACCTCACAGGGTAGCTCACAGCCAATGCCAAGAGCCGTGTCAAACGGACCCTCACATTGGGCGCACCCACGTAGCGTCAGAAAGTTCCGGCCACTAGAACACAGCCGGGGGCGGAGACCCACCGCCGGTCATGTGATCGCGGATGGGCGTGTCACTCGGACCGCCCAGATTCCGCATCAACTAGGGCTATTGGACGACTGCGAGGTGTACAGATATCTATAAAGGGAAGCCCCTCCTGTTTCACGACAGGGGACAGGTACAGGGTACCAAACAGATAATTGGGGACCGAATGGATGCCCGTCACGCGGCATCCACAGCCGAGTAGGATGCATATATTGCAGATGATTGCAGCACAGAATGCAAAGAAAAGCGGACCAGATTATATCGTCATACCAGCACGAAATGATTCGTGCAGAGATGAAAACAGGCTCAGCATAAGAGCCTGTAGGTATGAAGAAAAGAAAAGATGGTGCAGAAGCCGTTTCTGCAAACGAGGGGGGACTCAAAAGAATATAGAGAAGGCACACAGACCATGGATAATTAAGTCCTAAGTAGAAAGATTACATTACAGAGTAGGCAGGAGAGGGAATTAGAGGAAACTCACAAAGGAAAGGTTCTCATTGAGCCCGTTGGGTTCCACTGTATTCAGGGTGTAAATCCACCTTGTCTCTTTTTGTTGTATTAGTCTATCCCAATTGCCTCCTCTTTTTGGAGGTCTCACTTTTTCTATCACTTGAAAGCGTAGCAATTTGGGATTGCCATTGTGGTGGTTCACAAAATGTCTAGCTACAGTGGTATCCCGTCGGTTCCTGATATCTCCTACATGTTCCTGTATCCTGATTTTAATTTGGCGGTGTGTTTTCCCCACATAGTTCAATGGGCAGGGACATGATAACATATAGACAGCACCTTCTGTCCTACAGTTCGAATAGTCCCTAATGGAATATGTGGCTCCAGTACTAGCACTTTGGAAGTTATTCCCCAACAGCACCAGTGGGCACACATTGCAATTTCCACATTTGAAGGTGCCAATATTTTTTGTCGTCAGCCATGTCTGGGGGGAACGGACAGGTTCGAGGTGACTATGCACTAATCTGTCTCGAAGGTTTTTCCCCCTCCGATATGTAACAGATGGATATGGTGTAAGGCATTCCTCCAGGTCCTGATCTTGTCTCAAAATCCGCCAAAATTTACTAAGGATTTGTTTGACCGCCACAGCGTTCATATCGAAAGTACCAATCATCCACACGATGTTGTCATTCTCCCTTGTTTTAGGGCTCAAGAGATCTTCTCTTTTTGAGCCTAGGGCATGCTGAAAGGCTTTCGTAACAGTTCTTTTTGGGAAACCCCGCTGTGCGAACCTATTTCTCAAATCCCTAGATTGTGTCAGGAAGTCCTCCGTTTGGCTACAGTTTCTGCGCAGTCTGAGGAACTGGCCCTTCGGAATGCCCCTTTTAAGAGGTGGAGGGTGACAGCTCTCCCACCGCAGTAAACTGTTGGTTGCCGTTTCTTTTCTGTGTACCTTCGTCTGAAGTTGTCCATCCGCAGATTTCGATATCCGTAGATCTAAAAAAGCTATGGATTCTTCATGAATTTCACTTGTAAATTTCAAACCCAGGTCATTAACATTAAGTGCCTGGACAAATGTCTGAAATTCATCGGGGGTAGATGACCAGAGAATCAGTATGTCATCTATTTACCGAAGCCAGATGGACAGATACGGTGTCCATCTGGCATATTCCTCTGAAAAGACTATTCGGTCCTCCCACCAGCCGAGGTAGAGATTCGCAAAGCTGGGGGCCATCGGGCTCCCCATAGCGGTCCCCCTCAGCTGGTGGAAGAGTTTGTTCCCAAATAGAAATACATTCTTTTCCAGGGTGAATCAGAGAAGGTCCACCACCAAGTTGTTATGGCTAGAGAAATGAGTGCCTCTCATACTCAGGAAGGTCTCCACTGCCTCACATCCTTTAGAGTGTGGGATCGAGGAGTAGAGAGCCTCCACATCCAAACTAGCGAGATACATGTTCCCCTCCAGGACAATTCCTTCAAGATGCTTAAGGACGTCCGTGGTATCTCGTACATATGAAGGCAAGCTCGTGACAAATGGTCTCAAGATCTGGTCCACGTAAATGCTGATATTTTGGGTAAGGCTATTTATCCCCGAGACAATTGGACGTCCTTTAAGCGGGGGATAGCCTTTGTGGACCTTAGGGAGGCCATAAAAGGTTGCCATGGTGGGAAATTTTGGGAGCATAAAGTTATGCTCCTGATCACTAATCAGGTGATCCCTAAGGGCCCTGTCGAGAATTTTCTTGAGTTCCCTAGAGAATTTTTCCACAGGATTCACCGATAGGGGATGGTAAGTATCTGTATCCGACAACATCTTTTCACACATGTTCACATAGTCCATCCGTTCAAGGAGGACTATGTTCCCCCCTTTGTCCGAGGGTTTTATGATCAAATTATCATTCAGTTCGAGGTTAACTAGGGCTGCTCTTTCTTCGGGGCTCAGATTATTAAATGGATCGTGAGTGCCTCCTTCAAGATGTTTAAGCTCCTCGGTAACCAGGTCGACGAAAAGGTCAACATGTGTGGATTCTACTGCCGGAAACTTACAATTTTTCTCTTTGAGGGATGTAAACGGACCCTTCCCTGGTTCCCTCTCAGATTCTTGTATTAAATCGATCATGGTATCAAAATCCCCCAAATCCGATACATTAATCCCCAGCTCTATACATCTTTTACGGTCATGATGTTTAAAAAACTTCCTCCATTTTAGTTTTCTGGCGAACAAATGTACATCCTTGACCCAACTAAAAGAGTCAAAGCGTACCGATGGAACGAAAGACAAGCCTTTATGGAGAAGAGTCATCTCAGCATCATCAAGATGATGTTTAGAAAGGTTGATGATGCAATGATCCATCTCCCTGTCTAGTTTCACTTTTTGCTGGATTGGCCTTGGTCCCCCCTCAGTAGATATCCCGAGATAGGGGGATTGTTGGCTAAAAAAGCTCCCCGAGTACCCCTACTGTTGGCACCTCGACCTCTTGGTCTGCCTCTCCTACCTCCTCTCTGAGTGTCACCAGTGGTCCTTGGTGATTGGGACCCACTCGGATATTCTGAGTCTGTTGTATCACTCTCAGAGGTGGATGGAGCTGTAGGTTTTCCCTGGGAACTTGGGTGTATGTGTGCCTGTGCCAAAAAATCATATGCCTTTTTATCTTTAAACTCCTGGAGGTCACGTAAAAGTTGATAGTGTTTTCGCTCCTTGATTTGGGACGTGAATCTCTCGATTGTTTGTTGGAGTGTCTTGTCCTACATGCATCCAAGTAAAGTATATTGCAGGTGTTACAATTGATGTACATGTTCACATTATATTCTTTATTTGGAATGTAGGATTTGATGGTTTTTCCACACTGCACATATTTACATGCGTTGCATACAGTATGCCCACATTTGTGGCTGCCTTTAAATTCTAGCCACGTCGTGGGATTCTGTTTCCTACTATAAAACATACTAGGGGATATCTGCGAACCTATGGACTTAGCTTTGCCCGATACAAATTTAATGCCTGATCCCACAGCATTAGCAAGTTCAGGGTCCTGTATTAGAATTGGTAAATGTTTTCTGATGATATGTTTGATTTCCCTGAATTTATTGCTGTTACAAATGTTATCAGTGTCTGATCTTTGCTCCTTACTCTCATCTGTGTCATTCTATTTTTCATTTCATTCCCTTTACCCTGTAGCAGTTCCTCCCTTGTTAACCCCTTCACTCTGTCTATGGCCATATTGACTGTCTCCTTATAGTGTCTTTCTCCTTATAGTTTGAAAGATTTTCTATACGGGGATGTTTAAGTATCATAGAAAGTATCATAGAAAGGATCACCACAACCGTTAGGGTAGGGTATGTACATAAGAAATTGCTAAACAGAGAATCATATTGGATGTTTGTTCTAGAAGTCCAGAAGGTTTAACTCCTTACCGACATGTGACATAGTATTACGTCACATGCCGGGTGCATGGAGAGGGCTCCTGGGCTGAGCCCTCTCCATAGCCGGTAAGTCTTTGCTGCATATTGCAGTTTTCCTCGTATCCTCGTAATTGTACCAACCCAAAGAATAAAGTAAATATGTCATTTGGGCGTGAATGGATTTCACCAATTTCACTGCATTTGGAATTTTTTTCCTGCTTCCCAGTACATGGCCTGGAATATTAAATACCACCATTTTGAAGTGTAATTTGTTACACAAAAAAATAAGCCATAAATAAAAAAAAAGTTATAGATTTTTGAAGGTGGGGAGTGAAACATGAAAACGCAAAAACAAAAAAGGGCAGGGAAAGGGTTAAAAGTACGGCAGGACCTCAATATTCTATTGAAGGTGTCCCCTTTGTTACTATTGAGAGGATAATTATACACTCAGAGCATATGATTAGTTTTCCACATGAATTGTTGCAAAATAATAAATAAAGTGAGAAATTTGTAACAGATTTCAATTTGTGTGTCATTTAGCTATGGAATAATGTTTTTAATATGAGGTATTAATTATGTGGCGACTCTGCCCTGTGAAGTCATGGGGAGTGAGGGGATGGAGGGTGTCTCGTCTTTTCCTTTTTAATAATTAGAGAGACTAAGTTGAGATCAGACTAAGGCCATATAGGATGAAAGGTGTAGATCTTTTTTTCAATGTACACGTTATGCCAAGAGGAATTGTGAGCCTTTACTGACAATATTTTAAGTGGAGAGCTGGTGCGATGTTTTATGTTGGACAAAGAAAAGTATGACTTGTTGCAAATTAAAGAAGCCCCTAACAAGCTCCAACGTCGAAAAATGAAAATATTGACCTCTTAGGAGGTAACTGAGCAAAAACAATTACATTTTATTCTGTATATTTGTTACACCAAAACTAAATAAATTATGTCGGATCCTGCTGGTCTAAAGAATAAAGGTTAAATATGACTTAGGCTACATGGTGAACGGCAGAAAGAAAAAGTGAAACGTCAATTTTGAAATGGTTACAGTGAGCCTCATGGTTTACTAACTACCTAGTTGAACAATCATTTTTCCCCACTACCTGCTTGTCTACACTATTCCATCTCCCTAATGACCAACACTCAAGCGAGATGTGCTCTAACCTCCTATACCAGTGATGGCGAACCTTTTAGAGACAGAGTGCCAAAACTATAACCAAAATCCATTTATTTTTATCGTGAAGTGCCGACATTGCATTTGAAGCAGTAACACATTGCTATCTGTTCTCCAACATCTTTCAATCGTATCGGCCCCTGAGGCCACCAATACAGTTGAAAGAAGGAGGACACATTCAGACTATCATTGTAGCTTCTTTGAGGGTCTCTCTCTACAGTAAGAATGTGGAGTCCAGCAGGATGACCTACAATGATAATGCACTTCTGTCCCCACCTTCTCCCTTTTCCGGCAGTTCCAAACAGCCAATGAAGTGTCACTTTAAAATAGCGCTGAGAGCAGAATCTAAGTTGCCTGGGACTGCAGGAAGATTCAGTGGATTTGGTCCTGTTTGGTGAACTCTGTCCTCAGGTCGAAGGCCTGAGTGCCCACAGAAAGGACTCAGAGTGCCACCTCTGGCACCTGTGCCATAGGTTCGCCACCATTGTCCTATACCAACATGGAAAACTTGGTGGGCAACATGGAAAACTTGGTGGGCAATGCACAAATTAAACGGCTTGAACCCATATTTCATTTACTCTCTGACATAGCCCCTCCAACACTGATGGGCAGAGGGATTCAAAACCTAGTATACTGGTGGTCTGTGTTCTTCTATTAACTTCCCCCCTCAAACTATTCAAAACAGCAGGTAGGGAGCTTGTTAACCCTTTATGTATTTTACAGAGCTTCAAACAAAATGAAGGTTTGATTTGGAATTCACTAATATTTATCATTAATATGTTCATTTAACCCTAAATTTACCCACATTAACTGAATATAAGTAGAAAATGCATCTAGGAATATATTGTGCAGTTTCTTCCGAGTAAGAGGACACCCCAGATGTAGATGTAACCTGTTGTCTTGGCGCTTAGGGAAGCGCGAAAGGGAAGGAACCATTTCGCTTTTGTAGAGCAGAATACTTTTCAGAATAGTTTGCAATGACATGTTTGCACAGCCCCTGGGGCGTTTTAAAAAGCAATCCAAAGGCTCCACCTGCGATCGGATGCTTAGGTAAGATTGCATTTACTGTACTTTGCATTTAGTTAGAAACACAATGTTACCATAGTATGTTATTGCTAGTGGAGCCTTTTGATCGTGTTTCAAAATGCAACCAAACCAACATGTGAATGTGGCCTCAGGCACCACAAACCCTTATCCCTGTGAATTTTTTAACTCTTTTATCACGTGCTATAGGGGGCATATTAACCCCTTTGCAACTGATGGGCCATATACAGAGCTGTGTGAGGGCTTGATTTCTGCGTAACAAATTGTACTTCCTAGTGACAGTATTTTATATTCCATGCCACGTACTGGGAATTGGAAATAAAATTAAAAATGGGGAATATTGACAAGAACCCACAGTTGCGCAATTTCTTTTGAGCTCTGTTTTTACATCTTTCACTGTGCGCTCCAAACGGCATCTTTAATATATTCTTTAGTTTGGTACCATCATAGGGAAACAAAATTTATATAGGTTTTATTAGGTGTTTATTAGGTGTACCAAAAAAGTTACAAATTTTATCATATTCTGATTCCAATAATTTTGTCATACTTAGGAGTATGTAGTTGGCAAAGGTTTAATTTTTTTCTAGGACAAGCTGACATTTTCATTGCTACCATTTTGGGGACTGTGCAACCTTTAGATCAGTTTTTATTACATTTTGTATGTGTTGCAAAGCAGCAAAAAAAGTGGCAATTCGGACATTTGAGCGCATTTTTCCATTTCGGGGTTCACTGCTGTAAATAACCGTTTTTATATTTTTATAGATTGGGAATTTTGTGATGTGATGATACATAATATGTTGGGGAAGATTTACTTACCCGGTCCTGTCGCGATCCCCGAGGAAATAGCCAGAAAACCCTAAGAAACTGCGCCATTCGGACCCTTAGTAAATGTGCCCCGTTGTGTTTTTTTTACTTTTTTCCACTTTTTTTTTTATTATTTATTGTTTTACATTAGGGGCTTTTGAAACATTTTAATGAATTTTATTTTTAACTTTTATCTATTTTTCCTTTTTTTGTTTTTTTTTCCTTTTTTATTTTTACAATACTATTATATGAACTAGTGATCATGTGAACACTAGTTCATACTATTGCACTGCAATAATCATGTATTGCAGTGCATTAGAAGTGTCGGTATGCACTTGCATAGCCAGGGGTTGAACTGAACAGGCGCAAAAACAGCAACCAAACACAGCTCAGCTTCAAACTGCCACAGCATATACAGGATGGCTCCTGTATATGGCATTTATTAAATGTATCGTGGAAAGTGTGGGGTTAAAATTTCGGCTCAAAACCTAGTCTATGACATTGCCTGAGTCACAGGGAGAGTGACAGTACAGATTCCTTTAGCAGACATAATCCTTCTATTATGAAGCAGTACTGAAGGCTCTAGAACAGAGGTCCCCAACCGCCGGTCCGCGGACCAGGACCGGGCCGTCGGAGTTTATCAGCCGGCCCGCGCAGGGGCGGCGCCGGCCAGCACTGAGCTCCCGCACCGGACGGGACCACGTTGAAGCCCTCCGTCCGGCACCTTGCTCCCCGACGCTGCCAGCACCTTGCGCCCACCCCCCGATGCCGCCGGCACCTTACCACGGCCCCCAGACCCTGCACCTTGTATATATGTATGTATGTGTGTGTGTGTGTTTGTATATATGTATGTGTGTGTGTGTGTGTGTGTGTGTTTGTATATATGTATGTATGTGTGTGTGTGTTTGTATATATGTATGTATGTGTGTGTATGTGTGTGTGTTTGTATATATGTATGTATGTGTGTGTGTGTTTGCATATATGTATGTATGTGTGTGTGTGTGTTTGTATATATGTATGTATGTGTGTGTGTGTTTGTATATATGTATGTATGTGTGTGTGTTTGTATATATGTATGTATGTGTGTGTGTGTGTTTGTATATATGTATGTGTGTGTGTGTTTGTATATATGTATGTGTGTGTGTGTTTGTATATATGTGTGTGTGTGTATGTTTATATGTATATGTGTGTGTGTGTTTGTATATATGTATATGTGTGTGTGTGTGTTTGTATATATGTATGTGTGTGTGTGTTTGTATGTATGTGTGTGTGTGTGTTTGTATATATGTATGTGTGTGTGTGTGTTTGTATATATGTATGTGTGTGTGTTTGTATATATGTATGTGTGTGTGTTTGTATATATGTATGTGTGTGTGTTTGTATATATGTATGTGTGTGTGTATATATGTATGTGTTTGTGTGTGTTTGTATATATGTATGTGTGTGTGTGTGTTTGTATATATGTATGTGTGTGTGTGTTTGTATATATGTATATGTGTGTGTGTGTTTGTATATATGTGTGTGTGTGTTTGTATATATGTATATGTGTGTGTGTGTGTGTTTGTATATATGTATATTTGTGTATGTGTGTGTATATACACTCACCGGCCACTTTATTAGGTACACCATGCTAGTAACGGGTTGGACCCCCTATTGCCTTCAGAACTGCCTCAATTCTTCGTGGCATAGATTCAACAAGGTGCTGAAAGCATTCCTCAGAGATTTTGGTCCATATTGACATGATGGCATCACACAGTTGCCGCAGATTTGTCAGCTGCACATCCATGATGCGAATCTCCCGTTCCACCACATCCCAAAGATGCTCTATTGGATTGAGATCTGGTGACTGTGGAGGCCATTTGAGTCCAGTGAACTCATTTTCATGTTCAAGAAACCAGTCTGAGATGATTCCAGCTTTATGACATGGCGCATTATCCTGCTGAAAGTAGCCATCAGATGTTACAGGGTACATTGTGGTCATAAAGGGATGGACATGGTCAGCAACAATACTCAGGTAGGCTGTGGCGTTGCAACGATGCTCAATTGGTACCAAGGGGCGCAAAGTAAATATTCCCCACACCATGACACAACCACCACCAGCCTGAACCGTTGATACAAGGCCGGATGGATCCATGCTTTCATGTTGTTGACGCCAAATTCTGACCCTACCATCCGAATGTCGCAGCAGAAATAGAGACTTATCAGACCAGGCAACGTTTTTCCAATCTTCTACTGTCCAATTTCGATGAGCTTGTGCAAATTGTAGCCTCAGTTTCCTGTTCTTAGCTGAAAGGAGTGGTACCCGGTGTGGTCTTCTGCTGCTGTAGCCCATCTGCCTCAAAGTTCGACGTACTGTGCATTCAGAGATGCTCTTCTGCCTACCTTGGTTGTAACGGGTGGCGATTTGAGTCACTGTTGCCTTTCTATCAGCTCGAACCAGTCTGCCCATTCTCCTCTGACCTCTGGCATCAACAAGGCATTTCCACCCACAGAACTGCCGCTCACTGGATGTTTTTTCTTTTTCGGACCATATTCTGTAAACCCTAGAGATGGTTGTGCGTGAAAATCCCAGTAGATTAGCAGTTTCTGAAATACTCAGACCAGCCCTTCTGGCACCAACAACCATGCCACGTTCAAAGGCCTCAAATCACCTTTCTTCCCCATACTGATGCTCGGTTTGAACTGCAGGAGATTGTCTTGACCATGTCTACATGCCTAAATGCACTGAGTTGCCGCCATGTGATTGGCTGATTAGAAATTAAGTGTTAACGAGCAGTTGGACAGGTGTACCTAATAAAGTGGCCGGTGAGTGTATGTATGTGTATATGTATGTATGTGTATATGTATGTGTGTGTGTGTGTGTATGTATGTGTGTGTGCATATGCTGTATCTACTGTTTGTGTGTGTGTGTATGCTGTATGTATATGCAGCATTTGTGATATTTATTAGGGCTTCTATTTTGTACTACATGGCAGTACTCGGTATGCATTTTATACTAATAGGTGGCACGCTGGATGCATTTTATACTACATGGTGATACGCTGTATGCATTTTATACTACATGGTGATACGCTGTACGCATTTTATACTACATGGCGATACGCTGTATGCATTTTATACTACATGGCGCTGTATGCATTTAGCATTGCTTTATTTTTACACCAAACCAATATGATAGATCTGGTCCGGACACTCCCTGATATCTTATATTATAAGCCCCACCCCTCCATAACCCCACCCCATATGACCAAAGCCCCGCCCCCACCCCCACCAGGCCATGGAAAACTGGTCTAGCTTAAAGCCGGTCCCTGGTGCAAAAAAGGTTGGGGACCTCTGCTCTAGAATATGCCTATAAAACCCTCACATTACTTTTTATCACTTCTGCACAGCTTTTATATGTTTGACCTTTATTATATGATACGAAAATGTTTTAATAAATGTTTCACTTATCAACTAAAAAGGAAAGCACATAAAAGCTCTCATTTAGCAACCTTTTTCATAATACGAAAAAAAAATGATGAATTAGAGCTGCTCACCTTATGCTTATGAATTATGCTAAGTTTATAGCTACTCTATGCATTAATGCTACAATCAAGGGATGCGGATGCTGCTGGCTTGCCTCGAAGTACCAAATCTCCCTCAGGCTCCATTCAGAAATAGGATTCAAATGAAGACATCCCGTGGAGTTCTCCATGCCGTGGTGTCACTTCCCGTGTGGGTGACCCATTGATTTCTCACAACTGCAATTGTATCCTCTCTTCCAGGCTTTATACCATGAAATGATTTCCACAAGATTGCCTCATCCTTAGGCTTTCTCTCTGAACTTTGTAGGTACTATTCCACACGTCAAATGGGATGGTCAAGCCCTGAGTCCAATCTGGGACAAAATGTGTGGGGTGTTCAGACCCAGTTTTTTGAGGATCAAATTCCAGGAATGCTTAAATGAAAAATTTTAATCTGAAGTTTCAGGAATGTGGAATTAAAAAATTTCAAGTCAAAGCTCCAGGAATGTGGAAATTATTTTGACAATTTGTGATCCATGCTTTGCTCATCTTAATAAACCTGAGGATGTCCACGTTGGCTGTAGTGAGGTGGATCCTCTCTGTGGTGCTGAACACATGCTCTGAAAGCACACTAGCTGCGGAGCAGGACAGCACCTGTAACGTGGACAAGCTGTGGCCACCTGACCAATTTCCCCACCCAGAAATTGAATGGAGAGGACTAGAGATGAGCGAACATGCTCGTCCGAGCTTGATGCTCGTTCGAGCATTAGCATACTCGAAACTGCTCGTTGCTCGGACGAATACTTCGCCCGCTCGAGAAAATGGCAGCTCCCGCCGTTTTGCTTTTTGGCGGCCAGAAACAGAGCCAATCACAAGCCAGGAGACTCTGCACTCCACCCAGCATGACGTGGTACCCTTACACGTCGATAGCAGTGGTTGGCTGGCCAGATCAGGTGACCCTGGGATAGACTAGCCGCTGCCCGCGCTGCTCGGATCATTCTGTGTCTGGATGCCGCTAGGGAGAGAGCTGCTGCTGGTCAGGGACAGCGTTAGGGTGTTCTATTAGCTTACTGTTAGGCAGGAGTGATTCTCCAAGAACCCAACAGCCCTTCTTAGGGCTACAATAACGTTCTACTTTTTTTTTTTTTATTTGCATCTAGTACCATTTTGTGAGGAATTAGCAGGGGGACTTGCTACCGTTGTGTTTAGCTCTTAGTGGCACACATATCCACCTCAAACACCAAAGTGGGAAAATTTAGTAGGGGTTGGATTTCAACTAGGCACAGTCTGCCATTTTTCCTTTTTTATTTTACGTTTATTTTGTTTAATAACTCAGTGTCATCTCATCTGGCATAGTAGTGTGCTTTCATACTTGGCTAGAAAATAGCCATAGGAGAATCCAAACGGCTTACGCCTACAGTAGCGTTATATATTTGATTTCTGGTTGATCTGCTGGTGGCTGTACTTGCTGCAGTGCATCTACTAGCCAATTGTGAGCAATTTGTAGTGAGACTTGCGACCGCTGTGTTTTGCGCTTAGTGACGCACATATCCATTGCAAAGACCGAAGTGGGAAAATTTAGTAGGGGTTGGATTTCAATTAGGCACAGTCTGCCATTTGTCCTTTTTTATTTTACGTTTATTTTGTTTAATAACTCAGCGTCATCTCAACTGGCATAGTAGTGTGCTTTCATACTTGGCTAGAAAATAGCCATAGGAGAATCCAAACGGCTTACGCCTACAGTAGCGTTATATATTTGATTTCTGGTTGATCTGCTGGTGGCTGTACTTGCTGCAGTGCATCTACTAGCCAATTGTGAGCAATTTGTAGTGAGACTTGCGACCGCTGTGTTTTGCGCTTAGTGACGCACATATCCATTGCAAAGACCGAAGTGGGAAAATTTAGTAGGGGTTGGATTTCAATTAGGCACAGTCTGCCATTTGTCCTTTTTTATTTTACGTTTATTTTGTTTAATAACTCAGCGTCATCTCATCTGGCATAGTAGTGTGCTTTCATACTTGGCTAGAAAATAGCCATAGGAGAATCCAAACGGCTTACGCCTACAGTAGCGTTATATATTTGATTTCTGGTTGATCTGCTGGTGGCTGTACTTGCTGCAGTGCATCTACTAGCCAATTGTGAGCAATTTGTAGTGAGACTTGCGACCGCTGTGTTTTGCGCTTAGTGACGCACATATCCATTGCAAAGACCGAAGTGGGAAAATTTAGTAGGGGTTGGATTTCAATTAGGCACAGTCTGCCATTTGTCCTTTTTTATTTTACGTTTATTTTGTTTAATAACTCAGCGTCATCTCATCTGGCATAGTAGTGTGCTTTCATACTTGGCTAGAAAATAGCCATAGGAGAATCCAAACGGCTTACGCCTACAGTAGCGTTATATATTTGATTTCTGGTTGATCTGCTGGTGGCTGTACTTGCTGCAGTGCATCTACTAGCCAATTGTGAGCAATTTGTAGTGAGACTTGCGACCGCTGTGTTTTGCGCTTAGTGACGCACATATCCATTGCAAAGACCGAAGTGGGAAAATTTATTAGGGGTTGGATTTCAATTAGGCACAGTCTGCCATTTGTCCTTTTTTATTTTACGTTTATTTTGTTTAATAACTCAGTGTCATCTCATCTGGCATAGTAGTGTGCTTTCATACTTGGCTAGAAAATAGCCATAGCAATAGGATAGCATTGTTTGGTTTTAAAAACTCAAAAACACAAAAAAAAAAAAAAAACACAAAAAAAAGTTAAAAAAAAATTAAAGCTATAACTCTCATTTTAAAAATGTTTAACCCGAGGGCTAGGGGTAGAGGACGAGGGCGGGGACGTGGGCGTCCAACTACTGCAGGGGTCAGAGGCCGTGGTCCTGGCCGGGGTGAGACACCACCTGCTTATGAGGGAGCAGGGGAACGCCGCAGAGCTACACTCCCTAGGTTCATGTCTGAAGTTACTGGGACTCGTGGTAGAGCACTGTTGAGGCCAGAACAGTGCGAACAGGTGATGTCGTGGATTGCTGACAATGCTTCGAGCAATTTGTCCACCAGTCAGTCTTCCACGCAGTCCACCCATGTCACCGAAATCGCCACTCCTCCAGCTCCTGCACCTCAGCCTCCTCCCCCCCAGTCTGCCCCCTCCCAGGAAAATTTGGCATTTGAACCGGCATACTCTGAGGAACTGTTTTCTGGACCCTTCCCACAGTCACAAACCACTTGTCCGGTTGCTGCTGAGCAATTTTCCGATGCCCAGGTTTTCCACCAGTCACAGTCTGTGGGTGATGATGACCTTCTTGACGTAGTGGAAGTGTGTAAAGAGGTGTCCGACGATGAGGAGACACGGTTGTCAGACAGTGGGGAAGTTGTTGTCAGGGCAGGAAGTCCGAGGGGGGAGCAGACTGAGGGATCGGAGGATGATGAGGTGACAGACCCAAGCTGGGTTGAGAGGCCGGGTGAACACAGTGCTTCTGAGACGGAGGAGAATCCTCGACCAGAACAGGTTGGAAGAGGCAGTGGTGGGGCCAGACGGAGAGGCAGGGCCAGAGCTGGTGCATCAGCGCCAAATGTGTCTAGTCACCACTAGTGAAGCTCCCGTGGTGAGGGCTCTTGCGGCGAGGGCTAGATCTTCAGAAGTCTGGAGGTTCTTTAAGGAAACACCGGATGACCGACGGACTGTGGTGTGCAACATTTGCCAAACCAGGCTCAGCAGGGGTTCCACCACTACTAGCTTAACTACCACCAGTATGCGCAGGCATATGAATGCTAAACACCCCACTCAGTGGCAACAAGCCCGTTCACCTCCGGCCGTGCACACCACTGCTCCTTCCCCTGTGTCAGCTGATAGTCAGCCCCCTGCCCAGGACCCTGCCACAAAAACCCCATCGTCGCCTCCACGATCCTCCACAGCATCCACCAGCGTTCAGCTCTCCATACCCCAGACGCTGGAGCGGAAACGCAAATATAGTGCAACCCACCCGCACGCCAAGCCCTTAATGTGAACATCTCCAGATTGCTTAGCCTGGAGATGCTGCCCTATAGGCTAGTAGAGACCGAGGCCTTTCGCAACCTCATGGCGGCGGCCGCCCCTCGGTATTCAGTCCCCAGCCGCCACTACTTTTCCCGATGTGCCGTCCCAGCCCTGCACCAGCATGTGTCAGACAACATCACCCGTGCCCTGACCAACGCCGTTTCTGACAAGGTCCACCTGACCACGGACACGTGGACGAGTGCTGCCGGGCAGGGCCACTATATATCGCTGACGGCACATTGGGTTAAATTGGTGGAGGCTGGGAGCGAGTCTGACCCTGGGGCTGGTCATATACTGCCGACGCCGAGGATTGCGGGGCCTACCTCGGTCCAGGTGTTTCAGGCCTACTATGCCTCCTCCTCCTCCCACCCCTCCTCCACCTCCTCCTCCGAACTACCATCCGTGGGCACGGCGCCATCAGTCGGTAGCTCTAGGCACAGCAGCAGTGCCGTCGCTAAGCGACAGCAGGCGGTGCTCAAACTGCTGAGCCTAGGCGACAAAAGGCACACCGCCCAAGAGCTATTAAAGGGCATCACGGCGCAGACTGATCTGTGGCTGGCACCGCTGAACCTGAAGCCAGGCATGGTTGTGTGTGACAACGGCCGTAACCTGGTGGCGGCTCTGCAACTCGGCAGACTGACACATGTGCCATGCCTGGCCCATGTGTTAAATCTGATAGTTCAGCGTTTCCTCAAGACATACCCCAATCTGTCTGATTTGCTCACGAAGGTACGCCGCATCTGTGCGCATTTCAGGAAGTCCAGCCCAGATGCTGGCACTCTCAGGGCAGCGCAGCGCCGCCTCCAACTGCCCGCTCACCGACTGTTGTGCGACGTGCCCACGAGGTGGAATTCAACACTGACCATGTTATCCAGAGTTTACCAGCAGCGCCGAGCGATTGTAGACTGCCAGATGTCAACTTCCACCAGAAGTGGTAGTCAGGTCAGTCAGCTTCCTCAAGTCTACAATGAGGAGTGGACGTGGATGTCTGATATCTGTCAGGTGCTGAGTAACTTTGAGGAGTCAACACAGATGGTCAGTGGCGATGCCGCCATCATCAGCCTCACCATCCCGCTGCTTGGCCTGTTGAAAAACTCTCTGGTCAGCATGAAGTCGGAAGCTTTGCGCTCGTCACAAGAGACGGGGGAAGAAGATTCCCTTGTTGATAGCCAAAGCACCCTCAGGTCTGTTTCTCAGCGCATATCGGAGGAGGTGGAGGTGGAGGAGGATGAGGATGAGGAGGAAGAGGAGGAGAATGTTGGCGAGACACAAGAGGGGACCATTGTTGAGTCCTTCACTGTTCAGCGTGTATGGGCAGAAGAAGAGGAGTTGGAGGAGTTGGAGGAGGAGGAAATGGACAGTCAGGCCAGTGAGGGGAGTGAATTCTTACGCGTTGGTACTCTGGCGCATATGGCAGATTTCATGCTAGGCTGCCTATCCCGTGACCCTCGCGTTCAAAGAATTTATTCCAGCTCCGATTACTGGCTGTTCACTCTCCTGGACCCACGGTACAAGCAAAATCTTTCCACTCTCATCCCTGCAGAGGAAAGGAGTGTGAGAATGCATGAATACCAGCAGGCCCTGGTGCACAAGCTGAAACAGTATTTCCCTTCTGACAGCGCTAGCGGCAGAGTGCGTAGTTCTGCGGGACAAGTAGCGAGGGAGAGTAGGCGAGCAGGCAGCTTGTCCAGCACTGGCAAGGGTACGCTTTACAAGGCTTTTGCCAGCTTTATGTCACCCCAGCAAGACACTGTCACCTGTCCCCAGTCTCGGCAGAGTAGGGCTGATCTTTACAGAAAGATGGTGAGGGAGTACGTAGCTGACCATACCATCGTCCTAAATGATCACACAGCTCCCTACAACTACTGGGTTTCAAAGCTGGACATGTGGCACGAACTGGCGCTGTACGCCTTGGAGGTTCTTGCCTGCCCTGCCGCTAGCGTCTTGTCCGAGCGGGTTTTCAGTGCAGCTGGTGGCATCATCACAGATAAGCGTACACGCCTGTCGACTGACAGCGCTGACAGGCTGACGCTTATTAAAATGAATAAAGGCTGGATTTCTCAGAATTTCCAAGCTCCACCAGGTGAAGGAAGCTCAACCTGAATAATTGATCCACTCCTCCTCCTCCTCATTTTCCTCCTTCTCCTCCTCTTTGTACAGTAAAGCAGAGGAAACTGGCTATTTTTTGACAGGGCCCACTGGCTCTTGCTATAGTACTTTATGCATTTAATTTTTCTGGAGGGCCACCTACCCGGTCCTCTGTTTGAAACAATTTTTGTGAGTGCCACATACAGGCACTCAATCTATTCCATTTTTCTGGAGGGCCACCTACCTGCTCCTCTGGTTTGAAAAATTTTTGGGACTGCCACATACAGGCACTCAATCTATTCCATTTTTCTGGAGGGACACCTACCTGCTCCTCTGGTTTGAAAACTTTTTGGGACTGCCACATACAGGCACTCAATCTATTCCATTTTTCTGGAGGGACACCTACCTGCTCCTCTGGTTTGAAAACTTTTTGGGACTGCCACATACAGGCACTCAATCTATTCCATTTTACTGGAGGGCCACCTACCTGCTCCTCTGGTTTGAAACATTTTTGGGACTGCCACATACAGGCACTCAATCTATTCCATTTTTCTGGAGGGACACCTACCTGCTCCTCTGGTTTGAAAACTTTTTGGGACTGCCACATACAGGCACTCAATCTATTCCATTTTTCTGGAGGGCCACCTACCTGCTCCTCTGGTTTGAAAACTTTTTGGGACTGCCACATACATGCACTCAATCTATTCCATTTTTCTGGAGGGACACCTACCTGCTCCTCTGGTTTGAAAACTTTTTGGGACTGCCACATACAGGCACTATCCAAATTAAATTGTCTCCATAGCAGCCTCCACACGTTGTCTCCATTGCTACCTCCAAAAGTCGTCCATAAAGCTGCCTCCATACATCCTCCCCTTATCAAACGAGGTGTGTCAGGCAGAAATTTGGGTTGTTTTCATGGATTCCACATCAAAGTTGTTAACTTTGTCGCCACCCTGCTGTGTTATCCACAAAATATACTGGCAAACTTTTATGATTAACCGATATTATTTCAGCGCTTCTTGCGCAGCTGTTTACATTCCCCTCACCCGCCATATCCCAAACTTATAAGAACGCTACTACACTTGATCTTATACAAAAGGTTCTTAGAAGTGCTGTTTGGGGAGTAGCCTAGAGACAGGGGCTTGGATTGGCGAAAGCTCGCCTGGCTGCAGAGCGCCAGCTCCATCCCAAGATCCAACTAACATAGTTTTAACTGCAGCACCTTTAATCTACTACTAGTTCACTGCCTCCATAATAATAATAATAATAATCTTTATTTATATAGCGTCATCATATTCTGTAGCGCTTTACAAATCATAGGAAACAAATACAAATGTAATGTAACAGAGCACAACATTTGTATGGAACAACAGGAGTGAGGTCCCTGCTCGCCAGAGCTTACGGTTTATGAAGATGATGGGGTAACACGAGGTAAAAGAATATTTAATGGTCAAGCCATTCTTCTTAGGGAATAGAAAAAAATATAATAAATGGAATTGCTGTCGCTTGAACCACTCAGCCGTCATCTTATATACCAGGTCCAGGGTGAATGGGACTGCAGAGAAGTCTGGTTCCTGTTGGTTGCTGGATAACAGATGGGAGGACGACACAGGACGGGTTAGTAGAAGAGTTAAAACTTCATGCAGTTAATGAGTGTTATAGGCTTGCCTAAAGAAATGGGTTTTAAGACCACGTTTGAAACTTTGGAGGTTAGGTATTAGTCTGATAGTCCGGGGCAGAGCATTCCATAGAATTGGTGCAGCTCTAGAGAAGTCTTGGAGACGCGAGTGGGAGGTCCGCACTAGGGTAGAGGTTAATCTAAGATCACTGGCGGATCTAAGAGCACGGGTTGGGCGATAGACTGAGATAAGAGAGGAGAGGTAGGGGGGTGCAGCATTATACAGAGCATTATGGATGAGGGTTATTATTATTTTAAACTGTATTCGAAAGGAGACTGGCAGCCAGTGCAGCGACTGGCATGAACTGTAAGCATACATGGTCCCCTTATCAAACGAGCTGTGTCAGGCAGAATTTTGGGTTGTTTTCATGGCTTCCACAACAAACTTGTTAACTTTGTCGCCACCCTGCTGTGTAATCCACAAAAAATACTGGCAAACTTTTATCATTTACCGATATTATTTCAGCGCTTCTTGCGCAGCTGTTTACATTCCCCTCACCCGCCATATCCTAAACTTATAAGAACGCTACTACACTTGATCTTATACAAAAGGTTCTTAGAAGTGCTGTTTGGGGAGTAGCCTATAGACAGGGGCTTGGATTGGCGAAAGCTCGCCTGGCAGCGGAGCGCCAGCTCCATGCCAAGATCCAACTAACATAGTTTTAACTGCAGCACCTTTAATCTACTACTAGTTCACTGCCTCCATACATGGTCCCCTTATCAAACGAGCTGTGTCAGGCAGAATTTTGGGTTGTTTTCATGGCTTCCATGTTAACTTTGTCGCCACCCTGCTGTGTAATCCACAAAATATACTGGCAAACTTTTATCATGTACCGATATTATTTGAGCGCTTCTTGCTCACCTCCTTTGGTTCCTCTCTGCCACCCATTGGTTTGAAGCCTGAGTCCATTTAGGGTATGTCGCCATGACACTCTCTAGCCTGCTGCCGCTGCCTCTGCATGCCGTCCCCTATAGTGTCAGGGTCAATTATTGGATGTTTTAGATGCTATCTAGCTTCATTCTGTCACTCTGTCATGGCCATGCTGTTGCCCATAATTTTGGCATAATGTTGCGATTATGCAGCCTCAGAGGCATCCATGCATGCTGCCCCTGCTGTTTCCTGTCCATTTCCGTGGTGTTTCCATCCTTTTCTGAGGTTCCCAGGTGTTTGGCCAAGCTTCCCTGTGCAGAGCCTTGGTCCCCTTGAAAAATGCTCGAGTCTCCCATTGACTTCAATGGGGTTCGTTATTCGAGACGAGCACTCGAGCATCGGGAAAAGTTCGTCTCGAATAACGAGTACCCGAGCATTTTAGTGTTCGCTCATCTCTAGAGAGGACCCATCCTTAAAGGAAACCTACCACTTGGGATAGGGCTTATAAGCTGGACATGCTGTGCACCAGCTCAGGGGTCCACCGGGGTCCGCGTTCGGCGCACCATGCCCGCTACCACTTCCTATTCAGATGCACGCACGGTCGAGCGCATGGTGCGCCGAGCATGGACCCCGGTGCGGGAAAGCCAGTAAGGATATAAACATTAATAAACTGTTAAAACACTTTAAAACTGTTTAAAAACATAACAGAGATAAGCGCCAGCACCAGCTCACCCTGAGCTGGTGCACGGCATGTCCAGCTTATAAGCCCTATCCCAAGTGGTAGGTTTCCTTTAAGTAGCAAGAGACATGTGGACAGATAATTGTCCACCATATCAGTCATAGTCAATGCCAGTGGTAGTGCCTGTTCCAAATTGCACTTGTATTCTCTCATTTTAATCACACACTCTAATATTGGAGTGAAAGATGCTACGCTATCTATGGATCCAGCAGGGTGGGTACCCAGTATTCGGCAATGTTGAGTATACAGACAACTCTGGTTTCATTGTTTAGGCACTGAAGCATATAGTGGCTCATGTGGGCCAGGCTGCATTGAAGAAAGGATAATCTGTCCTTTTGGATGTGTCTCCTCCTCCTCTGCATCTCCCCGACCATGCTCTAGTGATGCCCGTAAGCTACTCTGGGTGTCAAACAACTCCTCATCCTCCTGCTCAAAAAATGACAGTGCAGTAGCAGGCCACTGGTCCAGGAACCCACCCTGTGAGCCTTGTGTGGACTGGCCTGACACCTGTCGTCCTCTTCATCCTTGTCTACCACCATTACATCCTCATGGCCAGAAGAAACCTGCAAAATAAGGGGATGGTAGAGGTGATGATGGAGTCATTGACTCTGAACATATAAGTGGCATATTGGAAGCAGTGCAGCTCTAAACAAATGTCTCTCATAATGTCCTCAGTTGGTGGTGGTGGTGAAGTGTTGCTGGTCACAACTTTAACTTGGGTGTTCTCTAAATGGAATTGAACAATTATTTGCTGCTAATACACCCTTTCCAGCATTTGTAAAGTGGAATTCCACCTAGTTTATATATCACGTATGAGGCTTGGGTGGGCAGGTCAAAGATTCTCTGCAGTGCAGATAGGCAAGCAGCAGGTTATGAATACTTAAAATCTGAAAACATGGCACACACTTTAAGCAGCAGTCTGGCAGGTCTTTATAGTTGGCCAGGAACCTTTGCACCACCAAGTCAAAACAGGGGGTGTTTCATAGGATGATGGTGTCCATGATAGACCCATGCAAAAGAAGACGTTCATAAAGGCGCAGAATCACTCAGATGGTCATCAAAATCAATATCCTTTAATTGAGAAGGGCAAACTTAAGACAACATTTTTCGCACCCTTACTGCGGGTGCTTCATCAGGTCAATGTCTCCACAATGTTTCCACAATGTGTTTTCCACTGAGAGAGCTCTGCACCACTAAGTTCAGTACATCCACAATACATGGGACGTGTGTCAACCTGACCTTAAGCTGCTACAAGGTTCTGGCCGTTGTTGCAGAAACCACTTATTTGTTTGCTCCTGGATTTCAATCCACAGCAATCAGACTGATGAGTTTTTGCAAAGGCTGCTACCGTTTCCTCATAGCTTGCCTAAAGGTGGAGGTGAGGAGTGCTGTGCTGACTGGATGAAGAAGCAAAAGGGGAGGAAGTGGAGTAGAAGGAGGCGGCAACTGGAAGCAGCCAGTGATGTCAGGCAATCCTAGGTGGGAGCAAAATGTGAGCCAGAGTGCCTCCTGTTTGAGGACTAATCACCTCTACATTAACCCAGTTGGCAATTAAGGAGATGTGACATCCCATGCCCTTGCTTACTGGTCCACATTTCAGTTGGTCAAGGTGCACCTTGAGACTAATAGCATTGTGCAGTGCACATCTGATTTTGTCCACAATCAGTTGGTGCGGAACAGGGACTTCCTGACTGGAAAAGTAGTGACAGCTGGAAACTTTATGCTGTGGGACAGCTGCCACCATCAGATCTCATCACCCTCCTGAATGGCCAGCAATTTTGAAATACTCCTATTCAGGACCATAACTGGTGCATGTGATGGGTCAGACTTTTGCTTTCCATTATTTGGAGGATGGATAGCTGAACGGATGGTATGGACAGGCATGGTTAAAGTGATGGTGGTACGGCTTGTGGTGGTAGTGGTGGTAGCTTTGGTGTCTTAGCCATTGCAGCTCATAAGCATGGGCAGTAGCAGGCATGGCATGGCTACAGGGTGATCACTGCACTTTGTCCCCCTTACGTTTGTTCTGCCAGCTACCTGAGACTTCTTGACCATCACCAATTCATCCACAGTATCATTACTTTCCACCCACGTTGGATTTAGGACCTCATCATCTAGTTATAATTTTACACTATTCACTAACAGCAGCACCTTTATGATCTAGACATTAGTACACCCTATTCACTGACAGCAGCCCCTTTACAAGCTAGATATTAGTGCATGCTATTCACATATAGGAACACCTTTACAATTTTGGTTTTAGTGCATGCTATTCACAAACAGGAGCACCTTTACAATATTGGTATTAGTGCACAATTTTTACTGACTGAAAAACCTTCATGATCTAAGTATTACTGCAAGCTGTTCACTGACAGCGGTGTCGTTAAAATCTAGGTATCACTGACAAGAGCACCTTTTCATTCTTGCTATTACTGCATGTTATTCACTGACAGCAGTGCCTTTATGATCTAGGTATTAGTGTACAGATTCACTGACTTTAGTGAGCGCCTTTACAATATTCATATTAGTGTACACTTTTACAATCTAGATATTACATTACACTTTTCACTGACAGCAGCACCTTTATGATTTAGGTATTGCTGAACACTATTCTCTGATATCTTGGTATTACTGCACACTATTCACTGACACCACCCATCTTGTTATTAGGGCATGCTTTTTACTCACAGCAGCACCTTTATGATAGATGTATAAGTACACACTATTCACTGACAGAACCTCTTTTACAATCTTGCTTTTCACTGAGAACTATACAAGACCTTCAAGATCTTGCTGGAAGATAGATAAAATGCTAATATTCTTTTCTGGTCTTTCCGAGTATCGCTGTATAATCAATATATAACTATATCAGCCTAATGAAGTTCTTCAGACAATTGCAGAGCACACTGGTATCTACAAAAACATCCTGTATTCCTGACAACCTTGTGTTACTTTCCAGTTTTGTCTTTTGGGCCTCCTTGGTCTAGATGCATTCTTAAGTGGATTTTTCCTTCATTTGACTCTTCAGGGGCTCTGCTCCCTTCTCCTCTGCAATAACCTTCTTCCCTCATATTCCCACGCTCGTCTCCACCGGACTACATTTTTTTTGTTCATGTATATTTGGTTAAATGCTTTGTTTATTCCTTATGCACTCCTGTCTCCCTTCTCTTTCTATTTCTGTACCCTTATAAAATACAGTCACTTCCCAGCAATTCCACTTAAACAGCATGGAAGAGCTCCCATAAAAGTGACATAGCTGCCAAAAATGCTGAAATATGGGATCTTAAAGCCAAATAGCACTAATATCATTTTGCTTCCTGCTTATGTGACAGTGTTGTACCTTGGATAACCTAGAACTTAATGTCATATATTTGAACAATGAAAAGTGAATATGGTCAATATGTTATACCCAGCTTGTGTCAACAGAGATGCACAATGCAAAATGTTTATCGAGATAACCCATGTACAGTTTTTGGAGTTTATGTCTTTATTGACACAATCTGGGCACAACATATTAGCACAACTAAATTAACAATTGTGTTTTTGTATAATCTGCTGCATATTAAATCTGGATAGCACTGCTGATCACTATACCCCTGGAAAAATTACTTGAAGGATATAGTGTCTAAAATGTATTCATACCTCAAAGGTTTATCTTCTGTTTTGTAATTGCTCCTCAATAAAGTATAAATTACCAAAATAGTCTTCATGTGCCCAATGTGCCCTTTGTAGAGAAAAAGAATAGCATCAAGAATTAGAAAGCACAACCAGAAAGTTGACTTTTGATACTGGCAAGGACCAGGCACTGAAATGATGTACTGTATTTTTTTTAAAAAAAAGCACCTGTGAAGTCAAAGTGCTCACTACATCCCTTGGTAGAATTGAGGAGTGCAATGTTTCACTCAGGGGATTTCATTGTGCTGGTATCACGGGATCTTTGCAAATTTGATATAACACATGAAAATTAAAAAGTTTCAGCAAAATTCCCCTTCAAAAGCCTAGAAGTACTCTATGAAATAGAAAAAAAGAAAAAACGTATTGAGATTGTGGGACTGATTAAGAGATGTATTGGGTCAGATTTGTGCCAGGTAAATGTTCTGAGCCGTTCAAGGTATGATGTTTCAAGAAAATGACGTTTGCCAGTTGGAACTGGCTAACAACAAAATGCATTATTTTAGAGTTTAAAAGCATAGAAGACAATACTTGGTGAAAATAGTTGCCACGCTTTAGTCATAACATTATTACAATGATAAACCAAACACTTATATAGCGGAAGTGAACTCGTGATAACACGCTCCTTGGATACAACAAACAGAACATATAGACATTAATGATAAATGCTGCCAGGAGCAAATGATATATTAATAAGAATACAAAAGATCTTTTTTTTGGTCAAAAAAACTATTAAAAAAACACCACTGCTGGTAAAAGGTAAAGCTGAACGACTATACTCCCTGCAATAATCTACCCCAATTGGAAAAAATAGAATTTCCACTCAAGTATATTCAAAGAGTACATTTTTTGTATACTCTATTTCACACAATTCTGTATAAAAATTGACAACTCAACTGGAAAAATAGGTAAATAACCAAACCCATACCCAAAGACAATTAGTGAGGTGGTGAGATGCACACGACCTGGCTATTTGTTTTTGGGTAAGGGCTTGGTTATTTATTCATTTTTGCTCTTTGCTATATATGTTCTGTTTGTTGTACCCAAAGAGTCGTATTATCACAGGTTCACTTCTTTTAGATGTGTTTGTTTTCATCATTGCAATTATGTTACAATGGACATTGCTCGTCCTAAATGTGTCAACAATTTTAGCTATGTATTGTCTACACTGTTAAACTATAGAATAAAGGATAAATGTAATAATAAATTGTCAGATCTCTTGTGAAAATTCAAATTTTCGCTTCAAAGCAAGGTCTTAACATTCAATTAGAAACATAAAATGTGTCTGCTGTGGTTTCAATTGGGGTCAATTGTTGGGGTTCTCGAAATGTGTAAAAGTACCTGAAAACGATTCTATCAAAATATGCTCATAAAGAGCACAACGGCCCTCATTCCCCTCTGTGCCCTGCCATATTTGTATACTATGCAGAAATTTTTCATCAAAAAAACATTTTACTTATTTTATCCGGTGTAAATGTTTGCAGCTAATTTAATGTGTTATTGACAAAAGGGGTTAAAAAAACTGTTTTGAATAGTTTGAAGGGCGCAGTTTTCAAAATTGGGTAATGTGGTGATTTCTACTAAAAGAATTTTCCCCTAAAATAATTGATTTTGAAATTTCCTTGACAATTTGGAAAATGTTGGATTTAAAAATTTTAGAGAATTCTTTATGTTTTCAAAGAACAAATAAGTAAAGTTTATATGTTTGCTTGATTTACTGTTATGGTTTGAAAAATGTGTGGTGGAGAAATTTGCTGCTTGTGAGGTATAAATGTTGTATACAACAAACAATGGACCTTATTGTCACGGCAGGGATTAGACTCAGAGGAAATATTTTACAAAACTGCCTTTGGGCAGTCAAGATTAACCCATATCCGAACAATTGAAAAAATAAAGTAAAACATCACTTTTATTAGGGATTCTTAAAAAAGGATTGCACTATATTACAAGCTGTTGTGGCACAAACCACTAGATGCACAGGACAAACAGTGGATTAAAAGCACAGTGTGAACTGAGTCATAGGCAGTTTGCAGGTGGTCAGTGGTATGAAACGTGAGATAGTGGGCACAAAACGGGGTCCATATCCACCTATAATAATTGCTATAAGTCCACTATTGGCCAGATAAAGAGGACTGTCCTAAGCAGTATTGTCTGCTACAGTAATGTATCTTATTGTATGGATTAGAGCCCTAAAATGACCACCTAGACCAGTGATGGCGAACCTTTTAGAAACCGAGTGCCCAAAATGCAAACCAGACCCACTTATTTATTGCAAAGTGCCTACACGGGAATTCTAGCATTAAATTATTAAAATCTTCTTGCTCCGTGCTATACCACAGCTTTCAAGGGTCCTGAGGACACCAATATCGTTGACAGAAGGTGGGAAAATTCAGATTGCCATTGGAGATTCCCTGAACATGAAAAATTGTGGGGCAGAAAGCAGGAGCTTCAATGGCTCCAATGATAATCTGACCCTGTCCTCACCTTCTCTTCCTGCAGTCTCAGGTAGACCAAGATGCTTCACCTTTTGGACTACCTGGGCCTGCAGGAGGATTCCTCAAGTCCTGTCTGGTGAATTCTGTGCTGAGTGCCCACTGAAAGGGCTCAGAGTGCCACCTCTGGCACCCGTGCCATAGGTTCGCCACCACTGACCTAGACCATGAATAATAGTGTTGCCTGTACTGCCCCAGCAGGGGCCGCTGTGGTAGCAGGCTGTATTGTTATAAATACTGTATGGAGATCCTAGTCCTATCGTTAGAGATATAGTGGACTGAACGGTCTAGGTGTGATCTAGGTCTGACACTATCTATCCCTATTGCAACTGATGGTATTATAATTATTGCCACTGCCTGCCTAAGATTCTACCACACTGCTGATTAAAATTTTCCAAACATTAGCCCCCCGACATGTTTCACCAGTAGAACTGGCTTCATCAGGGGTTTGGGCTAAATGCTGGATTTAGCCCAAACCCCTGATGAAGCCAGTTCTACTGGTGAAACATGTCGGGGGGCTAATGTTTGGAAAATTTTAATCAGCAGTGTGGTAGAATCTTAGGCAGGCAGTGGCAATAATTATAATACCATCAGTTGCAATAGGGATAGATAGTGTCAGACCTAGATCACACCTAGACCGTTCAGTCCACTATATCTCTAACGATAGGACTAGGATCTCCATACAGTATTTATAACAATACAGCCTGCTACCACAACGGCCCCTGCTGGGGCAGTACAGGCAACACTATTATTCATGGTCTAGGTGGTCATTTTAGGGCTCTAATCCATACAATAAGATACATTACTGTAGCAGACAATACTGCTTAGGACAGTCCTCTTTATCTGGCCAATAGTGGACTTATAGCAATTATTATAGGTGGATATGGACCCCGTTTTGTGCCCACTATCTCACGTTTCATACCACTGACCACCTGCAAACTGCCTATGACTCAGTTCACACTGTGCTTTTAATCCACTGTTTGTCCTGTGCATCTAGTGGTTTGTGCCACAACAGCTTGTAATATAGTGCAATCCTTTTTTAAGAATCCCTAATAAAAGTGATGTTTTACTTTATTTTTTCAATTGTTCGGATATGTATAAATGTTGTGAAACGAATCGTGGAAAGGGAAATCTCAATGAAGTAGACTTAAGTACATTAGGGTTTAGTGATCAATTTCCAGTTGCAGAAAAAAAATGTTGATTATTGTAAATGCTTTCCATAGTATAACAATTCTCTCCATATCGAGTAAGGGGTTATACAATTATTATTATTTATTCATAGAGAACTATTAATTCCATGTAGCTGTACATTCTATAAGGGATTCACATTACATTTAGACAAGAACAAAAGCAATTACAAAATACAAAAACTACAGAGACCTGAAACAAGTGGAAGGAGGAACCTGATTGTGAAAGCTTCTGACAAGTATAAGTCCCTTCCTGTTTCCTCCTACTGAGTGATGTGGCCTTCAGCAAAGACCACAATAGCCAATGGGGGATGGATGCCATCCATCCCTGGTCTCCACTGGATCATAAAGTGATGTGACTGTACATTTAAGGACAATTAAGTTAATGATTCTCATACAGTGAGATACACCCTAATGCGTGGTTATTAGGATTTGTAAGTATTGTTACATTGCAGGCCTCCAATTAAATGTGAATTTAGCTTTCTATCCAGCAGTTGTAATGAATATATTTTAAGCAGTTCTACTAGTATATACTAACAGAAACAATTTAGTTTTGAAATAATTCCTTTATAAATGATCAACTGCTGTTCACTTGTCAATTGTGGACTGTGCTGCAAATGTTTTTTTTTTGGAGAGCGAAATTCAACCGACAAGTAGAAGGTGAGAAGAAGAGGAGAAGATGGATGGAAGTTACAAGAGGAAGAGAGAAGAGATAGCTATGAGGAAAGGAACCAAAGGTAGAGGATGTGACTCAATGACAGAGGATGAAGAACCAAGAACTACATTCATATCATGCACAGTTTAAAATAGTTTTATGAATGAAGACATTTATGCACAGGATGGTCCAAGAGCGGCAGGCCTAGATGCATCTATCATCTCCCAAATACCAGAGATCCCACGTGTTGAATTTAAGGATTTAATCTCCACAAATCTCATGTACAATGTGGTAAATGCAGGGGTGGAATTTAGGCAAAAGGCTGGGGAGCGAGAAGTCTGTCCCAATGTGCAGTGCGGGAAAAAATGCCACCTAGTCAAATCAACTATCTCAATATTTAAAATGCACTTCATATTAATATACTGCTTAAATCAACATTTTTGTATCTAAAATGATTTAATTAATGTATTAACTTTAATATAGACATATAAGGCCCCTTTACCAACAAATAAATACAAAAATGTTGTGTTAACTTCATAGATCCCGAAGACAGAACAAATACAACAGCAGAACCATGTTAATTACAGCACCAGAGTCAAGATCAAACCAGAAATACATCACTATAAGTTCTATACAAATATAGCACCAGAACCAAGCTCAATACTTACAGTAAATACAGCACTAAAACCAAGTTTTTACATATTTACAGCACCAAAACCTTTTTCAGTAAATGCATCTTCAGAAACCAGCTCTGGCAGAGCCCAGCTAAGTGCAAAAAATGGAACCAAAATTGTACAAATTGAGTATTGAGTGTAGAATTGTGATATCATGTGTAGTGCCAGCACTTGCTGTAAATCAAATGACATCTGATCAGAGGAGACTCTTTCATCTTCTTCTTCTACCCGGCCACAATTTGAGCTTCTTCCAGCCACAACTCCTCTCTGCAGATTTATCAACACAAAAACATAATGCTGCTCTGTTGTTCGCCTATCGTGTCCCCATCATAGCCAATATAGTAAAATTTCCCTCACAGTAACCAATATAGTAACGGTGCCCCCACTCAATAGCCAATATAATACCAGTGCCCCCACAGTAGATAATCTGTCACAGTGCCCCCACACTGAAGCCAAATGGTCACATTTCCCTCATGCAGTAGACAATACTCACAGCCATCCACAGTAGCCAATCGTCACACCAGCAGCCCCTGGCATCCATTAGTCACAGTGTCTGTCCCCAGTAGCAACAATAATGCCCCATTAGCCAGTCGTCATGACTGCCCCCATTGGTCACAGTGATGCCCCAAGTAACCACAGTGATGCATGCTGTAGCCACAATAATGCTACAAGCAGCCAGTAGTCATAGTGATGCCATTTGTAGTCACAGTGATGCCCCAGTCATCACAGTGATACTCCCAGAATCCATAATAATGCCCCTGTAGCCAGTAGTCACAGTGCCTGCCCCCAGTAGCTATAGTTACAATGATACCGCCACAGGTGACATCACATCGCATCGCATCGCATTTTCAGTCATCGTCTGTGCCAGATCAACAACACACGGGCCGCATGCTGTTGGCCCGTGTGATGGAAGGAGAGAAAAAACGCTGACATGCTTTGCCTTTGCCAAATCAGTCATGTTTTTTGGGTACATGTATTCCCATATAATCAACATAAGGGGGTTTATCCAGTCTCCTTAAAACAATGTCATATGTAGCATTTATATAGAAATGTTTTATTACCGCTGAGCCTAGTTGATAGTTGGCTGTGACTAAGGCTAGTGATAGCTACAAAGTGACAGTTTACTGTCAGAGCCGTATATCAGACCATGCTTTGATCTGCCCATATTTTTCCTCTATATTTCATGGAGGCCCATACAAATTCTCAACAATATTAAACAAATTATATATAAATAGCATTTTTGTTTGCTTGTTTTTTTGTCTGGTTATTTTTTGTTCAAATATAAGTCTTACCTATAAGGCTACTATAAGGATAATGTTTGTTTCATTATCTTCCACTATGGTGGATATGTATCACACACTGGCGCATCTTGTGTGCTTCAGGCTCAGTTCTGTAGCTTTAAGCTTGAGCTTTAGCTTGTGTCTGAACCTGGCTCCGTAGGGTGGTGTGTAAAAAATGGTCCATACCATAAATACATTCCAAAATAATCAAAAGTTTATTAAGTTAACACCAATAAAAACAATTAAAAATTGCACGTGTGTAAGTACGTGCCACAACAGGGAAATTGGTTATAATGCAACCAACGATTTTCCCCTCCACACTATCCCCTATGTAAATAAGTGCAAGTACATCATGAATACATACAATCTTAAAGGTACAAACTGGCTCCCAAAAACAGAATGTTACAATCAACAACGCATAATAGCAAAGATAGCCTCTATGTATGCATATACAGTTGCCAGAAAGGTCCAATATTACCTAATTCAGACTTGCATAGGGGAATAGTGTGGGCTAGTGCCCCACGCGTATCGCCACCTCCGTGGCTTCCTCAGGGGTAACCTGGTGTTAATAGGTCAGCAGTATATATACAAGTTTTTTAAGCCCGTTGGCCAATGGGATGTCCCATGTGTTACCTGCACCTGTAATTGATAATGCCTTAGCCGCGAACCTCCCACGACGCCGCGCGCCGCCCGCGCATGCGCAGCCGCCCCGGACCTCCACCTCCATACCGAGGGGCTGCGCACGCGCGAGCCGCGCCGACACCGCGAGAGTTGTGCCGCGGCCAGTGCATAACAAGTTAAAGTGGTGCGGATACGTATCCAGGTTATGGCTTGAAGAAGAGGCTGGACTTCTTGGGTAGTAATGGGAGAAGGTTAAACACATTAAAATGTGGTAAATATCTATCTCAGTCTATAAAGAGAGGGACTTATGATTTAAACATTATGTAGCGTATAGTACAATGTGAGTTCAGCCCCACATAATAAATCCAGTGGAATATATAATTCAATATACAGTTTGATAATACAAATGATTTCTTTGATTGTGGTATGGCTTTAGCAAGCAAAAATGTGTCCAAAGTGACTAGTGCTGATAAATAATAAAGTGCATTAAAGTTTCTTCTTCCATTTCTTGTGTTGATAGTCGAATTTGTAAAAGTGTAAAGTGCCATTGTGCCAGATCCCCACGAGTGTTTAAGATGCCTGTAAAATAAACCAAAATAACAATACACATTAAGAGGCAAAATGAAAAAGAAAAACATTGATATCCATAAAGCAGGATTACCAATTGATATGTGTCGTTTTTAATAGTGCAGTTTGTGTGTTTAGTTTATAAGTGTTGATACTGTCATGCATGTGCAGTATCCAAAAGTGACTTTGCATGGTAAGCATCATACTTAAGAGAAATGTGGATATTATCCCTTCTTTCGTTTACTTTTTATAGAATCCCGTAAAGAGGAACTCCTCATTAAGTCCTCTTGGTGTCATAGACTGAGTTTGGAATATCCATTTGGTTTCCTTCTGTAGCAATTGAGAGGATGTGCTCCCCCCTCTAATATTCAGTAGAACTTTCTCCAGTCCCACTATCTGGATCTCCCGGCACTTACCTCCATGGTAGTGATGAAAGTGTGAGGCCACGGACGTAAGACTTTTATCCCTGTTAAAATCTCGTCTTGCCGTGGAGATTGTTGACAGATGCTTCTGGATTCTCTTCCTTAGTTCCTGTGATGTTTGTCCTATATAGATCTTGGGACAAGAACACGTAATTGCATATATCACGTCTTTTGAACGACAATTTATATAGCTCTTGAGTGGATATTCCTTACCATCAACCGGATCTTTGAAATGGTCAGTTGGGGTCATAAATTGGCAAATGTTACAATTTCTACAGGCGTATGAGCCCTTTAGTCTATTTCCTCCCGTCGTGCTCACCGATCGTTTGAAGTGACTCTTGACCAGAATGTACTTCAAGTTCCGTGCCCTTTTTGATGTAACTTTTGGACGAGGGTCGATATATGTTTCCAGTTTGGGTTCACTCAACAAAATATTCCAGTTCCTCCCCAGAATTTTATATAGATCTTGCCATTGGTTATTATATGTTGTGACAAATCTAACTTTGTCATCCGTTATCTTGGGCCTGGGTTTTAGAATATTTTCTCTGTTTGAGTTTTTCGCTCTCATATATGCTCTAGAGATTATTTTTTTAGGGTATCCCCTCGCTCGTAGCCTTGCGGTCAGTTCAAGGGAATTTTTTCTGAATTCAGTATCGTCGCTGCAGTTTCGACGTATCCTCATGAACTGGCCTGTTGGGATGCCGTCTTTTTGGTGTTTGGGGTGAAAACTCGTATAATGTAGCAGGTTGTTGGTAGCTGTCTTTTTCCTGAAAAGTGTTGTCCTGATGATGCCATCCTGGATTATTAGCTTTAGATCCAGGAACTCGACCATGTGATCAGAATACTGTGGGACCAAGTAAATGTTAAACGGGTTAGTGTTAAGTTCTGCCACGAATTCGGCGCATTCCTGTTGTGTTCCCTGCCAGAAAAAGACTATATCGTCTATAAAACGATACCAGTGTGATACCTTGGTCTGAAAGGCCTGCAATGGGCGCACCCTGGTCTCCTCCCACCAACCTAAGAATAGGTTGGCGTAGGAAGGAGCACAGCGCGCGCCCATCGCAGTCTCCGATACGTGGCGATAGAATGCCCTGTCAAAGGTAAAATAGTTATGTTTAAGTACAAAGTCTAATAATTCTAGCAGGAAGGAGTCATGTCCCCTGTCTGAATTTGTCTGTTTATCAAGGAAGTAAGCTACTGCCCCCACACCAACATCATGAGCGATGTTGGTGTAGAGGGATTCCACGTCCATTGTAACAATTAACGTACCTGATGGTATCTGTACGGTGTTTAGGCGCTCAATGAGATGCATCGAGTCATGTAGATATGAGTCCAATGTCAGTACGAAGGGCTTTGTTCTTGTTTATTCAGATTATTGCCCTGACATCTGTCAACAGGCAATGTTTGAATGTCCTTATAGGTGTTCTGAAAGAAAATATTAATGGCTGGACATAGACTAAAAGGAGGTGTGTACTGGGAGGGTGCACGAATGGGAAATCTATTCGTCTTACCCATGTTGTCTTCGTTTTCTTGTAGTAGGTCCAGTAGGTCTCTGAAGACTCTGCGTTCATCTTCTGGGAAAGTATCCGCTAATGAAGGCTGATGAAAGATTGTTTTGAAAGTTAGTTTTCTGCAAAACAGATATAAATCCTTTACTAGTTCAAATTTGTCTAATTTATTTGTGGGTGTAAAGGTTAAGCCCCTCTGTAACACTGATATTTCAGTGTCAGATAGTGTATAGTTAGAGAGATTAATAACCTGCAATTGATGTTCAGTCTCAGTAGGTTTCCTAAATTCTTGTGCCTTTAGTGGCGTCTGTAGCTCCTTTTGTACTTCCGGTTGATCGGAGAGTGTTCTCCTTGTTTGAAGCCCCTTTTTCGTGTATTGGCCCTTTCTTGTCCCGTGTCCTGGTCGCTTGTGTCCGTGGACAAAAAATCACTAGTGGCTGATTCCGAGAAATTGGGGTTATTCTGATGTTGTCTCTGTTGTTGAATTTGTTTGTCCCCTCCTTTGTACGGGAGTCGTTTATTGCCATGGTGTGTCCATTTATAAGCTCTGTTTAGACGGTAATCTTCCCTATCTCTTGCGAATTTTTGTTTCTTGCCATCAATAATTTCTTTTTCATATTTTTCAATCATGGTGTTAAGTTTGGCCTGAAATGTATTGACCATACCTATGTCAAATTTATTGAGCGAATCCTCCAGAGTTCTAATTCTGTTTTTTATTTCAGTCAAGATAATGCGATCCTGTTCCAACAACATGTTGGTCAGAATAACTGAACATTGCCCTAATCCTTTTTCCCATTTGTTTTTCAAAGTTTCATCCAACTCCCATGACGGGAATATTTTCACTCGTAGTCCACGCGGAAAAATCCCCAGTCGAAGATATTCTTCTAGGGATTTTATGTTCCACCAGGTTCTTGTAAATGTTTTGTGACCATCTATCAATTCGTCTGTGGTCCATTTAAAGTCACTATTGCCACTTTCTACAGCTGTATCAGAGTAAACAGTTGCCAACTGACTACTCCATAGAGCCTCTTTTGCATTGATGTCCATCGCCATTTGGACAAGGGGCTAATAAAGTAAAAGGAAAATAGATATATTGAATATACCTGTCTTGCCTAGAAAAGGGACCTTATAGGTGAAGCCAAAGGCCCCCAAAAATAGTAAACCATGCCAAACTCAGAATAGGCTCAACAAATTAAGTCTATTGTCAATAGGACCCACACCATAAACAATCCACATAATTGAAAAACAGCAGGGTGGTGTGTAAAAAATGGTCCATACCATAAATACATTCCAAAATAATCAAAAGTTTATTAAGTTAACACCAATAAAAACAATTAAAAATTGCACGTGTGTAAGTACGTGCCACAACAGGGAAATTGGTTATAATGCAACCAACGATTTTCCCCTCCACACTATCCCCTATGTAAATAAGTGCAAGTACATCATGAATACATACAATCTTAAAGGTACAAACTGGCTCCCAAAAACAGAATGTTACAATCAACAACGCATAATAGCAAAGATAGCCTCTATGTATGCATATACAGTTGCCAGAAAGGTCCAATATTACCTAATTCAGACTTGCATAGGGGAATAGTGTGGGCTAGTGCCCCACGCGTATCGCCACCTCCGTGGCTTCCTCAGGGGTAACCTGGTGTTAATAGGTCAGCAGTATATATACAAGTTTTTTAAGCCCGTTGGCCAATGGGATGTCCCATGTGTTACCTGCACCTGTCCCTCTCTTTATAGACTGAGATAGATATTTACCACATTTTAATGTGTTTAACCTTCTCCCATTACTACCCAAGAAGTCCAGCCTCTTCTTCAAGCCATAACCTGGATACGTATCCGCACCACTTTAACTTGTTATGCACTGGCCGCGGCACAACTCTCGCGGTGTCGGCTGCGCATGCGCGGGCGGCGCGCGGCGTCGTGGGAGGTTCGCGGCTAAGGCATTATCAATTACAGGTGCAGGTAACACATGGGACATCCCTTTGGCCAACGGGCTTAAAAAACTTGTATATATACTGCTGACCTATTAACACCAGGTTACCCCTGAGGAAGCCACGGAGGTGGCGATACGCGTGGGGCACTAGCCCACACTATTCTCCTATGCAAGTCTGAATTAGGTAATATTGGACCTTTCTGGCAACTGTATATGCATACATAGAGGCTATCTTTGCTATTATGCGTTGTTGATTGTAACATTCTGTTTTTGGGAGCCAGTTTGTACCTTTAAGATTGTATGTATTCATGATGTACTTGCACTTATTTACATAGGGGATAGTGTGGAGGGGAAAATCGTTGGTTGCATTATAACCAATTTCCCTGTTGTGGCACGTACTTACACACGTGCAATTTTTAATTGTTTTTATTGGTGTTAACTTAATAAACTTTTGATTATTTTGGAATGTATTTATGGTATGGACCATTTTTTACACACCACCCTGCTGTTTTTCAATTATGTGGATTGTTTATGGTGTGGGTCCTATTGACAATAGACTTAATTTGTTGAGCCTATTCTGAGTTTGGCATGGTTTACTATTTTTGGGGGCCTTTGGCTTCACCTATAAGGTCCCTTTTCTAGGCAAGACAGGTATATTCAATATATCTATTTTCCTTTTACTTTATTAGCCCCTTGTCCAAATGGCGATGGACATCAATGCAAAAGAGGCTCTATGGAGTAGTCAGTTGGCAACTGTTTTCTCTGATACAGCTGTAGAAAGTGGCAATAGTGACTTTAAACGGACCACAGACGAATTGATAGATGGTCACAAAACATTTACAAGAACCTGGTGGAACATAAAATCCCTAGAAGAATATCTTCGACTGGGGATTTTTCCGCGTGGACTACGAGTGAAAATATTCCCGTCATGGGAGTTGGATGAAACTTTGAAAAACAAATGGGAAAAAGGATTAGGGCAATGTTCAGTTATTCTGACCAACATGTTGTTGGAACAGGATCGCATTATCTTGACTGAAATAAAAAACAGAATTAGAACTCTGGAGGATTCGCTCAATAAATTTGACATAGGTATGGTCAATACATTTCAGGCCAAACTTAACACCATGATTGAAAAATATGAAAAAGAAATTATTGATGGCAAGAAACAAAAATTCGCAAGAGATAGGGAAGATTACCGTCTAAACAGAGCTTATAAATGGACACACCATGGCAATAAACGACTCCCGTACAAAGGAGGGGACAAACAAATTCAACAACTGAGACAACATCAGAATAACCCCAATTTCTCGGAATCAGCCACTAGTGATTTTTTGTCCACGGACACAAGCGACCAGGACACGGGACAAGAAAGGGCCAATACACGAAAAAGGGGCTTCAAACAAGGAGAACACTCTCCGATCAACCGGAAGTACAAAAGGAGCTACAGACGCCACTAAAGGCACAAGAATTTAGGAAACCTACTGAGACTGAACATCAATTGCAGGTTATTAATCTCTCTAACTATACACTATCTGAAACTGAAATATCAGTGTTACAGAGGGGCTTAACCTTTACACCCACAAATAAATTAGACAAATTTGAACTAGTAAAGGATTTATATCTGTTTTGCAGAAAACTAACTTTCAAAACAATCTTTCATCAGCCTTCATTAGCGGATACTTTCCCAGAAGATGAACGCAGAGTCTTCAGAGACCTACTGGACCTACTACAAGAAAACGAAGACAACATGGGTAAGACGAATAGATTTCCCATTCGTGCACCCTCCCAGTACACACCTCCTTTTAGTCTATGTCCAGCCATTAATATTTTCTTTCAGAACACCTATAAGGACATTCAAACATTGCCTATTGACAGATGTCAGGGCAATAATCTGAATAAACAAGAACAAAGAGCGATTCGCTCACTACAAGAAAACCAGGCCTTCCTAGTGAAGGAGGCAGACAAAGGGGGGAATATCGTCCTTTGGCCCATGGACATGTACCTAACCGAAGCAAAGCGACAACTAGGTAATCAAAACTATTATTCTATTCTACCCACAGATCCAACCGACATCTTCAAAAGGAAATTGGACCGCCTGATTGAACAAACCAGTATGCAAAACCTAATCACTAAACAGGAAGTTAAATACCTAACGGTGGATCATCCTATAACACCAACGTTCTATCTTGTCCCCAAGGTACACAAGTCCCTTGTCACCCCACCCGGAAGACCCATAGTGGCGGGAATAGGTAGTCTGAGTGAAAAGGCCTGTACTTACCTGGATCATTTCTTGCAGCCCTTCGTACTGACATTGGACTCATATCTACGTGACTCGATGCATCTCATTGAGCGCCTAAACACCGTACAGATACCATCAGGTACGTTAATTGTTACAATGGACGTGGAATCCCTCTACACCAACATCGCTCATGATGTTGGTGTGGGGGCAGTAGCTTACTTCCTTGATAAACAGACAAATTCAGACAGGGGACATGACTCCTTCCTGCTAGAATTATTAGACTTTGTACTTAAACATAACTATTTTACCTTTGACAGGGCATTCTATCGCCAGGTATCGGGGACTGCGATGGGCGCGCGCTGTGCTCCTTCCTACGCCAACCTATTCTTAGGTTGGTGGGAGGAGACCAGGGTGCGCCCATTGCAGGCCTTTCAGACCAAGGTATCACACTGGTATCGTTTTATAGACGATATAGTCTTTTTCTGGCAGGGAACACAACAGGAATGCGCCGAATTCGTGGCAGAACTTAACACTAACCCGTTTAACATTTACTTGGTCCCACAGTATTCTGATCACATGGTCGAGTTCCTGGATCTAAAGCTAATAATCCAGGATGGCATCATCAGGACAACACTTTTCAGGAAAAAGACAGCTACCAACAACCTGCTACATTATACGAGTTTTCACCCCAAACACCAAAAAGACGGCATCCCAACAGGCCAGTTCATGAGGATACGTCGAAACTGCAGCGACGATACTGAATTCAGAAAAAATTCCCTTGAACTGACCGCAAGGCTACGAGCGAGGGGATACCCTAAAAAAATAATCTCTAGAGCATATATGAGAGCGAAAAACTCAAACAGAGAAAATATTCTAAAACCCAGGCCCAAGATAACGGATGACAAAGTTAGATTTGTCACAACATATAATAACCAATGGCAAGATCTATATAAAATTCTGGGGAGGAACTGGAATATTTTGTTGAGTGAACCCAAACTGGAAACATATATCGACCCTCGTCCAAAAGTTACATCAAAAAGGACACGGAACTTGAAGGACATTCTGGTCAAGAGTCACTTCAAACGATCGGTGAGCACGACGGGAGGAAATAGACTAAAGGGCTCATACGCCTGTGGAAATTGTAACATTTGCCAATTTATGACCCCAACTGACCATTTCAAAGATCCGGTTGATGGTAAGGAATATCCACTCAAGAGCTATATAAATTGTCGTTCAAAAGACGTGATATATGCAATTACGTGTTCTTGTCCCAAGATCTATATAGGACAAACATCACAGGAACTAAGGAAGAGAATCCAGAAGCATCTGTCAACAATCTCCACGGCAAGACGAGATTTTAACAGGGATAAAAGTCTTACGTCCGTGGCCTCACACTTTCATCACTACCATGGAGGTAAGTGCCGGGAGATCCAGATAGTGGGACTGGAGAAAGTTCTACTGAATATTAGAGGGGGGAGCACATCCTCTCAATTGCTACAGAAGGAAACCAAATGGATATTCCAAACTCAGTCTATGACACCAAGAGGACTTAATGAGGAGTTCCTCTTTACGGGATTCTATAAAAAGTAAACAAAAGAAGGGATAATATCCACATTTCTCTTAAGTATGATGCTTACCATGCAAAGTCACTTTTGGATACTGCACATGCATGACAGTATCAACACTTATAAACTAAACACACAAACTGCACTATTAAAAACGACACATATCAATTGGTAGTCCTGCTTTATGGATATCAATGTTTTTCTTTTTCATTTTGCCTCTTAATGTGTATTGTTATTTTGGTTTATTTTACAGGCATCTTAAACACTCGTGGGGATCTGGCACAATGGCACTTTACACTTTTACAAATTCGACTATCAACACAAGAAATGGAAGAAGAAACTTTAATGCACTTTATTATTTATCAGCACTAGTCACTTTAGACACATTTTTGCTTGCTAAAGCCATACCACAATCAAAGAAATCATTTGTATTATCAAACTGTATATTGAATTATATATTCCACTGGATTTATTATGTGGGGCTGAACTCACATTGTACTATACGCTACATAATGTTTAAATCATAAGTCCCTCTCTTTATAGACTGAGATAGATATTTACCACATTTTAATGTGTTTAACCTTCTCCCATTACTACCCAAGAAGTCCAGCCTCTTCTTCAAGCCATAACCTGGATACGTATCCGCACCACTTTAACTTGTTATGCACTGGCCGCGGCACAACTCTCACGGTGTCGGCGCGGCTCGCGCGTGCGCAGCCCCTCGGTATGGAGGTGGAGGTCCGGGGCGGCTGCGCATGCGCGGGCGGCGCGCGGCGTCGTGGGAGGTTCGCGGCTAAGGCATTATCAATTACAGGTGCAGGTAACACATGGGACATCCCATTGGCCAACGGGCTTAAAAAACTTGTATACATACTGCTGACCTATTAACACCAGGTTACCCCTGAGGAAGCCACGGAGGTGGCGATACGCGTGGGGCACTAGCCCACACTATTCCCCTATGCAAGTCTGAATTAGGTAATATTGGACCTTTCTGGCAACTGTATATGCATACATAGAGGCTATCTTTGCTATTATGCGTTGTTGATTGTAACATTCTGTTTTTGGGAGCCAGTTTGTACCTTTAAGATTGTATGTATTCATGATGTACTTGCACTTATTTACATAGGGGATAGTGTGGAGGGGAAAATCGTTGGTTGCATTATAACCAATTTCCCTGTTGTGGCACGTACTTACACACGTGCAATTTTTAATTGTTTTTATTGGTGTTAACTTAATAAACTTTTGATTATTTTGGAATGTATTTATGGTATGGACCATTTTTTACACACCACCCTGCTGTTTTTCAATTATGTGGATTGTTTATGGTGTGGGTCCTATTGACAATAGACCTAATTTGTTGAGCCTATTCTGAGTTTGGCATGAACCTGGCTCCGTGTCAGATTCCCCCTCTCATATGTTGCTTGTTATGCACTTTGTATTACTTGTATTATACCTTGTATTGTTTTTGGCTTCAAGCTAAATAAATATTTATTATCTTGCACTCTGCATCCCCCTTCATGCCTTCTCCGCCCCCACTTGGTTTTTGGCTTATTTTTTTTTTAGAAATGTCTATTATTCACCTGAACCCATGCCACAACATGTAACAAAGTATTTACTCATCATATAAAACCTTCAACACTTTCATAATTTTTTTTCCTTTTTGTCCTGAATTTCTAGAGAACCTAGAAGACTATTGGCGACTGGAGAGAAATCATCACGGTGTCAGCTAGAGAGGGTGACAAATAAACTTGTGTAATTATTGAAATGGTTTCAGCTGTGGAGAGAAATGTTACATGATGATCACTGGTACCTGAGGACAGAGAGCTCGGAGGGGAATCATCAACCAGTTTCCATGGTTTCAATATTATCGCTGCTTATTAAACTTAATACAATTATAGTAGAAAGCAGGACGTTGGCAAAAAGAATTAGATTTGGTTCTTGAAAAGAGCAGGTGATTCTCATGTGACACTCAATTTGCTGAGCTCTGTTTTAACTATGTAGCACAGATTTAACTTGTGAGGCTTGAAAGACCTGAAGCCATTACCATTATCTTGCCAACTAAATAGGAGATCGCAAGAATAAAGAGTCCCAATACAAAAATATACACTGGAGATCAAAATTAGAGAGCAGCACACAATTTCCTAAATGTCAAGATCATTGTGTTTTCCTATGTGAATATAGCCTAACATGAGTAAAATAGCAGTATTTTAATCTCATATTTCATAAATTGTACATATTCTAGAGCAATTAGGTAAATTAGATAAATGAAAAAGAACACTGATCAAATTTTGAGAACACTTTGAGATACCTCCAAGTTATTGTGAATCTGGTACCTGGGGCTAATTTACTTAATTATCTGATAAATCCTATATAACTGGCAACCTAACTTTCCAGTCTGCATTCACTTTGCAAAATTGGTGTGCCGTTCCATGGTGACTAAAACCCTCCAGCAGCAGCCATAGAAAGAGAAGTTAGTCGTTCCAAGTCTGTTTTTTAAAGAATATTTCATTTTTACAACATCACAGACTCATTCAAGTGCCCCATGAAGGCTGGTTGCCCTGGAAAGACAAATGGAAGAGTGGAAAGGAGACCCTTAATAAATGTGGCACACATGATTTCAGGTGGAAATTACTCAAGAATTAAGACATAGACAGGTTGATAAACCTACCCCAATGTGTTTCCCTCTGACCTTTCTAAGGTGCATTGTTGACTTGGTAATCCATTTTCGAACTAGTTATATCAACACAACCAAACAAGGGGTATGGAAAGAAGGGAAGGGAGAGAAGAGAAGGTAAGGGCGTTTAAGGAACAGTCCATCGGTTGATCAACCATGCAAACAATGTCCGAGAAAGGTGTCCTAAGAGTAGCTGGTCTAATCGTTGGTTCTTATGCATGGTGGTTGTAACACCAGCAAAAAGAGAGATGTGTATCAACCTCTATAAATGAAGATACCAATTTATAGCAAAAAATATTTATTAATAATACATGACACAGACAAAGTTAAAACACAGTTAAAACCTGTCATAAGATGGAAGGATGTCCTTTTGGAATAAGCTTCCCTTGCCTCAGTTGGGACCAGCACTGACCATTCCCGTTGTCAGGAAGTCTATCATTCATGGGAACAAGATGAACGGATGCGAAATCTTAAAATCTATAGACTAGATTTACCTCTTGAGTTAACTATTCTCATATAGAGTATAATATAGGTATAGTACAGGTTTTATTCATGAGGTGCTGGCATAAGGTACCATGTCATGGAGAAATCGCAAATCTTGGTTTGGACATGTTAAGGTAATATGTCAATAATGAGGCAGTATCCATGGCAAAAATAAGAGATTCTCCAAACATAAAAGGGAGGTGTTGTCTAGATACCTAGACTTGACAATAGTACTGTATAGTATACTGATGTGTGATACGAACTATACTACAAAACATGTATGTGCAGATATTGGGGAGAATCCACTGCTCTGTATATTTGTAGGACAAATAAGTGCCCTATTCTCAGGTACATCTCCTTGTAGATGGTTGAGATCTGGCAAGTGACTTCAGGATTATACATTTCTGTCCAGGAGTGGGCCATGGGTATGGGTGGTGTAATATATGGTGGTGATGCTTAACCTTTTTGAGACCGAGTACCCAAACTGCAACCCAGATTGCAAAGTCCCAACACAGCAATTTAAGCAATAATGTATTTCTTTCTGCTCTACCACAGCTTTCAACAGTATTCACACCCTGAGAACACTAAGAACATTGAAAGAAAGAGGAAAAACTCACATTCATAGCTTCCCTCCAGGGGCCCCTGAACAGGAGAAATTACAGCTTCTCAATTCTCCCAGGATTGTCACTTTACAATTGCGGTGAGTGGGACTTAGGGAGGAATTCTGCATGCTGAGAGAGAGGGCTCTGAGTGTCGCCTCTGTCATCCATGCCATCAGTTCATTATCAATGATATACAGGGGGTCATTTACTAAGGGCCCGATTTGCATTTTCCCGAGGTGTTACCCGAATATTTCCCATTTGCGCCGATTTTCCCTGTATTGCCCAGGGATTTTGGCACACGCGATCGGATTGTGGTGCATCGGCGCTAGCATGCACGCGACGGAAATTGGGGGGCGTGGCCGAACGAAAACCCCACAGATTCGGAAAAACCGCCGCATTTCAAAAAAAAATTTTTTGCGGGACTCGTGCTTACCTTCACCAGGAATAGGCCAGTGACGTTGGAGGAACTACCTTGGTGAATCCCGGCCGGACCCGAATCCACCGCAGAGAACGCGCCGCTGGATCGCGAATGGACCGGGTAAGTAAATCTGCCCCACAGTGTCACTGAGTATGGTGTGTAATGCAGAGATGTGTCATCAGGGTTCAGTCAAGGAAATGAGTCTATAATGAAAGCTGTCATCTCAGTCCCCCACCCACATGTTTGACTTAATCATATGTGGATTCTAAACACCACATACACTGATCTCTACTTCTAGTCTGTTTTGCTGATATATTTATATCCATGCTAGGGGGGTTATTTATCATATGCCGGCGCTCGCGTGGAGCTAAAACAGCAATAACACTGAGTAACATTGTAAAGTAAGGGGTTAAAAGGGATTTTTATTGTGTACATATCACTAGGGGATTGAAACTTGAGAATTTTCTTTCGTGGGGAAAGGGGATGGCCACTTGACCTCATGCTTTTGTAATGTGTATGGCAGGCAGGAAATTAGCTAATTTACCAATACATACCTCCCAACCATCCCAGATACAGCGGGACAGTCCCGAGTTTTGGGCTCTGTCCTGTTGTCCCACCTGGCGGGTAGGGAGGAAACTGACACAAGCATACGCTGGATGCAGTTCCCCAAACCCTCCTTCTCCTAGAACTCACAACATGCTGCTAGCTGGGAGCTAGGTACTGTAAAATATACTATTATAAACTACTGAAATCATGCAGAATGTTAAAATCACTATAGCATAAGCTATTGGAAACTGTCACCATCTAAAAATGGCATTCCTTGTAACAGGTTCGCTTTAAAGGCTTTTTTTGGAAGGTGTGGCAACTTTTAAACATATATTTAAATAAACAACTCAATTAAAGCACTGTATATTCCTTTCAATTCTACGCTGCCATTAGATGGGGATGCCATGAATCCATTTAAGGGCCTTTTCTTCTTCTATGGTCTCCTTTGCACAATTTGAAAGGATATATAAATGTAGCACCTTTTAAATCAATAGGTGATGCCTTACACCAGTGATGGCTAACCTATGGCACTGGTGCCAGAGGTGGCACTCAGAGCCCTTTCTGTGGGCACTCAGGCCATCACCAGAGATGACTCCAGGTATCTTCCTGCAGTCCCAGACAGCCCAGGACTTGCTGTGCACAGAGGTATTTTAAAGTGACAGCTCTACCTGGGAATATTTTCTGATATATTGGTGTCCTCAGGTGCTGGTATCAATGAAAACTGTTACAGAGCAGGGAGTATAAATCACAAATAAATTTCTGTGTTGGAACTTTGCAAGAAATAAGCGGGTCTTTGTTGAAGTTTGGGCACTCGGTCTCTAAAAGGTTTGCCATCACTGCCTTACACTATTAGGGTAATGCACTATTACCCTTTTAAAAGTATTTAACTAGCATTTAACATTTATATAGCATAAACATTTAGAATGTGCTGTACATTAGAATTAACCATTTATCTTAAAGGTATATTTGTAATGTCCTAGAGCTGGGCCATTACTAAATTTAGTCGTGGAGTTCTTTTCCCAAATCACCCAGTGGGACTGATCACCCCACTAGGCTCACCCCAACTCAGATACCCAGATATCTTAGGGCCCTTCCTTAATTCCAAGGATCCATATTACTATACGTATTTCCCTCAAGTAAGCTGCATGGTACAACATCACCACCAAATAGCAACAATAGTTTTCTACAAAGTAAATAGTGTGTATGTTTGTTAACCTAAGGATTAAAGAGCTCACACTGTCTGTAACTAACTTTCCTGAGGCTTCACTGGCTGTCACTGATTGGCAGCCCAGAACTGTCTAGAAAGAGCACATCAATAAATGTGGGCTTTGGTGTCTAAGATTTGTATGAGAACAACCTGCTTGTTATAATCCTGAGCCAACTCAGCTCCTTATAGATTTTTACCAGCCTAGCTGACCACTTGCCCAGGCTGCGGTATTATTTTGTTTCTACTATACACAGACTATTATCCTATCTTAACAACCCTTCTCCTAATAAAGGTACCATAAGTTTACAACATATCTGTTTACTGTGCTACCATCACGGGCCTCCCTCTTACCATAAGCCGTGGATCTGTAACCTACATCAGGAGTTCCCCATGCGGCTTCCCACTCTATTTCCATCACTTTGGTTCTGATGGGTGTGGATGAGGCCTACTCTACAACAGGGATACCATAACACCAGCAACTAAGTCTCCATCAGCCACTCCACTCCTAGTAACCTGTGGTCCCTGGTGGGGATGTTCCACATCTATTCAGCGAACATAATAATAAAATAACAGAAAGTAAATAGATGCAGTATTCAACTTGGCTCAAACATAGTATTGATGAAAGATACACCATGTGTGGTTATACAAATACAATAAATTATATAAACATAACTATGTAGAATAATGCACATCTCTCACATATCTTAATAGTTATGAAAAAAAGGACGGATTCCCAACAGGGTTTTCACACAAAGTCTGTGAAACAGCCTAAAAAGAAAGAAATCAAAGTATTACTCATCACAACATTAAACCATTTATAATATTAATTTTGTCTTGCTAGTTTCCAAAACTAATGACATGCTTTAATCTATTCTATGAAAAGCTGAAAGAAAAGTTGTTGGTAAAGTACTGTACATGCTTTATATTCCATAGTGTGATCCTTAGGCTACATTATTCAAAGCACAGCAGTGTGAGCTCTGATCCTACTGGAACCCTACAACGTCAAATGCTCTGCAGACCGCCCTGTGCGCAGTCCTTTGTATACTGAGTCGAGGATTGAGGAATTTAGCGAACCACCGACAGTGACTCAAGTCACAAGTAACTAGATAAATAGGTTTAGGCTTTGTAACTGCTCTGTATGCGCTGTCACTTGGACTCGGCAGGAGAAGAGGAGAGGTGAGGCATTACCGGGAGACATAGTGACTAACTGTGTGATCCCTCATCCAATTGCTGCAGCCAGAAAACAAAGGCTGAAGCGATAGATGATCTGTAAATGCTATTCATGGATTGCTCTTGCAGATATGTCTTTGAATTGTGGACTATGATGTGTTCCTCTTTTAGAAAACTAGAATCTTTATTAGTTTATCATGTAAGATCCCCACAGTACAAACGAATATATTCTAAGTGTGGAAAAAAGTCACAGAAATTCCATCCAAATTCAACAAAACTAAATGGAGACACCAGGATTAATGGCTCCTTGGTAATAATGGAGCAATACAGTTAGACTGTAGGATTGGCTGACCCAATGTTCTCCAGCCTGTGGGAAACTACAGCTGTCAATATGACTGTGGCAAAGTTTGGGAGTTGTGAGTTTTCCATTTCTAAAATATTACAATTGGTAAGAGCAGAGCGTTGTCCTAACAGTTGGAAAAGTGGCCTAAAACCTATTGTTCTCAAGCCCTTCTGGGCACAATGTGCCTGCAGCAGTATGTATTCCAGGTTGTAGCTGGTGTGCAGTTGTGTTTAGGCCTGCACCTCAGTCCCATGTGTGCAAACAGAGACTGGCAGTGATGGGTGCCGTTGAAGCTGAATTGAAGTGGAGAGAGAGGTATGAGGTTTTTTTTTATCATTTTTACAATCCCATTAAGCAATATACGGTATATAACATTTCTCTTCCTAAGAAAGCCCTTTAAAACTTATAGATATAGCATATCTACTGGTAGTTGTTGCATTCAGCTTCTTTGGATTTACTATGCTACTTTAGAAATAAACCATTAGAATAAAGGATGCAGCATAGATGGGGAGGGAAAGGGGCTCAGGTACAGATTTTGCAGTCCCTAAAGTTACAAGGTATACATCAGGTATTTAAAACATCTATTTGATCATAATAAAGAAAATATGAAAAAAACTAAATAAAAAAAAATAAACTTGAAACCATTGTATTAACAAACTCTCCATCTGCTGAGAATCATTTTTTTTAGGCTGATGACAAATAACAATGTGCGGCTGCAAACATTATGTTTAAACATAAGCTGCAATCTGACTCATGGCACGCTCAAGTGTTGACTCTCCAGACACAAATCAGACGTTGATGTTGCAGGTCAATCGGCTTCTACTTAATCGACTGAACTCCTAGAGAATGACGTCTGCAAGTGGCACGAGGGACAAGAGCTGTAATTGTGGAAAATAGCTGAAAAAGTAAAGAAATCTACGCTGTAATGTAACTGAAGCAGAAGGAGAGAATGTGACAGTCTGCTGAGAACATATGCAGAAAATAACTATATTTTTCTAAAAATGAAAAAAGCTGAAAAAAGTGTAAATAGACAACTGCTTCCAATAGCAAAATGTTTTTTTCACCTTTCTTAAATTGGATATGTCACTTATTATGTTTCCTCTAAGTGTTTTTGTAGCTCTAGACTGGGGTTGGCTTATGCACTGTACCCTTTAAACCTTTTGGGACTTTGCTATGTTAGAGCTGTACATAAACACACTTGGTCTGTGGAAACAAACCTGTGTACTGGTCAGTGAAAGTGAGTCCTTGCATCATGATGTGAAAGAACAGTTCCAGCCTAACAACAGTGACAGCACATAAAATATGGTTGGTCAGGTGACCCTGGAATAGACTAGCCCCTGCCCGCGCTGCTCGGGGGATGCCGCTAGGGAGAGAGCTGCTGCTGGTCAGGGAAAGCGTTAGGGTGTTCTATTAGCTTACTGTTAGGCAGGAGTGATTCTACAAGAACCCAACAGCCCTTCTTAGGGCTACAATAACGTTTTATTTTTATTTTTTTTATTTGCTTGTGGCTGGGCTTGCTGGTACTAGTAGTGCAGCTAGTACCATATTGTGAGGAATTTGCAGGGGGACTTGCTACCGTTGTGTTTAGCTCTTAGTGACACACATATCCACCTCAAACACTGAAGTGGGACAATTTATTAGGGGTTTGAGTAGAATTAGGCAGAGTCTGCTGATTTATTTTTTTTTAGCTGTATTTCATTTTATAGCTCAAACTCATCTTGCAAAGCAGTGTGCTTTCAGTGTAGGCTACAAAATAGCCATAGGAGAACCCCAACGGCTTACTTAGGCCTACAATAGCGTTATATTTTCCTTTTTTTTGTTTGCTTGTGGCTGGGCTTGCTGGCACTAGTAGTGCAGCTAGTACCATACTGTGAGGAATTTGCTGGGAGACCTGCGACCGTTGTGTTTAGCTCTTAGTTACACGCATATCCACCTCAAACACCGAAGTGGGACAATTTATTAGGGGTTTGAGTAGAATTAGGCAGAGTCTGCTGATTTATTTTTTTTTTAGCTGTATTTCATTTTATAGCTCAAACTCATCTTGCAAAGCAGTGTGCTCTCATTGTAGGCTACAAAATAGCCATAGGAGAACCCCAACGGCTTACTTAGGCCTACAATAGCGTTATATTTTCCTTTTTTTTGTTTGCTTGTGGCTGGGCTTGCTGGCACTAGTAGTGCAGCTAGTACCATATTGTGAGGAATTTGCTGGGAGACCTGCGTCCGTTGTGTTTAGCTCTTAGCTACACGCATATCCACCTCAAACACCGAAGTGGGACAATTTATTAGGGGTTTGAGTAGAATTAGGCAGAGTCTGCTGATTTTTATTTTTTTTTTGCTGTATTTCATTTTATAGCTCAAACTCATCTTGCAAAGCAGTGTGCTCTCATTGTAGGCTACAAAATAGCCATAGGAGAACCCCAACGGCTTACTTAGGCCTACAATAGCGTTATATTTTCCTTTTTTTTGTTTGCTTGTGGCTGGGCTTGCTGGCACTAGTAGTGCAGCTAGTACCATACTGTGAGGAATTTGCTGGGAGACCTGCGACCGTTGTGTTTAGCTCTTAGTTACACGCATATCCACCTCAAACACCGAAGTGGGACAATTTATTAGGGGTTTGAGTAGAATTAGGCAGAGTCTGCTGATTTATTTTTTTTTTAGCTGTATTTCATTTTATAGCTCAAACTCATCTTGCAAAGCAGTGTGCTCTCATTGTAGGCTACAAAATAGCCATAGGAGAACCCCAACGGCTTACTTAGGCCTACAATAGCGTTATATTTTCCTTTTTTTGTTTGCTTGTGGCTGGGCTTGCTGGCACTAGTAGTGCAGCTAGTACCATACTGTGAGGAATTTGCTGGGAGACCTGCGTCCGTTGTGTTTAGCTCTTAGCTACACGCATATCCACCTCAAACACCGAAGTGGGACAATTTATTAGGGGTTTGAGTAGAATTAGGCAGAGTCTGCTGATTTTTTTTTTTTTTTGTTGTATTTCATTTTATAGCTCAAACTCATCTTGCAAAGCAGTGTGCTCTCATTGTAGGCTACAAAATAGCCATAGGAGAACCCCAACGGCTTACTTAGGCCTACAATAGCGTTATATTTTCCTTTTTTTTGTTTGCTTGTGGCTGGGCTTGCTAGCACTAGTAGTGCAGCTAGTACCATACTGTGAGGAATTTGCTGGGAGACCTGCGACCGTTGTGTTTAGCTCTTAGTGACACGCATATCCACCTCAAACACCGAAGTGGGACAATTTATTAGGGGTTTGAGTAGAATTAGGCAGAGTCTGCTGATTTTTATTTTTTTTTTACCTTTATTTCATTTTATAGCTCAAACTCATATTGCAAAGCACAAAATCCAGTTGTGTGCTGTCAGTGTAGGTTAGAAACTAGCCATAGCCATAGGATAGCATCGTTTTGTTAAAAAAAATAAAAAACTTTAAAAATATAAACACAAAATTTTTTTTTTTTTCAAGTTTACACTTTAATTTGGAAAATGTTTAACCCGAGGGCTAGGGGTAGAGGACGAGGGCGTGGACGTGGGCGTCCAACTACTGCAGGGGTCAGAGGCCGTGGTCCTGGGCGGGGTGAGACACCACCTGCTGATGAGGGAGCAGGGGAATGCCGCAGAGGTACACTCCCTAGGTTCATCATGTCTCAAGTTACTGGGACTCGTGGTAGAGCACTGTTGAGGCCAGAACAGTGCGAAGAGGTGATGTTGTGGATTGCGGACAATGCTTCTAGCCATTTGTCCACCAGTCAGTCTTCCACGCAGTCCACCCATGTCACCGAAATCGGCACTCCTCCAGCTCCTCCACCTCAGCCTCCTTCCCCCCAGTCTGCCCCCTCCCACCAAAATTTGGCATTTGAACCGGCATACTCTGAGGAACTGTTTTCTGGACCCTTCCCACAGTCACAAACCACTTGTCCTGCTGCTGCTGAGCTATTTTACGATGCCCAGGTTTTCCACCAGTCGCAGTCTGTGGGTGATGATGACATTATTCACGTAGTGGAAGAAGTGTGTAGGACGATGAGGAGACACGGTTGTCAGACAGTCGTGAAGTTGTTGTCAGGGCAGGAAGTCCGAGGGGGGAGCAGACTGAGGGATCGGAGGATGATGAGGTGACAGACCCAAACTGGGTTGATAGGCCGGGTGAACACAGTGCTTCTCAGACGGAGGCGAGTCCTATAGCAGAACAGGTTGGAAGAGGCAGTGGTGGGGCCAGACGGAGAGGCAGGGCCAGAGCTGGTGCATCAGCGCCAAATGTTGCCCGTAGTCAAGCTCCCGTGGCGAGGGCTAGATTTTCAGAAGTCTGGAGGTTCTTTAAAGAAACACCGGATGACCGACGGACTGTGGTGTGCAACCTTTGCCAAACCAGGATCAGCAGGGGTTCCACCACTACTAGCTTAACTACCACCAGTATGCGCAGGCATCTGAATGCTAAACACCCCACTCAATGGCACCAAGCCCGTTCACCTCCGGCCGGGCACACCACTGCTCCTTCCCCTGTGTCATCTGCTAGTCAGCCCCCTGCCCAGGACCCCGGCCCAAACACCTCCCGTGCGAAAACCCCATCTTCGCCTCCACGATCCTCCACACCATCCACCAGCGTTCAGCTCTCCATACCCCAGACGCTGGAGCACAAAAGGAGGTATAGCGCAACCCACCCACACGCCCAAGCCCTCAACGTCCACATCTCCAAGTTGCTTAGCCTGGAGATGCTGCCCTATAGGCTGGTAGAGACCGAGGCCTTTCGAAACCTCTTGGCGGCGGCCGCCCCTCGGTATTCGGTCCCGAGCCGCCACTACTTTTCCCGATGTGCCGTCCCAGCCCTGCACAAGCACGTGTCAGAGAACATCCTCCGTGCCCTGACCAATGCCGTTTCTGACAAGGTCCACCTGACCGCGGACACGTGGACGAGTGCTGCCGGGCAGGGCCACTATATATCGCTGACGGCACATTGGGTTAATTTGGTGGAGGCTGGGACCGAGTCTGACCCTGGGGCTGGTCATATACTGCCGACGCCGAGGATTGCAGGGCCTACCTCGGTCCAGGTCTCAAAGGCCTACTATGCCTCCTCCTCCTCCCACCCCTCCTACACCTCCTCCTCTGAATTACCATCCGTGGGCATGGCGCCATCAGTCGGTAGCTCTAGGCACAGCAGCAGTGCCATCGCTAAGCGACAGCAGGCGGTGCTCAAACTGCTGAGCCTAGGCGATAAAAGGCACACCGCCCAAGAGTTATTACAGGGCCTCACGGCGCAGACTGATCTGTGGCTGGCACCGCTGAACCTGAAGCCAGGCATGGTTGTGTGTGACAACGGCCGTAACCTGGTGGCGGCTCTGCAACTCGGCAGACTGACACATGTGCCATGCCTGGCCCATGTGTTAAATCTCATAGTTCAGCGTTTCCTCAAGACATACCCCAATCTGTCTGATTTGCTCGCGAAGGTGCGCCGCATCTATGCGCATTTCAGGAAGTCCAGCACAGATGCTGCCACTCTCAGGGCAGTGCAACGCCGCCTCCAACTGCCCGCTCACCGACTGTTGTGCGACGTGCCCACGAGGTGGAATTCAACACTAACCATGTTATCCAGAGTTTACCAGCAGCGCAGAGCGATTGTAGACTGCCAGATGTCAACTTCCACCAGAACTGGTAGTCAGGTCAGTCAGCTTCCTCAAGTCTACAATGAGGAGTGGACGTGGATGTCTGATATCTGTCAGGTGCTGAGTAACTTTGAGGAGTCAACACAGATGGTCAGTGGTGATGCCGCCATCATCAGCCTCACCATCCCGCTGCTTGGCCTGTTGAAAAACTCTCTGGTCAGCATGAAGTCGGAAGCTTTGCGCTCGTCACAAGAGACGGGGGAAGAAGATTCCCTTGTTGATAGCCAAAGCACCCTTAGGTCTCTTTCTCAGCGCATATCGGAGGAGGTGGAGGAGGATGAGGAGGAAGAGGAGGAGAATGTTGGCGAGACAGAAGAGGGGACCATTGTTCAGTCCTTCACTGTTCAGCGTGTATGGGCAGAAGAAGAGGAGTTGGAGGAGTTGGAGGAGGAGGAAATGGACAGTCAGGCCAGTGAGGGGAGTGAATTCTTGCGCGTTGGGACTCTGGCGCATATGGCAGATTTCATGCTAAGCTGCCTATCCCGTGACCCTCGCGTTCAAAGAATTTATTCCACCACCGATTACTGGGTATTCACTCTCCTGGACCCACGGTACAAGCAAAATCTTTCCACTCTCAGCCCTGGAGAGGAAAGGAGTGTGAGAATGCATGAATACCAGCAGGCCCTGGTGCACAAGCTGAAAAGTATTTCCCTTCTGACAGCGCTAGCGGCAGAGGGCGTACTTCTGCGGGACAAGTAGCGAGGGAGAGTAGGCGAGCAGGCAGCTTGTCCAGCACTGGCAGGGGTACGCTTTACAAGGCCTTTGCCAGTTTTATGTCACCCCAGCAAGACACTGTCACCTGTCCCTAGTCTCGGCAGAGTAGGGCTGATCTTTACAGAAAGATGGTGAGGGAGTACGTAGCTGACCATACCATCGTCCGAAATGATCACACAGCTCCCTACAACTACTGGGTTTCAAAGCTGGACATGTGGCACGAACTGGCGCTGTACGCCTTGGAGGTTCTTGCCTACCCTGCCGCTAGCGTGTTGTCCGAGCGGGTTTTCAGTGCAGCTGGTGGCATCATCACCGACAAGCGTACACGCCTGTCGACTGACAGCGCTGACAGGCTGACGCTTATCAAGATGAATAAAGCCTGGATTTCTCCGCATTTCCATTCTCCACCAGGTGAAAGAAGCTGAACCTGAATAATGTATGCACTCCTCCTCCTCATTGTCCTCCTTCTCCTCCTCTTTGTACACTAAAGCAGAGGAAACTGGCTATTTTTTTGCCAGGGCCAACTGGCTCTGGCTATAGTACTCTATGTATTTAATTTTTCTGGAGGGCCAACTACCCTGTCCTCTGTTTTAAACAATTTTTGGAAATGCCACATACAGGCACTTAATCTATGTAATTTTTCTGGAGGACCAGCTACCTGCTCCTCTGGTTTGAAAACTTTTTTGGACTGCCACATACAGGCACTCAATTTATTTAATCTTTTTGGAGGACCAGCTACCTGCTCCTCTGCTTTGAAAACTTTTTTGGACTGCCACATACAGGCACTCAATCTATGTAATTTTTCTGGAGGACCAGCTACCTGCTCCTCTGGTTTGAAAACTTTTTTGGACTGCCACATACAGGCACTCAATTTATTTAATCTTTTTGGAGGACCAGCTACCTGCTCCTCTGGTTTGAAAACTTTTTTGGACTGCCACATACAGGCACTCAATCTATGTAATTTTTCTGGAGGACCAGCTACCTGCTCCTCTGGTTTGAAAACTTTTTTGGACTGCCACATACAGGCACTCAATCTATGTAATTTTTTTGGAGGACCAGCTACCTGCTCCTCTGGTTTGAAAACTTTTTTGGACTGCCACATACAGGCACTATCCAAATTAAATTGTCTCCATAGCAGCCTCCACACGTCGTCTTTTTAGCTGCCTTCACACGTTGTCTCCATTGCTACCTCCACACGTCATCGCCATAGCTGCCTCCAAAAGTAGTCCATATAGCTGCCTCCATACATGGTCCCCTTATCAAACGACCTGTTTCAGGCAGAATTTTGGATTGTTTTCATGGCTTCCATGTTAACTTTGTCGCCACCCTGCTGTGTAATCCACAAAATATACTGGCAAACTTTTATCATTTACCAATATTATTTCAGCGCTTGTTGCGCATCTGTTTACATTCCCCTCACCCGCCAGAACCCAAACTTATAAGAACGCTACTACACTTGATCTTATACAAAAGGTTCTTAGAAGTGCTGTTTGGGGAGTAGCCTAGAGACAGGGGCTTGGATTGGCGAAAGCTCGCCTGGCAGCGGAGCGCCAGCTCCATCCCAAGATCCAACTAACATAGTTTTAACTGCAGCACCTTTAATCTACTACTAGTTCACTGCCTCCATACATGGTCCCCTTATCAAACGAGCTGTGTCAGGCAGGATTTTGGGTTGTTTTCATGGCTTCCACATCAAACTTGTTAACTTTGTCGCCACCCTGCTGTGTAATCCACAAAATATACTGGCAAACTTTTATCATTTACCAATATTATTTCAGCGCTTCTTGCGCATCTGTTTACATTCCCCTCACCTGCCAGAACCCAAACTTATAAGAACGCTACTACACTTGATCTTATACAAAAGGTTCTTAGAAGTGCTGTTTGGGGAGTAGCCTAGAGACAGGGGCTTGGATTGGCGAAAGCTCGTCTGGCAGCGGAGCGCCAGCTCCATCCCAAGATTCAACTAACATAGTTTTAACTGCAGCACCTTTAATCTACTACTAGTTCACTGCCTCCATACATGGTCCCCTTATCAAACGAGCTGTGTCAGGCAGAATTTTGGGTTGTTTTCATGGCTTCCACATCAAACTTGTTAACTTTGTCGCCACCCTGCTGTGTAATCCACAAAATATACTGGCAAACTTTTATCATTTACCAATATTATTTCAGCGCTTCTTGTGCATCTGTTTACATTCCCCTCACCCGCCAGAACCCAAACTTATAAGAACGCTACTACACTTGATCTTATACAAAAGGTTCTTAGAAGTGCTGTTTGGGGAGTAGCCTAGAGACAGGGGCTTGGATTGGCGAAAGCTCGCCTGGCAGCGGAGCGCCAGCTCCATCCCAAGATCCAACTAACATAGTTTTAACTGCAGCACCTTTAATCTACTACTAGTTCACTGCCTCCATACATGGTCCCCTTATCAAACGAGCTGTGTCAGGCAGAATTTTGGGTTGTTTTCATGGCTTCCTCATCAAACTTGTTAACTTTGTCGCCACCCTGCTGTGTAATCCACAAAATATACTGGCAAACTTTTATCATTTACCGATATTATTTCAGCGCTTCTTGCTCACCTCCTTTGGTTCCTCTCTGCCACCCATTGGTTTTAAGCCTGAGTCCATTTGGGGTATGTTGCCAAGACACTCTCTAGCCTGCCGCTGCTGCCGCTGCCGCTGCTTCTGCATAATCCCCTATAGTGTCAGGGTCAATTATTGGATGTTTTAGATGCTATCTAGCCTCATTCGGTCACTCTGTCATTGCCATGCTGTTGCCCGTACTTTTGGCATAATGGTGCGATTAAGCAGCCTCAGAGGCATCCATGCATGCTGCCCCTGCTGTTTCCTGTCCATTTCCGTGGTGTTTCCATCCTTTTCTGAGGTTCCCAGGTGCTTGGTCAAGCTTCCCTGTGCAGATCCTTGGTCCCCTTGAAAAATGCTCGAGTCTCCCATTGACTTCAATGGGGCTCGTTATTCGAGACGAGCACTTGAGCATCGGGAAAAGTTCGTCTCGAATAACGAGTACCCGAGCATTTCAGTGCTCGCTCATCTCTAGTTAGGTTGTTCTATTAGAATAGTGTTAGGCAGGAGTGATTCTACAAGAACCCAACAGCCCTTCTTAGGGCTACAATAACGTTATATTGTACTTTTTTTGGGTTTGCTTGTGGCTGGGCTTGCTTTCACTAGTAGTGCAGCTAGTACCATATTGTGAGTAATTTGCAGGGAGACTTGCGACCGTTGTGTTTAGCTCTTAGTGACACACATATCCACCTCAAACACCAAAGTGGGACAATTTATTAGGGGTTTGATTTGAATTAGGCACGGTCTGCTTATTTATTTTTTTTTTACGTTTATTTCTTTATATAACTCGAAGTAATCTGGCAAAGCAGTGTGCTCTTAGTGTAGGCTAGAAAATAGCCATAGGAGAACCCCAATGGCTTATATAGGCCTACAATAGCGTTATATTTTACTTTTTTTCGGTTTGCTTGTGGCTGGGCTTTCTGCCACTAGTAGTGCAGCTAGTACCATATTGTGAGGAATTTGCAGGAAGACTTGCGACCGTTGTGTTTAGCTCTTAGTGACACACATATCCACCTCAAACACCGAAGTGGGACAATTTATTAGGGGTTTGATTTGAATTAGGCACAGTCTTCTGATTTATTTTTTTTTACGTTTATTTCTTTTTATAACTCAAAGTCATCAGGCACAGCACAAAATCCAGTTGTGTGCTATCAGTGTAGGTTAGAAACTAGCCATAGCAATAGGATAGCATCATTTTGTTTAAAAAAAAAACACACACAAAAAAAAAAATTTAAAGATTACACTTTTCTTGAAAATGTTTAACCCGAGGGCTAGGGGTAGAGGACGAGGGCGTGGACGTGGGCGTCCAACTACTGCAGGGGTCAGAGGCCGTGGTCCTGGGCGGGGTGAGACACCACCTGCTGATGAGGGAGCAGGGTAACGCCGCAGAGCTACACTCCCTAGGTTCATCATGTCTCAAGTTACTGGGACTTGTGGTAGAGCACTGTTGAGGCCAGAACAGTGCGAAGAGGTGATGTCGTGGATTGCGGACAATGCTTCTAGCCATTTGTCCACCAGTCAGTCTTCCACGCAGTCCACCCATGTCACCGAAATCAGCACTCCTCCAGCTCCTCCGCCTCAGCCTCCTTCCCCCCAGTCTACCCCCTCCCAGCAAAATTTTGCATTTGAACCGGCATACTCTGAGGAACTGTTTTCTGGACCCTTACCACAGTCACAAACCACTTGTCCGGTTGCTGCTGAGCTATTTTCCGATGCCCAGGTTTTCCACCAGTCGCAGTCTGTGGGTGATGATGACATTATTGACGTAGTGGAAGAAGTGTGTAAAGAGGTGTCGGACGATGAGGAGACATGGTTGTCAGACAGTGGTGAAGTTGTTGTCAGGGCAGGAAGTCCGAGGGGGGAGCAGACTGAGGGATCGGAGGATGATGAGGTGACAGACCCAAGCTGGGTTGATAGGCCGGGTGAACACAGTGCTTCTGAGACGGAGGCGAGTCCTATACAAGAACAGGTTGGAAGAGGGAGTGGTGGGGCCAGACGGAGAGGCAGGGCCAGAGCTGGTGCATCAGCGCCAAATGTTTCACGTAGTCAAGCTCCCATGGCGAGGGCTAGATTTTCAGAAGTCTGGAGGTTCTTTAAAGAAACACCGGATGACCGATGGACTGTGGTGTGCAACCTGTACCAAACCAGGATCAGCAGGGGTTCCACTACTACTAGCTTAACTACCACCAGTATGCGCAGGCATATGAATGCATATGAACACCCCACTCAATGGCACCAAGCCCGTTCACCTCCGGCCGGGCACACCACTGCTGCTTCCCCTGTGTCATCTGCTAGTCAGCCCCCTGCCCAGGACCCCGGCCCAAACACCTCCCGTGCGAAAACCCCATCTTTGCCTCCATTATCCTCCACAGCATCCACCAGCGTTCAGCTCTCCATACCCCAGACGCTGGAGCGCAAAAGTATAGTGCAACCCATCCACTCGCCCAAGCCCTCAACGTCCACATCTCCAAACTGCTTAGCCTGGAGATGCAGCCCTATAGGCTGGTAGAGACCGAGGCCCTTCGAAACCTCATGGCGGCGGCAGACCCTTGGTATTCGGTCCCCAGCCGCCACTACTTTTCCCGATGTGCACAAGCACGTGTCAGACAACATCATCCGTGCCCTGACCAACGCCGTTTCTGACAAGGTCCACCTGACCACGGACACGTGTATGAGTGCTGCCGGGCAGGGCCACTATATATCGCTGACGGCACATTGGGTTAACTTGGTGGAGGCTGGGACCGAGTCTGACCCTGGGGCTGGTCATATACTGCCGACGCCGAGGATTGCGGGGCCTACCTCAGTCCAGGTCTCAAAGGCCTACTATGCCTCCTCCTCCTCCCACCCCTCCTCCACCTCCTCCTCCGAATTACCATCCATGGCATGGCGCCATCAGTCGGTAGCTCTAGTCACAGCAGCAGTGCCATCGCTAAGCGACAGCAGGCGGTGCTCAAACTGCTGAGCCTAGGCGATAAAAGACACACCGCCCAAGAGCTATTACAGGGCATCACGGCGCAGACTGATCTGTGGCTGGCACCGCTGAACCTGAAGCCAGGCATGGTTGTGTGTGACAACGGCCGTAACCTGGTGGCGGCTCTGCAACTCGGCAGACTGACCCATGTGTTAAATCTCATAGTTCAGCGTTTCCTCAAGACATACCCCAATCTGTCTGATTTGCTCACGAAGGTGCGCCGCATCTGTGCGCATTTCAGGAAGTCCAGCACAGATGCTGCCACTCTCAGGGCAGCGCAGCGCCGCCTCCAAATGCCCGCTCACTGACTGTTGTGCGACGTGCCCACGAGGTGGAATTCAACACTAACCATGTTATCCAGAGTTTACCAGCAGCGCAGAGCGATTGTAGACTGCTAGATGTCAACTTCCACCAGAACTGGTAGTCAGGTCAGTCAGCTTCCTCAAGTCTACAATGAGGAGTGGACGTGGATGTCTGATATCTGTCAGGTGCTGAGTAACTTTGAGGAGTCAACACAGATGGACAGTGGCGATGCCGCCATCATCAGCCTCATCCCGCTTCTTGGTCTGTTGAAAAACTCTCTGGTCAGCATGAAGTCGGAAGCTTTGCGCTCGTCACAAGAGACGGGGGAAGAAGATTCCCTTGTTGATAGCCAAAGCACCCTCAGGTCTGTTTCTCAGCGCATATCGGAGGAGGTGGAGGAGGATGAGGAGGAAGAGGAGGAGAATGTTGGCGAGACAGAAGAGGGGACCATTGTTCAGTCCTTCACTGTTCAGCGTGTATGGGCAGAAGAAGAGGAGTTGGAGGAGGAGGAAATGGACAGTCAGGCCAGTGAGGGGAGTGAATTCTTGCGCGTTGGGACTCTGGCGCATATGGCAGATTTCATGCTAGGCTGCCTATCCCGTGACCCTTGCGTTCAAAGAAATTATTCCAGCACCGATTACTGGGTATTCACTCTCCTGGACCCACGGTACAAGCAAAATCTTTCCACTCTCATCCCTGGAGAGGAAAGGAGTGTGAGAATGCATGAATACCAGCAGGCCCTGGTGCACAAGCTGAGACAGTATTTCCCTTCTGACAGGGGCGTACTTCTGCGGGACAAGTAGCGAGGGAGAGTAGGCGAGCAGGCAGCTTGTCCAGCACTGGCAGGGGTACGCATTACAAGGCCTTTGCCAGTTTTATGTCACCCCAGCAAGACACTGTCACCTGTCCCCAGTCTCGGCAGAGTAGGGCTGATCTTTACAGAAAGATGGTGAGGGAGTACGTAGCTGACCATACCCTCGTCCTAAATGATCACACAGCTCCCTACAACTACTGGGTTTCAAAGCTGGACATGTGGCACGAACTGGCGCTGTACGCCTTGGAGGTTCTTGCCTGCCCAGCCACTAGCGTTTTGTCCGAGCGGGTTTTCAGTGCAGCTCGTGGCATCATCTCCGATAAGCGTACACGCCTGTCGACTGACAGCGCTGACAGGCTGACGCTTATCAAGATGAATAAAGCCTGGATTTCTCAGGATTTCCATTCTCCACCAGGTGAAAGAAGCTCAACCTGAATAATGTATGCACTCCTCCTCCTCATACACTAAAGCAGAGGAAACTAGCTATTTTTTGCCAGGGCCAACTGGCTCTAGCTATAGTACTCTATGTATTTAATTTTTCTGGAGGGCCACCTACCCGGTCCTCTGTTTTAAACAATTTTTGGGAGTGCCACATACAGGCACTCAATCTATTTAATTTTTCTGGAGGACCACCTACCTGCTCCTCTGGTTTGAAAACTTTTTTGGACTGCCACATACAGGCACTCAATTTATTTAATTTTTCTGGAGGACCACCTACCTGCTCCTCTGGTTTGAAAACTTTTTTGGACTGCCACATACAGGCACTCAATCTATTTAATTTTTCTGGAGGACCACCTACCTGCTCCTCTGGTTTGAAATCTTTTTTGGACTGCCACATACAGGCACTATCCAAATTAAATTGTCTCCATAGCAGACTCCACACGTCGTCTTTTTAGCTGCCTCCACACGTTGTCTCCATTGCTACCTCCACACGTCATCGCCATAACTGCCTCCAAAAGTTGTCCATATAGCTGCCTCCATACATGGTCCCCTTATCAAACGAGCTGTGTCAGGCAGAATTTTGGGTTGTTTTTATGGCTTCCACATCAAACTTGTTAACTTTGCGCATCTGTTTACATTCTCCTCACCCGCCATAACCCAAACTTATAAGAACACTACTACACTTGATCTTATACAAAAGGTTCTTAGAAGTGCTGTTTGGGGAGTAGCCGAGAGACAGGGGCTTGGATTGGCGAAAGCTCGTCTGGCAGCGGAGCGCCAGCTCCATCCCAAGATCCAACTAACATAGTTTTAACTGCAGCACCTTTAATCTACTACTAGTTCACTGCCTCCATACATGGTCCCCTTATCAAACGAGCTGTGTCAGGCAGAATTTTGGGTTGTTTTCATGGCTTCCACATCAAACTTGTTAACTTTGTCGCCACCCTGCTGTGTAACCCACAAAATATACTGGCAAACTTTTATCATTTACCAATATTATTTCAGCGCTTCTAACGCATCTGTTTACATTCCCCTCACCCGCCATAACCCAAAATTATAAGAACACTACTACACTTGATCTTATACAAAAGGTTCTTAGAAATGCTGTTTGGGGAGTAGCCGAGAGACAGGGGCTTGGATAGGCGAAAGCTCGTCTGGCAGCGGAGCGCCATCTCCATCCCAAGATCCAACTAACATAGTTTTAACTGCAGCACCTTTAATCTACTACTACTTCACTGCCTCCATACATCGTCCCCTTATCAAACGAGCTGTGTCAGGCAGAATTTTCAGGTGTTTCAGGTGTTTTCAGGAGACCTGAAGTTGCAATCATAGCAGCGCAATATGGATGCCCCATACTGTCGCTCTTAATCATGGAACCATTTCCGAAAAAACAATTAAAAATAGAACCACTATGCTATTCCATTATTCCTAGGTGAAATATTCAAACGACCCGGCCTGCTTTGAAAATTATAATTTTTTCAAAGTAAACGCTTCTGGCCCCCAGGCCCATTTTGGGTGGCGAGGAGCTGAGAGACAGGGGCTTGGACAAGCAAAAGCTCGCCTGGCAGTGGACCGCCAGCTCCATCCCAAGATTAGGCAGCCTCAGAGGCATCCATGAATGCTGCCCCTGCTGTTTCCTGTCCATTTTGCCTCCACAATCCTCCACAGCATCCACCAATGTCTCCATGCGCAACTTTCAACTCTCTATACCCCAGACGCTGGAGCACGAGAGGATATGCAGCACATCATCCCCTTATCAAACGAGCTGTGTCAGGCAGAATTTTCAGGTGTTTCACAAGATACATAGTGGAACTTGGCCCATCTGTTGCCGCCATGCTGGAGACCTGAAGTTGCAATCATAGCAGCGCAATATGAATGCCCCATACTGTCGCTCTTAATCATGGAAGTCGTCTCCATGGCTGCCTCCACATGTCGTCCCCTTATCAAAAGAGATGTGTCAGGCTCATTTTTCGGGTGTTTCACCGGATATGTTATGGAACTTGGTCACTATGTCGCCACCATGCTGTGTTATCGACTAAATATACCATCAACCTTTTGTTCACATAGGAAATCATTTCAGCGCTTCTTGCTCATATCCTTTGGTGAAGCCTGAGTCCATTTAGGGTATGTCACCATGACACTCTCTAGCCTGCCACTGCTGCCGCTGCCTCTGCATGCCGTCCCCTATAGTGTCAGGGTCAATTATTGCATGTTTTAGATGCTATCTAGCCTTATTCGGTCACTCTGTCAAGGCCATGCTGTTGCCCATAATTTTGGCATAATAGTGCCTTTAAGCAGCCTCAGAGGCATCCATGCATGCTGCCCCTGCTGTTTCCTGTCCATTTCCTTGGTGTTTCCATCCTTTTCTGAGGTTCCCAGGTGTTTGGCCAAGCTTCCCTGTGCAGAGTCTTGGTCCCCTTGAAAAATGCTCGAGTCTCCCATTGACTTCAATGGGGCTCGTTATTCGAGACGAGCACTCGAGCATCGGGAAAAGTTCGTCTCGAGTAACGAGTACCCGAGCATTTTAGTGCTCGCTCATCTCTAATGATTTGTCATAATAAAAGTTAAAGATGGACAGTAATTGAAATGCTACTGTTAAACATGAGAGATTGGGGCCTATGATTCTAATAGAAATGGAGTCACAAGAAATTCAGCATTAAGAATTTGGATATTGCAGAAGTTTTTGATTGTTTTGTTCATGGAAAATTAAGGTCCCCTGAAAATAAGACCTAGTGCCTCTTTAGGAGTAAAAGTTAATATAAAACACTGTCTTATTTTCAGGTAAACACGATACATTGAAAGGCAGTCGCATATGAACTTATCTTTACAAAAAGGTTTTTACATTCAATAATGGAAGGGTCTTGTAATAAATTCCAATTTCTAATAATTACTTATCTGTGTGTGTATTAGATCCTCCTATACACATGACTGACAGCCTATATAATGATGTGACACTCCTGGTGCTGGCTCCGCTATGTGATCCGTGGTACTGGCAGCCACGTCACCTGCAGCCTGTGTGTATGAGATATTCCTATACACATGGCTGCAGCCTGTATAATGATGTGACACTCCTGGTGCTGGCTCCTCTATGTGCTCCCTGGTACTGGCAGCCACGTCACCTGCAGCCTGTGTGTATGAGATATTCCTATACACATGGCTGCAGCCTGTATAATGATGTGACACTGCTGGTGCTGGCTCCTCTATGTGCTTCCTGGTACTGGCAGCCACCCCTCCTGCAATCTGTGTGTTTATGAGATACTCCTATACACATGGCTGCAGCCTCTACAATGATGTGACACCTATGATGCGGTCTCCTCTATGTGCTTCCTGGTACAGCCAAGCATGCCCTCTGCAGCCTGTGTGTGTATGAGATACTCCTATACACATGACTGAAAGCCTATATAATGATGTGACACTCCTGGTGCCGACTCCTCTATGTGCTTCCTGGCTATGGCGGCCATGCCCCCTGCAGCCTGTGTGTGTATGAGATACTACTATACACATGAATGACAGCCTGTATAATGATGTGACACTCCCGGTGCTGGCTCCTCTATGTGCTTCCTGGTGCTGGTGCCCCCTGCAGCCTGTGTGTGTATGAGATACTCCTATACACATGACTGACAGCCTATATAATGATGTGACACTCCTGGTGCTGGCTCCACTATGTGATCCCTGGTACTGGCAGTCACGTCACCTGCAGCCTGTGTTTATGAGATATTCCTATACACATGGCTGCAGCCTGTATAATGATGTGACACTCCTGGTGCTGGCTCCTCTATGTGCTCCCTGGTACTGGCAGCCACATCCTGCAGCCTGTGTGTATGAGATATTACTATACACATGGCTGCAGCCTGTATAAGGATATTACACTCCTGGTGCCGGCTCCGCTATGTGATCCCTGGTACTGACAGCCAAGTCACCTGCAGCCTGTGTGTATGAGATACTCCTATACACATGGCTGCAGCCTGTATAATGATGTGACACTCCTGTTGCTGGCTCCTCTATGTGCTTCCTGGTACTGGCAGCCACCCCTCCTGCAATCTGTGTGTTTATGAGATACTCCTATACACATGGCTGCAGCCTCTACAATGATGTGACACCTATGATGCGGTCTCCTCTATGTGCTTCCTGGCTCTGGCGGCCATGCCCCCTGCAGCCTGTGTGTGTATGAGATACTCCTATACACATGAATGACAGCCTGTATAATGATGTGACACTCCCGGTGCCGGCTCCTCTATGTGCTTCCTGGTGCTGGTGCCCCCTGCAGCCTGTGTGTGTATGAGATACTCCTATACACATGACTGACAGCCTGTATAATGATGTGACACTCCTGGTGCTGGCTCCTCTATGTGCTCCCTGGTACTGGCAGCCATGTCACCTGCAGCCTGTGTGTGTATGAGATATTCCTATACACATGGCTGCAGCCTGTATAATGATGTGAGGCTCCCGGTGCTAGGTTCTCTATGTGCTTCCTGGTACTGGCAGCCACACCTCCTGCAATCTGTGTGTTTATGAGATACTCCTATACACATGGCTTCAGCCTGTATAATGATGTGACACCTATGATGCAGTCTCCTCTATGTGCTTCCTGGTACTGCCAGCCATGCCCCCTGCATCCTGTGTGTGTATGAGATACTTCTATACACATGACTGACAGCCTGTTTAATGATGTGACACTCCTGGTGCCGGCTCCTCTATGTGCTTCCTGGTTCTGGCAACCACTCCACCTGCAGCCTGTGTGATGTATGAAGGCTAGGATGGAACACCTGATGACAGGTGTTCTTTAACCCCTTACTGATGTGTGAAGTAATAGTAGGTCATGTGTCTGCTGCGGCTGTATGGAGAGGGCTCATTCCATACAAGGTGGATGTTTGCTGCATATTGCTAGCAATTCCTAGCAGGTGTTAACACCTCCATCCATCGTCTGCGGCATTAAAAAGCCAGAGGGCCTGGTCATTAAGGGGTTAAGACTTCTCTTCAATATTGTTCCACACAAGAGCAATTCCAAAATACATGAAAAAATATTTGCCAGGCTGGTCTAAGATTTATTACAGCAGGCATCATCTCTGGATTCATTTTAACTCTGGTAAGAAATAAACTCTATATAGAATCCAAACTGTAGCCACCGGCGTTGCCTGGAATATTAAATAATTGTTCTTAACTATAATAAAATGGATTGAAATAAGTCTCTCTATCTGTCTAACAATCATATTACCTAACATATTACTTCACATACTACCTCAAACAAGCTGTCTTATACTCACATTGTAATAAATCATGCTGTAAATCCCCTTATACTGCCATAATGTAGTGTGGCAGTAAATGGTAGGATCAGACAACCTAGGGTTAAAGTACCCTTGGGGGTTTGAAAAATATTTTTTTTTTAATATATATATATATATATATATATATATATATATATATATATATATATATATATATATTATATATATTTATATATATATATATATATATATATAGTGACAGGACCAGGGGAAAAGTGTTAAATGGTGTGTATGTTTCCCCTAGGTTGCTGGCCTACACTATCTAGGGAGCCAAAACCTGGTCTGGAAGACCTGGCTGCTGCAGTTTGGAGAGTTGGGCTTGGCCCTACTCTGCTCAGCCACTCCAGGTGTTTGAGTTGATTGGGGCTAATCACCAGCAGCTCTGAGATGTTGCTTTATCCCCTTATCACCGACACTAGTTTTCAGCTTAATGACCAGACTCGATTTTATCTAACGATAATTGGTTATAACTTCGGAACGCTTTAACATATCCAGGTGATTTTGAGATTTTCTCGTGACACATTGTACTTCAAGTTAGTTACAAAATTTAAGTGATAAGTTTTGCGTTTCGTTCTGAAAAAAAAGTGAAAATTTGGCAAAAGTTTGTAAAAATTCTTCATTTTCCAAGTTTGAAATGTTCTGTTTTCCAGACAGGAAGTAAAACTACCCAAAAAAGCCTGTTATTTTTCTAGGATGTTATGAGGCGCAAAACTTTAGGTGCCATTTTTCTCATTTTCATGAAAATTGCCAAAACTCACATTTTAAGGGACAACTCAGCTTCCAAGTGACTTTGAGAGGCCTAAATAATAGTAAAATCCCATAAATTACCCCACTATAGAAACGTCACCCCTCAATGTGTGTAAAACAACTTCTATTAAGTCTATTAACCCTTTAAGTGTTTCACATGGGTTAAAACAATATGGACCTGCGATTTAGAAACTTTCAAATTTATTGGGAGAATACATTCATTTAGGCCAAAACTGAAAGTTTCAGAATAAATTGAATGATGAAACGCTCTGCAACATTTGATGTCCAATTCCTCCCAAGTGTAGCGATACCCCATATGTCAGTGATGGCAAACCTTTTAGAGACTGAGTGCCCAAATTACAACCAAAAGCGACATATTTTTCACAAAGTGCCAAATGCCAATTTAAAGTAACTTATTGCTCCCAGCTCTGTCACAGATTCAAACGTATTGGCGTCCTGAAGACACCAATACAGTACAAAGATGGAGCAATGCGGATTATTATTGTAGCTTCCCTCTAAGGTCCCTCTAACAGGATGAATCACAAGCTCTGAGAAGGGGCTTCAATGATAATCCAGCTCTGTCCACTCCTCCATGTGCTGAACATGGCACATTCTGGGCTCCCTGTGACTGCAGGAGGAGGAGTCCTGAATGGTGACCTTTGTGCTAGGTGATGGCCTGGTTGCCCACAGAGAGGGCTCAGAGTGCCACCTCTGGCACCTGTGCCATAGATTCGCCACCACTGCCGTATGTGGTGGTGTCCTGCTGTATGGGCGCACAGCCGGGCATAGGATGAATGGAGACGCCCTTCACAGCAGATTTGTATTGTCACATTCTACGACCTATGAATTTTTATTTTTTTTGGTAATGCAAACATATGAGGCTTATTATTTACGGGATGAGATACAATGTATAGATAATTCATTTTGGGAGTTTAAAGCTTATTCATGAGATTTTATTAACTATTTCAAGGGGGACACAAACAAAATCATCAATTTTTATTTTGGATTTTTAGCATTTTTTTCCCCCCGCTCCCCGTAATGTAAAAATAATATTTTATCTTTATTCTCTGGTTCACTACGACTGCGGTGATACCTCATTTATATAGTATTTCTTATCATTGCTCAATTTTCCTGAGCAAAACCAATATTGGAGAAAATCGCATTGTTTTTACTATTTTTACATTTTAGGGCCATAACTTCTGTATTTTTCTGTTGTCAGACCTGGTTGAGGGCTTATTTTTTGCGAAAAGAGTTGTTCTTTTCAGTCGTATCATATTAGGGAACATAACTTTTTTTGATCACTTTTTAGAAAATTTTTAGTGATGGTTTGTGATGAAAAATTGTATATTATGGGAAGTTTTTCAAGTTTTTTTTTTACGTCGTTCACCGAGCAGGTTCAATATTGATTTAGATTTATTGTACAGATTTATACGGACGCGGTGATACCAAGTATGTACGTGTTTTTGTGTTTTATATTTTATGTGTAACTGGGGAGATTATGGGACTTTTATTTTATTTATTTATTTCATTATATTCCATTTTCTACTTCATTATATTACATTTTCTACTTCTTGTCTTGAACAAGCCCTTACACTGCAATACACTTGTGCATTGTATTGCTGCGCATGCTCAGTTACATACAGCTGGGTCCTGCCAGGAGGCGGAACCCGGGGCTGAGGCAGGAGGGATCGGATCCCCCGGTAAGCACACTGGGGGGGGGGGATCCACGTGAGACACACTTGCACGCAGCGGTCATGCTTGACCTCGGCGTGTAAGGGGTTAAACACCCGGGATCGGAGTTTTTCCGATCCCAGGTATAAGTGCCGGGTCTGGGCTGTGATATCACAGCCCGACACCGGCACTTGCAGGACCCGATGTCCCGAAATCTTCTTCTGACGTGCCGCCGTAGAAAGGCGTCGCGTCAGAAGAAGTACCCTTAATGACCGCCGTAAAAAGCTGATATGGTGGTCATTAAGGGGTTAAAAAGTCAGAAGCTGCACAAGAGGGCCCGCTCTCTCTGCTCCTGGGAAAAACCTTATATGTGAGTTGCCAATTGCTGTGCTGTGGTTGGGAAGCTGTACAGTAGGTACAGTTTCTTGGTAGTGAGGAAACTACTGTATTGTATTGTTAGTGGCCAGACGGCCTAGGATTTTATTTCTGTATTGTTTTTGTTTTGCCATTTTCCCTGCTTAAAGTTAATAAAACTGGTTGAGGCCAGTTGCACCCAACTTGTCTGGAGTGGACTGTGACTGCGTTGTACCAAAAAGTGCTTGTCTATCCCAGGAGACGGCGATCCCAGAGCTAATCCCGTTACAATATATATAGTTTTTAAATTTAATTAAAAATTCTAATCATTCCCTTGCCCTAGAACTAATATACATATAAATAAATACAGTATATAGACTTGAGTATTAGCCGACCCGAGTAGTATAAGCCGAGACCCCTAATTTTACCAGCAAAACTGGGAAAAACTATTGACTCAAGTATAAGCCGAGGTTGGAAAATGCATTGTTCACAGCCCCCCCCCCCCAGTACATAGCCAGCAAGCCCCAAGTAGTATATAGTCAGCCAGCTCCCAGTAGTATACAGCCTGCCAGCCCCCAGTAGTATACAGCCAGCCAGCCCCTAGTAGTATACAGCCACCAGCCCCCTGTAGTAGACAGCTAGCCAGCCCCTAGTAGCATACAGCCAGCCCCCAGTAGTATACAGCCAGCCAGCCCCCAGTAGTATATAGCCAGCTTACCCCCAGTAGTATAGAGCTAGCCTGCCCCCATGTAGTATTCAGCCAGCCCCCAGTAGTATACAGCCAGCCTGTCCCCATGTAGTATACAGCCTGCCAGCCCCCTGTAGTATACAGCCAACCAGATCCCTGTAGTATACAGCCAGCCAGCCCCCTGTAGTATACAGCCTGCCAGCCCCCAGCAGTATACAGCCTGCCAGCCCCCAGCAGTATACAGCCTGCCCCCATGTAGTATACAGCCTGCCAGCCCCCTGTAGTATACAGCCAACCAGCCCCCTGTAGTATACAGCCAGCCAGCCCCCAGTAGTATACAGCCTGCCAGCCCCCAGCAGTATACAGCCTGCCAGCCCCCAGCAGTATACAGCCTGCCAGCCCCCAGCAGTATACAGCCTGCCCCCATGTAGTATACAGCCTGTTTAGTCGTTTATAAATTGCAACACTAAATATGTTGGTTACTTGGCTTATTGTAACATCTGTAGAGTACAGTATATTGGGAGCACTATACGTTCCCTCAAGAAGAGAATTGCAGAACATGTAACTGATGGTTCCAAATTTACAGACAAAAACATTTCCAGTCTCTCCAGACATTTTTATTATACACACAAAGGAGATTTTTCCTCTTTGGAAGTTACCGGCATAGAGAGGGTTACTATCCCAATCAGAGGAGGGAACAGAACACACAAACTGCGCAACCGCGAGATGTTTTGGATTTTAACATTAAATACCCGAATGCCGACAGGTTTAAATAACAAAACAGATACGTTATATCTATATTGAGAATTCCCAAAACACATGCAATGGGGTTTATTACTGGAGTCTTTTGCTCTAACTTGGTGCCATAACGCATCGGCCATTGACCCATACAGTCATGAATAGGTACATAGTCTAATAGCGTACATAAATATAACGCTGGGTCTATACAATAAAGAGGTTATGGTGTTTTTCGAATAGTGTTGGAATATCTATGTTATAAACAACATGATGAGCGCTGAATATCATAAAATAATCTTCCGTCCATGTGACGTTAACAGTATGTGTTAACATGCATGTTAACATATGTTAACATAGTATATATTAACATATATTCAAATGTATCTAGTTCATTTTAGCATATATTTTTTCATGTGGTTGCATTAATAGCAGGTTTGTACACAAAGTAAATTATGTCCGAATGTTTACCTGTATACTTTGATGAACTAGCATGTTTTGTCATGGAATGTATCTCTGCTGCAGTTATGTAAGGGTTAACTGATTACAAGCCAATTCACCTGGTCTTTTTCCTCCTCCTCTTTTTTAAGATGGAGGATCACAATGATTTTTTAGATCATGAATAAGGACGCAAGCACACTAGTCCGAAACGCGTAGATCTTTTCTTTTTTGGATGATATGCCAGGATGTGACCTTGCAATTTTAATATTTACAAAATAAAAATTCAAATATTTTTTTAAAGAAGATTCTGAGTGCTGGAATACCTTCGTTTCAGTATACAGCCTGCCTGCCCCCAGTAGTATACAGCCAGCCCCCAGCAGTATACAGCGTGCCAGCCCCCATGTAGTACACAGGCAGCCAGCCCCCATGTAGTATACAGCCTGCCAGCCCCCTGCAGTATACAGCCAGCCCCTAGTAGTATACAGCCTGCCCCCAGCACAAAAAAAAAATTAACTTATATACTCACCCTCCGATGTCGGCGCGGCTCCCCGATGTTGGCGCGTCCCGTCTTCTTTCTTCCCCGCGGCTCTTCTTCTTTCTTCAGTCATGGACGCAGCCATGTTTTCTTCCAGCAGGCGCATACTATGACACGGCCGCTGCTGGCGTCATAGTATGCGCCGGCCAGGAAGAAAACATGGTCGCGTCCATGACAGAAGACAGAAGAAGAGCCACGGGGAAGAAAGAAGACAGGACGCGCTGACATCGGGGAGCCGCGTGGAGCATCGGGCCGCCGGAGGGTGAGTATATCAGTTTATTTTTTTTCAGTGGGTTATTTTTTTTTAAGTGGGTTTTGTAATAGACTTGTGTATAAGCCGGGGGACGTTTTTCAGCACATTTTTTGTCTGAAAAACTCGGTTTATACACGAGTATATATGGTAGTAAAAATCATCCCAAAATGTTAGATCTATCAAAATATAATAATGGCTATTCCCGGCTTTAACCCTCTAACTGAAAATAGCAACCAAAGTCGCCATTTTTTTTGCCATTTTGAAAAATATAAACAATTCAATAAAAAATTATCAAAAGGACATACAGTCCTCAAACAGTAGCATTGAAAACGTCATCAAAAGTCGCAAAAAAAGACAACACATACAGCTCCATACAATGAAGCACAAAAAAGTTATTAGCGCCAGGAGATAGCAAAATGAAGATTTTGTTTTTGCACAGGAGGTTTTAATTTTTGTAAATATATGAAAACCTTATAAAACCTATACAAATTTGTTATCTCCATGATCGTACTGATCCAAAGAATGTAGTAGACATGTCATTAGTGGTGCAAAGGGAAAGCCATAAAATCCAAGCCTACAAGAAAACAGCGTAAATGTATTTTTTTCACCAATTTCACTGCATTTGGAATTTTTTTCCCACTTCCCAGTACATAGCATGGAATATTAAATACCATCACTATGAAGTACAATTTGGTATGCAGGTAACAAAATCCCATACAAAGCTCTTTGCATAGAAAAATAAAAAAGCTATAGATTTTAAAAGGTTGGGAGTGAAAAATGAAAATGAAAAAGGGACTAGTCATTAAGGGGTTAAGACCTCTATTTAATATTGTTCCACTCAAGGGCAATTCCAAAATACCTGAAAATGGCAGCCGGGCAGGTCTGACATCTATTACAGCAGGCATCATCTCTTATTCATTTTAACTCTGGTGAGAAATACACCCTATATAGAATCCAAACTGTAGCATTACCTGGAATAGTAAATAACTGCTCTTAGCTATAACAAAATAGATTGAAATGAGTCTCTCCATCTATCTGTCTATCTGTGTAGCTATCATATTACCTCACATATTACCTCACATATTACTTCACATATTACTTCACATACTACCTCACACACGCTGTCTTATACTTGCCTACATCAACCAATCAAAGCTCTAAGTTATTGATGCCCTGTGGCAAAATAGAAACTGAACTTTGATTGGTTGGAAGAAACTGAGCTTTTATTGGTTGCTTACTGCCACAGCAGCTAGCAGACAATGGCTCTTGTAGATGGTTGTTAATAAGTGTATTTTGGAAAGTGCAGGGTGAAAATTTTGATGACAAACCAATCACTTGGTGATTGTAAACGAAACAGTGCATCTTCCTTTAGCGGACAATCATACATATACACTTAGCTTTCTATAATAAATATAGATTCATATATGCCCTGGCTTTGGTCTGTTAAAACTAATATTGACAAATTCTAACATTTCCCAAAAAATTGCAGCTGTGATTCAGAAAATAGTGGTAGAAAGAGGATACGGAAACACTTCCCATCAAAGAATCTTTCTATAGGATCTCCTGCTTAATTCTGACATGTTTTCTACAGCATTAATAAATCACTAAATGAATAAGCTTGAACCATTTATTCTCAATCTAACAAGGGATGTTTGGTAGCACATATAATACCTGGGCTAAAAGAACCATTTTGATCAATGCGACACTTTCGGACCTGGAAAGGGGGAGACTTTTCCAAATATTAACTTTTTATTTATAAGGGGGGCTAGGTTCAACGTTGTATATTCCCCCACAATTGGATCTATGTGTGATCCTAAATGTTCAAAGAGAGACTTTAATAATTTCATTCCTCAGGACCAGGGGGACATTGACAGTAGTCATGATGGACAACTGCATGTTGAAATCTAACCCTGTAATATTTCCAAATTCCTTAACTCTTTCCATCACTTTAGGAACAGATGTATCAGAATAATTCAAACTAAGCAGGATGTTGTGAGTCTGGGTTTATAATTGCTGATTAACAAAGTAAAATAAAGTGTCTTTGCTATTAACTAATGCTAATTATAAACTAATAGAAATTACTGTTTAAGAAAACTGAAACCTACCTCCCATCAGCTTGCATTGTTATTTCTGTCACAATTATGGAAGCATAAAAGAAGCTTGACAAACAGGTGACAATGAAAATCTTTTTTCCCAGATACCATCAACAGCGCTCCCTATGCACTTTCACTAGCATAAATCTATCACTTAGTGCATTTGGTTGATTGATAACTTTCTCGTACCATGGATGTTGTCGATTCCTACTGTAGACTTCCTCTCCAAATCCACAAAATAAAAAAAATTATCTAAATTCACAACATTGGGGCTCATTTACTTACGCGACCACTGGAGTTCACCGAAAGTGCATTGCAGGACAAAAATACACTGTACCGCGATTCACTATGATCTTGTGCCCGATATACTGCATGTGCCGAGTTCACCTTCTTCTTTGTGGTGCATGTAAGTGCATTGTCTTGCGACAGTTAAATCCCGCGCTCAGTCCGAAACAGTCAATTCGTCCAAAGGCACGGCCCCTAATTTGTGTTGCATGCAAGCCAGTGCAGCTGCGCCAAAAACCAATCATGTGTGACACAATCCCAGCGCAGGCACCTGTCAAATATTTGTCAAAGCCGTGCAAATCCGGAAAAAGACGGAAAGTCAGACAAAAGTGCGCTCCCAACCCTTAGTAAATGAGCCCCATTGTTCTATGTGCCTTTTTAATAACCTTGTTTAATCTATCTACACCCTTCTGCTATACTAAATCCAAAACAAATACATACAAAAAGATGTTCTAGTTACATCAGTTTTGAAAACATATGCATAATTTTACTGCAAACATTAAGAGAATATTTCTATAAAAGTAGGATAAACCCTTCTTTCCTAGCTTTTCAGAATTACATTGTCAATTAAAATGGCAATGGGGTTACCCTTACCGACATGTGACGTAGTATTACCGATAACTCCCGCAATCGGTGCCAGCACCGATCGTGGGTGTTTTCCCGCTGATCGCCGCCGGGAAAGCGTGACGTCATCAGGGAGCGGCAATCCGTCATAATGGTAGCCTCGGGTCTTCCGAAGACCCAAGGCTACTTCGGCTTAACCCATGTATTACAATGTGCTATCAGAAAATTGTAATGTATGAGGAGTAAAATCCCCATATACTACAATACTGTAGTATGGCAGTATATGGTAGGATCTTACAGACAACCTAGGGTTAAAGTACCATGGAGGGCATGGAGTCAAATAGTCCCATATGTATTCAACAAGGCCACTGTCTACCTGTATTCCCTGTAGTTTATCACACAGTATCTTAGGGATGACAGTATTAAAAGCGGTAAAGAAACTGAACGTGGTTGTAATATGTCTCAGCAGCCGATCTAAAGTGAATTAATACATGTTATTCCTGTACCTTCAATAATTCCCCAGTTTATGAGGCATAGGGGCCTTGGGCAATGGAAGAATGGAAGAACAGATCTAAATCAGTGGTGGGTGTGTAGCACTGCAAAGTGTTCACTGACAGTGCCTTTAATATATACTTTGCACTGCAAAGTATTCACTGATAGTGTTTTAAATATATACATAGTAAGCCGGACTGGACTCGGTTGAACTGGGCCGTAAATAGTAGACTACTATTGTAAATGTTTGTTTGCCTTTTGTTCCATTTGTTAATTCTTTTGAAAACCTAATAAAATTGAATACAAAAAGAAAATACTGGTATGATCCTCCTTAAGCAGTAAAAATATCCCTGCACTACACCAGCCTGTCAGTAACTGAGTGCAGTTGTTCAGGGCAATTAATTTAGATTTACACCAGCAGCCTTCTCTCCATAAGTTCCTGGGAAGAATGCAAATAAGTTTTCCAAGGTGTTAAAAGGAAAACAATACCTCCTTTTGCTACCTTGAAAGGCAGCCCTGTTAACATCAAGTATGACCTACAAGAAGTCTAAAAACATGATGTGGGATTAAGCCAAACCAGTATATCTATTCCATAAGGAACAGACTCCCAACTGTAGACAGCACTATTTCGACCTGGTTGGGTCTCCTCAGTACATAATCCCACATCATGTTTTTAGACTTCTTGTAGGTCATACTTGATGTTAAGGGGGCTGCCTTTCACGGTAGCAAAAGGAGGTATTGTTTTCCATTTAACACCTTGGAAAACTTACTTGCATTCTTCCCAGAATTCCCTAGTGAAGCATGTATGGCTTTAAGTCTCCACACGCCTTTAAGGTGGCCTTAATTGGCAATGTCTCCTTAAGGAGAACACCTATTGTCTGACCCTAGTCAATAGCCTCTCACACATCCAAATCAGTTCCCTACGCTGTACTGAGGAGACCCAACCAGATCGGAACAGTGCTGTCTACAGTTGGGAGTCTGTTCCTTATGGAATAGATATACTGGTTTGGCTTAATCCCACATCATGTTTTTAGACTTCTTGTTGGTCATACTTGATGTTAAGGGGGCTGCCTTTCAAGGCGGCAAAAGGAGGTATTGTTTTCCATTTAACACCTTGGAGAACTTATTTGCATTCTTCCGAGAATTCCCTAGTGGAGCATCTATGGCTTTAAGTCTCCACACGCCTTTAAGGTGGCCTTAATTGGCAATGTCTCCTAAAGGAGAACACCTACTGTCTGACTCCATAAGTTTCCTCAGAAGTGCAATTGCTGTTTCTTGAGCAGTTCTAGCCTCTCTAACTGACCCTGCAAGGAGCAGCAACCTCTCCCTACACTGTCTCCCCTGTAATGATCCGTGAGCATGCTAGTATGAGGATGTAGTAGTAGATGAACAACCTCTTGCTAAGGGATAGCTATTAGCACCTTCCACAAAGTGGAAGCAACAGAGAACAGAGGCAACTTTCTTCCACTTACCTCCTGGTCCAATATCCACCATCTTTCTACTGGGACAAGTTTTGCTAATTTTCAAACACACTCGTATTTTCTGTGATAAAGTCATAAATGACTAAGCATGCCGTGCCACCAACATCTGTCCTGAGCTGCGTCATCAATGTTGGTAAATACAGCAACTGCTATTTTACATGATAAAAATACTCCAAGCGACGGTGAGAGCAGCGAGGAATTAGCTTTGACATCTTATGAATAGTTAATAGAGACACCTGCAGAATTAGAGGCTGCGTATAAACATCTGACATCCCTCAGCGTGTCTCGGCACTTTTACAATAAGCACTAGTGCTGAAATATGGAAATTCTTTAATTAACGAGGATGGAGTGCTGGGATAATTACCGTCTTCATTTTGATATATATTTTTTCTTCTTTTGAAATGTGAATATTTAAGGAATCAAACTTTTAAGCAAATAATGCCTGAGATTATTCCTTTAACACCACAACTCAATAAAAAATATCATGACTACATTAATTAAAATGAAAAATCCATTTACAATCATTTAATCCATCATTTGTAACATAAAAGGGTGAATGCCCATAGACAGAACCCACTTAAGTATTATATTGCCCTAGAGCAGGGAGCATTGAACTTTGCTTATAATAATCCAGGTCGTCTTATTTTACTAATACCGGGGATGCACAACCGGCAGCCAAAGGACTGTGTGCGGTACTCAGAACCTCGAGTTCTGGCCTGCATCCTGCTGCCACTGATTTCCCTATTTGATCCCCATGTCATTGAGGATCACTCAATAAAGTCTAATGGAGTGAACCTTTGCTAAAGGTTTGACATCACTGCAGGGAAGAGAAATGGGTTTGTAAGACAGAGGTAATGTATGGTTCTTACCAGGTTTCTGCAGAACAACTCCCCCATGGAATCTGGTAATCTACCAGCTTCTTCAGACACCATCAGAACTTCCAAGAGTTCTGGAAAAAGGATTTCCCTATATTTATTAAATAGCTTCCTGGTGAAGCCATCTATACCTGGGGCTTTTTCATTAGGAAATGAGCAATATGAGGATGAGATGAAAGGCCACAATATGAGAGGGATATAAAAGGCTACAATATGATGAGGGAGATGAGGTGCATAATATAAGGGGGAGAAGAGGGCATAATATGAGCGGGTGCTGAAAGGCCAAAATATGAGGAAGAGATGAGAGGCCATAAAATGAGGGGGAGGTGAGGGGCACAATATGAGGGGCCACGATATGAGGAGGAGATAAGGGGCCACTGCCATTTGTCTATATTCACATAATGTAACTGAGTTGCATTTTACATGGAAAACTCATTTTGGAAATTCATTTTAAAATGTAATTCAATTGCATCATGTGAACATGGTCTTACTATGGGGATCATTTATCTTTAGTCAGGACATTTATTAGTGTTGTTTCTTGGTTTTTCGGGGTTTCGAACTTGTTTGATTTATCTTAGAGGTTGATGCAGGCAGTGAATCTGTGGGGTTGTGCACCATTTTATCAAAAAGTAGCAAACTTTTCTGCAACTTCTTGTAAAGTTTTTCTTATGCGTTTTGAGGACTGAGGTTTATCTGTGACTTTTTTAACCCCGATTTGCGCCAAAATTGTGACTTTTTCATAGATCTACATCTGTATTTTAAAGATATATCAGGTGTAACACTGAAAAATTATTACAATGCTAACTTTGCTAGATGAGTTGAAAAGTTGCAGATTTAGGCAAAAATTTACGAATGTGCCAAAAAAGTCACAAATCTAAGAGGAAAAAAAAATGACCCCCTGTAGCCCACATTTACTGAAGGCTATGTGCCAGTTTTCTGACGGACTTTGCACATTCTTTTCAGTGCAAACTGCTGCTGCATGCACACTATACCCGATGCGACAGAAATGTGTTACACGCCCCATGTTAAAAATGGTGCACCACATATCCTGTGCACACTACACAGGCACACTGCAAATACATGTACATTACTACCATCATTAATGCTGATATGTTTTGTGATTTATGTTTTGTGATTTGTTTTGCCTGAAGCATTTTCTGTGCGTTTCAAAATGAAAATGCATCAGGTGAATGTGTCCAAAGAATGTACAAGTAATATTTCCATGTAGCAGTAGGTAGGCCCCCAGAATCAATTTCACTGGTGGACCCTAGGCATTCCAGTCCGACCTTTGGGTGTGGAAAATATGTTACCAGTCTCTTCATTATCTACCAGTCACTTTATCAAAGTAAGGTACTTGCTCTGAGGCCTTCAGGTCTCTGGTCAACCTTGAAAAGAGTCAATTTCTCTGAAATAGTTTAGTTATGCTTTAGTTATATTTTTCAATGATTATTTAATATTCAGAAGAATTCAATTTCTGTTTTGTATTTGCAAAAGTGTGATTGTATTTTTCATGTTTCTTACCATAAAAATTGCCTCCTTTGCACAAATCTAAAACTAATATTATACTGGACTCGATGTATTCTACAAAAATATGCATCGAAATCTGAGAAATTGTAGGGAACAGAGCTGATCTGTAGTTATTATATCACAACATCAAAGTTTAGTGACCCCATTTTCTCTCAATAGGAAGCTCATTTGAAGGTGATAGTGTATCTCATTCCCACCCACCATCCACATCTTTCTCATCTATTTCCTTTCCCTGACATTAGCCGACACGTAATATAATTGAGTGAGACGCTGTTTGCTGTCCTAGTATGAGATGTTTGTAAAGTCTTGGATACTATTTGAATGAAAATAAGTGGCAATCACTATTAATAAGATTTATACAGGTACATTTCTGACTCCATTACCAGTTGCTGACCATTTTAAGAGCCTGTTAAGCACTCAAACAATGGTATGGCTTGAAGCTTCACCTCTTTTTGTTCTTAACCTGAAGGGTACTGGTTAATAATCAGGGTATGAGTATGGCCCCACTTCAGGGCCACCTCTGGGAATTTCAGGAAAATGTTGTGGGATCCCCACTTCCCAAGCACATTAGTTTCTCTGCCAAGGAACCTCACAATACACACCTAATCTGCTGCAGAACTTCATAATACATATGTCAGCTGCCGCATAACCTCATAACACACATCTCAGCTGCTGCAAAACCTCATTATACACACCTTAGCAGCTGCAGCACATCACAATACACATCTCAGTTGCTACAGAACCTACAGTTGCTAAGGATTATACACCTCAGCTGTGGATTCATCACACATTCAGGGCCGGTACTAGACAAAGTGGGGCCCTGGGCAAAACTAAAAGTGGAGCCCCAAAATAAAACTATTTTATAACCAGTCACAGTCAGTAAGAGGCTCCCTTTAGTATGGTAAAACAAACTGTAATATGGAAGAATTTTATAGGAGATAGATAGATGATTGATGGGTAGCACGGTGGCTCAGTGGTTAGCACTACAGCCTTGCCGTGTTGGTCAACACCTGCAAAGAGCTTGTATGTTCTCTCAGTGTTTGTGTGGGTTTCTTCTGGGTCCTCTGGTTTCCTCCCACACTCCATAAACTTACTGATATGTTGATTAGACTGTGAGCCCCATGGGGACAGGGACTGATCTGGCAGCTCTGTGCAGCGCTGCGTAATCTGTGTGCGCTATATAAATAAAGAAATTATTCATTAGAATTATTATTATAGAAGATAAATATGAAAGATGATGGAAGATAATAGAGATTTCTAGATGCAGAACTATAACGTTGATAATATATACAGTAGAATAGATATGAGAGATAAATACAGTAGAAGAGAAATAGAAGATTAATTAAAAAATAGATAGAGAAAGAGTGAGGGTGATATAAATAGTCAGATTATATGAGATAGATAGAGAGATAGATATATAGACAGGAGATGGATAATAAGCAACTTCACCCAGGAATTCAACCAAGGGGTATTAACCCTTTCACTTCCAGGCATTTCTGGATATTTTGTCACATTATTGGCCACAGCAATTTTTACAATTTTACAAATAAAATCGAAATTACAGCAAAAAGAATTAAAGTAAACCACAACAAACCACATATTTTGGGAAAGCAGACTCTTGCCCAATTTTAAAAATTTCATTAAAGAGTTTATAGACATAGTCGCCTTCATGCAATTTTGATTCAAACTGAAACATTTTATAAAAAATACTTAAAATTTGACTTTGATGGCAAAAAATGTGCTCTAAACAGAAAATATTTACCTTAAATCTCCTAAATAAAATAGATGGACATGTGTACAGTTCACAAATGCCTCAGATTGATATATTCACATGAATAAATCATCATAATATCACTAAAACTGAAATAACTAAATATCTGCTTTTCAGCTAGAAATTTTAAGACAATCACAACCTGCAAAATATAACAATAAAATAGATTAAAAAGTAAAGGCACCTGCTAAACCTATATAATTTTGAAAGCAGACAACTAGGCGATGTATTTGGCAATTATCATTTGACCACCCTCATTTAACTTTGTGACAAACACAAATTATTAAACAAAAACTTCACTGAAAATGCCTTGATGACATACATTTTTACATAAAACTCACATCGAAGTGGAGGTTTACGCACAAATAGGGATTTAAAAATAATAACACAAAGTGAGCAGATTTTTATATACCACAATACACAACATGAAGAATTTACACTCCCAAAAATGCTAAAACAAAAACCATGACATATTTGGTTGCTATCCAAAATGTGTTTAAAAATATATGACGCGCAAAATAAAAAGCTCCTATTCTGTCAAAATCATTTTTTCCCCAGAAATCACCATGTAAACAAGAATAACTTTTAAATTCATACACACTACCACCTTCATGCAATTTTGCAGCAAACAGCAATAAAATGCAAAATTTGCATGAAACTTCAAAATTTTCTCTAAAATATGTACAAATCCAAAATACTTATATAAATGAAATATACTTTCCTAAAACAATATGTGAGGAGATCATACATACCCCACATGTCTATATTCCCCAAAATATGCAGCAAAAGGAACGTTAAATCCACAAGGGACGCCAAACTATTTTTGCAGAAAATTGCACTGAGCTTCACACAGATCTATCATTGTATGCTCCATACAGAATGTAACACAAATAAATAACTATATATCCATAAACCAAGCTAATGAGATAATAAAAGTCACTTTTAGATGTGCGCCATTGTATTAGCCGCACAATAACAGAACCCTTCTTGCTTCATAAGAATTTGAGTGAGAACATCATAACATAGGAGTAAATAATGGAGGATGGAGTGAAAATAAAAACTTCATTCCAGGAAATGTGTGTATTTTTGGTGTTACATATAACTTTATAGACATGGGTTGCGGTGTTAATATATAATAGCGACATTGGGCAAAGAGGATCGAATGTTCATCGCATCAGTCAATTTTTAGAAAATATACTATCAAGTTATAAAAGGCAATAAGAGAGAAAGTGTGTTCTTAGATAATTCTGGATAGGAGAGGGTTACAAACATGAATATTAGTTGATATTATCCCTTATCAAAATGTAGTAACATATAAAGTGAATATTTCCATTATCTGTGAGGTGCAGCAGCTCCTGTGTGCAGCAAATTCTCCCTGTAGCTGCCGGCTAAGAACCTGGAAGGGGGCTACACTTGAGAGGGTTGTATCTATGGCTCTGTGACACATAGAACCTCACTTCTATGTCAGGAAAACAGTGATATTAACTGTTAAAATGCCGTCATGAGTGATTTTTACATATAAAAATTATACCTGATATTCTCAATTTAAACCTGAATGTCTCTGGATCTATGGCACCTATAAACCTGGGCAAATGCCCACTTTTCCTACCCTTAGCGCCGGCCCTGACCACCTCCACCCATTTCATATTCATTGACCCCAGCCAGTGCTAGTTGTGTCTGATCTATGACAGTTGACTATTTAGATCCAGCAGCTCGGCTTCCAAATATTCAACTTGTCTGCATCTAGTTCTAACATATTCCCACAAGACACACACTTGGTAGACATGTCCCTGGAGTGTCTACTCAAATGGTAATGAATGCAGATAGTACATTTTTTTAAACAATCCTAAATCTTTGCTATGTCAAAAATCCTCTATTTCATACCTTCCCCTCCCTTTAGAGTGAAATCAAATTAAATTTTCAAATATCACTATTAATTCCATTAAAAACTTTAGGACATGTTCCCTATCATCTCTTTAAATCCCCTGGTCTCCTTAATTATAGGGAAAGCAGCTCATTTAATGTGTTCAGCAATTAGGATTAACATATATTAGTATCAAATTAAATAATTTTTACATCAAGGTCTTGAAAGTTTCCATTCTGCTTATTATTGGCCTCTTTGTGGAACATATTTGCATACAACAATTTATTTCGCCCAGGGAGTTGCTTCGCTGACGTCTTCCAGGCTGTGGAGCGTGACAATCTTCTCTTCATATTAAATGATAAGAAGTTTATGAGTTGTGCAACAAAACTACTGAATCAGAAACCAATCTGGCTCAAAAAACATTTTACAGCTTTACATATTTGTGCATGCAGACTATCTGAAAGTGAGATGTAAAAATTCTGTGCAGTCTCGACATGATTATTTTAATAAGAGACTACTTTTGAGCAGACCCTAACCGCAAAGTTCAGCACCCATGACCCCAGAGGCAAACAATAGGCTGTTGTTTAGGCTTCTGGATCCTGTTTGGGGAAAAGGAGCAGCCAATGAACCAGCTTTCAGGCTCTTAGCACCGTAGCCACATTTAGCAAGGCTGTGATTGGCTAGGTGGGACATGTGACTCTGCTGTATAATAGGCAGGGACACATTACAGGCAGTAGATAGTAGCGAGAGAGGACAAAGGGGAGGGGGAGGACAAAGTACGTTGGACTGCTTTGATTTCCCTAATGCCCAGTCTCCTGCCTTTGGTCTGCAGAAGGTGTTTGTTAATTTTGGTGTGAGCAGTGCCGGCTATTGGACTTTCTTTTCTCCTCTCCCTCCTGAATTGCTATGGGAAAACTTGGCCTGTCCTTTCATTGCCTTAAAGACACAATATGGTCAATCTGTCCCTTCCTCTAACTACCTTAAAATATGCGATGGGAAAAACCATAGCTGTGACAAGCTGTGCTCATTGGGAAGTGACTTCTCCCCCTTCACCTCTCCCCAGCCACTCTTCAGTGCCTGCACTTAGTATCCCCCACCTGTGAGGAACCCCCCTCTTCCTCCTTTTCCAAAACTATCCCCTGGCTGGACATTGGAGTATCTGGCTGCTGCTGAATCAGCAACCCATCCTGTGAGCCATGTGTGGACTGGCCTGAGACCTCTTCCTCGGGTTAGTAGCACTGATGATGGCGTCATCATGCTGACCATATTGGTGGCATATTGGAAGCAACAAAGCACGGCACAAATGTCCCCCATGGAAGTGGTGAAGTGATGATGGTCAGTACTTCAACTTCACAGGGCATTTTGTAAATGGAACTCAACTATTTCCTGCTGTTGTTCCGCCTTGCTGGCACATCACATATTAAGTGATGGGTGGAAAGGCCAAAGTTCCTCTGCTTTGCTGATGGGCAAGCAGCAGGGTCTGAATGCAGAAAGTGCCCTTGCACGGCACACACTTTATGCAGCATCTCCAACATCTCAGCATGATTGACCAGGAAGATTTACACTGCCAAATTGAATCTTGCAAGGGAACAAAAAAGATTGTAAATAGTTTACATTGTGTAAATAGTTTTGTTTTTGTAAAAAAAAATTCTGTTTACTCTAGCGGTCAAGAGTAGAAAACATAGCACACACCTGTTTGAGTCTTTTTTTTCTTTTAATTCAAATGCTGTATAACAAACATCTCCACTGTATAATTGACATAGTATTGTAATATAAAATGTAGACACATTTTTCTTTTGCCCAGACAGATGAGATTTCCCATGCTGAAACTGATGGTGCCGGTCCACCAATGACTAGATGATAAGGCAGGAGAATGTGGAGTAGGAGAAGGATGCAACCAGAGGCATGGAGTATGTGCACCACAGTGATTGCTGCCTAGGGCCCAGCCTCCACTTTATTAATGGGGAGTAAAGAGATATAATGTCCTTGCCCATGATTACTTGTTCAGTTCGGATGTGCACCTTGTGACTAATGATATTACACAGTGCACACCTTATTTAATCCACAACTTGTTTTTGCAGCGCAAGTATGGCCTACCCAGAATAGTAGTGACGGCTGGAAATAACGTATTGTGGGATGGTCACTGTCATAAGATTTTTAAAGCTGTCTGGAATGGTAGTTTTTCAAAGGCCAACAATTTTGCAGCTTTCCCAGTCAGGAACAAGGCTTGTGGATGAGATGGGCCAAACTTTTGCATTTTTCCGTTGTTTGAGGTATAGAAAGCTGAACGCTTCCTAGGATGGTGTGTACAGGCTTGGTGATGGTTGTGGGTGTGTCGTCAACTGCAGCACATGTTGTGTTTGCTAGGTACCCGGTGCTCACTTCAGGGAGTGGCAGTATCATGTTTTGTCTTCTGAAAATTGCTTGAAAAAATACCATGCCAGGGAGATCCTCTAGGCTGGCCTTTGTGTGCTCAGCCCTGGCCACAGTAGCAGGCAATGTTATGACTATGCGGTGCCTGCTACGGCTTTGCATCCTATTACTGCATCTTCTTCTGGCTAACGAGGGTTTTGTGACCACCACCTCTTCCTCCAAACTATGATTGCCTTTGAGCTAGGTTGTGTCTAGGACATTATCATTACCTATCAGATCTTCTTCTACCAAGTTCTCACTGTTGCCCTCCTTGTCAGGTGGGCCCACTATTTAAAATTTCTACCTGTTTTTATCTGTGGGGCACATTCACTAAGCATAAACAGGTTGCACAAGTATTTAAGAAATGTCTGCGCTGAGATTGTGGCACATGCAGCCCTTTTGTGGCGCAGTTACGCTGGCTTCTATGTGGCACAAATTAGGGGGGCGGCCGTCGGCCGGTCCAACATATTCAGACCAAGCGCCGTATTTAACTTTTTCATTTGTGTCACATGCCCTATGTTAAATGTCTGTGAGACAAATCTTCCTTCTGTACGTGGCGCTGTGACCCCCAGGGAGGGAGCTTAACCCCCAGGTGTCATTAGCTTGACAGCACCAATAGGGAGCGTAAGCACCATGAGCATTACAATAATTCAATTCATGGATGGGCCATTTAAGTTTTAAGAACCCTAGAGTAATAAAGTAAGTATGACCCTAGGTCAGTGGTGGCAAGCCTTTTACAGGCAACAACCCAATTATTTATTGAAAAGTGCAAACATGGCTTTCAGTGCCAACATGGCTTTCAATCATATCACCATTAGGAAGATACCAATATAGTAGAAAGGAGAACAAATTCAGAGTCCTCTGAACAGGAAGAATTGTGGAGCCCAAAGCAGGAGCTCCAATGGAAATTCAGCTGTGTTCCCAATTGTTCACTCCTCCTGTAGTCCCAGGCTGCTATAGATGTGTTGCTTTAAAATAGCCTGGAGTTTGAGTGTCCTATGACCGCAGGAGGAGGTCTTGAGTCTTGCCTGGTGAACTCTGTGCTGGATTCACAGCCTTAGGCCCCTGTGCCAAAGGTTTGTGCACACTGCTATAGACTCTACTGGAGTTCGTAGAGGCTTTTCTAAAAACTCACTATATAGTTATATGACCGATTAGAACACATGAATGGGTCAAATGGGCAACAATTGTATCTCCTTTCAGAAGCCCAAATATTATTGACAATTTTTTGATGCAGGAATTAAACTGCGGTCTCTTTCGGAAAGTATGAGAGTGGATTCATGGAAATGATGCTGGAACTGGCGGTGGAGCCTGTTTGGGTTATGGTTCTGTATAGTATGAGGCACTTCCAGGGACACCCGGCGCACTGACATTAACTCCTTCAATGTAGTCGAAGGAATAGCTCTAATTATGTCATATTATTTTGAACTATAAAGCAATTTTTTAACAGTTTTGATTAATACAATTTAGAGGAAAGTGCTCACTAGCTTCAAAGCTTTGTGGGACAATTGAGTGATACTCACAGCACCATTGTATTAAAAGAAACATGTTATTTCTTCACATCAACAAAAGATGGAAAGGTACAGCATTGTATTTCTGCTATTATTTTGTAGTTCCCATGTCATGCTCTTTCCATAATGGTGCCTCGGGAAGCTGCCCACTTTGCCTAACACTCTTCTCAGCCCTGGTGGATGGATGTTTCCTGATAAATGCATAAAGGATAAAGTAGTCTGATTATACATGGAGTTGTATATAAAGGTTATATGTAAAGGTTACATAAATGTAAGAAGCAATAGATATACAAAAGTATGTTCCCTGCATGCTCAAAGGCAAATTATAATGATTAAAATATAGAAAATAAGATTAAAGTTTCTGAAACAAAACAAGGAGATGTATTGCTGGCCACTTTGATCTGCAGATCTACAGTCTGCGTTTTTTATACTACAATCTCATTCCTTTGATACAATGTTGATGTCATCATGTGGTTGCTATAGTAGCCAGTAATTTAGTGGAACAAGGAAAGAAACACTTGTTAAATAATAAATCAGATTCCACTAAAACTCGGTTAGTGAAAAATTGGCTGAGAAAGCTGAAAAAGACTGAAACAATGGGGTTCATCTACTAAGGATCGCAAATCGCACTTTCATCTGACTTTTGCACCCTTTTTGGGAATTGCATGGCTTGGGCAGGTATTTAACAGGTGTCTTTGCTGGGATTTTGGCACATGCAATCGTTTTTTGGCGCAACTGTGCTAGCTTCCATGTGAAACAAATTGGGGGGGGGTGCTGTCGGACTCTGACTGATTTGGACTGAGCACGAGATTTAACTTTAAAATTGTATCACAAGCCGCCCAAGCACTTACATGCACCACCAAAAGATGGTGAACTCTGTTGGACCTGAGCAGGGAAGCAACACATGCAGGATATCGGCGTCTAATGATCATAGTGAACTCCAAGCACTTTCGGTGAACTCCAGCGGCCAGGTAAGTAAATATGCCCCATTGTATGGAAATGAGAGGGAGATACTGATTATGTCCATACAAGAGAGTGCCCTCAGTCAGACACAAACACAGTGGGGTAGATTTATCAAGCTGTCTGAAAGTCAGAATATTTCTAGTTGCCCAAGGCAACCAATCACATCTCCCCTTTAAAATATTCATGCTAAAATGAAAGCTGAGCTGTGATTGGTTGACATGGGCAACTAGAAATATTCTGACTTTCAGACAGCTTGATAAATCTGCCCCACTATGTTTCCAACTTCAGATTGCTTGGCTTGTGCAAACATTGTGCAGAAAACAAGCCCTCACAAAGCTCTTTACGTTGAAAAATAAAAGTTATAGATTTCTGAAGGTGGGGAGTAAAAAAAGGAAAAGCAACAAAAAAAGGGCCTGGTCATTATGGGGTTATAAAGGAATCACAGCGTCTGGTGAATTCCAACAGTTCAAGACTTCAGGCAGTCATTGGCAACACATGACTTTTGACCAAGTATTAGAAAACAACCTTTTATTTATAATTATTTAATTTGGCTTATTACCTTTAAAAATGACAGACTGGCCGAGATATTAAAACCTGGTACCCTGTGAATTAGTTTTAGTTTGCAATTTCTTTGTGGAAGCTGTGCCCCATTATTTAATAGTGTTACACACACATAGTTGACCCGGTCGGTTTTCAGGAGGTACACACAGTTGCACCTATTTTTTCTTGGTGCACTTTGCTTCATGCTGTTGTAACAGAACTGTGTCGTGTCTCAGTAATAAATGTGGCACAAACTAACAACACACACCAAAACACCCCTTGAAGTGCACAGTATTAAAAAAAGTGTCAGTCAAAAATGCAGCCAAGACACAATTATGGCGCACGAACATAATAAATACATGTGCAAGCTCCGAAAATAATTTTTTATGCAAAAGTGGGTGAAAAATCTGGTGCAGTCCCAATACCAAATCTGGGCCATTGGCTTTAAAAATTACTTTAGTTCCTCACATTTTTTTTAAATCATTTTGCTCATCCCACTGAATTAAAGCTGAAACTCAAAAATTCTAAATTCATTGTGGTAATGTACAGAACAAAAATGTGAAAAATTTTGTCTCGGTCCACCTAACTGTAGAATCTCTACCTCATTGGTGTTACAGGTACAATATTTACTTTATCTGTCCCCACTATATTCAGATGCCACTAACTCTAAAATGCCAAGCACCAGTCACAAGTCTAAACGGTGTACTAACTGTATAATACAGTGATGGCTAACCTATGGCACTGGTGCCAGAGATGGCACTGGTGCCAGAGGTGGCACTCGGAGCCCTTTCTGTGGGCACTCAGGCCATCACCAAAGATGACTCCTGGTATCTTCCTGCAGTCCCAGACAGCCCAGGACTTGCTGCACACAGAGCTATTTTAAAGTGACAGCTGTACCTGGGACTATTTTCTGCTTTATTGGTGTCCTCAGGGTGATGGTATGAATGAAAACTGTGACAGAGAAGGGAGTATAAATCACAAATTATATTTCTGTTGGCACTTTGCGATATATAAGCAGGTCTTTGTTGTAATTTGGGCACTCGGTCTCTAAAAGGTTTGCCATCACTGGTATAATACAACTAAACTGTTCTCAAACAATATTGCTACAGATTGTTTATAAATGATACGTAACATAATGATCATAATATTTGGAAAATGTTTTGTGGGAATATTTTAGCAGTGGTTGATGCTATCATTTAATGGCATTGTGTATGCCTAAAAAATAGCAACATCAACTGCTCAAATATTGCTACAATATATTTTTCCAAGTAATAATATCATACCATGTCAAATTCCAAATAGTTTTGCATTTTGAGGTTAAATGCTCAATTTTGAGGATAAGTCTAACAGAGATGGCAGCCATGGGCGAGTGACTAATAGCTATGTAAAAGTGGGCGCCACATCCTGATACTCATATCTTTACTAAGCTGCTCTGTGTAAACATATCATTTTCTGACAATTTTACTAACAGTAATTAATGTCACCACAGGAAATGCAAAGCTCTTACAAGAGAGATTTATCCATCCATGAAGAAATAAATCTCCTCTAATCCTCTAAAACTGTCCGAGAGGAAAGATCCTGGAGTTCTCATGTGAAAACCTTTCAATTAAATCCTCAATTACTGCAGGGATCTCAGCGGCTGACAACATACGTTCTATAATACAGTACACTATGTATAGAAACTCTGGGGCTACAGATACTCACTGTTCTTATTGCATGTAGCTAGTGGTAGGTGTGAACACAATTCATTATCTGCTATAACTGAAAATAGTATTGGTAAGGAAAAAAGTGGGATCACCTTGTGTCACATGTCTATTCATATGGCTTTCAGCTGTGGAGTGAATTCTAACAAATCCATGTTACACTATCCATAAATTGTAGTATTAAATACATTTTATTTTCCATCTCGTTATATCTCCTATCTTCCTTGTTTCCTTACCACTTACTTTTCTTTACCATTTTCTTCCATCATCCCTTCCTTCTCCCCGTCTTATTCCCTTTTTCAAGTTTTAGTATAAGAAACATTGGGCACATCCCCCTTGGGCTCCTGAGAAAACCCAAAGGGCAGAGCTGCAAAGCACTGTGCTTGCAGGTCACTTCTTTGCCAAGTCTAACCTAGTATAGATTAGCGCCCAAAACTTTGTCTAGTTATAGGCAGTGCACAGGCACCTACCCTGAGCCGACCCATTGCACCCCCAGCCACACTCACCTTTACACCCCTACATGCCTGCTTTTCATGAAGATGGCATAAGGGCACATGGCCAAGAATTGCGCCTTTTTCAATGCTTGTATGCTAGAATTCTGGTGTACAAACTCTGATAAATGTGCAGCCAAAATAAAAATACTCAATGGAGCACCATTTATCCATGTACATCCCTCGCTCTTCTGATCACAGGCTCCCAGCAGTTAAGGTCCCAGCAGCATTTTCTTTGGGTTTGCAACCCCTTTAATATGTATAAGCTTGTATAGAGATGGCTGATAAGACAGGGATCTCCTCCCAGTCGCCACTCTGTAAGAGATAATATGGTCTTGATGGGTTTGTGGACAAGGTTGTCCTTTCAATTAGTACTACTAATTCACTAATAATTGTTATTGTTACATTTCATGTAGAAAATATTCTACTTTTAGTATTTCCGTCTATTCCTCTATCATTCGCGGCTTACTGCTACCCATTAAACCGTTGACTGTCAGCACATCCAAGAGAGAGAATTCACATGGTACATTTGTTTCCACTCTGAAATGACTTACACTTCAGAGCACAAAAGGATTATTGTTTCATTTTACTTTTCGCATTTTATGAAGAGAAACTTCAAGGAAATTTCTGTTAATAATGCAACAAAGAAGCATCTTTTGATCCTTTACAAAAAGACTCATTGTGGATATCCCCATTAGCTCCACTGCCGGAAGGTTGCAATTTAAGGTTCACAAAATAATGATGTAATTATAATATGTACAGAGAGGATGAAACAAATCATAGGTCTCATTGCAAGCTACATTTTCTGATTTGATATCAGTCTAAAGAGTATTTCTGCCTAAAGATACACAAATGTCACACTGGATGTAGTCAAATATAATGGGGGAGATGTATTAATGTGTAGGTCCTTAGACTAGTGCAGAACTAGACAGTTCTCTGCTACACCAGATTCATCATTGTGTCCGATGCTGGATGGTTAATCTGGTGCAGTAGAAGACTGAATTGTACTTTTAGTTGGTTCAGTTTGCTGCCCCACAATATAGAATTTCGTAGAGCACAAACTGATTTTTCTGGCACACAGATTATTTCTGGCACAGGCACACCCCCTTTTACATTGGACATGCCCCTTTTTCGTAGGAGTTGGAAACAGCCTAAAATTGGTCTAAAGTCTTCAGTAAATGTGGTGCAAATTACTCCTACTCTGGCAGATAGATTGATAAATCTCTGCTAATATGCATTATGCCATCCAACCAGTCATGTGATTAGGTTGTGCCCAGACCTCCACCCAGGGGCTGTCTAAAAGATCTAGATGCCCTACCGGGGCATGTGGAGAGGGGGTTGTCCATTTAAAAGAAATGAATGTGTCCATATTGCAATTATCATCATTTTACAGTTGATTGTGATTGCTGCTCTTATCACCATATCAATAATCTGTGTTAAATGCTCTTTAACCCCTTAATGCTGAAGCCACTTTTCACCTTCCTGACACGGCCCATTTTTTCAAATCTGCCCTGTGTCACTATAAATGGTTATAACTTCGGAACGCTTTAACATATCCAAGTGATTTTAAAATTGTTTTCTCGTGACGCTTTGTACTTCATGTTAGTTGAAAAATTTTGATGGTATGTTTTGCATTTATTTATGAGAAAATCAGATGTTTGGTGAAAATTTGGAAAAATTCTTGATTTTCGAACTTCAAAATGTTCTACTTTTTCCATACATAGTCATAACCGCAAAAAAACGTAATAACTAACATTCACTAAATGTCTAATTTATGTGGACATGGTTTTTTATGCATACTCTTATTTTTGTAAGCTGTTATGGGTCTTTGAACGTTAGGTGCGATTTTTCACATTTTCATAAAAAACGCAAAATCCTGCTATTGAGGGACCTGCTCAGGTTTTAAATCACTTTGAGAGACCTAAATAAAAGTAAAACCCCATAAATTACCCCATTATAGAAACTACACCCCTCAACGTACGTAAAACAACTTTTATGAAGTTTATTAACCCTTTAATTATTTTACAGGGGTTAAAACAAAATCGGATACAATTTTGAAAGTAAACTTTTTTGGCTAAATGAATGTGTTTTTCAAAAAATTTACAAATTCTCAGTGGATAAAATACCAAAAACGCTCCACAAAATTTGATACCAAATCCCGTATAACGTATAACAATACCCCATATGTGGTGGTAACCTGCTGTATGGGCACACGCCAGGGCATCGAAGGGAAGCTGCGCCATTCAGAGCAGATTATGCATTGTCACTTTTTATTGGCTATACAATCTTTATTTTTTTGGCAATTTGGACATATAAGGGCTTATTTTTTGCGACATGAGATGCACTTTACAAATAATTAATTTTCGTGGGTCATTAGCTTATTGAAGAGATTTTATTAACTCTTGAATGTATGGGTGAAAAGAAAATTGTCAATTTTGGTTTACTTTTTTTTCGTGTTTTTTGGGGGTCGTACACCGTACACTAAAAATACTATATTATCTTTATTCTATAGGTCACTATGATTACGGTGATACCTCATTTATACAGTTTTTCATTTATTTTTACAATTTTACTGGATAAAAACTAATATAGAGGAAATCTCATTTGTTTTTGCATCGCCATCTTTTCGGAGACGTAACTTTAATATTTTTTGGTTGACAAAGCTAGTTTTGGGCTTATTTTTTACGAGTTGAGTTGTTCTTTTCAGTGGTACCATTTTGGCGCACATAACTTTTTTTGATCACTTTTTAGAACATTTTTGTGTAGAGATTTTATGAAAAATGTACATTTTTGGCGTTTTTTACGGGTTTTGTTTTTACGGCGTTCACCGAGCGGGTCCAATAATGTTTCTGAGTTATTGTACGGATTATTACGGACGCGGCGATACCAAACATGTGGGGTTTTTTGGCGATTTTGTGTTTTTTTCACTTTATTGCATGTGTATAGGGAATATTTGTGTTTAGGGGACTCTAACTTTATTTAATTAATTATTTTTATTAAAAAATGATTTTATGTAGTGTTTTTAACATTTTTTTATTAACTTTTACAGGTTAGCTTGAACAAGTGATCCACTGATCACTTGTTCAAGCTCTTCTTCACATTACACAGTGTAATACAGATGTATTACACTGTGTAATGTAACACACTGAGCATGCTGCGCATGCTCAGTGTGTTACAGCCGGGTCCTGCCAGAAGGCACGGACCCGGCTCACAGAAGAGGATCGCGCAGCCCCGGGCACCGGCAGTCCCGGGGCTGCGATCGGAGCAGCGGACCCCCCCGGTAAGCGCCGCGGGGGGGTCCGATTCTTCTCAAATGCCCCTAGCACACCGCGGTCATCGCGACCGCGGCGTGTCAGGGGTTAACACTCGCGATCAGAGAAATCTCCGATCGCGGGTGTTAGAGGCGGGTGTCGGCTATAATATATAGCCGACACCCGCAGCTTCTGGTGCGGGCTCCGTTCTGGAGCCGGCGCCAGAAGCATGACGTACTATTACCGCATTTTGCGGGAACGCACCTCCCGCCATGCAGTAACAGTACGTCAAATGTCGGGAAGGGGTTAAGACTGATTATTGTATTCCAATGTAATCATTGAATTGGTACTGAGTTGTCTACATATCCCAGAAAAAAATTATTAAGTTGGAAACTTAAGTTAAGTTAAGAAACTGATTGTATAGGAAAAAGTGTCTGCTTGTTTTTCCTTGAAATTGTGACACTTAAGGAAGTAAAATTGAGCACTGAGCACATGCTTTTTAATGTCCTCCAACTGCACTTTAAAGGAAACTCTCTGACAGTGTATAATTTATTTTGGAGAATCAGGATCCCAGTGATCAAATGATCAGTGACTTTTGGTATGAGATATATGCAATTCACAAACCTGGAGTGCCACTGTACGCCATTTATGAACCACGGACCATCTGCAAGCAAAAAAAAAAGAAAAAAAAAATTTACTGTGCTCTCTCTGTGGAGTGACTGTGGATGGAGTGATTTCCTACCTGGCTCTCTTCATTATAATCTGAAAAGCATTTACCTATAATGAATGTCTACAAGTGCATTATGAAGTATGATTATTACCATCTAATTCAATCTTCTATGGACTGTAAGAGACATCTGGCATTGAGTAATTGATGTAGAGCACCAGAGCAGCAAATGTGACGACAGAACAATCACAGAATACTCATATGTAAATCTTTCCCTTTCTATAATCTATGACATTTGTATAGCACCCAGGCCTTGTACATGGACATTTGCAGAAAGGAGCTTAAATATGTAAACCGTAAAATGGATAAGTGCAATCCATGTAAATTCTATATGACCCCGAAATATAGTTAACCCAGCTCAAACTGGTGTACGTTTTTTTATGCAGCTTTGTTAATCTGCACAGGATTTTTAACCCTCTGCAATATTAGAAAACAAGGCTGTAGGAAATTGGAATTAAGGAAATCTACCACTTGGATCATGGATTGTAAACCAAGCACACTTAAATGCTGGTGTGTGTCTAGTGAGGTGAGGTGTGTCTGTCTGGTGAGCTTAGTGGTGGGGCTCTTAGTGCCACCTCTGGCACCTGTGCCAGTTTGCCACCGCTTATATAGAGCTATATCACTGATATATGTGCCCACTATACCCCCAACTAAAAAAAACTGCTTCCAAAAAAGGGGCTGATTGGTATCTAGATGGGTCCAGGACAAAGAAATTAATTTCGGAGAATGTGAGGTGCTTCAAATGCTTTGATACTCATGTCACATTGGCCTGTGAGTGACCTTCGTATAGTAGAGCCACAATATACAGAGACAAAAAAGTAGACAGCAGTGCACAAGAGCTGAGCTGAGAGTAACAGATTTTGGGTTGTGTCCCGCAGTACCAGCCAGGAGGTAAGTCTTCAAACATCAACTCTGAATACAGTGATAATGCAGAGAGCTCTCAGCATTACCACTTCCCTGTGCTGCTATTTGCAGGGGGCCGGCGGGTATGATGGCTGTTGGCTTCAGTACTACACAGAACTGAATGGGGAATGGGGAGAGGTTAATACCTGGTGTTTATTATTTTTTTTTACTAAGCATTAACAAGTGGGGCCTGGAGTGGCACGGTATGAGGGGGCACAACATATCAGGTGAAACTGGGGGCTACAATGTGTGGGAGAGCTGGGGCCCATAATATGAGTGAGGGCTGGGACTCACAATGTGAAAATGAGCTGGTTTCCACTATATGAGGGAAAGCTGGGGGTCCGAATGCAGCAGGGCTTAAGGCAATTCAATTTTCAGCAGTTGCGCACCACATCTTTTGTCCCTCTTTTGCTTCGTCAAAGGTTGAGAGGTATGCCTAACTACAACCTGCGTCCTGTGACACCTTCATCAATGTGTTATATGCGGGCCCTAAAAAAGGAAATGTGTAATTTGAGACACTGGAGATGTCAATGTTGTCTCAGTTTGAATTAAGGTTTTTCAGTGGATTGCTTTGTGGGTCTGAACAGCAGTGGAATACTCTACATTCACATCCACACTCCAGGTCATTGAATTTATGAAAAGCCAAAGCACATGAATGGATGAAATACTCAGCATGCTAAATCATCTAAGAGATCTCCCAACACATTAGATCCCACTGCACATGCTGGAACCACATCTTTATTATCTATTGTAAAGCTAACATCTAAGCAATGGAAAGTGTAAGGAAAGGAAGAGTATGTGATGAGACTAGCAGAATACTCCATTATTCATAATGAGATTGCATCCTCCTGATGAAAAAATTAGCAAAATACCTAAATAGGAAAAAACAGTGCACCAGTGGAGCTTCTGCAACATCCCCCCACTGGGCTTGACCTTTTGAGCTTGGGGCAGCTGGATACCTGAGTGGCTTGATTGCAGCCTAACGCTCGACTGAGTCATGGTCACTCGGTACCGGTGTAACAGGATTGACTACACCGGGCAGGTGTCAGATATGTGGTTTGCAAGAAAAAAGGGAAATGCCGCTCATGAAAAAGTTCTCCCTGGGACACTCACTATATACACTCACCGGCCACTTTATTAGGTACACCATGCTAGTAACGGGTTGGACCCCCTTTTGCCTTCAGAACTGCCTCAATTCTTCGTGGCATAGATTCAACACAGTTGCCGCAGATTTGTTGGCTGCACATCCATGATGCGAATCTCCCGTTCCACCACATCCCAAAGATGCTCTATTGAATTGAGATCTGGTGACTGTGGAGGCCATTTGAGTACCGTGAACTCATTGTCATGTTCAAGAAACCAGTCTGAGATGATTCCAGCTTTATGACATGGCGCATTATCCTGCTGAAAGTTGGGTACATTGTGATCATAAAGGGATGGACATGGTCAGCAACAATACTCAGGTAGGCTGTGGCATTGCAACGATGCTCAATTGGTACCAAGGGGCCCAAAGAGTGCCAAGAAAATATTCCCCACACCATGACACCACCACCACCAGCCTGAACCGTTGATACAAGGCAGGATGGATCCATGCTTTCATGTTGTTGACGCCAAATTCTGACCCTACCATCCGAATGTCGCAGCAGAAATCGAGACTCATCAGACCAGGCAACGTTTTTCCAATCTTCTACTGTCCAATTTCGATGAGCTTGTGCAAATTGTATCCTCAGTTTCCTGTTCTTAGCTGAAAGTAGTGGCACCCGGTGTGGTCTTCTGCTGCTTTAGCCCATCTGCCTCAAAGTTCAATGTACTGTGCATTCAGAGATGCTCTTCTGCCTACCTTGGTTGTAACGGGTGGCGATTTGAGTCACTGTTGCCTTTCTATCAGCTCGAACCAGTCTGCCCATTCTCCTCTGACCTCTGGCATCAACAAGGCATTTCGGCCCACAGAACTGCCGCTCACTGGATGTTTTTTCTTTTTCGGACCATTCTCTGTAAACCCTAGAGATGGTTGTGCATGAAAATCCCAGTAGATCAGCAGTTTCTGAAATACTCAGACCAGCCCTTCTGGCACCAACAACCATGCCACGTTCAAAGGCACTCAAATCACCTTTCTTCCCCATACTGATGCTCGGTTTGAACTGCAGGAGATTGTCTTGACCATGTCTACATGCCTAAATGCATGCCGCCATGTGATTGGCTGATTAGAAATTAAGTGTAGGATCCCCAGGTAGATGGTAGAGGGGAACACTGTGATGGAATGCAGCTTCTAGGGATCCCGCTGAGACAATGAATGTAAACATTAACTCATTGTTCCTTTATTCCAGAACACAAGAAAGGCAACAGGTCAAGATAACAGTTCAACTGGTCCAAAGTTACTGGTTGGATGTATCTGGCAAATGGTGTTCACAGCCTGGTATTTAAGTAGTTTCAGGCTGAGAGACGAGGAGCTGTTATAGCAGTGCTCCAAGGCAGGATCTTGAGAGTCCTCATTAGCCCGTCTTAGGTGTGTCTCTGAAAGAACTGGAACTTTCCATCCACCAGAAAAAACATTATACTTACGTTATGTAATGCTATACTTCTAGCGTCTTCAACCTGTGGCTCCATCTTCTCAGCCTGTGCGCACACACTATGACATCACGTGGTGTCATGGCAATGTGACGTAATAGTGTGTGCGCACCCACAGGGCGCTGCCAGGGAGACATCCGTTGTCTCAGCATGATCCCTGGAAGCTGCATACCATCTACCTGGGGATCCTCACATGCACATATATAGAAGATGGAATTGTTGTTTTTTGTTTTAAGGGGGCTTTGCTGTGGACATTACATTAAATGAGGGTCTCTGCTGTGGACATTACATTAATGAAGGCTTTGATATCAACATTACATTAAGGGGGGCTCTGCGGTCAATTTTACAATATAGGGGGCTCTACAGTGATCATTAAATTAATTGGGGGGGGCTCTGAAGTGGACATATCATTAAAGGGGTCTCTGTTGTGGACATTACATTAAAGGGGGGCTCTGCAGTGATCATTTCATTAAAGGGAAGCTCTGAAGTGGACATTATTACATTAAAGGGGGCTCTGTTGTAGACATTTCATTAAAGGGGGCTCTGCTGTGGACATTTTATTGAAGGGGGTTCTGCTATGGATATTTCATTAAAAGAGGGTTCTGCTGTAGACATTTCATTGGTGAGGGGAGGCCACTGGTCATTTCATTAGTGACTGGCGCCGGCATATGATAACCCCACTGCTGCTCTTTCGCAGCCTGATACTTCTATGTATATATCTGTGGTTTGTATCTATTGTATTTGTATGTGTGTATACTGTATATGAAATTGCATTTTCTGTGTGTATACGCTTTATGTCTGTGTATATGATACATGGATGTATATGGGTGTATATGTGTATGTATGTATATCTGGTGTGTATACAAATATGTACATTTTTTATGTGGTAAGGGCAGTACTATTCATAAGTTTGCTGTAGGGCCCAGTCTCTCCTAGTTACATCCCTGAGCCTCCAGTTGTGCCAATGAAGCTTATGTTGTCTCCCTAACATACCAGGTTATGCCAGCCAAAGACAAGACATTTCTGGTTAACCACAGGTGACATACCTATAGCTTACCCATTTCTATAGAATCACAGGTTACAAACTGCAGCCCAATGGAATATAGGAAGCTCATATTGACTGTCCCCAGCTTTTTAGTGGCAGATTATTAGGATTACTATTGTCATGGCTTCTACATCTGTCAATAATATAAACAACAGATCAATAAGTGAATACTAAATGCAGCCATAAGAAATACTTAACATCTACTCAAGACACTTCAACCTCCTTTAGTAGATACATTGCTTAGTGTTACAGACTCTTGAAGCATCTTAAATGAGCCTCATGTAATGGGAAACATATATCCTATTCATATTTTATTATAAGGAGAAGCTTACAGACTTATCCTACACACTGAACATCTTCTCTTGTTGTACAGCTCTAATCCTAGAGATGGCGCTACAGGGCTGTGCTTCCCTGCTCAGTTCCCACATTGTATCTGCTTCTATTCAATGGATCTATGCAGTGCATTTGCAGGAATCTGAAGACTTGGAGTTTGGATTTTCAGTGCACAGATAAATCAAACTCCTCTCAGCCATATCCTACCTGTCTGGGCTGCAGGTCCTGCTCTCTAATAATGTGACCCTTTGCCTTGGGTTTTATGCTTTTGTCAGCCCCTTCCCTGACTCTCAGCAGCAGCTATGTCAGGAGCGAACAGCTCAACAGTAGACAACCAGCTTGGGAATAAATGCCTGGCCACCGGTGAGGAGCAATTTCAGCACTATGGACAGTTCACTCCCAGTGTCTCTATTTTGCTGGCTGTTCTCATGATCCTCATGGTGCTGGCAACTGTCTTGGGCAATGCTCTGGTTATTCTGGCTTTCGTGGTTGACAAAGGGTTAAGGACTCAAGGAAATTTCTTTTTTCTCAACCTGGCCATAGCGGATTTCTTAGTGGGTGAGTATTTTACATTCACAAATGACTTGTTCTGGGGATGTATATCAGTAGTCTGCAACCGGTTGTTGTAGAGCTAAAGCAACCAGCATGTAGTGGTTTCTGGGAATTGTCAATCCACAAGCTAGAGATCTGCTAAATTGTAGAAGAGCCTGTCTTATATCTTCTCCTATTCTTTTGTTGTTCACCTCAATGACCTTCAACTTGTATTTTGAAACTACAATTCCCAGAGAGTCTAGAGAAATGAAAGCATGCTTGGAGTAGTAGTTTAGCAAAGGCCATAGAACACTACTGTACAGATCTGTGATGCTAAAATACAAATATGGAAGCATTTGCATCACTGCCATGTGAATATATTGTTGCATCTATCTTTCAATGATCGGTGACAACAAACTGACCTGAACGTGATTGACATTTTCTTTACTATCACTTTTTTGTTTGTCTGATCCCAGGTGGGTTCTGTATCCCGCTTTATATTCCCTATGTTCTGACTGGACAATGGAAGTTTGGGAAAGGATTGTGCAAGTTGTGGCTGGTCATGGACTATCTGCTCTGCACTGCCTCTGTGTTCAACATTGTTCTCATCAGCTACGACAGATTCATCTCAGTTACTAAGGCGGTAATTAACATTCTTGACTTTACTTTATTGCTGATATGTAGATGTCTCTATTATAATATAGTTACTTTATATATATAAGCAAGTATAATTGTTTCTTATACTGTATACCCTGTCTATGGTTTTCAGAAATTCTGCACAGGCATGTGGCTTTCAGTTATGGAGCCATGAATCTGAGTCTTACTGTAGGTTTTATTCATTTAGATTCTGGTATATCATAGAAATTCTTAGTCTTCCTTCTCCACCTCTGTACATAGATATATACTAGGTTAAGGTGAATGCTATTACAATACTATATGGTTTTTATCAGCCAGCACAGCTTTTTAGCTCACACTGAGTCAAACGATAACATTCTATTTACATGCAATCTTCACTAGAGGGAGCTGGTGAGAACTACATTCTCTTACAATATTGAGCTCAATCTATAAGCATTGCTAAGCTCTAGTGGTGGTCATGGGCATATAGAAGTTTATAGAGTATATGTAATCTCTGTTGACACGTTTCTTTAGTCACAAACTACATTCTTCTTGCAATAACCATTCTAGAGGATCTTTTCTTCTAAAACACTGTTACATTGTTATGTCGTTCTGTGCTGCCTTTTTCCACTTAATGGCACAGAAGTTGTACTCTGTGGGCTCTTAATGTTGCTTAAGCTTTTATCAGGCCCCTATTGCATGCCCCTGCAATGTCACAGACTGTATTTTGACACACTATATAATCTGAATGATTGGTCTAAGGAACAGGGGAGGGCAAAAGATGGCAGGGCATGGAAACATTGCAAGATAATATACTGTAAATCCCTCCCTAAGAGATATGCATTAGCCAGTTATGCTTCTGTTAGCTTCCTATCACTTGTGATAGATATTTCAACACACCACTGGTTTTCCATCTCAGGTCTGGGAAGGTGACAGACTAAAATAAATGTAATAGTTATTTTCAGTAAAATTTTTGTACTTGAGATTTTCAAGTGAGAATCATCTTGTAATGGGAATGCAAACCCAAGTACAAATATATTACCAAAGAAAAAAACAGAGTCTACTGTTCACTTAAAAACAACATGAAATTAATGTATTTTTATTTCATTACCATATTAAATACAGGATATAATTAAACATACATGATATAATTGTTCACAGCAAGTATAATATCAAGAAACACCAGTAAGCCCAAGACCAGGAGCCCAAAATAACCATTAGCATTGCCTAGGTATAAACCTAAACAATGGAATATAATTTATTCAAAAAGTAAAAAATATATATACACATCACTCCTCAATGTATTAATATTATCAATGTGAGTCCAAAGTTCAGGTTACGTAGTATTAGACCAGTGTCTTACCCATGATGCTGAACGGACACCCCAACGCGTGTTTTGCTCAGGAGGAATCATCTTAAATGGGAATGAAAACCCTAGTAGAAATATGTTTCTGATGTATGTTAAGGATATAGACATATATACCGGTGCACTATGCTGCTATTTCCCATTCTCCAGTTGCTCATTTCGCTTGTAGCTTTAAATCAAGAAAGAGAGTACCACTTTCAGCTCTATTGGAGGCTGCCCATGAGGTAAGCTCTCTCTCTCTGTCCCGTTTTTCTCCATATTTCCAAATTATGCCTGTTCATTATGAAATAACATTATACCATAATATAATAATATACCCACTATACTGACCCTCTTTTATGCTAGCAACTAGAGTATATAGAAAAATATACCAGCACAGCACCAAGTTATGTTAAAATCTTATTTTATTCAGGCATTATTAAAAAGTTTCGGAAACAAAGCCAACATGTTTCAGGAGTAAACGTGATGGGGGGTAACGGGGTATTCCCAACTGCGCATCCACATTTAATTTAATTAATTTGCCATATGAAAACATTTCTTCAATTGGATGTTATTTAAAAAATGTTCCTGTGTGAAGATAATTTCTCATAAATGTAGCCATGTTGACCCTTAGAAATGAGATGGCTTCCTCAGATACGACCACGTCACACTCTGGCAATGGTGGCCAGACATGCGCTATTGAGTCCTGTCTGGCCTCTTGGATTCAGCCATCATTACCACAGGACGGCTGTGGGACCTGCAGTAACTCCCGGACATTTCATATACAAAAACTTTTTGGTTTCTTTGTGCAATCCCTCCAGCAGAGGTGGTCGTATCCAAGGACACAGTCTTGTTTCTAAGGGACCATATAACTACATTTATGAGAAATTATCTTCACACAGGTAAAAAAAATTGTAATGATATCTAATTGAAGAAATGTTTATATATGGCATATTAATGAAACTGAATGTGAATACCCAACGAGAATACCCCTTTAAGGGTTTATTCCTGAAATGTTGGATTTGTTTCTGGACCTTTTTAATAATGCCTGAATAAAAGAAGACTTTAACTTACCTTAGTGCTGAGCTGCTTTTTTTCACGTGGACTTCATTATCATGTCCAAGGCCAGGGAATAGGCTCTTTGCAGCACAGAGTAAAAGAAGTTCCATTTTACTCAGATGTGTGAGCGTGGATTTATACTTTATCTGTTATACCTATTATAATACTTCCTCCTATGTACAAGAATATGTCTACTACAATAGCCTTGTACAAGAAAATAAGTGCTATAATATTCCTCTATGTATAAGAATCTAGCTACCATAATTCTGCATCGATATACTGAATCTATTGTCTTTGTGTTGTGTAGTTATTGTGTAGGTTAGATATACACAAAACAGCTAAAATAGAATTAAAAATAATGATTAGAAAGTTCTACATAATTTGGATGTTTGATACATTTGTGCCCCTGACTTGAGAATGAGATGGAACCAGGATGCACTAAAGGAAGGAGGTTTGTGGCTGAAGCAGTGTAATGCCATTGGCTATGTTTTGCTAGAAAGCTTTGATTCCTGACATTCATGACACTGCTCAATATGCATGTATGGGATATATGGAATGGATTTCCAAAGTGGACTAGCTCTGTTTTTATCCATTCATATTCATACATTTCCGAGAAACAAGTCTTACAGCTATTATTCAGTCCTGAATTTAAGAATGTTTTTCTTATCCCATCCAGGGAAACGCATTTGCATATTTCCCAGCTATTATTGGAGTTCTTGCTGGTTGAAGAAGAGCATCTCATTCCATTGAACATAGTATTTATAAAAAGAGCTTTAAGCTTTGTGTCAAGTGGCCATCAGAGGTCACAATGAATAGTGTCATTGAAGGCTGATTACCGAATTTTTCATTCCTCTTATGGAAACAATACCTGCAGCATTTACCCTTACAAATATCTAAAAACCTGCAATTACATTAACTGGCTCAGTAGAGGCAAGGCCAATGAACAATTTGTGCTTTATGAATACAAGGCACATGTAAACCAGCCTTTTATAACCAGTTACATTAAGAACTAAATAGATCTAGAGAAAGAAACATTGTAATTAAAAGTGTTTTACCACTGCCAGCCCTGCCCATGGGGTCTATATTTAAGTAAATTATAATGCTGGAATAAACGCTACAAAGTGACTGGCAACATAAGCGTGCATTTATATTAGTAATGCTGACACAGTGGGAACTTAGGCATAGAAAGCTGGTGCATTCTCTACTCTGCAACATCACAAGTAGAAAATAGCAGTGAAATTATGGTGTGCGAATCTAGATAATACAATCATATTAATTCAAATAGGCCAGTGCAGCCCAAATTCTAACTATAAAAAAGGAAATAAAGTGAAAGACATTATGACAAATAGGGGGCAGTATTTGAAAAACCTATGTACAAAAAATAACTACTATAATCATGCCATAATATTGCCCCTGTAAATAATATAACTAATATAATACTTCTGCATGTGCTCATATTAAATATAGCATATAATTTCTTTTATACTGGCCAAAAGATAAATACTATGATAAATGTAGAGTAATATATCTGCTATACCGCCCCCTATGTACAAAAATAGCATTTATTTTATACTAGACTCTACAGTATATAGAAGAGTATAACTACTAGTATGCTTCCTTATATGTACAAGCTATGGGGCACATTTACTAAGGGTCCGTCAAGTTTCCTGAATTTTTCCGATTTGCGCCGAATTGCACAGGGGTTTTTGGCGTATCAGCACTGGCTTTCATGCAACACAAATTGGGGGCATGACTGATTGGGACAAACCGCAGAATTTAAAATTCAAATTGTGTCGCAAGCCATGCACTTACATGCACTGGGAAGAAGAAGGTGAACTCCGGCTGACCTCAGCGGGGAAGCGACACATGCAGGAAATTGGACGCACAATCTTAGTGAATCGCGGCAGCTCCGAATCCTCGTCGGACAACGCAACTCGGGGATTGCAAAAGGATGGGTAAGTAAATGTGCCCCTACGTCTAATAATATTAATGTCGCTGTGCAATAAATATAACTTATTTGTGTTCTGCAGTTAAAGGTAAGATGTACACCAATCAGCCAGAATGTAGTGAATAACAATGTAATCTGATTACAATGTTTTCATTTTTCTATATAATGTGGAGGGTTACATACGAGTGTGCCCCAAAAGAAGGAAGCATTTTGGCAGGGGCAATGTAATACCCTTGAAAAATGTTTTGCTAGAAAATTTTGGGTCCTGGCATTCATGTGGCTGATTGACTTGCACAAACTACCTAAACATAGTTGCAAACCAAATTTACACCTTCATGGTAACAGTATTCCCTAATATTAGAGCCTGGATTCCAGGAGCTTGCATTTTATAACATTTGGGACTTAAATAGAACCTGCCCTTTAAAATAACCCACCCAAAACAAATACTTTGTTAAAAACTATCCTGCCCTTTAAAATAACCCACCCAGAACAAATAAAAAACTATGACTAAAAAGCATTGCCCATATCCCTAAATCGTTCCTCTCCATACCTGCAATGTTAAAAAAATCAATGTGTCGTCCTTTATCCAGTTACATTTGCAACATCTCCCCAATGTATGTATCTGATAACATGAAATCACAGCATGTCTGCATGGAGGATGGGTAAGAGTAGAAGTCCATGAAGGCTGCTGTGATTTTATGAGTTCAGATACATACATGGCGTAGTAGTTGCAAATGTAACTGGGTAAAGGACCTTTGATGACATCACCCTGGACACATGATATTAAGTGCTAAAAGCTGAGAAGACGCATTGAACATGGAGAGGAGTAGATGGAAGGGGTTGGCCAAGCAGGACATGCCCCCTCTGAAGCTAGGTAATATAAGATAAAGTTGATTTATAGGGATGTAAGGGAAACAATTTTTAGCTAAAAGAAGGGTGTCATTTAGTTTAGAGGGCTCCATAGGAACTTGTCACTTGCTGTATTTGTGCATATAGGAATATTCAAGGAATAAGCATAATAATTATTCAAATACAGGCGGTCCCCTACTTAAGAAATTCCGACTTACAGATAACCCTTAGTTACAAACGGACCTCTGGATGTTGGTAATTTACTGTACTTTAGTCCTAGACTACAATAATCAGCTATTATTGTTAATCCTCGTTCTGATGACAACCCAACATTTATAAAATCCAATTCTCACAGAGACCAAAAAAATTTTGGCTGGGGTTACAATTATAAAATATGCAGTTCCGACTTACATACAAATTCAACTTAAGAACAAACCTACAGAATCTTGTACGTAACCCGGGGACTGCTTTTATAAGCTAATATGTCATTAGTTGTTATTTAAAATTTTGCTCCTCTTAGCAGAACAATGCTAATATAATGAAGAATTAAAATGCTACTGCCCATTTAAAACGCCAGTTGATTTTGTCCCAGTAGAGCAGATGCATCGGAATCCAAATGAATCCAAATGCAGTTATGAGACAATAGACATTGGACACACAGGGGCTTATTTACTAAGGGTCTGTGGAGCGCAATTTCATCAGATTTTGGAAATTTTCAGGATTAGCGCTGCTGTGACAGTTATTTTGAAGGGGATTGTGTCGGATTTTGGCACAATCACGCCGGCTTTCGTGCAACAGAAATCGGTGGGCAGGCCGTCAGATGATCCGATGGATTCGGACTGAGTGCAGGATTTAACTTTAAAATTGTGTCGCAAGACATGCACTTGCATACCCCGGGAAGAAGAAGGTAAACTCTGGCGGACCTGAGCGCGGAAGCGCCATATGCAGGAAATCGGGCACACAATCTGAGTGAATCGTGCCACAATGCGTTCTAGTTGGACATTCTGGAACAGGGATCGCGCCAGGGACTGGTAAGAAAATGTGCCCCACAGTGTCTGCAGCATTAGAATGTTTGAGATTAGAAATGCAGTGAGTGTGGTATGAGACCATTCGTGATTAGACATATAGGGACTGCTGTATGGGATGATGGGGTGATTGTCACTATGGCGCACACTGGTAGTCAAAAGTGATTCGGAGAGTACTTCATAACAAAACTGTTTATTGGTGTCTCGGTAACACAACGCGTTTCGGAATCAGCGGCGATTCCTTTTTCAAGTGAGGAGAGACTAAAAAAAATATATAGGTACAATGTGTGTCGATAAAGGACAAGAAATTAAAAATAAAAATAAAAAATAAAAGCAATCCATATAAAAATGCCCATAGAGTGTTAGGGCGATGTAGATACAACATTGCATGATATCATAGCATGGTATAAACTGACAAAAAACGTACATAACAAGTATTAATAGGTAAGCCAACATAAAATTGCATAAAAAGCATCAACTAAGTTGGATACAGAGTCCAATACAATGGATTAAGCATATATTGAAATTGAGCAGAAATATAAATAAATATAGATATAAAATAAATAAATATGAATGTAAATATAACTAGGTCGAACATCACAGCACCTAAGAACCCGTATAAACAACCATCGCAGCAACACTACCAATGGTTTTCACTAAGCATAGTGTTTCCAGACACGCTCTCACGCATCACCAAAAAGACTTTCTAGCTTTTTCAATAACCCCAGTAGAAGCAATCCCTGAGGGGAGCGAACGACTTAATATACTCCGCCAGAGAGAAATGTTTTGGATCTTTAAAATTAATTGTCTGGTCCCAAATGGTCTCAATGAGTCCTTAGAAAGTAATTTTTAGAATAAAAGGAAAAGGGGGAAGGAGGGGGGGAAAAAAAAAAAGAGAAAAAAAAAAAAGAGAAAAAAAAAAAAAAAATCTAGTAAGCCACACCCCCATTTTTGGCGCTAGCCACTCCCCCATCAGTCTGTTTAAAGTGACCACACTCCCACCACACCTTTACAGCTCTGGGAAGAAACCTAAGACCTGAGCTTCTAGGTAAGAACCCCAGTCCCTCATTTATCTATTTGCCTCATGTTTCTCTGCATTGCATCATTTACTTTTTGTCTATATGACCACCAAATTCCATGAGCTATAAGTATTCCTTTGTTATCTGCCCACTTCTTTATTGGGATTCATCATGGACACTCCACTTTCCACATTCTTTTTATCCTGTCATTTGTATATATTCATTTTTATATATTCATTGATATATCTATTGTTGTATCTATATTCACATTTATTTATTTGAATCTATAGTTATATTTACATTCATATTTATTTATTTTATATCTATATTTATTTATATTTCTGCTCAATTTCAATATATGCTTAATCCATTGTATTGGACTCTGTATCCAACTTAGTTGATGCTTTTTATGCAATTTTATGTTGGCTTACCTATTAATACTTGTTATGTACGTTTTTTGTCAGTTTATACCATGCTATGATATCATGCAATGTTGTATCTACATCGCCCTAACACTCTATGGGCATTTTTATATGGATTGCTTTTATTTTTTATTTTTAATTTCTTGTCCTTTATCGACACACATTGTACCTATATATTTTTTTTAGTCTCTCCTCACTTGAAAAAGGAATCGCCGCTGATTCCGAAACGCGTTGTGTTACCGAGACACCAATAAACAGTTTTGTTATGAAGTACTCTCCGAATCACTTTTGACTACCAGTGTGCGCCATAGTGACAATCACCCCATCATCCCATGCATCTGATCCAGACCGGTGTGGCTACTGCGCTCTGATGATCCCGTCAACAGGCAGCACCTGAGTGGTACTCAGCTCAAGCCTTCCACTAGTGTTGTGCCTGGAACTTGCACAACTCTATCTGGTGAGCCTCATTCTTCCCTCCCCCATCTGAATTTGTCCATTGTTGTACAAACTACTACTCTATGAGCGCTTTTTGGTATCTCCCTGTTCGCCTTTCCTATAGGGACTGCTGTATGAGACCTTTTGAGATAAGCCTGCAGTCACAGTTACTGACACTGCACTATAGGTTAGTATAAAGTGGGTATGGAAAGTATTCAAACCCCTTTCACTCTTTGTTTCCAAGCAGCCAAGGTAAGATTAAAAAAGTAATTTTTTTTCTCATTAATGTACATTACCCCATCTCGACAGAAATAAAAACTGAAATGTAGATATTTTTGCTAATATATTATCAAGCAAAACTGAAATTTCACATGGCCATAAGTATTCAGACCCTTTTCTGAGTATTGAGTAGAAGCACTTTTTGAGCTGGTACAGCCATGAGTCTTCTTGGGAATGATACAACAAGTTTTTTTACACCTGGATTTAGGGATCATCTGCCATTCTTCCTTGCAGATCCTCTGCGGCTCCCTCAGGTTGGAGGGTAAATGTGGGTTTAGGTCAGGGCTGTGACTGGGGCAGTCAAGAATGGTCACAGAGTTGTTCTGAAGCCACTTCCAGAGCACCCTGGAAGAGGTTTTTATCCAGGATATCTCTGTTCTTGGCTGCATTAATCTATCCTTTAATTGTAACCAATCGTTTTGTCACTACAGCTGAAAAACACCCCCATAGCATGATGCTGCCACCACCATATGTCATTGTTGGGATTGTATTTGGCAGGTGATGAGAAGTGCTTGGTTTTTGCATAAATAACAAAAAAGGAGCGGCACAGCAATATAAGTACATGGGCCAAATGCATCAAAAAATTACAATTGCACATAAAAGACCGAAGCAATGCAAATATACGGCCAAATACAAAAAAAGTGCTTGGTTTTCTCCACACATACTGCTTAGAATTCACACCAAAAACTTCAATCTTCATCTCTTCAGATCAGAGAATGTTGTTTCTCATAGTCTGTTTGTCCTTCATGTGTTTTTTTGCAAACTGTATGCAGGCTTTCATATGTCTTGTACTGAGGAGAGGCTTTCGTCGGCACACTCTGCCATAAAGCAGGGTCACAGGTCTCAACTGGCCAAGTTTGGCACGCATCCAAACTTTGTTGTTTGGGTTGGCTCATCACTAGTAATGATGTATTTTATATGACTGTTTTAGGACGTATGCTTACACTTGTATTTTATCTTCAGGATATAGTTTACATTCTATTTTTTCTTTTCCCATGCATTAGGTGTCCTACCGAGCTCAGAAAGGAATGACTAGAAATGCAGTTTTTAAAATGTTGATTGTTTGGGTAGCCGCCTTCCTACTCTATGGTCCAGCCATCATCAGCTGGGAGTACATAGCAAGAGCAACAATCTTACCTGAAGGAGAATGTTATGTAGAATTTTACTACAACTGGTATTTCTTGATGATTGCCTCCACAGTAGAGTTCTTCACACCATTCATCAGTGTCACTTATTTTAATTTGAGTATCTATATCAATATCAAAAAGAGGACCATGATGAGAAATGAAGAACTGGCACAAGGCCAGGAACACTGTGAGATGACTTTTCAAAGGAAGAAGAAAGAACACTTAATCTTTTTTGTTAAACCTGCTGAAAGGCCTCACATTGATGCAAAGAAACAAACCACCTGTTTGACATCTTCTGAGACTTGTCCTGCAGGTCAAAGATCCCAAAGACTTAAGGGCCCCATATTGGATTTAAATATTAGCCATGATCTTCCACCTTTACAAGTCGAGGTCCAGACCAAAAAACATCAAGACTGCTTTTACAAAACTGTGGAAAATGCTTGCAGTAATGTTAGGACTGACATGGCTAGCAGTATTGCCAACAGATTTAGGCTTTCAAGAGACAAGAGAGTAGCCAAATCCTTGGCCATCATTGTATGTATCTTTGGCCTTTGCTGGGCACCCTACACACTGTTAATGATTATCAGGGCAGCTTGCCATGGACGCTGCGTTCAGCATTATCTCTATGAGATCTCCTTTTGGCTCCTCTGGTTAAATTCCGCCATCAACCCTATACTTTACCCTCTTTGCCATATGAGTTTCAGAAAAGCCTTTATGAAGCTGCTTTGCCCAGGAAAAGTGAAAATACACCCTCATATTTTTATGTAAACCATTAACAGGATTATGAAAAGGACAACAAAGACAACGGGATTAATGGAACTATTATTCACATTTCATTAAGTTCTGATAACAGTGAAAATAAGGGGTGGAGACTATGAAATATTGATATAATGGATCCGGCATATTTTTTATTTGGTCGGATGTCTTATGGTTAACCAACACTCTGTTAAGCAGAGTCCTTTCTCTCATACATTGTTTTCAAGTTTAGCTAGACAGAAGAGTTGGCCATTCTAGCGGGATCACAGAGACTGAGATTCTCCCTAGGTTAACTGATGCCTTAAATCTTCCTGTAAGGGCATTAGATAATCAAGACCAATAAAGAAGTTCACATTTTTCAAAAAATGTCTGTCTGTATTGATTCAACCAACTTAATTGTTATCATATGTTACTAAGTAACACTGTATAAGAGGAACTTTGAGTATACAAGCTCATTCAGGCATTTCTTTCACCAATGTGCAGACAGTGAGAAAAAAATTGCAGCATGCACTATTTTTTTTACTCACATGTGGTCCACGGACCTCCATAAAAGTCAATGGATCCATCAAAAAAAACAGACGGCACATGGATGATATCCTTCTGCAGTCTGTTTTTTCTCAAATGTTGCTGGGCAACAACCTGGGCAGGGCAAAAAGTAGATAAGAAACTCATCCGTTTTTTTGCTGATGTTAAAAAAAATGGAATGCAGTCCCCATTTTTTGCATATGTGCAGCAGACTCAGACGTCTGAAAGAGCCCTAAAGATTTTTTACTTTAGGAAAATGTATTTCTGCAGCATACTTGATAAAGTAAATAATTGTGTTTTTATGAAACCTTGAATCTAAAGAGTAATTTTAAAAATCCAATAACTAAGAGTTGTTTTGTTATATCTGTGTTCAGTATTATTTAGTTACATGCAGAGGCAGGTTCGTGCATTGTCCTGCTGGTAATATGTTCCAAATGTCAATTGACAAATAGTACTAAAAGGAATGGGGCAGGAGAAACACCTCAATCAGATGGTCATCTTCTCATATGCAATTAACATGATGTGACGTTTGTGCTATTGATGTTATGTTCTGCTTTGGGCTTTAGTTCTGCCTTAGACAACCTTTTTATCATGACCAATTACACCTTCTGGTGTTTACATGAACCCTCTGTTGACAAGTCTCGCACAAACCATGATGTTTGCTTGAACAGTTTGAATGAGCAGTGAAGCTATCATGGCTGCCACCAAGACAGGCCCTTAAAGGACAGCTGTCATCAGGTCTCTGTCACTAGTCCTGTCACTACTACCTGTTGGAGCAGCTCACAAGGATCCCATCCCAGTCTTTATCTAGGCGATTCATACATTAATCATTATAAAATCATCTTTTCTTTGTTATGTAAACGAGGCTGGTCACATGGTCAGAGGCAGTGATGTCACCCCTGTTACCCCTCCCCTCTCCTCCCCCTTGAATATGCTAATGATTCATTGGACATCTCACAGGTCATTTGCATACAGATTTAGGACCTCATTGCTTAAGTTTACAAGTATATAGAGGGACAATGAAGGGATAGAGGCAATGCTCTCTAATGGCAGTTTATGAAAATATATTTAGTTTAGGGGGGGTTATTTTGCATGACGGGTTCTCTTTAATGATGTCATGGTTCCAGCTGACACAGAGCTTTAAAGTAACACATGCAGTCTTCTGTTTTATGCACATTATTTTCACTTTTCCTTTGGTTGCAACTATTTTGAATTTCAATTGACAAGCTTCTCTGACAAACAGGCTCCATTTGCATGTCTCTAAGAGGAAGACAACTGCCGACCCAGTAAAATACAGGATACTAGTTTGTGACTTGTCTGATATTCTCCAAAACATATTTTTATACAGTACTAAAGGGTACGGAGCAGGGGAAGCACTCACCTCAATCAGATGGTCATCAGTTTACATGCAATTAACATGATGTGAGGTTTGTGCTTTTAGTATTTTGTTCTTTTTGATATGACCCATTACCCCTCCTGGGTTTCCATGTACCTTTAGTTGACAAGCGTAGCACAAGCCATCTACTGATGCTTTCTTGAACAGCACCAAAGCTTGAGTGAGCAGTGAAGCTATCATGGATGCCACCAGAGCCAGGCCATTTATGATTTAATGGTTCCAGAGCTTTATTGTGACATGTATAGTGTTCTGTTTTATTTAAATTAGCTAAATTCTTTCTCCACGGCAGCCATTTTGAATTTCAATTGCAAAGCTTGTCTGACAAACAGATGCCATTTACAATCCCCTGAGAAGAAGACAACTGCCTAATAAATAAAAAAATATGCACAAACCAGTGATGCAGACAACTCTCTTCATGTTATTTAACCTTTATGAATCATTGTATAAACCTCACATCTACATTGATATTCCTATTTAAAATGATTCAACTTATGGCAAACATGGAAAATTGCTTCAAGGGGTTGGATGTGGAGAAATGTGCAGTCTTCTGTTTTATGCAAATTCTATTCCTTGACAGCCCTGACAGCCCTCTTACAACCTGCTGACAATTTTTTCTGGCCAGAATGAGGCTTTCCCTTCGTGTCAGCCCTTATATAAACACTAAACTACACCCCCCATTTGAAGCCCCCTATCAGCTATGTTGTTATCTCCAACCACCAATCATCTCCACCCCACGTATCTCCTGCCAGTCCAGGCCGTCATTCCCGCTCACATTAATATGAAAGCTTCAAACGCTGATTAAAACTTGTGGAATTGTGCTTAACCCCTTCACGGAGCGCAGTGACTTAGCGCTCAGTGGCGGATATATCCGCCACGGCGCTTATGCCGGTTCGGCTCTGGATCAGAGCCAAACCGGCATCGGGAAACACGGGGTGCCAGCTGTAACTAATAGCCGGCACCCCACTGTAACACGCGCGATCAGAGTTGTCTCCGATCGCGGGTGCTTAACCCGTTAAATGCCGCGGTCAGCACGACCGCGGCATCTAACATGCATCTGGGGGGTCTTTCCCCCACGATCGGCCCCCCCGAACCGTTTTCGGGGGGCGCCAATCATTGCTATAGCAACTCTGGGGTCCGCTCTGGACCCCAGAGTTACTTGCAAGAATTGCCGGTAAGATTTCGTCTGTGACGTCATCTTACTGGCACAGTGCCAGCCTATGCAAGTGTATAGGCTGACACTGATAATACTCTGCAATACATCAGTATTGCAGAATATTATCATGAAGAAGCAATCAGGTGATTGCTTGTTCATGTCCCATGGTATAAAAGTGAAAAAGTAAAAAAAAAAAGTTATTCAATAAAAAAATAAAGTCATAAATCACTAAAAATGCCCCAAACCCCCAAAACATATAAAGAGACATATAACTCAAAAAAAAGTCTAAATCATAACACAAACCCCACATATATAGTATCACCGCGTCCGTAACAACCCGTAGAATAAAAGTAAATCATTATTGAACCCCCACGATAAACGCCGTAAAAAAAAACTGTTATAAACCCTCCAAAAAGTATGATTTTTACCTTTTCAATCCCACAAAAAATGCTATAAAATGCGATCAAAAAACCATATGTACTCAGACATGATACTGGTGCAAAGTACAACATGTCCCGCAAAAAACAAGCCATCAACCAGCTCCGTAGCCAAAAAAGTAACAATGTTATGCCACTTGGAAGACGGCAATACATAAATGATAGATTTTTCCCCACATTAGGGTTTTGTTTGACAAATTTAGTAAAACGTAAGAAAATATATTCATGTCTGGTATCCCCGTAATCGTATCGACCCATAGAATAAAGATAACATGATTATTAGGCTATACGGTGAACACCAAAAAAAAAAGAAGTAAAAAATCCAGTACAGAATTGATGCTTTTCTACTCCTGCCCTCAAAAAAAGTTCCTAAATTTTCAACAATAGGTGATACCAACCCCAAAATGGTAACAATGGAAAAAGCATCTCATCCCGCAAAAAAAATGCTGTCACATGGCCCCAATAACGAAAAAGCGAAAATTTTATAGCCTTCAAAAGGGGCCAATGAGGAAACTAAAATCCTGGCAGCTGCAGCGCCCTCCTTCCCTTCTGCACCTCGCTGTGCGCCCATAAAACAAGTCACAGCCACATGTGGGGGGTCTTTGTACTCAGGAGAAATTGCAGAACAAATTGTATGGTGGGTTTTCTCTTTTTATATTTTGGAAATGTGTAAATTTTAGTGCTAAATGAACGTATAAGGGAACAATATGACCATTCTAAATTTCACCTCCATTTTGATTCAATTACTATGAAGATCTCAAGGGGTTAACAATCTTTGTAAATGCTGTTTCTGATAGCTTGAGGGGTGCAGATTTGAAAATGGGTAGATTATATAGGGGGTTTTGATGCTAAATATGTAAAATTTCATTCAAAACTGTATTTATCCCCAAATAGTCAATTCTGAAAATCCGGAAAAGCGATATTCTATTTGTAAGCCGCGTGACATCAAAATAAATTATCCAGACATTTCAGAAATTATGAAAATGTAAAGTAGACAAATGGGAAATGTTATTCAGCAACTTATTTAGGTGGTAAATCTATCTGCCTGAAAACGCATTGATTTAGAATTTCGAAAATGGCAAATTTTTCAAAAAATGTATCATATTTTCTTTTTTTTTTGGAAATAAACGCAAAACTTATCTGCCAAAATTTACCACTAAAATGATGTACAACATGTGGGGAAAAAACAATCTCAGAATCGTTTTGATAAGTAACAGTGTTCAAAAGTTATAACCATATAAAGCGAAGCAAGTCAGAATCCAAAAAATCGGGCTGAGCCTTAAGCTACAAAATGGCTGCGTCCTTAAGGGGTTAAATGTTTTACAAATTAAGCATGAATGACCTTACTTAAAATGATTCAATAAAAGTGAACATGATGTAGGGTCTATATCCAAGTAGGTTCTTACCCTGAATGCAGGCCTTTCATTCCAAATAAGTAGTGTGACTTTTACGTGTATTAACCCCTTAATGAACAGGCCTTTAATGATTTCATGGTTCCAGCTGCCACGTGCAGTGTTCTGTTTTATGCAAATTAACTTTACTTTCTTTGGTGGGGGGCCAGCCATTTTGAGGATGCCCTGGAGTGCTTCTTATAGAAGTGCTCATTCAGTGCTAGTGTATTAAAGAGCAGGATGATTCGGATCATAGGGAGACTGCAGTTTCATTTGCTCACTGGTGCAAAAATTGTGGACTGAAACTTAAAGCTACTAAGACAATAGAAATGTTCATCAATTTCTCAATTACAGGTTACTGATGTAGCCACTATTGATATAGTCTCTAGATATAAATATCTGTGTAGGATTGACAAAAAGCTTAAATGGCATACGCAGGTTATATCTCAATGAACGAGGCTTCAGAGAGAGTTAGGACATGAGGTTGTTGTATCTTTACATCCGATACAAACAGAGTACAAAAGTTGATTAAAAAGTCAGCGTCTGTTTTAGGTCTTAAGGTAGCCAATAGGGAAACTGTCTTTTCAAAACAAATACTATTTAGGTTTTTTAAAATAACAGAGAATCATGCCCATTCACTGCTTGAATTAGTGAAGAGAATGCGCAGCAGCTTCAGTAATCGATTTATTCAATTAACATTCTATTATGAAAGGTACCACAACATTTTTTTTCATTGGCTTGCAAGGGCCAGAGATGTATGAAGAAGCGACAAAATGGGGGGGCGTGGCCAGCCATGGAAGAGTGAGGACGCACGGAACCTGAGCTCCGCTGTGCACCCCTCTTCATCCAACGCCATCAGGCATCCGGGCATGGGGAAACCCACCAGAAAAAGGCTACTTAAGACCCCACAAACGAAATCGACAACCAGGAAGGGTATTGGCCATTTCTTTACCTCCACTCCGGAGAACATGGACCTTGTGCCCCCGACCACGAGGAGCCAAGATGGCCGCCACTGCCAGCCAAGCTCTCCACTGCGACCAGGCATAACAGAAGCTGCGCAACACGTAGCCCTCGAAACCGGGCCGACAACGGGAATGGACACAGCTCCGACCTTGCCCAGTTGCTCGGCACCTCTCCCGGGTGGCACACCGCCGGAGCCAGCGGCCCGCGCCGCAGAAGGTAAAGTGGCGCGCACTGAGCCTGTAGATCTGGCGCAGCCCGCGACCGATCCCCGAGCCTCCTCATCCCTGCCGCCGACACAGACAGTGTCCCAACCGCGATCCCTCGTGGGCACATCCATAGGGACAGAACTGACTCCCGACATGGCCCACGCCAACACCCAATGGCAGGTACCTGACAAGGAGCCAGAGGAAGAGGTGCTGACTCCAGAACAAGGAGCAACGAGGGCCAATAGCCGGGTTGACACCCCAAGAGGAATCCAGCTTACATCTGGGGCAGGAGTTCCAAGGCCTTCAAGCCCCAGCAGCTCAGGCCCAGGCCAGAAGCCTTACAGTGAGTACAGGGCTGGAGTCCCCTTAACCTCCCCCAGGCAAGAAGCACCATACCTTGGGGCTGTGCCCACTTCTGTGCATACAGGACATATAACTAATCAACATGTGGGAACAATCACCACTCCCAAGGCACAGCTGCATGACCCCATATGTACACAACCTATTCCCACTGAGGAGAGAATACCCACCTTGTCAGACCTCCACACCTTGCTTGCCTCCTTACCTACTAAGGCTGACATGTCCAACTTCGCTGCGCAGATAACCACCGACTGCAAACAGGAATTTGCTAAACTTCACTCTGAGATCTCAATGCTCTCCAGTAGGATTGATGTCCTGGATCAGGCCAAATCTTCCACAGAAGCATCACTTGAGACCTTACAAGACACAGTCCTGCGACAACAGACCCAGCTATTTGCCATACAGCAACATATAGATGATATTGAAAATAGAAGCAGACGCAACAACCTGCGCATCAAGGGTCTTCCAGAAAGCGTCTCACAAGCTACTCTGTTCTCGACATTAACCACCATTTTTAACGGCATCTTAGGACGCCCACCTGACACATACATTGAAATTGACAGAGCACACCGCGCTCTGAGACCCCCTGATCCAAACGCTCAAACACCTAGAGATGTCATCTGTCGGATTCATTTTTATGCGTTGAAGGAGCAGCTTTTGTTCAAAATCCGCTCTCAGAAACAGATAACATACCAAAGCACTGTCATTAAAATCCTACCGGACTTGTCCCGCTATACGCTAGCTCAACGGGCTGCCCTCCGACCCTTGCTAGACATGCTACGGGAACGCGACATACCCTACAGATGGGGTTTCCCCTTCGCTTTACAAGTCCGCCAAGGAGGCAAGGAATTCTCCCTTCGCTCAGCTGACGACCTGCCATCCTTCCTACGCGACCTGAATTTACCTGCAGTCCACTTATCTACGTGGCCCTCTTTTTCCATACCACCCAAAGGAAACATCAACCCACATTCAGCCAACCTGACGCCACTGGGCCTCCCGAAAAGAAGCCCCAGGAAACGTCCTCATCGTCCCAACGGGCAGGATTCCGTTCCTCCACTCGGACACACGGGTCCGAACCGCCACAGCAACAGTCCCTGAGTCTGAATCTGAATGCTTCTCCTTCTCATGAACCTGTACCCTTCCTGATGTAATGTATACTGGTTTGCCCACTTTAGCTAGTATCAACATATTTTTGTCATTGCCTGATGGCCTATACTCTTGCCATCCTATCCAAGGGGGTTCACTCACGGCTCAATTGGCTAGAGTCTACCACCCCGTTAGTTTGAGGATCTCGGTCGACACTGGTTGTCAGTCCGACACCCTCCATAACACTTGTTATTAGTTACTGCTGCAGCTGCCCTTTTCCTTGAGGCGCTGCTCGTGTCTTGTTTTTTGTTTTGTTTTTCTCCCCCCCCCCCCTTTTTTCCCACTACTTTCCTTTTCCCCCTTTCCTCCCCAACCTAATCCCCATCCCCCTCCCATACCCTTCCTCAAGTATAACAATTATCTCAACGTCTAACTCTTCTCTCCCTTAGTACCTAGAGGTGTGGGAATTCTATAACGTGATAACTCACCTTACCGATGGCTGACCTCAAGATAGCTTCCTTCAACGCCCAGGGACTCAACTCCCCCTCCAAAAGAGCCCAGGTATTGCACCACTTCCACAGGAAAAAGGTACAAATCTTATGCCTGCAAGAGACACATTTTAAAGTTGGCCATTCTCCTTCGATGAGACACAAACACTATACCTCCTGGCATTTTGCTAATAATCCTCAATCACGCTCCTGTGGAGTGGCCATAGCGATACATAAATCCCTACCCCACACAATAATTGATTGTACAGTGGACCCCAACGCCAGATATCTCTTGCTTACCATCGACATAAGCGGTCACATTTTCACCATTCTCAATGTCTACGCACCCAATCAGGGACAGGTGGCTTATATACTTAAGCTACTCGACGATGTACTTCCCCTGATACGGGGTTCTGCTATACTATGTGGAGACCTAAACCTAACCTTAGATCCTACCCTTGATAATTCATCGGGTAAATCCAGCATCGCTTATTCAGCTCTGAAAAAAGTGAAACGAGCCCTCAGACACCTACAATTGTGTGATGCCTGGAGGATACAACATCCCTCGGATAGGGATTACAGCTTTTACTCTTCCCCACATGGTGTTTATAGCAGACTAGACTACATCCTAACACAACATAGCACTCTTCCCTGGTTAGTCTCCACTTCCATTGATAACATACTCCTTTCGGATCACGCACCAGTTTATTCCTCTTTTAGACTACCTTTCTTGACCAAGCGAGAATGGTCGTGGAAGCTAAACGAATCACTTTTACTAGACCCCCTTTGTACTGCTGAAGTGTCTCAAACTATAAACAACTATATTCAAGAGAGAGAGCAGGACACAACACCCCTCTTGACTAAATGGGACACACTCAAATGGCTCATAAGGGGTGTATTCGTCAGACACGGGACCCGCCTGAAAAGGGAAAAGGCTCATAAATTGCAATTAGCCCTACAAAGGGTTTCCTCCCTTGAAACGCAACATAAACATGCACTAGGGACTTCTACGCTACGTGAATTACAGATGGCCAGGTTGGAAGTCAGACGCCTGCTTGACCTGGCATATGGTGGAATGCTGCAAATTTGCCGCAGTAAGTTTTATGAATATGGCAATAAATGTGGACAAATGTTAGCTAGAGCCCTAAAGAGAAGGGCAGCCCAATCCTTCATCTCAAGTATTAAGTCTGCCCCGAACACAATAGCACACTCTACCCCAGATATTTGTGAGGCTTTCCAATCCTTCTATGCAGACCTATATAATCTCCCGGCAGCCCCACCTCCCACCAGAGACATGAGCATACACCCCCCTTCCCCGTTTACCCCCCTCACAGTAGGAACCATCTCAGCCCTAGAACAACCCTTCTCACATGCAGAACTAGAGGCGGTGATCAAAGCCCTCCCTGGAGGTAAGAGTCCGGGCCCTGACGGATACACAGGGAAATTCTATAAACACTTCCTGCCCATTTTGAGCCCTATTCTACTGAAAGCATTTAACAGTGTCTCCCCGGAATACCCCTTCCCCCCCCAGGCTACTTCCGCACATGTCGTAGTCATTCCCAAACCAGGCAAAGACCCTCAATCCTGCACTAGCTATAGGCCAATTTCGCTCCTAAATGTAGATCTTAAAATTTTTGCCAAGCTTATAGCCAACCGATTGAACCCCCTTTTGCCAGATCTTATTCATAAAGATCAAGTAGGGTTCGTGCCTGGCCGAGAAGCCCGCGACAACACCATAAAAACCCTTGACATCATAAAATACGCCCAGTCCCATAAGATTCCTATGATGATACTATCCCTGGATGCGGAGAAGGCCTTTGATAGGATCTCATGGTCCTCGCTAAGAGATACACTATGTAATATAGGAATTGGTCCGGGTTTCACTGCCAAAATACTGTCCCTATATAAAAACCCATCAGCCAGATTAAAAATCAATGGTACCCTATCCGCTCCCTTCTCCATCAGCAACGGAACCCGACAGGGATGCCCCCTCTCCCCGCTCCTATATGTTCTGGTGATGGAGCACTTGTTAGGAGCCATACGCGACGACCCTAATATCCAAGGTATCTCCATCGCTGGAACCGAGTATAAATGCTCGGCTTTTGCAGATGACCTCCTGGTCTATATCACCAACCCTACCCAATCCCTACCAGCCCTGATGTCTACACTTTCAGTGTTTGGGAAATGGTCCAACTTTAAAGTTAACACGACAAAATCCGAAGCACTGAACGTATCACTCTCCCCCTCTGAAGTTACAACCCTTAGGGCAAACCTCCCTTTTGCATGGCCCTCTGGGGGCATTACATACCTGGGTGTTAAGATCTCCAGCGACCTATCCAAACTGTTTAACAACAACTTCTCCCCCCTCTTGGCCAGCTTCACCTCAGACCTGGACACATGGTGGAAAAAAGACTTCTCCTGGTTCGGCAGGCTAATCATTCTCAAAATGACCCTCCTACCTCGATTGCTATACCTCCTACAAACCATCCCCATTGCTATCCCCGCCACCTTTTGGGATAGAACCAGAAAATGCTTCTCCAAATTTGTCTGGTCCACAGGACGCCCCAGAGTGAAGAGAGAAACTCTGATACTACCAAAAGATAGAGGGGGGGTGGGTCTACCAGATTGTCGTCTTTACTACTTGGCAGCAACACACGCTAGAGTGCTTGACCTTTTTCATCACAAACACTCCAAAACATGGGTCTCACTGGCACAGGGTATATGCCCCAGGGAAATTTCCACCCTTCCATGGACCTGGTCCCCTGCTTCCAGAGATGCCATCCCTCTCTCATTTTCTACCGAACATACACTCCGAATTTTAAAAGGTCTGGGTTCTAGGTACTCCCTGGTGGACAGGCAAGGTCCCCTCACACCCATCACAGACAATCCCCTCTTCCCACCTGCCCTCCACAAAGGCGAATTCCTAACGGGTGCACAACATAAACCCCTTCGTTTCACACATGTCCTGGCGGGTACCAACCTACAACCACTCTCAGTGCTTTTACCAAGTAGCACGCCAACAGCCACTCACCACTTTCAATATAATCAACTCCAACACTTTCATACCTCCATCAAATCACACTTCCAACTCTCTCGCACCTTGACACATTTTGAACAAATGTGCATGGCACGCTCTCATACGCCCCACGCCCTTTCAGAAATGTACAAAATATTAACCACTCCCGACCGCACGTCCACACCTCCATTTTGTAAAGCCTGGGAAAGAGAATTGGGGACGGCATTCACAGAGGGACAATGGTCACAATGCTTCTCCTTAGCTCAGAGAGCAGTTATAGCCTCCAAACACCAAGAAACCAGCTACAAAATTTTGACAAGATGGTACAGGGTACCTTCGCTTCTACACAAAATATATCCAACAGTCCCGGACAGATGCTGGCGTTGTGGGTCTGCGAGTGGTACAATGTCCCACATTTGGTGGCAATGTCCTCGCCTACAAGGCTTTTGGTCCAATGTACTCCGAGTCATTGAAGAAACCACAGGCCTTAAAATCCCCAACTCCCCTGAGGCAGTCCTATTATTTATGTTCGACATTCCCGTCTCAACATACAAGAAATCTCTGGCCAAACATCTCTTGCAGGCAGCTAAGACAATAATTCCACGGAAATGGAAATCTGACTCCCCTCCCACTTTGAGTGAATGGTTCGGGGAAGTTGCCCTGACGCACAGAATGGAGGAATTGATCGCTCAATCTCCAAAAGATCGCACACGATTTTCAAAAACGTGGTTTCATTGGAAGCAGTTCCTGGGCTCCCAGTCCTACCGCACACTTCAAGATTGAGGTTTCTGTGGAAGTGGTGTAATCGGGGAAAAGAAACAGCTCGACTACACTTCTAGTATCACCTAGTGCCCTTGCTACCCCCCCATCCCTCCCATCCACTCCTATCCCCAGTCACCCAACCTTGTTTTCCTTTTCTACCCCCCCCCCCCCCCTCTATCTTTTATCTTCCCTACCTATACTTGCATTGCATAGCGGCAGTTTTGCTTGTTTTAACTCTGCCACAATTATTATATTTCTTCTGAGAATAAGACAATGTATAGGCAGAGACCGGTTCTCACCATTTGTTCTTGCTATAAATGCCTTCTCCTTACCTGTTTAATCTGTATGTTGACTTGTTAATTATGCATGCCCTAAAGGCAATAATGCATTATCTTACGTTACTTTGTATGTACCTTAACTCTCTCAATAAAACCTTGAATGAGAAAAAAAAAAAGAAGCGACAAAATGTTTATACTACTTGTACAGATAGTGATATTATGTTTACAAAGGCCTACTATTATATGATAATTTACAACCACTGCTCTTTCAATAATTTTCTATGTGTCGCTTTATGTAAAAGCGATGTGATGCTTGAATTTCAAGTTGGGATTTATGAATTATCTCATCTTAACCCAACTGGCATCACAAGATGCCTTGCTCTGCAAGGTTCAACACCATGGGAACAAGGTCCTGCAACTGACTACAATTTACCTCCATGTTAAGAATACAGAAAAAGGTTTTATGGCTAGTTAAAATGTAATGGGAACATTGACTCAGGGACAAAACAGAACCCTAAAACCCCAGCCCCCAACAGTGTTGCCTGCTTGTCTCTGTGTATCCTAGGTTATATGGGGCAACCACTAAGACAGACCCTCTTTGCACCAAAGTGGGCACATGTAACAAGACATACAAACAAAGTGAAAGTCGACACTCGGAGTCACAACTGGGATAACATTTAAAGCACATAATTGTAATCAAAGAAGAATTGTCAAGAACATAAGCCAAATATAAATAAAAAAGAAATACAGCCGTATAGCAAGAGAGGCGTGGACAATAAAGCAAGGAAGAATATCTAGTACATATAGGGAATTTATGCGAGAAGGGAGTCTGCATCAGATGAGAGGAGTAGAGGTCTGAGAATGAGAGCTCTACCCCTGTTTAGAGGACAGTTTAGAGCAAAGTTTGTAGAGACCTATGTAGGGTAGATACAACCAACATTGCAGCCATACAGCTTTGTTCAGACTACCAAACAGAAAAAAAACAGAATTCAGTGTCTGACAATACGAAATGCAGAAGACCCAGACACAGATATAATAGAAGAGCTCTAGATGACTGTGGCAGTAATTGATAAGGTTTAAATTGCTCACGGTATAGCTTCAATAATAATTCCTCCTGTTTAGAAGGAATTTTAAAAAAATACTATACTACTCTTATTTACAAGAAAATAACTGTTATAATACTGCCTCCTACGTACAACAATATATCTACTATAACACCGCTCCCTATGTAAAAAATAGTGCACCCTATGTACAAAAATATGGCTACTACAATACTGCCCCCTAGGTACAACAGTATAACTACTATAATACGGCCCCCTATGCATAAGAATATAATTGCTGTAATACTGTCTCAAAGGAGAGTATTATAATAATATACAAAACAAAATGACTCTCATACTGCCCTTATGTATAACAAGAAAACCAAAGTAAATGCCCCCTTTGTACAAGTGTAAATACTACAGTATTTTTCGGACTATAAGGCGCACCGGAGTATAAAGCGCACCACAAATAACTGCCTGCTAAAACATCTAGGTTCATATATAAGGTGCACCGCATTATAAGGTGCACCTGATTATAAGGATGAATGACCAGCAGGTGGCAGACCTGGGCACAGTTCAAGGCAGCTGTTGTTTGTAAGTACTGCTCATATATAAGGCGCACTGAACTATAAGGCGCACCTTTGATTTCTGAGAAAATCAAAGGATTTTTTTGTGCGCCTTATAGTCCGAGAAATATGGTATATACATACTATGGCTATGTACAATTTTATGTAGAATAAATGCTGTTCAAGAAAATGTACTATAAGCACTGTAGGAATCAAGACAAACTTTGTGAATTCGACAAGACTTATTCTATTAGTTCTGTACAACAGACCCCGAATATTTATATTTTTTACTACAGTCAGCTGCTTCTTCTGTGACTTGTGCTGAATCTGTCAACTGAAATTGACCTAATAAACCACTACCAGTATGTTGTCAAGCAGCTGAACAACTTCCAGATCATGCTTCTTTCATGATGCAGAGAGATGGCAGTATCCAGGAACTACTTTGACTGTATAAAGTCAAGGAGGCAGAGATTTTAACACTGAAGTCATGCTCTCTCTTCCTCAGAAAGTATCCTTCACTGTAATTGAAGATCCTGGATCCCCGGAGACATCACTAACCAAATCTCCTGAAGTCTGATGCATGTATTTTATCACTGAGGAGGAGGTATTCAGAGCTCCCCAACTTGACTTCAGTGTCAAACTCTCCTCCTCCTTTTATACATCCAATTTACATTTCACTTCAAACTTGATTTTCTGGATGATGTCACCACACTGGATAATTTAAGAAACAAAAACTAGATGGTGTTACGCTGCTTGACAATATTTTGGTAGTGGTTTATTAGGTTAATTGTTGATAACAGGTTCCCTGGTGATGGTTACAAATTAATGGTCCTTTTATGTTACAGCTTCTGTATACTATGACTTGATATTATATCCACAGCAGTGACCACAATCAATTATATTTTTTAGGTTATATTAGTGTATGAAGACCCGGTTATATTAGTGTATTGTTCCCGTACCAGCCATATTATCAGTTTAACATCACTCAATGGGAGATGTGGATGTTACCAGAGCTCCTCCATGCTGCATATTCCCAGGTTGTTTCACTGTTTCAAATATGCTTTCCCCCCCCCCCCCCCTATTAATTTCTAGACTGCCCCCCACCGTTAATTATTTCCTATGCTGCCCCCGCCATTAATTATTTCCTATGCTGCCCCTCATAATTAATTATTTCCTATGCTTCCCCTCATAATTAATTATTTCCTATGCTGCCCCTCATAATTAATTATTTCCTATGCTGCCCCTCATAATTAATTATTTCCTATGTTACCCCTCATAATTAATTATTTCCTATGCTGCCCCTCATAATTATTTCCTATGCTGTACCCTCATAATTAATTATTTCCTATGCTGCCCCTCATAATTATTTCCTATGCTGCCCCTCATAATTATTTCCTACGCTACCCCTTATAATTTATTATTTCCTATGCTGCCCCTTATAATTTATTATTTCCTATGCTGCCCCTAATAATTTATTATTTCCTATGCTACCCCTTATAATTTATTATTTCCTATGCTGCCCCTAATAATTTATTATTTCCTATGCTACCCCTAATAATTTATTATTTCCTATGCTACCCCTTATAATTTATTATTTCCTATGCTGCCCCTAATAATTTATTATTTCCTATGCTACCCCTTATAATTTATTATTTCCTATGCTGTCCCTAATAATTTATTATTTCCTATGCTAGCCCTTATAATTTATTATTTCCTATGCTGTCCCTAATAATTTATTATTTCCTATGCTAGCCCTTATAATTTATTATTTCCTATGCTACCCCTTATGAGGAAATAATTAATTATGAGGGGCAGCATAGGAAATAATTAATTATGAGGGGAAGCATAGAAAATAATTAATTATGAGGGGCAGCATAGGAAATAATTAATTATAATTAATTATTCCTTATGCTGCCCCTCCATTATTATTTTCTATAATGGCCCATAATCCATAATTTCATATATTAGGGAGGCCACAATGTTTCTACTGCTGTTTTAAAAAAATAAATAAAAACCCTGTACTTACCTTTGGCTCCCGCGTCTTCTTTCTTCTGGCTGCTGCCGGACAGGAAGCGGTGCGCGGTCGCGTGATGACTTAATCACGCGGCCGCGCATCCAGGTTCAAGGAGCGATGTGCGCCAGGGTTGTCTTCCGGCCACATCGCTCCACCTGCAATAATAGTGACGGGCAGGAGCTTCCTGTCCGGATGGACGGAGGCCCCTGTCCGACTGCCGAAGGCCGCGGCCCAATCATAGGCCACGGCCTAATCATTGACCCTACTGGAGTGCCAGCCCGGGGCCCCCAAATAACAAATCCGGATCCGGGGGCTCGGCGCTGTATGGGACGGGGGCCGGATAGAAACGGTCCGCGGGCCGTAGTTTGGGGACCCCTGCCTTAAACTATTCAGCATGAAGGTGATTTATTAATCCTTCGGGGATTTCATAGTAGTGAAAACAAAATGATGATGAAATGAAAACATTTCTATTTATTTTCATTAAGCTCTAATATTTATACATTCACAAAAGGTTAAATGAGAAGATATATTGTACAGGTTATGTTATTTCTCTTAAATATGTTGATATGTGGAAGAAAAAAAGCACAATTTGAGTTTTTGAGGAAAAGAATTTAAGCTGGAATCATTTTCACTTACCATGTAGCTCCCGAGATACCAGAAGAGTGGAAACCCAAAACAAGTGACCCCATTTCGGAAACTAAACCCCTGGAGGAATTTATAAAGGGGTAGAATTACTTGTTGACTCTAAAGGTCTTTCATAATATTTGGCTTTGAAAAAAAAAATCCCCAAATTTAGTAGTTACTTGAAACTACGCAATACATTATTTGTACACAATGCGGATGGAGAATGGAAAGCTGCTGCTCCCTCTGCTCTCCCTTGTATGGAGGAGAAAAATAGGTATTTAAAAAAAATAAAAGTATATTACTTTTACTTGCATCTATGTAGATATCTGTAGTTTGCACATTTAGTAATTAGTAATTCTACATCAATACAAAATTACAGTGAACTAAAGAACTACCACTCCCAGCAGTTGAATGAGCTGCTAAGAGTTGTAGTTCTTCAAACGACTGTACCTATTTTGTAATGATATAGGTCTACTTTTACCAACAACCCCCCCCTCCTGTCACAAAGTCCAAATTTCAGATTATGCAATCTATTGATCACTTTTTATTCAAACTTGTATCAATGAAAACAAGTTTATCCAGCTGTGTACATCAAAGTATAAAGAGTAACAGGTGTGTGTAAAACAAAGCCACAACAGTTCAATTTTTTTGTCAGTTTTACTACATTTGGACAGCTTTTAGTAAACTGAACGTATCAAAGGACTAGAGTCCTGTAGACGTATGGTTGTGTTCCAAAACAAAAATTCATAAATCTCGAAAATTAACAGCCAAATAGATAGCTGCCTGTAGAAAGGAACATTAAAATATCTCTTTATTCAATTATTCTTATTAAAAAACTTGGCTCATAACCAATAAGAGCCTTATACAAAAACAGGCTTAGGTACCTCCTAAAGAACCAGCTGTATATCATCCACCCTAGTCTTGTATATTGGGGTGAGGAGACATGAAGGGGTTAATTTCTATCACCTCGCTGGTTATAAATTGTAAGGGATTCTACCCCCATAGGAGGACCTACTGAAAGAGAGCTAAATGAGGGAGCTAAAATGAGGGTATAAACCTCTAAAGACTTCCATTAATGTGTGTGACTCTTATTACAGTGCCGTGGTATAGTGGCAACTAACGGCACGGCACAGCAGTACACCTGCAGTACACCTAACACGTTTCCCTGCTAATAGTCGGCGTAGCAGTTCATCAGAGGTGCATGGTGATTTGTACTAGAGTATAGCACATTAGGAACAAGCCATGTAGTGTCAAATTCCATTAGTACTATTGACGCTCATATTCCTAGTCTCTATGTGCTAACATGTCTGAGTCAGTGGAGTTACAAAATCTGTGCCCAGATTTCAAGCAAGGACGTTCTTTGTTTTAATTCATCCTCTCTATCTGGCTTCTATGTATACAGCACAACACCCTCGCTGACTAACTTGACAAGACGCCGGCACTAATTTGGCCGCGCGTCCCACGTGCACGCGTGGCTATATAAAGCCTAAGCACCGCCCCCCGTGTGCTGGTATTAGCCAATGGGGTTTCAACTGTTCCACCTTTCATGCTCCGTCATTCGTGACAGATCAAGCACGTCCCCAGCAGAGGTGCGTCCCGATCCACCAATCACGAGAGCCGTGGAGGCGTGTCCACCCATCTCAATCTAGGCTATTGCCGCAAGATGATACAATAAGGCGTAAAAATAGAGTGTAACGCGGGATGTTCTATTGCGGACCTGCAAGGTAAGTATCCATCATACATCAATGTACAATTAAGGCTTATATATTTAAGAAGTCAAAACAAAGTGGGAACCCACCCGGGTCTGGGATAATGATACATTAGAATAAGAGCAAATCAAAGGAAGAGGACCAGACAAAATATGTTTTGATGACCATCACAATAGCGGCAGCATTGCAAAACCAAGGTCAGAAAGTCAGAGGAGATGGTACATCAGGCTTTGTTATTCAACATACCCATGAAAATCAGCATTTTAAAGGCCTGAAATGCACAATTAATGGAACCATAATTAGAATGCACAGAAATAAATAATTGTGGTCATACAAGAGGATGACATATCAACAATTCACAGGTAGATATATACCACGAGATATATTGAATCAAATAAAGCAAGTATATGTAATATGCTCATTTAATCCTTCCGGCTGTACCGGTCTCATATTGACAATCCACCTGGATTCGCGCTGCATAATTTTTCATCTAAAATTCCCCCCCCCCCCCTTGGAGAGGGTGCCACTAGCTCAATGGCTTGAAACCGCAGCACTTTATGGTCACCACCATGATGTTGCCAAACATGACGTGCAATGGCCGTATCCGCATCATTCTTAGTATCATTCACATGGTCCCTAATTCTCCTCCTAAATTCACGACTTGTTTGTCCCACGTACTGTATACCACAGATACATGTCATCAAATAGACAACTCCAGTATTCTTGCAGTTCACAAAGTCCCTTATCCAGAAAACCCTATCAGTGACCGTACTTTGGAAGGATCTTCCCGGTCGAATGTATTTACAGGCCTTACAGCCACCACAACTAAAGGTCCCCTTAGGTTTTTCTGGAAGCCAATTTCCCTTCCCTGTCAGGGGTTGGAGGTGGCTGTGGACCAGAACATCCTTGATGTTTCGACCCCTCCTATAGGTGATTGAGGGAAACTCCTCAATTACATCCATGATATCTCTGTCCATTTTGAGAATGCCCCAGTTGTCACGTAAGATCTTGCGTACTACATCATGGCACCCCTCAAATGTGCCAATCTCCCGAATCCTCTGATCTTCATCGTCACGTTGCTTGGGATTTAGCAGATCATTCCTCTGTCTCGATAGGGCATGATGATGTGCATCCTTTAAAATTTGTGCAGGAGAGCCCTTGTCAGTAAACCTCCTCTGCAAGTCTTTTGCAGCTGCCAAATAATCTCCAGTTGTGGAGCAGTTCCTCCACATCCTTAGATATTGGCCCTTCGGAACACCTCTTTTGAGGGGCTCCGGATGCCAACTCTGCCAACGTAGCAGACTATTAGAAGCCAGATAGAGAGGATGAATTAAAACAAAGAACATCCTTGCTTGAAATCTGGGCACAGATGTTGTAACTCCACTGACTCAGACATGTTAGCACATAGAGACTAGGAATATGAGCGTCAATAGTACTAATGGAATTTGACACTACATGGCTTGTTCCTAATGTGCTATACTCTAGTACAAATCACCATGCACCTCTAATGAACTGCTACGCCGACTATTAGCAGGGAAACGTGTTAGATGTATTGCAGGTGTACTGCTGTGCCGTGCCGTTAGTTGCCACTATACCACGGCACTGTAATAAGAGTCACACACATTAATGGAAGTCTTTAGAGGTTTATACCCTCATTTTAGCTCCATGCTTTGCACTTTCAGTAGGTCCTCCTATGGGGGTGGAATCCCATACAATTTATAACTAGCAAGGTGATAGAAATTAACCCCTTCATGTCTCCTCACCCCAATATACAAGACTAGGGTGGGTGATTTACAGCTGGTTCTTTAGGAGGTACCTAAGCCTATATTTGTATAAGGCTCTTGTTGGTTATGAGCCGAGTTTTTTAATAAGAATAATTGAATAAAGAGATATTTTAATATTCCTTTCTACAGGCAGTTATCTATTTGGCTGTTAATTTTTGAGCTTTTAGTAAACTGCATGGAAAATTAAAAGGGTTGACCACTTTCAATAAATAATTGATATTATTTGTGTAATGAAAAATTATGCAATTTTTCAATATACTTTCTGTATCAATTCCTCACAGTTTTCTAGATCTCTGCTTGTATAGAAAGCTTCTCTATTTACTTTCAGTGAATATATTCTGTCCATGTGTTGTGATGGACATGTAGGTGCACGAGCCGTTATTATCACTGAGAGTAATAGGAGTTGTGTGATAATAACGGCTCATGCACCTGCACCTCCATCACATCACCATGGACAGATTATATCCACTGGAAGTATCTGCTTTCTATAGAAGTAAAGCAAGCAGAGATCCAGAAAAAGGGGAGGAACTGACACGGAAAGTATATTGGAAAATTGTATAACTTTTCCTTACACAAATAATATCAATTATTGCTGAAAGCGGACAACCCCTTTAAGCGGACCAGGCCACTTACGTTTTTTACATTTCCATTTTTAACTTGTCTTTAAAAATCCATAACTATTTTATTTTTCTGTGTACAGAGCTGTGTGTGGGCTTGTTTTCTGCGTAAGCATTTAATATTCCAAGCCTGGAAAGCTGAAAAAATCCAAATGCTGTGAAACTGACAAAAAAATGCATTTACGCCATTTTCTTGTGGTCTTTGCATTTACAGCTTTCATTGTGCACTCAAAATGACACCTCTCCTTAATTCTAGGGGTCAGTACAAAAATGCACATACCAAATGTATACAAGCTTAATTAGATTTTGATAGATTTTAAAAAAATTAACACTTTGGTACAAAACATTTTTTCTCTATTCTCTATTTTCTGACGCTAATAACTTTTTCATAATTCAGTGTACGAAGCTGTATAAGATGTGATTATTTGGAGCATGTGATGGGGTTTTCATTGCTACCATTTTGGATAATATATACAGTATTTTGCTTCACGCTAAATCACATTTTATTCAAGTTTGTGTTGCAAAATGGCAAAAAAGTGGAGTTTTGTATAGTCGGGTGTTATTTACTGTTATGAGATTCAATGCAGAGAATAACCGTTTTTGATAGATCAGGACTTTTAGGGCACAGAGATATGATTTATGATTATTGTTGTATATTTTTATATCAATTCTAAGGAAAGGGCATCTGATCGCTTCTACCGTATACTGCAATACAGATGTATTGCAGTATATTGTGATTTTGATGATGATCTGTTACAGATTTAATTGCTGGCAGAGAATGTTACAACCAGGTAGTCCCGCCCACTTTAAGAGAAGCTGAGAGGATCTTAAAGAAGATAGGGCTCATAGATATATAAGACTGGATCTCAGGCTAGGAATAAGCCAGCATCATGATATGTAATTTTTGTCAAAAGCTCTCTCCAGCTGTGCTAAAAAAATTTTGTCAAGTTACTTTACAGTTATCCTTTAACATTTCTCTGCCAAAAGCCTTGTTTACATTGCTAATTAATTTTAAAAACCTTTTCTATAGTGCAGTGTACAATGTAGTTGTATTGTGCACTATAATGAAACACATGTATATGTATTTATATAGCAGTAGGTGGGCCCCCAAAATTAATTTCACTGGTGGGCCTTTAGAAACCCAGTCCGACCCTGACCTTGAGGTTTCTTTTTAATTACTTTAGAATATAGAGAGTGTACAAAATGACATTCCGCAAGATAGCAGACATCTTTTCCCTTCTGACTGAGAGTCGGGAGAATAAGGTGTAAGAGGTTTGTTAACCCTTCAGGGATTTCACAGTAGTGAAAACTAAAATGCATGGAATAATAAATGCAAAAAAGAAAAAAGGGCTCAGTCTCAATAGAGTTATCATATTTCTTATCTCCTTTCCAGCCCCTCCCATTTGGCATCTGCGTAGTCACACAGCAGATGCTAATGAAAGGTACAATATAACATATCTTTTTTTCTGTAAAACCAATCTTTAATACAAAAACACTTTGGTAGTGTATGTACTATGCTCTGTGTGGACTGGGGGAGTGCTAAAAATGGGTCTCCTGGTGACAGGTTCCCTATAAGGCTGCATATCTATCATTTTTAGTAGTACACACTGGGGCTCATTTACTAAGGGTCCGCAGAGTGCATTTTAGTCGGGTTTCCCGTCGATTTCCGTTTTGCACTGCATTTAATAGGGGATTTTGGTGCACGTGATTGCATTTTGGCGCATTGGCGCCAGCTTCCATGCGACACAAATAGGGGGTGGGCCATCGGACAACACGACGGATTCGGACTATGCACGGGATTTAACATTTCGAAGTGTGTCGCAAGACATGCACTTACAAGCACCGGGAAGAAGAAGGTGAACTCCGGCGGACCTCGGTGGGGAAGCGATGGATGCAGGAACACAGGCGCACTAGCTACATGAATCGCGCCGGACTTCATCTTCGTCGGACCGTCCGAATCGGGGATCGCAACAGGACCAGGTAAGTAAATTTGCCCCACGGTGCTAATTTTTTCTGTAAGATTAGCAAATACGATCTAACAATAAAGCAACAGTAATTCATGTCAACCATTAGTATTTGTTTGTACATATTACAATTCTACTTATTTTCTAATACAATAGGCAAAAAGAAGTTATTCAGGATTCTACCACTGTCGGAGAGTGGGTGCTTGTTATTGCTTATGGCAATTAGTGCCCTCTCCAGAAGGAATCTAAGACAGATTGTTAGCCACAAAAATGAATTGAATGTTAGGAGCCATCTGTACAAGGATTGTGTCTGGGACTACCAAATGAAATGACATTACTGCCTAATATTAAATGTTCTGTGACAAAACTGCTTTATCAAATTAAACACAAAATAGAAGCAGATGTTCTCCTCATGTGGGAGTCTGTCATGACAGCAAATAGCAGCCTTATACAATCTTAATGCCAATATCCGCACAAGTTATTAAATCTGGCTGAGTCAGATCTGTGGAGTCATGAATATAACTACTATAGTGCTGAATGTACAAGAATCTATATTCTATTATGCTCTATGGACAAACCATAAACACTAAAATACTGCCCCATATAAACAATGATATAACTACTAGAAAACTGCCATCTATGTAGAATAATGTAATTCCTATAAATACTGGTTTCATATGTACAATAATATAGCTTCCATTATACTGCCCCTAAGTACACAAATATAACTACTATAACACCACCCCCTATGTACAAAAATATAACTACTATAATACTGCCCCTATGTACAAGAATATAACTACTATAATACTGCCTCCTATGTACAAGAATATACCTACTATAATGCTCCCTCCTATGTTCAAGAATATCACTACTATAATACTTCCCATTAACAAAAATATAACTACCATAATACTGCTCCCATGTACAGGAATATAACTACTTTAAAACTGCCACTATGTGCAAGAATATAACTACTATAATACTGCCGCCTCTTATGTACAAGAATATAACTACTATAATACCGCCCCCTATGTACAAGAATATAACTACTATAATACCACCCCATATGTACAAGAATTCAACTACTATAATACTGCTCCTATGTACAAGAATATAACTACTTTCCTTATTGTCCGTTCGGCAGCACATGATGGGTTAAAGCCCCTAGGTGTAAACCAGAAGAGAACAGGTTAATAATCAGTACTCAACAATTAACCAATCATTATCTACCCCTATAAAGAGGCAAGAATACCCATACACCTTTGTATTTAGATTTTTCTCTAGGTCAAGCAGAAGAGTTTAGGTCACTCTGCATGCCTGCGGAGAAAGCATTTATCGTTGTGACTTATCGAGTGTCAGAGTTCTGGGTCTGTGGACCCTCTGGACCACCACAGGAGATGGTACTAGCCGACACCTGGGACCAGAGTCTAAGTATCACCTGGTCTTCACCAGAGCCCGCTACAAAGCAGGATGGTCTTGCTGCGATGGAGTGCCACCAGGTCGTTCCACAGCCCGCTGAGGCGGCCAAGATAGTCATTCGGAAGACACTCCAAGCCCGGGGTGACAGCGGGAGTAGAGAGAAGGAGGGAACACTGGAACTCATGGCAGCAACACAGGAGCAGGCACATGGAACAGGAACAGACTGGAACACGGGAACAGGAACACAGGAGCAGCATCAAGAAAACACAGAAGCGGGAACAGAGGAGCAGGAACTGGAACGCAGGAACACAGGAGCACTCAGGAGCACAGGAGCACTCAGGAGCACAGGAACATTGGAACGCACGAGGGCTTTAACTTCACAGGGAATGGTTTGAAGATCCAGCAGGGATTGATGGGAGGCACCGGATTAAATGCAGACCCGGATGTGGCCAGAGTCAACCACCTGTGAGCTGGGCCTTTAAATCTCAGAGTGGCTGAAGTGTTTTGGCACTTATATGTCCGTGGATCGCTTCACATCCCATGACATTTTGTAAGTTCACTAAAACCTATGATCGGTATGTGGCATATGGGGTCAGCAGTAGAGATGAGCGAGCACTAAAATGCTCGGGTACTCGTTATTCGAGACAAACTTTTCCCGATGCTCGAGTGCTCGTCTCGAATAACGAGCCCCATTGAAGTCAATGGGAGACTCGAGCATTTTTCAAGGGGACCAAGGCTCTGCACAGGGAAGCTTGGCCAAACACATGGGAACCTCAGAAAAGGATGGAAACACCACGGAAATGGACAGGAAACAGCAGGGGCAGCATGCATGGATGCCTCTGAGGCTGCTTAATCGTACTATTATGCCAAAATTATGGGCAACAGCATGGCCATGACAGAGTGACCAGATGAGGCTAGATAGCATCTAAAACATACAATAATTGACCCTGACACTATAGGGGATGGCATGCAGAGGCAGCGGCAGCAGTGGCAGGCTAGAGAGTGTCATGGCGACATACCCTAAATGGACTCAGGCTTCACCAAAGGAGGTGAGCAAGAAGCGCTGAAATGATTTCCTATGTGAACAAAAGGTTGACGGTATATTTAGTCGATAACACAGCATGGTGGCGACATAGTGACCAAGTTCCATAACGTATCTGGTGAAACACCTGAAAAATGAGCCTGACACAGCTCTTTTGATAAGGGGACGACATGGCAGCCATGGAGACGACTTCCATGATTAAGAGCGACAGTATGGGGCATTCATATTGCGCTGCTATGATTGCAACTTCAGGTCTCCAGCATGGCGGCGACAGATGGGCCGAGTTCCACTATGTATCTGGTGAAACACCTGAAAATTCTGCCTGACACAGCTCGTTTGATAAGGGGATGATGTGCTGCATATCCTCTCGTGCTCCAGCGTCTAGGGTATAGAGAGTTGAAAGTTGCGCATGGAGACATTGGTGGACGCTGTGGAGGATCGTGGAGGCAAAATGGACAGGAAACAGCAGGGGCAGCATGCATGGATGCCTCTGAGGCTGCCTAATCTTGGGATGGAGCTGGCGGTCCGCTGCCAGGCGAGCTTTCGCCTGTCCATGCCCCTGTCTCTCGGCTCCTCCCCACCCAAAATGGGCCTGGGGGCCAGAAGCGTTTACTTTGAAAAAATTATAATTTTCAAAGCAGGCCGGGTCGTTTGAATATTTCACCTAGGAATAATGGAATAGCATAGTGGTTCTATTTTTAATTGTTTTTTCGGAAATGGTTCCATGATTAAGAGCGACAGTATGGGGCACTATGTATCTGGTGAAACACCTGAAAATTCTGCCTGACACAGCTCGTTTGATAAGGGGACGATGTATGGAGGCAGTGAACTAGTAGTAGATTAAAGGTGCTGCAGTTAAAACTATGTTAGTTGGATCTTGGGATGGAGCTGGCGCTCCGCTGCCAGGCGAGCTTTCGCCTATCCAAGCCCCTGTCTCTCGGCTACTCCCCAAACAGCACTTCTAAGAACCTTTTGTATAAGATCAAGTGTAGTAGTGTTCTTATAAGTTTGGGTTATGGCGGGTGAGGGGAATGTAAACAGATGCGCAAGAAGTGCTGAAATAATATCGGTAAATGCTAAAAGTTTGCCAGTATATTTTGTGGATTACACAGCAGGGTGGCGACAAAGTTAACAAGTTTGATGTGAAAGCCATGAAAACAACCCAAAATTCTGCCTGACACAGCTCGTTTGATAAGGGGACCATGTATGGAGGCAGTGAACTAGTAGTAGATTAAAGGTGCTGCAGTTAAAACTATGTTAGTTGGATCTTGGGATGGAGCTGGCGCTCCGCTGCCAGGCGAGCTTTCGCCAATCCAAGCCACTGTCTCTAGGCTACTCCCCAAACAGCACTTCTAAGAACCTTTTGTATAAGATCAAGTGTAGTAGTGTTCTTATAAGTTTGGGTTATGGCGGGAGAGGGGAATGTAAACAGATGCGCAAGAAGCGCTGAAATAATATCGGTAAATGATAAAAGTTTGCCAGTATATTTTGTGGATTACACAGCAGGGTGGCGACAAAGTTAACAAGTTTGATGTGGTAGCCATGAAAACAACCCAAAATTCTGCCTGACAAAGTTCGTTTGATAAGGGGATCATGTATGGAGGCAGCTATATGGACGACTTTTGGAGGCAGCTATGGCGATGACGTGTGGAGGTAGCAATGGAGACAACGTGTGAAGGCAGCTAAAAAGACGACGTGTGGAGGCTGCTATGGAGACAATTTAATTTGGATAGTGCCTGTATGTGGCAGTCCAAAAAAGTTTTCAAACCAGAGGAGCAGGTAGGTGGTCCTCCAGAAAAATTAAATAGATTGAGTGCCTGTATGTGGCAGTCCAAAAAAGTTTTCAAACCAGAGGAGCAGGTAGGTGGTCCTCCAGAAAAATTAAATAGATTGAGTGCCTGTATGTGGCACTCCCAAAAATTGTTTAAAACAGAGGACCGGGTAGGTGGCCCTCCAGAAAAATTAAATACATAGAGTACTATAGCTAGAGCCAGTTGGCCCTGGCAAAAAATGGCCAGTTTACTCTGCTTTAGTGTACAAAGAGGAGGAGAAGGAGGACAATGAGGAGGAGGAGTGCATACATTATTCAGGTTGAGCTTCTTTCACCTGGTGGAGAATGAAAATCCGGAGAAATCCAGGCTTTATTCATCTTGATAAGCGTCAGCCTGTCAGCGCTGTCAGTCGACAGGCGTGTACGCTTATCGGTGATGATGCCACCAGCTGCACTGAAAACCCGCTCGGACAACACGCTAGCGGCAGGGCAGGCAAGAACCTCCAAGGCGTACAGCGCCAGTTCGTGCCACATGTCCAGCTTTGAAACCCAGTAGTTGTAGGGAGCTGTGTGATCATTTAGGACGATGGTATGGTCAGCTACGTACTCCCTCGCCATCTTTCTGTAAAAATCAGCCCTACTCTGCCGAGACTGGGGACAGGTGACAGTGTCTTGCTGGGGTCACATAAAACTGGCAAAGGCCTTATAAAGCGTACCCCTGCCAGTGCTAGACAAGCTGCCTACTCGCCTACTCTCCCTCGCTACTTGTCCCGCAGAAGTACGCCCTCTGCCGCTAGCGCTGTCAGAAGGGAAATACTGTTTCAGCTTGTGCACCAGGGCCTGCTGGTATTCATGCATTCTCACACTCCTTTCCTCTCCAGGGATGAGAGTGGAAAGATTTTGCTTGTACCGTGGGTCCAGGAGAGTGAATACCCAGTAATCGGTGCTGGAATAAATTCTTTGAATGCGAGGGTCACGGAATAGGCAGCCTAGCATGAAATCTGCCATATGCGCCAGAGTCCCAACGCGCAAGAATTCACTCCCCTTACTGGCCTGACTGTCCATTTCCTCCTCCTCCAACTCCTCCAACTCCTCTTCTTCTGCCCATACACGCTGAACAGTGAAGGACTGAACAATGGTCCCCTCTTCTGTCTCGCCAACATTCTCCTCCTCTTGCTCCTCATCCTTCTCCACCTCCTGCTTTGGCTATCAACAAGGGAATCTTCTTCCCCCGTCTCTTGTGACGAGCGCAAAGCTTCCGACTTCATGCTGACCAGAGAGTTTTTCAACAGGCCAAGCAGCAGGATGGTGAGGCTGATGATGGCGGCATCGCCACTGACCATCTGTGTTGACTCCTCAAAGTTACTCAGCACCTGACAGATATCAGACATCCACGTCCACTCCTCATTGTAGACTTGAGGAAGCTGACTGACCTGACTACCAGTTCTGGTGGAAGTTGACATCTGGCAGTCTACAATCGCTCTGCGCTGCCGGTAAACTCTGGATAACATGGTTAATGTTGAATTCCACCTCGTGGGCACGTCGCACAACAGTCGGTGAGCGGGCAGTTGGAGGCGGAGCTGCGCTGCCCTGAGAGTGGCAGCATCTGTGCTGGACTTCCTGAAATGCGCACAGATGCGGCGCACCTTTGTGAGCAAATCAGACAGATTGGGGTATGTCTTGAGGAAACGCTGAACTATGAGATTTAACACATGGGCCAGGCATGGCACATGTGTCAGTCTGCCGAGTTGCAGAGCCGCCACCAGGTTACAGCCGTTGTCACACCATGCCTGGGCGGTGTGCCTTTTATCGCCTAGGCTCAGCAGTTTGAGCACCGCCTGCTGTCGCTTAGCGATGGCACTGCTGCTGTGCCTAGAGTTACCGACTGATGGCGCCATGCCCACGGATGGTAATTCGGAGGAGGAGGTGGAGGAGGCATAGTAGGCCTTTGAGACCTGGACCGAGGTAGGCCCCGCAATTCTCGGCGTCGGCAGTATATGACCAGCCCTAGGGTCAGACTCGATCCCAGCCTCCACCAAGTTAACCAATGTGCCGGCAGCGATATATAGTGGCCCTGCCCGGCAGCACTCGTCCACGTGTCCGTGGTCAGGTGGACCTTGTTAGAAACGGCGTTGATCAGGGCACGGATGATGTTCTCTGACACGTGCTTGTGCAGGGCTGGGACGGCACATCGGGAGAAGTAGTGGCGGCTGGGGACCGAATACCGAGGGGCGGCCGCCGCCATGAGGTTTCGAAAGGCCTCGGTCTCTACCAGCCTGTAGGGCAGCATCTCCAGGCTAAGCAGTTTGGAGATGTGGACGTTGAGTGCTTGGGCGTGTGGGTGGGTTGCACTATACTTCCTTTTGCGCTCCAGCGTCTGGGGTATGGAGAGCTGAACGCTGGTGGATGCTGTGGAGGATCGTGGAGGCGAAGATGGGGTTTTCGCACAGGAGGCGTTTGGGCCGGGGTCCTGGGCAGGGGCTGACTAGCAGATGACACAGGAGAAGGAGCAGTGGTGTGCCCGGCCGGAGGTGAACGGGCTTGGTGGCATTGAGTGGGGTGTTTAGCATTCATATGCCGGCGCATACTGGTGGTAGTTAAGCTAGTAGTGGTGGAACCCCTGCTGATCCTGGTTTGGCACAGGTTGCACACCACAGTCCGTTGGTCATCCGGTGTTTCTTTAAAGAACCTCCAGACTTCTGAAAATCTAACCCTCACCACGGGAGCTTGACTACGGGCAACATTTGGTGCTGATGCACCAGCTCTGGCCCTGCCTCTCCGTCTGGCCCCACCACTGCCTCTTCCAACCTGTTCTGCTATATGACTCGCCTCCGTCTCAGAAGCACTGTGTTCACCCGGCCTATCAACCCAGCTTGGGTCTGTCACCTCATCATCCTCCGATCCCTCAGTCTGCTCCCCCCTCGGACTTCCTGCCCTGACAACAACTTCACCACTGTCTGACAACCGTGTCTCCTCATCGTCCGACACCTCTTTACACACTTCTTCCACTACGTCAATAATGTCATCATCACCCACAGACTGCAAATGGTGGAAAACCTGGGCATCGCAAAATAGCTCAGCAGCAACCGGACAAGTGGTTTGTGACTGTGGGAAGGGTCCAGAAAACAGTTCCTCAGAGTATGCCGGTTCAAATGCCAAATTTTGCTGGGAGGGGGCAGAATGGGGGGAAGGAGGCTGAGGTGGAGGAACTGGAAGAGTGCTGATTTCGGTGACATGGGTGGACTGCGTGGAAGACTGACTGGTGGACAAATGGCTAGAAGCATTGTCCGCAATCCACGACATCACCTCTTCGCACTGTTCTGGCCTCAACAGTGCTCTACCACGAGTCCCAGTAACTTGAGACATGATGAACCTAGGGAGTGTAGCTCTGCAGCGTTCCCCTGCTCCATCATCAGCAGGTGGTGTCTCACCCCGCCCAGGACCACAGCCTCTGACCCCTGCAGTAGTTGGACGCCCACGTCCACGCCCTCGTCCTCTACCCCTAGCCCTCGGGTTAAACATTTTCCAAATTAAAGTGTAAACTTTACTTTTTTTTTTTTTTTAAACAAAACGATGCTATCCTATTGCTATGGCTAGTTTCTAACCTACACTGACAGCACAAAACTGGATTTTGTGCTGTGCCTGATGACTTTGAGTTATAAAAAGAAATAAACGTAAAAAAAAAATAAATCAGCAGACTCTGCCCAATTCAAATCAAATCCCTAATAAATTGTCCCACTTCGGTGTTTGAGGTGGATATCTGTGTCACTAAGAGCTAAACACAACGGTCGCAAGTCCCCCTGCAAATTACTCACAATATGGTACTAGCTGCACTACTAATGGCAGCAAGCCCAGCCACAAGGAAACCAAAGAAAAGTAAAATATAACGCTATTGTAGGCCTAAATAAGCCGTTGGGGTTCTCCTATGGCTATTTTCTAGCCTACACTGAAAGCACACTGCTTTGCCAGATTACTTTGAGTTCTAAAAAGAAATAAACGTAAAAAAAAAAAAAATCAGCAGACTCTGCCTAATTCAAATCAAACTCCTAATAAATTGTCCGACTTCGGTGTTTGAGGTGGATATGTGTGCCACTAAGAGCTAAACACAATAGTCGCAAGTCCCCGTGCAAATTACTCACAATATGGTACTAGCTGCACTACTAATGGCAGCAAGCCCAGCCACAAGCAAACAAAAAAAAAAGGAAAATATAAGGCCTAAATAAGCCGTTGGGGTTCTCCTATGGCTATTTTCTAGCCTACACTGAAAGCACACTGCTTTGCCAGATTACTTTGAGTTCTAAAAAGAAATAAACGTAAAAAAAAATAAATCAGCAGACTCTGCCTAATTCAAATCAAACCCCTAATAAATTGTCCCACTTCGGTGTTTGAGGTGGATATGTGTGCCACTAAGAGCTAAACACAATGGTCGCAAGTCCCCCTGCAAATTACTCACAATATGGTACTAGCTGCACTACTAATGGCAGCAAGCCCAGCCACAAGCAAACCACAAAAAAGTAAAATATAACGCTATTGTAGGCCTAAATAAGCCGTTGGGGTTCTCCTATGGCTATTTTCTAGCCTACACTGAAAGCACACTGCTTTGCCAGATTACTTTGAGTTCTAAAAAGAAATAAACGTAAAAAAAAAAAAAATCAGCAGACTCTGCCTAATTCAAATCAAACTCCTAATAAATTGTCCGACTTCGGTGTTTGAGGTGGATATGTGTGCCACTAAGAGCTAAACACAATAGTCGCAAGTCCCCGTGCAAATTACTCACAATATGGTACTAGCTGCACTACTAATGGCAGCAAGCCCAGCCACAAGCAAACAAAAAAAAAGGAAAATATAAGGCCTAAATAAGCCGTTGGGGTTCTCCTATGGCTATTTTCTAGCCTACACTGAAAGCACACTGCTTTGCCAGATTACTTTGAGTTCTAAAAAGAAATAAACGTAAAAAAAAATAAATCAGCAGACTCTGCCTAATTCAAATCAAACCCCTAATAAATTGTCCCACTTCGGTGTTTGAGGTGGATATGTGTGCCACTAAGAGCTAAACACAATGGTCGCAAGTCCCCCTGCAAATTACTCACAATATGGTACTAGCTGCACTACTAATGGCAGCAAGCCCAGCCACAAGCAAACAAAAAAAAAAGGAAAATATAACGCTATTGTAGGCCTAAATAAGCCGTTGGGGTTCTCCTATGGCTATTTTCTAGCCTACACTTAAAGCACACTGCTTTGCCAGATTACTTTGAGTTCTAAAAAGAAATAAACGTAAAAAAAAATAAATCAGCAGACTCTGCCTAATTCAAATCAAACCCCTAATAAATTGTCCACTTCGGTGTTTGAGGTAGATATGTGTGTCACTAAGAGCTAAACACAACGGTCGCAAGTCCCCCTGCAAATTACTCACAATATGGTACTAGCTGCACTACTAATGGCAGCAAGCCCAGCCACAGGCAAACCAAAAAAAAGTAAAATAAAACGTTATTGTAGCCCTAAGAAGGGCTGTTGGGTTCTTGTAGAATCACTCCTGCCTAACACTATTCTAATAGAACACCCTAACGCTTTCCCTGACCAGCAGCAGCTCTCTCCCTAGCGGCATCCAAACAGAGAATGATCCGAGCAGCGCGGGCAGCGGCTAGTCTATTCCAGGGTCACCTTATCAGGCCAGCCCACCACTGCTATCGACGTGTAAGGGTACCACGTCATGCTGGGTGGAGTGCAGAGTCTCCTGGCTTGTGATTGGCTCTGTTTCTGGCCGCCAAAAATCACAACGGCGGGAGATGCCATTTTCTCAAGCTGGCGAAATACTCGTCCGAGCAACGAGCTGTTTCGAGTACGCTAATGCTCGAACGAGCATCAAGCTCGGACGAGTATGTTCGCTCATCTCTAGTCAGCAGCCCCGTGGGAGACCTGAAGCCCGTCCCAAACTTCCCCAGGTAACTGTTACTCAGATACTGTTATACGCTTACCAAATATTGTTTGTGTTACTGTACAACCTGGTGTGTTGCCATGATAGCCGGCGGAACGCGGACGGAATTATCGCAAGACCTCGCAGCGTTTCATTCTTGGGCCCGGCGCACATGAGGAGAATGAAGGAGCATATACACACATGAGGAGAATGAAGGCTTCTGGTCTACGGAGTGTGCGTGAGATCTGGCTGATATTGCGAGATCTCGGAGGTTTAAAGATTTGAGCACCAAATCACTCTCTTTTCGCTTGCCAAAACAAGCAGAACCCTCTATATCTTGAGGTTAGATGTGCCCCAGCATTGGTAATGTATTTTAATATTCTGTATTGTTGCTTATTTTGTGTTATGACTTTCTTAGATGTCCACACCTGAACCCCTGTCAGAGGCTTCTTTCAGAAGTGGAAAAAGAAAAAGTCCAAACGCAGGATGTGCAGCAACTGTTTACTAATGTATGTTTATCTTGCTCAACCACTGTAGAATCTAACCCTTTAAGGGCTGAGGCTCATTCATTTATGGTGTGGTTTAAAGAACAGATGCTAAAAGTCAGCAAAATAAGCAAAAGTCTAAACATACACCTGTATTAATTCCCTCATCCTCCTTATCCTCTAATGAGTCCCCTTCTGAAAGGGAGTACATATCCTCGGATGAAGAATTGGATAAGGATTATGACTTATATCTCCGCATGAAGGAAGATGTTAGACAGATTATAAAGGCAGTGAAGGCTACTATAGAATCCTCTAAGAATGTTGACAATAAAACTCCCAGAGAAAAGTTGTTTTATTTCCCAACCACTAGGGATAAAGGCTTGCCAGGGCAACCAGTATTAAAAATGCTCTTAAAACAGGAATGGAGGCTCCTTCTAAGTGTATGGTTCCGGGTGAAAGATTTAATTTGTTTTACAAACTGGATCCTCAGTTCAGTTCAGCGTGGGAGTCAGTCCCTAAGTTGGATCTACCTGTGATCAAACCATCAAAGAAATCCGTTTTTTTCCTCTGAAGAAGCTATACTATTGCCAGATCCAGTAGACAGAACGGTAGAAGCATTTTTGAAGAAGACATATGCATCTGTTGCGGCAGCCTGTAAGGTCGCACTGGCATCTGTACCAGTCGCTAGGGTACTAAGGATCGGGCTCAGCCAACTGACTCATGACCTTAAGGATACATTCCCAAGCGAACAGATCCGTCAGTCCCTACCATTACTCAAAAATGCTTCAGAGTACCTCTGTGATGCGCCTCTGGACGTCATCAAGGACGCTTGTAGGGCATTGGTAATGTAAGATAAAGGAGATATACCAGCAAAACTAAACTTTTGTAACCCCCAATTATCAGGGATCCTGGAATCACTCTCAGAAAAAAAAATGTTCATTTCCTGAGAAACAGTTTAATTCTTTCAAGTCCTTTCATTTTCAAGGTAAAAGATCTCTGAGGTCTAGGAAGATCAATCAATTTCGAGCTAAACAGAAAAAATCTCAAACCCTACTACAAGGGAGCAACTTCTATAACAGTGATGGCTAACCTATGGCACTGGTGCCAGAGGTGGCACTCAGAGCCCTTTCTGTGGGCACTCAGGCCATCATCAGAGATGACTCCAGGTATCTTCCTGCAGTCCCATACAGCCCAGGACTTGCTGTGCACAGAGCTATTTTAAAGTGACAGCTCTACCTGGGACTATTTTCTGCTTTATTGGTGTCCTCAGAGTGCTGGTATCAATGAAAACAGTGACAGAGAAGGGAGTATAAATCACAAATTGAATTTCTGTGTTGGCACTTTGCGATAAATAAGCGGGTCTTTGTTGTAGTTTGGGCCCTCGGTCTCTAAAAGGTTTTCCATCACTGTTCTATAAGAAGAAGCCAGTCAACCCCAATACCTCAGATTTATGATGCCTGTAGGAGGAAGACTAAATCTATTCTCTGTGGCATGGTTAAGGACTTCCTCAGACACGTGGGTGCGTTCTACTGGAATTCAAATCCCCACCTCCAGACAGATACATGGTCAATCGTTGCGACAAGAATCTGTGGTCCGATGTCATGGACTTCCTGAGGAAAGATGCGGTAGAACAGTGATGGCAAAGCTTTTAGAGACCGAGTGCACAAACTACAACCAAAATCCACTTATTTACCGTGAAGTGCCAACATGGCATTTTAAGCAGTAACTTATTGCTACCTGTTCTTCCACTTCTTTCAATCGTATCGGCCACCTGAGGCTACCAATACAGTTGAAAGAAGGAGGGCAAATTCAAATTATCTCCAGTGTCTCTCTGTACAGGAAGAATGGTGGGCCCAGCAGGATGAACTCCAAAGATAATGCACTTTTTTTCAATACCTTCTCACTTTTCAAGCAGTTCAAAACAGTTAATGAAGTGTCGCTGTAAAATAGTGCTAAGCGCAGCATCTCATAAGTTGCCTAGGACTGCAGGAAGATTTGGTGGATTTGGTCCTGTTTGGTGAACTCTGTCCTGGGGTGAAGGCCTGAGTGCCCACAGAAAGGGCTCTGAGTGCCACCTCTGGCACCCGTGCCATAGGTTCGCCACCACTGCAATAGAAGAAGTCCCAAACTTTTCAGCAAAAGATAGGAATTTATTCAATTGTCTTTTTGGACCCAAAACCAGACAACAAATGGCGTCTAGTGATAGACTTAAAATATTTAAATCAATTCCTGTTAAAGAAAAATTTCAAAATGGAAACTATCCGGTCTGTTCTGACACTGTTACAAGAAGATCATTTCATGGCGTCTGTGGACCTGTCGGATGCTTATCTGCATGTTCCTATTCTGCCAACACACAGAAAGTTTCGGGAGTCCGCCATCTTCAGTTCAAGTGTTTTCCATTCGGCATAGCTTCGGCCCCGAGGGTGTTCACCAAGGTCATAGTTGTATTGACGGCAGACCTGCGTCTTCAAGGAGTGGCAATAGTACCATACCTAGACGACAGAATACTTCGTTGTCATCTTCAGATGGTGCAACTGACGCTGGAGGAATATGGTTTCATAGCGAATATGGAAAAATCCCAATTTTGACCAGTACAGGAGATGAAATTTTTGGGCTTCTTAATCAATTCACGCTTAATTACTCTGAAATTGTCAGAGGTCAGGAGACAGAAACTCAGGAAAGGAATTTTGTTCCTGATGTCGGCCCGCAAGGTGTCCTATTGTCAAGTGATGAAAGTGTTGGGCCACATGACATCCGCATTGGAAGCTGTTCCCTGGGTGAGAGCTCATATAAAATGCCTACAATGGGATATCCTCTCATTATGGAACAGAAATCCTCAACATCCGGATTATCTGATGTCTCTTTCTTCCAGTTCCAAGGCATACTAAGTTTGGTGGATCCAAAACAACAGGCTAAGTATGGGCAAGACTGATTCATCATCAAAAAATAGTCCTCATGACATATGCCTCCTTCTGGGGCTGGGGTGCCCATGTAGGCAGTCACTGGATACAGCATCCTTGGCCTCGTCAAGAAATTACCCGTCAAGAAATTAATCTCTCATCCAATTTAAAAGAATTGAAGGCTGTGAGACTCGTGCTGCTGCACTTTCACTCACTTATACAACATCAGAGTTTCTTAGTACAATCAGACAACATAGTCTCTGTGTTCTCTAAACAAACAAAGAGGCACCAGCTGCCTCTTGCTAGCTTGGGAATGCCGGAATAATGCCTGTGCGGAAAGGAATTTGCAACACATCTAGGCGGTCCACATACGGGGCATTCACAACTGCAAAGCAGATGTATTGAGTCGTGTTCAGATATTCCCTGGGGAGTGGGAGTTAAATCCGGAAGTGTTCAATTAGATAACACAGAAGATGGGCTAACCTTTCATATATGTTATGGCCTTGCAGGACAACAATAAAGTGTCCAGATTCTGTTCCCTATCACCTCTAGGACATCCCAAGGCGATATATGGGCTGTCAATCAGCTGGGCTTCAGGTCTGATTTATGTATTTCTACCCTTAGCCATGATTCCCAAAAATATTGGAGGAGAAAGTAGAAGCCATAGTGATCATTCCATAGTGGCCTTGTCGGGCATGGTTTTCCCTACTTCTTGCTCTTTCAAGAGAAAGGTTTTGGAGACTACCACTCCATCCAGATCTTCTTCTTCAAATGAGCCTTTATCATCCTCATCTCCAACACCTGCATCTTATGGCTTGACAGACTATTGGACTCGGTTGTGAAGACTCTGTTATCAGCCAGAAAACCTTCTACTGTATCTGTTTACAACAGGATCTAGTCAATGGTGTGATTTATCAAAATTATCTATGGATATTTTACCCTCTATCCTCCAGTTTCTTCAAGAGGGGTTTAACAAGGGATTGTCTTATAACACGCTAAAAGTCCATTATACGGCTATCAATGCTCAGTTGCAGTCAAAATTTTCTAGTGATTCTCTAATCAGGCAATTTTTGAAAGGGATCAGAGCCCTTAAGCCATCTGTAGAAACGCCAGTCCCATTGTGGGATTTGACCCTGGTGCTCCAAAAATTGATGGGTCCGCCTTTTGAGCCGATGCAACAAGCAAGCCTTAAATGGATTTCCCTAAGGACTCTATTCCTGGTTGCAGTAACTTCAGCAAAGTGAATAAGCAAACTGCAGGCACTGTCCTCGAAAGTCCCTTATCTACTTATATTACCAGACTGCGTTATTTTGAGAGCCAATCCCAGCTTTGTTCCCAAAGTTTCCTCGTATACCAACATTCATCGAGAGATATGTACAACTTTCTTTCCGGATCCGGAGAATGAACAACAAGAAGCCTTACCCACACTGGATGTAAGAAGAGTTGTTAATAACAATACACTCACCGGCCACTTTATTAGGTACACCATGCTAGTAACGGGTTGGACCCCTTTTTGCCTTCAGAACTGCCTCAATTCTTCGTGGTATAGATTCAACAAGGTGCTGGAAGCATTCCTCAGAGATTTTGGTCCATATTGACATGATGGCATCAAACAGTTGCCGCAGATTTGTCAGCTGCACATCCATGATGCGAATCTCCCATTCCACCACATCCCAAAGATGCTCTATTGGATTGAGATCTGGTGACTGTGGAGGCCATTTGAGTACAGTGAACTCATTGTCATGTTCAAGAAACCAGTCTGAGATGATTCCAGCTTTATGACATGGCGCATTATCCTGCTGAAAGTAGCCATCAGATGTTGGGTACATTGTGGTCATAAAGGGATGGACATGGTCAGCAACAATACTCAGGTAGGCTGTGGCATTGCAACGATGCTCAATTGGTACCAAGGGGCCCAAAGAGTGCCAAGAAAATATTCCCCACACCATGACACCACCACCACCAGCCTGAACCGTTGATACAAGGCAGGATGGATCCATGCTTTCATGTTGTTGACGCCAAATTCTGACCCTACCATCCGAATGTCGCAGCAGAAATCGAGACTCATCAGACCAGGCAACGTTTTTCTGATCTTCTACTGTCCAATTTCGATGAGCTTGTGCAAATTGTAGCCTCAGTTTCCTGTTCTCAGCTGAAAGGAGTGGCACCCGGTCCGGTCTTCTGCTGCTGTAGCCCATCTGCCTCAAAATTCGACGTACTGTGCGTTCAGAGATGCTCTTCTGCCTACCTTGGTTGTAACGGGTGGCGATTTGACTCACTGTTGCCTTTCTATCAGCTCGAACCAGTCTGCCCATTCTCCTCTGACCTCTGGCATCAACAAGGCATTTCGGCCCACAGAACTGCCGCTCACTGGATGTTATTTCTTTTTCGGACCATTCTCTGTAAACCCTAGAGATGGTTGTGCGTGAAAATCCCAGTAGATCAGCAGTTTCTGAAATGCTCAGACCAGCCCTTCAGGCACCAAACAACCATGCCACGTTCAAAGGCACTCAAATCACCTTTCTTCCCCATACTGATGCTCGGTTTGAACTGCAGGAGATTGTCTTGACCATGTCTACATGCCTAAATGCACTGAGTTGCCGCCATGTGATTGGCTGATTAGAAATTAAGTGTTAACGAGCAGTTGGACAGGTGTACCTAATAAAGTGGCCGGTGAGTGTATCTCTGCTGCTAGCAGTTTCAGGAAAGATGATGCCCTATTCCTTCAATCAGTAAATCTACACTAGTAAGATGGATCAAGGATAGCATCAAAAAATGCTATATCTTGTCAGGCAAAGAAGTCCCATCACAGATTAGAGCGTATTCCACCAGATCCACTTCAGTATCCTGAGCAGAATTTGGAAAAATTCCAATACAACAAATCTGCAAAGTGGCTATGTGGGCATCACCATCTACGTTCATAAAACACTACAGGTTGGACAACCCTCAGAGGGTTCGGCCTTTGGTAAAGTAGTTTTAAGTAAGGCGATGCAAGATCCCACCCAATGAGCACTGCTTTGTAAGTCCCATTATGTGCTGCCACACAGACGATAAGGAAGGTGGAAATTTGCTTACCCGAAATTTCCCTTTCGCTGAGCCAGTGAGGCAGCATGACTTCTCACCCTAATAAACATTTTTTACTGCTTGGTATCATACAAAGCTGTATGGGTCTTCTTGCCTCTTTATAGGGATAGATAACAATTGGTTAATTGTAGAGTACTGCTTATTAACCTGTTCTCTTCTGGTTTACACCTAGGGGTGTTAACCCATTATGTGCTGACTCACGTACTCAAGGAAAGGAAAATTTCGGGTAAGCAAATTTCCACCATAATACTGCTCCCTATGTACATGAATATAACTACTATAATACTGCCCCCGATGTACAAGAATATAACTACTATAATACTGCCCCCTATGTACAAGAATATAACTACTATAATACCGCCCCCTATGTACAAGAATGTATCTACTGTAATACTGCCCCTTATGTACAAGAATATAACTACTATAATACTGCCCCCTATGTAAAAGAATATAACTACTATAATACTGCCCCTTATGTACAAGGATATAACTACTATAATGCTGCCCACTATGTACAAGAATATAACTACTATAATACTGCCCCCTATGTACAGGAATATAACTACTATAATACTGCTCCCTATGTACAAGAATATAACTACTATAATAATGCCCCCTATGCACAAGGATATAACAACAATAATACTGCCCCCTATGTACAAGAATATAACTACTATAATACTGCCCCCTATGTACAAGAATATAACTACTATAATACTGCCCCCCATGTACAAGAATATAACTACTATAATACTGCTCCCTATGTACAAAAATATATATCTACTATAATAATGCCCCCTATGTACAAGGATATAACAACAATAATACTGCCCCCTATGTACAAGAATATAACTACTATAATACTGCCCCCTATGTACAAGAATATAACTACTATAATACTGCCCCCCATGTACAAGAATAACTACTATAATACTGCCCCCGATGTAAAAGAATATAACTACTATAATACTGCCCCCTATGTACAAGAATATAACTACTATAATACCGCCCACTATGTACAAGAATGTATCTACTGTAATACTGCCCCTTATGTACAAGAATATAACTACTATAATACTGCCCCCTATGTAAAAGAATATAACTACTATAATACTGCCCCTTATGTACAAGGATAACTACTATAATGCTGCCCACTATGTACAAGAATATAACTACTATAATACTGCCCCCTATGTACAGGAATATAACTACTATAATACTGCTCACTATGTACAAGAATATAACTACTATAATAATGCCCCCTATGTACAAGGATATAACAACAATAATACTGCCCCCTATGTACAAGAATATAACTACTATAATACTGCCCCCTATGTACAAGAATATAACTACTATAATACTGCCCCCATGTACAAGAATATAACTACTATAATACTGCTCCCTATGTACAAGAATATAACTACTATAATAATGCCCCCTATGTACAAGGATATAACAACAATAATACTGCCCCTTATGTACAAGGATATAACTACTATAATGCTGCCCACTATGTACAAGAATATAACTACTATAATACTGCTCACTATGTACAAGAATATAACTACTATAATAATGCCCCCTATGTACAAGGATATAACAACAATAATACTGCCCCCTATGTACAAGAATATAACTACTATAATACTGCCCCCTATGTACAAGAATATAACTACTATAATACTGCCCCCATGTACAAGAATATAACTACTATAATACTGCTCCCTATGTACAAGAATATAACTACTATAATAATGCCCCCTATGTACAAGGATATAACAACAATAATACTGCCCCTTATGTACAAGGATATAACTACTATAATGCTGCCCACTATGTACAAGAATATAACTACTATAATACTGCCCCCTATGTACAGGAATATAACTACTATAATACTGCTCACTATGTACAAGAATATAACTACTATAATAATGCCCCCTATGTACAAGAATATAACTACTATAATACTGCCCCCTATGTACAAGAATATAACTACTATAATACTGCCCCCCATGTACAAGAATATAACTACTATAATACTGTCTCCATTGCACAAGAATAACTACTATAATACTGCCCCTTATGTACAAGAATATAACTACTATAATACTGCCCCCTATGTACAAGAATATAACTACTATAATACTGCCCCCTATGTACAAGTATATAACTACTATAATTTTGCCTCTATATACAAGTATATATTACTACAATAATGCTTTCCCAATTTATAAGGCATATGTACTAGGCACATACTACCTACCCTAGCTATCATTTTCTTGCTTTACCCTACCAATTAGTGCAAGACTGGGGTAATAAAAGTCACCCTGCTGGCTGGTAGGTGCTTGAACATTGTGGTGCTGTGTGATTTCTGGACATCAAGATTGCTATCCCTGTAAACTATAGAGGTTCAGACACAACCCTTGTTACATGTTGCCTATAAGTATAACTACTGCCTCGTGTGTACAAGAATATAGCTGCAGCAATGCTTTTCAGATTTACAAGTATATAACTCCTATACTGCTGTCTTTTAGTACAAGAACACAGCTAAGAGGTTATTCCTCCCTAGATAGAACAACATAACTGCTATAATAAAAAGTATATGGATCAGACCTGATAGGAGAATATTTACATCAGACTCTTGCAGTTTATTTGAATGCATGGCATACGCTGTATCACTTAGGAATGCTGTTATCATTAAATATAATCCAGCTCTGATTTCTGGAGTCAGAGCTTCAACACAAGAGAAATCAAGATATGAAACAGCTTAAAATGTCACAAAATTACTCAAGTTTACATTGTAAATGAGACTCCATGCAGTAAAATGGATATGTTCAGATCAAACTCACAGTAAATTTGATGATGCATTGTGTTTGCCTCCTCAAAGAACAGCTGAGAGTTCCTCTGGGCATGACAAACAATATGCTACTCACTATTTCTAGCGTAGTAGACCTCCATCACCACATAATAACTCACAATTGAAAACTTGGATTTGTTTTTGTTTTGAAATTATTATTTATTTTTTTTTTTATATTTTCTTAGCTCAATAAATATTGTACATCATTTACAATAGAAACATTGCAAAAATCTAAACAATTTTAAAAACATGGCGCCTATATCAGAAGGCAGACATATTTCTGATATAACAGGCAAATATACCTTATTTATGCAGTATTACTCCTGAGGCACAAGGAAGCCTTCACACTTTAAGGGGTAGTAGCAATAAATCAATTATGGGCAAAGCTCTTCTAGGTATCATTAGGCCCTGGCATCTTCTCATTTATCAAAGCAGAGCATTGTCTCATAGGTTATATAGCTGAGAGATACTGTTTGCTCAGTTTCACAGCAATTGTGGAGTAGATAAAAAACAAAATGAAAAGAAAATTTATCGCCAAATGAATATTTTCTATGAACAAGAATGTAAATTCTACTTTAATACTGACTTCTGTGCAGAACAATACAGCTCCTATAATACAGACACTCATGTAGAATTACTACAATAATACTGTCCTTTATGTACAATTACAGTATTATACTATAATACTGCCCTGTACATTTATGATAATAACTACTATAATATGGTATCTGAACATGAATAAAACTCATATGAAAAGCAATGTCCTTGCTATAATATTTCACATATTTACAAGACTACTGAGACAGACTATATAGGTCTCAGCTAACATAAATAGTCAAGGTCATTGCAGTTAACATAGAAAGAGACTGGAAAAACATGGCTTGTTTGGAAAGGTCATCAGGAAGAGAATGTGGTGTATATAATTTCCAATGAGGAAGGAATATATGGTCTGAAACGTGTATGGTTACTAGCTACTTGTGTGGTATATTACTTAGGGCACAAACTGGGGCACAAACTTAGGCACATCACATTCCTTGGTGACAATCTGCATCACACAACAATTTCAGCACTACAAAAAAATACATCAAATCATTTTCCAAATCACATTCATTCTTTTTTTTTTATATAATTGTATTTTTATTATCGTTTTTCAAAGAAATTTAACAGAAAAGCTGACATGTACATATTTTACAATAAAGTTTTTCAAACAACAGTACAACCGAAAGACAAGTTTTGTTCCAAAAGATATTAACAGCCTATATCCTCCATTTGTGTATCAGGACACTAGGCCTGACCATGCAGTGTTTCCTTGTATTTACACACTTGCCAAATATGGCATCAGCCTTACGCCTAATCGGTTGAGGCGGGTTGGGGGGGTATCAACAAAAGACAGTCATACAAACTCACCATAACAACAGTTAACAATTGGGTAAAAACAAAAAGGGAAGACCACATCACTCTTCTCCTCCTGCTCGCTCCTCTATCCAGTAGCGGTCCCACCGCTCCCAGGTTTTGTCGAATAATGGGATACGATTATTCAAAGAGGCAGTCAGATACTCCATACTACGCGTTTCCCTTACCCTAGAGAGGAGGTCCATTCGGGAGGGGGGGCTTGTCTTTTCCAGAATTGCGCTATCAAGCACCTTGCGGCTGTAAGTATGTGCAGACTCAATTTCGTAGCCGTCTTAGCCATGGGCTGGGGAGAAACGTTCAGCAGGTAGTACAGTGGGGAGAGTGGAATGTCCACTGCTACGACCTCCCGGAGGAGAGACTTAACCTCCTGCCAAAAGGGCTGCACCAATGGGCACGTCCAAAAGATGTGTTGAAGAGAACCCCCAGACGAGCCACATCGCCAGCATGTGTCCGGTGTATCTGGAAAGAGCCTGTGTAGCACGGATGGGGTGTGATACCACTGCAACATTAATTTGTACTGATTCTCCTTATGTGTAGCACACAAGGAGGTCTTAGCCGCTCTATTCCAGATCAGTTGCCATGTGTCCTGAGATATTGGGCTCCCCTTTATGCTCTCCCATTTGGCCATGTATGGGTGTGCAATAGGTTCATCTGAGTTTGGGTGTAGTAGGACCATGTAAATGTCGGATATAAGACCTGAAGTGTGGGTGGCGGTTTTGCAGATGTGTTCAAATGTAGTGGGTGCCGAAACCGTCTCAGTACTGTTCAAAGCCTGTAGAAGGTGCCTAATTCGTATGTAATGAAAATTTGCCGTATGCGGGAGATGGAATTTATCTTGTAATGCCGCGAAAGGCAAAATCTTCCTGTCTCGATAGTTCACAATATAAGCAAACCTAAACAATCCCTTCTCGTGCCAGGGTTTAGTTTCCTGTCCCACCCCTGCCTGTTGCATGAGGGGGGTGTGTAAGAAAGATTGCATGGGAGAGCATTGAGAGACCAATGGGAACCTGGCCAGACAAGCTCTCCACAGTTTAATCGTGAAGGAGATGGGGCCTAATTGGGAGTCAGGTAACGCAGGCGCCTCTTTAGGCCAGAGATAAGAGTTAGGATGAAAAGGGGCCAACCACAATTTCTCTATCTCCATCCATTTGGAGAATGCCAGCAAAGTGGACCATGCTGGAATGCGCCGCAGATGTGTTGCCCAGTAGTATCTGGTGATATCCGGTACCGATAGGCCACCCTTCGACTTATGGGCGACTAGGACAGTCTTGGAGATTTTATGTCTCTTTTTTGACCAGATAAAGTGCACTATTGATGCTTGCAGAGCCCTCAAAACGCCCAGTGGGACAGTAGGGTTTCAAAGAGGTAAAGCAGCTTGGGCAGGATGGTCATTTTAACCGCCGCTATCCTACCAAAAAGGGAGAGGGGGAGGCTATTCCAATTGTCGAGCAGAGTCCTTATTTCCCGGAAACTACCGGGGAAGTTCTGCGCATAAAGCGTATTGTAAGAGGGGGTCAATAGTATCCCCAAATACTTAATAGCATCTGCTTTCCAGTTATATCTAAACGCGGTTTTCAGTTGGTCTACCAGGGGTTGGTCAAGGTTAAGAGGCAAGGCCTCCGTTTTTGAAGTATTTACTTTATAACCAGAAAGACGGCCATACTGCTGCAGCCGTGCCTGTAAGTTGGGTAAAGAGATTAGAGGTTGGGTTACAGTAAGTAGAATATCATCCGCAAATAAAGACAGTTTAAATTCCTTGTCTCTGACCATAATACCATGAATATTAGGGTCTTGTCGGATGATGGAGGCCAAGGGCTCAATGCAAAGTATGAACAGGAGAGGAGAAAGTGGACAACCCTGGCGGGTACCGTTCCTTATCCGCAGAGGTGGGGAGGACGCATGTGGGAGCTTAATTTCAGCTGTGGGGTTTGAATATAGCCCCCTCAAGGCCTGTAGGAAGGGACCCCTTATTCCTACGTGTTCAAGTACTTGAAACATAAAGGGCCAGCTAAGGCGATCAAACGCCTTCTCAGCGTCTAAACTAAGGATCAGAGCTTGGTCCTTTTGTTTATTGGCTACATCTATGAGATCAATTGTTCTCCTCGTGTTGTCACCACCTTGCCGTCCTGGTACAAAGCCTACCTGATCTTTATGGATTACTTGAGGGATCCACTGTATCAGACGATTGGCCAACAGTTTTGTAAAAATTTTTAAATCTGCGTTCAGTAGTGCAATCGGCCTATAATTGGCACAATCAGTTGCATCTTTCCCGGGTTTGGGGATAAGACTAATGTAAGAATGAGTAAAAGTTGTAGGCATAGGTGCACCTTGTAGGAACGCATTAAACACCTTCGTCATACGTGGCAACAACACAGGGGAGAAGGTTTGATAGTAAAGATACGCGAGTCCATCTGGACCCGGGGATTTTCCATTAGGCATTTCCTTAATAACCTCCTCAATCTCTTCCGATGTGAACTCTGAGCTGAGTGTCTCTATAGCCTCCGAGGGGATTCCAGGAATTGAGCAAGAATTCAAAAAATCTACTAGTGACTTTTTCCTAAGGGTCTCGTCCAGGGGCAGGGTATTTGGCAGGAAATACAATTTTGCGTAGAATTCTTGGAAGCGTGAGGCGATCGCTCTCGGGTCATGTAGTAAATTCCCCCGAGAATCCCGTATAATATGGGGGGTTTGGTGTTCCCTCTTCTCCCTCAGTTGTTTTGCCAGAAGAGAATGGTGTTTGTTCGCTTGCTCATAATATCTTTGCCTAGTGAACACCAACAATTTCTCTACCGCTTGGGTCTGGACCTCTCGCAACTGCTCCCTAACCTCAATTAACTGTTGGAGTCTCCTCCTAGTTGGTTTAGCTAACAAAGCTGCCTCCTGTTTGGCAATCTCTTTTCTTAATTCCTTTTCTAGATGGGCCCTATTTCTTTTTAGTCTAGCTCCCTGTTCTATACAATGACCGCGGAAAACCGCTTTATGTGCTTCCCACATCACAGGGATAGAAGGGATTGAATCCTCATTAAACTGGAAATATTCCCTTAATGCTCCAGTTAACTCCTCCTTGATCAGGGGTTTTTTAAGAAGGGATTCATTCAGGCGCCAGTGACAAACCCTAGTTGTAGATAGGCCCTCATTAAGCTGTAAAAGAACTGGTGCATGATCTGACCACGATATGTCTCCCATCTCTGCGGTATGCATCATTCGCAAGAATTGTATATCCCCGAACCAGTAGTCTATACGGGTATGGGTGCCATGTGGAGCAGAATAAAAGGTAAAAGAACGGTCCCCTGGGTTGCCCACCCTCCATAAATCATACAGGGCAAATCTCCTGATGACTCTGCGAAAAGCCGCTGAAATAGTATTTTGCGATCTATTGGCGGGAGAGGGGTTGACTGCCAACCGATCCATATTTTCTGAAAAAATTACGTTAAAGTCCCCTCCTATCAGCAAAGGTGCCGCTGGGAGTTTAGCTATTTTATTCAGGACTTTGGTGATGAAGCGGACCTGCGATGAGTTGGGGGCATATATATTGCATAAAAGCACCGGCGAACCGAACATTTTACCCTGCACAATAATGAAGCGGCCCATGGGATCTGATGTCACAATGTCAGGCACTATGGGGCACGAAGCTGAAAACAGGATCGCCACTCCCGCTTTTTTATTCTCGGTGGACGCCATATAGGATACCGGGTAAAGATGCTTAGCAAAGTTAAAATTCCCCGTCGCATCATAGTGCGTCTCCTGCAAGAACACTACATCTGCCCTACTTCTCTTAAGCTCATTGAGTGTAAGTCGGCGCTTACGGGCAGATTTGAGCCCTTTTACATTCAGTGTCAAGAGCTGGACCATGGTGAATGAGCTAGCCAATGTTCCCGATCAAGGTGCCCTATGTAATATGCGGTTGAACAGGTCCTGGGAGAGGGAGGGGGTTGTACGGGCTATGTGTAGCTTAAACAGTAAGGCTCTGGTATGGGAGTGGGGGAGAGTACCAACGTATATAGGCCTAATGTGTCAGTAACACTAGGGGAAAAAAAAAAAAAAAAGGGGGGGGGGGACAAGGGGTTCGACAATGGGGAGACAAAACTCACACACCACAAGACAAACAGTTAAAACGAGTAAAAACAAATAAAAAAGTAATAAGAAAGTAATAAGAAAACAAGGATAAACTCCTAGTTCTATAACCAGGGAGAGGAGAAACCTCCTGACCCTGGTGTAGGTCTACTCAGCCGGTCTACCCCTAAGTCAGGGGAGTATAGTCGGCTGATCCGGAATCACCACCTCCTGCATAAACCCTTGGTCAGGGCCAGAGGGTGAGATCCAGCGAGGACCCACCAAATAGGGGATACCGTGGCAATGGAACCCTTTTGAAGGAAGAAAAATACGTCAATTATAGTACTACACAAAATTTTGAAATATAAGAAATATTACTATCTATCCAGAAATTAACCCCCGGTGCCGTTATGCCCATTACTACCTATATAACTAAGGAGGGGAAGGATACCCCTAATATATGCAAACATAGGCTAACATAAGCTAACATAAGCTAACATAAGACCCTCATCAAACAATCAGATGCAAGAACCACAAAGGATATGTATTCAGCAAGCATTCTCTTCTATTCATAAGAGTCCTGGGACAGAGCTCTGGTTCGTGGTCTTCTTCTCTTTTGTTGCGGTTGGTTCTTGTTTTGCGGTTGGCGCAGTTGAGGGGGGAGACTCCCCCAATCTTCCAGCCGTGGAGTCGGGATGTTCCAAATGTCACAGAATTCCTGCAATTCCTCCATTACTGAAAGCGTTGCCGTTATTCCATCTTTGGTGGCAGACAGGGCAAAAGGGAAATTCCAGCGGTAGGATATGTCGTTCTCACGCAGGATATCCAACAATGGTCGTAAGATCCGCCTCTTTTGAAGGGTGATCCCAGAAAGATCCTGGTAGAGCTGTATAGCATCACCATTGAAGACAAAGTTCTTCTTCTTCCTCGCCGCCAGCATGAGACGTTCCTTTAATTCAAAGTCATGCACGCAACAAATGATGTCTCGTGGGTTCGCTCCCATTACTTTAGGCCTCAATGCCCTATGAGCTCTGTCGAGCTTCACCTGTGTGTCCGGCTCCCCTAATAGTGTTGAGAAGAGAGCTTGTAGCGTGATCCGAACGTCCTCTTTACCCTCCACCTCCGATAGACCCCGCACCCGAATATTGTTGCGTCTTCCTCTGTTGTCGAGATCCTCCAGGTGCCTGGCCATGTCCTGCAGTGTGACAGAGTGAGAAAGCACGGCATGTTGCGTCTGCGTAATCTGACGCCTTGAGTCCGCTTGTTCAGCTTCTAAGTTATCAATCTTCTGCGCCATACCCTGAATATCACGCCGTATCTCCGAAATTTCAGATTTGAACGCCTCTTTGACTTCGGCAATTAAAGATTTAAAGTCCTCTTTAGTAGGCAAATTCTGGAGGTGAGCATGCCAGAACGGTTCTGATGTCAATGGTCTCTTATCTGGCATAGTGTCCCCACTATAGTGCTCAGGTGATGACGCCCACTCTGGGGAAGGTGCAGCATAGCGGGTGAGAGTGGGGGTAGCACCCAGCTCGTCCTCCATCCCTTGCGATCTGGGGACATATGGGAGTCCGGGGACGAATTCCCCTGGCTGCGGTAGTTGGGGGGATCTCAGCAGGGGGTCCCCAGGGAGTCGTCCGACTGTGCTGGAGGTGAGGCATTACCTTTAGATTGAGGGGGATCCCCCCCCCCCATTGTGTCGCTGGCGTGCGCCCAAATCGGGATGCTGCGGGAGCTCCACAGCCTCAGGGGAGCCACGCTGCCCGGCTGGCTGGGCGCCAAGATGGCGGCTCGGCGCGGTCCGGGAGGCTTCCTCGGGAGCGCTGCGGCCCTTATGCGCAGGCGGTGCGGTGGAGGACACCGCCGCTCCGCGCTTACTTGTCGTTGGCTTCGGGGGCATGCTGGTAGCTTCCTCCAGGTGCTGTCCCGTGGCGTGCGCGCTGCCGGACCTCCGCTTGACACGTGGCCCCGCACCGATGGCGTCTGCGGAGCGGAGAAGGAACCGGGTGAGTGGCGTTTCACCCACCCTTTTCTCTTTTTGGGGTCCTGAAGGCTTCTCTCCCCTTCTGGGGGTCTTTTTGGGCTTAGTGGCCAGGGTAAAACCCCTCCTTTGAGGCTAAATTGGCACCGGGGCTGTAGAGCTCTTTTAGTGTGCGGCCATCTCGTTCAGGCTCCAGCCACGCCCCAATCACATTCATTCTAATGCTACTGTATTATGATACAGATTTTCTGCAACAAAATCAGCCCACTCCTTGTGAATCTCCCTAAAATTTTTGACTGCCCTTTTTTGTAACAATCCTATCCTGGTTTCTTGTTAAACCTTCTTCTCCCACATGTTTTCTTTCCACTCAGCTCTCCATTGACATGCTTTGATCCAGCACTCTGTGAATCACTTCTTTAGCAACAACCTTTTGTGGCTTTGTGGACATCTGTCAAGTCAGCAGTCTTCCCCCTGATTATGTTGCCTACTGAACTAGACTAAAGGACTAGAGATGAGCGAGCACTAAAATGCTCGGGTACTCGTTATTCGAGACAAACTTTTCCCGATGCTCAAGTGCTCGTCTCGAATAACGAGCCCCATTGAAGTCAATGGGAGACTCGAGCATTTTTCAAGGGGACCAAGGCTCTGCACAGGGAAGCTTGGCCAAACACCTGGGAACCTCAGAAAAGGATGGAAACACCACGGAAATGGACAGGAAACAGCAGGGGCAGCATGCATGGATGCCTCTGAGGCTGCTTAATCGCACCATTATGCAAAAATTATGGGCAACAGCATGGCCATGACAGAGTGACCGAATGAGGCTAGATAGCATCTAAAACAGTGATGGCTAACCTATGACACGCATGTCACTGCTGACACGCGTAGCCATTTTCACTGACACGCGGCTGCCTGAGAGTTAAGTTTCATCCTACATGATCAGGTGCAGTAGCCGGGAGGCTGAGAGATTGTACTGAGCTTCCAGCACTCCCCCCTCCTCCTCCTCCCCCGGGCCGGCCCCTCCCCATGTGTGAGCTGTGCCTAGTGTCTCCAGTCAGCACAGGTTTCAGCATGGGGCACAGCAGGAGAGGTGACCCGGCCATACACCCAGGAGGCTCCTTTGCAGCTCCTGATAGTTGTGGTGGGGGGAAGATGGCAGCACAGTCAGAGGTCACATCGCTGCTGCCTTCTGTGATGTCCTAGCAGCTGCCACTTCTACACTGACCAGCTCCAGAGCAGGGACCAGGGAGGACAACCACTCCCATCATACAGTGAGTAAGGTCAGTGCACTGTATGATAGAAGTCAGTCATCAGGTCTTGTGTGTCAGTTTTGTAATGTACAAGCCCTGAAATAATCACAACGCCTTGCAAATCGCCAGACATTGCGATTATTTTGCTCCTCACATCTTCTCCACGCCAAGAAGGCACGAAGGAGATGCGGACAGTGGCGCCAGTACCTCGCTATAACCTGTGAACTTTCATGACAGAAAGTTCACAGATTACTAAGCATTTCCACACCTGTCTGATTGTAACCGATCTATTACAATGTGCGAATTGCATATAATAATAGATGTTGTGGAAAATCCCCATATACTGCCATACTGTTGTATGGCAGTACATGGTTGTATCAATCAGACAACCTACGGTTAAAGTACCCTAGAAGTTAAATAATTATACATATTTGTTATTTAAACTATAAATATCATAAAATTATGTTTTTTTTTGTCAAGGTGAAACACCACACAAGTTATGCTTGTTTTTTTGGCAAATTTTGACACACCAAGCACAAAAGGTTGCCCATCACTGATCTAAAACATGCAATAATTGACCCTGACACTATAAGGGACGGCATGCAGAGGCAGCGGCAGCAGTGGCAGGCTAGAGAGTCTCATGGCGACATACCCTAAATAGACTCAGGTTTCACCAAAGGAGGTGAAATGATTTACTATGTGAACAAAAGGTTGACGGTATATTTAGTCGATAACACAGCATGGTGGTGACATAGTGACCAAGTTCCATAACGTATCTGGTGAAACACCCGAAAAATGAGCCTGACACAGCTCTTTTGATAAGGGGACGACATGTGGAGGCAGCCATGGAGACGACTTCCATGATTAAGAGCGACAGTATGGGGCATTCATATTGCGCTGCTATGATTGCAACTTCAGGTCTCCAGCATGGCGGCGACAGATGGACCGAGTTCCACTATGTATCTGGTGAAACACCTGAAAATTCTGCCTGACACAGCTCGTTTGATAAGGGGATGATGTGCTGCATATCCTCTCGTGCTCCAGCGTCTGGGGCATAGAGAGTTGAAATGAGACATTGGTGGTCGCTGTGGAGGATCGTGGAGGCAAAATGGACAGGAAACAGCAGGGGCAGCATGCATGGATGCCTCTGAGGCTGCCTAATCTTGGGATGGAGCTGGCGGTCCACTGCCAGGCGAGATTTCGCCTGTCCAAGCCCCTGTCTCTCGGCTCCTCCCCACCCAAAATGGGCCTAGGGGCCAGAAGCGTTTACTTTGAAAAAATTATAATTTTCAAAGCAGGCCGGGTCGTTTGAATATTTCACCTAGGAATAATGGAATAGCATAGTGGTTCTATTTTTAATTGTTTTTACGGAAATGGTTCCATGATTAAGAGCGACAGTATGGGGCATCCATATTGCGCTGCTATGATTGCAACTTCAGGTCTCCAGCATGGCGGCGACAGATGGGCCGAGTTCCACTATGTATCTGGTGAAACACCTGAAAAGTCTGCCTGACACAGCTCGTTTGATAAGGGGACGATGTATGGAGGCAGTGAACTAGTAGTAGATTAAAGGCGCTCCGCTGCCAGGCGAGCTTTCGCCAATCCAAGCCCCTGTCTCTAGGCTACTCCCCAAACAACACTTCTAAGAACCTTTTGTATAAGATCAAGTGTAGTAGCGTTCTTATAAGTTTGGGATATGGCGGGTGAGGGGAATGTAAACAGATGCGCAAGAAGCGCTGAAATAATATCGGTAAATGATAAAAGTTTGCCAGTATATTTTGTGGATTACACAGCAGGGTGGCGACAAAGTTAACAAGTTTGATGTGGAAGCCATGAAAACAACCCAAAATTCTGCCTGACACAGCTCGTTTGATAAGGGGACCATGTATGGAGGCAGTGAACTAGTAGTAGATTAAAGGTGCTGCAGTTAAAACTATGTTAGTTGGTTCTTGAGATGGAGCTGGCGCTCCGCTGCCAGGCGAGCTTTCTCCAATCCAAGCCCCTGTCTCTAGGCTACTCCCCAAACAGCACTTCTAAGAACCTTTTTTATAAGATCAAGTGTAGTAGCGTTCTTATAAGTTTGGGATATGGCGGGTGAGGGGAATGTAAACAGATGCGCAAGAAGCGCTGAAATAATATCGGTAAATGATAAAAGTTTGCCAGTATATTTTGTGGATTACACAGCAGGGTGGCGACAAAGTTAACAAGTTTGATGTGGAATCCATGAAAACAACCCAAAATTCTGCCTGACAAGGTTTGTTTGATAAGGAGACCATGTATGGAGGCAGCTATATGGACGACTTTTGGAGGCAGCTATGGCGATGACGTGTGGAGGTAGCAATGGAGACAACGTGTGGAGCCAGCTAAAAAGACGACATGTGGAGGCTGCTATGGAGACAATTTAATTTGGATAGTGCCTGTATGTGGCAGTCCAAAAAAGTTTTCAAACCAGAGGAGCAGGTAGGTGGTCCTCCAGAAAAATTAAATAGATTGAGTGCCTGTATGTGGCACTCCCAAAAATTGCTTAAAACAGAGGACCGGGTAGGTGGCCCTCCAGAAAAATTAAATACATAGGGGGATATTTATCATACGCTGGCGCTCGTGCACCAGCGTATGATAGCCCCACCGCTGCACATTCGCAGCCCGATACATGAAGAGGCTTCTGCCTCTTCATGTATCGGGCTGCCAGTTGCGCAGCGTTTATCCTACGCCAGGCCCTGTCTGGCGTAGAAAAAAACGCAACCGGCGACTTTTCACGTATGAAAAGTCGCCGGCAGCAGCGAGTGCGCAGGCGCGGGGACAGTAACGCCCCGCGCCGGCCCACTCCCGTCCGGCCGCGCCCCCCGCTCGGCCGGCCGCGCCCCCCCTTCACGCCCCTTCACGCCCCACTGGCGTGAAGGTGGCGGATTGGGGAAAATAATCGCAAAAGCTAGCAATAAGCTAGCATTTGCGATTATTTCAGGGCCTCTGCGCCAGTGGCGGTGCGCAGAGGTCCTGATAAATATGCCCCATAGAGTACTATAGCTAGAGCCAGTTGGCCCTGGTAAAAAATAGCCAGTTTCCTATGCTTTAGTGTACAAAGAGGACAATGAGGAGGAGGAGTGCATACATTATTCAGGTTGAGCTTCTTTCACCTGGTGGAGAATGAAAATCCGGAGAAATCCAGGCTTTATTCATCTTGATAAGCGTCAGCCTGTCAGTGCTGTCAGTTGACAGGCGTGTACGCTTATCGGTGATGATGCCACCAGCTGCACTGAAAACCCGCTCGGACAACACGCTAGCGGCAGGGCAGGCAAGAACCTCCAAGGCGTACAGTGCCAGTTCGTGCCACATGTCCAGCTTTGAAACCCAGTAGTTGTAGGGAGCTGTGTGATCATTTAGGACGATGGTATGGTCAGCTACGTACTCCCTCACCATCTTTCTGTAAAGATCAGCCCTACTCTGCCGAGACTGGGGACAGGTGACAGTGTCTTGCTGGGGTGACATAAAACTGGTAAAGGCCTTGTAAAGCGTACCCCTGCCAGTGCAGGAAAAGCTGCCTGCTCGCCTACTCTCCCTCGCTACTTGTCCCGCAGAAGTACGCCCTCTGCCTCTAGCGCTGTCAGAAGGGAAATACTGTTTCAGCTTGTGCACCAGGGCCTGCTGGTATTCATGCATTCTCACACTCCTTTCCTCTCCAGCGATGAGAGTGGAAAGATTTTGCTTGTACCGTGGGTCCAGGAGAGTGAATACCCAGTAATCGGTGCTGGAATAAATTCTTTGAACGCGAGGGTCACGGGATAGGCAGCCTAGCATGAAATCTGCCATATGCGCCAGAGTCCCAACGCGCAAGAATTCACTCCCCTCACTGGCCTGACTGCCCATTTCCTCCTCCTCCAACTCCTCCAACTCCTCTTCTTCTGCCCATACACGCTGAACAGTGAAGGACTGAACAATGGTCCCCTCTTCTGTCTCGCCAACATTCTCCTCCTCTTCCTCCTCATCCTCCTCCACCTCCTCCGATATGCACTGAGAAACAGACCTAAGGGTGCTTTGGCTATCAACAAGGGAATCTTCTTCCCCCGTCTCTTGTGACGAGCGCAAAGCTTCCGACTTCATGCTGACCAGAGAGTTTTTCAACAGGCCAAGCAGCGGGATGGTGAGGCTGATGATGGCGGCATCGCCACTGACCATCTGTGTTGACTCCTCAAAGTTACTCAGCACCTGACAGATATCAGACATCCACGTCCACTCCTCATTGTAGACTTGAGGAAGCTGACTGACCTGACTACCAGTTCTGGTGGAAGTTGACATCTGGCAGTCTACAATCGCTCTGCGCTGCTGGTAAACTCTGGATAACATGGTTAATGTTGAATTCCACCTCGTGGGCACGTCGCACAACAGTCGGTGAGCGGGCAGTTGGAGGCGGCGCTGCGCTGCCCTGAGAGTGGCAGCATCTGTGCTGGACTTCCTGAAATGCGCACAGATGCGGCGCACCTTCGTGAGCAAATCAGACAGATTGGGGTATGTCTTGAGGAAACGCTGAACTATGAGATTTAACACATGGGCCAGGCATGTGAGTTGCAGAGCCGCCACCAGGTTACGGCCGTTGTCACACACAACCATGCCTGGCTACAGGTTCAGCGGTGCCAGCCACAGATCAGTCTGCGCCGTGATGCCCTGTAATAGCTCTTGGGCGGTGTGCCTTTTATCGCCTAGGCTCAGCAGTTTGAGCACCGCCTGCTGTCGCTTAGCGACGGCACTGCTGCTGTGCCAAGAGCTACCGACTGATGGCGCCATGCCCACGGATGGTAATTCGGAGGAGGAGGTGGAGGAGGGGTGGGAAGAGGAGGAGGCATAGTAGGCCTTTGAGACCTGGACCGAGGTAGGCCCCGCAATCCTCCGAGTCGGCAGTATATGAGCAGCCCCAGGGTCAGACTCGGTCCCAGCCTCCACCAAGTTAACCCAATGTGCCGTCAGCGATATATAGTGGCCCTGCCCGGCAGCACTCGTCCACGTGTCCGTGGTCAGGTGGACCTTGTCAGAAACGGCGTTGGTCAGGGCACGGATGATGTTCTCTGACACGTGCTTGTGCAGGGCTGGGACGGCACATCGGGAAAAGTAGTGGCGGCTGGGGACCGAATACCGAGGGGCGGCCGCCGCCATGAGGTTTCGAAAGGCCTCGTTCTCTACCAGCCTATAGGGCAGCATCTCCAGGCTAAGCAACTTGGAGATGTGGACATTGAGGGCTTGGGCGTGTGGGTGGGTTGCGCTATACTTCCTTTTGCGCTCCAGCGTCTGGGGTATGGAGAGCTGAACGCTGGTGGATACTGTGGAGGATCGTGGAGGCGAAGATGGGGTTTTCGCACGGGAGGTGTTTGGGCCGTGGTCCTTGGCAGGGGCTGACTAGCAGATGACACAGGAGAAGGAGCAGTGGTGTGCCCGGCCGGAGGTGAACGGGCTTGGTGCCATTGAGTGGGGTGTTTAGCATTCATATGCCTGCGCATACTGGTGGTAGTTAAGCTAGTAGTGGTGGAACCCCTGCTGATCCTGGTTTGGCAAAGGTTGCACACCACAGTCTGTCGGTCATCCGGTGTTTCTTTAAAGAACCTCCAGACTTCTGAAAATCTAGCCCTCGCCACGGGAGCTTGACTACGGGCAACATTTGGCGCTGATGCACCAGCTCTGGCCCTGCCTCTCCGTCTGGCCCCACCACTGCCTCTTCCAACCTGTTCTGCTATAGGACTCGCCTCCATCTCAGAAGCACTGTGTTCACCCGGCCTATCAACCCAGCTTGGGTCTGTCACCTCATCATCCTCCGATCCCTCAGTCTGCTCCCCCCTCGGACTTCCTGCCCTGACAACAACTTCACCACTGTCTGACAACCATGTCTCCTCATCGTCCGACACCTCTTTACACACTTCTTCCACTACGTCAATAATGTCATCATCACCCACAGACTGCAAACGGTGGAAAACCTGGGCATCGCAAAATTGCTCAGCAGCAACCGGACAAGTGGTTTGTGACTGTGGGAAGGGTCCAGAAAACAGTTCCTCAGAGTATGCCGGTTCAAATGCCAAATTTTGCTGGGAGGGGGCAGACTGGGGGGAAGGAGGCTGAGGTGGAGGAGCTGGAGGAGTGCGGATTTCGGTGACATGGGTGGACTGCGTGGAAGACTGACTGGTGGACAAATGGCTAGAAGCATTGTCCGCAATCCACGACATCACCTCTTCGCACTCTTCTGGCCTCAACAGTGCTCTACCACGAGTCCCAGTAACTTGAGACATGATGAACCTAGGGAGTGTACCTCTGCGGCGTTCCCCTGCTCCCTCATCAGCAGGTGGTGTCTCACCCCGCCCAGGACCACGGCCTCTGACACCTGCAGTAGTTGGACGCCCACGTCCACGCCCTCGTCCTCTACCCCTAGCCCTCGGGTTAAACATTTTCAAAATTAAAGTGTAAACTTCAAATTTTTTGTTTTTTGTGTTTTTTTTTTAAACAAAACGATGCTATCCTATTGCTATGGCTAGTTTCTAACCTACACTGACAGCACACAACTGGATTTTGTGCTGTGCCAGATGACTTTGAGTAATAAGATAAATAAACGTAAAAAATAAATAAATCAGCAGACTGTGCCTAATTCAAATCAAACCCCTAATAAATTGTCCCACTTCAGTGTTTGAGGTGGATATGTGTGTCACTAAGAGCTAAACACAACGGTCGCAAGTCTCCCAGCAAATTCCTCACAACATGGTACTAGCTGCACTAGTAATGCCAGCAAGCCCAGCCACAAGCAAACAAAAAAAAAGGAAAATATAACGCTATTGTAGGCCTAAGTAAGCCGTTGGGGTTCTCCTATGGCTATTTTCTAGCCTACACTCAAAGCACACTGCTTTGCCAGATAACTTTAAGTTCTAAAAAGAAATAAACGTAAAAAATAAATAAATCAGCAGACTCGGCGTAATTCAAATCAAACCCCTAATAAATTGTCCCACTTCTGTGTTTGAGGTGGATATGTGTGTCACTAAGAGCTAAACACAACGGTCGCAAGTCCCCCTGCAAATTCCTCACAATATGGTACTAGCTGCACTACTAATGCCAGCAAGCCCAGCCACAAGCAAACCAAAAAAAAAGGAAAATATAACGCTATTGTATTGTATTGAGGTGGATATGTGTGTCACTAAGAGCTAAACACAAGTCTCCCTGCAAATTACTCACAATATGGTACTAGCTGCACTACTAATAGCAGCAAGCCCAGCCACAAGCAAACCAAAAAAAAGGAAAATAAAACGTTATTGTAGCCCTAAGAAGGACTGTTGGGTTCTTGTAGAATCACTCCTGCCTAACACTATTCTAATAGAACACCCTAACGCTTTCCCTGACCAGCAGCAGCTCTCTCCCTAGCGGCATCCAGACACAGAATGATCCGAGCAGCGCAGGCAGGGGCTAGTCTATTCCAGGGTCACCTGATCTGGCCAGCCAACCACTGCTATCGACGTGTAAGGGTACCACGTCATGCTGGGTGGAGTGCAGAGTCTCCTGGCTTGTGATTGGCTCTGTTTCTGGCCGCCAAAAAGCAAAACGGCGGGAGATGCCATTTTCTCGAGCTGGCGAAATACTCGTCCGAGCAACGAGCAGTTTCGAGTACGCTAATGCTCGAACGAGCATCAAGCTCGGACGAGTATGTTCGCTCATCTATAATCAAGACAAGTACATTAGTCTCTAGTTTGAGAAACCAATGCCTCGCAGGTCCTCAACTGAGAGCTTAATTAAATAATACCCGCCAAACACCAGCGTCAAACTCTACGGTGAAGAGGCAGCTCCGGGATGCCGGCCTTCAGGGCAGGGTGGTAAAGAAAAAGCCATATCTGAGACTGGCAAATAAAAGGAAAATATTAATATGGGCAAAAGAGCATAGGCATTGGACAGAGAAAGGTTGGAAAAAAAAATGTTATGGACAGACAAATCTAAGTTTGAGGTGTTTGGATCCCACAGAAGAGGATTTGTGAGACAACTGAAAAGATGCTGGAAGATTCCTAGATTCCTGGTGTTATCTGTCAAGCATGGTGGAGGTACAGTGATGGCCTGGGGTTACTTTGGTGCAAGTGGAAGATTTGTACAAGATCAAAGGGATTTTGAATAAGAAAGGCTATCACTCCATTTTGCAACGCCATGCTATAGCCTGTATACAGCACTTGATTGGAGCCAGTTTAATTCTACAACAGGACAACAAAGCAGGCAGCTGGTATTCTATCTGTAATAGAGTGGCCAGCCCAGTCACCAGATGTGAACCCCATTGAGCTGTTGTGGGCAGCTTGACCATATGGTACGCAAAAAGTGCCCATCAAGCCAATCCAACTTGTGGGAGGGGCTTTTGGAAGCATGGGGTGACATTACTCCAGATTACCTCAGTAAATAAACAGCTAGAATGCCAAAGGTCTGTAATGCTGGATTTCAGCAAAGGGAGCATTCTTTGATTAAAGCAAAGTTTGAAGGGGAAAATTATTATTTCAAATTAAAAAAATATATATTTCAAACCTTGTTAAAGTCTGGACTATATTTTCTTTTCATTTTCCAACTCATTTGAAAAATAGAAGCATGAGTGTTCATGAAAAACAAAAAATTGTCTGGGTGACCCAAACTTTGGGCGGTAGTGTACTTTCTAATCTGTTCTTGTTAAATCATATCAAAATGTCTGAAGAGCGTTAACTACTCCTATTATCCTTTTAACACATAATTTATACCAAATGTGAAGAACAGTGGTAGTGGATGATGATTTGGGCTTGTTTTTCAAGCATAGGATCTGGGCACTTTGAAGTCAATGAAATGACTATAAATTCTTCTGTATGCCAAAAGTATTGTGAGCTCATTTAGCACCATAGAAAGCTAAGCCAAAACTCATGTAACAGGACAATGCCAGCACAACAGCGAATCTATAACAGATTACCAAAGGCAAAACAAATCAAGGTGTTTAAATGGCCCCGTAGAAGTTCACAAATGATTATTTGAATATGATTATTTAAAATTATAGCAAGTAAAGAGAGATCTACAAAATGTTGATTCAATGTTTTGTTAAGTAACTAAGGACATGATGGACATGATGTGTGTTGTTCATCTAATGTATTTAACTAATTTTAACGGTATGTTTACATAGTATTAGTGCCACGTGTCAGGATTTTTATGGAGATTTTGGCTTTTATTTGACATTTATTTCTAGTGGAATCCACCTAGATTCCTGTTTGAATATTGATTATGTAATGCCAAAATTCATCATGTGAACATACCCAAAGACCCTCTAAGTACCATTTTATTGAATAATTTTTTTCTGATGCATTAAACCAATTACAATGTTTTTTCTTTTCTGAAAAAGTATTTTCTGTACAAAAATATAATTACAGGCGGTCCCCTACTTACGGACACCCGACTTACAGACAACCCATAGTTACAGACGGACCCCTCTGCCCACTGTGACCTCTGGTGAAGCTCTCTGGATGCTTTGCTATAGTCCCAGACTGTAATGATCAGCTGTAAGGTGTCTGTAATGAAGCTTTGTTGATAATTCTTGGTCCAATTACAGAAAAAATTTTGAAAATCCAATTGTCACTGGGGCAAAAGAAAAAATTTTGTCTAGAACTTCAATTATAAAATATACAGTTTCGACTTACATACAAATTCAACTTAAGAACAAACCTCCGGACCCTATCTTGTATGTAACCTGGGGACTGCCTGTACTTCAATACTACTCCCTATGTGCAAGTATATAATGACTAAAATACTGTCCCCAGAGATCAGGTCATAACTATCAATAAAAAATCAAGCTTTCGGCACATAGCAAATTCTGTTGCTAACTAGAGGGAACATATGGCGTTAGAGAACAGGATAAACTATAAACATTAAAACTTATGGTATTTCACAGATGTCGGTGGCATTTTTAGAACATAGAGGAACAGTAAAATCAAGTGCATTTTCTCACTATAATTAGAGAAAAAAATAAAATCAGTCATATTTTGATTTGGTGCCACATTCCTGAACATGAAACTGATCGAGTTATTTGAAGAAAAATCCAAATCTTAGCAAAATATAGATTCAGAAGTGCACACACATACAATACTAGAAAAACATGTCCTTAGAAGGATTTAAATTAAAGTAAATTCAACCTCAGGATGGATAACATACAAAAGATTCCTCCACACCATAATTAGAAACAACTATACATGTAAAACAACTAGCCAATGGGACAGATTTATCAAAATATTAAAAGTGTCTGAAAGTCATCTAACCCTAACATTACCAGGGAGGCCCATAAATGCAAAGTGAGTGGGGTTCTCATTAGTCATGGAGCTAGACTCAAGAGGGAATGGGCTGTGTGAATAGTCACAGGGCAGAATACTGAATGGGGCCCCCTTTCCCCCTTAACAATATTAATATTTGTAGATTCACACATGTGAGTTACACATTTATACACTCCTTTATACACAAACCATCTATATACTTATATACATATGCATACAGCATATACACACATACAGCATAAACATACATGCAGTTTATACACACCATATATACATACATACAAATATATACAGTACCATATAAACCCATGCAGCATATACAGAGACATACAGCATATACACATCACATATACAAGCATACTGCAAATACACACATACATACAGTATGTGTATAGCATATACATAGACAGCATATACACACATCTTATAGATTTATATCTGGGGCTCAAACCCCTAATCATTGTAAGGTGACTTTCAAATTAAATGAGTCTGTGTCCAGCGCTGGAATTTGACTAACTTGAAGAAAAGACAAGACCTGTCCTTGCAGGAAGTTAGCAACAAGACTGATAAGTTTATTGAGGGGCCGACATTTATAGAAAACCATAAGGCACTTTACATAAGGCGTGTAATTAGGAAAGCAACAACTATAATTGGGTGTTCTCATCCAGGAAATGTAACACTATTGGATGTAAGCACACAAAGGAGTCTAATACTATTGGCTACATGCAAATACTGAAACTTCACATAAACCAAATGTCCAGATGTCCACCTGGATACCTTCCACTAGGTGGTGCTAGTGAGCACTAAGTCTTTGTTTGCAGAGGGAAACACCCAAACTTAGTTATCACTACACAAAGTTATGTGAAATAATGCTGAATCTTTAAAATGTCCGACAATATGTAAGATGGCGTCTGAGTCCAGTGTAATATCTTTAACATTTCCCCCCTTTTGAGCTTTGCATGGCCTGTAACTGTTGTCCAGAGTGACCTCCTCAAACTCCAGGTACCCACAGGTAGGCTAAACCCTTACCTGCTGGACTTGTTAACTCTTCACCAGATCCCCTGGAGGCCAGTCACTCGGGGGTTACAGGCCTGCATACTCAAATTACATAATTGTGTTTCCATAGTTTATGGGTTTATTAACAGGCTGGTTCTTCAACAAGACGGTATCCTCCACACCGGGACTTCTCCTGTCATGGTTCTTACCACCTGGACGGCCATCTGGGACATGGTGGACTTGATGAGGGGGACCACACAACACGCAATAAGTGACGAGAGCAAAATCACAATCCCCAATATCACCCCCACTTAAAGGAAACCCTTCCAATCCCCCAACCACAAAGTGAAGGACAAAGTGTCCACCCCAGAGTTTCTCTTGAGTTCCCTAGACAGTCCTTCAATCTCTTCAAGTGCATGGGTAATGGATCCATAGGGGGCGATGTCATCCTGGATGTACATGCGACTAGCCACTCCCACCATCTTACAGACTCCTCCCTTCTCAGCAAGGATCATGTCCAAAGCCGTGCGGTTCTGGGAAGCATCTCGGATATAATTCATAAATCTCTGTTGATTACAATAACACCAGTTAACCCAACCAACATTTTTGCTCATAGCTCTCTGGGGAATAATGGACTCTAGACCTGCCCATAACTGATTGTGGGCCTTGTACTCATCTGGGACCCCCCTTGGTGCTCCCACTGTATCTATTTAAACGTTGTCATCTAGGTGCTTCTCTCAGACCTCCAGAATCCTTTGGGATTCTCTACCTTTACTTTATGTGTCCGATCAAACTTATCCCTGGGGATCACGAGGAAGGAATGTACAAATCTTATCACCGTACACTCACCTTCCCAGCCTCTAGGCCTGACCTGACTCTCCTATCCCCACAAATCCAGTACACATCAGACACTGCTAATACAGGGTTATTTGTGCTGTCAATGTTATAGAAGGTCATTGTCTTGTTGCACCAACCGTAGGTCTCCTACCCTGGGGGCATCCTGGTCACCCCTATAGATACAGTGATAGTCATGGTTGGGGTGTCCCTGAGCATACAGTCACTCAGAAGAAACCAGCTAGCAAGAAGAATAAGTTTGCAATACTAAGTGTGGGAAGCGTGCTGACTTCCCTCTAGCTGCACAGACGTGGCACTGGTCAGCAGGACTTGGAAAGGACCATCGTAGCGAGGCTCCAGACTCTCTCTCTGGTGCCACCACGTAGTCTCCAGGCTTCAGGTTATACGTCCTGAGGTCTCTGTCTGGATCTGAAAAAGTAATCAGAAACACTTTTGCGGACCTTTTCCAAGGCCTGGCTCAACTGGCATGTTCCACCTGGTTTCCTGCCATCAGCTGCAGGGCCTATGGGAAGTAGGGGCCTAGTCTGGGTGCATAGCCAAAAAAAAAAAAAAAATACTTCAAAGGGGGACAATCCCATCTTTCTCTTGGGGGTGGTCCCAACTGAATAGTGGGCAGCAGGAAAGCATTCGCTCCATGGTTTCCCTGCTTCCATGGCCTCATGGATCTCTAACTTAAGAGTGCCATTTATTCTCTCAAACCCACAACTAATTCGGGAAGGGGTGTGCAGGGCCTGTTCTACACCCAGGAGGGACAAAGCTTTAGGTCTTTACCTGTCCAGTGAAGTGGGTTCTGCGACAGGACTCTATGGTCTCTGGAAATCCAAACCTGCAGAAAAATCTCACTCACCACCTTCTTGGCTGCGGCTCTGGCAGTAGCCTTGGTCATGGGAGAAGCTTCTGGCCACCCTGGAAAGAGATCAATGCACACAGGCACGTACTCCTAAGTGCCACTTTTGGTAGCTGGATAAAATCCATCTGCAGTCTTTGGAAGGGATACAGTGGCTTGGGTGTCACCTTCCGTGGGGTCTTTACCACCTTACCCGGGTTGTGGCGGGCACAGACTATACAGGCTTTCACTAGTCTAGTGACAGGGGTAGTAATGCCCGGGGCAAACCACTTATGGTTTATGAGCACTAGCATGGCCATTTTGGATGTGTATGTCCGTAGGCTACTTGACTTACTGTCGGGTGCAGGGCTCTGGGCAGGCACACCCTCTCTCCCAGCATCCAGGTCCCATAGGCATCTGGGCTCCAGCTTTTCTCCACACTCCCTTCACTTCTGATGACTCTCAGGCCACCAGGGACTGGAACACCTGTGGATCAAACTTTTAGCTCAGAACTCAGCGCTGAGACTTCAGGACAGTCTCCAGGCTCCATCTGTGCAGCTGCCTTCGCCATCCCGTCAGCCACATACTTGCCCTTGGCTTGTGGAGTTACCAAATTGTGTGTGCTTTTACTTTTACTATCCTCACCTCTTGTGGAAGTAAGAGAGCATCCATGAGCTCTTTACCCAGCTTGCCCTGCTTAAAGGGGTTCCCTGCAGAGGTGAGGAAATCTCTAGCCTTCCATATGGGTTCATAGTCGTGTTTAGACCCCAGAACTATACCTTGAGTATAGATGTTCGCCCTTTTACCTTCCACCTGCTGTAGCGCTTCCCTGAGTGTCGTCACTTCACCTCCTGCGCTGACCTGTGTGGAGGGAGTGGTTCTGCTTGTACTACCTCATGTGCGCCACTGACCACTGTATATCCAGTGTAGAACCGTCTGTCTTCTCCAGCAGACCTAGAGCCATCTATGAGAAAAAACTCAACATCTGGGTTAATCACCCTTCTCTCCCCCCTCTCTGAATCCTGGAAGACTGGCGATAGAATGAAGGATTCAGAGCTGTGCACCTTATCAGTGTGACGGGGGATCAGGAGTGCACACTGGAGTCTGAGCTGTCTGGCCTTTGCTCAGATGCTTGGGCTGTATTTGGGTGAGGACACTGTGCAAGGTATATGGCGTTTGCACTGTAACTGAGTGATCTAGGGTCTGGGATCAACTCACTGGCCTTGCTGAGCAGCTACTGACACATGAGGGGCTCCCCTCACGACTGAGTCTAACCGGACCTTATAATGGGCCACTAGGGAGGCCACCACGTTCCTGGACTCGACACCTGTGGCCTAGATACCCCGTGCAAAATAAAAAAGTTTTATCCAGTGGGATGTGCCTAGGGCCGGTGCAGACAGGATTTGCCACCTTAAGGCTATAGAATGCATCAATTGCCTCCTGACTAAGGGCAAATGGAGAAGAGGCAATTCAATTATCAAGGGGCAACATCAGGCTGGAGGCAGCAGACCTTATCCCAGGCTGCAGGAGCTGGCCAGTCCTAGAAACATGTGAAGAGGCTTAGGGCCTCAGGGTAGGGGCACATTCTGGACTGCCAGCTTTCTTTCTGGTATCTCCCTGTGGCTGAGAAGCAGTGGCCTAGGAAGACCACCTTCTCCTGGCAGTACTGGAGTTTGTCTCAGGAAACTTTGCAACCCTTCTGGAACAGAAAACACATAAGGTCAATAAATGCATCCTGGCAAACAACAACAGTAGGTCCTCCACATACTGAAAAGGAGAACATCCAGTAAGGGGCTAGTCTGCCAGTCTACTCCCTGTAGGGCCGCGTAGTATGGAGTACTGGCTGGGGGAGTTTTACCCCCCTTGTGGGAATCTGCATCAGATATACTGGAATACTACACTGGTAAAGGCAAATAGGTACTGGTAATCTTCATGTAGGGGCACAGAGAGGAGAACATTTGCCAACAGGGAAGAGTTCTACAATGAAATGCACTAACTCTATTTGGGGGGGGCTTTCAGAAGAGGGGGACTGTTCTTGCTGACATCCTTGTCCATTACCACCACCCTTGTCCCGCCCTGTTGGGGCCGTCTACGTTTCCTAGAGTGTGTCTCTTTGTATTCTTATCACAAGCAAATTCCTTTAAGTCTTTTAGATTGTCAGCTCTGTTTCCCCCACTCAACACAGATGCTTTCTGTGTGCTTCAAGGCCACTTCTCACAGACATAGATAAGACAAAACAAAGCCCAGCTGCACAGAGATCTCCCCCTGATTAACTCTTTCAACTCCAGAAAGCAGGTACCAGAGACATTGCAACACTTTTTCTAGTAATTTTTCTGCAATTGTCAAGTTCAAATAAGTTTAAAAATAAAATAAACAAACAGCGTTGCACACTCAAGACCCTTAGCAAATGTTTGAAATTGGTGAAAATATTCACCTGCCGGCATTTATTTCAAACGTCCGCCAGGATGCCTCAAGGGTGACTCGGCTGCTATCCTACAACCAGCCTACAGTGTAGAGTTATAGGCAATTAACTTTCAGGGACTTGAAAAGAATATACTGTCTTAAGATAGCCCCACTGAAAAATGGTAGGGCGTGTCATCTTCTCTAACCCCCAGATACGGGGGTGGAGTCTAAGAGGGTGCTGGTCTGCATTCCAAAAGATTTTTTTTTTTTTTTTTTTTTAATGAGCACTCTCTAGGATTCCTGTCCCTCTGTCCTGGTCCGTCCGTAGTCACTGGTCTAAGTCTCCAGTAATCAACCCCATCCACTTTCCTTTGTCATTAACTCTCTACTTACATCAAAACAACCTTCTGCCTGGGTGTGCCACTTTTTGTCTTTGAGCCAGCCACCATTTTCATCAAGTGCTGTCTCCTACCTCTGCACACTCAGGGGATCATCTAACATACCCAGAAACTTCATTACCTCATAACTTCCTTTAACCCACTCTTTACCTTTCCTGTGTTACACTATGTCAGTTGCCTTTTTAGGTCTGCAGTGTCCAGCTACAGTCTTACTTTGCTCACTACCCATTTTGTGGAATCTGTGGAATACCTGATTTTGTTCAAGGGCTATAGATATCCTCCGTACATACAGCTCCAGACTACCCCGCAAACATCAGTAAGTACAAATTAGAGACCTTCACACAATATTTCAGAAATCAAGGAGAACCCTCAACTGTAAAATTCCCGTCAGTGTCCTTCCTGCCTCTACTGTCCTTTCCGCATCACGAGGCCGCATCAATCCCGAAGGAACGATACGTAAATTTGGCCAGAATTTGTCTCTGCAAACTTCCAGATTCTATCCGCGCTTACATGAACGAAAATCTCCACCATCACAAACTTTCTGAACTACATCAACAATTCACAAGAGGGCACTGCAGACCTTTATCTACAACATACATTGTCACGTCCAGTCTCTGTCCATCACCTTACAAGATATCATTTGCCGAAATTATAGTGAACATACTATTATATATGGACATGTAAGGCAAAGTACATAATATCACACAAGGAGATGACCTTACCCAGTCCCTTTCAGCCAGTGAAACAGAACTACAGTCAAGGTAGACAAAAATTGACTTGACTTACCCCGACGAGGGCTCATTGTCAGTTCTGGTCACTGGCCGCCTGGACTCTTGCGGAGGTCACCTCGATGGTTAGATGCCCATAAAAGTATGGCCACCCAGGAAACGCCAATTCTTATAGATTTATATCTGGGGCTCAAACCCCTAATCATTGTAAGGTGACTTTCAAATTAACTAACTTGAAGAAAAGACAAGACCTGTCCTTGCAGGAAGTTAGCAACAAGACTGATAAGTTTATTGAGGGGCCGACATTTATAGAAAACCATAAGGCACTTTACATAAGGCGTGTAATTAGGAAAGCAACAACTATAATTGGGTGTTCTCACCCAGGAAATGTAACACTATTGGATGTAAGCACACAAAGGAGTCTAATACTATTGGCTACATGCAAATACTGAAACTTCACATAAACCAAATGTTCAGATGTCCACCTGGATACCTTCCACTAGGTGGTGCTAGTGAGCACTAAGTCTTTGTTTGCAGAGGGAAACACCCAAACTTAGTTATCACTACACAAAGTTATGTGAAATAATGCTGAATCTTTAAAATGTCCGACAATATGTAAGATGGCGTCTGAGTCCAGTGTAATATCTTTAACACACACAACCAGTATATACACACCACCAGAGACTTTTGATTCACGCTGTGTACTATGGAAGATGTGCATAGCTATACATATTATGTTGCACATTGTATAGAATAATATGTATTAAACAGTGTGTGAGCTTGGATGCTGGGGCCCCCTGACACTCCGGGCCCCATAGCAGCTGCTATGGCTGCTACCCCTGTAGTTATGCCCCTACTTCTTGGGTTCTACTCAGTAGATGTCTCTAATCCTGACACACTATAGTCTGACGTCCATGTTTAGGAGTATATCTTGGTCTCGAGACTTCCCTCCCTGCTTGACAACATCCTGGAATCCTTATAGATCCCCAAATCTTGTAAAGAGCTGTAGCATATGTAGGTTTTCTCTGATGTAAAACAAACAGTTGGCGACAGACCTTTATCCCTAGTGTGGCAACTGTATTCAGCCCAACTCATGCCACTGGAGACAAACACCCCAAAAATCATTCTGCTGGTTATCCCGGGTACGGCAATAATTAATTAATCTAGGGGTGTAGTTAGTATTCTAACCCCACAGGTGGACCCCAAAGAAAATGCATAATGGATGGTGCGTAGTAAAAAATATCCATGACCGTTTATACTCGAATATAACCCAAGTTTTTCAGCACAAAAATATGCTGGAAAACCCTAACTCGGCTTATAATCAAGTCTATTAAAAAAAATGTGTACTCACCTTCCGATACCCAACCCCGCCCCCCCCGGAGTAGCTCCTCTTCTTTTCATCGATGTCCGACATCACCTCCGTGTCGGCGCACTGTCCGTCACACGCACCATGACGTCAGCTGCTCGCTGACATCATAGTGCGTGCCGATGTCTCCCTACACATTAGAATGTCAGCAAGTGGCTGACGTCATGATGCATGCGACAGACAGCGCGCCGGCACGGAGCCAATGCTCGACATGGTTGAAAAGAAGAGGACTTGCCGGGAGGGGGGTTCAGAAGGTAAGTACACTTTTACTTTTTTTCTTATAGGCTATATAGGGGGGAGGCAGGGGTTATAGGCTATATACTGGGGGGACATGGGCTGCAGGCTGTATATTGGGGGGTGGGGGCTGCAGGCTGTATACTGGGGGGACATGCCAGATCCTGGGTTTGCAGCCAGATCCTGTTGCAGTGAGCTCTGCAGATTTTTGTGGCAGATAACCTTTAAAAGAAGCATCACAAAAGCGAGTGTGTGAGCTTGGCGGCGAGTGTGCATTGATCTGAAGTGTGTGCAGTGTCTTAAGTGTGACTTAGGTTTAAGGGAAGGAGTACTTTTTGGATCCAGCAACAAATAGATAAGTGCATGTACATTTTTATTTCCTGATATTCATTGTGTGATTTTTATTGCAACCAAGTAGATCTGAAGGTATTTTACTTGCATAATCTGTATATTGTGTGGGGGGTATAGGGAGGCATTCACCTTGCTTATCTAGACAGTATAGTCACAGGTGCTGCCTAATTAATAGTGGGGTGTGGCTATCTAATTAGCAGCCTTTATATACTTCTGTGGTCAGTTTGTTTGGTGGTTTGCAGCCAGATCCTGTTGCAGTGAGCTCTGCAGATTTTTGTGGCAGATAACCTTTAAAAGAAGCATCACAAAAGCGAGTGTGTGAGCTTGGCGGCGAGTGTGCATTGATCTGAAGTGTGTGCAGTGTCTTAAGTGTGACTTAGGTTTAAGGGACTGAAGTTTGAGGGGCTTTAACAGGTAACTGCTGTGTTTTGTGTTACTCTGACTGTAGATTCTTCTTTCTGTGCATATTTCTATTGTAATCCCCATTAGAATAATGGACTCCATAAGTGGCATTGCTACACGGTGTACATCCTGTGCCATGTATGCTTTCCTTGAACAGCCGTTCGAGGGGGAATACTGCTGTGTGGGGTGTGTGAAAATTGCTCATCTGGAAGCCCAGATTCTGGATCTAAATGAGCAAGTTTCAAGGCTGCGGGCAATTGATAATATGGAACGAAGTTTGCTGCTCCTGGAGCACAAACTCTCTGGGGAAGATGGGTGTGGGGAGGGAAGTATGGAGGTGCAGAGTGATGGGGCAGCTAGTTGGGTAACATGTAGAAGGCGGGGTAGAGGGAAGAGTTGTAGGGAGTCTAGTCCTGATCTGGTGCACCCCAATAAGTTTGCCAGGCTGGCGGATGAGGGGGATATCAGCTCTGGGGTAGCAATGCTGCTGAAAGACGTGGCCGCTAGCAACCAGGGGAATGTCTGCTCCAGTAAGAAGGGTAATGGAAGCACAGGCAAGGTCAGACAGGTGCTGGTAGTGGGAGATTCGATTATTAGGGGAACACACAGGGCAATCTGTCACAAAGACCGTGCTTGCCGAACAGTGTGTTGTTTGCCGGGTGCTCGGGTTCGGCATGTTGCGGATCGGGTTGACGGATTACTGGGAGGGGCTGGTGAGGAACCAGCGGTCATGGTCCACATTGGCACAAATGACAAAGTAACAGGTAGGTGGAAGGTCCTTAAAAATGACTTCAGAGATTTAGGCCATAAGCTCAGGGCAAGGACCTCAAAGGTAATTTTCTCCGAAATACTGCCTGTACCACGTGCCACACCAAAAAGGCAGCGGGAGATCAAGGAGGTAAATAAGTGGCTCAAAAGTTGGTGTAGGAAGGAGGGTTTTGGGTTCATGGAGAACTGGACTGACTTTTCTGTCGGCTACAGGCTCTACAGTAGGGATGGGCTGCACCTCAATGGGGAGGGGGCCGCTGTTTTAGGGGAAAAAATGGCTAGAAGGTTGGAGGAGTGTTTAAACTAGAGACCTGGGGGGAGGGCAACTACACTTGTGCAGGGCAAATAGACAGTGTACATAGAGAGCTGGGAAGAGTCATAGTCCATGGGGGAGGAAGGGGGGCTGGAATGAGATTGGGGAATAAGGACAAAAGGAATACGGACAGGGAAAACCATATAAAGTGCATGTATACAAATGCCAGAAGCCTCACAAACAAAATGGAGGAACTGGAACTCTTGATGTTGGAGCGGAAATATGATATAGTGGGTATCAGCGAGACATGGCTGGACAGTAGCTATGACTGGGCTGTTGCTATAGATGGTTATAGTCTTTTTAGAAAGGATCGTATAAATAAAAAAGGGGGAGGGGTCTGTTTATATGTGAATTCTCGCCTCAAGCCCGTCCTGCGAGATGACATCAGTAACGCAAATGTGGAGTCCCTATGGGTGGAGATAAGGGGAGGGAAAAAGAATAATAAAATATTACTAGGGGTTTGTTATAAGGCTCCAAATATAATGGAGGCAGCAGAGGAAATGCTGATAAGTGAAATGGATGCGGCTTCAAAGCATGGTGAAGTACTTATCATGGGGGACTTCAATTACCCAGATATTGACTGGGGGGCAGAAACATGCAGGTCCTTCAAAGGCAGCAGGTTCTTGTCAACAACAAAAGACAATTACCTGTCGCAACTAGTCCTGGAGCCAACAAGAGGGGGGGCACTGCTGGACCTTATCCTTACCAACAGACCTGATAGGGTATCAAAACTACAGGTTGGGGGGAACCTGGGGAATAGTGATCATAATATTATTGATTTTGTATTATGCTTTACTAAGAGCGTTAGTGAAGGGGCAACCAACACTCTAAACTTCAGGAGGGCAAATTTTCAGCAACTAAGGGAAGACCTTAAAGGCATAGACTGGGATAATGTTCTCAAAGACAAAAGTACACCCCAAAAATGGGACTTTTTCTTATATATTCTGAAAAAGTCCTGTGAGAAACACATACCTTATGGGAAAAAGCATAAAAGGAACAAGAAAAACCCTTTGTGGCTAACTAGTCTTGTAAGGAAAGCAATAAGCGAGAAAGATAAAGCGTTTAAGGTGCTAAAACGTGAAGGTAGCGATGAGGCATTAGAGGATTATAGAGAGAAAAATAAATCCTGTAAAAAGCAGATAAAGGCCGCAAAAATAGAGACTGAGAGAAATATTGCCAGGGAGAGCAAAAATAATCCCAAATTATTTTTCAAGTATATAAATGATAAGAAACTAAAAAGAGAGAGTGTGGTTCCCCTTAGAAATAACATGGGGGTCATGGTGGAAGGAGATGAGGAAAGGGCCAATCTACTGAATGTCGCCTTCTCAACTGTCTTTACCCAGGAAAATCCCCTGGTGGAAGACACAATGAGGAATAATGTTAATTCTTTTTATAATGTCAACAGTTTAACCCAGGAAGAGGTACGGCGCCGCCTCGCAACCACTAAGATAGATAAATCACCTGGGCCAGATGGCATACACCCCCGGGTTCTGCATGAATTATGTACGGTGATAGACAAACCGTTATTTTTAATATTTGAAGATTCACTGAGGACTGGTTATGTTCCACAGGACTGGCGCATAGCAAATGTGGTACCAATATACAAAAAAGGATCAAATAGCGATCCTGGAAACTACAGACCCGTGAGTCTAACTGCTGTGGTGGGGAAAATATTTGAGGGGTTTATTAGAGATGCTATCCTGGAGTATCTCACTGTGCACAACCTTATAACCCAGCGTCAGCATGGGTTTATGAGAGATCGCTCCTGTCAGACTAATCTGATTGGTTTCTACGAGGAGGTAAGTTCAAGACTGGATCTGGGGGACGCTGTGGATGTTGTATATCTGGACTTTTCAAAGGCATTTGACACCGTGCCACATAAAAGGTTGGTATATAAAGTGAGACTGCTGGGAATAGGAGAAAATCTGTGTATTTGGGTAAGTAATTGGCTTAGTGATAGAAAACAGAGGGTGGTCATTAATGGCACATTCTCAGATTGGGTTGATGTTACCAGTGGAGTGCCACAGGGGTCAGTATTGGGGCCACTTCTTTTTAATATTTTTGTTAATGACCTTGTAGTGGGTTTACACAGTCAAGTTTCAATATTTGCAGATGATACTAAGCTGTGTAAAGTAATAAATACTGAGGTCGATAGTTTAGCATTACAGAGGGATTTGTGGAAGCTTGAGGGCTGGGCAGAGAAATGGTTGATGAGGTTTAATGTAGATAAATGTAAAGTTATGCACTTGGGCCATGGAAACAAAAAGTATAATTATGTTCTAAACGGTCAATTACTTAGTAAAACTGAAGCTGAAAAGGACTTGGGGGTATTGGTGGATGGTAAACTTAATTTTAGTGACCAGAGCCAGGCGGCTGCTGCTAAAGCAAATAAAATTATGGGATGTATCAAGAGAGGAATAGATTCTCATGATAAAGACATAGTTTTGCCCTTATACAAATCCCTGGTCAGACCACACATGGAATATTGTGTACAGTTTTGGGCACCAGTGTATAAAAAGGATATAGTAGAGCTGGAACGGGTGCAGAGGAGAGCAACCAGGATTATTAGGGGAATGGGGGAACTAGAATACACTGACAGATAAAAAAATTTGGGATTATTCAGTTTAGAAAAAAGACGACTGAGGGGAGACCTCATTACAATGTACAAATACCTGAACGGACAGTACAAGGATCTCTCCAAAGATCTTTTTATACCTCGGCCTGTGACCAGGACAAGGGGGCATCCTCTACGCTTAGAGGAGAGGCGATTTTACCATCAACATAGACAAAGGTTCTTTACTGTAAGAGCAGTGAGACTATGGAACTCTCTGCCGCAGGAGGTTGTTATGGCAGACTCTATGTACATGTTCAAGAGAGGCCTGGATGCCTTTCTGGAGAGAAAAAATATCACGGGTTATGGGGATAAAACATTTATTTAATTCTTAAAGGTTGGACTTGATGGACTTGCGTCTCCTTCCAGCCTTATATACTATGATGATGATACTATGATGACATGGACTGCAGGCTATATACTGGGGGACATGGGCTGCAGGCTATATACTGGGGGACATGGACTGCAGGCTATATACTGGGGGACATGGGCTGCAGGCTATGTACGGAGGGGGCAGGGGCTACAGGCTATATACTGGGGGGGTGGTAGGGGCTGCAAGCTATATACTTGGGGGCAGGGGTTCCAGGCTATATACTGGGGGCAAAGGGCTGGCTGTATAGTGGGGGTGTGAGCTGGCTGTCTATATATTGGGAACAAGGGGCTTCTAGCTATACACTAAAGGTATGAGTTGACAGGCTATATACTAGGCGTATGTTCGAGTCAATAGGTTTTCCCAGTTTTTTGTGTTAAAATTAGGGGTCTCGGCTTATACTCCAGTATATACAGTATGTCATATTGTGCCCAGCTCCTGCCACGGCAGACAAACACCCCAAAAATCTTGATGCGGGTTCTCAAAAATTATGATGGGCACACAGCAGGGCTCAGAAGGGAAGGTGTGGCATGCGACATGATGTATAAGCTGTGCATAGTACATCAGGGTGAAATCTAAATGTCTAGGGATGTGTGATAAATATGAAAGCACCATTTTATACATAGTCCTGGTTTTTCGGGGCTTGTTTCACAATGGTAAACGGTGTCCTTCAGAATGCCTTTTTTGGAGCACACCATAAACCCTTTTTTGTGCCCTTCCCTTTTTGGCAGTTTGGGGAATTTCACCTGGAGAGTGCTGCCCTGGTACAATACGTGTTGTGGCCTCGCTTCCAGAAGTGCTGACACTCCCCCCCTCCAGGTCTCCAAAAAGAAAATTCTTAATGACCACATCTTAAAACTCCCAGAAAGTTCCCCTCTGGCCTGCACTTCGATATAACATGTATGCATTATACAGTGTCATCTGCATGATGTGCATGACCAGCAACTTGTACCACACACTATAAGGCTGAAGCAAATCGCCCGACAAGTCAACCCTTGCCATTGTAGTCCAAAATGCAGACAGGTTTGAAGATTTCTGTACTTGTACCTAGTACTGGGACAGGGGTGATGCTATGCCCATGTATTGTGATTAATACAAGGACCTCTCTCTTGTCCTTGTACTTAACACACAATACAGAGTCGCTGCATAGTGCCCTGCTATCGTGTTGCATGCTGCAGTATTTCTGGATGCGAGGCACTTCAACAGGGTAGTGCTGGTGTAAATATTGTCCAGGTAGAGGTGGTAGCCCTGGTTCAGCAGTGGGTGCACCAAATCCCACACTATTTTTGCAGTAATGTCTGGGAACTATTGTGGAGTTCTTCACTTCATATAATCTGAACTTGTATGTATATCCTGATATACTTTCGCACAGCTTATACATCTTCAGACCATACCGTGCCCTCTTATTGGGCAGGTACTGGTGGAATTGAAGTCTCCCTCTAAATTGTACCAGGGACTATATGCCTAGGCAAACTTGGCACTAAAAGGGTCTAATATGGGCCTGATCTTAAACAAATGATCACACGTGTGGAACATCAGGGTGTGGTACAATATGCCTGTGGTCCAGTAGTCCCTGATTGTGGGCTTCTTTACTATGCCCCAATATTTTTCTATCTCTGCTGCAGTAACATGGGTCCACCCGTGGGTAAAGTCTGTGACCTGAGGGGGATAATTTTCTTGGGCAACCCATGTGGGGTCAGTGGTAGTCCCAGGCACTTCTCCAGTATAAACCCTATGATGCCTTCTCTGGGGGTTCTTCCAGATCACTGGAAGATGAGGAGAGGTAAAAGGGGATATTTTCCCCACTAGCTGACTCTGTGTCAGAGGCCCGCATGTTGTATGCCTCCAACACGGTGTACGTCTTCTGAGACACTATACACCAATTATATAGCACGCAGAAAAGATAATGTGCAAACAGCTACAGAGAAGCCGTACAGCTAGCACACAGAAAAATTGGATAATGCGCACCAGACAACGGGCACACTCCATACAGATGGCGGACTGGGAAAAAATACTAGGTGCAAAAAGACACCCTATGTGCAATGCGCAAAAAGGTGCTATAAATGCACATAGCTAGCCTAAGATAATGTGCAGCGCTATTCATACGGTACACTGAAAAGTGCATCCAGTGCACAACAACGTTAACACAGTGAACTGAAAAATGAGTTTGGGTTCAGAGGGGACAGACAGGAGATGGGAAAAAACTGTGACAAGTGTGATCACGCAAGGAGATTACACAGGGAATACGCAGGATGCAGGAGGGGATCATATAGGAAAATAATCTGTAGTGTGACACTGTAATGCTCTGCTCCTCTCTCCAGCGATACCAATGTAAAATGGTGCCACTGGAGAGTGGGAAGAAGACAAAATTCACTTTTATTTATCCAAAAAACGCTGCAATTGGCCAGTCACACTTGACTGGACAATCGCAGCTGTCGTTGGGGCGGGACCGATCTGATTGGCCAGGTAACGTCGGTAGGAGGACTATGTCATGGGGCATGGTGTAACGTGATGTACGCAGTACAATTGCATGTACTAGTATGGCAGTTAGTGCTAACTGCGGGAGCCTGGGGTGGAGTGCGAAGTTATTAAGCTTATTTATCCCTATCAGGCAGGTTTTCTCCTCCTCTTGAGGCCAGAGCTAACATCACCATGCCCTTTCACATGACTAGTCCCTAGCCCTTTTATCTACCAATGATGGGAAAATATTTGATAGGGTTAATTGGGTGCTCATGGCTGAGAGAGCACTGAGAGATACTATAGTGGTACTCTATGGTTATAGCTAAAGTCAGGTTTAACAGAATTCTTTTGGTTAACCACAACAGGAGTCAGGCCCTGTCTTTGTTTTATTATGTCTGACCCTCATATCTCCAGTGTGTCCCATCAGAACAGGGAAATCAAAATAGTGGTCTATGCCAATGAGATCTTGTTTTTTGTGTCTAACCCCAGGATGTCTCTACCTTAACTCTTGCAACATGTTGAATAGAAAACAATGCCTCCTTCTGCTACCTTGAAAGTGGGCCCCTTTAACACCAAGAATGACCTACAAAAAGTCTAAAAACATGATGTGGGATTAAGCCAAACCAGTATATCTATTGCAGAGGGAACTGGTTTGGTTGTGTGAGAGGCTATTGACTAGGGTCAGAAGCTAAGAGTTCTCCTTATGGAGAGGCTGCTAAATAGGGCGCCTTATAGTGGTGTGGAGACTTAAAGCCATACATGCTCCACTAGGGAATTCTGGGAAGCATGCAAATACATTTTTCAAGGTGTTAAATGGAAAATAAAGCCTCCTTTTGCTACCTTGTAAGCAGCCCCCTTAACACCAAGTATGACCTACAACAAGTCTAAAAATATGGTGTGGGATTAAGCCAAACCAGTATATCTATTCCAGAAAGAACAGACTACCAACTGTAGACAGCACTGTTTCATTGTTTTCCATTTAACACCTTTGCATACTTCCCAGAATTCCCTAATGGAGCATATATGGCTTTAAGTCTCCACACATCTTTAAGGCGGCTTTAATTGGCAACCTCTCCATAAAGAGAACTCTTACTTTCTGACTCTTGCAACATTTGAAGGACTACTCTCATTGGTTGAACCTTAAAATTTGCTTTACTAGATCTAAGGCGCTGGGTCCTACAGAGTTGCCACATAGACAGGGTTGTAGGTTGGTGTCGCCATGTTAAGAATTAGCATTGATAGGCTAAGAATCTTCCACTTTTGTTCAGGGTCCTCCTAACCGGTCTGTCCTTCAACTAGCAGAAACCTCTGGGTTGGCAGGGTTGAGCCAATGTAGATGGTTTACTTTCCAGTCCTTTCTTTGTACCCTGCCTTCCCCGGACTCTTTTGAACCTGTAACCAGCTTTGTTCAAAGGTTTGTGCTTGGGCATGGACCCTCTCTTCTACTTTCTTTATATACAACATGATACCATCAAACTCCACACTCTTTTCTATCTCAATGGGAGTCAACCTCCAGATTAATTTTTCTCTGAAACAGAGAGAGAAATTTCACCTAGGCCTATAAGCCCTCAATCAGCTCTTACTTCCAAGAAATTAATTATAGGTTGTTGTCTAAATGGTATTGAGTACTTACTCTGTTACACTATATTATTATGTAGGCTGACTACATTGCTGGAAAAGCAGCCTGGAGTAGTGCATGTTCCTTCATGTTTTCTGGTCCTGTCCACCCTTATCTCCGTTCTGGTACTCTTTTCATGCCATCATCCAGCAGTAGATTGACCTGGCTTTGCTTATCCTTCAGCACTGTCAGATCTCCACTCAGGTATATATGCACTTACTTAAGCATTTTCTAGCTGCATTCCTTTTCTTACAGAACCAGCCAAATGCTCCTTCTGTATCCCTCTGGCTTTAGAAGGTTAATTATATTATGCACATGACTTCTATATCCGGGTCCTGAAAAATTTTCATTCCACTTCTCTTGACTTTTTTCAGATATAAATAAAGAAGTCTTATGCTGTCTCTCATGTTAAATCTGACATAGTTTAATCTTATAAGGGTGCAGCCCCTTTCTGCTTTTGTGTTTCCATTTTCCATAACCCTTTACAGAGCTGTATGAGGGATTGTTTTCTGCATAAAAAAATGTATTTTCTAATGACACCATTTAATATTCGTGCCATATAATGGAAAGCTGTTTAGAAATTCCAAATAAAGTGCTGGTGAAGAACTGTTGCTTACGTTGTTCTCAAGGAATTGGTCCACTCTTTTTTTACATGGATGATTTGGTACTATCCATAAGTATTTTCTTGTGCAGAGGTGGTGTAAGGAGGAAAATAGTCACAATTACTGGAAATGCATTAGGAAGAGCGACTTATCAAGGCTTGTAAACCAGCGTGCCGAGGCTCATCATCCTGTTGTATGACCCATTTTCATCCAAGCCCACATATTGAGTAGATGGTTTCAAAGTTGACTTTGGAATCTTTTGGTACATAGAAGACTTTTTATAGTCGACTCCCTGCCCACGTCCTGAGGCTGCAAAATGCCTGTTAGTTGTAATTAGAAGTTTGGCCTAGTCTGTTTAATAAAACACTTGTTATTCATCTGAGATAGCATTCACCTAATTCAAAGCAGTTTTGGTTTATTGTTTTTCTTTTTTCTTTAATGGCCGGATACCTAAAACCACAGAATAACCTGAGGTCACACGTTATGTTGCTTTCAGCTGGTATTATGTGAGAGCTTTCGATTTCTGCTGCAAGCTACTGCTGCTTGTTGAAAAGTAATTATTTTTATACAACAGGAACATTTACTTCATGAGAGAATGGGAAAAACTTCCAGCTCAGACACCCCAAATACGCACTTGAGCCTGCGTTGTCTCCATGGAAACACATATATCACAGATTGTTTTCAAAATGTTCTTTTGGGGCCTCCAGTTGAATTACAAATTTACAATCTTTTTCAAAAATAACTATTATACAGCCTGAAATCTTAAGAAGCATCGCACATGTCTCTACCTAGTTAGTGAGGATGATAAGACGCAAGTGTATTCTTTAATGGGATTGCTTATTTCTGGGGATTGTGTTACATGTATGTGTACATAAAAAATAATTTGCATTATAAGTATAGTCCATTACTTACAGTATATATTCCAGAGCTGTGCTCACCATTATGCTGATTGAGTCACTTTGGTCATATATTACTTATCCTATACTAAGTATTATCAGAGCTGCACTCACTGTGTTGGTTACATCACATCAAATAAATAACTGTATTAAATTCCACAGATGAGTTCATCTTTCTGTTGGTTGTCATTGAAGCTTTTCTCAACAAGCTTGCGGCCAGATATACCTAAATGGAAAACTAAGCTTTTATAGTGAGCCTTAGCAGTGCGCAGAAATGCAAAAACTCCGAACACATGTCAATACTTCTGGAGAAGGAGATGACCCTTGGACATTTAGAGTTTGTAATTTGGCAACAATTTTCAAAAGTAAAGCACAATAAAAGACACAGGGGTATTGTTTTATCCACCAGTTTTCCGGCAGACAAGGCACTTCTAAACTGATGGGGCAGAGAATGGGGCAGGAGTTGCACAGTTCTCCAATGTAACAGGGGCACAACGTTGTATTGCTCTGGTTTCATTGAATGTGTATGTACACTGGAATCTGCACAGAGAAGAAGTCCAATAAAACACTGGACTCATCTCTTGGTAAGTATTATGTCTCACCCCAGAACTAAAAGGCCTATCTTGGCTACCAGTCCAGAAAAGTCTACTAATGGTTCAGTATTCCAAATTTACCAGTCTTCGATTTAAGCGATTCTTCCATTTTGTGTATGCAGCCATCATGCACACAATGGAAGCTTCCAGAGTTCCAGCTACAAACTTTATTTGGTCTGACTGCAACTCCTCTGTAACCTTTTCTTTCTAACATACAGACATTAGAAGAAACAAGTGAAATTTAAACCAAGTATGTGATCACAGAGGAGACCTGCACATAACCACTGGGCCTAATGCACACAAACATGAAATGGGCCTGTGTGCAATACGTTTTAGCAGCTAGCCTCCCATTTCAATCTATGGACTCATGCCAATAGCCATGGATACCATGGGCCTGTGCAGGAGAGAAAACATATCACAGGTCCCAATTACTTCCAGAGCCTATGGCCCATGAAGTTTTATTTGTAATGTCATCTGCGTGTGAGCAGGCCACAAACAAGGGACCATGGATTCTTTCAGTGGCCCTCAAACAGCTCACATCCGTGTACATGTGGTGTTATACTGTCAATTTTCAATCAGTAAATTCCTCACATAATACAGTAAATTACAATAAACTAACTGTTATCAGTGAAGCTTTAGTACCCCTTTCCAGCCATTCATTGTCGTAGTACTGAGAAGAATGAGCTGAGAACCAGAAAACCAAAAGTCTTAATATCCTCACAGCTGAATAGCTCAGTGTAAATTACGTCTCCAAGTAATAAGATGAGATAGTAGACATGGCACAGATTCAATTTCCTGTGGATGACCTCAAACCAGCCCTGGCGCAGACCTGCGTGAAATCTAATACTTTATCATTCCTCTTTTGAAGTAATACAGATGAAACAAATTGATTGAGGAGGTAGGAGTGAGCCGAGATGTAGGCACTTTCTATTCCTTCCCTCAATCGTTGAGGTAAAATGACCTGAAGGATTGACTCAAAATGTCAATTCTTTTTTAGAAATGGCAGCCGTCTCTGGCACTTGTGTGCGATGTGCAGATTATACATAAAAGCAGTCATTTCATAAACAACTGCGGGAAAACCTTTAACTCTGAAGTGTTTAAGGTGGAAATCCTGCCTCAGAAAAATCTTAGGGGGATGCCACACATGGCGTTTTGAACCCGTTTTTGGTCCGTTTTCAAGCAATCCGTTAAAAATCGCATCCGCTTTTGACCAGTTTTAATTAAGATAATTGGTAAAACCTGTCAAAACGGATGCATTTTCAAAAAACGCATGCGTTTTAAAAAAAACAGATGTGTTTTTTAACTCATGCGTTTAACGGACTGCTTAAAAACGGACCAAAAACTGTTTCAAAACGCCATGTGTGGCATCACCCATAGTCATGTAGTAAATGTTTTGTCGTTCCAGCATTTGCTGGAAACAAGCCCATCTAAAATTTGCTAAAGTCTGAAAAGGGTTCATATCTTATGTCTGTGCAAACATTACAGACGAAAAGTTTAAAGAAGACCCAACACCAGAATTTTACCCCTCACACCATTAATACCTGCTGCTTAAAGGGTTAATTGTCCTCCCCAAATCACCTTAAATTATCTGCCACTGAGGCTCTGTACCTTAATTACAGATGTTTTTCTAATATACTAATGACAGACAAAAATTATGAATGGAAGATTCACTCTTTCTCCAAGATGCCAGTGAACCAGGCCTCCTTGTGATTGACAGCTCTGTTTCTCTACAAATCTCGGCCTGAGTGGACAAGGAGTCCTCTCCCAGTATTTGCCACAATGTTGCCCCTCTCACTGCATGATGAATTTAGCAGTGTGCTGGAATCTGCAGAACTTATCATCATTTCACACAAACCACGATGGGCAGAGCCACGATGATCATTGGAATATCTCGGTTGTAAGTCTGCAACAAAAACCCCATAATGCTATAAAAGTGAATACAACGAAACTCAATGCCATTAATCACAAAATGGAGCTTAAATACTTTGCTTTTACGATTCACAGAATTTTCTGGGCTTTCTAACTCCTTAACCCCTTAAGGACGCAGCCATTTTGTAGCTTAAGGCTCAGCCCGATTTTTTGGATTCTGCCCTGCGTCTCTTTATACGGTTATAACTTTTGAACACTGTTACTTATCAAAGCGATTCTGAGATTGTTTTTTCCCCACTTGTTGTACTTCATTTTAGTGGTAAATTTTGGCAGATAAGTTTTGCGTTTATTTACAAAAAAAAAAGAAAATATGATACATTTTTGGAAAAATTTGCCATTTTCGAAATTCAAAATCATTGCGTTTTCAGGCAGATAGATTTACCACCTAAATAAGTTGCTGAATAACATTTCCCATTTGTCTACTTTACATTTTCATAATTTCTGAAATGTTTGGATAATTTATTTTGATGTCACGCGGCTTGCAAATAGAATATCGCTTTTCCGGATTTTCAGAATTGACTATTTTGGGGATAAATACAGTTTTGAATGAAATTTTACATATTTAGCATCAAACCCCCTATATAACCAACACATTTTCAAATCTGCACCCCTCAAGCTATCAGAAACAGCATTTACAAAGATTGTTAACCCCTTGAGATCTTCATAGTAAAATGGAGGTGAAATTTAGAATGGTCATATTGTTCCCTTATACGTTCATTTAGCCCTAAAATTTATACATTTCCAAAAGATAAAAAGAGAAAACCCACCATACAATTTGTTCTGCAATTTCTCCTGAGTACAAAGACCCCCCACATGTGGCTGTGACTTGTGTTATGGGGGCACAGCGAGGCGCAGAAGGGAAGGAGCACCCTGCAGCTGCCAGGATTTTAGTTTCCTCATTGGCCCCTTTTGAAGGCTATAAAATTTTCGCTTTTTCGTTATTGGGGCCATGTGATGCCATTTTTTTTGCGGGATGAGATGCTTTTTCCAGTGTTACCATTTTTGGGTTTGTATCACCTATTGTTGAAAATTTAGGAACTTTTTTTGAGGACATGAGTAGAAAAGCATCAATTCTGTACTGGATTTTTTACTTCTTTTTTTTTTTGGTGTTCACCATATAGCCTAATAATCATGTTATCTTTATTCTATGGGTTGATACGATTACGGGGATACCAGACATGAATATATTTTCTTACGTTTTACTAAATTTGTCAAACAAAACCCTAATTTGGGGAAAAATCTATTATTTATGTATTGCCGTCTTCCAAGTGGCATAACATTGTTACTTTTTTGGCTACGGAGCTGGTTGATGGCTTGTTTTTTGCGGGACATGTTGTACTTTGCACCAGTATCATGTCGGAGTACATATGGTTTTTTGATCACATTTTATAGCATTTTTTGTGGGATTGAAAAGGTAAAAATCATAATTTTTGGAGGGTTTATAACAGTTTTTTTTTATGGCGTTTATCGTGGGGGTTCAATAATGATTTACTTTTATTCTACGGTTGTTACGGACGCGGTGATACTATATATGTGGTGTTTGTGTTATGATTTAGACTTTTTTTTGAGTTATATGTCTCTTTATATGTTTTGGGGCTTTTGGGCATTTTTAGTGATTTATTACTTTATTTTTTTATTGAATAACTTTTTTTTTTTTACTTTTTCACTTTTATACCATGGGACATTAACAAGTAATCATCTGATTGCTTCTTCATGATAATATTCTGCAATACTCATGTATTGCAGAATATTATCAGTGTCAGCCTATACACTTGCATAGGCTGGCACTGTGCCAGTAAGATGACGTCACAGACGCCATCTTACTGGCAGTTCTTGCAGGTAACTCTGGGGTCCAGATCGGACCCCAGAGTTACTATAGCAACGATCGGCGCCCCCCGAAAACTGTTCGGGGGGGGCGATCGTGGGGGAAAGAACCCCCAGCTGCATGTTAGATGCCGCGGTCGCGCTGACCGCGGCATTTAACGGGTTAAGCACCCGCGATCGGAGACAACTCCGATCGCGGGTGTTACACTGGGGTGCCGGCTATCAGTCACAGCCGGCACCCCGTCTTTCCCGATGCCGGTTCAGCTCAGATCTTGAGCCGAACCGGCATCAGCTCAGCGTCCGATATATCGGACGCTGAGCGCTAAGTCACTGCGCTCAGCGTCCGATATATCGGACGCTGAGCGTTAAGAGGTTAAAGAGGACCTTTCACCACCTCACACATGTGTAGATTATCATACACAGCTACACAGATTCAGAGGCACTTTGAATTTTCCTTCTAGCCCCCACAGTTGCAGAGATATCATTCCCAGTTTCTGACCATTATAATTTATGTTTGGTCAGAGAGGAGGAGCTGGGACTGGAGGTGTGTGTTATGCTAATCTCTCATTCTGTCCAATGTCAGAGAAGCTATTATGAATTTGGAGTTTTTTCTACGTTTCTATGCATCACGTTTACACTTACGCAGCGTTTGCATCACGTTAACGAGGAGTTTGCGTCACGTTTACGAGGCTTTTGCATCATGTTTATGCTTACAAGACTTTTGCTTCAAGTTTATGCTTACGCAGCGTCTGTATCACGTTTATGCTTCTGAGGCTTTTGCATCACGTTTACACTTTCACAGCTTTTGCATCACATGCTTACGCAGCGTCTGTGTCACGTTTACGCTCACAAGGCTTTTGTGTCACGTTTATTCTTACAGTGTGCATCATGTATGTGCTTATGCAGCACATTTACGGTAACGAGGATTTTGCATCACGTTTCTGCTTCAATTATGTCATGTTTACACTTACACAGTGTTTGCATTATGGTTATTCTTACGCGCCATTTGCATCACAGTTAGGCTTACACTGCATTTGGATCACAGCTATGCTTCAAAGCATTTGCGGCAAACTTTAGCCTATGTGCGGTTTGTCTCACATTTATGTTTGCGTTTATGCGTACGCACCATTTGTGGCGTATTTACGCGTAGGCAGCTTTTGATGTGCGTTTATGTATATGCTGATTTTCTGTTTATGTTGAATTTGCGTTGTGTTTATGCTTATGTGGTATTTGCCAATGCTTACATAGCATTTGCGTTTATGTCGAGTTTAACTTGTGGTTTTGCTTATGTAAATGACGCTTGCGTTTATGGCAAATTTACTCTTCCTTGCCATCACATTTGCGTTTACACTTACATCTACGTTCCATTTGCATTTATGTCTTTTATGTATTGCATTTACGCTTATGTGGTGTATGCGTTGATGCCTCGTTTGCACTTACGATTACATAGCGTTTGTGTTTCTGTTTACATTGCCTGCGTGTTTACCAATGTGTGTAACAATGTCAACGGAATATTAGAATGTGTGTGAACACAGCCTTTAGATGCACAGGGGATTTCTACAGCAGGCAGGACCTGGCATATAATTCAAGCGCACATCTAAGAGCCTCACACATCCTGTATGGACCATGTCTGGTCCATATACACCCTGCAGATGCAGCCTTTCATAACCCTCATAATGAAGGGCTACGGAGGCTAAGAAAAGACACACATCGGAACGGTTAATAGTCATTTTATTATACCACGGGTGCAAATCATGAAACTGAATAAATGTGTATATCGCATTTATATCTAAATTTACAAGAATGGTTATACATACACTATATAGATCGTCACAAATGTTCTTAAGATTTCTTCTTATACTATGTCGAACATGAACACCGATGATAAAAGAGCTCTGCGCAAAGTACTGGCCCCAATGGACAAAACAGAACTCTAGTTGCTAAAATACAATGTCAACTCTGAAATTGTAAAAGTAGAAGCCGGAAGCTCCCTGCACATGAAAAATAATGGGGGGGGGGGGGGGAGTGGGGGGTCTGAATCTGTATCTTCACTCTTTAGATCGGTGGCTACAGCTGTAGTTACAATAATGCAGATTAAGGCTGGAATCACACATGCAGTGTTTTTGTGCCAACCACAGGATTGGATCCAAATAAAACTAGATTCTAAAAAAGTGTTAATGAAAGTTTTTACTTTTATTTGTATCCACTTCTTGTTGTGACTCAAATTAGGCCTCTTGGAGTAAGGAGATAGGGCTCATGCACCAGAAATCTATGGAGAAGGGGAAAATGGTTCCGGCTTACCCCTTCATATCTTTGGGAATACAAACTTAATTCAAATCTACAGGGGGGAGGAATCCAAGAGAGGGGGTTGAGTGATAGTTTAAGCCTCTCTTTTAGGGCTGAACATGTATATAGCATATAACATGGAAGTATCAAACTGGCAGCAAGGAATATATGCTGTATGCAGATTTAGGTGCTGCGCATTACCACCAAATATAAAATCACCTAAAACAATTAAATATTGCCACTAAAGCTCTCCTACAAGCAATTACTACAATCAGCAGCTCCTCCATACATTGCAACAGCTGATGTGATGTAATTTTAACCTATGACCGGTCAGCAGAATAAAGAGACCAATTGATCCGTTCAGTCAGTTCCAGAAAACAAGTGTTCCCCAAAAGCAGCATACAGGGAAAACCTTGAAGAAAGATCTCTCTGGCTGTTATACAGTGATGAATGCAAAAAGGACAGATAAAAGATTACTGCTTCTTTTCACAGGCTGAAAACACTGCACTTCAGATGCCTCCTGTGACACATTGTTTGGTATTTAATTGCAAGTACTACTTTATTCTACTGCTGATAAAAAACAAAAAAAACAATGGATGGTGTGCAAGAGGGCTAATCACACTGTCTACAGATGGCAATTGTATCATTAGTATATATGAGATCAGTAGTGCCAAAACCCGCCTCAGAAATTCCAGTGGTTGTGAAGCCGCTGTCGCCCATGCAGATGTAACCAACGTGCCGATTTATGGGAAATTAATCCAACATTAACAAGTAGTCCACCCTTAAATGTTTTGGTCCCACATAATGTGCCAATAAGAAGGCCAGCAGCCACCACTATCACGTTGACAGCTACTTGTGACATTCACAGACCATGTAACAAATACCTGATCATAATCATACATATTCCATTTATGTCAATGGTAGCAACAAAAACAGCCGAGCAAGTAGCCTCAGATAGTTTGGTTACTCCCATTGTCTTGAGGAGATCGTACAAATTCAGTCAGGCTACTGCTCATCCAAAATAGGAATTACCAATTACATTCACTCATTATTTATTGTATAGGCTTCCCCTACTGATGGCTGTAGACAGACAGAATTACATTTAGTATATTTGAAACTTTAGATTTTCAACTTCAACAGGCTGGCAATCGCTTTAAGCCATGGGGGTGATTCCTGCGTCTATGAAATTCATTATCAAGGAATATAGAAAGAAACTGGGGCTAGGATGAAAAGTTGGAAATTGGTCGTTTTAATACTTGGATTTTCCAAAAAAGGCACAAATCTATCACCAGAGGGGTAAAAAGAATATTAGAATTTGTAATATATATGAAAAACAAAAAAATCAGAGCGATATAGAAGATGACATCCTGGTAGAGGGCAACATATGGGACGAATGGTATTCACTTCACAGAACAAGACCTTCATAGACCGGACCTTCAGCTTCTGGCGACTCCTTTCGTAGACGTAAATGTTCCAGAGTGTTGTGAAAATGTTTGTTAATCTGTTCGGTCTCCTCACTAGCCTCCAGGTTGGGAAGGTCTTCACGGATCTTCTGGATCAGCTGGTTTAGTACCTGAACTGTAACCTAAAATGGCAATGGCAGAGGTTTAGGAGATGACGGGAAATATCAAGGTAAATTAAAGAGAAAAGACGGATGTCTATGAAAGTTTTTTCAATGCAAATAACAATTTTATTTAATTACAGAAGACAAATGTATTTTTAAAAACATTTAAAAAGCACAAGTCTGTGCTGCACATGCTCCACTATCACAAATGGTAGATAAATCTGCTAAAGATATAGTAGGTAAATGGAGATATAGGTCATCGAGGCTAAAGTTAAAATGGACATAAGTAGAAATGAAAGACCAAGGTGAGCATCAAGCATATAGTCTATAGAAGGTCACAATTTACCTCAATGTCTAGATCCTCCAGCTTGGGGATAGAAGGGGCAAGAAACAGTCCCAGTCGCGTGGGGACTGTTTCTTGCCCCTTCTATCCCCAAGCTGGAGGATCTAGACATTGAGGTAAATTGTGACCTTCTATAGACTATATGCTTGATGCTCACCTTGGTCTTTCATTTCTACTTATGTCCATTTTAACTTTAGCCTCGATGACCTATATCTCCATTTACCCACTATATCTTTAGCAGATTTATCTACCATTTGTGATTGTGCTGCACATGCCCCACTGACTTGTGCTTTTTAAATGTTTTTAAAAATACATTTGTCTTCTGTAATTAAATAAAATTGTTATTTGCATTGAAAAAACTTTCATAGACATCCATCTTTTCTCTTTATTTTAAGTTATTATATTGGGTGTCTTATAGTCTGATAGACCCAACTATATAAATATTGTTCAAGGGAAATATCAAGGTGTAATTCTGTGTCTATAAAGGATTATTTCCTCTCTATTCATGTGTTTCTAAGAAAAAAGAAGTATGTGCTCTTAATGGTCACCAAGGAAAAACTGTGCAACTCTTAATGTTGTTACTCAGCCTGCAATTGACTGAGCAAACTCTGGTGCACCCAAATTTACCAATTGTTATTTACTACAGCCTCATGTCAGCATCTACTCCTCAAACTGTAGCCATTTGTGCCAGCTTATACTCCACTAAGCTTAATTTGACCAGTTTCAGTCATAAGCTCACCATTACAACTATTATAACAATTTCAGCCACTACGCCTTTCTTTTGCACTTAAGGAGAAACAGTAAAGCTACACTGACAAACACTTCCTACAGGTTTAGGGTTTGTGCACTGGAAAAATCTAATGCAGCTGTCTGGGTTGTCCCCAATTACATCCAAGGGGTCAACAATTCCTACCAAAGGAGAACCTCAATTTAAATAAGAGCTCCCCAAGCTGGGCTTGTGCCCCTCAAGCCTTAGACTCCATGGAAAAGGGATGCACTTTGGCTGGTAGACATATATTTATATTAACACACATGATCGGGCAGATCTTCTGAGATAAGCTACATCTTCAGATAAGGAAAGGCCCAAGTTTACATCTGGTCAAAGTAATTAGTGTAAAAGCGTTAAGTAATTCTCACCATCTTAGTAAGGTTCACAAATCCCTGAACCTGCTACAAAGGTTAAATTGTAGACCCCCCTTTCACCCTATCATTTTTCATCTCGCTAAATCTTCACACAGTGGAAGAGAACTCATCTTTCCTGACTTGAAGTCATCAAGGGATGACAGGGACATCACCTCCATACTAATCCATAAAACATTAAATAAACCTGTCCGAGATGACAGAGCTATGCCTTATCACATGGAAGGATAATTACAGGGTTTCTTTCCACATCTAAGGACACTTTGCATCTGTATTCTGCACATGATCTATTCACCAGTATTTGATCCTGAGTAAAACGCAACTTCAAAAACAGACTCAAAACTTGCTGCAAATTAATGATTGGTGTGGGGGAAGGGGAAGAAGCAATGAAGACTTGAGAGGTATTCACGTACGGCATCATTTTCCTTCTCGTAGAAGTAGATGTATCTGTTGAGAATTTCGATGAAGAGTTGCACTTGAAGGGAAGGATCCATGCACTGATTAGCGATCTTTAGAGCCTTCTTCAAACACTCCATAACCCGTTTGCCACTGTGAATCTGAAATAAGACAAAACCACAGACACACTGTATTTCAGTGGAAACTTACAGATTACTTCTACCAGAAAATCAAACAAATTCTAAAAGTCGGCGAGAAAATAAGGAGTTTGATGCCTGCTGCAAAGTTTAATGGAGCTCAGCAGAAGTACATAACAATACAGGGTTCTGTAAAGATGCGGTCCCATAAGGTTACAGTTTTAAGGGATGCAAAGCTTATGCTGGCTATTAATATACATTATTTATAGGGAGATCACTCATTTCTGTAAAGAGCTACAAGCCTTTGCTGAGCCCCAGACATCAGATATTTGTAGGTGTACTGGTTTCTTAGAAATAGGCTGTATAGAAGAGAAATAGGTCACTCATTCCAGTCAGCCTGCACCACTGACTCCATCAAGACCAAATAGCCCACTTTCAATGAAAAATAGTGTACTTTCACCTCCAGTGCATGCCTAAGCTGTACTATGATAATACTAATTATAGTAATCCCTTTTGTGAGAGATTACAGTAGATATTAGCCGCCATTTTGTATACTCTTCCTAGTGAAAAGAACAGGTAACACGAGTTCCGTCAATTGGAGGAGTTTTAGGTTTCGGATTCTCAATTAGCTGTTCAGTTATTCTTTAGAACCCAATGAAGTTACTTATTTAGCTGTGCCTATACTAATCACAGTAGCCAAGCATAAATATGTGTAACACCAACAGTAAAGTATGAGCTCCCTTTTCTAAGATACCGGAGCCAGCGTCTTGGTTTTGCTTTCATCCTGATACATCAGCATTGGTGCCTTTTCTATTTCGGAAGTCACTCTACAACCTAGAGAAGACCTGAGACTTCACAGCAAATTCATCTCAAACACTTTCCATCACCAAATACAGTCAGTCCCCGGGTCGAAACTTTATATTTTATAATTGTAGATCCAGACAAAAAAAATTTTGGCCCCAGTGACAATTGGAGTTTAAACATTTTTTTTCTGTAATGGGACCAAGGATTATCAATAAAGCTTCATTACAGACACCTTACAGCTGATTATTGCAGTCTGGGACTATAGTAAAGCATTCGGAAAGCTTCACCAGAGGTCAGAGGGGTCTGTCTGTAACTATGGGTTGTCTGTAAGTCAGGTGTTCTTAAAGGAAACCTACCATTTAGAATGGTAGGGGTAAGCTGTAAGTACCGAGCACCAGCTCGGCTTCGGCACGATCGTGCGCGCGCCTACATAGGATATAGCGGAGATGTTGCGCAGCGCCGAAGGCCCTCCTGCTCTAAAGTTTAAAAAGTGTTAAAACCGCGATACCGCGGTTTATAACACTAACGAAAGTAAGTACCGGCACCAGCTCACCCTGAGCTGGTGCTCGGTACTTACAGCTTACCCCTACCATTCTAAATGGTAGGTTTCCTTTAAGTAGGGGACCGCCTGTATCCGGTTCTTCCATAGCAGGGTATATCTTGTAAAAACAAACATCCAACAGCCATTTATATACCCCCAGATCTTATGAATTATGAGCTACCCTATGACTCACCACTCTACCAAATTTACCAGCAGCTGCTGGGAGTGTTCTAGAAAGAAATGGGAGGAGAAATTAGACAATGAGGCAGTGGCTTCCCTTGAAAGAAATTTGGAAATCAGTGGACCAATTGGATTGAATTTCCGGCCTAGAATGTGATGTATTCTGTCTCCTAATAGGACATGAACTCCCGAGTGGATACTCACCATAAATGGAAATAGGCGGTGGGAGGAAGGTGGCATAGAGGCAACACTGCTCACAGAGGGTTGGTATGGAGTGTAGTGAACAGCCCAAAGTTGGCCAGAAGAGTTCTATGAATGCTCAATTGCTATTTATACTTCTACAGAGGACCTGTTCTTGCTATAAAATAGGTGTATATTACTTTAGGAAAAATTTGAATATAAAAGTTGTTCGATTTAACAAAAAAAAAAAAACATAAACATGTGGCGCTTTTGTTCTATGACCTCCCTAAATTTTAACATCCTTGGTAAAGCCCAAAGTAAGCCATCAATAAATCTTACCATCTAGCAGTTGTCTACTACCTGAAAAGCACCCATTCATATACCAGACCTTTCAAGTGAAAAGACCCATTTTGTTTATGCTGCAGCATACAGTGGATGTGAGAACACTGCAGGCTCAACCTTATGCGATTACTGTGTATAGCTTAGAAGACAAAGGGTAAAAATCACAGGAATGGAGGAATGAGGACTGGGTATAAGTAAGTGACTCATGTCTAGTAGAGTGCATACAACAATTAACCCCCAACACACGCAAGACCTTGGCTCTCCTCTCTTATTATGCATCCTATGAAATACTCACAAGGCAATAATTACATCTCAAGGACAGAGACGCTAAGTTGGCAGTACAAGTAAAAGGAGATTGTCTTTTCTCAGAAATGTACTTTTCTAGTTGAGGACATAAAAATTGTATATTTGTTCAAGCTGTTCTAAGTATAGATACAGGAGAATTTTCTTAATCTAGCAGAAGCAGCATCAGACAGACCATGAAAAAGATCCCAGAAACAAAGCCCAAAATAACTCCGCTGCATAATGGCTCTCATTCACACAGCTGTTTTTTTTTTCAGTATGTTATGCATGGATTTCAAAGCATACTGCCCCTATATTGTCTATATGCCCATTTCAGAATCTGCTGAAAAAAAAAAAAAAATATGGGGCAAGCACTTTTTTTTTTGTTAGAACTTGAACAATAGATGCCAAAGGGTCTGCAAGCAAAAAAAAACAAAAAAAAAAACGGATGCCATATAAATGAAGCTGGGGAACCAAGCCTTTGTGAATTTCTTTTTTTTTTTTTGCAGACGTGCAATGGACATTCTGTGTGAATGAGCCCTATAGAGATATATATATATATATCAGATCTATATGGAAACATTATGGATCAGCTCAGAGGTGTGTACGGTTTCAGCCTCTAGATACTGAGAACAACAACTACATTGTGCTTGTAAAGGACAGTGATGCCATATGGAGAGAGCTTACATCTGGCAGCATTTACAACGACCTTTTGCTTAATCTAAAAAAAAAAAAACACCCAAACACGCACACAACAAAAATTCCATTTGCACACCTCTTTCCTGAAATATTTAGTGCTGCTTTGCCTCCCTGTTCCAATTAGTCTGCTCTTATGTAACAGGACAGGATTGCAACTGATAGGAAATAGGTCACAGTTTTACATAACATCTAAAAGGCACAGACTGAAATTGTTAGAAAACGAACAACACGATCCAGCTTCAAAGGATGTAACAGGAATCCATATAAAAAATTCAAGACTTTATTCCATCTTTTTAAAAACCATATATTCGGCCATGGGATACAACGGCATGACTTTACACAGCGTGAATCGTCTACGCGTTTCAGGTGTTAGACACCCTTAATCAGTAGTCATGATTAAGGGTGTCTAACACCTGAAACGCGTAGACGATTCACGCTGTGTAAAGTCATGCCGTTGTATCCCATGGCCGAATATATGGTTTTTAAAAAGATGGAATAAAGTCTTGAATTTTTTATATGGATTCCTGTTACATCCTTTGAAGCTGGATCGTGTTGTTCGTTTTCTAATTTTTACCTCTCCTAAGCCAGAGTGATCCCATGCTCGGATGGTTCCAGGTGCTATGAAACACATCACCAGGGTGAGCTGACGTCTTTTTTTCTTTTTTCAGACTGAAATTGTGATTTACACAGCATCACATGGGTGACATAATGCTGCATCTACTTAACAGCAAGACAAGTTCTCACCTCTTCCCCGTTCTTATCCGTGTTCCGCCCGGACCAGAAGAGATGGGCAGAGGTGCTCACAGCTCTGCACTGATCAGGCTTCTTCAGCAGCTTGGAGGCTGCCAAGGCGCTCTGTGTCCTCAGAGGCTCATGGTTTTCTTCACTAAAACATTTCATCTTCTCAAATGTTCCAATTATGAGGGTGATCGCCGCCAATTGTGCCTTCGAGTCACTGATTTCATCTTCATACAGTGAAAATGCCTGTTGACGGTAAACCATACAAGCATCAAGTCAAGGGATAGCAGCTTATTGACCAATAGAGCAAGAAAGCAGGACACCCGCAGCATACTCTGTATACACTTCTGCTCTGCCCCTTACCATACTGAGCGAGCTCATGAAAATCTAAGGTAACCTCCCCACTTGTGAGAGGTATGGGAAGAAGGGGACAGGTGACCTCAAGTTATTACATTATTTTATTATTTAAGTTCCTGCATTGCAAACACAAAATATTCTTTACATTCAGAGGCTAAAATACTAACACTGTTCCATTCAGACAGCAAAAAGACTTGTAACAATGTGTTACAGCCGGAGGTTAGGAAAACACAACAAAGTCATTTAACCTCTGAACGTTCTGCACCATAAGGGGGGACTTCATACAGAAAAGGGGTTTGCTGCATATTGCAGCAAACACCCACCACTTACACCTGCAATCAGGGCAAGCAATGATCACTGGCATTAACCCTTCTGATGACGCCAGTGGCATATGAAAGACAGAGCCGCGTGGACGCTGGCATCTTTGTTCCGATGTTTGTTCCCATGGACGTCATCAGGGAACAGCGATCAGTTGCCGTGACAGCCTCAGGTCTTCATCAGATCTCGAGGCTGCATGTCATCTGCAGTTTTGTTACAATAAGCCAGTGGGTAAAATTAGGTACCTCAGCTTATATTCATATATATGGTAGTTGGGAATGTGAGCTGCAGATCAGAAAAAAAATGGAATTGGATCTTTAACTGTGCATATCTTTGGTTCTGTAGCTCACAGACCCACTTAACCATCTTTAACATGACATCAAGTTGCTCGGTATTCTAGAATCGAAGTTGGAGATGCTTGATGTAAAGCTTCCCCTGTAGCCTGTAAACTTGACTCCTCTCAGGCAAAATATATTTTTTTCACATCACTTTGGAGGATATTTTTTTTATAGGGAAAAGGGCAAAATTCCACATAAAAGTGGAAATTCTAGAAAGGACATTTCATATTATACCTGAGCAGTTTAGTTGAGTAAAATTTGGTGACAGATCCCTTTTAAGTCACAGAGGTGAAACCAACTTCAATCATAAAACGATAGTTTACCCTATCAATACTGTATAATGTGGGAGTAACCCTTGTAATACCACAAACGATAAAAAATGTTTGTACGTATGTGCATAAAAAACCCTGAGGGAATACAGGTCACCATCTTAATTCCCAACCTGTCTTTACCATAAACCCTAGGCAGAATAAGGCAGGATGCCCCTGAAGAGCATCAATTTCCACGGACATGCTCCTATAATTGAAAAGCAAGATTGCAAGGTCATCAGAGAAGTGACAGCATTAGACAAGCAGCAAAGGGTCATTACCTGAGACATAAATTCATAGGCCACCGTCTCATGGTTTTCAAATCCAATTTCTCCAGCTGCCAGAGCACCTTGGAGGAACAGTCTGAGGGGCAACTCCGCCAACTCAGCTTTAATTAATGCACTGATCGTCTGGTGAGCAAAGGAGAAGATCTTCTGACACTTCTTATCCCATTTATCATCCTGCACAGAGAAAGAAATTATTACCAGGCAAAGTATACATGTACAAGCACTTTAAAACCTATCCAGTGATTAGTTGTATTAGTTCCCTGGGGAAGCTGGGAGACAATCGATGGTACTATTCCCTCAATAGTTGCCGCTCAATTTTACTGGCTTCTGAATGGTAACCAAGTCTTGTTAAACAGGGATATAACATGTGTATATCACTACACAATTATATGACTTTCCTATGGGTACAACTCCAGGCACACAGTTTTTCAACAAAGTTTGAAATAAAATTGAAATATATTTTGATAGACAGCACATAGGGTTTTGTCGTAAATTTCAGACATTTGGGAGATTAGCGATTGTGCACTCCATAAGAGGGCAGTTCAATAAGTACCCGTGTTTGATGACAGAGGGCATTCCTGAGGGAAGTTGGTGTTATCATTGTGTACTGCCATCTATCAAACAATGGCAAAACAAATTGCAGACTGATCGATAGGTTAGTTTGGATTTGCAGCCATTGGAGTAAGACGTGTTTCGTGATTTTCACCAAGATGGAAAAAGAGTAGTATCGTTCGGTAATTTGCTTTTGGTTTTTGGATGGGAAAAAATGCGGGGAGATAAAAGAACAAAGTTGGACGAATTTAAACGTGGGTGAACATCCGTTTTTGATGAGGAGCGACCAGGACGCCCGGCAGACGTTGTTACCGTGGAAATCATTGAAAAAAGTCCACGACATGATACTCGCTGATCGACGAACGAAATTGCGCGAAGAAGCAGAGACCGTAGGTGTGTGGATCGGAACAATTAGTTTTTTCATTGCCAACTTATCACCAAATATTGTCGGCGCGATGGGTGCCGCGATTGATCACTGTGGACAACAAGCAGATGTGTCTGTTAACCTCGAAGCAGTGTTTGGAGCAATTTAAGCAAGATCTGAAGGAGTTTTTGTGTCAAGTTGTCGCTGTTGATGAATTCATTATTACACACCAGAAACTAAGCAACAATCAAAACAATGGATTTCTCCTAGTGAAACTGACCCATCGGCCGTAAAGGTCATGGCGACAGTTTTTTTTGGGATGCAAACAGCGGCATCCTCATGGATTTTTTAGAAAAAGGAAACACGATCACTGGACAATACTACAGTAAGTTATTGGACCGCTTCGCCAAAAAATTAAAAGAGACACAGCCGCATTTGGCGAAAAAGAAGGTGCTTTCAACACAATAACGCACCAGCACATTCATCCGGAGTTGTCACCGCCAAACTGCATGAATTGCGTTATGAATTGCTGCCGCACCCCCGTATTCACCCCATCTGGCTCCTTGCAACTTTTTCTTGTTCCCCAACATGAAGAAATGGCTCACAGGAAAAAAAAAAATTAGCTCAAACAAGGAAGTCATCGCCGAGACAAAGCCGTATTTTGGAGAGGTCGACAAATCCCATTTTTTGGAGGGGTTAAAAAAAATGGCAGGAACGTTGGGAGAAGTGTATCTTTCTAAAAGGGGACCATGTTGAAAAATAAAAAAAAAATTGGGAAAAAATGGTGTCTTCATTTCTAACATGCGTACTTATTGAACCGCCCATGTATTTGCAGGATTTGTGGAAGTTCCTAAACAGGGTCTACTACGAGGAGATTTTACAACAAGCTCATCTACCGTAATCTGTAGACTAGGAACCGACACCAACACAAGAGTGTCAAGCTAACACAACTGTGAAAAGTACTATGGTTTTAGCCATTTGCAGACTTTGTATAACACTACCCATTGATCATAATAATAGTGTATGCTACAGATATGCCATCAATGAATCTGGTTTTCAATGCATTTCATTACAGTAGAATGAAGAAAAGAATGGACTTACCACTTTGGAGTTTTCTTTGTATCGGAAAGCAAGCTGATATGCTGCAAACACCAGAGGCGGTAAAGTGAAGCGGATCCGCTGGTTCCCACCTGCTCCAAAATGCTTTCGAGCCGTGTTCAGGATCTTAAAAGAGAATACGATGAGCTGTCAATAAGGCCATGGGCTTCATGCTCACACTTAGCATCGTCAGCAGCGCATAACGGACATTGTTAAAGAACAGGCCTTTTGTTGTAATTGCCAAAAACCGCACCACACATGTTTATGGACAGGTCTGGTACTGCAACTCAACACCTCAAGCAGGTTAAATACATTGTTGTGGGGGACACAAAGATAATAGAACAGACACAAAGCAGGGACATTCACATTGCTGTCTGAAGAAGGTGGATGGAAAGTGGTAAGACATTGGGGGAGATTTATTACTGTGTTGATACGTAGTTGATAATATAGGAATATTGTTTACAACTTGTCAGCTTTCTAGATTTTATTACATTTATTAATAAATCAAGGTTGGCACAGAAGAATGTGGTAGCGCATTGATCCTTTTATTTTATAATTTTTTATTTGCATATTTAGCTAATCCCTAGACTGCCCACAGCGCTAATAACAACAGGGGAAGATATAACAGGTTGCACCTGATAGGAAAACATTTTATCAGTAGCTTGTGCGGATAGCATTTTAATAAATCCATTTATGGCTGGTGGTTTAGATCTAGGTTATTTGTGTTGAAGTGTTTAATATCACCCTCCACAATCACACTTGGTTTTCTCAGCTTCTGCTAAACACTTCTGGTGACAGGTCATGTCATTATTAAAAGCTTACAAAAGCGAACATGCCATGCCATATTGCTGCATATTTTTTTTTCTCTTTCTCCCAACATTTTCAAAACATGTAGCAAAATGTGCATGGTTACCACATTTTACACAATTAAAGAGGACCTGTCACCCATAAAAAGGCACTAGGAGCTGCTACCCCATTTTTAGCAGTGATAAACCGTTAGCTTTATCGGAACCCTGCCACACAGTACAATAGGTCCGGCGTATTCATGAGGGGGCGGGTCTAGGAGCCGGTGACTGCTGCATGAAGCCGGTCAGTCACTGCCAGCCTATGTGGGAGGGGCGTTCCAGGGAAGAAGCAGCGCCTCACTGGCTCCCGGCACGCACCCACACACACTATGATGTCAGCAAGCGCGTGCCGCAGACCTGCCGCCAGCTGGAAGCAAGAAGAGGACCTACGGGGGTGTCGCAAAGACGAGTATTGATTTAATTTATATTTTTTACTTGTGTTATCTAAAAACTGACCCAAAATTAAGGACGCCACACAGATTGTTTTTGCGTTCCCACAGACTTTTATGGAAGATCCAAGTTGCCCACAGGAGGCTAGAATAAGACCTAGGATCAGGGATATGTAGAAATCATAAAATGGAAATGCAGATTCTAACTATGTCCACTTTGAAAACCATGTGTCACTCTACAATGCCTATTAATGTCCAGGTTTGAGTGCTCAAACACACCTCATCCAGTGTTAACATTATCAATAGGAGTGGGATATCAATTTATATATCAAAAACAGTACGTCCTTGCGGGGCCATACTTCACGCACCAGTACGTGCTATTACGTCCAGCTTCTGGCATTGGCTCACGAGTGAAGCCGGCATCACAAGCAGTGGGTGTCATCTGTATTTCACAGCTGACAGCACGTTCCAACACCCGCAATCAGAGCCGGCTCCGACCAGGAGTGTTAAACCCCAAGGATCAGACCCTGATGCCGCTTACCAGGGGATCTGACCATCTTCAGCGCAGCCTGAGGTCTGCCCGATGTCTTTGGCAGTGAGACCCCATTCCGGGTCTGATGCAAGTCCAGACAGTTTACACTACAATATGTAAGTATTGTAAAGCAGTGTACTGGACTTGAAGCAGCGATCAGAGGATTACTGCTTCAAGTTCAAATACAGTAAAAAAAAAAAAAAAAAAAAAATTATATATATATATATATATATATATATGTATATATATATATATATATATATACACATACACATATATATATACATATATATATATTAATAAATTATTATTTAAAACAACCCACATAAAACACAATTTTTGGAGCCGCACCATAAACACTGTGAAAATAAAAACATATTTTTTATTAGTACAGGCAGTCCCTGGGTTAAGTACAAGATCGGTTCTATAGGTTTGTTCTTAAAGGAAACCTACCACCACGGATCTACCTATTAAGGCAGATAGTATAGCCCTTTTTAGGGCTAATTCTTTTGTGGCCCAGAACTTTCTTATTTTAATGCAAATTTCCTAAAGAGGCTACTGAGGCATGGGTAGCCAGGGCTGAGGCTACGCGCTTCAGCTACTCCACGCCCCAGTAGCCTCTTGTGTTCTGCCTACCAATGCAACTTCAGCGCGCAACTACAAGGAGCTTCGTGCACTCGTCTGCGAAGCTGGGTTATGCGCATGCAGGTCGCTGATTGCGCAGTCTCGGCTATGAAGCCGTGGAAATGGTCGTTCTGACCAACACATACCTGCACATAAGTTTAGCTGAGTTGATGTAGGAACATATTTTAGCTAAGCATATAATCCGGCCATTTCGTTATAAAAAAGATTTTTATATTTGCTAATCACCCACTTCTGTGTGCGTCACATCGCTGTGACGCACACAGAAGCGCCGAGTGGGTGATTGGCAAATACAAGAATCTATTTTATAACGAAACGGACGGATTATATGATTAGCCAAAATATGTTCCTGCATCCTCTCAGCTACACTTATGTGCAGGTATGTGTGGGTAACCACAACTATTTCCAAATGGAAGGATTCCTTTAATTTGAAGTACAATGTGTAAAGAGAAAACAATTAATAAAAAAACCCTGGATAGGTTAAAACCAAAGTTATAACCACTTATATTGGCACATGGCAGATATAAAAAATGTGACTCCTTGAGGCCAAAATTGGGCCTTTCCTGAAGGGGTTAAAACAAAACCACCAGGTAAGTGTGCAGTGATCTGAATCACCTACCTCATCATCCATATATATGGTTAAATCTTAGTACAACAAGTAACCAGAGATACTCCTTTTGTCTTTACGTCTAAAAAAAAAAAGTCACCATTCTGAAACTTGCACAAAACTTGATAAAATAAACTCCAAGGCACAGTACAGATACAATTTATATAGAGAGCCTACCTGTTATTCAACATCATTCAATTGTATTGGCCCCTGAGGCCACAAATACAGTTGAAAGAAGGTGGGTAAATTCTGACCATCATTGTAGCCTATCTCCAGGAAGAATGGTGGGTCCAGCAGGATGACCTCCAAAGACAATGCAGTTCTGCCAACAACTTCTCACTTTTCCAGCATTTTCAAACAGCCAATGAAGTGTTGCTTTAGAATATCTCTTAAGTTGCTGCCACCAGAGAAAACTTTTGGGGGGCGGCTGTAGCTCCGCGTATGGCTGTGTACTGCGGCTGTAGCTCCGCGTATGGCTGTGTACTGCGGCTGTAGCTCCGCGTATGGCTGTGTACTGCGGCTGTAGCTCCGCGTATGGCTGTGTACTGCGGCTGTAGCTCCGCGTATGGCTGTGTACTGCGGCTGTAGCTCCGCGTATGGCTGTGTACTGCGGCTGTAGCTCCGCGTATGGCTGTGTACTGCGGCTGTAGCTCCGCGTATGGCTGTGTACTGCGGCTGTAGCTCCGCGTATGGCTGTGTACTGCGGCTGTAGCTCCGCATATGGCTGTGTACTGCGGCTGTAGCTCCGCGTATGGCTGTGTACTGCGGCTGTAGCTCCGCGTATGGCTGTGTACTGCGGCTGTAGCTCCGCGTATGGCTGTGTACTGCGGCTGTAGCTCCGCGTATGGCTAAGTAGATGTCGGCGCACTGGGACCACGTGACTCCACAGGCAGCGCGCCGTGAACGAGCAGGCAGCGGGACGCCGGGGCCGCGCAGGCAGTAGAGCGCTGTGACCCGGCAGGCATCAGAGTGCAACGGGGCCGCGCAGGTACCCAGCAGGCGTCGGTGCCCACTTTGATGGGATTGGGGAGATGGAACGCGTGCCAGCAGAGAGGGCTCTGCGTGCCCTCTCTGGCACGCGTGCCATAGGTTTGCCACCTCTGGCCTAGGAGATGGAGTGAAAGGTAGATCCTACCAATGTTGTCAGGGATCTGCAGGTGCAATTGTTTCCATTCTGTGTTGGTGAACTTTTGGTCCCTAACACAGGTAGTATCCCTAACCCCCAAAAAGTTAACTCCCGCCCCAACAAGGGCACTCACCACATTTTCCCTGTCAGGGTACCGTTGTGCCCTACCTAGGGGTTTCATGTGCCGTCATGGTACACTCATCAGGGGAGCTTAAAGGAAACCTACCACTGCTGGCATGATAAAATCATGCGAGCAGACCACCTGGTAGGCTATGTAATACTGATGCCGGCACATACTTTAGTTAGGCACGGCGATCGTTAGTTTAGATAAAAAAATGTTTTACTTACAGATGAAAATATTCCTCCGGTGCTACCCCTACGTCATCTTCGGAAGGGAGATGCCTTCCGATCTTTAATTATTCACGCCTCCTTCATTGTAGCCGTTTCCTTCGGGTGCCGAGAGCCGTGACGTCACCAAGCTCTCGGCACCTATCGCTGTCCGGCTGTGTGAGAGTTAGTATCTGCGCATGCGCGATAGGTGCCGAGAGCTTGGTGACGTCACGGCTCTCGGCACCCGAAGGAAACGGCTACAATGAAGGAGGCGTGAATAATTAAAGATCGGAAGGCATCTCCCTTCCGAAGATGACGTAGGGGGTAGCACCGGAGGAATATTTTCATATGTAAGTAAAACGTTTTTTTTATCTAAACGAACGATCGCCGTGCCTAACTAAAGTATGTGCCGGCATCAGTATTAAATAGCCTACCAGGTGGTCTGCTCGCATGATTTTATCATGCCAGCAGTGGTAGGTTTCCTTTAAGACTATATAAAAAAAAAATGTATCATAGGTCACTAGTGTGGTGAAAATCTACTGCATCAGACATATGATGCGGCAATCGTGGTGTCAGTTAGTTCATAGTAAGAGCCACTTCTAAAGGCCAAGAGATGCAGTGGCAGCTCCTAATCATATTGCGGATGCCACAGAACCCAAGTCTTGTAGTAATTAACAGAGCCTATAGTGAATAGGAGTTTAGTATATAATACAGCACCAGGACTCCACATTGTTCAGAGTGCTAAGTGCTCTGTCATTTTCTCTGTAAAAATGCTCCTTCTCTATATAAAAAAAAAAAAAAAAAATGAATCACTGAGAGATTAATACAGGAATAATGGGGCATATACAGACCCCCACTTAACCCCTTCAGAAACAGAGCAAGATTGAAGCTTCTCTGTAAGGAAACCCAGGCCTCCACATCTTTGCTAAATGAAGCAATTAAGAATGCAAGAGTGCGGCTCCAGGGGATACTTCATGCACGTATCTATGGATTTTCTGAAGCCTTCTAAGAGCAAAAATCCTTCACAAAATCCCCATTTGTGAGACTTAATTGTAAAAGAATCAGGAGTACTGGTTCTTACGTGTATTAGACCTCTATTTGCCACTAACCCTTGTGGTCTTATATAATCACCGAGAGTGGAATACCGCAATTTAAAGCAAAACCAAAGAATTCATTACAGTGCAGTCCAGGCGGGAATTAGAAGCCATGTTGTGCTACAGAAATTCCCACTTGCTGCACAGTTGCTAAGGATGGTTCAATCCAAGTCAATTAAATAAGTGATGAGGAGGATAATGAATCACTTAGCATTTGTACAAGAGACCCCTTGACACTCCAGATAGATTAAATATTAAAGCCAAGAAATACAAGTACAAGAAGTTTCTTGGAAATGACAAATTTGTGTTAACAGACTGGGCCAGTGTGGTTTAGCCCGTTGTCACAGAACGTGAAGAGTGCCATGTCACAGACTGATCTATATCTATATCTAGATATATACAGTGCTCCAGCTTCCCTGATGCAGCAGTGAAGACAATGTAATCATTACAGTTTCAGCTCTGCAGCATATTGGAGGAAGAAAGAAGTATGTACATTATTAAAATGTAATAAGTGTATATGATTGCATGGACACCGTGGCATACGTCCAGCTTCTACAACCCCCACACACACAGAGGTATGGTTATACAGATCTCCTGGGCTGTTACCAAACACGGTCTGAAGCTTCACATGGTCAAAATTGATGATAGATTTTACTTCTCAACCACTCATTAATCAATGGACTTGTGTAACAACAAATAACTATTACATTTATTATTCAACAGACCTATACCGTAAAAAAAAAAAAAAAAAGCGTCCATGCGTTCTATCCACTGGCGCATACTATGACGCTGCTGTATCGCTGCTGCTGCTGCTCTTAGTGTGCCTCAGCGGGTACAGCACATGGACGCGTCTCTGGCCGCTCTGTTACCAGTGAAAAAGAAAAGGAAGGAGGAGCCGAACAGAGTATCGGAAGGTGAGAATGCAAGTTTGTTTTTTTAAACAATGAAGGGAATTTCATCACTAGGGCGTCCGCTGCGCGTCATTTCACCACTAGGGGACCAATGCATTTGCCACCCTCAGCTTATACCCAGGTCAATAAGGTTTCCCAGTTATTTGTGGCAAAAGTAGGGGTCAATAGAGATTATATATATTTTTTTTTTTTTTTTTTATTTTTTTTTAGGACACATTAGAATATGGTTTCATACAATAAGATGATGCCTCTAATAAAAGTATATTTTTGACTATTGAAGGGAAAAGGGAAAATTATGAAAAATAAAAAAGAACATATTATGCCATTTTTAAGTGGTGCCATTTTTAAGTGGTAGAAAATGATTTGGAGAAAGCAATTTTAAACAGGCCAAGTATAATTTATTTGGTAGTTTGGCTTCGCACAAAACGTCAAACGACTGGAGCGAGTTATGGATTATGAAGGTTTTTCCCATTTTTTTGGCACCACACACACTATGCCAAAAACAAACACTATGAACAACCTCAGAATAACTACTTTTTTGGAGGTCCCTTCTTCCTACTGCTGGTTTTCTGGCACCACACTGCCATTCCCCACGTGATATCAAACCAGTGGCTACTCGTGAAACAGTTGACACCCAAAAGTTTTTCAGTCAGAATGCTTTCTTCGTGCTATCCGACTATTAGTTTGTGTAGTCAGAGCATCATCAGAGTTGGGCCTGATGATCACAAATGGAACATTCCAATCGCATATGCGTTTCCAGAAAAACGCATGTGATCAGTAACCTGCACCCAGTGTATTGAAACACATATGTGATCAGACCGAGGCCCGTCCCTGGGCACTAGCGTCGCTTTTGTAAATGCAACGCTAGTGTTATGTGCGTACGCACCCTAAATGTCACCTCGAGATCTCACTGCCTTCCTCCTACGCTCACCGTTAACTGCTTACCACTGCAACGTATAAAGTCAGTGGTAGGGAACTGGTTAAAGTTTTAGGTGAGCAGGTGGATCTGTGGCCATAAACCACTACAATGGTCTAATGCTACATGAGATTTTCAGGTTTGGCCCACTGCTCAGCAATACAAGGAAAAGCCTAGGGCCAACACCAGAACTGGGATCCAAGTCCAAAAGCAACATTATGCTTTTAAAACAATTCCATAAACTATTAAAACAGCTTTTAGCAATGGAGAATGTCTGATCAGTGTTTCTATTCCATAATAACCATTTTTGCTTGCTAAACTCTACCAATTACTGATCCCCCTGATAAGCTACGCAGTGTGAATTATGTCCTGTCACTTGTTCTGTAAACACAGGACACTTTTGGGAAATTGCTTCCTTTCATGACAATGATGAGCTGTCACAGGCTACAACAAAAACTACTGCTGGAAAAGCAACAAGTCTTGGCAGGAGGCGACGTAATCAGTAGCTTCCCACTGCAAGATGAGAGGTGCTGGTGTACAGCCGCTAAGCTCATTTACAATGAAGAGGGGATCACAGCGCTCACAACCACCATCTCCAGGCTGCTTCTCTTACTATACATTCAACAATGACAACACAAGGTGCAAATAGACATGAAGATAACTAGCATGATGATTTCCGGACCGAGTCTCCATTGTAAAAATCTCAGACAACATTCACACATAGTAGTTGAATCGTATTTTGAAACGCACTTTAAAACGCAACAGTCATGGGCTTGAACTGGGCTTTGAACTGAAACAAATGCAACCAGTAATGAGCACCACATGTTTTACCTTGCTTACAAGAGAAAAAAAAATGCATGTTTTTTCAAAATCGCTTAAATAAAAACTGACTAAAAATGGCGTTCAAAACGCCACGTGTGCCACCACCCCAAGGGTGCATTAAGACAATCGGGGTGTTCTTTGGGCCAAACACATTTGCAACAGCAACTAAGTAGGGGGAGAGAGTGGGGGGGTTGTTTGATAAAAAAAAGGAATAATGCAAGGCATTTTTTATAAGTTTATTTAAGGTTGATGGAGCAGTGGTGGTATACTGCGCAATTTTTTGCTAGGTTCACACCGTATTTTTTTTTTAAAAAAAGGATTTCTCAGGATGAGGGCTTTCACATTTGTGTCGTTTCTCACATCCATGGTTCTGGGATTTCCAGGAATGCCTCACATTCACATGCATTCACATGCATTATTTTTTTTTCACCAATGCAGATCAGGGTGCGTCCACACGTTCAGTTTTTCAAATGCAGTTTTTCTGAAGCCAAAAGCCAGCGTGGATCAAAATGGGGTGAGACAAATAATTGAAAGGTGCTACTCCTACTTTTACTCCATTCTCGGTTTGGGCATCAAAAACTGCATCTGAAAAACTAAACATGTGGTCGCACCCTAAAAGTAAGCAATGAATGACAGCAAGCAGAGATCTAGAAAATCATGGGGAACAGAAAATTAATTTTAAAAAAACAACAACAACAATGTTAAAAATAAGCTTTGGTGGGAAAAAGTATAGCTAAACAATATCCTTCCTTCCCCTCCCTTTCTTTGGTTGACTAGATGGACTTAGATGGAATATGGAGCAATGGGTTTTCCGTCTCAAATGAGGTCCGCATGAAGAGACACTGATGACTGACATGTAGAGGACAGGACCCTTTTCTTCCATCAGCATATACCACATTATTGCTGCGGCTGGAGGCACAGCTGACTCATACCCAGAGATCTGCTGAGATTCATAGAATGATTAAAGGATATTAAAACTGGATTGATAGGGGAAAGAATGAGGATATTGGAAGCCTTGAAAGGCAGAACAACAGTTGTATGAAACATTCACAATACAAGTAATTACGCATATGAAATGTAATCGAGTCAGAGCTGGAACCATATGCAGCCATCTGCTGGAAAAGACAGAAACCTCCAAGAACTGAAAATCAGTCCAAAGCCTGTCAGCCGCACATACACGTCCACAGAACAGCCAACATGGCCGCCGCAGCATCATCATGTGCTAATACTTCTCCTCTGGTGCGATTTTAGATGTGCAGTAAATGTGTCAGAGCCGCAAAACATTCACAGCTCTTTTTGGAGGCTTATTTTTATGGTGTCCAACATGTCGTGTAAATAATAGGATACGTGATTTCTAGGGAGGTCACTACGATTACAAAGACACCAAATAAAATTTAGATTTACATGTTTTTTCCTCATGCACAATAAAGGGAATTATTTGCTTGCTACAGTCTCCATAGCAATTTTAATTTTATGTCAACACAGCTGTATTAAAGCAATTTGTTTCTGCAGACTACATGGTAACAGATTTTTTTAATGTTAACCTTTAATTTAAGAGAATAAATGACAGTAATTTTTTAGGGTTGGTTCCCATGAGGCAATATTAATTGTGTGTTATTTTTATCAATAAAAACAAACTTTGAATGCAATACTGGATGTGCTGGTTATTCCAGGGACACAAGGGGCCTCATTTCTATTATATACTGTTCAGAGGTTCAGAGGGAAAAGATAACCATAGCTCTGGTAAAGTAGTGCAGGGATTTTGCCTTCTGTATTTTTGCATGGTTTTTGTTAAAAAATAAATAAATTCAAAAACTAATTAACAAGAAGGTTTTTGTGGCTTTTTTTTTTTAAATTTAAATTTACTCATTGGTTAAAATCTATTTTCATTTGTTACATTCAGGGTTATGTTCGACTTTTTTATCAATTTTTTTGGAAGCAAAAACAGCATTTTTACGCAAATTTTTTTTATGGTGTTCATTAAGTAGGTTAATATCAGATAACATTTATAAATCAAGGCATAACTGAGGCTACTGAGGCAGGGGTCAGCTGTCATTAAATATGCAGGGCTTCGACCGAAATCTCAGGCACAGAATCTAAGCCCTTGTGAGGAACAGGTCAGTATAGTGTGTCGTGATGTGCTAATGCAAGGGCAACACAAGGCACTATACCAGTGCCCAAAAGGTGTTAAAAAAAAAAACTGTCCGATTAAAGGGGGGAAAAAAAACAAAAACAAAACACTGGCCCGCTACATTGACTCATACTATGTGAAGCATAGTCTTCACATATTTCATACATAGGATGTATATAACACTGATGTGTCTCCAAAGGTGGGGCTAAGGAGAGACACCCAAGATAAAGGATGGGAGGGTGCACACCTTCTGCACATCATGAACTTCTGGGAACATCTTGAAACTTATAGAATGGAGCTATAAGTTAGCAAGAAAACCTCTTTTACCCCTTCAGGACTCGGCCGTGTCCTAGATGCCAAAATAGGCTAAATTTTTCAAATCTGCCCTGTGTCACTATAAGTGCTTGTAGCTTTGGAACGGTATGAGATATCCAAGGGATTTTGAGATTGTTTTCTCGTGACACATTGTACTTCAAATTGGTATGAAATCTTTTGTGTTTAGTTATGAAAACTATTTGGCAAACATTTTGAAAAATTCTTTATTTTCAAAGTTCTAAATTCTCTAGATTTGATGCAGATAGTCATAGTGCCCAAATTATTTCATAACTTACATTTCCCAAATGTCTGCTTTATGTTGGCATGGTTTTTTAACTTTCCACATATTTTACTAGAATGTTATAAGGCTCAGAATTTGGGGGACATTTTTCACATTTTTGGGATAATCAACCAAACCTGGATTTAGAGGCATCTGCTCAACTTTCAATTGACTGTGAGAGGCCCAAATAATAGCTAGACTTGTAAATTACCCCATTATGGAAACTACACCCCTCAATTTATGAAAAAGCACTTTTAAGAAGTTTGTTAACCTTAAGGGGTTTTATAGGGGTTAGAACAAAATGGAAACATGATCTACAAATTGTAATATTTTTTAACAATACACTCATTTTGGGCGGAAAATTAAATATCACAATGGATTAAATGAAAAAAGGCTCCACAAATTTTAATACCCAATTTCTCCCGAGTGCACGGATACTCTATATGTGGTGGTAACCTGCTGTATAATTTTCTTCTTTTTTAAATATATATACATAGGGGCTTATTTTATTTTCACACGAGATGCTTTGTTGGTGGAGAAAATGAAAATCATACATTTTTGGCAAGATATTTTTGTTTTTTGTTTTTTTGGGCGTTCATCATACCATAAAAATAATACATTTGTTTTATTCTATGGGACGCCATGATTACGTGGATAGATCATGTAAAATAGATTTTTTAATTTTTTTTTACTGAATAAAAACTAAATTGGAGAAAAAGTTGTTAATTATAGCAACACCGTCTTTTCAGATGTACAAGGTTTTTTTAATGGTCTCTTTTTAGCAGCTTAGAGCATTTTTTAAAAAGGGTATTAATATTTTTTTGGATTTTTTTTTTTTTTTTTAAATGGGGTTCACTGTGTTGGTCGAGAAATGATTCTGTTTCATTATTTAGCTTTCCATGGATGCAACGATACCAGCTACGTGGGGGGGGGGGGGGAATTGTGTATTTTATTCAATTTTACTTTAATTTGGAGAAAATCTTGTTCATTTTAGCATGACCATCCTTTCAGATGCATTACTTTTTTATTTTTTAGCTGATGAATCTGGCTAAGGGCTTATTTTTTGCCAGAAGAGTTCTATTTAGTGGTCTTATTTTACAATGTGTAAGGTTTTTAAATCATTTTTAAGAGCATTTTTTAAAGGGTATAAAAAAAAAATTATTTTCTCAACTTTTTTTTTTTTGGAGGGGGGGGGTGTTAACCATGTGGCTCCTGTAACAAATCTGTTTTATTATATCGATTGTTATGGACGTGACCATACCGTGTGTGTGTGTGTGTGTGTGTGTGTGTGTGTGTGGTGGGGTGTGTGTGTGTGGTGGGGTGTGTGTGTGTGGTGGGGTGTGTGTGTGTGGTGGGGTGTGTGTGTGTGGTGGGGTGTGTGTGTGTGGTGGGGTGTGTGTGTGTGGTGGGGTGGGGTGGGGTGGGTTGTATTTGGGTTTTATACATTATTAAGTGTTTGTGTGGGAAAGTGACAATGTAGGGGCTTATATTTTTATTTAATGGTTTAAACTTCTTTTTTTAATTTTTTTTCACCAATACAAACTTGAACCATTGATGCTCTGATCTCAAGTACAATAAACTTCTCTACACAACTAATTCATTGTGGAACAGTGTAAACTGTTTGGCAAGCTCACGCATGCGCAGACAGTTTACAGTCAAGACTCGGAAGAGGTCTGACTGCACAGGGGCACTCTTCAGACCTCGGGCTGCCCAGAAGAGGATCGATTCTCCCGGAAGAACCCTTATACGGCGCGGTCATGCTTGACCGCGAGTGCTGATACCTGCTGCTTCTGGTGCCGGCTCCGTTTGTGAGCCGGTGCCAGAAGCAGGACGTGATAGAACGTCCTGGTGCAGGAAGTACTTTTATGTAACACATCAATGAACAGTGCCACTAGTGGAAAAATTCTGAAAGTGATGGTAGTCCTAAAGTACAGTCAAAGGACATAACAGGTTATACAAGCACTTCCATTAACCATAGAATGGTTTACAATCCTTACCAGGTATTGCTGATCAGGATCATCAGACCTTAGAAGGTGAATGAACCTGCCTACAAGCCCCTGCTCATCGGCAAAGTCTTCAGGATCAGGATCCTCTGCTGGCTGATCGGGCTGGTCCTGGATGAGTGTTGATACTAAATTCATGATGGCATCCACCTGCCAATAAAGCCCATAGTGATGCAAGGTGTAAAGAAAACCTCAGAGTACAGACAGATGTAACCTCTGACCTTACCTGCTCCTGAGAACCAACTTCAGTGTTGTACTCTAAGGCACTGCTCAGGACATAGCAGCTCATACTCTTTCTGGATTCATAGTCAAAGTATTCAAAGAGCGGATAGAAATGTTTCAGCTTCAGAACGGTCAGGATGTTGTTATAAGTGTCCACCGGTATCTTCAGAAGTCGGGTTAGTTCCTTAGAGACCGCACTGCTGGTGGCAATGCTGAAAAATATAAATTTAGCAAAATATATTACAGTCTCAAAAAAAACTGCAAAGGGGCACCACTGAATCTCATGGTTTCCATGGCAATGAACACAGTAATGTGGTTTTAGCATGTACTGCTGGTGGACCCAATGAGTAACCTCATTAACCAAATGAAAAATTGTACAGGTATATTTCTATTGTATTATTTATACCCCTTACACCATCATCTTTGTTTCTTCAGTAACATCATTGTCCGGTAGCAATGACTTCTCTTCTATGCCACCCGCCGTCTTGTAACCATATCCAGGGATATTTATAGACCTGCACTTTCATAATGTTTAATAGAATTATGTGTAAACATAGCCAACAACAAACTCAACATTAATAGTCCAACTCAGCTGCATCATTAATATATAGCAGTACAGTATCTGCTCTGCTACATATCTGGGAAACAAGAACTTCATGCATCATGTATCAATATTATGCACAGAGTTCAGTCGCCAGCAGAGTGATCAGTCTGTGTACAGCACTTATTAAAGAGAACCCGTCAGGCAAAATTACCCCCCTAAACTAAATATATTTTCATAAACTGCCATTAGAAAAAGCATTGCTTCTATCCCTTCATTGTCCCTCTACTTGCTTGTAAACCTAAGCAATGAGGTCCTAAAGCTGTATGTAAATGACATGGGAAATGTCCAATGAGTCATTAGCATATTCAAGATGTCCAGCTTATTCATGAGTGGGAGGCACTGCCACATCCCCAGTGCATGACTGACAGCTGCTCCATGTAATGGCTGCTCCATGTGCTCCACGCCCCCTGCAGCCTGTTTGTATGAGCAGCTCCAAGGCAGCCATGTTATACAAGAACATGTCAGGTACTACTTGTGTAGTTGATGTCTGTTCCTCTCACATGTGTATAGCAGAACATGTCAGGTACTTGTGTAGCTGATGTCTGTATCTCTTGTGTGTATAAGGAGGATGCAGCATGTCAGCAGATGCAGCACACACTAACTATGTATAACTATATACATTACACACAGACATGAGCAGGGGGAGGAGAGGGGGAACAGGGATGACATCACTGCCTCTGACCATGTGACCAGCCTCATTTACATAATAAAGAATAGATTATTTTATAATGATTAATGTATGAAATAACTAGATAAAGGCTGGGATGAGATCCTTGTGAGCTGCTCCAACAAGTAGTAGCGACAGGACAAGTGACACAGACCTGATGACAGGTGTCCTTTAAAGAGAACCCGTCAGGCAAAATAACCCCCAAACTAAATATATTTTCATAAACTGCCATTAGAAAGCATTGTCTCTATCCCTTCACTGTCCCTCTACATTCCTGTAAACCTAAGCAATGAGGTCCTAAATCTGTATGCAATTGACCCGTGAGATGTCCACTGAGTCATAATCATATTCAAGCTGTCCGGCTTATTCATGAGTGGGAGGCACAGCCACCCCCCCATTGCTTGACTGACAGCCTGTATAATGGTGTGAGGTATGATGGTGTAATGGCTCCTCCATGTGCTTCCTGGTGCTGGTACTTGTGTAGCTGATGTCTGTGACTCACACACACGTGTATAATTGACATCACTGCCTCTGACCATTTGACCAGCCTCATTTACATAAGAAAAGATAATTTTAGAATGATTAATGTATGAATTGACTAGATAAAGGCTGGGATGGAATGGGATCCATGTGAGCTGCTCCAACAGGTAGTGGTGACAGAATTAGCTGCAGAGACTTGACGACATGTGTTCTTAAGGACCAATTTAAAAATCGGCCAAGGTGTGGGGGGCAGGATCTTGGTTAATTTATACATCATTAATAGTTCTGCTCTGCTTTCTTGATCTGTAAAAGTGAAGCCTCCAGTCTTTTACCTCATCAGCCTCATCAGAGATTCCTGTCCATAAAATGGCTGCAAAGAGAACATGACCCTCTATCTGTGACCATTTTTTGGTCAGCAATGTCTGGCTGTTGAGGTAAAAGAAGGAAGCTTCACTTTACACATGAAGAAAGTTGTGCAGAACTCCCAAGTTTTCCCAAGCAATAATCTTTTTGTCCTTTCCCATCATTAAAGCAAAATTACAGCCTGAATCTTGTGTCCAAATAAACGTACCACTAAGGCTACATTCACATGAACGTATGGGAGGCGTATACATATGGCCGATATACCCCCCCCCCCCCCCCCCCATACATTGCAATGCGGGAGCGGTACGGTGCAGCACATGTGCGCCATGTCCTATCTTTCTCCGGAATACGGCGCCATATATCCCTGTGGAGAGGGTCGGTGTGAGCAGAGCCATGCTACTGTATGGCTGGCAACGGCAGTGTCAATGTAGGCTAAGGCTGCATTCATTCAGTCGTTGTAGGGACGTATATACAGTTGTATACATATCCCCATAGACTGCTATGGTGACACGGCGCCCTATAACCTCTGCTTCTGTGTCCCTTCACTCCAAGAAGCGACAAGGGGGCACAGATGCGTACGCAAGAACGGTAATGTGGCTAGTGACTGGCTGCAGTGATCAGGGGCGCTTTACCACCAGCAGTCCGCTGGAAACCAAATATAGGCAATGGAAAGTGGTTCCTATTCCCTGACAGCAATCATAGTGGTTGAATATGACGAGAACTAAAATACAAAGTGCTTCTTAAAAGTTGCAAATCTTTTCAGTTTAGATATTATATATTAACTCAGGACAACAGTTGCCAAGTGGTAGTATTACATCCTCTTTGTAGACAGGTCTGTGGTACGGTTAAAGTACAAGTATCATATAGTCCCATTAAGACTTGGCACCATTTATAATGAGACACTTCGGAGATGACAGTCTACTGCCAAAAAAGGAATGCTACAGAATACGTGCTATGGTTTCTGAAAGGAGTCCTCTAACAAGCTCTCACAGCCGCTCTATTCGTCTCATATACTCACTGTTCAAGGTTGAGCTTGTTAAAGATTTCTACTGTCGTCTCCAGCACTTTATCAACATAATCCACCCGATCAGGATAACACTTCATCGCCAAGTTAATAAGAGACACTTGCAGGGACACAACGTCTTCTGAGGGCATGTCCTGTCGAGACTGAGTATGAGTAGGTGGGAAAGAGAAAAGAGCAATACTTTAGACACATTTACCATCTAATTATGTCTGCAATACAGTAAAATTCCCTTAACCCCTTTCAAGGGGTTCACCGCTGACTATGTTTACATATATTCGTAGTAACTGATGAGAATTTTATTACAGTATACTGCAATATCCCTGTAAAGGGGCAGCTTCATGTCCCAAATAAGTTCAATGAATAATATAATGAGTTTATCAGTGTTACAGTTTACATTTGTTCAGCAGCACAACCAATTTGTATTGGGAAATCTGCTGCGGAGGGCTACATTAAAGATCAGAGGGAAAACAAGCCTTCATTAAAGGTCATCACACTTTCTACATTACCTTTACACGTCAAGTACAGATTTGTCCATGTAAAATAGACAATAAGATAACGGACTGTCAGCATGGCAAATGTAAATCTATGCATAGAGAATGTTAGCAGTAAGACAGAGGCTTACAACTTTCCATTGTGCTCACCTGTATGACTGTGGCCACTTGCTGAGAAAAAATGTCAAACAGCTTTATGTCTGCGGGAATTCCAGGTCCATCTTCACGATGCGCAAACAGGGCTAACCTAAGACAGAAGAAACCCAGTGAAATGAAGAGCACAGATCCATCCTCAGCCTCCTCTAAGGGAAACAGCAAACACCAGGTTGGAAATTAACAAGCGTTCAGAATTTTAATATCTTTATAATGGCAAAGTTCTAAAGCCAGTGATTTGCTGCTGTCATTGCTCAGGGTATCATCTTATATGGACAATAAGGAAAACGCCCACAACGTACACTCAGAGGAGGTAAGAGATGGAGGCCAAACACTGGCATAGCCACTAATGGCTTCCCTGGGCGTATACTGTGCTCCCCAGCATGAAGCAGGGGGAGCTTTCCAGGCGTACACCTCAAAAAAAAAAAAACAAGGCGTGAACAGAGCCTTAGGAGGTTGCCATTTCACGCAGGGCGACCATTGCTAGAACCATCTTGCATGCATATATGGTAAATATAGGCAACTGTACATTTAGTTCTCATAACCAAAAATAAATAAACTAACCCTGAAAGCCAAAGCAGAAACTAAAAATTCAAAAAAAAGGTAATTTGCTACAGAATCTGCAGGAATAATTAAATTCCAAGCAAAGTTGTTTTACGCATCCTGTGAATGGGTTAGCATTGGCTGTACAATACTGCAGGTCAGCTACCAGTGATATCACTGCCACCACCTTGCTACTACTTCACACGTAAAGATTCTTCCAATTGAAAAAAAAATGTATATGAAAAAAGAAAAAACATATTTTGTATACATTTCTGTAATTTAATGTAGTTTAATAATTGCAGCTGCACCATAACTCCCATGCTGTTAAAGGAGGTGACAATTTTCTAGTGACCTCAACAATCCTGTCTGCATATTTCTAGGTTTTTATTTTTTAGGGGTAATTGCCTGGCACTGGTTATTGTCACAAACGGCAATTAAAAGGTATATGGGACCTTTTCTTTCAAAATGATCGCAAAAAAAAAAAAACTTGATTGTTTTTGGAAAACTCTTTTTTTTTGTTTTTTTTATTTAGTTTAATAACTGCATTATTTAGTTACTAATAGCTTCCTACAGGTACCCTCTTAAGAAGCAACATGCTCTATATTTTGAGAAGTACTTAAAGAAGACCAGTTAAAACTGCTAGCGTTATCAGAACCCACCAACAAAGCTAGCAAACACTGCAGAGCCATAGCCTCAGAATGCCGGACCGAGCTTTCACCCCCTACACCATAGGCCGGCATGAATACGCCGGTCCGCTGTGAGCTTGGTCCGGCATTCCGCGGGTATGGCAGTACATGCTAACAGTAATACTTTCTCAAAAGCTGGAGAGCTACAGACAAATGAATTACAGGAACATTAACAATTATTCATATACTTTTGTTATCCTTCCATCCCCAAAAAGTGGCTCCATCTGGCAGCTAATGCAAACCATGAAACAAACTTACCTGTCGATTAAAGCGATGATAATATTTTTCACATTCACATTTTGATGAAGCTCTGCACAAGCACGAAGGAAAGGGTTCAGTGTTTGGAGGTGAAATTCATCAGGGAAAACCTAAACCAACAACCATCAGGTTATGGAAAGATGTGGACACAATACAATGTGGGGTCCTAATACACAACTTGAAACCAACTTCCACAGCTAGAGTCGGCTGCATAGCCTTTTTAACCCTGCTACACCATTTAAACAGAATAAATAAGAGAGCTGATTAAATCTGGTATAGCCACAACCATGCTGACCCACAAAACAAAAGTTAATTCTTTAGGTGTGAACAGCTTCCTGTTTAATTATTTGTGTATATAGCTGCAGAGAACAGCTGATCTGTAGGGTGCTGGGTGTTGGACCCCCACCGATCTAATATTCAATACCTATTCTTAGGATACTATACACAAGAGGTGGACCAGCACTGCCCAACAATAACCACTGATCAAAACATGCCAAAATAACTGATTTAATGAGCCATTTGCAGTTTCACCGTAAAGAATAGTCTGAAATAATGGATGGACACACAATTCAAGGATCAGCACAAAACCATGTACAAATAAGAAAGTTGTATACCTAAATGCTCAGGCCATGAGAGCGGGGTGCTGGGGACAGATGCCCAAGTCTATCCCCAGCACCCCGCTCTCATGGCCTGAGCATTTAGGTATACAACTTTCTTATTTGTACATGGTTTTGTGCTGATCCTTGAATTGTGTCCATCCATTATTGTGTTTCACCCCTCTTTTTGTTGTTATCTTGCATTTGTATGGACTTGTCAAAAGATTTGATTAGCTCACCATTTATAATATTTATATCTGTACATTGTTGTATACTATATTGTGGCCAGTAGGGGGAGCTGGAGTTCCGGGAACAGTGCACATTATCATGAGTCCTGCACTTTCCCGAGGATGTCATTCATTTGTGACTTCGTTCACAATTTTTAAAGGTTTTTAAGCATGTTTTGTGGTGTATTTTTATATTAATAAAGATATTATTTGCTTGATCTATTTTTCTTTTTGTGGCTATTCTTAGGATACAACATCAATACCTCTTCTGCAGCCGGGTTTTGGTTAAAACAACTGATGAAATAAAAGAGATCTGAACTGGCCCATGCTCATCATTTCCTGTTAATCACATAGTAAGACCCACCCACTGGACTCTTCAGGCAATACTGTGCTCACCTGTATAATACACTCCATGAGGTATTCCTGAGCCAGGGCATCTCTGCAGTTAACAACCTGTTCCAGGATCCCAGGTAACACAATCTGCAAGAGAAAACATCATAAATTTTGTCTCTTAAACCAAGTTCATACAGATTCATATGGTTCATAACAGTGAAATATATCCATAAGCAATGGTTGCAGGACTGAGGAAGGGAGGAGAAAAGCCGTGTGGATTTAGCCGCATTTTTTTTTTAATGGAGTAAAATTAAGTCTTAGACACTTGTACAGGCGTTTAGACAACCTCTGTCCATAAGAATAACAAAAGGTATGATGGAAGGATGACAACCGCACGACAATAGAAGTAATGGATATTTAATTAGAATCAGTTACGGTTTTCTGAAAATTCTGATGCGAAGTGGCCCTCACCAGCGACCTAGTCATAGAGGAAGCATCAGTCTTCAGACAAAGCTTGTACAACTCACCTGCTTATACCGTTCAACATTCACTCCCTCCAGCTGACTAAGTCGGACCAAATTGGTTCCAACTAGAATACGTAGTTCCTGCCTCTCACGTTCCCTCTTCTCTTTGTCCCGGCTGTGGCCCTGGTGCTGCATCCGCACCCACAGCTTGTTCATTTCAGCAAAATTCAGCAGGACGAAATCCATGGAGTCACTAATGTCTCCGGTGACTTCTTCACTGCAAAACAAAGTACAACAATGTCACCACAATGCAGTACACATATAAGTAAGTACATCATTCAGTCAAACCAACGAGGTCACTTTCATAACTCAAGATCAAATTCTCTCCAATCTGATGTGGGATGAGCTTAAAGTTGCATAACATAAGATAAACAAGATTACCTTTTTTAAAGACCATTTGCCATTCTCCCCACATTAAAATGGGTCTTAATAAAAAAAATCCCCATACCAGATAGCCATTACTTCTACATGTAGTGCCCTCTACAGATCTGGGCTGTACGAATATATGAATAAGATATAATAGCTGTTAACAAAATAATTTAATAATAAAGGTTGTGATTGGGATGATACCCTAGCCTAGTCTAATGACCACAGCACTCCCTAACAGCATTAGCAACCCCAATATGAACGCCAAAGATTCTCATTACTCAGTTTGTTCCCCTTCGTCTGGAAGGATATTTCGGGTGCACTGAAGTAGATAATTGCGTAGAAAAAGTCCTCTGAGCGGATGCTGGACCCCACGACACATCTCTACCATGTCTTTAAGAATGTCTTTTCTTGACTGTGAAAAAGACTTCACATATACAACGCCAACAGTGATCAGCAGATACCTACAAGAAAAAGCACAAGGTAGTTAGGTATGGGGGAAGTACTAACCAGTAGAAACAGAACTGTGTAGATTTAAAGTGTAACCGTCATTCTGAGCAAAAAAAATAAATAAAATACATAATTCTGCTCCAGGTGTCCCTGGGAATCATTCCTCAAAGTATTTTCCCTCTCGGTCCTCATTTAGTACCTTTTTTGGCCCATAGCAACCAGAGTCTCCAGCTCTCAAAAAACTACAATCAGCAAGATGGAGGGGCAGGCCTTCCTCCTGTCACCTCATCACAAGCACCTGCTGCTGACCAATGAGACCAGAGCCATCTATGTAATATCTATCTATCCCTTATCTATCTAGTCATATCTATCTATCTATCTATATCATATATATCCTCTATGTATCTATGTCTATCTATCTACGTAACAATCCAGCACAGCACATGAGGGCACAGCTTGCAGAGTTGGAGAGTCTCTCCTGCCACTTCCTTGTGTGAGGTGATGGGGGGAGGGGGGTGCTGCAGCTTCTGTCTGTGTGGATTATGTGTTATACACAAGTGTAGGGAAAGCTGGGAAGAGATAATGTAGGTGCTTGGACACTACATTAGTGAGGGCTTCTCCCTGCACATGGCTAAGTGCTGGGGCAGTGAGACATGAGGTAATCAGCTGTGTGCAGTGAGACATGAGGTGATCAGCTGTGTGCAGAGAGGAGTATGGGGGCTTCTTTATGAAGACGGAATGTCCATAGTAACAGACATATGAGAGATCACTGCCATCTAGGGGAAGTCTGCAGAATACAAGAGGAAGGAGCAGGATTCGGGAACTAATCCAATTGCAAAAGGGCTTAAAATGACCTGCCCTACAACATATCAAAAGTTTTTTTGAAATGACGGTTACACTTTAAGCATTAGACAGATGATAGAAAACCTCAGTTGTCATCAAGGATGGTCCATCAAGTAGGAATCCACTGACGACAAAGGGACCAGCTCTATAATCAGAATGCCAGGAGATGTAATAGGACAGAAAAAGAAGTTTTACTCACAGCCTGGGGATGATGTTCCCAGCATACTGGACAAGTTCATACAGGTCAGCCACCTTCCTTCCTTTAGCAAATTCATCGGTTAGATAAACCTCCAGGTAATGGAGTTCATCAGAGATGGCCATATCTGTGGTTGGTTCCATTAAGGTACCATGTCCTTCTAATTTTATTTACGGAATAATATCTTCAGTCATCATGTATCAAAGACTAGTCAAAAATCCATGTTGTGCTAATCCAGCTAGGAACAAACACCACCAGAGGTTCCCAGAGTGAAGTGCAGGTCCTCAGAGATGTTTAAACTAACCTCTGAAGGACTCCTCTCCCACATTTTACATGCACTATCCAGGTCATTTTGCCAGAAAATAATACATTTGAATACAGATGCCTAAAAGCATACACATATAGCACTGGAGAACTTTAATGACCTATGGACCTGATAATGGTAATATAGGAACTACAATCCACATTGCAAAGCTGCTCCCAACAATGCACAGATAATTTATGAAGATGTATGTCTCATGACAGCTGCCCAGGATTTTATAAATCTTAGCATATGACTAGGTGCCATATCTTACAAGCAGTTGTTGCCCAGCAGGGCTCATTAGGAATTCACAGTTTCTTCCTACATATGTGCACTCTACATTGTGAGTAGGTCTCCCATTTATAAAATCCCTGGACACTTTAAAGCTTCATACACACATGTGGCTTGAAGCATCCAGTATATGGTCGCTGTCCTGCTGCTGTCCATAAACAGCGTGCAGTCCTCATGTCTGGCCTCCTAACACCCTGACCTTCTGCTTCCTCTTTCCTTCATGGGTGGCACCAATATTGATTTCACAGTTTTATAAAGAACACCCCATCCTGCTGTATTTACTAACATCTAAAATCCAGGTTAGACAAGGCAGACATGTAATTCCAGTGATGTACTGCATGCAAGATATACATAGAGGCTGGTGCCCCTTTGTAATTCAGGAATACAGTGCACCAGCGGAGGGAAAACTAGGGGTGGCATTCAATATGCCAGTCTTAATAAACTCCCCCCCACTCATTTCAAGCAAATCTGGAAATACCATGAAAGGATACAAAGCTCATAGTAACTTTTTGGAGACAGCATGGAGGTTCTGAGTTCTCCAAGCATATTTGAGGCATGCTTCAGTGCATCCATCAGCTTGTTCTTGTCCTGAAATAAAAGAGTCAGAGAAAAAAAAAAAAAATATCTTGGTTACTCTATACACAATCTTTGGAAAAAAAACATGGATACAACTAAAGAAAAAAAAAGGATAAAGGTTTTTCCATAAACTCCCACACTCTTTACAACCGTAAAGACTGTATGAAATTCCTAAGCTTTGAAGGACCTCCCTCAGAAGGCACCATTACTCAGAAAAGGGAGCCTTACTGCCTAACAAATGGCTGACCACATCCAATGGGTAATGTTGGGATTCACAAATGGCAAACCAAGCCATGTACCCTCTGGAGCTTCAGAAAGACAGTCAAACCTGTGGAAATAAAAATCCTGGGAATACCTAATCCATAATGTGATGGCAACATCTGGAGAGCAAAGAAAACATTCTCTCTAGCACTTCTACACTAGAAAAGGAGGCTTTAGACTAAGTCACCAACTCAGACCCTCATGTAATGGAGGAAAAACACAAAAAAGAATAGAGTTCACATGGGAAGACCTGAAAAACCAGGTTAAAATTCCACAACGAGTAGGAGTTGTGATAAAATGGACCAACTCCACAAATATATAAAAAAAAATTATTTAAATGTCTGTTCCAATGCTGATCTAAGTATTCAGGCCAGGGGGAAACGTATTGGTCTTATAGATACGTTGTCATACTGATCAACTTTACTGCACAAGTAACCAGAACCCTAGCTGCATCAACAACTATCGTACAGCAACAAAATGCCACCACAGAAATGATAAATACACGGTGCAGCAATAAATACCACCCCAGAAACCAAATCATGCATTCAGAGCAGACAATAATATTGCAGACCCCAGAGCATATAACATTAAAACCAGAGACTACAAAACAGACAACTAATAATACTGGAGACCCCCGGGGCAGACAAAAAAAAAATTCTCTCTTTTTCTCGCTCTTCTCCTCCCTGCAACACACTTTAGCAGGAAAGGAGCCAGGACCAGCTGACAAGTACTTACCACTCGGATGCCAGTGCATATACAATGTCAGAATACGGAGAGGAGCGGCAGGAGAATACCCGGCAGTGGTGAGGACTTCTCATCTGAACTCAACACTACCCAAACTTCTGCACCAATGAACATTTCCATCAGTTATGGAAGAGCCCATTGGACTCAGATTGTCAGCAGGGTGATGGAAGCAACTCAAGGCTTGACAGCCTGCATGTGGCCTGTCGGGGAATGTGGTGCATCCTCTTCTAGACTTTTTTTTTTTAGTAGAGATCAATGTGTGCTGCACTTTATGTACATGCTCAGTTGTGAATCTTCTCCACTACGGAAAAGAGGAAAAAGGCACTTGGAATGAACGCTTCATCTTAGAACTGCTAGAATGACAACAGCTCTGTGGGACGGAGTCTGATACTATTTTGGTGGGGTCAGAGTTGGGTAAATTGAGGAGTTGGGAGTTTTGCCTTACCAACTCAGCCCTGTCTGAGGGGGAAGACACCAAAGCAAGAAGTATGACATGACCAAAACACTCTGATCAATCTGGAGCAGGAGGAAATCACTAGAACATTCAACATTTACCTTTACTGCCAGAGCCTAAGGGTTTTTGAGAACTGGACATAAGCCGAGACAGCTTATAGTAGCATTGTTCTAGTGTGTAACAGAAGCACCATCCTAGATATTAGATTTTATAGTTATTACAAAAATACTGTTACTCATTGCTGCATTAGGGGACACAGAACCATGGGTATAGGCACGGCAGCTAAGGGGCTCTCACTTGCTAGAAAACAAAGGTGGTGGCTCTGCCTCGGTGGGCTATATCCTCACCACAGGTCTTACGCTGATCAGTTCATGCAAAAGCATCTCATGTAATAGAGAAACCGCACAAAAGGAATAGAGAGGGGTAAGAGTCTAAAAAATTCACATGGGAGGACATGAAGGAGCAGGTTTAAAGGACACCTGTCATCAGGTCTCTGTCACCATTTCTGTCACTACTACTTGTTGGAGCAGCTCACAGCCTTAATCTAGTCAATTCATACATTAATCATTGTAAAATTATCTTTTCTTTATTATGTAAATGAGGCTGGTCACATGGTAAGAGGCAGTGATGTCACCCCTGTTACCCCTCCCCTCTCCTCCCCCTGCTCATGTCTATGTGTAATGTATAGTAAAGCATTGCTAGTGTCTGTGCTTTATCTGCTGACATGCTGTGTTCTCCTATACACAAGTGTGACACAGACATCAACTATACAACTACCTGACATGTTCTGCTATAACATGGCTGCCTGGAGCTGTTGTATCTCTCCTATACAAACAAAGGCTGCAGGGGGCACCAGCACTAGGAAGCACATCATTATACAGGCTGTCAGTCAAGCACTGGGGGTGTGGCTGTACCTCCCACTCATTAACTGGACAGTTTGAATATGCTAATGACTCACTGGACATTTCACAGGTCATTTGCATACAGCTTTAGGACCTCATTGCTTAGGTTTATAGGCATGTAGAGGGACAATGAAGGGATAGAGGCAATGCTCTCTAATGGCAGTTTATGAAAATATATTTAGTTTAGGGGGGTTATATTGCATGACGGGTTCTCTTTAAATTCCACAAGAGTAGGATTAGCAACTCAAAATATAAACAGATAAAGAAATAAAAACCCTAATATGCCCTGAACCCAAGAACACTGCAGCAGGTGCCTGTAAAAAGGATATAACATAAAGCAGATTTTACAGCAAGAACAAAAATCCCAATTTCTCATTCTAAAACTTGGGGGGGGGGGGGGGCAATTTTGACCATGGGCTGTGTAGGCTTCACTGGTAGCTGACAGCACCCACCTGAATATAGTGGTCTTGGAAGCAGCCATGCATTTATACAGACCCTCGGGGATCATGAACAAGGAATATGTACATCAAAAGAGCTTGGCGACAGATTAGTTGCTAGGTGACAGCTGGGTGGCCCGCACCAAATTAAGTTTATGAAGAAAAATGTCCAGCGGCTGCGATGTTGATGGGCAAAAATACTAGTGGTGAGGGTATAGTGTCAGCCGCCTAGGGGCCGGGTCTATCCCATTGGTGCCATGGCCCCCAGGGTTAGAACGAGAAAAACACATTTATTAAGAGCAGTATTACTGAATTGATATTGTTTGTATCATTTGGCAAGGTGGTTTCCCTTTAATTCCATGACCTATAAAATAGAAAATTCATGCAATCAGAAACAACTGGAATAAACAAGACTTATTGGGAGTGGGATGTGACAGGCCGGGCTGATGACGGGCTGCATCTCATTGTGGTTAATTCCAGCCCAGACACTGGCATAGTGATTTACATTGATTAGGAGAGCAATTTTCAGTGCTGTCCCATGGGAAATTAGGCAGATGAGGATTGATAAGACAGGAATGAATTTCAGCATGTTTTGAGGTTTAATTCATTGCGCTCTATTAAAATTAATAGGCTTAGCATTGTTTTACTCCATTTTATAAATTGTCCAATAAATTTAAAGAGGACGACGTAGATTTCCACACAACCACAGAAAAGCCTGAATATTTCACGCGCCCCTACTAATTCATGAGAAAACATGTTTATCACAAAAATAATAAGCCTAGAGTATTTATTACAACCAATGTACAACATTATTGATGAAGAAGAATTTGAGAACACACACAGTAACTTATATCACAGAACTGCATGCAATTACACTGAGTGATCAACTTCTGTTCCATAGAAATACTACCCATTGTAAGCAGGTGGGTGGGAAGGGTTTTAAAGGGAACCTGTCACCAGGGACCTCATTTTTCACTAAACATAGATTCTAAAAGCCCATGACACCTGCAGTGCAGGTGCCTTTTCTAAGCATTTGCATTACAATATAATTGTGTGTTATAACTTACCTTGCATGCTGACAAAATCCTGGGGTAGTCCCAGGGGCCGGACTTCGGTTTGGATGCATTTCAAAAAACAACATGTGACTTGTCTGACCTGCTGGCTGTCTCCATGTTTGTGCTCCTGTACAGCTTGTCCCTCCCCCACTGATGTCAGGCTGACCAGGCTGTGACCTCTGAGAAGAAGCAGGTGGAAGAGCTGTGCAGGAGCACAAAGGTGGGGGCCAAGCTCTGAGGAGTAACACAGAAAAGTCACATGTTGTTTTTTGAAATGCATCCAAACCAAAGTCCAGCCCCTGTGACTACCCCAGGATTTTGTCATGGAGCAAGGTAAGTTATAACTCACAATTATATTGTAATGCAAATGCATAGAAAAGGCAGAAAGGCAGATTTGCACTGCACGTGTAATAAGCTTCTGTAACCTGTCAGTGAAAATGAGGTCCCCGGTGACAGGTTCCCTTTAAGACTGACGCTTCCTAATTTAGTGACCAATGTGGGTCCCAATAAAATAACAGTTATTACATATACAATTTAGTTCTCTGTGTTTAAAGGGAACCCATCATGAGGATTTAAAGTGAACATGCCATTCAAATTAATGAGTTATAAACTTTTATGCAACCTACCTATTGAGTCCTGCATATTCATTCTGACTTGTACTTCCCTGCCTCCCTGTTTCTGATCAACCGTTTTCTTTGCTACCCCCACGCAGTTGTGTGGAACTAGTACTAGTCTGACATATTTCAACCACAGACTTATGAGGGGTAGGAAATGCTAGACAGTATTTTGCTGGACAGCTGAGAAAGAGACAGACTGGTTGTGTGGGACACGGCTCTGCTATATTATCAACCACTTCCTCAGAAAAGAGGGAGTAAGAGTTAGGGTACAGTCACACGTACGTATGAGGGATATACGTCCCCCGTAGGCATCTACTTTGCCCAGGCTTGGTACGGTGAGCACAACCAGTGCTCACTATTGTGAGTTGTGGGCGCAAAAAGTATATAGCATGCTCTAGCTTTGACCGTAAGAACGGCCGTGCGGCTCTATTTTCTATGGAGAGGGGAGAGCAGCGCTCACCTCTCCTCCTCTCCAGTATCCCTGACGTATACCCCAGTGTGAATGTACCCTTAGGTTGGCTGTGTGATGAGAAATCCCCCTTGCTTCTCACTCCTCCCTTAGGAATGTCTTCTTCCGGGGTGGGGTAGCATGACTATACTGCAGCTCCATGCTTCCATGACTGGAACAGAGGACATCAATAAAGGTTTGTTTCTTTTTTTTGAAGAATGGTGGCTCTGATCTCCTGGATAGACGCATCAGTGAAATGTGTATAAAGACATCAAGAATGTAAAGTGTGTGATTTGTAGGGGAGGGGTTCGCTGGTGACAGGTTCTGCACAGAAACCATCACTTACCTGTTATCCAGAACAGAGCGAATCAACATTTTACAGTGAAAAGAACTTTGAACATATATTAGGCTACATTCACACAGCAGTATGGGGGACATATATGCAGCCGACGTATATATATGTCCCCCATAGACGGCAAGGGGCACACAGCGCAGTACGTGCGGCATCATACCGTTCCGTAGCCGGGGTAAACATAGGACATGTCCTATCTTTCCCCATAATACAACGCCATACATCGCTATGGAGAGGGGCGGGGGTGAGCAGTGCTATGGTACTGTAGGCACAAGTCGTCTAAATGTAGATATACGAGTTACTGTGGCCCGACTCATCCTCGCTTGGCAAGGAAGCACATCATTAGCGGCCATCTTTCAGCAATTATCACTTAGACTTTTGATAATATACATGGAGTATGGTACTACAAGGGAAGGAGGGGACATCCTAACATGACTCTTGTAAAACATATTCTGTCACAAATGAGGTAAAAAAATAAATAAAAAAAATCTACAAAATACTAAACCTGAGATAAAGCAGCATGGCGTGGATGATTCATTGATACAAATACAGTCTAATTTAATAGCCGTTTGGACCAGTACAAAAACCCACAGACAAAATGAAATGATGTTCACAAGCACCATATTTCTTCTGGTCATATTTTATGGTAATCTGGTCTATGAGGAACTAATTGTCACAGAAAGACACGAGGGATCACACAAATCATGGGCCTGTCAACAAGCTTGATCACTCACCAGGCATCTCTTCATCTGAAATGACTGCACTTTTACAGCTTGGACGGCTTCATCCAGAAGCTTCTCCTGCTCATCCTGCGGGGACTGCTGTGTAGTTGGCTGGATAAACACACAAAAATAAAAACATTAAAAAAAAATACAAAATTACAGTACTTTGAACACAGGTATTAAAAGAAATCTACCATCAAAATCAAGTACGATAAACCAGGGACACTTCCTCATAGATCCAGGCACCGTGATAATCTTCATATCCATGGCCTCCTTCCTTCCAAAATCAACTTTTAAAATTATGCCAATGAGCCTGGGGCTACCCATGGCCCACTGTGATCTGGCTTTACAGTGCGTTACACTGTCTGAACCTGCCCCTGCTCCCACAGCAATTTTTAGAACCTGCTGTAATCTCAGCGCTGAGGAATCAGTGGGGAAGGTGAAACAGTGTAACAGCCTATAAAGCCAAATCCCAGAGGGGCTCTGTTAGTTCCCTGGCCCATAGCATTATTTTAAAAATTGATTTTAGAAGGAAGGAGGTGATGGATAAAAACTATAAGAAGATTACCACAGTCACAGTTCCTGGATTTATGAGCAATTGTCCCTGGTTTATCCATGCTCGATTTTGCTTGATGTTGTAGAAACCCATCACACGTGCAGTGAAAAATGCCTCTCTGCCTTTTATAAGCATTTACATTACAATATAATTGTGTGTTACCTTGCACCTTGATAAAATCCTGGGGTAGTGACAGGGGCTGGGCTTTGGTTTGGATGCCCCACCTCTGTGCTCCTGTACAGCTCCTCCCTCCTGCTCCTTCACAGAGGTCACAGCCTGGTGAGCCGACATCAGTGGGGGAGGGAGGAGCTGTACAGGAGCACAAAGGTGGGGGCTGAGAGCCGAGGAGTCTGCAGCACAGACAAGTCACATGTTTTTGAAATGCATCCAAACCAAAGCCCAGCCCCTGTGACTACCCCAGGATTTCGTCAGGGAGAAAGGCAAGTTATAACACACAATTATTTTGTAATGCAAATGCGTATAAAAGGCAGAGAGGCACTTCTGCACTGCAGGTGTGATGGGCTTCTGCAACCTGTCTTAAAGAAAATGAGGTCCCTGGTGACAGGTTCCCTTTAAATAATTCTGGTCATAGGTAACTGCAATTTTTTAATGCACTTTTAGTAGTTATCTATTCTTCCAAGGAGCATCTGAAAGAACAATGTACCAACACTCATACAATTTGTGTGCTATGCTTGAAATTGCAGGTCGTCCTCACTGGTATGCAGATGTGCTGCAGTACCCGATGCTGTCAGTGAATAAGACCGGCACGGTATCCAGTCCTGTTGTGCTTGTGATTGCTGGACGTCAGACCAAACAAACAACACACTGATGATAAAGAAAAAATCCAGCTCCACGTCCTCCTGATTGTAATGGCAAACTTTATTTTAGCACATAGCTTGTTTAGAGATCAAATCAAACTCCGAAACACATTTATCTTATGATTTTACCCGATGTCAAATCGAGCTACATGATGAAATAAGGTTTGCCATTACAATCAGTAGGACATGGAGCTGGATTTTTTCCTTTTTTCTGGTCGATACTGTGCCTCACGGGATCCATGCACCATCCGTCCTGGAAGTGATTGAGCTGGTACATGTATTCATATTTTTCTAACAACGCATTGGACGATGGACAATTTTAGGGACTGGCGACAAGACAGGTCATTATAGCCAAAAAGAACACAAATCTCTTTAATTCTGGGCATAGTGCGGCGTCTCTTCCACACGCCTGAGAAAGATTTGTGCATTAATATGCAGTGTACACCGATTACTATAATTTTACAATAGAAAAGATCTGACATCAGACCGAAGACTATTAGTTTTTCCAGCTGGCATAAAACCAGTGCATGAAGGAAGAAGCTGTAGTATCCATGCCGAAAGCCATAACTTCAAGTAAAAGAGAGCTATATTTTAGGTCTTAGAAGCCTGCTGGGTATATATTAGTCATTTACTATTGCAGTCAACCCCTCTGCTCAAAGCCGTTTGTCACGATTCAAGATTTCCCAGTTTTGGGCAATTATGTATGCCATTTTATTATAACTGTAGTGGTATACATGGAGCTGTCATCTGTGACAGGGGAATTGTTTCAGGATGATTGTGCAGCGCCATGACAAAGCAGATGGGAGGCAAGAAAGCACACAATCAAAATAATCAGAAACAACTGTACAAGCTGTAAAAATAAGGCAAATTACGGTAAGATGCTGCACCTTCTCAGACAAGAACTGCAAAAAAGGACCTGGATGGAACCAACAGTCATTCAAAATACAGGGTTTAAAAAGTGCGGTCTGACCGGAGCTCAAAGTTAATTCCTCAATCTTTCACTCCGAAATGCGAGACTTCTTTTGGCTGATGCAGATATTCTGACCAAAGACCTTTATTGGGAATAAGACACCATTCATACACAAAACCTGTGCAGTTTTTTTCTTTCCCAATCTCCACTGTAGCTCAGCTAGCTATACAGAAAATATATATACAATGTGAGGCAGGCACTGCTACAGGTAATGGGTCATGCATCAAACCATAATCCAACTTAACAAAAAGAAAAAGTGATGCAACAATTGACCAGTATCAAAATTTATTGAGTCATTCAATATATGTAATAAAACAACATACAAAAAAAAAAAATATATAAAAACCACTAAAAATGTGCACACATGATCAGCAACTGAATGGGTACAGAGAAGGCACATGCATGCTCTACCTCCTCTAAATATGTATGATGTTCGTCTGCTAGAATATTAAAAGATTATTGTAGTTGCTCAGTAGAAAAGAACCATCTCATCTAAAAATGGGAATATCAGAGGGATATATTGGGGGGGGGGGGGGATTGTAATCTTCTGATACGCTGATAATAATGCCTTCGAATTGGAGGAGCGTGCTGGCAGAGGCGTGTCGGTATTGCTCAATTCAGATACGCTGCTAGTTTTGTGGATTGGTTGAGAGTGTAGCTATAAGCTCAATGGCTAAAGCCCTAGTGGGATTCTGGAACGTGGGAAATTCAAAAGTTAGTGAAAGGCATACTTCTACAAAGGACTGGTAGTGTCTATACCAGTGATGGCGAACCCTTTAGAGCTCGAGTGCCCAAACTTCAACTAAAAGCCACTTATTTATTGCAAAGTGCCAGCGCAGCAATTTAAGCAGTAATTTATTTCTCCTTGTTCTTTGACAATTTTCAACCGTTCAGCCTCCTAAGGACACCAACACAGTTGAAAGGAGGAGGGCAAATTCGTCTAGGAAGATTCTTTGAGTCCTGTCTGGTCAACTTCATTCTGGGGTGATGGCCTGGGTGCCCACAGAGGGGGCTCTGAGTGCCGCCTCTGGCACTAGTGCCATAGGTTCACCTCCATTGGTCTATAATAGGTTTAAAATGTGAAATATATATAATATGTATTTATGCATTTGTGATTTTATATTGAATAACGATGTACCAACTACATGTATAATTTGGAAGAGAGGACTGACGTCAGTCATGCCCCGGAGGAGGCTAAGAGGTGAAACCCTGGGTCGGGCAATGACTGCCATCCTCGTGGGTTGATGTATGATATGTGCATTTTTCGCTTGTTTTATGCGAGTAGAACTGAGAATAAAATTTTTATTTCTGTCCAAACCGCCTACGCTATGTCCATATATATCGCTTCTGTATAGCTAGTTGAGCTACAGAGGAGATTGGGAAAGAAAAAAACTGCAGCGGTTTCTTGTCTGAATGGTGTTTTATTCCCAATGAGGTCTTTGGTCAGAATATCTGCCGAAAGAAGTCTCGCATTTTGGAGTGGAAGATCGAGAAATTAACTGTGAGCTCTACAAGCTGCTCTGACCTGCAAAAGCCAATGAACATGCCTGTAGCACAGCCCTGTCCACACAATGTATTGGGGTATCTGAGCTAGGACAAGAGTCAAGGGGAGAAGCCCAAATACCTGTGAAGAATGAATGGACCGACTGGGCAAAGTACCACTTGGCACCCCAATGTACCCACCACTGAAATACTCGCTGTAGTCTTGGAACAAACACTAGATCGCCAACAAGAGGTGTGGAATTTGGTAGGAGGTTTTTGAGTAGCCTCCATAAGGCAGGAGAAGAGCAATCAGCCTGAAACAATTCTGCTGTTGCAGATGATTGGCTAACTCCCAGCCAGATATCGTCCCATTTCTTTGATTAATGTTTAATTGCCAAAACTTTGGTGTACAGAGAGACTGGCCTCTCACCAACCTTCAGTAATTCACACAGATGAAGTGGGATTCGTTCAGGGATGGGAGGCTCGGGACAATCTGAATCTTCTGAAAGGTCTCATTCAGGAATTCAAGAGATACAGCACACTCAGTAATTTTAAAATTACTCCAAATCAGAAGCCTTAAACATCTCAGGGATAGTTTCCCGTTTCAGTGGCAGCAGACCTCAATCTGGTACCTGGGTATTTCAGTCCCTACTCAGTTGTCTAAACTATATACCCTTAATTACCTACCTCTTCTGGAGCGCACCCTGGGGGACCTACAGCAATATAATAGAAAGCAACAGGCATGGTTTGGATTAACGTCCTTAAAATGGACATCCTTCCTCGGTTCCTGTACGTCTTCCAGGGTGTGCCCATCAGCCGGCTATCTTTTTCCGCACGCTCCGCTCTGCAATGCTAAAGCCGCGGTCACACGTACTGCTAGGCGTCCATCATAACGCGACGCTAGCGCACAGGGGGAGGTCCTCGGGCCAAACGCATGCGATTGATAAGCCGATCGCATGCGTTTCTCTGGAAACGCATGTGCGTTCGGGCCGAGGACCACCCCCTGTGCGCTAGCGTCGCGTTAGGAACGGACGCCTAGCGGTACCTGTGACCGCGGCCTAAGGTTTATACGGGGCTCCACTCAGCCCAGAGTTGGCTGGAGGACTTTAATTCACCCCAAGTACAGGGGGGACGCTGGTCTTCCAGACCTAAAACTGTACCAATAGGCCTCAATGCTCATGAGACTCTTGGAGTAGCATTTTCACTCCACGTCTAAACAATGGGTGTCCTTAGAACAGGCTTACGCTCCAATACTTCTAAAGCTCCCCCAATGGATTTCCCTGGAGTTTGTCTTTCCCATTCCCTCACAGGCCACCCTTTTGAAAAATGCTTTGCGGCTATGGAGGTCGCTGATCTCTAGAGGGATCCTATCCCTGCAGTTTAGCCTCCTCACACCAATATTTCGAAATCCTGGTTTCCCTCCCGGAAGTTCCCAGACTACCGTATATACTCGAGTGTAAGCCGAGTTTTTTAGCACAACTTTTGTGCTAAAAATTCAACACTCGGCTTATTCTCGGGTATACAAAATAATAAACTTACTACTCACCATTCCAACGGCCCGGACAGCTCCTCTTCATCCTTATGCCGCTGGTCCGCGGCAGCTCCGTGGCCGCGCCTCTTCTGTCTTCATGCCGGCTCGGGCCGCGACAGCTCCGTGCGCACGGCCCGGCACTCAACTGTGATGTCATCCGCTGTTGACGTCACAGAGTGCGCCGGACGGGCCGTGTGCACGGAGCTGTCGCGGGCCCGAGCCGGCATGAAGACAGAAGAGGCGCGGCCAGGGAGCTGCCACGGACCTGCGGCATGAAGATGAAGAGGAGCTGTCCAGGCCGTCGGAATGGTGAGTAGTAAGTTTATTATTTTTTTACCGGCAACAGGCGCCTGGCAGGCTATGTACAGAAAGGGGCTGGCAGGCTATATACTGAAGGGGGCTGGCAGCTATATACTGAAGGGGGCTGGCAGCTATATACTGAAGGGGGCTGGCAGCTATATACTGAAGGGGGCTGGCAGCTATATACTGAAGGGGGCTGGCAGCTACATACTGAAGGGGGCTGTGAGGCTGTGACCAATGCATTTCCCACCCTCGGCTTAAACTCGAGTCAATAGGTTTTCCCAGTTTTTGGTGGTAAAACTAGGTACCTCGGCTTATACTCGGGTCGGCTTATACTCGAGTATATACAGTATATGATATCCTACAGGGTTCCTTTTATTATTCACAACTCCATTCCTTTATGGCTAGCACAGGCTCCGCTGTTGCATACATGCAACAGAATCCGAGGGACTATTTTGCTCAACTTCTGCTCCTTCCCATGTTCTCTCACAAATATATTCCCTTCTGTCCAAAGGCCCAGACACTGCGGAGCTCTCCTTTGTCAGAGGTTGGGAGCGTGATTCAGGCAATGCCCAGTCAGAAGAGGATTGGCAACGCTACTTCCTCTTCACCCATGTTCCGCATGGAGGAGCTAGCAGTGGTAGCGCCAAACGTACACAAAAGATATTTACATGTGTGGCGTCTATGGCTGGAATTTAAAGGCTCCAGGGAATTCAGGGACCTGCTTGGGGTCCGTGCTCCCAATCTTTCTTTTCACATTTGTTTCACTCTCTTTCAAGATGCATTCTTCTCCCTCCAAATTTTCTGCTGGATGATGCATAATTACAGTCGGTCCCCTACTTAAGAACACCTAACTTACATACAACCCCTAGTTACAAACAGACCTCTGGATTTTGGTAATTTACTATACATTAGCCCTAGGCTAAAATAGACAGCTTTAACAGTTATCAAAGGTGTCTGTAATTAATCGTTAATTCTGGTTCTTATGACAATCCAACATTTTTAAAATCCAATTGTCACAAAGACCAAAAAAATTTTGACTGGGGTTACAATAATAAAGTATACGGTTCTGACTTACATACAAACTCAAGCAAGACAGTACTAGATCATCCAATTTCCACACCGGTATTAGCACATGTATGTTGATACCACAAACTGAAAACCAAGCTAGTATGGTTGTTTGAGAAGAGAATGTGAGTAATTCACGGCAACAAATAGATGTGTGTAGGTACCTGTAGGTGAACGATCATGTCCAGCTTACTGTTCATGGATACAGCTGTAAGTCCAAGCGTTCAGTGGGTGATGGCTCCTTACGTAGGTTTCAATATCCCAGGAGTGATGTTACAAGTCGTTCTCCGCAAGAAATCTTACTTGTATCCAACATAGGCAGGTTTGTAGTGATGTTCCTGTACAAGGTAGCAGAGCCCCGGCCGGTGGCTTCTGCTCCGTTCACAGTTCTGGTACGGTCCGATGGGTGACGTCACCACGCTACGGGGAATCCAGAAGGACAAACTTTCCAACGCGTTTCGGAGACTGTCAATGTCTCCTTCGTCAGGGAATTGCACTTCTGGACATGCATCGTACCATTTATAAACGTACCCTGCCTATATTAGTGAGAGCCGCTTGGACTTACAGCTGTATCCACGAACAGTAAGCTGGACATGATCGTTCACCTACAGGTACCTACACACATCTATTTGTTGCCGTGAATTACTCACATTCTCTTCTCAAACAACCATACTAGTTTGGTTTTGAGTTTGTGGTATCAACATACATGTGCTAATACCGGTGTGGAAATTGAATGGTCTAGTACTGTCTTGCTGCAGTGGGTTATGTACATATAGGTTGGCGCAGGTATACATTTTTGTTTTTATGTTTGTTCATAGAGTTACCTTATAAAGTAACCTATTTTATAGTTTGGGTGCAGGTCACCGACTATTTATACCAGCGACATCACACAGATTGTTAGCAACCCCCATTCCCACTTTGGCGCCGAACCTATTCTTGTTTTCTATCTTGTATGTAACCCGGGGACTGCCTGTTCCAGAAACTTAAAAACATGTGGCCACGAAAAGGGGTATGCTCTGGCCAGGCCGACTTGTTCAACTGTTCGCCGCCTCAAAGATTTAATGCAGTGTACCATATTTTTCTTTATAGCCCAGATGTTTGTTCAACTTTTGGGCTTGTCCCATAACAGTGCATGCTAGACCCAGACTTACTTGGTAAACTACTAGGGACTAAAAAGTCGCACACCACAAAAAGTCTCAAAAGTGAGACTAAACAGGCAACTCATCACATGTATCACAAAGTGAAAAAACATAAGATACATTGCAATGATTAAGTAGTCCAACTTCAGGAAACTTGAAAAAGTGGCAACTGAAAAACTCTGATGCGTGTTGGATTGTACAGAAAAATAAATAAAGGTAAACACGACGTTTTGTGCCGTCTCAGTGTTCACCTTATTTTAAAGGGAACCTGTCACCACATTTTCACATATACAGCTCGGGACTGTTTCCTACAGAGTCCTATTAACTGACACCCTTAGATCGTCATAAATCAACTTAATCTTATATTATTCCCTTATATTTCAGAGGGGGTAGAGGTCACACTAACTTTTTCTGGCAGAGTAAAATTACTCCTCTTAGCATTTGCGAGGGGTATTTTTAGTCACGCAAGAGTACAGAATTTGTAGCAATATGGTGGCTGCACAAAAAAAGTGCCTGTGGAAACGCTGGTTGGATCCCAATGACTGAGCACGGTGCACTGGACTCATTTCATCAAGTCGCTGTAGATTATGCAATACCTATGCGGCCAGCCTGCCGCCCAGCCTCAGCCTGCCAACACAATGTTATTTGGGAAAAGAGAGTTTCTAATATTTAATCTGATACTAGAAGAATGGTTCAAGCTGCCGGAGGATATGGGCTACTAAAGCGACGCTTCCCCTACGGCTTCTCAAGTAAAACGTGACTTTTTTTATTTAATTATAGGTAAACGTGTACAATTTCCTATAAAAGTAGGATTGCTAGAAACACATTTCTTGCTATATCTGAGGGTGCAAGTAGTTTAAAGGGGTTTACCTCATGTTTTTGTAATGTGTGTGTAAGTGTAAAAGGGCAAGATATTACGCAATTTACCAACATACAGTGGTAAAGAACTTTTAATAGATGTATATTGGTAATATCCTGCCCCTGACACATTACAAAAACATAGTAGCCAATCATTTTAAAAGCTGCTGACTGGTTCCCTTCTGTCCACAAATAGTGGAGTACTTGAAATTATTAATTCAAGTGAATAGAACAGATATGAAGTAGTAAACTCAACCACTTAAAAGAGAAATCATCTGCCCTCGCACACATGACGTGCCATCTTATATCCCACGCCTAAAGCACCAGGCTGGGCAATATTTGCAAATGGCACATCCCTATAATTCAGGCCTCTTGGTGTGCTCCACCACTGACGTGCATGGCATCACATGACTGAGGGGACACTTCCATTGATTCTATGGGGGAGGGAGGAGTAAAGTTGCTTACCTATAACTGGCTCCATCACCTCATCATGGATAGCAGTACATATAGTGCAGTCACTACATAAATGTGTATAAGTACTATCAGGGTCATATGGTTCTCACAGCGGCATTTCATAGGTATATGCGGGTGCAGTATATGGGTATGTGATTAGATTAACATCAGCTGCGCTATACCAGGAGTACACACATGTGTATCACACACTGAGCCCCCATACGTGTATACTGCCTGTAACCCGGAATACAGGCACAGGCCAAGCATCACACCACAGCCTGGGCCCATCGCTGCCTGCCCGCCAGGTCTATGACTAGAACCGCACCAGAGGCGCCTCCACAGCGCAGCACAACGCCGGGCAATAGAGCCAGGAATGCCACCGCCCCGCGCCCCACACATCGGGGACCCCAGACCCCAAAACTCACCATGATGTCTCAGCTTCTCCTTCCAGTCATGTGACCTGCAGACACCGTCACGCCCTTCTCTAACATACAGCGCTTGTCATTGGTCAACTCCTGAAGTGAACAGTGCTCTAAGCTGATTCGATATTCCACGGATGGTGGACGGCGCGTCTAACCAATAACAACACAGTCTGGGCCTTCAGTCTGTCACAGTCCTGTCATATCATGTGTCCAATGCTGTGCAGTGTGATGTGGGCACAGGCGGATAACCTGCTGTACAGACCAGCACATTCCTGACATCCGGCTCCTGGGAGAGTCTGGACCTATAATGAAGAGACACACAGAGTGACTGTCCAACTGTGCATAAAGACAGGAGGCGACTTTCAATTGTCACCCTCTGGGTTCAAACAAGTTTTGTTCCCAATCATTGAATCTATAAGTAAGGTGCAGATGCCACTATTCATTCTGTGATACTCCCTTACGTGATACTTACAGGGGTTGGCCACTTTCAGCAAATAAGTAGATATGGTTTGTGTAATGAAAAGTTATACAAATTTCCACTATACTTTCTGCTTCAATTCCTTACAGTTTTCCAGATCTCTGCTTGCTGTCATTCTAGCGCAGTGATGGCTAACCTATGGCACGGGTGCCAGAGGCGGCACTCGGAGCCCTTTTTGTGGGCACCCGGGCCATCGTTCCAGCACACCAGACAGGACTCTAAGAATCTTCCTGCAGTTCCAAGCTACTTAAAAGATGCTGCTTTCAGTGATATTTTGATACTTGCTTTGCTACTTGGGACTGTAGGAAGAGGGAGAATGTGTAGATCAGGCCGAATTATCTTTGGAGGACCTTCTTCTGGTCCCACAATTCTGTGTGCAGAGGGACAGTGGAAAGAAGCTAAAATGATGAAAATTTTCCGTCTTTCTACTGTGTTGATGTCCTCAGGAGGCCAATATGATTGAAAATTGTTGAACAGGGAGCAACAAGTTACTGCTTTAACTTTTGGATGGCACCTCGAGATAAATAAGGGGGGTTTTGGGTTGCAGTTTGGGCACTCAGCCGCTAAAAGGTTCGCCATCACTGTTCTAGAGAGTAATCAGAGCTGTGTGACACTTCTTTGTGTCCATCACATCACCAAGACTAACCAAGTATATAACTTATATGCTGAAAGTGTGCAACCCCTTTAATATGTAGATAGGGATGCATCATTCCACTCACCCTCCTCAGAGATTGGCAGTCCCCTTAAAGAAGACCTGCCACCAGAATTGTACCACCCTGACTAACAATGACTGCTGATAAAGGGTCCTCCCCATATCACCTAAAATTAGCTGCCCGTGGGACACTGTACCTTAGTTACAGATGTTTTCTGATATACAAATTAACTTTCCTGACTCATATCTCTTGGCTTTGACATTTTTCTCTCCAGTGAGCCACACCCCATTATTGTGACAGCTCTGTGTCTCTTCAAACCCCATGCTCTGCCCCCTTATACTTAGGGACCATCTGCTAATATTCTACTACATACATATAAAGTTCTATGTACAGATGGGAAATATTGTGTCAATTTTTTACAGGGTGCCTTGTGTTATGTTTATGATATGAGACCAGAGTGACATCATTGCAGGTCCTTTAGTCTTCTTATGTATGTGATCACTTGAAATCACAGCAGCCTGCATGGAGGATGCAGAGGTGTAGAAGTCCAGGGAGGCTGCTGTGACTTCATTTGAATACATACAGTATGGTACGGCAGGGCCGGAATAAGGGTGTTGGGGGCCCCTGGGCGCAAACTGGTGGGGGCCCTTCTAACAATGTTTTTGGGGGTATAAAGCCTGCCAGCCCCCTGTAGTATGTAGCCTGCCAGACCCCTGTAGTATATAGCCTGCCAGACCCCTGAAGTACACAGCCACCAGCCCCCTGTAAACTTTAGCCGCCAGTCCCCTGTAGAAAATGGCGATATCGGCGATCTCCCCCTGCGGAGGCAGCTTTGTCTCACTGACACAGCTGTCATCCTAGACCCCTATGTGTGTTGCGGGTGGCCACGGGCCGCTGCGCATTGCACACAGAGACAGTCAGCGACTCAGCTGAGCTGAGTTGCTGCCTGTCGGAAACTGGTGGGGGCCCCTTAAAAAGTGAAAGTGGAGGGGGCCCCGGGGCTCGAGCCCCGTGAGCCCATCCTTTAATCCGGCCCTGTGGTACGGGTACAGTTTGCTATTGTTAAGAGGTTAAAGGACCGGAGATTATGTCACCTTGGTCAGGTGGCATGCACTGCTGAATAGTAAGGAGACATAAGGCACGGGGAAGAGTAGATGGGTAATATAAGATAAAAGGGGATTTATGGTGATGTGAGGGAAACAATTGTTAGCCAAAAGAAGGGTGTCAGTTAGTTATTAGGGCTCTATAGGAACCTGTCACTGGCTAAATATCTGAAAATGTAGTGACAGGTTCCCTTTGACCTTGTTAGATAATTCACTGTAACTGGAGATAAACTTTCTGTAAAATGAATAACTTCTTGATGTTACAATCCCTTGCTATTTCATAGATCTTTCATTGCTGTCAGTGAATGGTATGGTTTGGGTTCCTATTTCCAAACTTAAGATTACAATTTGGTGGGGGCAGGGGGCTGCATGGACATATGTGTTGGTTGGTGTACACAGTGCTGCATGTCCAGATGACATTATAATGTAAGTGACTATGGTATCATATTCTGGATAACTTTAGTAATACTGAATGACAACTTATTGTATTTCTGTTGTTTGTTCCTTCTTTCCAAATTGGAACACGCTGTAACTTTTATTGGTAACCCTCATATTGGGTACAACTTGATATCCATGCTTCCTTCAACATTGTGTTCTCCCTTCCATTCCCTCCCCCCTGGTTCTTTTACTGTTATAAAAATCCTAATAAAATGTAAATATGTAAAAAAAAAAAAAAGTGACTATGGTATCTTTAGGGGCATACAGAGAAGATGTGCTGTACTGGGCTGAAGACCACTGTGGCCACATACACTCACCGGCCACTTTATTAGGTACAATCGACTAATTATAGATATGCGGTTCACGTTCTGAATTTTGAATAATTTTCTGCTTAAATAGAACGTTTAAAAACAATAACTTTATTATGTAACACAAATTATTAAAATCTGGGCTAACTAAATAGCCGTATCAAATTATACTGGACTTACCAGTGCGATTCCCCTCAACCCTCTATATATAATCAGGTGCTCAATAGCCACCAGGGTGTTCACACTAGACTAAGATACGCCACCTCAGCTCTATGTAACTGATTAGCATCCAGAACCTCTAACTGGCTGCAAAGGTTAAAGCAAGCCAGTGAATTGCCTATCCTTGTATTTCCTGCCTTACGCATTTCAGCATTGGCCCTTATGACCAATGCATCAGCAGAGGCACTACAACATTCAGGCACATTCACACATTTGATGCCGCAGAACAGACGCTGCGACCACCATTGGTAGTGTTTAGGTAGTCACAGGCGTCCGTCTGCTTCTCCGGCACTGTAGCGGCCGCTACAGTGCCGGAGAAGCAGACGGACGCCTGTGACTACCTAAACACTACCAGTGGTGGTCGCAGCGTCTGTTCTGCGGCATCAAATGTGTGAATGTGCCTGAATGTTGTAGTGCCTCTGCTGATGCATTGGTCATAAGGGCCAATGCTGAAACGCGTAAGGCAGGAAATACAAGGATAGGCAATTCACTGGCTTGCTTTAACCTTTGCAGCCAGTTAGAGGTTCTGGATGCTAATCAGTTACATGTAGAGCTGAGGTGGCGTATCTTAGTCTAGTGTGAACACCCTGGTGGCTATTGAGCACCTGATTATATATAGAGGGTTGAGGGGAATCGCACTGGTAAGTCCAGTATAATTTGATACGGCTATTTAGTTAGCCCAGATTTTAATAATTTGTGTTACATAATAAAGTTATTGTTTTTAAACGTTCTATTTAGGCAGAAAATTATACTTTATTAGGTACACCATGCTAGTAACGGGTTGGACCCCCTTTTGCATGATGGCATCACACAGTTGCCACAGATTTGTCGGCTGCACATCCATGATGCGAATCTCCCGTTCCAACACATCCCAAAGATGCTCTATTGGATTGAGATCTGGTGACTGTGGAGGCCATTTGAGTACAGTGAACTCATTGTCATGTTCAAGAAACCAGTCTGAGATGATTCCAGCTTTATGACATGGCGCATTATCCTGCTGAAAGTAGCCATCAGATGTTGGGTACATTGTGGTCATAAAGGGATGGACATGGTCAGCAACAATACTCAGGTAGGCTGTGGCGTTGCAACGATGCTCAATTGGTACCAAGGGGCCCAAAGAGTGCCAAGAAAATATTCCCCACACCATGACACCACCACCACCAGCCTGAACCGTTGATACAAGGCAGGATGGATCCATGCTTTCATGTTGTTGACGCCAAATTCTGACCCTACCATCCGAATGTCGCAGCAGAAATCGAGACTCATCAGACCAGGAAACGTTTTTCCAATCTTCTACTGTCCAATTTCGATGAGCTTGTGCAAATTGTAGCCTCAGTTTCCCGTTCTTAGCTGAAAGGAGTGGCACCCGGTGTGGTCTTCTGCTGCTGTAGCCCATCTGCCTCAAAGTTCGACGTACTGTGCGTTCAGAGATGCTCTTCTGCCTACCTTGGTTGTAACAGGTGGCGATTAGAGTCACTGTTGCCTTTCTATCAGCTCGAACCAGTCTGCCCATTATCCTCTGACCTCAAAAAAGCATTTCCGCCCACAGAACTGCCACTCACTGGATGTTTTTTCTTTTTCGGACCATTCTCTGTAAACCCTAGAGATGGTTGTGCGTGAAAATCCCAGTAGATCAGCAGTTTCTGAAATACTCAGACCAGCCCTTCTGGCACCAACAACCATGCCACGTTCAAAGGCACTCAAATCACCTTTCTTCCCCATACTGATGCTCGGTTTGAACTGCAGGAGATTGTCTTGACCATGTCTACATGCCTAAATGCACTGAGTTGCCGCCATGTGATTGGCTGATTAGAAATTAAGTGTTAACGAGTAGGGTGACAGGTGTACCTAATAAAGTGGCCGGTGAGTGTATATCATACAAGCCGGGAATTGGGACTTTTGACTTTAACAGTAATGTAATTAGGCAAATCACCTCATCTCAGCTGTGTAAACGTAACCAAAGCACAACGTGTGAACGCGCCCTCAGGGCGCGTTCACACGTTGCATTTTGACCTGCGTTTTTATTGCGTTTGAAACGCATATACAACAGCTGAGGAGAGGTGATTTGCCTAATTACATCACTGTTAACGCATGCGTTAACAAAACGCATCGCAAACGCGATGTTAACACATGCGTTAACAAAGCGTTAACGCATGTGTTTTGTTAACGCATGTGTTAACATTGCGTTTACAAACGTAAACGGTAATGTAATTAGGCAAATTACCTCTCATCAGCTGTTGTATATGCGTTTCAAACGCAATGAAAACGCAACCAAAACGCAACGTGTGAACGCGCCCTCAGGGTGCGTTCACATGTTTCGCTAGGGTCGCGTTCATAATGCGACGCTAGCGCACAAAGGGTGGGGCTCGGGTCATTCGCATATGCAACGGTAGCGGAACATGTGAACGTGCCCTTAGGCCGGCGCCACACAGGGCGCTTTGTCTGCGCTTGCAAACGCAAACAAAGTCGCGCCCACCGGGGCGGGCCTCGGCCCGATCGCATCGGCGTTTCTATGGAAACGCCTGCGATCGGGAACGAGCCGCCGGTGTTTCGCGTTAAATTCACGCAAAACACCGGCGGCTCGTTCCCGATCGCAGGCGTTTCCATAGAAACGTCATTGCGATCGAGCCGAGGCCCGCCCCGGTGGGCGCGACTTTGTCTGCGTTTGCAAGCGCAGACAAAGCGCCCTGTGTGGCGCCGGCCTTAGGGTGATGCCACACATGGCGCTTTGTCTGCGTTTGCAAACGCAACAAAGCGGAACGTGTGGCATCACCCTAAGGGTGAAGACACACGTGGCGTTTTTAGGCCGTTTTTAGTTAGTGCGTTTTCACATCGTAAAAAACGCATGCGTTTTTGAGCAGTTTGAATTAAGATAATTGGTCAAACAGATCGCTTTTACGAACTAAAAACGGACCACAAACGCCACGTGTCTTCACCCTTAGGGTGATGTCAGACGTGGCGCTTTGTCTGTGCTTGCAAATGCAGACAAAGCCACGCCCCCGGGGCGGCCCGATCGCATCGGCGTTTCTATGGAAACGCCTGCAATCGGGAACGAGCCACCGCTGTTTTGCATTAAATTAACGCAAAACACCGGCGGCGCATTCACAGGCGTTTCCATAGAAACGCCAATGCGATCGGGCCGCGGCTTTATCTGCGTTTGCAAGCGCAGACAAAGCGCCACGTCTGGCATGACCCTTAGGCCTCATGCACATAACTGTGTGCAGTCATCCCAACTGCTGTACCACCCCCACTGACGTCTGGGTGAAGCTAACGGCTGTCAGCATGAAGCCTTAGCTCTGTGTAGGGCTTTAACCCCTTAACGCTCTGTGCCGTAGCTCTACGGCGCAGAGGTGTAAGGGATGTATGAAGAGGGCTCACGGGCTGAGTCCTCTTCATACAAAGGTGGGGGTTTTTGCATTTTGCACAAAACCCCCACCGCTAATAACCGCGGTCGGTGCTTGCACCGATCGCGGCTATTAACACCTTCTTTGCCGCCGGCAAAGTCGCCGGCGGCGTTTAAAAGACGGGCGCCGCCATCTTTTTTTCGATCGCCACGCCCCCGAACGTCATCGGAGGGCGGCGATCGGTTGCCACGGTAGCCTCGTGTCTTCTCTTAACACAAGGCTACATGGCAGCTGCAGATTCGTTACAATGAGCCAGTGGCTCATTGTAATGAATGTGCTGCAAAAATGCCATATATTGCAAAACAGAAGTATTGCAGTATATGGTAGCAGCGATCTGACCATCTAGGGTTAATGTACCCTAGATGGTCTAAAAGATAGTGAAAAAAAAAAAGAAAAAAAAAAGTTTAAAAAAAAAAAAAAATTAATAAAATATTAAAAATTCAAATCACCCCCCTTTCCCTAGAACTGATATAAAACATAATAAACAGTAAAAATCACAAACATATTAGGTATCGCCGCGTCCCAAAATGCCCGATCTATCAAAATATAAAAACGGTTACGGGCGGCGGTGACCTCCGAGGCGGGAAATGGCGCCCAAATGTCCGAAATGCGACTTTTACACCTTTTTACATAACATAAAAAATGAAATAAAAAATGATCAAAATGTCGCACAGACCTCAAAATAGTAGCAATGAAAACGTCGCTTCATTTCGCAAAACATTACCCCTCACACATCTCCGTGCGCCAAAGTAGGAAAAAGTTATTAGCGTCAGAAGATGGCAAAATTTTTTTTTTCTTTTTTGCACACATTCGTTTTATTTTTGAAAATGTATTAAAACACAATAAAACCTATATAAATTTGGTATCACCGCGATCGCACCGAACCAAAGAATAAAGTAGGCGTGTTATTTGAAGCGAAGAGTGAAAGTCGTAAAAACTGAGCCCACAAGAACATGACGCACGTGCGGTTTTTTTCAATTTTTCCACGATTTTTTTCAGCTTCGCAGTACACGGCATGCTAAAATAAATAACATTACGGGAAAGTAAAATTTGTTACGCACAAAATAAGCCCTCACACAGGTCTGTACACGGAAAAATGAAAAAGTTATGGATTTTTGGAGAGCGAGAAATGAGGCGAAAAACCCTCCGTCCTTAAGGGGTTAAAGTTGAATACAAATAGTGTTCATCAGATGTCATTGCACTTTCCGTAATGATCAGGGAGCCATTATTTGCGTGTTCAACTCCATGGAATATGGGGGTCTGAACTGTTGGAATATGCTGGAAAGACGCTGGAAAGAAGGTGGAAGCCGCAGAAGGGCAAGCTGAAGCTCCTGGCTGCGGCACTGCCTGTGACTGCATTTAGGGTACCAGTTTGGGTTACTAGGCGGATACTACAACTTGCAGTAGCAATGTTTGGGGGTCCTAATGGGCGTGGTACACCTGTACTTGTAGTTGTCTGCGCTAGTGCTACTAATAAAACCACGCCTCAGAAAATATATAAGTTCCTCTGAAGTCTGGTCTTTCAAATCACGTGATTATAGTGCCAGGCATACTGTGCATTGACGAGACGCGCGCTGTGCAGCCTGGGAACGCACCGTCCTGACGTCTCGCTTCCTTTTTCGAACGCTACCGCACCAGATTCTATTGGCTGCTGATTGGCCAATGATAACGCGTGTGGGTGGAACTAGCAGAGACCTATAAGCTTCGACTCAGCAGTTTTCCCGCGAAATATCCTGCAGACAGTCAAGAGCTGATCATGGAGAGTGAAACTGTGAAGAGACTGGCACCTAAGCTGGGCATCACGTCCAGCAGAGTGCTGGGGTAAGTGTGCCCCTGATGGTGGCGGAATACCCGCTGGTATACATACATACATACATGCATGCGCTTGATTGGCAGGGTTGAATCCTGTTCCTGCTGTCACGGAGGAGCTGATAGTATGGCTGCGGGGATGATCCTGTATTGTAGGGGTAAAGTTCCAGCCTGACTCAATGTAGGAATACAATTGTGTATACTGGCACGGGAGAAACTCCTGTTGCCTTTGTGAATGTAAGCTATTGCTCTGTGTTATTTGTGGCTGGCCAATTTTTTTGAGGGGTCTCATACACCACTTCATATTTTTTACTCCTAAACCGTTTACCCCAAAGGGTTTTGCACTGGCTGTTAGTGTACATGCACCATCTACAGCTTCACTCTACTAATCCCTATGTGTGTTTAACCTTTGACCTGTTTTAGAAAGGCAGAGGAGCTCCTGCGCCTGTCCCAGGTGAAGTGCACTGGACTGTCTGCCCTGAGTACGGCCACCAGTAGTGCGGTCATGTGTCTTCAGCTTGCAGCCACCTCATTGAATCATCCTATTGACAAGGTACAAGTTATAGCTCTAAGGATAAGTTCAGGTGCGCTTCATATGCAAACATCCACAGTGTTGTATCTAGTACGTCATCGCTGTAAATGTACTTTTTACAAAGAGAAGTAAAGTCGCTGCATGAATTCACACATTTACTCTAATCTCGCATGTATGTGTGTATCTCAGGTCGCACACAATAAACCCTGGACGGTTTGTCATATGCATGTGAGGTCCACAAGTATCTATTGTTAAAGTTGCAATTTTTGACTCCTGTACAGTATTGCCCAGGTTCAATTTCACCACAAATTACTTTTCCAAGAATTTGAAAGGATTGTTTTTGTCTTCCTTAGCTCATCTGTATATTATAACAAACCTGATAAGTTTTAAGCCCCTGCATCTTCTGACTTTAGGGTTGGCTGCCTTCTTGTCTGAGGCTTCACGAAGCTTCTCTCTCCCTTTGCTCTCTCCTGCATTACAGGACGGAGTTCTCACTGATTCACTCACTTCCTGCCAGCATATATACAGTATGAGGAGAACTACAGGCAGATAAGTTCTTTATCTGAGGAGTGGGATACAGACACAGCAGAGCAGTGTGTGTGTAGCTGACTTGTAGCAAGAGCTGGAGAGTGCCATTGTGTGTGCATCTACCATATCTGATCTTTTTCTAAGTGTCAGATACTAGTACAATGTTCGTAAGGTATATATAAACCCTGTTCCGTGATCTAACCACATTGTAAGCTCATAACACTAGAGGGATCATGAAGTGTCTGCTTACAGAGACACACACACAAACAGAAATCTTTCACTGACCATCACTGAGTGATAGGAGCTAAAACGGCAATAAAACTGAGTAAAATTTAGTAAAGGGTTAATAATAATTATAATTTTTTTTTTTTTTTTTGTGTGTGTTAACAAATCTAGGGGATTGAAATTTGAGAATCTTCTTTCATGGGCAAACCCCTTTAGGGACGTGACTTATTCATGCTTGGTTTGGATGGTAGATTTCTTTTAAAGGGAAAGCTACCATCAAAATCCACCATGATGAACCAGAGACACATACTCTAAAGATCCAGACACCCTGACTGCAGTAATCTGTGGCACTTTGTGTTTCAGAGAAATTAATGTGATCGCTGTACAACTGTAAAGTTGTTAGTTTTCAGCTATGGGAGAGAAAAAACATTTCCAATGTACTTTCATTAGCTTATTGCAGTGGTTTATCCTGTGATCTTAGAGTGAAGGCTAGGGAACAGGATATACAGTATAGGGACAAAGGGGTCACAGAAGGGATTATAGCTATATCAGGCTGGATCTCGGGCTGGGAAGAAGCATGATATATTTGCAATTGTATCGTTAGAAAGGCTGTGCTAAAACCAGGTAACCAGAGTATTTTGTGAAGTCAAAATGAGTTCTTTATCACTTATGAATTGTGATCATGTACCACTATTGACTTTCCAAATGAAAGAGCTCTGTAGAAGCATTAGTCTTCTGACACTTCTCAGAGAGGTTGGAAAGCTGACACTTTTGCTGAGTGTTTTTTTTTTGTTTTTTTTTTTTAGCTGACCGCCATTGATTGGTAAAACTGTATATTCATCCAATATCCTTTTTTCATTTCTAGGACTATCTGGTTAGGTTATCTGGACTTAACAAGAAGGTTTATTTGAACTGTCTAAAGTCATTTGAATGCCTGCTGGGCCTGGATTCAAAGTTGAGCATTCGCGACCTTGCAGTACAGTATGGTTGCATGGAGGCTGTAAACATTGCATCCAAAATACTTAGCAGGTAAGAAAACATAATAAATAGAATAAATAGCTTTCTGGTTTTTATAAAGTTATCATTCTATTAGATGCAAATGTAGATTGGATGCCTTGTACTCTAATGATGTGAATATGTGGTTGGTTTTGCAGCACCTCTATCAATTTTATTCCGTCTATTGAAGTCAGTCTAATCATGCCTCTGTTTCTTAAAAGATCGGGCAACATGACTTGGCCAAATAGTAAAGGCCTTATCCGTATTTGATTAGTAATCCCTTTCAAAATTCTTTGCTTGGAGCCACGCAGATGGCCACACATCTTCAGCTGCCAGCGTACTAAACAAGGCCCTGATCCATGTGCTTCTGGCTTGATGCTATGCTGGGCACAAAAATCTGAAAAGTGTAGGTGGTTCAAGATGGTAAAATTTTATATTTTCCCTAGACAAAACAGTACACGCAATAGATATGCATTCGGTTTAACAGAGTATAGATTACAAACATAGTAGTTAAAGTATGAGCAATTTGTGAGTGCTGGTCTAATGGGGAAAAAGAGAACTCCACACTTGAAGATCCTTCCTGCCCTTGATATAATGGTAAATAATCTCCCCAGATAAAAAAACAATGGGCAAAAGGGGGATTTTCTTATTACCTGCAGCCACACCCCTTGACAACCTCTATGTGGCTCCAACCCCTTACCCACATGCTAGCTGCAAGTTTATAGAGAAGGCTCACCGGCTGAGCCCTCTCCATACAAGGTGGGAGTTTGCTGGATATTGCAGCAAACACTCGCCGGTAACGCCGATCAGGCAAAGCTGCCTGAGGCATTTAAATCCATGGCGCCGCCATCTTGGATACAATTGGTCGCCCCTCCCCCCAGTGACATCTTACTCAGTGACAAAACCTGAAAAAAGACAGGCACTACCAATATATCAAATGATAATGAGATGTCCATGCATCCCAAAACAAAAGTATATCAAGTCAAACAAACAATAACCACAGGACAACAAGAAAAGATAAAAACACTTAAAGTACACCCAAAGGGTGTACACAGCTGCAAATGGCAAATATGTGCCCTGAACTCCGTCTCAATCTGCCTGAAAAGTAGTAACAATATAATTCATAAGCAATAAATAACAAACAAAATATGGCTCTAGTGCAAACAAACAAAATGTATGAGTCAAAAGGAGCCCTATTGCAATAACTACAGCCTGACATATACAAAACCCTGGCTAAATCCATATGGCCATATGCAGGAGGAAAGTAGTCATGGTCAGAGAGAGGGAGAGAAGCAGACCTCATGTGTATCGTCAGCCACTTGTGTGTAGGCAATATTAAGAATCCACTCAAGGCACAAGTCCCTTTTGGCCGATAGGTTCTAATCTTACTGGTTAATGTCGCTCAGCGGTTCTATATTTGGTCTGACGAAGGGTTAATCCCGCAATGTGTTACTACTGAATTTTATATTTTTTCTTTAAAATTATATTTGATTCTGAATCGCTTTGGTGGTTGAGGAACCCTCATAATACTAGGTTGTAGGTGCACTAGTTTAGCCTTTTCCAGTTCTTTATCCGCACATTATAGTGAATAATGAGGAAAATCCCCATATACTGCCATACTGCAGAATATGGTAGGATCTATCAGACAACCTAGGTTTAAAGTACCCAAGGTGGTCTGAAAAATAGTAAAAAGAAAAAATTCTAAAGTCACTATGAAGTGCAATTTGTTACGCAGGAAAGAAGCCGTCATATAGCTCTTTAATTCGAAAAATTAACAATTTTTTAAATAGATTTTTGAAGGAGGGGAGCAAAAAATGGAAATGCAATAAGAAAGGGCCTCGGCAGAAAGGGGCTAAGGAATATCCCATCATAGATCAGATCCAGGACCTTGGATAAGTTCTAGCCTCTCAGTGGAAGGATTTAGAATCCGGGTTCTGGTTTCAGGTTGGTCTGGATCTGCAGATTCTGGTAAGACCAGACTTGACCTGCTTACTATGCTCTCATTGAGAGTTCAGTAGATCTCCTTTTACAAGACCACCAATGAAAGCTGAGGCCTAGGAACGTTTGCCTCCCTGCCCTGATCCGGCTATGTATTTGGCCTTGCTCTGGGATAGACCATAACTGGCATATAGAGTTCTTAAGTTTATGATCCTTTCTCTTTGTAAAAAGTGGAGGGAATTCTAAGAGCTTTTGGTCTGTGGGAGTTTCAGTTACTTTCTCCCCCCCCCCCCCCCCCCACTAAGTAAATGACTCTCCTGTTTGTCTTCCTTTGAAACCTATCCCTTTCAGAGAGTTAATTGCACTATTCAGATATTGCTGGGAGAAGTGATGTGTTCTGGCACTGTTAAACACAATGCCCCATTCTCCAGCTGTGTGGTGTACTATACTTTCATCACACAAGTTACCCCCTCAAATTCAACCTGAATTTTACAGCTTGTTCTGATGATAAATCCTTGGGGGCAAACATTGAAATGCTTTCAGCCTCCTGTTAGAGTAAAAGGATGAATCGTGTATCTATTATATTCCTGCTAACAGCCATTGTTTTGTTTGTAGGTATGAGTCCAGCCTGCCACAGGCTCAGCGGGAAGACCTTGATTTATCCAAACCATTGTTCGTCACGGCTGCTTTATATGCTTCGTGCAGGTATGCATGCTTTTCTTTTAAATGTACAAACTGTTTTAAAGATTTGATCTTGAACCTACAACCCCTGTTCCAAAATCAGCCAAATTGTGCTCCAAGGTTGTTTGTCATTTACTACAGAATGTCCCTAGTGCCCCCAATATTCATTCCAAAATGATGGCTTAAAGTAGTGGTGGTGAGCCTGGGGCCATGCCATGTCTTATTATCTTGTGATCTCCAGCCAGGCACGAGATGCTTCCATGCGCCGGGGAGCTGCAGTGATTCTCTGGGCTTTTAACAGTACTTTAGTCTTGCTGGCATCAGTGCCGTTAAAATGAGTGGCAATGCAGAGTAATAAACTACATGCTCTGCCATAGCACTTTCCATCGATCCTCCCTCCGCAGTGACTACAGAGAATGATGGGGTATACAGATGAGGACTAAGGACAGGTTGCCTGACACATCGTTACAGTGCATATCAGCTTACCATCTTTCCTATCCTCTGTGGTATCTACAACTCCTGGCGTGACAGGACTTGTGGATCTGTTGAGAATTGTAGTTTTCTTTAGTGCAGACCACCAAGCCATTATGTCCCAGTAATGGTGTGACTACAGCAGTTGTGCCCATACCATCACTGGCTGATGGCAGCTTCTTTAGTTTTTTTTCAGTATTTCATATAAAAAAAAACCCTATACCCACTTTACAGGGAAATTCAGCAGAGATCCCCTAACCCCCCCCCCCCCCCCCCACTAGCCATTGACACTTACTATTCACCCCGATTGACTGCAGCAGTCATGTGCCAGCAGCAACCAAGACGCTAAGCTTGGTTCTGATATCTGAATTTGTCAGTTATATTTAGCAGGCTTCTATGTGTATTGGCAGATCAGGGATTGTGTTACTCCCTGCACTTCCACTCCTGACTCCAGGTGCCAAAGAGGTCTCTCTATATGGCGGTAAAATTAATCTCCATTTGCTCCTGTTATAGTGATCTTTCTTTGATTGCCTGCTGTGTTCTTGGTTTATTATGAGCATGGAGGAACTTTGTATTTTTAATGGTATTGTTTGGCCCTTGTATAGTGATATTGTTTTTAATATTGGGCTAAATTACCAAGTAGGCACTGGGTAAATGGGTTTTGATTTACAGTTTGTATCTTGATTTCTAAAAGGTTTGCCTTCGCTTGGCCTGGCACTTTAACTTCTTTGCACACCAGGACTTTCTATAATGATGTGGGGGTGTATGTCGACGGTTCACAAGATGATGTGCACAGCGGGGTGTCAGCTGTATAACACAGATGACTCCCGTTCTGTATAACCTGTTAAGTGCCTCAGGAAAACCCAAATGCGGTGTCTATTAGGGCTGCCAGTGGACACGGCCATCTTGGATGGGCAGTGACTTCATCAGAGGGTGCAAATCGTTTGCTATTGCAGCCTTTAGATTCATAGGCCTGCCATGGATACTAATCTCTAGTAGGCTGCTGATGGCAGGCTATTGGTGATCTGCAGTAAAATTACAGTAGTATATAGTAATCGGTGCCTCTGGGTTAAAGCGCCCTAGGGGGTCTGAAAGAATGGTAAAACAATGCCCATTCTATCAAAATCAAAAAAGATTATTCCCGGCCATGAACACCATATTGTAATATAGCGCCCAAATGGCCGCATCTCCACTTATTTAATTTTCTTTATTTAAGTATTTATGGATGGTAAAATGGCAAAACTGTCCTAGGTCCCAAACTTGCATAAAGGTGTAAAAAATTTTGCTGGGGTTTTAAAAAAAATGTCTGTACACCAAAGTATGGGAGAAAAAAAAAAATTGGCCTGTGATCGTACCGGACCAAAGAATAAAGGAGAGGTGTCATTTGGAGGGCACAAAGGGAACTGTAAATAGACCACAAGACGCCGCAAATGTGTGGGTTGTTTTGTTTTTTTAACTTGAGTGGTTTTTTGTTGTCAATTTCACTGCATTTTGAACAGTATATTGCATGGGATATTAAATAACATTTCCAAGAAGTACAATATGTGCAATTAGCAAGCCCTCAAACATCTCTGTAAGGGTAAAAATAAAGTTATAGCTTCGTGAATGAGAATATTTTAAAAAAAGGAAATGCCAAAATGAAAAAGGACTGAATCCTGAAACGGTTGAGAACTATTTACAGGTTAGTGAAGTATAAAAATGAGCTGCTTAAACATGACTTAAAACTTACTTCCCAGGTGTCTTAAGTTGAAGGTGGAAAAGCACAAATTAGTTGCCACATCGGGAGTGAAGAAGATGATATTTGAGCGGTTGTGCGTCCAGCTGGAGAAAATTGGAGCACAGATCTGCCGTGAGTTTGTCATTTTATCCATATTGGGAATGATTTTATTTTGGTTCAGATCATAGATGAATTTGTTATCCGTGCTGTCAATGATTTCCTTTATACTAAAATTGTATTTTTCACAATGTAGAGGAAAGTACAGCAATAACGCAACAACCACAGAGAAAACAAAGAACTTTGCTGCAATGTATAGAACAAGACCAAGGTAAGGGAAGGCTGGAATATTAATTATGCTTCGAAAATGTGATGTTATTGAGGCTCAATAACAGGAATATGATGGACTATGCAGAAGTCCTGCCAATCCATTCATTGCCTATGGAACTGCTGGGAATAGAGTTGCAGGGCACGTGTTGGACCTGCCAATCCATCAACTGAACTACATCCAAAATCTTGTGACCAACTCTTCTAAAGCTGGGAAATAAAATAAAAAATTGGGGATAACCCCAATTAAAATTACTGCTAGTTTTTCATACGGTTGTAATGTATGTGTATTGGTAGTCTGAGACATGCCTCTCTGTTTTCAGTGAAGTAGCAGTGAGTAAGATGAGCATCAAAAAGATTAAGTGAGCTATAGGTATTTTATACTTCCTATTTATGTTCTGTACAAGACCCTGATGGGGTCACCCATATTACAATTGCCCTGTTTTATTTTCTTGTTGGTCACCGGTTGCATGAACCCAGGCAGCAGGACTAGGGAGGTCCTGCTTCCTTATGGCAGATGCTGCTGGTAGGTGTGTAGTCATTACCATTCCTATAGCAGTGCTTGGAGCTGCATGTGGATACATTACAGGGAGTCTTGTAGCCTGGTGGTCACAGGAAACTGGGTAAGTATAATATTGGGGGGGTCTTATACTTGACCTGTTAACCCCTAGGCGCACCACGATGTTATACTACGTCCCCGGGGCTAGATGCTTAGCACACCAGGAAGTAGTATAATGTCCAGCTTCTGGGACCGGCTCACGAACGGAGCCGGTACCAGAAGCAGCGGCTGTCAGCTGTCTATCACAGCTGACACCGCGCTGTAACACCCGCGATCGGAGCCGACTCCGATCGCGGGTGTTAACCCCTTACACGCCGCGGTCAAGCATGTAAGGGTGTTCCTGCTGTGGATCGGATACCCCGTGCCGCTTACCGGGGGATCCGATCCTCTTCCGGGCAGCTCCGAGGACTGGCATGTGCCCCGGAGCTGCCCGGTCTCCATGGCAGCCAGATCCCTTCCGGGTCTGACTGCAAACTGTCTGAGCATGCGCAAGCTTGCTCAGACAGTTTACACTGCTCTACAATAAAATGGTATTGTAGAGCAGTGTATTGAACTTAAACCAGCGATCAGAGCATCACTGGTTTAAGTTCAAGTATGTATAAGTAAAAAAATGCAAAAACAGTTAACACTACACATTATAATAAATAAAAAATAAATACATAAAATATAAGCCCCTAAAATGTCACTTTCCCATAAAAAAACTTAATAAAGTATAAAAAACATAAAAACACAAAAAAACCCCGCATGTGTGGTATTGCCGCGTCCGTAACAATCTGCATAATAAAACAGAATTGTTACTGGACCCGCACGGTAAACGCCGGAGGAAAAAAACGCAAAAAACGTTCCGAAAAAAGATAATTTTTAATTAATACCCTATAAAAAATGCTCTAAAAAGTGATTTAAAAAATTTTATGCACTCTAAAATAAGCCCACTAAAAAGAACAACTGTTCTCGCAAAAAATAAGCCCCTAACAAGATTTGTCAGCCAAAAAATAGTTATGCATATAAAAAGATGGTGATGCTAAAATGAATAAGATTTTCTCCAAATTAGTTTTTATTCAGTACAATTGAATAAAATACACAAAACCCCCGCATATTTGGTATCCCTGCGTCCGTAACAATCTGTATAATAAAACAGAATCGTTATTAGATCCGCAAAGTGAACCCCGTAAAAAACAACCTAAAAAAACTCTCTGAAAAAGATGATTTTTTATTAATGCCCTTTAAAAATGCTCTAAAAAAAGTGATTTTAAAAAGTTACGCAATCTAAAATGAGACCACTAAAAAGAGCAATCATTCTCGCATAAAATAAGCCCTTAAACAGATTTGTGAGGTGAAAAATAAAAAAGTTATACATATGAAAGACGGTGATGCTAAAATTAACAACAATTTTGCCAAATTACTTTTTATTCAGTAAAAATGGTAAAAAATTAAAAATATATATAAATGAAGTATTTTCATAATCGTGGCGACCCATAGAATAAAAATAATATACTATTTTTATGGTATGGTTAACGGCCAAAAAAAAAACACATAAAAATTTTCCTAAAAATTGATGATTTTCATTTCCTCCACCAACAAAGAGTTAATTAAATCTCACCAATTGGCTATAGAGGCTCCAAAATTATGTATTAGAAAAGTGCATTTCATGTGGCAAAAGAAATAAGCCCCTATAGATCCTCGATAAAAAAAAGAAAAAAATTATAGCCTGTACAATATGACATAGCAAATCTGATCTGGATGGCGCCTCCTTCCCTTCTATGCCCGGCCGTGCGCCCATACAGCAGGTTACCAGCACATATGGGGTATCCGTGTACTCGGGAGAGATTGCGTATCAAACTTTGTGGAGCCTTTTTTCATTTAATCCATTTTAAATGTTTAATTTTCCACCCAAAATGAGTATATTGTGAAAAAATATTACAATTTGAAGACTCCATCTCCGTTTTGTTTTAACCCCTATAAAACACGTAAATGGTTAACAAACTTCTTAAAAGTAGTTTTTCATACGTTGAGGGGTGTAGTTTCCACAATGGGGTAATTTGAGTCTAGCTATTATTTAGGCCTCTCAGTGTCAATTAGTAGTTGAGCAGGGCCATCTAAATACGGGTTTTGGCGATTTTACAAAAAATGTGAAAAATGGCACCCAAATTCTGAGCCTCATAACATTCTAGTAAAATATGTGGAATCTTAAAAAACCATGCCAACATAAAGCAGACATTTGGGAAATGTAAGTTATGAATTTATTTGGGTGCTTTGACTATCTGCATCAAAAGTAGAGAATTTAGAATGTTGAAAATAAAGGATTTTTCAAAATTTTTGCCAAATTTTTTTTTTTTTTTCATAACTAAACGCAAAAGATTTCATCCAAATTTTTAAACTAATTTGACGTACAATGTGTCACGAGAAAACAATCTCAAAATCCCCTGGATATCTCATAGCGTTCCCACGCTATAACCACTTATAGTGACACAGTCCAGATTTGAAAAATGGGGCCGCGTCCTTTAGGCCAAAATAGGCTGAGTCCCCTAGGGGTTAAAGGGGTTGGCCACTTGTAAAAAAAACAAAAACAAAACTGTCCTGCAAGTTAGAATATATTTGAACTGAAACTTAAATTGACTTGGTCAGTAAATGTGACTATATCTTGCATGTATATTTGTGGGAAAAGCCTTTGGGCCATATGGTGTTGGGGCTCTATTCCCTATTACTTTAAATGGTTAACTTTTTTTTTTTTCTTTTCAATGTAAATAGTTTCTGATGAAGAGGATGAGGTTCCACGCAAACAGGCACGTACTGAAGCTACAAACCAGGAGAAGGACTATGAGGAGTGGAAGAGAAGAATACTGGAAAATGCAGCTAGAGCTGCAAAACCAGAATAGTTTTACTTCCATCTTTTTACTGTGTCTGATGCAAGGTGGGAAAGACTCTTGAATTTTGTATGAGTTGAAGTAAGGATATCAAATCCATATTGTGCTATTAATTCTCCTGATTTGGTTCCATCCATCCTATTGACTACAACCTCCTGTGGGTAGGACACTGAAATCTGATTCTGAAACCTCTGCTCTGGCTCAGCATGGATATTGTTTTATTGTGGGCCCCATTCAGACAGTACTTTCCTTCTGTATTTTTATCCATGAGTGAAAACTGTAAATCTCCACCCCTGCTGACCATAATACTGCTCTCTGAACTGGGGCCGTAATGTTCGTTTAGCTTATCTCTTCCAAGCTGCTGTACTTGGGAGATTTAATTGGTTTTAATTTTTTTTAAATGCATTAATATTTCTGTTAACATAGAAGCAATGATCTCCAAGATTAGCATTTTGATAACATATTCTGTGAAAAGAATGCCCATATATGCTAAAAACTACCCTTAAGCACCTTCCTCACAAACATGTACTCTGAACAGTCGAGTATACGGCCGGCTGGTGAAGTGCCCGAGCAAAATGCGCTCAACGATGGTCGTATGCTGGGTGTAGGAACAGTCACATGAAAGGGACCTTACACCTTTGTGTGAAATCAATGTGGGAAGGTTTCTGTGCAAAAAAAATTTAAGACCACGTAATGGTATTGCCATTTTAGTTCTAGTGATGTTTTTGGAAGCAAGCAGCCCAGTTTCCACCCACACTGGAATATTATATGTTCTGTATCGTGCTTGGATCTACCCTTATTGGGGAAGAGCAGGAGGAGAATGTACCATTGCAGGTGCACCTCTTTTTGGCATATATATGTGTTGCAGAATTGTCACATCAGCGTATTTGCTAATTTTGTATTTTGTACGCTAGATTTATCAAGACATTCGGTATATGCAATATGATAAATCTGAAATGTACATGCGCTCCTAAGACTTGTCTAAAAACAGGTGCATGCTGTTTACCTAATGATGCATTCCTTCCTATGAATTCTAGGTGCGAATTACAGAAAAATTCACCTCAAACCGTACCAATGGTTAAATATAGCCCTGGAGTGAAATTAATTTGTCAACTGCAGAAGGGTACCCCACCTGTTCATAGTGGGTGTGTGGTATATGTGGTTTCTACGTACAATGTTACATGGAGTTTTAAAATATTACAGCTCAATTTTTTTTATATTTTTTAAATTATTCTTTTATTTGGTCAAATAAAGATTTGGCTTTAAATTTGCTTTTGTTTTGTTGTCATAACCTTTATTTTAGATTGGTGTAGACTTGCCTTGTCTCTGTATAGCAAAATTTAAACTCAATGAGTTCATGTTATATCATCCAGGTCTTATGGCTCTGTTCCTTGTTTTATACATTAATTGTCAAAGAATACAAGTCTCAACTCTATAATACTAACAAATCTCTAGATCAGATCGACCATAATCTGTATTCATGGCATTGTCAAATCTGTGGAAGATGACGCATGGTTTAAAAAAATTATGCTCCCATAGAGGGTGTAAATCTAAATTTTACTATTCTGGCCATTATATGTTTGAACATATGTCATACTCAACCTGGAACAATTATTTAAAAAAGGTTTTGTGAGAAAAATGTGTTTATCAAATCTTTGTTATTAGCAGCAGGACTGTGCAAATGGATGTTTCCATAACTGCAGGGACAGGAAGAAGAAAGGTTAAATGTCCCCCCCCCCCCCCCCCTGCACCCCAGGGATACCATGAAGGTGTAGTACCTGATGCGAAGTCCTCCCCTCTCCTGGCCTCGATTGGCTCCCCTTCCTGGCTGCGGTATGGAGAGACATGTGGTGCTGAACCCGCGATTTATGGCGGCACCACGTGTTCTGACTCCCGATGGTGGAACACATTGTGCATTCCACAGGCTGCGATGATGACTTCGGGTATGGTGCGTCACACAGGAAATGACGTCAGCACTCGTCTAATGGCGTTCGGGAGTCATGAGCAAGGTGCGGCAAAGTTAAAAAGTTGGGTAATGTCTGCTAGTGGTCTCTCCTTTTACTTAGATTGTCACAGGATATCAGATTCATTTGTGTCACATGCCGCAGGTCAGTGTATATTCTGTCACGTCCTATACTGTACCCACTACTGCTTGTACCTCACCCTCCTCCCTTGTCTCCAGGTCAGTGATGGAGGCAAAAATGAATCAAACTCCCCTTCCTCAGACTTCTGTAAGTTTGTTGGGGAGGTGGGGCTTTGAAATTATACACATCCCCCTTCTCCTATATTACAGTTCTTCTCACTCCTAGGAGAAAGATAAGAGGGGGAAAAAAGGGAAAAAATGATAAGTCTAAACTCTGCAGTCCAGAAGATGTAACATGTGTTTCAATAAGCTATCATACAAAAAAAACTGCATGGATAGCTTTAATGCGTGAAGAGAAAACATCCTTCATGGATGAGCGAAGATCCTTGTTCCAGTCTGAAGTAAAAAAAAAAAAATAGTTGTATCCCTCTTCCCAGAAGGTCCTCCTAATAACTTCAAAAGCCCTGAACCCATCCAGGCTGCCTCTTGTTCCCTTCAAGGAGGTGAGGAAGAACAAATCCTACTAATTCAGGATAAAAAGTAAGAATCCGAATTCATATTTTCTCTAGACAATGTGGATGCTCTACTCAAGGCAGAAAGAGACCTTGAATATTGAAGATCCTGTAGAGGCAAAATCAGTACAAGATGAGCTCTTCGGGTGCCTGAAAGACATGAAAAAGCAAGTTTTTCCAGTCAATAGTGTTCTAGAAGGCTTCATTTATGAAAAGGCTTGTGTTTGAGGAAGACAAATGAAAAATCTGACTCCATACCAAAAGCTGATGATCAGGTAAAGTCGTCAAAAAATACTGACCTTCCATTCGAGGATGAAACCCAGCTGAAGGACGCTATGGACCAGAAATCAGACGGTGCCCTAAAAAACACATGGGAGTCCGCTATGTTGAACCTGAGAGTGAATGTCGCAACCACCACAGTTGCCAGAACCATGATCTGTTAGCTAAATGGCCTAGAGAATTAGATTATTAGTGGAGCCTCAAGAGGAACTACAGTATTCCTTTCCTGAAGTTGGCTGCTACCTTCATTGCGGATGCTGCAGGAGAATGTGTTGGAATGTGCTCTTAGACCAAAGATACCTAGGGCTGAAACAATGGTCAGGGGATTTCTGATCAAATCTGTGTGGCATACCCTTCAGACCAAATAGAAATTCTCCTATAGAGCTAGACACTATCCTTGAGAAAGCGGTGGACAAAAAGGGGTTCCCCGAACCAAAAACTCAGGTAGAGGGTTCAGTGCCACTCAAAGTAACCAAACCACCCCTGGCAAACACTACAGTTTATAGTGGAGGAAGGATACAAAATGGAGCTGAATTCTCTACCTCCCCAATCGTTTGTGACAACAAATTTCCTCACCCCCAACTCTATCATCTCATGTGGAAGAAGTACAGTCGGTCTCTTCTAGCGAAGAATGTAATCTCCCCTGTACCATCTCTTCAATTAAAGGGATTCACACACCCCCCCCCCACCCTTTTTCTAATCCAGAAACCAATAAATCATACAGGATGATCATAAAATTTAAAGAACCTAAACGGACACCATAAGTACCAAAGTTTCAGATGCAGTCTCTAAAATCTACAACACCTTTAATTCCTCAAATTGCAGCTCTTTGCACCATAGACCTCCAAAGATGCTTACTAGCACATCCCAATCCACCCCAACTCTCTAATATGCCTATGGTTTGTGATCTTAACTACAGAAAACAAAGTGCTGCGTTATCAATTCAGAGCTCTACCATTTGGGATCTCTTCAGTGCCCAGGCTATTCACAAAGATAATGGCAAAGGTTGTAGCTATACTAAGACTAAAGGACATCCTGCTAATTCCTTGATGGATGACCTATTGGTAGCCAATTCAGAAGAGAATCTAATATCCCAAAGGGACACAACTAAGAATCCTGGAACATCTGGGTTGAATCATAATCTAAGAAAAATCAAATCTCCAACCCATCAACAAACTAAAATTCTTGGGCATTTTTTTGGACTCTGTACATCGGTGTTCACTCCTTCCAGAGGAGAAAGCTCTCAATCTTATCACCCATGTAAATACCTTTCAAAGCAAACAGGCATGCTCACTCCAAGAAGCAATGGAGCTACTGGGGCTTCTCACAGCTTGTGTCCCTTGATCCCAAAACCACACAAACAATTTACAGAATTGGATACTCTTATCCTGGAACAGGGATTTGAAACCGTTGGAGAAGTAAAAATTCCTTCCTTTGAAAATTTCTCAGAACTGGTGGGCTGCAAGGAGAACCTTGCAAAGGAGTACCTAGTCAAGGGCTTAAAGTGGAACAACTGCCCAATAACTGCTATCTTGACAGATGCAAGCAAGACCGGTTGGGGTGTAAAGTTTACCAGGGAAATTAGTCCAAGGTCTATGATCCCAATTGGAGAGGGAGACAAATCCTTTAATTACAAGGAGTTAAAAGCGGCCTGGGAAACCTTTTAAAGATTTGCTCAAACCAACTCCAAGGCCAGAACCTCGATGCTGTCAGACAACATGACTATGGTGGCTTAGCTCAGCTGCCAAAGAGGTACACACTCTATCTATCAAAAAAAAAGACCTTCCTATGGGCAGAAGAAAATGTGTTATCTTTGACTGCAATCCACCTATAGGGTTCAGCATGGATCCTGAGAAACAAATGCTAAGATCCACCTAACAGGCAAGTAGGAAACCTGTAACCTTGGCTATTTACTTAAAAACCTGGAAAAGATTCCCTTCCTTTTGCCATCCTGAAGTTTCTAATTAATCTCCTCCCAACATACAGCAGATACTGGAATGTCTGCAAGCAGGTCTATGCAAAGGCTTAAAGACCAGCACATTAAAAGGCCAAGCCTCAGCCCTCAGCATCTTCTTTGATGTCTCTGGCTGAACATGGTGGGTAAAAAGGTTTATAAAAGCATCTGCTACACTTAGACCTAATTTCCCCATCAAAACCTGGGAGTTATTGATAGTCTTGAACGGTCTTGTGAAAGACCCCTTTGAACCCTTAGTCTTTAAGTGTTAAAGACATCCCGTTAAAAACTGCCATCCTTGTTGCTATAACAGCTAGGAGATTAGGATAAATTCAAGCACTTTCTATAAATGAACCTTATATAAAATTTTCTGATGACAGAATTTCTCTGTTTTGATCCCAGTTTTCTCCCTAAAGTGACAAGACTTCTATCGTAGCCAGGAAATAATCCTCCCTTCTTTTTGCCAAAATCTCCCGCGGAAGCTAATTGGCACACACTGGATGTGAGAAGGTTGGTCCTTCACTATCTAGAGAGAAAAAAAAAATTAGTTGGCGCAAAGATTCAAATCTATTTCTTCAGTTCCAGGGCAAGAATAAAGGAAGAAAATCGTTGAAGATCACCATCGTCTGCTGGATTGAACAGACTATCGGTGATTGTTATACTCCAAAACCTGGAAGCACCTACAAATCTTAAAGCCCACTCCACCAGGGCATTGGCCACCTCCTAGGCAGAGCGAGCAGGAGCTTCTCTTGAGCAAATTTGCAAAGCTGTGACTTGGTCCAGCAGTGGTACTTTTGCCAAACACTATCGATTGGACTTACATTCTGCTAGAGACTTACCATGTGGCAGAAAAATACTACAAACCGTAGTCCCTTCCTAAATCATCTGGTACATCATGGCCGTCATGGGGGACATCATGGAAAGCGAGAATTAGACTCACCGGTAATTTGTTTTCCATGTAGTCCACCTTGTCGGCCTGGAATTTTTTCCCTGCGCTTAGACATTCGTGTGTGTGTGGTGTAACATGCTAATAAACCTCTGGCATCCTTTTTTTGGTGTAGTTATTTGGTAGACACTGGAGAGGGATCCAGGGGGACGGACATTTAACCTAACTTCTTCCTCTCCCTGAGGAGGTCAAGAGGTAATCCTCCAGGTGGCCTCTCATGGTGGTCTAAATGGAAAAGGAATTACCTGTGCGTAATTCTCGCTTTTTTGCAGAATGCACCTGGATATGGGAGTTTCCTTAGTCTTGTACTGTGAGGTTTCTGTATTGTTCTGCTCCACAGCATCTTTCCTCTGCTCTGTGACTGGTTTGGTATTCAATCAAAATCTGCTACAGTGAATTTGAGGAGAGTATTCCAGTGCTCCAAGCTCCACTACAATCATGGCATATAAAAGAATTTTATTTTTGTATCACTTCCACAATGACACTGACCGGAGGAATTCCTCAGTTGATTCCTGTCCCTTGGGATGCTTGGAATTGTGTGTGTGTCTTTTCTACTTTCTGTAAGTCCCTCCTCTAAGAGCAAGCATCTGCATCTCTTGGGAGGGCTCCCACCTGGCATGAAATTTGGAATACTTAAAGAGCCAGCCTGTTTTTATATATGTTAAGGTGACTTCTTCATCGAAAACCACCTTCCTGGGATATGCAAGAAGGCTATATGCATAATTATGGTTTTATAAACCAATCCCAAGTGCGCAGATTCAGTGTAGCTTCCCACTGAAAGGAACCGTTAACATAAAGCTATTAATTGATAGCTCTGAATCTTCTCAGGGATATGAAACTGTTATATATTGCTCATACCAGAGAGGCAAATAACTCAGACCCCTGTGTATAGTTATAAGTTTTAAACAGGATTGTTCTGAAGACAAAACAGTCCTTTGAAAGTAACAGCTGATCCTAGATGAGATTTAATATAGTTAAACATAACCACTATAACTAAGTATATAAAGTGTCCCAAACAATTAAAGAACATCAGTGTATAGCCTCTATAACAAAATCAGTAAATCCCTGGATTCTTATGCTATAGTCCATAGTCTGAGCTACAAAGCTCCACATGCATAGATAGTGTCTACTCCGCACACCAGCACCAAACAGCATTGAAAGCACAGCTTTGGTTTAACACATCCGCCATCCTGGATCTTTAAGGTCCACTCTCGGAGTCTTGAATAGGCTCCACACCTCCGATTTTGGATGCTGAAGACTTCTCCTCACAGGTACGCAGCGCGCCAACTCTGGCTGGCTTCAAAAGGTTACGCCTAGGGACAAAGCAACTACCAGGTTGAGTAGTTGTTCAATAGACTGTGCTGAGCTGAGCGAGCTCCAGGGGCCCCGTGTAAAATGTGGCAGGCACCGCTTCACTGACTGGATAGTAGGACAAGACTAGGTACGGGTGGATTCCACAAACATTACAGACCTGACCAAGGTCCGAGCATTGTGACGTCACGTCTCCTCACATACGCCTCCTTCCTCCCTTGAGAAACTGGCAGCATGTTTATGGTTATTACTATTTATCTTTGTGTTCTAGGGAAAGGGGAGTGATTTAAAGTAAAGTTCAATTTTATTTATATACTTAGAAAAAAAAGAACTCAGCAGCATTCTATATATTCCTTTTTTTTTTCTAAATACTTAGGATGGGTCTTTCCTCGTTTGCTGGCACCCCAGCTTTTCATTTTGCAGTGCTGCAATAGATTCTCTTATAATTATATATAGTTTTTTTTTTTCTCTGGAGGGTCTGATCAGTCATACAATATACTGTCAGCCAAGGCAAAACACCACTACTCTTATCTGCTCTTTCTTGATTTCTTTTCCAGTGTATCTACCAGCCATATCCTCCTCCTCCTATTCCCGTTTTCTATAGCTTAACATGGACAAAACAGAACTCATGACTTTTTCTCTGCCTAACACATCCCTCCCACCAGCTCCACCCTCCCAGCCCCTGAATTCTTCTGGGGATTCAACTCAACCTGGGAGCTCTCTCCGTACACCCCCGCAGCTCCATGATGTTATAGTACATTGTACAGGCAGTCCCCGGGTTACGTACAAGATAGGGTCTGTAGGTTTGTTCTTAAGTTGAGTTTGTATGTAAGTCGGAACCGTATACTTTATTATTGTAACCTCAGTCAAACTTTTTTTGGTCACTGTGACAATTGGATTTTAAAAATGTTGGGTTGTCATAAGAACCAGGATAAACAATATATATTAATTACAGACACCTATGATAACTGTTACAGCTGTTTATTGTAGCCTAGGACTAAAGTACAGTAAATTACCAAAATCCAGAGGTCTGTTTGTAACTAGGGGTCGTATGTAAGTCAGGTGTTCTTAAGTAGGGGACCGCCTGTAGTGTGTCTAAAAGTTCTGCATCATTTTATTGATCTGTAAAGTAAGGCCTCCTGTCTTTTACCTTATCATTCCTCATCGTAAAATGGTTGCAGATGAAGGGTGTTGTGATCTCTATCCATGATTAATAGTCCTACCGGAACCTTGATCTTGTATTTGTGATGCTGTCATAAGTGTGATTGTTCATGGACAGAGAATACACGACCCCTTTATCTGCAGCCTTTTTATGGTCAGGAATGCCTGGCTGACAAGGTAAAAGACAGGAGGCTTCAGTTTACATAGAAAGAAAGTACAGGCAGTCCCCAGGTTACATACAAGATAGGGTCTGTAGGTTTGTTCTTAAATTGAATTTGTATGTAAGTCGGAACTGTATATTTTATAATTGTAATCCCAGCCAGAACTTTTTTGGTCTCTGCGACAATTGGATTTTAAAAATGTTGGGTTGTCATAAGAATCAATATTAACACTAAAGCTTCATTACAGACACATTTGATAACTGTTACAGCTGATGATTGTAGCCTAGGACTAAAGTACAATAAATTACCAATATCCAGATGTCCGTTTGTAACTAGGGGTCGTATGTAAGTCGAGTGTTCTTAAGTAGGGGACCACCTGTATGTAGGTAAAATAGGCACTACTGCTCAAAAGTTTGGGTCACTTACACATTTCCTTTTTCTTTTTTTTTTTTTTTTTTTTTTTTTAAAGAAAACCACATTTTCTATTAATGAAGCTAACATTAAATGAATCATAAACATACTGTATACATTGTTGATGTGTTTAACTATTCTGGCAGCAAACATCTGGTTTTCAATGCAATATCTACATAGGTGTATATTTTAGGTCTATATTTTCAGCAGCCACCACTCCAGTAGTTTAATGGTATACTGTGTTTGCTAACTGTGTAAGAAGGATAATGGATGTTTAGAAAACTCTTAATCAAGTAAGCTAGCACAGCTGAAAATAGTTTGGCTGATTAGTGAAGCTGTAAAACTGAGCTTCCCTTGAGCTGGTTGAGAATATGAAGTATATTTGTTTGTTTTATGAAACTCTCACAATGGCCAGAAACAAGAAAACTTTAATGTGAAACTCGACAGTCTATTCTTGTTCTCAGAAATAAAGCCCATTCCTTGGGACAAATTGCCAGGAAACTTAAGATTTCTTAAAACCATTTTCTATTCCTTTCAGAGGAGAGCACAAACAGGTTCTTACCAGAGTAGAAAGATTAGTGGGAGGCTCCGCTGCACAACTAAGCAACAAGACAGTAGAGTGCAGTAGAGTCTCTAGTTTGCAAAACTGACACCTCACAGATCCTCAAGAGGCAGCTTAATTAAATAGTACATGCCAAACGGCAGTGTCAATCTCTACATTGAAGAAGCGACTACAGGATGCTGGCCTTCAGAGCAGAGTGGCAAAGAAAAACCCATACCTGAGACTTGCTAATAAAAGGAAAAGATTAATATGAGCAAATGAACACAGACATTGGACTGAGGAAGATGCGTTCGAAAAGTGTTATCGACAGACAAATCCAAGTCTACGCTCTTTGTATCACACAGAAGAACCATTGTGAGAAGCAGAACAACTGAAAAGATGCTGGAAGATGCCTGACGCCATCTGTCAAGCATGGTGGAGGTCATGTGATATTCTGGGGTTTCTTTGGGGCTGTTAAAGTGGGGGATTTGTACAAGGTTAAAGGGATTTTGAATAAGGAATGCTATAACTCCATTTTGCAACGCCGTACCATGTGGACAGCACTTGATTGGAGCCAATTTCATCCTGCAATGGGGCAATGATCCAAAGCACACCTCCAAATTATGCATGAACTATTTAGAGAGGAAGCCAGCAGCTGGTATTCTATGTGTAATGAAGTGGCCACCCAAGTCACCAGATCTCAACCCCATTGACTTTTGCGTTCTGCCCTTGAGTCGAGAACTTTTGTCTTGTGCCAATACAAGCTAGAATAGCCAGATCTACTCACAGTAAATTAGAACAAAAAGTAGCACAAGAGGGGGGTGAGTGAAAACAGTATAAAATATAACTTTTAATAATTCAATAGATAAAACGGTATAACTAGTGTCACATACCTATTCCTGGTTAGGGTGACACCAATAGCAGAAGTAAAATACTCCAAGGTATAATGGTTATGCAACATCCAGGAAAAGCCACCTCAATAAAGAGATCAGTAGTCTTACCGTGATTCGGACAGGCCAATACAAGACCTTATTCATGGCTTCTACCATGCCATGAATAAGGTCTTGTACCGAAACGCGTAGTCTTGTAGCCTTCATGTCCTTTTATCTGTCCTATATGCTGTGCTGTTCATTGCCACTTTTTTTGGGGGAGGGGGATTAAATAAAACCTGGAATTTTTTACTTATCGACCGACTTCTTCAGCTGGATATTTTTCTTCTGTGATTTCTGCTTCATGTGCAGCTGTGACCAAGGTTGTCCGTACTGAACCTTCCGGAGTCGAGGTATTGAGGACTGTCTGTACAATGTGGTGAGCTGATCCTTTGAAAGTACACCTTTCTTTCGCTGTATTAAAACCAGTACTGTGAAAGTGCATGTTGCAAGAATCCATCCAAACTGTCAGCAACAGACCTATAGATTATTCCACTATTACATATGCAACACCCCTGCCGATGCAAGGCAGAGGGGTTGTTGCGAATACATCCCACCATGTAGCTTGCAGCCTCTGTAGGGTCATCAACCCCATAGCAGGTCACTACATAACACAGGGGAACACTGCAGCGGTAGAGTCTGCCTGGGAAGGCAGGAGTTAAGTATTAAATGTGATAGTAGACAATTGAGAAGCAGCACATGTTGGTGGAATAAAACCTTTTTATTCACTGGAAATACCGGAGTGCTGCTTCTCAATTGTCTACTACCAGATATTGGGGTCACTGTCGGACCTCCTAAGAAGACCTGCACCCGAATATATACATATACACGGTGCCGCTCAAAACACCCTATTTTGTATTAAATGTGATGTAATATGTGTCAGCCAATCACATGTGTTCATACCTTGTATCTGTAAGCTGGATGCAAATGGAGGAGTAACCACCTCCTGACCAGTGGGAGTAATAAAACCCCTGGTCAGGAAAGTTCTAGAGTTCAGTTAGCTGAGACAAGCTTGTCAGGGTCATAATCGACAATTAACCGGTCCAGTCAGTCACCTCCAAATTAGATAGAGCAAGCGTGCACGATTTCAAGATAAAATCTGAGATAAGATTATTCAGGTTTTAATCTTAAGCAAGCTCTTCACTCTAGCTTTCATGACAGCAAGATTGATTTTATTTCCGTGTTTGCAGCTTTTATACAGAAGAGAGAAAGGTGTGGTTATGTGTCATGCAGCATCATAATGGGGAAGGGTTAAGCAAATTTGTCTAGCATCCGATGTGCCCTGGTTGGTCAGTTCCAGTATCTGGGCAGATAATGTCCTGGGCATTGAGTTTCGATATGAGGGATGAAGCCTTTTTGGAATCAGGAATGTTGTTCTTTTCCTGGAAATAGGGTGTTGGCTGTGTGGATGCCGGCGCCATCTTAAGTAACATATCTGAGCATATTGCTGAGGAGGAAAAACTTTAGTATTTGCCAGCTATATAAAAGTATAAAAATATAAAGCTATAAGCTCATGTACAGATATTCCCCTTCACAATCCCCCCTAAATACTAAATTTTTCCTCTAACGTACCTTCGAGGTTGTCCATGAGTGGGGATAGGTCGGGGTGGGGCTGCTTCACAAACTTCGGGCAAGGCCTGCCCTTTCAGCAAGACCTCACCTCCCGCTTGCACTACGCTAACTTACACTCATGGAGTCCTCCCATCTTTCCCTAAATTAGCTCCATGGATGGGGGATTGGGCGATCGTGGTTTATTTTGGGGCATATTAACCCATAATGTGGTTAATCCTGAACCAATGTGGCACGAGCTAAAGAACATCATGTATATAGAAAGGATATGTTTCCTCATGGTGAAGCCGGGTCTCTTCTGCAGTGGGAGGCGTGTGTCCAGGTGGTTTTCCCCTCAAGTTTAACTGCAGTGGGGGTGACAAGAATCACAGTGTATGGACCGTCAAACCTTGGGTCCAGGCAGTTCTTGCGGATGTACTTCTTTACGTATACCTTGTCACCTGGTTGGAAGTAGTGGACCGTGTCACCTGTGGATTCAGGAATAGAAGCAGAGACTGCAGAATGTGTGTTAGACAGTTCTTTTAGACAGACGGACAACAAACTTAACAACTTTATCCATCCCCTCAGCTAACTGCTGCTCCCTAACTTCTGACAACTTAGGAGGTGACCCAAACAGAATCTCATAGGGAGTGAGACCATGTTTGGCTTGAGGGGTATGTCTGACATGGTACAGGGCAATGGGCAAGAGTTCTGGCCATTCCTTAGGGTTTTCTTGTGTCATCTTGAGCAGTTTGTTCTTCAAAGTCCCATTCATCCTTTCAACTTTTCCTGAGCTTTGAGGATGATACGGCGTGTGGAGTCCTATATTGGCTCCTAGCATCTGCTATAGTTCTGTGTAGATTTGTCCGGTGAAGGCTGGTCCTTGGTCACTTTCCATTACCTGAGGTACTCCAAATCTGCAGGCAATTTCAGTAATCAGTTTCTTGGCTGTGAGCTTGGCAGTCATGTTGACAACTGGGTAGGCTTCTGGCCATCCTGAGAACATGTCCACAGCTACTAAGGCATATTCATATCTTCCTGACTTGGGAAGCTGAATGTGGTCAACTTGGATCCTTTGGAAAGGGTAGTCTGACTTGGCCAGGTGCTGGTAGGGCACTTTGGTCGTGGGAGCTGGGTTGCAGGTAGCACAAATGGAGCAGGCCTTGATGTAGGCATTCACAGCTGTAGATAATCCTGGAGCAAAATACATCTTCTTGGCATAGCCTAGTGCTTGGTTCTTTCCTCTGTGCGTTACCCCATGAGCCCAGGCAGCAATGGCGGGGTACAGCTTTCTAGGGAGACAGACAAGTCCTTGCATTGTCCAGAGTCCATTCTTATAAGCAGCACCCCATGTTTTCCATGCTTTATGCTGTTCTTCTGGGGCCATCTTTTGTTCCTCTTGTAACTGAGCAAGGGTAGGAGAGGTGGTCCTTCCCTCTTCCTCCTTTTTCTTCTTCTGGGCTCTAGTGGCCACCATACAAGGGTAGGTCATCTCTTGTTTTTCCTTCGGGACCCTTTCCAGCCACTCGGATGACACATTCCCCATGGCAGCTTCTTTGGCTGTGCAGTCAGCCAGGTAGTTTCCTCTGGTTGCTTTAGAGTTCACTTTTCCGTGAGCTTTTACCTTGATCACTGCCACTGCCACCTTGGTAGGCAGTTGTAGAGCTTCCATCAGGCTCTTGTTGAGGTCTGCCTGCTTCACTGGGGTACCTGCGGCTGTGATGAAGCCTCTGTTCTTCCAGATTATGCCAAAATCATGGGCAATGCCATGGGCATACCTTGAGTCAGTCCTGATGTTCAGTCTTCCCTTTGGCCAAAGTACAGGCTTCCTTGAGGGCTATCAGTTCGGCTTCTTGAGCTGACATGGAGGCTGGTATGGCTTCCGCTTTCACCACCTGTGTTTCAGTGGTTACCGCATAATCTGTATGGTACCTTCCAGACTGGTCTGCAAACCTGTAGCCGTCTGTCCAAAGTTCAAGGTCAGGATGGGGTAATTCCTGGGTAGTTACCCCTGGAAGCGTTGAGGTATCATCAAGAAGAACTTGTAAACAGTCATGAGGATCTTCAACTTCTGGAGCAACTCCTGGGTCAGCTTCTTCCCCCCTGGAATGTGGAAGGAGAGTGGCTGGATTGATGACTGAACAACGTTTGAAGGTGATATGGGAAGGCAGAAGTAAAGAACACTGAAGTCTGAGGTGTCTCTGGTGGGTCAGATGTCTGGGTTGGGTCTGAGAAAGAACTGCCGCCAGATCATGAGAAGCTTGAATGATGAGGTCATGTCCCAGGACGATGTCAGCAGTCTTGTCTAGGAGTGCATGGGCGGCATGAACTGCTTTCAAAAAAGTAGGAGATGTTCTGGCCACAGGGTCCAGACGGCAAGAGTAGTAACCAATAGGACGTTGTCTCCCAGCATGCTGTTGCGCCAGGACACCAGTTGCATGTCCTTCACTTTCAGAAACAAACAGGTTGAAGGGATGGGTATAGTCTGGAAGTTCCAGAGCAGGCGCTCTGGAAATGGCCATCTTCAGTTGGTGGTGACAGTCTTGTAGATGTGGGAGGACCAGAGGTGAGTTGGCTTCCACAGGAGGTAAAGGCAAACAGATAACGGCACTTCAGGTGTAAGGGTACACTGAAGAAGGCATTAGCAAGATCGATGACCGTGAAAACCTTCGCAGAGGGTGGAATGCTGGCCAGCAAAGTGTTGGGGTTGGGTACCACCGGAGTTTCCAATACGGTAGCTGCATTGATTGCTCTGAGGTCCTGGACTAACCTGTACTTGGGTGGTGATCCCTTGGGGGTCTTCTTATGGACAGGAAATAATGGGGTGTTGCAGGAAGAGGTACAGTAGATCAAAACACCTTGCTTGACAAGGGCCTGAATTTGGGTGGAGAGGCCTTGTTCTTGAGCCATCTTCAGAGGATACTGAGGTATCCTCGGGGGCTGTGCCCCTTCTTTTAGATATACCATCACTGGAGGGACTGGTAGAAGTCCTACGTCATCAGGTCCAGTAGACCAGAGTGAGGAGGGGAGTTGGGCTGAGCCCCGGTCCGGGACTCCATAGAAGAGATCAGGTTGATGAATTTGCTGAAGCATCAGAGGGAGAGCTCTAAGTACACATCTGTCCATAGTTCCCTCTTCTGTCTTGGGATTACGTAATTCAAGCTGAAGACCTTGGGGGGTAGAACTGATAGAAGCTCTGAGATGTTGAAGAAGGTCTGCCCCTAGAAGGTTGATGGGGCAGGTATCTGACACCAGGAAGCGAGCCATGACATCAGGGAAAGGTCCAACGGGGACAGGAATAGTGAGGGGAGACTCAGCAGTGGTGCCAGTAATGCCAATACAATCCTGTGGTCTTGGTTCTTGATATCTTTGGTCCTGGTACCTGGGCTCATCATGTGATCCTTTATAGTCATCAGGTCTGGGTCTATTCTGGGACCCTCTATAGTCATCAGATCTAGGTCCACTTTGGCACGGTCTGTAGTCATCTCGGGGGCGTTGACTGGGTCTGGACCTGCAGTCTCTTTTGACATGGCCTTGTCTTCCACAAATCCAGCAGGTAGGGCGAGGTCTCTGGTTGTTGAATCCAAAGGGTCCTTGCTGTTGTGGTGTCTGCCACGGATGAGATGCATGGGGTACTGGTGGCTGAGGGTAGTAGTTGACAGGCATAGGTGGTCCTGTAGGGGCTTGCTGTACCATGATAGGAGCAGGGACCGTTTCTTCATCTCAATCACTGTCCATTGAAGTGGTGGTCATCAGCATCACTTCCTTTTTTCTTCTTGTCTCTCTCCTTATGTTGAGCTTTCTGGAATCCTTTGATTATGGTCACAACATCCTTGAATCCTGCGGATAGGATTTCTGGACGAGTGGCAAGAACTTTGTCTTTAAGTTCATCTTGGAGGCCCTCCACTAGGGCCTTTACAAGCATGTGGGCTTGGATCTTATTATGGAGGGTGAATCCGAGATCCTCAAATTGTTGAGACAGTCTGGAGGAGTACCTGTCCCCAGGTTCATCTTTTTCCTGCTGGACGTCCTGGATAGAACCTGCCTGTTTGGTGAGGGATTCCTGTGCTCAAGTCTTCATCTGGGAACAGAAGTCCAACCCTGACTGGTAACTGTCCTGGTCCGGTACTGCCGAGGCGTCCAGATACTTCAGGATGACCTGCAGATAAGTGTCAGGAGTTTTAACAGTAACCATATTGTAAAGATCCCTCCAGGTGGCACCATAGATCTGGCGGTTCTGCTCCAACTTCCGCAGAAACTGCATAGGGTGTTTATCCGGGTCTGGGAGTTTACTGATGATAGTGTCCAGTTGCGTGGGTGTGAAAGCCACGTACCTAGTAGGTTCACTGGTGAGGGTCTTGCTCTTCAGGGGAGCTTCTGCTGTGACAGTAGTCATGTTTAGGTCAGGGAGTGTAGGAACACTGGGTGTGACTGTGGTTTTCTTCATCTGGGACTGCAGGGTTTCCACTGTTCGGTAGTTTGCTGTCCACACTGTTCCCCTTTCCCCCTCTGGGGTGCCTGTGGGGTAAGCAGTGGAGGCTGCGGTCCCGGTCCCTTGGTGTGTGAAAGTCCGGTAGAGAGCCGGGCCCTGGACTTGGGAGGGTCAGTTTCCCACTCATCTCCGCTGTCTGCTATAGCGGCATGTCTATCTTGCAAGCGACTGTAGAGTGGGGACCCTTGCAAAATTTCAGGGGTTATTTGGACTTGAGGGGCCGGCTGATCCTGATCACGCTTTTTGTGAGCTCGGGTGTCATACTGGACTGGAAACAGGCCTAGCGCCTGTGAGGGGTGAGATGAACTTTCTTCCGAAGCGCTTGGGCCTTGGTAGTAGGCCCCGGAAGAAGTGAGGATACAGTGGCTGCACCCGGGCCTCTGCAGGAGTACCAAGATGGCCACTGCCGGAGGAGGGGCATATTCTGGATTGCCAGCTTTCTTTCTGCCAGATATTTGCCTGTGGCTGAGAAGCAGTCGCCTAGGAAGACCACTTTCTCCTGGCAGTACTGGAGCTTGTCTTTGGAAACTTTGCAACCCTTCTGGAACAGAAAACACATAAGGTCAATAAATGCATCCTGGCAAACAAAAACAGTAGGTCCTCCGCATACTGAAAAGGAGAACATCCAGTAAGGGGCTAGTCTGCCAGTCTACTCCCTGTAGGGCCGTGGGGTATTGGCTGGGTGAGTTTTACCCCCCTTGTGGGAATCTACATCAGGTATACTGGAATATTGAAGTGGTAAAGGCAAATAGGTACTGGCAATTTTCATGTAGGGGCACAGAGAGAACATTTGCCAAATCAATAACAGTGAATAATATGTCACTCTCAGGGACTGCTGCCAGTTTGGGCTAGGGACCACTGGGCTTCAGTACACTCATTGGCAGCTTGGAGGTCATGGACCATGCTACATGTATCCAGCTGTTCTTTCCGGGCCTTTTCCTTAACCGGGAATGGGTTAAAATCATCATCGGGCTAGCAGGGGAGAGTTTTACAATGGAAAGCACTAACTCTATTTGGAAGAGGGGGACTGTTCTGGCTGACATCCTTGCCCGTAATCACCCCCCTTGTCCTGCCCTGTTGGGGCCGTCTCCGCCACTCACTATAGTAATGTCTCCTCCCCACAGTCGAAACACGCCCACTTGGGTCGGTCGGTTGAGACTTCCGGAAACGTTGTCAATCTGACTTTGCTGTGGTCTGTGAAACTGGTCTCTGTTTCCCTCTGGCTTTCAGTCCCTGTATACATAAGTCTGGTAGAGATGTCTCCAGTCGTTAACACCTTTGGTAACAACCCATTACAAAACAGATGTACACTACACTGTCAGGTCATCAAATCTTCCATTACCGTGTGCGTCTTGCTTTATCTCATCCAGACATATAGGATTCTCTTAACTATCTATAAACTTCTGGCCAGACTCCAACATCTCAACAAAATCCAGGTACACTTAAGTTGGTTTTTAATCAAAAAGGAACAACAGTCAGTCATAGGCTCTGTAATACAGTCAGTCCTAGGCTCTGTAATACAGTCAGTCCTAGGCTCTGTAATACAGTCAGTCCTAGGCTCTGTAATACAGTCAGTCCTAGGCTCTGTAATACAGTCAGTCCTAGGCTCTGTAATACAGTCAGTCCTAGGCTGTGTAATACAGTCAGTCCTAGGCTGTGTAATACAGTCGGGGGGGCTTGTTCTTGCTTAGTCTGTTATGCTGTAAGCGTCAAGGTCAGAACAGAACACACACTGATAACACAGCTCAGGCAGAACCGTAGATTTTTGGAGAACTTCAGCATCAAGGTCATTTACATGTCTTCAGAAAACAAAACGCAGCTACACAGCCCCTGAGATCTCCCTCTCGTTAACCTCTTAAACGCCAGAAAGCAGGTACCAGACACGTTGCAACACTTTTTTATAGTAATTTTTCTGCAATGTCGGGATCAAATAAATTTTTAACTATCAGAGATGACCATACCCAGACAAACAGCGTTGCACATCCAAGAATAATCTGAACAGAGAACTGAAATAAGATGAAATCATCTCAGCCGGCGTTCTGAGCCCTGTTCAGGCCCTTCAATGGTGCTTCACTGCTACCCACAACCAGCGTTTATGGCTGCCAATAGTAGGGTCATAGGTAATTAACTTTCAGGGACTTGAAGGGAATATAACTTAAAATGGCCGCCACTGAAAAATAAACTGTCTTAAAATGGCTGCTACCGGAAGAGGGGCATGCCCCACTTCCGCTGGGTTTGGGGCTGTGTCTATGTGGGCGTGGAGCACCATACTGACAACAAGTCTCCACCCCATCCGGGTTCTGAATTCCACATACGTCACATGTCCACCCCTCCGGACTTGAACCGGCGCCATTATAGGGCGGTGGTGCACCAGAAGAAACGGCGGCCATTTTAGATACATCTTTTTCATTACCATTTTTAACACTTTGTGATTCACATTTTACATATCCGTAAATCATTTCTGCCCCTTCACTGCCACCTTCTCCTTTCTTGTGCTGACTCTAACAGCCCCTTGTCCTCTAAGGACCCTTTACTACCATCTAAGATGGTCTTCCACAGTGTGGGCTGTAATCTCTCTGACTTTGGCTGTTCTACAAACTTGTACAAGTCTTTTGCATATTTCACATATTTCTTTCCTTCTCTCCGCTCCACTATCTGGGTTGCCGTCTGTGCCCCCGGGGGGAGGCTGTGTTCCTTTCTCATGAGACGTAACATTCGGTCTAACTAAATAGAGTACTATGTTGGCGTGGCCACTCGCTCAACACAGCGATCCCCGTTAAATCAAAATCCTTTCCACACGTGCGCCACGGTGTTACTCTGTCCTAACCAATATACAGGCTAACACGGTGGTCTGGTCCCCAACCAGAATAACGGTATCCACTACGGTACTGCAGGTAACTCTCCTAGTGAGAAGTTCCTACTGGGTTATACTCCCCAGCTCGCCTTATTTTAGGCCTAGACACCCGTCATGGCGTATTTCTCTACTCTGACGGCCGATGTCACTAGACATTACTTAGTTACGTCTCTAAATATTCTTTTCCTGATCACAATACAACTTTAAATAACCAGACGGCAACACACAAATTTACTTTCACTGTCCAGGCAGAAATTATCAGTGACTGATGGAGCGGGGGTGGTGTTTGAAAACGAAACTAAATCGTCTTCCTTGCTGTGTCACGGTTCTGAGCGTAGCGCTGAGACAAAGAGAGCCCACACCACTCAGACAGTCACCCCGCAGACCCGTAGAGTCCGGAGACTACTACCTCACGCCCTCGGATACTCAGATAAGTACTATATATATATTATATACATAGACTTACCGTGTTCCTGTGAGATTGATCAGATCTCCTCCGGGAGCGTCAGGGGTCATCCACCGGGTGTTAGTGCGGGTCCCCGGGGGCTCAGAGGCTCAGGCCACGCCCCCACAGTTGAGCGCCAAATTGTCAGGGTCGTAATCGACAATTAACCGGTCCAGTCAGTCACCTCCAAATTAGATAGAGCAAGCGTGCACGATTTCAAGATAAAATCTGAGATAAGATTATTCAGGTTTTAATCTTAAGCAAGCTCTTCACTCTAGCTTTCATGACAGCAAGATTGATTTTATTTCCGTGTTTGCAGCTTTTATACAGAAGAGAGAAAGGTGTGGTTATGTGTCATGCAGCATCATAATGGGGAAGGGTTAAGCAAATTTGTCTAGCATCCGATGTGCCCTGGTTGGTCAGTTCCAGTATCTGGGCAGATAATGTCCTGGGCATTGAGTTTCGATATGAGGGATGAAGCCTTTTTGGAATCAGGAATGTTGTTCTTTTCCTGGAAATAGGGTGTTGGCTGTGTGGATGCCGGCGCCATCTTAAGTAACATATCTGAGCATATTGCTGAGGAGGAAAAACTTTAGTATTTGCCAGCTATATAAAAGTATAAAAATATAAAGCTATAAGCTCATGTACAGATATTCCCCTTCACAAGCTCAGTCAGACTCAGCAGAGTCAGAGTTCAGTCAGACCAAGGAGTCTGAACAGACTAGTTCAGAAGTTCCAGTCTAGTTAGACAGAAAGACAGAGCAGGAGAGCTCAGCTCCCTGCCTGAGTTAGTGTGAGTTAGTGTGGATTAGAGACTCCGAAGAGTCAGTGCAGTCAGCACACCAAACCAGATCAGACCAGTAGGTCTGTACAGTGCAGCCAGAGCTCATCTCACTGTCTGAGCAGCTCTGAGGTGCTAGTTAGTGAGAGAAAGGGGTATCATCCTACCTTCAAGGGTGATATCTGAAGCCACCCAGGACAAGCTGAAGCATCCTACTATGTCACAGCTATCTCCCAGCCTCCCATTGCATTCAGGCTGAAGACCCAGTCCTGTGGTTCCATCTCCAACTACATCTCCAGCATTCTACAATTTGTCAAGGCACGTTGCTACGGTTCAGTTCCAATAAAGAACTGTAAGTTATTTTTGTTCAACGTCTGCCTGTCCACCACACAGAGCCTCATACTCCAGACACTAGCATGCCTAGGCCGCAACCGCCAGCCACCCAGGTACTGCGGGCCCCGGCTGTCTCCAGGCCCCAAGAAAAGGCTAGGCCCCGGTGGGGGATGTTGCACATATGCTGTCATTGTGGCAGTGGAAAATATGTAAAATTGGATTTATCATAACCACCACAACAACAAAGGGTCTTTTCCCACCCCAATTTTTTATTCCTATAGTTTTTTTTCGTTATTTATTTAACTTTATTGAAAAACATATCTATACTCCCTGGAAAATAATGTGGAACGAGTAGGAGGGACCCCTTAAAATTGAGGCGGGGAAACATTCCTGTAGGTGCGATTGTGAAGGATAAGGAATATCCAAACATCCAAACATGTAAATACACATTGATTCAGGACTGGTACCTTGCACTAACTACATGTTCACAACTACTGATGGTCCAATTGAGGGGAAAAAACTTTACAAAGTATTTTATTCATTTATATCAGTTTATTAATTTAAGAAGTACATTATTTAATCACACATTTCCTATCACACAACTATGTCCCATTCTAATTTCTAAACTTCACAAAGAGAAATGTCTCAAAGGACCTGGTATCTGATCAATTTTTTCCTTTGCCAGGAAGTATCCAACAATGAGTGTATGGGGGAAGGGGTGTAATCTGTGCAAGGCAAGAATTATATAGCTGTGAGTCTTGTGTTACTACCCTACTTTTAGCTTTATTTTTTTTTTATGCGGTAAGGATTGTGATTGCAAACGGATGTGCAATATTTTACCCCTTTTGGTATCTAGCGAAAATGCATTTACCTAAATTATGTGCAGTAAGTTGTGTGGACCTCCAGTTTAGAAACTATACTGTCAACTGTTAACTTAAAAAAAAACACTTCTTGGGTATACATTTTACATGGGATAATCCATAATGCCCACTCTTCCAGTTTATCAGATCTTGTAAGTTGGCAACTGCTTGACAGCTCACCTACTGTCCTTACATAGTCCTTTGTGAAAATCCATTTAGTTGGGGGTTAGTGAAATATTACAGACCAATAGTTTATGACCTATAAACTCAACTTACATATAAAATAACAAAAAACTACATTTGTACTGTGCAACTGATGCTGTGAGGTGCCAAACTCTCAATGTCCTGATGTTGTTGCAGCTCTTACAGTATTCAGTGACCAGACAGTTGTATCTCATCTCTGTTCTGTGTGTATTGATGATGCAGGCTTATTCTACGAGGGCTTGAGGGTAAGTAGCTGATACTTCCTGAGACGATTTGCAGCAGTGACCACGTAGAAATGTTTCTAGGGAAGAAAGTCAGAAATAAGAAGCTCAGACATATTGAATGTAAACGCACGTGTGCAAAGTTTGCAGTATAGTGCAGTAGGCATCAGGCTGATGCAGCTCACAGGTAGACACTATACTCACTAGAAATTTAGCTGGCTATGGGCTTTCTGGGGAATATTGTGTTGCAGTCGCAGCTTTGACTTCAGGCACATAATCGTTATGTGCTCTCCAGCCGCAACTGGCCCACCGTCTGGTTGCGGCCCATGTGTTAATATAAAAAGACTTCCTGGGCCTCAAACTATTTGTGGCATGGGCAGTCGAATTGTTCACGGCACTATTGTAGACACGGCATGAACCAATAAAAAAAAATTAGGGACCATGTACCAAACATAAAGTTCTGTGCATGGGGCCGTAATCTGTCATTAATGTAAGACTGCCCTGTAGATCCCAGGGCACCAGTTATAGCAGTAGCTGAGCAGATCTAGCCCATGATCATCACCATCCATACAACAAACTAAGTATAGCAAGAAAATAAAAAAAATATTTTGGTGTTTTCTTGACCTTGGTGCATAATGTCTCCATAGACTTAGCGGGTATGAACAAATAAGTATCACACCCTGTCATCACTTACAGCAGACATCCACCAACCCCAGGGTCCAGGTTGGAGCTAGCCATGGCAAATGTTGCTGTACCAAGGGTGCCATTTATGTGGGGTGCTCTCTAGCAAGAACAGGTTATCTTCCTTACTGTTAAAGGGGTTGTCCGAAACCATTGAAAAAACATTGGTGCCCAGGAGCGGGCTTCATAAAAAAATAGCATTCCATGGTCCCTCCAGGAATCTGGTGCTGCCCCTGCAGTGTGTTCAGCTTCCAGCCGGCCACGCCCCCCTGTCCCGCATTATACAGCACTGCTAATAGGAATGGGTAGGTGTGGCCAGCCACCTCGACCGGCCAGAAGCTGAAAACGTGTCACCTTCTGTGCCCCTGTTTTTTTACAGGGGCATGGACCAGAGAGACGGCAGCACGGAATTCCGTGAGGGACCACGGAGGTAAGTAAATGTTTTTGTTTTTTTTACGCAGCCCCCTCACGCACATCAAATTTTTTTTATAGTCACGGACAACCCCTTTAAAGCTTCCTTTTAGATATGAAAAAAAAAGTTTATGCTCCCTGGACCTATAGATATGAAAGTCCCTTTAAGAATGTACCACTTACTTTCCATTTCTTCTGCGCCATGTATCTCTGAAGCAGGACCTGTGACTTAAGTCGAACTTTGTATTTTTGGGCTTTTATTGGCAGGTTGACTAGCCACTCATGTTTTAGGCACTGACCAGCACTGAGTCTGCAGCTAAAACAAAAGACAAAATTTTGAGAATGATCTCTTTTTTAATTCTAGTAGATTACCAAAACTGCTAAAAACTTCTCTGGCATAACCACTGTGGAAATGAATTATCAAGACTTCTTCTGCCTTTACGATTTATATCGTAGTCAGAAGTTACAGAAGCCAGAAGGCCACCAAAAAATTGCTTTCATGTCCCTTATCTAACTGGCTCCTCCTCTTCAGTTTACATGTATTTCTATTAAATACCTGATCCATACTGGTAAGTGACATCATCTCATTAACATCATCCAAATAATTGTACAGGCAGTCTTTGGGTTACATACAAGATAAGAACAAACCTAAAGAACCTAAGTCGGAACTAATATATTTTATAACTGTAGCTCCAAAGTTTAGGGTTTTTTTGTCCCAATGATAATTGGATTTTCAAAATTTGTGCTTTCATGGGAATAAGGATTATCAATTAAGCTTCATTGCATACACCTTACAGCTGGGACTATAGTAAAGCATCTAGAGAGCTTAATCAGAGGTCATAGTGGCAAAGATGTCTGTCTGTAGCTATGGGTTGGCTGTAAGTCGGGTGTCCATAAGTCAAGGACTGCCTGTATATCCCCCTCAAGAAAATTAAAACCGATCAATTTTACCTTTTTTCTTTCACCAATAATCTGGAAATAAAGTCTTTGGCATCTTCTGACACTTGATCAAATGTCTCTGTATCAAATTCCCAGTTACAATTTACAATGTAGTTCATGGTCTCTGCGTCACTTTCACCCAAAAACGGAGACAGCCCACTGAGTCTAGAAAGTAAAGGAACATTGAGTTATATGTAATGTGGAAATAAAAACAAAATAACTACAACTCCCAGCATAACCTGATTGCACATTTGAACACAGCTTTAAATGGCTTGACAAAAATTAGAACTAAAGGGCTTGTGCTATTTTTTCTTATAATGGACAACTCTTAAATATTAAATATTGTTTGCTCCTGAGCTAATGCCAGGGTATTCTACCTCGACGTTTTCTCCTTACGATGCCTCCGTTATATTACAATTGGAAGTTTGTGAACATGATCCAGATAATCATTAGAGAATGCAACATCCAAGCTAGTACATGACTCACAGCATGTAGGTAATGACTCCTACACTCCACATGTCCGTGGGGAAGGACACAAAATCGTAATTTACCACTTCTGGAGCCAAAAATTCTGGAGTCCCAAAATTCACTTTCAGCTTTTCACGTGGCTTGTATCTAGACAAAATATAAAAACTCATTTGTAGCATTGTTAGGGGTTCAGTTGGTCACCTGATGACAAGAGAGCAATCACTTACCTCCTTGCCAGCCCAAAGTCGATAATCTTTATCTGGTTTCCAGTGCGACTCACACATAGAATATTCTCTGGCTGATAAAATAATATTTAGTCTCATAGCAGTTTGCTTTGAAATATGGACTAGAATAATGAGGCCTTAGAATAGCTATTAATATGGGAGTCTCCACATATCAAGGGATCACTTCATTTAAGATTTCTACTTTCTACTGGAAAACTTCTGTAGTCAAGTTTTGGTTGGGGAAATAACTTAAAAAGGTATGTAAACAGTTGAAATGAATTTGTCTATTTTTCTGAATGTAAGGAGTAGAAAAACATATGACCCAAATAACACCGTATTAATAGTATCTATAAGTTGTCTTTTACCCTGGAAAATCAATGGTAGGGGATCTTTACTTTCTGTAAAGATGCTTCATATATTTTTTTGGGTTCTATTGGGGACCTTGAGAATTGTGCAAAAGCATTGAGAGACAGTCACAGCCTAGATTTGTAACCCGGGCCTAAGAGTATAGGCAAGGTGATGAAACACTACAATACTACACCACCTTGAGGTCCAGATGAAGAATATACTGCTGGTGCAGGTAGTAAATTCCTTCACAGATCTGCTTGGTAAACATGATGGCGTCAAGCTCTGTCAGGTGGTAGCTTTCATCTGTGATTCTGTCAAATAATTCCCCTCCATCCAGGCTGAAAAGTAACATGAACAGAAATAATGCATTAATGGGGTTAATGTACATCTAGACTGGATTCAAGGTAAATTTACTTGTGTCAAAACAGCTGCAAGGTGTCAGCATTTAAAAGCTCCTTTTTCAATAATCCTTGAGCGGTCCATTTCTATGTACAGCACATATAATAGCGGCCAATTTCCAAAATCAGCATATCAGTATGATTATCTTTAACTGCTTAAGCACCAGGACATTTTCACTTTTTTGCATTTTAAGTTTTTATGCCCCATCTTTAATAATCAATAACTTTTTTATTTTTCCAACTACAGAGCTGTGTGAGGGATTTTTTTTTCTGTGTAATAAATTGTCCTTCCTAGTGTCAGTATTTAATAATATACCGTATATACTTGAGTATAAGCCGAGTTTTTCAGCCCAAAATTTGTGCTCGCAATGCCGGCGGCTCACAAACAATGACGTCGCCAAGCGTCTGACGTCATTTTGTGTGCCGGCCTAGTGCGAAGACCCAAAGAGGAGCGGAACATCCTGAAGAGGGGCTGAAGAACCCGAAGAGGATCCAAAGGAGGATTACTACAGGGGCTGGCTGGCTATATACTACAGGGGCTGGCAGGTTATATACTACAGGGGGCTAACAGGCTGTACTATAGGGGGCTGGCAGGCTGTATACTACAGGGGCTGGTAGGCTTATATATGACAGGGGGCTGGCGGGCTTATATACTACAGAGGGCTGGCAGGCTATATACTTCAGAGGGCTGGCTGTCTATATACTGGGAGGCTGTGACCAATGCATTTCCCACCCTTGGCTTATATGCAAGTCAATGGGTTTTTCGCAGTTTTTTTGTGTTAAAATTGGGTACCTCAGCTTATACTCGGGTCAGCTTATACTCGAGTATATACGGTACCTTGCATTAGGAAGCTGGAAAAAAATTGCAAATGATGCAATGAAATTGTAGAAAAAATTCATGTGCGCCATTTTCTTGTGTACACAGTTTTTGGGGCTTTCCCTGTGCTCTCCAAATGACACATCTCATGTATTCAGGTTGGTACGATCAGGGGGATACAAAATACAAATTTGTATAAGTTTTCTTATGTTTTAAAATATTTTAGAAAATTAAAACCTTTTGTACACAACGAAAATTAAATATGGAAGGTAAACCAAAGATCTTCTATTCATCTTCCATTCTCTATAGTATTACAAGAGTGTAATTCTTCTGTCATGTTCCCAAAATGATGGGAACATTGAGGTTAGTATTGGCATGAGGTGTATATATTCAGGGTCGCAACTACCAAAGAAGCAGCGATAGCAGCTGCTATAGGGCCCACAGTGTCAGGGGGGGTGGAGAGGGAAGGAAAAACGTATGACTTTGTTTTCTGTTTATTTCTCTGCCTCCACTGCTAAGGTTTAGTAATGCCCTGATCCCGAACTACCTACTTAACCTTCCACATTTAAGTAAAATTTTCATGTAGAAGAAGTAGGGTCTATCTTACTGATGGTCCCAGGCATCCTAGTCCAACACTGGACAGAGACATTGACATCAGTGAGGATATGAATCACAGTCTATTAGTGGGTTGCAGAAGTTAATGTAACCTTAGTCCCATTAATCATATGACTATTCTATTATGATTATTACTATTTTCATACAGCATAATTCTCCTCCACTGACATGATACATACTACTCCATGATTAAGGTCAGGTCATTCTTGCACTCAAAGGCGTCGTATAACTGTATCAGGTTGACGTGATTTAACTGATTCATCACATTAATTTCATTCTTCACCTCATCCTGTAGGGAGAGAAAAAACATGTCACTATTGTACTGACATTTCCCTCCTTCTTGTTCTCCACATATAACAGAGGATCTTGTGATCCAGGTGTCTGAGGAGGAGTAAATATAGGAATAATTAGCGGCAGAAGGCACCCTCATGTCAACTGGCAGGGCCAGGATAACCTTTTCTATTCGCCTGAGCGCAGCATGTTATAGGACGACTGACAGCATCTTCTGCTAAAAGGCTCATGTATATGCAAATGTATTCTACTGGCGTCCCCACCATACGACTCCAAATGAAAGGGCAAATGGCATCTGAGGAAGCTGATCCACACATCATGGTTCATAACACTAAAAAAAACAATTAATGCAAGAAAAAATGGCTAACATGAAAAATAAAACCTCTGTCTATTTCTTAACCCATTGATGACGAGGATAGAAAAGGCTATGCTACCTCACCTAATTAATAAAACACAAGGTCCGCTCTGCTTATCTTGCCTGTAGCTTGTAGAGTAAGGCCGCAGGCATACGTCTGGAGCCATGGAGAGGAGGAGGGGGGACCCCTCCCCTCTCCATAGAGATCAACGGCATACGGGCTGTAACACAGGGAAAGATAGGACATTTCCTATCTTTTTCCCCTGTACGGAGCAGTAAGGTGCCCCATGTGCTTGGCACCGCATCACTCTGTGCATCCATTGCCGTCTATGTGAGACGTGTGTATGGCCACAAGCTAGCAGCTGTACATATGTCCTCCATATGTTCTAGTGCCTGTGTCTGAGCTGGTCTTGTAATGTAGGGGGGGGGGGCAAGAGGCAGAGAGCACTGCAGTGTGCAGACAAGAGAAGCTATTCATAAGAAGGATTGACTGTGTTTTCAATATTTACAAAGCATGAAAGCCACCTCTACTGTTCGTCAAAGCTCATCTGATCTGATCACATCTGATCACACCTTGTGATGGTTGACTTTTGAGTCAGATATTTTGCCTGGATATCTACCTCTTGGCTTTTGAATAGATGGACAGACTATGTTTTGTATTCTTCCTACTGTCATGGCATGATGCAGATTAGCAAATTTTGGCCAAAAGATCACTATCATGATCTGGATGATGCTATTTATCTTATCTTGGGAAGTCTTCATGGCTGCTTCTAGATTTGAACCACTGACCTTTCACTTGAGATCAACCTAATTACACATTGGAGGGTAATGTGTCTCAGGTTCCAACAGTCTCTAGCTAGAAATCGCTAGTCTTTTGTTGTGCTAGATTTCTCACTGTGTTAATGAATTCTGGTGCAGTATAAGACTGTTGGTTCCTGCTTTAGACCTAGTTTCAGTTTGTCTAAACCGTTCACCATAATTTTTTCAGTGGTCATGTTCCTTTGTCGAACAAGTCAGAAAAGTGCCAAAAAATGGTCCAAACGCCTTGATAAATGTGGCACAAAGCATTTCAGACATTTTTTGCTGCAAATCCAGCTGAATTCTGGAACAAGTACTTTAATAAATTCCCCCAACTGAGCAATTAGGGAATGTGAAAATAAGTTGTAATTTGTATACAAGAAGAAAAAGAATATTCTACCACCAGGAGCAAAACCAGTCACAATCCAGTTGCATGGCAAGAATCTGTATAATTAAGCATATGCTGAATAGTTGAAAATTTTTATATGACATAGACATGTTTGTCTATAAAATGATGCTAGCCTCATGTTCAAAGGTCTAGTGGGTGGTGAGATATGGAGCCTGCAAGTCATAAGTGAAAATCATTGTTACCCTTTACCTTTTCAGTTGTGACAAGTATCTCATAATGTAAACAGCAATATTTTTAATATTGAGGAATTGAATCTAAGTGTTTGAATTTGTATAACAATCAGCAGATAACTCCTCTATTAACCTGTAGTCTCAAAAAAATTGGTTACACGTGTTCTGTACCACTACATACCCTGTCCTTGGGTGCCTTCACCTTGATGATTTTTGCTGCTAGTCGAAGCCCAGATGTCATCTCCACACACTTGTGAACTTGACCAAAGCGTCCCCTAGTGATGAACGTCATAAAGTGTGAAAAATAAATACATGCTTAGAAAAACATGGATACTTTCCACTGTAGGTGGAGTTGCACTTTAAGTCAGTGATTAACCTGCTACATAAGGAAACAAACAAAAATGAAAAGTGTAAATTTATGATGCAAAACATCCCATCAAATCCTCCCTATCCGGTGTTAACTGAGGCATTCTGCTGTGCCGCAGAACCAAGGACTGCAGGAATGGAAAAAGTTACACAACCCCTGTACTCTGAGCACAAGCTATGTTCCTATGTTTAAGGCAAGACCTCAGATGCTTTGGGAGTTTGTCAAAGTGCTGTTGTTATCGCTGCTTATAAATAGCCTGGTACATGGCAAACACTATCGAAAGACCAGGAGCATAAGTCCTGTCTCTCTCACGCTTTACAATGGATTAGCCCCTCGCCCAGCTGTCCACTGTGTAATACAATGTTACGGTGCTTTCTGTACACCTCTGTCACATGCCTCGGGGTGTAAATATATCAGCTGCTCAAAAACAACCTTACAAGAATATAGGTCATGCACAAAGCAGCAATGTATCAGAGCCTATGGGCACTTGTTACATTAAGGTTCCATATACAGATATGATTACGCCATTTTCCTTGTACGTTTTAATTTGAGGTTGTATAATTCTGGTCTCTGAGGAATAGGGAATGGATACAGCAGTCTATTGTATATCTCAGTCCTTTATAAATCCATGTTTCTTGAATTAGCTTTGCGTTACACAGTTGCAGTTCCGGTCACAATTAAGGCCTCATTCCCACCACAGTGACTGGGATCCATTGAAATCTATGAGGGCTGTGTGAATGAAGCCTAACAATTATATAGTTGATGCAGGAATGGATTTCTTCCAAATAATGTGGGTCACAGTGTAATACTCTTAACCAGCATTAGGTGCAAAGTAGCAACACTGTGGGGCTCACTTACTAAGGGTCCGCGGACCGCACAAATGTTGAATATTCCGACGATTACCGATTTGCGCCGCATTCAAAAGGGTATTGTGGCGCACACTATCAGATTTTGGCTTAATCGCGTTGGCTTTCATGCGACAGACAGTGGGGGCCATGCCGTCGGACAATCCAACGGATTCGGACTGAGCACGGGATTTAACATTTAAATTGTGTCGCAAGACAATGCACTTACATACACCAGGAAGAAGGTGAACTCCGTCAGACCTGAGCGGGAAATTGACACATGCAAGATATCGGGCGCACGATCTTAGTGAATCGCGTCTGACCGGGTAAGTAAATGTGCCCCAATGTTGCGATCTTATGTAGTTTGACTATATGTCACTGTGTGACCTAAGGGAACTTGTGGAGGGCAGTGAGAAATAGACATGTAGCGTTTTTACCAGAGAGCTTTGCTAATGCAATCCATTTTTACTTTTGTTTTTTATGCTGTAATCACCATCATGGTGGGGTATCACAATCTTTTCTCTTTATTTGCACTAATTTTGATGACTCTTTGGGCTGCCTTTTTTTTTTAAAATAAGACACTCTTACAGCAAAATTCACTACAGCTGACTTTATTGTGTTGCATCTGATTTATCTTAATTTTTGCTCAAACTTACTAAAGGTCATACAATTTTAAACATAAAATCTAGACTTAAAAAGACTTAAAATCTAGATTTAATACACTGTAAGATAAATCAAACAAGCCCAAGACCCAGAAAAAGATCTAAAATAGACAAAAAAAAAAGACAGCCACTAATTTCCAGACTAAATATTCATACCCCCATTGTCTTGTTTTGTGCTCACCTGCATCCACACTTCTAAGTTTTTCTATAGCGATAAAATAAAAAACCTTATATAAGAAAAAACAGATGTCAAATATTCTGGATGTCAAAAAGTCAGGACTTGTACCAAAATATGAAGTAATTGCAATTACTAGTGAAATGCCAGTAATTGTGATTATTTCCCCCTTTGCCATAAAAAGCCTATGGGTGTGAAGGGGGCATGGCTGACAACAGAGGGTGTTCCTGCTCCGCACCAACACACCAGCTATAGCCTAGATCAGTGATGGCAAACCTTTTAGAGGCCGAGTGCCCAAACTATAACAAAGACCCACTTATTTATCGCAAAGTGCCAACACAGAAATTTAATTTGTGATTTATACTCCCTTCTTTGTCATAGTTTTCATTGAGGACACCCTGAGGACACCAATAAAGCAGAAAATAGTCCCAGGTACAGCTGTCACTTTAAAATAGCTCTGTGCACAGCAAGTCCTGGGCTGTCTGGGACTGCAGGAAGATACCTGGAGTTATCTCTGGTGATGGCCTGAGTGCCCACAGAAAGGGCTCTGAGTGCCACCTCTGGCACCAGTGCAATAGGTTAGCCATCACTAGCCTAGATTCTGGCCTGAAAGTTTGCAGGCTATAACATAATTATACAAAAGAGAGTTATTTTCGAAACGGAGAGATTCTGTAACCATGCAGTGATAAAATCTGTGCACATAAATCCAAAATTAGTTCTTTATAACTCGGCGCATGATAAATACCTCCTTTGTTTCTTTGAAGTGCAGTCAGATATATAGCAGTATAGCATATAAATATATGTATAGCATATAAATACAAGCTACATCATTTCTTGACAAATCTTTTATTACATTTTTTTTTGCCAGAATGAAAGAGATCTAAGCAAGTCTCTGAATACTAAAAAGCTAGTTTAACCACCATCCCAACTCCCGTAGAGGTTTGAGTCCAAAGGAGCATAGATACCAAGATTTGCAATGCTATACTCCATAGACCCGTCTTGCTTTCTAACTAGGCAGATTTGTCATTCAGGCCCAGTCTCTTTTTCGGTAGTGTGTTGTCTCAGCAATTCTAGAAAGCCATCTATTACCGCATTTTTTTCTATGCAATCCCCAAAAACATGAGCAGAAATTAGAACTATATGCTGGCGTCAAATACTGATTCCTTTTTGCCATTATATATAACATGCTGCTGTTTCTGTATTCCAGTGACACTAAATGGTTAAACATCCCTCTGACTCATGAGAGGATCTGGGTGACATTTATACATCGGCCAACACAAACAAGATGTAGGTGTTTTTAAACAGACGTTTTCTGGATTAAACATCTTAAGAGAAGTCATTTCTGTTTTCTACCTCAATTCTACTGCCAAATTGTAAATGTCATAGTTAATTAATACTTTCTGTGTATTTTTTACCCCCTACTATCCTGTAAAACATTGAAATACATAATTGGGTGTAGTACTTTTTCTGGATGAAGCTAGCAAGGTACAGAATGGAGCTTTTATATGTCATGCAAATACACATGCGTGATCTGTTTTGTGGACGACTAAAATAATACGTTACATCTGTTTAAAAACATAACGAAAATAAGCGCCGGCACCAGCTCACCCTGAGCTGGTGCACAGCATTTGAAGCTTATAACCACCAATTGGAAGTGGTAGGTTTCCTTTAAAAAAAGTGGAGCACTCTGTCAGAGCAGTACGGGGAGCGCCAGATACTTGAAGAACGTGCACCAGAAATCCTGAATCTGGTGCCCTTTGCACTATACAAAGGAAAACTGCACATAATGAAGTTTGCACTTGTCTTAGTAAATGTGCCCCATTATGTCCACATTCCAACCATCTCTTATTCATCTGCAAAGACTAGGGTGGATGAGCTCATTTGTTTCTCATGGACCATCTGTTCAACAGAGAAAACTAGTTGTGTCAGTGGTTTCCTTGACTTAAATGGGGTCAGCATGGAGTTAATTTCTTACATAAACAGCTCACAAATGTTGAACAAATGTGTAAAATGAGCCCCTAGTTATATACAATCTGGAAAAGATGAATAACAGCTTGTAAGGTTTCCATTAGAACATTTTCACCCAAGTAGCCAAAACACTTCATGGCAAATCCTTAGTACAGCAGTGCCAGTTGTCCTTCTATCATTACAATTCAGTACTCTAGTAAAGTGTGCTTTGAAATGAAAGCCATATTGGTTGTTATCCAAATACCATCAGGAATTGGTACGTCACCTGTGAACCATTTTTCAAGGTAATTGCATAAGTGGCAACTTACCCTCCCAACACTTCATGTTGGCACACTGTGTAGCAGGAGGATAATATGGCTTGTTTGATGCTCACTATCCGGTGGTTAAATGGTGCAGGAGGGGGCGGGCAGTCATCTGTAGAATAACAATAGAAAAGGCTGTATATGGAGATCACCCCTTTTAAAAATCCAACATGTATCTGCTATGACTGCTGATCACTTTATCTGCTATAGTGCTGATAAAAAGTTAGACTATAGTGTAGGACAGTAAGAGTGATACATGCTGCAACTAAAACCTACAGTGCAAAGTAACCTTTCATCTCTTCACCCGACTGTAATTCTTTATTAGCCTGTATTTGCCTTTTATTAGTTAATGATCTGCTAATTCCACTTCCGATGTAAGTTATTCATCAGCCCAGGTCATCTCTGGTCCAGCCTTGGTTTTCTACTGTTGGGTGGACCTAGACTGCAATCAGTGTAGGCTATAGGAACTGCGCCAGAATCAGTAACACAAATACAGGATGCAAAGGATTGAGATTTGGTGGAGGCAATGAATGGACCAATTACTGCTGTGGGTTTCACCTATGTCTTTCAACCTTTGCACAGCTGCAGGAAACTTGCACTTATGTCGGTGAGCAGCATAAAAAACACCACATTTTGGGCATTTTGAGATGTAAGAATTTTCTAAAACTCAATAGCTAAACCAATTAATATGGCCCCAGCACTGGAGGAGTTCTAGAATTCAGTTATTTACATGGATGTCAGAAGCCACTACCGTAGGCTGACTGCACAACACCATGCTTGGTCTGTGGAAATTAAACAATGTGCTGCTGAAATATATTACACGGACCTCTGTCCCCTACACTGTGCTCAGTCCATCGAAACCGACCAAAAAACTTTCCATGGATCCAGCATGGTTGTGTGGCCTAAGTGGCCTTAGGACATGCCACTAAACTGCTTCAAATCTTTTGATTTCTATTTATTTTATGATTGCAAAGGATAGATAAACAGATTTAAAACTTGATATGGAGAGCACAGAGTGTATTTATCTACTCTATCAAGATTAAACCTATTTTTGAACCTTGTGGCTCAGGACTCTTGTACCACCCTCACCTTAGAACCTCCTACTCTTTTTCTTTTCATTCGTCATATTATGATACTGCTGCTTTCACATAAAGCTCTGTTCTCATTAACAGAGCATAAGAGTAAACGGGTTACTGTCCCCCTATCATCAGCTCAAGACTACTCTAAAATGTTCTGTACTGTGGGTACCTGCTCTTTTCACACAATTTCCAACTTGTTTCTATTAGGCTAGATTGCCCTTAAGATGGACATTCTCAACAGTCAAGCTTCCTTGTGGTATTCGTTATTCATAGATCCCCATGAAGTGTAGACTATGAATGAGGAACATCAATGGTTATAAGTCTCCACACACCTGCAAGATAGCCTTAATTGAGAGTCTCTGTAAAGCTACATGCACACTGCCGTGAGCCCGCCGCACCATAGCACGGCGGGCACACGGCAGCGCGGGGAGAGGAGGAGGAGGTGAGAAATGCAACCACTTTGAAACATTGTAGTCTACAGATGGGAATCTCTTCCTTCTGGAATAAATATACTGTTTTGGTTTTAAAGGGGTATTCTCGTCTGGGCACTCACATACAGATTCATTAATCTGCCTTATATAAACATTTCTTCAATTAGATGTCATTAAAAAATTTTTTACCTGTGTGAGGATAATTTCTCATAAATGTAGTCATACTGTCCCTTAGAAACTAGACTGTGTCCCTGGATATGGCCACCTCTGCTGGAGGGATCGCACAAAGAAACAAAAAGTTTTTGTATATGAAATGTCTGGGAGTTACTGCATAACACCACAGCCATCCTGTGGTAATGATTGCTGAAGCCTGGTGGTATCCGAGGAAGCCATCTCTTTTCTATGGGACAACATGGCTACATTTATGAGAAATTATCTTCACCCAGGAACATTTTTTTTAATGACATCCATTTGAAAAAATGTTTACATATGGCAAAGGAATTTAATTAAATTTAAATGCCCAGATGGGAATACCCCTTTAATCCCGCATTATGTTATGAGGATTCATGAAAGGCATGATTGATGCTAAGCGGGCAGCCTTTCAAGGTAGCAAAAAGAGGCATTGTTTTCCTTCTCCCATCCTGGAAAACATATCTGCATATTTCCCAGAATCCCCTAGTGGAGAATAAATAGCTATGCAAGGCGGCCTTAATTGACAGTCTCAGTAAGGAGAACTCTTACTTCCTGACCCTCATGAACAACAGTTCAGACTAGCACAGCTGTATTTTTTACTGAAACGAATATATAGGTATAATAATAGCGGGGGGCACTGTTCCATTAAAAAGCAATGCATTTAGGGCAGCCGTGTGCAGTCTGTTAAAAAAAAATGTACAGCATAAGGCTGTTTCTAAATGTTGTGGGCATGAACCCTTACCCTCCTCATATTATAAGACTGCCCCATTTATTTACATTAAAATACAAGAGAATAGTTCACCAACTAATGCTGTCACAATCCAATCTGGCAAACTTTAGAGTTCTAAAAAATTATCTCTTTTAAAAACACTGAAAATTGATTGTTACCCAGCTTACATCAGGTGGTTTCTCTATGCCAGATTGTCAGTATAATCAAATAATTTGAGATTTAATATAGGATTTACTCACCAATTATGTGTAGAGAAGAGGCTTCTGGTACTTTGGTGGCATCATCAGGGCAGTTACAGGCCAGCTTGTGATCTGTTGTCTGGATGGCACTTAAGTCCGTCGTGCTTGGGTTTCCTTTTTGGTGCTTTACTACAATTTTCCCTCCTTCAATGGTTTCATCACTTTTTATGTGTTCTCCTGTTTTGTCTACATCAGTTGTCTTCTTTGCCAAACTCTCACAGGTCTGAACCTCTACTGTCTTGGTAGCAGGGGTCACCAGCTTTTCCTTACTGGTAACCTCTGCTGTCTGGGTTGACAGATCCTGTCTATGTTGTGTCTTTATTTCCAAGTTGGGAATATGTTCTTCTTTCAACTGATCATGTGAAGGATTCCTGTAAAATATATTGTTTTTTACTGGATTTCACCATAAAAATAATAGTAAAATTGTAAATATTTAACCCTGATTAGACAGGAAAGGTAAATTACTATTTCGTTCTAGCAAAGCTGGGAGCCCATAGAGAACACCTTTGGTCAACATAATACAGATGCACTGTCTCCACACAGTAGGACAGAAGTTGCTTATATCCACATAGCCTTTAAAAAGAACCTGTCACCAGGATTGACCCAGTAAACTACTAGTCTCAGTAGCGTAACTACAACCGTAGCAGCCGTGGCAGCTGCTACGGGGCCCACGAGGTCTAGGGGGTCCCGCGCTACCGAGCCGACTGTAGCGCAAATTCATTTTAGGGATTCCACCAAAGAGAAGAGAAGGGAGTGTGGTTAGGGTTTTGCGCCACCTCTAGCCTGATGTTCCCCTCTCGGGCCACATACATTTGACAGCGGGGAGCAGCAGAGGAGGCACACAGGTCCGGAGGTCCGTACACTGGAGTTCACACAGCCGCTGCTCCTCCCCAGGGTAAGGGACCCGCCGGATATGCACTGTGTCCCCGGCCAGTGTTCACACAGAAGCAGTGAGGTCTGGGTTGCTCCCTGCCGCGCTTTCTGTTCTGCATACAGTGCTGCTGAGCCACCGGGACCTCGGGGGAATGGCAGAAGCCCCAGGCACATAGTGTGCAGCACAGGCCAGCTAGGCACCATCCCGGGGACTGAAGAGCAGACGGACTAGGCCCGAGGAGAAGAAAGATCCTGAGCACAAGGAGCGAGGACACATCTTCTGGTAAGTATATATTTGTGTGTGTTTATGTATATGCTGTATAGTGTGTATATACTATATGTATGTGTGTATGATGTGTATATACTGTATGTATGTCTTCATATGCTGTATATGTGTGTTTATATGATGCATGGTGTGTATATACTATATGTATGTGTGTATGATGTGTATACACTGTATATGTTTCTGTATATGCTGTATATGTGTGTGTATATATGATGTATGGGGTGTATATACTATATGTATGTGTGTGTGATGTCAGTGCTATATGTATGTGTATGCAGCATGTGTGTATATGGTGTGTTTCTATTGTATGCAAGTGTATATATATATGCTTTGAATATACTACATATCTTATATGTATTATAAGTATATATTATAATAATATATTATGTATATACACTCACCGGCCACTTTATTAGGTACACCATGCTAGTAACGGGTTAGACCCCCTTTTGCCTTCAGAACTGCCTCAATTCTTCGTGGCATAGATTCAACAAGGTGCTGGAAGCATTCCTCAGAGATTTTGGTCCATATTGACATGATGGCATCACACAGTTGCCGCAGATTTGTCGGGTGCACATCCATGATGCGAATCTCCTCTTCCACCACATCCCAAAGATGCTCTATTGGATTGAGATCTGGTGACTGTGGAGGCCATTTGAGTACAGTGACTTCATCGTCATGTTCAAGAAACCAGTCTGAGATGATTCCAGCTTTATGACATGGCGCATTATCCTGCTGAAAGTAGCCATCAGATGTTGGGTACATTGTGGTCATAAAGGGATGGACATGGTCAGCAACAATACTCAGGTAGGCTGTGGCGTTGCAACGATGCTCAATTGGTACCAAGGGGCCCAAAGAGTGCCAAGAAAATATTCCCCACACCATGACACCACCACCACCAGCCTGAACCGTTGATACAAGGCAGGATGGATCCATGCTTTCATGTTGTTGACGCCAAATTCTGACCCTACCATCCGAATGTCGCAGCAGAAATCGAGACTCATCAGACCAGGCAACGTTTTTCCGATCTTCTACTGTCCAATTTCGATGAGCTTGTGCAAATTGTAGCCTCAGTTTCCTGTTCTTAGCTCTAAGGAGTGGCACCCAGTGTGGTCTTCTGCTGCTGTAGCCCATCTGCCTCAAAGTTCTACGTACTGTGCGTTCAGAGATGCTCTTCTGCCTACCTTGGTTGTAACGGGTGGCGATTTGAGTCACTGTTGCCTTTCTATCAGCTCGAACCAGTCTGCCCATTCTCCTCTGACCTCTGGCATCAACAAGGCATTTCCGCCCACAGAACTGCCGCTCACTGGATGTTTTTTCTTTTTCGGACCATTCTCTGTAAACCCTAGAGATGGTTGTGCGTGAAAATCCCAGTAGATCAGCAGTTTCTGAAATACTCAGACCAGCCCTTCTGGCACCAACAACCATGCCACGTTCAAAGGCACTCAAATCACCTTTCTTCCCCATACTGATGCTCGGTTTGAACTGCAGGAGATTGTCTTGACCATGTCTTCATGCCTAAATGCACTGAGTTGCCGCCATGTGATTGGCTGATTAGAAATTAAGTGTTAACGAGCAGTTGGACAGGTGTACCTAATAAAGTGGCCGGTGAGTGTATACTATATGGGGGAGATTTATCACAGCTTCTATGCCAGTTTTCTGGCATAAAAGCAGTGACATCACGAATTCTTGCGCAGTGCAAGAATTTGCGATTAAAATTAAGAATATGCCACATTGCTTGGAGGGGGCATAAAAGCCACACCACCCGCCAAATACTTCAAGAGGACTAAGCCTCTTGATGTATCCCGCACGATAAGGGGGGGGGATGCATGGCCGATAAATAGTGCAAGAGTGCTAGCATCTGATAAATCTCCCTGTGTGTTTATAATGTATATGTGCTATACAGAATGTGTGTATATGATGTGCTTATACTGTGTGTGCATGTTCGTATCTAATGTATGTATGAGTGTATATATATATGTGTGTGTATATGCACAAGAGTGTATGAGTGTTGTACTTTAAGTGTGTATTAGTATATAAATGTGCGTATATTTATGTGATATGTATATATATTTTTTATGGGGAACGGGGGGCCCCATGCAGAAATCTGCTATGGGGCCCAGCCTCTCCTAGTTACGCCACTGACTAGTCTCCTCGAGTATGGAATGAAAATTCTTGAATTCCCTCTTTTATGTGAAATCTCATCCGTTTACAATTACAAAAACTCCCCAAAAGTCTGACAAATGTGACTCTTCTAACCACATTTTCACATGCGATGAGTCAAGTTTAGTGGTTGCAGGGGTAGTGTCACATACGAAGTAAGTTTTTGTGTCATATTAAAGAAAATAATCTTTAATTAACTCTCTGTATGTCCAGTTCTGTAGCTCACAGAACCATAAGCTTGATGTGATCTAAAATATAAGATTGGTATCTTTAACATGACAAAAGCATGTTTCTAGGTATTATGGAAGCAAACATAAGGGCTTCTGAATTGGCAATACACCTGTAACCTCCAAACCTGACCCTAACCATAGTCCCCAGATAAAAACATCACATAGTGTATAACAACCAGGCATTATTTTCTTTACCTTGGGAGCTGAATTTCTATACAAGGTGGAGATACCAAAGAGCATGACTTCCTTTGATCCCCCCCAGGTTCATCGGGTATTTTCCTATGTTCTTGAAGCCTGTTGTCCTGGTCCATTTTGTTGTGAGAACATTGGCTGTGGGGAATAGTTGGGTGGACATGAAGGCTTTTCTCCTGAGGTTTTTCACTTGCTACTTTCTGAGCCCATGGTTTAGGATTAGAAGATGTTTGTGGATGTTGGGCTGTCTCTAGAGGAGCTTTGCTTGTGCAGTCAAATTTGTCCAGAGGACCGCTACTGTGAGCATTCTTTAAAATCATCTTTTTGTCTTTCAAAGAAATACTTTTCTGGGAACCTACAGGGATCAGTAGATTAAAATGAATTAGACTGCGACATCCCATGCAAACCACATAAAGCCTAATGCATTAAAAAGGTTGTCCGGCCTCAGCAAATAAATGTTAATAATTGTAGAATTAAAAGTTGAATAATTTTGCAATATTAATTCTATATTAGTTCATGGTTTTCTAGATGTCTGCTTGCTGTCACTCAATATTAACCTTGAGGCTGCATTCACATATTCCGTTAACACAAGCGTTTTCAAATGCATCAGAGCGGCTGAGAAGAGGAGATTTGTCTAATTACAGTGCTGTCAACATTGTGTTTACAAAACGCATGTGTTAACACATATTAACATTGTATTGACACATGTGTTTGTTAACAATATGTTAACATGTGTTTTAAAATTGGTAATGCATGCGTTTTGTAAACGCAATGTTGCCAGCAATGTAAATAGGCAAATCTCTACTCAACTGTTGTGATGCGTTTGAAAACGCATGCAGTAACTTACCTGATTGTTTCGGTGATGTATTTAATGTATTTATACTTACCTGTTTAGTCTTTCACGCATGCCCAAAGAAGCAGGACTGCAGGGGGAACGATGGAAAGCTGAGTAAAGTTTTTTTCTTTTTTCAAACAGAGAGAGGGCAACAGGACCTGCCATCCTACCGCCCGGGACGCAGGAAAGCACCCAAAAAATTCAGGAACACCTGCCAAATTTGGGACAGTAGGGAGCTATGCAGAAAAACAGCATTGTGCGAAGAACATTATAAGCTTTCTAGATGCACAGGGGAAGATGTATAGCCTGAAAGCTGAACTATCAGGCCAGGAACACCCCGACCTGTCATACTCTGCCACCAGCCACGCTGCCTTCTCACCCCTTCATGCCCACTTTTGGGGATATGGTGAGAAATGGGAAATAATCGCAATTACTGGTCCTTCACTAGTAATTGCTATTATTTCAGGGCTTGTACACAAAAAAAACCTGGCATACAAGCACTGATAAATGTCCCCCACAGTTTCTATGTCCCAATGTATTTATGCAAATGTTGTTATCGGTGCACTAGTGACAGGGTCATATCTTATTGAGCACCTGTTTCCGTTTTTTCTATCCCTTAAACCGCGTTCGTAGGTGGTGTTTGCGCTGCGTTTCTAAACACATTGCACATACTCCTGTGATCACCTGATGAAGTGAGATGTGTTTAGTGAACGCAATCTTACTTCATTACGTGATCGCAGCAACGCAAAGCAAATACCGCGGCCTCAGGGTGCGTTCATGTGTGGTGTGTGCATTGCCTTTACAAACGCAATACAAACAGCGGCAGGGCTCACCACTATAGCATCTTGGTCTACAGTGAAACACAAAAAAAGCGCACCCCAGCAAACACCCACCGGTCACACCCGCAGTCGGTGCTGGCACCAATCACGGGTGTTAACCTTGTAAATGCCTCCCGCAAAGCTGGATACAATCTTGAATACGATCACCGCCCCCCTATGACGTGATCCGAGGCTTACTGGTTTTAACACCTGCATTACAATGTGCGATTTGCACATTGTAATGAATGAGGAGGAAATCCCCATATACTGTCATACTGTAGTATGGAAGTATAAGGTAGGATCAATCAGACAACCTAGGGTTAAAGTACCCTAGGGGGTCTGAAAAATAGTAAAAAAGATATAATAAAAAAAGTTTAAAAAAAAATATTAAAAAGCCTAAAATATAAATATATAAACAGTAAAAATTGAGGTAAAAAGTGAGGTAACGGTGCATTCCAAAATGTCAGCTCTATCAAAATATGTTAAGTTATTCCTCTCGTTTAACCAAGCAACAGAAAATAGCGCCCAATGTCAAAGATACCACTTTTTTGCCATTTTGAAAAATATAAAATATGAAATAAAAAGTGATCAAAAGGCTTTACACAATCTTGCTGTGACAACAAACTTCACGTGGAGAAGGTAAGTGGCTGTATCCATGTATACATGGGACTATATGGCTGGTGTGGCTGCGGTGTATGTTACATAAGACTGTATGGCTGGTGTGGCTGAGGTGTATGTTACATGGGACTGAGTGGCTGGTGGGGACTGAGGTGTATGTTACATGGGACTGTATGGCTGGTGGGGACTGAGGTGTTTGTTACATGGGACTGTATGGCTGGTGCAGGCTGAGGTGTATGTTATATAGGACTGCATGTCTGGGGCAGGCTGAGGTGTATGTTACATGGGACTGTATGGCTGGTGGGGACTGAGGTGTATGTTACATGGGACTATGTGTCTGGTGCTAAGGTGTATCTTACATCAGAGTGCACGGCTGTGTGGGCTGAGGTGTATGTTACTTGAGACTGCGTGTCTGGTAGATTTTTAGGTGTATGTTACATGGGACTGCATATCTGGTAGGGGTGAAGGTAGATATAAAGATGTGTTACTGGGCATGAGGCTGTATGTAGCTGTGTTATTGGGGGTGAGGCGGCCCTATTTACAGTCCTAAATATGGTAGCATTGAAAACATCATCAAAAGTTGCAAAAAGTTATGCCACCCACATCTCCGTACACCGACGTATGAAAAAGTTAATAGTGCCAGAAAATGGAAAAATGAAGAGTTTTTTTTGTACGGGAGATTTTAATTTTTGTAAATGTATGAAAACATTATGGTAAATTTGTTATCCCCATGATCGTACTGATCCAAATAATGAAGTACACATGTCATTTGGGACGCACAGTGAAAGTTTACCGCATGGAACATTAACCCCTTCCCGACGCGCGCTGTACTAGTACGGCGCGCGCCGGGTCCCGGTGCATGGAGAGGGCTCGCGGGTCGAGCCCTCTCCATAGCCGGTAAGTCTTTGCTGCATATTGCAGCAAAGGCTTACCGGTAACACCCGCGATCGGTGCTAGCACCGATCGCGGGTGCTTTCACCGCGATCGCCGCCGGCAATGCTGCCGGAGGCTTCAAAAAGATGGCGCCGCATGGGCGCCGCCATCTTGGCGCAGATCTTCGCTCCCCGATGACGTCACGGAGAGCGGTGATCCGTTGCCATGACAGCATCGGGTCTCACGAAGGCCCAAAGCTGTCTCGTTTTAACCCATTCATTGCAATGTGCTATCAGCACATTGTATTGAATGAGGAGTAAAATCCCCATATACTGCCATATTGCAGTATGGCAGTATATGGTAGGATCGATCAGACAACCTAGGGTTAAAGTACCCTAGGGAGTCTGAAAAATAGTTAAAGTAAAAGTAAAAAAAAGTTTTAAAAAAAAAAATTATATTAAAAAAACCTAAAAATTCAAATTTCCCTAGAACTGATATTAATATTAATAAACAGTAAAAATCATAAACACATTAGGTATCACCGCGTCCGAAAATGTCCGATCTATCAAAATATAATAACGGTTTTTCACTGCGTTTAACCCCGTAACGGAAAATAGCCTCCAAAGTCAAAAATGACATTTTTTTGCCATTTTGGAAAATATAAAAAAATTAATAAAAAGTGATCAAAAGGTAGCACAGTCCTAACAATGATAGCAATGAAAACTCCATCAAAAGTCGCAAAAAATGACACCACCCACAGCTCCGTACACCAAAGTATGAAAACGTTATTAGCGCCAGAAGATGGCAAAATCAAAAAAAAAATTTTGTACAGGAGGTTTTAATTTTTTTAAATGTAAGAAAACATTATAAAACCTGTACAAATGTGGTATCCCTGTGATCGTAGCAACCCAAAGAATAAAGTAGACCTGTCATTTGGGGCACACAGTGAAAGCTGTAAAATCCAAGCCCACAAGAAAATGTCGCAAATGTGTTTTTTCACCATTTTCACTGCATTTGGAATTTTTTTCCCGCTTCCCAGTACGTGCCATGGAATATTAAAAACCGTCACTATGAAGTGCAATTTGTTACGCAGAAAATAAGCCATCACAGAGCTCTTTATGTGGGAAAAATAAAAAAGTTATAGATTTTTGAAGGTGGGGTGTGAAAAATGGAAGTGAAAAAACTAAAAAAGGCCAAGTCGTTAAGGGGTTAAATACCATTACTGTAACGTGTAATTTGTTATGCATGGGGAGGTGGGGATTAAAAAATGGAAATGCAAAAACGAAAAAGGGCCTTGGCGGGAAGGGGCTTACAGGACCGCACCCTGAATCAGTCAGGTTAAATTTCCAAGTTTATTCATTCACTGAACCCAGGTGACCCAATATAATGGTCCCAACCCTGATCCGGTATATCGAGGCTTACCTGCTGTAGCCAGCTCCATCTCAGCCTGGTAGTCTCTGCTGGGGAGGACATTCTTTGGTTTTGTCTCCTTTTCTTCAGATTTTTCTTTAGCCTTAAGTAAAGGTAATAATATTTTTACATTAAATAATAGGAACCACTATATATGTGCTTAATGTGAACGTTCACTTTTAATACAACTATGGCAATTCATTATTTAATAACACAGAGATGTCACTGTACAGGGATTATACATAGTGATACAGGGATAATAAACACAGTGAGGTCACAATACAGGGATAATACATACAGTGAGGTCTCAGTACAGGGATAATACACACAGTGGGGGAAATATGTCATTAGTATTTTTGTCTATGATTGTCTTTGTTTTGTCCAAATTCATTAATGTGTTCTGCTTATTCATTTCTTTTAGACTGCATGCATGTTTTGGCAAAATGACAGTATTCCCAGGGCGTAGAAATAGGACAAAAACCATTACAAGTATAATAAACACAGTGATGTCACAGCACAGGGATAATATGCACAGTGATGTTACAGTGTAGGGATAATACACACAGTGATGGGTAATGGCCTACCCAATGCAGTCTCCATCACAAAACAATGCTCCTATTAGATTTTATGTGTCTGCTGTCTATATGTGGTATTGCAGCTGCTTAAAGGGATTTTCCCACAAACAGAAGTTAGGCCCTAACTTGCTGATCAGTGGGGGTCTCGGTGATGATACCCCCACAGATCACAAAAACAAGGTGTCCGATGGGGTCCACGTACCTCCGTCGGACCCCTCGTCGCTCTGTCACACTAATTGAGCAGACTCATGACTGTTCTGCTCCATTAATCTCTGTGGAGCTGACAGAAATTGAATGTCATGCGCAGCCGTCTGCTCCATTAGTCAGACGAAGCGACGAGGGGTCAGACGAAATACGTGAACCCCATTGGACCCCTCATTTTCGTGACTTTGGCTGTGGCCTTTGAATTGTTATCTTAACCTGTTGCCTTTGCTGTATCCTGTAATAAAGGAACCTTTAATGAATCCATTGTCTCAGCATGATCCCTGGCAGACACATACCATCACTGGTATCCCCTCTACCATCTACCCAGGAATCCTCACATACATATAGAGTGCCAAAGACATAAAAAAGAGCAGGCACTACTGTGGAAGTATATTAGTGAAGCGTCCACGCATCCCTATATATCACAATATTCAAGACAAGGAAGGAAAGATGGGATGCGAACACAGGACTAAACAAAGTAATAATATTTATTAATTCATATATACAAACAAATAACCACAAGACAACAAAAAAGGAATATAAAAACACTTAAAAATACACCCAAAAGGGTATATGTAGCTGCCAAAGGGCATGTAAGCCATATAGAGTGCCCAACGGAGTGCTGTCCAATCATCCATGGCAGCTCCCTCTTTATCTTGCAAACCCCCTGTCGGACACCTGCCACGCGTGGACGAGGCTTGCTCCGCCTGTAGCAAGCGGCCGTGACCCAGTTGAGTGCTAGGCCGCGCTCAAGCCAGCCACTCAGGGGAACCAGTACCAGGGGAATCCAGCTGCCCCCAAGCCTAAAAGTCAGGCCTTCTTGGGGGAATGTTGCACATGTCATAGCACAAGGATAATATGCACAGTGATGTCACAGTGTAGTAGTGATGGGTTGTTCGCAAATGATCCAGCACTTTTGTGTAAACTCCTTGTCGTTAGCTGATGGCTCACTTAACTCGGCCCCTAATCGGGTAAACATGGCCCCATTAACCTAATAACTATCAGTTAGAAAATGGTGTGGAGAGGGGTGACTGGCTGACTTAGGCTCCCTATTATACATTTTAAGGATCCAACTAACTAAGAAGAGTTGGACTTCCGATCACTACAATGTAGGGTTAATGCACATAGTAATGTCACAGAATAGGGATAGTAAAGATATCAATGATAGAAAAGCACAAAAAATGTAATGTCATTTAAAAGAGGATTATCACATTCTCATGATATTATACTTTAGTCTACTAGGACCTAGCATCATGCATAATCAAATATTTGCTGATTTTTTTCTGCATACATAACTAAATGGGTTTTACAGGCTCAAATATTTGATAGTTGACCATATCAGTTGAACCAGTCTAAAATATCAGACTGATATGGGTTCAACACCATTCTACCCCATCAGGGGCAGGGTCTGTCGGGTGAGACTGAATCTTTAAGAGGCCTGTATAATTGGCAAGTTGTATGCCAAATCATATGTGAGACAAAGTGTAAATGAGATTTACTTGGTTGTCATGTAAGTCGATGCTGGAGATCAAGAGACACTTGAGCAGATTTGAAACAGTTGTTTGCATTTTATTGATACAGTTTCTTGTAAATTTTTGTCTTATGTTGCTATAATGCAGCAATTAGGGCCCCTAAGAAGAAGCTGAGGCTCACTGGGTGAAGCAGTGTCGGGACAGTGTTTTGTAATGCAGAGCAGTTTTACAGGGGTAGTTTGTATGAGCGATAGAACAGCGAGGTGGTATCTTGATACATTCCACATTAGTGGAACTGACCTGTTAATATTTCAACTGTAATCCTAAATGAGATCCACTCTGCAATTGACCATTGTTAGTGATATCCGCTCTGTCAGATAATGGGGCAGATTTACTTACCCGGTCCATTCGCGATCCAGCGGCACGTTCTCTGCGAAGGATTCGGGTCCGGCCGGGATTCACTAAGGCAGTTCCCCCGATGTCCACTAGGTTTTCGCTGCTGCGCTGAAGTTCGCCGGATTGCACTGAAGTTCACCGTCCTCCGCTGGGTGCAGGTAAGCGCATGTCAAGCGACACTTTTTTTTAAAAAAAAATGCGGCAGTTTTTCCAAATCCGCCGTTTTTATTGGCTTCTGATAACCGCTAACCAGTGGGGGTTTTCTTGGTGTTCACCAACCTGATATGGAGGGCCTACTCTAAGTACAGGTTAACAATATTTATTACCAGTAAAACACCTTTAATCTGAATGGACATACTATTTAGAAATCCATTTAAAAATGAGGAGGGTATCACAAAGAATGCAAGTGACATGTGTGTGGCTGCAGAGGTCAAAAAGACAATGGTAACCAGAAGGCCATGTGGTGGGTCAGGCATTGATCTGTAGCTCCAGAATCTGTTGAGCTAAAATTTAGGAGACTTAAATCCCGAGCCTTTCAGACAAGCTGGTTCTGTAAAATCAACATTCTCAGCCTAAAGTGATATTAAAGAAATGCATGTTGCTCAATTTACACTGGAAGGAAACGATCCAGATATCATCACAAGATATGAGTTTACATTCCCTAGAGGTTTGGCTTCTTTTATCTTAGTGAATCGTATGAATAGAACAAAGCTGCTTTATATATAATAAAGGACATGGGGGGCACTTTCATATTCCCTTTTTCTTTAGAAGGTGGGTTTACAGCTCATTTTGCCAATTTCCTGGGGAGAGTAACGTCTGCTTCATCTTAGATAATTTAAAATCTGTCTTGTATAAAGCTTTAAAAACCTCTGTAAAGCATATAGGAAAATAATATTTTAGTTATCATTTAGTTATGATGACAGGTAAAGGCCCTGGTAGGTGGCAGACTCAAGATCAGTTGTGTTCAACATATGGCTCTCCTGTTGCTGCAAAACTTCATTTCCCAGCATGCCCTGACAGCCTAAAGAGGTATTGCCACCAAGTAATAAATCCTTAATGCTCTTAGTTTGCTCTTAGTTGTCACTTTTAATCCTACCAACCACCCATCCATCTGAAATGACTGAACAGGAAGCAATAGAGTACATTTATAGGGAAGCTGTTGGCAGAAACAGCTAAGAACCACTCTTAGTTAGTTGTCAAACAGATTAAAATCTTCCAGACCCAGTGGCATGGGATCATCCAAAAAATCTTATTATTTTAAAGTCCTAGAGGCTGAGAGTTTAGCACTGAAATCAAGTTTTACTTACATCATAACACCCCCTTCACTATAATTGATGGTCATTGCTTCCAGAGACATCACTAACCACCTCTCCTGAAGTCTGGTGAATTATGTGGTGCGCGAGAGCTTAACTTCAGTGCTAAACTTTCTGCCTCCTTGACTAAATACAACTAAATTTACACCTCACTTCAAAGTTGATTTTGTGGATGATACCATAACACCAGGAAAGAAACATGATCTGGAAGGTGTTAATCTGCCTGACAACAAACTGCTGACAGGTTCCCTTTAAATTATTTATATAAGGTCTCCATATTACAAGAATAGAATTTTAATGTATGCAACTTATATTAAGGAAAACGTGGTGATGTTTTTCAAGAAGATCAAACACCCAACCAAGGATTAGTGCAAAGCACAGTTTATACATTCCCCCTTCCACAGGGTGTCATCAATGTTAATGAGGTGAAGAAACCTGTAGTTCTGTTTAAACTGTCTTTAAGACTGTCCTACTTCTAGAATATACAGCCAAATCGGTGTGGGTTATTCAAGGTCTGCAGAAAGCTGAGGGATATATGTACTGTGCCATCTGCACATTGGTGAACCTTAAAGGGGTTTTCCCACGAATTGAAAAATTTTCTCTATCTCCGCCAGCTCCATAGAGATGAATGGAGCAGAACATGCACAGTCATGCGCTGCTGTCTGCTCCATTACTCTCATGAAGCAACAAGGGGTCTGACAGAGATATGTGGGACCCCATCGGAACCCCTTGTGATCAGTGGGGTCTCAGTGATCACTGAGACCCCCCATCCTGTGGATCGGGCCTAGCTTCAATTCGTGGGAAAACCCCTTTAACTCTCTCCTACCTGAGACAAGCTCTAGAACTGCGCCCCAGTCCACCCCATTCAGTAGTTATATAACACATTATTTGTTTAGCAAGTGGGTTCTCCATGCAGTGTGTCACACCCATGCTGACATCAGTTGTGAAGAGACACTATTTTTAAATGTCAGGCTTTGTAGCAGATGACTGCCCCCCCCCCCCCACCTCGATGCAGGCGGGGCTTCCTGAGGCAAGAGGCTCAATCTGCCTCATGACTAGTGCACCTCTGCATCTTCAAAATATCCAATCAAGTGAATCCACCTATTTGTATTGGTATTTTATTATTTCTAATTCATCCCACATTGACTTCTTTTTAGATTATTTCAAGCATTTAAAGTGCTCTCTGGTGCAGAAATCTTTGCAGAGTTAAGCTGGCCATTTAATAAGTACTAGATAAATATACATATTTCTGTATTAACAATTATATGGCATTATATTCCCCACGTGTCCTTATAAGCTTGTTGAAATTAATCTGATTTAAAGTGATCCCTCCGCATTCCTTAATCAAAGGGGCAAAGAGAAGGGCACTGCCAGATGAATATCTCATTATTAAGTCTTTATCTTATCATTTACAAAGACATTGAAACCACAAGATATGTAAAGAATTGCACTACAATCAATATGCCTTAAAGGGTCACTAAAAGTTACCAGTTTAGAAGTACGGAAGGTTATCTATGATATATGGATGTTAATTTTCCTGGAATGGCTGATAATATCAAACAATTAAATGAATACAGGGTGAAAGCAAAGAAGATAAATAGGGTCCCCTGATTTCCATTCATGCAAATCTTTTGGTCTAAAGATTTCTATCCAAATCTGTTAAAAAGCTGCCAAGCTCAACGATTCAGCCTACCATTGAATGTCTATGGGTCCTTCTGACTCTTTTCCAACTCTGTTCACTGTGAAAGTGGCATAGCTGTGTTTTTTCCATTAATTGAACATGTACATTGGCCAAGATGATTGTTCAAGTGTATTAGGGATTGCGGAAAGCTAGCAACCTCATATCTATGGGTGCTTTATATGTCACCAAAATGTAACTTTTACCTTTATATAAAGTTGTGATAAAAATACTCTTTAAATTCTTTGGTTTTACAAATAGGGTATAGTAAAAGAAAAACAGATCCATATAAGGTCTTAAAATTAGGGAAAAACAACCTCAGATTACAACTTAATATTTCTTCAGCAAAAATTAAGCCAAACTGGAGATATCATGAGTAAAAAAAAATAAGAACTGACCTCTGGCAGGATCTGCTTTTTTTTGCTTTATATGCCCTTATTTTTATGGAAAAAAGGTATTAAAATTCATGCAAATGAGCCAGAGGGGCTCCAGGTTCAATAAATGCCAATGGAGCATGGAACCCCTCAAGCTCATCTGCATAATTTTTAAAACCTTTTTTTTCGTAAAAACATGGGCTTAAGAAGCTAAAAGAGCATATCCTGACAGAGGGGGCACCAGAATGTCAGGGTGCTTGGTTAACAATCCTTCATCCTTGTGGTAGATGTCCTTTAAGTTAAATTACATCACAGCAGAAAGTTTTTGCCTTACATTGGATTTATGCATTATGTATGCATTATGTTTCTACCTTACCGGACAGTTATAAACTGTATCTAGGAAAAAGGTGTGTCTTATTAAATGGGTTGGCTTAAAATGTATCAGATTCATCATAAGCACAAAATTTGTTCTCTATAAGCTAACAAAGATGTAACATAATAAATCTAAAAATGTCTTACATATAAAGCAAGACCTTGTGAATCTGTACACAAACATTTTGTCGACATTTTATCCTTTTTAGAGATATTCAAGATTTTAGTTTCCGGTTACTAATCTTAGGCGCTTTTTTTCATAGGTATTAAGTAAAACTTTATAAGAAAATAATATTACCAACCTGTTCATGTGCCTCTCTCCTCCAAGGCACAGTACCTTTCAGAATGAAGTCCACAATTTTAGAGTTTTTGAATGTATCCCCTACAAACTCCACCACTTTATCCATGGTGTTAACCACTTTTTGTAGACCATCAAGTTTTTCTTGTTGGATGATAGAGTCCATATGCAGCAGTTTAAGTAAATGGATTAACTCGTTAAAGCCACCTTGCTGTTTGTCCTGCTCGTTATCATACTTGGCGTCACATGGCCCTTCTACCCTCCTTAGATAAAATCCTTGAGAAGTTGATAATCTGTCCATTCCTCTTTCTAGCACATCCATGGCATGATAAACCATCTCCATTTTCCCCATGATATCTTCCTGAAAGTTTAAGAGTTTATCCATCTTCTCATTGAGAAGGCTCATTTTCTGGTCCATGGTATTGTTTTCTCCAGGAGACTTCACCCGGGATTTTCCAGGCCCTGTAGAATTGTCGAATTTGCTCTCATACATTTTAGCCAAGCAAGATGTTAATGAATCCTGCTTGCTCATTTTCTGTTATGACCAGGGCAAACAATCTTAATCTGACCCTGCTAATCCTTCTCCTAATTTTGCAACTACAAGGAGGATTAAGGTTTATACAGTCGTAACTGTAGACGGACGAATGGGCGTGTAATTCCTTTTGTGCAAACAGATTTAACTGGTGCTATCTGCCTTCTCATTGTGAGGCCTCTAAACAACTGTCTAAACTTGGCCAGTGAACTTTTTTCGTGGGCCCTTTGACGTCACAGAGACATTTTAAATTCTTTCCTAAGAGGGTGGTGATGGATAAGCATGTAAAGAATTGTCAGAGTTGCTGACTGATAATAAAAGAGTGAGGTATAGGGCCACCATTATTCAATGTGATAAAAATCTTAATGTAACAGGATATTATGACATAGAACCTTGTACGAGGGCCAGAATTTAACATGAATTTGTATTTTTATTATAAACATCCATTATACAAGGTACACAACACATTTGAAGAATGACAAAGCTGAAAGATTGTACTGTGACTTGTATCTATAAATAGACAACAATGACAAAGATCACAGCTCACATATAGCCAGCTCTCTGGAAATAGAATCTTAACAAGAGGCCAATTCTGTTTTCTACTGATACAGGAAAGTAATGAAATTGTTCCTGTTTTAATCACATTCAGTCATCAAGATTTAGGGTCCATATACAAAACCATTGAAAAAATAGGGACTTCTTTCAGGTGTTTCAATTGGTGGTAAAAAAAACTAAACAAGATGAGTTTCGACTAAGGGCATTCTGGGATAGCTTGCTTTTAATGTCAAACTTTCCATCTCCATGCATGTATGTAGCCAATTTACATCTCAGTTCAAAACTGACTATCTGGATGATGTCACTACACTGGGCCATGAAAGAAACATATTCTGGAAAGGTATTAAGCTGCTTTCAGCATGACTGCAGTGGTTCATTAGGTAAATTTCCTGGAACGGCACAAATCCTCTGAATATTAGTTCATAAAATTATGCAAAGAGCTGGAGGCGTCGAAACAGCCAGTGACGCCCTGATCGATGGGCAGGCCCAGGCTGCCATGCACAGAGTGGCGAAGCCAAGGAGTGCTCAGCTGACGTAGGCCAGAGCATCTCTTGTATGAACTCATTTTCAAAATATTTGAGCATTTCCAGGATATAATAAAAATGGTTCTATGCCCTAAAATTCATTATTAGCAAGTGACTTAAGGCAGTCCACCATCAGTAAATATGATGGTCTGTTAACTCTATAGACATCATATCATTATTCAGCCCACAACTACCATACACCCAATGGTAGATATGAATGCATACAGACTGGAAAAATTAAAGTGGTTTTCCAGCCCTTCGTTGGGGAATCTGTATTTTCATGTGAGGAGGAAAAGGACGAGCAATCATAGAGTCATAGAGTAGTCATAAAGTACTAAAACGTAATCTTCAGTGTGAATCTTTAGGGGTAGTGGACCCACTTGACCACCACAGACGATGATGTAAGCCGACACCTCGGAACGGAGTCTAAGTGGCACCTGGTTTTCACCAGAACCCGTCGCAAAGCAGGTTGGACTTGCTGCAGTGTGGGACCACCAGGTTGCTCCAAAGGTGGATCTTTGTGGCCAAGGCAAGGTCGTGGACGCGCAGGAGGTCAGAACAGGCATAACGGGATCAGAGTCATGGCCGTAGCAGAAGGTCCGTGCTGGCAGAAAAGGAGCAAAGTCAGAAATGGAGAAATCACCATAAACGCAAGGGACATCAGGAACAAGCTTTCTCTAGGGCACAAGGCATGAAGATCCGGCAGGAGAGACAGAATTGGGGCATGAAATTTAACTGGGATGGCGGTCAGCCAGCACCAATCATTGGTGCGCTGGCCCTTTAAATCCTAAATTGCAGGGCGCGTGTGCCCTTGGAGGTGGGGACGCACGCACTGGAGCGAGGAGACTGGTGCAAGGAGACTGCGGCGAGGTAAGTGATGCTGCCGAGCCCCAGGGGCATAGGTAAGCACACCGTTGCGCCTGTGACCAAGAACATGGGTCGCAAGGGCACCCTTTACAAAAAGCAGACTCTATAAAGGTGAGGAATGGGAGTCTGACATGAAGTAAAGAGACACATACAGCTCGATTGGTATTTACCATAGAAGACCATAATTGGCACAATTGAGTTGAATCACTGTGATCACATGTTACAGACACAAAAGAGTCTGAAGACACCATGGTAAGATAATGCTGCCTGCCACATCACCCAGTATGCCTGGTTTTGCAGTAATAGGTCAGTAATGATTTGGGGAGGCATTTCCTTCATAAGGAGTGCAATTCAATGTCTGATGTGGCCCGAGTGAATTGGCAATCAGTGGATGGCAAAGGCATTGATGACATTGACTACCCCACACGTCTTCTTTTCGAATTGAGAAACTCTGGGACATTATAAAACAGGTCTGGCAGGATATGCCTAGGACACAGTGACTGTATGACTTTGTGCATACAAGCTTGTGGGACACAGGCTTCCCAGTTTCTTACTGTCGGCATTCTGTCTTCCCTTGTGGTTGTATGTGATTCCTTCCGTGTATCTTAATGCATTTTTTACTTTCCATCCCCAACCAATTTCCCGAAAACGTCGGAAAAACGGGGACCGCGAACCCTTAGTACATAAGCCCCATTGTCTATGAATTGGGAGCTTCATCAACCAGAACCAGGCAGCTTAGGCCTAAACAGAGGGGTCAGGTAATTTTATTTTACTTTTTCTAATACTATGCTGTCTTAATGCAGCTTTGGGTTTGACTTGGGCAACTCCAGTAAGACAAAGATTACCAAAAAACACAGTTTACTGTTGCCACATTTATCGAGCAGGATAGAAGAAGCTGCATCACATACTGTTAAGGAATTTAATGTGAAATTACCTGACCTCACTATCAGCAATGTAACACAGCTATGTGTTGAAAGGTTTATCTTCTGCCAAGTAAACATGATGCCAAACCCCTCTGTCGAGCCACTCTGTTTTCCAGAACTGTTAAACATCTTCATACATGCAGGTTTGAGACAATAAACTAGTAGCCCTCTTGCATACAAAAGCTGTTGTTTTTGCTGCTAGCTTATGTCCCTCATACACAGAGCTCAGGTTTTCTCAGCCCTGTCTATGAGCCTAGTGACTCTGAACAGGTCCTATTCCGGGTGAAACAATTATGTGCAAGGGGTTGGAACAAACCACTTACATAATTTGCCAGTCTTCCGTTTTTTCTTTTTGCAGATCCCCAAAAAAAATTAAAATTACTAAAGATAATTTGACTACAAAAATGGGACAAGAGAGCCATGGTTTGCAGTCAGAGGGAAAATGTTTGTGTGTATGTGGCCTTAAATTTACACGTCATATTCATTGTAGATAATATATTTTTTTCTTTTATAGGTTAAACTATAAAAAGATGAGAAGACATGACATGTGATGAGCAAACCTGAACTGATTTTGGCATGTTTGGCACCCATGGATCTGGAGATTGGCGGGACTAGATATGTGACTCTGCTGTATAAGAGATGGGTCACATGTCAAGATGCCATTACAAATAGGAAATAGAGCTAGGTTGAGGTTGCTGCCCGTCATATGGTCAGGCAGGATTGGCAGGCACTTCTCAGGAGGCTGCTGTTGTTAGGGACAGGTGGAATAATACCCCTTTTTAGGACACTCTGAAGTATTCATAGGCTGCTATAGTGCAGGGATATTCTTACTGATTATAGATGATTTATACAGCAATACCTGGAAAGACCAGATCAGTATATTAGCATTTACTACATCATCCAGCAAGATCTTGTCTCTGTAGTTGTCAGCTCCAGAAAAATCAGACATCATCTTCAATCATACCTAGGTTGTAAAGGTTCTTCTATCAGTAAATATCACCCAGTAATAATTAGATTGTAAGATTTATTTTGTCAGCGAATAGCGCTCACTAATAGGTAGATAGTAAAGGTGCTCTTGTCAGTGAATAGTGCGCAATAATGTTGAGATCATAAAGGTGCTGTCAGTGAATATTGCGCTCTAATATGTAGATCAAAATGTAGCAGTCATCATTGAATAGCATTTTGTAATACATTGATTGTAAAGTTGCTCTTGTCAGTAAATAGCGTCCAGAAATACCTTAATCATAAAGGTGCTCCTTTCAGTGAATAGCGTGCAGTAATACCTAGATCAAATGTTTGCATGCCATTTTCTGTGCTGGAATTTTATTCACCAGTGACCAATAATATTTATGAAGTTCTGCAGTATGATTATGTATCATTAAAAATATATAATACACCTGACCTGTCCCAATAATATAAATGATATATATGATAATTGTATCCAGATCGAATTCTTATTATTCACCTGAATAATCCAAAGAGGTTTCTGCATCCAAGAAATTTGTATATAGATGAGGTCCTACAAGTGGTGCCCTTTGAATAAGTCAGCAACAATGCGGCGATGCCCTGGCTGGTGGGCGCCGCCATCTTGCCGTGTATCGTCGCTCCCCATGATGTCATCTTACGAAGACTCGAGGCTGTCTTTTTTTTAACCCATTCATTACAATGTGCTAATTGCACATTGTAATGAATGAGGAGGAAAATTCCCATATACAGGCGGTCCCCTACTTAAGAACACTCGACTTACATACGACCCCTGGTAACAAACGGACCTCTGGATATTGGTAATTTATTGTACTTTAGTTCTAGACTACAATGCTCAGCTGTAACAGTTATAAAATTTGTCTGTAATGAAGCTTTAGTGTTAATATTGATTTTTATGACAACCCAACATTTTTCAAATCCAATTGTCACAGACACCAAAAAAGTTCTGTCTGGGATTACAATGATAAAATATACAGTTCTGACTTACATACAAATTCAACTTAAGAACAAACCTACAGACCCTATCTTGTGTGTAACCCGTGGACTGCCTGTACTGCCATACTGTAGTATTGCAGTATATGATAGGATCGATCAGACAACCTAGGGTTAAAGTACCCTAGGGAGTCTGAAAAATAGTATGAGTAAAAATTAAAAAAAGTTAAAAAAAAATTATAATTAAAAACCAAAGTATGAAAAAGTTATTGGCACCAGAATACAGGAGGTTTTAATTTTTGTAAATGTATGAAAACATTATAAAACCTATACAAATTTGGTATCCCCGTAATGATACCAAGCCAAAGAATAAAGGAGACATGCCATTTTTGGTGCACAGTTAAAGCTCTAAAATCCAAGTCCACAAGAAAACGTTGCAAATGTGTTTTTTCACCATTTTCACTGCATTTGGAATTTTTTCCCCGCTTCCCTGTAAGAGACGCCACCTTACAGGCACTGCTGCCAGGCAGCCCTGGGGTCCTTATCAGACCTTGAGGCTGCCAGAGAAACGATTGGCACCACCAGTGCCCCCCGGGGTTAGCTACAGCCAGCACCTTGTGTGTCCCGATGCCGGTACGGCTCAGATCTTGAGCTGAACCGGCATCACCTCTGCATCCAATATACTGGACACTGAGCTTTAAATTACTGCGTTAACAGGTTATGAAGGAAATAATTCTATTTTATGATTAAGTCTGCTTGCGGGTCTGCTCCGTGTTATTCAAAGTGCACCACTTGTAGGATCTCATCTATTTGCCAATTTCTTGGACGCAGAAACCTCTTTGGATCATTCAGGTGAATAACAGGAATTCGGACTGGATACAATAATCATCTAGGAGTTTTCATGCTCCATCACAGGTACTACATTAGCTATCATTTATATTACTAGGACAGCACTGGTGTATTATTTATTTTTAATCACCTTTACTTATTTGAAGGAATAGTGTGGGCTACCCCTTCCTCCACCAGCGAAGTCCAACCACACTCTAAATTGTCTACTCTGTTTTTTTTGCGCCATTTGAAATTGTATTGATTTACTACACAGCCAAACAATCAAGCTACATCCGCAATACTGAGTGGGAGACGCATTATAGACTAATTCCTCTATGACACAGCCAGTTTGCACTTTAAGGCTCAGTCGCTTTTTGTGAAATCTGACCCCTGTCTCTTTGTGTCATAATAACTTTTTAACACTTGAACTTTTCTGTTTTTGAGAATGTTTTCTCGTGACACATTGTAGTTTAATTAGTAATATAGTTTAATTAGTAGTATAATTTTGCTGATTGGTTGGGTTTTTGGGTGGTAAAAATTCAACATTTTAGGAAAAATTTGGAAAAAATTACAATTTTCTTACTTTCAAATTTGGCCCTTGAATAAGTGGTCATACTCCATTGATATATTATCAAATCTACACAGAACATAATCTTGAAGCACTCTTTTTGATGTAATTGACCAATGTCTTAACTTCATCTGGCCTCTCCATTCTGGCAACACACAGGCCCCTCTCTGTCATTCTAGTTCTCTCCTATACCACAAACAATGCTGCTTGTATCCACTCACCATTATCCATACCACAATGACATTAACATTGTTTTATTATTATAATTTTATAATATTTTTTAGTTTGACATTACAGTGTTTTTCTTTTTTTATGTTATTATTTTAGTACTTTCCCTATCCCATTGTGGGCGTAACTATGGTGTAACTGAATTGGGTCCCCATACCCCTTAAAAAAATACACTCACACATGATATCATTTATACACCTATAAATACAGTATATACACATCAAATACACAAACATAGTATATACAGTCATACAATATACAGATACAGGAGATTAATAATAATGATCTTTATTTATATTGTACCAAATTCCGTAGTGCTTTACAGATTATCGGGAACCATAAACAAATAAAATAAGACATTACAGAGAAATAACATTGTCATATGAAACAATAGGAAGGAGATTTATCAAAAGTGTCTGAGAGCAGAAGAGTTCTAGCTTCCCATGGCAACCAATCAAGCCCAGTTTTTATTGAAGAAACAGCTGTGGGAAAGCTGGGCCCATAACATTGGCAACCAGAACAGTTCTGCTCTCAGACACCTCTGATCAATCTCCCAGTATATAAACACAGACACATATACAGTATATACACACAGCGCATTCACATGCATACAGCAAATACACACCACATTCAAACACATACAGCATATACACACCATACCATCACATATACACACACATACAGCATATACACACAAACATGCAGTTCCATATACATATCACTTATACACAGCTCATATTTATTAACTCATACTCACTCTCAGGCAGTCTTCTTATCCTAGGATGGTCAGAGGCCACATATCTTACTTCATGCAGCCCAGTAGACAGCAGGAAGTAGAGATGAGAAATCCATACAATTCTTCAGTGTAGCAGGTTGGGTGGTCCGGCCCCCTGACACTGCAGGCCCAATAGCAGCAGCTATGGCTGCTACACCTGTCATTACACCCCTGAGCTCCATCCTCTGCTTCTTGTACTTAGTTTGCATTCTGTTGTGTGCTAGTCTTAACACAGCCTTATTTCATTCTTCACTGTTTTAAGAGATTTCCACCACACACCATTGTTTATTACTGGGCTGCATATAGTTACGCTGTGATGGATAGTTGCTTGCTTGTATTCTGACAACCGATTTGTCTCTTAATTTTGAACCACACTGTCCTCTTGCTTTTGAACAGTTTTTTGTCTCTGTGTTTTCACTTTGACGTAAGAAATGTAGACCAGTAATCACCTACTGTCTAAGGTAGGATGGGCAAATGTATAGAAAAGCCTAGCTTTAGGGTTTGAACCATTACTATTAAATTCCTTAAATTAGTTTGTCCATGAAAGAAAGTTCTCAAATTTTTATTCCCTAGTGATGTTTACACCATAAATATCATTTAACCCCTTACTTTACAATTGTTATTGATGTTTTAACTCCTATCAGTGTGGGCTCTGTAAGCAGACACTTCATGATCACTCTGTGCTATGAGATGCTGTGGGCTAATAGTGTGCTTAGATTATCAAGGCATAGGGTTTATCTATACTTTCATTTAGCTTCTGATTCACTAGATTCACTAGTGTCTGACACATAGAAAGAGAGAGCTAAGTTTGGTAGAGGCCACTTGGCGCAAAATCTGGTGGAGGACCCCACTGAATGTAGCCTAGACAGTGGCACACATTACTATTCTAAATTATCATTAATATTCTATTTTTTCTCCTACTTACATGTTAGCCTAGCTTCCGGCCAAGGTAGCAAATGGTAGTGGTGGTAGTCTAGCTGCTGGTCTATTTGGTACAGTGGCAGTAATACTGACTACTAATCCTAGTCACTACATCAGTCCCAAGCATGCTTTCCTGAGAGTTCTCTATTTTCCACTTATAGATTGGTCTGAGTCATATGTGAAGAGGTAAACGTAACACTGTTTGGCTACGACTTTGCTAGCAAGCAATGTAGCCAACCAGTGTTAGGTAATAAAGAGTCGGAGCAGCTGAATGCAGAATGCAATTGAGTACAGCTGGGCGGGCATGCTCTGCCTGAAACAGCAAGTGGGCTGACTGTCAGATATTGTTTGTGGGGGCCCCCTTATGAGTAAATTGGTGAAGTTCCTGGGGCGCGTTCCCCTGGAAGCCTCTCTATAATACAGCCCTAATTCTAAATGTAGGACTTCTCCTAATCTCCAACATGTCCCTTTCTTTCTTATACACCATCAAGGCTCCATGTTTCCACTTTACTACTCACCTTGACAGTACTTACTGAAATTTTGGCAAAATCAGAACATTTAAGCTTGCAAGAAAAAATGGTAAAAAATAATCTCATCTCTTTGTGATCCACTTCCTGGGATTGTACCGACAAAATTAGAACCAATTAGTTTCTTAATTGCTGCTTCAGGTGCTGTTAAATGGTGATTAGGAATAATAAATCACCCATCCATAAGACCATGTGTGGTTTAGTATTAATTCTCTTCAAGTGCTTCAAGTACATGCTAATCTTCTGACTTTAGAGTAGGGAAGACATATCTTCTCCTGTCACACATTGCACTGGGGTCCTCTCTGCAGACTTCCTGCTAGTAAACAGTGTGAGGAGAGTAAAGCTAGTCTTTGTCTAGAGGAGAAAGTGGTAGGCACATCTAACAGTGTATGTTGTGGCTGAGTTAGCAGAGCTAAGAATATCATGTGTTACATGCATCTCATGGATCTCATCAACTCTCATCTCAGATCTGTCTCATGTCTCTCTCTGTGTCAGATATTAGTAGAACGTTTGGAAGCTAAACAAAAGAGTATATAAGCCTGTTCCCTGATAATCTAAGTACACTGTCAGCAAACAGGATCTCACAGCACTAAAGGAATAATAATGGGGCTCATTTACTAATGGCCCGATTCGCGTTTTCCCGACGTGTTACCCGAATATTTCCGATTTGCGCCAATTTCCCTGAATTGCCCCGGGATTTTGGCGCACACGATCAGATTGTGGCGCATCGGCGCTTGCATGCACGCGACGGAAATCGGGGGGCGTGGCTGAACGAAAACCCGACAGATTCGGAAAAACCGCCGCATTTTAAAAAAAAATCTGTCGCAGAGCTTGCACTTACCTTCACTCAGCCCAAGCCGGTGAACTCCAGTGCGTTCCAATGCTTTTCAGCGCAGCAGCACCACCTGGTAGACGGCGGAGGAACTACCTGAATAAATCCCGTCCGGACCCGAATCCACCGCAGAGAACGCGCCGCTGGATCGCGAATGGACCGGGTAAGTAAATCTGCCCCAATGTGTCTGCTTAGAGAGTCCCTGCCCACACTCTGGCATTTTACACAGACCAGCCTCTAGGGAGTAAAATTGTAAGGTAAGGGGTTAAAATTTATCTTTATTGTGTAGACATTACTAGGGGATTGAAATTTGAGAAAGCTACTCTGGGTTACTCTTGTGGTGTTGCTTCAGGGAGACTGGCCATCTCCCTCAGTCAGTTGCTGCAGGCTAGCTCTTTCTATAACCCCTGTCTGAGTGAGCAAGATGGAAAACACCTCCACCTGCTGACCTGTATTCCTATTTTTATTAAAAGTTTCTTTTTGTGTGTTTACTGATAGTAAGTTGGCTGTATCAGTGGCTGGAAACCCAGAACCTTCTAGAGTGAGAACCTCATAGTTCATGACGGGGGGTTACTCCCTAGGTGTCGGTGTGGGGTTTTAGTCATGGACAGAGACAGGAGAGAGTTGAATGTAGCATAACCAAATGAGCTACAGCAAGTTCCACGATACAGACTGTTGCTGCAGTGCTGAATAAGAGTGTGTTCCAATCCCAGAGTTAAGGGGATATTCTGAGCCTTTCTGCCACCAACCTAAGGAAGGCCAAAACCCTAGCCAAATTTAATGCCAGCTCCATCTTTGTCTAACCTGCTACCAGTGACCATTCCTACAACACTGCTTACTGCTGTTTGAATTTTGGTTTGGGACAAAGGATTTCCTGGGCTTACTGCTTAACATCACGGGCATCCCCTTTAACAACAGCCTGGGTCTCTTTCAGGTTGAGAGTGCTCCAAGGGGACCCTTTCAACCATTCTTCCCAACTTCTTTATTTGTCTCTGTCAGCCCTTATGAGTGTGGGACTTTGTCATCTATCAGAAGAGAGCCACAATGATCCTTCAGCTAGACCTTATCACTGATAACTGATCTCTTGGACCGTTATTGTCCATTTCCATTAGGCCCTGGCAGGCACCTCACAATGCCAAGTGTTTAAATCAGTTTACTACTGCAAGGGAAAATTTTATATTTAAATATGGGTAAATTTGTTGTTAGCCAGTGTCCAAGGTTCCTATGGAGCCATGGCTACCAAAACCACCCACCAAGTTTAATAATACCCTGTAGAGATAATGTAGATGTAGAGAGGGCCTCCATCCCTCATAAATAGGTTCTGATAAGTTATTTCTTGACCTGAAAGCCAACAGATTGGACCCCCCTCAATACAAGGTCCATGTCTTAATCTGGTCCTGGCCGGGACACCTTGTTTATGTAAATCCATAGACTGCTCACCTGCAATGATCTGCATTTTATGTGGAGTGGCGCCCAGCCACAAATCCTAATTAGTCAGCCTTCCCTAGGTACAACCTGGCCACAGGACCCAATGGAAAAATATAATCCTACTATAAATACAAAACATCTCAGAAATGCTTCAAGTAAAGTAGATTTTGTTATTTCATTGATTGCTTGCTTTAACTACATAAACATCTGCTGAGAGTTGTAGTTCATCAAATTCTGCTAGCATTCTACAAGAAACTAATAAACAATAGCAATATGTAAAATATAGAAGAAATGAAAATGGCTCAGTCATCAGCTCACAGCCAGGAACATTATCTGAACTCCTCGGAGCTAGCAAACAAGTACAGCACTGCTACATCTGCAAATAAAATCTTACACAGTATAATGAAGTACCAGTGTAATCCATGTGGAGTTTGGTTTCAATATCATTAGATTTTCCAGCATCCCTATCTATCTAATGATGGGACTTGTATCATAGCATAGATGGTGGTGTATAAAAAGCTAAAATATTACCGCAAACTTCTTGATATAATCAGAGACGCTGAATCCTCCAGTGGCCAGCCGGATGGATCTGTGGAGAGTGGAATCCTGGTACAATGTTCCCATTTTTGACCTTTCGGTAAACAACTTAGAAGCAGTTTTCTATGAATGTTGTAAGTTAAAAAAAAATCTGAAGCTTCCAGTCTGGATCTAGTGTTTGGAATTTTGTTTTATCAGACTCCGCTCCTGGCGTCAGTGCCTTGTCATGGTCTTATCTCCTGTCAAGCAGAATATAGCTTCCTGCAGAGGAGATACTGTCACTACATGCTTTTAGCTTTATGGAAATAAAAAAAAAACAGTTAATAACCTTGTCCCATTTCCTGAATATTCTAGAACGGGAAAGCCATGGATATGACAAGATGGTGACATACAGTGTTCCAAAATAAATATCTATGGGCACATTCTTTTTATCCAAGATATGACAATATATTCTGATGCTGTGTCCAGGGACTTCATGTGACCACAAACTGTGTGTAGAGGTTTCAGGAGGACACACAAGCTTTAGTGGGCTCTCTTCCCCATACAAAGACACCAGTACTATAAGCAGTACATTATAGTGGAAAGGCTTGGTACACCTTTTGTAATAGGGCCTTCATCTTCATGTCATGCTGGTGACAGCGATCAGCGTGCAATACTCCATCTTTTAGAGTAGTGACTCTCTTAAAAGGGTTGTCTAGTTTAAACAAATGAATGTTATTGTTTCTATAATGAAAAATTATAGTATTTCCAATATACTTTCTGTATCACTTCCTCACAGGTTTCTACATCTTTGCTTGCCGTCATTCTATAGGAAGCTTCTATGTTTACTTCCTGTGAGTAGAAATCTGTCCATGGTCATGTGATTGACACGCACACTCGTTTTATCACACAGCTCTGATTACTATCTGTGATACTAACAAGCCTTGCACCTGTGTGACATCACATGACCATGGAAGCTTCCTGTAAAGCAGAAAAGGCACCCGGGTACAGTAATTTAATTTTAGAAGGAAGAGGCCATGGATAACAAAATATATGGAGATGACTACAGTCACTGTTTCCAGAACAATAAAATTATTAGTTTTCATCCTGAGCAGCTAAAGTCATGAATCTGCTACTATAAAAAATATATATCAATTAAAAAAAAAAACATCTGAAATGAAAATGGATACAGTGGGGCAGATTTATCAAGCTGTCTGAAAGTCATAATATTTCTAGTTGCCCATGGCAACCAATCACAGCTCCCCTTTACAATATTCATGAGCACTGGTAAAATGAAAGCTGAGCTGTGATCGGTTGCCATTGGCAACTACAAATATTCTGACTTTCCAACAGCTCGATAAATGTGTCCCAGTATCTTATCACAGCTAACCTTGAGAAGAAGTGGAAGAACTGGGTATATTATGTAAACAACTGTAACACACTAAAATATTTTGACACCCCCCCCCCCTCCCCTATTTCCATCTATACTCTCTTGTGCTCTTCATTTTTCCTTTTTTCTCCTTTTATCACTTGTTTGACATGTTTATGGTTTGGGTCTTTATATTTTGGTATATCATGCATGTTGTTTTTGTAATGTTTATGTTTTCTGGTCAATAAACAATGTTTACGTTTTCTATAATAAAATTCAACTTATAAAAAAAAATTATATATATATATGTGATATATATATATATATATATATATATATATATATATATATGTGTGTATATATATATATACACACTTACTCAGGGTGGGCAGAGAGAAAAAGGACTAGCACACCCCTACTAGCCACAGGTAAACAGCAAAAACAGTATACTTTCCACGTAAATGCATTAATGGTTTTCAGTAGAATCTGAGGAACAGGAATAATTCAGTCTGATCAGATTTAATGGTTTTATATTGTAGTACAAAAGAAACAATCCAGCCCACACTGGCATTATGTCAAGGCTCCAGTAGGAGGCATCAGCAGCTTTTATAACAGACACAAAGTAATTATATATAAAGGAGTAAAAAGACAATGGCAGAGAAAAAAAACTGCAATGTTTTTCAGTGTATGACTAAACTAGTCATAGTACATAGTACAAGTATAATACTGCCATTCACATCTATATTCATGTCTATATGATCAGAATTCCAGGAGTTCTATTCCTGTACACAATAGTCAATATAACCCTGGTGATATTCGTAACAGTCAGGCCCAAATTTGGGCCCTTTCACACGAACCTATGAATTTGCGGCAGGATATTGAACAATTTACAGCCGGTCATCGCTCCTCATAGACACCTATGGCACCCGGACACAGTACATTGAGCATGTGTGTTACTGTACCGTACTGTCAATGGGAAAAAGATAGATGGAGCATGGCCTCTCTCTAGCGCGGCTGTATGCTTGCCCAGGCTACGGCCCTGGTGACCATACGTTTAAACCCACATATTGTAAGGGATTAGGTAGCAGGATACTTGTCTCCTGGGTGGACAGGCACTATTTGTGAGACACAGGAACACCGTTTGGTTCACTTGGCCGGAACCAGTTTTATTTTCTCTAAAATTGCGGCAGCAAAAATAAAGAACATGCAAAAAAATATCCTAGGCCGTCTGGTCACTAACTATACATCAAGCTCCTGACTACCTAACACTGTGCCTACTGCACAGCCTCCCAAACAACACAGCAGTAGATGCAACTGGCCTGTTTGGTTGGAGTGGGGCCCACCCTCTCTTCCCCACTGCAGTAACACAGGTCTCTAGTAGGTTTTTCACAAATCCTAAATGCAGAGGAGTTGGCAAAGAACTGACATACACCATGGTTGCTGTCTAGAAACTTGTAGATACAACTTAATACTGCCTTATATATCCAAAAAAAGACTACAATACCTTCTCCGATAAAGAGATAAAAAGAATACCTTCTCAAATATAACTACTATAATACTGCCCCCTATGTACAAGAATATAACTACTATAAAACTGCTTCCTAAAGCCCAGCCCCAATATTCATCCAGCCCCCCAATATACACCCTGCCAGCCTCAGTATATAGCCAACCTGCAATTATACAGCCAGCCCCCCAGTATACAGTAAGCCAGCCTCAGTATATAGCCAGCCAGCCCCAGTATATAGCCAGTCACTACCCCCAGTATATAGCCAGCCAGCCCCCCCAGTATACAGCCAGCCTGCCCCCTGCATACATCCAGCCAGTTCCCTGCCCAGCACATAAAAATAATAAACCATGTACTCACCTTTCCGACGCTCCCCTGCAGCTCTGCTACTTGACGCAGTCCAGCCGGCAGTAACAAGTCCGTTCACAACAGTGGCGCACAGACTATGATGTCAGCCGATTGCCGATGTCATAGTCTGTGCGCAGCCGGGGTGCATGGAGCTGTCACTGCCGGCCAGACTGCATCAAGTAGCGGAGCTGCAGGTGAGTACATGGTTTTTTATTTTAAGACCGGCCCCACCAGCCACAGACTGGCCCCACATCAGACCCAGACCACTCGGCCCACTGGGATTTCCTCCGGTGGGCTATATGGCCAGTTTAGCCCTTGTCACAATATTACATATAAATATACACACACAAACGTATATATACACATATACTACCACGTAAAAAATACACATAATTCACTTACAGTTTACACATACATACTCACACACCAACCTATCGAAATACACATACATACACATACCGTATATACTATTAGCACAAACACATGTACTTACAATATTACCACATACATTTAATACCACATACATACAAATATCCATATACAAACACTCATACACAGTCACACATCTTGAATTTACAGTTTACACATACATTTATACATGCATCATTTATATGAGAACAGAAAGAAATGCAGGCAAGCAACTGCTGCAGAAATTTAAAGAAAAGGCCCGGAAAAAGAGGGGAACACAACTCATTACAGTTAAAAGCAGTTTCCTACTCTTTACATGCTGTGCAGTGAGTGCAACCCCCTCCAGCATCATCTGACTGCACTGGGAAGAGGAGGGGGAGATGATTAGAGCCTCTGAGCTGTTTCCTTCTCCTAAACACTCGGCCATCTATGAAGGTCAACATGCAAGCCGCTGCTTTGATATAGCAGCAGCAGGCAGATTCTCTAGCTAAACATTTTGGACAGGCGAGCAAACAGGTTACATAAAATGAAGTTTGAATCATGACATTAACTTGACAGTGGTCAGCCAACATGTCTGCTGTATCTAAGATGGCAGACAGTCCCTTATTCTGGGATTTCTTAAGTCAAGATGGCGTCCGAAACCAGTGCGATCTCCTTAACAGATGGCTATGGGCCCCTGAGTATTGTGGGGCCCATGGCAGCTGCCCAAATCCTCCCAAAGAAGATCTGTCATTGCTAGCAGTTTTACCTGTACACAATGGAGGACAATATTATGAGTTATATTTTGTTCATAGGATAGGATGAGTGTTATAATCGGAATGATCTTATATGCCAGTAGTAGTGATATAAAGTTAATATTCCTGTGCATAGATGGCAGTATTCTAGTTATTATGTATCTGTCCATAGAGGGCAGTATACTTAGTTCTAATTTTTGTACACATGAAGCAGAATTAGCAATTATATTCTAAAACTTAGGTATTATATTTTCTTGTCCATAGGGTTTATGACAATTTTGTTTACGTAGGAAACTGCAATATAGTAGTAATATTCTTGTGCATGGGATTCTCTACTATAGTAGCTATATTCTCATCTAAAGATGGCAGTATTATAGTAGGTATATTCATATGCATGAGATGCATTATTATAGCAGTTATATTCTCATCCATATGAGCAGTATTATAGTAGTTCTATTCTCCCTGGCATGCAAAGTGTCTTTTCACTTTCAGTATGTTATCATTGCTAGGCTATAGGTCCTTCATATCTGACCCAATCTAAGTAATATCTTTATGGTTGTTTTGTCCTGATCCTTACATACAAAAGCTATAACATAAGAAATCTGAAACTTATAACGCAATCAAACTGGGATTGATTTTTGTGAATTTTGACACAATGGACTTCATGCACAAAACATTACACGTTTTCATTATATTTTAGAAACTTTGAGAAGTTTAAAAACGTTGTTTTTTTTTACTTTACATTTTTTATCGATTTTCCAAAAGTTACAAGCATATAAAGTGAGGTTAATCTTTATATAAAGCAAATGTTTACAAATATGCATAGATTATAACAGGAATTTTAAGAGTAGATAAATAAATCGTAAGGAAAATAGAACAGACGAGGAGAACAGAAAAGTAGGCGACCTTGCTAGAGATTTCGCAATGTGAGTATAGATATAGATTAGTATTTTAAGGCTAAACAGTGATTACATTATATAAGGAGGTGTTTTCTTATGTCATAAACTTAAAAAAGTTAAAGAATTCATCAACTTTAGTCCTGAAAACTTACATTTGGTCTTGGATACCAGCCATGGAGATATCTAGAGTTAGACACAAGCATAAATCACAGAGATTTCCAGTACAAGAGGCAATAGAGGAGACTGAGTGTCCGAGTGGGAATACCCCGAGATCTGATAATGGATATAAAAGTTATCCCAGTGGTGGTAACAGCAGTCAACACCCATTGGGCACCTCTGGGAGAAGGACCTGGCTGTACGTTGCTAAGATTATTATTAAAGGTCATTCCCTACAAGCCCCAGCCAAAAGTGTACACTAAGTCTAGGAAATAAAAATAGCACTAGCCAATGCATCATTCCGTTATTTCAGGTGCCTAGTGTCTCCGAAGCCAAAATGAAGTATTTAGCATCTTCTACTACATATGTGGCAGAGTCAAATGTATCCTAATCACAATGAATATCATTGCAATATCAGGCTCTATTATTTTATACTATTTGTACATTAGAACAAAGCACTGGTCATTTGTCCTCTGCTTTGAAAATCTCAATAATCACAAGTTGCCACTCACACGGTTGTTGCTATGGTCGCAAAACATACGGGGCACGGGCCCCGATGCATATGTAAAGAATTTTCAGTAGTATCCACTCAATTACATAACCCCACCACATTTGCTTGTGCCAAAAACAACTGTACGTAATACTTACAGCTACAGAAAACACATGAGAAATTTCTTCTTGTTACAACCAGTGCCTGCAGGTGATGTGTCTTCTATCTTCTCCATTAAGCCCAGTGTTATCATGTCTCCCCTGCCATGTGTCCTCGCTGTGGAGCTTACTACACAGATTCTTCATTGTTCCCACATCTTGGTCCCCACATAGTGTTATCATGTTGCTATCCCTAATACTCTATCTCAAATAATTTTATAGACCTACACGGAAAGTCCTCCTGCAGAAATAATAAATGGTTCTTAGAATAATATATAAACTAAATAATATCCACCCCCACTGAATAATTCACCCTCACTAAATAAGTCTCCCCAGTAAGTAATGTCCCTCACAGCCAGCAGTATATATAACAGTCCCTAGTAATGTCTTACACACACCCCAGTAATGTCCCAGTCCCACACAGCCCCCAGTATATGTCTCCCACAGACCCCAGTATATAATATCCCCCACAGTGCCCAGTATGATGTTCCCCACATCCCCCAGCATCTGATGTCCTCCCATCTTTCAATGCTGAAAGATCCAGGATACAAGGCCAGGTCTTTTGATCTAGTGACGCCCCTGCTAAGTGGTGATCTCTAAACAACAATATAAAACTCATAGGCACAGGCACTGTATATAAAAACAACTATCAGGTAACCACTGCCTGATCGAAGTATAGTAGAGAATTTCTGCTGGTGGTTCCTGAGAATATAAATTGTAACACATTGAAGAGGGTTTCCACTTTCAGCAAATAATTAACATTGTTTGTGTAATTAAAAGTTATAAGGGCACATTTCACTATGTGCAGGTTTCCTGTGTAGTGTGCAGGATGCGCCAGATTCATGATTTGCGGCGCCCGTTCTACATGAATAAACTTTTTTTCGGTGCACCTTTAACATGGGCGTGCAACACACTTCTGTCATACTTTGCATGTTAAATGTGGCGCACGGTCCGACTGAGCACCGAAAAAGCCCATTTGAATTTAGAAATTTGTGTCGCATGAAGAATAGAGCAGCTGCGACACAAAAGTATTGTGAAATACATGTGCAAGCAGTTTGCACATAAAACAACTTGCAAACTCCAACAGTGTTGAAGCATAAAAATGTCTTTATTGATTTGGTAAAACTTTGCTACTGCTTGAATGCTGGTGGACCAAAATACACCTTTCCAGTAGTACTGTTTCATCATACTTTATTCTGAATATTTAAAAACAAATTCATAAACCTGCCTGACAGGTAAAGCCCTGCTTACACAAAGAGAGTTATTATAATAAAGCTTTTATTTATTTTCCAATGAAAAGGTTTTAGTGTGTCAATTAAGTGTTAAAACCTGCAACTTTACAGTAAGTGTCTTTTTTAATATTTTTAACTGGTTATTTTATTAAAGGGAACCTAGAGAGATCTTTTTTAAAGATGACAGGTTCCAATTGAGACAGAAATGTCCTTATCACACATGTTTTTACATCATCTCTAAGTTACTTAGTTTTAGAAATATATTCAATTATAAAATTTACCTGGCTCCCTGCCCGCTCGTGCATCAAAGTCCTGGGGGCTGTGCCTTTCATATTGTAACGGGTGCCTGCTCGTTCGAATCTTCGCTCCACTCGTCCCCCCACTCATTAGCATTCACCTCACATTCTCCCTCTATTCCCTCTCCCACCCATTACATGGGCTCATTGAATAAGCAAACCTCGAGCTTACGCGATGAGCCATGTAATTCTGGCATGTATAATGCCTCAATGCTCACTGCGCATGCTTCGCTTTGTACTCTACCTATGTATGCACTATGGAGGCATGTAAACTCACTGCACAGTTTGCATACAACCTTGGTGCCTATAAAGCCAGCGTACAAAGCGATGCATGCTGAGTGGCAGCAAGGCACGGCGAGCCAATCGCTGCTCACTGCACGTGTCAGAATTACATGGCTCACTGTGCAAGCTCCAGGTTTGCTTGTGCGGTGAGCCCATGTCTTGGGTGGAGGGGGAATAGAGGGAGGGGTGTGTGGGGTCAATACTAATGAGCAGTGGGACAAGCGGAGTGAAGATTCAAACGGGCAAGTTCCCCTTTGCAATATGAGAGGCGCAGCCCCCAGGACTTTAATGTGTGAGCTGGTAGGGAGCCAGGTAAATTTTATAGTAGGCTATTACTAAAACTAAGTAGCTTAGAGATTATGTAAAATTCAAGTGTGATAAGGACTTTTCCCTGTCTCTATTTGAACCTGTCATCTTTGAAAATGTGTGCTCTGGTGACAGGTTCCCTTTAAATCTGAGATAATTGTGAACTCATAGGTGGTTGCCATACATCCACTAGAGCATAGCAAAATTGAAACGTGAGAGAACTGGTGCTAGCAGCCATGTGAGAAGAACATAAACCCTGCATTGAGGGAAGCTGTGGCTGAGATGGCAACACATCATACCCTCCTGTGATCTTTCATTGTAAAACCCCCTTAATGCCTTCCTGCAAATGGACATAACTGTACGTACAAATGTACAGTAACTCGTAGTACTGGTGTGCAGTTACAGACATTACAGAGAAGCTGTACTTACACAGATGCTACTGGAACTTAGTACCTCTACGACATTTGTGGAGAGAGAGCTAGAAACGTCAGCAGTTGTACACTATGTTGGCGGACCAAGTTGGGTCAAGAATAAATTATATAGAGACGTAGCACCATGGTGCTCTGCAGAGAACCTTTGCTCATATGCATATTTTATAAAGATTTATTTCTTCTAAATGCGGCAATTGAGAGTTATACTATCAGATCAGTGCAGCCAGGGAGGGGACGTGGAGGTGAGTTTTAAGCATCTACCATCAGCCGTCTAGTTGATAACCCTGAAAACATGCTACTGTCTCTAAATCTGAAATGTTTCAAGTTTGCGCTATGGTTGGTATACACTGGGGCACATTTGCTTACCGGGCCGCTGGAGTTCACTGAAAGTGCATTGTCCATGTATAATGCATTGTGCATTGTTCACTGAGATTGTGCCCCGATATCCTGCATGTGGCGCTTCCCCGCTCAGGTCCGACAGAGTTCACCATCTTTTTAGTGGTGCATGTAAGCGCTTGAGCTTGCGACACAATTTGAAAGTTAAATCCCGTGCTCAGTCCAAATCAGTCGGATCATCTGACGGCATGCCCCCCACATGGAAACCAGCGTAGCTATGCCAAAAATCATTCGTGTGCGCCAAAATCCTGCCGCAGACACATGTTAAGTACCTGTCCAAGCCGTGTAATCCCCAAGAGCGGTGCACAGTCCGACGAAAGTGCGCTCCACGACCCTTAGTAAATGAGCCCCACTCTCTGAATTGACAGTTTTTAAGAGGAAGGCAGTTTGATTTGAAGACATCATGCTGACTGGTGTGAGATAAATGGATTTAAATAGTACAATGGCCTCTATATGTTTAGTACATGACTTTGACCACAGCCTGGCAGTCCAGAAAAATGCTCTTTTCTTTTATATATAGCAGCAGCTCCATCAAGTGGTAAAAAATTGAAGTGTGCCTGTACTGTGCTAAAACAAATATCCCAATACTTTGCACTCAATGGGGATATTTATCATGCCCCGGGTATGATAGCCCTGGCATTTTCGCAACGCGATACATCAAGAGGCTTCAAGCAGGGTCCTGCGCATTGTTTATTTCTATGCCAGGCCCTGCCTGGTGTACAAATGAATGCAGCCGGCAACTTTTCGCCGACTGGCCGCGCCGCTCCTTCACACCCCTTCACATCCCACTTGCATAAAGGTGGCAGAGAGGGTTAAATGACAGTGATCGATACATAAGACACACAGCCACAATATAGAGATGCTGCTAGGTTAAGGCCATTACATAGTAGATATGGTCTTCTGCTGTGCACTGTATAGCTCCTAGAACAGCTTAGTGTGCACTTCTCGGATGTTGAATCCCAACCATTTATCTGATGTTGATGACTGAGAAAATTTAAAATGCCCTATTTAGCTAATATATGGGCCACCACAAGGAATTTCTTGTCTTCCAAATGCCAGATTTGTGGGCCCCTAACCCTGTGCTCATTAGTTTCTGTATCAATTCCACACAATTTTCTAGATCTCTGCTTGCTGTCTTTCTATAGAAAGTTTCTATGTTTACTTTCTGTGGATAGAAGTCTGTCCCACACAGTGTAGGGCTTGTTAGCAGCACAGAGAGTAATCAGAGCTGTGTGTTATAACGAGCCGTGCACCTGTGTGACATCACATGACCAGGGACAGATCTACTGGATGTACCCATAGATTTTCATAAAATGACACCAAGCAGAGATCTAGAAAACCATATACTGGAAGTTTATTAGGAAATTGTATTACTTTTCATCATACAAACAATAACTATTATTTATTGAAATGGGACACCTCTTTAAGACTATCATGGGCCTACAAACAGTATTCTGCCCAACGGTCTACAGTTTTTATATGAGCTAATGTTTAGTGCATATAAGTTACTTAACAAAACTTCTTACATAGAAACTATAATGTAACTAAATGTATTATATGGGAACAGTAAAAAAAAAAACATCTTACTACATAGATACAGTATTGGAACCAATATGGTGCAAGAGTGAGAAAGACATCTTTATACTGCACACAGTTACCAATGACACCATAAAGGCATAGTCAGCACCCTGTAATAGTAAGGGTGGTAAGGTGTGAACCCTTTTTTAGGCCATTTTTAAGCAGTCCGTTAAAAAAACGCATCCGTTTTTTTACCTTTTTTGTCCATTTTCTAATTACCTTAATTAAGATAATTGGGGGAAATGGTCAAAAATGCATGCTTTTTTTAACCGACTGCTTAAAAACGGCCTAAAAACTAGTTCAACACGCCACATGTGCCACCATTCTAAGGGTTAATTTAAAATAGCAAAATAGATCTACTTACTCCTCTACTCTGCTGTGCTCACTGTTTGTTTTACACAAAATATGGACAGCTATGGTTATTATACATTTATGATAGTCGATGTGTAGAATGAAACAAAAAGTATACCCTAAATCTTCAAAATGAATTTAAAAAATTGTTGCAAAATTACAATGATTAGGAAACATCTTTATAAATTTATATGAATTACAAATTCAAGATAAAAGCGTCAAGATTGGTTATCAAAGGCTACCATAGGAGGGGTTAATTATCCCAAACAGGTGAGATTTAGAGTATGTACATTAGCCACAAGATGGCACTATAGTGTAACACAAAACAACCAGCTATGCTGTAAAGCATAAATACCAAAAGGCAACTTGTGGATGAGTTTTTGACTGGGTCCTCATCAAAATCGAATAGTTTTTTAACAAAAAAGGCCTGTAAATGGCCTCACTAAGACCCATTGGTCAAATACTTGGTAGCAATTATTTGTTTCCCATTAAAACTAATAACTTTTATTTGTTCTATCTAAAACTTATGAACAAATGACACTTACAAAGAGAGTTAAAAATCTACAGACAAGGACTCATATCTGTCTGGTTCTAGAGATATATATTTTTTTGTGGCTTAAGTATTGTGTGTTGTGCTTATTAACATATAAAACCAGTACTTATATATAGTGAGATGTGGCAAAGGGATAGTATCACCTTAGAATTCCATGGTAACCAGATGGAGGGTTCCAGGGTGATCACAGTACCAATGACTCTGATGTTATTCTCAAATAAAGTTTTTTATTGTATAACTTGGTAAGACTGGGCTCTTCTCCATTTACAAACAGGCATGACATACATTAAAACATGCGGTTTTTAAATGCAGTTTTTTGGTGCGAGGAGATATGTCATACATCAGCATGACATCAGAGTGTAAATAAAAACATTTAGTATAGTGGTAATTATTCATAACTTTTTATTGGATATGCATTAAAAACCAACATCAAAATAATATCAAATAACAGTAAAATCATCAAGGGCATCCAGCCCAGATGGTCACAGTATCACTGGCATCAAACAATGTACACACCAAATCCTCATATAGAAAGTCTCTTGTTCTCTTACAGACACATAGATTTAGTAGAAAATATTTGCATCTCACCGTACATGCTGGTGTCTGTACAGAGCTACCTGGTGGGTTCCTGGGTCGGGAGTATAAGTCCTCTCCTGGGGAGGAATGGATGTGAGGAGAAATCAAAGGTGCCCCTACACTCTCCCTGTCGTCCCGGAGTTGACTCCCGCCCTTACAAGGGCAGCTAGAGACCAGCTAGGGATCATGAGTATGCCCACTTCACTTGGGCCCCGCTGCAGAGTACTTATCACTATATTAGCCACTCTGCACATTTGATACCCCTTAGTGACCCCATAACAGGGGCCACTGTATCTAATTTTTAATGTCCGCATTTCACCGATGTAGACCCTCTGATGAATCCCATGTGTGAAGAAACGCATCAGCGTGGGGGGATGCGGAGGTATTTTTGATTTTTCATAGGGCAAGTCTTAATGGTACTGCCCTTGTAAGGGCGGGAGTCAACTCCGGGACGACAGGGAGAGTGTAGGGGCACCTTTGATTTCTCCTCACATCCATTCCTCCCCAGGAGAGGACTTATACTCCCGACCCAGGAACCCACCAGGTAGCTCTGTACAGACACCAGCATGTATGGTGAGATGCAAATATTTTCTACTAAATCTATGTGTCTGTAAGAGATCAAGAGACTTTCTATCTGAGGATTTGGTGTGTACATTGTTTGATCCCAGTGATACTGTGACCATCCGGGCTGGATGCACTGGATCATTTTACTGTTATTTGATATTATTTTGATGTTGGTTTTTAATGCATATCCAATAAAAAGTTATGAATTTTAGTTATCTCACTTGACTAGCTGGTATAAGATTGATATTTGCAAGGTGAGAGCAACGTTGGCCCCCCAAAACTGTGTATGGCAACCTTGCTTGGTGTCTATATATTGATTTTTGGCTATTTTGGTAGTCATTCATAAAAAATCAGTGGGACTTAGGTGCTTCATTTAAAACAGGATATCTAAAATACCGCATCACATAACCATAATTATGATTACATTCAGTGCTTATCTAAAAACAGTAGGAGGCACACAATATCAATAAATAAACACCTATATGAGTCGTAAGAGAAAAAGACTCAATAAAATACATTTTAATAATAGTTTAAATAGACACCCACAATATTTAGCTAGTTGTTATGATTTCGCTTATATTTGAATTCCGATTGTCATGATAGTATTGTTTCAGTCATTTCGTTGAGACCGGTTGGTTTAAAGGTATTGAGCCTATATATCCAGTAGATCTCTTTCCCTTTTAGAAGCTCAAATCTGTTATTTATTTCAGCATTAATATAATCAATCGGGGTGATGGTAATCTTCCCTTCACCTTTATGTTTAATGGCGCAATGTCTAGTTCGCCTTTCTGCTTTTGGTCCTTAGCGGCTTCTGTAGTCAAAGTAATGATGATTGACAGCAAGACTCCCGTAAGTCACACAACCTCATAACCATCTATTCAGACGGACACTCGGAATCCAAATATAAGCGAAATCATAACAACTAGCTGAATAATATAAGCACTGAATGTAATCATAATTATGGTTATGTGATGCGGTATTTTAGATATCCTGTTTTAAATGAAGCACCTAAGTCCCGCTGATTTTTTATGAATGACTACCACTATACTATATGTTTTTATTTACACTATGATGTCATGCTGACGTATGACAGATCTCTTTCTCGTGCCAAAAAACTGCATTTAAAAACTGCATGTTTTAATGTATGTCATGCTTGTTTGTAACTGGAGAAGAGCCCAGTCCGGGCTCCAAACTCGTCTTACCAAGTTTTACAATAAAAAAACTTTATTTGAGAATACCATCTTTACGTCAAAATCATTGGTGCTGTGATCACCCTGGAACCCTCCATCTGGTTACGGTATCTTTCCCGCTGACATGAAGTCCAGGAAAGCTGCCTAATACCACTCGAGACGTTACCCAAGGCTATCTCCTCGTGTTGTACCGATAGTACAACCAAAATAGGTGAGCAACATTTCATTTAAAGCAAAGAGAATATATTGTCTTGCCTAATATGGATTTACACATGTGGTGCCTGTAACGCACTTCTCTCCTCTCTCCCCTTCTTAGAATTCCATGGGGTGCTGAGTTTATTTTCCTCTCTTGTTTATAACTAAGAGTGATTCAGTCTGTAATATACTCCTGCATCAACATTCAATATGATCTGAATGGGATGCCAGATATTATTTTTTATATCAAGGTACCGTATATACTTGAGTATAAGCCGACCCGAGTATAAGCCGAGACCCCTAATTTTACCACCAAAAACTGGGAAAACCTATTGACTTGAGTATAAGCAGAGGGTGGGAAATGGATTGGTCACAACCCCCCCCCCCCCAGTATATAGCCAGCCAGCCCCCTATAGTATACAGCCTGCGCCCAGTAGTATACAGAGCTGCCCAGCCTGCCCCCAGTAGTATACAGCGCTGCCCATAAAAAAAATAATAAACTTATATACTCACCCTCCGGTGGCCCCGATCTGCAGCGCTGCTCCTCAGATGTCGCGCGGATCCTCTTCTGGCTTCCGCGCCGTCTACTGTACATCGCGCTGGGTGCCGCCAGAGCAATGGCATCGCCCAGCACGATGTACAGAAGACGTGCACGGAAGCCAGAAGAGGACCCACGCGGACATCGGGGGTGCAGCACTGCAGATCAGGGCCACCGGAGGGTGAGTATATAAGTTTATTATTTTTCAAGTGTTGTATTTTAACTTCTGACTCGTGTATAAGCCGAGGGGACGTTTTTCAGCACATTTTTTGTGCTGAAAAACTCGGCTTATACACGAGTATATATGGGTATTTTTTAACCCCGTTCAAAGGTGATAAGAGGAGTAAGGAGTACCTTTAGATCGCAGGTGAGTATGGTGATGCCGTTTTTTCAACACTGGATGTCACTAGTGAGTAGTTTATATTTATTCTTTAGCTATTTAAAGTTGTTACAATGATACAAGGTTGTTAATTCACACTGGTATCCATTTGTCAATAGCTCTCAAGTTGTATCAATATTCGTAATAGCGCCACTTTCTATCTCAACTGCAATCTCCAAGGACGGCAGTCACTTCAATTAGCGCTCATGTGCCTAGACACACAGTCTCATGCCTCTCTCACACACACATTCACACAAAATTCTGCCACTAAACTACAGCTATTAGATTTCATCATCTGAGTCCTATGTCTGAACACTAGAGCCCCCCCCCCCCCCCCAGTGTGACATCACTGCTGCAGCCTGTGGCGCAGAAGACAAAGGTAATTATATATTTGGTAGTACATGAGAAACAAGCAGAACTTCTTTGTTTTTGTTTATTAACTGCCCCTACTCCAATATCTATTAATCTCAAATGACCCCTTTAAAACATTAATGGTAAATTACACACACACACATATTTTATATTACAGGCGGTCCCCTTCCTAAGGACACCCAGCTTACAGACGACCCCTAGTTAAAGACGGGCCTCTCTGCCCACTGTGACCTCTGGTGAAGCTCTCTGAATGTTCTACTATAGTCCCAGTCTGCAATAATGCAAAGGTGTCTGTAATGAAGCTTTTATGGTAATCCTCAGTCCAATCGCAGCAAAAATTTGGGAAACTCCCATGGTGACTGGGGCAAAAAAAATTTTGTCTGGATCTACAATTATAAAATGGTGAATTAGTACTCACCGGTAATTCGGTTTCCATCTAGTCCTCCATGACGGCCCACTTGGAGGATGCCCCTTGACCTCTGTAGGGACAGGAAGCAGAGAGGTTAAAAGCCTCCCCCCCGCATCCTCCCGCCAGTGTCTACCAAATAACTACACCGGTGGAAGGTAACGAAAAAAAAAAAATTTTTTATTTGTATGTTAAATATTCACATACATCTTATGGTACAGTAAAACCATAGGGAGGGAAATATATAGGCCGTCATGGAGGACTAGATGGAAACCGAATTACCGGTGAGTACTAATTCACCATTTCCAAAACGTCCTCCATGACGGCCCACTTGGAGATCTACCAGATTAGTAGAAACTCTAGGGTGGGATAACTGCCTGTAGAACCTTCCTTCCGAAGGAGAGGTCCTGTGAACTTGGTAAATCCAGACGATAGTGTTTAATGAATGTAGATGTTGACGCCCAGGTGGCCGCTTTGCAGATCTGCTCAAGTGATGCGCCTCTTCTTTCGGCCCAGGAGGCTGACATAGCCCTGGTGGAATGAGCCTTTAGATTAGAAGGAACTTCCTTCCCTTGTAAGGTATAGCATGTGGAAATGGCCGACTTAAGCCATCTTGCTATTGAGATCTTGGAAGCTTTTCTCCCCTTATTTTTCCCCTGGAATTGAATAAATAAGTTATGATCAATGCGCCAGGGTTCTGTAGCCTGCAGATAAGCTAGTACAACCCTTCTTACGTCTAGAAGATGCCATGAGGCTTCGTCATTCGAAGAAGGATTTTCGTAGAAGGACGGGAGGGTAATCTCCTGGTTCCGGTGGAAATCTGATACCACTTTGGGAACGAACCCGGGGTCTAGAGTAAGAATAATACAGTCAGGAAGAATGCGCATATAGGGTTCCCTGATGGAAATAGCCTGGAGCTCCCCCAACCTCTTGGCTGTGGTAACAGCAATCAGTAGAGTAGTTTTTAGCGTTAAATTTTTAATGTTAGAACTCTCCAGAGGTTTGAAAGGAGGTCTGGAAAGAGCGTCTAACACTAGGGTGAGATCCCACGTAGGGGTCCTCCTGAGAACCTGAGGTCTGATTCTGGAGGAGGCCGATATAAAACGCTTGACCCACCTGTGGTCCGCTAAGGGGAAATCGAAAAAGGCTCCCAGGGCCGAGACCTGCACCTTCAAGGTGCTAGTGGATAGGCCCAATTCCAGGCCCTTCTGAAGAAAGTCCAGGATCTGGAAAATATTTGGGTTGAGTTGAGATGGAGGATTATCCCCACAGAAAGACACAAATTTCTTCCAAATTTTGTGATATATGTTAAAAGTAACTTTTTTCCTACTTGCCTTGAGTGTGGTTACCACCGCTCTGGAGAGGCCCTGTGATCTTAAAAAATCGGACTCAGGATCCACGCCGCCAATTGTAGCTTCTCCGGGTCTGGATGGAAGATAGGACCCTGACGTAGAAGATCCTTCCTTGGAGGCAATATCACTGGTTGTTGGATGGCCAGGGATGTCAGCAAAGGGTACCAGCCCTTTTTTGGCCAGTTCGGGCAGATGAGTATTACCCTTGCCTGGTCCATAAGGATCTTCCTGAGGACCCTTGCGACCAAGGGAATAGGGGGAAAGGCGTAGGAGAGAGGTTCGGTCCAAGGATGACTGAAGGCGTCTAGTCGATCCTTCGGCTCCCTTGCCTCCAGAGAGAAGTATAGATGACACATTGAATTCTCCCTTGTGGCGAATAAGTCGACTTGCGGAGTGCCCCAGAGCTCTGTCAACTGGCTGAAGATTTCCTGATTTAAGCACCATTCGTTGGGAGAAATCACTCTCCTGCTGAGGAAGTCTGCCTCCGTATTCAAAACTCCTCTTAGGTGAGTTGCGGAAAGAGATAGTAGGTTTTCTTCTGCCCAGAAAAAGATGGTGCGAGTCAGGGAGGAAAGGGCTATTGACCTCGTACCTCCTTGTCGCCTTAGATAAGACACCGCCGTGGTGTTGTCTGTTAGGATATGGACATGTTGATTCTTCACTAGAAGAGGGTTGGACCTTAAGGCTTCCCAGACGGCTCGTAGTTCCCGATAGTTTGAAGGTTTCTTTGCAAGTGACGGGGTCCAGGGTCCCTGGGCGTAATGCGAAGGGAAGACTGCTCCCCAGCCTAGGCTGCTTGCATCGGTCGTGATGGTCAGACACGGAAGGCAGTGCCAGGCAACCCCTTTCTCCAGATGTTTTGTTTCCAACCACCATTGCAGATCTCTTTTTACCGAGGATGGAATGATGATTTTCCTGTCCAATCCCGAGGTTCTCCGGTTCCAAGAACGGAGAATCCAGCTTTGCAGAGTGCGACAATGGCTCTGGCTCCAAGCTACGGATGAAATGCAGGCCGTGAGGAGACCCAGGATTTTCATTGCTCCTCTGATTGTAATGGAGGTCTTCCTCCTGAATGAGCGAATCTGGAGTCTTAACCCGTCGGCTTTTTCCTGAGGGAGAAAGGACATCATGAGAGTAGAGTTCAACATTACCCCTAGGAACTTCTTGTGAGTAGAGGGAGACAGATCGGATTTTTGGAGGTTGATTATCCACCCCAGATCTGAGAGTTTTCTCATGGTAAAATCTCTTGCTGTGATAAGATCTGATCTGTTCTTCCCTATAATCAGAAGGTCGTCTAAATATGGTACAATAGACACCCTCTGTAGCCTCAGGAAAGCAACAACCTCCACCATGACTTTTGTAAAAACTCTCGGAGCTGAAGAAATACCAAAGGGTAGAGCCCGGAATTGAAAGTGGAGGATAGAACCCTCTGGAGAAAAGACTGAAAATCTGAGGAACTTTTGAGAGGAGTGGTGAATAGGAATGTGGTAGTAGGCGTCCCGAAGGTCTATCGTGCACATATAGTGGTCGGTATATATAAGCTGAGTAGCGGATCTTACCGATTCCATATGAAATCTCCTGTAAGTGATGAAGTTGTTTAGGGATTTCAGATTTATAATCAGCCTGTTCGACCCGTTTGGTTTCTTGACCAGGAATAGTGGAGAGTAGAAGCCCGACTTTTCTTGGTCCTGCGGAACTGGAATCACCACTCCGGATTGAATGAGGGATGATACCTCCTGCCAAATAAGAAAATGGGTAGAAGGAGAAGTATAGGATGAAGGCGAGACAAATCTTGAGGGGGGGTAGGTACTGAATTCTATTTTGTAACCGGAACTGATGATGTTCAAGACCCAAGGATTTGAGGTGATATTTGTCCATTGAGTGATGAACTGTAGAAGACGCCCCCCCACTCTGGCGTCATTGCTTCTTTCCCCCCGAGTTGTCTGGAGGATTGGAGAACAGAAACCCCCTACCTCTGCCTCCCTTAGGGTAGCTCCAGCGCCCCTGTTTACCTTTCCCACGAAAGGAATCTTTAGGGTTCTTGAAGGGGCGAAAGGAAGGTTTCCTGGAGGATGTCTTGTTTTCTGGAAACCCCTTCTTCTTATCAGAGGCTTTTTCTAGGATGTTATCTAATTCAGGACCGAAAACGAAATCTCCTGTGAACGGGATGCTGCAGAGTTTTGATTTTGATCGTATATCGCCGCCCCACTGTTTCAGCCATAAGGCTCTTCTTGCTGCGTTTGTTAATGCACCTTCCTTTGCAGCAAAGCGGACGCCCTCGGCGGAGGCATCTGCTAAGAATGCCGTGGCGGATCTTAGGAGCGGAATGCTGTCCAGTAAGGATGCTCTGGGGGTACCTTCTCTAATATGTGATTCCAGCTCGTTCAGCCAGAAGTAGAGGGTCCTTGCAACTGATGTAGCTGATATGTTAGATTTTAAGCTAAGCATCGACGTCTCCCAGGCTTTTTTAAGAAGCGCGTCAGATTTTCGGTCCATAGGATCCCTAAGCTGAGCGGAGTCCTCGAAGGGAAGGTCTGTTTTTTTGACCACCTTTGTCACCTGTACATCTACTTTCGGAACAGAGTCCCAAACTTTAGAGACCTCTTGATCAAAGACGAGGCGTCTCTTAAAGCTCTTAGAGGTTAGGATCTTCTTCTCTGGGTCTTTCCATTCCTCTGTAATCAACCCTTTCAAGGTTTCGTTAACCGGAAAAACACGTTGTTTTTTAGCCCTTAGGCCCCCGAACAACTCGTCCTCCCGAGACATACAGGGAACTTCTTCTTCGATATTCAAAGTTTCGCGGATTGCTTTCAAGAGGTTATCCAGATCATCTATCTGGAACAGGTGACGAGAATCCAATCTCTGACTGAAGTCCTGGGAATCTTGCTCTTCAGTATCTGCCAGGGAACAAGACGGACCCTCTGAATCATAGATTTCTTCATCTGATGAAGAGATGTCCGCCAGTCTAGGTTTTTTAGGAGGCGGATCTTTTTGTGTAGCTGACGCCACAGATGCTGTCACTTTATCTTCAATAAAGGATTTTAACTCATCCATGAAAGAAACTTTTCAGACCGCATAAATTCATCAATACATGGTCTGCATATAGGTTTTACATATGATTCGGGCAAAACCTGGAGGCACATATTACATTTCCTAGCAGGGGTCCTACTCTTGATAGAACGGTCGGACTTGCTGGATTTCTCAGACCTCTCAGGTCTGTCCTCTTTGCCTTTCCCCTTAGACCCTTGTTCTTTATCCTAAGGGGGAAAGGTGAGGAAATTTAACTAACTTGGGGCTCAATATGTATCATAGATACCATAAGACCATACCATACAGCACCACTTACGTGACCAGAAGGGTGGAGTAGGCCCAAGTCTGCCTCATCAGCCATAGTAAGGAAGTCTGGGACGGCACAACCACAGTACACTGTAACACTACGAGTGAACGCCAAAACTAGCAACCCACCTCGTTAAATACCTTATCGGGGAGCCCATCCCCCATGCAGGTGTCGGTACAGCGGTACAGCAGTCCTCCGTGACGATTCGGCCTACTTCCGGTCGCGACCGGAAGTCGTCACGGAGCGCAAAGGACGCCTGGGAACGGAGGTTCCCCCAGGCGCCACGCGTCCTCGCGTAAGCCCTGCTCGGCCGCGGGTGAAGACGGAAGATCCGGATCCACCTAGAGCCAGGGAGGAACCCCCGGGGAAGAGTCCAGCCGTGGCCCCGATCCGGAGGGGAACTACGACCTGCAATAGGCCGGCGTAACCCCAGGTAAGTGCTCTCTTGTATAGGAACAAAACGTCCCTCCCCCCCCACTTGGAGGAGAGAGAGACCCTCTCTACCTGCCCTCTGTAGGGACAGGAAGACACTGGCGGGAGGATGCGGGGGGGAGGCTTTTAACCTCTCTGCTTCCTGTCCCTACAGAGGTCAAGGGGCATCCTCCAAGTGGGCCGTCATGGAGGACGTTTTGGAAATATACAGTTTTGACATACTAATTCCACTTAAGGTTCCACAAACCTATGGAACCTATCTTGTACGTAACCCTGCCTGTATATACTTACACACACATACCCATTGTATACACTACATATCTATTTATTAATCTCTCATACTGGATACAAACACACACACTTCATAGATTGCTCACACAGACTCTATAAATACATACAATGGTGCACATTTACTAAGAACAGTGCAAACTGCACTATGGGGGTCATTTACTAAGGGCCAGATTCACGTTTTCCCTACGTGTTTCCCGAATATTTCCGATTTGCATCGATTTTCCCTGTATTGCCCCGGGTTTTTGGCGCACGCGTTCGGATTGTGGCGCATGGGCACTGGCATTTAACCGCCACATTTAAAAAAAAAAATTAAAAAGTGTTGCGGGACTCGCGCTTACCTTCACTAGGAATAGGCCGGTGAACTTCAGTGCATTCCGGCGGGCCTCGAGGAACATCAGCGCAGCAGCGCCACCTGGTGGACGTCGGGAAGTACCTTAGTGAATCCCAGCCGGACCCAAATCCACCACAGAGAACGCGCCGCTGGATCGCCAATGGACAGGGTAAGTAAATCTGCCCCAATGTGTAGTTTGCCTGTGAGCAGAGTGAGCCAAATTCAGGATTTGTCGCGCACGTTCTTTATGAATCAACTTTTTTCCGGTGCACTGCCCTGACAGAGTGCACCACTTTTTTTTGGTGTAATTTTAACATAGGGTGTGCAACACATTTCTGACTTTACACAAATGTCTGCACTGAAGGGGGTGTTCTGGTGTTCAGTAGGACCGTGTGCCAGATTTAACATGTAATGTGAAGAATAGTGCAGCGGCGCCACAAAACAGTCACGTGCGACAAAGTGTGGTGCAGGGACTTCTTAGTTTGCACCTAAAAGAATGTCTAAAGTACACCAGAAAACTGCCACACGTTGCAAAAATTGCAATAATTAACCCAAAACACCTGAAAAGGCTTACTAAGGGTGATGTCAGACATGCCCCTTTGTCTGCGTTCGCAAACGCAAACAAAGCCGCACCCACCGGGGCGGGCCGCGGCCTGATCGTATCGGCGTTTCTATGGAAACACCTGCAATCGGGAACGAGTCACCAGTGTTTTGCGTTAATTAAATGAAAAACACCGGCGTCTCGTTCCCGATCACAGGCGTTTCCATAGAAACGCTGATGCGATCAGGCCACGGCTCGCCCCGGTGGGTGCTGTTTTGTCTGCAATGGCAACCCCAAGGCTGCATTCACACATGGCGTTAATGCATGTGTTTACAAACGCATCACAACAGATGAGAAGAGGAGATTTTCCTTATAACATCGCCGTCAACATTAACATTGACAAATCTCATCTTCTCAGCTGTTGTGATGCATTTGAAAATGCATGCATTGCGTGAAATGCGCCACGTGTGAAAATGGACCAAACCCAAAAACACTGATGCGTTCTGTCATGACTTACCATATTTACTAGAGTATAAGCTGACCCGAGTATAAGCCAAGGCACCTAATTTTACACTGAGAAGACTAGAGTGATAGGAGCTAAAACAGCAATAACACTGTGTAAAATTGTAAAGTAAGGGGTTAACATGATCTTTATTGTGTTAACATCACTAGGAGATAGAAATGTGAGTTTTCTTTTGTGGAGAAACTCCTTTAAGGAGACTGACGAGATGAACCCCTAGTGCTGGCCAATCCAATTAGACAGAAAACAAGTGAAGATATGAGGAGGGGTCAATTGTTGAGCTTTTTAGTTTCCGGTCCCTCAGGAGGCAAGAATGCCTCCTTGAAGTGTAGTCAATTGCATTTCCCTTTAAATTTGAAGATATTAGAGAGAAAAAAAAAAACGAGCCTTTGCTGTGATGAGAGCACCTGTTTAATATATAAAGGGTATATAAACTGTACATTTGTCAGACACTTTGTTTAATTTATAAAATTGCAATATATATTTTCTTTATTTATATCAAGCATTTAAATATATGCATTCTGCCTGGATGAATCTTCTAAAACAGCATAAAATCACCATGTTAAAAAAGAAGGAAAACAAAACAGCTGACATGTAAAATATTAGAATATTGCTCTACCAAAAAATAAACACAAAAACCCATAAAAGTCTTTAGTGCAGGGTTGTCCTTGAATCGTTTCCTGTAGACACAGAGGTCTGGGTTTTGGTATTGACAGTCACATGGATTCAATAGCAGTGGTGGTAGTGATACTCTCCACGGTCATAGAATGAGTCGCTGATTTAAGATTTTTCTGTTTATCTCTGCCAGTGCCACTGAAAACACAAAAGCCTTTTCATCTGAAAGGTTGGCGTACATATCCACCTCCTTCTCTTGTTTTTCTGCAAGAAAAAAAAAAAAGGAATTTGATATGAGGCAACTTACACACAACCATGTTGGCACCTGTCAGTAAGAGTTTCCAGGGACACCACCATAGGACAAGTTGGGTTTCTTTGAGAGAGACAATTTGTAATAGCCGAAGTTACCTTTTCAAAAAAAGAAAATCTAGTTTAAGTACAGGCACATATAAGAATCTTTGTAGTATATCAGATTAGAAAAAAAAAGTTTCCTTTTCCACTCATCTGCCCTTTAAGTATCCTCTTTCTCCCAAAGGGATATTTTCTTGAAAGTCTTTCCTAAATCTGTCTTGCCCAAGCTGCAGCTAACAAATGTATCAGGTGATACACAGGTATAGGTAGAGGATGCTGAAGCAAAATACATAGTTAAATGTAAATAAAGCAACATATACAAAATAAACCAGACAATAAGTAGAATAAATGGAGTATGGTTTATAGTGACAGGTACAAATAAGACTAATATGGGGCATATAACATATTATAACACATTTAAAGAAGACCTTTCACCACCTCACTTATATGGAGATTAGCATACCATTCTGTAGGGCAGTGATGGCGAACCTTTTAGGGAGTGAGTGCCGAAACTACAAGAAAAAGCCACATATTTTTCACTAAGTGCTGAATGCCAATTTAAATTAACTCACAGGTTTCAAACATATTGGCAACCTGAGGACACCATTACAGTAGAAAGAAGGAGAAATTGAGATTATTATTGTAGTTTCCCTCTAAGGTCCCCTTAACTCCTTAATGACGCAGCCGGTTTTTAAGTTAATGCTCAGACTTTTTCTTAAAATTTGACCAGTTTCTCTTCCTGTGGTAATAACTTTTCAACACTTTAAGATATCCTTGTGATTTTGAGATTGTTTTCTCGAGAGATATTGTAGTTTATGTTAGTATTATCATTTCGGTGATCAGTTTCTTTTTTGGGGGGTAAAAATGCTATAATTTAGGAAAAATTTGAAAAAAAATGACAATTTTCAAATTTCAAATGTTATACTTTTTAGACAAAAAGTCATAACACACATGTTTTTTGTAGAAACCTTTTGCCATTGGTCTTATTCTTATTTCCATAATTTGTTTTACATTTCCATTTTTTTTACGGATCTGAGAAGGTTTCAAGTTTTAGTTGCAACTTCTCAGATTTTCAAGAGATTTGAAAAATGCTAAATTTTTTGTGACCAATTCAGTTTGGAAGTGCCCTATAAAGGCTTATGTACTATACACCCCCACAAGTAACACCATTTTATGAACCTAACATCTCAAACTTTTCAAATCAGCATTTGAGAAGTCTGTTAACCCTTTAAATGTTTCTCTGGAAGCAAACAAAAATGGATTGGAAATTTAGAAATTTCAATTTTTGAATAAGATTATTTTCATTTAGCCCTAAAATGGACAAATTCAGAAGGAAATTGAGGTAAATATACATCCCAAAATTGTTGCCCTGCTTCTTCCGAGTATGGTAATACCAGACATGTGGATGTCAGCTGCTGTTTCACTGCACAGTGATGTCCAGAACAGAGTTTGTACCATTGGGTTTTTGGAAGGCCAATTTGACTACAAATGTTTTGTGGTGCCACAGTGTACTTGAAGAGCCCCTGAAGTAACAGTATAATAGAAAACTCCTAAAGATGTCCCATTTAGGAAACTAGACCCCTCAAAGAATTTATCTGGGGTTGGGGGTGAGCATTTTTACCCCCAACATGCTGGCCAAAATCTAATGCAAAGTAAATTGTGCAGAGTGAAAGATGCATTTTTATCTCAAAATGTCATTTTAGTGCCTAATATATTGTGCCCAACCCATGCCACTTTAGACAAACACCCCAAAAATCATTCTGCAGGTTGTCCCGAGTACGGCAATACCACATATGTGGCAATAATTGACAGGCTGGGCACACAGCAGGGCTGAGAAGGGAAGGAGCGAAATTTAGCTTTTGCAGCTCCGTTTTTACACATTTGGATTTAGAGTGCCATGTCATGTTCGCAGAGCCCGTGAGTTACCAGTGCAATAGAAACCCCCGAGAAATTATACCATTTTGGAAACTACACCCCTCAAAGACTTATCTGGGGTTGGAGGTGAGCATTTTAACCCCCAACATGCTGGCCAAAATCTAATGCAAAGTAAATGGTGCAGAGTAAAAAATGTGTTTTTATCTCAAAAATGTAATATTACTGCCTAATATATTGTATCCCACCCATGCCACTTTAGACAAACACCCCAAAAATCATTCTGTGGGTCGTCCCGAGTACGGCAATACCACACATGTGCCAAAAATTGACAGACTGGGCACACAGCAGGGATGAGAAGGGAAGGAGCAAAATTTTGCTTTTGAAGCTCCATTTTCACCTGTCTGGATTTGGAGTGCCATGTCATGTTTGCAGGGTCCGTGAGGTACCAGTGCAATAGAAACCCCTGAGAAATTATACAATTTTGGAAACTAGACCCCTCAAAGAATTTATCTGGGGTTGTGTCGAGCATTTTAACCTCCAACATGATGGTCAAAATTTAATGCAAAGTAAATGGTGCATATTAAAAATTGCGTTTTTATCTCAAAAATGTAATTTTAGCACCTAATATACTGTGCCCAACCCATGCCACTTTAGACAAACACCCCAAAAATCATTCTTTGGGTTGTCCCGAGTACGGCAATACCACACATGTGCCAAAAATTGACAGGCTGGGCAAACGGCAGGGCTGAGAAGGGAAGGAGCGAAATTTTGCTTCTGCAGCTCCGCTTTCACACGTTTGGATTTCGAGGGTCATGTCATGTTCGCAGGGCCCGTGAGGTACCAGTGCTATAGAAACCCCCAAGAAAGTATACCATTTTAGAAACTACACCCCTCAAAGAATTTATCTTGGGGTGTGGTAAGCATTTTAACCCCCAACATGATGGTCAAAATTTAATGCAAAGTAAATGGTGCATATTAAAAATTGCATTTTTATCTCAAAAATGTCATTTTAGCACCTAATTTACTGTGTCCAACTCATGTCACTTCAGACAAACACCCCAAAAATAATTCTTTGGGTTGTTCCGAGTACGGCAATACCACACATGTGGCAAAAATTTACAGGCTGGGCACACGGCAGGGCTGAGAAGGGAAGGAGCGAAATTTTGCTTTTGGAGCACCCTTGTCACTAGACTATTGTACTGGTACACCCCAACACCAGAAACCCCCAAGTAGTGACCCCATTTTAGGAAAGGGCAGCCTTCAAAGAATTTATCTAGGGTTGTATGAACATTTCAACCCCTGAGATGCTGGGTCAAATGTAATACAAAATTATGGGGGCAGTGTAAAAATTGCATTGTTTTCTCAAATGTGCCAAAGTAGGAAGAAATGTATTCAGCCCAACTCATCCCACTGTGGATAAACACCCCAAAAATCATTCAGTGGGTTACTTCGGGTATGGCAATGCCCCATGTGTAGCAATAGTCTACAGGCTGGGGACACGGCAGGCCGGAGAAGGGACAAGCAAAATCTAGCTTTTGGAGCACCCGTTTCACTAGACTGGTGTTGGGGTGCCCCTGAGGTACCAGTACAATAGAAACCCCATTTTAGGAAAGAGCAACCCTCAAAGAATTTATTTAGGGTTGTATGAGCATTTTAACCCATAAGATCCTGGCTCAAATGTAACACAAATTGAACGGTGTGGAGTAAAATTTGCTTTGCAATTTCTCTATGTTTGTAATTGTAGTGTCAAAAGTATTTTACCCAATTCATGCAACTGGAGGCAAACACCCCAAAAATCATCATGCAGGTTCTCCCGGGTACATGCCAATAATCTACAAAGATGGAGACAGGGCAGGGCTCGGAAGACAATGGCATTTGGAGTACATTTACATTTTTTTTGGCACCATAAAACATTTGTAGATGCCCTCAGGGATCAGTACAGTAGGAACCCCTGAGAACTGACCCTATTTAAAAACGACATCCCTCCATGAATTAATCTAGGGGTGTAGTGAGCATTTTAACCCCAAGGATGATGCATAATGGATAGTACAAAATATCTATTATGTCATCTTGTGCCCAGCTCCTGCCACGGGAGATAAACGCCCCAAGAATCATTATGCAACCTCTCTCTTGTCCTTGTATCTAGGCACTTCAGCACTACTACGAAAGTGCCTTCTCGGGGGTTCCTCAGAGTCGCTTTATGAGGAAGAGGTACACAAACAAAATGTCCCCACACTCGTCCCCACTAGCAGACTCCATATCGGAGGCCATATAATTATATACCTCCAAGTCAGTGTATGACTTCTGGGACATGGTGGGGGTAGTACACAACCTACGCAGAACAACGCCTGCCCCACCACGCAACGCCTGCCCCACCACGCCTGCCGGCTGCAGCGCCGCTCAGATCCTCTATGCATCGCGCTCATTCAGCGCGATGCAGGGAGGATCGGAGAAGGGAGAAGCGGTAAAGAACCGCATCTCCCTTCTCCCTAGGGTCTCCGGGTGCCTCTGACACCCGGAGACCGGGTCCTGCTCCCGCGATTAGCGCGGGAGCAGCAGAAACTGCAGCGACGTCTAAAGACGTCGCTGCAGACTCCGGACCTGCGCCCGCTGACGTCTAAAGTCAGCGGGCGGTCCAAAAGGAGTTAACAGGATGAATTACAGGTCTGGAGAAGGGACTACAATAATAATCCAGCTCTGTCGCACATCCTTGGTCCTCCTGCACTTCACTTTAAAACAGCACTGAACATGGCACTTCTTGGGATTCCTTTGACAGCAGGAGGAGGTCTTGAGTTGTGAATGGTGACCTTTGTGCTGGGTGATGGTCTGGGTGCCCACAGTGAGGGCTCAAAGTGCCACCCCTGGCACCCGTGCCATAGGTTCGCCACCACTGCTGTAGGGGCTGCTACATAGATTCACAGACACTTTGAATTTTCCTTCTAGCCCCCACGGTTGCAGAGTTATTAGTCCCGAGATGTGACCATTATAATCTGTGTTTGGTCAGAGGGGAGGAGCCGGGGCTGGAGCTGGGGGCGTGTCTTATGCTAATCTTCTCTCATACTGTCAGTGGTGAGATGTAATTTCTCTATGTGTATCTAAAGGCCTCATAAATGTGATGCAAACGCCACATAAGAGTAAACGTGATACAAACGGCGCGTGAACGGGCCGCAAGGGCCGCATAAGCCCAAAACGGGCCGCATAAGCCCAAACGTGCAGCAAGGGTTGCATAAGTGCAAACGTGCCGTAAACGATGCGTAAACATGATGCAAATGCTGCATAAGCATAACACAAACACCGTGTAAGTGTATCCATGACGCAAACCTCGCAAAAGCGCAAACGTGCCGCAAAAGCGCAAACATGCAGCAAGGGTTGCATAAGTGCAAACGTGCCGCAAACGCCTCGTAAACGGTGCGTAAACATGATGCAAATGCTGCATAAGCATAACACAAACACCGTGTAAGCGTATCCATGACGCAAACCTCGCAAAAGCGCAAACGTGCCGCAAAAGCGCAAACATGCAGCAAGGGTTGCATAAGTGCAAACGTGCCGCAAACGCCTCGTAAACGGTGCGTAAACATGATGCAAATGCTGCATAAGCATAACACAAACACCGTGTAAGCGTATCCATGACGCATACCTCGCAAAAGCGCAAACGTGCCGCAAAAACGCAAACGTGATGCAAACGGCGCATAAACATGATGCAAATGCTGCATAAGCATAACGCAAATGCTGCATAAGCGCAAACGTGCCGCAAATGCTGCATAAGCGCAAACGTGCCGCAAATGCTGCATAAACGCAAACGTGCCGCAAATGCTGCATAAACGCAAACGTGCCGCAAAGGCTGCATAAACGCAAACGTGCCGCAAAGGCTGCATAAACGCAAACGTGCCGCAAAGGCTGCATAAACGCAAACGTGACGCAAGCGACGTGTAAGCGTAAATGTGACGCAAACGGCGCGCACGCGTGCTGCAAACGGCGCGCACGCGTGCTGCAAACGGCGCGCACGCGTGACGCAAACGGCGCGCAAGCGTGACGCAAACGGCGCGCAAGCGTGACGCAAACGCTGTTTAAGCATATCCATGATGCAAACGCCAGCATAAGCGCAAACGTGCCGCAAACGCAGCATAAGCGCAAACGTGCCGCAAACGCAGCATAAGCGCAAACGTGACGCAAACGCAGCATAAGCGCAAACGTGCCGCAAACGCAGCGTAAGCGCAAACGTGCCGCAAACGCAGCATAAGCGCAAACGTGCCGCAAACGCAGCATAAGCGCAAACGTGCCGCAAACGCAGCATAAGCGCAAACGTGCCGCAAACGCAGCATAAGCGCAAACGTGCCGCAAACGCAGCATAAGCGCAAACGTGGCGCAAACGCAGCATAAGCGCAAACGTGGCGCAAACGCAGCATAAGCGCAAACGTCCCGCAAACGCAGCATAAGCGCAAACGTGACGCAAACGCAGCATAAGTGCAAACGTGCCGCAAACGCAGCATAAGCGCAAACGTGACACAAACGCAGCATAAGCGCAAACGTGACGCAAACGCAGCATAAGCGCAAACGTGACGCAAACGCAGCATAAGCGCAAAAGCCTCGGAAACGCATAAATGTGACGCAAACGCCTCGGAAACGTGCTGCAAACGCCGCATAAGTGTAACCGTGGCGCAAAAGCAAGGGAAGCATGACGCAAACGCTGCGTAAATGCAACCGCAAGCAAAACTGACAAAACATTGTGATTATGTTAACACAATGTCAAGAGAATATGAGCAGAATGTGTGTGAACACAGCTATTAGAAAAACTCACAGCTCAATATTCATAACAGCTTCTCTGACATTGCCGGCCACTGATTGACAGTATGAGAGAAGATTAGCATAATACACACCTCCAGCTCCAGCCCCAGCTCCTCCTCTCTGACCAAACACTGATTAAAATGGTCAGACACTGGGAATGATGTCTCCGCAACCCTGGGGGTTAGAAGGAAAATTCAAAGTGCCCCTGAATCTGTGTAGCCGCCCCTACAGGATGGTATGATAATCTGTACATGTGTGAGGTGGTGAAAGTCCTCTTTAAAGGGATATTCTCGTCTGGGCATTCCCATTCCGTTTCATTAATCTGCCACTAATAAATAAATAAATTATTACACACACACACATTTTTTTAAATTAGATGTTACTAAAAAAAATATTTTACATTTCTGAAGATAATTTATCATAAATGTAGTCATATGGCTCCTTAGAAACAACTATGCGTCCTTGGATATGACCACCTCTGCTGGGGGGATTGTACAAAATGTATGTCCGAAAATTACTGCATGTCTAACAGCCGTCTTGTGGTAATGAAAGCTGAAGCCAGGTGGTCAAACAGGACTCAACTGCTCATGTCTGGCCACCGCTGCCAAAATGTGAGGTGGTCATATCCAAGGAAGCTATCTTGTTTCTAAGGGGCAACATTTATGAAAACATTATGTTCACACAAGAACATTTTTTTTTAATAACATCCAATTGAAGAAACTTTTACATATGGCAAATGAATGAAATTAAATGTGAATGCCCAGATGGAAATACCCCTTTAAGGCCTTTTCAGACATTACTTATATACCCTACTGCTTATTTTTTTTTTTATTGTTTGCAGTACAAGGCAGACAGTTCATTACAATAGATAACAGAATCAGACCCACGTGAAGAGTGCATGTTGATCATGGATAGTGGCCCAGGTGTAAAAAAGGAGCAGTGAAAATAGCCCCATTGGCTACAATGGGGTCCTTATCCAGTTCACTGTAAACACAACAGTTACATATGCTAGTATGAATAGGCCCCCTTGTGATATACCTTCACCTAGCTCTGGATATAACAAGCACACCTTCCAATTCTGTACCTTTCTGCCCATTACAATTCCAAAAATGTGCGTAACCTTGCAGTCTTGTGACCTGATTGCTGCTTTTTGGCATTGCAGAAACCAGATATTTTAAATGCAGATCTGGATGTGATTAGAGAGATATATATATATATATGATACAACTCATACCAGACCTGCAGCAACCTACAGAAACTGTAAACATTTAAAGCCATTATTGTATTTCAGAAATCAGTACTGCAGGTAATAGTAAACTGTGTAATATATTTTATTAAAATAAAAAATTTTCTTGGTCTGGTTTTCCCCCTTTTTCCTTCCATGCAGTGATCAATGTATCTGAAGTCTGAACACAGGGGAAAGACATAAATAATATTTGATAATCCAGATTTGTAAAGATATGTCATCAAGTGAAATACTATCCATGTTATTAGAAACAGAAAACTCCTCCATCTATGTGCTATCTGTGCAAATGTGTACAAGGGGAAAGTTTATCACAACACAGGTAACTATTATTACCTGCACTATTCATGTATGAAATAAGAATAGGGGTAGTAAAGTATACACTGTAGGGTAAAAAAAGAAACAACACATTAAAGAATAATCATATGATGTCCTTCAGGGTGGAAATATCTACGGGTACGGTCACAACACGGTCAGCCTTTTCCAATTAACACATTTTGACGATAGTTCATTACAAAATTATTATTTTGTTACTGATTCATGATCATGAAAATGTGTTATTAAGATGCAGCCTCCTGTATCATGACATCCCCATATATTTCCACCCTAAAAGGGTATTCCCATCTCTGGTTCACTCTCTACCCCCGTCTTCACCATGCTGTGGTGGTCAGAATTGCATTACTCCAGTAAAGATGAATTTACAGGAGGAGTTACAGAAATGACACAGCATGAGGAGCTGCACCATTTCCTCAATTCCTAATTCCTAAAGTTAAAGATACCGCATAGTTTGCTATACTATTCCTAAAACTCCAGTTCACCTCCATGCGAGTTGCGGAAACTGTAGAACAGGCAGTTTTACGTGTATCCATAATTCCAATAACTGCAGGGTGATGGAAACAGGGTTCTCCGTTTTCTGCCCTTAAATATGATAAGATCACCATTCATGGATGTGACACAATGATTCCCAACATATAAATGTGTATTACATACATTCTAACTTTGTGCGTATAAATATAATATACAAACACTTGCAAGAAACAATCAGGTTGACGCTCAAACATACTATAAACCCATTGTATAAACAGGACATAAAATTGTAAGACAAGACTGTTTTTAATGTCTTACAAGATTATAACCATTTATAAGATTTGTGTGATCTTATAATCATTTTGCTGTGAGACCGTGACGAACACATATCTTCCTAAAACGCAGTGTCGTTCCTATGCACATCAGTGTGAAACAAGTGCGGTTTTAAAAATAGAATTCTAAAAAGCTGGACTTCCTTGCTTTTCTCTGGCTTCTGGATTCTCATCCGAGCACAGAATTTTTGTGGAGTAGGGTGAGCTGAACTTTTCCTTTGTTAGAAAATTCCAACATCCCCAATGACATGAGTCCAGGAGGACTCAGGGGGTGTTTTGCAGGGTGACAAGACTAGACTTGTGGTAGCTCATGATTTTCTCTACCTAGCCCTCTGGAGAGCAATACAAGTTTATTTTTGTATCCATTACCCATATAACAGCTCCCCTATCCAAGCTAATGGAGTTTAGTGTCAGCATTGATGTTTAGCCTTAACCCCTTAAGGACGCAGCCATTTTACAGCTTAAGGCTCAGTCCCATTTTTTAGATTCTGACCTGCGTCTCTTTATATGGTTATAACTTTTGAACACTGTTACTTATCAAAGCGATTCTGAGATAGTTTTTTCCCCACATGTTGTACTTCATTTTAGTGGTAAATTTTGGCTGATAAGTTTTGCGTTTATTTACAAAGAAAAAAAAAATGATGAATTTTTAGAAAAATTTGCCATTTTCGAAATTCAAAATCACCGTTTTCACCGTTTTGAGGCAGATAGATTTACCACCTAAATAACTTGCAGAATAACATTTCCCATTTGTCTACTTTACATTATCATAATTTCTGAAATGTTTGGATAATTTATTTTGACGTCACGCGGCCTACAAATCGAATAGTGATTTTCCGTATTTTCGGAATTGACTATTTTGGGGATAAATACTGTTTGAAATCAAATTTTACATATTTAGCAACAAAACCCCCTATATAACCAACCCATTTTCAAATCTGCACCCCTCAAACTATCAGAAACAGCATTTACAAAGATTGTTAACCCCTTGAGATCTTCATAGTAATTGAATCAAAATGGCGGTGAAATTTAGAAATTTTGTCGGTTATACGTTCATTTAGCCCTAAAATTTACACATTTCCAAAAGATAAAAAGAGAAAACTCGACATAAAATTAGTTCTACAATTTCTCCTGAGTGCAGCGACCCCCCACACGTGGCCGTTACTTGTGTTATGGGGGCACAGCGAGGCGCAGAAGGGAAGGAGCACCCTGCAGCTGCCAGGATTTTAGTATTCTCGTTGCCCCCTTTTGAAGGCTATAACATTTTTGCTTTTCCGTTATTTGGGCCATATGACGGCATTTTTTTTGCGGGACGAGATGCTTTTTCCAGTGTTGCCATTTTGGGGTTGGTATCACCTATTGTTGAAAATTTAGGAACTTTTTTTGAGGTCATGAGTAGAAAAGCATCAATTCTGTACTGGATTTTTTACTTTTTTTTTTTCGTGTTCACCGTATAGTCTAATAATCCTGTTATCTTTATTCTATGGGTCGATACGATTACGGGGATACCAGACATGAATATTTTTTCTTATGTTTTACAAAATTTGCCAAATAAAACCCTAATGTGGGGAAAAATCTATCATTTTTGCTTTGCCGTCTTCCAAGTGGCATAACATTGTTACATTTTTGGCTACAGAGCTGGTTGATGGCTTGTTTTTTGCGGAACATGTTGTTCTTTGATCAACAAAACATATGTACTCCAGAATGATATTGTTGCACTTTTTATTGCATTTTTAGTGGGATATAATAGGTAAAAATCATAATTTTTGGCGGGTTTTTAACTTTTTTTTTTACGGCGTTCATCATATGGGTTCAATAGTTATTTAGTTTTATTCTATGGATTGTTACGGACGCGGTGATACTATATATGTGGGGTTTGTGTTATGATTTAGACTTTTTTGAGCGTTATATGTCTCTTTATATGTTTTGAGGCTTATGGGCATTTTTAGTGATTTATAAAGTAATTTTTTATTGAAAAACATTATTTTTTAAATTTTTTTACATGATCCACCATGGGATATGAACAAGCAATCATCTGATTGCTTGTTCTTGATAATACTCTGCAATACTAATGTATTGCAGGGTATTAGCAGTGCCAGCCTACGCAAATGCATAGGCTGACACTTTGCCTTTAAGATGACGTCACAGACGCCATCTTAAAGGCAATGCCTTCAGGCTTCTCTGGGGTCCCGATCGGAACCCAGAGGAGCCAAAACAGCGATCACCCCCCCCCCCCCCCCCCGAAAACGGTGCGGGGGGGGGGGGGGGGGCGATCGTGGGGTAAAGACCCCCAGAAGGCATGTTAAATTTAACCTGCATTTAACGGGTTAAACACCCGCGATCGGAGCCCACTCCGACCGCGGGTGTTAGCCGGGGATGTCAGCGGTAGATTACCGCTGAAATCCCACGGCTAACGATGCCGGTTCGGCTGCTGTACAGCGCTGAACCGGCATCGTCTCTGCGCAGTAGCTGTACTGCGCTGAGCGCTATTCGCAGGACTCAGCGCAGTACAGCTACGGCGCAGAGCGCTAAGGAGTTATAGGTTTTTTTTCCACCGAACAAGTTAGGCCCTATCCATCGTTATGAAACCCCCACTGGTCACAAGTACGCGGGTAGGGGGGCCAATGGGGTCCGAGTTACCTCCGTTGGACCCCTAGTCGCTCCCCAAGATGAGAAAAGCAGACACGGGTGCATGTCCAATTTATCTCTATGGAGCTGAAGGAAATTGCCTACTGCGGCGCTCGGCAATCTATGTCAGCTCCATAGAGATGAATGGAGCAGTACGGACATATGCGGCCGTCTGTTCCGTTCATCTCAGGGAGTGATGAGGGGTCTAACGGAGGTGCCTCAGACCCCATCGGAGCCCCCCCCCCCTCCCGTTCTGTCTGGATCTGGATGATTTCATCACCGAAAAACCAACCAATCCGCAAATTAGGTCCTATCCTATGAATAGGGCCTTACTTGTTTTGTAGGAAAATCCCTTTTAGGCTGCATTCACATGTGTGATTTCTCCAGTTCTGTATTTACCGTACATTCCGGCGCATAAGACGACCCCCCTACTTTCCTGTTTAAAATATAGAGTTTAAGATATATTCGCCGTATAAGACTACCCCTTTTCCAACGCATACAAAACACCGGTAAAAATTAAAAAAAAAACAGATTTGAATTTAACATGGTCCTTTTTTTAATTTAAATTCTTATGACATGCAGGTATATAGCAGGAAAACTGTCGCTCATAAACATAAGGCATACAACAACAACATTACCATCATCCATTTTACTGTAAATGTTACCATACTGTACCTTAAATTTTTATTTTATTAAATATTCCATGCCATGTACTCAGAAGCGGGAAAAAAATTCCAAATGCAATGAAAATGGTGAAAAAACGCATTTGCACTAATAACTTTTTTATACTTTGGTGTACGGAACTGTGGGTGGTGTAATTTTTTGCGAAATTTGATAATATTTTCAATGATATCCTTTTTAGGACTGTACGACCTTTTGATCACTTTTTATAGATTTTTTTATATTTTTCAAAATGGCAAAAAAGTGCCATTTTCGACTTTGGGCGCCATTTTCCGTTACGGGGTTAAACGCATTGAAAAACCGTTATCATATTTTGATAGATCGGGCATTTTCGGACGCGTCGATACCTAATGCGTTTATGATTTTTACTGTTTATTTATATTTATGTCAGTTCTAGGGAAAGGGGGGCGATTTGAAATTTTAGGTTTTTTTATTATTTTTTTTTTTTTTTTTACTTTTTTTTATTTATACTATTTTTCAGACTCCCTAGGGTACTTTAACCCTAGGTTGTCTGATCGATCCTACCATATACTGCCATACTACAGTATGGCAGTATATGGGGATTTTCCTCATTCATTACAATCAGCACATTGTAATGAAGGGGTTAAAACGAAATAGGCTACCATGGATACCACGGGTATCACGGGTGTTACCGGTAAGCCTTTGCTGCAATATGCTCACATATGTTACAGTACAGTGACAAATACAGTCATTCTATGCATGACTGTATTGCCAATAGGAATGAATAGTAACATATTCTGCCCGTAAATACGGTCGTTTTTGTACACGGTAGTGAATGCAATTATTTTCTGCAAAAGTCTACAATCACCACAAAAAAAACCCAAGTGCTTTTCCGAGCAATTGCCAACTCAATACAATTGCTTACAAGCCATTACATTACCTTCACCAATCCACTGTTGCCTCCTGCTTCCTCTGTCTCCCCGCTGTACTCTCACATCTTCTGCGTATCTTGCTGTTGACCCTTCAGATCCAGAGTCCTTACTGCTCCTCCCCGCTGCCGAGCAAGACTAATGGGTTAGGGTTAAGCAGCATGAAGGGAGAAGATGACATGTGGTGGTGATGGGGATGCAAGATTAGACAAAAGCATAAGAGATTCCTACCAAAAAGGAGTGTTAATATTTGATATGATTTGTGCAAGGAAAAGTTAAACAATTTTCCAACATACTTTCTGCTTGAGGTCTTGCTTTAAGGGCCCCCATAACAACCATATCAAATATTTGCTGAAAGTGGACAACCCCTTTAAGACATGGATAACGACAACTACAGATCTTATTCTGGGAAAAAAAAAATCCCCCTTGGTTGTTATCCTGCACTACCCAAAACGTATCACTTATTTCACTTTAGAGGGGTGGTTGGGCCATAAAAGCTGTGTTTAGTAAGTGTTAGGCTGCAAAGAGTAAGGACAGTGAATAAGCATTAGGAGGCTGGGAGTGTGATGATAGGGAGGCCCTTACCTGCATATATCCAGCGGTGAACGTCACCACAATGCTATTTGAGCAAGTGATCAAAAACAACATTGAATTTGCAAGTGTTTATCTGGAAACCACTGTGTGACACCCACTCTACAAATATGTTCCTACAAATTCAGATTATTTCTCCAGAGCAATCTGTTCACATCCAAAGCTGCATTCAGTGCACTTACAGTTTATCTCATATTTTGCAGGATACAGGCAAACACCCAGCATACTATGATCATGAACTGGCAAAAAAGCAGCACTGATGTTACATCCTACAACAAAAAGGATAACCTCCAGACTCCTATGGAGGTCACATCAAGAACTTTTATAAACATATACAGAGGTATTTTTCATTTGAACAAGGGGGAATATTAATTCAGCCTTTTTCAAAGCTTATCAACCCGTGAAATTTATTTTCTTTATTAAAGATTGGTGTCTAAATGTTTCCTCGAGGCTACAAAAAAAAAAGGACGTTATAAATGAAAGAAATAAAATCATTATGGAGGAAAAAAAATGTCATAATGACCATGGTGAAGTTTTTATTTACCACAAGTAAATCACTTTTAATGAACCATTTACCTTTTTCTTCCTCTTGCTTTTTGGTGCCCACTGTCTTTGGCCGTCCCCTGCCTCGGCGTATAGGGTCTGACTGGCTATTTGATCGGGACCTCCTCCTGTTCTCCAAGTCTTTACTGACTGTGTAGTTTGCTCTTTCCCTCTTGATTCGCTCAGTTCGCCGTCTCTTAGGATCAGATCGATTTTCTGAATGAAGAGAAGAAGTTGGGTTTCCCAAATTTTAATGCAGTTTTATTATTAAAAGTAAATATTCTGTCCCTCCCATTCAGAAACCAGAAAGGTTCACAGATGAAAAAGTATCCCCTCAAATGCCACATCTGGCTGTGTGGTAAAATGTCTAATCTGCACTGATGGTGGAAGTCAAGCACCTGACACATACCTGAGGTGGGGGGCACTCGGTCTGTCTGTCTGCCGTGTAGAAGTTTTCTACTGATGAAAATATATCCACAAGGGCAAGACTTGCAGGCTACAGGAACCTGGAAGACACATAAGAAAGTTTAAATAACACATGGAAGACTGTAGTGATACTTTTCTACTGGGCAAGGGGGCAGTTTACATCTCAGTTTTACAATTTGTTATAAACTGTGTGGGGCACATTTCTTGGGGCACGTTCACACATGGCACTAGGGCAGGCCTTGGTTTGAGGTCATATGTTTTCCAGTGAAACAAGTGTGATGGGTAACACGCACCTGGTTTTGTTTAAAAGCAAGACAAATGTGTGAACGCAGCCTTACAGTATTGGGGGGAGATTGTTAGGGGCAGCAGCAGGATTACACTCTGAGAGAACCAAGCTACAGGGACAATGAGGAACATAAGACGTGGTGATGCCTAATGGAGAAGATGGAGGACACGTCACCTGCAGTCACTGGATGTAACAAGTAGGAATTTCTCCTGTGGTTTCTGTAACTGTATATACCCTCAGTAAAGTTGTTATTGTCACAACCATATGTCAGGAGGTTATATACAGGAGTGGGCATTACTGAAAGTGTGATACACATGCATTGTGGCCGTGCCCTGGATCGTTTACCACCCTAGCAACGCCCCTGCAAACAGCCCATTAAAATAACAGCCATGAGCACTGATCTATTTATTATTGCATTTAATGCCGCCGTGTGAAATACTTTGAAAGGACGACACTCAGAGCTGCTGGAATACTGGCACTTGAAGCATAGATCAGACACAGAGGTGCCAAGTGGTGTAAATCAAATACACATTGCGGCATTCACCATGAAATCAAAATATAACCTCTGCACCACTTTCCACGGCTAGAATATCCTCCATGGTCAGGGTAGTAGAGGGGTCCAGGCCCAAAAAAAGCCCTCCAGCTTGGAAAGGCTCTGGGTGGAATTTAAGGAGGTAAACTGTTCCTTGTGTGTGTCTTATTTGGCAATCATGTAAGAACATAATCCAGGGAACCCAGAGGAACTCCCCAGAGAAGGGCAAAACTATAGCAGAGTATCTGTCCCAGGAACTGTAAAAGCATTCTAAAGCAGGACAAGCAAAGATCATCTCCATTTAGGACTGTACAGGTAGATCCAAACTATCCATGCTACTGTTGTATGTGGAGAAAACATAAAATAATAGACATGCAAGAGACTTCTGTATAAACCCACCAGCTTCCCCCCTGAGAACAGTTGCAGCATAACTCATATTTAGCAAATAAGTCAATGAATAATATAAATTTTTTTCTATCTTTGTCTTCCAATGTCATATTTACTGATATTCATGACAACCACCAGCATCCGTATACTCGGTAGGCCTAGTATTTTATGTATAGATATTGCTAACCAGAGACGGCAGCTTGCAGGGTGTACCATGCTGAATGGTTTATTAAGAGTACGGTATTTCCATTTAGTAGGAAACTTTCCACTGGCACAGTAATAAAATTACCAACTGTGCAATTTATACCCCCCTCCTCCCCCCGAGAGGGGGCATCCAGCCAAGGGGCAGCTGGGACAAGCCAAGAGCTGTGAAGAGCACCAGGAATGATCTGGATGACAAATGGACCCCACAATTAAATAGACTGTGTGAAATGGCCACACAATACAGCCCTAACTATGATGCTCAGGGAAAATGGTCAATTTCCAACATTCCTATATTGAATATTTTCCCAGTCTGCTAAAAAGCAAACAAACTTTTTATATTTGGAAAATCTTAAGGTAAAACTTATTTCTGATATGGGAACAGTTATAATCTATTTGGCATCAAATGTGACTGCCAATAAAACCCAGATATATACAGTGGAAACCTGGATTAGGAGCATAATTTTTTCCGGTAACATACTTGTAATCCAAATCACTCTTCTATCAAAGCAAGTTTTCCCATAGAAAATCATTAAAACCCAGATGATTTTTGTTTCACACCACAAAAATATTTATGTTTAGTACAACTAGCACCTTTATTTCTTCTACATTATTATTGTTATACAATTTTGTGAGAGAGGGGGGCACAGTAAAGCAGGGGGTGGGAAGGGCTCACATTATACTTGTATTATGAAAATCTGCTTGTAATATGCAAGTATGTCTTGCAAAGCACTGGCAGACCAGATAATCCAGGCTCCCACCGATTGTTAGTTCAGTACCGAACAAGTACTTGATAAAAGTAACAAGTTGTTTCAACTTCCTTTCAATCCTTTCCTTTTCAAGTAAAACAGAGTGTGAAATGTATCTTAAAAACACAAAGAATAAGCCAAAAGGGAGTGCAGACTGAAGGTGCCAAACCTCCTGCACCAGCAGGTATGCATGATCCCGACTGTACCTACAGTAATATACGGTAAGTACATGATGCCTTCTAAGCGCAAACATTCATGAGCCATATGCCCAAAAATAAAGATGACCTGTGATTATCACAAGACATCTCAGCAGCTGAATAGTTAAAACAAGGTGTCATCTAGAAGACACAGCATTCCCCCAGGCTCAGGCCAAGCCTCTCACAGGAATTGCTAACTATTGCATATTGTGTGCTCATGCTATTGTCCCATGGGACAAAGCCGGGCAAAGACACTGAGATGAGTAGGGTTTTCTTTACGAGTATTGAGGAAAGAGAAAAAATGCAGATATCACCTCTGCAAGGTGTCCAGATGATGATTTTCAGCCAAGGTAAATGTGACTAATAAATCTCATATACACACGGTTTTAAAATAGCTGTGCAAGAGGGACCTGAAGTGCAGATTTTAAAAGGGTATTCCAAAATTCTTTTTACCTATGGATAGGCCATCAATTTTACAATGGAGGGATCCGACTGCTGGTACTCCCACCATCAGATATTTAAAGGCGTCCGCAACACTCCAATTAGTGCCACTTGTAAGTTTGTAGCTTAGTTTCATTCAAGTGAATGTTTTGATTGCAAGCACATCTGCTGTACAATGTATATGGCGATCCACTTCAAAGAATGAAGTATTCAATGATTATGGCGCTCGGCATACAGCTCCATTGAGATTAACGGGACAGCCAGCGAATTGCAACCAGCTGCTCCGGCCATCATGGTGGTGCTACGAAGGGTACATTGGACACCCGTTCTCGTTATCCATGGAGGTCCCATCACAAAGACTCCCACCAATCAGAAAGTTGGGCCTTAGCAGGATAGGGCCTAACTTGCTCCCTGGGAAAACCCCTTTAATATGACACCAAATGCATTATTCTAGGTACCATAGAACTGATGAGTCATCTAAAGTGACACTGACCACCCTCCCCATCACTTGAATCAGCTCAGGCCAAACATGACTTTTCCCAGCTCATTTCATATAAATTTAGAAGCACATTTTTGTCATTTGTAAATGGGCAATTTCTAGAAAGGACACTTCATACCCTACCTGAGGAGCCTAGACGTTCAATGGGGTAAAACCTGGTGACATTGTCCCTTTAAAGTGTAACTGTAAAACTACTGACAAAAAATATTTAGTACAGCTGGAGAGAACCATTGATAACAATTCCAATGATGCCTGTCAAATGCTGTTGGCTTCTTCCTAGCTTGAGATACATCTGGTATATTTAACATTAGATTCAGATTCAACTATTCCTGATGTGGGTGGGCACTTCCAGGTTGTGACATCAGCTCAGGGCAATGAAGCCAGAACAGGACATCATGTTTGTAATTGACCGCTCTTAACCCAAAGTCATTTTTTGTTTTCGAATTTCCATTTTTCCCTGGCCAACTTCAAGAATCTATAACTTTATTTTTCCATGTAAAGAGCTGTGTGAGGGCTTGTTTTCTGCATAACAAATTGCACTTCATAGTGATGGTATTTAATGCAGTGAAAGGAGTCAAAAAGCCGCATTTGCGCCATTTTCTTGTGGTCTAGGATTTTACGACTTTCACTGCGCACGCCAAATGACATGTCTACTCTAGCTTTTGGATCGTTACGATCATGGAGATACCAAATTTATATAGGTTTTATAGTGCTTTCATACATTTACAAAAATTAAAAGCTCCTCTGCAAAAATAAAATGCTTCATTTTGCCATCTTCTGGCGCTAATAACTTTTTTATAACTTCGGTGTACAGAGTGGTGTCGTTTTTTTGCAAATTTTGATGACATTTTCAATGCTTCGATTTTTAGGACTGTACAGTCTTTGGATCACTTTTTATTGATTTTTTAAATATTTTTCAAAATGGGAAACAGTTGCATTTTCGACTTGGTATGACCCAAGGCTGTCATGTTACCAGATCGCCGCTACCTGATTTATACCAAGATGGCGGCGCCCGTGGCGAAGGCAGTGTAAAAACCCGTGATGAGTGCTAGCACCAATCGCGGGCGTTACTGGTGGATTTTTGCTTCAATACCCTGTGAGCCCTCTCCAAACCTTGCCAGGTAACATGTGACGTACTATTACATCACAGGTCACTAAGGGGTTAAGCGCATCCTACAGCCCCCCTCAACAAGCGTCCTGTTGTCTCTAGCTGTACTATATGGTTTCCCATGGCAACTCGACCGCATGGCAAATGGTAAAGTAAAGGGAAAGGGAAAGGGAAAGGTAAGATCTCAGCTACAGATAGCTAATTATAGTAAATTAGAGAATTGCTTATTTTTGCTTAGTGCAGAGTTAGGCAAAAGTAGTTTTTTTGCTGTAAATTTTAATGTAACGAAAAATGTTATGGTTTTTATCTCATTGGATTTCAAGAATACTTGCAGTCCTATATACAAATGGTAAACTGAAGCAAGTTTACTTTGCAGGGTATCTGGAACATAAAAACCTAAAGCTGAGGGGTCAGATATAGCCTGGTGTAAATTTCCAGAGCACAATAGCTACACAGCAATCCGGGTGGAGATAAGAAGCAAACTAAGTGGGTCAGAGAGCAAAGGCTCCAAGTCACATGTCATCTATGAAAGATGTGTTCTTTAGGTCATACAGTGGAAGCCTGTGTTTTGGGGATGTTTAGTACAAACATTCCCACTTAAATACTGTATGTACTTTCCCTATCTGCCCAATACCATGTGCATGTTTCAGAACAATAACCTTTACAACTTCCAGCTGGAAAAAAGCAGTAAAATCAATTTTAGTAAATGCTAAGTTGCAATACACACCTTATGGGGCAGATCATCAATTACCCGTCTACTTTAAGGGATGTATGGGGAGTCTCATATACTGCTTATATAAATGTGCTGGTGGAAAACCAGCGCCTGCCCGGTGGTTTAACTCCGCACACAATGAAGAGTGTCATTTCTTGGAATGCAGGCCGAGGATCAGAACTAAACACACATCTTGGATAACAAACTCAGCAAATGGAATAAATTCCAGAGCTGTGGAAAAAATGTAACAAGTTCTTACACTAAACCAGGAACATAGAGAGAAGCAGGATAAATGCTGTGCTCTCCATGTACAAATATATCTCAACAAAAAGGGTTCTATAACTTTCAAGGTGTTCAGTTTATTTTATCTTATTTGTATTATTAATAGTGTACGGGAGAAGGGATGAAAAATAAAAAATAATAAAAATATACTCGCCATTTTAGTTTACTTTTCCCAGCTGTTTAGGAAGCCGACTGCTGTAGCCAACCGTAGACCTTTGACACACCATACCGAATGCCATTTGTGCCAATGTCATTGCTGAAGCCTGTGACTGGAGGCCTGTGATTGTGGCCTGCCGGAATGGGACTTCATCACTGAACTCAGGATAGAAATGGGAACACCCACCACTGAATATTGAAATGAGATTTTTATTTTAATGGCCGTGTTTCAGCCCTCAATCAAATCAATAGGCCACATTTTGTCCAGAATAATATGTCCATGACCAAGTGCAAGGCCTATACAATATTCAAAGGAAAAAAATTCCTGTGATATGCTCTGCCTCCTCTATACCACCCTCTGCAGGCTCCTTTCTTCTGCTCGCCCCACTACCTGCATCAGTGACCCCATCCTCTCACATCTCATACAGTCCCACTCCCCAGTTGTCACTCCTCACCTGACTGAAATCTTCACCCTCTCTCTTCAGGTGCCTTTCCCTCATCTTTCAACCATTCTGTAATTACCCCATTACTAAAGAAACCTTCACTGGACCCATCCAATGCTACTAACTACAGACCAGTTTCTAACCTCCCTTTCATCTCCAAACTCCTGGCACGCCTGTTCTATTCTCGACTTTTCCCATTTTACTCTCAGATAACTCCCTCCTTGACCCCCTACAGCCTGGTTTCCGCTCTATGCACTCTACTGAAACTGCCCTTACTAAAGTCTCCAACGATCTTCTCTCTGCTAAATCCATAGATGACTATTCTCTGCTCATTTTTCTGGATCTCTCAGCAGCGTTTGATACTGTGGATCACCAGCTCCAGGCTTCTCTGTAGTCCCATTCACTTTGGACTTTGTATATAAGATGACAGCTTATAACTGGGTCAAGCAGCAGCACCTCCAATTATTTTATAATATATTCCCTTATGAGGAATGGCAGGATCATTATATAAGCTTTTTACCTCTTCTCATGGACTGTAAGCTGTTGCGAGCAGGGACCTCACTCCACAAGAACGTTTGTGGTCTGTTACGCTTTATTTTATTTGTATATGTCCCCTATGATTTGTTCTACGCAATATGTTGGCGCTAAATAAATAGAGATTATTATTATTGTTGAACGACACTAGCTCTCTATAGACTCAAGTACAAAAAACTTGTAATCAGAAGCAGATTTCCACTGCTGCTAAGCAACCAGCTAGATGGAATAGATCAGCGATTATAGTGGCAAGAAGAAAAAAAAAACAGGTTACAGATTGACACAATGATATAATGGAGAATATGGAGTGTTTTTGGCAGAAGTGTCCCTTTAAATGTAACATATATAATTGTTTATGAATAACAAGGTGACTGTAGACACTAAGCAGTCATGTTGGCAGCAGTCATTTTTGGGCACAGTGGGATCTTATTTTCTAGGAGGTGCTCCTTTATATAATTTCTATACTAGTTATCATACAGGAAGCCCATTAGGTGTAGTATACAGTAATAGTCCATTATCTCAATGCCCTATGGTTCAGCATCACACTCTAAATTGGGAGTGATGATCACAAATACCTCAAAACAGCAGAGCACTGGAATAAATATTATCACTGGATAAAAGCTTTGTGGTGGTAGTACCATGAACCACAAACCAGTTATTTTACCAAATAAATGTAAATGGTGGCAGCATATAAAATATTAGTGGAATAATTAGCCCCTTTTGTAAAATTAAAATATGTTTTTATAAAAGTGCATATTCTGGACTACCAAGAAATGAATAGCCTGATTTACAATAAAATAATACAGCAACCCTTCCTGTCCATACAATTCCTATGCAGTTTGTAGCCCATGAACTAAACCAGGCCTAGACATGCTTCCCCTATGTAACACAACACATGGTGTTAACCCCTCCCTCCCCACACAGCTCTTCTTACTTCCACTCTTCACTATGACTCCTCCAGGCAAATACTCTTTACAGTAATTATTAACTGTTCTCTCAGTGCAAAAACCTGAAATCTGATCTCAGCCCCCACAGCACATGGAGGAGGCCACTCAGCACTACACAAGCCATATCATGAGAGTGAACTGCCCCAATCCATGAAGAATTTTCTATGAAGGACTTATTTCACTCCAGCACTGGCATCAAAGGGATAACACAAAATGTTAAAAAACAGAAGAAAAAGATATGATAAACATTGATACATTCTGTAAATGGGCTGTGGCCACAGTATAACATCTAAAAGATCAATACATTCAGAAGTTCTCTACCAGTCTCCATACTAAAAAAAAAAACAAAAAAACCCTACAATAAATCAACACATTCTAAATATGTAAGTGAACCCCCACAACAATGACCTCCGAAACTCGACCCCTTTATTCCAGGATAATGTTTCCTGTATGAGAACTGATATCCCCATCACCTGAATTCCATGGCATCATTTTAACAGTTATTATGTACATTATATGTATTACTGTAACTACAATGTAATAATATAAATATGTCCAACACACAGAAATATAAATACACAGATCTAATATAAATATAGAAAATAAATAGCTAGATGACACTGGGCCACTATAAAACATAGTACATGACTATGTAATAATTGAAAAAAATACAAATATAACCAAAATATTAATATATTGGCTACCTAAATAATATATTGCTACACAAATATAGAAAGTGTTAAGATAAAAGGTACATAATATTAGGGTTGTGGTAGACAGATTACATCCTCAAACCCCTGCAGCGCAGACAATAGTAAAAATATTGGTCTGTACATAATATAATATTTCCATAAGAGGATATTACAGAATACCGGCTGCCTGCCCCATTAGAGCCGGATATATAATAATAGACAGCTAGTGCTGCAGCGCCCACCCCCTGCAGGCAAGGTGAGAGGGCAGGAGCCGAGCTGTGGGCACCTCTGGAGCGGTGGGCTGCCCTCACCTGTTGGTCGCACTGCGGGCAGGACTTGGTGGCCATCTTCACTTTCTTGGCTCTGGCCGTGGACATGCTCCCTCTCGCAGGGCGCGTCCACGACGCTCGCCCCCCGTTTTCCCCGCCTGTCGTGGACGCGCACAAGTTGATGACGTCTGACGTCCGGTCAGGATTGGATCTAACACAGTGGGTGGATGGAATGGGCGTAGAATTCTGCAAGTCATTCAAACCACATCTAGTGTGTAATCAAGATGATCTGTGTTTCCTGTCATCAACCAATTAGCTTGCAGCTTTATTTTCACAACCTACCTGAAATAGCTAATACGGAAGCTGGAATCTGATTGGCTTCAATGGGCAGCACTGGCATAAATTGTGTTAATAAAGATTTGTTGAAGCCATGTGTGAAGGCCTCATTGAGAGGCACCATTTCATAATAATAATCTTTATATAGCACCATCAAATTCTGCAGCACTTTACAAATCACAGGGGATATATACAAATATAATATTACATTATAGAGCACAAACAGTCCGGATATGGAACAATAGGAGTGAGGGTCACCATTTGGGAATTGATATCAGTCCACATTGACGCCTTTTTCATCTGGCCACTCCGCTTCTTTATGGAGAGGAGAGGGGTGAGCAGTCTAATCCTGTAATACTTTCTAACCTTATGTACACTTTAACTAACTTATACTCAAGTTTTTGACAGAGGCTACTGGGGCTTGGAGTAGCCTCTCCATGCTGTTGGAGCAAAGTCTACTCCATACCCCAGTAGTCTGCTGTCCCTCCTACCTGTGCCTCATAGTTGCACTTCTGTTGTGGCGATATGCACGTGTGTGGCACTGAAGCCAAAGAACAGAAGCCCGCTCCACGCCCCAGTAACATATCTCCCAACCATCCCAGATTCGGCGGGACTGGAGGACGGAGGAGGCTGGAGGATAGGAGAAGGCCGAAGGATGGGGCTACGGGAGGAGGACTGGAGGCCACAGGAGGAGGCTGGAGGACAGGAGGCTACAGGAAGAGGCTGGAGGACTGGAGGCCACAAGAGGAGGCTAAAGGACTGGAGGACAGAAAACCACAGGAAGAGAAGGATGGACGACAGGTGAAGGCAGGAGATGGGGCTACAAGAGGAGGCTGGGGGACACATGAGGAAACTAGAGGACAGGAGGCAACAGGGGGAGGCTGGAGCATAGGAGGGGAAAGCTGGAGGACATGATGCCACAGTTGGAGGCTGGAATACAGGGGGCCACGGGAGAAGGCTGGAGGATGGGGCTACAGGAGGAGGACTGGGGGCCTCAGGAGGAGGCTGGAGGACATGGGGCCACAGGAGGAGGCTGGAAGACAGGGGCTACAGGAGAAGACTAGAGGACCGGAGAAGGCTGGAGGACAGGCCACAGGTGGAGGACACAGGAGAAGGATAAAGGACAGGAGGAGGATGGAGGACAGGAGGCCACAAGAAGAGGAGGATGGAGGACAGGAGAAGGCTGGAGGATGGGGCTACAGGAGCATCCTGGAGGAATAGAGACCACAGGGGGAGACTGGAGAACAGAGGGGCTGGAGGACAGGAGGGGGAGGCTGGAGGACAAGGGGCCACAGGAGGAGGCTGGAAGATAGGCGACCACAGGAGAAGGCTGGAGGACAGAGGGCCACAGGAGGAGGACTGGAGGAGGCTGGAGGACACAGGTACAGGAGTATAGAGGACAGGAGGCCACACCGTGTGAGAAGGGGTGGGGGTAGGAGTACAGATAGTATTATGTATGTATGTTTGGGGAGATAAATAAAAGAGGAAAACTAAATGTAAAGGGAGGATAAAATTAATGTTGCATTAGGAGGTATTATATGGGTCCATGGGGGGTTGGCCACAGGAAGGGGGCGTTATACTATGTAGGGGCCATTAAGGTCGATATTACACTATGCTTGTGGGTGGGACAATGGGCATGGTTTCTAAAAAAGGGGGATGGGCAATTTGTCCTTTCTCTCGTCCCAAAATTTTGGAGGTAATGCACTAGCCTTGGCCAGAAATTAGCATATTAATTATATAAAGTGTAGATCAGATTAGAAAACATTATAGGATAAGGTAAAGATAGTTTAGGGCTGAACCCACCATCAGATATACTTTAATCGGTTTCCTTTAACATCTTGTTGACAAAAAGTTATCGCTATGTACAACATGAGTAAATGTAATTTATACTGAAACCAAAAGGATGCCTTCACCTTACAGTATATGTTGTACATTCAGAATTTTCACTTGATACATTTTATTATTGTCTTTTGAGGCCGTTTTTGCCTTAAAATCTGCTTGGATCTGTAGCATCCAGTTGAGATTCGTCCAGGATGGGATTTATAGTGCGTTACAGTAATATATGATGCAAGAATTCCCTACTTCTGTGCAAAACAGCAGTGCCACACACTGTAATCCTGTCCCCGGCACAAAGCTTTTCCTTAGGTAAGCGGCACAAGTGGCGTTTTTAACCCGTTTTCGGGCCGTTTTTAAGCATTGCGTAAAAAAATGCATGTGTTTAAAAACATGTGCAAAACGCAAATGCAGACCAAACCATTACTTTAATGCAAAACACCGACAGCTCGTTACCAATCGCAGGCATTTCCATAGCAACGGCAATGCGATCGGGCCGCCCCGATGGGTGCGGTTTGGTTTTTCGTTTACAAATGCAGCCAAAACGCAACGCGGGACAGCGCCCTTAGGCCGTTTTTAAGCAGTCCGTTAAAAAAAAGCATGCGTTTTTGAAAACGCATCAGTTTTTGACCGTTTCTTCCAATTATCTTAACTAAGATAGTTGGAAAACAGACAAAAACTGTCAAAAACAGATGCGTTTTCAAAAACGCATTTGTTTTTTAAACACGTGGGTTTTTTAACGGACTGCTTTAAAGGGAACCTACCACCACGATTCTTCCTATAAAGGTAGAACGGGTGGTAGGTGGATGAATGGGACGTGAGGATAGCCCTTTTTTGGGCTAATCCTCACATCCCGGCTATCCTTTACGCTACTCCACGCCCCAGTAGCCTCGTTCCTCCGCCTACCGTGTAATCTTCGGCGCGCAGCTCCTCGTAGCTGTGCGCCCTCGTCCGAGTACCCGGCGTTCTACACATGCGCAGTAGCGCTGGCCTCGGAGCTACGGCCGCGCACCCGTAGGGCTGCGTTCTGCACATGCGCAGAACGCAGGGTATTCGGACGAGGGCGCGTAGCTATGAGGAGCTGATCGCCAGAAATTACATGGTAGGCGGAGGAACGAGGCTACTGGGGCGTGGAGTAGCCTCATGTCCGGCTACTCCACGCCCCAGTAGCCTCTTAAAAAAATTTGCATATACCAGCATTAAAGTTTACTAAACAAAAAAGCCCAAAAAGGGCTATCCTCACGTCCCATTCATCCACCTACCACCCGTTCTACCTTTATGTGTAGAATCGTTTTTGTTAGTGTTTTAAACCGCTGTATCGTGGTTCAAAACACTTTTTAAACTTTATGGCCGAAGCTGCTTCGGCGCACCATGCGCGCGACCCTCCTTCACTTCCTATGTAGCCGCGCACGGTCGCACGCATGGTGTACCGAAGCAGCTTCGGCCATAAAGTTTAAAAAGTGTTTTAAACCGCGGTACAGCGGTTTAAAACACTAACAATAATAAGCTACGGCACCAGCTCACCCGGAGCTGCTGCTCGGTATTGCCTTCTTACACCTACCACTTCAAGTGATAGGTTTCCTTTAAAAACGAACCAAAATCTCGTTCAGTCGCCACGTGTGCCATCACCCTCAGTATTTCTTGTTTTTGGTCCAACTTGGGTCAGTGCTAAAGAAATTCGATCCTGGACGACTCCAGAAAATTACTGAATCTGGGAAAACCTTGCGCTGGGATCCTCATAAAAATCTAGACTTCACGTACAAGCTGAAGACTTCAGCTTGTACGTGATGCTTGTGGAAGAGCTGTGGGATTACGTCTGGGGTAAATCCCCCAGCCTTTTTGCGAGCATCAGTCTGCATTCACACGTAGCATTTACATTGCATTTTGATATGCAATACAACAGCTTATGGGAGGTAATTTACCTAATTACATTGCTGTTCATATTTGCGTTTTGTAAGCGCAATGTAACATAGCCTCATGGTGCAGACACACATTGCACTAGTGTTGTGTTTCCTAAAGCAGCCTGTGTACATATGGTGGCACAATCCCAACGGACTACACGCACTACATTGGACAGCAGTACCTGGGTTATATAAAAGTTTTGTATATATAGGCGGTCCCCTACTTAAGAACACACAAATTACAGACGACCCCTAGTACATACAGACCTCTGGCCGTTGGTAATTTACTGTACTTTAGCCCTAGGCGACAATAAAACTTGTCTGTAACCAAGGGACTAACTGTATATTATTTCTGTATAATGCAGAGACTCCTGTCCACTGCTCTGTGTGCCGCACGTTCAGATTGTGCCACCACAAGGGGACCATTTTTAAAAGGACTAAAAACGCATGCTTTAAACGGTCCGGGTGCCAGCACCCAAAGGCATGTTTACAGGGGCTGCACCTGTTCGTGTAAAAAAGCCCTAAGTGACAGCTCACTGATTTGCTGCGGATGAAATCTGTGTATTGGAGAGGCGTTTCCTCTGCAGATCTTTTCTGCATTGTGTGTAGGTGATTGCCATAAATCCTAAACGCTAAATGCCACTATGTTATCCACAGCGCATATCCTCATAGTGCACCACTGGTTGCCTTATAGTTACAAGTATGTGATGACATTTTTTTTACATTTTATTCTATGAAGTAGTTGCCTATAGCAACAGGGATTGGGCTGAGAGGTTATTACAGAAACCACTGTTGGCAGGCCTTGTAGTACCGGTATTCTGCCTTTAGAGGTCGCTGTAGACACAGAGCCATTGCCGGTGTAATGTGGACACTACAGATCACGTGGTCTTGACGCGGCGGAGTTGGTTGCAGTAGCGGTAGCGGGTCACTCTGCCGGGACATGAGGGGCGGTGTGCGCGCTGTGCTGCAGGACCTACTAAGGGGCCATGCTCCCCGCTCATACAGCAGCTCGGCCGCCGAGGCCCCGGCTGTGCGCCCTCCTCGGGACAGGATCCTCACCCTGCAGTCCATGAACCCGCAGGTCCGGGCAGTGGAGTATGCGGTGCGGGGACCCATCGTGGTGAAAGCCGGGGAGATAGAGCGGGAGCTGCAGCAGGTGAGCGGCCACTAGCTGGTTACTATGGGGCACTGTTAGCAGAGAAGCCTGGCGGGATGTCATGGCAACCAGTACATGGCAGATAGGGGGCTTCTAGCCTGTAGACCCCTAGTAATGACCACTGGCTACAGCAGTCTTCCTGCTACATGTCTGAGTTTCCCGTATAAGTCTCTTCTTGCTGTCAATGAATGAGAACCATATACACATGTACACATACACCACACACAAGGCAGTGGTGCGCGCCTTAGTAGAGAACCAAGCCTCTTCATAAACCAGTTGTAACAAGTAGTAGTAACTTGGCACCCGGATATAGTGAATTATTATTAATAATAATACACAGCGATTGTAATGTTTCGGAGCACACATTGTATGGATCCATTGTAGTCTGTGAAGAATAAAGTTACAATTGATAAACAATGTGACTGTTACATCCCTGAACAGAACTCTAACATATGTAACAAAAACTGGAAGCAAGTTGTATGCCGTCCTGTGCATGTATTCCTGGAAACTTGAAGGTAATATTCACTCACCGGATTGCAATGGGAAACCGGGAATAGAAAGCAGTGTGTATGGCGCCTTGTGGACCTTCCTCCGCGGACGTACCATTGTGATCTGGTGATTGAGTATTGTTTTAAGATCTTCTATTTACAATTCAAGTATTCATAGGTTCCAGGCGTACACTATATCTTACAGAGTTTTGCAGTCATTGCTTTCGCTTAGGATAGATTTAGGCTGTAGACAATTGTAGAAAATCCATATACCCGCAGAATCTCTCCACTCTCCTAGGCAAAGGGCCTTGCTTCCAATCCGGAGGACCTCTAGATGGAAATTAAGGTGCACACATAGTGCATGTAACCCAAGAGTATGTAAGAAGATTAAAGATACGCCAACGTCATGCCCCGGACGTAGCCACAACCTGGCGATAACCGGGATCGGGCACTTTGGCGTGATTATTATTACAGACTCATTTTTAAACTCTGTGAGTACATCCTAATAAAGCTTCTTGCATATCCTTGGGTAAGCTGCACTGTGTATGCAGCTTCATTTCCATCTAGAGTATTTTTTACATTCCTGATGTGTATGTGGATTTACCTCTTTCTTCTGCGGTTCCGGACATGAATAGTGTGTGGAGTCTTACAGATATAACTTGGTTTCTTCTAAATATTTCTACCACATTTTAAGTGTTTAAGCACTAACCATACTTTTTAAGGAGACGTCTGTGGACGTTCTCTATGGGTTCTTTGCTCCTCTGAGCAATATCTCAGTCTAGTGAAATATTACTAATTGTAGCAAATACTCATCCGTGAGAAGTATTGGGTATGAACTTGATTAAACTAGTGGGAATAACAGAAATGCCATTTTTGGGCGAGTGTGATCAGTCCATCAGGTTTGACAGAGCAGTCACTGCCAGAGGGATGGGACTTGAAGACTATTTGTACCTATTTGTGATGCTAGAAGTCTGTGCTTCCCCAGAAGACAACAGCACTGTACTGAATTACATTATTGTTGGCATTCCTAGCATCAGATAGAACTGTGATGTTTGGAGTCCTTTCCCCAGGGCAGTGTTCAGTCCGTGTATCATGTTGAGAATACATTTGTCTAAATGGTGATCTAGGCACAAACTATAGAGATGAAAGAAACTGCTTTCTCATCTTGGTGGAACTGAGATGAGATGAAACTTCTGCCATCATCACTTGTTCCGGGCAGGAAATCTCTTGAACAGGCAGCCAGAACATGTGCTATTCCTGACCCTGCCGTGTGAATGACTTCATCACTGGCTCATCGTCAGCCGTTCTGTGTGTACAAACAGGATTCATCCCCCTGTAACCGTAGACGTAATGATGATACAAGCAAGTTCTGTTCAGAATGGGAGCTTATGGTGCAGTCCTCCTGTGGCTATGTATACTGTAGATGTATAGATCTAGAATCTGTCATCCTCTATATTATTTCTGTGCACAACTTTGGAGATATCTTATTTTCATGCATAGAATGACCTGGTCTACGCTGAATATCTGGACACGATCCCACTTCACTCTCATACCCAGCTTTGTTCCTACCTGCAGGGGAGGATATTTGCACAATACTGAGCAGGGGGATCTGTAGATACTTGCTTAAAATGAAGAATTACGTTATATACTCAGTGATTAATCCCTGTAACCAATGTTAATGTCATTCGTATCTGTCATACCACTTGGTTACTGTACAAAGAAAATGCTGAACATATGAGCAGATTAAGGAAATGATTTTTAGTGCAGTGAGATCTGAGGAAAATCTAATATTTCTGTAAATTTGTGCCGCTCCACAATAGACTCTTTGTAAGACATCCAGTTACCATGGCAACACCCGAGCCCTCGACCCTGCAGGTTCTGGGTGTATATGCAAATCACAGCATTAAAGGGATGAACATGTGCCCCCCCCCCCCCCACACTTCTTATATCAGTTTAGCTGTAATTTGAAATAGGTGACCTACCTTTTTGCATTGCTATACTGAGCTTCCTCCTTGTTGTCCATCTGTTCTGCAATTTCTGTGGCCACATTAGTACAGGCTTTGATGTACATTGTAACCCTAGCCAAATTTTTTTTTACTCACTGTGACAACTGTATTGTAAACATTTTGGGCTGTCATAAGAACAAGGATTAACTATAAAGCTTTATTGCAGAAACCTTTGATAACTTGGGCTACATTCACACGAACGTATGGGGGAAGTATATACGGTGTATATACGTCCCCCATACACTTCAGTGGCCTCACGGTGCTGTACGAGAGCCCTGGCACTGATTTATGCCTGCCGTACTACAGTACGGTGGACATACATAGTGTGAATGTTGCCTTATACAGTTTATCATTGTACACAAATCCTATCAAGAAAGAGATGGACCTATACCAAACAGTAATGGGCATGTGCCATACGTAAGAAGGGGCACAGTACTGTTGTAAAACCATCCGCTCTTAGCAAATACAATACCGAAAAAGGAAGAGAAAATGAGCACCAATGGTAATAATAAAACCGCAATTTTATTAGGTATAATTAAAAAGGGGTAACATGTAACAAGACAGAGTGATTACGCAGCAAGCATATGTGGGTGCTGAGCAGCGGGAAACGTTCAGTGAGCTATAAGGTTATACAAATATGATAAGCAAAGTGCATAGAACTGAACATACAATGAAAAAGTATTATTGCATCACAATTGTAAGTGGTACACAGACAGCCATAAAACGTAGTGGTAATACCTGAAATCCGGTGGCAATAAAGTGCAGGGAATGGGCAGGGAATATACTCTGCATGACAGACAACGGTATTGAATTGAATTGAGTTTATCATTGTAGTCTGGGGCTAAAGTTCAGTAAATTACCAACATCCAGAAGTCCATCTGCAACTATGGGTCATCTTTAAGTCAGGTGTTCTTAAGGCGGGGGTACTACATGTACTTGCAGTCTGTTTGTTAATCAGGAAGCTCTGTAAGAACAGAGTAAAGAGGCGCTGCAAGGCATGGTTGGAGACTGCAAAAAGGAATTGGTGTCCCGTAAATTCTGGAATATTGTGTCAAATTCAGTAAAATAGTGATGCATTATCTTGTGTATAGGGAATCAAAAAACCATTCAGTGAAGTCATCAAGGCGAACATTGGGGACGCTCACGCTATGGGACAGCAGCCAATCACATTTCTTCGGCAGGTAACAATTTCCATGTAGCTTACGTTTTGTCACCTATGGCTGTCACTTATATTTGTATTGATCCCTGACTGCTCATGCTGCAGGTTGTCGCTCTTTGCACATATCCTGATCTGTTAGATAGCCCTCGGTTTCCGGAAGATGCTAAAGTCCGGGCCAGGCGCATCCTAGAGTCGTGTGGTGGACAAAGCCTTGGTGAGTGAGTTGTAAGTGCACCCCCAGCTAGAGCTGCATGGTGCAGTGCTGTTAATGTGCCCACTTTTCTTTGCAGGATCCTACAGTGCCAGTCAGGGGGTGACCTGTATTCGTGAAGACGTTGCACGGTATATTGAGAGAAGGGATGGAGGTGTTCCTGCAGATCCAGACAACATCTTTCTCACCACTGGAGCTAGTGATGGCATTGCAGTAAGTTCTGCCCATAAACTGGTGACGGGTTGATATGACAGACACTGAAAATGGGTTTATAAACCACAATTTTCATTGGATTTGGCAACGTTGTAACTTTTCATGGATTACTTTTAGTATCTTGATCATGGTCCAGTCCACTGATGGCTAACCTATGACGTGTGTCAGAGGTGAAACGGGGGCATATCTTTGCTGGCACAGGACAAGCTGACAGCATCCGGAGGGGAGCAACTCTCCTGCTGAGTGAGGTGTGAATGGTGGCAATCTTACCTCTGTTAGTGAAGGCCATGTCAGGGAATTTTAAAAAGTTTATCTCGTTCCTTACCACTATGTGACTTTATATGTTGTAGTGTGGTTAAGACCACATGCAGATGAAAGTATGGGGACCATTGCTACGGCCACACTATTTGCCATCACCTTTTGGCACCCGGTCATTGTGCTATACTTTGCCGTATTACGACTCTGGCTCTGACACTCATCTTTCAATGTGGAGGAGTGAGGAGCACTCACCCCTCCTCTATCCTGTACATGATTGTATGCTCGCCTGGGCTACGGCCCGGGTGAGCATACGTTTGTGTGCAAGAAACTGAAGGGTGCTGGCATGTAGACAATACAAGACACCAGGTGCTTGTTACCGATCCTATGCATTTCCATAGAAACGCTTATTTGATTGGGCCATAGGCATGCCCCTGTGCACTTTGATTCAGTTTCACAATGACATTTTTTTTTTTTTTTCACATCAGTGATTTTTCATTGAACCCATTTTGGCTTATGGACACACATAGAATGGTTTTCTCTTCCCGGCTTCAGTGATTTTTTTTTTTTAACTGATTCCAAACTGACTCATTCTTTTTAAAGGGCTTTTTTTACACTTCAGTTTTTTTTTTTGATCAGTTGTTGTCAGCGATCTAAACTGATCGCTGTTCAGTGAAAAAAGTGAAGTTTGAAAAAGCTCATTCTGACCCATTCTTTTCAATCTGTGTGTCCATAAGCCAAAAATAAGGCACTATATAAATAATAATAATTACGGTATTATTATTACATCCTTGGCTGAGCCCTCTCCATAGAGAACAGGTGTCAGTTGTATTATAAAACGGATACCGTCGTTAACTGATTGGTAATGACACTAATCACAGTACCGTAATTAACCTGTCAGGTGCTATATTGCCGACTATGGGCAAAGAGGAAGTATAATATGTGAGCCATTACCTGGACATGACATATAGTCACATGTACAGTAAGTGTCCTGTTTGTATTTCAGAGCATCCTGAAGATCCTTGTATCTGGGGAGGGAAATTCACGGACAGGGGTTATGATTCCAATCCCTCAGTATCCTTTATACTCTGCTGCTATATCAGAGCTGAATGCCGTGCAGGTGAACTATTACCTGGATGAGGACCACTGCTGGGCTCTAGATGTCAATGAACTGAAGAGAGCCTTAAACCAGGCCAAGCAATACTCCAATCCAAAAGTGCTTTGTATTATAAATCCCGGAAACCCAACAGGTAAGTGCGCTGGAGTTGGGAGTCTTCTGGACTGCCTTGTGCTGAGATGTGGCTAGGGGAGGCTGGCAAATAATGTCACTGTCATATTCCAACCCCTTGAATGGTCACATGGTTGTGGTAAATAGAAGCAGATCCTCAAATACCGACTGAATGTAGATGACATCTATGGGGCATCAAAAACAATCAATTCAAGGTCCTGCCCATTGAATAATAATGAGAGTGGCCAGACAAATTACTTAATGATGTACATACACTCACCGGCCACTTTATTAGGTACACCATGCCAGTAACAGGTTGGACCCCCTTTTTGCCTTCAGAACTGCCTCAATTCTCCGTGGCATAGATTCAACAAGGTGCTGGAAGCATTCCTCAGAGATTTTGGTCCATATTGACATGATGGCATCACACAGTTGCCGCAGTTTTGTCGGCTGCACATCCATGATGCGAATCTCCCGTTCCACCACATCCCAAAGATGCTCTATTGGATTGAGATCTGGTGACTGTGGAGGCCATTTGAGTACAGTGAACTCATTGTCATGTTCAAGAAACCAGTCTGAGAGGATTCCAGCTTTATGACATGGCTCATTATCCTGCTGAAAGTAGCCATCAGATGTTGGGTACATTGTGGTCATAAAGGGATGGACATGGTCAGCAACAATACTCAGGTAGGCTGTGGCATTGCAACGATGCTCAATTGGTACCAAGCGGCCCAAAGAGTGCCAAGAAAATATTCCCCACACCATGACACCACCACCAGCCTGAACCGTTGATACAAGGCAGGATGGATCCATGCTTTCATGTTGTTGACGCCAAATTCTGACCCTACCGTCCAGATGTCGCAGCAGAAATCGAGACTCATCAGACCAGGCAACGTTTTTCCAATCTTCTACTGTCCAATTTCGATGAGCTTGTGCAAATTGTAGCCTCAGTTTCCTGTTCTTAGCTGAAAGGAGTGGCACCCGGTGTGGTCTTCTGCTGCTGTAGCCCATCTGCCTCAAAGTTCGAAGCACTGTGCGTTCAGAGATGCTCTTCTGCCTACCTTGGTTGTAACGGGTGGCGATTTGAGTCACTGTTGCCTTTCTATCAGCTCGAACCAGTCTGCCCATTCTCCTCTGACCTCTGGCATCAACAAGGCATTTCTGCCCACAGAACTGCTGCTCACTGGATGTTTTTTCTTTTTCGGACCATTCTCTGTAAACCCGAGATGGTTGTGCGTGAAAATCCCAGTAGATCAGCAGTTTCTGAAATACTCAGACCAGCCCTTCTGGCACCAACAACCATGCCACGTTCAAAGGCACTCAAATCACCTTTCTTCCCCATACTGATGCTCGGTTTGAACTGCAGGAGATTGTCTTGACCATGTATACATGCCTAAATGCACTGAGTTGCCGCCATGTGATTGGCTGATTAGAAATTAAGTGTTAACGAGCAGTTGGACAGGTGTACCTAATAAAGTGGCCGGTGAGTGTATAACCATCACTCCTGGACATCCGTAAATCACTGTGATATTCTCTTACCTGCGCTAGCACCCTGAAAGTCTGCCTTGTTTATTGCAATTCTTTATTGTTTTGCAGGTCATTTGCCAATTGCGTAAAAAACAAAAAGCACACGGACAAAATCTACATTTGTGTGCTTGTAGTGGAACAGAATTTTAAAGGATAAGCAGTGTAGTAGTTACCTGTCACATGGTAAAAGATGTTTGATTTGCCAGCATCAAACTACACAACAGGAGGAACTGAGCAGATCTAGATACAGGGAAAGAGTGATAAGGGGGAGCGGCGGGTATTATTACAGCCACGCCCCACTTTTCACACTGGATACATTAAGAGGTATAGGATACATTAAGAGGTTTAGGTTTTGGTCCTGGCATAGTTGTGACTTTTGGAAAAATTGTGAAGTTTATTCTGGGTAATGAGTGTTTGCCGTCTATCTCTGTAAACATGCTCACACAGGGAAGTTGGCTAGTCGCTGATGTTAGCGGGTTATACCAGGTCTCTTCCCTCATGCTGTACATCAACCTGCTTGTGTGCTGGCATCGATAGAAATCTCTTTTGGTGCCCCAGGGATTTTGGCTGTACTGAGGTGCGCATGTTATGTTCCAGTTTTGCTGGGAAAGCCAGACATCTCTTGCTTGAGGGCAGAGGTGTAATTTGTCATGTGAATTTAGCTGTCTCAAGTGATGTCGCTGAGGTCCGTGCACATTTTTCCCGCTTCCAAAACAAAATGTCAATAACTACTGAGTTGTTTAATATTACTTCTATTGACTGGTGCCATAGTCACAGTATAATCTGATTTAGAAGGGCTGTCCACTTTCTGCGAATAATTGGTATGGTTTGTGTAAGGAAAAGTTATACAATTTTCCAGTATACATTCTGTAACAATTGCTCACCATTTTCTATATCTCTGCTTGCTGGAAAGATTCTATGGTTACTTCCAAAGGGATTATGAGATCGGGTTTTTTTTCCCCTACATGTTGTACTTCATTTTACTGGTAAATGTTGGCTGATAAGTTTTGCGTTTATTTAAAAAAACAAAAAATTTTAAATGCTATTTTCAAAATTCGAAATCATCATTTTTTCAGGCGGATAGATTTACCACCTAATTGCTGAATAACATTTCCCATATGTCTACTTTACATTTTCATAATTTTTTAACTGTTTGGATAATTTATTTTGATGTCACGCGGCTTACAAATCGAATATCTATTTTCTGTATTTTCAGAATTTACTATTTTGAATAAAATTTTACATATTTAGCAATAAAACCGCCCTTATAACCAACCCATTTTCAAATCTGCACCCCTTAAACTATCAGAAACAACTTTTAGGAAAATTGTTAACCCCTGGAGATCTTCATAGTAATTGAATCAAAATTGAGGTGAAATTTAGAATGGTCAAATTTTGTCGGTAATACGTTCATTTAGCCCTTTTTCTCATTGGCACCTTCTATAGGCTAAAAATTTTTAGCTTTATCGTTATTGGGGCCATGCGACGGCATTTTCTTTGTGGGATGAGATGCTTTTTTCCAGTGTTACCATTTTAGAGCTGTTATCTCCTCCTATTGTTGAAAATTTAGGAACTTTTTTATGAAGTCAGGAGTAAAAAAGCATCAATTCTGTATTAGATTTTTTTTTTTTGGTGTTCACCGTATAGCCTAATAATCATGTAATCTTTATTCTATGGGTCGATACCATGCATGAATATTTTTTCTTACGTTTTACTAAATTTGCAAAATAAAATCCTAATGTGGGGAAAAATCTATCATTTTTGCATTGCTCTCTTCCAAGTGGCATAACATTTTTACTTGTTTGACTACAGAGGTTTTTTTTTTTTTGCGAGACATGTTGTACTTTGCAACCGTATAATTCTGGAGTACATATGTTTTTTAATGACTTTATTTTCGTGGGATTAAATAGTTAAAAATGATAATTTTTGGCAGGTTTTTTTCCTTTTTTTTTTTTTTACACAGCGTTCATTGTATTGGTTCAATAATTATTTACGTTTATTCTGAGGGTTGTTACGGACGCAGTAATACTATATATGAAGGGTTTGTGTTATGATTTAGATCTTCTTTTTTTTTTTTTTTTTTTTTTTTTTTTTGCATTATATGTATCTTTATATGTTTTGGGGCTTCTGGGCATTTTTATTGATTTATTTTTTTAACTTTTTCCACCATGGGACATGAACAACCGATCATCTGACTGCTTGTTGATGATAATACTCTGCAATACCTATGTATTGCAGGGTATTAGCTGTGTGCATGCTGACACTGTGCCTTCTAAGATGACGTCATAGATCGGCCCCCAGGGCTGCCATAGCAATGATCAGCATCCCCGCCCACCTAAATGCAAGTTAAATGGCAAGCGGGTGTTACTCGCCGCTGAGTGCTAAGGCTTTTTATTAAAAGCAGATTTCTAGAAAACCATGATGAATTGATAGAGAAAGTATGTATGTGTGTGTGTGTGTGTGTGTATATCTATAATCACAAACTATATAATTTATTAGCTGAAAGTCGACATCCTCTTTAATGATCTGGCTGAGTCTATATAGAAAATGATTACAGTACATCATTGCTATTTTAGGACAGGTGCAGAGCAGGCGCTGCATAGAAGAAGTCATTCATTTTGCCTGGAAGGAAGGGCTGTTTCTGCTGGCAGATGAGGCAAGTACCTTTATTTCCTAGGACACTACAATAACCCCTGACTAAGGCCATCACTCTGAACAAAGTTCCTGTTATGCCACCCTGCTATGTGGCAGTAGTAGCGGAGTGGCAGTCTGCGGAGTGGGGCATGACCCAGAGATTCGGTGAACACCACAGGACATCCTCTTACCCGCTGACAGCTTCTTATCTGTTTTCATTTTGTACATTTCTAGGTCTATCAGGACAATGTGTATTCTCAGGACTGCCAGTTTCATTCCTTCAAGAAAGTCTTGTATGAGATGGGCCCAGAATACAGCAGCAATGTGGAGCTTGCCTCTTTCCACTCCACCTCCAAGGGTTACATGGGCGAGTAAGTGCCATCCCTAAAAATGGGAAACTGAAATGTAACAATGAACAGTCATTCATAACTACCAAGAACAAACCATTTTTAGGAAGTTGACCATGTTTAACCCCATAATGCAATAAGACGTACCTGTAAGTTTTGTTGTGCATGGGTGAGCATGAAGAGGGCTCACGGGCTGAGCCCTCTTCATACTCACCCAGATGCTTACTTCACAATGAAGCAAGCGACCGTCGTTAACACCCACGGTCAGTTAACCCTTTGACCGCCGCCATCTTGGCTGCGATCGTTGCTCCCTTTGAAGTCATCGGAGAGCGTCAATCCGTTGCCATGAAGGCCTCAGGTTACACAAAGATCCAAGGCTATCATGTTTTAGGCAATCTATTGCAGTGTGCGATTTGCACATTATAATAGATGGTGTGCAAAATCCCCATATGCTGCCATACTGCAGTATGGCAGTATATGGTAGGGTCGATCAGTCAACCTAGGGTTAAAGAAAAATAGTTAAAAATATAAAAAAAAGTTTTTAAAAAAAATTATATATATTTAAAAAAAACCTAAAAATTAAAATCGCCCCCCTTTCCCTAGAAGTCATATAAATAAACAGTAAAAAATCTTAAACACATTGGGTATTACTGCGTCCGAAAATGCTGATCCATCAAAATATAATAACTGTTTTTGACTGCGTTTAACCCCATAACGGAAAATAGCGCCCAAAGTCGCAAATGGAATTTTTTTTTTGCCATTTTGAAAAATATCAAAAATTCTATAAAAAGTGACCAAAAGGTTGTACTGTCCTAAAAATAGAAGCATTGAAAACCCCTACACATGCGTATAACAGGTTATGTCGGCTTTGGTAGGAGTTCTGTGCATGATATCATTGATCAGTTTGAGTGACTTTAATGGCTATTTTATAGTACATTGTAAGTAGAAGCCTCTACCAGACGACCACTCGCCAGAAGTTTGTTCATTTGGCGACATTTCAACCGTGAACGCACTTATTCCTAGTGTAAATGGTCACCTTACACAGTGAAGATGTTGGTGAAAACGTGCATTTCTTCTTATTACCAGTCAACAGCCTTCGCGACAATGCTGGGAATCTTTCAGAAGCTTGAGAGCCTCAGGTTGGAAATCACTAATGTTGACCCTTGGGCTGGATGTTAAAGTGGACACTTGTGTTTTTCAGGTGTGGTTATCGTGGTGGGTACATGGAGGTGTTGAACCTACACCCTGATATTAAAGCACAGCTGGTAAAGATGCTGTCTGTGCGCCTGTGCCCACCTGTATCTGGCCAGGCAGCCATGGATGTGGTCGTAAATCCTCCTCAACCCAACGAAGATTCTTACCCACAATTCATCCAGGTAGGTGTGGTGCGGCCCCCATGGTACTTAAAGGGAACCTGTCAACAGGAGACCCATTTTTAGCACTCCCCCAGTCCCCACAGAGCATAGTACATGTACTGCCAAAGTGTTTTTGTATTAAAAAAAAAATTGGTTTTACAGAAAAAAAGATATGTTATATTGTACCTTTCATTAGCATCTGCTGTGTTACTAGGCACTCGTCCACTGGGAGTGGCTGGAAAGGAGCAGTTCCCCCCCACCCTTGGGAAACATGTGACCTTTTCAAATATATGAATAACTCCCCTCACTTGGGATTGGCTGTAGAGGAGCAGGGGGTGTCGCTAAGCCCTATGATGGGTGTTTTCATATATTTGAAAAGGTCACATGGAGAAGCTGTTTCCCAAGGGTGGGGGGGAAACTGCTCCTCTCCAGTGGACGAGTGCATAGTCACACAGCAGATGCTAATGAAAGGTACAATATAACATATCTTTTTTTCTGTAAAACCAATTTTTAATACAAAAACACTTTGGCAGAGTATGTACTATGGTCTGTGGGGACTGGGGGAGTGCTAAAAATGGGTCTCCTGGTGACAGGTTCCCTTTAACCAGTTACCCTGCTTTCTTTAGATAGAAGTGAATGCAAATGGAAGCCTGTGGTGGGAATAATAATGACCTCAGACTTCTAACTTATCTTGCAGGAAAAGGAAGCTGTTCTCTCTACTCTGGCTCACAAGGCTAAACTAACTGAAGAATTGTTTAACCAGGTTCCGGGCATTAAGTGTAACCCTCTGCAGGGTGCCATGTATGCCTTTCCCCGGGTATTTATCCCTCCCCTTGCTGTAGAGAAGGCTGAGGTCAGTGTGAAATAATGTACCATGATGCATATTCCATGCTTTGCTAGTTCTATGGCCAGGAGCTACAGATTGCAGTGACTGCAGCATATCCTAGTGCTTACTATGAGAAATGGTTTAGAGGGAAATATCATTTTCAGTTTTGTCTTTGCGGTTGCCATTATGATTGAGGCTGCACATGGGGCTAAATGTAAAACAGGACTGATTTTTCTATATCCTCAGGAATTACAGATGGCCCCTGACATGTTTTACTGCATGCGTTTACTGGAGGAAACTGGTATCTGTGTCGTTCCTGGAAGCGGCTTTGGGCAGCGAGATGGAACGTTTCACTTTAGGTAAGTTTCTTTCTGTACGTTTTTCTGTATTTATTGTTTTGTTTTTTTTTTCTCGGCTTTTAAATGTGAGAAGAAAGGATTAGAGAAACAAACAGGCCAAACCTCACAATTTACTACATGCTGGCAAAGGGGCAAAGAATTTTGGAAAACTGCCAACCTCAAAGGTTGAGTCTGTCATTCCTCCAGTTGTAAACCACTGTTGCTGGGCCGAACCTGTGCTGACTGTGGTTGCCTCCTCTTATGGTCTGGTGCTGAGATGTTTGAGGGGTCGGAGGATGAGCAGAGCACCAGATTAATCAGAGCTGCCCCATGGTCTTCATTAATCTGGTGCGTGCTCCCTGCACTGCTCAGAAAGTGTGCACCTTTTTTTTTTGTTCATGCCGAAGAATTGTGGCACACGTCATTAATAAGTACGGTGCAAACTCCAACTAAGCGCTAACATGCCCCTGCGCATGCACATTTGTTTCTGTCTTGTCTGGCACATTGCAGACACAAAACAAAACTGGCGCAGACACTTTATAAATACATGTGCAAGCAGCTTGCTTGTTCTTTTCAGTGCAAAGTCAGACAGAACCTGGCACAAACACTTTAATAAATGTGGGACAGTCTGTAATGGCCTCATATCTGCTGGCTGCTCCTAACACTGTACCAAGGTCCCAACCCATGAAGCAGCTACCTTTTAGCTGCTGCTATAGCACAAGATAAGGCCAAACCACTTAGCAGGCCTGCTGTGAAACCTCCTTGTATAGTATCACAATAGTCCGCCCTGCTGCTGTGAAATGGACTGAGCAATTTTAACACCTGAATATGCTTTGATTTTTATCCATCCATTGGAGCTCTGGCTGTAAGTTTCTGGTTGTTGTCCTGGTGGAACCCACACCCCAATCTCGGGTCCTTTGCAGAATCTTACAGGTTTTCCATTAGACCTCCTATAAGTTTCCTTATTTTACGCTTGAAAGTTGGGACAAAATTCTGTTGGGTTAGCATTATTTTTGGCACTCTGACTTTAGAGTGTGTAGCTTTGTGCCATAAAGTCCAAATATGTACATGACCAGTAGTCCTGCTGGCAGATTCTTCCACCTGAGCTACGAATCTCTGCACCTTCTCCTGTGACCCTGTGCCTTTGTGCTGACACAGCCAATAACAATGCTTCTTACACACTATTGATGTTAAAGGCACTGGCTACTCTTTTTAATATGACTTTCCCAGGTGCTTTTACTGGCTTGTAGATAATTCCCAAACTAGTTAGATTTTTCCAGTGACTAAGTGACTGTCCATAATATGGGGAACACCCACAGGGATAGAAGCCGTACAGTGCAATTTTTCCCACATAGCCACTGTGAATATTCCACCCAGCCGTATTTTAATACATTTATTTTTTTTTCTCCTCCATTGGAAGGATATGTTAGAAGCATTCCTGATGTATCCGTACAAAGGAGGGCTACAACATATATCTCATGGACATAGCTGATCGGGTGTCTTCCCAGTGAGGTAACTCACCATATTTGGACAATCACATCACTCGGGAATTGCCCACAGCGAACACTAAGCAGAGTATCAGAGTACAGAGGGCTCAATACTTATGCATGGCACTATTCAGTTTTTAATTACCAAAAATGTATAAAAGCATGTAGAATTTTCCCTAGACTTCATAAATACTTCATACTTTGTTTGCCCTTCCACCTAAAATACCAACAAAATACATTGAGATTTCTGAATAATCTTTTATTATGATGAAAAGTTGAAGGAATATTACTACTTTTGCAACCCAGTGTATTTTGCATCTATTCCATTATCTCTCCTTTGGCTTTTCCATAGATTAAAAGGGCTGGTAACAAAATATGAGTACACAAGTTTCTACACTGAGCCTGACATCTTCTTTTATTACAGAATGACTATTCTTCCACCTGTGGAGAAGCTGAGACACTTGTTACAGAGTGTGAAAGATTTCCACATTCGTTTCCTGGAAGAATTCTCCTGAATGTTGCTGAAGGCCATCGTCACTGAATCTATACCGCCATGTTCACCTGCATGTATCCGGGGACTGGCAACAGGACATAATCCAACCATATTTGGGGTACAGGGGGTTTAAGGCTGAGGTTACATGGCTTACATAGGTACTCTACAATAATACATGAACAAACCCTGCTGCCTTATTAGACTGTTACAATTTGGTACATTCTTCTTATTTGGGCACCTTTTTTTGGGCTAGTACTTGTTTTATAAACTGTTACAAGGTGTCAGTGAAGTGTCAGCTCCTGGCTCTCTATCTATATTAGTGTTGTAATTATTTAATGCTTTATATAATAGTTTACAAAATAAATTGTCTTGTCAGCCATGTTTTATAAAACTAAAAAAAAACTGTTTTCAAGCTGACTGGTACAGGGCAGGTCTAAGGTCAGGAAACTCCCAAATCTATTAAGATTCATTTTAGGTGGCATGACCCTAACCCGAACTGCAGGATTATCAGACGCTCGTAAAAAAATGTAGCTGGATTGAATGATGCAAGAAATTATTGTAAAATTATTTTAAACCACATAAATGAGTTTTGGGCATCAATCATAAATGGTTTAAATGTATAAATAGCTGAACAGTAACCATAATATAAATCTTTAATATAGATGTATGTGGGCAGCAATAACTTGTGAAAAGATCTGTGAATTTTTGTTATGATTTCTATTTTTAATGTTTTTTACAAAGTGCTTTTAGGTGAGGATGTAAGTGCATGGTCACAATGTTGTGTGTTATATTGGGTGATATCCAAGCTTTCTATTCACTGATGCATGAATGGCATAAATGAATTGTAATACATTTGGGAGAATCATTATGCCTTCTCTGCTAGTTCCCCCCAGTGTGCAGAGTTTTACAGCACTGAATACAGTTTTACAAGACTTGCTGGTATAAGTAAAAATGTTATAGAGCAGTGTTGGCGAACCTATGGCACGGGTGCCAGAGGTGGCACTCTGAGCCCTCTCAGTGGGCACTCAGGCTGTTGCCCCAGCTTAGAATTCACCAAACAGGACTTCTGCAGGCCCAGGTAGCACTGGACGTGAACCACCCTGGGTCTACCTGAGACTGCAGAAAGAGAAGGTGTGGACAGGGTCAGATTATCATTGGAGCCACTGAAGCTCCTGCTCTTGGCCACACAATTCTTCCTGTTCAGTTGGTTGTCAAGGGAAGTACCAATAGCAATCTGAATTTTCCAACTTTCTGTCAACGATATTGGTGTCCTCCAGACCGCTGAAATCTGCATATAGCTGTATAGCACGGAGCAAGAAGATTTTAATAATGTAATGCTAGAATTGCTGTGTTGGCACTTTGCAATAAATAAGTGGGTCGGGTTTGCATTTTGGGCACTCTGTCTCTAAAAGGTTCGCCATCACTGTTATAGAGAATAGGAAATGATATACCTTAATGGTATTTAGTATATTTTTTGTACTTATATTTTAGTATTTTATATGTAGAGAATCCTCTCCTCTTCTCTATGGATTTTTACTTTTAAAACTGTGTATTCATTACTATAAAATACCACACACTAAGTATTGCAATTGATTTATGCCATTCATGCATCAGTGAATATAAAACTTGACTATTAACCATTATAACACACGAGCTTCTGAGCTTACACTTTCACCTAAAAACATTTTGTAGAATCCATCACAACCAAAATTCACTCATCTTTTTGTTTTTGTTTTTTTAACTTATTGGTGCCCACAAGCATCTCTTCTTAGCTTTTACAACTCCTAGTGCTAGTAGTGCAACCTCAAACCTATCACAATTTTTTTTTTTATACAAACTATGTCCATATACTTTTGAACAGTGAGAACATATATAACATTTATAACATTGGACCTACATGCGGGTTATGATTATTTGGATACTCCTTGTAATTCCTGCCTGAAATGCATTCATATGGATTAAAATAGATAATTTACAATACTTTCTTGTATCGTTCATTGTTGACTTGATGACCAAACTATTCCAGCTACAGGAATCCATTCATTTGAAGATATGTTTCCTGACTTTTAGTTCATCCACTTATGTTTACATTCTAGTAGTGAATGTCATTTACCCTTACACTTGTTACTTTAACAAAGAATAAAACTGTTTTCAGAAATGTGTTTTCTAATATACTCACATTGATTGGTTAAGAATAATAGCAGTAAACATTTTAGCACTTTGGAAGTGTGATGGGTTTTATTGTCCCCTGATTGAGATCTGGTCTGAGGGCACATTCCCTACAAGTTATAGAATGACATAAATCCATGCGACACATAACATTTGAAACACTGTACAGTGATGACTAAGCTTGTACTCACTGACAGACCTCTCGTTCCCGCTTTCTCTCTATCTCTCGTTCTCTCATTTTCAATATCGTGATCAGGGCTTCAATGTGCTCTGATTGTGTGTACCAGATGTCCTACTGGAAGTCTCTATATTTGTGAAGCGGGGCAGTTTAGAACAAGGAAGAACTCTCATTGTGGCATCATAAAAGAAAAATGAACAGATCTACCTGTGCCAAAACATTTTTGATGCCCGGACCACAATATTGTAAAGATAGACTTACATTTTATGTATATGTTGAGAGGATTCCTGATCTATATTCGCAACGGAAGACTGCAATGTATCCCATTGTGCTGGCATACTGTGGAATCCTTCTCCCATCTCATACAGTGGGATATATATTCATGTTGTCTTCCATCAATATTTACAAATTTGTGCAAATTTATGACTATAAAAAAAAAGTGAGAGAACTCACGTTTTTCATGGATGTACGTATAGAGACCCTTTGCTGTGGTTTTAGAGGAGGATGTCCGAAAGCTGCATTACCAGCTTTGAGGGGCCACACTAGTACCCAGAATCCTAGATGCATTAAAAGCCACCGTACAGCTTGGTCCTCAGGCTCCATTCACATGTGGAGTTTTTTCATGCTTTTTCTGTTGCATTTTGGATGCATTTTGGACACTACCATGTTTATTACCATTAAACTGCAAGTAATTTCATGTAATAAACAAGGCAGCGTCTTTCACAATACAAAAACGCATTAAAAGAATTGCCAGGTGTGAATGCATCCTCGCTCTGCCACAGCACAGCCAACATCCGAAACCAGAGCACCAGATACCGGGAGTGGTGGGCACTTGTTTTTTGTGCTTGCTGTCTCTTGCACCATTGTTGCTGGCAGCATTCATTGGCTCTGCATTTTACCAAGTTGTCTGTTGTATTTCTGCTACCTCTTTTAAAAGTCTGCTGTCAGCACACTTGTGCGTTTTTATGTATTTCAGTTTGAGATGCATAAGAATGTGCAGGATTTTTTGGAGTGGGGGAAGAGTGGGCGATTTGCAAAATTTCTTTTGTGACTTTTTAAAACAATTTACCAACTGGCACCTATACCACACTAAACATAATTTCCTAACCTTCCCTGCTGTGTGTAATAGTGTAAAATGGATCCCCCTCATACTTCTGTTAACCCTGCATTTGGGGGAGGCATTCAATAGAAAAAAAAAACCTCTTCTGGTTGAACTACATATTCTGTATCAAAGTCTAACGCAGTGATTTAAAAATGCCTTTGCAATATAGGCAGAGACAGACAGAAAAAAAATAAACCAAATACAGGCTATAATTTTATGACAAGAAGAATAAAGAATGGCAGTCGAAGTAGCTTCATTAAATCAGTGGCAGGAACAACAACCCCACATATATTTCAGGGTCACTTAAAAAAATTGAATTAAGCCGTAACAGGCACAAGCAAGCCGCACACAATCGCAATAATGTGCAAAATAGCAGCTACTTTGCAAACAAGGGTAATCCGTGTGAAAGCAAGTATGGGTCAATTGTAGTTGGATTTGCACCTTTAAGGTAATTTAAATAAAAGTTCTCCTTACAGTGACTGTCAACTGATGCTCCATTAGGGAGATTCTACAGTTGGGAGTCTGTTCCTTCTGGAATAGATATGCAGGATTAAAACCAAATCTATATAATGACTGAAGGCTTCCTTATAAAGTAGCTAAAAGTGTTGTGGTTTTCCTTACCCCATGCTGGAAAACTTAGCATATTTTCTCTTCATATTAGAAACATCTGTAATTAAGTTAGAGCCTCCTGTGCCAGATCATTTTAGGTGATAGGGGAAGGGTTTTTAAGTCTTTACCAGATGGTACTACTGGTGTGAGGGGCAACATTCTGGTGACAGGTAGTCTTTAAAAGTCACTATTCTCCTATATAATACAAGGATAAAAAAAAAGTGCAAAGCCAAGCCAAAATCTGGATAACTGAGGTACATTTGGCACATTTCATTCAAAATTGCAACTAAAGAAAAGCTGCAACAAGATAAATGTGCCTAAAAAGTCACACAAATGAGGTAAGACTGAACACCAGAACTAAGTTACATGCCCCCACATAATGTGGTGAACTCAGTTTATTGGGCATGATTGGAAGGCTGCTTTCTCGTGCAGCATTTCAGCATTTTAAAGGACATCTACCACCAGGATGAACGGTTGTAAACCAAGCACATTGACATGCTGGCGTGTACCGCCTGGAATTGAAATTAGGATTGAAAACATGACTAGGATGATTTTAAGGAAAGTGTTTATTGGATTAGCGCAGCAATGCTGGAGGATGCTAAAAATACAAAAATAGACACATTAAAAGAACCTAATCACAGACTATATAAGCTACTTACATTGCAAAATCCAATCTGAAGGGTGAAAGCTATTGTAGAGGAGTGAATTCAAGTGTGTCACCACCAAACACTGAAGTGAATCACATATTCCCTGAAAGCCAAACCATGAAAATATTGTCCACATAGCGCAAATATAATTTGATTTGTTTGATGAAAGGGTTGTTAAAATATTGGCTAGGGTATACACAACAGTGCTGCAAGGCTGTAGTGCTAACCACTGAGCCACTGTGCTGCCTGAGAGGATCGGGACAGTGACTAACAGGTAAGACAGAAAAGCAAATCCCAACCACTATAGGTTGACCATGGGGGTAAAGAGGGACTTGTGTACTTTAGTGAGGAAGTACCAATTAGGATATGTGGAATGAGAAAGTAATAACTTTAAAGCTGTATTTTCTGAGAGGACTCCCTTCTTCACACTATGTCTCAAACAGGATTGAAGGCGGGTGCAGAACTTCATTGTTGGGTGACTGGGCAATGGTAAATACGTATCAGTATTGCCTAGAAGTTGTTGTGCCTCTTGCACATCATAGTCACTGGGCATCAAAACCACGTAACCCCCTTTGTCAGACGGTTTTATTAGAATATCTTTTAGCCACCTAAGGGCTTGCTTTTCACCTACGGTAATATTCTGAGGCACCTCTGGGTATATTAAAGCTTTGATATCTTCCCATACACATTAGTAAAATCTATCGATCGTAGCACCAGCTGGCAAGGAGGGACAAATCGTGGACTTGACACCACTTTTAAAATTTTCAACCTGAAGGATGTTGTTAAGAGAGGATGCATGAAATTGTTCATCAGGACTAGTGATACCCATCAATAACATCCTTACAGACATGTCAGTGGGCAAAAGTACAAGGAATCTCCCTTGTTTCTCAAAGGAGTAGCCATTGGATATTTCAGGAATATTTTCCGGATATTTCATTTTCATATGGCTTTAAAATACCAGATCAAAACAGTCGACTAAAGCAAAACCTAAGCCTTTTCAGAGCAACAAGAGACAGACAAAGGAAAGAACTGTAGAAGGGTACAAAAATATTTCTGGTGCATTGAAACTTCCAGGTCCACAACAGTCTCCATCATCTCTAAATGGGAGAGCTTTGAAATAAAACAGAACTCAGTCGCAAACTAAGCTTAACTTTCAGCACTTTAGTTTGTACCACTGTGATGTGATACAGAATAAAATGCCGACTCACCCGTTCTTCTGGTGCTTAAGTGTATCCGAACTCCAGGTTACCGGTACTCCAGGTACTCTCGGAAACCGGCCTCCGTCCACAGGCCAGACAAACCGAAAACAAAAGGTATGGAATCCAGCGCTCTGTACCTCACTCGGAGACGGTCCAATATCAAAATTCTTCCTTTATTCAATAAAATTCAATGTGTTTCAACATGAGGTGTCTTAATCATGATCTCATGTGTACATGGTAACAAACACTTTTAAAACACAGGTCACATCCATCCGGATCGTGAAGCACAGGATACAGGTAGTATAAAAAAACACATAATCTAATAAACACAAATACAGAATAGGACAACGATATCTATGGTGACATGATACATGGAAATTCATATAGTTACATGGGGAGAAACAAAAACGAAACTTTGACATATTAGTCGCATATTGCTAAACTATGCATAGCATAGCAAAGCATTGTTTAAAGAACAATGTACCGTATGTGTTACTCAGAAATAAATATTCGTCCAAGACTTTTAAATCAAGCAACTAAACAACGTTAATACATTGCATACAATCTCCGTCTAGTCTTGGTGTGGTGTTAATAGAGACAAAAAATAAAACATAGTTCGATACCTAAAATCTTAACAAATAACAAGCAACTAACGATTTAAAAGTTTATATTTCATATCTGCCCCCCTGACCGGCCGAAACACCCTTTCAATGCCAGTTCAGGCGAAACCATCTGTTTGCTTATTGTGAAAATCCCTGAAATGTTTAGAGGAAATATTCAAGGAGTTATTGCTCATGTCCGATAAGTGTCTCTGAATTCTGCTTTTTAAGGGGCCAGCTGTATGCCCCACATATTGTTTATTGTACTTAAGACAAGAAGCTACATTTATAACATTGGATGTAGTGCAGTTAATATATGACTTGATATTGTGACTAGCACCCGTAACCATAGATGTGACCGTATTTCCCATTTTGATATGATCGTAGACTTTACACTGTTTATGTCCACATCTGTAATTTCCCTTAAATGTGAGGCAGAATGATTTTTTTACTTCCTCACTAAGGAACATACTTGGTGTTAGGATCACTAGAAGGGTTTCCGATTTTATTGACCTGAATGTGGCTCCAGTACTGTCAAATATGCGAGCTAGGATGAGAGTGTGGAAAAAAACTACCTCTTTCTCCTCTGGGGCGGGCTAATCTTATCAAAATGACCTTAATGCCACAATTACTATACGTACTGCACAACTCCCCGGTATGGATACCAAAATATTGGTTCCAGAGAATTCACGGACAATTCAGGGAATTGATCTGGAAACAAGGGGCTTCTCGTATCAAACTTACTCCTCGTATGCATGGGCATATTGGGGGACATTATCACTGGTGTCGCTACTGGAGACAGGGAAGTTAGGGAACAGTGCAAGGCAATATCCTACTCTGGCATTGATGAACAAGGTGTGGCGGACTTATAAACAAATAGTGGGGGTGGGGCCCTGGACCAAGTATACGCCTCTGTGGAATAATCCGTATTTGGGAGAGGTATTCATGTTGGACGACACAAGACGGTGGGAACAGAAAGGGGTTAAATACTTACACCAATTATATGTAGACTCTATATTGAAATCGTTTCAGCAGCTGGAGGAGGAGTTTGAGGTTCCCAGGCAGATGTTCTACCAATATCTACAATTAAGGCACAGCTTACAGTCGCAGTTTGAGTCAGGGGAAGTAGAGATTTCTCCACTAGGTGATGACTGGGGTGGTTCAGGCTAAATCCATGAGAGGGCTAATTTCTTTACTATATGGAGAAATATTGGACAAGGTGCTGGGGGACCAGATGAATGGGACACGGCAAAAGTGGGAAAGGGATGTGGGTGAGTTGGAAGAGGAGGAGTGGGAGGAGGCACTAGAATCCCCCTGTAAACTATCGCTGAACGTGGCACAGAGGCAGTCACAGTTATTCTTGGTTCATAGAGCTTATCGTACTCCAGTCCTGTTGAAGAAAATGGGGATCCGTAGTGAGGCTAGGTGTCCGTGATGTTTAATGGATGAGGCTGACATCATACACGTGTTTTGGTCATGTCCGGCGCTGAGAGACCTATGGGACAGGGCTAATAGACTACTGGAAAGAGTGTTTGGAGTGATAGTGGGGTCTGACCCAAAGGTGTGTGTACTGGGCTGTGTGGGGAAACTGTAGAGTACCAGGGCACAACAACAGGCGATAGCCAAGATCCTATATCAAGTGCGGAAGACAATAGCTACACATTGGCTGGATACTGCGCCTCCTGGTATATCAGAAGTTAAGAGAATGGTAAAGGTCACAATTCGTATGGAAATGGAGGTTTACCTCAAACGTAATACATTAGGGAAATTCGAAAAGCAGTGGAGTAAATGGTTGGATTGCCCAAGACTAGGGTCAGAGGAGCTGCTCAGAAGGTGGAGACAGGTGTGCCCAGGGGGACTGTTAGGGGGCAGGCAGGAATTGGCATAACGCGGGGGCGGGTTGTGTGGTACAGCAAAAAGTGAGTTTAATCCTAGACTAGGAGGGACCGGACCGCTGGGCGGGGAGAGGTTTGTTAAGGAAGGGAGAGGAGGGGTTGGTTTATGGTTATGGTCATGAGCTGTAATTTGTACATTGAAGTCTGTACTAATATACATGTTTTTCCTTCAAAATGGATGTTTATTTATATGCTTTAATAAAGACCATCTGATTTTAAAAAAAGGAACAAACTTGGTGAAAGATTATTACCCAATGTAGGTGCCCACTTAGCAATGTACCTTACCCCAGAAGAAACAATCCGACATAAGGTATGGGGAAAAACTATTTTGGAGTATTGGTTATTGAATGAAATGACAAAAGTAACTTCTTGCTTTACTGTTTCCCTTTTGTTACCTTTGCTGCTTTTTATACCCAACAGTGAATTCTGTGTGATATTTTTAATTTTCTGAGTGGCCATTGCTATATCTCGACTCTTATATTGTCGAGATTCTAGACGTTTACTTAAGTTCAGATTTTCTCGTACAAAATCACTGTCCAATGTGCAATTACGACGTACACTCACCGGCCACTTTATTAGGTACACCTGTCCAACTGCTCGTTAACACTTAATTTCTAAACAGCCAATCACATGGCGGCAACTCATTGCATTTAGGCATGTAGACATGGTCAAGACAATCTCCTGCAGTTCAAACCGAGCATCAGTATGGGGAAGAAAGGTGATTTGAGTGCCTTTGAACGTGGCATGGTTGTTGGTGGCAGAAGGGCTGGTCTGAGTATTTCAGAAACTGCTGATCTACTGGGATTTTCACGCACAACCATCTCTAGGGTTTACAGAGAATGGTCCGAAAAAGAAAAAACATCCAGTGAGCGGCAGTTCTGTGGGCGGAAATGCCTTGTTGATGCCAGAGGACAGAGGAGAATGGGCAGACTGGTTCGAGTTGATAGAAAGGCAACAGTGACTCAAATCACTACCCGTTACAACCAAGGTAGGCAGAAGAGCATCTCTGAACGCACAGTACGCCGAACTTTGAGGCAGATGGGCTACAGCAGCAGAAGACCACACCGGGTGCCACTCCTTTCAGCTAAGAACAGGAAACTAAGGCTACTATTTGCACAAGCTCATCAAAATTGGACAGTAGAAGATTGGAAAAACGTTGCCTGGTCTGATGAGTCTCGATTTCTGCTGCGACATTCGGATGGTAGGGTCAGAATTTGGCGTTAACAACATGAAAGCATGGATCCATCCTGCCTTGTATCAACGGTTCAGGCTGGTGGTGGTGGTGTCATGGTGTGGGGAATATTTTCTTGGCACTCTTTGGGCCCCTTGGTACCAATTGAGCATCGTTGCAACGCCACAGCCTACCTGAGTATTGTTGCTGACCATGTCCATCCCTTTATGACCACAATGTACCCTGTAACATCTGATGGCTACTTTCAGCAGGATAATGCGCCATGTCATAAAGCTGGAATCATCTCAGACTGGTTTCTTGAACATGACAATGAGTTCACTGTACTCAAATGGCCTCCACAGTCACCAGATCTCAATCCAATAGAGCATCTTTGGAATGTGGTGAAACGGGAGATTCGCATCATGGATGTGCAGCCGACAAATCTGCGGCAACTGTGTGATGCCATCATGTCAATATGGACCAAAATCTCTGAGGAATGCTTCCAGCACCTTGTTGAATCTATGTCACGAAGAATTGAGGCAGTTCTGAAGGCAAAAGGGAGTCCAACCCGTTACTAGCATGGTGTACCTAATGAAGTGGCCGGTGAGTGTTTTTGTACCATTTCCCCATAGGGGATGTTTTTGATCACATGCCTCGGATGGCAAGAAGTTGCATTGCCTGAAACTTTTTTTTCTTAAGGGTCTAACAATCACCTTATTCTCTTCTCCCATGAGAGTAACGTCCAAAAAATTAATAGACACGCCTCCAAACTCAGAGATAAATTTTAAGTTCAAATGATTGTTGTGCAAAAATCCAAGAAAGGTCGTGAACATAATTTCGGAATCAGCTCAAACCCACACCAGGTCATCGATATACCTGCCAAACCAGGCTATCGATCCCCGATGTGGGTTTTCGGATCCGGATGGATGTGGGCTTCTACCTGAGGTCTTCTGATTTTCCGTTGATTTGGGTTCTCGCTAGCTCTCATTGTAGGATATTTCCCGCCCATACCACCTGACCTGTGACATCACGAGGCGGGTGTTCTAAAAGTGATTGTTACCATGTACACATGAGATCATGATTAAGACACATAGGGTCGAAACGCGTTGATCCTTATATCGGATGTACTTATCTGCATTATTTTTATTGAATAAAGGAAGAATTTTGATATTGGACCGTCTCCAAGTCTGGTACAGAGTGCTGGATTCCATACCTTTGTTTACTGTGATGTGGTATATATAATTTCCAATTGGAAAAATGGGGGAAGTAACGGGGGGAACAATTTGCAAGGGTAAAACATAACTTTCAATTTACTATTGAAAACATTTATTGTGGTCGGATATGTACAATAAAATAACACAAGCTTTTATGGTAAATACACATTTAATATACTTTAGTCTGTGCCTGAAAGTAGTAAAGCGGGTGGACCCCCTAGTTTAGTTTCACGACTTTCTGTGCTCTTTTTAGAGTATGGAGGGAAAATACATATTGAGGATTTATGTGGCAGGATAGTCGGAGACAGGAAAACCTTTAAGCTGTGTCCACATGGTAAGTTTAACGAAACACGACGGAACACAATGTTACCTCAACTCTGTCTCTATCAGTCCAAGGCTGCATTCACACGACCGTCAGAGGGACGTATATAAGAATAGGAAACGAATCGCCATTTAGGAAAGAAATTGTTCATTACACATGTATAGGTAACTTCCATATATGGACTGACACTAATGAATATAAGTTCCTCTCCTTATGATACTGAATATGTGTTTTTCTAATAAGGACTTTAATATATTATCAAACTTCTACTACAAGATTGGTTTATATTTGTTATGTTAATAATTCCCATAGTATTTGTTAGAAACTTGTGAAACTTGTGAAAACTTGTGAATTAAGCTCTTAAGGTAGATTTATCCATTCATCACATCACAATAGAAATTATCAGAAATTTAGTTCTCACACATCAAAACACAAGACAATCACATGCACCTATTCATTAAATATCTTCACAACATTTTCTCTGCTTCTATCACTTTTTGATCCAAAGACACTATAGGTCACATCACTTTTTCGATTTAAAATAGGATCATCACATTCACATTAAATATTTAACACAACCCCAATTTAGCACCATACACAATTTAAAACACCATCTTGGAGTTACTTTCTGGAGATCTTTTGAATAAATAAACTTATTTGCATGCCTAACACACTTCGTAACACAAGTCAATCAAATAGGACGTATTCACAAGAACACAGTAATTATTATCCAAGGCCAATTCACATCCCCAGGGAGAGTGGCAACAATAGGTATATACATTGGATATAACCGTCTCTCCAGTTATCCGTACTTTTTGCTAATTATATTCAACATTATTACCTGTGAGCGCATCCCAGCCACTGACGCCGCCAGGTGACGATTCTTCCGACAAGCACTCAGGCGCATGCGCATGCCCAGCCAGGTGAGACAGAATGTCTCCCTGTCTTGGGACTGCGCAGGCGCAGTAGTGGCCGGAAGAAGGTCGTCGCCATCTTACTACAGGCGGAAAAAGTGTCAGGGCATGCGCCAATTAGCAGGTGACTACACTAAGTAAATGACTGACAGACATTTCCACCCATCACAGTCCCCTTAGAAATCACATGACACATACCCCAGGCCTTAAATAACTGGACGTACCTCTCAGTTAACACGCCTCCTGAGGAAGCAGTAAGCGAAACGCGCGTCGGGGCGCGGGGCAGACAAACAGCCATAGCAAGGTAATAATCCTCATACCATTGATTGTAAATGAGAAAAATGCACTTTATTGCCTAGCACTTTATTACATAATACAATGCACTTTATCATCTAGTATAATGTTTAAAGGCACAACGAATATATATAGGATAAATTGCTGAGGTCTCCCCCATCAATTTGGGACCATCTTTTAACCTGTTGAAGTTAATGTCTGTATTGGTTTTATTTTGATATGAAATAAAAGAATTTATAAGATTTTTAAACTTATTAACTTTGAGTTCCCCTCTTTGTTTGGGTGTTTAATTGAAGTATAGGGGGGAATCTCCTGAAACATACTAGAGGACATATCGTGTTTTGGTTACGTATATATATACGTCCGCAAGCTTACACAGGGTAAAGTTAGGACATGTCTCTCTATGCGCCATGCATTGCTATGGAGAGGGCTCACCCCTCCTCCTCTCCATCATGGCGAACATATGCATACGTTCGTGTGAATGCAGCCTAAGGCAGATCACGTCAGAGTTTGATCAGGGTGCGATCAGGGTTTGGTCAGTGAAAACGCACATTTTGCATCAGCGTGACTTGCAAAAGTAGAGCATGATGAGATTTAAACGCGCGTTAAAAAAAACGGGTGTGTGTATGAAAAAAATGCAAGTCTGAAAAGACCCATTGATTACAATGGGTCAGAGTGCAATGCAGATTCTGCGCGTCAAAAGCACGCGCAGAAAACGCGCGTGAAAGGGGCCTAACTGTTTTGTATTCTGGTGGCCTATGGATCCGACCATAAACTAAGCCCTTACTGTTGTTGGATTGCCCCACTTTGCGCATCTTCTACAGATTTGTATTAAATATAGTACACCTGCCCCTATAGCATTGTGCCCCTAATGCCCCCCAGTTTTACTGCAACTCTGAAATTTCCAGCTTTCCCTCTTCAATCGTTTAATTGCCCCCCCCCCCCCATAGAATCATCTTAAGCCCCTTCTACACTGGCGTTTTTCACGCGCGAGTTCTGCGCGTGCATTTGACGCGCAGAACTTGCATTGCACTCTGTCCCATTGTATTCAATGGGTCTTTCTCCATTAGCGTTGTTTTTGATACAATATATATGTGTGAAGAACACATTGCAGATGTATTTAAACATCTGCAATGTGTTCTTCACACACATATATATTGTTCTTCACATGCTATTTTGTTCGCGCCGTTCCGCGCGTATCTCCCGACAAGTAAGCAGATGTGCCGAACATCTGTAATCTATTCTGCACTGTGTTCTGCACTGTGTTTTTATCTTAAATGATCCTGTGTTCACTGTGTTCACTGTGTACAATGATTTTATTCTATTCTTCACTGTTCTTCACATCTGCTAAATTGACGGGAGATAATATACACGCGGAACAGTGAAGAATAGATCGCAGATGTTTGCAAATTATCAGAAGACATTATTTTTCAATTAAATAACACATTTTAATCCCAAACCATGGTCCCTTTGAAAAATGCTCGAGTCTCCCATTGAATCGCGCGTGAAAAATGCGCCGAAAACGCAAAAAAAACGCTAACAACACGCGCATGAAAAACGCAAAAACGCTAATTACTCCAAGGAAAAATGGAACAAAAATGCAGCCAAAAACGTCAGTTTTTCACGCATTGCACCCTGACGTGAAACGCAACGCTAGTGTGGAAGAAGCCTTAAGAACTCAGTATGTAAATCCCAGCACAGGCGATGACGTGAAGTGCTGATGTCCCATGTATTGCCATGTAGCAGAGGAGGGAGCTAACTTATTGCTCCCTGTTCTTACACAGCTTTCTATAGTTTCAGTCAGTATCCTCAGGCTGCATTCACACATTGCGTTTTCATAGCAGTTTTTAACCCCTTAAGGACGCAGGGTTTTTTCGCTCATTTCTCGCTCTCCACCTTCAAAAATCCATAACTTTTCCATTTTTACGTGTACAGACCTGTGTGAGGGCTTATTTTGTGCGTAACAAATTTTAATTTCCCGTAATGTTATTTATTTTATCTTGCCATGTACTGCGAAGCTGAAAAAAAATTCCAAATGTGGAAACATTGAAAAAAAACCGCACGTCACGTTCTTGTGGGCTCAGTTTTTACGACTTTGACTGTGCACTCAAAATAACACCTCAGCTTTATTCTTTGGTTCGGTGCGATTGCGGTGATACCAAATTTATATAGGTTTTATTGTGTTTTAATACATTTTCAAAAATTAAACGAATGTGTACAAAAAAGAAAAAAAAATTTTGCCATCTTCTGAAGCTAATAACTTTTTCAAACTTTGGCGCACGGAGCTGTGTGAGGTGTAATTTTTTTGCGAAATGAGCCGACGTTTTCATTGCTACCACTTTGAGGTCTGTGCGACATATTGATCATTTTTTATTCCATTTTTTATGTGATGTAAAAAGGTTTAAAAGTTGCATTTCGGACATTTGGGCGCAATTTCCCGTCTCGGAGGTCACCGCCGACCATAACCGTTTTTATATTTTGATAGACCGGGCGTTTTGGGACGCGGCGATACCTAATGTGTCTGTGATTTTTACTGGTCTAGGGAAAGGGGGGTGATTTGAATTTTTAATATTTTATTAGTTTTTTTTCTTTTTTTAACTTTTTTTTCTTTTTTTTTCACTATTTTTTAGACCATCTAGGGTACATTAACCCTAGATGGTCAGATCGCTGCTACCATATACTGCAATACTTCTGTATTGCAATATATGGCATTTTTGCAGCACATTCATTACAATGAGCCACTGGCTCATTGTAACGAATCTGCAGAAGCCATTAAGCCTCAGGTCAAAAGAAGACCTGAGGCTACCATTGCAAACGATCGCCGCCCCCCGATGACGTTCGGGGGCGCGGCGATCGTAACAAAGCACCGACCGCGTTTATTAGCGGTGGGGGTTTTCTTCAATATGCAAAAACCCCCACCTTTGTATGAAGAGGACTCAGCCCGTGAGCCCTCTTCATACATTCCCTATACTTCTGCACCGTAGAGCTACGGCGCAGAGCGTTAAGGGGTTAAAATATGTTTCACTCTAGGCACGTGTTAACATTGCGTTAACGTCATGTGTGAACGCACCATGAAACCACGTTCAACATTTTATTTGCTAAAATACAATGTAACCTCAGCGTGGGATCACGGTTGAAGCCTTTGGAAAACAATAACAAAACACAAGCCAAAAGCAGGTGTGGATCACGATGGGTGAGAAAGTATCATTGAGAGAAGCTGCTCCTCCTCATTTTTTCACTCCACTCCTAGTTTGGACATCAAAAACAGCATCAGAAAAAGTGAACGTGTTAATGCCGGTTGCATTTTGAGACGCAATCCACTTGTGTCCCTCGTGATCATACGTCAAGGTAACATTGCATCTCACTCGCATTGCTTTTATAATGTGTTTAGAGCAAAATCCAAAGGCCGCAATCACATGTTGCGTTTTTGTTCCGTTTACATTGCGCTTAGAAATGCATTTGAACAGTTGAGGGGAGAGGAGATTTGCCTAATTACATCGCTGTTAACATTTGCATTTACAAAACACAACCATTAACACAATGTTAACAAAATGTATATGTTAACACATGCGGAAACATTATGTTTATATTGCGTTTTGTTAACGCAAATGTTAATAGTAATGTAATTAGGCAAAATGCAACATGGGTACTCATCCAAAGGCTCCAAGATGTATTTATATGCTGAAGTGAGGGCGCTTTCACACGATGCGTTGCATCACTTTTTTTTATGCGTTTTTGACGCATTCAAAAGACTTGATCACATTCTGAGGTTACATTGCGTTTTAGGAGATGCAGTGTAAATGCAATGTAACCTCAGCATGTGATCAAGTCTGAGGCCCTATGAATGCATCAAAAATGCATTAAAAAAATGTAACAAATTGTGTGAACGCACCCTAAAAAGGTTATTTTCTATTTTCTTCACTCCACTCCAAAAGCTGCATCTGAAAAAGTCATTGGGGGACATTTACTATGGTGTTTCCGCCAGTTTTGTGGCGCTCTCACCAAATGTTCTGTTCTCAGACCTATTTATTAGCTGGCCGCACCAGAAAAAATGCCTTTTTCCGCCTGCTCCGACTCTTCTCCGAAAAGGGGCGTGGCTTTGGCGGAGTGGAAACTCAGACACAATATGTGTCGCAGCCCTTTTTGGGCGCTGAAAACTGGCGGAAAGTAGACCAAAAGAAAACTGGTCTAGCAGGGACTGTTGGACACATTTCTGGTGCTCGGGACACATTTTGGTCCCAGGGAAAGAAAATGGTCTCGGCGCCAGAAATGTCTCTGCACAGCTACACAATATTAAATGTGTGTCTTCTTTCCGAGAGCAGGTCGGTAACAAAGCCAGTGCAGACACCGACACTTTATGTAAATGTCCCCCATTGTGTGAACCCACCCTCATATGGTAGATTGTTAAACTCCGCCCTCACCTGCTGGATTGTCAGACTCCGCCCCTGTATTAGCAGCCACAGGTGTTCCACTGCAGTCTCACTTCCTTGTATTAAGAGCAGCTCTCTGTTAGGTTTGTGCAGTTGCCTCTCAGTCTGCGGGTTGTTAGTGAATTATAGCTGGTTAATAATGCCTCCAAAGAGAAATAGAAAGAAGTTGGGGTCCCGGGCTGAGGGCAGTGGTGATTCAGGGCTTGGATTGGTTGATCCTCTCCAGGAGCAGAAAAATGAGAAAATCCGTCTCTTCATGCAGGACTTTATACAGCAAAGTGAGTATTATCAAGAAATGGTTCTTAAAGAGCCCCTCCAGAGCTGACTGATTAGCTTCAAGGTCTCCAGTTGTGAAATAAAGTCTCTTAGGCCGACGACACACGTGGCATTTTGAATGGACTGTTTCAAAACGGCACAAAGATGGGTTCAAAACGCCATGTGTGCCGCCGGCCTTAGGCTTCATCCACATGTTCAGTTTTTCAGATGCAGTTTTTGATGCCCAAGCTAGGTGTGGAGTTAAGATGGAGTAGCACTACTTAAAGGGGTTGTCCCATGAACCAAGTTTGGCCTTATCCGCAGGATGGGGGTCTCGGTGAAGGGCTGGGGGTCCCACACCTCATGAGAACGAGGGGATGGGTGAGGTACCTCAGTCGGACCCCTTTTCGTTTATGACCGCTCTGGTCCATTCATCTTTATGACGCTGACAGAGATTGCTGAGCACAGAGCTCAACAATTTCCATCAGCTCCAGTGAGATGTATGGCGCAGAATGGTTATGTGCGGCCGTCTGCTCCATTAATCTCCAGGAGCGACAAGGGGTCCAACTGAGTTGCCTGGGACCCCTCGTTCTTGTGATCTGTGGGGTCCTGTGGATAGGGCCTAACTTGGTTTGAGGGACAACCCCTTTAATGATAAGTCCTCTCCCATTTTGAACCACACCTGCTTTTGCTGAATGTGTGGCTGCACCCTTAGGGTGAAGACACACATGGCGTTTTTGGGCCGTTTTTGGGCCGTTTTTACTAAGTGCGTTTTCAGATCGTTAAAAACGCATGGGTTAAAAAACGCATCCGTTTTTTAAAAACGCATGCGGTTTTTGAAAACGCATGCGTTTTTGTCCGTTTTTCCGAAATTGCGCAATGAAAAACGGACAAAACGCATGCGTTTTCAAAAAACGCATGCGTTTTTAAAAAACGGATGCGTTTTTTAACGCATGCGTTTTTAACGATCTGAAAACGCATTTAGTAAAAACGGCCCAAAAACGGCCCAAAAACGCCATGTGTGTCTTCACCCTTAATGTACTCTGACAGTCCAGGCTGTGATGAGGAGCCCCCAAAGCCCCCCGTCTTATCTAATGAGGAGTCCCCAATTATAACCGCGCCGATACTTAATGTTTAAAGGAAGCACAAGGGTTGCATCCGAACTTTAAAGGGGTTTTGTGTGCAGCCTAACCACTATCCAGAGATGTGACCTATATGAACATTCGTATTTGCATCCTTAGAATCAAAACCCATATTGACAAGCAATGGAAGGTTTGTTACTGTTGTATCCAAGCTATTGCATTTTCTGTGAGCTTAATACAGCAAAGGCAACTGTCTCATTGACTTATGGTTTGCTCCACTGCATTAGCTCGGTTCAATTACAGTTGATTGTCTCGTTAGAATAATCAGATTTTAATTGTATGAAGTATTGGAGTGTATTCACTAAAAGGGTCTCTGCAAGCTCCAATCTTTTGAATGGGACATTTGCAAGACACAGAAGCATATGGGTCTGGCCATTTTAAACGATTGTATGGGTCTCCTAAGTGTAATTGGGCTATCATGTTGTGTCCCATGCATGCCCCACTCTTTTTCTTCTCAACATTCATCCAGAAAAGGAGCGTATGGGGGAGGTCAAGAAGGAGCTGGAGGTTCTCACCATGCTTCCAGACCAAATCCTGGAGGTGGAACTACTGAAGATGCCCATGTCAATAAGACAGATGAAAGTTGGAGAGTATTACAGTGAGTAGAATATATTGCACCATGGGCGGTTTTGAACATTGGTCCTTTTAATTTTCACTGAAAATGTTTGTTCTTGTATATAACCTACCAAGACCCTCCTTGGTTATATTTCTGATAGCTGTGTGATGACCAACACGTCTCGCGCTAAGCCCTAGGCAACAGATCTGCATAAATGGACACAATTCTTTTTTTTCTTTTTGTGACTCTTGTAAGTCAAGTAAAATGGTCAACTTTTCCCTGTGTTTCAGAGTTAATGGAAATGAACAAGGCAGAGTCTACACCTGTTGTGAAGGTGAGCGGGTCACCATATTTTGTGTCCCTGGTGTTTGCTCCAAAGTTGTGATTTGTATGATGCTGAATCCTCTGTTGCAGGTCGACAATCTGGATGAAGAGGTAAAGCTTGTACGAAAGAACAGCAAGAAAGGTATGTTTGGGCACCAGAAGCTGGATCACCCTTTTGGTAGTATGTATGGTTTACCATTATTCTACTCTCACAGTAAAGGTGACCACATCTGTAGAATATCATGACCATGTTGCCTCTAAAGTGATGTCCACAACACAGAAGAATAGGACAATCCAAAAGGTGAGCATGGGCTTGAGACCCTTAAATTAAAGAACCTTTGATAACTTTAGCTTGTACTTAGCACTGTAAGGTGAACCCTAGCAAACTTGAAATATTTGTGCCAGAAGACATGGTTTGTATGCCAGTCCCTTGTCGGCACATATCTCCTGCAAACTGTGTAACAGTAACATGCACTCACCGGCCACTTTATTAGGTACACCTGTCCAACTGCTCGTTAACACTTAATTTCTAATCTGCCAATCACATGGCGGCAACTCAGTGCATTTAGGCATGTATACATGGTCAAGACAATCTCCTGCAGTTCAAACCGAGCATCAGTATGGAGAAGAAAGGTGATTTGAGTGCATTTGAACATGGCATGGTTGTTGGTGCCAGAAGGGCTGGTCTGAGTATTTCAGAAACTGCTGATCTACTGGGATTTTCACGCACAACCATCTCTAGGGTTTACAGAGAATGGTCCGAAAAAGAAAAAACATCCAGTGAGCGGCAGTTCTGTGGGCAGAAATGCCTTGTTGATGCCAGAGGAGAATGGGCAGACTGGTTCGAGTTGATAGAAAGGCAACAGTGACTCAAATCGCCACCCGTTACAACCAAGGTAGGCAGAAGAGCATCTCTGAACGCACAGTACGTCGAACTTTGAGGCAGATGGGCTACAGCAGCAGAAGACCACACCGGGTGCCACTCCTTTCAGCTAAGAACAGGAAACTGAGGCTACTATTTGCACAAGCTCATCAAAATTGGACAGTAGAAGATTGGAAAAACGTTGCCTGGTCTGATGAGTCAACATGAAAGCATGGATCCATCCTGCCTTGTATCAACGGTTCACGCTGGTGGTGGTGGTGTCATGGTGTGGGGAATATTTTCTTGGCACTCTTTGGGCCCCTTGGTACCAATTGAGCATCGTTGCAACGCCACAGCCTACCTGAGTATTGTTGCTGACCATGTCCATCCATTTATGACCACAATGTACCCAACATCTGATGGCTACTTTCAGCAGGATAATGCGCCATGTCATAAAGCTGGAATCATCTCAGACTGGTTTCTTGAACATGACAATGAGTTCACTGTACTCAAATGGCCTCCACAGTCACCAGATCTCAATCCAATAGAGCATCTTTGGGATGTGGTGGAACGGGAGATTCGCATCATGGATGTGCAGCCGACAAATCTGCGGCAACTGTGTGATGCCATCATGTCAATATGGACCAAAATCTCTGAGGAATGCTTCCAGCACCTTGTTGAATCTATGCCACGAAGAATTGAGGCAGTTCTGAAGGCAAAAGGGGGTCCAACCCGTTACTAGCATGGTGTACCTAATAAAGTGGCCGGTGAGTGTTTGTCCAACATAATAAGCTCTACTTGTCCATTAGTGGTTCAAGACTGGTTTATGAAAGGCCATTCTTGATGGATATCCCCTAATGTCTCTCTACACTGCAAATACATGCGGTGTGTTTTTGTTTAAATAAACACTTATAGGGTGCAGTTGCCAATATACCTTCTTATTCTTTCCATTTTAGGTTCCAAAAAGTAAATCTCTTGTGTCGTTGACTAACGATACTGGCAAGAAACCAACCTCTTTAACAAGGTAATTCCAATTTAAGGGTAGGCTCTGGGTGATATCTTGTTATATCGGGCCTTGCAATGATTTGCTCTCCCATGCTTAAAACTGAAATTGGACCAACTCATCTCCTACACTTTGCGTTCTTTACATATTTTTTGCTCCAAAATACTTAGGAGTGGTTGGGACTGGGATGGTGGCAAGCTAACATATGCACATGATTGAAGTACCGTAGTCTTGTCTTTGGCATAATATCACAGGGCAGAAATACAGTCTGTCATAATCGCTGGAATTGGTTAGTAAACAAACTGAAGACCTGTGCCTATATATTAGCTCACTGACCTTGCATCGAAATTTGTGTCTTTATAAAAAGATTTTAAATAGAGAAATTCTTCTTCCCTCTTATAGGTCAGTGTCTGCAACACCACTAAATAAAGCTCCCAAGAAGATGATGTCAACTTCATCCTGCAGACCTGTTTCCAGAACCTCGAGGTACCCAAATTCATACTCTAATCTCTGTGGGTGCTGTCTGCTGGTTAATCATCTATGATTTGCAGATTGACTAAATGAATTATTTTTTTTTCTTTCACTCAGAAATGCAACAGCCCCTTCAACCCGATCCTCAAGAAACCGAGCCTTCTCATCACTAAGTGACAACTTGCCATTACATGAAGGACTTCCTTTTGTTCATATACCACTGGTGGATGGGCAGGTAATGGCATGTCACCCAGACTATATTTGGGCTAGTTGCATAGTTGAGATCATAATGGTGGATTTTTATTTTTATTTATTTTTTATTTCCCTCGTCTGAAGAGTAACACTTTGTAGCAGGGGATAAGACTAACAAGAACGCTTTAGTCTCTGCGCATTCTGCCTCATTGATATGTTTTGGCTTCCCTTCTTTTCTTCAGACTTTATCCTCCGCGTATGATGACCTGGAGTCTCTGGATGTGGAGCTGCTGAGGAAAGACACGGTGCAGCACATACACACACTTGTGGTGAGCAGTTGTGATATTGCAGCATAAAGTTAATTTAGAAATGGAAACTTGTAAATCTGGGCTGTATACGTAAGTATTATAGGACCTAAGTCTGGAATTCCCTTCCCACATATGATACTAAGATACTGAAAAGGCACTTGTTTTTATGTGTATTTGGAAAATGAACAGATGTATGAAGATTTTGTGGGTGATGGTCTTTCTCAGTATACATTTAATAGGTGGCTTCTTCTTGTTTTCTCAGGATCAGCTCACCAGCCTATGTGCCAAAGCATCAACTCAGCACCTTGTGGGTGGCCATGGGTAAATGACACTAACTGGAGATCCACCAGTGGGTGATGGCAGTGGGTCATCTCAAGCTGTTTTTATACATTTTATTTATGTAAATGATTTTGTAATAAATGAAAAAAAAAATCTTTCACATCCTGAGCATCTTAATGTTTGTCACTCTGTGAAGGGTATGTAAGACCTTAATCGCTTAAACCAGTGTTCTAAAGTATCAGGAATTATACTTTTCCACATCAATATACGTAAAATGATACTAATAGAAAATGACAGGTTCCCTTTAACCCCTTAAGGACGCAGGGTATTTTTGCTCATTTCTTGCTCTCAATCTTCAAAAATCCATAACTTATTCATTTTTCCGTGTACAGGGCTTATTTTGTGCGTAACAAATTTTACTTTCCCATGATTTTATTTATTATTCCATGCTGTGTACTGGGAAGTCGGGTACGGTACGATCGCGGTGATACCAAATTTATACAGGCTTTATGGCGTTTTAATACATTTTCAAAAATAAAACTAATGTGTACAAAATTAAAAAAATAAATAATTTTGCCATCTTCTGCTAATAACTTTTTCATACTTTGGTGTACGGAGCTGTGTGATATGTCATTTTTTGCGAAATAAAACGACGTTTTCATTACTACCATTTTGAGGACTGTGCGACATTTAGATAACTTTTTTTTTTTTTTTTTCCCTCTTCCATTATTTCTTAGACCATCTAGTGTACATTAACCCTAGATGGTCTGATCGATCCTACCATATACTGCAATACAACTGTATTGCAGTATATGGCATTTCTGCACACTATACATTTCACAGTGCCTCCGACCCCGGGTGTTAGCGATGGGTCTTTGCTCTTACAGCCCATCTCTGTATGACGAGGGCTCGGCCCGTGAGCCCTCTTCATATACCCTTCATAGCTCCGTGGCGGATATATCCGCCACGGAGCGTGAAGGGGTTAAATCTGACCTTCTGTGTGAGAGAGAGATACCTCAGCTCTCAACCCCCCACTGTTGTGCTCCTTCACAGGAACAGAGCTCAGTGGGGGGGGGTCTGAGGAGTGAGCAGCACAGACAAGTTGCCCTTTAAAAAGTAGAATTTCAATATTTGCAGAAGATACAAAAGTAATACGGAGGTATATAGTATAACATTTTATAGAGGAATTTGTGTAGGCTTGGGCAAAAAAATAGCTGAGGTTTAATATAAATCTGCAACTTGGGGTTATACAGTGTGGACGGTTTATGGCTTAACCTCATTGCACTGTACAAATACCTGAATGGCCAGTTCAGGGCCATTCATACTATGAACTTTTTATCTTTAGGCCTGTGGCCACGACAAAAGCGTCCTCTACATCTCGAGGCGAGGTGGCTCTACCATACCCTTAGACAAGGGTTCTTTACTGTAAGTTGACAATGATACTGTGGAACTTGCTGCTGGAGTAGGTTGTTATGGATGATATTTTGTACCTGGATGCCTTTCTGTAGAACAAAAAAAATTAGGTGTTATGGGGGAAAATTGGGATTTTTGTACTTTGTGTAAAATCTGTTTCTCATCACTACATAAGAGGGGGGGGGGAGGTGTTGGTGGGCTATACCCTTATGTCAGTTTGTGCAACCGCAGTATGAGCAAAATTTTTTAAAAAAAGGAACCAACATGGCCTGAACTCAAAAACAGAGCAAGTCCTGGAAAGGACATAATGTAAAGCACGAGGGTAGGATCTGTGTCCCCCACTGTGGCAACGGGAACAGATTTTGTGGCAAGTACAAAAATCCCAATTTCTTGCACTAACATTTAAGGGGTTATCTGGGTTTAAAAAATTTCTTCTGGGAGGGCTATTTAAACACAATAAACATGTACTTACCTCCTCCGGTGCTGCCGATGTCCCGCGCCGCGGCCGGTCTTCTCTGTGCGCTGGTTTCATTACACCGGCGGCCGGATGCTCCCATGCGCACCATCTCCCAGCGCTTACAACGCTGAGAGATGGGGACGGATGGGAGGAGCCGTCCACATCGGGGACCGGAAGCTCCCTGTGCGCGGCTTCCGTGCCCCTGTAAACAAGCAGGGGCACGGATCGAAGGGACCGCGGCGTGGGACATCAGCGGTGCCGGAGGAGGTAAGTCCATGTTTATTATGTTTAACTAGCCCTCCCCAGCCCGGCCATAAAAAAATTTTTTAAACCCGGATAACCCCTTTAAGAAAGGCTGCACCCTGGGACATCCAGACCAGTCCCTTAAGGGAGGACACTACGTACACAGCTGCCTGATGCGCTTCAAGGGAAATGCATGTGACAGAACTTGGGCTCTGGTCCATACCTTCTCTAATACACATATGCTGATGAAGGACTTGGGACATCCAAAGGGCTTGAATCTACCATATAATGACATTGGTAGCTTTGAAATCATGTACATGGGAGTACTGATGCTTCACAGAAGGTGTCACAACCACATTGACTGCAAACAGTTGAAGGGGTTTGCCCATGAAAGAAAATTTGCTAATTTCTGTCCTCTAGTAGTGATTACACAAAGAGGATCATTTTTAACTCTTTACTTTACAATGTATACTCCCAGGTTTCTTGCTGTTTTGGCTCCATCACTCAGTGATGGTCAGTGTAAAATTCCAGGCAACTTTCTTAGGAGAACTCTTACTTCCCAACCCTAGTCACAAGCCTCTCACGCAGCCAAACCAGTTCACTATGCTGTACTGAAGAGACCCAACCAGGAGGAAATAGTGCTGTATACAGTTGGGAGTCTGTTCCTTCTGGAGTAGATATACTGGTTTGGTTTTAATCCTGCATCATGTTATATGTCAAGGGAGCTGCTTTACAAGGTAACATGGAGCATGAATGGCTAGAAGACTCCACACGCTTCATGGTGGCATTCATTAGCAGTTTCGCAAGGAGAGCTCTTACTTCTCAAACAGCAGACTCTCTAAGCAAACATATTACGATGTCTCTTGTGATGTGGTATACAGTTTTCTGAAAATGTAGTTAGATTATAAGGGTTATCTACACATTAATTTAGCGTCTGAACATTCACTAGTATCTGACACTTAGAAAGATGAGACAGATCAGAGATGAGATGCATGAAATGTATATAACATTATAAGCACTACAAAAATAGAAGAGGCCACAGCCAGGGGTGAACCAAGCCTTTCTGCTGCCCAAGATGAGCCATAGAGAGATTGCACCCCCCTCCATATATGTAATATAATGCCGCTCGCAGCGTGCAGCCATGTGGTATAAAATGCTTGCAGCATGCCGCCATGTAATATAAAATGCATACAGCATTCCGGCATGTAGTATAAAATGCATAGTGTGCTGCCATGTAGTATAAAACTAAAACTTGCAATTGTTTTAGGGCTTTTATGCCACTGACAAGGTGCAGAAGCCCTGAAAAATATCACCAATACTGCATATACATACAACATATATACACACATACAGTATATACAACATCTACACATATACCAGCAGTATATACAGCATATACATACAGCAAATATACACACCATACATATACCATATACAGAATATATATACATCTATACATGCATATGTACATACTTACACATATATATTATATATACATACCTTACCTTACTTTTTTCCTTCTTCTACAGTCCTGGCGGGTTTGGCCTTGTCCTCCGAACCGAGCGGGGGGGCGGGGAACTGGAGTCGTGAGCGGACAGGTGGGGTTGCGGTCATGGGGACATGCCGGCCAGAGGTTGGATATGTGCTGGCCAGAGAAATTCTCAATTCGGCTCATTGCAGGGGCACCCCTGGCCACAGCATCAGATGAGGTGAAGGTGAACCCTTTATTCATTTCTTATTCATTTAACGTTGCAATTGTTATGCTCTCTTGTGCATAAAGGTTTCGCCTTCTTCACCTCATCGGATGCTATGGCCTCTTCTATTTTTGTATGGACCTTGGATGGGAATGCCTTGATTCCAGGCTGCAAGCACCATTCACACGGCCGAATCATAGGGGGGGCGCACAGGGAGCGAGCCCCGGGGCCCCCACCAAATGTGGGCGATTCGAGCTGTCGCATGACCACCCGATTCGCCCACTGTGTATTTGGGTCTGGGCTGACCGCTGTAGCACATGGGGGCATACTAATGCTGAATGCTATGGCAGAGCCAGGGAACAATAAGTTCCCTGCTCTGCCATTTGACGATCCGTGGAAACCAAGATGGCCGCACCCTGTGTTCATGGCGCCGGCATCTTGGTACACCTCCGAAGATAACCACGAGGGAAGAAGACGAGGATGGCGCGCATCGGGGGAATGGAGGAAGGTGATGTACAATTTTATTTATAAAATAAACTGTATATAACTGTATATAGTTATCATTGGTGGTGTATATAGTTATTATAAAAGGTGTGTATATATTTATTATTGGAGCTGTTGTGTAAATAGTTATAATAGGGGGGTGCATATAGTTAGTTATTATAGGAGGTGTTGTGTATATAGTTATAATAGGGGAACTGTAGATAGTTACTTATTATAGGGTGGTGTATATAGTTATAATAAGGGGTATATTGTTAGTTATTATAGGGGAGTGCATATAGATATTATGGGGAGTATATAGTTATTATAGGAGGTGTTGTGTAGTTATAATAGGGGAACTGTAGATATTATAGGGTGGTGTATATAGTTATAATGGGTATATTGTTAGTTATTATAGGGGAGTGCATATAGTTATGGGGGGTATATAGTTATAGGAGGTGTTGTGTATATAGTTATAATAGGGGAACTGTAGATATTATAGGGTGGTGTATATAGTTATTATAAGGGGTATATTGTTAGTTATTATAGGGGGTGCATATAGTTATTATGGGGGTATATAGTTATAGGAGGTGTTGTGTATATAGTTATAATAGGGGAACTGTATATAGTTAGTTATTATAGAGTGGTGTATATAGTTATTATAGGGAACTGTATATAGTTATTATAGGAGGTTATTATAGTTATTATGGGCTCTGTATATAGCAAAAGAGTAGAGCAGCACTGTGAAAATCTGATTCAAATCCATGTGGGTGCAAGCTTCTAGGGGTCCGACTCACAATCCCAAGGTCCACAGTCCAAAATCCAAGACAAGGAAGCAGCACTCCATGAAAACTAGTGTTTTATTTCACCAGTGGAAAGAGTACAATGTTTCAGCTATCTCAATGTAGTCATTATCAAGCATGATAATGGCTACATTGAGACAGCTGAAACATTGTACTCTTTCCACTGGTGAAATAAAACACTAGTTTTCACTGAGTGCTGCTTCCTTGTCTTGGATTTTGGACTGGGGCTCTGTATATAGTTGTTATAGGGGGACTTTATATAGTTAACGCTGGGGGTGCATATAGTTATTGTTAGGGGGTGTATATAGTGATTGCTCGGGGAGCTGTATGGAGAAAATTTGCTTACCCAAATTTCCATTTCTTTTAGTCCGTGAGGCAGCACACATATGGGATTCTTCCCCTAGGTACAACTCAGAAGAGAACAGGTTAACAAGCAGTAGTAGACAATTAAATACTTAGTGTCTTAGCTGACTCCACCTATATAAGGCCGGAGCACACACACAACCCTTGTATGGTATATAGCAATAACGTTTCATCATTTAAGGGCGGGAAAGTTGTGCTGCCTCACGGACTAAAAGAAATGGAAATTTCGGCAAGCAAATTTCCTCCTTCTTTTTCGTCCATTCGGCAGTACACATATGGGACTTGGCAAGCAGTACTTATGGGGAGGGATCTTAGTCGCCTGCTGAAGCACCACCTTATGTAAGGCTGAAACTTTAGGAGACAGAGAAGTCCATCCTGCAGAGATTTATAGACAAGGATGGAGAGGACCACGTGGCTGCTCTGTAGAACTGATAGACGTGACAGAGCTCAGCTAAAGGGGCTGATGTAGAGTTGGCTCTCAGCTGGTATGGAGCTTCATGACCGGAGAGACTCGACAGCATCTCATGGAGTCCATGATCCATGTGGACAATTTGCCCCCTTATAAAAGTTCTTTTAAAATGTATTGTTTAAAAGAATTGTTCTGAAGACTGTAGAAATCGTTGGATGAAGGCTGAGCAGGAAAGTAACATGTTGCTTTTTGGCAGAATGTTAAGGTAGGAATCCTTGAAGGACATTGCTTGGAGTTCTGCAGTCTTCCTGGACTGCATAAACATGAACATGATAGGCTGGCTGGAGGATTCTTCTGGCTTTAGGCTTTTAGTGGAGACAAAAGATACATCCTTTGTGAGTAGGCGCCCTGGACCTCCACTCAGCGCCGTCCGGGATGTGTCATGTGACGTCACATGTCTTCATGCAGGAAGAAGATAGTACGGCGCGCTGCCTGGACACACAGGTGGAGCCAGGTGCGGCAGGCTTAAGGACGGGCAGCCCTCTCATCGTTGCGGCTGCAGCAGTAATGGTCAATAGGGCCAGGCCCACCTAGGTACACGACGTGCATAATTTATGATTTGGTCGTGGGTCCTGGGCTGGCCTATAGCATCACTGCTACGGTTGGTACGGCGATAGTAACGCCACTGATAGCGTGTATTCTGGATATCAGAAATATGACTAAGGATATCAAGTGTCAACAGCTGAAGATTTGCCTCTGCTTAGGGCAGGGTTTTGCATTCTCTTGTAAGTTGGGACTTCAGAAACCTCTTGAGGTGATCCAGGCGTCTGATGGTGAGGCATGCAGGGTGATGAACCACAAGGCCCAGCAGATGGGAGATGCAGGAGCGATCTCATGTGCCGGATACATGGTGGCCGATGTACACCACTCAGCTATTACCCCTGTAAGGGCAGGATAGCTGTACAGGTTCCTCCAGGCCAGAGACCAGCAGTGCTATGGTATACAGCCTGAGCTGCGGCCAATGCAGGAGGGGATCCAGTCGTCTGCTGGTGAGGCACGCAGGGTGATGAACCACAAGGCCCAGCAGATGGGAGATGCAGGAGCAATCTCATGTGCCGGATACATGGTGGCGATGTACACCACTCAGCTATTACCCCTGTAAGGGCAGGATAGCTGTACAGGCTCCTCCAGGCCAGAGACCAGCAGTGCTATGGTATACAGCCTGAGCTGCGGCCTATGCAGGAGGGGATCCAGTCGTCTGATGGTGAGGCACGCAGGGTGATGAACCAAAAGGCCCAGCAGGTAGGAGATGCAGGAGCGATCTCATGTGCCGGATACATGGTTGCCGATGTACACCACTCAGCTATTACCCCTGTAAGCGCAGGATAGCTGTACAGGCTCCTCCAGGCCAGAGACCAGCAGTGCTATGGTATACAGCCTGGGCTGCGGCCTATGCAGGAGGGGATCCAGGCGTCTGCTGGTGAGGCACGCAGGGTGATGAACCACAAGGCCCAGCAGGTAGGAGATGCAGGAGCGATCTCATTTGCCTGGGACATGGTGGCTGATGTACACCACAGCCTCAGCTATTGCCCCTGTAAAGACAGGATAGCTGTACAGGCTCCTCCGGGAGCGTATACAGCCCGGGCTGGTCCATCCAAGTGTTCTGTGTAAAGACACAGAGGACCTAGAAAACTTATTATCTAGATAGTGTGTTTTTTTTTTTCTGTGTAGACACACAGGACCTGAACTCTTCTCTCATACCTAAGAGAAAAAGAAATACAAGGGTTGTGTGTGTGCTCCGGCCTTATATAGGTGGAGTCAGCCAAGACACTAATTGTTAAATTGTCTACTACTGCTTGTTAACCTGTTCTCTTCTGAGTTGTACCTAGGGGAAGAATCCCATATGTGTGCTGCCGAACGGACGAAAAAGAAATAGTGATTGTTGGGGGTTGTATATAGTGGTTGCTGGGGGAGCTGTATACAGTGATTGCCAGGAGATGTATATAGTGATTGCTGGGGGAGCTGTATATAGTTATTGTTAGGGGGTTGTATATAGTGGTTGCTGGGGGAGCTGTATATAATGATTGTTAGGGGGGTTGTATATAGTGGTTGCTGGGGGAGCTGTATATAGTGATTGCTGAGGGAGCTGTATATAGTGATTGATTGCTGGGGGAGCTGTATATAGTGATTGCTGGGGGACTGTATATAATGATTGGGGGGGCAGTATTTAGTGATTGCTGGGGGGGCAGTATATAGTGATTGCTGGGGGGCTGTATATAGTTATTGCTGGGTCCCTTTGTATAGCGATTTCTGTTCCCTGTCTGGACTACATTTAATGGGGGCCCCCACCAGATTTGGCACCAAGGGCCCCCACCAATCTTAATTCGGCCCTGACCATTCATATAACTTTTCATGATAGATGTAGGTTGCTGTTGTTTCTCTTTTTATTCTCAGCAGTATGACATCTAAGCTACACACACACTGTCAGATCTGTACTCCTTCCTCTGTACTCTCCTCACATTGGCAGGAAGTCTCTGTGTGAACTCCTCCTGGAATGCAAGGGTGGGGGCTAGAGCCAAAAATGTGTACACCAGGACTGATGGACAGGTTGGAATTATATCTCTACATGGCACAGCCTGATAGACCCCTTGAACGTGCCATGTATATCATCAACTACTACGGAGCCCTGTCTGGTCTATACATTAACTGGGAATAAATATTAAGGAGGGATTCTTTCCAGAGATATATCCCCAGAGCCACATCTGCCATGAGGTGGGGTGAAGTCCTCCCTCAGATGGCAGATTGCAGACCCTTTTAGAGGTGGAATTTTGCTGCCAGTAGTACGGATTCGCCAATGACTGGCAAGTCCGTATTACCTGAAAAAATCAATTACATCGGTGCCCTTAAGGTGCTGCTCTACTTGATGAGCAGAGTGGTGCAGCACTTGATGAGGGAGAGGAGCTGCGGGGGAGTGCCAGGGCTGGAGCCTGAAGGTGAGTACAAGGTTTATTTTTTATTTTTGGGGTGTCATGGCTATATATATATACAGGGGAGGCTAAATTAGGGCACCTAATACATTTTGGTTTGCTGTTTAATACTATAATTTCTTTGGGTGACTATATAAAGGATGTTTTATGTGGAGAATAGTGTGTTCAGTCATGTGAGGATAATATATATTAAGAACATGCTTTATTATACTAAGTTACTGTGGTATTTTAGGGGCACAGTGTGGAGTTGTGCTGCATAGAGCTGAAGACTTTTAACTATGAATTTAGCAGAGAAAAACCATGGACGGGAAAAATTATAAAGAAGTCCTCTTCCTGATGGAGCAGATCACCTTTAGGGTACTAGATGTCATTAATGTCTGTGTCACTGATGGACTACTAGCGTGTAAGGTAGCATAATAGGGCGCAGGAAACAGCATTTTCAAGCTAGAATAGACCCTGTACATCCCTCACACATGATTTAAATGTGGCTCCTCTACTAACTCTGTTTAAATCTAAGTTTTAAACTTGTTCAAAGTTTCCGCTATCAAGGAACTTCAGTCTCTTATGATTCCAAATTGCCACTGGCCAAACTGCAGAGGCCTAAAGCACTTGCTGGCATAGCTTTGCCGGAACTGCACTTATATTATTTAACGGGCCAATTGCGCTTTTGGGAACATGGTTGACAGGGCCGGCTCCAGGTTTTAGTGGGCCCCTGGGCGTCCTGTGCACCCCCCCCCCCCCGCTCTCCCTGTATACACACTGACCCCCCCGCTCCCTCTGTATACACACTGACCCCTCCCCCTGTATACACACTGACCCCACTCTCCCCTTCCCCCCCCCCCCCCACTGTATACACACTTGATGTGGGGTGCCATAGATGTAGATTTGCCCCGCCTCCTTTCTTTCAGTTAATCCAGTTAATTTTCCATATTACAAACCTTTTGGAAGGAAGTAGTGGATGTCCTATCTGGCTTTCTGGAACAAACTATTCCACTAGATCTAAATATTTGTTTATTTGACTTATTGAATGAAGAAATGTGGACATATTACACTATAATTTTCCTTAGAGAGGCACTCTTTATGGTGAGTAAAGCAATTGGTTTGCGATGGATGGCTCCTACTCATTGTTCTAACCAGTGGGTAACTATTCCTTCGAGATATAGTAACTATTACTATTCCTTCGAGATATAATAATAATAATAATCAACATCTTTATATAGCACCATCAAATTCCATAGCGCTTTACAAATCACATACGGTTACTATAAATGGTTATCACAGGATAAGAGATTACACAGATGATGATTTTGTTTTTGTATGTTTATTATATTCTGCTATACCAGATTTGTGTCCTGATGTATAAAACATTTACACGCTAATGTATCCATTTAATTGTAATCGATTCTGCCAAGTTTTCTGTTTATTTTCCAAATAAACAAGTTTAAAAAACCAGAGTGAATTGGGGAATGTGTTATTTTGTTATCCTAGGTATATTTAAAAAACTTGTCTTTGTGGGAATACACCTTTAAAGACATAGTTGGAAATGTGACCTGTAGATAAAGATGCAATTCCTGCCTTTTTTTAACTGTACCTCTGGTTCTGTAGTTCACAGAAACACAATGATGTGATCTAAAACATGAGATTCTTAAATAGGATACCAAAGCATGTTTCTGGGTATTTTAGAACCAGAGATGAAGGTGTCTGAAGTGACACCTCTAAACAGCCTCTAAACTTCTCAAAATATGCCTCGTTTCAGCTCACTTTCGCAGGACATTTCATACCCTACCTGAGGGGGCTAGTGTTTTAATTGGGTAAAATCTGGCGACTGGGTTACATTAGAGCCTGAAGACATTAAAGTTGAGTCAAACAATTTGTTTGTTCTTATAAGAGATGAGCAAAATGATCTACATTTCTCAAAAAGGAAGGCATGAATCCTAGCGATTATGTGGTAACAAAGTCCCAAGGCATCTTTCTATCATGGCTCCCACAACCACATAGTTTTATTTGATACTGAATGCAATATAAAAAAGCGAGAATTAGGCTCACCAGTAATTCCTTTTCCATTTAGTCCAACATGACACCAACCTGGAGGATTACCCCTTGACCTCTGCAGGGACAGGAAGAAGAAAGGTTAAATGTCGTCGTCCCCCCCACTGCATCCCTCTCCAGTGTCTACCAAATAACTACACCAAGAAAGGATGCCAGAGATTTATTATTATGTTACATTACACACAACAAACCATACAGTAATGCCTTAAGGGTTGGGAAAAAAATTCCAGGCTGTCATGGTGGACTAAATGGAAAACAAATTGCCCGTGGGTCTAATTCTCACTTTCCATGGCCCACCTGGAGATATACCAGAAGATTTTGACATTTTAATGAGGGACTACTGCTTGTAGAATTTTTCTAGCAAATGATAACTCTCTAGCAGAGTGTAAGTCCAATCGACAGTGTTTGGCAAAAGTTCCACTGCTGGACCAAGACGCAGCTTTACAAATCTGATCCAGAGATGCTCCTGCTCTTTCCACTGAGGAAGTGGCTACTGCCCTGGTAGAGTGGGCTTTTAAGATTCATAGTTGCTTCTAGGCTTTGGAGGGTATAGCAATCCCGGATAGTTTAATCCAGTGGGTGATTGACAATTTTCTTCCTTTATTCTTGCCCTGGAACTGAAGAAACAGGTTTGAATCTTTTCGCCAACTGTTATTTCTAGATGAAGTAGTGTAGTACTATTCTCCTCACATCTAGTGCATGACAGTTGGCTTCATAGTTTCATAGTTTATACGGTTGAAAAAAGACACTTGTCCATCAAGCTCAACCAAGGAAGGGTAGGGATTGGATGAGGAAGGGATTTAGGGGAAACAATTCTATATAGCATAACAATCAATGTTATTTAGGTGTAAAAAGGCATCTAGATCCTTCTTGAAGCTCTCTGCTGTCCCTGCTGTGACCAGCGCCTGAGGCAGGCTATTCCACAGATTGACAGTTCTCATAGTAAAAAAAGCCCTGTCGCCTCTGGTGATTAAACCTTGATTTCTCAAAACGGAGACAGTGCCCCCTCGTCTTTTGATTTGATTTTATCTGAAACAACTTACCCACCATATTTTTTGTATGGACCATTCATATACTTGTATAAACTAATCATGTCCCCTCGTAGTCGTCTCTTTTCCAGACTAAATAAATCTAGTTGTTTTAATCTTTCCTCATAACTAAGACCCTCCATATCCCTTATCATTTTTGTGGCTCTACGGTGAACCCTCTCCACCTCCAGGGCATCCTTTTTATGGACCGGTGCCCAGAACTGAACAGCATATTCCAGGTGAGGCCGAACCAATGCCTTGTATAGTGGTAATATTACATCCCTATCACCAGAGTCCATACCACTTTTGATACATGACAATATCTTACTAACTTTAGAGGCAGCTGATTGACATTGCATGCTGTTATTCAATTTATGATCTACTAGTACCCCCAGGTCCTTCTCAACAATGGACTCTCCCAGATTTACTCCCCCAAGGACATATTTTGCCTTTGGATTATTGGCCCCCAGGTGCATAACATTACATTTAACCACATTAAATCTCATTTGCCAAGTGGATGACCAAACATTCAGTTTGTCCAAGTCACCCTATGGCAGCCTATGAAAATCCTCCATAGACTGTATTACACTACACAGTTTGGTTTTATCTGCAAAATAATAGTGAGTCAAGAACAGAATCCTGAGGTACACCACTCATAACTGGTGACCATTCCGAGAAGGAATCATTGTCCACAACTCTCTGGATACGATCCTTCAGCCAGTTTTCAATCCAATTGCAAATGATTTCTGCCAAACCAATAGCCCTAATTTTACCCATCAGGTGTCTATAAGGGACAGTGTCAAATGCCTTTGCAAAGTCCAGGAACACAATATCCACAGCTGCTCCTCCATCCAGGCACCTGCTCCTCTTCATAGAAGCAGATCAGGTTAGTTTGACAACTTCTATTCTTAGAAAACCCATGCTGGCTGTCACTATTTGATGTCACATACTCTAGTATATAGTCTTTTACTAACCCTTCCAGTATTTTCCATACAATGGAAGTTAAGCTTACAGGCCTGTAATTGCCTGGCAAAGTTCTAGAGCCCTTTTTATATATTGGCACCACATTTGCCTTGCACCAGTCACTTGGCACCACACCAGACATTATGGAATCCCTGAAGATTTTAGACAGTGGTACAGCAATAACAGAACTGAGTTCTTTAAGAACTCTGGGGTGTAACCCATCTGGTCCAGGAGCTTTGTACACATTGATTTTATTGAGCTTAGATTGGATCATGTCTACATTTAGCCAGTCTAGTATATTACAGGGTGCATGACCCGCACTGGCACCACCCAAGTCAGAAGTTCTTTCTTCTATTGTATAAACGGAGCTAAAAAACCTATTAAGTATCTCCACCTTCTCTTGGTCTCCAGTCACCGATGCCCCATTTTCAGAATATAGGGGTCCAACCTGTTCTGACCCATTTTTTTTGCATTGGTATACCTAAAAAATTTCTTGGGATTTGTTTTACTATCTTAAGCCACCTGTCTTTCATTTTGTATTTTGGATGATTTGATTTCCTTTTTACAGATTTTGGTAAGTTTTTTGTAAGTATTGAAAGCCTCAGGTGACCCGTCAGATTTATATTTTTTAAATGCCCTGTTTTTCATTAATTGCCCTTTTAACTGTAGCTGTAAGCCACGCGGGGTGTAATCTAGCCCGTCTATACTTGTTACCTATTAGAATAGCTTTAGAAGTATAAAAACCCAGGATAGATTTGAATTTCTCCCATTTAACATTAGTATCATCATGTGACAGTATCTGATCCCAGTCTATATCCTGTAGTGCAGCCCTGAATTTTTGGAAATTAGCCCTCTTAAAATTAAAATTTTTAGATTTTCCCACCTGTTTCTGCTTTTTAAAGTTTAAGAGGAAAATAATTATATTATGATCGCTGTTCCCAATGGGTTCCCGGATACTGACATTTTGGACAATCTCTGCATCTCCCCTGGAGATTTTGGATTCTGGCAAAAGGAGGGGAGGATAATCTCCTGACTACGATGAAAGTCTGTTGCCACTTTGGGGAGAAAACTGGATTAGAGAGATCCTGTCATCAGAAATTTTGAGAAGTTGAAATTCAAGCACTTTCTATAAATTAAACTTATCTCCTAGCTTTTGTTATAGGAAAAAGGAAGGCAGTTTTTAATGTAATGTTTCTAATGCTTGGGTTCTCTAAGGGTACGAAGGGGTCATGTATAAGACCTTTCAAGACTATTGATAATTCCCATGGGGGTGTTTGATGGGAATGTTTTTGTAAGTGTAGCAGATGCTTTTATAACCCTTTTTACCCACCTATGTTCAGCCAGAGAGACATCAAAGAAGAGACTGAGGGCTGAGACCTGGGCTTTTAACCAATTAAGGACTGGGCCCTTTCCTATTTTTTCATGTCCATTTTTCACTCCCCACCTTCAAAAATCTATAACTTTTTTATTCTTACACATAAAGAGCTGTGTGACAGCTTGTTTTCTGCGTAACAAATTGCACTTCATAGTGATGGTATTAAATATTCCATGCCATGTACTCGGAAGCGGGAAACATTTCCAAATGCGGTGAAAAAACACATTTGTGACATTTTCTTGTGGGCTTGGAGCGCCCAAAATGACGTCTTTTTTATTCTTTGGGTTGGTAAGATTATGGGGATACCAAATTTGTATAGGTTTAATAATGTTTTCATACATTTACAAAAATTAAAACCTCCTGCACAAAATATTTTTTTTATTTTGCCATCTATTGGCGCTAATAACTTTTTTATACTTTGGTGTACGGAGTTGTGGGTGGTGTCATTTTTTCCGACATTTGATAATATTTTCAATGATATCATTTTTAGGACTGTATGACCTTTTGATCACTTTTTATAGATTTTTTTTATATTTTTCAAAATGGCAAAAAAGTGGCATTTTTGACTTTGGGCACCATTTTCCGTTACGGGGTTAAACGCATTGAAAAACCGTTATCATATTTTGATAGATCGGGCATTTTCGGACGCATCGATACCTAATGCGTTTTTGATTTTTAGTGTTTATTTATATTTATGTCAGTTCTAGAGAAAGGGGGGTGATTTGAATTTTTAGGTTTTTTTATTATAATTTTTTTTTTAACTTTTTTATTTTTTTTTCAGACTCCCTAGGGTACTTTAACCCTAGGTTGTCTGATCTATCCTATCATATACTGCCATACTACAGTATGTGCCGCCATCTTTTTGAGGCTGCCAGCAGCTTTGCCAGCAGCAATCGCTGTGACAGCTAGCACCGATCGCGGGTGTTACCGGTAAGCCTTTGCTGCAGTATGCAGCAAAGACTTACCGGCTATGGAGAGGACTTAGCCCGTGAGCCCTCTCCATGCAGTGGCGAACCAGTTAATGTGCTGGTCTTCAAGCCTTTGAAATTCCAGTATCTGCTGTATGTTAGGAGAAGATTAGAGATGAGCGAACATGCTCGTCCGAGCTTGATGCTCGGTCGAGCATTAGCGTACTCGAAACTGCTCGTTGCTCGGACGAATACTTCGCCCGCTCGAGAAAATGGCAGCTCCCGCCGTTTTGCTTTTTGGCGGCCAGAAACAGAGCCAATCACAAGCCAGGAGACTCTGCACTCCACCCAGCATGACGTGGTACCCTTACACGTCGATAGCAGTGGTTGGCTGGCCAGATCAGGTGACCCTGGGATAGACTAGCCGCTGCCCGCGCTGCTCGGATCATTCTGTGTCTGGATGCCGCTAGGGAGAGAGCTGCTGCTGGTCAGGGAAAGCGTTAGGGTGTTCTATTAGCTTACTGTTAAGCAGGAGTGATTCTCCAAGAACCCAACAGCCCTTCTTAGGGCTACAATAACGTTCTACTTTTTTTTTTTTATTTGCAGCTAGTACCATATTGTGAGGAATTTGCAGGGGGACTTGCTACCGTTGTGTTTAGCTCTTAGTGACACACATATCCACCTCAAACACCAAAGTGGGAAAATTTATTAGGGGTTTGATTTCAATTAGGCACAGTCTGCCATTTACTTTTTATTTTACGTTTATTTTTTTAATAACTCAGTGTCATCTCATCTGGCATAGTAGTGTGCTTTCATACTTGGCTAGAAAATAGCCATAGGAGAATCCAAACAGCTTACTTACGCCTACAGTAGCGTTATATATATTTGATTTCTGGTTGATCTGCTGGTGGCTGTACTTGCTGCAGTGCATCTACTAGCAAATTGTGAGCAATTTGTAGTGAGACTTGCGACCGCTGTGTTATGCGCTTAGTGACGCACATATCCATTGCAAAGACCGAAGTGGGAAAATTTAGTAGGGGTTGGATTTCAATTAGGCACAGTCTGCCATTTTTCCTTTTTTATTTTACGTTTATTTTGTTTCATAACTCTGCGTCATCTCATCTGGCATAGTAGTGTGCTTTCATACTTGGCTAGAAAATAGCCATAGGAGAATCTAAACGGCTTACTTACGCCTACAGTAGCGTTATATATATTTGATTTCTGGTTGATCTGCTGGTGGCTGTACTTGCTGCAGTGCATCTACTAGCAAATTGTGAGCAATTTGTAGTGAGACTTGCGACCGCTGTGTTTTGCGCTTAGTGACGCACATATCCATTGCAAAGACCGAAGTGGGAAAATTTAGTAGGGGTTGGATTTCAATTAGGCACAGTCTGCCATTTTTCTTTTTTTATTTTACGTTTATTTTGTTTCATAACTCTGCGTCATCTCATCTGGCATAGTAGTGTGCTTTCATACTTGGCTAGAAAATAGCCATAGGAGAATCTAAACGGCTTACTTACGCCTACAGTAGCGTTACATATATTTGATTTCTGGTTGATCTGCTGGTGGCTGTACTTGCTGCAGTGCATCTACTAGCAAATTGTGAGCAATTTGTAGTGAGACTTGCGACCGCTGTGTTTTGCGCTTAGTGACGCACATATCCATTGCAAAGACCGAAGTGGGAAAATTTAGTAGGGGTTGGATTTCAATTAGGCACAGTCTGCCATTTTTCCTTTTTTATTTTACGTTTATTTTGTTTCATAACTCTGCGTCATCTCATCTGGCATAGTAGTGTGCTTTCATACTTGGCTAGAAAATAGCCATAGGAGAATCTAAACGGCTTACTTACGCCTACAGTAGCGTTATATATATTTGATTTCTGGTTGATCTGCTGGTGGCTGTACTTGCTGCATTGCATCTACTAGCCAATTGTGAGCAATTTGTAGTGAGACTTGCGACCGGTGTGTTTTGCGCTTAGTGACGCACATATCCATTGCAAAGACCGAAGTGGGAAAATTTAGTAGGGGTTGGATTTCAATTAGGCACAGTCTGCCATTTTTCCTTTTTTATTTTACGTTTATTTTGTTTCATAACTCTGCGTCATCTCATCTGGCATAGTAGTGTGCTTTCATACTTGGCTAGAAAATAGCCATAGGAGAATCTAAATGGCTTACTTACGCCTACAGTAGCGTTATATATATTTGATTTCTGGTTGATCTGCTTGCTGCAGTGCATCTACTAGCAAATTGTGAGCAATTTGTAGTGAGACTTGCGACCGCTGTGTTTTGCGCTTAGTGACGCACATATCCATTGCAAAGACCGAAGTGGGAAAATTTAGTAGGGGTTGGATTTCAATTAGGCACAGTCTGCCATTTTTCCTTTTTTATTTTACGTTTATTTTGTTTCATAACTCTGCGTCATCTCATCTGGCATAGTAGTGTGCTTTCATACTTGGCTAGAAAATAGCCATAGGAGAATCTAAACGGCTTACTTACGCCTACAGTAGCGTTATATATATTTGATTTCTGGTTGATCTGCTGGTGGCTGTACTTGCTGCAGTGCATCTACTAGCAAATTGTGAGCAATTTGTAGTGAGACTTGCGACCGCTGTGTTTTGCGCTTAGTGACGCACATATCCATTGCAAAGACCGAAGTGGGAAAATTTAGTAGGGGGTTGGATTTCAATTAGGCACAGTCTGCCATTTTTCCTTTTTTATTTTACGTTTATTTTGTTTCATAACTCTGCGTCATCTCATCTGGCATAGTAGTGTGCTTTCATACTTGGCTAGAAAATAGCCATAGGAGAATCTGAACGGCTTACTTACGCCTACAGTAGCGTTATATATATTTGATTTCTGGTTGATCTGCTGGTGGCTGTACTTGCTGCAGTGCATCTACTAGCCAATTGTGAGCAATTTGTAGTGAGACTTGCGACCGGTGTGTTTTGCGCTTAGTGACGCACATATCCATTGCAAAGACCGAAGTGGGAAAATTTAGTAGGGGTTGGATTTCAATTAGGCACAGTCTGCCATTTTTCCTTTTTTATTTTACGTTTATTTTGTTTCATAACTCTGCGTCATCTCATCTGGCATAGTAGTGTGCTTTCATACTTGGCTAGAAAATAGCCGTAGCAATAGGATAGCATCGTTTGGTTTTAAAAACTCAAAAACACAAAAAAAACCAAAAAACACAAAAAAAAGTTAAAAAAAAATTAAAGTTATAACTCTCATTTTAAAAATGTTTAACCCGAGGGCTAGGGGTAGAGGACGAGGGCGGGGACGTGGGCGTCCAACTACTGCAGGGGTCAGAGGCCGTGGTCCTGGCCGGGGTGAGACACCACCTGCTTATGAGGGAGCAGGGGAACGCCGCAGAGCTACACTCCCTAGGTTCATGTCTGAAGTTACTGGGACTCGTGGTAGAGCACTGTTGAGGCCAGAACAGTGCGAACAGGTGATGTCGTGGATTGCCGACAATGCTTCGAGCAATTTGTCCACCAGTCAGTCTTCCACGCAGTCCACCCATGTCACCGAAATCGCCACTCCTCCAGCTCCTGCACCTCAGCCTCCTCCCCCCCAGTCTGCCCCCTCCCAGGAAAATTTGGCATTTGAACCGGCATACTCTGAGGAACTGTTTTCTGGACCCTTCCCACAGTCACAAACCACTTGTCCGGTTGCTGCTGAGCAATTTTCCGATGCCCAGGTTTTCCACCAGTCACAGTCTGTGGGTGATGATGACCTTCTTGACGTAGTGGAAGTGTGTAAAGAGGTGTCCGACGATGAGGAGACACGGTTGTCAGACAGTGGGGAAGTTGTTGTCAGGGCAGGAAGTCCGAGGGGGGAGCAGACTGAGGGATCGGAGGATGATGAGGTGACAGACCCAAGCTGGGTTGATAGGCCGGGTGAACACAGTGCTTCTGAGACGGAGGAGAGTCCTCGACCAGAACAGGTTGGAAGAGGCAGTGGTGGGGCCAGACAGAGAGGCAGGGCCAGAGCTGGTGCATCAGCGCCAAATGTGTCAACTAGTGAAGCTCCCGTGGCGAGGGCTCTTGCGGCGAGGGCTAGATTTTCAGAAGTCTGGAGGTTCTTTAAGGAAACACCGGATGACCGACGGACTGTGGTGTGCAACATTTGCCAAACCAGGATCAGCAGGGGTTCCACCACTACTAGCTTAACTACCACCAGTATGCGCAGGCATATGAATGCTAAACACCCCACTCAGTGGCAACAAGCCCGTTCACCTCCGGCCGTGCACACCACTGCTCCTTCCCCTGTGTCAGCTGATAGTCAGCCCCCTGCCCAGGACCCTGCCACAAAAACCCCATCGTCGCCTCCACGATCCTCCACAGCATCCACCAGCGTTCAGCTCTCCATACCCCAGACGCTGGAGCGGAAACGCAAATATAGTGCAACCCACCCGCACGCCCAAGCCCTTAATGTCCACATCTCCAGATTGCTTAGGCTGGAGATGCTGCCCTATAGGCTAGTAGAGACCGAGGCCTTTCGCAACCTCATGGCGGCGGCCGCCCCTCGGTATTCGGTCCCCAGCCGCCACTACTTTTCCCGGTGTGCCGTCCCAGCCCTGCACCAGCACGTGTCAGACAACATCACCCGTGCCCTGACCAACGCCGTTTCTGACAAGGTCCACCTGACCACGGACACGTGGACGAGTGCTGCCGGGCAGGGCCACTATATATTGCTGACGGCACATTGGGTTAACTTGGTGGAGGCTGGGACCGAGTCTGACCCTGGGGCTGCTCATATACTGCCGACGCCGAGGATTGCGGGTCCTACCTCGGTCCAGGTGTTTCAGGCCTACTATGCCTCCTCCTCCTCCCACCCCTCCTCCACCTCCTCCTCCGAACTACCATCCGTGGGCACGGCGCCATCAGTCGGTAGCTCTAGGCACAGCAGCAGTGCCGTCGCTAAGCGACAGCAGGCGGTGCTCAAACTGCTGAGCCTAGGCGATAAAAGGCACACCGCCCAAGAGCTATTACAGGGCATCACGGCGCAGACTGATCTGTGGCTGGCACCGCTGAACCTGAAGCCAGGCATGGTTGTGTGTGACAACGGCCGTAACCTGGTGGCGGCTCTGCAACTCGGCAGACTGACACATGTGCCATGCCTGGCCCATGTGTTAAATCTGATAGTTCAGCGTTTCCTCAAGACATACCCCAATCTGTCAGATTTGCTCACGAAGGTGCGCCGCATCTGTGCGCATTTCAGGAAGTCCAGCCCAGATGCTGCCACTCTCAGGGCAGCGCAGCGCCGCCTCCAACTGCCCACTCACCGACTGTTGTGCGACGTGCCCACGAGGTGGAATTCAACACTGACCATGTTATCCAGAGTTTACCAGCAGCGCCGAGCCATTGTAGACTGCCAGATGTCAACTTCCACCAGAACTGGTAGTCAGGTCAGTCAGCTTCCTCAAGTCTACAATGAGGAGTGGACGTGGATGTCTGATATCTGTCAGGTGCTGAGTAACTTTGAGGAGTCAACACAGATGGTCAGTGGCGATGCCGCCATCATCAGCCTCACCATCCCGCTGCTTGGCCTGTTGAAATACTCTCTGATCAGCATGAAGTCGGAAGCTTTGCGCTCGTCACAAGAGACGGGGGAAGAAGATTCCCTTGTTGATAGCCAAAGCACCCTTAGGTCTGTTTCTCAGCGCATATCGGAGGAGGTGGAGGTGGAGGAGGATGAGGAGGAAGAGGAGGAGAATGTTGGCGAGACACAAGAGGGGACCATTGTTGAGTCCTTCACTGTTCAGCGTGTATGGGCAGAAGAAGAGGAGTTGGAGGAGTTGGAGGAGGAGGAAATGGACAGTCAGGCCAGTGAGGGGAGTGAATTCTTACGCGTTGGTACTCTGGCGCATATGGCAGATTTCATGCTAGGCTGCCTATCCCGTGACCCTCGCGTTCAAAGAATTTATTCCAGCACCGATTACTGGGTGTTCACTCTCCTGGACCCACGGTACAAGCAAAATCTTTCCACTCTCATCCCTGCAGAGGAAAGGAGTGTGAGAATGCATGAATACCAGCAGGCCCTGGTGCACAAGCTGAAACAGTATTTCCCTTCTGACAGCGCTAGCGGCAGAGTGCGTAGTTCTGCGGGACAAGTAGCGAGGGAGAGTAGGCGAGCAGGCAGCTTGTCCAGCACTGGCAAGGGTACGCTTTACAAGGCTTTTGCCAGCTTTATGTCACCCCAGCAAGACACTGTCACCTGTCCCCAGTCTCGGCAGAGTAGGGCTGATCTTTACAGAAAGATGGTGAGGGAGTACGTAGCTGACCATACCATCGTCCTAAATGATCACACAGCTCCCTACAACTACTGGGTTTCAAAGCTGGACATGTGGCACGAACTGGCGCTGTACGCCTTGGAGGTTCTTGCCTGCCCTGCCGCTAGCGTCTTGTCCGAGCGGGTTTTCAGTGCAGCTGGTGGCATCATCACCGATAAGCATACACGCCTGTCGACTGACAGCGCTGACAGGCTGACGCTTATTAAGATGAATAAAGCCTGGATTTCTCATAATTTCCAATCTCCACCAGGTGAAGGAAGCTCAACCTGAATAATTGATCCACTCCTCCTCCTCCTCATTTTCCTCCTTCTCCTCCTCTTTGTACAGTAAAGCAGAGGAAACTGGCTATTTTTTGACAGGGCCCACTGGCTCTAGCTATAGTACTTTATGCATTTAATTTTTCTGGAGGGCCACCGACCCGGTCCTCTGTTTTAAACAATTTTTGGGAGTGCCACATACAGGCACTCAATCTATTCAATTTTTCTGGAGGGCCACTGACCCGTTCCTCTGTTTTAAACAATTTTTGGGAGTGCCACATACAGGCACTCAATCTATTCAATTTTTCTGGAGGGCCACCTACCTGCTCCTCTGGTTTGAAAACTTTTTGGGACTGCCACATACAGGCACTCAATCTATTCAATTTTTCTGGAGGGCCACCTACCTGCTCCTCTGGTTTGAAAACTTTTTGGGACTGCCACATACAGGCACTCAATCGATTCCATTTTTCTGGAGGGCCACCTACCTGCTCCTCTGGTTTGAAAACTTTTTGGGACTGCCACATACAGGCACTCAATCTATTCTATTTTTCTGGAGGGCCACCTACCTGCTCCTCTGGTTTGAAAACTTGTTGGGACTGCCACATACAGGCACTCAATCTATTCAATTTTTCTGGAGGGCCACCTACCTGCTCCTCTGGTTTGAAAAATTTTTGGGACTGCCACATACAGGCACTATCCAAATTAAATTGTCTCCATAGCAGCCTCCACACGTTGTCTCCATTGCTACCTCCAAAAGTCGTCCATATAGCTGCCTCCATACATCGTCCCTTTATCAAACGAGGTGTGTCAGGCAGAAATTTGGGTTGTTTTCATGGATTCCACATCAAAGTTGTTAACTTTGTCGCCACCCAGCTGTGTTATCCACAAAATATACTAATAAACTTTTATCATTTACCAATATTATTTCAGCGCTTCTTGCGCATCTGTTTACATTCCCCTCACCCGCCATATCCCAAACTTATAAGAACGCTACTACACTTGATCTTATACAAAAGGTTCTTAGAAGTGCTGTTTGGGGAGTAGCCTAGAGACAGGGGCTTGGATTGGCGAAAGCTCGCCTGGCTGCGGAGCGCCAGCTCCATCCCAAGATCCAACTAACATAGTTTTAACTGCAGCACCTTTAATCTACTACTAGTTCACTGCCTCCATAATAATATTAATAATCTTTATTTATATAGCGCCATCATATTCCGTAGCGCTTTACAAATCATAGGAAACAAATACAAATGTAATGTAACAGAGCACAACATTTGTATGGAACAACAGGAGTGAGGTCCCTGCTCGCCAGAGCTTACGGTTTATGAAGATGATGGGGTAACACGAGGTAAAAGAATATTTAATGGTCAAGCCATTCTTCTTAGGGAATAGAACAAAATATAATAAATGGAATTGCTGTCGCTTGAACCACTCAGCCGTCATCTTATATACCAGGTCCAGGGTGAATGGGACTGTAGAGAAGTCTGGTGCCTGTTGGTTGCTGGATAACAGATGGGAGGACGACACAGGACGGGTTAGTAGAAGAGTTAAAACTTCATGCAGTTAATGAGTGTTATAGGCTTGCCTAAAGAAATGGGTTTTAAGAGCACGTTTGAAACTTTGGAGGTTAGGTATTAGTCTGATAGTCCAGGGCAGAGCATTCCATAGAATTGGTGCAGCTCTAGAGAAGTCTTGGAGACGCGAGTGGGAGGTCCGCACTAGGGTAGAGGTTAATCTAAGATCACTGGCGGATCTAAGAGCACGGGTTGGGCGATAGACTGAGATAAGAGAGGAGAGGTAGGGGGGTGCAGCATTATACAGAGCTTTATGGATGAGGGTTATTATTTTAAACTATTCGAAAGGAGACTGGCAGCCAGTGCAGCGACTGGCATGAACTGTAAGCATACATGGTCCCCTTATCAAACGAGCTGTGTCAGGCAGAATTTTGGGTTGTTTTCATGGCTTCCACAACAAACTTGTTAACTTTGTCGCCACCCTGCTGTGTAATCCACAAAAAATACTGGCAAACTTTTATCATTTACCGATATTATTTCAGCGCTTCTTGCGCATCTGTTTACATTCCCCTCACCCGCCATATCCTAAACTTATAAGAACGCTACTACACTTGATCTTATACAAAAGGTTCTTAGAAGTGCTGTTTGGGGAGTAGCCTAGAGACAGGGGCTTGGATTGGCGAAAGCTCGCCTGGCAGCGGAGCGCCAGCTCCATGCCAAGATCCAACTAACATAGTTTTAACTGCAGCACCTTTAATCTACTACTAGTTCACTGCCTCCATACATGGTCCCCTTATCAAACGAGCTGTGTCAGGCAGAATTTTGGGTTGTTTTCATGGCTTCCATGTTAACTTTGTCGCCACCCTGCTGTGTAATCCACAAAATATACTGGCAAACTTTTATCATGTACCGATATTATTTGAGCGCTTCTTGCTCACCTCCTTTGGTTCCTCTCTGCCACCCATTGGTTTGAAGCCTGAGTCCATTTAGGGTATGTCGCCATGACACTCTCTAGCCTGCTGCCGCTGCCTCTGCATGCCGTCCCCTATAGTGTCAGGGTCAATTATTGGATGTTTTAGATGCTATCTAGCTTCATTCTGTCACTCTGTCATGGCCATGCTGTTGCCCATAATTTTGGCATAATGGTGCGATTAAGCAGCCTCAGAGGCATCCATGCATGCTGCCCCTGCTGTTTCCTGTCCATTTCCGTGGTGTTTCCATCCTTTTCTGAGGTTCCCAGGTGTTTGGCCAAGCTTCCCTGTGCAGAGCCTTGGTCCCCTTGAAAAATGCTCGAGTCTCCCATTGACTTCAATGGGGCTCGTTATTCGAGACGAGCACTCGAGCATCGGGAAAAGTTTGTCTCGAATAACGAGTACCCGAGCATTTTAGTGCTCGCTCATCTCTAGAGAAGATAGATTATGAATTTCAGGATGGCAAAAAGAAAATCTATTCCAGATTTTTAAGTAGGTAGCTGAGGTCACCAGTTTCCTACTTGCCTGTAATGTAGAAATGACTTTATCTGAGAGCCCTTTAGCTCTGCCTCTTAATATCTGTTTCCTTGCCGATAGATGGAATGTTTTTGGGCTGGGATGATAAACCGCCCCTTGATACGGGAGATCCTTCCTCCAAGGGAGAAGAATTGGATCTTCCAGTGCCATGTTTTTCAGTGCTGGGAACCAGCTCTTCTTTGGCCCGGGGACGGACTATTAGGATGATCTTGAGATTTTCTTGTCTGATCTTTTGTACTGTCCTTGAGATTAATGGAAAGGGAAGGAAGGCATAAGCCAGCTTCACATGCCAACTGTGACTGAAGGCGTCTAGAAGGTAGAGAAAAGTAGTCTACTTTCCTATTCTCTGGTAGCGAACAAGTCTATTAGAGGGGTTCCCCATTTTTGGGTTAGTTGAAAGAACACCTCCTTGTTAAAGCACCACTCGTGAGGGTCCATAGTGTGTCTGCTTAGGAAGTCTGCTTCCCTGTTCTCCGTGCGACACAAATAGAAAAACAGATATCCTGCCACAGTCTCAGTAGAAGGAAAGACCTCTAGCAGACACTATCCGGCTTTTTAAACTTACCGCTCCTCATTCCTGACTCCCGAACGCCTATTAGCTTAAGGCCGACGTCACTTCCGGTGCAAGGCTCCAAACCGGAAGTTGTCATCGTGGCCTGTCAAACACATGATGCGTTCCACCATCAGGAGCCAGAACACATGGTGCCACCGATGGACCGCAGGACTGGCACCAATTGGCACTTCTGCCAATTTTTGTGTCTCGCACTGCTTGCTTTCTTGTGCCCATGCTAATGCACAAGGACTTTTTAACTATGAAGAATAAAAATTTTGGAATTACTTTTTAAACAGTCGTCTACCTTGGATTCTTTTTGTACGGATGCTGGATTCCCCGCTTTTCTTTTTGCTTTTTAAGCCTCTTGCCAGGACTGGCACAATACACCTCTCTGTGTGGTTACCAGGAAGGACATCAATCGAGGCTAAGACTTAGTAACACATACCGCGCCTCTATGGCATCCTTGCACTCCTACTCCCCGGACACCCTCTCTTCCCCCCTGACCAGGAAGAACACTGGAGAGGGATGCAGGGAGGGGGGGGGGGACATTTAACCTCTCTTCTTCCTGTCCTTGAAGAGGTCATGGGGGATGTCATGGAAAAAAGGAAGATGAAATACAAAAAAAAGGTGCTGCTCTCAAAATGAATGAAGCACCTAATGAAATGAAAATTAAGTCATCTGCAGAGCAATGTTCATTGTATTTAAAGAGAAACCGATGGCAGATTTTACCCCATTGATATACTAGAAGAATGGTGGCGAACCTATGGCACGGGTGCCAGAGGTGGCACTCAGAGCCCTTTCTGTCATTGACCCCAAGACAGAGCTCACTAAACAGGACCAAATTCACCAAATCTTTCTGCAGACCCAGGCAATTTAAGAGATGCTGCAATCAGCGCTATTTTAAAATGACACTTCATTGGCTGTTTGGAACTGGTAAAAGTAAAAGTGAGAAGGTGTTGATATAACTGCAGTATCTTTGTAGGTCATCCTACTGGAGCCACCATTCTTACTGTACAGAGAGACCCTGGTGAGAAGCTACAATGATAGTCTGAATGTGCCCTCCTTCTTTCAACTGTATTGGTGGTCTCAAGGGGCCGATACGATTAATAGATGTTGAAGAACAGGTAGCAATAAGTTACTGCTTAAAGAGGACCTGTCACCCAATTTATCGGCACTAGGAGCTGCTTACTAAAGTAAGCAGCTCCTAGTGCTCGATCAAACGCCCCAGTGTTAGAGTGATAGCGTTACCGGAAACCTCCGGTAACGCTATCTAACACTGTGGCGGGGTACAGTGTAATTGTCGGACAGCTCGCAAAGCTGTCCGACGTATTCATGAGGGGGCGGGGGTTGGGGCGTGGCTAGGGGCGGTGACTACCGCCTAGCGCGCGGCAGTCACTGCCGGCCTATGGAGCGAGCGCCTCGGACCACCCCCTCATGAATACATCGGACAGCTTTGCGAGCTATCCGATGATTACATTGTACTCCGCCGCAGTGTTTGATAGCGTTACCGGAGGTTTCCGGTAATGCTATCACTGTAACACTGCGGCGTTTGTTAAAGCACTCCTGGTGCCGAAAATTGAGGTGACATGTCCTCTTTAAGATGCAATGTTGGCACTTTGCGGTAAATAAGTGGATTTTGGTCACTCAGTCTCTTAAAGGTTCACCATCACTGTACTGGAACCTCAAGTAGGGTATGAAATGTCATTTCTGAAATTCAGAAACTGAATGAATTGAGCCATGTTTGGTATGGTGAACTCCCCTTTATACATTTAAAGCAGTAATTTATCAGTAAATGTTTCATTTATACAATCCTTTACCTATGTAAAAGGCCAATACAAGAAGCAGGACTGAGAAGACTACAACAGGTGACATCAAATTATGAGTATAAATTTGTCAGCAAAAAAGATATATAGGAAAAGTTATTAAAACATAACTTTTAATATAGTCAATAAAAGGTCATAAAGTACTTCAGACCAGAGCCATCCCTGCTCCCCAGAATAGCTCCTGTTCTAACAAGGACAGTCCCAGGAGATCCCTAGAATCTAAAGGTCCCTATGACTGCCGTAGAATGAGAAGGCATTCTACGGCAATCCTAGGGATCTCCTGGGACTGTCCTTGTTAGGACAGGAGCTATTCTGGGGAGCAGGGACAGAGGAGCTTTAGGGATACCTGGATGCAGTGCCTTCATCTTCTCCATGTGTGGGACCCCCTTCTGTTGACAGTACCCGCTCCATATTCCTGTTCAATTTCCGTGGCTTTGGACTCCTTTCTGGTTTATTATCTTTTGATCTGATCTATCCATTGTGTATTGATGCAAATTTTTTAATTTTATTACTGCTCTCCATTTCTTCTGGTGTTATAAGATGGAGTGTGGCTCTGGTCTGAAGTACTTTATGACCTTTTATTGAATATATTATAAGTTATGTTTAGTTCACCCTTCCTATATATGTAAAAGGCCAACTTCAAACCTGGATATAGCTCCAATAGCCTTTGTGATGCTGCAAGTTAACTATTTATCATGACATAAGGTACATTATAAACAGAATGTTTGTTTTCAGATCATTTAGAAATATGCATTTGAGATCCAGAGAAAGCTTTAAAAAGGTGAACAACACATGGGGCCAACCTGGCTTTCATTAACAGGTATTTATGTAAAGCTAGGTTTTAAGGGTTTTAAAAAAAAAAAAAAAAAAAAGTACAAAAGGCATGGATGCCCTCCTACTCCGCTGGTGGCTGTGCCCCACCACACCCACATGGCATGGAGGTGGCATAGTCAATATAATTGCAAATTCTTGTGGACTGCAAGAATTTGTGATACTATTAGTGCTTAGAATAGAAGAGTTGATAAATCTCCCCTCATATTTTTACTAAAGATATGTTGGCTGTTAGGAATACAAACAAATGAGCTTTATAGCACCTGGAAATTAAATTAAGATACTAATTCTTTCCAGACACCATATAAAATGTTTCTCATCCAGAAATTGGCCCAGGAGATCTGTGTAACTATACCTTTTTGTGTGTTAGACAAAGCAGGGAGGTAGAAAAAATACATTTATATCATGGAATTGTAGCACTAGGAGAAGTATCCTCATGCTGCTATTTTCCTAGATCTCTGCATTCATACAGCTGTAAAGCCCCTCCTCTCTGCTGTAATATCTAACCAGAAGTCTGTTATTGATCTTACTCCGCAGAGAGGGTAGGGGCTCTGTTCAGATCCCAAACAGGATTGTACCAGTGCACCCAGTGATCCTGGAAAATCAATGCATTATTCAGAGTCTTGCTGCTTTCAACAACACACACAAAGTATTGTTACACAGATCTCCAGGGATGCTTCCTTACACTGTCTGCAACATACATACATATATATATATATATATATATATATATATATATATATATATATATATATATATATATATATATGAAACTGCTGACTGATCCCTTTGAGCAAAACTCATAGATGATGGAGAGCAGCATAACATAACCAGATAGTCCATACAGCAAGACCAGGTGCTCTGCGCCAACTCCACTGAAGTCATACACTAGAAACACAAGCATTCCAAGGTGTGAGGGCCAGCTGCTGAACAAACACCCTTTCAGCACTACAGGCATAGTTGAGTACTGAATGCACCCATTGGTGACCAATCCTGCAGGGATTAATTATTTACAGCAGTCTATATACATTACAAATGGACCTGTAAAATATATCTGTCTGTTCTGTCAACTATAGTAATGCATATAAGATGAACTTTACATGCAACATATACAGTTAAACTATAGACACTGCTGTGATAAAAGTCCACAGGCTCAAAGGTTCAATCCCACTTGTAAAATTGTATGAATGACCATATTTGGAAGATATGCCACATGTCAGGTTGAGGTGGAATATCCCCTAGTCAACCTCTTAAGCAGTGATGGCGAACCTTTTAGAGACCGAGTGCCCAAACTACAACCAAAATCCTCCTATTCACCGTGAAGTGCCAATGTGGCATTTTGAGCAATAACTAATTGCTCTAAATAATTGTTTTTCCACACCTTTCAATTGTATCGGCTGCCTGAGGCCACCAATACAGTTAAAGAAGGGCAAATTCAGACTATCATTGTAGCTTCTTTCCAGGAAGAATGGTGGGTGTAGCAGGATGACCGCCAAAGATAATGCACTTCTGTTAACCCCTTCTCACTTTCCCCACAGTTCCAAACAGCCAATGAAATGTTGATTTATAATAGAACAGCATCGCTTAAGTTCCCTGGGACTGCAGGAAGATTCAGTGGATTAGGTCTTGTTCGCGGCAAAGACCTGAGTGCCAACAGAAAAGGCTCTGAGTGCCATCTCTGGCACCCGTGCCATAGGTTCGCCACCACTGCTCTGAAGCTATAGCAAAAGGGGGTGAATGCAGAAACTAGTTACTTTTCCTCAGTTGCTGCAACATGCAATACTACGCTACATCACTGATCCTTCCAACATCTTTTCAATCTAACATAATGGGGCTTATTTACTAAGGGTCCCGCTGCCGCATTTCAGTCGGCTTTTCTGGCATTTTCGGGGATCGCGCTGCTGGGACAGGTATTTAGTAGACGATTGTGTCGCACGAGATCGGATTTAGTTGCAATCGCAGCAGCTTACATGCAACATAAATCGCGGCAACGTGCATTGTCTGACAATGCACTTTCGGGATCTACTCCAGATCGGGTAAGTAAATGTGCCCCATTATCTACATCATCCGTATCAAACACAAGGCCCACAGCCTTGTGTTATTTGGCCCAACTCCTTTCCCCGCTCCACCAATTTAGCAGATGTCCTGTTAACTTGCAGTATGCGGTTGGGCAGCTGCTGCTGCTGGGTGGGTGGGGGGGTGGGTGGGGGGGGGATAAACACGGTGGCTCTGTGTGTTTGTGTGTGGGGCTGGTGGTTGCCCTAAAAGAGACAATTGTAATCGTAACACTAACTACTAAACAGGTCGAGTAGATACACTCATACAGAAATAAAACAACAGTTAGCCCACTTTATGTCAACCACAAGGCTGATGTGGCCCTCCCCTATGAAAATGACTTTGACACCCCTGATCTACAGGAGGTCACTCTGCCGCCTTGGGTGGACAATAAACAAGTTAGTAGTAGCAGAGATACAGACCATAAAATTTTTTATTCTATATGTAGCAGGTCATGTAAGTGCAGCCAAATACACAGCTCCAGAACAAAAACTTACACATTTACAGGTCCGAACGTAAAAGTGGAAACGTAAAATCTACACAGACTGAGAAAAATCAAGCATTCAGTACAAAGAGCGGTAGATTCAGGTCTTGTCTTCTTCTTTTTTTTTTTTTTTGAGGATTTTATTTTTTCGCTATAGAACAGTCAAAACTGCAGATAAAGCCGTGTGGTTAGTTTTACGGTTTAAATTATACACTCCGAAAATACTATAGAAACAAATTTAAAAGTTACACGTACAGTGACAGATGTCCGTCATTTCAGAACAATTGTTTGGGCGATTCTCTGGGTCGCAAAAAAAAACAAAAAAGAAAAAAAAAAACAAACAAAAAAAAAAAACAGGCAAAAAAAAATAATTAATATTTGAAAGAAAATCCTTTTGTTGTGCAATTTTGTATAGAATCGGTTACTGGTGCGCACACTGCACTCCAGGGCCATGGTGGCTGCTCTCATCATCTGAACTATCATTGTACGCCTCACGCCTCTGTCCTCCTGCTGAGCCACGGGTGTTGTCAAATTCTTGAAGGTCTACCTCCTCGGTTTCTCCTGTAATGTTGGTAGTTTCTGGTCTGGCTGGAAGCAGATCTTCAAGTTCCTGTAGACAAAATGGATATTTTGTTCACCTCATGCGGCATATGGCAAATCCCATAAATATCAGTAACTACTGCATAGTCAGACCGATGTCTATCCAGTGGAGGGAAAAAAAAAACCCCATAAATAAAAAAAGACAATTTTCCAAAAATGTAGCTATAAAAATAAATATCTAGATGAATTACCGCTCAACAGAAATCTAGAACCTCTATCCTATAATACTGCTACACAAAAAAAGCTTGCAGGCACCAATTTATAGAATAAAAAAAAAAATAATAACCACCAGTGCTTATGGCAGACAACTCCCTAATTTTGTAACTTGTATGATTTTCTGGTTGCAGTATTCCACCAAATCCATTTATTACTCTAGTTGCTTGTCATTGAGCCTCCGCAAAACACTACTGTATTTTGGATTTCTTGGGGACTGAAGCCCAAAACTGAAGACCTTTCCATCTGTACTAATGACTTATGCAGCGGCAGAACTCATGTTTGTCTCGTGTGCATGCAAGCCCCCATTTGATAAAACCATAAATGACTTAGCCACATCAGTCTTGCATCGCTTGCTTGATACTAATCACACAGAATAATTGGCTGTATGTGTGAAAATTTGAGAAAAATATGATCTAAAACTAGATCATTCCTAAAATATATTAAATAGGATAGAGGCCAATATTTTTAATCTAATGGAGGAAAAAAAAAAATAAATCATATACCAAGCATTCAAAAATACCACAGTCACAAGCAGAGGGATTTCCTGCACATTATGCAGTAAGGTTCCTTTAATGGCCACTGAAGGTATTCATATAATATTTCAAAGATATTCTTTACCATACAGAGCATTTTAATAATACCTGTCTGGTCAGTAAGTGCAAGTCTTTGAAAATTGATTGAGAAACTACATACAGGATTGTAGCTGGACTTGGGGTCCAGGTGTGTGAGCTCTCTTCACTTAATGAAGAAGAGGAAAGGGTATGGTGAGAAGTATGGAAACAGAGGTCTTAGTAACAGCAATATAAGGACCATCCTAGTACAGATACAATCCTGGAACAAATACATTTTTCACTCCTGTGGCTACTAACACAAAGGTATGCTTACACAGATCTTCAGGGCTGCTGCATTACACTGTCTGCAGCTTTGTGTTATGAAAACTGCTGCTACATGCCGTTTAAACTCTCAGTCCGGATGAGGGATTTCAGATGGAAACACTTTATACCTGAGGCAGACAAGCAACAGTCATGCTGTGAAGCTTACCGTGAGTTTCTCTGGGTTAATCCAATTGTTTTCTGGAAACTGGACATCAAACTTAATGAAGAGGTCGCCTTTTTCAAAGGGATTCCGGTACTGTGGCATGCCTTCACCCCGAACAACACGAACGGAACCTAAACAAATTATATGGGGTTAAGCCCAAAATAAAGTCCAAACGTTGCAAGGCACAGTCAATATACTGTAGAACACAAGATTATTACCTGGCTCAATTACTTTTCCTGGAGGATATTTGACAACAATCTGACGTCCGTCGAGATGCTTGAAAGTAAACTGGAAGCCACACAAAGCCTCAACAAGACCAATCTTGTGTGTCATGTGCAGGTCATTGCCATCTCTCTGGAAAGACTGCAAACAACATATACAAGTTATTTCAAGGTCACAACAATCAGGACAGGGCTGAAAAGGGAATAAAAGATCAAAAAATTATATTGGAAAGAGTAGGGTGAAGGCTAGTATTTGTGGGGTGACCCCATAGGACACGATAGCAAATCATGCAGGGGGACATATAAAAGGGCAATACATAACAACAAGGGTGGCTGAAAAAGTCCCTTACCTCATTTTCCTTCTCTTGCAGAACCAAAACAATATCCCCTGGCTCCACTCCAGGGGCCTGATCTGCTTCTCCAGCAAATGTGATCCTCTGCCCATGCTTCATGCCTTTATCAACATGAACCTCCAGGATTTTTACTTCTTTGATAACTTTTTTGCCTTCACATTTTTTACAGCGGTCTTTTTCATTAATGACTTCCCCTAAAAAAAAAAAAAAAAAAAAGTATATAAGCACACCCATACCCTGAGCACAAATAAACTACAAAATACAGCAGCAGCCTTACAGACAAAACATTGTACATTTCTGAGCGTTAGAGATGTGAAAACCATTACCTTCCCCATTACAGTCAGAACAGACAGACTGCATCTGCTGTACCATGCCTGGAGCCAGCTGTCTGATCATGATACGCACGCCACGGCCTCTACAAGCTGTACATTTCTGAACTGCCCCAGTCTTGCCACCTTGCCTGAAAGAACACATTACGGTATTAAGCTTTGTCGTTAGAAATGGTTAATACTACACTGCTGTTTCATTTATACAGAATGCACAGTACTTGATGTAAGGTAGCAGCAATGTGCCCACTATAATATTAGTATGTGGGCAATTAATAGTCCCTTCTGAGTGCTTTGGGTAAACAATACAATTCTTCCATCCAACACAAGTTATTTAATACAGAATAGTGCCAAGTAATACCAGCCCTAAACAGGTAAGCACAGCACAATTACATCTCGCAATATTAACCCCTTAACGCTCTGCGCCGTAGCTCTACGGCGCAGAGGTATAAGGGATGTGTGAAGAGGGCTTACGGGCTGAGTCCTCTTCATACAGAGGTGGGGGTTTTTGCATTTTGCCGAAAACCCCCACCGCTAATAACCTTGATAAAGCTACTTGCGAAACACGTGTCGGTGTGTACAGCGTGTGCCTGCCTGACCAGTATAGGTAATTATGTTTCAGTGGTAACTCCATATGAGGTACTATGTGTCCCCCTACTGGTTGGGATTCCTATGTAAGGCTCCGAGTGTTATTTTGTCCTATATACCGGATTTGATTCTCCCAATTGGCTTATGATTGCGTGTTTATTTTGGCACTCTCTGTTTTTATACTTTTATTGCTACTTTTGTATTGCCGTTTATGTGCTTATTCAATAAAAACTATCTGTTTGGCATTTATCTGAATCAGTCTTTTTGAAGCGTTCAACACTTTGGTTGTACTATGTAAATAGTGGGGGGTTCATGTGATAAAGACTTCATGCCCACACCCCTCGCTTTATGTTTATTTTGGTCTACCTTATATCTAGGGGCAGATTTGAAGACAAGACTTACCCGTTACAGGAACCACACAACACATTCTTGCTGAGCTGGAGTTTGGTCGTCTTTCCATTGTATAAATCTTCTAATGATACTCTACAAGGCAAAACAGCAAAGAGAAGTTACAAAGGAGTATACAGCTCGGCCTTATTACTTACAACATTCATAATGACACTCACTTTAGAGGGTGCATCATGTCCTCTCCTCTTCGTCTACCGTTGCGACTTCGGCTTTGTCCGCCCATGAACCCAAACAGCCCGCCACCAAAAATGTGTGAGAATATGTCATCCATGCCACTGCCTCCACTTCCTTCCCGCAGGCCCTGTTCCCCATATCGGTCATACAGTTCTTTCTTCTCTGGGTTGGACAGGACTTCATAAGCAAAACTTATCTCCTTAAACTGTAAATGATAGCAGCAGTACGTGAGACCAGGCCTACCTTCCAAAAACTGGTTTAAAGTGATTTAAGAAAACCTACCATGAGGAATCTACCATAAGAAAATCTGATGGTAGCTTCCTCCTGCCTGCCTCTATCGGTGATTTAATAATCTTATTTTACTAATATGTAAATTAACTAAAGAGGCTACTGGGCCTTTACTGTTGATTTACATATTACTAAAATAATGTTTTTAACAAATTCCAGGATTATTACAGATTACAGATTAGGTTAGGTTGCAGGAATCTACAATCAGCATTATAGTTGTTTTTTTTTTATTCCATAGTGAGCTGTTTAGATGAGCAATGTAATTGTATATTTGGAGTTTAAAATATTTTATATAACAAACTATATCCTTGCAAGTTTAAAAAGTCATTTTTACAAAGGAATCATTTAGAAGTGTATGGATACAGACAATCCTGCTATATGAATTCTAAGGGAACCTCAAGGTCAGCGACATTACCAATGATATCGAAAGTGGAAGTGTTTGAGAAAAGAAATAAAGGCAAACAAAAAAAAAAGATCATAAAGCTCATAAGATCAGCAGCTGCTGACTTTACAGTACATGATGCCAAAGTCACAGAAGGGCACAATGGGAGCCCTATGTGCCACAGATAATTGTATGCTACATTATTCATAAGACTGGGAAACCTCTCCAACTAATACTGTTGTGACAAGGGCAGTTACCTTGTCTCCGGCATTCGGGTTCTTGTCTGGGTGATATTCCTTGGCCAGCTTGCGATATGCCTGTTTATGAGAAAGATAAAAGATTAATGATTATTTTACAGACATAGGCATAGACTTTTTAGATCCGATCCCTTTGATGTTTGACACTTAGAATAATAAGTTTCCTCAATGTCCTTATGGAGTTCTGCAATACGTAACTGCAACTGTAAATCGGGCACTTGGTCCCTAAAAGGTTCTTCATCACTGATCTAGAGGGTAATGATGTACATTGACTTCAGCAGTACACCAGTTGTGGCAGGTGTTATCTTCTGCTGAATTTATGAGGGCCAAATGCCTCCCAAACAAATATATGCATGTAAATTAGGTTACAAATTCACTAGGGGAGGGCCTTATTAACAAACAACCATTACACAGGCACACAGTGCTTAATCCATTTAGGCCAGTGGTGGCGAACCTATGGCATGGGTGCCAGAGGTGGCACTCTAAGCCCTCTCTGTGGGCACCCAGGCCCTCACCCAGCACAAAGGTCACCATCACTGATTTAGGCCATAGATTTAATCTATTCCTAGTCAATGGAGTTTACCAGCTCACAAAGTGTAAGGCAATTTATAAGCTTTTAAGGCATAGGTTTCCTGTAGACCACAAAGATAATTTTTGAGAAACATCTTTTTTTTATCTTATTTACATTTACAATAAAATACAGCTTACACAGCCAAAAACTGTAAGATACATTCCAAAAGTAGAGCAGGAATACTAGAGGACACAATAGTTATTATATTATCATACCCACAACTAAAGCAGAACCCAAAAACCAACCCCCCACCCCAAGTGAAACATCAATTTATGTTAATACTAAATATATACAGTGCAGCAAAGGTACAACTATGTCTGCTGTCATATGCACTCTTTATTATTTCTCCCACCATTGTATAAAGGGATGATGGTGGCGAGCAGCTCAAAATGAAATATACAAAAGTGGGTGCACAAACAGGCACATGCACACCCCTAAACCTCTAAAGCATTGATATAAAGTCCACAGTGGATACTACAGGGTAACTCCAGTAAGGAGGCTTACAAATTTCTTCCGATTGACAACTGAATAATTCACTGCCGGGTCCAAATACGTTCAGGACACAACCTGATCTCTACCATCTGACCAGTAAAGAAGAAAACTGATATAAATCTCTAGCCCAAGGTGGAACAAGTTATACTACCTAAGCTTATGGTCTCTATAATTTGGCAAGAATACCTGAAAGATCACCTGATGGACTCCATCCTGTGGTACTATAATATCATTGGAAAACACTAGTCACCCACTGCCCATTCAACTTAAATGACTATTTTGAGGAGATATAAGAATAAGGTAGTTAATAAACACAACACATACACTTCTTCAATTGGATATTAAAAATAATTACCATAAATGTAGCCAAGTTGGCATTTGAAAACTTGCTGTTCTTGGATACAACCACCCTGGAACCCAGGCAGAAGTGGCCACACATGAGCTATTGAGCCCTGCCTGAGCACCTGGATTTCATAGGCAAAATTGTGTCTTTGTGCTAGTACGCCTGCAGAGGTGGTTGTATCCAAGGACAATTATCCTGTATCTCAAGGACAACATAGCTACATTTATGGGAAATTACCTTCACACAGGTACTTTTTTAAATACCATCCAATTGAAGAATTAAATGTCAATGACCAGATGAGAATACTGCTTTATTGTTACTGATCTGTTGCATTTAATGCTTTTATTTGAAGTTCTGCAGATTCAACATGGTCAGGTAAGTATAACCTAAGGTGGATCCAGCTGATTCCAGTGTGACACATATATGACTACGAACACAAACATCATCACAATGTTTTCACATGAAGCAACCAACATCAAAACACTTATAATTATAGTTTTCATTAGATGCTTGGAAGTGATCAGACACCACAGAAAGTCCTGTATTGGCAGCTGAACACATACCTTTAGATTTAATTTAACGTAAAATGGGGATAGAAACATTTGTAACAAATGTACATAACTGTGCAGGTGTCTTCATCACATATTATAGAGCCAAAAGTAATACAACTGTGGTGTCCGAACACACAATGTTAATGCCAAAGGCACAAGCAGAGTATAATTAGGATACAACAGATGCTACTAAATCCCCAGCAGAGCTTGCAGCCAACCCTGACATCATGGATTTTCCTTCCTGCAGTGACATCATTTTCTTATTCCCAGGTGAGTGATGGGAAAGCTACAGCATCTAGTGTCATAAACAAACAAACTGTTGACCTATCATACTTCCAGGAGTGCCACCATCAGGGACACAGATCACAGGTCCAAACAAGGTAAAAAAGCAAAATACATGGACTTGCAAGCGCTGCTGGATTGAGCAACGGCAGGTCACAAATATATGGCAAGGAATATGAGTACAGGTAGTCATACAAGATAGGTTCTGTGTTCTTAAGTTCAATTTGTATGCAAGTCAAATTGTATATTTTATAAATGTAATCCCAGCCAAGGTTTTTTTGGCCTCTATGACAATTGGATTTTAAAAATGTTGGCTTGTCCTAAGAATCAATATTAACACTAAAGCTTCATTACAGACACCTCTGAAAACTGTTACAGCTGTTTATTGTAGCCTAGGACTAAAGTACAATAAATTACCAATATCCAGAGGTCCGTATGTAACTAGGGGCTCTATTGTTTCGGTGGAAGGTAACAGAGAAAGTCCATATGCAGGTGTGGACTAAGCCCGAGACTGCTAAAAAATGTACGAAACTATTTGGGATTGCAAGTTATTTCCAGCTGTAAGGGGGGAGATGTGAGGCTCAGTTTGGTCACTTCGGTAGCGGAGATCCTGGTATATTTAGGGGGTCGGGTCACAGTATGGGGCGACTTATGCTTGCGGCCCCGCCGTCAGTACAACATGGCGCTGCGCGTATTACCCGGGTCCAGGCCACAAGCAGCTGAGTAATAATAGAGAGGAGGAGCCGCGGCCTGTGTGTGACCCCACGATATTACCTCAGCACGGCTGCTACTCCAGGCATGAGCCCGGTGCGCCGCACCTCCCCCTCCTCTATTACCCGGGGCCGGTACTTAGGCCTCGTCTCCCTCCCGGCCGTCCTCTTACTCACCTTCTTGAGTTCGTTCTCGCTGGCGCCGGGCTGGACCCCGAGTAGGTCATAGAGCTTAGTGTCGGCGACGTTAGACATGTCCAGGGACCGAGGGGAGCTGCTGCGGGGACAGGAGGAGAGAGATCCGGGGAACGAGGACAGAAAGAGACCGGAAACGAGGAACAAGACGTCACGACCCCACGTGATGGGATTGCGTCACCGAAGCACCGCCCACCCACAGGCTGCAGCACGACGTCAGCGTGTATTGTCTCAATAGTACCGTGTACAGGAGCAGGTGCACAACTGTGACCTCTCACCCCTCATATGTCCCAAACCGGGAACACATATACCGCATATACCCCAGTAATTGTATGTCCTGCAAGGGGGCCCAGAACTAGAGTGTACTAGAAACGGGTCCATCTGTAACCGCCATAGAGAAATAACTATGGGGGAAGTACCTAGGAGGAGGCAGTGGAACATAGTGAAGAAAGTGCTGGTGCTCTACTATGTATAGAAATAGTCCACGAACACCAGGAGGCATTTAGCATGGTTTTATGTACTTATCAAAGTTTTTTTATTTTTTGGTATAGGATCTATTTTTTTTGCAACTTTTTGTCGAATGTCTCAGGGCGCGTTCACACGTTGCGTTTTGACCTGCGTTTTCATTGTGTTTGAAACGCATATACAACAGCCGAGGAGCGGTGATTTGCCTAATTACATCACTGTTAACATTTCAGTTTACAAAGCGCATTGTTAACACGATGTTAACGCATATGTTAACAACGCGTTAACACATGCATTAACATTGCATTTACAAACGTAAACGATAATGTAATTAGGCAAATTACCTCTCATCAGCTGTTGTATATTTGCGTTTCAAACGCAATGAAAACGCAACGTGTGAACGCGCCCTCAAGCGACTGCAAAATGTCACAAAGCAGTCTACAGAATGATCGAAGAGGTGTCAGATGTGAGAAACAAATCAATGATTCTTCACCCCTACAGAAAATGGCACGCTACAAACAGTTCAGGCTCAATACACCTTAATACCTTGACAAAATGCTTAGGCCGGCCAAGGAAATTCACATAAAAAATGTTAATCATACAAGAGATTCAGCCAGCAGCATCAGATACCAACTCGTAATCCTTTAGGCAGGTTTCACACTAGCCGTTTTCGTTGCGTTTTTGAACGCATCCAAAATGCAAGTGGGAGGGGGGTTTTCCGGAAACACATGCGTTTAGTAATATTAGTAACCTGGAAGTGATGCTTGACATAGTTTGCCATGAAAGGCGCCAGTAGTGAGATGGAGTGTTTTTGCAACTTTTTAACGTATTTGCGCCAAAGCATACATCAAACAAATCAGGCACAACACTGAAAATAACAAATGAGGAGAACTTTGCAAAACGTCACTAAAAGAAACCAAAAAAGTTTGATAAATGATTCCAAAAGGGGTGTTGTCAAAAAAAAACGAAGATAGTGGTACTCACCATAAAACTTCACCTTTTATTGTTTATCTTCTTAAAAGCATATACAGGTAGTACCCGGGTTACATACAAGATAGGTACTGTAGGTTTGTTCTTAAGTTGAATTTTTATGTAAGTCGGAACTGTATATTTTATAATTGTAACCCCCAGACAAAAATGTTTTGGTCTCTGTGACAAAAAACTTTTGGGTTGTCATAAGAACTAGGATTAACAATAAATATTAGTTGAAGACACCTTTGATAACTGTTACAGCTGACAATTGTATCCTCTTCAGTAAATTACCAACATCCAGAGATTCGTTTGTAACTAGGGGTCGTCTGTAAGTCTGGTGTTCTTAAAGGAAACCTACCATTTCAAATGGTCGGTGTAAGCTGTAAACACCGAGCACCAGCTCAGGGTGAGCTGGTGCCGGTGCTTAGTTTCGTTAGTGTTAAAACCGCGGTATCACGGTTTTAACACTTTTTAAACTTTATAGCAGAAGCTGCTTCGGCACTGAGCGCGGCCGTGCGCGCGCAACGCCTGCGGCATTTCCTATGTAGGCGCGCGCCGAAGCAGTTTCTGCTATAAAGTTTAAAAAGTGTTAAAACCGCGAAACCGCGGTTTTAACACCAACGAAACTAAGCACCGGCACCAGCTCACCCTGAAATGGTAGGTTTCCTTTAAGTTGGGGACCGCCTGTATTCAAAGTCATAGGGTGTTATGAGCAGGGGGATTCCCAGAGACCACAATAGCTGTTGCACTTTTTCTAGCTCTCAGTGAGTAGTCGGTGAGTAGTGTTCCTAACACCCTATGACTTTAGATAAATGCTTTTAAGAAGATAAACAATAAGGTGGAGTTTCCTTGAATGCAGCCGGCTTTGGCTGCGATTTTCAGACTGGTGACAGCAGTCTGTACAATCAGAAGGTGGGACCCGGCTGTATTAATAATCGTAGGGGCGTACACAGGTACTAACCTCTCCCCGTTCCTCCGCAACAGCTCTCCTGCTGCTGCTGTGTGCTGCTCTGAAGCAGATGGGTAGGATGAGGCAGGCAGCATGGAGGGGGCTCAAGGACTCCCACCCACACTATAATCCATAATGCTTAACTTTATTAGGGAACTTTTGTTTTGGCTTTTTCTTCTTTTATGTGACTTTTTGTGGCACACGTTCACTATTGGGAATTTTTTTTGTGTCTAAAACAATCTCTGTAGTGTTCCCTGAGTTAGCACCCGAATGCAGATGTGGAAGTTGCGACCTGATTAAAAAGTTGCTAAAAAGTTGTAAATTTGTTGCAAATCCATATATTTTTTGTAAATTCGTTTAAGACCTTAACTCAAATTTATTAAAAAGGAAAAAGTCCTAAGTCACATCTGAGCAATAGAAAAAGAAGAAAAAAGGCAGGAGCACAAAGCCAAACTTAAGATACATGTTCCCTATTGTATCTTATATTCACACTTTTCAGAGCAATAGTGAAAAATGTCCCAAAACTAGCATGTCAGTAATAGATGGCTCCATAATGGTGAAGCAGTTTTCCAGACAAAAAAAATAATGATAGTTATAAAGATTTAGCTATGCTTGTCGTGCCATTTCCTGCTGTGTTTCCATTTTGCAGTTTCTTCTTAAAAATGGAAGAATAACAGATGCGTTTTTTTGCCATTCAATGGATTTGTAATGGTGTCCGTTAGTATCAATTTTACATCTTCCATTAGACCTTCCATAGTTTAATATATAGTTGGAAATTTAAAAAAAAGATGGATATATTATAGTGAAAAATTAAAACTAACACTAAAGAAAAGTATAATTTTTTAATGGATTTTTTTTAATTGATCTGTTAAAAAGACTGATACTTTGCTATTAATGTATCCATCCAGAAATCTGTTTAAATGACGTTATGTTTTTAAAAAAATACAGAAAATGAAAATGCAGATGGGAACTGGCCTTTATAGCATATATATGTTCATGGGGGGAATAAGACTGCCATGGGCAGGGCCGGATTAAGGTTGGTGGGGGCCCCCAATGAATATAGTCCACACAGGGAACAGCAATCGCTATATACTGCTCCTCAACAATAACTATATACAGCGTCCCCACTTATCATTATATACAGCCCCCAGACAGCACTATATACAGTTCCCAGCAACCACTATATACAGCTCCCCCAGCAACCACTATATACAGCTCCCATAGCAACTACTATATACAGCTCCCCCAGCAATCGCTATATAATAATTGTGAGACACTGAAGGGGTTAACTGTGGATGGGCGGTATGTTTCCCCTAGGTTTTGCTATTATGCAAGGCCTTAGTGCTGAGGTTGTGTTGTCCAGCACCTTAGACACAGGTGGTGGGAACAGCCCAATCAGCCCGCATAAAGCCGCTCAGCAGAGCTGAAAGTGTTGTCTCTCTGGACGGAGGCTGGAGAGCACGCAGCCTTGACCTCTGTGCCTGGAGCAACAAAAAGTGTTTTTGTTAGTGGTGAGTCAGAGAACCATTGTTTAGTTAGCACCCTGACGGGTAGGATATTATTTTGTTTTTTATGCCTGAATGTGAAGGCTGTTTTATTTTGTTCCTGCTGAAATAAACGCAGTTTTGGACTGTACTTTGGTGTCACTGTCGTGAACTGCATCACAGCACCCCGCTACCACGGTCTCTACTGGGCCAAATCCTCCACATATGGTGCTTCGGATTGCGGGCAGTTCAAAAGACACACACCTGAAAGGCTCGCTACATCCTGCAACATTGCATGGCCTGGGTGAAAGCAGCAGGCAAATTGCAGGATAAAGCCAAGATGGAGGACTTTATTAAATACCTGCAAGAGGAGTCCAGGGCTAATCGGCAGCAGCAGCAAGCCATGTTCCAGCAGCAGGAGGAGAGGTCCCGCCAGCAGCAGGAAGAGTCCCGAGCCATGTTCCAGCTGATGATGGAAACGTTTTCTGGCATTATGGCAGCACCGCAAGCGACGACTACTGAGGGGTCCCATACTGGTTTGCAAGGGTACCCGGTTGTCCAGCGTTCCGCATGGGCTGCAGTACAAAAGGCTTTACAAAAAATGACGGCGACCGACGACGTGGAGGCGTATCTCACTGTGTTCGAGCAAGTAGCTGAGCGAGAGGGGTTACCAGCTGAGCAGTGGGCAGATGTCCTGGCACCGTTCCTGACGGGCGAAGCGCAGAAGGCTTACTACGACCTGAGTGAAACGGAGGCCCGTGAGTACCCCTAGCTAAAGGCGGAGGTTCTGGCTCGTCTTGGGGTCACCGTTCAAGTTCGTTCCAGCCGGGTCCACCAGTGGGCATACTCAGAAAAACTACTCCCACGCTCCCAAATGCATGACCTGATCCATCTAGTCCGGAAGTGGCTACAACCAGAGGACTGCACCCCAGCACAGATGGTAGAGAGAGTGGTTCTTGACAAGTTTACCCGTTCTCTGCCCTCTCGGCTCCAGCGATGGGTTGGACAGGCCGGTCCCACAAATGCTGAGGAACTTGTGTCCCTAGTAGAGAGATATCGGGCTACGGAGGATCTTCTACTTACCTCTCCCACACGAAGCAGTGCCAGTGACAAGGTCACCAAACCATCTGGCAAGACTGCTACTGCGGAAAAGGGGAGACAGGTCAGGTTGGGAGGGGGTTCATTGGGGGGCGTGGATACCCAGAAACCCAGTGAGGCTCGTGACAGAGGTCATAGCCATATCCAGTGCTGGCGATGCCATGAAATGGGCCATATTGCTGCCAACTGTCCACTGTCAGTGGAGCCAATGGACTGCAACCAGACCCGGTGAGTGTCACTGTTTGCCCGGCCGGTTCTGGCAGCCGAGTCGGTCACGGATGCAGAACCCCAAGTGTGTATGGTCACAATCGGGGGTCACACAGTGGAAGCCTTGCTAGACTCAGGGAGTCTGGTCACCCTGGTGCGGGGAACTTTGGTTGATCCTGGACTATACAGTGGGCGGAAAGTGGGAGTGTTGTGTATACATGGGGACACTCCCGAATATCCCACTGCTGTCATCAACCTACATACACCTTGTGGTACTATTACCCATGAAGTGGGGGTGGTGGGGACCCTGTTTCATGAGGCTATTATCGGCAGAGACTTACTGGTGTTTTGGGACCTCTGGAGACGAAGACCCACCTCAGGTGCTGTTGCAGATAATGGACATCAGGTATGTCCGGCCTTGGCCCCTGAACCCTTTGAGGCCGATGTACCCACACCAGCAGTAGGGGTGACCCCATGTGATGAATTCTCTCCCCTAGAGGTCCTAGCTGGTGAGGTCGAGGGCCACGAGGAGGTAGCCGACCTGCCGGACCTTGAGATTTCCCGTGAAAATTTTGGGGCTGCGCAGCTACAGGACCCTACCTTGTTTAAAGCACGGGAGAATGTTAAAGTGATAAATGGGGTACTCCAAATACCAGGGGCTGACAAAATATACCCCCGAATGGTGATTGTTGGGGAACTGTTGTACAGGGTTGACCAGATACGGGGTGAGGAGGTTGAACAACTTGTAGTACCCCAATCTCACCGTAGGCTGGTGCTAGATTTGGCACATAAACATGTGCTGGGAGGGCACTTAGGTGCTGAGAAGACCCGAGAGAGGATCCTGCAGAGATTTTTCTGGCCCGGGGTGTGGGAGGAGGTAAGCCGGTATTGTAGCTCCTGCCCTGAGTGCCAACTTACTGCCCCGGTGTCCCACTTTAGGAGTCCTCTGGTACCGTACCGTTACCAATCATAGAGGTACCGTTTGAACGGGTTGCAATGGATTTGGTTGGCCCCATAGTCAAGTCCACAAGGGGGCACCAGTACATCCTGGTTATCCTGGACTATGCTACGCGGTACCCGGAGGCAATCCCGTTAAGGAACACCTCCTCCAAAAACATTGCTAGGGAGCTGTTCCAGGTATTCTCCCGTACAGGCCTCCCCAAGGAAATCTTGACTGACCAGGGAACCCCATTCATGTCTAGAGTAATGAAGGAGATGTGTAAATTACTCCAGGTTAAACAGCTCCGCACCTCTGTGTATCATCCTCAGACAGATGGCCTGGTCGAGAGGTTTAACAAGACCTTGAAGGGATGCTAAAGAGGGTGGTCAGCAAAGATGGGAAGGACTGGGATTGTTTGTTGCCCTATTTGATGTTTGCCATACGTGAAGTTCCCCAGTCCTCCACGGGTTTCTCACCCTTTGAGCTGTTATATGGCCGTTCCCCACGTGAGCTTTTGGATGTAGCCAAGGAGACCTGGGAACAGGAGAGGACCCCCCACCGTAGTGTGATAGAACACGTCTCCCTTATGCAGGACCGCATAGCGGCGGTAATGCCCCTTGTAAAGGAGCACATGACAAGGGCACAAGAGGCCCAGTCTAGGGTCTACAATAGGTCAGCCAGACTCAGGACCTTTAACCCAGGCGACAGAGTGCTAGTTCTGGTGCCCACCGTTGAGAGCAAGTTCTTGGCAAAATGGCAAGGACCATATGAGGTCATGGAGAAAGTGGGGGAGGTAAACTACAAGGTATCTCAGCCGGGGAGGAGGAAACCCGAACAGATATACCACGTGAACCTCCTAAAGCCATGGAGGGAAAGAGAGTCCCTGATGGCCGTGGGAGTAGAAAAAGCGCCTGTCCCCAAGAAGGGGACACCGGAGGTAGGTGTACCCGATGCCAAGGTGCCTGAAGTACGGATCTCGGAGTCCCTCTCCAGGGCCCAGATTCAGGAAGCGAAGGAGTTTGTGCTCCGAAACGTGGATGTGTTCTCTAAGTTACCGGGTCGTACTTCAGTCATCAAGCATGACATCATAGCCGAACCCCACATCCGGGTACACCAAAAACCCTACCGGGTCCCTGAAGCGCGCTGGCTTGCCATATCCGAAGAAGTCAGGCAGATGTTAGACCTGGGGGTTATGGAGGAGTCTAAAAGTGACTGGTCGAGTCCTGTTGTGTTGATTCCCAAACCTGATGGTTCTCTACGGTTCTGCAATGACTTTAGGAAGTTGAACGAGGTGTCCAAATTTGATTCTTATCCCATGCCCAGGGTTGACGAGTTGATAGAACGACTTGGACAGGCTAGGTTCTTCTCCACCCTTGACCTGACGAAAGGGTATTGGCAGGTACCCCTTACTGACAGGGCCAAAGAGAAGACCGCTTTTGTTACTCCTGATGGGCTTTTTCAGTAAGTGGTACTCCCCTTTGGGCTACATGGGGCTCCCGCCACATTCCAGAGGTTAGTGGATCTCGTGCTAAAACCTCACCGGAGATATGCCTCGGCCTACCTGGATGACATCATAGTTTATAGTAACGATTGGGAGAGTCACCTGGCCAAGGTGCAAGCAGTGGTAGACTCCCTGAGGGCAGCAGGGTTGACAGCGAACCCCAAAAAATGTGCACTGGGTCTGGAAGAGGCCCGTTACCTGGGGTACCGTATTGGGCGAGGTGTCATCAAACCCCAAGTAAATAAAGTGGAGGCGATCCAGCAGTGGCCACGACCTATGAGCAAGAAGCAAGTGAGGGCGTTCCTAGGCATAGTGGGCTATTATCGCTGAATTATCCCCGATTTTGCTACCATAGCGGCACCCCTGACTGACCTGACCAAGGGTAGCAGGGCGGTGATGGTAAAGTGGAGTGAAGAGGCTGAGGGGGCGTTTCAGCGACTTAAGACTGTTTTGTGCGAGGGACCGGTACTGATCACCCCTAACTTCACCAAGACCTTTATTGTGCAGACTGACGCTTCTGACGTGGGCTTAGGGGCTGTCCTGTCCCAAGTAGTGGAGGGTGAGGAACATCCTGTGACATTCCTGAGCCGCAAGCTCACACCTCCTGAAAAGAACTATAGCATAGTTGAGAGGGAGTGCTTGGCGATAAAATGGGCTCTGGAATCCCTGAGGTATTACTTGGTAGGGCGACAGTTTACATTAGTGACCGATCACTCTCCCCTCACCTGGATGAGTCAGGCTAAAGAGAGGAACGCCAGGGTCACAAGGTGGTTCCTAATGTTGCAGAATTTCAAATTCATGGTGGAACATCGAGCAGGAAAGCTGCATGGGAATGCCGATGCCCTGTCTCGTACCCACTGTCTGATGGCCAAAAGTGTTCGCCCAGGGTCAAACAGAGGGGGAGGGTATGTGAGACACTGAAGGGGTTAACTGTGGATGGGCGGTATGTTTCCCCTAGGTTTTGCTATTATGCAAGGCCTTAGTGCTGAGGTTGTGTTGTCCAGCACCTTGGACACAGGTGGTGGGAACAGCCCAATCAGCCCGCATAAAGCCGCTCAGCAGAGCTGAAAGTGTTGTCTCTCTGGACGGAGGCTGGAGAGCACGCAGCCTTGACCTCTGTGCCTGGAGCAACAAAAAGTGTTTTTGTTAGTGGTGAGTCAGAGAACCATTGTTTAGGTAGCACCCTGACGGGTAGGATATTATTTTGTTTTTTATGCCTGAATGTGAAGGCTGTTTTATTTTGTTCCTGCTGAAATAAACGCAGGCGAGACCTGTTTTGGACTGTACTTTGGTGTCACTGTCATGAACTGCATCACAGCACCCCGCTACCACGGTCTCTACTGGGCCAAATCCTCCACATAATATATTAATAATCTTTATTTATATAGCGCCATCATATTCCGTAGCGCTTTACAAATCATAGGGGACAAATACAAATATAATAAAACATGACAGAGCACAAACTTTCGTATGGAACAAGAGGAGTGAGGTCCCTGCTCGCAAGACCTTACAGTTTATGAGGAGGAGTGGGGTGACACAAGAGGTAAAATAATATATAATGGTCAAGCCATTCTTCTTAAGGGAATAGAACAAAATATAATAAATGGAATTGCTGTCGCTTGAGCCAATCATCAGCCGTCATCTTATTAACAAGGTCCAGGGTGAATGGGACTCCGGAGAAGCTTGGTGACTGCTGGTTGCTGGATAACAGATGGGAGGAGGACACAGGACGGGTTAGTAAAAGAGTTAAAACCTCATGCAGTTAATGAGTGTTTTAGGCTCGCCTAAAGAAATGGTATACATCTCCCCCAGCAATCACTATATACAGCTCCCCAGCAATCACTGTATACAGCCCCCAGCAATCACTATATACAGTCCCCCCAGCAATTACTATATGCAGCTCCCCCAGCAATCACTATATACCCTTACAGGAAAAGACAGAGCAAGCTCTTTTTCCGTGGACATTATGGGACAGAGACACACCTTGTGTTCACTGTACTATTGCCATAGGCGTCTATGGGGAAACATATCCTGCTGCAAATTGTACGGCCAAATATACGTCCCCATAATGTTTGTGTAAAAGGGGTTGTGTAAAAGGCCACCCATAACTGAGCACCTTGTTTATTTTGGTGAGGTGAGACCTTCAGTTATAGGTGGCATGGGGAGGACCATGTGTAGGGTGTCTTTTTACTCAAAGTTTTTTTTTGTAATTACAGTTACTAAAAGAAGGACTTCACACTGCCACTTCTCCTCTTTTAGCGAGCTCACAGATCACTTGGTGTGGGGAGAAGGCGGGCCAAGTGATCTGTGAAGCAACCTAACACTGATTGGCTAGAACTTGGTTCAGCCAATCAGTGTTAGGTTAGGTTAGGGCCACGCTGGGTTCATCACAGACTGGGTCACTCACTCTGCATGCGGCGTAATTGCTAATATCGCGCTGCATGCATAATGAGCTGGGCGGGCACCGGAGTTGAAGATTGGGAGGCTGGAGCGAAGCTCTGCAGCGCAGCCGTAACTTAAGCAGGAGTCGGACAGCCGAGATGACTGTAAGTGGGAGCGATGCACTGCAGAGAAGCGCCGCTGCTCATTGCTCCCACAGTCATCTTGCAGACACGGCACTGACAGTGGGAATGGCACACCTGAGCCGACGGGGGCACAGAGAGCGTCAGCGGACTGAAAGTGGGAGCGATGCACTGCAGAAGCGCCGCTGCTCATCGGTCCCACATTCATCTCGCAGCCGCAGGCACGGCACTGGTCAGTGTGGGCATGACACAACTGAGCCAACAGGGGCACAGAGCGTCAGCGGACACAGCTCCGCTCGCGTACTTGAATCCCCGGCACGAATGAGTCGGCAAACTTTGTCAGATGGTGGGGGCCCCCTGGCCATGGGCCCTGGGCTGTATGAATATTATAGCCCCTAGAAGTCTGGTACATATAGTACTAGAATCAAGCTTCTTGGAGAATGGAGGATGTGTCCCTTCTGCCTGCTTTCAATTTTCGGTCTCAGGAACTTGTGTTCTTGTGTACATGTGTAATGAGAGCATGAACAGATGTAAAAGGATTTCAGGGGTGAAGGTACTTCTAATATTTGGTGGGTGGTTTGGTTGGCTATGGGTCACGGGCTACTGCCCAAACAGCCTATATTATATTCCACTACTGTGTGTAACACATCATAATTTGCTGCTATCAAACATTTGGAACAGTGCATTAAGAAACAGAGGCAGGGATGTATAATTGCAGTTACATTTTCTGGGACTTTTAGGCAGAATGAGCCAACTAACCCACTCCACTTTTTACATCAAACAAGTTAACTCCAGATATATCATATGACATATGAGTGCATCTCAGTTGAATAGGGAATAGAGTGAAGATAGCTAACAACATGTACAGGCATAGGCTGCAATAAATCCAGTGTTTGGCGACAATGTGCTCTAGGACTTATCTAGGACTGTGCTCAGCAGACTTATCTGTCGCAGAGATGGACAATATTGTAGATTCTGCACCAAAAAATACATCAAAATAGGTCACCATTAACAGCTGATTTTATTGTGTCAGAAGCTTACCATAGCGTAGCGCAAATAACTCATTATTGTACTTGAATGAGTAGCAAGCACAACTGGTGTAGCCACTAATACTGCCAAATGGCTGTGCAATTACAATCTATAAACACCAAGTGTTAATTTACCTACATATCTGACTAAGTAGTAATATTAGTTGCAGCACTCTATTTTCCACATCTGCCTTTTGGAATAACATAGAAAAAACATCCCTGCCACTCTACATAGACCAGCAATAGTTAAAGGGGCTGTTCACCCATGCAATTGACAGCGGTTCTCGTTGCACTAAGAAATAGCATTATAGAAGTTTTACCCACTTTTTCTATCCCACTATTGGTACTTCTTGTATTTATCTGTCACATTCCAATTGATATAGTTAAACATGTATATATAACCAATATGGTTATCACTATAAAGTTATAGTTTGACCTTGTCACTGGAGATGAGCGGACATGATGTTCGCATTTGGTTGTGCAACCTGGACATAATGGGACACATTTATTAAGGGTCCGTCGGATGCATTTCCGTCGGGTGTCACGATTTTTCCGATTTGCCCTGAATTGCCCCGTGTTTTTGGCACACGCGCAGTGGCGTAACAATAGCCGTAGCAGCCGTAGCGGTTGCTACGGGGCCCGGGCGGCACAGGGGCCCGGGATGAAAAGCCAAGATAGAACTGCCCTTCTACAGTCATACGGACCCCTTTGACGTCCCTCTGTCCCTGTCCGCCCACCTTATCTGCAGGATGCCTGACTTTGTGGTCACTCAGCCCGCCCACTTCTTTTGGCGCGACCGCCCCGACGGCTCCAGCAGCCCGCCAGCCTAGTTCTCCCGCAGTAGCCCACCCCAGTCTGTTTTCGGCCGCTTGGCCTACACCGTCTGCGGCCGCCTGGCTGGCTTTGTCCATTTTCCCCAGTCTCTTTACGGCTGCCCGGCCATACCTGCGGCCGCAGGGCCTAATCCATCGGCGGCCACCCAGCCAGCCTGATGCTTCCGCGCCCGGTCGACCGGCTGGCTTACCGCAATCGTGCAGCCGACTTACCATTTCCGGGGTTTCCTGATCAACCAGCCTCCCACTGTCGGTCCCACCAGACAGTGTAAGTGTAAGTCCCTATATATGTAAGATTAATGTATGTATGCTGTATGTATGCATGTGCTGTATGTATGTGTATGTGCTGTGTGTGTGTGTATGTGCTGTGTGTGTGTATGTGTATGTATGTGTGTGCTGTGTATGTGTGTGCTGTGTGTGCTGTGTGTGTGTATGTGCTGTGTGTGTATGTGCTGTGTGTGTGCTGTGTGTATGTGCTGTGTGTGTGTGTATGTCCTGTGTGTGTGTGTGTGCTGTGTGTGTATGTGCTGTGTGTGTGCTGTGTGTCTATGTGCTGTATGTCTATGTGCTCTGTGTGTGTATGTGTGTGCTGTGTATGTGCTGTGTGTGTGTATGTGCTGTGTGTGTATGTGCTGTGTGTGTATGTGCTGTGTGTGTGTGTGCTATGTGCTGTGTGTGTGCTGTGTGTGTGTATGTGCTGTGTGTGTATGTATGTGTATGTGATGTGTGTGTGTATGTGCTGTGTGTGTATATGCTGTGTGTATGTGTTGTTTGTGTGTGTGGGCTGTGTGTGTGGGCTTACTATTTCCGGGGCTTCCTGATCAACCAGCCTCCCACTGTCGGTCCCACCAGCCAGTGTAAGTCCCTATATATGTAAGATTAATGTATGTATGCTGTATGTATGCATGTGCTGTATGTATGTGTATGTGCTGTGTGTGTATGTGCTGTGTGTGTGTGTATGTGTATGTGTATGTATGTGCTGTGTGTGTGCTGTGTGTCTATGTGCTGTATGTCTATGTGCTGTGTGTGTGTATGTGTGTGCTGTGTATGTGCTGTGTGTGTGTATGTGCTGTGTGTGTATGTGCTGTGTGTATGTGCTGTGTGTGTATGTATGTGTATGTGCTGTGTGTGTATGTGCTGTGTGTGTGTATGCGTGTGCTGTGTATGTGCTGTGTGTGTGTATGTGCTGTGTGTGTATGTATGGGTATGTGCTGTGTGTGTGTATGTGCTGTGTGTATGTGCTGTGTGTGTATATGCTGTGTGTATGTGTTGTTTGTGTGTGTGGGCTGTGTGTGTGGGCTGTGTGTGTGTATGTGTGTGCTGTGTGTGCTGTGTGTGTGTATGTGCTGTGTGTGTATGTGCTGTGTGTGTGTATGTGCTGTGTGTGTGTATGTGCTGTGTGTGTGTATGTGCTGTGTGTGTATGTGCTGTGTGTGTATATGCTGTGTGTATGTATGTGCTGTTTGTGTGTGCGGGCTGTGTGTGCGGGCTGTGTATGTGCTGTGTGTATGTATGTGCTGTGTGTGTATGTATGTGCTGTATGTATGTGCTGTACAGTATATGCTGTATGTGTGTTTATATGCTGTATGTATGCATGTGTGTGTATATGCTGTATATACCATATGTATTTGTGTATATACTGCATGCATATGCAGTATGTGTGTATGTGTATACTGTGTGTGAGTATATGCTGTATATATATGTGTTGTGTGTATGTGCTGTGTGTGTGTATGTGCTGTGCGTGTGTATGTGCTGTGTGTGTGCTGTGTATGTGCTGTGTGTGTGTATGTGCTGTGTGTGTATGTATGTGTATGTGCTGTGTGTGTGTATGTGCTGTGTGTGTATATGCTGTGTGTATGTGTTGTTTGTGTGTGTGGGCTGTGTGTGTGGGCTTACTATTTCCGGGGCTTCCTGATCAACCAGCCTCCCACTGTCGGTCCCACCAGCCAGTGTAAGTGTAAGTCCCTATATATGTAAGATTAATGTATGTATGCTGTATGTATGCATGTGCTGTATGTATGCATGTGCTGTATGTATGTGTATGTGCTGTGTGTGTGTGTATGTGCTGTGTGTGTATGTGTATGTATGTGTGTGCTGTGTATGCGTGTGCTGTGTGTGTGTATGTGTGTGCTGTGTGTGTATGTGCTGTGTGTGTGTGCTGTGTGTGTATGTGCTGTGTGTGTATGTGCTGTGTGTATGCTGTGTGTGTGTGTGTATGTCCTGTGTGTGTGTGTATGTGCTGTGTGTGTATGTGTATGTATGTGTGTGCTGTGTATGTGTGTGCTGTGTGTGTGTATGTGTGTGCTGTGTGTGTATGTGTGTGCTGTGTGTCTATGTGCTGTATGTCTATGTGCTGTGTGTGTGTATGTGTGTGCTGTGTATGTGCTGTGTGTGTTTGTGCTGTGTGTGTATGTGCTGTATGTATGTGCTGTGTGTGTATGTGCTGTGTGTGTGTATGTGCTGTGTGTGTATGTATGTGTATGTGCTGTGTGTGTGTGTGCTGTGTGTGTATGTGCTGTGTGTGTGTATGTATGCGTGTGCTGTGTATGTGCTGTGTGTGTGCTATGTGTGTGTATGTGTATGTGCTGTGTGTGTGTATGTGCTGTGTGTATGTGCTGTGTGTGTATATGCTGTTTGTGTGTGTGTGCTGTGTGTGTGGGCTGTGTGTGTGTATGTGTGTGCTGTGTGTGTGTATGTGCTGTGTGTGTATGTGCTGTGTGTGTATGTATGTGTATGTGCTGTGTGTGTATGTGCTGTGTGTGTATATGCTGTGTGTATGTGTTGTTTGTGTGTGTGGGCTGTGTGTGTGGGCTTACTATTTCCGGGGCTTCCTGATCAACCAGCCTCCCACTGTCGGTCCCACCAGCCAGTGTAAGTGTAAGTCCCTATATATGTAAGATTAATGTATGTATGCTGTATGTATGCATGTGCTGTATGTATGTGTATGTGCTGTGTGTGTATGTGCTGTGTGTGTGTGTATGTGTGTGCTGTGTATGTGTGTGCTGTGTGTGTGTATGTGTGTATGTGTGTGCTGTGTGTGTATGTGCTGTGTGTGTATGTGCTTTGTGTATGCTGTGTGTGTGTGTGTATGTCCTGTGTGTGTGTGTGTGCTGTGTGTCTATGTGCTGTATGTCTATGTGCTGTGTGTGTATGTGTGTGCTGTGTATGTGCTGTGTGTGTATGTGCTGTATGTATATGTGCTGTGTGTGTGTATGCGTGTGCTGTGTATGTGCTGTGTGTGTGCTATGTGTGTGTATATGCTGTTTGTGTGTGTGTGCTGTGTGTGTGGGCTGTGTGTGTGTATGTGTGTGCTGTGTGTATGCGTGTGCTGTGTGTGTGTATGTGCTGTGTGTGTGTATGTGCTGTGTGTGTATGTGCTGTGTGTGTGTATATGCTGTGTGTATGTTTGTGCTGTTTGTGTGTGTGGGCTGTGTGTGTGTATGTGCTGTGTGTATGTATGTGCTGTGTGTGTATGTATGTGCTGTATGTATGTGCTGTACAGTATATGCTGTATGTGTGTTTATATGCTGTATGTATGTATGTGTGTGTATATGCTGTATATACCATATGTATTTGTGTATATACTGCATGCATATGCAGTATGTGTGTATGTGTATACTGTGTGTGAGTATATGCTGTATATATATGTGTTGTGTGTATGTGCTGTATGTGCTGTGTGCTGTGTATGTGCTGTGTGTGTGTATGTGCTGTGTGTGTATGTGCTGTGTGTGTATGTATGTGTATGTGCTGTGTGTGTGTATGTGCTATGTGTGTATGTGCTGTGTGTATGTGCTGTTTGTGTGTGTGGGCTGTGTATGTGTGTGCGTATGTGATGTGTGTGTATGTGCTGTGTGTGTGTATGTGCTGTGTGTGTGTATATGCTGTGTGTGTATGTGCTGTGTGTGTGTATATGCTGTGTGTATGTATGTGCTGTTTGTGTGTGCGGGCTGTGTGTGTGTATGTGCTGTGTGTATGTGTGTGCTGTGTGTGTGTATGTGCTGTGTGTATGTATGTGCTGTATGTATGTGCTGTACAGTATATGCTGTATGTGTGTTTATATGCTGTATGTATGTATGTGTGTGTATATGCTTTATATACCATATGTATTTGTGTATATACTGCATTCATATGCAGTATGTGTGTATGTGTATACTGTGTGTGAGTATATGCTGTATATACTGTATGTGTGGTTATATGCTGTATGTAGACACATGCATTTAAATATGTATATGGTGTATGTGTGTATCTGCTGTATATATGTTTGCTGTATGTATATGCATTATGTATGTATACATTAGTGTATGTATACACTATATATACTGTATGTATGTGTGCATATGCTGTATATAGATTCAGTATGTGTATATGGTGTTTTTATACTGCGTGTATGTGTGTACACAGTGGGTGTATACCATATGTAAAAGAATGTTATGTATGTATGCTATATGTATGTATATAAATAGTATGTATGAAACTTTGATGCATATAAACTGTATGAATTAGTGTATAAATGTATATATGAGTACATTACTGTGTGCATATGAGTGTATACGTATGTATGTGTGAACAAGTACATAAAAGTGAGTGTAGAATGTTATGTGTTTTTATTTAAGTGTATAAAAGTGTGTCATTGTATAAACGTATGTGTATGCATACATTTTTTAAGAGGGAAGGGGGCCCCATGCAGAAATCTGCTATGGGGCCCTGCCTCTCCTAGTTATGCCACTGCACACGCGATCGGATTGTGGCGCATCAGCGCAAGCTTGCATGGAACACAGATCGGGGGGCGTGGACGTCGAACAACCCGACTCATTTAGACGGAATTTAAAAACAAATTGGGTCGCAAGATCAGCACTCACATAGACCGGGAAGAAGAAGGTGAACTCTGGCGGACCTCAGAGGGGGAAGCGACAGATGCAGGAGATTGAACGCACAATCTTAGTGAATCGCGGCAGCTCCGAATCCTCGTCGGACATTCCGAATCAGCGTTGTCGTCAACGGGACGGGTAAGTAAATATACCCCAATGCCTTAATGGCAAATGAACAGCCAATCTGGCACATTGATGCCCCTCGCAACTACCCATGGCTATGATTGGCCAGGGAGGCACTGGGTCAATGGTATGAGAACAGCACACGGGGTAAGCATGCTACAATGGAGCGTGCCCGCATGCAAGCACCTCTGTCTCCCCTCTAAATCTCCTGGAAAATAAAAAAGAAATGTTAACATGTAATAAAATGTACATGTAAAATTTTATTCTGTAGCTTTTAGTTGATAACTAAATTCATGTAATTTCAGATACTTTTGGAAAATTCGTTAAACTATGGAATTCTCCATAGAACATGAAGCAAGAGCTATAAATATGCGTTTCTATGGCAACAGCCTCATGAATCGAGTCCTGCTGCTGAATCACAGAGAGCCGGCATTACCAATCTACTAGTCATGTCTATTCTGATGCTTTAGTGTGCTCTGAGAGTACCGGTGACGTCAGCGTACGCGGTGACGTAACACGCAGACGGTAACGGGTGGGAGGCTTGTCAAGCGATCTGAGGGCGGCGATGGCGGACCCTGAGTTGGAAGCGATACGGCAGCAGCGGCTGGCAGAGCTGCAGGGGAGGCAAGGGGTGAGATGCCAGAATAGGGAGGGGCAGCGTGTTATGCCATGTGCGAGTACACCCGTGCACTGTACACCACGGTCCTCACTCTCCACATCTACATGTGCCCCTCTCTCCGTACACTGCACCCACAGATCTGCGCTCTACCGGCCAACATGTATGTGCCTGAGCTCCCAAAGCTATTTCTGTATACTCCACAGGCCTGTGCCCCCCACTAGTCTGTATACTCCACAGGCCTGTGTCCCCCACTAGTCTGTATACTCCACGGGACTGTACCCCCCACTAGTCTGTATACTCCACAGGCCTGTGCCCCCCGCTAGTCTGTATACTCCACAGGCCTGTGCCCCCCGCTAGTCTGTATATTCCACAGGCCTGTGCCCCCCACTAGTCTGTTTACTCCACGGGCCTGTGTCCCCCACTAGTCTGTATACTCCACGGGCCTGTGCCCCCCACTAGTCTGTATACTCCACAGGCCTGTGCCCCCCGCTAGTCTGTATATTCCACAGGCCTGTGCCCCCCGCTAGTCTGTATATTCCACAGGCCTGTGCCCCCCACTAGTCTGTATACTCCACAGGCCTGTGCCCCCCACTAGTCTGTATACTCCACAGGCCTGTGTCCCCCACTAGTCTGTATACTCCACGTGCCTGTGCACCCCGCTAGTCTGTATACTCCACGTGCCTGTGCCCCCCGCTAGTCTGTATACTCCACGTGCCTGTGCCCCCCGCTAGTCTGTATACTCCACGGGCCTGTGCCCCCCACTAGTCTGTATACTCCACAGGCCTGTGTCCCCCACTAGTCTGTATACTCCACGTGCCTGTGCCCCCCGCTAGTCTGTATACTCCACGGGCCTGTGCCCCCCGCTAGTCTGTATACTCCACGGGCCTGTGCCCCCCGCTAGTCTGTATACTCCACAGGCCTGTGCCCCCCGCTAGTCTGTATACTCCACGGGCCTCTGCCCCCCGCTAGTCTGTATACTCCACAGGCCTGTGCCCCCCACTAGTCTGTATATTCCACAGGCCTGTGCCCCCCGCTAGTCTGTATATTCCACAGGCCTGTACCCCCCACTAGTCTGTATACTCCAGGGGACTGTACCCCCCACTAGTCTGTATACTCCACGGGACTGTACCCCCCACTAGTCTGTATACTCCACAGGCCTGTGCCCCCCGCTAGTCTGTATACTCCACAGGCCTGTGCCCCCCGCTAGTCTGTATATTCCACAGGCCTGTGCCTCCCGCTAGTCTGTATATTCCACAGGCCTGTGCCCCCCACTAGTCTGTATATTCCACAGGCCTGTGCCCCCCACTAGTCTGTTTACTCCACGGGCCTGTGTCCCCCACTAGTCTGTATACTCCACGGGCCTGTGCCCCCCACTAGTCTGTATACTCCACAGGCCTGTGCCCCCCACTAGTCTGTATATTCCACAGGCCTGTGCCCCCCGCTAGTCTGTATATTCCACAGGCCTGTGCCCCCCGCTAGTCTGTATATTCCACAGGCCTGTGCCCCCCACTAGTCTGTATACTCCACAGGCCTGTGTCCCCCACTAGTCTGTATACTCCACGTGCCTGTGCCCCCCGCTAGTCTGTATACTCCACGGGCCTGTGCCCCCCGCTAGTCTGTATACTCCACGGGCCTGTGCCCCCCGCTAGTCTGTATACTCCACGGGCCTGTGCCCCCCGCTAGTCTGTATACTCCACGGGCCTGTGCCCCCCGCTAGTCTGTATACTCCACGGGCCTGTGCCCCCCGCTAGTCTGTATACTCCACGGGCCTGTGCCCCCCGCTAGTCTGTATACTCCACGGGCCTGTGCCCCCCGCTAGTCTGTATACTCCACGGGCCTGTGCCCCCCGCTAGTCTGTATACTCCACGGGCCTGTGCCCCCCGCTAGTCTGTATACTCCACGGGCCTCTGCCCCCCGCTAGTCTGTATACTCCACGGGCCTGTGCCCCCCACTAGTCTGTATATTCCACAGGCCTGTGCCCCCCGCTAGTCTGTATATTCCACAGGCCTGTGCCCCCCACTAGTCTGTATACTCCAGGGGACTGTACCCCCCACTAGTCTGTATACTCCACGGGACTGTACCCCCCACTAGTCTGTATACTCCACTGGGTTCCACCCCCCCCCCCCCCTCCAGTCTGTATACTCCTCTGGATTCCACCCCCCCCCCTCCAGTCTGTATACTCCTCTGGATTCCACCCCCCCCCTCCAGTCTGTATACTCCTCTGGATTCCACCCCCCCCCCTCCAGTCTGTATACTCCTCTGGATTCCACCCCCCCCCCTCCAGTCTGTATACTCCTCTGGATTCCACCCCCCCCTCCTCCAGTCTGTATACTCCTCTGGAGTCCACCACCCCCTCCAGTCTGTATACTCCTCTGGATTCCACCCACCCCCCCCTCCAGTCTGTATACTCCTTTTGGATTCCACCCCCCCTTCAGTCTGTATATTCCTCTGGATTCCACCCCCCCCCCTCCAGTCTATATACTCCTCTGGATTCCCCCCCCCCCTCCAGTCTATATACTCCTCTGGATTCCCCCCCCCCCCCTCCAGTCTATATACTCCTCTGGATTCCACCCCCCCCCCCTCCAGTCTATATACTCCTCTGGATTCCACCCCCCCCCTCCAGTCTATATACTCCTCTGGATTCCACCCCCCCCCCTCCAGTCTATATACTCCTCTGGATTCCACCCCCCCCCCTCCAGTCTATATACTCCTCTGGATTCCACCCCCCCCCCTCCAGTCTATATACTCCTCTGGATTCCCCCCCCCCCCCCCTCCAGTCTATATACTCCTCTGGATTCCCCCCCCCCCCTCCAGTCTATATACTCCTCTGGATTCCCCCCCCCCCCCCCTCCAGTCTATATACTCCTCTGGATTCCCCCCCCCCCCTCCAGTCTATATACTCCTCTGGATCCCCCCCCCCTCCAGTCTATATACTCCTCTGGATTCCACCATGCCCTGGTATTTCTGTATACTCCTCTGGATTCCCCCCCCCCCCCTCCAGTCTATATACTCCTCTGGATTCCACCCACCCCCCCCCTCCAGTCTATATACTCCTCTGGATTCCACCCCCCCCCCTCCAGTCTATATACTCCTCTGGATTCCCCCCCCCAGTCTATATACTCCTCTGGATTCCCCCCCCCCCCTCCAGTCTATATACTCCTCTGGATCCCCCCCCCCCCCTCCAGTCTATATACTCCTCTGGATCCCCCCCCCCCCCTCCAGTCTATATACTCCTCTGGATCCAGCCCTTTAAATCTTTCTGTTCCTTAGTATAAGTTTCTTACAACTTTCTTCTTTTGGTCACCAGGATGCTGGGGGTGAGCAGAACCAGCAAGAAGCCAAGCAAAGGTAATTTTTTATTTGAGACTCCTTGCGCTACTACAACTCTCATCACCAGCTGGTAGTATATTCCTTGTTGCAGACCTTAAGCAATAGCTTATCACTCTCCAATAATTCACTGCACATGAATGTACACATGTCGGGGGCCACAAACAAGGGGCATATGAGCAGCACTTTGTCCTTGCCCTATTTATGACAAGACACTGTAAATGTTTGTGCCTTCTTTCTTCGAACACTAGATGGCTGGGGCGGTTATTTAGGCAGCATGTAGTTGTTTACTTCCCTCTGGTGAATCTGCACATGACTTCTTATCCATCAATCAGCAGCAAGTAAACTACAAACAAACACACACACCAAGGAGGAGTTGTTTGAATTTAATATGTATGTATATAATCATTACTATACTGTAAAGGATATGTTTATTGGGAAGCACGTACTACTAAATGGAGGCTCTAGTACCTTGTAGGGTCATCTATAGAGTACAAGATAAGACATTATTTTTTAGAATTTTATATCAGTTTATTAGATATAACATAAGCAGTAGTGGAGAAACAATGTCATGTAAAGTGCTGCAGGGAATATAGCCGTTTAAACCAGTCTCTAGACTTAGAATTCCTTTATGTGGACATGGGCCCACAAAGACATTATTACTTTCCATTACATGTTCATTTGGGGGAGGTGGAGAGGAGTGTTTGTAGAGGTGGACATAACCTTGAGGCAATCAGAGGGCTGGATATAGCAGATGAGCCTAAATAGACTGAACCACAATGAGGGATACTAGGAGGCTTGAAAATAATTGGCACCCATCTGAAAAGGTTTCTGTTACAGGGAAGAGGAGATGAGGAATAGCATCTTATCTCAAGTCCTGAGCCAGGCTGCTCGTGCTAGATGTGAGTATCCGCTCCACTTTGGAACTGCATTTTGGCTCTTATATGCCATATGTACACTGAATGAACATCAGTGTATTAGCAGAAATTAACCCCTTGCCTTTGATGCCTTTTATAGAATCTGCCCTGTCTCACTATAAGTGGTTAGAATTTTGAAATGCTTTAACATATCTAGGGGATTTTGAGATTGCGTTACCAGAAAACAAAACAATGTACTTCACGATAGTTTTTGGGTGATATGTTTTGTTTAATTATGAAAAAATGGAAATTTGGATACAATTTAGAAAAATTCTCAATTTTTAAAGTCCCAAATTTTCTGCTTTCCAGACAGTCATACAACTCAAATAACACGATAACAATCAGTTACAGAATGTCTGCTTTATGTATCTGCTTTCCAGACAGTCATACAACTCAAATAACACGATAACAATCAGTTACAGAATGTCTGCTTTATGTAGGCATGTGTCCTCTTATCTTTCTAGGACAGTGGTGGCGAACCTATGGCACGGGTGCCAGAGGTGGCACTCGGAGCCCTTTATGTGGGCACTCAGGCCATCACCCCAATTTCACCAAACAGGACCACATCCACCAAATCTTTCTGCAGTCTCAGGCCACTTAAAGGAAACCTACCACCACAAATCTACCTATAAAGGTAGATCGGGTGGTAGGTGAATCAATGGGACGTGAGGATAGCCTTTTTTGTAAACTTTTATTACCCTAATTTTGTTATGCGGCTACTTGGGCGTGGAGTAGCCGCATCTGAGATTACACGAGGCGGCTACTCCACGCCCCGGTAGCCTCTTTTCCCCTCCTACTCACCATGTTCGGCGCGCAGCTGCTCGTAGCTGCGCGCCCTCGTCCGCCGATCCTGCCGTCTGCGCATGCGCAGAACAGCAGGCCCGCGCCTGCGCGGTCACTGCTCAGAAGCCGGGGCTGCGCGGGCCTGCTGTTCTGCGCATGCGCAGACGGCAGGATCGGCGGACGAGGGTGCGCAGCTACGAGCAGCTGCGCGCCGAACATGGTGAGTAGGAGGGGTAAAGTGGCTACCGGGGTGTGGAGTAGCCGCCTCGTGTAACCTCAGATGCGGCTACTCCATGCCCAAGTAGCCGCATAACAAAATTAGGGTAATAAAAGTTTACAAAAAAGTGCGGGGACGTGAGGATTAGCCCTTCAAGGAGAGAAGCTACAATGATGGTCTGAATTTGCCCACCTTCTTTCAACTGCATTGGTGGTCTTAGGAGATCCAATACAATTGAATGATGTTGAAGAACAGGTAACAATAAGTTACTGCTTGAAATGCCACGTTGGCACTTCATGGTAAATAAGTGGATTTTGGTTGTAGTGTGGGCACTTGGTCTCTAAAAGGTTCGCCATCAATGTTCTAGGATATTATAAGGCTAGAAAAATCTACCATCAAAATTAAGCATGATAAACCAGGGGGCTGTACTTGTAGATCCAAGTACTGTGACTGTGGTAATCTTCTTATATTTGTTATCCATGGCCTCTTTTTTTTTTTCTAAAATAAACAAGTGATGTGCCTGCAGCACTGAGGGTACACCCACCAGAGCCCTCAGCCTCCTAAGCGTAATCATAATAGTTTATTTTAGAAGATGGGAGGCCATGTACATTACAGACCAACAGTTCGGACACACCTTCTCATTCAAAGAATTGTTTGTATTTTCATGACTTTAAAATTGTAGATTCACACTGATTGCATCAAAAATATGAATTAACATATGTGGAATTATACACTTATCCACCTTTTGCTTCGATTACTGCTTTGCACACTCTTGGCATTCTCTTGAAGAGGTAATCACCTGAAATGAACTTCCAAGAGTCTTAAACAAGTTCTGAGAGATGCTTGACTGGAGGCCAGGTCATCTGGCGTAGCACCCCATCACTCTCTCAAATTACAGCCTGAAGGTATGTTTGGGGTGATTGTCCTGTGGAAAAATAAATGATGGCCAAACTAAATGCAAACCGGATGTGATGGTTGCTGTGGTACCATGCTGGTTCAGTATACCTTCAATTTTGAATAAATCCCCAACAGTGTCACCAACAAAGCCCCCCAACCCCCCCCCCCCCCCCCCCCCCCACCCACCATTACACCTCCTCCTCCATGCTTCACAGTGGGAACCAGGCATGTAGAGTCTGTTCGTTCACTTTTTCTGCTTCGCACAAAGACACTGTGGTTGGAACCAAAGATCTCAAATTTGGACTCATCAGACCATAGCACAGATTTCCACTGGTCTAATGTCCATTCCTTGTGTTCTTTAGGCCAAACAAGTCAATTCTGCTCGTTGCCTGTCCATAGCAGTGATTTCCTAGCAGCTATTTTACCATGAAGGCTGCTGCACACAGTCTCCTCTGACCAGATGTTGTAGCGATGTGTCTGCTGCTAGAACTCTGTGTCACATTGACCTGGTCTCTGATCTGAACTGCTGTTACCCTGCAATTTCTGAGGCTGGTGACTCGGATGAACTTATCCTCCACAGCAGAGGTGACTCTTGGTCTTCCTTTCCTGGGGCCTGAAGGATTTTGCAATTGCACTTGGTGACACTTTCAAAGTTTTCCCAATTTTTAGGACTGACTAACGTTCATTTCTTAAAGTAATGATGGCCACTCGTTTTTCTTAGAATTTGTATTATGGCTTGAAAAAAGCAGCTAACAGTCTATTCAGTAGGGCTATTAGCTGTTTATCCACCTGACTTCTGTACAACATAACTAATGGTCCAACCATCAGTCAGTTTGGCTGCTTACAACCTATTTATCTATTAAGATAATTTGGAAAAACGGTCAAAAACAGATGCAGTTTTAAAATGCATGCGCTTTTTAACCGACTGATAATGCATGCTTAAAAACTGAATAAAAATGCCATGTGTGGCATCGCCCTTATAAGGCAAGAAATCCCACTCAATAAACCTGACAGGGCACCTGTGGTGTGAAAACCTTTTGTGGTGACTACCTCTTGACTCGAGTATAAGCCGAGGGTGGGAAATGCATTGATTACGGCCTCCCAGTATATAGTCTGCCAGCCCCTGTAGCATACAGCCTGCCCAGCCCCTGTAGCATACAGCCTGCCCAGCCCCTGTAGCATACAGCCTGCCCAGCCCCTGTAGCATACAGCCTGCCCAGCCCCTGTAGCATACAGCCTGCCCAGCCCCTGTAGCATACAGCCTGCCCAGCCCCTGTAGCATACAGCCTGCCCAGCCCCTGTAGCATACAGCCTGCCCAGCCCCTGTAGCATACAGCCTGCCCAGCCCCTGTAGCATACAGCCTGCCCAGCCCCTGTAGCATACAGCCTGCCCAGCCCCTGTAGCATACAGCCTGCCCAGCCCCTGTAGCATACAGCCTGCCCAGCCCCTGTAGCATACAGCCTGCCCAGCCCCTGTAGCATACAGCCTGCCCAGCCCCTGTAGCATACAGCCTGCCCAGCCCCTGTAGCATACAGCCTGCCCAGCCCGCCCGGCATACAGCCTGCCCAGCCCGCCCGGCATACAGCCTGCCCAGCCCGCCCGGCATACAGCCTGCCCAGCCCGCCCGGCATACAGCCTGCCCAGCCCGCCCATCTTTCCGACGTCTCAGACAGAAGACGACCTACAGGTGATGTCAGGTGAGTTTTGACTTTATTTTTTTAGTTGACTCGAGTATAAGCCGAGTTAGGGTTTTTGAGCACAAATTTTGTGTTGAAAAACTAGGCTTATACTCGAGTATATAAGGTATTTGAATGAGGTGTATCCATACTTTTGGTCTGTACTGTATAATAAATATACCGTATATACTTGAGTATAAGCTGACCTGAGTAATAGCCGAGACCCCTAATTTTTCCACCAAAAACGGGGAAAACCTGTTGACTCGAGTATAAGCCGAGGGTGGGAAATGCATTGGTCACAGACCCACCAGTATATAGCCTGCCAGCCCCCTGTAGTGCCCAGCCTGCCCCCTTTAAAAAAAGTAAACTTATATACTCGCTCTCCGGCAGCCCCGATGCGCAGCGCAGCTCTTCTGTCTTCTGTGCCTTTCTTCTTTCTTCTGTAAAAGCCTGTAGGGCGCGGTCATGCTTTTCTCCCGGCCAGCAGGCGCATAGTATGACGCGGCCGCTGCTGACGTCATACTATGCGCCGGGAGAAGACATGGCCGGGCCCTGCAGGTGGAAGCCGTGCTGCGCATCGGGGCCGCCATAGGGTGAGAATATAAGTTGGTTTTTTTTAATTTTTTTTTTCAAAGTGCATTGACAATTTATTAAATTGAGTGCAGTATAAAACTAGAAGGGAGAGATTTATCATGTGCTGATGAAGCCATGGCAGATACAACAGGAGGCTTAGACCTCCAGATATATCTGCCAGCTGTGCTGGCGGCCAAAACTACAATAGGCCCAACCTGGCATAGTTTTTTGTACACACCAGCAAACAATTGAATGTGTACAAGCTATCTAAATTGCGCAGGAACGCTCCATGCTCACCCAATCCCCCAGCGGCTGCTACCCCTTCACGCCAATGTGGCATGGAGATGGTGTAGCTGAAAGAGTAAATGCAAATTCTTGCAGTGCACAAGAAATTACGAATATTTCAGTGCTTCTATGCCAGAAAAGGGGAAAATCTCCCCCAAGTCTTACTGTGCCTTACTGTTTTCTGGGATAAAAGTGTTGGCAACATATCCTCAAAATTTGTATTTGATTGGTTGGGTTACAACAGCCAGCCTTCCAAAGATTAGCTAAGATTCTCAGTGGCTAATAATCAGAGAATTTAACAAGAAGCAGCTCTGTACCCAATGCAGTGGTCAGATCAGATTACTGCAGATCAGCTCCTATTTATTAGATGGGGAGCTAAGCTGCAGCAACTTTGTTTAGCCACTACACTAGGAATGGAGCTGTCTATTTTGTCATGCATTCCCTGGCATCACTATTTAAGACAGAAACGCCCTTTAATGATATGAATGACTAATGCATAGGTATTAGGAGCTAAGATGCATTATCCCCAGGCGCTAGCCTCTACACAGAGAATGGGTTGCACAGTGTTGATGTGGCTTGATTCAGCTGATTGGTAGGGGTCCCAGTGGTCAGACCTTTTCTTACTTGGTATTTATTACCTTGAGGTCAATGTCATTTTATTGGAAAGCGCCTTTATTAGATCCAATTTCTGATTTGTTATTCTTCTATTACACAGTGAATAACTTGGCGTTAGTAAAGCCTGAAAAAGCCAAAGCTGTGGAAAATTACCTTATACAAATGGCAAGATTTGGGCAGCTAGGTGGCAAGGTGGGTGTTTTTTTTTGCATGTGATCATCCTTTAATGTATTTTCCTTGGGCATAGTTGTGCAGGTAGTGTAACCTACCTGTGACACTCCTATGGACTGAATAGTACTCCAAATTGTAATGTAAAGTGACATATTAAAAATGAAGCTTATGTTTACTGTAGCCCTGTAACTCGCTAATACACTCCATACTACTTGTTCTCCTTAGCTTTCTGAACAAGGACTAATAGAGATTTTGGAGAAAGTCAGTCAACAGACAGAAAAGAAGACGACCGTGAAAGTAAGATCTTTATCTGACTGAACAATCAATAAAGGGAATAAATAGTTTTTAAGAAGAGGTGGTAACTAGCAACTAGAAATTGTGGCATAAACTATGGTGGTTATGCAATATTCCATGTATCTATAACATATGATTGCTAACAATAAACATACCTTAATAGGGTTGGTCGCTTATATTAGATAATTAACAATATACATCTATTAAAAGTTCTGCATCAGTTTCTTGATGTGTAAAATGAAGCCCAATGTCTTTTACTTCATCACTAAGACATTTCTGACCATAAAATGGCTGCAGATGGAGGGTCACGTGGCCCTGTCTGTCCATGAGCAATCAACCTGGCAGGATCTTAAGATTAACATGGACATTTCAGGGAATTTTTATTAAGACTGCAAAGAAATGTCTTTCTACCTAGGATGCCAGACTTTGTGCATTACAGTTGAGTTTTTTAAGGTCAACATGTCAGTTTAGTAATAAGGATCAGTCTAGGAATTCCCTCCAGAGCACTCAGCCTAAAGCCGCTTGCCCACGAATGAGTGCAGTCAGAAAACTGCTAAAAATCATGTGATCCTGTGGTTCACTTCAATATTTAGCTGCCTTCAGTGTCTGTAGTTCAAAACTGATGCAAGATTTCTAGAAAAAATTATTGCTAAAATTTCTTTATTATAAAATGCAGCATGATGCATGCATAGATCCAGGCACCTCCTTCCTTCTTGAGGAGCTACCTTACCCTCTGTGATCTGGCTTTACAGACTGTTACACTGTCTCAGCCTCCCCCTTCAGCACTTGTTCAATGAGCAGGAAGTACACACTGCACAAGTGCTGAAGAAGCGGGGGGGTGGGAGACAGTGTAACAGGCAGGTCACAGATAGGCTAAGGTAGACCTTAGGGCTTATTTGCATAATTTTAAAAGTTGTGTTTTAAGAGGAAGGAGGCCATAGACAAATAAAACGATTACCACAATGAGCGTGCAGCCCTGATTTATCATGCTTGCTTTTGATGGTAGGTTTCATTTAAATGGTTACATGCATATCAGGAGCAGTGAGTGTGTTCTGGGGGAAAACTTTGAATGTCATTAAAAAGTTTGATAAATTGCAATTATTTTTTCACCACTCAAACCACTTCCATGCCATTCTGACACCAATTAAATGTCTCAGTTTAACAGAAGGAAGGTGATGGACTCTGATGATGAAGACGACTGAAGGGACACCAGCGTATTACAGATGCTGCACCCATGGCACTGAATGAAACACTTCTACAAGGGATGCGATGATTTTTTTTCATTTTAATTGAGCAATGGTATAGTGTGGTTTTCAGTTGCTGTAAGGACTGATTAAGGTATACTGTTACATCAGCACCGGATGGTACAGCCCTTACTTTCTCAAGTATTACACCCTTCTTAAAAACTAAGTTATTTGGATTAAGGTAATGAAAATATTTTCTACATGAGGGGTTTGGGGGGGGCAGCAATATCTGACAATTGTCAATGCTTTCTCCAGAAACAAAAATTAAAAGACCTTTTTTGTGCTGTATTAGTGAGTTAATCTGTGAGGCTTATTTTGAAGGTTTGTATGATGAAGGAACAATCTATAAAACCCTTTGATTGTAGTGTTTTCAGTAGTCTTGGTATTTGTACTGCTGAGAGCACAATGGGGAAGGCCTCCAGTGTTCCCGAAATGGATGAGGTTTAGGTGTTCCTGTAATAAAGTCGTACTGTAGAGTGAAAGTTGTATCATATCAACATAGAAACTATAGGATTTCACAGATTTTTCTCCTATTATGCAACATATAACACAAACTTTATTGTAACCTTTTTATTGTGTTGAGCCTTAGGTATTTGGCACTAGTGAAAGGCACATTGAAAAAAACTTTGCATTCATAAATTATGTAGAAAAATAGATGTATGCCAGCTGTGAGTGCTCATAAGTGCAGGTGTGAATGTAACCTTAGATTTATGCAGTCTGAACAGAGTGAAATATCCGATATGCAGTCTTCAGAAACAGGGAAAATGAAGCTTGGAAATGGTTAGTGATTATTTCACTGGCAAATGGTGTTAATGCCATCAAAGACTGTTTTCACAAGGGTAACTCAATGTAGCCAAAGCCTAAAACATGTCATATATCACAATGCTGCAACCTTTGCTACAACACATGCAGCAATGATGGATTGAAGCCAACGGTAAGGGTTAAGTTAATTTTTTTTTTATAGGTTAGATGACCACGAAACACACCAACCATCCATCCACCACTATTGTTTAGATAAGACAGTGGGGGAAAAAATTTTTTCTTGTATTTGCAGATTATGTGCCATGTAGACAATTATGCTGGTTTTACAACAGGGGGTTTGATCACTTAACTTGCTACTGGTGCCTGTTTAAATGACAGGTCCAAACAGCGGTCCAGTGAGTTGGTTCAGTTGAAAGTCTATATTGAATTTCACAACCTTTGCTCTTACTTAAATGGCAGGATGGGGGGGGGGGGGTTGTGATCTTCCAATAGCTACCCATGTACTCACTACAATTAATTTGTTAGAGCTTGAGGAATAAGGTTGACGTTTTCGTCTGCTGTTATTTCTGCCTAAAGGATACATGCATCACTGTTTTATGAGCCTAAGTGGATTCAGAAGAAATGATTATAAAGGAGGACCTGTTTGTATTTCTGCTGCACTGGTAGTAGGCTTAGCACAGAAGCATGCATCTAGCCTTAGAAACAGTAATTTGTTACACAAGACATACCCATTACTAATTGTTGGGGGTAACATGTACTAGGATAGGCAACTCACAATATTTGGTTGCAGAAAAGGAAAACTGGTTGTAACATTTTGGTCATGTTCATATGACACTATCGATATGCTTTAGTGCCATAAAGTACTAAACGGGTAGAAGAGAACTAAAAATGAAGCACTTCCTGAGGTTATTGTATATTACTTGATCCTTTTCAGCAAAGCTACAGTCCTGAAAACATGATATGGTGCAACCTGACACTCTAATCTTAAAGGAGTTACTGATCTACAACTTGGCTCAGACAAATGAAGCTGCACCAAAGGTATTATGTTAGAGGTGATGTCGTTAAAGAGAATCTATCACCCCATTTTTCACAAATACAGCTAGTGAAAGGTTCCCATAGAGCCCTAGTAACTGACACCCCTAAAAATGATTTCCCTCAGATCCCCACAAAAGCAGAGTCAAACTTGCCTGATATCTATGCATCTTTAGAGCGAGGTCCTTTAGTCTCTTAAAATTAGCAAACTGTACCCCATGCATATGTCTGACCACAAAAAAAATTCACTGCACACCTTCATGGACTTCTACTCCTCTTTATGCAGGCTGTTGTGATTTCATGAGATATTCTTGGTGTAAAGTTTTCTAATGTTAGAAGGCTAAAGGACCAGCGATGATGTCACAGGACATTACAGCTGCATACAGAGAAGGAGGAGCTGCTGGATTCAGCCTGAGGAAGCCATGCCCACCTCCACTGACTAGACAGGCTTGGACACCAAAAATTATAGAGAAGGATGTTAGTTACTATGGCTCTATGGAAAGCTACCACTAGCTGTATTTGTGAATAATATTGTGACAGGCTCCCTTTAAATGCACACTTGCCATATTAGTGTATAGGTCATTCATTATTTCACACCCACCAAGTTCATCTACAGTAAGAACTTTCTGATACTTCCCTAAATTGAATGATCTTGTGCTTTGTGTGTCGTGGCAGAGTGTACATGTAGATAGACTACTCATACCAGTGCTTGGCATAGTGAAACATTCATTGGATGTGTCCACATGTAAAGCGGACAAGATTACATACATTGCAGGAGAGTTCAACATTAGTGGTGTCCTGACACCCACAATGCACAGCAGCATTGATGTCAGCTAAGCCCTATAGTTTTCAGACTAGAAGCTCTGGCTATGAGCTGACACCACTGGGTTCCTCTGGTTCAGAGCCATCACAGCAGACTGGGCTGAAAGAATCAACCAAAGACCAAGACGACTCCAGGGCCAACGTGCAAGCTATACAACAGCATTCTGGGCCCCCAGAGCAGTCCAGGTCATCCAGCTTTTGGGTATTAAATGCGTCGTTGCGGGAGAGCATGTCAGACAGCTCCTGGTTGCAAGCTTCTCTTTCCATTTCCTGGTCACAGGTTTCGGAGAGGGGAGAGCCGATATCAGACTCATTCACAGTTTCACTAATGTCACTTATGTTCTCATCAGTGTCTGTTACACAAGCAATACCAAGGCTGTGCCTCCGGACAATATATTTAGCTTTTAGCGCAGACTTTGACTCGTCTTTTACACCTTCTGTGAATTCAGCACAACTCCGGACAACATCTGGTTTTAGGTTCCCATCATCCTGTCTATTGATGGAGAGCTGAAAAAGACGAGAATGAATGAATGAATGAAGACCCAAATCCTTTTTTTCTTATGCAGCATATAAATCAGATGTTTTTGTTTTCCTCTAGAAGAGCTTATCCAAATGGCTTACACTCAAAACAGTGACACCCTAAAAACTGCTGTTAAATACCATCCAAGTGAATGGAGTAGTTATACATCTTTATCAAACTCCACAGAAGACTGATAGTTATCATTTGTTCTGGCCTTGTCTAATTAAACACTGTAATGCTCATTCCCACAGCAGCGAGTATATGCAGCAGCAGATGTATGCAGTGAGCCAGCTCTCCATAAAGAAGCACAGTTCCAAAACAGTGCGGTTAATTAAAAGTGCACTCCCCAAACCATGCCCACATGCAATGCTCCCGGCTGCCATAATGCAGACTGGTGAATGAGGTCCAACAGTGCACAAAAACATTTATGAATGAAACCGTAACAGAGGGACAGATGCTCAACAACTAGCGCATCACGACTTCCATGTATATGGGGATTTTACTCCTCATTCATTACAATGTGCTGATAGCGGGTGTTACTGGTAAGCCTTTGCTGCAATATGCAGCAAAGACTTACCGGCTATGGAGAGGGCTCGGCCCGCGAGCCCTCTCCATGCACCGGGCGCGCGCCGTACTAGTACGGCGCGCGTCGGGAAGGGGTTAAGTTGCATGCAATGAACCTTTTCAAGATCAAAGGGGTATTCTCATTTCGGCAAATAAATGGTATTGTTTGTATAATGAAAAGTTGATACAGGAAGTATATTGGAAAACTGTATAACTCCTCACGATTTTCTAGATCTCTGCTTGCGGTCATTCTGTAGAAAGCTTCTATGTTTACTTGCAGTGATCAGAAATCTGACCATGGTCACACAGGTGCACGGCTCGTTAGTATCATAGAGAGGAATCAGAGCCATGTTATATAACGAGCCGCGCACCTGTGTGACCATGGTCAGATTTCTGTCCTCTGCTTGATGTCATTCTGTTGAAAGCTTCTATTACCTGCAGAGATCTAGAAAACCGTGAGGAATTGATACATAAAGTCTACTGGAAAATTGTATAACTTTTCATTATACAAACAATAATGTTTATTTGCTTAAATGGGAATACCCCTTTAAAGAGCAGACCTCCAAATGTATTCTGTTTGGTGCAGTAATATTACAAGTGATTTTTAGAGATGACACATGACCTGGACAGCCCCCACTAGCCCAGGACCTTAATCTGGTGTAAATTGTGAAATATGGTTTTTAATAATAAATACAAACCTGATGGATTAAATCTTCATCAAAGTTGGGCATACTCTTATCTCGTCTAATTTTCTTCTCCTTTAAGCATCTGGGAGAAAAAGAAAAAAAAAAATTAGAATCTGAGAAAATAAAATCTTGTAAAAATGTGTTACATGGTAATAATAAACCCTTCCAAAATAGACTGGGAGGTCTAAACAACTCCATTCTTAAAAGGGTTTTCCCACAAAGACAAGTTCAGTGGGGGTCTCCGTACTGAGACCCGCACAGATTGCGAAAACGAGGGGTCCGACCCCTCATTTTTGCAATCTGTGGGGGGTCTCAGGAACGGGACCCCCACTGATCAGGAAGTTAGGCCCTATCCCGTGCAATACAGCATAATATATTACTTTATATACTAGATTATAAGTCTAGTTTTTCAGCACAAAAAAATGTGCTGAAAACCCAAACTCTGCTTATACTCGAGTTACAAAAAAAAATTATCAAAACTCACCTTTCCGGCGTCCCCCGCTGTTGGCTATATATACTGGGGAATGGGGGCTGGCAGGCTATATACTGGGGGCAGGTGCTGGCTATATACTATGGGGCAGGGTCAAGCAGGCTATATACTGGGGTGGCTGTGACCATTGCATTTCCCACCCTCGGCTTATACTCGAGTCAATAGGTTTTCCCCAGGTTTGTGGTAAAATTAGGGGCCTAGGCTTATACTTGAGTCGGCTTATACTCGAGTTTATACGGGTAATCCGATTTGGAAAGTATGATATATGCAGAGCTGCCAAGAAGGGCGCTCACACCAGAAACCAGCTTCAGAGGTCACCAAGTTAACCATGTTCTCAAAACAGCAGGGGCAGCCTGGTCACAATGAAGGGACTGCTCCTTGTATGATCATGAAGAGGAGTCTCCTTAACATGAGGATACGTACAGGAAAAAAAATAAAATAAATAAGAGCAGATTGTTTCCTCTTTAATATTAAGTACAGGTTTTGCATGACCTTAATGTCACTGATTTTTGTTACATAATGTGTAAAACCTAAATCCAGTCATTCTCCATAAAAGCAGATTTGGAGGGGTTTTCTTTTTACATTTACTGCATTTCTCTTGGATGAGGCCATCTGCTAGGATTGGGAGTAAGAATGAGTAGGCACTTCTCTTATTTCCATTAGGGATAATGCACAAATCCTGAGACTGCAGCACATAAATATTTTTGGAACTTAAAAACAAATAATCAATGAAAAGGAAAGAAGCGCCGGGGACCGGCAAGTCTCCCAGCGGGATGTCGGCACTGCCAGACCAATAGTATCAGTAATGGATGACTTCTAGGCACAGGCGCAGTACTTCCGGGCTTGATTAGATCGAGACGTGCGGGTGGTGCACAGCTTATTCAACCAGGTGAATACATATGAATGAAGACAACAGAAAGCGGCACTCACCCAAAAATCTTCTTTATTCAATTACTGCATAGGACAGGGAGGTGCAGCACAAGAAAGGCTTCGGCGACGGGCCGTTTCGCGCACTCCTGCGCTTCGTCTAGCCGGCTAGACGAAGCGCAGGAGTGCGCGAAACGGCCCGTCGCCGAAGCCTTTCTTGTGCTGCACCTCCCTGTCCTATGCAGTAATTGAATAAAGAAGATTTTTGGGTGAGTGCCGCTTTCTGTTGTCTTCATTCATATAAAAACAAATAATACAAACAGAAAAAAGGCCCTGTGCCAAAGCAACACTATTCTATTTTTAACGTTATAAATGTAAAAAAAAAAAAAAAAAAAAAAAAAAAAGGAAAAACTATTTTCCCATGCATTCCATTGGTTGAGGGTGTGTTTTGTGCAAAACAAGTTGCAATTTTTGGTGGTATCCATTTGGAATACCTATAATTTAGGGGAGGATGAGGGAAAAAAAAAACCTCATAATTTTGGCATGCATCATTTCATTAATAGTTTTGTGATGTTTATTGTACGGCAACAGTAAGATATGTTAGGTTATTTCGAATCATGAGCTGTAATTTTCCTTGGTACAATTACAAAGTCAGAAAAACAGCGTTTTTACGCAATTTGTTGGGGGATTTTTTTAATAAGATGCTCAGGTTAAATAAGATATAATATAAATATTTAGTAAATATTCCAATACAATGGATTACCGTATATACTCGAGTATAAGCCGACCCAAGTATAAGCCGAGGCCCCTAATTTTACCACAAAAACCTTGTAAAACCTATATATTTTTTACTCGAGTATAAGCCGAGTTTGTGTTTTCAGCACATTTTTTTGTGCTAAAAAACTAGGCTTATACTCGAGTATATAAGGTATATGGAATACAAAGGGATTATCTTTTTTTTTTCTCTTTTTTCTACCTTTGTGTTTCTCCCAGCTGGGGACTAGGAGAGCGTGGTACCCTGATCACACCTTCTGCACACTGTAATACCACAGTATTACATCCTTAACAGCTTTGTGACATACCATAATGTCACATGTCTTGAAGGCTATACTCAAAGCCCGTGTCAAAGATCTTTCTGTGTATGGATGAATCTCCAAAATCTATAAAAAAAAAATTTGGAACAGTCTGTGGATCCAAATCCTCATGACAGGTTCCCATAAATGATATGCTTATTAAACAATAAAACCAGCAAAAAAAAAAAAAGTGCAGGATGTGTATAGGATAAGCTTTTTAATCTTACTCTATAATATGCATATTCAATGTAACCTTGTGTAAATAGTCCCTATTTATACTAACCCACCCAACATTATAACTCACTTATATGAAACAACATCAGATTTTCCTTGAGTCAGAGAAGCTCCTGAACTGGTTGGACTGGAGGTGGCTGCTGAAAGTAGGGAAAAAAAGTAACATTTCAGCCATGTTTAATGTCTTGTAATAATCACATTCATAAAGATAATGAAAAAACAATAAATCATTGTTACATGTGCAGCAATGAAGACATTAAAAACAGACAAGGGTTATATAATAATGGCCCCTACAGAATTTCATGGATTAAAACACACTCACATTTTTTCCAGATCTGCCCAGGATGCTCCTCAGATGTAGCCTCCCCACTATCAGTCATCATGTGGTTGGATGCACGCAGAAGTTGACAGATTTTACTATTCTGTATTATTAAAAAAAAAAATTATAAAAAATTGTAAATTGATAATGTGCCATGACCATATAGTGAAGTTATATTATATGGCTCCCAGATACATACTTCTTTAGCAAAGTCCAGTGGGTTGTACTGACGCTTGTTCCTCACGTCGACCTGAGCTCCATACATTAAAAGAAGTTTCACTAAACCCTCATGATTCCTTCGGACAGCCTCATGGAGAGCAGTGTTCCCTTTTATATTGCTAAGGCCAACAGATGCACCACGCTGGGAAATAATAGAAGTTAGCTGATGATCATAGGGGAAATACAAGCTAGAGATTCCATCTGACACATTACACATCTTATACCTCCAGTAGGAAGGCAGTCATCTCCAGGTGGCCTGCAATGCAGGAGTATATAAGTGGTGTATTCCCATTCATATCCTTCTTGTTTTTTCCTGTGCTGAACTCCATTAGGATCTTTACCACCTGTAAAATATATGGGTTAAGTCCAGTAATGCAGAATTTAATTAAATCAATGCCTGTAGACAATTATTGTCTCTATACTGAGGTGTTGCAGTTATACGTAGCTTGGTTACCAGAAATGATCCTATTTTCTCATTTTATTCATTACCAAATCAATATGGCCAGGGTGAATGTCACCTTGAATAAGACTTTGTCTATGTAGATGGCAGCCTGTAATACTAAAGGCTCTTTACTGTAAGAGCAGTAACTCTATATACATGTTCAAGAGAGGCCTGGATGCCTTTCTGGAAAATAAAAATATCAACTATTAAACAGCAAAAGCTTATTTTTTAATCTTGATGGACCTGCATCCAATTTTCAACCTCAACTACGATCATAAATCAAAATGTTTTTTTATTTTTCACTCCCCACAATCAAATATGCAACTTTTTTTTTTTTTTTTACAAGTAAAGAGCTGTGTTTGGGCTTGTTTTCTGCATAACAAATTCCACTTCATAGTGATGGTATTGAATATTCCATCCTGTGTACTGGGAAGTGGAAAAAAAATTCTAAATGCAGTGATATTGGTGAAAAACTGTATTTACAGAGTTTTCTTGTGGGCTTGGAATTTACAGCTTTCACTATGTAATGGATGGGTTACGGCTTAGCACGTAGTAACGGATGGGTTTAATCCAGACAGCCCAGGGTCTTCGGAAGAACCGAGGCGGTCATGGCAACTGATCGCAGCTCCCCGATGACGTCATGGGGAGCGACGATCTCCAATAAGATGGCGGCCATAGATGAAATATTGGAATTCCAAGTACTATTGTGGGCTGATACGAATGTGGTAATATAGTTAATATCCCCAAGTAGAGTGTTCATGGCAATAAGCCTCCATACGCCTACAAGGCGGCCTGAATTGTCTCCTAAAAGCTAACTCTTACTTCGTGACCATACCCAACATGGACATACAGCCACAGTTGTAAAATAATCTCAAGAGAAACAGGTGCTACTATCTGTCAATTCAAAGAAGCCATAGAAACCGCTGCACGCAGGTACAGAAAAGTACAGCGAGTACATTGTGCAAATCTATGCTAGGTAAATAGTGAGCCCATGCTCTTGTATTGGAACTCTGTGTTAGCATTGATTTAGCTTCAATTATTTGTGGTTTTAAAACTCACCTCAAAATGCCCCCTGTGACAGGCCAGATGCAATGGTAGTGCCCGGTTTCCATTCTTTGCATCCACATGAGCCCCATGCTTCAGAAGCAGAGTTACTAAAATGGAGTGACCGTGTAGGGCTGCAATATGGAGAGGAGTGAATCCATCCCGACTTGTCACATTTACCCCAAGACCATTGGTGGGTATTCTGTTCAGCTTCTGCAAACACAAAGAAAAATTCATAGAAGCTGGAATAAACATACACTCACCGGCCACTTTATTAGATACACCATGCTAGTAACGGGTTGGACCCCCTTTTGCCTTCAGAACTGCCCCAATTCCTCGTGGCATAGATTCAACAAGGTGCTGGAAGCATCCTCAGAGCTTTTGGTCCATATTGACATGATGGCATCACACAGTTGCCGCAGATTTGTCGGCTGCACATCCATGATGCGAATCTCCCGTTCCACCACATCCCAAAGATGCTCTATTGGATTGAGATCTGGTGACTGTGGAGGCCATTTGAGTACAGTGAACTCATTGTCATGTTCAAGAAACCAGTCTGAGATGATTCCAGCTTTATGACATGGCGCATTATCCTGCTGAAAGTAGCCATCAGATGTTGGGTACATTGTGGTCATAAAGGGATGGACATGGTCAGCAACAATACTCAGGTAGGCTGTGGCGTTGCAACAATGCTCAATAGGTACCAGGGGGCCCAAAGAGTGCCATAAAAATATTCCCCACACCATGACACCACCACCACCAGCCTGAACCGTTGATACAAGGCAGGATGGATCCATGCTTTCATGTTGTTGACGCCAATTTCTGACCCTACCATCCAAATGTCGCAGCAGAAATCGAGACTCATCAGACCAGGCAACGTTTTTCCAATCTTCTACTGTCCAATTTTGATGAGCTTGTGCAAATTGTAGCCTCAGTTTCCTGTTCTTAGCTGAAAGGAGTGGCACCCGGTGTGGTCTTCTGCTGCTGTAGCCCATCTGCCTCAAAGTTCGACGTACTGTGCGTTCAGAGATGCTCTTCTGCCTACCTTGGTTGTAACGGGTGGCGATTTGAGTCACTGTTGCCTTTCTATCAGCTCGAACCAGTCTGCCCATTCTCCTCTGACCTCTGGCATCAACAAGGCATTTCTGCCCACAGAACTGCCGCTCACTGGATGTTTTTTCCTTTTCGGACCATTCTCTGTAAACCCTAGAGACGGTTGTGCGTGAAAATCCCAGTAGATCAGCAGTTTCTGAAATACTCAGACCAGCCCTTCTGGCACCAACAACCATGCCACGTTCAAAGGCACTCAAATCTCTTTTCTTCCCCATACTGATGCTCGGTTTGAACTGTAGGAGATTGTCTTGACCATGTCTACATGCCTAAATGCACGGAGTTGCCGCCATGTGATTGGCTGATTAGAAATTAAGTGTTAACGAGCAGTTGGACAGGTGTACCTAATAAAGTGGACGGTGAGTGTATATTTCAATAATAAAATGTGGGAGTAAGCCTTTTTTAAAAAACACCATGGTGACAAGCTAATGCCGGTGCATAGAAATGTTAACGTGGTGACAGGGATCATGCTCCCTGCAGAAACCCTCGAGGAAGGAGCAAGTTACCTCCATATAGAAAGAGGGTTTCTGTATAAAGAACTGACCTTCTGAACAGGACCACATGTGCGACACTGGCACAGAGGGTGACAAAAATCCTTCTTCCCAACCAAAGAGTCTTCAACGTCATCATCATAATCATCCTCCACCCACTCCAAGAGGTAACGGACCTGAAGGGACAGATTGTAAACCATGAAGTCCACAGGTACTAAGGACCAAATGTTTCTGTGATATCTAGATAACTGGAGTGGAAGCATACATATTACAATAGACAGCAACTGCTCTAGAACCGCATAACTACCAAAGTCATATGCCTGTTTCACTGACCACAGTCATTTTTTTCCAGGTTTATAGAAGTCCTTGTAATCCCATAAAGCAAGTGTCTTCCACTCTTACCTTGGGGGGGACCCCCAGCTTTTAGACATCCTGTGAATATGCTGTAAATGCCATTTACATGAAGAATCTAAAAGTTAGAAACTCCTCATTCATATTTTTATCTGCTTTTATGCTTACATTCCCCAGAATCTGTAAAGCAGTATGGAATGAGATGGCATTATATAGATATCATAATATAAAATAATGTTGTATAATATAATATTTTATTATTACATGTTCTTATTCACAGGGTAGACTATAACAATCTCATTGTTAGGTTAAACCCACTGTAAGCCTCACCAATTACGAGAACAAGGGTTCCTGTTTTTTATTTTTATAAATGGTAAAAAGTAATTTTTATTGACTGCTCAGCAATGAACAAAGCATCAGAAGAATCACTGAGCACAGGTTTCCAACAGCCCTGAGCTTGTCAAGTAATCCTGCACTTTTCCATGCATTTTACCTGCAGATGGCAATACACTTTACAACATTTTTCAATATAAAAGGTTTGTAGATATTTGAAATTACTTTCCTACACATCTGTTCCTTTCTGATGAACTCTGTACACTCATTACCCTACAGGCTTATCCTCTCCCTAGCCTGAAAAGCATGATAAACCTGAAATATCCTAAATTCTCCCACATTTTGTATCATGGGCATGATACTCAGGTAACCTAAGGAGCTCCTTCCTTCCTTGTCTACCATCTGAAACGCATATCTTATATCCATTCCCTCCCAATATCTGGAATTGACAATCGTTCCGGTAGATTATATTCATTCCTAAGTGGCGTAAAGTGATGTTCGTCTTGGGCACCTAAATTTTTTTTAATGTGTTTCAACAATGTGCAGATGTGCAACTTATTGAATATAGGCTGTGATAATTCCCCTCTCTCCAACAATTCCAGCATCAATCTAACATTCTCTACAGACTGCTTCAATCATGCTTAGTGGTTAGCATTACAGCTTTGAACCCAGGTCCCCAGCGCTGCAAGTCCCAGGGTTAAAGTCTGCAATGAGTTTGTATGTTCTCTGTGTTTGCGTGGATTTCCTTCTTCCCACACTCCAAAACATACTGGTAGGTTGATTAAATTGTGAACCCCATTGGGGACAGGGACTGATTTGGCAAGCTCTGTGCAGAGTTGCGTAATCTGTGTGCGCTATATAAATAAAAGAATTATGAGCATTTAAGAAATAATGGTATATTTTCTCCTCGTAATCAGAAATCCCATTTGTGGCATTTGGTAATACCCAAAAAAAAAATAAAAAAATTGGGAATTCTGAGCCCACCTTCCTCAGTCGGGTTATACAGATATTTTAAATTTAATCTGGCCAGTTTCCCTCTCCATATCAAATCTTTTAGAACCCCTTCTATACTGTTGAAAACTGTCAAATCAGGCAGATGCGGAGTGAATATAGCAGCTGTAGCAAAACCACCATCTTTACAAGACTCACCCTATCAAATGGCATGCAATTCTAACCATGACCCTAAGGTTTCTTTCTCTTCAGGTTTGTTCTTAAAAAGAATCGGTCATCAAGGAAAACACAATAAAAACTTTGTGACTTTGTTTAGCAGTGTAGCGCAGGTGTACCAGCTTAAATCTGCCTCCCCCAGCCATTAAAATCTTCCCCAAACTTGTTCTGCCTTTGTCTATGTTGGCCCTGCCAACTGGTATGCGACCCTGCCCATGCATGAAATGGTGAGAAAACCTGCAGTTTCCCTCGCCATGCTCACTGCTAAATGCACCATGCAGTGAGAGGGACCACATTCTGGTGCAGACAGAAGACTTCCCGTCTGCTCAGGCTGAGATTTAAAGACACCGTGCTGTCAAAAAGAAGGCGGCATGGTTCAATGGCAACCAAGAGCAAACATGACTCTTCTCTTCAGAAGCTGACTCTATACTCATTTGCTTATCAGAAAACACCTGCAATTAAGGTACAGTGCCTCAGTGGCAGATAATTTCAGGTGCTGGAGTTAACCCTTTACCAGAACGTATTACTGGGGCAAAATTCTGGTGACTGGTCTTCTTTAAGTTGAGTTTGTATGAAAATCAGCAAATTCTTAGTTTCCTTTTCCCTGTATAATTGTAACTCCAGAATTTGAAAATCCAATTGTCAAAGTTTAGGGCTGTCATGAAAATTAAGATTAACAATAAAATCTTAGCCCCAGACTGCAATGATCAGCTGTCTGCATTCTGTTCTTAACCACATAGAATTTAATCAGAGGTCACATAGGGTAGAACGGTCCACTGTAACTAGCAGTCGTGTAAATTGGGTGTCAGACTGCACGTTCATGAGGAATACCACCGTCTGTGGCCATTATGTTTCTTTCATTCTTCATTTTAAAGAAACATTTCTCTGTTATTCCAGCTTTACTTTGGCTGGTGGGTGAAGACTTCGAAGCTCTATGCAGAGGGGAGCAGTGTGATCTGACACCATAGGGACCTTAATTTTTTGTCTTGCTACTAAGTAAGTTCAGCTGGTTTTAGATTGCAACTGAGGTTATTAGTGATAGGTAGCGTGAGAATAGCCAAGAATGGAGAAAGAGCAACCTTTCTCTGATCTGTCTTATTAATTTTTTTATATTTTCTTGTCAGTGCCTATTAATTGGTGGGGGCAACTCCGGTAGGTTTCCTTTAAGCAAATATAAGAACATAATCAACAGTTAGAGATTTCTTAAGTGTCATACCATTTCCAGGTCACCATCAGAGACAGCTCGTAATAGTTTCTCCACCTGAGAATTAAACCACACATTTAATATGGTAAAACATCCTTTCACTGCACCACTAAAAGCATTGTGTGGCTCTGACCTGAAAGAAAGTCACCAATTACAGCTGCTATTGGTAAATTCTTACTGTCCTAGATCATTGTTTCTTCCAGGATAAGGAGAACTGGGGGAGTCAATGGCCGCTTATCTGATCTCTACTGCAAATATGTACATGAACTTCCAGTAGAAACATGATTGGGGCCTTTGGCCAGCCACCTATGGTCACAGCTGAACCTCTTATAATCCTGCACTTGTACCAAGCGATTTGATCAAATTGTGTGGCAACATTATAGCTACTGGTGTTCCTGATTATGCAATTGAGGAGTTAGGATTATTCAGTTTGTATTGTGTGGTCATAAACTGTACTGAATGAGACATTTACATCTTTATACTTGCTTTTGACGTCATCATGCCTGGTGGACGGGGAGGAGAGGCTGGACTCTGAGGAGTCTTGGCTAATGGTGTCCGCAGATCGAGGAGAAGACTGGCTGAGGGACTGCACAAAGACCCACAGAACGAAAGAAAGAGGCAAAATTAATAGGAATAAAGTGGAATTCCTATTTGCTTTATTGCTCTGTAATCACAGGTTACCTCTGAATTACTTGGTCTCCCCGTGTCCTCCACTTGTGCAGATTCCATGATGGACAGAATCTAGGAGCAAACCATTTTTTTTAAATTTATGTTGCACGACTTCCTATGGGATTTATGTTGTAAACTTTTTTTTTTGCACTAATAACATTGGGGATCATCATCTTAATTCCAAATCCATGAAAAGATAGAAAATAAACAACTGCCCAGGGATGTAAGAAAGAGGGATCACGTCAACAGTATTAATGGTAAATCAGCTATACAAAAATGGTTTTCCAAGACACTCCTAATAGCAGCAATACTGGGAAAACCCATGCATGTGGATAAAATGATGGTTGTAACATAGATAAAACATGGAAATTCGAAAAAAGGGCACAGCATTGGCGTACAATTTGTTCCGCCAAAATGCCAGCCATGCATGTAACCACCGGCTTTTATTCAACAACTTTGTACAGCTTGTGATTTAATCAAGCACAGGTTTCCCATTTCTATGAGTGAAAGGAAACTTTCTTACCCCCATCTTGAAGCTAAAACCAATAAAGATTTTTACATTTGTCTTCAGTCAAAGCGATCTTTTGTGAGGTAAAATGTTAGCAGCCAATAACTGTAGACTTTCATGATAGCTTGATATAATGCATTAGTGAAAGTAAAATTGGTGCATCTAAAAGTTAAAGTAGACTTCAGCAAAAAAAAAAAAAAAAAAAAAAAATCCCATGAAAAGATAGAAGACTGCAGCATCCATAACTACCTTGGAGTTCAGAGCGCACTGCAGCGGGGTCTCCTTCCTCTTGTTTAATATGTTAGTGTTGGCTCCATTCTGTAGCAGCACTTCAATGATCCCCTGATACCCCCAGCGGGCAGCGATGTGCAGTGCTGTGTCACCCTTCTCATTACCACAATCCATTTTACAAGAGTTTACATCGTAGTAGACTAAAGCCTTCACACACTGGAAGAACAGAAATTATTAATACAAATTGGTAAAACAGACAAATTCACTAAAATACTTGATTTACACATCAACCTTCTCCCAAGTAATACCATCCCAGTTATCTTCTCCACACACAGTTAGTTAATCTGCCCAATTATTCCTTGATTGAGTCTTACTGTATTATATCGACTACTCAGAACCCTAGAGTAGGAGGAGTTCTAACCCCAAAACGGAGCTGGAAAACCGGTGCAAGTGGGCAACAAATAAAATTTGTAATGGTTTAGAATTTACTTTTGTTAGTATTTTTGCAACGCCTTAGAAAGGTCAGTAATGTCAAGTATGGCACTCCCTCTAGTTAACGTGTTTCTTTTTTAATTTTTGCATTTCCTATTTTTGCTTATGTAAGAGCTATGTAAGGTGTAATTTTTTTTGCAAGACACAATAACTTTTTCATTGCCAACATTGATGTGAAAAAGTGGCGTTATGATATTTTACAGGGTTCACAACTTTTATACCTACATAAATCAGGACTCTTGGGATACAGAAATAACGAAGGCTGCTGTCACACATTGCGCTGTTGGACTGTTTTAAACTAACTGAAAACACATCCATAAGCAAGGAAGAAAAGCAGGGGGGATAAAAGGTCTTAGAAAAGAAAGCTGGTAGTAAGCATTAAAAGAAAAATCGGTAGGCTACTCACATGGACACTAGATAAGAGACCCTACTACAACCCCCGCCCCCCACCTCTCCTTTATGACCAAATCTATCCCAGTTATGTATTCCTGTATCTGAGATGAGTCAACAGATATGAGCGCTCAAAAAATGAAAGTGTGTTATGCGACTGAACAGCATCAGATGTCATAGAAATTGTTGGCTTTTTGTATTGTTTATACTGAGACAATGTACTGTTAATTTGTCTTGCTGTGACATCTGTGGATACAGATGTCTCCTGCACAGAATCTTGAGGTACAAGTTATCCCCTATTCCCCTTTCAGTACCTCCATCCCAGTATGTAATTCTACATAAGTTCTGTCTCTCTCTGCACCTCATCCTGCTCGCATCCCCCACATTGTCCCCTTACTGTGCAAATAAGCCATTAAGCCTTCATGCTCACACAGCACAGGATATAGTCTTCATGTAACTTACTTATGATTTCTACCACTTATTACATGTTCCCTGCTCCTCCATGTGATGGAAGCTGCCAGGCTGGTCACCATATACATCATGTAAGTGCACTGTGCAGTGTTCAGTGGATTTACTTATGGGAAACTAAATAGATTTAACCCAAAATTACTTTAACAGAGAACACAAGGCGTCATGGGATATGTGGGAAAGCTAGCTAGCCTCAGCCCAAGGGCATAGACTGACAGGTATTAGTCTCTGCCCACTTTGCCTGTGGTGAGAAAGATTTTTGTGAAACACTTTTAGAACAGAAAATGCAATAACTTTGGAAAGAATTAAGACGAGTAACACAAAGAAGGCATCATTCGGTTTGTTTTTAAAGGGGGAAATGACATATAATAATTTGGCAAAATCATAAAACGTACCGTTACGCTTTAAATCGATTCATGGAAGCACACCCACATCCCTGTTTTTTTTTTTTTTTACAATTTACCATTATCATCTGCACTATTGGTTTTAACAAATAGTGGCACTTAAGTTGACAAACATAAGCAGTGGGTGTTCTCACTGAGGTTCAGCATAAACAGAGTTATTCCCCCAATAAATCTAAAATGAAGCACCTTGCTTCATTAGTTAACACCTTATGGTTTTTTGCAGCACACATACAAATCTAGACACAAAGCATGCTACCTATAGGTTACAGCAGAGAAACACAATTATGGCATACATATGTATATATTTCTAGCCAATTAGTGCTTGCAATGTAGTTTGTGATTTGAGTTTTGCAATGACACGTAATGCATTTAGGTAGAAAATATTACTATTGCTTTACTGTCCCACATGAATAAATTTACCCAATGAGCATATGCAGCTATAGCCATATTGTACTTACATCTTCATGTCCATAAGTGCAAGCCAGGTGTAGAGGGGTGTTGCCATTATTATCTTGTATGTCCCGGCTTGATTTATAATGCAACAAGAGAAGCTTTAGGAAAAAAAACAAAGTTGATATTTCTGGCTCATAATAAAACGAGGCTGTGCAGCGAACAACATAGAAAATTTCTTGAGACTAGTGTGCCAATCTTAAAGGGGTTTTTCAAGAATCTTGGAATATATGACACCACTTAAGAGAGATTGTTACTTCCCATGACCACTAGCACTTTTGGCCAAGCTGTCAGTGTTGAGGATTGGAAGACTGGCACAATCATGAATAGCAGAAATACTCTGGGAGGGGATTTATAAATGTGTTGCCGGCTCCTAACAGTGCAGAATTCGACTTTAGTCTTGCTGGGATATACTAGTCATTATGATTATGTTCTACTTTGAATCTGATTTCAGATGGTCTCAACTCTGCGTCCTCCTCATCTTTTTGGCACTCTGAGACCACTCCAACAGTGTCAAACAACTAGAGAAAGAGGACAATGATCTAGAAGCCTTGGCCAGACAGCAAGTTAAGTCAGATGTCTGGCCAAAGTGGCTTCATGAATTTCCCCCACCAATGTATTTTTTGCGTCTTTGGCAATTCTAGGCAATGACCCGTCTTCTGAAGGAATAGGTATTTTAGGAATAGGTTACGGATTTATTGGGGGAGCACAGGGTTGCTTGCACTCAATATCACAAGTTGCCCATCATCAACTCACCGCTATCTTCTGATGACCTTTCTGGCAGGCAAGATGAAGTGGGGTAAAGCCATGGTAATCAGTGGCATTCACTGCTGCTCCTTTAGAGATCAACAGGTCAATAAACTGAGACTGCCCTATGTAAATAAATAATAATCCAATTAAAATTATAGCCATGGAAGTGGGTATCATAGGGTTCAGTTCCACAACTTTTTATAGAGAACGTTACACTGTGGACATGGTTAAAAAACACACATATAATCATGTGGTGACTATGGTGCCTGCCGAGGGGTGGGATTTTTAGTACAATACAGTTTTATTTATCCAATGGGAAGTACAGAACAACTCTTAAAGGGGTATTCCGGGAATATGAACGTCACACAAAAACCCTTAATGATATAAATAAATGAATACAACAATACTCAATGTCATTAGTCACAAAACGGAGCTAAAATAATATGATTTTATGATTTACAAAATGTATGGCCTCTCTAAAGTAGGTGGAGTTATCACTAAGATGGCCGCCACTGGAAACTACAAGTTCCATGATCCTTTAGTTCTCAGTAACTCCTCCTACCACTTATGCTCTGCTAACAGTGATGATGTAACAGGTTTTCTTGCTCTGTTACCATAGTAATGATGTGTAACTGCCATCACCACAACACTGATCATACTGGATGCACTGCAACCAACCGACTACAGCCAAACGTAGTGGTGATCACATGACCCTGCCCAGGCAGGTACAGGACATGTGATGTGGACATGTGACCAGCGGCCATGTTCTTTGCTGCGACGGACCGCGCGGAGGAAATTAACAGACTGATTAAAGGGCCAGTAGCATTTTAATTCTTCATTACAGTCTATGTCATCAGCATTTTCTGCTAAGGGGAGCAACATTTTAAATAACAACTAATTACACATTAGCTTATATTTTGAGTGCCCACCTGTATATGAATTATGCTGATTCCTGGAATGCCCCTTTAAATTATTACTACAGCCGAATACAAAAAAAAAAAAATCAGTTATATAGAATTTAATTGTATAATTTAATTTTATTTAAATAGGACTATTCACTATTTTTAAAAATTTCAATATTAAAATATTATGTCCCAAACTTGCAAAGGATATATGAACCCATCTGGCGGTGTACACTGCATATCTGAGAGATATACACCAAAATGCTTCCCAACCATGATGATTCTATGTAGTTTTACCATATATGTGAACACAACTCAACACACACTTATTCCATATTCTCAAATACACTCTACACATGCATCCACATCACCTATCCATAGCATAGTAGTGAAAATAACTGGATGCACATAACAGCTGCTGTTTGTTACTACACTTCTAGAAATGAAGATAAACTGGTTCAAAGTAGCCAAACGCATGCGGTTTTAAATGGACAGAAAACACTTGCTTTAAGGCGGTACAAAGACGTGTTGTGTGGCAGCATCCTTAGGGAGCGTTCAGATGTTGCGTTTTGGTTGCGTTTGAAATGCATTAGAGCAGCTGATGAGAGTTTATTTGCCTAATTACATTACTGTTTGCTTTACTGTAACACATGTTAACAAAATGAACATGTTAATGTTTTGTAAATGTTAACAGTGATGTAATTAGGCAAATCACCTCTCATCATCTGTTGTAATGCATTTCAAACGCAATGAAAATGTAGGTCAAAACGCAACGTGTGAACGCGCCCTTACTGAGTAGCAAGAGCAATTGCTAAACAGAGACTCTTGGTTTTGTTCTTCTAATATTGATGCAAAGTACTAAGCAGGATACGGAGTGCGGTCACAAGTCATGTTTAACGCATGCGTTTAAAAATGAATTGCAATAGCTGAAGAGTGATTTGCCTAATTAAACAGCAGTTAACACATGTGTTTACAAAGTGCAACCATTAATGCGTTGTTAACACATGTGTTAACATAGCGGTTAACACATGTGTTCATTAACACAATGTTAACACATGCATTAACACAGGTGTTAACATTTGCGTTTTGTAAACGCAAATGTTAACAGCTGTTTAATTAGGCAAATCACACTTCAGCTATTCCAATGCCTTTTTAAACACATGCATTAAATGGGACGTGTGATCGCACCCATGGATGTAAGACTTCTTGGACACTGCAACATGGACACCATACATGCTTTGGCAGGAAGAAGAAATGATAATCACAGACAAACAAAATAATGGTAGATGGAATAATGTGATTTATTAGCTATTATTACTGGAGTAATAGAGCAGGCCCTTCTGTGAGATGATCACCTTGGAAACCACTGGGAGCAGGAGAGGGAGGGGCTATAACTGACATCTCTGTGAAGATAAGTAAAAGGTCAGGAAGACAGGTTCTCATACCAAAGGCTCATGGGACTTGTAGTACTGTGTGTCGGCCATCTTGGATATGACTCCACCTACTTAACAAACCCTATAAAGGTTTTCAGAACATAAAAACAAACTAAGTAACCTTTATTTTGTGATTGTTGACACTGTGTATTATTGTAGTAACATATTTATAGCATTATTGTTTTTTTTAGCAGAGGTTCATATTCCTGGAATACCCCTTTAAGCTATGTTCACGCGACACAGTGAGGCAAACTGCACTACATTTGATAAATTTGGGCCATTGGTGCAGAGTGCACCACATTATTAATTACTGCTCCACTCTATCATGCTTAGACCGAGTATACCATTTTTTTTAAAAATTTCAATCAAGTTGATTTTTTTTTTTCAATTGATTATGTGTTATTATATGGTAGTAGCCAACTAGTGGAGCCAGCTGAGCGTTGCTGGTCCCGGATCCGCAAGGAGCATATAGTATATGGACAGTGTATATAGTATATGTAGATACATGGAATATATGGATGTAGAGATATATACAGTATATAAATAGGATTAGAGATATACACAGTATATGGATAGGGGATATCTCTATTCCCTATCTATATACTGTATATATATCTACATGTCCTATCCATATACTACATATATACAGCATGTGGATAGTGTATATACAATATATGGGTAGGGTGTAGATATATACAGTATAGAGATAGGATTAGAGATATATGCAGTATGGATAGGGAAAAAAAATATATACAGTACATGGACAGTGTATATAGATATGTACTATATGTTCATACACTTTATTTATTCATATCCTAAATCCATGTACAGTACACATCTTGACACTATATATTTATCGGGTGTAGAGACATTTGCAGTATATGAATATATATATAGTCTGAAGATATGTATTGTATATGGATTTAGGAGATATATATATATATATATATATATATATACACACATATTCTACATACATTCTATATTCATATTTACTCTAAATCTAGTGATAAATGGTCAATTATCTTCATTACTATAGATGTTATTATATATACATAGAGTATATATATGTATACATATGGCAGTATATATATACATGTTATTATATACTATAGTATGTTATTATGCATGATATGCCTTGTACCCACTTCTCTGAGGTACAAGTGAAGTTTATTTATTGAAAAAAATAAAGATACAGGAGATAGATTTTACCTGGTTACATGATACAATGTTGCAAACTTTGTTTTGTGTAACAATCTCAGCAGGTGCAGAGGAGCTGGAAGCTGTGCTCTCTGCTGTGTGAGGCAATGGCAGGTCATGTGACCAGCCCAGCTTCAGAACGTGAGAGAGAGTGTGAAAGAGGCAGAGCTGACCCCACGCTGCTGACACAAACGTCTGACGTCAGCAGCAGCCGCCATCTTCCGTCCTGTGTCCTCTCCCAGTGGAGGGAAGGCACAGGACGGATTAAAGGGCCAGTAGTTTTTTTTAAACTGTGAAATATTAGGTCAAAATCCTTTTTCTGCTAAACCAAGCAGAATTGAAAATAACAATCAATTACACATTACATTAGATTTTAATGACCTTTCTAAATACAGATTATCCTTATTCCTGGAATACCCCTTTAACGCATCAAACAATACATTACAAGTATCATCTGACAGTTCAAATGTATTCTGTTTAAAAACAAAACACACAGCAATTTTTGTTACCGGCATGTGCTACTGGCTGAATGAGATAATGCACAGGACATCTATATCAGGTTCATAGTCAGCGTTACTTACCACAAATAGCGGCAACGTGTAGGGGGGTATATCCTCGATCATCTCGTGATAATGGAGTTACAATTGAGGTATCATTCAACTTCCTAGAGACAAGTAAAAAAAAAAAACTTAACTGATCCTTAGATACAAATATGCCTATTAAAAATAACTACAAAAGCAGATTTAAAATCTACTGAGGAATAAAATATATTAGAAGCCATAACTTGCACTACAAGGCACTGCTGAACAGAAGTAACTCAAACAGATCCTGCAATGTTTTTTACACTATACATAATGGAAGTACGATGGAAGCTCCCCCATACATGACACCTCTATGGAGAGTTACCTTCTACTCGCCTTCTGTTAATAATAATGGAAATGAACAAATTACATTATTACTTAGGACTATTAATATACGTGCAATTTCATACGTACAGATTTCAGGCAGTAAATTTAGAGTTCTTGAGGCTGGAAGCAATTACATGCCAGGAACCAGCTAGAAGCCAGCTCTATAAATAGTTTTCCTCTTCAGACCGTTCTCTCCATGTTTTTGCCTTCAGTTGTAAATATATGTGGGGAGGATTCCCAACATATACATGGAATGAAAGGCTTTATGGTTTATTAGGTCAATTTCTGCTGATAGTTTCCCTTTAAATATCTTACTGAATAAGTGAATATGTTTAATACATTCCCATGTGTATCCCCTCCCCTGCTGACATCAGGAACGAACATCAATCCCAGGCAGTGATTGGTTGCTGTCAATGTTCAGGGTGTCTCCCTATGGAGTTATGTGGACAGTTCCAACACTGGGACATAAACTGGGGACAGATTCTATACAGTGGCATCACTCAATTGTAGGCCATTATGGCCTCCCCTAAACATATACTTTTTTTTTTTTATACAGCAGTAGCACACTGATACATTGAAGTCTGGAGTCAAGGATGTTTGGAAAATCTTCCATGAGCCCTACTGGCTACCACTGTATCAAACGTTCAGCTGATACTGGGACATGAGTTGCAGGTTCTAGACCAGCACAAGAATGTTTATATTTATGCCTACTCAGCAAAAACCCTCATCACTCTTAAAATTTATCTTCAAGCCAAAGCCTAGAGAAAAGCAAAAAATGACCGGGATTTATGTTAATCCTCCTTCCTTGAGGATTCTCTTTTGACTTAAAACTACTCTAAAAATAAAAATCTTTACCCAGAAGTCAACTTGTCACAGTTATCACAGGAGCAGAGAGGATGACACATCTTTTGTACAACTTCTTCATCTGCTTCTCCTTGGTTCAGCATTTTCTCCACTTCTTCTTGATGTCCCGAGGCAATGTGCTACAATAAAATAAATGGAAAGCAGAATTACCCTAATAGAAGGTGAAGATTCAATAGAACACAATTACCATGCACTAGTACCACAGAAGCAGAAGCGTACCTCACCCATAGGCCACTCACCTGGAATAAACAGTCAATGGGGGCAGAGGAGGTGCGAGACAGCAAGTCCATTCTCCGCCATAACAGAGATTTATCACTCCCATCAGGATCCTAGAATGCAACATGGAATATTTCAATATGACAACAATAATTTCAAATTATTAATACGATTGTGTCAAAGCAAGTGATGAATCAAAACAAATGCCACATGTGTAATTTCATCCCAAATCATGGCACATTTTGCAGGTTTTGGGTCTCTTAGTCAGAAAGTTCACACCTGACTTTGGCAGGTTCTGTTACACAATGCATACCATGTTTGTTTTCTGCTATTAACGGAAGGTAAATAAAGGCCATGGGGAATGGAAAATGAATTAAAGACCTTCCATTCTTCCATTTTTAGTTTCTGTTATGCTCCTCTACACCGGGGAATTACACTGGTTATGATAATGTTGACATTAGTTGGATTATATAAAATAAATAAAATGACACTTTAAAGCTAACCATTCACCACAAATGTCATTTTTAGATGTATACAGTTTCCAATAGCCTATGCTATTAAAAATGCCTTTGTCAGCATTCTGTATTATGCCTCTATAAATCTTTATTTCCCTTCCAGCACCACGTGGTGAGCCCTAGGGATGGGCAGCTGCCGTAGCTTGTGTCTCAGTATCCTCATGAATGCTTCCTCTCCTCCACATCCAGTGTAGAAGAAGTCATCCAAGAGAGACACAGGCTACTGTGGACCTTCCGAACCACCCCCACTTTGGCACTCATTACCTGGCTCCCTGCCAGCAGCGGGTTTTATATAGTAGTGGCAATATTCAGAATGCTGACAAAGACATTTTCTTACAATCTTCGAATGTATAGGCTAGGTTGTTTGAACTTGTCACCAGCTTAAAATTACATTCTTGGTGACGTTTGCTTTAAAAGGAACCGGTCACCAGGGACCTCATTTTCACTGAAGACAGGATGCAGGAGCCTGTCACAGTTGCATTGCAAATGTCAGCCTTTTCTAAGCATTTGCGTTACAATAGAATTGTGTGTTTTGATTTACCTGGCACCCTGAAAGAATCCCCTGTGTAGTCCTAGGGGTAGGGCTTTGATTTGGATGCATTTAAAAAAAAATATGCAACTTGTCTGTGTAGATCACTCAGCTCCCATCTTTGTGCTCCTATGCAGCTACTCCCTCTCCCACTGATGTCAGCTTATCAGGCTGTGAGCTCAGTAAAGGAGCAGGAGCTGTACAGGAGCACAAAGGTGGGGGCTGAGAGCAGAGGATTTGGGTTTAAGGTAGTATAAAACACACAATTATATTGTAATGCAAATGCTTAGAAAAGACAGAAAGGCATATTTGCAATGCAAATGTATTGGGCTTCTGCAACCGGTCTTTAGTGAAAATGAGGTCCCTGATTCCCTTTAAAGGAAACCTACCACTTGAAGTGGCAGGTTTCTGATGGAAATACTGGGCACCAGCTCAGGGTGAGCTGGATACCGGAGCTTATTTTTGTTAGTGTTTTAAACCGCGGTATCGCAGTTTAAAACACTTTTTAAACTTTATAGCCGGCGCAGGAAGGACGCGCTTGGCGCTTACCATGCGTGCGGCTCTCCTTCACTTCCTATGTAGCCGCGTGCACGGTCGCGCGCATGGTAAGCGCCAAGCGCATACCTCCCTGCGCCGGCTATAAAGTTTAAAAAGTGTTTTAAACCGCGCTACCGCGGTTTAAAACACTAACAAAAATAATCTCCGGCACCAGCTCACCCTGAGCTGGTGCCCGGTATTTCCATCAGAAACCTGCCACTTCAAGTGGTAGGTTTCCTTTAATTCTTTGTTACTTCGTTTAAGCTCATCCTCACTGTAGTTATGCTGGATTAAAAAAACAGGACCTCATTACTCTAGAGATCATGCATTTATTATCCACTTCTAATCTGTTAGAAGATACCTATAAGGTGAAGTAATTTTTACAGTTTCTCTCACATCAATCATCTTACTCACTGCAGCTGCTTGGGTAAGATTTCCTTGGCGGATATATTCAACAGCGGCCTCCACGGATGTCAAACAATAACCCAGTTCATCCTTGGTTGTGCTGCAGAATCTAAAATTCTTTATGTAACTAAGGTTTGCCATCCTTGGGGTGGAGAATAAAAACAAGAAATTGTAGTTATAGGTAATGCTCGCTGTTAAGGAGAAAGGATAAGAGTGGTCAGTGTAACAACTAGCCCCAGTATTCAGAGGATAAAATTATAAAAATAAATGGAGAATTGTCCTACTGTACCATCAGTCTTTTTCAAAAACACCATTTCATTTATGGGATGTAAATCATAGCAGCAATATCAATAAGGTAGCAAACATGGCAATAAAACACAAAACTAACCATAAAAAAGTAAACATGCAGTACTCATAATTCACTAAATGGATTACATATGGTGGATCCGGGACCAGCCTACACCAGCTTTAACGGAACACTTCATGCAAGAGAAATCAATAAACACAAATGATGCTAGGTTCCTGTAGTAAAATAAGATGCACTTAGCGGTTTTCTTTGCATACAGCTGGTCATACATTCGTAAATCATTCCCATAATTCGTTTGGCTGTTGAGGATTCCCTAAAGACAGGCATGTTATCTTGTTGTCCACTTTCAGCAAATAATTGAAACAATTGTCCAATATACTTTCTGTACCAATTCCTTACAGTGGTCAAGATCTCTGCTTGCTGTAGTTCTATAGAAAGCTTCACCGTTTACTTCAAGGGTTCTCAACCTTTCTAATGCTGTGACCCCGCAACACAGTTCCTCATGTTGCCGTGACCCCAAACCATGTACAAGAATATTGTATTTGTGCCAAAAAATGCTATAAAATCGTGGCCCCGATGGCTTTAGGCGACCCCTGTGTTTTGATCGTTCGACCCCCACCAGAGTCGTGACCCACAGGTTGAGAACCACTGGTTTACTTCCAGTGGACAGAAATCTGACCATGGTCACACAGGTGCACAGCTCTGATTACTCGCGGTGATACTAACGGCACAACAAGACCATGGACAGATTTCTATCCACTGAAAGTAAAGTTAGAAGCTTTCTATAGAATGACAGCAAGCAGAGATCTAGAAAACCGCAAGGAATTGATACAGAAAGTATATTGGAAAATTGTCAATTATTTGCTGAAGGTGGACAACCCCTGTAAGCCGGTTTGATTTCACATGAACTAGTACAGCAGAAGCTCATAGCTGGTATCTAAATGGAAAATAACATGACATTCTCCACTCTTCCCTTCTACATGGCCGAGTTCCCTGGCTTAGGGAAAAACAAATCTGATAAATGGCAGTCTGACTGCTGGGTCCGCCAACAGAAGTAATGGCAGGTTGAAAGGTGACCTTCTGCTCCATGTCCAAGCATAAAAATGTTGCCATCTCAGGCGCTCACAAGCAGATTGAACAAGAGTGGTACAGACCGCCAAGCTCCGTGCTCTGTAATGTGTGGGATCTGCATATGGTGCAAGTTAACAATGTTCAAAAATCTTTACTGTAGGTGCAAGAGCAGCTACAAAAGTAGTTATGGAGACCGGTGAACGATGGTAATTAGTCCCATTGAGAGTCAGAAAAAAAAAAAATATTACTATAGGCATCCAAGACATCCATTTAAAGTACACCCATAGCATTAAAAACCTGACTAGTCAACGTGGGAGATTTGGATGGTGTCGTTTTTGCTATAGTTAATGCTTAAAGGGAAGCTGTCACCAGGAGACCCCTTTTTTGCAACCCCCCCCTGTCCTCATAGAGCATTGCACATACACTGCCGAAAGAATAAAGGAGGAGGGCGGGTGAGGGAGTATACTTTTGAAAATCTCACACACGGAGGAGCGGTTTTCCAAGGGTGGGGGGAAACTACTCCTCTTCAGCTCCGCCCAGGGGGCAACTAGACTAGTTACACAGTACATGTAATTGAAAGGTAATATACAAGATATCTTTTGTTCTGTAATACAGATTTCTTCATAAAAAAAATGTTTAGCAGTGTATGTGTGATGCTCTAGGAGGACAGGGGGGTTGCAAAAAAAGGGGTCTCCTGGTGACAGGTTCCCTTTAAAGGCTTGTTAAAAATCGATTTAGTTACATATTTTATTGGATTTTTCAAAAATCATTATTTGTTAATATTACAATTCTACTGTTTTGTTGCCCTTGGGTCTGAAGGAAGCTGGGATAACCTGATCCCTGACCTCCTCCCACACTTCTCTGTACACAGATAATACCCTGCTGGCCATTAGATCACCACTAGCAGGGAACTGTATACAGGGGATTAGTGGAAGGACACAGGACACGTCCTCATATTATGCTCCTCTCCTGCATCAGACAACTGTAAATCTGTGACATGGGCGTTATGTGATTTCATGGTAACGTCTGAACACATAGCCCACAACACTCCTTTTGTGCAGTTTTCAGCATGACAGAACTGAGGTATTGGTGGACAGTGTCAAACACAACTCATGAGATATGTTGCAATGATGTAAATCTAATTAATTTCTAGTTAACCATTTCAATTTGCTAAACACACAGGCTATAAAATCACTTTCCCTTGTAGTCAGGTACCCAACCATAGTACAATACATTTCATACCAGGGAAGAAATACAATGGATTTTTGTAATAGATCAAAAAAGTGCTTTAGCTATATGCAAATCCAGGCCTTTATAGCTTTGTTTTCAATCCTTCAAAGCAAAACATGCTGAAAAGCAGCCACTGATTACCTACCAATTCGGAATCTCAGTTTTCACAAGCAAGTAGAGTAGCACAGACAGAAGATCATCAGCGCACATTGTCTCCATGTTCACTAAAAAACAAAAAACAGAAGGAAACTGAAGTCATTCACTAGCCTGAACGCTATAACAAGTGTTTAACCCCTTCACGACAGCCATGCAGCTATAGACGTTCTATTTACACACAGGAGATATGACCGTTTGAAGTGAGCCCCCCTCCAGCCTGCCAGCTGAAGGCAGAATGCAGGAGGAGCTGCAAAGGCACTTTCAAAAAGTACATGCACCCTCTGCCTCTGTCCCCGATTGAATAACGCTCCAAATGTATAACATATTTTGGTATAGATTTATAAAATTTGTGGGCTCATTGCTGGTGAGACTGATATGCAGCTGCAGTGTAACAACATCTTCTGAAGCAAGAGCATAGAGGGCTTCTACAACACGCCCATAGCCCTTCTAGAAGTTGATTTTAGAAAAAAGGGGCAATGGATAACAAATCTGAGAATATTACAACAGTCACAGTGCCTAGTTCTATAAGTAAGTTCCCCGATTTATCATGCTTAATTGTGATGGTACATTTTCTTTCAAGATGAGTACAAAACTGCAAAAATTGACCTGGACATTCAGACACAAATAACCCTTGGTCACGAAGGGGTTGTCCATGATTAGCTTCCATTCATTTCATCCATAGAAGCGGAATAGCCTCTGCTGTACATGCTGTGCAGAGCTGTCTATTCCTGCTGAAAACAGTCATATGACCAATTCTAACATGCTAAAGATGCAGCTGTGTGACAAAATCCAATGGTGCAGCCCATGGTTTAAGGATCCGGTACTGGTTGAATTGCACATCAATTTTTGAATAGGAGAGGTATGAAATGGAGATATACAAGTGACCCTCCTGTGACAACCCCCCCCCCCCACTCAGAGGTCACGAGGTTCACTAGAGAGCCTTAGAATTTAGTACATAAAACCTCGCCCACGTAAGCAAGATGGTGCTTTTGCATTAAATTCCACTCCGCATCTAATGTTTGCGTGAGTGCAAGAGATAGAAATCACCTATACTTTACTTATTAATGTATAATAAGAACGCAAAAGGCGCCTGTCTACATAAATACCTCACACAATCTCTTCGTAAACCTAAGTTCTTAAGGCTCCAAGCAGAGACTTATTAAGTTGTAAAGATTTAATATACGCTTGTACAGTGCAGACATAAAACATACAGTTGTCAGATAAATGAACAAAAATGGTTACAAGAGCATACATTCAATACATACATAAACAATTATGAAATTAAAAAGGGATAATAACGAATAGCCATACTATCGATGCTATTGTTACTTGTGCTATGGAACTCAGCAAAATGGAATTTCGGACAGCCTATCCGCAGGATAATTGAGTCTCAAATTCACTGACAACAAACATTTGAGTAGCCCAGTAATTTATGCAGCATGGATTTTATTCCCACCCTCTGGCTCATGACAATCACTGAAAAAGGATTGTTCCCCTGCTAATGTCAAGTGTACTGCCCATCAGTGAGGTTCATTTAGTAAGTCGATTGTTATTATAACTAACAAAATACTTCACAGAGGATTGATGCAACCATCTTCAACCGACTGCATACCTCATTCCAGAATTGGGGGTATATGTATTATAAGAGGGTTATGTGATCTAAAGGGGTTCCCGGAAAGATATAGTCCTTAGAGTCAAAAGAAATGTTGAACAATCCCCCCTGACCCTATCCGGTTAGCGGGGGCTCATAACTATGGGTTATGAGCTACAGTTATTTAGAAATATATACTTTTCCCTGTGTTTGTTGATTTCTTTGTCCAATTTTTATGGCTAAATCCACAGGACAGGCATGAGAACATACAGCCAGTATGAAAGATATAAGCTAATTAGTAGAAGGTAAAAAATTGACATGTACTCCTTGGGACGTGTGAACTTATTTACTCTCCATACAACTCTTAATGCAGCTTTTGTGGTTTGGTACCCCGTGATGCGCAGGTCTTCCCTTCCTCCTTGTGCATGGAAAACTTATTATCAGATATGAGCACCATACAGTCTTTTGACAGGTTGTAATAGTGAACCACTATTTTGAATATTTTCAATCAAAATAGATAACAAGTTCAACTTGACTTTCATATAGAATAACAATGGCACTCATCAAGTGTCTTCTGCTTATTTTCTTTTATTGTAGTTCCATACTTTCAAGCAATAACCTGGGAATATAAGGAATATCAAAAAGGAGAGAGTATGTGTGCATGTGAGTGACCCCCTTGGACCATGGGTGGTCTTCGGGGCTTCTCATTGCAAGTGCCAGATTGAACAGCCACTCAGACAAAGTCACTTTGCCACCCATGCCCTGGTCCCACCAAAAGAGTCCACCACAACTAGAAAAAAACTGATTCAAACTGATTCATCTTATGTGGGTAATGGAAGTCAGTTAACCTAATTTTTATAATATACAACATTTCCATGTAGGTGTAAGTGGGCCTCCAGAACCAATTGGCACTAGGCCCTCCAGTCCAACCTGCCGCACATCTACAGAGAGAAAATGGCCACTGGACTCTAGTGAGCACTTCCTGTTAATCCGTTGAAGGTCAGGCCATAAATAATAAATCCTGAAAATCCTATTTACGATGGGTTCACAGAGGGGTTTTAGGAAAACCACTGCCCTACTCCTGCACAGAAATGCTACTATTCTTAACCCCCGTGTCTCAGTAGTGTGAGGCACAGTCATAACACCTCGTACCTCTCTGGCTGGGAGAATGCATGATAGTCTGCACCACTTTCTTCAGGCAGAGCAGCTTTTGTTGAGGGGAAGTGCAACGGTTCAGCTGAGCCAAGACTCGCTTAGCACGAGGAATATTAATACTGTAGAAGATATGAAACATCAAATACCAGTTAACACCCTCCATGCAACATATTTAAAACACTTAGGGTTACAATATGGAAAGGGAGCGTACAGTCTTGGAATATATTGTTACAATGCAGATCAAATTAAAAAAAAAAAAAAAAAAAACAAAACACACAGCTACTGTAGATCTGGATTTACTTCTCCTTGTGTCACCTCGGCTGCCTTTATAAGAGCTCCTCCTTACCTGAACTCAGTCTTAACTCCTATATCCTTCTGCTGTAGGTCTTGAAGGCTTCTTGTAATCTTGTTAAATGTTGCATCCTGACAATTAAACCCAGACCAATAATTACCGAGAGAGGAAAAAAAAAAAAAAAAAAACCGTTGTGTTCTATTCAGTCGTTCTTACCACATCTTACAAGGTTTTGTTTAGCAAAAACAAGTGCACTGCCATGTAACATATGGAATAAAACATATCATAGTTAACTCACCCTCCTTAGGGTGATGCCACATGTGGCATTTTTGGACAGTTATTGGACTGTTTTTAAACAAATTGAAAATGCATGCGTTTCAAAACAGACATGTTTTCAGTTTGTTTAAAACCGGCAGCACCCTTATACTTATGGTGCACCAAAGAAACTACTAAATGACAGACTTCTGCAGCAGTAACATTGTAAAGACATCTTAAGGAGTTATAACATCACTAGTTGATAATTGGAGGAACTGCACAGCACTGATTAACAGGGAAACACTGAAGCAGTCTCAAGGACACGATTTCCCATACAAACAGTTTGCAGGTTAAAAGTGTTTTCCCACAATAAAAAATTCTCAAATTTCAATCCCCTTTACACAAAGATAAATTTAACCCCTTACTTTACAATTGTTTTACATTGCTGTTTTAACTCCTATCACTCAGTGATGGTCAGTGTAAAATTCCAGAGTGTGGGCAGTGACTCTCTCAGCAGACACATTGTGATCCCTCTAGTTCTGTGGGGTGACAATGTGGTTACATTATCAGGGTACAGGTGTATAAACACCTTTATCTGGCTTCTGACATTGTACGGACACAGAGAGAGGAGACAGATGCTTGGCTGACAGACAGGCAGGAAGTGATCAGTGAGAGTGTGAGCTCCGTGTAGGGGGCGTGGCTACAGGCTCTTGGCAGAGAGACCAATCTCAGCAACCACAGAGTCACACAGAAATCCAAGATGGCAGCCACCCGACCCAAAGTCAGAAGATACAGGGTTGTGTCTAGGGGCAACTGAAATTGTGTATACCAGGACTGATAGACAGGTTGGAATTATATGTTAAATGATGTATTTTTTGTTAATAACAGTGAATTAGAGAATGTGTTATTTTGCTATCCTGAGTACATATAAGAAACTTGTCTTTGTGGGAATACTCCTTTAAAGGCGTCTGGTTAAGACTTTCCACAACACTACATAGGGCTTCATATTAGGCTGGCCATAAACCACAGGATGGGGACTCTCGATTGTCCACATTGGCAGATGTTAGAGATGATGAATATTTAAATGTAGTGCCATAGAAGAGCGTGTAGTTCTTTACGCGGATGACCTCTTAGGAGATATGTACAGTTCCATGAACCGTCAATACAAATTTTCACAGAATACGGCAGAGACTCTGGTCTCAAAAAATCAACTTGGACAAGTCTGTCTTTCTCCCTGTGGATGGGCTTAACCTGGATGCAACACTTGACTCATTTTCCATTTCAAATTTCAGGGGGTGGTGGTGTCTAGCAGATCCCAAGACTATGTACAGAATAATCTGCGCCCATTGGTGGATCGCTTCCAGGTCAAAGTGAATACCTGGTGCAAGCTGCCATTGTCAGAGGTAGGCAGGTGTAATCTTATTAAAATAGTACTAGTGTCACAGTTCCTTTACGTCAGCCACAACCAGTTAAACTGGAGTCCCTTTGGAGAGGCAAGGAGGCTGGGGTCTTGTAGTCCCAAACCCCTGGGCTTATTTTATGGCATCACAGCTGAAACATTTTCAGGGATGGGGTACTAGAGAGGGACTTGTCAAAAAGTACTGGATCTCATCTTTAAGGTATATTTAATATGATTGGAGGCAACCCCGCAGATTTGCCCGTTGGGTGATGATATAGTCATAACACCTAAAGTAATCGAGGCAGGCCTATAATGTTATCTGGACCGAAAGCTAAAACCAGCCAAGTGGATTCAACCCCTAGCTCTACTAAAGAGCTGAAGGAACGCCTTAATGATGTAATTAGATTAGAAAAAGGAGTAAATAATAAAAGAAAAAAGCCTTGAAAAAGTTTGACAACATATAGGGTTCTTGGATTGCTACACCAGATGAGAGATGATGATGAAGAAGAAGAAGAAGATTGGGTAGTTGAAAATGTCTAAACCTTTTGCTCTGAAGAGAAACAAGCCATTCCAGAGCTGTCTGAAACAAATACCAATTTGGCCAAGCATACAATAGAAAATATAAAAGAAGGGTTGGGAGAGATGGCTGCTGTCTGACAACTGATGCATGTGACATCCTTAAAAATCTCTAAGGAAATCAGAAAAGAGCAACAAAGTCCTGAGTCTTGTTACCCACCTCACTTGCCTCAATGGTCCCCACTTGCTTGAAGATTAGATCATAAATACCATGGTGAACATACATCTGCATAGACAGAGAGAGTCAATGATAACGGAAAACACTTATCTGTGTATAACAGGTGTAGAGTCTCAAATACAGGTCCAGAAAAATCACTTTACCTCTACTGCTTGCTTCATTAAATTCATCTGTGTTTCTTGCTTTGCAATCGTTCTCTGCAACATAAGTAACAGCCTTAACAGTAGTGGTGGTGTGCCATACAATCAAGTCATACAATGTGTTTTTCCAGCATAGTGTATTAGACATCTATTGTTCTTTGTAGTTCTAATACAGTTCTGTAAGTGTGAAGGAGTGTGAAGGATGTTGTTTGTTGAGCAGGGGGGAGGGTGAAGCAGTGTAACTACCTGTGAAGCGGCAGCACAGATGGGCTCTAATAACACCCCCAGGAGCCCTTTTGAGGCATTAGCATAATTTTGTTGATAAAGTTGATTTTAGAAGGAAGGAGGTCATGGATAAATTTAAGAAATACCGCATTCACGGCACCTGGATCTATGGGCAAGTGTTTCTAGTTTATCATGCTCGATTTTGATGGTAGATTTCCACCCTTATGCTTTATCCCGATCTGGTCTTACCCAGCTATGAATCATGAAAACAGTGCCCCAGAGAACTCCATATAAATGAAGCATTAAAGCGCCCAGTAGTCTGAGACTACTGAAGATAGGTAACAGGGTCATTTGGGATAGCTATCTACTTTCAAGTGATCATGAGAACAAGATTCACATACCCTTTAATTGATAGAGTGGCAAGTTAATTATGTGCCACGCAATTCTATAGGACTGACAGAAATAGACAAGTGTTGTGCTAGTCTATCTCCAGCAATCTCAGAGAATGAATGGAGTAGCAGGATGCATGCACAACCCCAATTCCTTGTGAATGGTAGTGGCCCAGAGGTTTGTTTCTAATGATCCAATTGCTAGCCTCTATTCTGCAGAAATTAAAATTCTACAAAAAAAAACTAAAACAAATAACCTTAACGGCAAGAAGTAGAAAAGCTTACCAAATGAGAATCTCGTAGTAAATGTTGAAGACATTTTGTATAAAGAGTACTGACCGAATCCTAGAAAATAAAATATTCTTTGTGAAATATAATTGCACAAAGCACATTCAATAAAGCTAGCTCTGACAGCAACATAACCCACTGCATTCAACAAAATGGAAAACTCACTATGTAATGTCGAAGATTCTTTCTCTCATGTATTTTAAATGTGCTGCGGTAAGAAGTGATGCTTTTGTCAAATTTATCCACATGTTTTCCTAGGAATTCCTTAACATCTTCAATGTTCTTTAAAGTGCATGTAGTGGACGGAACCGAAACTTCTTCTAGAATACACAAATGCAGCAATCATAAAACAGATCTTGGGGCGTCCCATTAAAATTTCTAAGGAGTCCCCGGAAAAAGAAAATAATTCAGCAATTATACCTAGATTCTCATCTTGTTCTAAAGGTCGAGAAATACACAAAATACTGAAACTTTCTTCTCTTTCATTGTAGAAAGTCTCCTCAAATAGAACGGATACAGAGAGATGATATCCAAAACCTGCTCCCAGTTTAACCAGATTTCCCTGAATGAAAACCTCCTGAAAAACATTAGAAATGGGAAAATAAATAGTCATGATCAGAAAATCTAGCTTAGCTTTCAAGGAAATCTACTATCAGGATCATGGATTATAAAACAAATACACTAACATGCTGGTGTGTGCCGCCTTTATCAGGATCTGCTCTTCTTTTAGCCTTTTATGCCCCCTTTTTTTGCCGCGGGGGGAGGAGAGGGAGAAAAAAAAAAAAAAAAAAAAAAAAAAAAAAGGCCATCAGCGGACAGGGAACCACTATATTGATTTTATTTGGTATAGCCAGGGCTTATCCCTACCTGAGTTTTTCTCCCTTCGGGCGTATTGTGTTTTCTCATACTGTTCCACTTTGCGACATAGGGCCTCCCAGTGACTTATGTTTGGTGGAGTCGTGTTTTTCCAGCTTTTAGCTATAACAACTTTTGCTATTAGGGAGAGTCTACAAATCGCTTCTATTTGGGGTTTCCTCAGAGCTGGATATAGTTTTCGGCTAATTACATTAAGCACTAATATCTCTACTGAGGCTTCTATAGAAATGTCAACTCGGTCTTCTATTTTTTGATGTACCGCTGCCCAAAAAGGGCCAATCTGCGGGCAGCTCCATACCATATGATAGAACCCCGCATCAGCGGCGCCGCATCGCCAACAACGTGCGGTGCCTTGCTTCCCCATTTTAGCTATTTTCCGGGGTGTGTAATATAAACGATGGAGATAATTAAAATACACCATCCTGTGATTCATAGTTATAGACGCGTGGTTAATATTATGAAAGGCACATTGCCATTGCTCATTAGTCATATCCCCCACTTCTGATTCCCAGTGCCCTTGTGCTTTGAATTTCATATTCCGTGTATTTTCACTATTTAACATGTTATATATTTTAGATACCGTATATTTACCCGTCCAATTAACCCAAATCTTATCTATCAACGTGTCTTCTTCAATTGTGAAAAAAACTTTACTCGTGGATCCCCTGTATGCATCCATGATTTGTATATAGTGTAAATAGTGTTTGTTATCAATCCCATAATCTCTTTGTAGTTCTATATATGGTATCAACTTGCCATTTGTGAATATTTGTGCCACCTTAGTTATCCCCAAATTGCACCAAAAATTCCCTGTGTCCTGTGCTTTCCAAAACTCTCTAATGTTTAAGTTATACCATAAGGGGGTAGATTCTATCGCTCCTTTTATTTGCCCTACTTTCCTTAGTGTTCTCCATGTTTCATTGAGCATATTACAAAAAGGATTTTTCCGAAATTCCCCGGTACCCCACTGGCCTGACTCTAATACTTCCATCCATTGTCCCAATCCACTGGCTTTACCTACTATTTCCTTCATCACGTCAGTGTCCTTCCATCTAGACAAGAAGCATATTTTGGATGCTAGGAAGTAAAGTCTGAAATTGGGGATAGACAGACCCCCTTCCTTATATTTTTTGTATAAATAGTCCAACTTGATTCTTAAATGCTTGCGTCCCCATATTAGTTCATTTATGAGTCTTTCTATTAGATGAAAGAACTTATCGTGGATCCATACCGGGGAGGCCGACAATACATACAACAGCTGTGGTAGCATAATCATTTTAAGAAGGCCCACCCTATCTGCTCTGGACAATGGCAGCTTGGTCCATATCGCTACTTTGCCCCTTAGTTTGTTTATAACAGGAACGACGTTAAGCCTAGCATAATCCTCTATCTTGGTTGAGACCTTAAGGCCTAGATATTCCATTTCTTGTTCAGGTGAAATGATAGTTATGGGTCCATGTCTTATTGGGGGGGTATGACCGAGGGGTAGGAGCATGGTCTTATCCCAGTTGATGGCCAGCCCAGATTTCCCACCGAATTCCTGGACCACTCGCATCACCTCAGGGATGGAGACTTCAAGATTCTTCAAACACAATAGTATGTCATCTGCATATAATATAATTTTGTCAGTGGGGTCCCCACCCTCAAATCCTCGTATGTTCTTATCTTCCCTTATAAGTGACGCAAGTGGCTCCAAAAATAAATTAAACAGCATAGGAGAGAGGGGACACCCTTGTCTTGTGCCCCTCTCTAACCTAATCTGCTCGGACCATCTGCCATTGACATCAATTCTGGCGGTAGGATTCCTATATAATAGTTTTGTCCATGACAGAAAACTCTCACCAAAACAATATCTACCCAGCACCCCCCATAGAAACGACCACTCCACCCTGTCAAAGGCCTTTGAGGCATCCAGTGACAGGATGGAGTGGTCGCCCCCGGGTTCGCATCGTTGAATATTTATAAACAGCCTGTCAAAGTTGTTAACCGACCTCCCCGGCATGAACCCACTCTGGTCTCGGTGTATCAAGTCACCAATCACTCTCTGTAATCTGAGGGCTAAGGCTTTCGCCAGAATCTTAATGTCTGTGTTCAACAGTGATATAGGTCTGTAGGAATCGCAATATAGCGGGTTTTTATAATTATAAATTATAATAGCTTCTCTCATTGAACTCGAGAGAGAGTTCTCATCCCTAGCTTTATTCAAGACCCCCATTAACATAGGGAGGAGAACATCGCCGTATCTTCTATATATTTCAAAGGGGAGTCCGTCAGATCCTGGACTGGTGTTTCCCTGAATGGAACTGCCACCTTTAATTCTTCGACCGTCAGTGGGGACTCTAGTACCTGTATCTGTTCCTCCGTTAATTTAGGAAGTTTAATTCAGTCAAGGTATCTATTAACATCCACCTCTCCAACTCCCTCCTGAGATCTATACAGATCTGCGTAGTATCTCTCAAAGGTGTGTCTGATCTGTCCCTCATCGGCTAAGATGTCGCCTATTGTGTCCTGGATCTGTTGAATCTTGTTACCCCTACCTGGTTCCGAAATAAGCTCCGAGAGAAATTTACCTGGCTTACCTGACATACAGAATTGATTCTTACCCCTGAAAAAAATTGCTTGTTGTGCTTTGTGTGTTAAAAATTCATCGTATTCCTGTTTCAGTGTATTTAATTGTTGACTATTGTGTGGTGTAGGATGCTCACGATGTAGGTGTTCTAAATGTTGGATATCGCTCTTTAATCCCAACTCCTTTTTATTATATAAGGCTTTAGTGCTTTTGATTTCCCTATGCCACCAACCCCTGATGCATCCCTTCAAGGTATCCCATACAATGCCGATATTTGCTGTGTCCACATTGTGTTGCCAAAATTCAAGTAATTCATTAATAAAAAGTTCATCTCTCGTGGTAATAATTGCCAGCCAATGGGGGTTTAATCTAAAAGGCCTTCTCCAGCTATCCAACTTGCTCTGGAGCAAGACCAAGGAGTTAAAACGCTGCAAATTTTGCAGAGGGGCAAGAATCCGACATGACCAGAACACATGGAAGAAAGATCCTTCCTCCTCTCCACATCTCCAGCACGTAGGAGGTACCAACGGAAAGATGTTGTGTAATAGGGTAGGGACCCTATACCACCTAAGTTTATACCCTGCCTCTTGGCATTTTGGACTAATTGAGGTGCTGTGACAAAGTTTGAAGATGCTCTCTTTCTGTTCATGTGCGAGTGTGATATTTAGGTCCATTTCCCATTGGGCCAAGTACTGAGGACCAGGGTCCTCAGGAACAGATAGGAGACACGTGCAAGAGGAGGAAAGTGCGTGTCGTACAGTCCCCGTGTTGGAACAAAGACTTTCAAATGAGGTTGGGTTTTTGGAAAATAGAGCAGGGAGGGAGGGAGGGAAGGAGGTCAAGTAGTGTCCTAGCTGCGGAACTCTCCACGCTACTGGGGGCATGGGTCTGTGAGTTCCATGAGTTGTTGAGTCGTTAACCAAGCCGAGTCTCTACTTAAATGTTTAGCTCTAAACTTGCCAGCCCGTCTCCACTGACTAAATACAGAGTCCTCACGACCCAGGCTAAAGTCAGAATGTCCCAGTATTGATGCCTTATACCTTTTTTATTGAAATATGTTTAAAAACTATGCAAATGAGCCTGAGGGGCTCCGAGCTCCATTGACTTGTATGGAGCGTGAAACCCTTAAGGCTCATTTTTAAGTTTTTTTTGTTTTTGTTTGTTTTTTTAAAGGCATAAAAAGCTTAAAGAACAGCGGATCCTTACAAAGGGGGCACGCACCAACATGCAAGTGTACTTGGTTTATAATCCATAATCCTGATTGTAGAGGTCCTTTAAAGGAAATCTACCATCCCCGATCTACTTAATAAAGTAGATCCCATGATAGATTTCTCATGGCAACATCAACTGTTTGTTTTTATATTCGCTACTAAAAATGTTATTTTATTAATATGCACGTCCTCAATAACTAGGTAGCGTGACTGGACTGATAATTGAATAGAATATTTATTGTGGTGCAGCAAACGAGACCAACTAATAGGAGGTGTAAAGTACAACTCACAGTCTTATACTGCACCATATACAATGATTAATCTGGTGCAGCAGAGAATCGTCTAGTTCTACTCTGCACTGGTCTAAAAACCTACACACTAATACATCTCCAGTGTGTCCAAGTACTTCTGGAATAATATCTGTCTACCTGAAGCTCCTTCTCCATTCTCCTTTCAGCTGACAAACTGGATGGGAAGGAGGAAAACTTAAAATTGTCACATCTTCCAAAACAGAGGAGGCTAGAAACCCAGTTCCAGTGTTCTATAAAAGAGGGGAATCTCAAAATGTTCATAGATGCCACAGAACCAGAGATATCCATGGCTACAGTAGAGAATGGCAAATTATGAAAAAAAAATTAAAAAATTATGATAATTACTGTATATATTTTATTATGTTCGACTGCAAATTTAACTATGGATATCTGCGGTTCTGTGGCACCTAGAAAGACATATGCCACCAGAACTTAGTTTCCAAGTGCTACGGTACAGAAGAGATACGTGTTTGAAGTGTGGCACTATCATGACTTCTATACACATCAGCATGAGATGTGAGATTAGGAAATATAAAGCTGCTGCTGCTCTATGAAGATTCTTTCTGTAAATTTTCCATGGTCTTAAAGATCCTGTACAGATACTTAAGCTTTGGCGACTCACTGCTCCCCCTCCCTCTTTCATTGAGTCTCTATGTAATCTGCCACCTTAATGAGCTTCTGTCTGTCTTATTAGCGAGACAGAATTCAGCAGAATTTCAGAGTGAAAATAAGATAAGGAAAATGAGGATGAGAGTAAAAAAGTGTAGAAAGTTAACAAAAATTTCTGGTTTCAGTAATATTATTGATTTGTTAAAAAGCTAGGTGACCAGCTACATAACAATTTCCTTACCCTTCCATTTTCTGTCAGGAACCCCCCTTCACTGGGTTTGAGTACATAGGACTCAAAGTGACAGGTCGAGAACAAGCTACTTGTAAAACTTTCTTTACGTGGGACCAGAACCTTTAGGAAGAAAGAGAAAAGGGTTTATAGATGTTACTTAAATATACAATACTATGGCGCACACTATATTCTATGCCATGTTAGTATGTATTTTCTTTGTGTCGTAAAAAAAGAAAAAAAATATAATAAAAAAAAAATGAATGATATTCTATGCTTATAGTAAGACAGACTCCAATCTGCAAACCGACAGCTTCCCAATAGGATATTTTTAAAGTTAATCACAGTTTCAGCATGGGGAGCACATGGCCACATTCTCTTTAATGGACCATACATTTGAAAGGCCCTATTGCCCACCTTTATGTGCCGCTGAAAAAAAAAGGGATAGAGCAGACTATCTTTTTACGTATGTACAGCCGGCTGCCTGGCTTCTTATGGAGAGGAACGCTTAACCCTCCCCTTCTCCCAGTAATGAAAGTCCGGGTCCTGGGCATAGCATACGTTTGTCTGAAAGGAGCGGAGCCTAAATACGGTGGCAACCAAATGTAAGGATCTGTGATGATAATGAAGAAAGGGAATGCAGCCCTTGTGAAAGCCAAGGTGAAAAGTTCAGTAATAAGATGGTTATTAAAGAGGGAGGTAGAATATAGAAATTCCATTTTAATCAATGCCCAAATACAATCCCAGAGACATTGTCTACAAGAAGTGCTGCCCTATATTTGGAAAGAGATTTGATTTGTATGACAATAAGGGCTTCAGGCACCAAAATTTTGTCTAATTCTCAGCGCTTGGCAGCTGAACAGCTTGTTATTTCCTGCAGGAAGAAATTATAGTTAATATTGGCAGACAGAGCATCCCTGAAATAATGTGAAATGTCTTAATGAACCAGAACTCGCAAACATATTTAAGTTGTTTGAAGCCTCCTCTGAACTTAATACAGCGAGAAATTTGATCATTTCATGCCCATCAACTTGCTGTTTATTTGGAAAAAACATATAGATCTTCCAAAAACATGAAGTGACATAGATCACATGACACATCAGGTCTCAGAATTATCGACTTTGTCCCAAATACTTTTCACGCAGCTGGATTTTCCCCAAGTACAAATAAGATTGAGATGGCAGAAAGCGCAAGACACTTAGAACAAAACACGATAACTCTAGCACTACAAATAATTTAACACTGGATTTAGAAATTATCTACAGTCATAAGGAGGGGGTGAAGATGCTACTTATTATCCGCCGTATAGACGGCATGTAGGCATGATCACTCTTTTCAAGTAGAACAGAGAAGTCCTTAGTCTTAGGTCTCATCTACACACTTGAATAGTCACAAGATTAAACACAAGACCAGGCTGAAAATGTTGACAAGAAGAAGGATCAAATCATTCCCCCCTTAAGCCTATGAGGGCACGTAAGGGAAGGAGAAGACATTTCTGATAAGTCATTTAGGAGATATTTACATGCCCAAAACAATATTCTATACATTACTGTTATGTGATTAAAATCAGATCTTCCAATACAGTGATTCCCACGATGGCCATGTGTATGAGCCGAGAGAAGTAAATGGGGCATGTGCAAGCCATTTATATACATTCATTAGCCTCTCTTGTGGGGTCATACCAGTGACAGCCCTATTTTCAGAGCTTTGCCATTTGATCGTCTGGAGGGTGAATTGGTTTGGACAAGGAAGTAAACCATTTAGGGTATGGTCACACATGCCACAACAGTAGTGCCCGGGGGTGGGGCTTAGCCAAATCGCATAGCAGTTTCCAGTGAAATGCATGTGATCCGTAAACAGCACCTGGTGTCTTATATTGTTTAAATTGGAAATATATGCGATCAGGCCACACTGGAGATTAAAAGGGAATGAGGCACCAGTTATGACCATAACAGCTACAGCCAGCGCTAGTTATACACCCTGGAGATATGTCTATCCTCACTATCACACAGATTTTTGACAGATCATAAGAAATGGGTTATTATCTTTTAAGAAAATCTATCATCAAAATCAAGCACTTACTCATAGATCCAGGCAACACAACTGTGAAACTGTTTTTATATTTGTTATCCATTGCTTTTTTTCTGTCTATAATCAACTATTTTACACTCTTCCTTCCCCGGTTCCCTCAGCATCCCCCCCCCCCTCCCACTGCCTGATGTAATTTCATAATCTCACACAGTGAATGGGTGAGGGGTGGGTTCTCCTTGCAAACTGTAAAGCTTGTGAAGCTACAGCACGGAGGTGCTCTGGTAACACCCCCAGAGCCCTTCTGGCTCAATAGCAAAATTTTAGAAAGGAGGCGGCCGTGGTTAACATAAAATAAGAAGATTACCATAGTCACAGTGCCTGGATCTGTGAGTAAGTGTCCCTGGCTTATCATGCTGGATTTTGATGGTGGATTTCCTTTAAATGAAGGATTTAGTTTCCCCTGTCCAAGGAATTCTTAGACGTCTTTATAGAAGGGTTTAATCTTTGCCTGTTTCACCTACACAATATAAAGAGATACATTTCCATAGTAGAAACCCTGTCTAGAGAATCATTTCATTGAAGGGACTTTTTGATACATATTGATACAACCAGGAAGAAATTGCCTGGCGTCACAGGGCTCCACCAGCTGTGCATTGAAATAAACGAGGGGGGTGTCTTTTAATTAACTCAAAAATTAAAGGGCAACCGCATAACAAGTACATTGCAAGCAATTAAAATTGAAGACAGTTAAATAGGGATAACAGGTGAAAAGTCTAATTGTAAAGGTCAGGAGAGAGGAATCATTACCTTATGCCCATAAATCATTCAGAAGAAAGGAGGTGTATTCCTTTAACAAATTAATAAGCTGACAAATTGTAAGTAAATCAAGAGCCAGCATTGTAGGCTTTTTCTTTCATTTATACAGCTTATAGAAATACCGGTAATTTGTTGTAGTCAGAACTACGTCTCTAACAAAGGAAGGTCTGTGATACTATCATTACTGGTACCTGTCATTTGTAAAGGTTCTAGAATTCAAAATGTCTAAAAATATTCCAAAATTAAAATGACAAAAATAAATAAAAAATAATGTGTATGCAAACAATGTGGCATCAACTGCTTAGAGTAGACAATGCTGACACATCTGCAAATGGGGAAATGCTGATAAACTTAGTGGAGCATGAATTTTACTTTCATGCGTTATTTAGCTTATTTGCACACTAGAGTAAAAGCTGGCAACAACATCCCTTTAAGTGTTCATCTTATAACAAGTTGCCATTATGGGTAATGACCTACATGTTTCCATTTTGCTGTCTTCTTCCCAGGAAAGCATAGAACTACTAAAATATATTCTTTTATGTAAAATATATAACCGTCCTAATGTAAAAAAACCCTGACTTCTAATAGTACCAATTGTGTACATAGGTATATTCAAAAGGTATATAACTAAAACAAAAAACGCTATACTGATAATCTCTATAACTACTATAACACTGCCTTCTCTGTGCTAGAATATAATAGGCTTCCATTAGTGATATATTTTCAGAATCGTTTTTCAAATGCAAGAAACCGTTATGGTTTAAGAATACTTACAATGCCATGAACTCTGGCGACGTTAGTGATAAGGTCGGGTCTCTGTCTCTGGATAGACAGGTAGAAAGCGTTGTTCAAAATGTCCTCATCATATAAAGCCATAAGGGCTGTCAGTTTTGAAAGCTGTGGGGTGGCAGCGGGGTCATCTCAATCATGTCTGCCTCTCCATATCTTCTTAGGAACAGACTTCAGGATTATGGTCTTTAAAAGTGACTGCATTCCTGGGAAGATATGGAAAATGTACATCAATATTAAACAGGCATTTAGTTCAACATTTGATACAATTTCATTTCCAGATATTATTACATACAAGTCCTTAGAATTGAAAATGAATTTGTGTAATAGGTCAGAGATTTTTAGGTTGTACGCTGGACACAAACTAGACCTATTAATACTGTGGCCATGGCCGTTTCTAGACAAAGTGGGGCCCTGGGCAAAACTAAAAGTGGGGCCCCAAAATAAAACTATTTTATGACCAGTCACAGCCAGTAAGAGGCTCCCTTTAGTATGATAAAAAAAAAAAACTGTAATATGGGCGAATTTTATAGGAGATAGATGACAGGGAGATGATGGGCAGCACTGTGGCTCAGTGGTTGCAGCGCTGGTTAACATCTGCATAGAGTTTGCATGTTCTCTCTGTGTTTGCGTGGGTTTCCTCCAGTTTCCTCCCACACTCCAAAAAATGACTGATAGGTTGAATAGATTGTGAGCCCCATTGGGGACAGGGACTGATTTGGTAAGCTCTGTGCAGCGATGCGTAATCTGTGTGCACTATATAAATAAAGAATTATTCATTATTATTATGATAAAAGATGAATATGAAAGATGATAGAGATTTCTAGATGCAGAAGTATTAAGTAGATGTTATATACAAGAGAGATATGAGAGATAAATACAGTAAAAGAGAAATAGAAGATTGATTGAAAAATAGATAGAGAAAAAGCAAGATGTATAATTGGTCAGATTACCGTATATACTCGAGTACAAGCCGACCCGAGTATAAGCAGAGACCCCTAATTTTACCACCAAAAACTGGGAAAACCTATTGACTCGAGTATAAGCCAAGGGGGGGAAATGGATTGGTCATAGACCCCCCCCCCCCCCAGTATATAGCCTGCCCCCAGTAGTATACAGCGCTGCCCAGCCTGCCCCCAGTAGTATACAGCGCTGCCCAGCCTTAAAAAAAAAAATATATAATCAAACTTATATACTCACCCTCCGGTGGACGCGATCTGCAGCGTTGCTCCCCCGATGTCCGCGCGAATCCTCTTCTGGTTTCCGCGCAGTCTTCTGTACATCGCGGGACCGGGAGTGAGCAATGGCGGCGCCCAGCGCGATGTACAGAAGACAGCGAACGAGCAGCGCTGCAGATCGGGGCCATCGGAGGGTGAGTATATAAGTTTATTATTTTTTAAGTGTTGTATTTTAACTTGTGACTCGTGTATAAGCCGAGGGGACGTTTTTCAGCACATTTGTGCTGAAAAACTCGGCTTATACACGAGTATATATTCGATAGATAACTAGACAGATGATAAACATCTTCAACCAGGAATTCAACCAAGGGGTATTAACCCTTTCACCGCCCGGTATTTCTGGATATTTTATCGCGTTATTGACCAGAGCAATTTTTACAGTTTTGAGGTTTAAAAATAAAATCAAAATTACGGCAAAAAGAATTAAAGTAAACCCAACAAAGTAATTTTTCTATATAAAAATGGCTCCTGATATTCTCACTTTAAACCTGAATATCTCTGGATCCCTGGCACCTAGAAACAAAATTCAAGATTCATTTGAAAGAAGAGATACTCCTTTTTCATAGGGCCCTAACTGCGGCTCCATCTCCTGCACATCCATAGGATAAAATGCAAAATTTATTAACATTTTTTAGAGAAATTCTTTTGTGCACTACGGCACAACCGTATATAGGTGATGTGGCCTGGACTGTGAAATAAAATGTATAGAGTCCCTGCATGCAGAATTGAACATGATTATAGTTTGGCGCTTGTATTTTGCGGGGAAGCAGAGGCCTCCATGTGCTTGATACATGAAACCTGGCCCACACAAGATCAGTTTTTCAAGAACCAATCATGGTGGCCACTTCCACATCCAAAATTCTGTTATCTGCTTCTCCAATTCTGTGCTACCAACAACATTTATAAGCAGGCTGCAACACTAACAAAATGACATCATGATGCTTTGTAGCTGGGTAGCAGATCAAAAAACCTATTCAAGAGCGGCGATTGTGAAGGCTATTTTACAGTTTAACCATTTATTACACAAGCACTAGATTTCCCACAATGCAGTCTGACAGGGCTAGAATACAGAAAATCAATATAAAAAAAGCACAGCAAACACCAACAGTTAATTCTGGGGATTATTGGGGGCTACATGATATACAGCCATGAAATACATAATATATGGGAGTGCATTGTTCCCTCTGCTCACAGGAAGATCTGTTTTTCTCAGCTGTATCATAATTCTTTAATGGAGCTTACTCTGCAGAACGTGACTCATTTGCCACACCAACCCGAGATGGTTTGACATAGGTCCTGGAAGTGAACACTAGGAGGTTTCTTGCACTTAAGGTTAAATGATGGTTTGCGATTTACATATGGGATTGAACATTGATTTTTTTTTCTTGTGTTTTACATTCATGAAACCCAGCAACCATTAAAGGTTATTGTTCAACAAATCTAGTAAGATATTCAAGAATGTTGCTCTTAAGAGGGAACCACTGGGCAAAAAGCATTCACTGTAAATTATGGAATCTTTAAACTGTTCCAAGAAGCATGATCGATTGAATACAACTGCATTCACCAAGTGCCCCTTAGGATGCCAAGCGAGGGGCCAAAAGTAATGACCCCCTATATACAGTCCGTAAAGCATAGTCTATTCCAAGCCATTCATGTGATCCGTATTGACTCTACTATAAGGCTGAATGGACTCAAAAAAAAAAAAAAAAAAAAACTTACTGGCCGCTGGTTTAGTGTCAAAAATATAGTCGTACTAGGTCTGTCTTTGACAGAGGATAAATGAACAATTACTACACCTCTTTTAAAGAAAGTCTACCAACAAAATCCAGCATGATAAACCAGGACCACCTACTAGTTAGTCCAGGCACTATGACTGTGGAAATCTTCTTACGTTTGTTATCCATGGCCTCCTTCCTTCTGAAATCAACTATTAAAATTATGTTAATGAGTTGAATGGGCCCTGGGAAATGTTACCAGAGCCCCTCCATGAAAAAAAAAAAAAAAAAACTTGCCGATAAAGCAGATTTTTCAGATCGGTTGCCATGACAGCCTCAGGTCTTCGTCTGACCCGAGGCTGAATGGTTTCTGCAGCTTCGTTACAATGAGCCAGTGGCCCAAAATGCCCGATCAAAAACGGTTATAACCAGCGGTGCCCTCCAAAACGGGAAATGGCGCCCAAATGTCCGAAATGCGACTTTTACACCTTTTTACATGACAAAAAAAATTAAATGAAAAGTGATCAAAATGTCGCACAGACCTCAAAATGGTAGCAATGAAAACGTCGGATCATTTCGCAAAAAAATGACACATTACACAGCTCCATAACCCAAAGTATGAAAACGTTATTAGCGTCAGAAGATGGCAAAAAAATTTTATCCTTTTTTCGTACACATTCGTTTAATTTTTGAAAATGTATTAAAACGCAATAAAACCTGTATAAATTTGGCATCACTACGATCACACCGAACCAAAGAATAAAGTAGACGTGTTATTTGGAGCAAAGAGTGAAAATTGTAAAAACTGAGCCCACAAGAACGTTACACACATGCGTTTTTTTTAAATTTTTCCACATTTGGATTTTTTTTCCCCGCTTCCCAGTACACAGCATGTTATAATAAATAACATCACAAGAAAGTTACATTTGTTACGCACAAAATAAGCTCTCACACAGCTCTGTACACGGAAAAATGAAAAAGTTAGGCATCTTTGAAGGTGGAGAGCGAGAAATGAACAAAAAAACCCTGCATCCTTAAGGGATTAAAAGTGCTTATAAATACATTAAAGGGGTTGTCCGAGAGTTGTGGAAAAAAAAACTAGTTTCCGGCCGTCCGTGGCCGGGCACGCCTACCCGTCCCTATTCACAGCATTGTGAATGGGGGCCGGAAGGTTGTCGGGTCCGGCCGGAAGCTGAGTCCAGGGCTGCTCCAGCGGCCATGTTAGTTTACATGGCGCCCGGACCAGATCGACAGCAGCGCTGGATACCGGAGGGCAGCGGAAGGCAAGTAGGACTTTATTTTTTTTAAGCAGCCCTCTCCCGGCCACCTTTAATTTTTTTTCAGAACTCGGACAACCCCATTCCAACATAAAGCAGACATTTGTCAAATGTTAGTTTTCAAGTTACTTAGGTGGTAAAGTAGAGAATTTAGAACTTTGATCATGGAGAATTTTTGAAAAAAAACTTAAAATATTTTTTTCATAGCTAAACTAAAGATATCATCCAAATGTTTCGACTAACATGAAGTACAATTAGTGATAGGAAAAAAAAAAAAAAACCTGTCTCAAAATTACCTGGATATGTTAAAGGACACCTGTCATCAGGTCTCTCACCACTACCTGTTGGAGCAGCTCACAAGGATCCATCCCAGTCTATCTAGTCAATTCATACATTAATCATAATTTTCTTTATTATTTTAATGAGACTGATCACATGGTCAGAGGCAGTGATGTCACCGCTGTTCCCCCTCCCCTCTCCTCCCCCTGCTCATGTCTGTGTGTAATGTATAGTAAAGCATTGCTAGTGTGTGTGCTTTACCTGCTGACATGCTCTCCCTCCTAATACAGAGACACAGACATCAGCTACACAAGTACCTGACATGTTCTGCTAGAACATGGCTGCCCGGAACGGTTGTATCTCTCCCATACACACACATGCTGCAGGGGGCGCCAGCACCAGGAAGCACATGGAGGAGCTATTACATCATTATACCTCACCTCATTATACAGGCTGTCAGTCAAGCACTGGGGGTGTGCCTGTGGCTCCCACTCATGAATAGGCTGGACTCTTGAATATGCTAATGGACTGCTTAAAATCAGACCAAAAATGGATTCAAAACGCCATGTGTGCCGCCAGCCTTAGAAACAAGGCTTACTCCTCGGATACGACCACCTCTGCTGGAGAGATTGCACAAAGAAACAAAAAAGTTTTCGTATATGAAATGTCCGGGAGTTACTGCATGTCCCACAGCCGTCCTGTGGAAATGAATGCTGAATTCAGGAGGTCAGGCAGGACTCAATAGCGCATGTCTGACCACCGCTGCCAAAATGTGAGGTGGTCGTATCTGAGGAAGCCATCTCGTTTCTAAGGGACAACATGACTGCATTTATGAGAAATTATCTTCACACAGGAACATTTTTTTTTTTAATAACATCAATTGAAGAAATGTTTACATAAGGCAAATGAATGAAATGAAAAGTAAATGCCCAGATGGGAATACCCCTTTAATGAGCCATACTGCAAAAAGAAAAAAAAAGAAGCTAAATGACACAATCTCCTTTCAATTCCCATTGACCAGATGGCCCAGGGGAAAGTAGGTTATTTGGTTGATCAGTCCTTTGTTTTGGGATCGGAGATTACACATGACAAAATAACTAGCTGTAAGCCTCTTACTGCCGGCACAAGTGCAGCTGTCAGAGTATAGGGACGATTTCTAGCCGCTTCCAATAGCACTGCAGGTTACACTGTGACCCCAATTAACAGAGACCCAGAATGCAAGCTAATAGCTTTTTTTTTGTTTATTGTTTTTAGGCCCTGGGCATTAGGAACAAGATTTATATTTTCCCCGTTCCTCTTGTTGGGCATCCAAGAAAATTAAGGGTTAACCTTCAGAGTCACTTAGCGATAAAAAGGAAGCAAAGCCATTAACAGCTGGCTTGGCAATCTCTTTAATTCAAGATTTAATAATTCCATCAAAAAACTAAAGTATTCCCGAGGGAAGAACGACAATTAAGAATTTTCTGCTCTTCAATCATATTCCAAATGAACCAGATAACAGCATGCACCATCCAGAAACTACATATGTAATCCATCATATAAACACAATATATGGGTTACATGTATATAGTTCTGCTCTATTGAGAGTAGGCAAATCTGCAAGACTAGGAGGCTCATACCAACATTGAGGATTCAGGGTTTTTTTGCTGTTCCACCAATCTATCAGCAAGAAAAAGTGTTTTTGTGATGCACACTATCCCCTATAGGAGCTGCCAAACAGTCACAGATGGATCTATCAGCAAACTGAGAAAAGACACCAGCAGAGAGTGATGGTCCTATGGGGTCTATTGTGTTTCTGTAGTGGGGTCTTTATCTTTGCCGCACTAATAGGAGTCTCCTAATGGAAACACAAACAAAAATGTTAACTTTATTCAGCAGAGACAATCCTGTGTGAAAAGCTTCAACCCGGCCACGGGTACAAGGGACCCCTGTTCCCCACTGTTGTTGGTGATATGAACCCACACTCCTACCAATTCCCTGCATAGGGGATAGCTTTCATTCGTGGGTAAACTCATTTAACACAACAGAACATATATCCTTCTTCAATCCCAACAGTATCCATTATCAGTACATCTCGCTGTACAGTTGACATATGTTGTGCCAACCATAAAGTATTACGGTAATCCATGCCTGTTAAAAAAGGTTATTCCACCTATGACGTTGTGGCCAAGACCAATACACATCAGGATCATGCAACCAAAGGCATGCTCCAGTATAACCAATAATGCATCAAAATTGGATCTGGGTGCAGCTTAACGCGAAACCTGTCATCACATTTTCACATATACAGATATTCACAGGTTCCTGTAGAACCCCATTAAATAACAGACACCCTTCTTTAAAAAAAGGCAGGCTATAAAGAGCAGCAATAAAATTGCTATATACTGCAACACAGCAATATGTAGTATGAGCAATCAGACCCTGCAGGGTTAAAGTACCCTAGAGGGTCTGAAATAATACTAAATAAAAATTTTAAAAAGTAAAAGTTTTACCCTTTTACTCTGGAACACATAAAAATAAACAGTAAAAATCATAAATATGTTAGGTCTATGTCCCAAAATGCCGGTTCTATTAACATTTTTTAAAGATTATTTCGGCCGAAAATACCGAAACAGAAAAGAGTGCCGAATTGTCCGAATTGCCATTTTTTCCATCCATATAAAAAAAAAAATAATAATTATTGCTTTTGGAATGAGAGGAGTAAAAAATAGAAACACAAAAAAAAAAAAAAAACCATGACATGTTCCCTTTAAAAATAGGGAACAGAAGCCAAGCGATCCATTTAGTTGTAACCATCAATGTAAGGTCTTATCAAAAGACGTCTAGGCTGTGCCTACGATATCACTGCCATGGTAACTGACTGGCATCAATATGCAACAAACCTCATTATTCAGGACAGATACAAACTTCTTTTCACCAGAGAAAGGATTTTCCTGCAGCGTCTAGGTCTTATAAGTGCACACAGTGATAAGACATGCTGGCACCGCTATGAAGATGAACCACTAACAACTCCACTTTAGCAGCACTTCCCCTGGTACAGCAAAAACAGAGAATAAATTATTTACGCCCCTGAACTCCCAGAATTCGCAGCAACATTTGACAAAGAAAAAAAAAAAGAAAGAATTTTATAAAGGATCTAAATATTTTAAGTCTCCTGACAAAAATAGAACAGTTCCTCAAGTTCAGAGGGGCAAGAAAAAAAAAAAAAAAAAAAAAAAGGAAGCGCTTGAGGAATAAGAATTGAGGAGCCGTTACTGCTGTCATCACAATTTCTTCTTTTATGCCTAAACTATTTTCCTCCTGCTAAGGGTGCTATCATACGGCCTGTTCTTTGACAGTTCTTGGTCCGTTTTTGCATGTTTGAACCCTGTATTAACATTTCACTTTCACAAAGGAAGAAAAACTGATTTAAGCTAGCCAAAAGCATGCATTTTCAGCGAGTTTAAAAATGCACCAAGAGCGGACCAAGAACTGTCCAAGAATGCACCGTGTGACAGCACTCTAAGTCTGGCAGCACACGTGGCGTTTTGAACCGGTTTTTGGGCCTTTTTTTTTAAGCAGTCAGTTAAAAACTGCATGCGTTTTTGACCGGTTTTAGCAATTATCTTAATTAGAACAGGTCAAAAACGGACGTGTTTTTTTAAAAACGGACTGCTTAAAAACGGGTTTAAAACGCCACGTGTGCCGCCTGCCTAAGGGTGATGCCACACATCACATTTTTGGATGGTTTTAAAGCATGCGTTTGCCTGCTTTGAACCCGTTTATCTTAATTTCTAGAAATGTAGGCAGCTGTGAAACACATTAAAACCAGCAAACACATGGTGAACGTTTTAAAAACGCATGAGTTTTTAAACGGACTGAAAACACATGCTTTAAAACGGTCAAAAAATGTGACGTGTGGCATCACCCTAAGGGTGATGGGACAGGTGCTGCTTTGTCTGCATTTGCCACCGGGGGCGGGTCACGGCCAGATCGCATCGGCGTTTCTATGGAAACGCCTGCGATTGGGAACGACCTGCTGGTGTTTTGCATTAGATTAACGCAAAACACCGGCGTCTCATTCCCGATCGCAGGCGTTTCCATAGTCAGTGTAAAATCCAAGAGTGTGGGCAGGGACTCTTATGCAGATACTTCATGATTCCGCTAGTTCAGTGAATGTGCTTACATTATGAGGGTACAGGTTTATATACACTTTCATTTAGCTTCTTAATATACACTAGCATCTGATACTTGGAAATAGAGAGGAGACAGATCAGAGATGAAAGATTAGATCCATGAAATGCATATTACACATGGCATTCTCCCCTCTACTATCACAGCTCTACTATATACCTCCCTCCCTCTCCCACGGATAAAGATCTTATCTGCCCGTAGCTTTACTCTCCTCTTGCACTGGCAGTGTGTGTGTGAGCTCATGCTGGACTGCAAGGGTGGGGGCTAGAGGCAGAGAAGAGCCCAGCACCGAGCAGTGTCCTGTGACGTGCAGCCATTTCTGCATACATCCCCATCCATGACATGCCCATCCAGCCTCTAATTTTGGCAAGGTGTACAGTGATGAGTATATGCCCTCTTTGATCCACCAGAAGTCTCGAGGGCTAGAGATGATATAGGAAGTTCAGAGACCTGCTGCTGATGGGTCACGTTATGTGCAGCCCTGAAGAACTACAGAGAGTTAACCAGGCGAGTACAATATGGGTGACCCTATCAGGGTCTTGTGCTTACACTGTAAAATTTTCTTATTAGTGCCCAACCCGTTTAAAGGCTAAATGGTTCTATATGGACTGCATATACTGTGCAGGACAGGAGTCATGCATCATACAGATGCAAGGCATCACAGACATTGTAATAGTCAATACTGTTCTATGCTGGTCTAATGTATGATACATTGATAAGTCTCATTATGTTTTGCCTTCCGTTTTGTGCTCTGATAATGGAGCATAATTACTTAAAGAGGACCAGTCTTGATTTTGACCACTCTGACGAACAAAGCCTGGTGATAAATGGTTACAAGTCCTCCCTAATGCACATAAAATTAGCTGCCAGTGGGGCGCTATACCTTAATTACAGTCGTTTTTCTGATATGCAAATTAGCTTTTGTGACTCTCCTCTCTCAGGCTGGCAGTGAACCACGCCCAATTATTGTGAGTGACAGGTCTGTGTCTCTTCTAATGACTGCTCTGCTTCCTTGTACTTAGGGACAGTCTGCTAATATTTACCTACAGACATATAAAGCTCTACACTCACCGGCCACTTTATTAGGTACACCATGCTAGTAACGGGTTGGACCCCCTTTTGCCTTCAGAACTGCCTCAATTCTTTGTGGCATAGATTCAACAAGGTGCTGGAAGCATTCCTCAGAGATTTTGGTCCATATTGACATGATGGCATCACACAGTTGCCGCAGATTTGTCGGCTGTACATCCATGATGCGAATCTCCCGTTCCACCACATCCCAAAGATGCTCTATTGGATTGAGATCTGGTGACTGTGGAGGCCATTTGAGTACAGTGATCTCATTGTCATGTTCAAGAAACCAGTCTGAGATGATTCCAGATTTATGACATGGCGCATTATCCTGCTGAAAGTAGCCAACAGATGTTGGGTACATTGTGGTCATAAAGGGATGGACATGGTCAGCAACAACACTCAGGTAGGCTGTGGCGTTGCAACGATGTTCATTTGGTACCAAGAGGCCCAAAGAGTGCCAAGAAAATATTCCCCACACCATGACACCACCACCACCAGCCTGAACCGTTGATACAAGGCAGGATGGATCCATGCTTTCATGTTGTTGACGCCAAATTCTGACCCTACCATCCGAATGTCGCAGCAGAAATCGAGACTCATCAGACCAGGCAACGTTTTTCCAATCTTCTACTGTCCAATTTCGATGAGCTTGTGCAAATTGTAGCCTCAGTTTCCTGTTCTTAGCTGAAAGGAGTGGCACCCGGTGTGGTCTTCTGCTGCTGTAGCCCATCTGCCTCAAAGTTCGACGTACTGTGCGTTCAGAGATGCTCTTTTGCCTACCTTGGTTGTAACGGGTGGCGATTTGAGTCACTGTTGCCTTTCTATCAGCTCGAACCAGTCTGCCCATTCTCCTCTGACCTCTGGCATCAAGAAGGCATTTCCGCCCACAGAACTGCCGCTCACTGGATGTTTTTTCTTTTTCGGACCATTCTCTGTAAACCCTAGAGATGGTTGTACGTGAAAATCCCAGTAGATCAGCAGTTTCTGAAATACTCAGACCAGCCCTTCTGGCACCAACAACCATGCCACGTTCAAAGGCACTCAAATCACCTTTCTTCCCCTTACTGATGCTCGGTTTGAACTGCAGGAGATTGTCTTGACCATGTCTACATGCCTAAATGCACTGAGTTGCCGCCATGTGATTGGCTGATTAGAAATTAAGTGTTAACGAGCAGTTGGACTGGTGTACCTAATAAAGTGGCCGGTGAGTGTATGTGTCTTGTACATGTGTCTATGCAAGAAAAGGTTTTTAAGGGGTTTTCTACATTATTGAGCTGCTTCATGACTTCCCATAACTGCTGTAATCTCAAAGGGCTGATCACGGTTGCTCCCGCGACCAAAATCGTGGGTTCACCCGTGCCCCGCCATGTTCGCAGGCGCTCGCGCTGATGCTCGGTTTGAACTGCAGGAGATTGTCTTGGCCATGTGATTGGCTGATTAGAAATTAAGTGTTAACGAGCAGTTGGACAGGTGTACCTAATAAAGTGGCCAGTGAGTGTATGTACAGATGGGAAATATTGTACCAATTGTTTTAAACCGTGCTTTGTGTTACATTCATGACAAGTGACCTCATCGCAGGTCTTTCAGCCTTCTAAGAATAGCAAACTGTACACTACGTATGTGATTACATGAAATCACAGCAGCCTCCATGGAGGATGGAGAGGAGTAGAAGTCCATGGAGAGAGATGATGTCACTCTGGTCACATGACAAACTGTGGCCAGTAAGGAGGAATAAGGCATGGGGAGGATTAGAGGAGGCCGGGAGGGCCCGGCCAAGCAGGACAAGCCCTCTCTGATGCCAGGCAATATAAGATAAAAGGGGATTTATGTGGATGTAAGCGAAACACTTTTTAGCTAAAAGAATGGTGTTAGTCAATTAATAGAGCTCTATAGGAACCTGTCATTGGCTGTGCTATGTTCAAATGTGGTGACAGGTTCCCTTTAAAGCCCCGAGTGGACATCTGAACCTAAACTCTGTAGGCATCACCCAACTATTATTACCTGTGAAAGGAGGCCTAAGTAGTCAAATGATTAAAAGACTTAAAATTATTATATGTAGCCCACCTGAAAGCATAGACTGAGCTACAGAAGGGCAAATAGATAAACAGCCTGCTGACATGCACAATTCCTAGTGCCAAAGTGGATATTCCAAAGATCCCAGTCATAAAATCATAAAGTGCTCCCCCAAGTTACTGGACTTATTGCAAATCCTAAAATAGCCTTAAAATGTACTGGCTCATATAGATGGGCCTTGCACTACTAAGAAACTGACCACTTAATATCTAGTGTTGCACCACTATACAGGCAATGATGAATGGCTAGTTATGCAGATATGTCACAGGACCTCCAGCACAGAGACACAACGCTAGTAACAGACTATGTGAGGAATGTAAGAAGCTGCAAAGACTGTTCTCACATGTGATGAGCACATTCAAAAAGGATTTTCCTCTCGGCAAAGTCTTGAAAGAAAAAAAAAATTAAAATGTGAAAATTGAATGAAACCAATAAAGACTTTCTGGTGAAAGTATAATGTAACTTCCTCATCCAAGAAACATTGTTCTGTAATGGAAAAATATCCTCTGCAGGATACATTTTCCATCTTTATTCTCATTTTTGCTCTAAAAAGCATATGTAAACTTTCATCAAAATTGTGTAAATAGTCCAGAAGATAAAGGCTGTATTTCTTTTGTTTCCTCTTCCTATCTTATATAAGCAGTTTGTGTAAACCAGCTTTGTGTCCTATATCCACTGACTGCTAAGAGATAAAGCAGCATCTATATACTTCTCTCTATACATACCATCTCTGGATAGTCTAATCACTTCAGACAGCTGAATCGTCAAGGGAAATATGGTAAGAAAAGAGTTAATCGTTAGCCTCCTTATCTGTCTTAAGTGATGGAAGGCTTTCAGATACACCGCTGGCTGCAGGAGGCACAGAGAAGCTGTTTTACACAATGAAATATATTACAAAGTTTACAATTATCACCGGCTCTATTCATTTCTAAAAAAATAGCCTTAACTGTTTTAAGAAAATCTAGCATCAAAATATATCATGATAAACCCGAAAGATTGAGGCACTATGACTGTGGTGATGATCTTATATTTGTTACCCATGGCCTCCTTCCTTTTAAAAGTATGGTAATGAGCCAGAGGGGCTCAGGGGGGGTTTGTTTCCAGAGCCCCTCAGCAATGTCTTTCACTGTTTGTTACAATGAGCAGAGCAGGTTTCCCCTCTGCTCTGGGAAGGAGAGACATGTTCTGCTCATTGTAACATCCTTTGAGGCTGCAGTGCTTAAAGGCTCTGGAAATGCCCCCCCCCCCCCCCCCCATATCCCCTAATTTTCACTAGCACAATTTAAAAGTTTACTTTAGAATAAAGGAGGCCCTGGAATGGAATTTAAGAAGATTACCACAGTCTCGGTACTTGGAGCTATAAGTAAGTGCCCCTTTTATCATTTATTTTGATGGTAGACGCACTTTAACCCCTTAGCGCTCTGCGCCGTAGCTGTACTGCGCTGAGTCCCGCGAATAGCGCTCAGCGCAGTACAGCTACTGCGCAGAGACAATGCCGGTTCAGCGCTGTATAGCAGCCGAACCGGCATCGTTAGCCGCGGGATTTCAACGGTAATCTACCGTTGACATCCCCGGCTATCACCCGCGGTCGGAGTGGGCTCCGATCGCGGGTGTTTAACCCGTTAAATGCCGCGGTCAACGCGACCGCGGCATTTAACATGCCTTCTGGGGGTCTTTACCCCACGATCGGCCCCCCCGCACCGTTTTCGGGGGGGCCGATCGCTGTTTTGGCTCCTCTGGGGTCCGATCGGGACCCCAGAGAAGCCTGGAGGGTTTACCTTTAAGATGGCGTCTGTGACGTCATCTTAAAGGCAAAGTGTCAGCCTATGCATCTGCATAGGCTGGCACTGATAATACCCTGCAATACATTAGTATTGCAGAGTATTATCAAGAACAAGCAATCAGATGATTGCTTGTTCATATCCCATGGTGGATCATGTAAAAAAATGTAAAAAATAATGTTTTTCAATAAAAAATTACTTTATAAATCACTAAAAATGCCCATAAGCCCCAAAACATATAAAGAGACATATAACGCTCAAAAAAGTCTAAATCATAACACAAACCCCACATATATAGTATCACCGCGTCCGTAACAATCCATAGAATAAAACTAAATAACTATTGAACCCATATGATGAACGCCGTAAAAAAAAAACGTCAAAAACCCGCCAAAAATTATGATTTTTACCTATTATATCCCACTTAAAATGCAATAAAAAGTGATCAACAAAACATATGTACTCCAGAATGATATTGTTGCAAAGAACAACATGTCCCGCAAAAAACAAGCCATCAACCAGCTCTGTAGCCAAAAACGTAACAATGTTATGCCACTTGGAAGACGGCAATGCAAAAATGATAGATTTTTCCCCACATTAGGGTTTTATTTGGCAAATTTAGTAAAACATAAGAAAAAATATTCATGTCTGGTATCCCCGTAATCGTATCGACCCATAGAATAAAGATAACAGGATTATTAGGATATACGGTGAACACGGAAAAAAAAAAAAGTAAAAAATCCAGTACAGAATTGATGCTTTTCTACTCATGACCTCAAAAAAAGTTCCAAAATTTTCAACAATAGGTGATACCAACCCCAAAATGGTAACACTGGAAAAAGCATCTCATCGCGCAAAAAAAATGCCGTCACATGACCCAAATAACGGAAAAGCGAAAATTTTATAGCCTTCAAAAGGGGGCAACCAGAAAACTAAAATCCTGGCAGCTGCAGGGTGCTCCTTCCCTTCTGCGCCTCGCTGTGCCCCCATAACACAAGTAACGGCCACGTGTGGGGGGTCGCTGCACTCAGGAGAAATTGTAGAACAAATTTTATGGTGAGTTTTCTCTTTTTCTCTTTTGGAAATGTGTAAATTTTAGGGCTAAATGAACGTATAACCGACAAAATTTGATAAATTTGAAATTTCTAAATTTCACCGCCATTTTGATTCAATTACTATGAAGATCTCAAGGGGTTAATAATCTTTGTAAATGCTGTTTCTGATAGTTTGAGGGGTGCAGATTTGAAAATGGGTTGGTTATATAGGAGGTTTTGTTGCTAAATATGTAAAATTTGATTTCAAACAGTATTTATCCCCAAAATAGTCAATTCCGAAAATACGGAAAATCGCTATTCGATTTGTAGGCCGCGTGACGTCAAAATAAATTATCCAAACATTTCAAAAATTATGAAAATGTAAAGTAGACAAATGGGAAATGTTATTCTGCAAGTTATTTAGGTGGTAAATCTATCTGCCTGAAAACGCGGTGATTTTGAATTTCAAAAATGGCAAATTTTTCTAAAAATTCATCATTTTTTCCCTTTTTTTGTAAATAAACGCAAAACTTATCAGCCAAAATTTACCACTAAAATGAAGTACAACATGTGGGGAAAAAACTATCTCAGAATCGCTTTGATAAGTAACAGTGTTCAAAAGTTATTACCACAGGAAGAGACACTGGTCAAATTTCAAAAAAAAGTTGCGAGCCTTAACCTGCAAACAGGCTGCGTCCTTAAGGGGTTAATTACTCTTTAAACTTACTCTTTACTCATGTCCACTCAACCACCCAGGAAGGATAGTTGTGGGGTGCTATTGAGTCTGTAACACACATCTATACCAAAAGTGGCAGATCAAGGAGATACGACAAATGGTGTGGGTATTAATGTAGTTTGGGGGCATGGGCATTTGAAACTCATGCAGAGATCATATAACCACCAATGTATTTAGGGTGAGAGAATCCCTTGTAAGCAGATGATGTCTCTACCATCAGTAGCATCCAGTGCATTCTGATAAGCATCAATGATTTGTAGAACAGACAAATGTGTGTGGGGAGATGGTAAGGAGTAATTCATTCACTTTTAATGAAGTGGCGTAACTAGGAGAGGCAGGGCCCCATAGCAGACTTCTGAAGGGGACTCCCTGCTTAAAAATATACATATATTACATTCCTATTTACATAAACATACAGTTCATGACTCATACATACACATATAGAGCACCTCACATATACACACATACAGTGCCATATACAGACATACAGCTTACATACACACATAACATACTGTATTTATACACCATATACACACACATAAACAATATATATACCACAATGTGCAGCATAATATGTATGTTATGATGCACATTCTTTAGTGTCAGGTCGGATGATGGAGCCCCCTGACACTGTGGGCCCCATAGCGGCTGCTATCGCTGTAGTTAAGCCCCTGTATAAGAGACATCATGTGACCAAGGCCACAACACACAGGTGGTCACATAGTCCAAGCCTTAGTCACTACAGGTCCTGGTTCAGCATATGTATTATGTGACTTTTACATTCACGTAAACACATTATTATATAGAAGATAATGTCACCGACCCTTATGCTGGGAGCTCTTCTCATAATGGGCCCCTATCCCCTGGACAGTCACCTTCCCACATAGAGGTCTTGAAAATAAACAGGAGGAGGAGGAGAACCCATGAGCAAATGAGAGTTTCCATACTCACTCACGGTGACATACCGCTCCACACTCCTTCGCAGTAGACGCTCTCCTTTCCCCCAGCTCTCCTAAGCATAGCACTGAACTAGACGGACAACACTGAAGGCAGCCAATGAACGCGGGTCTCAATGTAACTGACACTCTTCTTATCCAATGAAAAACGGCCAAGGGCAGGTCGGTCAATTACTGAGCCTCTAGAGGGCGTAGAACTGGCTGTACCGGTGACACGCAAGTCCTGGCGGCCATTTTTAAAGCGGTAAACCCCGACTCCTCCAGTTTTTACTGATAACGAATCGTGTATTATTGAAAGTATTTTTAATGATAACAGAACATATAATAGACGTACTCCTGAAAGGTAATATACCAAAAGTTTGTTTCGGTATTCATGTAAAATCTACAACATGAGAGAAAGCTGTATAATTTAATGGCCAAATGACTGAAATAAATGAAAGCATTGTATTTAAATAGTCACGTATTGTTACTCAAATACTGCATATTCTGTTTGACAATTGAAGTAAAAGTTAGTAAAGCATCGCTGTGCCCTTAGCAAAGATGGCGACTGCTGAATTAGCGTCGATCATATGTCGCCTCCTCCTTAATGTGTGTTGTCCTCACGTGACTTCTGCAGGTGGTGGCTATTCCAGGCTGTGCAGAGCTGAGAGCGAGATGCTTGGACAGCTCCCTGCTGAATGCCAAGAGGCTGCAGCCAAAGACTCTGCATTTTTGCTGGAGCTGGAGGCAGGAATGCAGAGCTGTGGATGGTTATGGGACATACTTTCAACTAATCTAGAAGTCTAAGGCATCAGAAAATTCGATTTTTAGGATTTGCAAACAATCAAACTCAGAAAAAAAACCAATTTCATCTTGAAATCTTTTATTTTTATTTTTTCCGGTTATTTTCATGCAACAATTGCAACAGGACAATGATCTCAATTTTCTCCATAGAGTTTGACTTTGATTTTGTTCTTCCAGCACCAAAAGATTCAAAACTTTCAGCTTTCTCCAAGGACATTCTTATAAGTATATTCCTGATGGAGTCCTGTGCTCTCAGCAGTTTTTAAGGTTCCATCTGTTTCCTTATCAGCTGAGATTGCACGGTTCCTTAGTAGAGATGTTGAAGGAGGAATGCAAGGCATTACTAGATGCTCTGAATAAGGTGACAGCATGTTACAGACATCTGGTACTCACCATCGGTGGCACCGCAGACTCCCAGAACCTACGGGAGGAGTTGAAGAAGACTCGACAGAAAGCCCAAGAGTTAGCAGTTGCCAACAGGAACAAGCTGACCACCACTCTGAAGGACAACAGTCTTAGCAAAGAAGACAAGGCTGAGTTTGAGAGACTATGGGTTATATTTTCCACTTGCATGGATCTGCTTGAGACGGACATGAGAAGAGCACTGGAACTTGGTCAAGAATTCCCTCTTAACATACCCAAAAAGCACATCATACAGACTGGCATGAGCGGGGGTACTTCAGGTGTGGCAGCCCGGGCCATGAGTGTTCAGAACATGAAATATGATGGGGAGCACAATATAGATGTGATGGACCTAATGGATTTGGAAAATGAGATCAAACAAGTAGATGAGATGATGCATGAGATGGAAATGAAAGTTGGTGTTCCTCAGTGGACCGTTGAAGCTAAGCAGAACCCGGGAGCTGAACTCAAGTGTGCAACAAGCGCTGGTGCTTCATCTCCTGGGACCATATCTACAGAAGAGCACAAGGCTATTTGTGACCTAAGTAAACTTTTGGCTGCGGTGGTCTTTAGTGCAGTCCTCTTCATTGCTATCGTACTGGCTGTTTGTGTGGTCAAACTTTCATAAGCTAAGATGTTATTATTTTTTTTTTTAAGTATCCAAAAACATTGGGATTAACATGTAGACCTGGTACCCAACAGATGGACCAATTATTGGGTGACATTACAGAATTATGTAGGTTGACATATTATGAAACCTTCTGCCGATGGGCCTAACCTTTTAATCCAGATTTGCCATCCATCATCTTATCTGCCAACTGCAGTAGAGGAGTATGCTAGTCATATTCCACATTTTCTTTCTGCAAATATCCTATATAACTTATATGTTTCCTTCTGTAACTTTAACGTTTGCATGGCACAAAATTTAGGACTGGAAGATTACTTGATCAGTAGATTCCACACCAAATGAAATGCCATCTTTCTGTTTGCACTAGCACCACTAAATCCTTAAAGTAACGGTGTTAACCATTCATTGCAAGGCATCTGTTTACCCACACAGGCAGCTAAAGGGTTCACTGACTGTGAGACCGAGCACGTCTGCATGGATTTTATGTCTTTGTGCAATGCCTTTACAGGAGATCCCTACTTCTCAGATATCCACAGTATTTACAGCAAAGAACTATATTTAAGATGCACAAGAAACAGTCTTCCACACAAGCCTAATGCAGTTACAGTATATATGCTGGGCTTGTTATATAAGAATGAGATGGCTTCCTCTGGACGTGGTGAAAGTGCTGGATAAATGCAATCCCAGAGCAATACAACGGTGGGGACAAAAAGACAGGGCATTTTAAGCAACTTGGGAAATATTCTGTTGTTTACAGTCCTACCAGATAGTAATATCAATTCCTGCATTATCACCACACTTGTGCTTTATTGTTCATGTCACAAAATCCTAGATAAGTCACAGAAAATACTGTTAATTTATAGAAAAAAATAGCATTGATACCGTAATTCTCTCAAAGCCCCCACCACCCATATACTGTTTGTCTGTATATTTTTATTTTTTTTTTACCTCTGTGGTTGTCATTACTTATCAGCCCAACATCTGCCACAAGATTACAATTACATGAACATATAGGACAATGTAATGCCTCTTGATGTTGAGGTCTGACTATGTAAAACATAATTAGCAGTATGTGATTCTCCATCTCATGCTTCCATACACAGAACTTTATGTATTGTGACTATTAGTAAAACTCACGTCTGCTGCTACATTCTAGGTGCTAGCAGTTATTCACAGTAGTTTAATAGCTTTCTGATATGCAATGGTCCCCAAACTCTTATATTGGAGGCCATGATCATAGACAAGAATGAAGAGGGGAATGGTTGTTTACATGTGAACTGCACTTAGGCTCTGTGTCTCATTTGTATCTTGGTTTCTTTTATGAACAGAATTTATCTTGCACTGCCAATTTACTTCCACAGTTAGATACCACTGGTGCCCAGTGCACCTAATTGATTTAGATAATTAGTTTTGGTTAATGAAATTTACATTCTCAGAATTTATGAATCTGTCTGAAAAGTAGAATGTTTAAAAACACACTTTATTATGCACGTTAAAAACTGGGCCCCATGTACCCAAAAATATTTGATCAGAATTCAGGATTTCATGCACGCTAGCCGGAACGGGTACAGGTAAATGTTGCGTTCTGCCGCTCCACAATAGCACACGTGCAGGAAACTAAATTAGGTAAGATGAATGTGCTGATCTGGTACTTTTATGTGAGTGTTGACACCAATCTGTCCATGTCTGCCATTCCGGCACTGTACCCAATTTACTTTCATGCACGTGTGCTATTGTGGAGCGGCAGAACGCAACATTTACCTGTTCCCGTTCCGGCTAGCGTGCATGAAAGCCTGAATTCTGATCAAATATTTTTGGGTACATGGGGCCCAGTTTTTAACTTGCATAATAAAGTGTGTTTTTAAACGTTTTACTTTTCAGGCACCTAAATGACTTACCATAGGCTCACTGAGGTGCCTGGTTATGATTTAAAAATATATGGATATTTTCTTACATGTGGTTCTGTAGTAAATGTAGTTATAGATCTTTCAATTCATAGATTCAAATACTGTTTCAGCTCTCCAAATGCCATGATTCTCAAACAACATGTATTTTCACTGGTTCCAGTAGAAATTTGGAATTCACTGAAATTCTGTGTGTGAGGAAGTATAATGGTGTAGGCTAATTTCTATGGGTCTAGGTTCTGAAAAGCAGATGTCTGTATCATCTTCACTTTCTTTTTAATTAAAGAGCACCTTTCACCATCTCCATTATCTTCAGCCCTGGCACAGTTGGAATTTTTCTCTAGCCCCATCTTTCCAGAGCTGTAGTTTTTCCACCTATTTTATTAACTAGGCTTTTTTAAGTTTAGGTGGGGAGTACCAGGCTATCTGTTTAAGTACAGGACTTTCCAACTTATAGTAGAAAACCTGATAAGCATAAGGGCGCACATTTTTCAAAAATAGTTCAAACTGCACTGTGTGAACTTTGCCTGTAGAGTGTGCAGTGAGCAACAGATTCATGAATTATGTTGCACGTTCTTCATGAATCTGGCACCCCCTGCATTGCTCTGACAGAGTGCACCAACTTTTTTTTGGTGCACCTTTCACATAGAGCGTGTGACACAATTGTGTCGGACACTGCATGATAAATCTGTTGCACGGTCCAACTTGCACAGGAATGCCCATTTGTGTGCAGAATAGTGCAGCAGCGACACCAGTGTGTCATGGACACTTCTTAAATACATGTTCAAGCAGTCGGCGCAGGGGCTTTAATAAATCAAGGTCATGGGGTATCAAAACTATGAGAAGGGGAACAGTCGAGGCTAGAGAAAAATTTCCAGCTGAGACAGAATTAAAGGATGATAAGAGACAACTCGGATGTACATGGTGAAGGCCCTCTTTAAATATAAAGGATGTGTAGGTGACCTCTCCCTACTCCCATCCTAATGTTTTTTTTTGTTTAATGTTTTGTTTACAAGATGTGGCTAATAAGATTGGACTACATTGCTTAATACTGTACATTAATTTTTAGTGTAAAGCACACCAGTGATGAACGTGTTTTGTGGCTTGCACAACATTCAGTTAAACAAGCACTATTTTGATAACTTTGCCTTGCCTTGTATTACATCTAGATTAGGGCGCCACCATTGCCATATTTGTGAAATCCTGGAGAACTGTTCTTCATCCTTCTTTAGAAAATGGCCACCATCACTATGGTTGTTCAAACAGTTGACTCGTTACAGAGAGAATGACCATGTTGCCCATAGCAAATAATCGGTGTTCAATATTAATTGTTGGGGAAAGATGTAACATTATCGCCGGTCGTCATAAGTATATGCATGTGCCATTTTGTGCCTCTTGGTTCTCAACAGCATAATCATAATCAAGTACAATTTTTTTTTTAGGAGCTTAGTGGAGAGAAGCTAGCAAGATATGACTAGACTGTTGTTACAAGAAGTACCAAATCATTCAGAAAGTATTGCATGGGTTGGTATTGGCTGCCCCCTCATTGAGGGGGTTGCCTACACATTCTCATAAAGTGGAATCTTTGTGGTAATTTTCTTTACGTTTAGTTACACATTTCAGTAACATTTCATTGTACAGAGCAACAAACAAGTACAAATAATGCTATACTACATGACATTTATATCAAGTGCAAGATGTCACGTGCTGTAATCTGTTATTGTAGCAATATAACATGCATCTGAAATGGCATCTGTATTACTCAGGTTATATAGCAAGAGTTAAAGGGGTTTTCCAGGGAAACAAGTTAGGCTCCATCCACAGGATAGGGCCTAACTTGCTGGTTGTGGGGGTCTTAGTGATGAGACCCCACAGATCACAAGAACGGGGGATCCAATGGGGTCCAAGGTACCTCCGTTAGACCCCTTGGTGCTCGGCAATCTCCATCAGCTCCATAGAAATGAATGGAGCAGAACGGACGTGTGTGAATGTCTACTCTGTTCATCTCTGGGAGCGAAGAGGGGGCTGACAGAGGTACTTCTGACCCCATCTCATGATCTGTGGGGTCTCATCACTGAGACACCCACCGATCAGCAAGTTAGGCTATATCCCATGGATAGGGCCTAACTTGTTTCCTGGGAAACCACTTAAAGGGATGTCCCCTGTTTAGCAAATAAATGTTATTGTTTCTATTATGAGAAGTTATACAATTTTACAATATACTTTCTGTATCAATTCCTCATGGAATGTTTACTTGATGTTATTCTATAATATAAATCCACTGGAAGTAGACATAGATGCTTTGTATAGAAAGACTGCATGCACAGATCTAGAAAACTATGAGGAATTGATGCAGAAAATATGTTGGAAAATGTTTCATCATTCAAACAATTACTCTCATGGTACAGTTCATTTAAAATGAATGGATGGTAACAATAAAAGCTTTAGAAATAATCCAATTAATATGGTATAAATAAAACCCAGAATAGATGAGTCGATGCAAATTTTACAAATTCATATGGATTACTGGCTGCAAATTAGTATGGATCATTTGTATACCGGTATATTTTTCTGTATTTAATGTGCATATATTTCTAATAATATTTATTTATAGTAATGTAACTGTTAATATGAAATATAATTTGTGCCATAAATATGTGATCAATGCTGGGCCTTATTTACATTTCTGTGTGACATGAATGTGTTCTAGCCATCGTCATCGTAGATAGCAAACACATCCATTCACTTTGTTTTTGCTGCTTTGCGAACAACCACAGTCTTCGTGAGGAGGAAAAAAAGTGCACCCTCTTTGTATTCTATGGTTTGACTTATCTGGACATAAAAAATAACAATAAAAACAATCAAAAATTAAAATGAGGTGAAAATAACTTTAGCTAAAGAAAAGACACTACATACAGACTGTGTTATTAATTAACCATAATGAAGGTAAATATTAAAGCCAAGGTTAAAAAAATAAGTACTCCCAATGGAATAATAGCGTGTCAAATGCCCTTTACCAGAAATAACTCAAAGTAATTGTTTTTTAGGACTTTATCAGTCTTTCACAGCATACTGAAGGAATTTTGTCCCACTTGATCAGGTTTCTTTAGTTCATTCTTGTTGATGCACATCTTTCTTAAACCCAAAGTGTCACTGAGTACAGTCATGGTACTGTTAAGAGTGTTTGGAGAGGGTCACTGGATGAGTCCTCTCTGTACATGGCAGGTGTCTGCTGTACTATATTCCATAAGATAAACTTTTCCGTCATTTTGCCACCCTTCAAAATTGTTGTAAAAAGTGATCAAAAGGTCAAACAGTTCTCAAAAAGACATTTTGAAAAGTTCATCTTGTTTCACAAAAACACTTACACTTTAAACAGACCCCTAAACTGAGGCATTAATAGGGTAATGGGTGTCAGAGTATGGAGATACAAGCTGCTGTGCTGTGGATTATTTTAATATTGCTTGACCTGGTTTAGGCCACACTTTAGCTGATGGCTGGCTTTACATTTGTCTAACCCCTCTTAACAAACATTTATTCCCTGTACCTAGTAATGTCATGAAGTTAAGCATATAACATGCTGGGTTAAATTTTCTAGTGTGATAGCTATCAGCTGTCATCCCATTGTTAATACTTTTATTAGCCATAGAGCAATGAAAAAAATTGTTTGGAAATGGAATTATGACCCTTACCAAATTGATAAGCAACAGCATTGGGGGTATTTATTATGCCTTTTTTATGTTTTATTCCCCTGGCAGCAACAGAGGGGGCCTTGGGATATTAAATTTTTGATAGCTTGTGCCAGGCTATATTTATTATAGGTAAAGATAGTTAATTTATAAATATCCAGCTCACCTGTTCTGCATGTAGGTCACTTATTGTGCGGTATCCAAAGTCCAAATGTGAACGGTGCTCGGGTCCTGGTTGAAAAAGAAAGCCTTTGCCGCTTCAGGTATAGCATATAATGAAGAGATTGATGGATCCAGCACTCGTTGAGGATTTGTTAAAAATGAATATTCTTTATTTAATCCATTTTATACAAATACAAAAAAGCCATAAAATGGATTAAATAAAGAATATGCATTTTTAACATATCCTCAACGAGTGCTGGATCCATCAATCTCTTCATTCTATATTTATTATAACCTTGTGCCAGGTTATAGCACAATTCTAGGCATCTGGGAGTGCAATCCTCTTAGTCCACGCCTGAGCTTCTTAGCATATCCAGGGAAGCACATGATAGTGAGGGGAATATCAAAATTCACTTTTTATAAATTCCCTCCAATGTTTCTGACCAGCAAACTGCCAAAACCTTTGCTTTCATAAAGGTGGTCACAACTGCTAAAGATCAATTAATCAGGTTGTTTGAACAATTATGGTAGTCAGTTATTCATATTTAGTTTTATTCTTTCGTCGTTTCCTCAAAGCAATAAAATCAAAATTAGGTAGACTTTCTTTTCTAATTCTGTTACCTGATAAACCCCAGACCATATGGGGATAGATTACTGTATTAAAAACATTTTTTAAAAGTCTTCCATTTTTCACTGATATGAAAACCAAATCTTAGCACATCTGTAAAAGCAGCAGTTTTTCTACTTTTATACGGCCTTAAAGGTAGCCACCATAATTTTATACTAGTCTGAAATAGAAATTATAAAGATGACACCATAAACTGTTTACCTTTGCAATAACCTTCCTGTAATTTTGTGGATTGTGTATAACCACTGCTATGTGGACTGCAGCAAAGTGTTCTCTACCTAGTTTTGTACCTAGTCTGCAGCACCTTATAGATACCTGCACTACGCTATGTATCAACTGACTACTGGAGCCAAAATATGTCACCTTTTTCTGCTTCAAAAAGGCCCAAAATATAAAATCTGGTACAAACATCTTAATGTGAATGGGTTTATAAGACTATGTCCATCTCCGCTGGGGTTTGTATGCCAATCTCAGAAGCATCATTCTTTTCCCCTATGAATCAAAGCACAGTGACCTAGGCTCTGGCTGATCAATAGACTGGATTGTGAGCACAATGTACAGCCTTTCATTGTCACATTAAAATTTGCACATATCCCACTGCTTAAAATCTAAGAATGAACTGAACCAGTATTATAACATTCTACCCATCCACTCCTGGTTTATGATGACAGGTCACTTTAAGCTGTCGACAGGCAGAAATAAAAAAAAGTTTGGGAATTAATAATTTATACCATTCTGCTTAATTATTAAAACTCATATTCTTCTCTTCTCTATAACTCATCTGTGGTAGTAGATGAAATAGCAATCCCTATAACCTTAATGTGTATTCTATGGTCATTCGCCATGACAGAGACTTACTGCCTACACAATGTGAAAACCTTAATCTTAGATGAGCTAATGGATCAGCCCAATTTACCAGTCATGTAAACTGACAAATCAATGTCCACTGTTGTTTTTGCACTTTTGTAGTTAATTGATAATTGAGATATTGATTTGCATATATAAAATATAGTAGGATAAATCTTTAAATGGGTATTCCTGTCTTTTATATGGTTGGTTGAGGTCTGACTCATGGAAATCCTACTAATCTTGACAACTAAATCAGCACCGGACTAACACTTAATTCTTAAGATTTGGGACTCTGACCACTGGTAGTATGTCACCACTCAATTAGGTCAATTAGGATTCACTAAATCATTTATATTTGCCAAATGCCAGAATAACACGAGAGAGAGATTTTCTGCTAAGCCAAAAGTTTACATTACACGAAGATTACAGTACTTTGCCTTTAAACTATTTTGGACAGCCCATATGATGATGATCATATCTTTTGCAACATCTGAATTTATAAGAGACACACCTATGTATGTACAGGCGGTCCCCTACTTAAGAACACTCGACTTACATACGACCCCTAGTTACAAACGGACCACTGGATATTGGTAATTTATCGTACTTTAGTCCTAGGCTACAATAAACAGCAGCAACAGTTATAACTGGTGTCTGTAATGAAGCTTTAGTGTTGATCCTGGTTCTTATGACAACCCAACATTTTTAAATTCCAATTGTCACAGAGACCAAAAAGGTCTGGCTGGGATTACAATGATAAAATATACAGTCCCGACTTACATACAAATTCAACTTAAGAACAAACCTACAGACCCTATCTTGTATGTAACCCGGGGACTGCCTGTATTTAAATAATACCTGAAACACACTTTTTTGTGTAACTTCATGGGTAAGTCTACAGAAATCAGCAAAGATCAGGAAGATATTGTGGACTTGCACAATTCTGTTTCAGGCTTGGGTGCAATCTCCAGAAACCGGGCGCCCCGTTCATCTGTACAAACAATTATACGAAATGACATGTCAGATAATTTCATGTCATTTCATGTCAGATAATGAGAAAAACATGCATATGTGTCTTTTTAAATATTACATGTAAACTTCTGGTTTCAACTGTTTATGTGGCTGCTAATATAGGTATAAAAAGTGTCCTTTCTCTGTGAAGGAGCAACTCAGCAGGGGAGATTTCTCAGAAATGCCTGAGAGCAAAACTGTTCTACTTTCTAATGGCAGCCAATCAGATCTCAGCTTTCATTTTACCAAAGTAGCTCAAAGGAAATCTACTACCAAGATCAAGGATCTGGTAGGATCTACTCTTCTTTTAGCATTTTATGTCCTTGTTTTTCCAAAAGAAAGAGTTTTTTTTTTCTGCAAATTAACCCAAGGGTCTCTGGGCTCACTTAAAGGGAACCCCTCACCACATTTTTCACAAATGCAGGTAGTGACAGGTTCCCATAGAGCTCTAGTAACTATCTGACTCCTTTCCCTTAGTTAAAAGTTATTCCCCTGAGATTCCCATATATTCAACTTTATAGTTTTACCTGGTATCTAAGCATGGCTACATGGAGTCCAGGTGGGCGTGGCCTCCTCGGGCTGAATCCAGCAACTCCTCCCCATCCCATATCTGTATGTAGCTGTAATGTCATGTGACCAGGGTGACATCATTGCAGGTCCTTTAGCTTTTGTAGCATTAGAAACTGTACACTATACTTATACAAATATGTATAGGTTTTATAATGTTTTTCATTAAAAAAAAATTAAAACCTGTACAAAAATAAAAAATCTTCATTTTGCCATGTTCTGGCACTAATAACTTTTTCATACTTCAGTGCACAGAGCTGTGGGTGGTGTAATTTTTTGCTAATTTTGATGACGTTTTTAATGCTATCATTTTGAGAACTGTATGGCCTTTTGCTCACTTATTATAGATTTTTTTTTATATTTTTCAAAATGGCAAAAAAGTGTCACTTTCGACTTTGGGCGCCATTTTCCGTTACGGAGTTAAACGGCAGGAAAAATCGTTATTATATTTTGATAGATCGGACATTTTGGGACGCGATGATACCAAATATGTTTCTGATTCTTACTGTTGATTTGCTTTTATGTGTGATATAGGTAAAGGGGGTTGATTTAAACTTTTACTTTGTTTATTATTTTTTCAGATCCTCCAGGGTAATTTAACCCTGCAGGGTCCGAGTGCTATTACTATATACTGCAATACTACTGTATTACAGTATATACCAGTGGTGGCGAACCTTAGGCACTGGTGCCAGAGACGGCACTCTGAGCCCTCTCTGTGAGCACCCAGGCCATCACCCCAGCATGAAGTTCACCAGACAGGACTCAAGAAATCTTCCTGCAGAATCTTCCTACAATAATAGGTGAATTTGCTCTCCTCCTTTCAACTGCGTTGGTGTCTTTAGGAGGCTGAATGATTGAAAGTTGTCAAAGAACAAGGAGAAATAAATTACTGCTTATATATCTGTGCTGGCACTTTGCAATAAATAGGTGGCTTTTGGTTGAGGTTTGGGCACTCAGGCTCTAAAAGGTTCGCCATCACTGGTATATACGAATATTACAATGATTTCTAATAGCCTGAGATCTACTGGCTATTAGAGATCATTGCACATGGCAAGCCTGCGAGTTTCAATGAGACTGTAGGCTGCCATGCCAACCGATCGCCGTCCTACGATGAAGTCACAGGGGGTGGCGATAGGCGACCCAACATAGCGGCTCCCATGTAAAGGTAAGTTTGTTGCCGCGGTCAGGTTCGACCGCCGCACTTAACAGGTTAACTGCCGTGATCGGTGCCAGCACCGACCACGGCAGTAACAGGCGGGCATCAGCTGTGTTATACACCCGTCACCCGCTGTGTATGGAGAGAGTTCAGCTTCACCCTTCGCAGCACAAGGACGATATAGTTCGTCCTCAGTCGAGAAGGTGTTAAATGTTACTAAAATAAAGTTTTTAACAAGTTAGGTCAGGTTCCAGGATTATGAAATAACAGATTAGGGTAGAGGCAAGATTCTTAAATATACTCAAGATAACAAAATAACACATTCTCTAATATAATTCCGTGGGGAGCCCATTGCCTTTGTCTTGATCAACCTCCTCCCACTGTATGCTGGTTCTTCTGTGGTAACTTGTCATTCCCTTCTTATTCGCTTTCTTTGACATTTTGTCACGTTTACCATTGGATTAGTACCTTCTAGACCCAGAATTACTATATGAGTGGGAAATCTTCAGCCTTGTGTATACATAGATCTGTTGACTTTCTCTTATGCATTTAGCATTCTTAGCACTTTTTTTCACTTATTGCTATGACCAGGCTGAGAACCATCCAGGAGGTTTAATATCACTACTTAGTGATTGACAGTGGGCAGTTACGGTGTACCAACACCAGGTCACTGTACAATGTTTTGGTCTGTATATTATGAGTTTTAAATGCTTTTAACCAGTGTTGTGAATTGTCTGTCATGTACTAATAAAATTTGATATATGTTTTTGCATTATCCTATGAGCCTTTTTGATGCATTCTTTTTCTCGTGCTTGGTTTGATATTGTTTTTCGTGCATTTGGCTCGCACAAACTTGGGCTGTGCTACACCCCCTGGTTTGGTGTTTTTAGCGACTCTGTATTGTGTGTTAAGTACAAGGACAAGAGAGAGATCCTTCTATTGGCAACACTACGTGGGCATACCAGCACCCCTGTCCCAGTTTGAAGTACCAGTACAGAAACCCCCAAACCTGACTGCATATTGGATTATAACAAGTACATGGGAGAAGTTGAGTTGTCGGACCAGGCTCTTCAGCCATACAATGCAGTGTGGAAATCTAGGGTGTGGTACAAGAAGCTGGTCGTGCACATCATTGAGATAGCACTGTATAATTCTTTTATTCGGCATGCCGACGAGAGGGGAACTTTGCTGGAATTTCAAGAGTTGGTTATTAAGTATTTTCTTTTTGGACACCAGGAAGGGGGGAGTGTCAGCATTTCTGGAAGCAAGGCCACACGTATTGGACCAGGGCAGAACTTTCCCGGAAAAATTCCCCAAACTGCCAGGTAGGGAAGGACACAAAAAAGGTGTAGGGTGTTCTCCAAAAAAGACATTCAGAAGGACACAATTTATCATTGTGAGACATGCCCTAAAAAAACAGGACTATGTATGAATGAGTGCTTCCAAATTTATCACACATCCCTGGACCTTTACATGTAGATTTTACCCTGATGTACTATGCACAGCTTATCCATCATACCCTTCTAAGTCCTAAATAGATTATCACCCCATATCGGGTATTGCTATACCCGGTAGAACTTGCTTCATGATTTTTGGGGATGTTTGTCTCCCATGGCAGGAGCAGGGCACAATATGACATAATGGGTATTCTTTACTATGCACTATCCATTATGCATTTTATTTGGGGTCCACCTGTGGGGTTAAAATGCTAACTATGTCCCTGGATTAATTCATGTAGGGGTGTAGTTTCAAAAATAGGGTCAGTTCTTCGGGGTTTCTACTACACTGTGTTACAGAGGGACCTGTGATAGTTGTTGGGGACACACCCGTGCCTCTCCGTGTGGCATGGTGTCGCCGGGCCGGACTTACCTCTCCACGAGCCTGCGCGTCGGCTCTCCTGGACTTAAAGGACCAGAGTCCTCCTAATTGGTGCTGGTTAATCCAGCTCAGCCTTTATAATCCAGCACCTCTTTTCCTTCCTCGCCAGATCTTCAGCATTCTCCTAGGAACTTCCAAGGTTTCCAGACCTCGCTTCCCATAGCGGTGCCTGTTGAAGAGAAAGCCCTTCCAGCATTCCCAGACACTCCTTTGTCTCTAGCATTTCCAGACGCTCCTGTGTCTCCAGTGTTTCCAGACGCTCCTGTGTCTCCAGTGTTCCCATATGCTCCTGGTGTCTCCAGCGTTCCCATACGCTTCCATGTCACCAGCATTCCTCCTATCCATTCCTGTCTGCCTGTGTCGTGTGCCAGCTCCTGCTTCCAAGCCGTACTCCTGCTGTCACCACAGGCTCGGACTGTAGCCTTCATCTTCTCCTGCTCCCTGTTACCTTGGCTGCCACTGTGGGCCTAGTCACACCCGTGGAACGACCTGGTGGTATCCCGCCGCAGCAGTTGCGGTTGGTTCTGGTGAAGACCAGGTGCAACTTAGACTCCAGTCCCAGGTGCCGGCTAGTACCATCTCCTACGGTGGTCCAGAGGGTCCACAGACTCTTCCCTAAGAGACTCTGACAATTTTTCCCTACAAATAGTGACATACTGGTCCGTATTGGCATTTACAAATGCTTCATGATGCCAAAAAAAAAATATGTAAAATGTTGGTGCTCGAAATGCAAGTTATTCAATTTTGAGCCCTGCCGTGTCTCCATTCTGCAGATTATTGCCACATATGGGATATTGCCATACCCAGAATAAACCGCAGAATTATTTTTGGGGTGTTTGTCTCCAGTGGCATGAGTTGGGCTGATTTCATTGGTCACTTCAATGGCACATTTAAGAAAACAATGCAATTTTTACTCTGCACCATTCACTTTGTATTACATTTGAGCCAACATCTTAGGGGTTAAAATGCTCATACATCTTTGATACATTCTTTAATGGGGTGCCCTTTCCAAAATGGGGTCACTTCTTGGGGGTTTCTATTGTACATTTCACTAAAATGGCATATTTGATAAATTGCAATGCAATTTCTACTCTGCACCATTCAGTTTGTATTACATTTTGACCAGTATGTTGGGGATTACAATGCTCACCACAACCCCAGATAAATTCTTTGAGGGGTATGGTTTCAAAAATGGTATCACTTCTATTGTTTCTATTGTACTGATTTGAATAGTTTTAGAAGTTCATAAAATGGTGTTACATGTGTGGGTTTAGAGTACATATAACACTTCCAAACTAAATTGGTAACCAAAAATTTAGTGTTTTTCAAATCTCTTGAAGATTTAAGAACTTGCTACTAAAACTATATACCTTCTAACATCCATAAAAAAAGGAAATGTAAAACAAGTTACGGAAATATAAAGAAGATAATTGGCAAAAGGTTGCTACAAAAATAAAATAGTGTTATGACTTTTTGTCTAAAAAGTAGCACATTTGAAACTTTGAAAATTTACATTTTTCCTAAATTATTGAATTTTTACCCTCCAAAAAAGTAACTGATCAGAGAAATTATACCACTAACATTAACATATCCTTTTGCTTTTGAGATTGTTTTCTTGTGAGACATTGTAGTTTAAGTCAGGGCCAATTCTATCTTTTTTGCTGCCTGAGGCGAAAACTGAAATGCTGCCCCACCCTCCCCCGCAAAAAAAAAAAAAAAAACTAGCCCTGATACGCAACTTTAAAAAAGCATCTAGAACCTGCTTAAAGTTAGCTGACAACATTATTAATAACATCCTCACAAAGCGCCACAGATCACGGACACCCTATGACTGACGCTGCCTCACACACTAGTATCATTCAGTTACACAGACATTAGTGACCTCTGGTGATGATCTGCTCCATGAGAAAGAGAATTTCATTACAATTTCTCCCCTCCATGACAATCACTGTTTTTAATTCATGGCCAGATGTCTTCAGCTCCATGCAGCATCTCCGCACTGCACCCATAAAAATATAACAATCACTTACAATATGTCACCTGGATAACAACACTTTTTTCTCCTAAGTACTATATATCCCAAACTACACAATTTAATATACAGCCCCTAATAATTTAATAAAAAGTGTCACCCTAATGAACTTATATACAGCCCCCAATTAAATTATATACAGAACCCCACAACAGCCCCACCGTACTTAAAATCTGCGCCCCTTAGATGGAACCTCCAACAAAGGAAAGTTAGGCGCTATCCACGGGATAGGGCCTAACTTGCTGATCAATGGGGGTCTCAGTGCTGAGACCCCGCAGATCGTGAAAACGAGGGGTCCGTCGGATCAATGGAGCAGACGGCTGCACATGACTGTTCTTCTCTATTAATCTCTATGGAGCTGAAGGAGATTAGTGAGCGTTGTGCTCGGCAATTTCCGTCAGCACCATAAAGATTAATGGAGCAGAACCTTCATATGCGTCAGTCTGCTACATTAATCTGACGGAGCGATAGCACAGATCAGCAAGTTAGGGACTAACTGGTCTTTGTGGGAAAACCCCTTTAATTATATAGAGTATTCTATAATAGCCCTCCCCATATAGGCTCCTTTTATTTAAAATCTGACTCCCATATACAATATCCCAGTATCCCACTACAGCAACCCATCAGCCCACCCCTATTTACATTAATATTCATCCCCCCCATAAAAAGTCCCCTCCACCCCAGTTTAGTTATACCAGGCGGTCCCCGACTTAAGAACACCTGACTTACATACGACCCCTAGTTACAAACGGACCTCTGGATGTTGGCAATTTACTGTACTTTAGCCTTAGGCTACAATAAACAGCTATAACAGTTATCACTGGTGTCTACAATGAAGCTTTAGTGTTAATCCTGGTTCTTATGACAACCCAACATTTTTAAAATCCAATTGTCACAGAGACGAAAAAAATATTTGGCTGGGATTACAATGATAAAGTATACAGTTCCGACTTACATACAAACTCAACTTAAGAACAAACCTACAGTCCCTATCTTGTATGTAATCCGGGAACTGCCTGTACATAGTACTCATTTTACCATAGGGAATCCTCCCTCCCCCTCCCCCAGGTTTTATTTCCCTCTCCTTTTTTATTATATGCAGTCCCCCGCAAATGTTTTTTTCTATATAAAATGTGGCCAGTTAAAAAATAATAAAGCTTCTACTTACCTCGTCCCATGCTGAAGTCCCTCCTCTTCTCTGGACTGTTCCTGGGCAGCTCTGCAGCTCTATGGCACCAGAGGATGCAGGCGGCGTTTGATGACATCACGTCGCCTGCAATCTCCAATACCATAGATCAGCGCAGACAAACAGGTCTGCGCTGCTGCCCTGTACTGCGTGGTCGCGCTTGAGACCGCTCTCGCGGTCGAGATATTTTTGTAGAACGGAAGCCAGTGGCAGTCTGTACTGCTAGTGGGTGATTCGGACGAGTGCCCGAATCACCCAGAGCTGTTTTCGCCGCTTCTTTCAGTGCTCCGCATCTGCCGCCTGAGGCGGAATTTTCATCCCGCCTCATGGCAGATGCGGCCCTGGTTTAAGTGTTGAAAAGTTATTACCACAGGAAGAGACACTAGTCATTTTTTTTTAGAAAAAAGGACTGAGCCTTAACATACAAACAGGCTACGTCCTGAAGGGGTTGAAAAGTGTCTGCGCAACATATGTGTCGCAGACGTGTCGCAGACGTATCGCAGCTACGGAAACATCCGACAGAAAGTCCGACAGAAATGTGACATTTCTAAAGAATGTAGTTCATTTTACTAGAATTTATCAGTGTCTGTTAAAACATAGGCTGATAAGCCTAATGAAAATTCAACAATTGAGGCTAACCAGTATGCAAATACTGAGATCCAATGTGCATTGACACAAAGCTGCTGTGTATAGTGATATCATATAGTGAGAGTGGTATCAGTTATATACAGGCAGTCCCTGGGTTACATACAAGACAGGGCCCGTAGGTTTGTTCTTAAGTTGAATTTGTATGTAAGTCGAAACTGTATATTTTATAATGGTAGATCCAGACAAAAAAAATTTGTGCCCCAGTGACAATTGGAGTTTCAAAATTTTTTGCTTTAATTGGACCAAGGATTATTAATAAAGCTTCATTACAGACACCTTACAGCTGATCATTGCAGTCTGGGACTATACTAAAGAATCCAGAGAGCTTCACAGAGGGGTCTGTCTTTAACTATGGGTCATCTGTAAGTCGGGTGTCCTTAAGTAGGGGACCGCCTGTACTGTACTACCATCATAGTGCCTATTTATTAAGGGTTTGAGACTGTTTTCAGGCAGTTTTACAACTTGGCGATTGGGCTAAATGTCACCCCTTGGCATTTGCATTGTGTTTATAAACACAATGCAAATGCACACTCATGGATATATTTTGACATACATAAGATGGTTAAATAGACACACTCACATATAGATATATAGATATGAGATAGATACATAGATGTGTGAACGCATTGCATGGGACGTCACAGAGAAGAGGGGCCCTGTGACATGTCTGTGCTGCTGCTAAAGGACAATTTATTTTTCAGTGGAGGCTGCTTCTGAGAATTTTTTGCGTGGAGGCTACTGTTGCTACTTTATTGAGCGGTGGCTCCTGCTGCGTTTTTACTCAGCAGAGACTGCTACTGCTATTTTTATTGAGTGGAGGCTGCTGCTGCTAATTTAATTGACTGGCGGCTGCTGCTGCTGCTATTTTATTTGGTGGAAGCTGCTACTGTTGCTACTTTATTGAGTTGAGGTGCTGCTGTGATTTCATTGAGTGGAGGCTGCTGCTGTGGTTTTATTGAGTGGAGGCTGCTGCAATTTTATTGGGCGGAAGCTGCTTCGATTTTATTCAATAAGACCGCAGCACATGGACGGATGCAACATTTCGATCGCATTGCGATCTCTGTCAAGCATCCCCTGCTATATTTGGCCCACTGAATATAACGAAAAATCTTTAAGAAGCTTTTAGAAAGTGATCAAAAATGCAAAAATACTAGCAACTGAGGAGGATTTAACTAATTAATTACGATTGCTTGAAAAAAAATATATATATACCTCTCACAACAGAATTGACCACATTGCCACATATAGAACATACACTGTTTGTGGCCCTCTTAATGTACTATAAAATACTATTTTCCACCTAAATAAATTATTATATTGTACAAGGCTTCATAAATTCATAAACTGATTACCTACAGCACCCCCATAGTATGGACTTGCCAGTGGCCGTGAAACTAGTAGGTCAGTGGTGGTGAACCTATGGCACGGGTGCCAGAGGTGGCACTCAGAGCCCTTTCTATGGGCACTCAGGCCATCACCCCAGGACAGAGTTCACCAAACACTGAATCTTCCTTCAGTCCCAGGCAAATTAAGAGATGCTGCTCTGAGTGCTATTCGACACTTCGTTGGCTGTTTGGAACTGCGGGAAAAGCAAGGAGGTTTTGACAGAACTGCATTATTTTAGGAGGTCATCCTGTTGGACCCGACCATTCTTCCTTTACAGAGAGATCCTGGAGAGAAGCTACATGATAATCTGAATTTTCCCTCCTTCTTTGAACTGGTGGCTTCAGACCGCCGATACAATTGAAAGATGTGAAAGAACAGGTAGCAATAAGTTACTGTTTAAAATTTCATGTTGGCACTTCACGTTAAATAAGTGGATTTCGGTTGTAGATAGGGCACTTGGTCTCTAAAAGGTTCGCCATCACTGTAGTAGGTGATTCAGGTGGCTGCCCAAGTTACCCACATTACAAACTACAAGTTTGCCTTCCCCGCCAGGGCTCTGTCATCTATTGCCTGAGGCGCCTCATGGCGGATGTGGCTCGGCTAAGTGGGTTATAAAAGAATAAACGAGTTTGAAAACAAAAAAAAGATAATTTCCCCCTCCAAAAGGTACTGTCAATGAAAAACAATGAAAAAAAATCAAAATCTTTCTGTTATTTCTCCATCTCTGAGGACCTGAGCTATACAACTGTCCTGGTAAGTACCCTGCACAGAGAACATGGTAAGCAAATCACTAAAGTACCATTGCTGCATTTGGAAACATTATAAAATGCAATCAAAAAGGGGAAATGCTATATTTTTTCAATAAATAAAAAGGGTCTTTATTGAACAAAAGTTCTGGAATTACATAAAAACAATATAAATTTGGTATTGGTATAACCATCACAACCCAAAGAAAACATTTGATATTTCTCTTTTTTTTCTCCACCCTGCATATTGAAAACACTCCAGCAGGCTTGGGTGGTAAAAAAAAAAAAAAAAAAAGAGCACATATGTACTCTTATAATTTTCAGGCCTGCACCTGATGTTTTGGTAAATCACAAGAGTTGTTTCATACCATGAGTGGCCTTCTCTGACCACATGTAGTCACTTTTGTTTTCCAAGGAACTTCACTTTCTGTATTGTCGTCTGGTCTGAGCAGGTCATTGGATGAAGTGGATTCTGTGACTCAAACGCAGTTGCACCATTGTCTTACATGGTCTTGATTTGACAGCTTTCAAATGTGAGACCTAAATAACACATCACCTTTATTCTTTGGGTCTTTAAAGGACACTTGTCATCAGTTCTCTGTCACTAGTCACCACTACCCGTCGGACCAGCTCACAAGAATTTCATCCCAGCCTTTATTTGTTATTTCATACATTAATAATTCTAAAATTATATTATCTTTATTATGTAAATGAGGCTGGGCACATGGAGAGAGAAAGTAATGTCACCCCTGTTACCCTCCCCTCTACTCCCCCTGCTCATGTCTGTGTGCAGGGGCGTAACTACAGTGGTAGCAGCCATAGCAACCGCTATGCGGCCCAAAGTGTCAGGGGGCCCCGCCATCCAACCTGATACACTAATGAGTGGAGGATGTACATCATTTTATCCATATTATGCTGCCCATTGAACATCATAAAATGTATGTAACATTTATGTGATGTATATATGCTGCATCTGTGATGTTTATATGCTGTATGTGTTTGCAGTGTATGATGTCTGCATATACTGTATGTGTGTATATATTCTGTGTGTTTGTATATGTCACTGTATGTGTGTGTGTATATGCTCTATATGTATAAATGTATCTGTGTGTATAAATGTGTGATTGTAACTTGCATGTGTGAGTATACAAATATGTATGGGGGGGAGCGGGGCCCCAATCAGAAGCCTGCTATGGGGCCCTGCCTCTCCTAGTTACGCCACTGTCTGTGTGTAATGTATAGTAAAGCATTGCTAGTGTCTGTGCGTTATCTGCTGACACGCTTTCTCCTATACACATGTGAGAGACACAGAAATCAGCTACACACATGTTCTGCTTTAGACATGTGCGAGACACAGACATCAGCTACACAAGTACCTGACATGTTCTGCTATATACATGGCTGCATCCTGGAGTGGTTGAATACACACACAGGCTGCATGGGGTGTGGCCACCAGCACCAGGAAGTATAGAGAGGCAGCCAGCACCAGGAGTGTCACATCATTATACAGGCTGTCAGTCAAGCACTGTGGGGTGTGGCTGTGCCCTGCACTCATGAATCATGGACTATGACAGTGATGGCGAACCTTTTAGCGGCCGAGTGCCCAAACTACAACCCAAAACCCCCCTTATTTATTGCGAGGTGCCAAAGAATTATTAAAGCAGTAATTGCACCCTGTTCTTCAATAACGTTTGATCATATTGGCCTTCTGAGGACAAGATGGAAAATTTGCATCATTTTAGCTTCTTTCCAGTTTCCCTCTGTACACAGAGAATTGTGGGACCAGCAGAAGGTCTTCCAAAGATAATTTGTCCCTGTCTACTCATTCTCCCTCTTCCTACATACCCAAGTAGCGAAGTAAGTATCACTTAAATATATGACTGAAATCGGCATCTTTTAAGTTGCTTGGAACTGCAGGAAGATTCTTTGAGTCCTGTCTGGTGCGCTGGGGCGATGACCCGGGTGCCCACAGAAAGGGCTCTGAGTGCTGCCTCTGGCACCCGTGCCATAGGTTCGCCACCACTGGACTATGATAATGATTCATTGGACATTTCACAGGTCATTTGCATAGAGCTTTAGGACCTGTTTGCTTAAGTTTACAGGCATGTAGAAGGACAATCAAGGAATAGGGACAGTGCTTTCTAATGGCAGTTTATAAAAATAAATTTAGTTTTGGGGGATTAATTTGCATGACAGGTTCTCTTTAAGTTCACAGAGATACCAAATTATTTTAGATGTCTTACTGTTAAGGCCAGATAATTATTTTCAAAAGTGAGTTGTGCTCCCCTGATTGTGATGCAGTTGGAATAGTTCCCAACATTCCCCAATTTTGGCAAAACTTATCTTATTTTATCCGGTTCAAAAAGTGACAGGGGATGTGGCAGGAGACAAGATTGTGAACGAAGCGCTTTCTGTGGTTTATGATGGCACTAGTGGTGATAAAGCCAGAACATTACTGATGATAATTTACATTCAAGCCGTGCTTTCTATCCCCTAGTCAATACTTTAACCTTCACAGATTGTCATTACATAAAAAGTCAGCCTGGAAAGCTAGTGGATTACAGCTCCCAAAATGCTTTCTCTCCTAATACGATTATACTAGTCTCTTAATGCTCAACCAGTGTGTGAGATTCCTCTGTGTGCTTCATCCCACAGCTTTCTGGACACAGTGACAGCTGGATCTGAGGAATGCCACATCACATGTCCTGCATTGAGGTCTAAGGAAACACATGAGAGGCTTAGATACAGGGGTTCAGCTTACAGTATCACACAACACTTGGATATCCCACCTCCATAGGAAGTATTTAACATGATTGAATCACAATTGGCTTTTCAACAGATGGAATCACACATAAAGGGAAGATGTATCAAGGTATAATGTGATATGCTTAAATACACCAATACCAAATGATTAAACCCAATTGTCAATGCATACCTCCGAACACTGTACAAAAGAAAATAGGGTTACATTTTGTATCTTAAAGGGCTTTTCCCAGCAACAGGATATGGCCTAACTTGCTGATCAGAGAATGGGGGGTCCAAGCGACGCGTTCGCAAACTTCGTCAGCTCCATAGAAATTAATGGAGCAGCACGGACATGCATGGCCGTCAGCTCCATTCATATCTGGCAGCGACGAGGGGTCTGAGAGAGGTACCTCGGACCCACTGTTCTCACTGTCACTTTGGATAGGGCCTAACTTGTTTGGTGGGAAAACCTCTTTAAGCCACCAAATCTTTCCATATAGTTATAGTGGCCCAACATGGTACAATGCCCCTTTTATTGGCCTGCGGACACAGTTTAATTCACATACACCCAGGGCCGGCGCCAGCACTGGGCATACCTGGGCAAGTGCCAGGGCCCAGGTTGCCTGGGGGGCCCAAATAAGGCTGTACTTAAGGAATCCATGGGTGGCTTTATCTAAAATGAACATGAGGAGGTTCTATAAAAAGTAACCAGGATGGGGCTGTTTGGTATAATAAACCAGGGAATATTTTAGAGAAACAGAGTGTTTTAGTTTCTGAATTTTTAATGCTGCCACGTAAGTTTACTGCAAAGGGGCCTACTGAGGTTCTGTCGCCCAGGGGTCCACTGAAACCTTGAGCCGACCCTGCGCCCACCCCTCCCACACGCAATATAACGCCCACTGTACGATTCCTTACTCCACAGTATAGTGCCCCATTCCTCTGACCCACCAACATTTAACAATACCCTATTGTGGTACACATTCATGATGCATGGGAAGTATGCTCATGACAGGCATGGATAAAGAAGCTCCTCAGTCCTACATTCATTCACACTGTATGGGGGATGTATGTACGGCCCCATAGACAGCAATGGCCGCATGGAGCGGTATGGTGCCGCACACGTGCGGTACCATACTGCTCTATACATGGGTAAAAGATATGTAACACCCCTGACAATCAGGCTGTATGCATCGCACCTGCGGACCAACTCTCCATGATCCTGCCAGCATAAAGAATCTGCTGTTCCCCTTTTTTGGCCGTTGCCTGCTGTTCAATAAAGAACTGTAAGTTGATTTGCACAATGTTGCCTCTGTCTGATCCCTGTATACGGCTGCTTACCACGACGGGCTTCCCCATCCATCAACCAGGGATTCATCCGACAGACACCTCTGGGGTTGCCCCAGGGACAAACCAGTACATCAGCCTCTCCCTCCAAATTTCTTGCACACACCACCTGCTGGAAACCTGCCAGGCTGTAGGTCAGCCCTCCAGTCCCCATACCAAGTACTGTGACCACAGCGTGCCCAAGGCTGCACTAGCCAGCCACTCTGGTATTCTGGGCCCTGGCTGCCTCCTGGCCACCACGGAAAGGCTAGGCCCCGGTGGGCGGATGTTGCCGATAGGACATGTCCTATCTCTCCCCCCGTGTTCCGGCGTATTGCGCCATACATCGCTATGGAGATGTATTGCACATTACCGTACATGGCAGGATCATCAGACATTAAAACACTTGGTAGGCTTAGATAAAAAACTTGGAAAACAGTGCAACCGTGTATATATTCTGAAAACAGACCAGATTTACTAAGAGTTTACGCCACTATTGGATTATCTGCCGCAAAGTGCACATTAATGAGGCAAACTGCACCAGTTAGGTTCAAAAACAACATCTAAGCAGAATGAGCCACAATGAGCCAGTAAGAAACACACTCAACAGACTGCATTACACTATGTACAGTATATAGAACCACCCTCCCCTCCTAGCTATCTGTCCAGCACGGTTTCACACCACAAATGTCATTATTTTTCATGACCACACGAGGGCGCCAACTTACAGGCAAGTTTTATTACTTCCCTAAAGTAAAATAATCTCTGTTATTTATTGTCAGCGCATTATGGAAGTCCCAGGAAAGGTATGTTTTCCACCAAGCTCACATCTTCAGCAATAAGGACTCGGGCTCGGGTAATGTAGTGTTTGTGAAATATTCTGTAGAAGTGGAGATCGCCATGATGAATGTGCTGGTTTCCTCAGGTCACAGGCTGCAGCTGTCATTTTAAGTTCCCATGTCAGCAAAACAATTGTGCCAGACAAGCTGTTTCTAGGAAAAGATTTACTAATACTACCGAAAAGTAAGTCAGGGAAAACTTTAAGACCCACATTTATCAAAACTAGCACAATGATACCATAATTCAATAGGTTTTTCAGTAGCTAATCCATCCAGTAAATCCTAATTCACTAGATGACTTTCTATTCTACCTAGAAAGTATATTGAACTGAATATGTACATAAACACCTATTATATATGTGTATTTATATGCGCATACATGCACTTACTTTGCCATACATTGGCAGGCTACATTACACACTATAGCAGACCTCAGACCTTTTTGACTGAGAGATCCATTAGCGGCACATATTTTAAAATATAATTCTGCGAGAGCCATACAATATGTTTAAAGGGACACTGACTGCCCCCTATGTACAAGAATAGAACTACTATAATACTGCTTCCTATGTACAAGGATATGCAACATCCCCCACCGGGGCCTAGCCTTTTCTCGGGGCCTGGAGTCAGCCGGGGCCCACAGTACCTGAGTGGCTGGCGGTTGCGGCCTAGGCACGCTAGTGTCACGGTGCTTGGTATGGGGAACCGGAGGGCTGTCCTACAGCCTGGCAGGTCTCCAACAGGGTGGTGTTGGCAAGAAATTATGAGGGAGAGGCTGCTATAGCGGATCTCCCTGGGGCAACCCTTTGGTCTCTAGAGTATGGGTCTCTGTGTGGTGGACAGGGTGCCCGTGATGGTGACAGCCGTAGTAGCAGGGACCAGACGGAGGCAGACGTTGAACAAAAACAACTTACAGTTCTTTATTGGAACCGACAGGAACTGCAGCAACGTGCCTTAACAGAATGGTAGATTGCTGAGATGCAGTTGGAGGGAGCCACAGGATGTAGATAATCAGCCTGGATGCAAGGGCAGGCTGGGAGGTAGCTGTGTCCTAGAAGGATGCTTCAGCTTGTCCTGGGTTGCTTCAGATATCACCCTTGAAGGTAGGATGATATCCCTTTCCTAACTAACTGTCTCACTACAGTCTTCAGCAGGGAGCTGGGCTCACCTGCTCTGGTCTGATGTGCTAGCTGCACTGACTCCTCAGAGTCTCTAATCTGAGAGAGTGAACTCTCTCCTCACACTGCACTCTCTTCTCACTGGAACTCACTGGATTCATTCCAGTCTTCTTCTCCTTCACTCCCAAATGGTCAGGTGGTGGCTACTCCTCCAATTACCTCTCAGCTCACAGACATTAGGATAACACATGTGATTGGATGACACATCTTACATCACAACAAAGAATTAACTCCTGCCTTACCAGGCAGGATCTACCACTGCAATGCCCATCTATGTGAGGTATTTGTTATGTAGTGACCTGCTGTGGGGTTGATCAGACCCTTCACAGGCTGCAGGCTACATGGTGGGACGTATTCGCAACCACTCCTCTGCCTTGTATCGGCGAGGGTGTTGCAGATATAACTACTATAATACTGCTTCCTATGTACAAGGATAGAACTACTATAATACTGCTTCCTATGTACAAGGATATAACTACTACAATACTGTCCCTATGTACAAGAATATAACTACTATAATACTGCTCCTATGTACAAGAATATAACTACTATAATACTGCCCCCTATGTACAAGAATATAACTACTATAATACTGCCCCCTATGTACAAGAATATAATTACTATAATACTGCTCCAATGTACAAGAATATAACTACTATAATGGAAAAAAAAACACAAAAAAGACAGTGTCGGCTCACCTTTAAGTCAGCAGCAGGAGTGGGTGCCGTGCCACGATGGATGGTCCGGGCCGGACCCGGAGACAATATAGTGGTGGGAAAAAAAGCGACAACCATCGGCAACAGGCAAAGAAGAGTTAAAAAAGAAAAGATTTATTGGAACATGGTTAAAAATGCGATCACATGGCAAAAAAAGAAGAAAGGTAAATAGGTATAATACCACCCCCTATGTACAAGAATATAACTACTATAATACTGCCCCCTATATACAAGAATATAACTACTATAATACTGCCCCCTATGTACAAGAATATAACTACTATAACACTGCCCCCTATGTACAAGAGTATACCTACTATAATACTGTCCCCTATGTACAGGAATATAACTACTATAATACTGCCCCCTATGTACAATAATATAACTACTATAATACTGCTCCAATGTACAAGAATATAACTACTATAATACTGCCCCCTATGTACAAGAATATAACTACTATAATACTGCCCCCCATATGTACAGGAATATAACTACTATAATACTGCCCCCTATGTACAAGAATATAACTACTATAATACTGTCCCCTATGTACAGGAATATAACTACTATAATACTGTCCCCTATGTACAGGAATATAACTACTATAATACTGCCCCCTATGTACAAGAATATAACTACTATAATACTGCTCCAATGTACAAGAATATAACTACTATAATCCTGCTTCCTATGTACAAGGATGTAACTACTATAATACTGCTCATATGTACAAAAATATATAACTACTATAATACTGCCCCCTATGTACAAGAATATAACTACTATAATACTGCTCCAACATACAAGAATATAACTACAGGCGTTCCCATACTTAAGAACACCTGACTTACATACGACCCTTAGTTACAAACAGACCTCTGGATTTTAGTAATTTGCTGTACTTTAGTCCTTAGGCTACAATAAACAGCTATAACAGTTATCAAATGTGTCTGTAATTAAGATTTATTGTTAATCCTGGTTCTTATGACAACCCAACATTTTTAAAATCCAATTGTCACAAAGACCAAAAACATTTTGACTGGGGTTACAATAATAAAGTATACAGTTCCAACTTGCATACAAATTCAACTTAAGAACAAACCTACAGAACCTATCTTGTATGTAACCCGGGATCTGCCTGTACTATAATACTGCTTCCTATGTACAAGGATATAACTACTATAATACTGCTCCTATGTACAAAAATATATAACTACGATAATACTGCTCCTATGTACAAGAATATAACTACTATAATACTGCCCCCTATGTACAAGAATATAACTACTATAATACAGCCCCCATGTACAAGGATATAACTACTATAATACTGCTCCTATGTACAAGAATATACCGTATATATTCGAGTATAAGCCAAGACCCCTAATTTTACCACAAAAAGTTGGGAAAACCTATTGGGGCAGATTTACCTATCCGGTCTTGTCGCGATCCAGCGTCGCGTTCTCTGTGGAGGATTCGGGTCTTCCGGCTATTCACTAAGGTAGTGCGCCCGATGTCCACCAGGTGTCGCTGCTGCGCTGAAGTCCGTCGGAGTTCACTGGAGTTCACGATCCATTGCTGGGTGCAGGTAAGCGCTTGTCAAGCGACCCTTTTTTTAAAAAAAAATACGGCATTTTTTCCGAATCCGTCAGATTTTCTGTTGGCCATGCCCCCCGATTTCTGTTGCGTCACAATCTGATCCACAATCTGATCGCGTGTGCCAAAAACCCAGGGAGAATCAGGGAAAATCGGCGCAAAATGGTAATATTCAGGTAACCCTACGGAAAAACACAATTCGGGCCCTTAGTAAATGACCCCCATTGATTCAAATATAAGCCGAGGGTGGGAAATGCATTGGTCACAGCCCCTGTAGTATATAGCCTGCCAGCCCCCTGTAGTATATAGCCTGCCAGGCCCCGTTAGTATATAGCCAGCCGCTGCCCCCCCAGTATCTAGCCAGCCCTTTCCCCAGTATATAGCCTGCCAGCCCCTGCCCCAGTTTATATCCTGCTAGCCCCTGTGCCCGAAGATATATTCTGCCAGCCCCTGTTCCCGAGTATATAGCCAGCAGCCCCCCCACCCCGTTATAGCCAGCAGCCCCCCCAAACCTTTCCGGTGCCCCCTTGGGTCCATCAGCGGTAGGTCGGTGCCGCGCACAGCTCTGATGTCAGCCGCAGCGGCTGATGTCTGAGCCTGTGACGTCACACGGACCTGTGGCTGACCGACGGATCATACATAAGACCCGAGGGGGCTGCCGGAAAGGTGAGTTTTGATTATTTATTTATTTTTTACTCAAGTATAAGCGGAGTTTGGGTTTTTCAGCATATTTTTTTGTGCTGAAAAACTCGGTTTATACGGTAACTACTATAACAGTGCCCCATATGTACAAGAATAACAAAAACTTACTCGAAATTTTCTTTTCCTGGAGTCCAGGGAGAAACACACACAAATGGGTTTATCCTCTAGAACCAATCAGATAGAGACAGGTTACCAAGTAGTACATATGTAGTAAATTAACTAGTTAAGGCGCCCTATAAGAGGGCAGAGGCACTAGGAGACTGTGTATTATTATAAAGAAATAGTAAAGTTATATAAGGGAGGAAAGCATGTGCTGCCCCTGGACTCTTCTGAGTAAGTAAATTTTTGTTTTCCTGATCGTCGCAGGGGCAACACACACAAATGGACTTTGTAAAGCAGTACATATAAACATTAGGATTTACACAGTGGTACAATCAGGAAGAACTTAAAGGGACACTGGGGAGGCTATGGATACACATTGACACCCCTACTATATCACTGGGACAAGGACCCTCCTGAAACCGGCCTGCTCCCTCTCAAACCACCGGGAACACACTAGAATTTACAATGACTACTGCCACATAGCAAAATACAGGCTGATCTCAAAATGTACTCTCCCATATTATGTACATCATAAGCAATGTATTATGCAAATGTAATGAGCACTTTTGTAAAGTATGGACACCACTCTCTGGTTGTATGTGTTATGTATTTTATGTTTTCTGTTGGAAAAATTAATAAAATGTTTCAAAAAAACCCTTAGGATTGGTGGGCCAGATGTTGCCAACTCAAGCACTCTTCTGCCAAATAGAGTGCCCTCTGCTAAGAGATTGTCTAGCCTATAATGCTTGACGAAGGTAGTGGATGGTGACCACGTGGCAGCTCTGCAGATTTCCTCCAGGGGGACGTGACCTAAGAGGTAGCTGTAGACCGTGTAGAGGGAACTCTTATCTTGAGAGGGGATTGAATACCCTTTAAGTTGTAGCATTTTTCTATGGTGGCTCGGATCCACCTGGCTAGCCCTTTGTCCCTTATTAGGGGCCTTGAATTGGAGGAATACATTTTCTGCTTTCGTTAAAGACAAAATGTTTTGAAGATAGAAAAGAACCGTTCTTCTTACCGCCAAGGTTTAAAGATCTTCTTGCTCCTGATTGAGAGGCTGTGGAAAGAAAGCTTGGAGCATAATCTCTTGAGTGATACTTTTAGTTGAAGAGACTTTAGGTAGAAACCCTGGCATTGTCCTAAAAATGAGGCAGTCACATAAATCTCTGAAATATGGTTCTTTGAATGATAGTGCCTGTAGCTCACTAACTCGCCTGGCTGACGCGATGGCGGTCAGAAAGAATCCTTTAATGGTAAAGAACCTTAGAGAGCAGTTATGAAGAGGCTCAAATGGGGTTTTGGATAAGGCTGAGAGGACCACCGATAGATCCCAGGAGGGGGCTAGAGGGTGGGCCACAGGATTTAAATTCCTTAGGGCTTTAAAGAAGGTATGCACTAGATGCTGGTTAGATAATTTATTTTGCATCTGGGCATTTATTACTGTGAATTGCACCTTCAGAGTGTTAAGTTTAAGACCTTTTTTTTGTTTGTTTCAATACTTTTTATTGATTTCGTTCAATAATACAATAACACGAACAAACAGTCCTCAGATTGTGTTGCAAACGCTACTGAGAGAAATGGGCGAGATCAAGATACATTTGCTGTATATGAAACCAGTAATATGCATTATCTTGTCCCTCTTGACCTTCAACCCTCCCCCCCATATTTAGTCATGTACATTATCTCGCTATTACATGCTCTGTCTGAGACGAAAAAAGATACAACAATAAGTATACAACAATAAGTAAAACAACAACAATAAGTAAAAACACTCCCGCAGATGCCTCTGGTCTCATCCCTAAAGTCTGGTGCTTATTGTTTGTGGGGACCTCATTGGTGTTGCTTTATTCATACCCAAAGAAGTAGTTTTCTTTAAAGAGAACCCGTCAGGCAAATTAACCCACTAAACTAAATATATTTTCATAAACTTCCATTAGAAAGCATTGCCTCTATACCTTCATTGTCCCTCTATATACTTGTAAACTTAAGCAATGAGGTCCTAAAGCTGTATGCAAATGACCTGTGAGATGTAAAATGAGTCATTATCATATTCAAGCTGTCCAGCTTATTCAAGAGTGGGAGGCATAGCCACACCCCTCAGTGCTTGACTGACAGCCTGTATAATGATGTGAGGTATAATGGTGTAATGGCTCCTCCATGTGCTTCCTGGTGCTGGCCGCCACGCCCCCTGCAGCCTGTATGTGTATGATATACTCCTATACACGTGACTGACAGCCTGTATAATGGTGTGATGTATAAAGGTGTAATGGTCCTCCATGGCCCTCCATAGGAGAGATACAACAGCTCTAGGCAGCCATGTTATAGCAGAACATGTCAGGTACATGTGTAGCTGATGTCTCTGTCTCCCTCTAGGAAGGAAAGCTTGTCAGCAGATAAAGCAAAGACACTAGCAATGCTTTACTATAAATTACACACAGACATGAGCAGGGGGAGGAGAGGGGAGTGGTAACAGGGGTGACATCACTGCTTCTGACCATGTGACCAGCATAATTTACATAATAAAGAAAATATGATTTTATAATGATTCATGTATGAATTGACTAGATAAAGGCTGGGATGGGATCCCTGTGAGCTGTTCCAACTGGTAGTAGTGACAGGACAAGTGACACAGACCTTTAAATGCTAGCTTTAGACCACAATTGGGTCACCTAGTTTGTGAGCTGTCCATGGTGCCCATATCTGTTGTCGGTTGCCCTTTGAGGAGGCTATTAGCAAGCTATATTTCATATCTCATTAGACAATACACTGGTCAGCACAACCTATAATGCAACTGAGCTAGTGCACTAGAGTATATCAACAATCCAACAAGAAAAACAGAATGCACCAAAATTGCTCGACCATAACAATACAGTAAATTTTATTTGAATCCAAACAGAAGCGATAAATGACACAAACAGTATTCCTACCACACAGATTCTGCGGGTTCTGTGTGGTAGGAATACTGTTTCACCACTGAGTGTTTCTGCAGGTGGTAGCACTGTGTTGACCCCCACCACGGTCTCCAGTCACATTTCGTGTACATTACATGTTTTAAATGCTTTTTAATGTTTGTGTCATTTATCGCTTCTGTTTGGATTAAAATAAAATTTACTGTATTGTCATGGTCGAGCAATTTTGGTGCATTCTGTTTTTCTTGTTGGATTGTTGCTATATTTCATATCTATAGATTACATTTATTTCCCTTACATATTCTGCTGTATCAGGGGAGTAGAAGCCTTCCAATGGCGAGTAATGACATTCCTAGCTACTGTAAATAGCTTGCACAAAAGGCTCTTACGAACATATGTATGCTGCTTCAAGTCCAAATGAAGGAGTACCTGCGCAGGATGAGTATGAAAGGGCTTCCTGATAATTTGTTCAATAATCTTGTGTACCGATTTCCAGAATTCTCATATTTTGGGGCACTCTCTGTACATGGGGAACTCTCAAGGTCACACATAGGAGAGCCATTCCCCTCATCCATAATGCACACAGAGTCTGCTGGAGTTAACCCTGTATTACCAGTATCACATGCAGTATCCATCTTTAGCAATTCCGTCAACCTACATGAAACACGTACAGGGTTTCCCTGGTCCCCAATGTTGTACAGTACACAGTGTCATAATCAATGTCTTTCTCTCCAATAATGTCCTTCCTGTACAGTCTGAGCTCTGGCCGATCTCTGCTTCTCCATTTCCCAACTTTCTACTCTCGGTACAGGCTTAGTATCTGGATTCAGTCTCTCTTTTAATAAAGTCAATTCACGTGTATGGTTATCCAAGCGTTCACATTTTATCAACTTTTCTTTTGGGTCAGTCTCATTCTTAATATTGTCGCTTAATCTGCTTATTTGCATCTCCATCTTAAATATATCTTAGAAACACTTGATGTCAGCCCAGAAACACCAAAAACTTCACTTGACTCACCAGCCACCATTACAGCTCCTCCATGATCTCCATGCTGCAGGCCGCACTCCAGGCTCTGGGCTTTCCCAGGATCCTCAGCCCAGCTACCCTCTCCTCCTCCTCCTGGGTCAGAGGCCATGCCTCCACCCTGCAGGGAGCTCACACACACACACACACACACACGTCTATCCTCTCCCATAGACAAGAATAGAACTACTATAATACTGCCCTCTATGTAAGTGAATATAACTTCTATAATACTGCCCTCTATGTAAGTGAATAGAACTACTATAATACTGCCCTCTATGTAAGTGAATAGAACTACTACAATATTGCTCCCTAGGTACGAGAATGTAGTTACTATAATACTACCCCTATGTACAGGAATATAACTACTATGCCATATGACAAGGCCAGCCAGCCCCCCCTGTATATAGCCAGACAGCCCCTCCCCCATATATGGCCAGCCAGTCCCCACAGTATACAGCCAGCCCCCCCTGTATATTGCAAACCAGCCCCACCTGTATATAGCCAGCCCCATCCAGTATACAGCCGCCCCCCTGCATATAGCCAGCCAGTCCCCACAGTATACAGCCAGACAGCCCCCACCAGTATATGGCCAGCCAGTACCCCCAGTATATAGCCAGCCAGTACCCTCAGTATATAGCCAGCCCCTCCCCAGTATACAGCCAGCCTGCCCCCCCCCCTGTATGCAGCCTCCCGGCCCTTCCTCCTGTATACAGCCACCCGCCCCACCCCCTCAGTATATAGCCAGCACCCACCAATATATAGCAAGACACCCCCCAGTATACAGTCAGCCCCCCCTGTATATAGCCAGACAGCCCCCCCAGTATATGGCCAGCCAGTCCCCCCAGTATATAGCCATCCAACCCCTACCCAGTATATAGCCGGCCATTCCCTCCCCAGTATATAGCCAGCTAGTCCCTCCCCTGTAAATAGCCAGCCAGTCTCTCCTCAGAATATAGCCAGCCAGCCCCTCCCAAATATATAGCCAGACAGTCCCTCCACAGTATACAGCCAGCCCGCCCCCTGTATAAAGCCAGCCAGTCCACTGTCCAGCACATTAACCCTTAACGCCAAAGCCACTTTTCACCTTCCTGACACTCCCATTTTTTCAAATCTGCCCTGTGTCACTTTAAATGGTTATAACTTTGAAACGCTTTAACATATCCAAGTGATTTTAAAATTGTTTTCTCGTGACACTTTGTACTTCATGTTAGTTGAAAAATTTAGGTGGTATTTTATTTATTTATGAGAAAATCAGATATTTGGTGAAAATTTGGAAAAATTCTTGATTTTCGAACTTCAAAATGTTCTACTTTTTCCATACATAGTCATCACCGCAAAAATACTTAATAACTAACAGTCACTAAATGTCTTCTTTATGTGGACATGGTTTTTTTATACATACTATCATTTTTGTAGGATGTTATGGGGCTTATGGGGCGCAAAATCCTGCTATTGAGGGACCTGCTCAGGTTTCAAATCACTTTGAGAGGCCTAAATAAAAGTAAAATCCCATAAATTACCCCATTATAGAAACTACACCCCTCAACGTACGTAAAACAACTTTTATGAAGTTTGTTAACCCTTTAATTGTTTTACAGGGGTTAAAACTAAATCGGATGCAATTTTGAAAGTACATTTTTTTGGCTAAATTAATGTGTTTTTCAAAAAATGTACAAATTCTCAGTGGATAAAATACCAAAACACTCCACAAAATTTGATACCCAATCCCTCCCGCATATAACAATCCCCCATATGTGGTGGTAACCTGCTGTATGGGCACACGCCAGGGCATCGAAGGGAAGCTGCGCCATTTAGAGCAGATTATCCATTGTCACTTTTTATTGGCTATACAATCTTTATTTTTTTGGCAATTTGGGCATATAAGGGCTTATTTTTTGCGACATGAGATGCACTTTACAAATACTTCATTTTAGTGGGTCATTAACTTATTGATGAGATTTTATTAACTCTTGAATGTATATATAAGACGACCTGGTGTATAAGACGACCCCCCTACTTTCCTGATTAAAATATAGGGTTTAAGATATATTCGCGTTTTAAGACTACCCCTTTTCCAATGCATACAAAACAACGGTAACATTTTTTTAAAAAAACAGATTTGAATTTAACATGGTCCTTTTTTTAATTTAAATTCTTATGACATGCAGGTATATAGCAGGAAAACTGTCGCTCATAAACATAAGGCATACAACAACAACATTACCATCATCCATTTTACTGTAAATGTTACCATACTGTACCTTAAATTTTTATTTTATTAAATAATCCATGCCATGTACTCAGAAGCGGGAAAAAAATTCCAAATGCAATGAAAATGGTGAAAAAACGCATTTGCGCCATTTTCTTGTGGGCTTGGATATTACGTCTTTCGCTGAGCGCCCCAAATGACATGTCTACTTTATTCTTTGGGTCGGTACGATTAAGGGGATACCAAATTTGTATAGGTTTTATAATGTTTTCATACATTTACAAAAATGAAAACCTCCTGTACAAAAATAATTTTTTTGATTTTGCTTCTGGCGCTAATATCTTTTTTATACTTTGGTGTACGGAGCTGTGGGTGGTGTCATTTTTTGTGAAATTTGATAATATTTTCAATGATATCATTTTTAGGACTGTACGACCTTTTGATCACTTTTTATACATTTTTTTTATATTTTTCAAAATGGCAAAAAAGTGCCATTTTCGACTTTGGGCGCTATTTTCTGTTACCGGGTTAAACGCATTGAAAAACCGTTATCATATTTTGATAGATCGGGCATTTTCAGACGCGTCGATACCTGATGTGTTTATGATTTTTACTGTTTATTTATATTTATATTTTTTTAATTTTTATTTATACTATTTTTCAGACTACCTAGGGTACTTTAACCCTAGGTTGTCTGATCGATCCTACCATATACTGCCATACTACAATATGGCAGTATATGGGGATTTTCCTCATTCATTACAATGTGCTATCAGCACATTGTAATGAAGGGGTTAAAACGAAATAGCCATGGAGACGGATCGCCCATGCGCCGCTATCTTTTTGAGGCTGCCGGCAGCTTTGCCGGCAGCAAACGCTGTGAAAACACCCGCGATCGGGTGTTACCGGTAAGCCTTTGCTGCAATATGCAGCAAAGACTTACCGGCTATGGAGAGGGCTCAGGCCGTGAGCCCTCTCCATGCAGCGCGACCCAACCCCCGCCATGAATACACGGCGGGCGGTCACGATTACCGGCGTATAAGACGACCCCAGAGAAGACAGAAGATTTTTCTGTCTTCAAAAGTCGTCTTATACGCCGGAATATATGGTATATTATCTTTATTCTATAGGTCACTACGATTATGGCGATACCTCCTTTATATAGTTTTTCATTTACTTTTACAATTTTACTGGATAAAAACTAATATAGAGGAAATCTCACTTGTTTTTGCATCGCCATCTTTTCGGAGACTTTAATATTTTTTGGTTGACAGAGCTAGTTTAGGGCTTATTCAACGTTCAACGAGCGGGTTCAATAATGTTTCTAAATTATTGTACGGATTGTTACGGACGCGGCGATACCAAATATGTGGGGTTATTTGCCGATTTTGTGGGTTTTTTCACTTTATTGCATGTGTATAGGGAATATTTGTGTTTAGGGGACTTTAACTTTATTTAATTCTTTTTATTAAAAAATGTTTTTATTTAATGTTTTTAACTTTTTTTAGTTTCTTTTACAGGTGAACAAGTGATCCACTGATCTTCTTCACCTTACACAGTGTAATACAGGTGTATTACACTGTGTAATGTAACACACTGAGCATGCAGCCCCGGGCACTGGCAGTCCCGGGGCTGTGATCGGAGTAGCGGACCCCCCCCCCCCCGTTAAGCGACCGCGGCGTGTTAGGGGTTAATACCCACGATCAGAGAAATCTCCAATTGCGAATGTTAGAGGCAGGTGTCGACTATAATATATAGCCGACACCCGCAGCATCTGGCACCGGCTCTGTTCAGGAGCCGGTCCCAGAAGCATGACGTAATAGTACTACATTTTGCGGGAATGCACCTCCCGCGATGCAGTACTATTACGTCAAATGTCGGTAAGGGGTTAAAATAATAAACATTGTACCTTTCAGACGCTCCCCCGCAGCTCCACTGATACAGTTCGGCCAGCAGTGATAGCTCTGTGCGCCGGCTCACAGACTATGATGTCAGCCGATTGCGACGCCGGCATTGCACGGAGCGGTCGCTGCTGGCTGAACTGTATCAGCGGATCTGCGGGGAAGCGTCTGAAAGGTGAGTACATGGTTTTTTATTTTTCAACCGACCCCATTGGCCCCAGTCTAATCAGCCGGTGGATCTTATAGCCAGTTCATCCCTGGATACAAGCCCTGTCTGCGAGCCAGATGCAGCCATCAAAAGAGCCACATCTGGCTTGCGAGCCATAGGTTCCTGACCGCTGCTCTATAGGGTCACAGTCAAATGCAAATTTAAGTTTTTGAAAGTAGAGATTAATGTACCTTGATAAGGGATATAAGTATATTGGGATGTATTTACTAGTGATAATTTTCTTTGCAGCATGCTATATGTTTAACAATGTGGTATATTGGTGAGATGTGTCACGTGTACCTGCTGAAAATGCTTCCTGCTGGGAAGTCACACCACTCCTAGTCCCCCCCCCCCCTTTTCTTAGTAGTTGTCAAAGTGACCGAAAACTAAAACACTTGATAAATGTGGAACAACTGTTGTAAACAGATCTGCAACCCTCACACCACTTTTTCCAAAACCTGGGCATGTTAAGGACATAGCCTCACTATAAATGAAGTGCATTGGAATTAGGGGTATACCTGAAGAGAAACACGATTAAGAAATTTGGGAAGCAGTGGAGTAAATGGTTGGAGTGTCCAGGAATAGGAACAGAGCATTTAAATCAGAGATGGCAGAAGGTTTGCCCTGAAGGATAGTCGGAATTGGGAAGGAAAGGCAAATGGATGTTGAAGGAGTTAGCTCTATGGGCCTTGAAATAAGAGGCACTTTCTGAGGTACATGAAACAGCCAGACTTGGGGGGAGGGTATTGGGGGGGAAAGTTTATATGGTAAAAACTGATGTTATATGTATACAGTTAAGACTATGATCCTTGTATTTGAATACTGTAACAATGTATGTGCTTTAATAAAAGTTACCTGATTTAAAAGAAATAAATTAAAGGAAACCTACCACTTCTGAAGGTAGGTATGAGATACAAACACCGGGCACCAGCTCAGGGTGAGCTGGTGCCGGTGCTTAGTCTCGTTAGTGTTAAAACCGCGGTATCGCGGTTTTAACACTTTTGAAACTTTCTAGCAGAAACTGCTTCGGCGCTGCGCGCGACCGTGCGCGCGCAACGCCTGCGGCGTTTCCAATGTAGGCGCGCGCACGATCGTGTGCACGAAGCGCCGAAGCAGTTTCTGCTAGAAAGTTTCAAAAGTGTTAAAACCGCGATACCGCGGTTTTAACACTAACGAGACTAAGCACCGGCACCAGCTCACCCTGAGCTGGTGCCCGGTGTTTGTATCTCATACCTACCTTCAGAAGTGGTAGGTTTCCTTTAAAGTGCATCTTCTCTTCAGCGCAGGTAAGATTAAGACTGACATAGAACGGCTGTCTTGATAAGTATTGCACATTTTTTCTATCCACAGGAAGAACCTTTCGAATGCAGCTCGTACCTAGCTCATTACACTGTTCTAACAAGACATATCTAGCTACTACTATTACACAAATCGAAAATCTAAGCTACTGAAATGAACTACACGTTAAAGTACTGGAGGGAGGCTGCAACCCTAATTTTAACAGCTGGATGCCAACATGTAAGTTCTGTCTCGAAAACCATAATCCTGGGTTCTTCTAAAGGCCACCTGAAGAAAACCACCTTTGACTATGAAGTTCTTTTTCTACAACGCAGTGAGAAAAGTGGGTTCATGCCCAGTGCATTTGTGTTTCCTGGAGGTCTTGTTGAACCATCTGATTTTTCCAATGATTGGGTGAAAGTTTTTGCGAGACATGCACAGAAACCTAACTTTGGGCTTGGCATAGTAAAGCAGCCTTGTGACACCAGGCCTCCTATGTTCATCACTGACAGGAGGAAGTTTGGATCCCTGGTCCCTGGTGAGGTGGCCTTCCGGATCTGTGCTATAAGGGAGACCTTTGAAGAATCTGGTATTTTATTGGTGGTTTCAGAAGATTCAAATATTGAAGACAACCAGAAGTTTATGGGTGCCTATGATCAAGATTATGAAGCTGTAGCCAAATGGAGAGAGGAGGTTCAGAATGATCCCATGCGATTCATTGAAATGTGCAAGGAGCTTCGATGTGTTCCTAACATCTGGGCCCTTCATGAATGGGGCAACTGGTTGACTCCAGTGTTCTCTAAAAACTCCAGGGCCAGGCGCTATGATACCGCTTTCTTTATCTGCTGCTTGCCAAGAAAGCCAATCACTACGGATGACCAGAAAGAAGTGACATCCTTCAAAGTGAGTGCCCACATCAGTCAGCTGTTATATGATTTATGTAAAAGGACCAGTAAGTATAGTTACTAAAGGGGATCTGCTGGGGGAGTGGGGGTGTCATACATTACCATGTAAAAGGGTGTGTTTATCCACAAAAGGGGAACAGAGGTGTCATTCAATATTCTGCTAGTGAGTCACTGTGTACTTACTTCTCTCTGTAACTCCGCGTTAGTGCATTAGTAATGTCATGTATGGGGGTTATTTATCATAGGCTAGCGCACATGCACTGGTGTATAATAGCCCTGCCTCTTGATGCATCTGGCAGGGTCCTGCACAGAGTTTATCTCTGGTGTAAAAATATACACAGCCGGTAACTTTTCATATATGAAAGTTCGCCTGCTGCAGCAAGTGCACAGGCGCGGGGACAGGCCCCTCCACGCCCTATTTGCATGAAGGTGGCGGATTGGGGGAAAATAATCACAAGTGCTAGCTAGAGATTATACTGACGTGGGACAGAAGACCTGATAAATATCTCCTAGTGACTTAACTTCTTTATTGAGGTACATTAAAAAACACATCAATATAGAAGGAAACAGCCTCATGACCTACACATTTCCACACATTGGGGCACATTTACTTACCTGTCCAACAAAGTTCACACAAAGTGCATAGTTTGACAATAATGCACTCTGCCGCGATTCACTAACATCGTGCACAAAGATTGTGTGCAAAATCTGACGAAATTGAGTAGCGCGAACCTTAGTGAATAAGTCCCATAGCCTTACTCATGGTCTATCCTAACACAGGTAATGTACTCTATTTAAGACCCTGTTCCTGATGTCAATTTCATTATAAATCTCATGTGATCTCAAGAAAGTAAATATATTGTGAACAATGACTGGGTAAAGTGGCATCAGGATTCAGAGTCTGTGGACCCTCTGGACCACCGCGGGAGATGGTACTAGCCGACACCCAGGACCGTCTAGTCTAAGTGGCACCTGTTCTTCACCAGAGCCCGCTGCAAAGCGGGATGGTCTTGCTGCGACGGGGTGCCACCAGGTTGTTCCACGGGTGCGACTAGGCCCGCAGTGGCAGCCAAGGAAGTACGGCAGAAGGAAACAATCCGCGGCTGGGATGACAGCAGGAGAACAACGTAGGATGGAACACTGGAACTCACTGCAGGACACAAGAGCTGGCACACGGATCAGGAACGCAGGGACAAACTGGCACACGGTGCAGGGACAGGATCACAGGAACACAGCAGCCACGGGAACACAGGTACAGGGATCACAGGAATCGCAGGAATACTGGAGACACAGGAGGGCTTTCACTTAGCAGGAATGATGCTGAAGATCTGGCGAGGCAGGAAGGGAGGTGCCGGATTGTAAAGCAGAGCCGGATTAGCCAGTGCCAATCACCAGGACGCTGGCCCTTTAAATCTTGAAGAGGCGGCACTCGCGCCATAGAGAGCGGGAAGCGTGGAGAGGGCTCGTTTTGCATTCCTGCAAGTCCGAACCCAGGGGCATGGGTGCACCTGCGATCAGTGACATGGATCGCGGGAGCACCTGTGACAAGTGGTTGGGTAAAGTGGTTGATGGAAGGTATCTCCCATTAACCCTTACAGGACTCAGCCCTTTTTAATTTTTTACGTTTCTGTTCTTTACTCCCCTCATTCCAAAAGCTTTAACAAATTTATTATTTTTACAGAGATGTGTTTTCTGTGGGACAAATTGTACTTTTAAGTGGCGCCTTTAATATTCCATGCAATGTACTGGAAAGCTGGAAAAAATTCTAAGTGTGGTGAAATTGACAATTAAAAAAAACATTTGCGGCATATTCTTGTGTGGCTTTCGTTCTGTGCTCTGAATAAAAAGCACTTCCTCCTTATTTTTTGGGATGATACGATCACAGGGATACCAAATTTATACAGGTTTTATTAGGTTTTTGTAGATTTTAAAAACATGTAAATCTTTTGTACAAAATAGTTTCTGCCATTTTGCCAAATTCTGAGGCCAGAGACCTTTTCACACTGTTTAAGGTGTCATTTTTTTTGCCTGTGTCGCTTGACACATGCTTACCTGCACCCAGCAACGCATGGTGAACTCCGGCGAACTGCAGCGCAAGAGCGACACACCTGGTTGACATCAAGCGCACTACCTTAGTGAATCGCCGGAAGACCCGAATCCTCGACTGAGAACGCGCCGCTGGATCACGACAGGAGTGGGTAAGTAAATCTGCCCCATTGTTTACTCTGTGGGGCATGGTGTTAGAGAACGACCGCTCATTATGCGGTCAGGGGTTGTTATGCTATATCTGAGGGTGCAGTCACACTTTGCATTTAACGCATGTGTTTAAAAATGCATTGCAACAGCTGAAGAGAGATTTGCCTAATTAAACAGCTGTTAACACTTGTGTTTACAAAATGCAAATGTTAAGGTTTACATTAACAGATGCGTTAACCATGCGTTAGTGGTTGCGTTTTGAACTACAAGTCTTACAGAAGGGTCCCGTTCAAAATATATATATGTCATCAACAATGTATAAAACCTTAAATGGTTTCAGAGTGTGAACTTGTGTAGCCAAAGTGCAATACAAATTTATTTAAATTATGTTTAAATTATGCCAATTAGTTTTATTGGCAGCATGCTTTCACATTGCATATCAGTGGTGTAAATCAGATTTGGTGTTCTCTAGAGTTATTGAGAGAATTAACAATAATGGGGCACATTTACTTACACGGTCGCTGGAGTTTACCGAAAGTGCATTGTGCGACAATAATGCACTGTCCCCCGATTCACTAAGATCCTGCGCCTGATATCCTGCATGTGTCGCTTCCCTGTTCAGGTCCGCCAGAGTTCACCTTCTTCTTCCTGGTGCATGTAAGTGCTTGATATTGCGACACAATTTGAAAATCAAATCCCGCACTCAGTCCGAATCAGTCCGATTGTCCAACGGAACAGCCCCACCCCTACCCCAAGTTCTGCTGCATGAAAGTCAGCGCAGCTGCGACAAAATCCGATCGTGTGCTACACAATCCCCTGTTAAATACCTGTCACAGCCGTGCAAAACCCGAAAACGTTGGATAATCCGCAGACCCTTGGTAAATAAGCCCCAAAATGTTGTGTGAAAAACTTTATGCCATCAGAATTGATAGCAGGAACAGATTTCAGAAGGCCTCTTGGCAAATTTGGTAATTATAAGTGACCAAAGACAAAGGCTACTAGGTGGATATTATAATGCTACATTATATGCTAAAGGAAGGATGGCCTTTATAAATTTCTGCCTTGCATTAGGGGGGAATTATATATGGGGTCTACAGGGGTTCATTATTCAATTGGGGAGCATTATATTGTGTGGGAATATTACAGGATGGGAAAATTAGACGGCTGGATAAGGCAGGGCTTAGGGCATACAAATATTCCACGTGTTTTGTTCCTCTTTCACGGTCACAAATAATAGGAGTTATGTATACAGTGCATACATTCCTTAAATTACATGTTATAAAAAAAAATGTACCTGTGTGAAGATAATTTCCTATAAATGTAGCCATGTTGTCCCTTTCAAATAAGATAGTTGTGCATGGATATGCCACACACTTGCAGCACTTACACCTCGATTCAGCATTTATTACTGTGGGACATGTAGTAACTCCAAACCATTTTATATGCAAAAACTATTTATTTATTCTAGCAATCACTCCCACAGAGCTGGTCGTATCCAAGGACAGCTGTCCTCCATTTCTAAGGGACCAGACATATTTTGGGAAGTTATCTTCACAGATGTCATGGGTGCTCCTGGGTCACAGGCATGCGTCCCCACCTCCTTGGGAGTGGGCTGGCAAAGTAAGACTTAAAGGGCCAGCACGCTGAAGATAGGGCAGGCAGCTGGCCCATGCCAGATAAACAGCCAGCCCCTTCCTGTGTCCCCTGCTGAATTTTTGTATGTGCCTCGTGCCTTAGAGAATGCTTTCCTGTGTTGTTCCTGAGTTATTCTGATTATCCTTGTGAGCTTGATTCCATTCCTTACTTTGATTCTCTGCCGCCTGTCCTGACCTTCTGCCTTTTCCCTGAAACAATCCTGTGCCACCTTTCCCGACCATCTGCCTGACCACGACTTCACCTCTGCTTTCCGATTCTGTACCTCGCCTTGGCCACCACTGCGAGCAAAGTCACGCCTGTGGAGCGACCTGGTGGTGCCCCACCTCAGCAAGTCCAACCGGCTCTGGTGAAGACCGTGTGCCACTTAGACTCCGCTCCCAGGTGTCGGCTTACGTCATTACTCGCAGTGGTTCTGTGGGTCCAGTACCTCTGACCCTGACAATAGAGCTACATATTATATTTAATAATATCCAATTGAATAAATGTATGGATCTAGAATATTAAATTTAATTATATGTGAATGTCTAGTTGGAAGGATTTATTAAACCTTTAACCAGATAAACTTGACAGTTCATATTATAGCTTATATTCAACTTATAAAACCAGTGAATTTATAACATTATGGCCAGGAGAGATATATCTTGGTCTAGACTGTTTTAAACTCCCTGTTATAGAGTTTATCCCTTGGGGTATACTATGGCCTGGGCCACACTAAAGCTGGGTTCCATCTTAGAGGGGTATATTCTGGTGTGAAAGGGTATAGTACAGCCTAGGCTATTTTACACCCCTGAGTATACTCTGGCCTGGACCAAAATATACCCATGTTTATGTTGGCCTTCCACTGTCATGCTGGATCCAGGACTGTTGGGAAGCATGTGTAAATGAACGGCTTCAGGTAAAAGCCTGTTCATAACTGTGATGTGACCGTGGAGAGCAGGGCCGGCGCCAGCACTGGGCTTTCCTAGGCAAGTGCTGGGGCCCAGAGATGCTGGGGGGCCTACAAAAAGAATCCATGGTGGTGAGGGGGGGCTGTATCTAATTAATTTGTGGGGAATTTTATAAAATAACCATGAGGGGCTGTTTGGGATGATAAACTAGGGAATATTTTAGGACAGAAAACAGTTCTGAATTTTGAATGCTGCCACATGAGTTCACTGCAAGGGGCCCAATGAGGCTCTGTCACCCAGGGGCCTACTGAAACCTGTTGCCGACCCTGGTGGACAGGAAGGGTATTCCGCCTCAAAGTCAACAGGCCGTTAACACTATGGCAACACTAATTAGTATAGATTGCTGTTGGTCAAGTCACATGACCTTGTATCGAGACCATGAGCTGCAGCACTGGAGAAACATGTTGAGGGCCAGCTCGGGGACAAGAAAAAAATGTGTATTTATCCGCATGAGACTGAGAATGAGAAGGTTGTATAGGCATTGATACTACCTCTAACTATATGAGTTGTAGAGTTAGCAAAAAAAAAAAAAAAAAACTGCATTAAATAGAAAAATAATTTGTACCCACATTTCCATAGCCATTGGGGATCCAGCACTGATTTACTGTCAATTTGATCCCTGTTTAGGGACATTTTTGCTTAGTTATGGGAGATATGATATCTGTGATAACCAAAATGGCATCTGAATAATAAATTAAAACAATAATCAGTGCTCAACTCCTTAGTCAATCACTAAATAAAGTGCACCCCAGATGGTTAGTATTTTCCCCACTCTACTGTGGTCCGGAAATCCAGGATCTCTCCAGCATATGGATTGTCTACCTGTCCACTGCCACGTCTGGAGGTAGTCAGCTGGAAGCAAAACATATTTGTAATCAAACAGAGGTACGGCACCAACATGCATTTATGTTTTTATAGCGCCCCCAGCCATATATAAATATATATTTTTGAACACCAACAACCCCTTTAAGATTATCTGTAAAGGTACATTTTAGGTTCATCCTGAAATGTCAAACACATAGCACTCTAGCTGCTATACAATGGAGCTCAAGGTGGCTATTGCTTTTTAGGTTATTTTCTATTACCAAGTTATTCTACACTCACCGGCCACTTTATTAGGTACAGCATGCTAGTAACGGGTTGGACCCCCTTTTGCCTTCAGAACTGCCTCAATTCTTCGTGGCATAGATACAACAAGGTGCTGGAAGCATTCCTCAGAGATTTTGGTCCATATTGACATGATGGCACACAGTTGCCGCAGATTTGTCGGCTGCACATCCATGATGCGAATCTCCCGTTCCACCACATCCCAAAGATGCTCTATTGGATTGAGATCTGGTGACTGTGGAGGCCATTTGAGTACAGTGAACTCATTGTCATGTTCAAGAAACCAGTCTGAGATGATTCCAGCTTTATGACATGGCGCATTACCCTGCTGAAAGTAGCCATCAGATGTTGGGTACATTGTGGTCATAAAGGGATGGACATGGTCAGCAACAATACTCAGGTAGGCTGTGGCGTTGCAACGATGCTTAATTGGTACCAAGGGGCCCAAAGAGTGCCAAGAAAATATTCCCCACACCATGACACCACCACCACCACCCTGAACCGTTGATACAAGGCAGGATGAATCCATGCTTTCATGTTGTTGACGCCAAATTCTGACCTTACCATCCGAATGTCGCAGCAGAAATCGAGACTCATCAGACCAGGAAACATTTTTCCAATCTTCTACTGTCCAATTTCCATGAGCTTGTGCAAATTGTAGCCTCAGTTTCCTGTTCCTAGCTGAAAGGAGTGGCACCCGGTGTGGTCTTCTGCTGCTGTAGCCCATCTGCCTCAAAGTTCGACGTACTGTGCGTTCAGAGATGCTCTTCTGCCTACCTTGGTCGTAATGGGTGGCGATTTGAGTCACTGTTGCCTTTCTATCAGCTCGAACCAGTCTGCCCATTCTCCTCTGACCTCTGGCATCAACAAGGCATTTCCGCCCACAGAACTGCCGCTCACTGGATGTTTGTTCTTTTTTGGACCATTCTCTGTAAACCCTAGAGATGGTTGTGCGTGAAAATCCCAGTAGATTAGCAGTTTCTGAAATACGCAGACCAGCCCTTCTGGCACCAACAACCATGCCACGTTCAAAGGCACTCAAATCACCTTTCTTCCCCATACTGATGCTCGGTTTGAACTGCAGGAGATTGTCTTGACCATGTCTACATGCCTAAATGCACTGAGTTGCCGCCATGTGATTGGCTGATTAGAAATTAAGTGTTAACGAGCAGTTGGACTGGTGTACCTAATAAAGTGGCCGGTGAGTGTATGTGTCTTGTACATGTGTCTATGCAAGAAAAGGTTTTTAAGGGGTTTTCTACATTATTGAGCTGCTTCATGACTTCCCATAACTGCTGTAATCTCAAAGGGCTGATCACGGGTGCTCCCGCGACCAAAATCGTGGGTTCACCCGTGCCCCGCCATGTTCGCAGGCGCTCGCGCTGCTTACCTCTCCCTGCTCCCGATTCCCATCCGTGTGCGTGCGTCCCCCATCTCTTAGGGCGCACGCATGCCGGTTCAGGAAATTTAAAGGGCCAGCGCATTGTTAATTGGTGCTGGCCATTTCCCAGAAGGATATTTAAGTCTGCCTCTCCCATAACACCCTGACGGATCTTTGAGCCTATGCCATAAAGAAAGCTTCCCTGCGATATCCCTTAGTGTTCCTGGTTGTTCCTTTTCCTATGTTCCTGTGTGTTCCTGCTCCTGAGTTCAGTGTTCCCGTGTTCCTGCATTCCCATGCTCCAGTGTGTTCATGCGTTGCTGTTCCCGTGTTCCTACGTTCCTGCTCCCGTGCTCCTGTGTGTTCCTGTTCCCGTGATCCTGTGCATTTCGGTCTGTTCCTGTGTTCCTGTTCCCTTCTGCCTGGACATCCCGTTGCTGACCCCGGATTGGACTTGACCTTGCATCTCTGCCGCCTTCCTGGACCCTGTGCCTGAACTTTACCACAAGACGGTCTCCTGCAAAGGTACCTCGACCTTGTACTGCCTCACTCCACTGGGTCCCCCTCCTGCTGGGACTTCTGTGGTTGCAGCTCCATGCTCCTGTGCTTAATTGGAAGAAGGGGGAAATCCTTCACTGGGGCCAGATTGCCAGCCCTGTTGCATGGTGGTTCCTAATCCAGTACCCGTCATGGTCTCTCCGGTGGTGATAATCGGAGTTTAACATTTTTTTTCTGTAATGGGACCAAGGATTATCAATGAAGCTTCATTACAGACACCTTACAGCTGATTATTGCCGTCTGGGACCAAAGTAAAAGCATCCAGAGAGCTTCAACAGAGGTCACAGTGGGCAGAGGGTCCGTCTTTAACTATGGGTCGTCTTTAAGTCGGGTGTCCTTAAATAGGGGACCGCCTGTATTTACCTATGCAAACATGGAATATGGTAGAGAAAGCTTATATATTTAAAGAAGAATCCATAGAAGAATCTATTTACCAGATAGGGGAAAATTTTGCATCGTGCAAACTGCATCCCCACAGAACAGCAGCGTCAAACTGTGTTCATATTACATATATCGTCATTGTGAAAGGAGTCCAATCCTTTGTCCTAGATTCATAGACTGACATGGACATGTCTTTCGAGCCTAAGGGCGCAGGTTATCGATCGCATGTTTCCCAGGAAACTTAAGTTTTGATAAGTTTGATAAGTTTTGCGTTTATTTACAAAGAAAAAATGATGAATTTTTTGAAAAATTTGCCATTTTCAAAATTCGAAATCATCGCGTTTTCAGGCAGCTAGATTTACCACCTAAATAACTTGCTGAATAACATTTCCCATATGTCTACTTTACATTTTCATAATTTTATGAAATGTCTGGATAATTTATTTTTATGTCACGCGGCTTACAAATTGATTATCGATTTTCCGTATTTACTATTTTGGGGATAAATACTGTTTTGAATGAAATTTTACATATTTAGCATTAAAACCACCCATTTTCAAATCTGCTTTCTCAAACTATCAGAAACCGCTTTTAGGAAGATTGTTAACCCCTTGAGATCTTCATAGTAAATGAATCAAAATGGAGGTGAAATTTAGAATGGTCAAATTTTGTCGCATATACGTTCATTTAACCCTAAAATTTACACATTTCCAAAAGATAAGAGAAAACCCACCATACAATTTGTTATGAAATTTCTCCCGAGTGCAGAGACCCCCCAAATGTGGCCATTACTTGTTTTATGGGCGCACAGTGAGGCGCAGAAGGGAAGGAGGGACCTGCAGCTGCCAGGATTTTAGTTTCCTCATTGGCCCATTTTGCAGGCTATAAAATTTTCGCTTTTTTGTTATTAGGGCCACGTGATGGCATTTTTTTTGCGGGATGAGATGCTTTTTCCAGTGCTACTATTTTGGGGTTGGTATCCCAAAATGGTAGCATCCCGAGAAACATCAATTCTGTACTGGATTTTTTCCTTTTTTTTTTCCGTGTTCACTGTATAGCCTAACAATCATGTTATCTTTATTCTACGGGTCGATACGATTACGGGGATACCAGACTTGAATATTTTTTCTTATGTTTTACTAAATTTGCCAAATAAAACCCTAATGTGGGGGAAAATCTATCACTTTTGCATCGCCATCTTCCAAGTGGCATAACATTTTTACTTTTTTTGGCTACAGAGCTGGTTGATGGCTTGTTTTTTGCAGGACATGTTGTACTTTGCTACAGTATCATTCTGGAGTACATATGTATTGTTGATCACTTTTTATTGCATTTTCTGTGGAATTCAATAGGTAAAATCTTTTTGGCAGGTTTCTAAAGTTTTTTTTGCCTGCGTTCATCGTACAAGTTCAATAGTTATTTACTTTTATTCTACGGATTGTTATGGACACGGTAATACTATATGTGTGAGGTTTGTGTTATGATTTAGACTTTTGAGCGTTATATGTCTCTTTATGTGTTTTGGGGCTTATGGGTATTTTTGATTTATAAACTTATTTTTTATTGAATAAAATTTTATTTTTTAACTTTTTTACTTGTTCCACCATGGGACATAAACATCATCTGATTGCTTGTTCATGATAATACTCTGCAATACTGATGTTTTGCAGGGTATTAGCAGTGTCAGCCTATGCACACGCAGAGAAGCGTGGACTGCCTTCAGGCATATCTGGGTTCCGATCGGGCCCCAGAGATGCCATAGCAACGATCGGCGCCCCCAAAAATGTGGCGGGGGGGGGGGGGGGCGATCTAGGGGAAAGATCCCCAAGGCCAGGTTAAACACCCGTGATCGGACCCCACTCAGAGCCCACTGACATCCCTGCGGGTGAATGGAGAGGGCTGTGGGTGAATGGAGAGGGCTCACAGGAGGGCTCTCCATAGCCGGTAAGTCTTTGCTGCATATTGCAGCAAACACTTACCGGTAACACCCGCTATCATTGCTCTTATAGAAGAGTTTGCAACCAAAGCCTTTACATATGAGAGTAATATACAGTCATGGCCAAAAGTTTTGAGAATGATACAAATGTTAATTTTTACAAAGTCTTCTGCATCAGGTTTTATAATGGCAATTTGCATATACTCCAGAATGTTATAAAGAGTGATCAGCTTAACATCAATTAATAGCAAAGTCAACTTTTTTCCCCCAAAACACATTTCAACTTCATTGCAGGCCTGCCTTAAAAGGAGCAGCTAACATAATTTCAGTGATTGCTCCAGTAACACAGGTGTGGGTGTTGATGAGGACAGGGCTGGAGATCAATCTGTCATGATTAAGTAAGAATCACACCACTAGGCGCTTAAAAAGGAGGCTGGTGCTTGACATCATTGTTTCTCTTCTGTTAACCATTAACATCTGTTAAGAGTATCACAGCTAGAAAGATTGCACCTCAGTCACCAATCTATTGCATCATCAAGGAATTCAAAACGGCTCCAGGGCGCCCAAGAAGGGCCAGCAAGCGCCAGGACCGTCTCTTAAAAGTGTTTCAGCTTCAGGATCGAGCTACCAGTAGTGCAGAGCTTGCTCAGGAATGGCAGCAGGCAGGTGTGAGTGCATCTGCACGCACTGTGAGGCGGAGACTCTTGGAGCAAGTCCTGGTGTCAAGGAGGGCAGCAAAGAAGCCACTTCTCTACAGAAAAATCATCAGGGACAGACTGATATTCTGCAAAAGGTAAAGGGAGTGGCTGCTGAGGACTGTGGGAGAAGTCATTTTCTCTGATGAATCCACTTTCTGATTGTTTGGAACATCTGGAACACAGCTTGTTGGGAGAAGACAAGGTAAGCGATACCACCAGTCTTGTCTCATGCCAACTGTAAAACATCCTGCAACCATTCATGCGTGGGGTTGCTTCTCAGCCAAGGGAATCGGCTCTCTCACAGTCTTGCTTAAAAAAACATCCATACGTGCATGGTTCTATAAATATCTACAGCTTAGACATGTTGAGGTATTGAATAGGATATTGAAAGCAAAATCCACTAAAGGCCTAATTTCATATTCCTACACTATACTGCTCAACGACTCCACAAAAGATGTGTCATTAAAATGTAGGGCAAAATGGGAAGGAGATGTGGGTCCCCTTGAGGATGAACAGTGGACTGAAGCATTGGAGTTAGTACCAACTCTTTCCCCTAGCGAAGCTCGTAGGATGTCCCACCTTCTTCTGCTACATAGAGCCTATAAATCCCCCCAAATTTAGTACCAAATAGGGGTTAGATTCACTTCAGAATAACCAAGATGTGGTACTGAAGATGTGGGGATACTTCATATGATGTGGGACTGCAGAGAATTGGAATCTTTTTGGAAATCTATTTTGGAGTTAGTACGAAAAGTCTTCTCCATTTTTATAGAAGAAAGCCCTCTAGCATGTTTATTAGGGGTCTTAAGGGTCGATAACTTGACAGAACCAAATAATATCGCAATTCAGCGCTCCCTATACCAATCCAGGAAGGTTATAGCCGCTCACTGGATAAGGCCTCGGCCTCCAGACAAGAGGGAAATAATAAATTGTTTGAATGCGATTATACGTCTGGAATATAGTACATACGCAAAAAGGAATTGTATTCCGAAATTTGAAAAGATATGGGGCACGTGGATGGACACGCCATATTTATCTCTTAAGGGCAAGTTTAGAATATCAGCTATCTTTGGTAAAATAGGTAATGGGAGGATTTCCTTAAAAACGGCACGATTGGGAATAAGGGCATTGGAGGGGGAGCTGGCTCACGGGGGAGGGGAGAGAGGTTTGGGGAGGGAAGAGAGGGGTATATGTTAATATCTCCATGTGTGTAAGTTGGATTATATCTAAACTATCGTAAAAGCATAGTACAAAAAACGAAACAATTTTGATGCTATATTATGGTTGTAATGTACATTTGTAACATTGGATAATAACAATAATGACTATGGTAGTTGTTGTGCATATCTCCCTCTTCGTTGTACGTGTTGGGTTTGTAAATGGCGGGGGGGGGATTTTCAATAAAAATATCTGATTTAAAAAAAAAAACAAAAAAACACATCCATGAATAAAGAATGGTACCGGAATGTCCTCCAAGATCAACTTCTCCCAACCGTCCAAGAGCAGTTTGGTGATCAACAATGCCTTTTCCAGCATGATGGAGCATCTTGCCATAAAGCAAAGGTGATAAGTAAATGGCTCAGGGAACAAAACATAGAGATTTTGGGTCCATGGCCCGGAAACTCTCCAGATCTTAATCCCATTGAATCGGTCAGAATTTGGTCCAGAAGTTGATTGAGAGCTGCCAGGGAGAATTACAGAGGTTCTGAAGATGAAGGGTCAACACTGAAAATATTGATTAACTGCATTAACTCATTCTAACTGTCAATAAAAGCTTTTGTTACTCATAATACGATTGCACTTGTATTTCTGTATGTGATAAAAAACATCTGACAAACACACAGAAAAACCAGAGGGCAACAGATCATCTGAAAATATAATATTTGTGTCATTCTCAAAACTTTTGTCCATGACTGTACAATGGACAAAAGTGAAAATCATCACACAAGCCCCACATGGTAAGGTCATGATTAAGACGCTATGCATTGAAACTAAACTGGTATTCCGTCATGCTATGCTGGATGAACTATTATAACTCTCAATTAAGAAGATTACGCCTATCCCCTGGTGGTTTGTGCTAGACGAATGTTCTCTTTTTTTCATATATTTTTCACTGTGTGCATAACTACCTATACAATAAAAAAAACATTATTGAAACTATATGAATATTGTATAAAATACACAAAAATTATGATTTTTACCTATCTTGTTAAAAAAAAATGCAATAAAAAAGTATCTATTCCAGTATAGAACAGGTGTGAAAAACAACATATTCTGCAAAAAATAAGCCCTTACAAGTCCACATTAATAGAAAAACAAATATTTTATCACACCAATGAAATACTAATAATAATAATACTCACATGTGTAAGTATACACAGGGGCGCACCGGCCATGAGGCGAGTAGAGATTCTCGCCTCAGATGGAGCGCCTCCTGCTAGACGAGGGAGCGGCGTCGGGCTCCCACCCACCAGCATGTTTTCCGGCAGGTACATCTCCATCGCTTCCGGCTTTCCGCGGCCTGGACTCACATTCCCGGCCGGCTTCTCCTACAATGTGACCGCTGGCAGGGGCATGCTGGGGGGGGGGGGGGGTGTCGGCACGCCCTCTAATGAATAAGGCCAACTGCCAGCACACCAGATACACGATCCGACCTCTTATTTGGCAAGAGGTCGGATCGGTTTAATTCAATTTACTGCACATAAATTTAAAAAAAAATGGCTAGGGAGAAAGGGGCTGGGGGGAGGATTATGGGGGGCACATTTGGTGGATGGGTTTTTCGGGGTGACAGGTCCTCTTTAAGGTAACTTCTATGTATGTATGTATGTATGTATGTGTGTGTGAAATAATTTCCTATGTGAACAAAAGGTTGACGGTATATTTAGTCGATAACACAGCATGGTGGCGACATAGTGACCAAGTTCCTCAACGTATCTGGTGAAACACCCAAAAAATTAGCCTGACACAGCTCGTTTGCCAAGGGGATGACATGTGGAGGCAGCCATGGAGACGACTTCCATGATTAAGAGCGACAGTATGGGGCATCCTTATTGCGCTGCTATGATTGAAACTTCAGGTCTCCAGCATGGCAGCGACAGATGCGCCAAGGTCCATTATGTATCTGGTGAAACACCCGAAAATTCTGCCTGACACAGCTCGTTTGATAAGGGGATGATGTGCTGTATTTCCTCTCGCGCTTCAGCGTCTGGGGTATAGACAGTTGAACGTTGGGCATGTAGACAACGGTGGACGCTGTGGAGGCGAAATGGACAGGAAACAACAGGGGCAGCATGCATGGATGCCTCTGAGGCTGCCTAATCTTGGGATGGAGCTGGCGGCCCGCTACCGGGCGAGCTTTCGCCTGTCCAAGCCCCTGCCTCTCGGCTCAACCCCACCCAAAATGGGCCTGGGGGCCAGAAGCGTTTACTTTGTAAAAATTATAATTTTCAAAGCAGGCGGGGGCTACAAACAGCAATTCTAAGAAGCTTTTGTATAAGATCAAGTGTAGTACTGTTCTTATAAGTAATTGGCTTGGTTATGGCGGGGGAGGGTAACGTTAACAGATGCGCAAGTACCGCTGAAATAATATCGGTAAATGACAAAAGTTTGGCGGATTTTGTGGATAACACAGCAGGGTGGCGACAAAGTTAACAAGTTTGATGTGGAAGCCATGAAAACAACCCAAAATTCTGCCTGACACAGCTCGTTTGCTAAGGGGACGATGTATGGAGGCAGCTATATGGACGACTTTTGGAGGCAGCTATGGAGATGACGTGTGGAGGTAGCAATGGAGACAATTAAATTTGGATAGTGCCTGTATGTGGCAGTCCAAAAAAGTTTTCAAACCAGAGGACCGGGTAGGTGAAAAATTAAATACATGGAGTACAATAGCTAGAGCCAGTTGGCCCTGGCAAAAAATAGCCAGTTTCCTCTGCTTTAGTGTACAAAGAGAAGGAGAAGGAGGAAAATGAGGAGGAGTGCATACATTATTCAGGTTAAGCTGCTTTCACCTGGTGGAGAATGGAAATCCTGAGAAATCCAGGCTTTATTCATCTTGATAAGCGTCAGCCTGTCAGTCGGTGATGATACCACCAGCTGCACTGAAAACCCGCTCTGACAACACGCTAGCCGCAGGGCAGGCAAGAACCTCCAAGGTGTACAGCGCCAGTCCGGGCCACATGTCCAGCTTTGAAACCCAGTAGTCGTAGGGAGCTGTGTGATCATTTAGGACGATGGTATGGTCAGCTACGTACTCCCTCACCATCTTCCAGTAAAGATCAGCCCTACTCTGCCGAGACTGGGGACAGGTGACAGTGTCTTGCTGGGGTGACAAAACTGGCAAAGGCCTTGTAAAGCGTACCCCTGCTAGTCCTGGACAAGCTGCCTGCTCGCCTACTCTCCCTCGATACTTGTCCCGCAGAAGTACGCCCTCTGCCGCTAGTGCTGTCAGAAGGGAAATACTGATTCAGCTTGTGTACCAGGGCCTGCTGGTATTCATGCATTCTCACACTCCTTTCCTCTCCAGGGATGAGAGTGGAAAGATTTTGCTTGTACCGTGGGTCCAGGAGAGTGAATACCCAGTAATCGGTGCTGGAATAAATTCTTTGAACGCGAGGGTCACGGGATAGGCAGCCTAGCATGAAATCTCCCATATGCGCTAGACTCCCAACACGCAAGAATTCACTCCCCTCACTGGCCTGACTCTCCATTTCCTCCTCCTCCAACTCCTCTTCTTCTGCCCATACACGCTGAACAGTTAAGGACTGAGCAATGATCCCCTCTTCTTTCTCGCCAACATTCTCCTCCTCTTCCTCCTCATTCTCCTCCACCTCCTCCGATATGCGCTGAGAAACAGACCTGAGGGTGCTTTGGCTATCAACAAGGAAATCTTCTTCCCCAGTCTCTTGTGGCGAGCGCAAAGATTCCAACTTCATGCTGGCCAGAGAATTTTTCAACAGGCCAAGCAGCGGGATGGTGAGGCTGATGATGGCGGCATCGCCACTGACCATCTGTGTTGACTCCTCAAAGTTACTCAGCACCTGACAGATATCAGACATCCACGTCCACTCCTCATTGAAGACTTGAGGAAGCTGACTGACCTGACTACCAGTTCTGGTGGAAGTTGACATCTGGCAGTCTACAATCACTCTGTGCTGCTGGTAAACTCTGAATAACATGGTTAATGTTGAATTCCACTGCGTGGGCACGTCGCACAACAGTCGATGAGTGGGCAGTTGGAGGCAGCGCTGCGCTGCCCTGAGAGTGGCAGCATCTGTGCTGGACTTCCTAAAAATGCGCACTTCATGAGCAAATCAGACAGACTGGGGTATGTCTTGAGGAACCGCTGAACTATGAGATTTAACACATGGGCCAGGCATGGCACATGTGTCAGTCTGCCGAGTTGCAGAGCCGCCACCAGGTTACGGCCGTTGTCACACACAACCATGCCTGGCTTCAGGTTCAGTGTTGCCAGTCACAGATCAGTCTGTGCCGTGATGCCCTGTAATAGCTCTTGGGCGGTGTGCCTTTTATCGCCTAGGCTCAGCAGTTTGAGAACCGCCTGCTGTCGCTTAGCGACGGCACTGCTGCTGTGCCTAGAGCTACCGACTGATGGCGCCATGCCCTCGGGTGGTAATTCGGAGGAGGAGGCATAGTAGGCCTCAGAGACCTGGACCGAGGTAGGCCCTGGAATCCTCGGTGTCGGCAGTATATGAGCAGCCCCAGGGTCAGACTCGGTCCCAGTCTCCACCAAGTTAACCCAATGCGCCGTCAGCGATATATAGTGGCCCTGCCCGGCAGCACTCGTCCATGTGTCCGTGGTCAGGTGGACCTTGTCAGAAACGGCATTGGTCAGGGCACAGGTGATGTTGTCTGACACGTGCTGGTGCAGGGCTGGGACGGCACATCGGGAAAAGTAGTAGCGACTGGGGACCGAATACCGAGGGGCGGCCGCCGCCATGAGGTTGCGAAAGGACTCGGTCCTACCAGCCTATAGGGCAGCATCTCCAGGCTGAATAATTTTGAGATGTGGACGTTGAGGGCTTGGGCGTGTAGGTGGGTTGCACTGTATTCCCTCTTGCGCTCCAGCGTCTGGGGTATAGAGAGCTGGACGCTGCGCATGGAGACATTGGTGGACGCTGTGGAGGATCGTGGAGGTGAAGGTGTGGTTTTCGCCCGGAAGGTGTTTGTGCCGGGGTCCTGGGCAGGGGGCTGACTAGCAGAGACAGCAAATGACACAGGGGAAGGAGCAGTGGCGGACTCGGCCAGAGGTGAACGGCCTTGGTTCCATTGAGTGGGGTGTTTAGCATTCATATGCCTGCGTATACTGGTGGTGGTTAAGCTAGTAGTGGTGGAACCCCTGCTGATCCTGGTGTGGCACAGGTTGCACACCACAGTCCGTCGGTCATCCGGTGATTCTTTAAAGAACCTCCAGACTTCAGAAAATCTAGCCCTTGCCACGGGAGCTTCACTACGTGAAACATTTAGCGCTGATGCACCAGCTCTGGCCCTGCCTCTCCGTCTGGCCCCACCACTGCCTCTTCTAACCTGTTCTGGTATAGGACTCGCCTCCGTCTCACAAGCACTGTGTTCACCCGGCCTATCAACCCAGCTTGGGTCTGTCACCTCATCATCCTCCGATCCTTCAGTCAGCTCCGCCCTCGGACTTCCTGCCCTGACAACAACTTCACCACTGTCTGACAACCGTGTCTCCTCATCGTCCGACACCTCTTTACACACTTCTTCCACTACGTCAAGAAGGTCATTATGACCCACAGACTGGGACCGGTGGAAAACCTGGGCATTGGGAAAGAGCTCAGCAGCAACCGGACAATTGTTTTGTGACTCTGGGAAGGGTCCAGAAAACAGTTCCTCAGAGTATGCCGGTTCAAATGCTAAATTTTCCTGGGAGGGGGCAGACTGGGGGGAAGGAAATTGAGGTGGAGGAGTGCTCACTTGGGTAACATGGGTGGACTGCATGGAAGACTGACTGGTGGACAAATGGCTAGAAGCATTGTCCACAATCCACAACTTCACCTGTTCGCACTGTTCTGGCCTCAACAGTGCTCTACCACGAGTCCCAGTAACTTAAAACATGAAGCTAGGGAGTGTAGCTATGCGGTGTTCCCCTGCTCCCTCATCAGCAGGTGGTGTCTCACCCCGCCCAGGACCATGGCCTCTGACCCCTGCAGTAGTTGGACGCCCACGCCCTCGTCCTCTACCCCTAGCCCTCGGGTTCAACATTTTTAAAATTAAAGTCTATTATATAGACAAAACAGAAATATAAACTGTAAAAAATCTTTGTGTTTTTTTTAATTTTTTTTTTGTGTTTTTAATTTTTTTATAGAACAAAACGTGCAGAAAAAATCACACAGGAACCACAGAAGATGATGATTGCTATGGCTAGTTTCTAACCTACACTGACAGCACACAACAGGATTTTGTGCTGTGCCTGTGACTTTCAGTTTTGAAAAAAATAAATAAATAAATCATCAGACTTTGCCCAATTCAATCAAACCCCTAATAAATTGTCCCACTTAGGTGTTTGAGATGGATGTGTGTGTCACTAAGAGCTAAATAGAACGTTCGCAAGTCTCCCTGCAAATTCGTCACAATATGGTACTAGCTGCACTACTAGTGCCAGCAAGCCCAGCCACAAGCAAATAAAAAAAAAAAAAGTATAACGTTATTGTAGCCCTAAGAAGGGCTGTTGGGTTCTTGTAGAATCACTCCTGCCTAACACTATTCTAATAGAACACCCTAACGCTTTCCCTGACCAGCAGCATCTCTCTCCCTAACGGCATCCAGACAGAGAATGATCTGAGCAGCGTGGGCAGGGGCTAGTCTATTCCAGGGTCACCTGATCAGGCCAGCCAACCACTGCTATCAACATGTAAGTGTACCACGTGATGCTGAGTGTAGTGCAGAGCCTCCTGGCTTGTGATCGGCTCTGTTTCTGGCTGCCAAAAATCTAAACGCCGCGAGATGACATTTTCTCGAGCAGGGGAGCATTTTCATCGGAGCACCGAGCAGATGCGAGTATGGTAATGCTCGGACGAGTATGTTCGCTCATCTCTAATGAGGAGTAAAATCCCCATATACTGACATACTGTAGTATGGCAGTATATGGTAGGATCTTACAGACAACCTAGGGTTAAAGTACCCTAGGCAGTCTGAAAAATAGTAAAAATTAAAAAAAGCTTAAAAATATATATATATAATAAAAAAACCTATAACCTCAAATCACCCCCCTTTCCCTAGAACTCATATAAATATAAAAACATAAAAAATCATAAACACATTAGTAATCACCGCGTCCGAAAATGCCTGATCTATAAAAATATGATTACGGTTTTTCACTGTGTTTAACCCCGTAATGGAAAATCGCGACCCAAAGTCGAAAATGGCACTTTTTTGCCATTTAAAAAAAAAAAATCTATAAAAAGTGATCAAAAGGTCGCAAAGTCCTAAAAATGATAACATTGTAAACGTAATCAAAATCCGCAAAAAACGACACCACCCACAGCTCCGTACACCAAAATATAAAAAAGTTATTAGCGCCAGAAGATGGCAAAATCCCCCCAATTTTTTTTTAAATGTATGAAAACATTATAAAACCTATATAAATTTGGTATCCCCGTAATCGTACCGTCTCAAAGAATAAAGTGGACATGTCATTTGGGGCATACAGTGAAATCCTTAAAATCCAAGCCCACAAGAATACAGCACAAATACGTTTTCTTACCAATTTTACTGCATTTGGAATTTTTTTCCCGCTTCCTAGTACACGACATGGAATATTAAATACCACCATTTTGAAGTGTAATTTGTTACGCAGGAAATAAGCCATCACACAGCTCTGTACATTGAAAAATTTAAAAGTTATAGATTTGTGAAGGTGGGGAGTGAAAAATGAAAATGCAAAAATGAAAAAGGGCTGCAACGTTAAGGGGTTAAAGGAAACCTACCATTTAGGGTGCGGTCACACGTCGCGTTTACTGCATGTGTTTAAAAACGCATTGCTACAGCTGAGGGGAGATTTGCCTAATTAAACAGCTGTTAATGCTTGCATTTACAAGTGTTAACGCATTGTTAACACATGCGTTTTGTAAATGCAAGTGTTAACAGCTGTTTAATTAGGCAAATCTCCCCCAGCTGTAGCAATGCGTTTTTAAACACATGCAGTAAACGTGACGTGTGACCGCACCCTTAGAAACACCCATCATTAGGCAAACATACCTTTAGGGCGCGTTCACACGTTACGTTTTGACCTGCATTTTCATAGCGTTTGAAACGCATATGCAACAGCTGAGGAGAGGTGATTTGCCTAATTACATCACTGTTAATGTTTCCATTTACAAAACGCATCGTTAACGCATGTGTAAACATTGCATTTACAAACATAAACGGTAATGTAATTAGGCAAATTACCTCACATCAGCTGTTGTATATGCGTTTCAAACGCAATGAAGACGCAACCAAAACGCAACGTGGGAACGCGCCCTTAAACAGGTGTTGTTATGCAGATGCCGGTGCAGGTCTTGTATTGTGCAGCAACTGGCGTGTTTCGGTGGCAAAACACTTTTTAAATCATGCTAATGAGCGTTCAGCGCACCTGTGTTCGCCACACAGGGCGCTTGACATTTCAGTATTATCCTAATTATTCACGCTTACTTGCTTTTGACTTTAAAAAATGCATCAGACAAACTAAACTTAGGAATGTACCCTCACCTTCTTATATACAGTCCAGCACTGTCTCCTTACAATGATGTAATTATTCTTCCTGACCACATGAGGGCGCCGTCTTACAGGAGCCGCTAATTGTTGTCTAAAGGAAGGAAAAGTCTCGTTTATCATTTGTTGCCGGTGCATTATGGGAGTTGCAGCCCATGTAGAGTCAAGGAGATGTCCGCTGCAGCAGTAAGGACTCGGGCTCGGGTAATGTAGTGTCTTTCTGTAGATTGTGTTTATAATATTGTAAGGGATTAGCAGCTCTCATGGGCCTTATAGTGTCACTACAATAGAAGCTATTGCTGCAGAAGTCACATTGTCATGAAAGGTGGACGACGACCTCTGTGAGAATAACCTGAGCTTCTGCTTAGTTTTGTTACAAGGGGCCATAACATATGCATGGATTACAATGTATGACTAATATATATATCCCTGCATAATGTATATAGTTGCACTATATTGTATATAGCTGAGCTAGACCACTTTGGAGCAAATATCTTCTGTAGAAATCTCCACGATGAGTGTGCTGGTTTCTCAGACCACAGGCTGTATTTGAGCTTTAAGTTTCCATGTCATCTACCAAAATTGGAAGACGAGTTGTAAGCACAGATTGACTAATACTACCAAAGGCCCCTTTCACACAAAGCTGCTCGGTTTTGTGGAAACGGACCTGTGTGCTGGTCAGATCCCACAGACTGATTTATCTTCCCAACATAGACATTACAAGTCCCAACATCAGACATTACAACATGGCTTAAAGGACATCTACCACCAGGATGAAAGACTGTGGGGCATATTTATTTATGCGCCAGCGTATGATAGCCCCGCCACTGCATGGCGTAAAAAAAAAACCCGCAGCCGGCGACTTTTCACATATGAAAAGTCGCCAGCAGCAGGGAGTGCGCAGGCGCGGGGACAGTAACGCCCCTCGCCTGCCCACTCCCGGCCAGCCGCGCCCCCCCCCCTTCACGCCCCTTCACACCCCACTGGCGTGAAGGTGGCGTATCGGAGCAAAAGCTAGCAATAGGCTAGCATTTGCGATTATGTCAGGGCCTGATAAATATGCCCGTGTATGTCAATGAGCCTGACGGGCTCCAGGTTCCATTGACACCTATGCATCCCGGAGCCCCTGAAGCTCGTATGCATTCATCCTGGTGGTAGATGCTTTTTCAATTACGGTAGAAAAATATGGTAGAATTTAATGGTAAAGTGTCACATTGTATTTCCTTGTCTAATGATTTGTAGTAAATGTCGTAAACCATTTAGAAATGTGTTGTTTCGTAAATCCATTCCTTTTTCTCAACCTGTCAGAAATGTCACAGTAAAAAATAATTTACTAGTTATTTACCTACAGAGTACATTGAACATAATATATACATAAATATAAATAATATGTGTACACATATATGCATATTCATGCTGTACCATATTGTTGCTGATACAGATCAGTAGACTGTGATCCATGCTTTTCCATGGACTTAGACCTGGTGCTAGAGCAGAGATAAGGCTGACATATTAAGGGTCATAGTCAACTGTAAATTCATGTTTTTGTAAGTGGAGACGATCTGCCTTAGGAAAATTCCAAGTTAATTTTTAAGTGTTGTGCTGTATTCCGCTTCTAAATTTTTCTTAAAATTATAATTTTATTCTAGTAACAGTTTATTAAATTTCTAGAATATTCCAAGTGAATAAAACGTAAAGGAAATCTACCATCAAAATTGAGTATTATAAACCAAGGACACTTACTTATAGATACATTCGGCATGACATAGTGGTAATAGTCTTATGTTTGTATCCATGGGCTCTTTCCTTCTAAAATCAACTTTTAAAATGATGCTAATGAGTCTGAGCTACCCTAGTCCCTCTGTGATCTGGCTTTACAGGCTGTTACACTGTCTCACCATCCTCCCATGCTTCCTCAGCACTTGTGCAGTGAGCAGGAAGTGCTTCTAAGGTGGGGGGGGGGGGAGTGTAACAGCCTATAAAACCCGATCACAGAGGCTCATTTGCATAATATTAAAAGTTGATTTTGGAAGGAAAGAGGCCATATAAAAAGATTACCAGTTACAGTGCATGGATCTATGAGTAAGCATTTATCATACCGCGGTTTATCATGCTTGATTTTGTTGGTAGATTTCCCCTGACTGTATTTGGTGCAATGTCCATTATATGTGTGCAGCTATTTATGCCATACATTTACAATACATTCTATTACAGGAAGAACCTTTCTAATGAAGCGTGCTACCAGCTCATCACACTGTTCTACCAAGACATCTGGCTCAAAATATTACACAACTTGAAGGTGTAAGCTCTAAAAATGAACAACACGTTAAAGTACTGGAGGGAGGCTGCAACCCTAATTTTAACAGCTGGATGCCAACATGTAAATTCTGTTCCAAAAACCATAATCCTGGGTTCTTCTAAAGGCCACCCGAAGAAAACCACCTTTGACTATGAAGTTCTTTTTCTACAACGCAGTGAGAAAAGTGGGTTCATGCCAAGTGCATTTGTGTTTCCTGGAGGTCTTGTTGAACCATCTGATTTTTCCAATGATTGGGTGAAAGTTTTTGCGAGACATGCACAGAAACCTAACTTTGGGCTTGGCATAGTAAAGCAGCCTTGTGACACCAGGCCTCCTATGTTCATCACTGACAGGAGGAAGTTTGGATCCCTGGTCCCTGGTGAGGTGGCCTTCCGGATCTGTGCTATAAGGGAGACCTTTGAAGAATCTGGTATTTTATTGGTGGTTTCAGAAGATTCAAATATTGAAGACAACCAGAAGTTTATGGGTGCCTATGATCAAGATTATGAAGCTGTAGCCAAATGGAGAGAGGAGGTTCAGAATGATCCCATGCGATTCATTGAAATGTGCAAGGAGCTTCGATGTGTTCCTAACATCTGGGCCCTTCATGAATGGGGCAACTGGTTGACTCCAGTGTTCTCTAAAAACTCCAGGGCCAGGCGCTATGACACCGCTTTCTTTATCTGCTGCTTGCCAAGAAAGCCAATCACTACGGATGACCAGAAAGAAGTGACATCCTTCAAAGTGAGTGCCCACATCAGTCAGCTGTTACTACAGAGCATACTACTGCTATTACTTTAAGCCACACAATTCTGTCGGGTCAGCAGTATATTTGGCGCACGGACCTTTTTGTTGTGAGACCACGTCCCTTTTGCCAAGCTAGTCATAGGAGAGATGGAAAACTGTCTAAAACCCTTCATAAATGTGGTGCAGTCTGTTTTTTTTAGTGCAAACTACGACAGAATTCTGTTGTGGATGGATACATAAATCTCCCCCATCATGTGCATCGTGACCAAAGTGATTTGCCTCTGTAATCATTATCATGGACTTTTTTGGTAATTTTAACAAACACTTATATTTTGTCAGAATGATCATGTGTTTTGGCACAAGGGGGGGGGATTCATTAAAGGGGTTTTCCCACAAAGGAAAGTTAACTTGCTTATCAGTAGGGGTCTCAGTGCTCCATCGGACCCCTCGTCGCTCTGTCAGATAAAGGGGCAGACGGCTGCGCGTGACCGTTCTGCTCCATTAATCTCTGTGGGGCTGACTGAAATTGCCGAGCACCGCGCCCACCGATCTCCGTCAGCTCCATTGAGATTAACGGAGCATAACGGTCAAGGCTGTAATTTTGTACTCTAGTCTAAAAGATTACAGCCTCTAGATCAAACACAAGGCCTATGGGCTCCCCTGAAGCATCACGTGAAACCGGTAAATGTGATGTGTTGAGATCATCACTGGAGCAAACAAGTTTACTGCTGGCGCTACTTTGGGAGAGCGAGGAAAGGTAATTTACATGTTTGTTTTTTTCCCCCACAGTGGGACAGGGAGGTCTCAGGGGGCCCTGTGGCTGCTCTAGGGGGCCCTGTGGCTGCTCTAGGGGGCCCTGTGGCTGCTCTAGGGGGCCCTGTGGCTGCTCTAGGGGGCCCTGTGGCTGCTCTAGGGGGCCCTGTGGCTGCTCTAGGGGGCCCTGTGGCTGCTCTAGGGGGCCCTGTGGCTGCTCTAGGGGGCCCTGTGGCTGCTCTAGGGGGCCCTGTGGCTGCTCTAGGGGGCCCTGTGGCTGCTCTAGGGGGCCCTGTGGCTGCTCTAGGGGGCCCTGTGGCTGCTCTAGGGGGCCCTGTGGCTGCTGGGGAGGCACTAGTGGCTACTAGGGGGGCACATACAGGCCATGCCGGTGTCTCAGGTAATTGTTATTTAACAATATATTCAGCTTTGTGGTTGCCCTAAAATGCCCTTTTTTTATTTATTTTGCTAATGCTTTATAAATACTATCACAACTAAACTGCTCGAGTAGATACATTTAAAGGGGTTGTCCGAGTTCTTTAAAAAAAGCTAAAAGTGGCCGGGACAGGGCTGCTTAAAAAAAATAAAGATGTACTTACCTCCCGGTGCCCTCCCGTATCCAGCGCTGCTTTCGCTCCGGTCCGGGCGCCATGTAAACAAACATGGCCGCCGGAGCAGCGCTGGATTCAGCTTCCGGCCGGCCGTGGCCGGGCACGCCTATCCGTCCCTATACACAGCATTGTGTATGGGGGCCGGAAGGTTGTCGGGTCCGGCCGGAACTGAGTCCAGCGCTGCTCCGGCGGCCATGTTTGTTTACATGGTGCCCGGACCGGAGCGACAGCAGCGCTGGATACGGGAGGGCACCGGGAGGTAAGTACAGCTTTATTTTTTTTAAGCAGCCCTGTCCCGGCCACTTTTAGCTTTTTTTAAAGAACTCGGACAACCCCTTTAAACAGAAATAAAATGATGTGGCCACTTTAAGGCAAACCACAAAACTGTAAACCCAGTGTAAATTCGTTTGACATCCCTGCTCTAGATATATAGGGAGGTACCATGCACCAGCGTAATAATCCTGCCCCCCCCTCCCCCCCATTTGTCTTTGTATCTTGTATTGTTAATGCTAAATGTAATGTTATATGGTTATATTTTTTAGTGGTGGACACCTCAGGAAGCCATTCAAGAATGTCAGAAAAAAGCCTGGATTCCACCTCCTCAGTTCTATGACCTGAGCAGATTGTGTAACTTCACACATCTCGAGGAGCTGCAGCGATTTGCTCTTCATCGTGCTTTGGAAGGCATTGATAGATGGATGCCTGTTATTGTACATGCCAAGGATGGTATGGTGCATACATTACCAGGTGCGTAACTTTTAGGTGTGTCTGTAAAACCTTAAACTATTTACTACAAAAATCTGTCAAAGAGGTTAAAATATTTCAAAAATCTATTTGTAATGGTTACCTGGAAGTAAAAATACCTTTCTATGTGTTATTATGATGCTTGTTCAGCCTCTATTCTGCTCCACACAGAAGCAGATGTGGGAGGGGCCTAGCAATCAGCCTTCAGAGTCTCCTTCCACCTGCTGTGCTCAAATAGTCCCTGCACATACTAATCCCCAGCACAGCAGGAATCTGCTATTGGTGCTGTGTGTCACCTACCAAAGCCCTGACACTGCTTCCTCTCCTTTTAATCATTGTCAATATATACTTAAATAAGAAAATACATGACAAATTAGGGGGCATTCCGCTGCTCAGTCTGACCGTGCGCCAGATTAAACATGCAAAGTCCAATAGAAATGTGTCACACGCCCCATGTTAAAAGTTCAAAAAAAGTTGGTGCACTCTGTCGGGGCAGTGCAGGCGCACCAGATTCATGAAGAATGTGCGCCAAAAATCCTGAATCTGGCGGCCCCTGCACACTACACAGGTCACTGCACATAGTACACACTGCACTGTTTTTAGTAAATGTACCCCTATGCATTCTCACAGCATCCTGGTCGGTCAGGCTGACATGCATGGCGGAAGTCTAGGTGGGTGCAGGGGAGGCAAACCTCACGTGTATCGTCACTCCAAAGTGACTTCGAAGTGAGGATACGCATGGAGTTTGCCGTCCCTGCATTTTTCTAGACCTCCGACATATTTACACTTTACTGTCCGTCTGACCGACCATGATGCTGTGAGAATACATTGTTTTGCTCTTCTTGTATGCATTTACATGGACCTTTTTAGTTATTTTTATGACTTTTACTAATAAACTTTTTTGTTTTTGTATGTTACTTTCGGGCCGTTAATTGCATCTCTTTCTGTATATTTTGTAAGGAATTGCAACTAATTCACTAGATAGATAGATGGATAGACATGAGATTTCTGCAGCCTCCTGTGTGACCTGACTAATGGTGGAGGGAGGAGAGGGCTGCTCCATTGCTATGATCCATGTTGGGGGGGACTCCCATGTCTGGCTGCAGTTACCTTGTATCTGCTGCTGGAAGCACCTGTGGAGCTGCTAAGCAGTGGACATCACAGCACAATCCCTGCCCCTCCTCCTGTCTCACTTCCTATTGGCTGCAGTGTGTCAGCTGATCTCTGTGTGGAGAGGAGCTGTGAGCCTGTGGAGTGATCTGTAGTGCAGAGCAGCTAGCTGACTCCTTGTGCGCAGACTCGGCCAGATCAGCTGTTGCTCAGGACGGGACACAGCTACCACCAGGGGGCGCCAGCAACCAGAACAACAACTGAGTTATCTCAGTAAGGCTGCAGATTTTGTAATAAGTGTAAATGGTGAAAGTACTTGTCACAATGCATTGGACTCAATTACAGCCATTTGCTATGGTGACACAACCTTTAAGCAAAGTGTAACAAAAATTAGAGAACAATGTGTAATCACTTGATAATGTAATCTCTATTGATAAGCAGTAGTGTTTATTTTGAAAAGAACATGACGACCATAATTGGAGAACAGCAATGACTGTGGCACAGATTATGATTACATTTTCTTAAGGTTACTCCAAGCAGTAGGAAATGCACAGGCCTTTGCTTTGAATGTTTACAGCAAACCACTAGTCTCTCACACTGCTCTGGTGGTATTTTGATCCACTCTCCTTCAGTCTCTTTTACTTCTGGACCATGGAAACCTAGAAATACAGCATGACTATGAGATGACCGCTATTGAGAGCTGAATAGAAAATTCCCATATTTTTTACCGCAACATTAACAGTGGATATGTCTGGTTCTGTGACACCTAGAAACGGAATCCTGGTGGAATATTAATATGACCTGAAAATATAGTTTGGCAACTGTTAGGACATCCTTTCACATGCTTTCTGCATGGGGTATGTGCAATTAGAACTTCTACCGATTGTATTGCCTTCATGAGGGGGGTAATTGTGTGCCAATCAGAGAGGAAAAAAAACTAAACAAGTTTTATAAATCCCCAACAATGAGTTCAGGTAGCTTCTAATATCCAGGCACAATTATATGGGATGGTCATCTCCTGCTCCTTGTCACTTTTTGCCATGTAGAAGTACTGACAGACCATATTGATTACATATTTCCTTGTATTTTTGCAGGAGATGAACTGTACCCTGATGATCCTGATGCCAGTGGACAGGACCAAAAAATATATTCAACAGACAGAAGAATACACGAGCTTGTTCAGGATGGAAAGCACCTCCATAGACTATTACATGTAGAGGGGGTTGTGCAGTTATTCATAACTATACAACCTAAATATAAACATCTCAATCCAACCTTCCTGCAGAGTGACAATGACATAGAGCCCAAGAGCCACCTTTGAATAGAGGAACCTTAACATTAGAGTTTTATCATAGAAATATATTTGCATATATTTTTATTATATACTGTTTTTATTGTGTCACCCTTATGTCTTATGCTTGATTTACATGCAGAGCTGTAATTAAAGGGTTGCTTGATGCTTTTTTCCATTGTACCAGAAATGGTGCCATCCTTGTCTATGGGCTTTTTTGACTGTGCAACAAAGTTTGAAAGGGGCTGTCTGTTAGGCTACATTCACACGATGTATGCCCGCCGTACTCTAGTACGGCGGGCATACATTGGTGCTGCGGAGAGGAGCAGGGGATGCAACTCACCCCCGCCCCTCTCCATAGGAAGATACGGTGCCGTATCACGAGAAAGGATAGGACATGTCCTATCTTTTCCTGGGCTACGGAGTGGTACGGTGCCGCACGTGTGCCGTGAGCCCATAGAAGTGTATGGGGGACGTATATCGGCTGTACATACGTCGGCCGTATATACGTCCCCCATACATGTGTGTGAATGTAGCCTTATTGTGTATTTAAATCTTTTCATTAGAAAAAGAAAAACTTGTGAACTTGCCACAAACTGAATATCTTTTTAAGCCATACAGGGAGCAAAATTATGCCAGACACCAATGAACAACGGACTGTTTTGTGCTGCCTGCGCTTCCTTGGGTTCAGTGAACCTACTGACAGAGGGGCAGTAAATACCATCCACTTCCTCCTGTTTCATGACTTGGTCTAAACGGGTCCAGAATCAATGAATATACCAGATCCTAGGAGGTGCAGGGAGTGCCAAAACTGGCCAACAGCACAGACAATGTTTACATGTAAAGGATTACAGGACATAGCAACCTATAAAAATATCACTGTTGATCTGGAATGCATAATTTATACATGTGCAATATTAAAATCAACCCCAGCACCTAAAAGCAATGCAACAAGGAGAGAAAAAGTGTATATATAAAACGTGACTACAAGAATGCACTAAATTCAATCCTATCATTTAATCCAGCCGGACACAAGGCGCCCATTCTCAATATCTATTTAGATTCACGCTTCAATAACTCTTTATTACGATCACCCTCTGAGTTTAAGAATTGTACTACCTCAATTCCTGCCAATTTCATATAACTTGGGTCTCCGTCATGGGCCTCCTGCATGTGTTGAATTAGCCCAGGTGAACCGATACCCGTTCTAAGGAAGTTGCAATGTTCCCCAAAGCGAACATATAAGGGACGTATCGTCGTTCCGATATAACGTATACCACAAATTTTGTTTTGCAGTTTATGAAATCACTGACCAGCAAATTTATTCCTCCTTTCCTCAGATTCCTACAAAGTAATTAGACCTACAGAAGGAAAAATGTCCACAACAAAAATTACCTTTTGGAATGCTACTTCTCAACCAGTTATCACTGCTCTTAACCCCTTCAGGGCTCAGCATCTTTTGGCCTTGAGGACGCGGTCCCATTTTTCAAATCTGCCCTGTGTCACTATAAGTGCTTGTAGCTTTGGAACGCTATGAGATATCCGGGGATTTTGAGATTGTTTTCTCGTGACACATTGTACTTCAAATTAGTTTAAAAATTTGGATGAAATCTTTTGTGTTTAGTTGTGAAAAAAAAAAATTTGGCAAAATTCTTTATTTTCAAAGTTCTAAATTCTCTACTTTTGATGCAGATAGTCATTGCACCCAAATAAATTCATAACTTACATTTGCCAAATGTCTGCTTTATGCTGGCATGGTTTTTTAAGATTCCACATATTTTACTAGAATGTTATGAGGCTCAGAATTTGGGTGCCATTTTTCAAATTTTTGGGAAAATCACTAAAACTAATATTTAGATGGACCTGCTCATCTTTTAATTGACTGTGAGAGGCCTAAATAATAGCGAGACTCGTAAATTACCGCATTATGGAATCTACACACCTCAAGGTATGAAAAAGCACTTTTAAGAAGTTTGTTAACCCTTTAGGTATTTTATAGGGGTTAAAACAAAATTGAGGTGTGGTCTACAAATTGTAATATTTTTTTACAATACACTCATTTTGGGTGGAAAATGTAACATTTGTAATGGATTAAATGAAAAAAGGCTTCACAAAGTTTGATACCCAATTTATCCCGAGTACACCGATACCCTATATGTGGTGGTAACCTGCTGTTTGGGCGCACTGCCGGACATAGAAAGGAAGGAGGCGCCATCCAGGGCAGATTTGATATGTCACATTGTACAGGCTATAATTTTTTTTAGTTTTTTTTTTTTTTTTTTTTATTGTGGACCTATAGGGGCTTATTTTTTTACCACATGAGATGCACTTTTCTGGTACGTAATTTTGGGGCATCTATAGCTAATTGGTGAGATTTTATTTGTTGGTGGAGGAAATTAAAATCATCAAGTTTTAGGAACTTTTTTGTGTTTTTTTTTTTTTGGCCGTTTACAATACCATAAAAATATTATTTTTATTCTATAGGTCTCCACGATTACGAAAAGACCCCATTTATATAGTTTTTAATTTTTTTCCCCCATTTTTACTGACTAAAAAGTCATTTGGCAAAAATATTAATTTTAGCATCACCGACTTTCATATACATAACTTTTTTATTTTTTGGCTTACAAATCTGGTCAAGGGCTTATTTTTTGCGAGAAGGATTGTTCTTTTTAGTGAATTTGTTTTAGAGTGCATAACTTTTTTAAATCACTTTTTAGAACCTTTTTTTTTTAAAGGGTATTAATTAAAAATTATCTTCTTTTCGAAACGTTTTTAAAGGGAACCTGTCACCAGGAGACCCATTTTTAGCACTCCCCCAGTCCCCACAGAGCATAGTACATACACTGCCAAAGTGTTTTTGTATTAAAAATAGGTTTTACATAAAAAAAGATATGTTATATTGTATCTTTCATTAGCATCTGCTGTGTGACTAGGCAGTTGCCTTTTGGGAGGGGCTTGAAAGGAGCAGTTCCCCCCTCCCCCCTTGGGAAACATGTGACCTTTTCAAATATATGAATAACTCCCCACACTCGGGATTGGCTGTAGAGGAGCAGGGGGCGTTGCTATGCCACAGTGATGGGTGTTTTCATATATTCGAAAAGGTCACATGGAGAAGCTGTTCCCCAAGGGTGGGGGGAAACTGCTCCTTTCCAGCCCCTCCCAAAAGGCAACTGCCTAGTCACACAGCAGATGCTAATGAAAGGTGCAATATAACATATCTTTTTTTCTGTAAAACCAATTTTTAATACAAAAACACTTTAGCAGTGTATGTACTATGGTCTGTGGGGACTGGGGGAGTGCTAAAAATGGGTCTCCAGGTGACAAATTCCCTTTAAGGTTGTTTTTTACAGGGTTTATTTTGCGGGTCCAATAACAATTCTGTTTTATTATGATTGTCACGGACGTAGCGATACCAAATATGTGAGATTTGGAGACAATTTTGTTCATTTTAGCATTACCATCTTTTCATATGCAGAACTTTTTTATTTTTTATTATATCTGGTTAAGGGCTTATTTTTTGCGAGAAGGATTGTTCTTTTTAGGGGTCTTATTTTAGAGTGCATAACATTTTTTAAAATCACTTTTTAGAGCATTTTTTAAAGGTATTAATTAAAAATGATCTTTTTTTGGAACGTTTTTTGCGTTTTTTCCCCCGGCGTTTACCTTGCAGGTCCAATAACTATTTTGTTTTATTATACAGATTGTTACGGATGCGGCAATACCAAATATGTGGCGGTTTTTTATACTTCTTTAAAGGACACCTGTCATCAGGTCTGTGTCACTTGTCCTGTCACTACTACCTGTTGGAGAAGCTCACAAGGATCCCATCCCAGCCTTTATCTAGTTATTTCATACATTATTCATTGTAAAATCATCTATTTTTTATCATGTTAATGAGGCTAGTCACATGGTCAGAGGCAGTGATGTCACCCCTGTTCCCCCTCCCCTCTCCTCTCCTCCCCCTGCTCATGTCTGTGTGTAATGTATAGTAAAGCATGGCTAGTGTGTGTGCTGCATCTGCTGACATGCTGCATCCTCCTAATATACAGGTGAGAGACACAGACATCAGCTACACATGAATCTGACATGTTCTGCTGTAACATGGCTGCCTGGAGCTGCTGTATCTCTCCTAAACACACACACACACACAGGCTGCAGGGGGTGTGGCCACCAGCACCAGGAAGCACATCATTATACAGCCTCACATCATTATACAGGCTGTCAGTCATGCACTTGGGGTGTGGCTGTGCCTCCCACTCATGAATATAGTGGACAGCTTGAATATGCTAATGCTTCATTGGACATTTCACAGGTCATTTGCATACAGCTTTAGGACCTCATTGCTTAGGTTTACAGGCATGTAGAGGGACAATGAAGGGATAGAGGCAATGCTCTCTCATGGCAGTTTATGAAAATATATTTAGTTTAGGGGGGTTATTTTGCATGACGGGTTCTCTCTAAGTGTTTTTATGGGAAAATGACATTTTAGGGGCTTATATTTTTATGTATTTAATTTTTATTTATTCTAATGTGTTAACTTTAGTGTTTTTAAACTTTTTTTTACTTATACATACTTGAACTTGAACCAGCGATGCTCTGATCGTTTCCCTAGTGTTTCGTTCATAACGTTAGCGCACAAGAAGCGGGCCTCGGCCCCACCAAATATGCATTTTCAGGCTTGGATAACCCGATCGCATGTGTTTCTCTGGAAAAGCATATGCGATCGGGCCAAGGCCCGCCTCCTGTGCCCGTGGCCTAACGCATGTGATAGGTAAATAAGGCCCCTGTGTCTTGTATTATTTAAATGAAAGACACCGGGGCCTGTTTATAGATTGCATGTGTTTCCCTGGAAACAGATATGCGATCAGCCGAGGCCCTCCCCCTGTGCGCTAGCATTACGTTATGAACGCAACACGTGTGACCGTGTCCTTAGGGTGAAGACACACATGGCGTTTTTGGGCCGTTTTTACTAAGTGCGTTTTCAGATCGTTAAAAACGCATGCGTTAAAAAACGCATCCGTTTTTTAAAAACGAATGCGTTTTTTGAAAACGCATGCGTTTTTGTCCGTTTTTCCGAAATTGCGCAACGAAAAACGGACAAAAACGCATGCGTTTTCAAAAAACGGATGCGTTTTTTAACGCATGCGTTTTTAACGATCTGAAAACGCACTTAGTAAAAACGGCCCAAAAACGCCATGTGTGTCTTCACCCTTAGGGTGCTGTCAGACAATTTGATCCTGTTTTGAAATGGAATTAAAACTATTGTCTGACAGCACCCTAAGTGCTTTTTCCCTTTCTCGAAGCGGTTTCCCTTAACTTTTTCAGCAAAGTCCCAATTTTTTATGCGTTTTTCAAGGGTGGTGAAGACAATAAAGAAATTGTCTTCTCATTAAAGTTGTATGCAGCTAATTAGGATTATAATACAGATTTGCAAACTCAACAAAAACTGTAACGTGTGAATACAGCCTAACAGCAATGCAATTAGAAAAATCTCCTTTTCTCAGTTGTTGTATTGCTTTTCAAAACGCAATGTAAATGGTACGTGTGAACGAGGTTTAGAAATAACTTTTGCTGTGGCGCTGTCATGATGTGTAGGGATGTTCAGGTTCACTCGTTGACTTCTACCAGAGCTTAGGAACTGCCGGAGTAGCTCATAGCAACCCGGAGAGTCTCTATAATGTAAGTGCATGAAGGATAACTTATTCCTATATAGAAACGGTTAAAAGCCCAAGCTCCATTCAGCGCAATGGACCGGGATCCGTTAATATGGCGGCCGCATGTAGAAGTTTTGTCTGCCTCTAAAGTCCACATCAGGTGCTGCAGTTTTCCGCAGGGGCAGGAAGTCGCATGGCCGGAAGTGGCGTTTCCAGCGCGGGCGATAAGCTGCAGGGAAGTCTGCGGGCTGCGAGCGAGGTATGGCGTTATAACATCACATATAGTCCTGTTACCCGGCACATTCGCGCAGTTTGTTATTTAGCACCTGCACGGAATCCATCACTTGTACGGTACAACGGGGAACCGAGGCACAAGCCAGCAGTATGATTTAGAGGGCGTTCACACGGGGCAGATTTGTTTCCGTAGCTTTTTCCGCTAGTTGAATGCTGCTTGCAGAAAATGGTGTTTATCATTTTCAGTCTAACGGATTGTTCCACTAGCAGAAACATTTTCCGTGAATCTGCTGCTGGTGATCCTTGTATAAGGCCTCGGCCTGACTTCCATGACGTGATGGGTATTTACCCAACCAGTAATATCCGGGGGTAGGAGAGGGTGAAATGTGGGACATGACACTTGATAATATCAGGCATGAAGCAGTCCTGAATCACATATCAGTTATTGGGAGCCCAATGTAGGAGTGACCAGGTGTAATGGAAAGATGTGCACCTGTCCCGCTCCTGGTTTAGCTCACAATAATTGATGCATAAATAAGAAGTCTCACAAAAATTATACAAAACCACTTTGTTTTTTTATAATGCAGTCCACTGATCTGAGTTGCTATTTTTTATTTTAAGCCTGTACCCCCACAGCCATTTCTGTTATCTTAGCACAGTCTTACCTTTTTCTCACACTTGGTGAACACCAGACCACACAAGAGCAAGCTGTGATTTCCTCTGCAGGGACGCACGCCTTGTGCATAAAATGTGTAAATCTAATTGGCCCATAGACTCTATCTGCGCTGTCTAATTAAGATTCGAAACAAGTAAAGCGCCTTAGGCCTGAAACACACCTGTTGAATTGGTAAGCACAGTAAAATAAACTCGCAAAGGCCCTCAGATTTTTATCTGGCCCACTTTTAGAACAAGCAAGCTCTTACAAACTGTGGATCCTGTTATAGCAAACATACACAAACTACAATACAGGCAGTCCCCGGGTTACATACAAGATAGGGTCTGGAGGATTGTTCTTAAGTTGAATTTGTATGTAAGTCGAAACTGTATATTTTATAATGGAAGTTCTAGACAATTTTTTTTCTTTTACCCCAGTGACATTTGGAGTTTCAAAATTTTTGGTGTAATTGGACCAAGAATTATCAATAAAGCTTCATTACAGACATCTTACAGCTGATCGTTGCAGTCTGGGACTATAGTAAAGCATCCAGAGAGATTCACCAGAGGTCACATGGGGCAGAGAGGTCCATCTGTAACTATGGGTTGTCTGTAAGTCGGGTGTCCTTAAGTAGGGGACCGCCTGTAAACAGTTTGTTGGAGAACATAAAGCTGGGTCATCTGTATGTATCCTCACCTTTCAACTAACTACAGAAATGTAGCTCACTGTGTGAGCATATGGGAAGTCATTTATATTTAACCTTGAAATTTGTCTGCTTTTTAATAGGGTTGGGCTTGTTACTAATGTGGCATTTGAGTGATGTTTCTATTTTACTTTTTCAGAAAAGTCGCTAATTTTTGCACAGCCTGTTTTGCACTTTTGTGAGCAAAAATTTTAGACTATTATGAGAATAACAATTTTAGGCTGTATTCTTATGAGAATATAAAGACTTTCACACATCTGAATTCCATTGATAGGCTCAAAATTGATTTCATGGACCAAACAGTGTGGTGGGATGGGACCCCAAGTGTTGTCATCCTTCTTTCCAGTAAAATGTAATTAGAATTTGATTACAGGCAGTCCCCGGGTTACATACAAGATAGGGTCTGTAGGTTTGTTCTTAAGTTGAATTTGTATGTAAGTAGGAACTGTATATTTTAACATTGTAATCCCAGCCAGAACTTTTTTGGTCTCTGTGACAATTGGATTTTAAAAATGTTGTGTTGTCATAAGAATCAAGATTAACAATAAAGCTTCATTAGACACCTCTGATAACTGTTACAGCTGATCATTGTAGCCTAAGGCTAAAGTACAATAAATTACCAATATCCAGTGGTCCGTTTGTAACTAGGGGTTGTATGTAAGTCGAGTGTTCTTAAGTAGGGGACTGCCTGTATAACTCTGTGGGGAATAACGGACTCCTTACACCATTTATTACTATCCTGGTACAAATGTGAAATCTGACCACCAAATAATCTGTTATTCATTGACTGAGCACAACCATGAGTTTTAAGCCTCATACTGGAAAACAACTTACAATGCCCCTTTTCTGTAGCTCTATCCTTACAATGTTCACTTTTCTGTATTCTCTGATTTATGCAGCCTTTCCTGCAGATCACCACCCACCCTCCTTCTTTTCGCTGTGAAGCAAGTCTGATACTCTGCAGTCCTCTTCTTCTCTCTGCAGCTGCAGACCCATTGTAATGACACCTCCTTTCGGCCAGCTTACATGAGCCGCAGAGAGGAGAATAGGCTGCTGCTTAGGGATTTTGAAGCCATGGACAGGGTGTCCAACAGCCTAAATAAATTATTATAGAAAATCAACCCTTTTAAAAAAAAAAAAAAAAAAAATAGCTACAAATACTCACCCTTCTCCTCTTCACCTCTGTACTGTCCATCGCTAATCTTGATACGCCGAGATAACCTAGAAAACGAACTTATAGAAATCCAAAGTGGGGACGAGATGACCGGTGCTCAGGGCTGCTAATTATGTACGCCCACCCGAGAAGCTTGAATTCATCTTGCGCTCCCAGCATGGGAGAGGGAGGTGGGAAGGGTGTGCATAATTAACAGTCTGGAGCACTGAAAGAGGAGCGGTGTTGAGTATTTGTGAAAAACCATTATTATATTTTGATACAATGGGCAGTATGGAACACAGTGATACCTAACTTGTTTATGATTTTTACTGTTTATTTATATTTATGACTTTTAGGGAAAATGGGTGTTTCGAATTTTTTGTTTTTTTTTATTACTATTTTTCAGACCCGCTAGGCTACTTTAACCCTTTGGTGTCTGATCCTACCATTTACTGCCATACTACATAAATGTATACTCACCGGCCACTTTATTAGGTACACCATGCTAGTAACGGGTTGGACCCCCTTTTGCCTTCAGAACTGCCTCAATTCTTCGTGGCATAGATTCAACAAGGTGCTGGAAGCATTCCTCAGAGATTTTGGTCCATATTGACATGATGGCATCACACAGTTGCCGCAGATTTGTCGGCTGCACATCCATGATGTGAATCTCCCGTTCCACCACATCCCAAAGATGCTCTATTGGATTGAGATCTGGTGACTGTGGAGGCCATTTGAGTACAGTGATCTCATTGTCATGTTCAAGAAACCAGTCTGAGATGATTCCAGCTTTATGACATGGCGCATTAACCTGCTGAAAGTAGCCATCAGATGTTGGGTACATTGTGGTCATAAAGGGATGGACATGGTCAGCAACAATACTCAGGTAGGCTGTGGCGTTGCAACGATGCTGAATTGGTACCAAGGGGGCCAAAGAGTGCCAAGAAAATATTCCCCGCACCATGACACCACCACCACCAGCCTGAACCATTGATACAAGGCAGGATGGATCCATGCTTTCATGTTGTTGACGCCAAATTCTGACCCTACCATCCGAATGTCGCAGCAGAAATAGAGACTCATCAGACCAGGCAACGTTTTTCCAATCTTCTACTGTCCAATTTCGATGAGCTTGTGCAAATTGTAGCCTCAGTTTCCTGTTCTTAGCTGAAAGGAGTGGCACCCGGTGTGGTCTTCTGCTGCTGTAGCCCATCTGCCTCAAAGTTCGACGTACTGTGCATTCAGAGATGCTCTTCTGCCTACCTTGGTTGTAACGGGTGGCGATTTGAGTCACTGTTGCCTTTCTATCAGCTCGAACCAGTCTGCCCATTCTCCTCTGACCTCTGGCATCAACAAGGCATTTCCGCCCACAGAACTGCCGCTCACTGGATGTTTTTTCTTTTTCGGACCATTCTCTGTAAACCCTAGAGATGGTTAGCACCGATCGCGGGTGTTACCGGTAAGCCTTTGCTGCAATATGCAGCAAAGACTTACCGGCTATGTAGAGGGCTCAGCAAAGAGAATGTTAAATCCACAAGGGGGCGCCAAACATTGTTTGCAGAAAATTTCACTGAGCTTCACACAGATATATTATTGTATGCTCCCTTACCCAACGGTTATCCAATTAAATAACTACCGTATATATATCCACAAAAGTCACTTTTAGATGTGCGCCATTGTTTGAGCCTCACAATAACGAAACCCTCCACGGTTCATAAGAATGAATAAGAACGCCATAAAATGGCTATAAATAACTAAAGGATGTTGTGAAAAAAAAACTTTATTCAGGAACGTGTGTGTCTTTTTTAGGTAACATAGAACTTTATGGACATGTTTTGGGTCACGGTGTTAATATGTGGCCACAGGCGAAGGGGATGGAATGTTCATCGTTTCACTCAATTTTTGTAAAAAATAAAACTATCAGGAACTATAAGGCAATCCTCATATAGTTTGGCAACGTGTACAACATGACACATCCAATACATTGGAAGCACGACTAGAACGCTAAAAACTAGAGTATCAGAGCATATCAGGGATGCCTGTAAAACAGATCCTATAATCGCTAAAAACATGCCAATGCTTTAAAAACATTTCTTGGATACTCACAAAGGCGATATCACAGGTTTGCAAGTCACAGCAATTGAAAAAGTAACCGCCCCCAAAAGGGGAGGTGACCGAATACACAAACTCCGTAACAGGGAGATATATTGGATTCTAAAACTTGATACACGTGTACTGAAAGGGTTAAATAAAAGATCATACACTATGTACTTCTTCTAAATTTATGTTTATAACACATTTAAATGCATAATATATTATATGACATGTGCAATGTATTTCCTGTGCACATGCCCAGTTTGCAGTGACGACAACACCCTAGTCTTTTATATGATTCTAACAATGGTAGCAGGTAGACCATGACTAAGAAAAACATCCAATATGTTAGTGCTCTACTCTATAAAGTGTCTTTGCATAACAACTCCAAAGGGCAATCTCACCAAGTCCCAAGTGGGTTGAAAATTGAAGAGTTCCTCCTGTAATTCCTCCTGTTATTCTGTCCATTTCCTGTATTGGAAATTTGTTTACAGTGCGGATTATTGGGGTAAAGAGTAAAAGGTTTTTATTCTTGTATATTTGCAGAAATAAGGTTAAAAGTGCGTGTATCAAAAGTTTCCTAAAAACACCAAACACCTCGCCCGACCTAGGTGTTACCCTATCCGGCTTCTTCCGGGGCCTGGCGTTTGATGTAATGTCTGCTGTTTATGAGAATTAAAACCTTTTACTTTTTACCCTGGTAACTATCTGTACACACATTTCCAGTATAGGATCTCCGAGGTCTACAGTGGAATCCACTACATGAAATGGACAGAATAACAGGAGGAACTCTTCAATTTTCAACCCACTAGGGACTTGGTGATAATGCCCTTTGGAGTTGTTATGCAAAGACACTTTACAGAGTAGAGCACTAACATATTGGATGTTTTTCTTTATAAAATGTTGGCTAAATTTGGGAGTGTGTGTTTTTTTTTTTTTTTTTATACTAGTGCTGGATCATCGCTCTATATCTTTCAATAATCTTTCATCTTTATTTATATAGTGCCATCAAATTCCATAGCGCTTTACAAATCATAGATTCATTTGAAATAGAGAGATTCTCTTTCATAGGAAAAAAGTGTTTCTAGGCGCCACGGAGCCTATGTTATAGACCTCTGAAGTGAGGATGTATCACATACATCCATGGCTATACAAATGCCATCCTTTGAGGACATATGAGATATGTCCTTGGCCAAAACAAAAACAAGGGTAAATAAAAAATACAAAATTTAAGTCACCCCTTTTCCCTAGAAGGTAAAAATAAATAAAAAAAATTGCAAGCTGTAATGCCTGTGTAATTTGAATAAAAAACGATCGAAAGGTTTTACAGGTTTGCAAAATGGCAGCAATGAAAATGTCAGCTGGTTCTACAGAAAATGATATTCTTTACTGTAAAAAGTTACAGGTATCTGAATATTGCGATTCAAAGATTTAAAAAATCAACAGTTAGTGGAAACCAAAATCATAAATTAAAATAGGAAGTAATAAAGAAAGAAATGATTGGCATTGCTTATCTTTCCTTCTAAATTGTATTTGTCACTTGGTATACAATGAAGCGGTGTAATAAAATGAAATCAATGTTAAAAATAACACTGTTAATGAGTGTTAGCGGACTATTGTTCCATTATCTTGATGACCCTCGACTCTACACTACTACTGTTTCAAAGAACATTTTAATAATATTCTTTGGATAACGAGGGCCTTGAAGCTTAAAGGGAACCTTTCACTACATATGCGCATATAGAGCCAGTGGCATGTCCCTTCGAGCTCCATTGACTGACTCACACCCTTATTTTAGCTAAAAATTGTTTTGCTTACATCCATATAAATCACCTTTTATCTTACCTGGCATCAGAGGGGGGCTGGTGCTGCTCGGCCAGCCCGTCCTATCTAATCCTCCCCATGCCTTATGCCTCCTTACTGGTAACATTTAATGTCATGTGACCAGAGTGACATAATCTCAGGTGCTTTAGCCTTAATAATTGCAAACTGTACCCCATGCATGTATCTGAACACATGAAGTCACATGAAATCAGCTCTGTGTATCTTCAAATCACTGCTCTGCCTCCTTGTACTTCGGGACTGTCTGCCTCATGTTTCATTTATGACATGTGACCAGTGACATCATCGCAGGTCCTTTAGCCTTCTAAGAATAGCAAACTGTACACCATGTATGTGATTACATGAAATCACAGCAGCCTCCATGAAGGATGGAGAGGAGTAGAAGTCCATGGAGGCTGCTGTGATTTCATGTAATCACATACATGGTAATACACCATGTATGTGATTACATGAAATCACAGCAGCCTCCATGAAGGATGGAGAGGAGTAGAAGTCCATGGAGGCTGCTGTGATTTCATGTAATCACATACATGGTGTACAATTTGCTATTCTTAGAAGGCTAAAGGACCTGCGATGATGTCACTGGTCACATGTCATGAATGAAACATGAGGCAGACAGTCCCGAAGTACAAGGAGGCAGAGCAGTGATTTGAAGATACACAGAGCTGTCGGTCAAAAAAATGGGGTGTGTTTCACTGCCAGCCTGAGAGGGACAGTCACAAACACCAGGGATGAGTCACAAAAGCTAATTTGTATATCAGAAAACCATTAAGGTGTGTGTGTGTGGGGGGGGGGGGGTTTAAAATCTGGTGACAAGTCCTCTTTTTCCAGGTTTCCCACAAACTAAAGTTAGGCCCTATCCACAGATCAGGAAAACGAGAGGTCTGTTGGACTAAAGGAGGGGATGGATGTGCATGACTGTTCTGGTCCATTAATCTCTATGAAGCTCACGGAGATCACCAAGCATGGACCCCTCGTTTTCGCTATCTGTGGGGGTTTCAGCACAGATTTTAACAGTCACTGCCCCCTTTAATAGTCACTGCCGCCCATGTATTAGCTATTACGTCAAAGGTCAGGGGTATAAACTTTCATGCTTTTTAATCATCTCTTTCTGTTCGTTTTTGTTATAGAGTATTTCCAGAATTGCCTTTTGAAGTTGGTATAAACATGTACAGACTGTCAGTACTGCAGGTAAAGAGTCCTTCCACTTATGTACCCAAGTTCTGATTTGTTGTTCTATGTAGGACTGTATATGTAACATGAAGCTCTGTGATCTATACTCAGGTGGTAGACCCAAGCTGCTTTTTCTGCGAAATATTAAAAGAAGGTGAAAGCAACAATTATGAGCAGTTGTTTGATGAGCTGAATTTCCTCTATAGCACAATATACAGAGATATAGAGGAGCTGAGACCGGTGTCATTGCCTGTTGGGACGGTAATTTATTTATTTTTACAAATTGTATATATTTTACAATAAATACTATTCATTTGAATCAATTTTTAAGCCTGTGATCCAAGCCGAGGCCCCTTAAACTTACTGACTAAAGTATAAGCTTTGGGTTGGAAACTCATTGGTCACAGCCTCCCCTAGTAATGTAATGCCCAGCAGTCCTACCCCAGTAATGAAATACCCAACAGCCTCCCCCAGTAATGCCCGAGGCAGCTGCGGACCCCCTGGTAGTGAGATGCCCGAGGCAGCTGTGGACCCCCTGGTAGTGAGATGTCCTGCCTTGCCTCTCATTGTTTAAAAAAAATAATTTTGCATACTCCCCTTCCGATGCTCTATGCAGTTCCACAGAGCAGGTAAAGACTCAACTATAAGACGAGTTTTGCAGCACAAAAAATGTGCTGAAAAATACTAACTCGGCTTTTACTCAGGTCAGGAAAAAAAACCCAAAAAGTGTACTCACCTTCCGATGCCCCCACAGTAGGTCCTCTTCTATCCATTGCGGCTCAGTGTTCCCGTGCGGTCCGTCGAAGACACTGTGACACAGCACGCTGACATTCTAATGTGTGCGCTGGATAGGATTGGATCAGACGTCGAGATGTGATGAAGCACGTCACAACACTCCTCCCCCAGCAGAGGATCTCAGTCTCATAACCTTGTGGCTCCGGAGGTCTGCAACTATGCATGCTGTCGCCTGGATAGGTGTTCGGCTAAGGCTGTTAGCCACGTCTTCAGGTGTCAGCAGCAGGGACCTCACCGGTGTGTGAATGCCCTGGGAGTTATCTAGAAGAGCCCATGTTGGAGCTCCTCGGATGCAGAGGTGGTGGGGACATCGGAAGTGACTGAGCCTAGCGGTGCAGCTGGCCCCATGCGATGCAAGCATCTACGCATCTCCCCCCCATGTGGAGGTTGGGACCAGGTGGATGAGTGACGATCCGGAGGGGAGACCGCAGCAGAAAGTTGTATGAGGAACAGATGGGAAAGAGAGCACTCTGCATAGCAGAAGAAGAGTAACCTCCGCTATATGCACAGCACCTGCTTTGTATGACCAGCGGGAGTAAGGGGCCTGCCAGGAACTACCTCTGTCTCGCTTTGTGGAATCTCTGCAGTGCTGGGATGAGGAAGATGGGTGAGATTCTACCCTGCTCTCTTGTCTCATTCTCATAATTAACCCTTAGGAACCTAATCGACTTGTACCGATATCGATACAGTTACAGCTACTGCTCCCTCAGAGATTATAGGCTTCTCATTAACGACATGTTAACTCTTTAAGGAAACGCTTCCATATGTGTCTGGCGCTAGCTGAAATCTTAATTTGGGCTAGATGGTATTGTTAAGGATATCACATTGGTCTTGAATGCCATCTTACATACTGTCAGACATTTTAAAGACTCAGTATTCATTTCACATAACTTTGTGTAATAAAAACTAAAGTTTGGGTGGGGTTCGCCCCTCAGCACACAAAGACTTAGCGCTCGCTAGCACCACCTAGAGGAAGGTATCCAGGTGAACATCTGGGCATTTTATTTATGTGAAGACAGCCAATGGTTCTACATTCCTTTGTGTGCTTACATCCAATAGTGTTGCATTTCCAGGGTCAAACCACCCAATAGTATTGCCCGCTTGTGTACTTGCACGCCCCTTTCAGAGTGTGTTATGACTTTCCAGATAAGAGTTTCAGTGCCAAAGAGAATAAAGCAGTCTTGAGCTAATCTTCAGAAAGGACAGTGTGTCTTTCCTGGTTTACTCCATTCCAAGCTGGAATACAAAGACTCAATAATTTGAAAGTCACCTTTACAATGATTAGGGGTTTGAGCCCCAGATAAAAATCTATAAGGGTATAAAGTCACGCCAGGTTGGACAGACTGACTCATTAAGGACTGCTTCGATACCTCTCTCCTTTTCACCCTATTTTAAATCTTCAGCTTAAAAGACTGTCGACATACCAAGGGATATAATCTCTGCTGTCTACAGTAATTGATAAATTGATCAGCTAATATCTGCTACATGGGTATGAAGTTAATACAAGGCTTCAAATATGGCTTCAGAATAAGATTGAACTCCGCAGAACTGAGAGGCTATCTATATATTGGCTTTTACGTTTGCGGCTAGTGAACCAACGGAATACTCAATATCGCCTAAATTGGCGCCAAACCTTGCTGTGACTGCTAGCCTGCATGAATGGAAGTCTGAACTAACATCCTTTCTATGACTATACTAATCCTCGGCCTCTTCTCTTCAGCTTATGTTTGCATTGGTCACTGTTAAGAGGGACATTTACTAACTACCACTGTCTGATGAATTACTTTAAGCCAGCTGCTTTTATGTTAATGCTTTTCATGGGGTTTTGGAGCTGATTTAATAGGGTTTGGTTGACTCTAAGTCAAGCTGGATGGGCTTTTTGTAGATATGAAGGGCTGTTCTTCATTTCTGTTTTTCCTATATCTAACCTAAGCCTCTGCTCTCCAGTCCAAAAAATCTAAAAGCTGACATAGTGAAGAACAGTAATTTACTTTGTATTAACCAACAAATCAATCTGCATGCAGCTACTATATTATTATAAAATCTTAGACTGTATTTTTGTATGCCTGTTAGATTCGGTCTCTTTGCTCCCACAATCTTTTGTACAGTAATGGCCATAAGTTTTGAGAATGACACAAATATTATATTTTCACATGATCTGTTGCCCTCTGGTTTTTATGTGTGTTTGTCAGATGTTTTTTATCACATACAGAAATACAAGTGCAATCGTATTATGAGTAACAAAAGCTTTTATTGACAGTAAGGCTACATTCACACGAACGTATGGGGGACGTATATACGGCCGACGTATATACGGCCGATATACGTCCCCCATACACTCCTATGAGCGCACGGCACCCTACGGGAGCGGTACGGTGCAGCACACGTGCGGCACCGTACCGTTCCGTACCCGGGAAAAAGATAGGACATGTCCTATCTTTTCCCGTAATACGGGGCCGTGCGCTATAGGTTGCTATGGAGAGGGGCGGGGGTGAGCTGCGCTCACCTCCTCCTCCTCTCCCCGTACACTGCCGTTGCCCGCTACGGTACGGTACGGGCGGGCAACGGCAGTGTGAATATAGCCTTAGAATGAGTTAATGCAGCAAGTCAATATTTGCAGTGTTGACCCTTCTTCTTCAGGACCTCTGCAATTCTCCCTGGCAGCTCTCAATCAACTTCTGAACCAAATCCTGACTGATAGCAGTCCATTCTTGCACAATCAATTCTTGCATTTTGTTACCATTAGTTGGTTTTTGTTTATCCACCCGTCTCTTGATGATTGACCACAAGTTCTCAATGGGATTAAGATCCGGGGAGTTTCCAGGCCATGGACCCAAATTCTCTGTTTTGTTCCCTGAGCCATTTAGTTATCACCTTTGCTTTATGGCAAGGTGCTCCATCATGCTGGAAAAGGCATTGTTGATCACCAAACTCCTCTTGGACAGTTGGGAGAAGTTGTTCTTGGAGGACATTCTGGTACCTTTTCTTTATTCATGGATGTGTTTTTAGGCAAGACTGTGAGAGAGCCGATTCCCTTGGCTGAGAAGCAACCCCACACATGAATGGTTGCTGGATGCTATACAGTTGGCATGAGACAAGACTGGTGGTATCGCTCACTTTGTCTTCTCCGAACAAGCTGTTTTCCAGATATTCCAATCAATCGGAAAGGGGATTTATTCTTTTTGACATTCTTAGTGACAGGTTCACTTTAAATTGGTGTTTTTACCACAAGTGTTCAACAATTTGGTGGGATCTGATCATTTTTTAAAAGGCTAGAATCTACAATGCTGGAATTTATTTTTCAAGGTAGACCGCCTAGAATTAAAGTAGAATCATGTAGTTGCTAAGACCTGAAAGTGGTTTGAATTTTTGCAGTAGCCAATGATATTTTTGTTTTCATTCAGTTTTGTGTTGTTTTCTGTGAAGAAATGAAGAGTTGGTGCCGAGCCATATTTGAATCCACCACCTGCAGTGCCCAAGATGAGCTGGTGGACTGTTTTCTCCTGGATTTTGCAATTTACTGTGCAATTAAAAAAAACAAGTGAGAGACCATTGCTATCTAAAACTTGGAAACCATACTTGCAGAACAATTAAGTACACGTAACAAACAGATTACACAACACACATTGCATACCCTGCTCAATCACTCAGTAGCTGTTGTGTCCCTCTATTTTCAGCATTCGGTTTCCTGTGGAGCAATGCCAGAAACTCCCATTCCGTGCAAAGAAATTTAAGCTGCACCATATTAGGCCAATATCACTGTGTATTAATGTCTTGGAAAACAAGTCAGAATTGAGGTCAGTGAGTGGTGATGTGCATGAGTATCATTTACACTTTACTGTTGTTACATTTTATTTTTTTTTTCTTCTTGTTCAGACCAGCTAAATATTGGGATAGTGCTGCAATCCATTACTTCCGGCAGCTGCTTAATGGTAAGGTTACATTTATTGTGGTAGAAGGCATAGTTTTCTCAGAGAAAGACCTCTTGCTAAGATATGACATCTACAGCTTTTTTGAATGTGGTCTCTTTAACCCTAGCTAATCCTGATAACCCTGGTATTCTTAACATGGGAACTATGCCTGATCTAAAGAATTAAAGGGAAACTGTAACCATCTATTAAAGGGGTATTCCAGGAATCAGCATAATTCATATACAAGTGGGCACTCAAAATATAAGCTAATGTGTAATTAGTTATTTAAAATTTTGCTCCCCTTAGCAGAATATGCTGGTGACATAGACTGTAATGAATTATTAAAATGCTACTGGCCCTTTAATCAGTCCGTTAATTTCCTCCGCGCGGTCCGTCACAGAAAAGAAGATGGCCGCTGGTCACATGTCCACATCACATGTCCTATACCTGCCTGGGCAGGGTCATGTGATCACCACTACGTTTGGCTGTAGTCGGTTGGTTGCAGTGCATCCAGTATGGTCAGTGTTGTGGTGATGGCAGTTACACATCATTACTATGGTAACAGAGCAAGAAAACCTGTTACATCATCACTGTTAGCAGAGCATAAGTGGTAGGAGGAGTTACTGAGAACTAAAGGATCATGGAACTTGTAGTTTCCAGTGGCGGCCATCTTAGTGATAACTCCACCTACTTTAGAGAGGCCATAAATTTTGTAAATCATAAAATCATATTATTTTAGCTCCGTTTTCTGACTAATGACATTGAGTATTGTTGTATTCATTTATTTATATCATCAAGGGTTTTTGTGTCAGACGTTCATATTCCCGGAATACCCCTTTAACCAATTACATTAAAAGGACCCACCTTTTCTAGTATTCTCTGTTTTGTTAAATAATGCCTTTATAAAAATTCACCTCCAAAGTCAAATTAGCTGAAAAGAGTCATTTATTTTGCGTGCAATGAGTCACTTTTAAAAACTGAAGGAGTGTTGTCGCCTCAGATGCCCATATCTTTGGCTCTATAAGACTTTTAGAACCATTCTTTTAGTGATCCAAAAGAGATCTCCTCTTTTGTTCTGTACATACCAAGATAGGCAATTGAGCCTTTCTCAGCTTAATTGCAGTGGGATTTGGAGGTGAGTTTAAACATAAGAGGCAGTGCTAGAAAGGGCATTATAAACTCTACCTAAAGTGACAGTAGTTTAGTGGTGTAAATCCTGTTGACAGAGTCCCTCTAACTCCATTTTGTCCACCCAATGACAAAAGACGTCAGCTGCTACGGTCACGAGTCTACAGCAAAAGGTAGAAGCTCTATAGGCATGGCGGTCGCCTGATCCCTGGGTCTGCAGGGTTCATCATAGCTGCTCTGGGTCTGATCTCCAGGGGTTTTTAATAACTCCTTATATGGGGGACATATAGAGTAAAAAAAATGTGACTCTCCTGGGGGCTCCTTATTTCACATCTACTGGGATTGCCCTAGAATTGCTATTTTTTTGGAGACAGGTACAGAACGTGCTACAGAAAACTCTACATACTGACGTAGAACTGGATCCCATGGTGCCACTATTGAGTTTTCCACCTCAGGGATTGGGAAAGGCTAGGTCCTAACTTATCGTACATATCACGGCCGCAACTAAGGCCCTAATTCCCCTGTTTTGGCAAAAGATGGTTCCACCATCCCTTTCCAACCTGTATGAACGAGTGAGAGATTTGAGGTCGATGGAGCATTTGACGGCTCTATTGAACAATTCTATGGAAAAGTTTTATGAAGTCTGGTCAACAAGTGCTGACTCTTAAAGGAAACCTACCAGTTAGAATGGTAGGGGTAAGCAGTAAGTACCGAGCACCAGCTCAGGGTGAGCTGGTGCCGGTACTTACTTTCGTTAGTGTTATTAACCACTGTATCGCGGTTTTAACACTTTTTGAACTTTAGAGCAGAAGAGGCTTCGGCGCTGCGCACAATCGTACTGTTAATCGTTGTTGTGTTGTTCTGATATTTTTTTAAAGGTTTATTCACTTTGACTACTATTTCCTAAAACTTTAATCACTTTTTTTTCACATTTGTAGTAAATTATCATCAAATTTTATAAAGAAAAAATAAGTCTCACATGTCATGGAAAAAAGAAAGTAAAAATTGTTGCATGTAAAGTTTTTCCAAAGATATCGTCATTTAAAGAAGCACATAGAACGTCAGAAATTGACCTGGAAATTCAGACACCAGTGATTCTGTTACGAAGGGAGGGGTTAAAGTTGGGGGGAAAAAGTGAAAAAAATCTCTGCCATACTAAAACAAAATTTTTACACTGTTTGTCCAAGACTATACATATTATTTATCAAACTGAAAGTCACACACTAGGGAATTCATTTGATTGGGGTCCAACATTCGAGTCCTGCCATACTCTGATATTTATGCGCTGTAATATTTGGTACAGTGCTACTGCTCCTGTCCAGTTGGCAGACATGGACTTGATGCCTTAAAGGGAACCTGTCATCAGAGACCCTTTTTTTAATTTGCCGCAGACATTAACTCCTTAACGCCGAGGCCCTTTTTCGTTTCTTTGCGTTTTATTTTTTTGCCGTATTCTTGTGGGCTTGGATTTTATGGCTTTCACTGTATGCCCCAAATGACATGTCTTCTGTATTCTTTGGGTCGGTGCGATCAACAGGGTGTTGTCATTTTTTGTGACTTTGGATGATGTTTTCAAATCTTTTATTTTTAGGACTGTATGGCCTTTTGATCACTTTTTTATAGAATTTTTTTCTATTTTTCAAAATGGCTTTGTGTGCTGTTTATCATTATATATCATTTTTATTTTTTTAAATATTTTTTTTAGACCCCCTAGGGTACTTTACCCTAGGTCAGTGATGGCGAACCTTTTAGAGACCGAGTGCCCAAACTTCGACCAAAATCCACTTATTTACCCTGATGTGCCATTTTAAGCAGTTACTTATTGCTACCTGTTCTTCCACATCTTTAACCCCTTAACGCTCTGCGCCGTAGCTCTACGGCGCAGAGGTATAAGGGATGTATGAAGAGGGCTCACGGGCTGAGTCCTCTTCATACAAAGGTGGGGGTTTTTGCATTTTGCAGAAAACCCCCACCGCTAATAACCCTCTCGACGCCGCCAGCAAAGTCGCCGGCGGCGTCTAAAATACGGGGGCGCGCGGGCGCCGCCATCTTTTTTACGATCGCCGCGCCCCCGAACGTCATCGGGGGGCGGCGATCGGTTACCATGGTAGCCTCGGGTCTTCTTTTGACACGAGGCTACATGGCTTATGCAGGTTCGTTAAAATGAGCCAGTGGCTCATTGTAATGTATAACCTGCAAAAATGCAGTATTGCAGTATATGGTAGGAGCGATCTGACCATCTAGGGTTAATGTACCCTAGATGGTCTAAAAAATAGTGGGAAAAAAAAAAAAAAGTTTAAAAAATAAAAAAATTTAATAAAATATTAAAAATTCAAATCACCCCCTTTCCCTAGAACGGATATAAAACATAATAAACAGTAAAAATCACAAACATATTAGGTATCGCCGCGTCCCAAAATGCCCGATCTATCAAAATATAAAAACGGTTACGGGCGGCGGTGACCTCCGAGGCGGGAAATGGCGCCCAAATGTCCGAAATGCGACTTTTACACCTTTTTACATAACATAAAAAATGATCAAAATGTCGCACAGACCTCAAAATGGTAGCATTGAAAACGTCGCCTCATTTTGCAAAAAATTACCCCTCACACATCTCCGTGCGCCAAAGTATGAAAAAGTTATTAGCGTCAGAAGATGGCAAAATTTTTTTTTTCTTTTTTGTACACATTCGTTTAATTTTTGAAAATGTATTAAAACACAATAAAACCGATATAAATTTGGTATCACCGCGATCGCACCGAACCAAAGAATAAAGTAGGCGTGTTATTTGGAGCGAAGAGTGAAAGTCGTAAAAACTGAGCCCACAAGAACGTGACGCACGTGCGTTTTTTTTTTTTCAATTTTTCCACATTTGGAATTTTTTTTCAGCTTCGCAGTACACAGCATGTTAAAATAAATAACATTACGGGAAAGTAAAATTTGTTACGCACAAAATAAGCCCTCACACAGGTCTGTACACGGAAAAATGAAAAAGTTATGGATTTTTGAAGTTGGAGAGCGAGAAATTACCCGAAAAACCCTCCGTCCTTAAGGGGTTAACTGTATCGGCCACCTGAGGCCACCAATACAGTTGAAAGAAGGTGGGCAAATTAAGACAATCCATTGTAGTTTCTCTCCAGGGTCTCTCTGTTTAGGAAGAATGCTGGGTCCAGCAGGATGACATCCAAAGATAATGCACTTCTTTTAACACCTTCTCACTTTTCAAACAGTTCCAAACAGTCAATGAAGTGTCACTGTAAAATAGTGCTAAGCGCAGCATCTCATAAGTTGGCTAGGACTGCAGGAAGATTTAATGGATTTGGTCCTGTTTGGTGAATTCTGTCCTAGGCTGATGTCCTGAGTGCCCACAGAAAGGGCTCTGAGTGCCACTACTGGCACCACTGCCATAGGTTTGCCATCACTGCCCTAGGTTGTCTGATCCTACCATATACTGCCATACTTCAGTTATAACCATATAAAGCGACACAAGTCAGAATACATAAAATGAGACTGAGCCTTAAAGCGTAATCATCATTTGAAATAATTTATTATATTGTGTATGGGAGCGTGTAGCGAACATTTTTCTTATACACTTTATGAACAAATTTTACTTTAAAAAAAAAAAAAAAAAATCAAGCTACTCCCTCCCATAGAGATGCGTATTCCAGCTTGTGCAGTGTGTGTCCATGGAGGCTGCATGAGCTCATATCTAATCTCCCTGTGTTTGGTTAAACAGCTCTGGTACAGAGGATTAATCCCTTCACTTTCAGCTTGTTTTATGAAAAGTATGCTCAAAGCATACTACAGCCAGGAGGAGAGCAAAAAGGATTAACACTAACCACTGTGAAGAAAACATGAGAGAAGAGAGAGATCTGTCTTCAATCCTGTAGACAGATTTGCCCTAGCAACGAAGAAGTAACATTGTAACGAGGGGGCACTTTACAGCCGGTTACTCTACAAACTAAGGAGAGTTTGTTAAAGGGAACCTACCACCACAAATCTACCTATAAAGGTAGATTGGGTGGTAGGTGGATCATTGGGACGTGAGGATAGCCCTTTTAAGGGCTAATCCTCACGTCCCCACACTTTTTTGTTAACTTTTATTAGACATATGTTCAAATTTACTTATGCGGCTACTGGGGCGTGGAGTAGCCGCATCTGAGGTTACACGAGGCTGCTACTCCACGCCCCGGTAGCCTCTTTTCCCCTCCTACTCACCCATCTTCGGCCCGCGCCTGCGTGGTCACTGCTCCGAAACAGGCGCGGGCCTGCTCTTCTGCGCATGCGCAGACGGCAGGATTGCCGGACGAGGGCGCGCACCTACGCGCCGAAGATGGGTGAGTAGGAGGGGAAAAGAGGCTACCGGGGCGTGGAGTAGCCGCCCCGTGTAACCTCAGATGCGGCTACTCCACGCCCCAGTAGACGCATAAGTAAATTTGAATATATGTCTAATAAAAGTTAACAAAAAAGTGTGGGGACGTGAGGATTAGCCCTTAAAAGGGCTATCCTCACGTCCCATTGATCCACCTACCACCCAATCTACCTTTTTAGGTAGATTTGTGGTGGTAGGTTCCCTTTAAGGAAGTAAATTAGAAAAATATTCATAACTGCCCCCTCCCTACAATCTCAAAAATAATCTGAAATAAAGGTAACTCTTTGAGCTACAAAATGGCTGGGTCTTAAAGGGGTTAAAGGCAAATCTTTTGAAAACCCAAAAACTATATTTATATGTATTCTATGGTGGATCCCTTAACTGAAACCACTTCCTGATGCTTGTGGCTCACTTCATCACAGGAGTATAAACAGCCAATTGTCAGCTGTAACACCTGCAGCGTTCTTATTGCGGGTTTATTCCTTAAAAGAGATTGACTGTCAAAATCAAGCATGATAAAACAGGTTTCACTTACTGGCTATGAAGCTACACCACTTAGGGGCTTTTCAGGCTCATTAAAAGTTCATGGAGGCCATGGATAGCAGATATAAAAAGATTACCACAGTCACAGTGCCGGGATCTTTGAGTAAGTGCCCGTGTTGTTTTATGCATGATTTTGATGGTAGATTATCTTCTAAATGCTGTGGTCAGTGTGGCCAAGGCGTTTAAAGAGTTTTTTGGAGGTTTTCAAACCAATCAATGCCTCATTCTTCCTTAAAGGTCACCTACCACCAGGATGAAGGGTTGTAAACCAAGCACACTGACATACTGGTGTGTGTGTGTGCACCCTCTGGGATCTGCTCTTCTTTTAGATTCTTATGCCCTGTTTTATTTTGTTTAAAAGGCTTTTAAAAATATGCAAATGAGCCTGAGGGGCTCCAGGCTCCATAGGCTGTGGAGCATGGAGCCCCTCAGACTTATGTGCTTAATTTTTAAAGCCTTTTTTTTCCTTTAAAACAATAACATAGGAAGCTTAAAGAAGAGCGGATCCTGCCAGAGGGGGCACACACAAGTTTGTCAGTGTGCTTGGTTTATAAACCTTCATCCTGGTGGTAGATGTCTTTTAGAGGGAGGTTGCCTTCAAGAACAGGCACTATAAAGGCACCTTGTTGACTTCCCCATAGTGCCTTTGTTGATAAGTGCAGTTCAGCCGATTCAGTTTAGTACCCCAAACTCGCTCTGCCTTCGTCTATGATTGCTTTGCCCACTGGTGTGTGGCTGCGTCCATTACAGGGTTTGCGAAAAATGGTGAGAAGATCTACAGTTTCCCACATTGTTCACTGCTAAATCCACCATACAGTGATAAGGACAGCATTCTGGCAAGTATAGGAAGTGGACAGAAGGAGGACTTCCTGTCTGCTCTGGGTGAGATTTGAAGAGACGCCAAGCTGTTAATAAAAAGGAGGCCTGGTTCACTGGCAACCTGGAGAAAACATATCTCCACTATTTAGAATGACTCATCCATATCATTTGCATATCAGAAAAACAGCTGTAATTAAAGTACAGCCTTTCAGTGGCCGATCATTTTGGGTGATGTGAGCTGAACTTTTCAACCTTTACCTGTAGGAATTATGGGTGTGAGGGGTAACAATCTGGTGGCTGGTCTTATTTAAAGGGAACCTGTCATCTGAAATTTGGTCTAATAAACGATTACCAGTATGTTGTCTAGCAGCTTTACACCTTCCTGATCATGTTTTTCATGGCCCAGTGTGATGCCATCACCAAATCAGCTAAGAAGTGAGATGTAAATTGGTTGTATAAAGTCAAGGAGGCGGAGAGTTTAACATGGAAGTCAAGGTTTTCCTGCCTTGGAACACCTTCTCCCCTGTTACTGACATTATGCCCAGGACTTCTAGAGATTGGTTAGTGATTTCTCTGGGTGCAGGACCATCAGTTACAATAAAGGCAGAGTTCTGAGAAAGAGAGAACTTGAATTTGGTGTTAAAAATCTCAGCCTCCGCTTATGTCTGGACAAACATGACAGAAGAGTGCAAAATTAATGTGGGTTCAGCAAAATGTTTTTTTTTTCTTCTAGAGTCCCTCAAGATTGAAGCTCAGCTTTGCTCAGTAGAAAATAACTGTATGACTGTATATCTTTATCTGACTACTACTGATTCTGTGGTAAGACAATTGACACTCTTACAGTCCGTCTAAATGGAATTATACCTTTCAGAGATTGTTAATCATTTTCTTAATTTTTTGTATTTAAAGATTTGCGCCAATGATGATTTGGTGGCCAAAAAGTATGCTTGCTATGAAAATAGAAATCTCGAAAACAAGATTGAAAACAGCAATGTTTTGTCCACAGCCCATACTCTACAGAATGGGCTCACGTCTTTTCCTTTTGCTGGAACTCTTCCTCAGTCCTTAGAAAAACAGGATCTTAAAGTGCAAATCGCTGCTCCAAACCAGTGTGAAGAATTAAGCTCTTCAAATCAATCTATGGGTAAGCTTCACAATTTATTGTGAACTGAAAAGTAAAAATCAACGGTTAGATCTAGAAAGTCTAAAGCTATAATGTCACAATCATTCTAAAACCCTCCACATGTAGTCAGTATGAGGCAAGAGCCAACATATGGTAGCCTGGTAAGGTACTGCTTGGCCCAAGTATTGAACATTTTAGCATGGTTAATTAGTCATAGGGAATTTTATGGGCCAGCCATATTGACAAGCTACTTTTTAACAGCTGCTGAAGTCAAGAGTACAGGAACTTTTAACCATTTATTAGTGCGCCCCTGCAGGAAGATACTTACCGCACCAGGACGTTCTATTACACACAGCTTCTGGGACTGGCTCATAAATGGAGCCGGTATCCGTAGCAGCGTGTGTCAGCTGTATATTACAAGCATGACCTCTGTGTGTAAAGATAAGATTCCCTGTGTCTCTTAGCATGGGATCCGATCCTCTTCTGGGCAGCCCAGAAGTCTGCCAAGTGCCCCGGGGCTGCCTGAGCAGTCCTACAGCCAGATCCCTTTTGGGTCTAACTGTAAACTGTCTGAGCATGCCAGACAACTTACGCTGCTCTACATCGAATTAGTATTGTAGAGCAGTGTATTGGACTGTATTCCCCTAAATTATCTCTTTTCCCCACAAACACTTAAAGTATAAAAAACAAATACACAAAAAAACCCCACATATTTGGTATTGCCTTGTCTAACAATCTTTATAATAAAACGGGCCCACACAGTAAACCCTGTAAAAATAGAACCCCAATTTTTTTTTTAATAATAAACTTACCCTCTTCTCGACATGTGATGTAATAGTACGTAACTCGTCGGGTGCGGGTGAATGGAGGGGGCTCATTGGCTGAGCCCTCTCTATAGCAGGTAAGTCTTTGCTGCAAGGTGATCAGTCGGCATGACAGCCACGGGTCTCCCAAAGACCCGAGGCTGTCTTGTTTTAACCCATTGATTACAATGTGTAATAAGCACATTGTAATGAATGAGGAGGAAAATACCCTTTTACTGCCATAGCCAGTATATGGTAGGATTGATCAGACCACCTACGGTTAAAGTACCCTAGAGGATCTGAAAAATAGAAAAAATGTAAAATACAAATGATATTAAAAAAACCTAAAAATTAAACCCCCCCCCCCTTTCCCTAGAACTGATATAAATATAAACTGTAAAAATCATAAACACATTGGGGCAAATTTACTTACCCGGCCCATTCGCGATCCAGCGACGCGTTCTCTGCTCTGGATTCGGGTCCGGACGGGATTTAATAAGGTAGTTCCTCCGCCGTCCACCAGGTGGCGCTGCTGCGCTGAAAGTCATCTCATCGCGCCGGAATGCACCACCTCGGACCAGGTGAAGGTAAGCGCTCCCCAAGCGTCACTTTTTCGGTTTTTAAATGCGGCGGTTTTTCCGACTACGTCGGGTTTTCGTTTGGCCACGCCCCCGATTTCCGTCGCGCGCATGCCGATGCGCCACAATCCGATCGCGTGCGCCACAATCCGATCGCGTGCGCCACAATCCCAGGGCAATTCAGGTACAATCGGCGCAAATTGGAAATATTCGGGTAACACGTCGGGAAAACGCGAATCGGGCCCTTAGTAAATGACCCCCATTAGGTATTGCAGTGTCCGCAAATGCCGATTTATCAAAATATAATAATGGTTTTGACTGCGTTTAACAGAAAATTGCGCCCAAAAGTCGAAAATAACCCTTTTTTCCATTTTGAAAAATATAAAAAATTCTATAAAAAGTTATCATCTGTCTTTCATCTCATGCTGCTCCCCTTCCCCACATTGTATTTGACACTTTGTACAGATAAGCTGTTAACCTTTAGTCCTCACAAAGCACAGGCTACAGCAGTGGTGGCGAACCTATGGCACGGGTGCCAGAGGTGGCACTTAGAGCCCTTTCTGTGGGCATCCAGGCCATCACCAGAGATGACTCCAGGTATCTTCCTACAGTCCCAAACAGCCCAGGACTTTCTGTGTTCGGAGCTACCTGGGACTACTGGAGGAGTGAGAAGGTGTGGACAGATCTGGATTATCATTGTAGCTCCTGCTCCGGCCCTGACAATTCTTCCTGTTTATGGGACCCTGGAGGAAAGGTACAATGATCATCCACATTTCTTCTAGCTTCTGCTAAATTGGTGTTCTCAGGGTGCTGATATGAATGAAAGCTGTGAGTATAAATCACAAATTAAATTTGTAACTTTGTAATAAATAAGTGGGACTTGGTTGTAGTTTGGGCACTCGGTCTCTAAAAGGTTCGCCATCACGGGGCTATAATCTTCAGGTTATTGGTTTACTTTACCACTAATTACATGTTCACAGCTCCTCCATGTGATGGAAGCTGCCAGGCTTGTCACCATATACATCATGTATGTGCACTATGCAGTATTCACTGGATTTACTTCTGGGAAACTATATGTATTTGATGCTAAATTACTTTGAGAGAGAACACAAGGCATCATGGGATCTGTGGTCAAGTTAACTGGCTTCGGCCTGAAGGCATTGACTGACAGATATTAGTCTCCGCCCACTTCACGTCTAGTGAGAGAGATTACCAGAACAGAAAATGCCATAACTTTGGAAAGAAAAGGGCAAGTAGCCCAATATGGCCATAATTATGTTTGTTTTTAATGGGGAATCCCATTATACTTAGGTAAAATCATTATAACTTTACAGTTAAGATTTACATTTTTCTTAATCCCAGACCATGGAGGCCTGCTTAACCCCTTACCGACATGTGACGTAGTATTACGTCACATGTCGGGTGCGGGCTGAGCCCCCGCCATAGCCGGTAAGTCTTTGCTGCATATTGCTGCATATTTGTTGGTCGCCGCTGGCAAATGGTGCTATAAAGGATAGGCTCAACCGTTAACGCACACTTTAACATTTTGTAATAAAACGCATACGTTAACATATTATTACTACACATGTTAACAGTAATATCATTAGGCAAATCACCTTTCCTCAGCTGTATTTCAAAAAGTAATGTAAATGCAACCAAAATGGAATGTGTGAACACAGCCCCTTAGCTCATCAGTAAGGAGCCCAACACTTGACCCCTGCAGTGATCAGGTTTAAACTATGCAACAAATGCTGTACATAGAATAACTTTTAATGATAAATATTTTTGTTGTTTTGGCTTAGAGTTGGCTGAGAAAATTCTTATCCAGAAAAGGTATGATCTTATTTCTATTTCTTAGCATGCAGTTTATTTTTTTGTTTTAACTGAAAACCACTTGTCTTTCATTATTCTTCACATAAGATATTATTGCTGACTTCATTTTGCAGCAAAGCTATGAAAGAAACAAGAATGGTAGAGTCTCTGAATAAAGAAATATCCGTTTCTCTGAGAAAAGAACATCCTGAATCTGCTTCGGAAAATGTAGCAGTCATATACCCACAGCCCAAAGAGTCAGTTTCAAAGTGTCCCACAGTTAAGGATGTTACCAGTCCCAATCCTTTCATCTCACTTGCATGGTTAAACCCAACTCCAGGGCACATCTTGCATACTGGTATGGCAATCCTTTTATTTTTTATTTATTTATTGTTTATGATGTTACTTTTAACACATAATGACATTAAATATTTTATTTTGTACTTTATAGAACCCTCCGAAAATTATATTTCTGATAAGAGGTATGTATTGTTGTTGTGGTTTTTCTTGTCTTTTTGTAACCAAGCATGTTATAATAAGGTGAGACCATATGGGACCAGATCTCGCCGCCCCCTTGTGAAGTCACCAGCGGGGAAGGGGGGCTTAAGGGGTGTTGGATGATCGGTTGCTATTACAGCGATCCCATTGTAATCGATGATTTGTAAAACTCCCATATACTTCCATACTGTAGTATGGCACTATATAGTATGATCAATCGGACAACCTAGGGTTAAAGTACCCTAGGGGGTCTTAAAAATAAAAATTAAATTAAAAAAAAAAATAATTCAAATCGCCCCCTTTTCCCTGGAACTGATGTAAATATAAACAAACGTTAAAAATCATAAACATGATATGTGTCACCGTATCATCAAAATATAATATTTTTCCTAACGTTTAACCCCTAAAAGAAAATAGCGCTCAAAGCCCAAAATGCCACTTTTTTGCCTTTTTGAAAAATAGAAAAAATTCTATAAAAAGTGATCAAAAGGCTGTACAGTCCTTAAAATTGTATAATGGTGTAATTTGAAAACGGCATCAAAAGTCACAAATAATGACAACACCCACAGCTCGGTAAACCAAAAAATGAAAAAGTTATTTGCGCTAGAAGATAATAATATAAAGATTTTTTTCTTTGTACAGGAGGTTTTAATTTTTGTAAATGTATGAAAACATTGTAATGCCTTTCTAAATCTGGTATCCCCATGATCGTACCAGCCCAGGGAAGCTTAGTTTGCAGGAATCTATGATCTGCAAACTGCATTAGTTCTAGGGAATAGATCAGCCACCCAGAAACCGGTAATGGGTACCAGCGGCGAAAAGACCACTATGGTGCTCCATAGCCTCAGCGGTCATTTGGTTCGTCATGAGCGCGCGTGCATGCTTGCTTCTACCTCTGAATTGTTTCCCCAGAAAGCTTGTTTCTAGACCTTATATTTTTTCCTGAACCTAACAGGACTATATACCCACTGTCCTGAAGGTTTTGTGTAAACCCCTTTTGATCTTTTGGTGAATTTTTTTTTTTTTTGAAAGACAGTCTACAGTTTGCTTGCTTGTATCCTGGCCTATTCCCTAGATAAAATATTCCTGCAAACTGAGCTTTGTTCTTTGGGAGGCAGCCACCCAGCACCAGCTAATGGGTAGATTAGCACACACCTGGTAGTGACTCATAAAATCAAGTCTCCCACACTGAAGGTCTCCAGTAATGTTTAACAAATAACCATTTAGCTTCTGTTAGTATCGTTTCCAACCGTACTTTCTTTGCCGTTGCCTTAGTGGCAGCATCGCCTCTAACTGAATGTGCTCTGAAAATGGTAGTATCTATACCCCCCCTGCACATTGCTTCCAGGATCCAACCTCTAATTGTATTTGGAGATGCCCTCCTTTTTGAAGCCCTAGAGGTGATGAACAGCTCTGTAAAGTCTTCTCTTGGGGTGCTCTAGGTATCTCCTCATTACCAGGACCAAGCACAATTCTGGTTCTAGAGAGTCCTCAACTAAATCAATCTCTACCAAACTCTGGTTAATGTGGGAAGTTTTCATCCTTCCTTTGTGGATCACATGAAAACTGGCAGGTCTCTGTGACAACCATAGTTCATCAATGTGAATCAGTGTTCCATAGCTCTACCTACTAATGCTAACTCCATTAGACAATCCACATTGATACCCGCCACTCTGATTGAGAGACCTTCTGGGTCTAAAATTCTCAAATATTTGAGTAAGATCTCTATTTGAACAATTGTTCTGGATGCAAAAGCATCTCTCAATAATCTCAAATATAACTTGTTTTCAGTCAGAGTTGGGATTATAATGTTAAGAGCTCTATACGCTATATTGCTCGCTGAGTCCTCCCGGGGGAACCCAAGGTTTGTGTCAGCATGGGAGACGGACTTATCAATCACACTCATGGAAGCAGAATGGGACAAAGCCTTCTTATTCTCCCATAGTCTCCCCTTGCCCTGCAGCGCCCAGGAGAAGAATTATAAGATCTTATCACGATGGTACAGGTGCCCCCTCACGCTCCATAGGATCTACCATGTAGTTTCGTAGCTTTGCTGGAGGTGCGTTGCGTAGGTGGGATCCATTCTTCACATTTGGTGGATCTGCTCGGCAATACAGGTCTTCTGGCGGATGGTATTTGACACCTATAGCAGGGTGTCTGGTAAGACTATACAATTCAGCCCACAGGTTGCCCTCCTTTCAGTGTTGCCGGGCCCCATCTCCTCCATCAAAAAAGGCCTCCTTCGCCATTTTCTCACGGCAGCGAGGAAAGTGATCCCTCAACACTGGAAGAGCCCTCATCCACCCACGGCTGTGGAGTGGATACAGGCGCTCCGTTACATATGGAGGAGCTGGTGGCCGAAGACAGACCCGAGTAAAACAGCCACAGTGTGGACCCCCTGGGAGGAATATCCGCTAACCCCTGCCTTTCAGGATCTTTTTGCTTAGAATAATAAGATCTTTACTTGAAATCGAAACCGTTCAGGACCCTTGCATTGAAAATAATAGGCGGTACGATCAGTACATATGGCCAAAGAATGACTCGAAAGCCATCCTTGACCCGCCCCACCCAGCCCCACCAAGCTTTGTCCTACTCGTCTATGTCTTGTGCTGTCTGCTCTCTTTTGGATTTTTGTCTTGTTCTATCAATGAAAAAGGTGGGCGGACCTTGCGGTTGTTACATTATGATCCTCGCCTCAATGTGATCTCACAGTCTGCCGTCATGCCGCTATATGATATTGAATGTATCTTGATGCTGGGGTCCTTCGAGACCACCCTTCATGCCTTGAAAATTCTGTTTGTAACTGTTTTTCATTTTTACCAATAAATGTGGATTGAACATAATGTTAAGAGCAGAGCCTATGGTTTTAAGTGTATCATGCCTCAACCAGTGGTCCACATTTAACTCCTCCCAGGCCCTTAATAATACCCTGGAATGGACGGTATTCAAATTTACCTGTCTGACCTCTCCGTGAGGTTCCTGGTCTGTAGAAAGCACCTCTAATTGTAGAGATTTCTCTTCCTTCCGTAAACTCTCTTCAAGGCAGTCCTGGGTTATAATCATAGGTTTGTCCCTGGGACTTGTATGACCGACCTACTGCATGAAAGGGCCGTTTAAAAGTCTGGGCTGGTTTTTTCACATCTGCAAATGATTCCCTAGCCCTGTATCTTGCTGTAATCTATTGTATGAATTCTTTGCCAAAAAGATTAGCTGTTTGGAAACTCGTGTGCCTTCGGGGCTAAATCTAACATCCCTGGAGCTGTGAGCCACTTGGCTCTCTTAATGTTATAGACAAAATTTAATGACTGCCCCACAATAACAACTGCTCTGCTTATGGCCTTCTGCAGAGCAATTTTTTGACGCCATTAATCTCTTGGTATTGCTGGTGGTCTCTAAGCTGCCCTCCTCTGCCTTGAACAGCATTAATAGTAAAGGACCAACAGTGTCCAAAATTCTGAATTGTATAGTGCTTAAAATGGCGTCCAGACTTTCTGGTGTATGTGAGGTTCCAGCAATGGATCAATATCTGGTGTAATGAGCACTTGTATGTCAGGGATACCAATATGGTTATGCAGCATCGGGTCATCTTCCTTAACTAGCGTGGTTCTGAATGCTACACTAGCAAAATCTCGGACTTCTGGGGATTCTTCTATGGCCCAACTATGGTTAAATAGTTTATAAGGAAGGGATTTTCCTGCTAGCCCCACTCTGGTAATTTGTATCTCACTGCGTTTTCCCCTCTCGCAGCGGACCTAGTGACCATCTCTGACTGCCAATCTACCTCTTCTGTGAGTTCTCCTGGAGACATGTATGGTGAATTGAACACCTCATGGAAATTGTAGTTCGTTATGTTGCTTGAATGAGCTGAACTACTTGGAGCTGCAGTTTTATTAATGGTGTTAAACATAGAGGGTGTATTTGCACCTCTGTCTTTCCGACCAGAGGTGACATAGCACCAAGTCGCCCTGTCCCCAGGGTCTGACTGGAAGGTCTCAAAAACAAAAAAATTGGACCTGCTGTCACGGCAGGGATATTGGGATAATATTTAATATTAAACTGCCACCTAAGGCAGTGCAAAAGATGCCCATATCCGGACATGCAATGAAAGTAAAACGTCACTTTTAATAATGTCTAAATGTAAAAAGTGGCAGTAAAAGCACTACTAACTGTTCAACTTGAGGAACAAATGTTAAAAACACAGGTGCCTAAAGCTAACAAATTTCACAAAATAGACCTGAGATCAAACTGTAGGAAAAAAAATAGTGGTATAGACAAAGTCCAATAATTGATAGAGATTGGGGTAGGACTATCTAGGGTACCTCCTAGGTGTGCCTCACTACTGTGAGTGTATACCCTAGATCAGAGTGCTAGCTGTACAGCACGTATCTATAATGTAAAGGGTTATTATCTTTTAAACCCAATGCATTAGGTTCAGTGGTATGGGATCAAGCATGATCTCATTACATACCAAACCAAGCTATAACACTCAGCTTAGGTACCTATATGCTCACAGAGATTGCAGTGTCCCTGCACCAATCTCACTAACTGATCCTAGGTGGATATAGAATCTCAGGCACTAACTGGACCCCAGACCAGCTGAACTACCCCACTTAGTCTCAGGAGTAAGCTTAAATAAACTGAAGGTAGCCTAGGCGCTCCTGCTAATTAAAATAGACAGAGATTAGCCCCCCGACATGTTTCGCCGGATAACCGGCTCCATCAGGGGTCGGGTTAATAATGCTGATGGAGCCGGTTATCCGGCGAAACATGTCGGGGGGCTAATCTCTGTCTATTTTAATTTTGTGAAATTTGTTAGCTTTAGGCACCTGTGTTTTTAACATTTTTTTCCTCAAGTTGAGCAGTTAGTAGTGCTTTTACTGCCACTTTTTACATTTAGACATTATTAAAAGTGACGTTTTACTTTCATTGCCTGTCCAGATATGGGTATCTTTTGCGCTGCCTTAGGTGGCAGTTTGTATTAAATATTATGACTGGAAGGTCTGACACAACCACCTTCTTTCTGGTCTTCTTTTTTTTTTTTTTTTGTAACTCCTTCTTCCTCAGGCTAAGGGTGCTAGGGAGGACTTGTCTTCATTCATAGTTGCCAGAAAAAATTCTGAGGTAAGAGCGTGCACGCTCATGACGGCTATGGAGGGCCATACTGGTCATTTCACAGTGCGCCGACAGAATTACAGAAGGCTGCCTTCCAAAGAACGTATATCGTAGACATGTCATCTGGGGAAAGCTGTAAAATCCAAGCCCACAAGAAAACGACGCACAAAGATTTTTTCACCAATTTCACTGCATTTGGAATTTTATTCCCTCTTCCCAGTACATGGCTTGGAATATTAAATACCGTCACTATGTAGTGCAATGTGTTACGCAGAAAACAAGCTCTCTCACAACTCTTTACAAGGGAAAAACAAAAAGTTAAAGATTTTTGAAGGTGGGGAGTGAAAAATGGAATTGCAAAAACCACAAAGCGCCAGGTTGTAAAGGGGCTAATGAATAAATGGCAAGCATAGCCTCCCTTTAGTGAATAAATGGCCAGCAGTAGCCACCCTTTAGTGCGTAAATGGCCAGCAGAGTGCTGAGAGGGTTGGTTATGAGGGAGTTAATGTTGGAAGGTGGCACATTTGATATACCATAGTTACAGTTGGTTTCCTGCTCTTGAAAAGCCAAATAGCACTCTTTAAAGGAAATCTACCATTTAAAATGTACAAGTATACACTAAACATATGTACCTGCCGGGTTCTTCACAGCGATTCCTGCAGGTATCTTTGTTAATCTTGACACGGTGAGTAAATTAAAAAAAAAAAAAAAAAAGACTTATAAAATATATGGTAATTAGCCTAGGGCTTTCTGTATGCATCACACAGGTGCTCTAGGGAAATAATTCTGCACGCTTCTGGCACATTACCTTCTCTGCTCTGCTGAAGCTGGGTGACGTCACGCAGTAGGCGTGCATAGTTATGAGTCGAGAGTGCCTCAGCTGCTGTGTCAAGATTAACCCGGATCGCTGTGAAGATACTGGTATGTATGTTTAGTGTATATTTGTAAGTTTTGAATGGTAGATTTCCCTCAATATCTGCACCCTGCTGTAAACACAAATATGTGTGTGCAGATATCAGTTTGAGTTAAAAATGTTCTTGAACAATCTTTTACTCACTCAACAGAAGTACACACCGCATATGTCCTAGCCTTCTGTGTATCTGTCTGGCGTATTACTACATCTTGTTATTTCCCTCCGTTGCAATAAAAAGATATATGTAATGCTACTTCCACAAGACTCAATATAAACTTAATTTTGCAGTGAGACAGCAATTCAACATGGAAACAATGCTGTGCCTATAAAATGTCAAAAAGAAAACACATCAAATTCTGTGAGTGAAGATGATGAGCCTTTGGTATTTGAAAAAGTACGTGCCTGGTCTCCGCAGTACCAGCTCCAAGCTTTGTCGGAGAGTCCTCAATACAAGGATGTAACCAGTCCTGATTCCTCCTTGTGTCCTGTATTGGACAAAACGGATCCAGCACAAGGACTGCATACAGGTAATAATAATGTTCTTTATTTAGCATCAAATTTCTGTTTTTTTTTTACAAATCATAGGGGGCATAAACAAATATAATATTACATTACAGAATACAAACAGTCATATGAAACAATAGGAGTGAGGGCCCTGCTCACAAGAGCTTACAGTCTATGAGGATGGGGGTGACACAAGATGTATATGAGCTTGTATAATGGTCCAGCCATTCTTTATAAGGGAACAGTATAAACCAGTGATGGCTAACCTATGGCACTGGTGCCAGAGGTGGCACTCAGAGCCCTTTCTGTGGGCACTCAGGCCATTGCCAGAGGTGACTCCAGGTATCTTCCTGCAGTCCCAGACAGCCCAGGACTTGCTGTGCACAGAGCTATTTTAAAGTGACTGTGTTACCTGGGACTATTTTCTGCTTTATTGGTGTCCTCAGGGTGCTGGTATCAATGAAAACTGTGACAGAGAAGGGAGTATAAATCACAAATTACATTTCTGTGTTGGCACTTTGCGATAAATAAGCGGGTCTTTGTTGTAGTTTGGGCACTCGGTCTCTAAAAGGTTCGCCATCACTGGTATAAACTAATCTAATAAATAAAAATTCTTCTACTTGAACCAGCCATCAGCTGCCATCTTAGATACAAAGTCCAAGGAGAAAGTATATGTATGTGTGTGTGTATATATATATATACCGTATATACTCGAGTATAAGCCGACCCAAGTATAAGCCGAGGCCCCTAATTTTTCCACAAAAACCTGTTAAAACCTATATATTTTTTACTCGAGTATAAGCCGAGTTTGGGTTTTCAGCACATTTTTTTGTGCTGAAACACTAGGCTTATACTCGAGTATATAAGGTGTGTGTGTGTATATATATATATATATATATATATATATATATATATATATATATATATATATATATATATATATACACAGGCGGTCCCCTACTTAAGAACACCCAACTTACAAATGACCCCTAGTGACAAACGGACCTCTGGATGTTGGTAATTTACTGTACTTTATCCTTAGGCTACAATAGACATCTGTAACAGTTTTCAAAGGTGTCTGCAATTAAGCTTTATTGTTAATCCTGGTTCTTGTGACAATCCAACATTTTTAAAATCCTCTTGTCACAGAGACCAAAAAATATACCGTTCTGACTTGCATACAAATTCAACTTAAGAACAAACCTATAGAGCCTATCTTGTATGGTGTTTGCTAGATAACCATGGGGGGACGAAATATGTTGGATTAGTTAAAACAAAAAGTTAACATTTCATGCAAGTGTAATAGGCTTGCCTAAAGAGATGGATTTTAAGGGCACGTGAAACTTTGAATGTTGGGTAGTATTAGTCTGAGGTAGGTCATTCCAGAGAATTGGTCCAGCTCGGGACAAGTCCTGGAGACGTGCAAGAGGTACATAAAAGCACTACTATCAGTTTCCTTAATTTGCAGTGTAATATAATTTCCATGTAATTTTCTTTTTGTATGTCCACAGATCATGCAGATAATGCAGTTGCTGAGATCAGGTATACATCTTTTTAATACTGAAAAACTATAGTCTTTAATGAGCTTATGATATGTACTTTGGCTCAATACTTGTAGATAGCAAGACCTGTTAAAAATCACAGTTAAAGGGGTTTGCTCATGAAAGACCATTCTCAAATTACAATCCCCCAGTGATGTTTACACAATAAGGATAATTTTTAACTCCTTACTTTACAATTTGACAGTTTTATTGCTGTTTTACCTCCTATCACTCCCTAGGCTGAGTGTAAAATTCCAGCGTGTAGGCTGGCACTCTATTAAAAGACACTTAAGGATCCCTCTAGTGGTGTGAGATGCTGTGTGCTGAGAATGTTCTTAGAGTATAGGGCAGTGATGGAGAACCTTTTAGAGACCGAGTGCCCAAACTACAATCAAGACCCACTTATTTATCGCAAAGTGCAACACAATAATTTAATTTGTGATTTATACTTATACCCTGAGGACACCAATAGAGCAGAAAATAGAAGAAATTTGGATGATCATTGTAGCTTCTCTCCAGGGTCCCATAAACAGGAAGAATTGTCTGGGGCCAGAGCAGGAGCTACAATGATAATCCAGATCTGTCCACACCTTCCCACTCCTCCAGTAGTTCTCGGTAGCGCTAGAGTGCTAGTCACTTTAAAATAGCAAGTCCTGGGCTGTCTGGGACTGCAGGAAGATACTTGGAGTCATCTCTGGTGAAGGCCTGGGTGCCCACACAAAGGGCTCCGAGTGCCACCTCTGGTATAGGGGGTCTAGGTGTATATACACTTTCATTTAGCTTCTGACCAGTCACTAATCTCTGACACACAGTAAAAGAGAGTTGATCAGAGCTGAATGATGATTAGATGCATATAACATAAAAATACATTCTCAGCTCTACTATCTCTGCCATAGCATACACTCTGTCAGCTCTACTGTGCCTCCATTCCCTGGAAAATGACATTCTCTTCCTGTAGCTTGTAAATTACTCTCCTCATTCTACTTGCTGGCAGGAAGTCTGTGTGTGTGTGTGAGCTTGTTTTGGAATGCAAGGGGAGGCACCGATGCAGAGAGCAGCTCACTGCAGCATTAGACAGGAGAACAATGTGTCCTGCCGACCCTAGACGGCTGGTTTATCATCGGATCCGAAATTGTATACACCAGAACTGATAGAGACAGGTTGGAATAATTTTTTTGAAATGCTGTATTTTTTTAATATCAGTGAATTGGAAATGTGTTAATTTGCTATCCTGAGTTTAATTAAAGGGGTATTTCCATGAAGACAAGTTTCTTAAATGATTACAAAATCAGATTCTATATTTCACTGTTCTTAATTAAAAATACAGCATTTCACAGACTGCCATGGAGCTGAGTTTTATGTCTGTCTCGTCTTCCTGCACTCTAGCCCTGCCCCCTGCAGTGCAACATGGAGCTCACAGACACTCACTTCTTCCAACACATCTTGAGGAGAGAGAAGCTGCAAGCTACAGGCAGATAAGTTCTTTATCTAAAGGAGGGAGGTAAAAGGTATCTGAAAGTGTGAGAACAGATATGACAGATATGAACAGAACTGACAGCATGTAATAGGCATCTCATGGATCTCATCATCTCTCATCTGATCTGTTCCATCTTTCTTTACAAGTGTCAGATACTAGTACAATGTTCAGAATGTAAATAAAAGTATATTTAAACTTGCACCCTGATGATCTAACCACATTATCAGCTCACAGAACTAGAGGGATCATGATGTTTCAGCTTAGAGAGTCTTGCCCACATTCTGGAATCTTACACTGGGGAGCTTAGGGAGTGATAGGAGCTAAAACAGCAAAACCGTAAAATTGTAAAGTAAGGGCTTAAAATGATTTTTATTGCATAAACATCGCTAGGGGATTGAGATGTGGGAAACCCCTTTAATGGAGATAAGAGAGGGCCATCTTTGCCTATAAGCAGAGAAGGATACTGTATAGAATCGACAACAACATGAGCTAAGGGATGAGATATTCCCATGATCCTTTTTAGCTTTTTATTTATAGCATTGCAGATTTGCTTATCTGGTAATTAGTAAATATGTTTTTGTTACAATGTGTCAATCAAGAAGTTACACTTTTTGGTATGATTGTTTTTTTTCACCGGACCATCATCAGGAAACACAGGGTATCAGTGATCTACAGCTCACATCCCCATGTAACACCCCCGGCTGTTAACCCTTTAAAGGGAACCTGTCACACATTTTTCACAAATACAGCTAGTGGCAGGTTCCAACAAAGCCCTAGTAACGGACACCCTTTTTTTAAGCGAAAAATAGTTTCCCTCTGATTCCCATATATTCAACTTTAAAATTGTACCTGCTATCAAGGGATATCTATAGCAAGTCGAGGGGTTGTGTGGCCCCTTGGGCTGAATCCAGCAGCTCCTCCACATTCTTTCTGTGCATGCAGCAGTAATGTCATGTGACCAGAGTGACATCATCGCAGGTCTTTTAGCCTTCTAACATTAGCAAACTGTACACCAAGCATATATCTCATGAAATCACTGCATATTATTTCACATGAAAGCACAGCAGCCTGCATGGAGAGGAATAGAAGTCCTTGCAGGATTGCTGTGAATTTATATGTGGTCAGATGTGCATGGGGTACAATTTGCTAATATTAAGAGGCTAAAGGACCTGTGATGTCACCCTGGTCACATGATATTAGGCCACGCCCCTCGACTCACTCTATAGATCCCTAGATACCAGGCAAGTTTATAACTGATTTTATGGGGATGTGAGGGAAACCTTTTTAGCTGAAAGAAGGGTGTCAGATAGTTACTAGGACTCTATAGGAACCTGCCACTAGCTGTATTTGTAAAAGATGTGGCAACAGCTTCCCTTTAAATGCATCTGTCAATGAGACTGCTACATTTAAACTCCTGCACGGTCAAGCCAAATATGTGAGGGTTTTTTGTAATTTATTAGATGTGTTTGGGTAATTGTGGTGATTTAAGGAAATTTCACTTAATTTCATAGTTATTTTTATTAAAGAAACTTTGTTTTTCAAACTTTTTTTTTATACAGTTTTAAAAAATTAATAAAATATTAAAAATTCAAATCACCCTCCTTTTCCTAGAACTGATATAAAACATAATAAACAGTAAAAATCACAAACACATTAGGTACCGCGTCCCAAAAAACCCCGGGGCTCCCCCTAATACAAGATTTCTAAATTATTTCATGTTATTCAATTATGGGCTTACTGGTTATTAATGGGAGGGTTTTGTGCCACTAGAGCTTTCATAGAGTTAAACTGTGACACAAGCTCAATGCACTGGTATATAGAGATGGATTTTCTCAGAAATGTTCATAATTATTAGAGTTAAATTGAATTTATAAATTAGTTTAAGACCAAATAACGCTGGTTGATTGTGACTGACTGCATGCGTTTCATTGGAAATGGATATGCGATTCCCCCCATGACATTTGCATTGTGTTTCTAAACGTAATGTAAATGCCCTATGTGATTGTATACTTAAAGGAGTATTTCGGGAATATGAAGTTATGACACAAAAACCCATGATGATATAAATAAATGAATACAACAATACTCAATGTCATTTGTCACTGAGCTTAAATAGTTTTATGATTTACAAAATTTATGGCCTCTCTAAAGTAGGTGGAGTTATCACTAAGATGGCCGCCACTGGGAACTAAAAGTTCCATTATCCTTTAGTTGTCAGTAACTCCTCCTCCCTCTTATGCTCTGCTCCAGGTGGTGATATAACAGGTTTTCTTGCTCTGTTACCATAGTAATGATGTGTAACTGCCATCCCTGCACATCACCACAACACTGGCCATACTGGATAGACTGCAACCAACCGACTACGGCCAAACATAGTGGGGATCGCATGACCTGCCCAGGCAGGTGCAGGACATGTGATGTGGACATGTGACCAGCAGCCATCTTCTGTCCTATGTATGCTCTGCAATGGTCCGCGCGGAGGAAATTAACGGACTGATTAAAGGGCCAGTAGCATTTTAATTCTTCATTCCAGTTTATGTCACCAGTATTTTCTGCTAAGGGGAGCAAAATTTTAAATAACAACTAATTACACATGGGGCGTGGCCTGTGCGCTGATGTGAGCGGACGTGTGCGAGAGGAGCTCCCGCTTGCAGTTCCCTTATTACCCTGTATTTTGGCCCGATTCGGGGGTATAAGGGCTTACCAGGCACCGGCCGCAGTCACGGAGCCTGCCGGTGACAAAATCCGGGCTTCTGAGCGGAGCATGACGCGCTACGGCTCCCGAAAGCTGAAGTCGGGGAAGAGCAGCGTGGCGGGCAATATGGCGGCCGAGCGCCGCACTAAAGATAAGATGGCGGAGATAGCTGCCCGCCTGGGAAAGTATGCCAGAGACGGGGATGCTGTTATAAGGACTCCCGAGAAGATGCTACACCGCGAGGATGTCCCAGTCACACCATGCCTGGTGGTGCAGGCTGATATTCATGCTGAGGGGACGCTGGTGAAAAGCATGGAGCACTCGTCTGCAGAGAGTGAGGAGGAAGACCTGCTAGAGGCTGCCTCTACAGGAATCCCCGAGCTCCTTAGAACACCGGAGCCACGATGCCAGTCAACTAACTTGGAGGACACGGCAGTAGAGGTGAGCCAGACTGATAAAGAACCCACACTGAGGGATGTATTACTGGCAGTTACGTCCTGTAAAGCTGACCTGGCTAAACAATTGGGAGGCCTCACAGAAGAGGTTGTAATGATCCGCCATGACATGCATAAGGTCAGAGAGAGGGTGAAAGAGGTGGAAGACAGAGTAAGCAAAGTTGAAGACCAGCTTCCCCCTATGACTAGAGATATGAGAAGAGTTATATCCACTACCCAAACCCTCATGTCTAAAGCTGACGATCTAGAAAACAGGCTCCGCAGGAACAACGTAAGAATAGTTGGAGTCCCGGAGAAGTCTGAGGGTAAGAATCCTGTGGACTTTTTTGAAAAATGGCTGAGAGAGGTATGTGGCCCTAATGTCCTCTCACCGTTCTTTGCAATTGAAAGAGCGCCCCGAGTACCTACCCGTCCATTACCGCCGGGCGCTCCACCAAGATCTATTCTCATCAAACTTCTACACTATAAGGACAGAGATACTGTTCTCCGCAGAGCAAGAGAGCTAAGAGATATATCCCTGGACGGGAAAAGAATCTCATTCTATCCGGACTTTTCTACAGAAGTTCAGAAAAAAAGGGCACAATTCACTGATGTGAAACGCCGACTGAGAGAGGCGAACGTGATCTATTCTATGTTGTACCCAGCACGGTTGCGTGTTGTAGCACAAGGAACACTTCTTCGATGCTCCCAAGGATGCTATGGAGTGGATGGATGCACAAGGCAACAGGATTCGAGCCGAACGCCGTGGATCACCAGCACACTGATTCTGAAGACCGTTTGTCCTACCTCGTTGAGAGATAAGTTTAACATATGGGCCAAAATGAACGTTTACCTGAGTCAAGTAGCGGGACTATTCTTGTTATTTGTACAATTGCTAGTTTCATTGTAGGACTGCAAGAAAAGGGAGACACTCCTACCCCGACTCCTACCTTCGGTGGGAAATGTCGAATGTGTCTATGTTTTTCTGTTGTTCCCTCATGGGAGTTAACGGTTCTTCTTCTTATTGTTAAATTATGTTTGGGGGGTAAGGGAAGGGGGGAGGGATCCAGACTGAGATATTGTGAGACACAATGGAATATACTTGCACAACCATCTATGCAAGGGAAAAGTAACTTGAGTTCGTGGGGGTATGGCTAAGGTTAACGTATTGGCGTGGAACGTCAGGGGCACAGGAGACGCTAATAAAAGATATGCGATTTATAGGTCTCTGCTAAGCCTACAACCCGCAATACTCTGCCTCTCTGAGACGCATTTAGTAAAGGAAAACATCCCCCTTTTAAATAGAACATGGGTGGGACATCAGTACCACTCAGTCTACTCCACACATGCGAGAGGAGTTAGCATTTTAGTGCAAGTGACAGATCAGGAGGGCAGGTATATATGTCTACAGTGTTCTATATATGGAATCAAATGTATAATTGCCGCAGTATACGTTCCCCCCCATACTCTAACATAGTTATTAAAAAAGTTATCTCATTTATGGCCGGGTCCTCGGCGATGCCGGTGTTGATAATTGGAGATTTTAATAATTACTTACACCCCTTCTGGGATAAGTTTCACACTGGCACCATCGCGGAGTCGGCCTCACCGACCATGTTGGCACGATTGCTAGCTGAAGTGGGTTTGTGTGATATTTGGAGGGAAAGGAATGTGGGGGTTAGACAATATTCCTGCTATGCGGCCTCTCATCGCTCCCTATCCAGGATAGATCTGGCGCTGGGTACACAATCTCTCCTCCCCTTTGTTGCAGACACTAAATATATGGCTCGAAGTATATCTGACCATTCCCCGCTTTTGGTTTCCCTGATCTTACGTCCAGAAGTGGGACCTAGAGGAGGTTACTGGAAAGTCAATCCATATTGGCTCCAGATTGTGGGGGGCATTATCCCGGAGGCTTTACAGAGATATTTTGACATAAATGATGAGTCTGTCTCAGAGAATGCTAACTGGGACTCCATGAAAGCACATATAAGGGGGACCTTACACCAGGCTATAATTAAACATAAGACTAAATCGAGAGTCCTGCATTTGACACTGATAAATAGGGTGACGGAGACCGAGGGCAAATACATTTCTGACCCATCAGATGACCACCTGAAAGCATGGACGGAGGCCCAAACCACATATAGAGACCATATGTTGAGCACTGCTGCTAACAAAAGGTATTTCATGAAACAGAGGTATTTTGAGGAGGGAGAGGCAACAGGACATCTTTTGGCAACCATAGTTCGGGCACAGCAAGGACTGGGACATGTTACTTATTTGGAGAAGGGGGATGGGTCTAGAGTGACCGGGGACAGAGATACTGGACGTCTTCTATACATACTATAAACACTTATACATGTCCACTATTAAAGACACCTGGGAGGACATGATGCAATATGTAGAATCCCTGCCCGTTAAAAAGCTCTCTAGCATAGCAAGACAGACCATGGATTACCCTATAACCCTTGAAGAACTAGAGACCGCGACAGGGTCTATGCACAACGAGAAGGCCCGGGGATGGACGGACTCCCAGCGGAGCTATATAAGACCATGGAGATATTCTCCTTCCCAGATTGCTATCTATACTGGAGCAGGCATATGAGACAGGCAGACTACCTAACTCCATGCTAGATGCCGAATAGTGGTAATTCCCAAGAAGGGAAAAGACCCTGCTAATCCGGAATCATATAGACCCATTTCTTTATTGCCTGTAGACGTTAAAATATTTGCCAAAGTCCTAGCTATGAGATTAAATATGGTAATATCCGAGGCTATACACCCTGACCAAACAGGGTTTATCCCCGAAAGAGCCACATCCATTAATTTAAGGAGGCTGTTTCTGAACTTGCAACTTTCAGAAAAGGGAGTTGGCGAAAGGGCAGTCCTCTCGCTCGACGCTGCCAAAGCCTTTGACAGCGTCGAGTGGAGATATTTATGGGCTATTCTGGATGTGATGGGCTTTGGACCTAGATTTATAGCCTATGTTAAATTGCTATACTCCTCCCCTAGAGCCCGGGTGAGAGCGAATGGTTGCTTGTCAGAGCCCTTTTATTTAAACAGGGGTACGAGGCAGGGTTGCCCCCTATCTCCCCTCCTGTTTGCCCTGGCTATTGAGCCGCTGGCGGGTCTGATCAGACAATCACCGGACATTGTGGGGTTTAGGAGAGGGAGGGTAGAAGAGCGTGTATCTTTATACGCAGATGACATGCTTTTATACTTGGGAGATGTGGAGGCCTCCCTGATACCTGCCATGGACATAATCCGAACATTCGGCCAGAAATCAGGGTTTAAGATTAACTGGGGAAAGTCTGTGCTACTACCGTTTGATACAATCCCGGACTCTCTTAACTTGGAGGACACACATATTAAACCAGTACAGTCCTTTAAATACCTAGGAGTGATAGTTTCCGCAAACTCTAAGGAATATGTCTCGCTTAACGTAGATCCGCTACTGGAAAAAACCAAGACTAAAGTCCAGGCATGGAATAAACTTTCACTGTCTATTGTGGGGAGATGTAATCTGATTAAAATGATTTTAATGCCCCAATGGTTATACATACTCCATAACGCTCCCATCTGGATTCCACTGAAGATATTTAGGAAAATGGATGGGATATTCAGAACTTTGATCTGGAGAGGCTGGAGATGTTATTAGGCTGGAGATGTTACAGAGAGGGAAAGAGGATGGGGGATTGGCACTCCCCAATCCTTGGCTTTATTACTTGGCCTCACAATTGCAACATCTAAAAGGTTGGCTTAGAGAGGAGGGACTGGGCTCAGCCGGGAGGCTGATTAGTGAAGGTTCACCATGGGGCATTCCGATGTACGTAGTAGAAGTAATGGAGAATCACAAACAATGGAAAGATGCACCGACGATACAGCTGATATACAAGGTGTGGGACAGAGGCAAAAAATGCGTAGGGTTTTCGGGCTACACTAAGTATTTTCCAGTATGGCACAATAACGCTTTTCCGGAATTTTAAAAGCTAGAAGGGATTAATACGTGGATAATGGCAGGTGTGGTGACGATCTATCAGTTCTTAGAGGATGGAAAGCTCAAGTCGTTTGAGCAATTACAAGAACAATTTAACATTTCCCATCGCGCCTTCTATCAGTATCTCCAGCTACGACATGCGTGGTCAATGCAGTTTAAAGAGGAGGACCCGTCAGTTGGGGCTCTCTCCTTTTTGGGATTATTGGAGCGCTCTGATAGTACGAGGGGTCTTATCTCAGCGTTATATAGTTTGTTGTTATCCAAACATCTGGAAAAATACCCCATTCAGGCTAGACATAAGTGGGAAATAGATGTGGGGCAGCTATCAGATGACCAATGGAATGTCATATTAGAAATGACCCCACAGCTGTCTCTTTCTGAGTCACATAGATACTCACAACTCTTGTTAATTCACAGAGCATACAGGTCGCCTGTCCTTCTCGGGAAAATTGGGGCCTGGGACAATGCGAATTGCCCCAAGTGCGGCATAGATGATGCTGGTTTAATGCACATGTTTTGGGGGTGTACTAAACTGGGAGAGTACTGGACTGATGTACTGGCACTAATCAGAGAAGTGTATTCTCTGACCCTTCAACCCTCCCCTGTGACCTGTGTGCTGGGTTATTTGGATGAGGTCTGCGATGTCAGACCGGTTAAGATGGCCATAGCACGCATATTATATCAGGCTCGCAAACTTATTGCAGCACATTGGATCCAGCCTACTGTCCCTTCTTCTGCGGAACTACGCAGCAGATTAAACAACTATATCAGACTAGAAAGACACAAAAAGAGAAATGCACTAAAGAAATTTGATACCATCTGGGGAAAGTGGATGGATACTTCTGGGCTACCGTCAGGTGCACTACTGGCAGATGCTTTACTGCATATGTAGGGTTATAAAAGGTACAGAAAGAATGTTACTGTGGTGAACTTGTTACTGGAAAAAGCTACACTTTAGAGTTCAGTCCCTGAATATTGAGATGAGTGAATCTCTTAACGCATAGTGGTTAACCCTATATCTCAGTCTGGACGGGGGGCGGGGGGGGGGGGGGGGGAGTGTTGGGTGAGGGAGGTGTTTGTGTTTCTTTTTTTTTTTTTTAATGTTTGTATGTTAAAATCGGTAAAAATTTTCCTACTGTATTAATGCTGCCTATGTGTAGTTATGTCTGTACTGCATTTGTGTACTGAAAATGGAAAATTGGCTGAGAGGTTAATAAAAATGATTTGATTTAAAAAAAAAACAACTAATTACACATTAGCTTATATTTTGAGTGCCCACTTGTACATAAATTCTGCTTATTCCTGGAATACCCCTTTAAGGATGTGTTCCCATTACAGGATATTAATGTTATTTTTAGTGTTATAAAAAGTTGTACAGCTTTCCAATCTACTTTCTGTATCAATTCCTCATAGTTTTCTAGATCTCTGCTTGCTGTACTTCTATAGGAAGCTTCTATGTTTACTTCCAGTGGACTGAAACCTGACCATGGTCGGACAGGTGCGTGTCTCATTATAACCCACAGCTCTGATTACTCTGTGACCATGCATCTGTGTGACCATGGTCAGATTTCTGGCCACTGGAAGTAAATGCATAAGCTTTCTATGAAATGACAACAAGCAGAGATCTAGCCATGAGGAATTGATACCGACAGTATATTGGAAAATATTATAACAATCATAAAAACAATAACATTAATTTGCTGAAATGGGAATAACCCTTTAATATATCATGTATCATGCTTTTTCTTCAGGTATCGTATTGCCTAGAAAGAATGTGTAGTGGCAGTATGTATCTACCACATCATTTATTTTAGTGTGCAAATAGCACATTTTAAAGAATGAGTCGAAATGAGACCGTCGTCCTTAACCCCTTCCCGACGCATGGAGAGGGCTCGCGGGCCGAGCCCTCTCCATAGCCGGTAAGTCTTTGCTGCATATTGCAGCAAAGGCTTACCGGTAACACCTGCGATCAGTGCTAGCACCGATCGCGGGTGTTCTCAAATCGCTTCAAAGAGATGGCGCAGCATGGGCGATCCGTCGCCATGGTAACCTCGGGTGTTCCGAATACCCGAGGCTACTTCGTTTTAACCCATGCATTACAATGTGCTAATTGCACATTGTAATGCATGGGGAGTAAAATCCACATATACTGCCATACTGTAGTATGGCAGTATATGATAGGATCGATCAGACTACCTAGGGTTAGAGTACCCTAGGGAGTCTGAAAAATAGTAAAAGTAAAAATAAAAAAAAGTTTAAAAAAAAAAAATTATAATAAAAAACCCGAAAAATTCAAATCACCCCCCTTTCCCTAGAACTGATATAAAATAAATAAACAGTAAAAATCATAAACACATTAGGTATCGCCGCGTCCGAAAATGCCCGATCTATCAAAATATGATAATGTTTTTTCACTACGTTTAACCCCGTAACGGAAAATAGCGTCCAAAGTCGAAAATGGCATTTTTTTGCCATTTTGAAAAATATAAAAAAATTATTAAAAAGTGATCAAAAGGTTGCACAGTCCCAAAAATTATAGTAATGAAAACGCCATCAATATTCGCAAAAAATGACACTATCCACAGCTCCGTACACCTAAGTATGAAAAAGTTATTGGCCCCAGAAGATGGCAAAATAAAAAAAAAATATTTTGTACAGGAGGTTTTAATTTGGTATCCACGTGATCGTACCGACCCAAAGAATAAAGTAGACATGTCATTTGGGACGCAGAGTGAAAGCTGTAAAAGCCAAGCCCACAAGAAAACGTCACAAATGTGGTTTTTCACCGCATTTGGAATTTTTTTTCCCGCTTCCCAGTACACGCCATGGAATATTAAATACCGTCACTATGAAGTGCAATTTGTTACGCAGAAAATAAGCCATAACACAGCTCTTTATGTGGAAAAATAAAAAAGTTATAGATTTTTGAAGTTGGTGAGTGAAAAATGGAAGTGAAAAAACTAAAAAAGGCCAAGTCGTTAAGGGGTTAATGACTTCGCAGGTGGTGGTGATCACTAAGCTTTCAATTTCTCACAGCTGTTTATAAAGCAGAACTACGATCTAATTGGTTTCCATGGGCTACTAGAACAGTTTTAAACTTCTGAGAAATCTCCCCCATAGTTTGTGTATGAATTGTCTAGGAGTTACTGCATCTTCTGCTTTCAGAAGAGAGCCATAAATAATGAACAGTGTGTGTATATTTTAGGTTAAAAAGTGAAGAAAAGCTTGATCAAGCAGTTCGCGATTCTCACCCACCACTAGAAACTGAGAGCAGTGTGGAAGTTGATCCTGCTCAGTTTATATGGCCGTCATGGTCAAATAGAGATCATACTCGCAGGCTATCTTCTGGTAAGTTACACCTTTCACAGATGTTTGCAATAGACTGCATCTGAATGGTGCCTGTAAAAATGCTGAAGAATGAGAACCACTTAGATACATATGCCATATTCTCAATGCAAACAAATGAGCCGAACATCTTCTTATGGGATATTAGTTTAGATTTTGGGGTGTTGGCTGATCAGCTTTCAGTTTGCATCAAATTATATTAGTTAATAAAGTTGCTATTCTATACAGTATTGAGAAAAATGACATGGGCATTGCAACCAGTTTGACTGATGGTATAATGCCTATCTACAATCTACCATGACCTATTTAGCCATGGAAAACTTAAAGGAATTGATATTATATAAGTAATGAAAAATTATGCACTCTAGATCTGCGTGCTGTACTTCTATACAGAGCATGTCTATTTACTTCCAGTGGACAGGAATCTGTCCATGGTGGTGTTATGGACATATATGTGCACGAGCCGAATATAGGGATCTGTGGCTGGAATAGTCTACATGCATGACATACACGAGTCGTTATTATCACTAAGAGTGAAGGTGATGCCACACATGACGTTGTTAGTCCGTTTTAAAACCGGATGCTTTTGAAAACGCATCAGTTTTTGTCTGTTTTCCCCAATTACCTTAATACATAAACAGGTTGCAAGCAGCCAAACGCATGGTAAACGGTCAAAAACAGATGCGTTTTTAAACTGATTGAAAACGCATGCTTAAAAATGGACGGGGAAAAAGGCGAGGAACTGATACGGAAAGTATATTGGAAAATTGTATAACTTTTCCTTACTGAAGCCATATCAATTATTTCTTGAAAGTGGACAACCCCTTTAAGTAAATTTAAAGTTACAAGGGTATTAACAGGTTGACATTTAATTTCAACTGCCATATACAATTGGATGTTATTTAAAAAAAGAATGTGCCTAAGTGATCTTTACAATACAATTTTATTAATCTTGTGAGAAAATAGTTTGCATCTAAGAACAACATGGCTACATTAATGGCCACGTTATGGAGTAGTTGCGAATAAGCCCCTTTGTCTGTGTGTCCCTAGTAGGTGAGCCTGTACAACTCACTTCAAGGTCATATCGTTAGATAGAGGTAATTAGCAGCGGTAGATACTGCCTGGATAGGCAAGGGTTAAATCTTTTTCATATTGTTATCATCCAATAATGTTCCACCTTTGTAACTGGAGTGTGATTGGAGAGTGAGACCACCTGACCAGGGATTAACAAAACCCTTAGTAAGGGAGGGGTTAGAGGTCTTGAGTTCCAGAAACTTATTAGAGCAGAAGCTCTTGGAACCCAGCAATCCTAGAGAGCACATCCATTAGATCACTAAGTGACCGGAGACGGCATGTGGTGCACACCTCTAGTGCCCACACACACAGAACACCCAGGATTAAAGCTGCAGCATCAAGCATTGGACACAGCTACATCCCAGTTTGCATCTACGACCAGGCTGGTGAACAAATTCCTGAGTTTCACTCTCCATGACCACTCTCCAGTAATCCTGACTAACTAACAGTCCGGCCTCTGTACAGAATTGTTTGGCGCGTTGCCTGCTGTAGGTTTGAATAAAGAACTGTAAGTTAGTTTTGCACAATGTCTGGTCCCTGCTACGCCTGTCCCCATCAAGGGCTCCCCCATCTATCATCCATGGACACATACTACAGACACTAAGGGGTTGCCCAGGGAGAACCAGTACATCGGCCTCTCGCTCTCTACAATTTCTTGCACAGTGGTGGAGACCTGCCAGGCTGTAGGACAGCCCTCTGGTCCCCATACCAAGCACCGTGACACTAGCGTGCCTAGGCTGCAACCGCCAGCCACTCTGGTATTCTGGGCCCCGGCTGCCTCCTGGCCCCAAGAAAAGGCTAGGCCCTGGTGCGGGATATTGCACATGTCCCATAGGTGTCCTGAGGTAATGAAAGCTGAATCCAGATGGTTGGACACCTCAATAGTGCATGAGTGGCCACTGCTGCTGTACTGTTGGTGTAGTTGTATCCAAGGACTGCTATCTATTTATAGACAACATTGCTACATTTGTGGGAAATTACTTTCTCATGGGTCAACTTTTTTTAAAGGAAACCTACCATTTGATTTGATGCATAATGAACCAAATATACCTTGAGAATGCAGCAGCTACACTGATGAAGCATCATATCATGTTTAATCCCTGAGTGGTTTTGCTGAAAAAACTGTTATAAAATTATGATAATAAAACTCTGTGGCTTCTATGCTTGGGCTCTGTGCTTTCTCTTTCACATTAGTTATGCACTGCTTAGAGGATGATGTAATCACTGTTTTCCGTGCCAGGCAGAATAATCCATTACTGCACCATCACCCAGCTGCTGTGTATGAGTGATCCAGCTCAGGTTGTTTAGTCCTGTCTGTCTGGCTGTTCTGAAAGCTCCGTGTGTAATGTGGATCCAGCTTTCCCAAGGTCCTAAATTTTATAATTGTGTTTTTCAGCAAAACCACTCTGCTCATTGATTAAACAAGTTATGATTCTGCATCAGTGTAGATACAGCATTCTCAATGTATGTTTGGTTCACAATGCATGAAACCAAATGGTAGATTTTCTTTAAATATCATACAACTGAAGAAATGTATTTGCATGGCAGATCAATTCAATCAAATGTGTATTCCCAGATGGGAATATTCCTTTGGCGTAGTTGGCATTATAATACAGATTATGTATTAAAGGACACCTGTCATCAGGTCTGTGTCACTAGTCTTGTCACGACTACCTGTTGGAGCAGCTCACAAGGATCCATCCCAGCCTTTATCTAGTTATTTCATACATTATTCATTGTAAAATCACATATTTTTTTTATCATGTAAATGAGGCTGGTCACATGGTCGGAGGCAGTGATGTCACCCCTGTTACCCCTCCCCTCTCCTCCCCCTGCTCATGTCTGTGTGTAATGTATAGTAAAGCATGGCTAGTGTGTGTTCTGCATCTGCTGACATGCTGCATCCTCCTAATATACAGGTGAGAGACACAGACATCAGCTACACATGAATCTGACATGTTCTGCTGTAACATGGCTGCCTGGAGCTGTTGTATCTCTCCTGTACACACACACAGGCACACACAGGCTGCAGGGGGCGTGGCCACCAGCACCAGGAAGCACATCATTATACAGCCTCACATCATTATACAGGCTGTCAGTCAAGCACTGGGGGTGTGGCTGTGCCTCCCACTCATGAATAGAGTGGACAGCTTGAATATGCTAATGCTTCATTGGACATTTCACAGGTCATTTGCATACAGCCTTGGGACCTCATTGCTTAGGTTTACAGGCATGTAGAGGGACAATGAAGGGATAGAGACAATGCTCTCTATTGGCAGTTTGTGAAAATATATTTAGTTTAGGGGGGTTATTTTGCATGACAGGTTCTCTTTTAATGTTTTATGTTGATCAGTATACTTTTTTTCTGTTTAGAGATCACCGCTACATCATTTGCAAAATTGAGGTAGGTTTATTGTAAAGTATTGTTGCTTTATATTTGTGTTTAGAATTCTATTAAGTAACTTTCAGACTTGTTTTGATGTTATATTCAGACAGATTTATGTGATCTTTGTTGTCATTGTCAAACTATAACAAAATACATTTTTAATTTCTATTCTTTCGATTTACATTCAAACTACTGAAAGGGTGTCTGGTGTCATTGAGCAGGGGCTAAAAACATAAACAGACTTTTTTTTTTTTTTGTTCATGTAACCCCAATATCATAGTGCTGTTTATAAGATTTTTGTTCTACTGTCTGCACACTCAAGGACATAACAATTTTGCTATTAATAATAATAATGAATTGTAATACAAAAAAATTCATACATAAAAAATAAAGCATATCAAAATGCCCACTACCTTGTCACCTCATAGGGAAAATTAAAAACAGCTGCGTGAGAGTTTGTTTTCTGTGGGAAAAATTGTACACCACCCTTACACCGTGCAATGTACTGGGAAGCTAGAATGCAAATATGGGACAAAATTATGCTTTTATTGTTGCAATTTTAGGCACTATCTTTAGGTCTATCTTTTTGATATTTTTTTTGTTATATATATATATATATATATATATATATATATATATATATATATATAACACTTTTATGAACATTGTGTGCCGATCTTGCAAATTAATGCCCCTTGCTACAAGCCATGGCTATTACACCCCTTGGCGGATCATGGCTATGGCTGTTAGCAAGGGACAGCAATTTGTGCATTGGCTGTTGGGCTGGCAATACGTCCTTGTCGCATAGCAAAAATTTAACTAAATCTGCGGGTGCGCTCATCTGTACTTAGCGGCTTAGTCTGTGTTCACATCACATTATTTTCCACACGCTGTTAGGACATGTTAGGGGGATGCCGACATGTCTGTACAACATATGGCACATATGTGCTTATACAGTTGAATACGTACTGCTGTGCTTCATGTCCTGCACTGATTGTTAATGCTAGCAACAGCACCCAGATCAGTGCTGCACCTGGAAACGTAGAGGACCCTGGAGCAGCACAGTACTTGCTGCTCCACTGGGTTGCTCTGCTTTCTGTACTTACTCAGATGCATACAACCTGAGTCAGGACACCATACAGAACGGCAGGAGAGGACCGGGAGCAGTGACAACTTCTCAGCTATACTCTCCACTACCCAGATTCCTGAACATCTCCATCAGTTAAGGAAGCGCTCATTGTACTCTGACTGTCAGCAGGGTGGGGCTCATGGCTTGGGAGGCTGTATGTCGCTCAATGGGTTGCTGGTTGTGCATCCTCTTCTAGGCTTTTACAAGAGTTGAATGTCTGCTGCACTTTATGTACATGGTAAATAGTGAAGCCCCTTTGCTACAGATAAGAGGAATAAGGCACTGGGAAGGAATGCCCACATTTATCTCTGCACTGATGAAGTGACCACCAAAACATAACTGTTGAATTGAACTGTTAAGTTTGGCTTACCAACTCCACTGCCCTGGAGAGGACCCAGGAGTGGTAAGTCCTTGTCGGCTGTACTTTACTTCTCCCAGGTCCTCTCCTGCTTCTATTATGGTTCTGCTCTGGGTCCTGATGCCGGCGCATACAACCAGTCTCTCCAGTAGTTGTCTGCTGTGGGGGTCTTCAGTATTATTAGTCTGCTTTGTCTGAGCAGAGCATTTGTCTGCTCTGGGGAGTTTCCATTTTTATTATCTGTTCTGTAGTCTCCAATATTATTGTCTGTTCTGAATGCAGAAATTGGTTTCCCAGGTGGTATTTCTGTCATTGTTGGTTCGTCTTGGGTGCTGGTTACTGCTGCAACACCTTAAAGTTGAGCTGTAGGACAATAAATTTTTGTCTTAATGACACATGTAGAATAAAAATACACCAGGACAAAGTGGCCGAGTGGTTAAGGCGATGGACTGCTAATCCATTGTGCTCTGCATGCATGGGTTTGTATCCCATCCTCGTCGATTTCTAGAATAAAAATATGTTATACTTTCCCCTTTTATTCAGTCAGTTTTATGTATCCAAAGAAAATATTGTGCCTTTTAATAAACGTTGAAAGAATATAGCTTCAATAGGTTAAATATAGGTTGGTCTTAAGGGTTATTCGCTATCAAAATATGTGTATAAGTGTTTTTTGTGTTTCAGCTCTGTCAGTGACAACAAGCCAATACTAATGAAAGAAGTGGACAAGAAACAAGGTCTGACAAGGTATGCGGCGCTTGCAATGCAATGCGGATACTGAGAACGGAACAATTGCAGGTTAAAGCGCAGTTCTCCGTCAGCCAGGCCATGAGGGCGAACCTTCATCATGCTCATTAGATATATTCCCCAAGTGGTAGCCAACTAGTTGTCTGGGATCTATTAAAAAGAAAATATTGTATATGGTAAAACAATAAACCACTCACACTGGCAAGTGGCAGTGACGTCCCAACTATGACCTGAGTTTCAAGATATTGATGGTGTGTGGCTTTCATGAATTCTAGCGTCATCTGCTAAAATAAAAGATGAGTAATGAAGAAGACCAGCAATTTTTGTGCCATGACGTAACCCCTTCGGGACTCAGCCTATTTTGGCCTTGAGGATGCGGCCCCATTTTTCAAATCCGCCCTGTGTCACTATAAGTAGTTATAGCTTTGGAACGCTATGAGATATCCAGGGGATTTTGAGATTGTTTTCTCGTGACACATTGTACTTCAAATTAGTATGAAAATTTGGATGAAATCTTTTGTGTTTAGTTATGGAAAAAAAAGAAATTTGGTAAAAGCTTGGAAAAATTCTTTGTTTTCAAAGTTCTAAATTCTCTACTTTAGATGCAGATAGTCATAGCACCCAAATAAATTTATAACTTACATTTCCCAAATGTCTGCTTTATGTTGGCATGGTTTTTTAAGATTCCACTTATTTTACCAGAATGTTTTAAGGCTCATAATTTGGGTACCATTTTTCAAAATTTTTGGAAAATCGCCAAAAACCTGTATTGTGATGGACCTGCTCAGCTTTTAATTGACTTTGAGAGGCCTGGATACAGATGGTCCCCTACTTAAGAACGCTTGACTTACATACGACCCCTAGTTACAAACGGACCACTGGATATTGGTAATTTATTGTACTTTAGTCCTAGGCTACAATAAACAGCTGTAACAGTTATCAAAGGTGTCTGTAATGAAGCTTTATTGTTAATACTGGTTCTTATGACAACCCAACATTTTTTAAATCCAATTGTCACAGAGACCAAAAATTTTTTGGCTGGGATTACAATGATAAAATATACAGTTCCGACTTGCATACATACAAATTCAAGAACAAACCTACAGACCCTATCTTGTATGTAACCCGGGGACTGCCTGTAATAGCTAAACTCGTAAATTATCCCATTATGGAAACTACACCCCTCAACGTAAACCCTTTAGGTGTTTAATATGGGTTAAAACAAAATGGAGGTGGGGTCCACAAATTGTAATATTTTTTTACCATACACTCATTTTGCAATGGATTAAATGAAAAAAGGCTCCACAAAGTTTGATACCCAATTTCTCCCGAGTACACGGATACCCCATATGTGCTGGTAACCTGCTGTATGAGCGCATGGCCGGGCATAGAAGGGAAGGAGGCGCCATCCAGAGCAGATTTGCATTGACACATTGTACAGGCTATAATTTATTTTTTTCTTTTTTTATGGTTCAATAAACTTTATTGCAAGAGAGCAGAAAGCCTACATGTCAGGCACATGTTGGGGTCGTAGCCCCATTTTTAGTTACCGTATATACCGGCGTATAAGACGACTTTTGAAGACAGAAAAATCTTCTGTCTTCTCTGGGGTCGTCTTATACGCCGGTAATCGTCTTATACGGCGGGTACCGGTGCATGGAGAGGGCTCACGGGCTGAGCCCTCTCCATAGCCGGTAAGTCTTTGCTGCATATTGCAGCAAAGGCTTACCGGTAACACCCGCGATCGGTGCTAGCACCGATCGCGGGTGTTTGCACAGCGATGGCTGCCGGCAGCCTCAAAAAGGCAACGGGGGTTAATTACTCACCCTCCGTTGGCCCCGATGTCCGCGCTGTGCTGTCTTCAGTCTTCCGCTGGGCGCCGCCATGTCTTTCCCCGGGTCGGCGCCTAGTATGACGTCAGCAGCGGCGCGTCATACTAGGCGCCTGCCGGGGAAGATCAATGGCGGTGCCCGGCAGAAGAAAGAAGACGGCGCGGACATCGGGGGAGCATCGGGGTGAGTATATAAGTTTATTTTTTTTTTTTTAATGCTGGGCTGGGCTGTATACTACTGGGGGCAGTGCTGTATACTACTGGGGGCAGTGCTGTATACTACTGGGGGCAGTGCTGTATACTACTGGGGGCAGTGCTGTATACTACTGGGGGCAGTGCTGTATACTACTGGGGGCAGTGCTGTATACTACTGGGGGCAGTGCTGTATACTACTGGGGGCAGTGCTGTATACTACTGGGGGCTGTGCTGTATACTACTGGGGGCTGTGCTGTATACTACTGGGGGCAGTGCGGTATACTACTGGGGGCAGTGCGGTATACTACTGGGGGCAGTGCGGTATACTACTGGGGGCAGTGCGGTATACTACTGGGGGCAGTGCGGTATACTACTGGGGGCAGTGCGGTATACTACTGGGGGCAGTGCGGTATACTACTGGGGGCAGTGCGGTATACTACTGGGGGCTGTGCTGTATACTACTGGGGGCTGTGCTGTATACTATTGGGGGCTGTGCTGTATACTACTGGGGGCTGTGCTGTATACTACTGGGGGCTGTGCTGTATACTACTGTATGCGTTGGAAAAGGGGTAGTCTTATACGGTGCATATATCTTAAACTCTATATTTTAAACAGGAAAGTAGGGGGGTCGTCTTATACACCAGGTCGTCTTATACGCCGGAATATACGGTATGTCATGACATCATATGCATGCAGGTCTTAAGCTCAGCAAGGCAAACCTGGACATACCTAAAATTTAACCAAACAGCTAAAAATGAAAGAGAAGGGGGGGGGGGGGTAGGAAAGAGAGGGAGGGAAGAGAGGAGGGGACAGGGGATCCATCACTACATCTCGAGGGTGGGTAGGTGCCCCCTGTTGTTGGGTCAGCGAAACCAACTGTTAAGCCTTCTGGATCCAAGGGAGTAAAGCGGGTGAGTTCCTGAACGTCTCCCATTTGTACCAAATTTTATGAAAAACATCGTATTGATTGTTGTCTAATGCTCTCAGCTCCTCCATACGTCTCAGTCGGTCCACTTCTTCCACCCACAGTAATCTAGTAGGTGGAGAGGTGGATTTCCACAACCTGGGGATCACCAATCTCATCGCCACTATAAAGTGACGTAGAAGACCTTTTTTGATGTCTCTGAACCTTCCTGGGAGCATTGACAACAAGGCAATATCAGGGGAGATGCTCCCTGTGGAGCCACATAACTGCTTATAAAGATCCCAAATGGCATTCCAGACTGCTGCCACCACTCCACAGTCCCACCAGACATGAAGCATGGTGCCCCTGTCATTGTGACACCGCCAGCAGATACTAGAGACCGAAGGGAACATGTTGTGCAAGCGAGAGGGGGTCCTGTACCACCTGGTAAAGATTTTAAAATTAGTTTCCTGGATTCTGCTAGACACAGACAACTTATGCGTTAGGAGAAGGGACTTCTCCCACTGTTCTTTAGTGAAAGTTTTACCCAACTCTGCTTCCCAAGCCCTCATGTAGGGCAGTGCCAGGTCCTCCCCTTCGCACCCCGACAGCATCCCGTAGACTAGAGACACTCCATGAGGCGTCGGTTTGCCTGATTTGCAAATAGATTCAAATGCCGTAGGTGTGGATGGCAAGGTTCCCCCCGAGGTCAGAGCCTGAATAGCACTGCGTAGTTGTAAATAATGTAGCCATACCCCAGGATAAGGTCTCCCACCTCCTAGAATGTCATTTAGGGGCCGTATCCCTGTTGTGGATAGTATCTCTCCCAAAGTCTTATGACGGCCATTGTCGTTAGTAAAAGAGGACAGTTTTTTAAGGTTTCCGGCATTCCGGGGAATCCCAGAGTCGAGGAAAGAGGACCGGGAACATTAATAAGTTTAACCCTGGCGGCAAATTTACCCCACACTTTTAAAATGTGCATCATTAGTGGTGAAATATTATAGGGATCCCAATCAGTCCTAGGGGGAAGCCAGAACAGGTCAGGGAGATGCCCCTTGTTAAGGAGGGAGCACTCCAGATCCACCCATAATTTCCCGCTATTGCGGTTTGTCAGATCTAGTACCACTTTAGTTATGGTCGCCTTATGGTAGTGTGAAAAATCTGGGAGACCTGCTTATTTTTTCTTTTTTTAATGTGGACCTATAGGGGCTTATTTTTTGCCACATGAGATGCACTTTTCTGGTACATAATTTTGGGGCATCTATAGCTAATAGGTGAGATTTTATTAACTCTTTGTTGGTGGATGAAATTAAAATAATTTGTAGGAAGTTGTTCTTTTTAGTGGTCTTATTTTAGAGTACATAAAATTTTTTAATCACTTTTTAGAGCCTTTTTTTAAGGGTATTAATGAAAAATTCTCGTTTTTCTGAGCATTTTTTGGAGTTGTTTTTTACGGGTCCAATAACTATTCTGTTTTATTATGCAGATTGTCACAGATGCAGTAATACCAAATATTTGGGCTTTCGTGTATTTTATTCAATTTTACTGAATAAAAACTAATTTGGAGAAAATCTTGTTCATTTTTGCATTACCATCTTTTCACAAGCATAACTTTTTTATTTTTCGGCTGTCAAATCTGGTTAAGGGCTTATTTTTTGCGAGAAGAGTTGTTCTTTTAAGTGGTTTTATTTTAGAGTGCGTAACTTTTTAAAATCAATTTTTAGAGCATTTTTGTTGAAGGTATTCGTTAAAAATTAGCTTTTTTCGGAATGTTTTTTGCATTTTTCCCTCAGCGTTTTCCTGCAGTTCCAGTAACGATTCTGTTTTATTATAGACATTGTTACAGACACGGCAATACCAAATATGTGGGGGGTTTTTTGTGTGTTTGTGGTTTAATACTTTGAGTGATTTTATAGGAAAGTGACATTTGAGGGGCTTATATGTTTATTTATTGTAATGTTTAGTGTTTTTAACTTCTAATTCTACAAATTAAAACTTGAACCAGCCATGGCATCTTGCCACTTGGCAGACCTCGGGGCTGCCCAGAAGAGGACCGGATCCCCCGGTAAGCGGCATGTGGGATCCAATCCATAGGGGGAAGACCCTTACACCTTTCTTTTTTTATATAATTGTGTTTTTATTATTATTTTTCAAAAATATTTAACAAACAAGTTATCATGTACAAATATCACATAAAAATCTTCCAATAATAAAATAATTAAAAGACAAAAGAGAAGGGATCCATTTCCCCTTGGAGTATCAACAGTGTAAATATCCTGTTTGCGTATCATAATGCAAAATCCAGCAGTAACATATGCCTACTATATTAAAACAAATACCAAAGATGGCATCATATCAATGCTTAACCATGCTGAAGAGGTTGGGAAAAAGGGTACGGACAAAGACAAAGTCATTCATACTCACTACGACAACAATTACCACTTGGGAAGACACTAAAAGGATGGCCCTGTCACTCTCCTCCTCTTGCTCGTTCCTCAATCCAGTAGCGGTCCCATCGATCCCAGGTTTTGTCAAACTGTGGAATACGATTATTCAGGGAAGCGGTCAGATATTCCATACTGCGAGTTTCTCTAACCCTAGAGAGAAGATCCATTCGGGAGGGGGGGGGCTTGTCTCTTCCAAAACTGCGCTATCAGACATCTCGCAGCTGTGAGAATGTGTAAGCTCAGTTTTGTGGTTGCCTTGGCCATGGGGTGTGGAGAGACGTTCAGCAAGTGAAATAATGGGGAGAGTGGGATATCCACCTCTACGACCTCCCGAAGGAGAGTCTTTACTGCATGCCAAAAAGGCTGCAACAATGGGCACGTCCAGAAGATGTGTTGAAGAGTACCTCCAACTGAACCACATCGCCAGCAAGTATCTGGTGTGTCTGGGAATAATCTGTGCAGCAAGGATGGGGTATGGTACCACTGCATCAACAGTTTGTACTGGTTCTCCTTATGTGTAGCACACAAGGAGGTCTTAGCCGCCCTATGCCAAATCAGTCGCCAAGTGTCCTGAGATATCGGCCCCCCCACTATGCTCTCCCACTTGGCCATATACGGGTGTGCAATGAGCTCGTCTGGGCTGGGATGAAGTAGTATCATGTAGATATCTGATATGAGTCCAGATGTTTGGGTCGCAGTTTTGCAAATGTGTTCAAACGTAGTGGGTGCCGAGACTGTCTCAGCACTGTCCAGGGATTGTAAAAAGTGTCTAATTCGAATGTAGTGAAAATTGGCCGCCTGTGGGAGATGGAATTTATCCTGTAGGGCTGCAAAGGGCAAGATCTTCCTATCGCGGTAATCCACAATATCTGCAAATCTAAATAGACCCTTCTCATGCCAGGGTTTAATTTCCTGCCCAGCCCCAGCTTGTTGCATGAGGGGAGTGTGTAAAAAGGATTGCATAGGGGAGCACTTGGACACCAATGGGAACCTGGCCAAACAGGCCCTCCATAACTTAATCGTGAATGAGATAGGGCCTAGTTGGGAATCAGGCAGCACAGGCGCCTCTTTGGGCCAAAGGTAGGAGTTAGGATGAAAAGGGGCCAGCCACAATTTCTCTATCTCCATCCACTTAGAGAATGCCAGTAGGGTGGACCATGCAGGAATGCGTCTCAAGTGTGTTGCCCAGTAGTATTTGGTTATGTCCGGCACCGATAGGCCGCCCCTGGATTTGTGAGAGAGTAGAACAGACCTGGAAACTCTGTGTCTCTTTTTCGCCCAGATAAAGTGCAATATTGATGCCCAACGGCACCGCTACTGGCAAGGTTTCAAAAAGGTACAGCAGCTTAGGCAGAATAGTCATTTTGACCGCTGCTATCCTGCCAAAAAGAGAGAGGGGGAGACTGTTCCAGTTATTAAGGAGAGTCCTTATTTCCTGAAAACTACCAGGAAAATTCTGCCCATACAGTGTATTGTAAGAGGGGGTCAGGAGTATCCCCAGGTACTTGATAGTATCTGCTTTCCAGTTATATCTGAATGTGCCCTTCAATTGGTCTACCAGCGGTTGGGTAAAATTGAGGGGCAATGCCTCCGTCTTTGAGGTGTTCACTTTATAGCCCGAGAGACGGCCATATTGTTGTAGCCTCGCTTGTAGGTTGGGTAGGGAGATTAGGGGCTGAGTGATGGTGAGCAGGATATCATCTGCGAACAACGACAATTTAAATTCCTTGTCTCTAACCATAACGCCATGGATATTGGGGTCTAGACGGATAATGGAGGCCAAGGGTTCAATGCAAAGAATAAAGAGGAGGGGAGAGAGTGGACAACCCTGATGTGTACCATTCTTGATCCGCAGAGGTGGGGAGGACGCGTGTGGGAGCTTAATTTCTGCTGTGGGATTTGAATATAACTCCCTCAGAGCCTGGAGAAAGGGACCCTTTATTCCTATGTGTTCCAGGACTTGAAACATAAAGGGCCAGCTGAGGCGATCAAACGCCTTCTCTGCGTCTAAACTGAGAATTAGGGCCTGATCTTTTTGCTTATTAATTACATCGATAAGATCAATTGTTCTCCTCGTGTTGTCGCCACCTTGTCGTCCAGGTACAAAGCCCACCTGGTCCTTATGGATTACCTGAGGAATCCACTGAATCAGGCGATTGGCCAGTAGTTTTGTGAATATTTTTAGGTCTGCGTTTAGAAGTGCAATCGGCCTATAATTAGCACAATCGGTTGCATCTTTCCCAGGCTTGGGGATAAGGGTGATATAGGAATGGGTGAAAGTTGTAGGCATGGGTTCACCTTGTAAGAACGCGTTAAATACTTTTGTCATATGTGGCAGCACCACAGGGGAGAAGGTCTGAGTTTGGTGCTCTCTCTTCTCTCTCAATTGTCTCGCTAGGAGAGAATGGTGCTTATTGGCCTGTTCGTAATACCGTTGCCTAGTAAACACTAGTAATTTCTCTACCTCTTGAGTCTGAACCTCTCGCAACTGCTCCCTAACCTCAATTAACTGTTGGAGTCTCCTCCTAGTGGGTTTGGCTAATAGGGCTGCCTCTTGCTTACCAATCTCCTTTCTCAATTCCTTTTCCAGATGGACCCTGTTTCTTTTCAATCTGGTTCCCTGTTCTATACAATGGCCTCTGAAGACCGCCTTGTGAGCTTCCCATATCATAGGGATAGAGGGGATTGAATCCTCATTAAGCTGAAAATATTCCCGTAGTGCTCCATTTAACTCCTCCTTGATCAGGGGTTTCTTAAGAAGGGATTCATTTAAACGCCAATGACATGCCCTCGTTGTGGTATGGCCCTCACTAAGCTGTAATAGGACTGGCGCATGGTCTGACCACGATATGTCTCCCACCTCTGCGGAATGCATCATTCGCAAGAATTGGATGTCTCCAAACCAGTAATCTATACGAGTATGGGTGCCATGTGGTGCAGAGTAGAAAGTAAATGAGCGGTCGCCCGGGTTGCCCACTCTCCACAAATCATATAAAGCAAACCTCCTGATGACTCTACGGAAAGCCGCTGAAATAGTGCTCTGTGATCTAGTGGCGGGATTGGGGTCGATAGCCAGCCGGTCCATATTTTCTGAGAAGATTACATTGAAGTCCCCTCCTATCAGTAGGGGTGCTGCTGGGAGTCTGGCTATTTTATTCAGGACCTTGGTAATGAAGCGGACCTGCGATGAATTGGGTGCGTAAATATTGCATAAAATCACAGGCGAGCCGAACATTTTGCCCTGAACAATGAGAAAGCGGCCCATGGGATCCGCAGTTACTGTCTCAGGCACTATGGGGCACGAGGTGGAGAACAGGATCGCCACTCCTGCTTTTTTGTTCTCTGTAGATGCCATATAAGATACCGGGTAAAGGTGCTTAGCAAAATTAAAGTTCCCCGTCGTATCATAGTGTGTCTCCTGCAAGAACACCACATCTGCTCTACTCCTCTTTAGCTCATTAAGCGTGAGACGTCGCTTGCGAGCTGAGTTGAGTCCCTTTACATTGAATGTCAAAAGCTGAACCATGGTGAGTTAGCTAACCAATACTCTTGGGCAAGATACGCTGTCTCCCCTGAATAGGATGTAACTGGACAAGTTCTGTGTTAGGAGGGGGGGAGGGAGGTAGGAGAGGCTAAGTGTGGTCTTTTCTCCCTAAAGCCCTAGAGTGAGTGTACTAAAGGGTGTCAGTGTACAGAAGCCTAGAGCGTCAGAGAAACCCGTAGAGGCAACAGGGGGGGGGGGTGACAGGGGAAAGGACAATCCTTGCACTCCACAAGACAAACAGTCAAGACAGATAAAAAAGAAAAAACAACAAAAAACCCCCCCGAGAGAGAGAAAAAAAAAAAAAAAGGGGGGGGGGGGGTAATAAGAAAACCAGGATAAATTCCTAATACTATAACCAGGGAGAGGAGAATCTCCTGGCCCTAGTGCAGGTCTATTCAGCTGGTCTACCCCTAAGATGGGGGAGTATAGTCAGCTGAACCGGTTTCACCACCTCCGGTATCAACCCTATGCCAGGGTCAGAGGGCGGGATCCGGAGTAGACCCACTCGGTGGGGAAAAACGTGGCAATAGAACCTAATAGAGGAAAAAAGAAAAAGGCATCAAGTGTAGTTCTACACAAAAATAGAAACTGAGATATAACTCTAACTATCGAGACACTAACCCCGGTGCCCTTGTGCAAATTACATCTGAATTCACAAAGGAGGGGAAAGGTACCCCAAATAAATGCAAATATGGGCAAACATAAGACCCCCTGCAAACACGTATAATAACTATAAAGGATATATGTTCAGCAGATGTTCCTCTCTAATCATAAGAGTCCTGGGATGGAGCTCTGGTTCGCGGCCTTCGTCTCTTCTGTTGCAGCTGGGTCTTATTCTGCGTTTGTCGCATCTGGGGGGGAAGGTCCCCCCAGTCGTCCAGTCGTGGAGTCGGGATGTTCCAGATGTCGCAGAATTCCTGCAGCTCGACCCTTACACCTTTCAAGCATGACCGTGGCATGTAAGGGGTTAACACTTATGACTGGAGTCGGCTCCGATCACGGGTGTTAGAGCGCGGTGTCAGCTGTTCGTGAGCCGGTGCCAGAAGCGGGACGTTATAGAATGTCCCCGTGCGGGAATCCCGCAGGGACGTACTATAACGCCCTGCTGCGCGTAGGGGTTAAATGAGGATTTGCTATCTATCTATCATATAAAAAAGATAATTATTTAAAGTTTCATTTATTTTTCAGGCTGCTTCAGTTTTTAAGTCCTACACCCATGCAGTTACCGGAGGAGGAGTCTAAAAAGGTACACTGATCTGTCATCCTCTGTATGTACCAATAGCAGCTGGCATAGATTTGTTTTACAATGTATATGTCAGTTATATGTAGGAGATGCCTAATACAAGCATCCTCCATTGTTGTCCCCTCAGAACACTTCAAAGCATGTGCTTGGCATGAACCAGCGATATTTCTCTACATGCTACATCCAACCTTGTACATGAATTATGCCAGATTGTACTGGATGTCATGTTAAATATTGATAGTGGGATGTTTCTTATATTTTGGTGCACTGTCATTAGTTATAGATTTACTTGTTTCAAAAACCGACTAGAGATCAGTTTGAAATTAATCTGAATGGTACCCTTACTAAGTGTTAATCTATTATGCAATAAATATACTCTTATTTCACTAGATGGGTTCAGTTCACACTACCGTTCAAACCTACCGAGTAAAAAAAAAAAAAAAAACTTAGTAGTGAAGAACGGTACTGGGCTATACCCCCATGACAAGATACTTAAATATACTCAGAATAACAAAATAACACATTCTCTAATTCACTGTTATTCACAAAGATGGAGCATTTCACAGATATAATTCCAAACTGTCTTTATCAGTCCTGGTGTATACACTTTTCATTGTCCTTGGATACGACCATATTTCTTCTACAGACAGATAAGGTCTTAATATCAGAGCTGACTGTGTGTTTTATTGATTAGTTGAGGGAGCAGAGTGTCATTGTGTTTTATGTCCTCTCATGGGTTTCGTTATGTCTGATCTGTCTCCTTTCTCTTTTTCTATATGTCAGAAGCTGGTAGAATGTTCAGAAACTAAATAAAAGTGTAGATAAACCCTGTAGCCTGATAATCTAAGCACATTGTTAGTGCTTAGCATCTCATAGCACAGGGGGACACAGAGTGTCTTGTTAGAGAGTCCCTGCTCACACTCTGGAATCTTACACTGACCATCACTGGGTTGCAGGAGCTATAACCGCAAATTGTAAAATTGTAAGGGGTTAAAATTATCTTTATTGTGTAAAGCTTCAGTATGGGATTAAATTTTTGAGAACTTTTCTTTCATGGGCAAACCCCTTTTAATATATTCATTAAAAATCCCAATTGACATCACTGTAAATTTTATGCCATCCGTTTAGTTAAGCAATCATTCCTTATGTGTGTGTTTTTTTTTTTTTTTTGTAGATAGCTAGCGACAGAGAGAGATTATACAAAGATATTTATACAAAGATATTTACCAGAAAAGAATAGCAGCAAAGCAGCACTCCTTAAAAAGTATTCCTTTATTCCACCATAGTAAAAAAGCAACGTTTCATTCTCAAGCTTGATGAGCGAAACTTCGCTTCTTTTGCTATACTTTTCTGGTGGCTTGCGATGTGGCTTGAACGGCCACTTCTGAAGATTTGCCACCTGGATGAATTTTCACAAGTGCTGCTCCAATCCTTTCTTCTTTTTTTTTTTTGCTACATAGATATTTAGATGTTAGTTGTTGTGTATACCGTATATACATGGAGTCTATGGGGGAAAAAAAACCCTGTATCCTCACCTTTAAGACGACCGCCCCCGGGGTTGGGCATAGGGCGCTGGCTATATACAAGGGGGCAGGCACTGCCTATATACGAATGAGCAGGGGGCTGCTGGCTATATACTAGGGGACAGGGGGCTGTTGGCTATATACTACGGGGACGGGGGATGGCTATATACTAGGGGGCTGGCTATATATGGGGGACATGGGCTGCTGGCTATTAACTAGGGGGCGGGCTATATACTAGTGGGCAGGAGGATGGCTATTTACTGGGGGACATGGGCTGCCGGATATATACTGGCTGGAGGCTGTGATGAAAGCATTTCCGACCCTAGGATTATACTTGAGTCAATAGGTTTTCCCAGTTTTTGTGTTAAAATTGGGTACCTCGGCTTCTACTCGGGTCGCTTTATACTCGAGTATATATGGTATGTTAAATTTAATTCAGTTTATTTATCAACCATGTTTTCTTTAACTGGAATAAATAATGGAAATTCTGAAAATAGTATGAACATGGTGTTTACGACATTTGTTCTCATGACGTTTATTTTTAGCGTGCTGCCGCTTAAGAGTTGCTTTTTCATTCTCAATATTAATAACTTCTTTGCAGCCACCAAAAATAATTAATCCTGATGGTGCCATATTTGCCAGCACATCTCTAGCGCCTGTTTCCAGCCTTGAAGAGACCTCCTTGTGTGCAGATATTAAAAAGGTATAGCTGGTATCTATTTACTGATAAGGTGGTAGAATATTTAATAATATTACATAAAATAGTATTCTTGTGACTATGTTAGTAGTGGTACAGGTGATGCTTGTGAAAAAGGCAGTGTCATTTTGATTTTGGAAGAAGAATGGAGATTTGTAGAAGGCCATGTAAGACTCATCCAGAATGGGAGAGCATCCCTAGCTGCCCTGTATTCAAGGAGAAAACTGTGCTGATCTTGAGGGAGATGGTAACTGTCTTGTTCAGATGGGATTTTAGCAGGATGCTCTTATTTATCATTTAGGAAAAGTATTGCATTAAAACATTAATGTGAAGTCAGAATTTTTTTCATTTGTGTTTTTCAGCGACTGATTTTGTGTGGCTACGATGGACCAAATCTAACAGAGTCCTACTGCTGGGCACCTATTGCTGAGGGGTTTGATACTATTGTTATATCTCCTGATGGGTCAAATCCCGTATATTACCTTCCTCCTCTTCTGAGTTATCTGAGCTGTGCAGCGGTGATCTACAAATTACTGCCAACAAGACTGGGGGTGAGAACATTTATGTATCCACAGGATAGGGTATAACTAGGCAATTAGTGCGGGTCCGACTGCTGGGACCCCACTGATCACAAGAACTGACCACAAGTCTCGCCCATTATAGATGATTGGACTCCATTCTCCAGATCAGGGGTGTAGGGGATAACCTCACTAATGCCCAAACACATTACAATATGCAATAACATTTCGTCATCACTTTGGTCCCGAAGTTACTTGCCTAAATATTTGTATTTATTTTTTTGATCAAATAAAGATTTATTAAAGACCACTACCATCTCTGTTTTCCATTTCCAATATACAGAGATAAGACACAAAGAAAAACCATCAGTACAATATAACAACCCCCCCCCCCCCCCCCATCCCAGTGAGTTTGATAGTCCTCAACTCTTAGAGAGTCCCAGTAGTCATAGGTTCCTTCATCTGTAATTTGACAAGCTGATTAGCAGGGTATATAGGTGGTAGTCCACAATATGCAGCAGCTTATGTTTGCTTTGTTTAGAAAACAAGCAACAATTCTCAAGGCTGTAATACAGGAGAGTCACGAGCAGGTGGCATTTCCCGGCACAATTTGTGAAGAACCATATCTCTATCCTATTCCCCCTCTGAATATGCTGTATCTAGTGAATGTTAGTGGAGCCAACCCTGGGACGTCTAGCCATAGCCCCCAAATACTTTTGAATCTCTAAAGAGAATTCCTTTTTTTTATATACAAACTTGTATATATTGGACGCAGTTCAGAATCTTTCCAGTGGAAACAATAAATTTTTTAGCTACGTGCAGTAGTCGTAGAACTGCCAGCTTGTGACTCTCCAGCACTGTAAGATCATATACATGACCCAACAAGCAAATTAGTGGGGTACGCCCAACAGTATATTTGATCTAGAGCTTTCGTCCAGTACCTCCACTCCCCATCCGCCATCTTCGTGGGGTGCTGAACTTTACCCTGGCAGCCCCGCGGTCCGATCGGGCCCCCTGGGCTGCCTGTAGGCAGTGCCTGTGAGATGCCTCTGTGACGTCATCTTAAATGCAGTGTGAGCCTATGCATGTGATAGGCTGACACAGCCAATACCCTGCAATCCATCAGTATTGCGGAGTATTATCATGAACAAGCATTAGGGTTTTATTTGGCAAATTTAGTAAAACTTAAGAAAAAGTATTCAAGTATGGTATCCCCGTAATCTTACTGACCCCTAGAATAAAGATAACATGATTATTAGTCTATACAATAGGTCAGTGGTGGCGAATCGATGGCACTCGGAGACCTCTCTGTGGGCACGCAGACTGTCTCCCAGGCACAGAGTTTGCCAGACATGGCACCTTCCTGCAGTCTAGTGCCCTGATATTTTAAAGTGACTCATCCTGTGCTGCCTGGTCCTATCTGAAGAGTGAGAAGGTGTGGACAGGGTCGGATTGGAGCTCAAAGATTCTGGTAGCAATAAGTTTGTTACTGCCTAAATTGCCGTGTTTGTACTTTGGGAAAAGCTAGTGTGTTTTGGGTACCAACCCCAAAATGGTAACACTGGAAATAGCATCTCATCCCACAAAAAAAACACTGTCACATGGCCCCAATAAAGGAAAAGCCCTATAAATTTTATAGCCTACAAAAGGAGACATGAGAACTAAAATCCTGGCAGCTTCCGGGGGCGCTCCTTCCCTTCTGCGCCTCGCTGTGCACCCATAAAACAAGTAATGGCTACATGAGGGGGGTCTCTGTACTCGTACTGTACTTGTAAGAAGGGTTTTCTCTTATCTTTTGGAAATGTGTAAATGTTAGGGTTAAATGAATGTATAACTGACAAAATATGACCATTCTAAATTTCACCTCCATTATTTAATTACTATGAAGGGGTTAACAATCTTCCTAAAAACTGTTTCTGATAGCTTGAGGGGTGCAGAATCGCTTTGCTAAGTAACAGTGTTCAATAGTTGTAACCATATAAAGCGTCACAAGTCAGAATCCAAAAAATGGGGCTGAGCCTTAAAGTAAAAGCATTCATAGCAAAAAAAAAAAAAACTAAAATACATAATTCTGCTCCAGGTGTCCCTGGGAATCATTCCTCAAAGTATTTTCCCTCTCAGTCCTTTATTTTGTATCTTTTTTTGGCCCATAGCAACCAGGGTTTCCAGCTCTCAAAAAACTACAATCAGCAAGATGGAGGGGCACCTGCTGCTGACCAATGACACCAGAGCTATTTATCTAGTATCCATTTATCTATCTCTCATATTTTCTATCTCCTATTTATCTATCCCTCCTATCTATCTTTCTATCTATCTATCTACCTACCTAAGTAATACTCCAGGACAGCACATGAGGGCACAGCTTGTAGATTTGGAGAGTCTCTCCTGCCACTTCCTTGTGTGAGGTGATGGGGGGAGGGGGGCTGCAGTTTCTGTCTGTGTGGATTATTTGTTATACACAAGTGTAGGGAAAGCTGAGGAGAGATGAGAATGTAGGTGCTTGGTCACTACATTAGTGAGGGCTTCTCTCTGCACATGTCTCAGTGCTGGGGCAGTGAGACATGAGGTGATCAGCTGTGTGCAGGGAGGGGTATGGGGGCGTGTCTCTCCTTCTAGTCTCAGCTTCTTTATGAAGACGGAATGTCCATAGTAACAGACATATGAGAGATCACTGCCATCTAGGGGAAGTCTGCAGAATACAAGAGGAAGGAGCAAGATTCGGGTAACTAATCCAATTGCAAAAGGGCTTAAAATTACCTGCCCTACAACAAATCAAAAGTTTTTTGAAATGACGGTTACACTTTAAGCTACAAAATGACTGCGGCCTTAAGGGGTTAAGGTGGGCTTCCTGTAAATAAGAATAATTGGACAAAATTACCCCTCTAGTATCGTCTTGTTTAGAAATCATCTCTACGACTACATTATTTGAGGGTTTGAGCCCCAAAAATGTTCTTTTGCTATGTTGTGGAAGATCATTACAGGATACTGTAATCATCAAACCTGGCATTCAAACCAGAGGAGTCCAAAGTTTTTTGTGCAGTAGGTTTTGTGTAAATAACCAGAAATTCTGTTTTGTTGTATCTGATTTGTTTGCAGCCTCATGCAGTGATCATCTGCCCTGGATGGAACAAAGCTCACGCTGTGTACAACTTGTTAAAGGAATTTAGTAAATACATGCGACCCCTGGGTCCTATGCTGCTGTTGGTTGGACATAAAAAAGAAGACATTGAAAGCTTTAACTTTAGAAAGCAATGTGAGTTTAAATGAATTGCATTTAGTCATCTTTTTCTAATCTCTTTTATGTTGTGGTTGAGTTTAAATCCTTACTTATGTGGACAGGTGAGGTTATTGTCACCACCCCACACTGTATGCTGAGATGTTTGGAGCATCATGGACTTCTCCTCCTTCGTCTGTGTCATCTGGTCTTTGATGAAGTGGATGTGCTGTTCTCCAAGGCAGGGTCAGAGGTGAGCTTAAGGTTTTGATTTTACTCCACAATGTAAGTAAATGTTCACCCTTCCACATAAAATCTTGTGATGTGGACACTGGCAAGTCTGACACTAGGGCTTTCATCCTCAAGAAAATGCAAAGCTGAGACATAAGTGTCTATACATAATTCCATGTATATTTTTGATGCTGCAATGACTAACACCAGTTATCTGTGGGTATGAGATTTAGATAAACAGACTGACTGACAGACATAAAGAGAGAACGGAACCATCCCCCCCCCCTTGGGGAGATGGTGGGGGTAGATACAGAGACACAGGTGACATGTGTTACTTAGTGCTCCATCTCGATCCAGAGCTTTCAAATAAACTTTATTATTTATAGTGAAATCCTGGGACTGCCCCTCACAATCTAAATACACATGTGGCTGATGACATAAGAGAACACATGATGCCATATATGTCCTTTACATAAAGCTGATGATAAAGCTAGAATGTGCAACTAAATATAAAGATAGTCTTTAGTGATGTAGTGAGGGGGAAGTCTGCAGAGTCCAGCTATGGCGCTCATTCAAAGAGCTGTACAATGTCTATTCTCGGCAGAGGTCAGTGACCTAAGACAACCAGCAATAACTGTGTTCTCATGCACTTATTACAATTATTAATTAAATTGCATTAATATTTTCTGAGGTTTTTCTGGATGCATTTATATGTTATGGGGTGAATCTAAACTAAATCTACCCCAATATAGCTATGCTATAAGCAACTTAAAAATGAAATTGACCGTTGCAATCTGTGGATTCCACAAAGGGTACATGCACATGTTACTGTGCAGAAGAGTGCTGCTTGACCCTCCCTTCTCCATACAGCAGAGCATATCATGTCCTATATTTCCCTGTGCCATAGACATAAATAGTGACCGATATGCGCCAGCAAATGGTGCGGTCACATATTGGTTCCCATTATGTTTGTGGAAATCAGCCCCAAGAGTGTTTGCTCTGATGAGTCTTTTGTCTGAGACTTCAACCTAATAGCTACTGGAAGTTACTGTCACCATGTAAAAAGTGTTATAAGAAAAGCTTAGTTCTTTGTGCATCTTCTTAACGTGGTTGCCATTTGTTTCCAGGGGGACTTGTCCAAGAAATGAGTTGATCAGTGGGGTTTGTACTGCTGGTGACCCATTTGTTTGTTTTTTTCATCCATTGCCCATAATGATGCATGCTACAGTTTACTGTGTAGCTGGACTTCACTTGGAATGATCCAGTCTGCAGCAATTTCTTTTATGTGTCTATATATAATATGCATTGCAGATCTTCTCTGTTTTCAGATGTTGGAAATCCTTCAGCTGTATAAGAAAATAGTTACTGCTGAAAACAGGGATGGTACACCTCAGCAAATTGTTGCCGTTGGAAGCAAGTGGATTCCGGACATGCAGCTTTTACTGCAGTACACGTCAACTCCACGCATTGTAATCACCAGAATGGAGCAGGCAGCGGTGTTTGCCAATGTCCAGCAGGTCTGCAGAGTTTCTTTCTTGGTAGTGGGGGTAACGGTTGTGTGTCTTGTTACTTTCCTTGTTTATGCTTAATGTATTCTGAAGATCTTTTTTGTTTTTTAATGGGTCTACTTACCATTTACCGTCTGCTGTACTAACCTCCATTATTTCTTTTAGGTCATACAACTATGCTTGAACTGTGAGAAAATGTCTGTGTTGCTCCAGTGTTTAGATTTTACACCAATCAATGCCCAGAAAATCATAATTTTCACTAAAAATGATGATGAGGCAGAACTAGTGCACAAGGTTGGTGTGGATTTTTAAAGTTTTGCATACACATCTTTACTAGGGTATCTCCACATGTTGCAGAATATCTGCATCATAGTACAGTAGAATTAAATTGAGGGTGATGAAAAATGATGGAACATGTACTTTTATTGTTCATCCTTGTGGATTTTTACATTTATTTGATGTCTATGTTAAAATCTGCATCCTGATGTGGATTTGATGCAGTTTTTTTTTTAATTGAAATGGCATCGGATCAGGGGTGAACTAAAACGCTGAAAAAATGCTTGTGAAAACGCACTACAGGCAGTCCCTGGTTTATGTACAGGATAGGTACGTGGGTTTGTACTTAAGTTGAATTTGTATGATAGTCGGAACTGTATATTTTAGCATTTTAGCTCCAGACAATTTTTTTTGTCCCAGTGACAATTGGATTTTCAAAACTTTTTACTCCAGTGGGAAGAAGGATTATCAATAAAACCTTATTACAGACGCCTTACAGCTGATCATTACAGCCTGGAAGTAAAGTAAAGCATCCAGAGAGCTTCATCATATTACAGGATGCAAGCAACAGGCCGTGTGCGGTTGCTTGCTGTGTGTCTAATAATAATCTTTATTTATATAACGCCATCATATTCTGTACAGCTTTACTACTCATGGGGGACATTTGCAAATAAAATACTACATTACAGAGTACAAACAGCCATATGGAACTATATAAGTGAGGGACCTGCTCACAAGAGCTTACAGTCTATGATGATGTGGTCTGATAATGGTACTGCTTTAAGATTATTTGTAATGTTCTTAATACGCTGTAGGTATTTTTATAAACTCAGAAGTTTGACATTTGACAATTTTTTTTTTTTTATCAACCTAACCCATTACAAGTGTTAGTCTTCTGACACAAACTGAGATTATTAGAATCCACATTCTGTGCAAAATGCAGGCTTCTATCTTTCTTGTATATTATGTTTTTGTTTGTCTCCGATAGGCAGTGCAGTCTGCTTCAGTGTACAGCTTATTGCTACATAAAAGTCTTGTGCATACATTCAGCCATATTCTGGAGCAGTGGAAGAAGTCACTTAGCCGCAGGACAGTAATGGTTTTGGGTAAGATGTTTTGTTACTCTGTTACATTTTTACATATTCCGCTTTACTATATGGGTTGTAAGAGAATCCTGGCATGCTGTCAGTTGACACTTGTGGATTCATGACATTTGGACCTTTTAATGGTTCAACGGAGACTTACTTTATTAATAATAAAAATAATTGGTGCGGTTTATTGCAGAATATGTTAATTTAGATGAATTAAGATGTGCATTTTAAAATAAGCCCCGCCATCTTAAAAAAATTGAACAAAACCCACTAATCAGCAGAACAGAACTCCCAAACCCTGCTTAAATAGAGCTAAGGTTGTATGTTCCACTACATCTTGAATCTATAGGGTTGTACGAGGATGTAAAGACATGATTGGTTATAAATGTTCATTGTAAGAACCTGTAAGGCAAGAGTCCCATTGCCCAGTGTTTAAATGTCCATAACTTTTTTTTTCTGGCTAGAGATGTCTTTTTATAAAGTTTAATTTATATGCAGTATTCTTATTTTAAAATATTTTCTATTTGACTTTTTAGGAATGTTTTTTGGTTCTAGTTTGATAACACAGTATGCAAATATTTTTGCTTCATTATAGCTATTTTTATATAGATGGGGAAGGGTGGTCATTAACCATAATCGCTGAGCAGACCACTTTTCATTGTGGGCTTTAATTGCAACATGTGGATGCCTTGGCTAACTCACTGACCTTGACCTTGTGACGCAGATTCTAAGGCCAAATTCACAGACCTTTTTTCTGACCTCTGCTGCGTACTGGGCCTAAGTTGAAACATTTTGTCTGCGTACTTCAACCGTATATACTCTAGTATAAGCCAAGTTTTTCAGCACAAAAAATGTACTGAAAAAAACCTAACTTGGCTTATACTGGAGTGACGTCAACTGCTTACTGACATTCTAGTGTGTGCGCTGCCATCATGGTGCATGCGACGGACCGCCCAGGGACACGGAGCTGAAGCCAAAGCCACAGATTGAATGGGTAAAAGAGGACCGCCTGGTTGGGGGCGGGGGGGGGGGGGGAGTGCCCATTTTTGTTTTTTTCTTACAGGATATATACTGGGGGGGTCATAAGCTGTTGGCTATATACGGGGGGCAGTGGTTACATGGTTTATTCTGGGGGGGCAGCGGCTGCTGGCTATTTACAGGGGAGAAGGGGCTACAGGGTATATACTAGGGGAAATGGGCTGCTGGCTATGTACTAGGGAGCAGGGGCTGCAGGCTATACACTGGGGAACATTGGCTGCAGGCTATACACTCGGGACATTGGCTGCTGGCTATATCCTGGGGGGCTGCTGGCTATATCCTGGGGGGCAGCTGGCTATATACAAGAGGGCATTTGCTTGCTTATATACTTGGGGCAAAGGGCTGGCTGTATACGGTAGGCATGGGCTTGCTGTCTTTATACTGGGGACAAGGCTTCTAGCTATATACTGGGGGCATGAACTTGCAGGCTATATACTAGGCTTATTCCCGAGTCAATAGGTTTTCCTAGTTATTTGTGTGTCAGGTAAGGGTCAGCTTGTACTCTAGTATTGTATATACGGTATTTTTGAGCCATTAAAGAGGACCTTTATTGCATATTGGGCACTGAAGCTGCCCTGAAAGTATGGTGGCTAAGTACTAAGAATGGTTCTGGAACGGTGTCTATTAATCCCTTCCTAACTGAAGGTCATTGGTGCCTGAATGTCAAGGTCAGTTTTTCGGTTCTTTTCTGCTCTTTATTAAATAACGATAGCTTTGTATCAGCTTTACATATTATAACAAATTTTAATTTTTTTCAAGAAGGGAGCTATAATAATAATCTATCATTTTATGTTAAAAATATACTTTATTTTCCATAATTTATTTTTCTAAGCTGTAACATTTTATTAATCTTTACCAAATATAAGTATGTACAGTGTCAACCCATCACCATTTTCCAGGTACTGGGGCAGCAGGTGCATGTATTTTTGTAAAATGTTTTGTGCAGCTCCTCTTGTGTTCTGCCTTCAGCTGACAAGCTGGAGGGTGTCCCACTTTAAACAAACATGTCTCCTGAATTGTGGGACCTAGAAACACATTGTATATATATCTCGGTATAGACAATATTCTTGTTTAAAGTGGGACATTGTCATGATATGTAAATTTGTGGTGTTTGCACGGGCAAACGTTAATAGCTGTATGGCAGTTGTGAAGGGGGTTTAAGGATGTTAAATCTTGGGTTGGTGACGGCGGTGAAAAGTCTACCTCAAACAAAAGGTTTATGTTGTTTGTAGAGCCAGACCATCTCTTGGTTATGTTTATTTGTTTCAGTTGTGACAGATGACTATGCTCCCCTCCTGGAGATTACAGACGCCACATCCATTATACATTACAGTTTTCCTGAAAATGTTGGTGTGTTAAATCTTCGCCTGTTTTCTTTGATGGACTATATTCAGTGTAGAATCGATAAGGTATTATACATTATCATATTTTACTATTCTTCTCTCTCTTTTTTTTTGTTTCTACTTTTTATCATTTGTATTTTTTATAAACAACATTTGAGTAAATGTATCAATGTAGACCAGGTTCTGTCCACTAAGGCATTTGGAGAAATCCCCCCAAAAAGTGCCACAGTGCCTATGAAAGGAATAAGCTATAGAAGAAAAGTAGGAAGAGGGGAAAGGGGGATGGGGAGGTGTTAGCTGAGAGGTAACGTGGGTAGAGTATTTTATGTAAATTTTTATCTTTTTCCTCCTTCCCACAAATCAAGCTGGGAGAGAGCAGATGAGAGTAGGAAGTTAATATCTCACACACAGTGACTTAGCTACAAACACACTCCTCGCCAGCAGATAGCGCAGACAGGGGAACGTTATTAACAGATACAACCGAGGGTACAGTAATGACCCTAAGCCCAGTTTAGTGGGGAAACGAAAATAGTGTTGTACGAAGATAGAAGAACAGGGAGAATAAACCCCACAGCTACCTGTAATGCAAGTGGTTGTGGGAATGCGATGGAAGGCATAGTCCTTTTCAAAGGAGTGTGGGCCTATCGGTAATGATAAACTGGCTGTTCATTTCAAACTAATGACAGCCAGCATCTACACATCTACACCCTTCAAATGGCTGTACTTGGTACAACAGCTCATTCCAAATCAAGTAAATTAGATAGTTGTATTGTCCAGTCTGGTGACACACAGGTAAAGTGGAACCTTGGATTACGAGTTACCTGGTCTACAAATATTTTGTAAGACATGCTTGCATTTTACAAAAAATGTAACTTGTTAAGCAAAATTTTATAATGCAAGCATAATGTGAGCTCTTCCCCCTCTACTGCACTGTACCTCCCTCTCTCACAAAATTGTATAACAGGAGTATTGCACAAGTAGAAGAAATAAAGGGGCTAGATGTTGTACTTCACAGAACTAAATATATTTGGGGTGTGGAATCAATTGTCTGCGTTACAATAATTTCCTAGGGATAAACTTGTTTTGGTTTTAATAGCTATTTGAATTACAAGCTCCAATTCTGTTGGTTATATGAGCAATTTAGATTACAAGCATGTCCCTGAAACTAATTATGTTCCATAATAATTATAATTCGTTATATTGCGCCCACAGATTACGCAGTGCTGTGCAAAGCATGACAAATTGGTCCTTGTCCCCATGGAGCTCACAATCCAAACAGCCTAACAGTATGTTTTGGAGTGTGGGAGGAAACCGGAGGACTTGGCAGAAACCCACACAAACACGGAGAGAACATACAAACTCTTTGCAGATGTTGACCTGGGTAGGATTTGAACCCAGGACCCCAGTGCTCCTAATCCAAGGTTCCACTATACTTCACTGTGCCAGAGGGTCGGCAATAATGCCTTTCCTGTGATGCAGAATGTTTTGTTGTAACAGCACCATATAAAATAAGTGACATGAAATTCTACTATTGTACAAAAGGTTGCTTAACCTGGGAACATTGAGAAACATTAGTTCACATCCTTTGATCAACCTTTATCTTGATCATTTATAATATTCAACTTTCTATATTCAGGTCACAATGGAGGAAGACGGCTATTCAAGGGCCAAATCTATTCTACTAATGACAGAGAAACATGCAAGCTGCGCTATTGATCTTCTCAAAAGCTTCCAACAAGCACAATCCACTGTCCCTCCTGAACTTGTCGCTTTAGCTCAGGGGTTGCTGCATTCCTGGGAAAACAAGAAACAAGATGAGGAGCTTTGCCCATATCTTAAAACCTTTGGATACTGCAAGTGGGTGTCCAACTATTATAGGGTGATATTATTCATCTTGGAAACACAGTGTGTACCCTTCACGCATTTGCAGATTAGAATTTCTTACCCTCCTGTATTCGTGTCACAAATACATCCACAATATAATCCAAAATATGAACCAGTGACATAAGTATCTCCCGATTTATAAATTTGCCTCTTTGTAACGCGTTTCATAATATTTTGTATTTTTTTTTAATCCAGCCAAGACATTTATGCTTGTCCTCATCGACATCATATTAACCCTTCATGTGACCATCATTGTGGAGAACCCCCCATGCCAAATAGCAAGTCATATATAACTGTAAGTTTCATCTGGGCATGATTACTGTTCTGTCAGATGGAATTTTCTGGGGCTGGTATGGGTCTGAGATCTATAAATGTTATGTCTAATATTTATTTGTGTTTTTTATACAGGTTCTACCTCTCCATATTGTGGATGCGGCTCGATTCTATGGCCGTGTAATAACAAAAAATGATCCATATGATAAACTTTACGCAGAACTTAATCAGTATTATCAATCACAGATGAATAATATTCCGGCGCAGAAAGTGTCCTGCAAACATCTGTATGCAATAAGTGATGGCTCAAGCTATCACAGGTACTTCATATATTAAAGGGTATATAAAAATTGTAAAAATAAATAAATAAAGCACGCCATTAGAATTCAGAGTTTAAAGTGAAGCAGGTTTTGTGTGGTGCAGAAACAAAAATGTTGACTCAAGCCTTTGGAATTTTTATCCCATTATTTTTCGATTATCACCTTAAAAAATCTATAGCTTGTTCATTTTTCCATGTACAGAGCTGTGTGAAGGCTTATTTTCAGTGTTACAAATTGTATTAATCAGTGACTGTATTTCTTATTCCAAGCCGTGTCCTCGGAAGCTGGAAAAAAAAAATCCATATGTTGTGAAATTGACAAAAAAACGCAGTTGCTGCACCTTCTTGTGGGTTCAGGCTTTTACGACTTTTACTGTGCATTCCAAATGATATGTCTACTTTATTCTTATGTTCGGTACGATCACAGTGATACCATATTTATATGGATTTAATTGTGTTTTAATACTTTTTTAAAAATGAAAACCTTGTGTACGACAAATTTTTAATTTTGCCTTCTTTCACTGGAGCTGTGTAAGAGGTCATTTTTGCAAGATAACCTGATTTTTTTTTTTTTTTTTTGCTACCATGACTGTGCCACCTTTTGATCACTTTTTTATAATTTTTTTTCATGTGATGTAAACGTGGCGTTTCGAACATTGGGACGTTATGAGCTTCACCACTGGGAATAACCGTTTTATTGTTTTGATACATTGGGCATTTTGGGACACAGTGATTCCTAAAATGTTTGCGATTTTTTTTTTTATTTTTACTGTTTATTTTTATATCAGTTCTAGGGAAAGGGGAGTGATATGAATGTTTAGGTGTGTTTTTTTTAAGAATCTTTTTAGCTTTTTTTTTTTTCAATTTTCTTTTGGACCCTCTGTGGTACTTTTAAACCTGGACAAGCGGATCGTTCCTACCATATACTTCCATACTACTGTATTGCAATACATGGCGTTTTTACACATGATTGACACTGTCACATTGTAGTGAAGCTGCACAAAATGAACAGCCTCGGGTCTTCTAAAGACCCCAGGCTGTCAGGGCAACCAATCATCGCTCCCCGATAATGTTACGGCTTTCAGTGGGTTAACACCGGTGATCAGTATTAGTAGTATTTGGCCGCCTTCATACATCGTTAACAGATCCATGATATAATAGTATGGCATGGAGTGTAAAAAGGTTAAAGATTCTTAATGGGACACAGAAACAATCAGCACATTTCCAGCTAATCGTCTTTAGGCATGATTAAAGATGGTTAGGCTGTGATGTGTTGAATGTTTGTACCCAATGAATTTTTATACAAATAAATAAAAGGGAACCTTTCATCAGGAGCCATTTTTCTGGCTCCCATGTCCCCATAGAGAATAGTGTACAAATTGCAGTTTTTAGTAGTAAAACTGTCTTTTTTTCCAAAAAAAAAAGAGAAGTTATGTTAAAGTTTCCCTTTCTTTTTGCAGAGCTGTATCCCTAGTTCCATGGAAGTGGCCAGTGAGGAGTGTTTTCCTCCCAACCTCAGAAAACGCTTGGTTATGTATAGATTTCAAATAACAAAAAAAACCTTCCATGTCCCCCATATCTCCACCCACTGTCGCTTCCCCCCTCAGGGGGTCATTTATGTCTGCCCCACTCCTCACTGGCCACTCCGATGGGACTAGGAACACAGCTCTGCTTTGAGAAATGTAAATTGATCTAACTTATCTTTTTTTTTTTTTTTACTGAAAAATTCCAGTTTTACTATACAATTGTTTTGGCTATTTGTATACTTTTTGGCAGGTGTGTGGCTGTTAAGGACCCCAGGGATGTCCTCAGTAGCAGCCTGTTATGCACGATCCTAACAGTGCTAATGTCATATGACTATGTAATATACAGAAATACATTAGTATTGCAGTATATTACAATGAACAAGTGCTCAAATGATCACTTGTTCATGTCCCACCTAGGGAGTAAAAAAAGTTTAAAAAAAATGTAATTTAAAAAATAATTAAAAAAGAATAAAAGTAGCCTAGTCCTCGGGAGCTGACTCTGGGGTGGGGGTGGGGGGTTCTTGGTCATTGTGATTCCTTGTAAAACATTGATCCAAATATTGGTGTTTATAAAAACCAAATAAAAATTATCTGATTTAAAAAAAAAAAAAAAAAAGAGAATAAAAGTCCTCTGAAGTCCCATCCCATGCAATAATCAAAACATAAAGTGAAAATCACCCATAAAAACACAACATATTGGGTATCACAACGTCCACAACAACCCATACAATAAAATAAAATTGTCACTAAACCAGAACGTTGAAGGCAGTAAAAAAAATGTGAATAATACCTCACAAAATTATGAAATTTTCACATATGACCTCATTAAAAGCGCACAAAACGTTACATACCCCGACATGATACCAAGAAAAAGTACAGCTTGTCCCACAAAAAATAAGTTCTAAAACGGCTCTGTAAGCAAAAAAATAGAAATGTTTTACCCATTGTTACATGGCGATGCAAAAACAAATTTATTACAAAATGAGTTCTATATTCTGCAAAACAAGCTAACCATAAAAAAGCCATATAAATGGGGTATCATGTAATCGTAATGAACCATAGAATAAAGATAGCACATTATTTTTATGGTACTGTGAACGTCCGGGGAAAAAAATGCTAAAAACTATAAACAAGAATTAATAATTTTTTTGGCATAATTTACCGGGTTTTATTGCTGTCAGGCCTCTCAAAGTCCGTCAAAGCTGAGCAGGTGCCTCTAAGTAAGGGTTTTTGCGATTCTCATAAAAATGAGAAAAATTGCATCCACAATTCTGAACCTCCTAACAACCTAGAAAAGAGAGAGGATGCATAAAAAGCCATGCAGATCTAAAGAAGACATTTGGGAAATGTTAGCTATAAAGTTACTTGGGTGCGATGACTAAGCGCCTGAAAAGCTGAAAATTTTTTACTTTCAAAATATATAATTTTTTGGGGGAAATTTTGTTAATTATGTTAAAGCATTACAAATTTATAACCTCCTATAATGACACATGGCAAATTTTAAAAATCAGGCCTGGTCCTAAGACCCTAAAATAAGTCATTTTAGGGTCTTTAGGACCAGGCCTGATTTTTAAAATGGGTTGACCTGAATGGGTTAATGGTCCATGATCACTGCTTTTACCAATCACAGACAATATTTATGGGTCTTTATTATGGTTCTTTCTTGGCTTCTGAAAGGGCATTATGTTTTAAACCACATCATCTAATGCACATATATGGCAGATATCACCATGCAATTATTGGTTAGTTGTTTTTGGCTTTTCTTAGTTGCTCTTTCTGCTTGTGTACAATATGATTAGTTCAGTTTATACAAAATCTGCTAACAATTGCTTATTACCTGTCTCCAGGCAGCAACATATACCGTATTTTCCGGGCCATTAGGCGCACCGGAATATAAGGCGCATTAGTCCGATGCGCCTTATATATGTAATAATTCCATATATAAGGCGCATCGGACTATAAGGCGCAGGGTCGGGGGCGTGGCGGAGGTCCGGGGGCGGAGCGGAGACCCGACGAGACGCGACGCCGAGACGAGACGCGGAACGCGGGGAAGGTGAGGGGGAGGTAAAGAATAGAATACTTACATAGATCCCCGCTACCGGAGACAGCAGATCTCCAGCGGGAACTGCAGACCACGCGGCAGAAGTTGTTCGTGCTGCGTGGTCTGCAGTTCCCGCTGGAGATCTGCTGTCTCCGGTAGCGGGGACCTATGTAAGTAGGGTCCGCTGCCTCATATAGGGCGCACCGGACTATAAGGCGCACTTTGGATTTCCAAGGAAATCCAAGGCTTTTAAGTGCGCCTTATAGTCCGGAAAATACGGTACACTAATTCCTCTCTGTACCTGTATGAGCTTTGTTAGAAACCTGTTTTCCCGTCACCAGGAATGTTGTTTATAATACTTTATATTCTTGAGTATATGGCATGCGCCAAAAACCCGGGGCAATTCAGGGAAAATCGGCGCAAATCGGAAATATTCGGTTAACACATCGGGAAAGCGCGAATCGGGCCCTTAGTAAATTACCCCCAATAAGTTTTCCCAGTTTTTTGTGGTAGAATTATGTACCTCTGCTTATATTCGGGTCGGCTTATTCTCAAGTATTTTACAGCAGTGGGTGGAGGAGGTGGTTGGGGTCTGGGGTTTGGCTAGGAACTTACAGCTGTAGCAACCCATGTGCCTGTGTTTTCACATGTGTTCTTCCTCTACTCCACACCATCCCCCTCCCTCCCATGACATGAAGTGTGGAGGTGAGGAGATTGACACAGGCTGCAGGTGCTTCCTCCCCCAGGACTCACCACACAATGCTGGCAGGGAGCCAGGTAATGTAAAATGAACTAATGAAATGATTCAGAATGTGGACAATGGCATTTTATAATCAGCATAGCGGAGGCTATTGAAACCTCTTACTAGCTACAAATGACATTCCTGGTGACATGTGCATTTTAAAGTATCCATTTGTGAAATCATTGTAGTCATGCTATCCAATGATGAGGTTATACATTTATGAGCTAATGGTAAATCCTACGTGCTGCTGGCATTATTAGGGTTTATATGGTTATCTCTGAATAAGTGGTCAGTAGACCAGACAATGAGCCTTCAATACCAGAACTCCTACTATTAATTGCACCCTCCACACTATTAATGTTTATAATGTAATGTATTAATATGTGCTGTAATAGGACATATTGAACCTTCTTTACGTATATTATTTCTTACTTTTATCTTTTCAGAGTCCAGGTTTTATCTACAGAAACAGTGGACAGTGTCTTGTATGCACAAGTGCAGTACATTGATGATGGGAAGACAGACAAGATCCCTGTTCATATGTTTTTCCTTCTCCCAAGTGTCTTTCAGTCAGTTCCTCCATTATACCGAGAATTTATTGTGTGTAGGGTGAAACCTATTGACAATGAGGACAAGTGGGATCCAAAAGTGAGTTGTCAAAGGTTTTGTTTAGCATGCACAGTAAATATGTAGTATAAATTCTTCATTTTTTTTTAATCTTCTTTCCATTGTATGTCCTAGTATTAACATTACATCTTTGTTTTAGGTGACAAGACTTATTACTAGATGTGTTAGAGGAAAGCAGCACCTAGCTAAAGTTGTTTTTAATATTGGGAAAACGTACTGGCTGGATCCTATGGTAAGAAATATATCTTTTTCCGGTGGGGGTGGGGTTTCTGAGAGATCAGTGACTAAAGCAGTTTGGTAATGTACATATTAGAATAGAATGCAATAGAGGTTGATTTTCCACAAACAGTTTGTTGTATAGATGTGATAATATGTAAGCTCATGTGACAAACAATGGACCTTATTGTCACGGCAGGGATTAGACTCAGAGGAAATATTTTACAAAACTGCCTTTGGGCAGTCAAGATTAACCCATATCCGGACAAATGAAAAAATAAAGTAAAACATCACTTTTATTAGGGATTCTTAAAAAAGATTGCACTATATTACAAGCTGTTGTGGCACAAACCACTAGATGCACAGGACAAACAGTGGATTAAAAGCACAGTGTGAACTGGGTCATAGGCAGTTTGCAGGTGGTCAGTGGTATGAAATGTGAGATAGTGGGCACAATACGGGGTCCATATCCACCTATAATAATTGCTATAAGTCCACTATTGGCCAGATAAAGAGGACTGTCCTAAGCAGTATTGTCTGCTACAGTAATGTAACTTATTGTGTGGATTAAAGCCCTAAAATGACCACCTAGACCATGAATAACAGTGTTGCCTGTACTGCCCCAGCAGGGGCCGCTGTGGTAGCAGGCTGTATTGTTATAAATACTGTATGGAGATCCTAGTCCTATCGTTAGAGATATATTGGACTGAACGGTCTAGGTGTGATCAAGGTCTGATACTATCTATCCCTATTGCAACTGATGGTATTAATATTATTGCCACTGCCTGCCTAAGATTCTGCCACACTGCTGATTAAAATTTTCCAAACATTAGCCCCCCGACATGTTTCACCAGTACAACTGGCTTCATCAGGGGTTTGGGCTAAATGCTAAGCGCGGGGCTGTCACGCCGAGTATATAACAGTGAAGCCCCTCCCCGTGGGACCAAGTTGAACCTATGAAAGTGGGTCCTTCACAAAGAGGCGCATCCCATTTAAAACAACAGTGATGGGCACCATGATACACCAATGAAGTGTCCAGGAGGAGGCAATGACTCCTCCCAGTAGGAAATGATGGGGGTGTAGCCCGTACTATTCTCCAATAGCGGGTAAATATGTCATCAAGCCCCCTGATCAGCTGACTCATGGACTGTCCGTCAGCTGACTGTCAGCTGACCGTCAGCTGACCGCCGGCCCGACGAAAACACGCGCATGACATTGGACTTAGTGCAAATATCGGCACCAAGCCCTGTCAAGATGCGCATGACTGTGGACTTAGTGCAAGGTACATCATTAGCCTTGGGAGATGATGGTCTGCATGACAGTACGTATGACAGCAGACTTGATGCATGCTACGCCACTGATTTAGGATGTGACAATCAGCATAATATTTGGTAAGTATCTTTAGAAAGTGAAATATTCTCAGTATGTATTAAGCATAGCTTGCTAGATTTGAAAAAAAAAAAAAATTGAATTCTTTTCTTTCTTTTTTTTTCCTCTTTGAAAATTTTTTTAAAGGGATGCATATTGGAGAAGGAGTTAAAGGGATGCATTTTGGAGAAGGAGTAAACATTGGTCAAAGTAGCCTCTAATGGGGCCTACAGGGGAGGCTGTAGTGTCCACATGCAGCATAGTGGAGTACTAAATATACATGAAGGATAATCATCTGGATGGTGATAACAAATCAAATATATTACTAGTATTTACAAGTATGAGTACATAAAGTCAAAGGGCTCAAATGTATGCAGTGAAGGTAAAACCTCCATTAAGGCCCAACGGGCTCAAAGATTTGAGGCGATGGATCCACCTCGATTCAAGTTGTAACAGTTTGCGGTCAATGTTACCTTTGCGAGGTCCAGTTTTAACTTGATCGATCGCCCAGAATTTAAGAGTACTTGCATTACCCCCATGGTGGAGTCTCACATGTCTGGAGATTGGAGTATCTTTATTGGTCGTTATAGAGCTGACATGGCTGGAGATTCTTCTCCGTAATTGTTGTATGGTTTTTCCAACATACAGTTTTGTGCACGGACATTGTGCCACATAGACCACTGCAATGCTCTTACAGTTCAGATAATTACATATTATCACACACACACACACAACAATATACAGGCAGTCCCCGGGTTACATACAAGATAGGGTCTGTAGGTTTGTTCTTAAGTTGAATTTGTATGTAAGTAGGAACTGTATATTTTATCATTGTAATCCCAGACAGAACTTTTTTTGGTCTCTGTGACAATTGGATTTTAAAAATGTTTGGTTGTAATAAGAATCAATATTAACACTAAAGCTTCATTACAGACACCTGTGATAACTATTATAGCAGATCAATGTAGCCTAGGACTAAAGTACAATAAATTACCAATATCCAGAGGTCCGTTTGTAATTAGGGGTCGTATGTAAGTTGAGTGTTTTTAAGTAGGGCACCGCCTGTAAATGCAAATGTGTGTGTGTATATCAGATAAACCATAGAATGCTTGGCTTTGGGTTACACACACCACCTTCATTGCTAGTATCCCTGCTAGTAACTACCCTGTTAGCCAGCAACGGTGCTATTGATTGTGAAAGATATTCAGATTTTTTTTACTATCAGATCCCACCATTTCACAAGGTTTGTTATCATACTGATACTCATTTATCTAGGATAGAACCCACAATAGCGGAGGACTTGATGACTTTTTTTTTATTCTCTTTGCATCTGTGGCAGAGATGCATCTACTCAGAGCATTAACTGTGATGAACAATCTGCTTGCCTTGCTTTAAATTGTTGCTTTTTATGTTATTTTCTTCATTGTTTAAAGAACACCTGTCACTTCTCTGGACATCTCTGGTTTAGTAAATAACTGCATTTCCCATAATAAAAGCAATTTTGGATAATCTTTTCTTATAAATTTTGTGCTGGTTTTATAATTTCTGCTACTATTTTATACCGTATATACTTGAGTATAAGCTGACCCGAGTATAAGCCAAGACCCCTAATTTTACCACCAAAAACTTGGAAAACCTATTGACTCGAGTATAAGCCAAGGTTGGGTATTGCATTGATCAAAGACGCCCCCCCCCCCCTGTCGGATACAGCCAGCCCAGCCTGCCCCCTGTCGGATACAGCCAGCCCAGCCTGCCCCCTGTCGGCTACGGCCAGCCCAGCCTGCCCCCTGTCGGATACGGCCAGCCCAGCCTGCCCCCTGTCGGATACGGCCAGCCCAGCCTGCCCCCTGTCGGATACGGCCAGCCCAGCCTGCCCCCTGTCGGATACGGCCAGCCCAGCCTGCCCCCTGTCGGCTACGGCCAGCCCAGCCTGCCCCCTGTCGGATACGGCCAGCCCAGCCTGCCCCCTGTCGGATACGGCCAGCCCAGCCTGCCCCCTGTCGGATACGGCCAGCCCAGCCTGCCCCCTGTCGGATACGGCCAGCCCAGCCTGCCCCCTGTCGGATACGGCCAGCCCAGCCTGCCCCCTGTCGGATACGGCCAGCCCAGCCTGCCCCCTGTCGGATACGGCCAGCCCAGCCTGCCCCCTGTCGGATACGGCCAGCCCAGCCTGCCCCCTGTCGGATACGGCCAGCCCAGCCTGCCCCCTGTCGGATACAGCCAGCCCAGCCTGCCCCCTGTCGGATACGGCCAGCCCAGCACTAAAAAAAAAAAAAAAAACGTCCCCGCCGGCATGCGCATACTATGACGCAGCCGCCAGCTGTGAAGAAACATGGCTGCACCCTGCAGGATGTTACCGAAGAAAGAAGAGAGGCGTGGAAGCCAGAAGACGAGCCGCGCTGACATTGGGGGAGCTGGACTGGCTGTATTGACTTGTGTATAAGCCAAGTTGAGGCTTTTCAGCACATTTTTTTAGCCAAGTGAGTACCTTTTGATGCTGTCAAATCAGAGTTGACGCAGTCAATCTAAATTGCCAAATTACCAAATTGGTCGGCACTGTGACCCTTCCCTCATGCTCGCTGACAAACAATAATAAATATTGTTATTAAGGAAAGATCCTGAACTGTTACCAAGGTGTGGGGGTTGACATGTCCTTTTTTAAACTTTTTACCTCTAATTTTAGGTACAAGTAACCACATTGTCCGATCTAACGTCCTGTGTATATGACCTTAATGTGCGTCAGGAAATCCTATCTACTGGACTAGGTACAGACAACCCCCAACACATACTCCGACTGAAAGCTCTGCTGGAAACAAGTAGTGTCTCACAAGTGTCTGTGAGTAGGTATGTATCTGAAGCAAACTTTGCAAATTAACCCCTAAGCGGTTGTTCCGCTATTAGCGCTCTGTGCAGTACAGATGCCAGTTCGTCCACGTCCGAAATGACAAGAATAAAACAAAATCGTTATAATAACCGCAAGATGAACACCGTAAAAAAACTCAAAAAAGCACCATAAATTATCATTTTTACCTATATTGTCCCAAATAAAATGCCAAAAAAGCGTATCAATACACAAATGGTACTGTTGTAAAACAAGCTCTCATTCAGCTAATGAGGTTTTAATGTATAAAATTTGTAAACCGTAAGCAAAAATATAGAAATGTTGTATCACATTAATCATACTGACCCGTTGAATAAATCTGACATTTTATTTAGGGAATATGGTGAACACCAAAAAACACAAATCAATTACAGTGTTGATGTTTTTTACCACAACCCCCCAACAAAAGCAATGGGGCATAGCCGCAAATAATAAACCCTTGCATGGCAACATTAAAGGAAAAAATATATTTTATTGCACAAAAACGTGCGCCATGAACCAACTAAAAATCATTCAATTCTATGGCTAATGCATGGCTCTCCTGTCTTTCTGCGCCTCGATGTGCGCCCCTACAACAAGGAACGTCCACATGTGGGGTGTCTTTGAACTCTGGAGAAATTGCTCTCCTAATTTTAAGATGGGTTTTCTCTTTTTATCTTTTTTTGAACATGTAAATTTTAACACTAAATAAATGTATTACCGAAAGTCGGACCATTCGAAATTTCACCTCCATTTTGATTTAATTACTATGAGGAGCTCAACAATCTTCCTAAATGCTGTTTCTGATAGTTTGAGAAGTGCAGATTTGAAAATGGTTTGATATATAGGGGGTTTATAATGTTATACATTTCAAATTTCATTAAAAATGGTAATGATCCCCAAAAAAGTCAATTCTGAAATTTGAAAATATGGAAAACCGATGTTCGAGTTGAAAGCCACGTGACATCAAAATAATTTATCCAGACATTTCAAAAATTATGAAATTGTAAAGCAGACATATGGGAAATGTTATTAAGCAAGTAATTTAGGTGGTAAAACTATCTTCCTGAAAACAAGATAATTTCAAATTTTGCAAATGGCAAAATTTACCACTTAACTTAAGGTCACCAGGGACCTCATTTTCACTAAAGCCAATCACACATGCAGTGCAAATATGCCTTTCTGCCTTTACCAAGCATTTACATTACAATATAATTGTGAGTTATTACTTACCTTGCATCCTGACAAAATCCTGGGGTAGTCACAGGGGCTGGACTTTGGTTTGGATGCATTTCAAAAAACATGTACCTTGTCTCTGTTACTCACTCCTCAGAGCTTGGCCCCCACCTTTGTGCTCCTGTACAGCTCCACCTCCTGCTCCTTCTCAGAGGTCACAGCCTGGTCAGCCTGGGGGAGGGACAAGCTGTGCAGGAGCACCAAGATGGAAGCAGCCTGCAGCTCAGACAAGTCACATGTTGTTTTTCGAAATGCATCCAAACCAAAGTCCGGCCCCTGGGACTACCCCAGGATTTTGTCAGGGTGCAAGAGTAAGTTATAACACACCATTATATTGTAATGATAAGGCAGAGGCATTTTTGCAGTGCAGGTGTCATGGGCTTTTACAATCTGTCTTTAGTGAAAATGAGGTCCCTGGTGACAGGTTCCCTTTAAATGAAGTTCAAGATTTGACCCAAAAAAAAGTCTTAACCCCTTAACGACCAGGCCCTTTTTCATTTTTGCGGTTTCATTTTTCACTCCGCACCTTCAAAAATCTCTACGTTTTTTTACATTTTTACGTGTAAAGAGCTGTGTATGGGTTTGTTTTTTGCATAACACATTGCAATTCAGAGTGACGGTATTTAATATTCCATGCCGTGTACTGGGAAGCTGGAAAAAATTCTGAATGCAGTTAAATTGATGAAAACCACATTTGCGCCATTTTCTTGTGGGTTTGGATTTTACAGCTTTCATTGAGCGCCCTAAATGACATCTCATTCTCCCCCCCCCCCCCCCCTTCGCTACAGGATGTACAGGGATGTCCAAATGTGGTAAGTGGTTAAAATCCCTTTTTTAAGTAAAAGTGTTCAAAAGTTATAACTTATATAAAGCGACTCAGAATCCAAAAATTGGGCCTTAATGTGCAATCAGGCTGCGTCCTTAAGGGGTTAAATGAATCGTCTGCCTAAAATCAACACTCTTTATTTTGTTTGTAAACCCTAGGACAGCAGAATGAGTTTTATTCTCACATCGTATGGTTCTTATACATTATACATGTATGTATTTATGTCCCTCTTTAGACATATTTCTACTATTGTGGGCTTCTTTTTCTCTGATTTTTTTAACAGTGAAGAAACAACTAAAATACTCTGCGAGAAATCTACAGAAGCCCTCAATGTAGTGAGTCCTCTGTGTCTGGAGAGTGCAGATTCTGGTATGCTTCTATCCTCCTACCTATTCACATATTTTTTCACAGATAGAGCTACGTTGAATGACAATTTTTTTTTTTATTATTATTTTTGTTTCAGCCACTAGGAACATGTTTGTCGGTGGCAATTTTTCGTCCCATGCTGATGAGGAAAAAGAACACTTTGAAGAGATTGATGGCAATAAGCATTCAGAACCTACTGGGACTGTTCCCTCAACTAGGTTTGTTGTTATGTGTAGAGCTAAGTTCTCTATAAAGTAGTTGTCTGGCTCCTAGTCCATTGTTGTCACTGATGATTTAGCTGCTGTATCCAATTGGTGGATGTGTCTTGCGTTACACTGGAAAATCTAAGGCCCCTTTCACACACTGGCCCATTGTATTCAATGAGTTTTGTCACACATGCATTTTTTTTTTTCATGTACACATGCATTTTTTTTTTCATGTACACATGCATTTTTTTTTCATGTACACATGCATTTTTTATTAACGCGCATTAAAATCTCTGCACACTCTATTTTTGCAAGTCACGTGAAAAAACGCATTATACAAGTTTATGTAAACGCATCAAAAACGTATTGCTTTCTAAGACACGTGCAAGTGCATTGTATTTTTCGCTAATCATAGAAAAGATGGTTAACAGTCACAAGTCTCTTTATCAGTATGTGGCTGACAATTGAATAACCAGTTAAATAACCCATGTTACGCGTTTACCATAAAGTGCGGGAAGTAGCCTGTGAGTACATCTTAGGCTTCGTCTAGACAGTCACAATAATCTACTTGTTCACCTTTTAGAAAACCTTCCCTGTACCCCGTTTTTTTTTTTTTTGTATGAAGTGCTTACTTATTTTCGGTTATTCACCTGCACATAACTGCAACTGTTTTGAAGGGATGAACAGCAGACTCTAAGTAGTTCCACAGGCGCGACTTTGCTTGCGGTGGTGGCCAAGGCGAGGTGCAGAATCGGAGTCGTGGTCAGGCAGCAGGTCAGGACAGACAGCACAGGATCAGTGTCGGGGATGTAGCAGAAGGTCAAGAAAGGCAACAAGGAATCGAGGTCCGGAACGTAGCAAGAGGTCACAACAGATAATACACAAGAATCTCAACTGGAAAGCTTTCTCTAAGGCTATGAGGCAGGGGTCACAGGAAGAGGCAGGCTTTATTTTAGGTCAGCGGCCGGCCAGGGCCAATTACCGGCGTGCTGGTCCTTTAAATTTCACAGAGGCGGCGCACTCGCAGACACTTCCTGCCAGCAAGCAGTGTGCACAGACTTGCTCTCCAAGCTACAGGCAAGATAATATCATTATAGCATGCGGACGAGGTATAGTAAAGCTGACTTGTGTTTGTTATAGGCGAGTTAGCAGGGTGGCATTGTGTATTCTATCCATCTCATGGATCTCATAATCTCTGGTCTGCCTCATCTCTCATTTTCTATGTGTCCGATAACAGTGAATGTTCAGAAGCTAAATAAAAATGTAGATAAACCTGTACCCTGATTATGTAAGAAAATTGTCAGCAGACAGCATCTCATTGAGAGTCCTTGCCCACACGCTGGATTTTTACACTGACCATCACTGAGAGATAAGAGCTAAAACGGCAATAAAACTGAGTAAAATTGTAAAGTAAGGGGTTAAAATGATCTTTGTGTAAAGCGTCAGTAGAGGATTACATTTTGAGAACTTTTCTTTCATGGGCAAAACCCCTTTAACTCTTTAAAGGCAGTCCCAGGATAGTCTAATGTCTTTAGAGAGCTGAATCAAAAGAAATATTCTTTATATTCCGAAATAGGCACATAAAAACCATTTTACTTAATGAAGTCTATCACTGATCATTTCTTCAAAGTTTTAATTTGGCTTTGATTCATAACCATTAGCTCTTCAACCATTGATCACTGATCCTTCATGTAATTAATCCAGCTTAAGCTGTAGTAATAAGCAATTCTATGGGTTTTAACAAAATCACAACTCTTCTGTTTTTAGCTTGTATCCAGTAGTGAAATGGTTTGAGAAGGACGATAATGTGATATTGACTGTAAAGCTGCAACAAGTGACTAATCCCAAGTGCGCGTTCTACAGTGACAGACTTGTGTTTAGGTAGGTGATTTTAGTTTTTTTACACTTTAATTTTATTGGTATGTTCTCTTATTAAACAGATGTACAAGTTTCCAATAAAAGCAATTTTTGAAATTGAGTCGAGATGTACAAACAAGACACTTAAACTTGGAAGACATAACGGAACAAATGGGGAATACAGAAAAACATGGTGACAGGGTACATAAAATAGATTTGTCATAAGTGATAGTATTAATCTGAAAGTAATTACCGTATGTTATATGTAGTGCATAGCCAAATATCCCAGTCATTAACATTTTTGGAATTTTGTGTATAGTATGTGCAATTGGTTTTGCATATAGGCTATCCTCAACGATTGTGCTCTCTGTGAGAGGAGGAACTTTGGGGTTTTCTAACTGTTACAGCGCAAATTATTGGACCTGACGAAGGGGATAATCCATTCCCTAAACGCGTTGTCCTTCTGTATTACCTTCATTTAAATAAATCTTACATTATTTATTACGATTTCTGTACTCCTGTCCTCCTGTCCTGTGGTGTGGTATACTAACAATCTAGTTTAGGACATAGATTTGGCTTTGTGAGTTTTTTATCCTTTTTGTCTCCTCTTTGTGCCATATCTCCTTTGTGCATGGATTGTATAGCCTACCTCTGAGCCCTCTTGTGGCGGTTACTTCCGTAAATGTCACTTTTATCCTTTTCCTTGGTCTTCATATTACTGCCCTTATTGTATGATATTTTTTATTGTGAATAATATTGATTTAGATGTATAAATTTGAAGTTATTTGGTCATTTTTTGTTCAAGCATTTGGTGCTACTACTTACTCGAGCAGAGTGTATCATATACCTGGCATCTGATCCATTTGTACCATATATTATTAATACAGGACCTTTGGTGTCTCTGTATACCAGGATATGCAGCAGCTATTACACCCCATATGCAGGTGGAAGTGCGGACATCTGATCACATCTGTCTAATCGTCCACAAGCACGCACACCCTATCCCCTCCCAGGGGAAGGCGCCAAAGGGCATGTACACTGGTTTGGACTAGTTTATCTGTAGGCCTGAGTAGGAGCCGAAGGTGTTAATGATGTCCATTGCTCTAGAAAGCAAGGTTGTTGGGATAGAAAGTAAGAGAACCATAATATCGGCATAAAGACCCTACTGCCTACTGTAATCCCTGCATACCCAAAGTCTCTTCTTAAATTAATAGCTAGAGCCTCTATTGCAAGAGTGAAGAGGAGGTGGGATAAAGGACAACTTTGGCATGTCCCCCCATACACATGGAATTCTGGGGTGAGGGAGCCATTCAGTAGTAATTTACTTATCAGGGTTTTATATAGGATTGAGATCCATTGGATCTCCTGTTTTAAATATGATTTTTGCAATAGAAGAAAAAGAGAATGGCACTCGGGAAAGATAGGACATGTTCTATCTTTTCTCTGTATGGAGCCACACGTGTGCGGCACCATATTGCTCCGTGCGCCTGTTGATGTCTATGGCGCTGCAAGCTTGTGGTTGTGTGAATGCAGCCTTAGACTACATTTGAAAGTGGTTATCTGTATGTAGTTCTATGAAGCATCCATACACAATTCTTTTGTCATATTAAAGCGGACACCAGAATTTTCTGCTAGGGTTCAGGAGATGTAGGAGTTTAAAGGTGGTCGCTGTCATGACGTTTATAAACGTCCTTTCTGCACAGGGCATGTGCAAATAGGACGTATGTAGCCGTATGAAAGCCATGAATGGGTTAAGTAGCAACAGTACCATAGTTTGATTTTTTTTCCCAAGTGTTTTTCTTATCTGGAAGCCTTAGAGGTAATGGTTAAAGCAGGTAGCCATTGGTTTTCACACATGTTAACATTAAGTTTAGAAGGCCAAATATAGGCTCAGATAGTTTTATGTATTTCTTGGAGTGTTTTTAAAGGGGACTGGAATGTATATGTTGTGGAAGGTGTGTAGTATAAGAGGCAGTATGAATATTTTGATGTTTGGTATTCTTCTAAACCAAGATGAACCTTCTTAAATATAAATATCAGAAACCATGTTAATGTAACGGAGAAGATACTTATTAACTTATTTAATCATGATGTCTTTTATAGGGAATGTTTATTTGATACCTTAATAAATGATGATCTCCAAATTTAACTTCCTGTGTGATATGGAGCTTAAGGGGGTTTTCCCTCAAAAGAAAATTTTCAACTCTCAATCCCCTAGTGATGTTTATACAGTAAACATCATTTTAACCCCTTACTTTATTTTTAACCACAACAAAAACTCTGAGCAGACACATTATGATCCATCTAGTTCTGTGAGCAGACAGTGTGATTTAGAGAATGCGTTATTTTGTTATCCTGAGTACATTTAAGAAACTTGCCTTCGTGGGAATACCCCTTTAAGGAGTTTTTCATGGATTTGGGGAGATTTAAAGGGGTATTCTGGGAATATGAACATCTGATACAAAACCCATGATGCTATAAATAAATGAATATAACAAGACTGAACGTCATTAGTCCCAATATTGAGCTTAAATAGTTTGATTTTATGATTCACAAAACTTTATGGCCTCTCTAAAGTATGCAGAGTTATCATCAAGATGGCCGTCACTGGAAATTACAGGTTGACACATAAATGGTTATTGCAGTGCATTAGTATGAAACTAGTATGAATACTAGTAATATGATAGTCCTGACCACACAAAAAAGTTAAACCTACCATATACACCTTTCTAACCACGGTGTTGGTATCTCTCAGTGTCAACTCACACTTGAGTGAACGATATATCTCGTATTTGTCTACTGCTCCTCTCCCTCCTTTGCAGGGCTAGACGGCCGAGCACAGGGTGAGGTTCCAGACGGGGTCGTAGCTTCATAGGGCTGTGATCCCGTGTTGAGGCCGCAGATCCTCTAATCGCCTCCCTATTAGGGATATGTAGGAATATAGGGGTACCTTTGAGATCATCTCAAGGCTTTCTCCCCCCCTGCCTCTGCACATCTTAATACCTTTTTCTTTTATACTTACCTCTCACCGTCCGGTGTCTCCCTCTCCACTTCTATTGTTGGTACTTCGGTTCTCCTTATTGATTAAGATCCAACTCGGAGAATTTAAAACGTCCCATACCTTCTCAGCAGCTGTTTGTCAAAACGGAATAGGCATACAGCAATAATACTCAGGTTTGAGAACCATCTGGACATTTAAGTATTCTAGTATACAAATACTTCAAAGTGTACTATGCTGACTGGCATAGCCCCGTGAGGGCTGTTATCTCATTGTTTTAATATTATTACCATTTTTCCACTTTTTATGATTTTGGATTATATTAAAAGCTAAGTTTTAAAATTGTTTTCTTACCCTCCGTGTACTTACTAGTAATATGATAGTATTGTAAAAATTTACAAAGGTAAAATAAATAAAAATTTCATGAAATGTCCCCAAAGCCCCTAACCCATATAAAACAATAAATAATAAAAAAAAAAACAGTTAAAATGTTAAAAAAAAAACATGTTAGGTATCACCGCGTCCCAAAATTCCCACTCTATAAAACTAAAAACGCCTATTCCCAGCGGTGAACCCCATAATGGAAAAAATATGCTGAAATGTCTGAATTGCCACTTTTTTGCCATTTTGCAAAAGTTATCTAAAGGTCGCATAGTATCTCTCACATTATATCTCAGCTTTGTGTTTTTATATGTGCCCTTTTGTTTTATTTCAACGTTAGAAAGATTGCAAATTGAACAGCATTCTCTCAAATTCTCAAGAAAATTTTAGAATCAATTTTTTAGGGACCGTTTTAATTCTGTAGGGGGTTTTGAAAGTTCTATTAATAGAAACCCACCACATATCGCCTTGTTCTATTAACTTCACCCCTCGAACTATTCAAAACAGCAGGTAGGAAGCTTGTTAACCCTTGTAAGTATTTTACAGAGCTTCAAACAAAATCCAACAAGGGATCTTCTTCAGGCAAATATGAAGAACAAATATATGTCACATCACATACCAAATATCCGAAGCAAAATATAATACAAAATGAAGAACAGTAGTGCAAGTCAGCGATAGTCTCGGTGGACAAAGGTGTGCATAAAAATATGGAGGAACAACTGGTGCTAAATGGACAACGGAAAGTAATGTCTTTTTGGGTTCCTAAACGGGATATATACAGAAAAAAAAGTAAATTCAATGTATCGGTATATGGGGTACATATACAATATCAGGAAGGCAGTGTTAAAAATGTCTGGCATTATTGGCACATATGTAACCATTGTATGATGAACATTCAGGTATTAACTAGGTAGGTTACTATATCTAGCTGAGCAGTAAAATGCAGAAAATGCCTCAAGGAAACAATGTAGATGTCCTGTTTAGGGGAACCTGGATATGGTATATGGATGATGGTAGCATACATGTGGCTAGCAGAAGAAAAGTCAGTAGTATCGCTAGATAAGGCTAATATATATTAAATGCCTCACATTGGTGGAGAATGGTACTTAGTGGATTGCAAGAGGAAGAGTTGGGAAATGAAGAAATACACAGATATACCGCGGTAGCGCAGGCTACATGAGAGATGCGGGTCTGCCGCAGGAGAAAATGACAGCTGTCCCTAAATAGTCGGAAGTCGCTGGAAGGCTGAGAGTATGGTGTAGTAAGATGGCATAAGAAACTTGGAGGAACTTATGTGTAATGAATAGTATAAAATCTGATTGATATAATGCTAGAGGACTAAATGAATGAAAGGAGAAACTGTGTCAGAAGGGAGGTATCTAACTAGAAGATAAAATATGGAAAATAATGAAAGATAAAATTAAATAATTGGAATAATATTTATATGAAAAAATGAGCACTGGAAATGGGAAAATTAATACACAAAGAAAGAGAAGGTTGTTAATTAAAAAAAAAATAATAGTAATAATAGAAAATAGTGAAAATTAATAATAAAAAATGGAAAAAATTAAAGAAATAAAAAATTTTTTAAAAATATTTTAAAAAGTAAAAAAAATAATGAAAAAAATAACTAATAATAAAATGAAAAATGAATTAATAAAATTAGATGTAGAATAGAGTGAAAGTAAATCAGAAGTAGTAGAACCTCGGTAATTCTGTAGTAGCAGTTATTCACAGATCTGTGATGGAGATTGTTTTGCCAGTTTGTGAGTGGTAGATCTTTTTACCCCTTAGTACATTGCTACATTGAGCACAATTGAGACATGGAAAAGTGGCGTGTTTGGGGTCCCTAACAACCATTGTTGTGTGTGCTTAAGTGGTTCTTCGTCCGCTTTGACTCTCTCATAGGTTGGTTGGTCTCTTTAAACACTGTCTAAATGGTTGCGTGAATTCCAGTATGTCTGGGTGACCCTTTTGTAAGATGGACCAATGGCTACATATAATCTTATGAAGTCTCTATGTAGGGTCATATTCATGTACATAGATGATGCGTTTAGCTGTGTTCTGGCGCTTGCCGGAGGACTGTATCTCCTCATCGAGTAATTTTTTTGGGGCATCCCCATTTAAGAAATTTGTTTATCATTTCGGTCAGTCTTGTCTGTTTCGTCTATTCGTTTAACCCTAGAAAACTGGGATTTAGAGAGTAATTTTTTTTTTTTTTTACAGGCAGCCGGTTAGGAACTAGAGTAGTGTAGTACTCCATTTCTGTCTGTGGGTTTTGTGTATAGATCAGTCGATATGGGTTGCCTCAGAATTTTTTAAGACTGTAGTGTCAATGATGTCCATGTGATGGTTATACTGTATGGTGAATTTTAATTCGGGCCACACCTGTTTAAGAAAACTGTAAAATGCCAGGAGGGAGTCCAGTGCCCTCACCCCCAGTGCTGACACACACCAGCCACATGAGGTCTAGCATTCTTCTTTATTAGGAAGAACCCAGGGCATACTGTACCAGAATATGGTTTGAGGATCTCATCTCGGTTCCTAATGTCAGGCTACCTCTGGCGAGCACATGGGGGGTTGTGTGGCCCTCCAAAGAAATCCCACCCCACCCCATTTCTGACTCGCTGCTAAACTGGTCATGCTGAAGGATGTTGCAGGCAGCAGATCGCTCTCCACAGTGTCTTGAGACTCTTTCACATATGTCACATGTGCTCAGTGTGTATCTGCTTTCATCTGTGAGGCGCACAGATCTGTTAACGAATTTGCCAATCCTGGTGTTCTCTGGCAAATGTGAAGCGTCCTGCAAGGTGTTGGGCTGTGAGCACAACCCCCATCTGTGGACATCGGGTCGAGTTGGTTTCTAACCATTTGTGTAGACACATGCATATTTGTGGCCTGCTGGTGGTCATTTTGCCAGGTTCTGGCAGTGCTCCTCCTGTTCCTCCTTGTACAAAAGTGCAGGTAGCGGTTCTGCTGCTGGGTTGTAGCCCTCCTACGGCCCCCTCCACATCCTCTGGTGTACTGGCCTGTCTCTTGGTAGCTCATCCAGCCTCTGCACACTACCAAAAAGACACAGCAAGCCTTCTTGCCACAGCTCGCATTGATGTGCCATCCTGGTTTAGCTGCACTACCTGAGCGCTTGTGGAAGCACCACCAACATTCAAAATTGACAAAAACTACAGCCAGAAAGCATTGGTACTGAGAAGTGGTCTGTGGTCCCCACCTGCAGAACCACTCCTTTTATTGAGTGTGTCTTGCTTAATTCCCATGAAATTGATTGTCAATCAGTGTTGCTTCCAAAATGGACAGTTTGATTTCACAGAAGTGTGATTTTACTTGCAGTTATAATCACACTAATCACACAGTGTTCCTTTTATTTTTTGAGTGTACATTTATAAATGGAAATTTGTTGTTATGAAATACAAAAGACAAAAAAAGGGAATGTGTTTAAAGGAAATATGTTTTTATTCAATTAAAAAAAAACATTAAAACATTAACATTAAAAAAAACCCAGAACAAGGGTTAATTTCACACAACCTACAACCAACTAGTCTGGCAAAAAAAAAGATAAATAATTCTACAGGCGGTCCCCTATTTAAGAACACTCGACTTATATACGACCCCTAGTAACAAACGGACCACTGGATATTGGTAATTTATTGTACTTTAGTCCTGTATTTCAATTGCAAATAGCCAACATACAAATATGAGTCACCAGGCAATACGCGTGGGGTCTCTCTACTCTTTCTCAGTTTGATTGTGACTCTGACTTACCTGGTAATGTAACCTCATATTTAATGTTTTAAAAATATATACTTTTCATGTATTGTACATTTCATCTTTGCTATGCTATTGCTCCATGACATACACATTGTATTCTGGCAGGACTACTACAAATAACAAATTCTTCACTTTTTGGAGCAATATGGTTACATTCCTTGTAGTTTATACACATAAACTATAAGTGTTTTTAAATGTAATCAATTTATGTAATTTAATAAACTATTTTTGTCCAATTTGCACATCAATCTTTTTCTCTGTGTTTGGTAAATTGTAATATCGTTCATACTCGTGTATAAGCCGGATTTTTCTGCACGAAAAAATGTGCTGAAAAACCTCACCTCGGCTTATACATGAATCTATAAAGAATAAATGTACTGCTTTACCTCTGGAAGGTGACAATATACGTTTAGTTATACCACAGGGGGCAGTCTGACTTTATACCACAGGAGGCTGTCTGGCTTTATACCACAGGAGGCTGTCTGGCTTTATACCACAGGAGGCTGTCTGGCTTTATACCACAGGAGGCTGTCTGGCTTTATACCACAGGAGGCTGTCTGGCTTTATACCACAGGAGGCTGTCTGGCTTTATACCACAGGAGGCTGTCTGGCTATATACCACGGGAGGGGGGGGGGCTGGCTATTTACCACAGGGGGGCTGGCTGGCTATATCCTGGGAGGCTGTGACCTGTGCATTTCCCACCCTTGGCTTATACTTGAGTCAATAGGTTTTCCCAGGTATTAGTGGTAAAATTGGGTGCCTCTGTTTATACTCAGGTCGGCTTATACTCCTGTATATACGGTAATATAGGAAATTTAAGATATGGTTATCAAAATAAATATATGAAGGTCCCAAACTATAAAAAAAACAATTTAAACAAGATGAAAATAAGAAGCCCTTTATGCAATATAAGAGAGATTACCATGAAATGTGAGCCAGAAACCTTGAGGTGGGGAGGAACAGGCTCCCCACGAGTATTGCCTGTCAAGCAAGCTTTGTCAGGGGTCCTTGCTTCAAAGTCTGTTACAGATCCTCTGTAAGGGTCCTGGCTGTCATAGAAACCAATTGCCACCCTCCCCCTACAATGACGTCACTAGGGGCGCATGGTGAAGCGAAGATGGCTGCCATGTGCTGCTTGCAATTTAAAACTTTTGCCTTACTCTGCACTAAGCAAAAATAAACAATCCTCTAATTTACTGTAATTGGCTATCTGCAGGTGTTGAGCAGCCAGCACAGGTTTTATCTTGCTCCCCAGGCTAATCTCCATTTGTCATGCATCCTGCTAAACGTGGGAAGTGGTATAGAACAGCTAGAGATGACAGGAGGCTTCTTGGGAGTGTCAGTAGTAGAGCAGTTAAAAAAAAAGAAAAAAGTGGGATCTTGAGTGAGGTCTCAAGCATGTGACTCATCAGATGCTTCAGATCGGCCAATTACAAACATGCTGTCCTGTTCTGGCTTCAGTGTCTTGAGCTGATGTCACAACCAGGTAGTGCCGCCCACTTCAAAAATAGCTGCATCTGATTTAAAGGACATATACCACCAGGATGAAAGACGGTATGCAAATAACCCTGAAGGCTCCAGGCTTCAACACCTATGGAGCCTGGAGCCCCTCAGGCTCATTTGCATACAGTCCTTTTAAACTGGTGGTAGTTGCCCTTTAATAAGAAACTATGGGCCACATTTATCACTTTTATGCACCTAAGTGTAGTAGTTGCGCCTAAATTCTGGCACACTGTTTTGCCAGAATTATCACCAACTGTGATAAGGTAATTTCCTGCCTCTTATTAATCACTTTTACTTTAACACAGTTTAGGCGCAATTTTGGCGCAGTTAAGGCGTAATGTTAGATTCAGGCACTTACATGTGATCCTGCTACAAGCTCCTCTCTGCTTCTCCCACAGCCCAGCATGAAGATAACACTCACAGCAGCACCCAGGTGTGTGACACCCAGCACCCAGTGACCTCCTCAGCAGTGGCTTCTCCTGGAGGGGATCCCCCAGTGTTGGTCTCCTGCTGCACCCCTGTAATTCTGTACAGTATCCCCCTCAGATATTGTGCAGAATTACATGGGGGACACTTGTATGTAGTACCTGCAACATTCTGCAAACTTCTGCAGTTCTCTTCTCTTGCTTTGAGCTCAGGAGTTTGTAGAATGTTTTGTAAATAGAAGGTGATGAACTGTAAATAGAGTCTGCAGCTCCGGTCTGTAATGTATGTAATGTCTGTATGATCTGTTCTAGTGTCTGGCTGAGCTTTGCTGCTAGAAATGAGCTGTTCTGCAAAGGGGCTCAGTGCTTTCTTCTCAGTTAACGCCACCTTTTGGGCTGGAGTGTTTTTGCGCCTAAATGAAAACGTTGCAAGTGATGAATATCATTAGGCGCAGCAAAACATCTGGATTGGTAAGATAGATGAGGGAAAGCTGGTTATTTTTGCTGCGCGGCCAGTTTGGCGCAAAAACAACTGAAAAAACGAGTGATACATGTGGCCCTATGTTACATATACCAGATACACCTCAGGCCAGGAAGAAGCCAGCAGCATGATACAGATATCATTGAAATTGTTGTCAAAGTCTCTCTCCAGCTATCTCCAAACTATTTTTTGTCATTAACTTTACAGTTAATCTTTAAGTACTGCAGCACTTGAACAGTTAACACCTGGATAAATCAAGAAGTGGGTGTTAGTGGCAGATGTTTGCTGTATAACAGAGTAAATGCCTATCTGCATAGCGAGGGCTCAGCCACTCTCTATACCCTCCTAAAATGACTCCATGATTTACTATTTAGTTGCTCCAGTTTTCTTTTGTAACTTGATATTGATATGTTTTTCTTGCAGTTGCTATGCTGAAGGTAAGCACTATGTGGCAGATATGGAGCTCCATAAGGAAATTATAGGAGACAAATCTGAATGCACAATCAGGGGTGGAGAAGCTGTAATTACCATCCTGAAGAGCAAAGCAGAGACGTGGAACAAGTTATTAAAGCACAAGGTAAATAGGGAATGGGTAATAGTGTGCTAGTTGTAGGATCCACAATACTTAGTGTGTCTCCTCTTTTTTATAGCATCCAAATGTGAGCTTTGATTTTGATCACTTTGAAGACTCTGAGGACAATGAGGTGTATAAGTCAGGTAAGCCCTAGTGTTTTGTAAGTTAAAGTCTATCATTCCTCTAATCATTTATTAATAGAAAAGCTGATAAATGTTAAGTTGCTAGGGGACCTCAGTTCAAAGACTTGGGGCAGATGGAACAGACATGCTGCTGAATCTTCAAGAAGGAAATTCAGCACCGGATTCTCCTTGAAGCCAGTGGGACAAAACATGTCTTTTTAGCTGCAGCGAATAACGCAACCGCTCTGAATTGCCATGATTACAGTTCCTCTCTTGTTTTTTTTAAGCTTGTTTATTGAAATATGTGAAAAGAAAAAAAAAGTTACAGACAACTTATATCAGCAAACAAGCTTATGGATCATACAACTATACATCCATTGCACCACAAGGGAAGGTATAGAAAATGAAAGGAATTAAAAAAAAATCGAATTCAATAGTAAAGAGGTGCTGAAGCAAGAAAATATTTTAACTTGTCCCAGTAATCCTACTGAGGACTGAATACACGTAGACATTTATCAGGCGGTGAACCTAGGGTTTCAACTTGGCTTAGATAATGCCACACTGAGTCTGGAAATAGGGTAGTTAGTAACTAAATTCTCCTAGACAAGAGTAAATATATCTGGACGTTTTCTGTGCTTCTAGCTGTCTAGTAGCAGTATTTGGTTAATTGGTAGCTTTCGCACACTAAGCACTACTAGGGGGTCTTGGGAGCATAATATCTCAGGACTACACATTTGTGCTCTAATAGCATAATTCTAATCATATGCATTGCCAGGACACATGTTCCTCCTGCTGCTTAACCCATCCATTCTCTGAGTTGCTGGGGTGCCATTCTCATGATCCGTGGGTTTCCCAGCAAGGTGTAAGTCACAAGGAGGACTTTCTTGTTCTCCAACCTCTTATTATTCTGGAGTCTCTGTAATAACCTTTTTGTGATGCCTTAGAAATACAGTTTACCTGCTCTGGACCTGAAAATTCTAAACTGGTTTAACACTTCTCTGAATTTGGTTATCTTCTTGATGGAACAGAGATGAATTCCTTAAAGGGGTATTCCCACAAAAACAAGATTCTTAGATGTACATAGTATAACAAAATAACATATTTTGAAATGCTGTATTTTTGTTAATAGCAATGAATTAGAAAATAAGTATATTTAAGAATCTTGTTAAACAATTGTATTTCTTTTAAGAATTGAATTTTTACACAACTTTTTTCCATCACTCAAGTTAATAATGAATATAAGGTTTTAGCTGCATGCTCTACCTTCTGCATGAGGCCAAATCCTCAGGCACCATGGACCGCACAGATTTCTGTAATGTCTGTATGTCTTACAGGTAAATTTGCTATTATTGGCTACTGAGGGTTTGCCTTTGTGCTTTTGGATGTCTCAAGGTATGGTCATACCTCCACTCATCTGTATATTGCTCTACTGTTCATTAGGTTACCACATTCCCAAAAAGTTTTACAATGTGGTGAGTGAAGACCTGATATCATCGGAATACAGTGAATCTGAAAGTGATTAGTCTCCTGCGTTGATGGCACTGTAAATGATGAAGCATTGTAAACCTGGTAAAACTATGCCTTCTTCAGGATTTGGCTATTCATCCATATATGTATGTGTGTGTATTATATATATTCCCGTTATATTGTGAAACTGATCTAAATGCTGATGTTACATTGTGAAATCAGCAAAGCTTTACATTTTGGTCAGGTTGTACGCCGGCATCTCCTATCATACTATAAATAAAAGAACCCCAGTAAAGGTCCTCTTCTGCTTAGCCTTAGGAAATTCTATGTTACATCTGCCTCTAGGAAATCTAAGCAGCAACCTCGCTTGCCAAAACCTATAATTCACAAGTCTGTACACTCTGATATGCCATTGCATTAAAACAATTGCTCTTGTGCTGGAAACTGCCTCTGGCCCATTGAGGCATGGAAGACCCATCATTGCGGAGAAGCTGTGAGCCAATTATTTCGCTGACACAAGAAGGTACAAGTTTTTTGCTTCCGACACACCAACTTCAAGAATTGACTGCCCCTTTGTTTCAATTCCTTGACAGGTGTTATTGTCACAAGGTTTCTCTTGAAATGTTATGTCTTCTAGTAAACCAGAAGAGTGTGGTGAGTTGCTAGCAATGCAGAGCCTCCAGACCAGAGAGTGCGCTTACACATTCAGTTTTTCCAGATGCAGTTTTTGATGTCCAAACCAGGAGTGAAGTGAAAAAAAGAGAAACAACATTTATGATCCAAACTGCTTTTGCCTTGATAAACCGCATCTGCAAAACTGACCGTGTGAACGCACCCACACAGTTACTGGATTTACCAAGTTCTTTAGGGCTCATGCAAATACGCCTTTTAAATTGTTCATTGGCTACAGGCATTATTTTAATGGACCAAGCAACCAATCTGTTAAAAAATAGAGCATGTCCTTGTTGGGGCCATTTTTCCACACAACACTTCTAGACTATAGTTAGCGAGGCTTGGGTGGGAGGGTTCAGTTTCCAAAGTTCTGTGAAAGTTTGATGTCACTTTACAGAAAGCACTTATTTTGCACATGGTTAATTGGGGGCGGGTTTAATAATTTTTTCTGGATTATATAAATGCACTCATAGTTAATAAAAAAACAAAACACGTTTGCCAATGGTTTCTCACCTTACAAACATATGTTGTTTGTAAGGGAGAAACCATTCAGTTTAAAATATGTGCATTGATAAGAGGAGAAATGTTTCTTTTGTTTGCTATTCCTATATCTTTAAAATACAGATGTGCATATATATATATTATTTTGGTGCTGTTATGGAAGTCTCAGGGCCTTAATTTCAACTTTTCAACAAACTTTCCATAAATCTGCAGTGCAAGTTTAAAATTAGGGTTGACCAGCTGTTGAGAAATATGACTGTTTGCAATAACACACACTACCCTTGGCCAGAAAAGGAACTATTCATGGGAAAAATCAAACACCAATTATTATTTTTTTTACCTCCGGGCAACCTCTTTAAAGGATACTTGCAGTGTACTGTATGACAATCCCATACACACATTGAGAAAAGAAATTTGTAGCAGAAACTACCTGTTGTGAATTTGCGTTCTGCAGCGGATCTTGGTGCAGAAATCAACCTGTACAAGACAAAGGTTAAGGCTGTTGCCATACGTGCCGCTTTGTCTGCGTTTGCAAATGCAGACAAAGCCACACCCACCGGGGCGGGCCACGGCCCGATCGCATCGGCATTTCTATTGAAACACCTGTGATCAGGAACAAGCCGCTGGTGTTTTGCGTTAATTTAATTAAAAACACCGGCGGCTCATTCCCGATCGCAGGCGTTACCATACAAACGCTGATGCAATCAGACCGCGGCCCACCCCGCTGGGTGCGGCTTTGTTTGCGTTTGCAAACGGAGACAAAACTGCACGTGTGGCACCAGCCTAAGCTACTCACCCTGCCACAGCAAAGGTTCAGCACACAATGCATCAGAAACCATCGGATTTTGGCTATTTTCTGATGGTTGCGGATTTACTGCTGGGGTAAATTTCACAGCCATGATAGTGTGCGCAAGTAGCCTAATATACACTGCTCAGAAAAATAAATGAGACACTCAAAAAACACATCCTAGGTAGGTTGAATGAAATATTCTTATTGAATAGTTTGTTTTGTACAAAGTTTAATGTGCTGAGAGCAAAATCCCCCCCAAAAAATCATCAATGGATTTTATTAACCAATGAAGGTCTGGATTTGAATTCACCCATGAAATTAATGTGGGAAAACACACTTCAGACTTATCCAACTTTGATGAAATGTCTGTAAAACAAGACAAAATGAGGCTCCATATTGTGTGTGGCCTCCATGTGCCTGTAGGCCCCTCCTACAACAACTCAGCATGCTCCTGATGAGGTTGCGGATGGTCTCTTGAGTGAACTCCTCCCAGACTTGGACTAAAGCATCCACCAAACTCCTGGACAGTTTGTGGTGCAATGGGACGTTGGTGGATGGAGCGAGACATGATTTCCCAGATGCGTTCATTCAGATTCAGGTCTGGGGAACAAGCAGGCCAGTCCATAGCTTCAATGCCTTCATCTTACAGGAACTGCTGACACACTCCAGCCACATGAGGTCTAGCATTGTCCTATATTAAGAGGAAGCCAGGGCCAACCACACCAGCATAGGGGTCTGAGAATCTCTTCTTGGTACCTAATGGCAGTCAGGCTACCTCTGGTGAGCACATGGTGGGCTGTACAGCCTTCCAGAGAAATACCACCCCACACCATTACTGACCCCCTGCCAAACCAGTCATTCTGGAGGTAGCATATCGCTCTTCGCGGTGTCTCCATACTCATGTCACATTTGCTCAGTGTGAACCTGCTTTCATCTGTGAAGAGCACAGGGCGCCAGTGGCAAATTTGCCAATCCTGGCGTTCTCTTGCAAATGCCAAGTGTCCTGCACAGTGTTGGGCTGTGAGCAAAACCCACATCTGTGGACGTTGGGCCTACTATCCTTACGGAGTCAGTTTGTGCAGACAAATGCACATTTGTGGCCTGCTGGAGGTCATTTTGCAGGGCTCGGACAGTGCTCCTCCTGTTGCACAAAGGTAGAGGTAGCGTTCCTGCTTCTCGGTTGTAGCCCTTTACATCTCCTGGTGGAGTGTCCTGTCTCCTGGTATCTCCTCCAGCCTCTGGACACTACGCTGACAGACACAGCAAACCTTCTTGTCACAGCTCACATGTGTTCTATCCTGGATGAGCTGCACTGCCTGAGCCACTGGTTTGCCGAGGCGTTGTAGAGAGGTTATACAGGCAAGTGGAGACCACGCATTCAATACTGAGCCTCATTTTGCCTTGTTTTACAGACGTTACAGCAAAGTTGGAACAGCCTGTAGTGTGTTTTTCCTCTTTAATTTTGTGGGCGACTCCAATTACAGGCCTCCATTGGTTAATAAATTTAAATTCCATTGATGATTTTTTGGCGATTTTGTTGTCGGCACATTCAACTTTGTACAGAATAAAGTATTCAATAAGAATATTTCATTAATTTAGAGCTAGGATGTGTTATTTAATCCTTATTCGTAATTCCTAATGTATACACAGACTCTTGATTACTCTTGATTCATACAAAGTTTGTTGAAAGGTTAAGGTTTACCTCTACAAGATTGTGGGTCACGATAAGGTTTCAGATCCTTTAAACAGCCAGCTAATCTGAAGACGTTAGTTGCTTTTCATGTTCTATTTGTGTACACTTATCACATTGTATTAATTAAATTTGGTCTCAATAAAAAAAATCTTGATAAAGGTCTTTAATGATCCCATGTAAGATGATTCAAGTGCCTTCATCATGTACAGTACCAGTAAATTGTTTGTATGTTGTGGTTTTTGTTTTTTTTTGTTTTTTTTTTTTTTGTTTTTTTTAAATCAGGTCTTTTTTATTAAGATTTCCAAGAAACAGAGGACACAGTGACCAAACCTGGTTTATGAAGCCATAAGGCCCATAAATTTTTTGTTTAACTTGGAAACAGTCCTTTGCTTTACATACACAGCTTTTTCAATTGATAACATAACTTCTACTTACTCTAGAATTCTTTCTTGGTAGGAGATATTGGATGGATCCATCTTGCTGCCTTATGTGCCTTATTTAAACTGTGCCAGTTTTCCTGTCCCTTCTATATCATCCATACAGCCAAGAATACATAGCAAGATATTTCTAGGGAGACTCGTATACTTTATCAATAAGATCCAACACCTTTGTCCATTATACATGTGATCTAAGGCAAGACCATATCATATGACATATCTGCTGGTTCCTCCCTACATTTAGGGCAAGTAGCATCAACTTGGGAGTCCCATAGACTCTATGCATTATATATACCAGTGAAAGGCAGTTGGTCTCGCCAAGGGAGCATAACGGGTTTGCCTCGAGCACTGACTGACTGCCATTGCTCATCAGAGATGCCACCAACATCAGCGGTCCACCTATTACGGACACTGAGTGGAAATCAATTTAGAAACTCGCAAAGAAGTAGTTGGTAAAGCAGAGATATCAAGCCAGCAGTATGATCATTCTCAGACACATTTAACAATAACTAATCTCTCTAAGTAACTATAGAACTACTCCGAGACTGCATCTCGAAGACATATTACAGCTGACGATATTAAAAAGTCACTTTGACCCACATGTATACCCTCCTGAATCTGTTGGAAGGTTTTGATATGGGAATCTACTAACACTTGGGATACCTGTACCAGACCCACTCTTTTCCAGAAGGGTGCACATTCTAGGCATTGAAACTGTCAGGGAGGGATTGTGCCATAGGGGTGTGTATTTGGTAAATCTGGAAATTACATTCAGCTGCTTTACCTTTGGTCACACATTATGAAGTGGTCATGGGGAGATGTCTCAGTTTGAATGCCCCTGACTCTAGCGCTATAAACAGATTTATGGTACGTAGGTGGTGTCTAATCACGTCTACCACCATACTCCGTTTTCTCCCCATCTCTGAAGGTGTCGTGCCTGTGCTGCCAAATAATACAACCATGGGTTTGATAATGCTAAGCTGCCATCTGTTTTAGAGACCTGCAGGGTTTCCAAGCATATCTGAGGCTGGTATTTTCCCCAAATCATGTCTCAATTCTCCTATGTGGCTTCCACAAGAATCATGTATTTCATATAATAACTTCTGCATCACCACCATTTTAATTAGATTTATTTGGCCAACTAAGCTTAATCAGATTAAGCTCCTCATCCCCATCTTTCAAAGCTGTAATATGAGATGCCCCCTGTTGGGCCTTAGTAATGATCAAAAAGATCTACTTCCCTTTTTCAAAATATCTCCTGTTAGCAAATGGGAAATCAAATAGTTTTTGGTTTTGCAAATACAGTTTTGGCGTGGGGGTCAGTAATAAAAACCTCTTATTGCCTTATTTCTAAATGAACTGCCATATCTACCTCCTGGGACCAACTGTTAGTTGTGCTTATAAACTGATTCACTCCTTTTGTTGTCTCCCACACACAGGAAACGGAGGCAGAGTCGCTATTTTCACACACAAATTGCTGCAGCGCTCAAACCAAAGCCTCCGCCACTGCCGGTACCTATAACAAAGATGGGTTAAGACACCACAGTTGGTTCTGTGCTAAAGGGGCATCATAAATTAATACATTAAGGACCAGAGGCGAGTGATCAGAGACCTAGCTAAGTATTCTACGTCTCCCACCCAGGGCAACACCCTCTTATTACCTAGCTCCAGATCTATACAGGAGAGTGAGGAATATGTGGCTGAGCAGCAAGAATGATGTTCAATTGGGAGCTCCTCTACTTGGGTCTCACAGCTTGCTCTGCTAGGCCACGTTTGGATGCACTTTTATATTTTATATATGCTGTGTTTTTTATGCATTGTAGATTGATACTGAAGATATCAAAAAATATAAAGGGAATTAAAGGGGTATTCCCAACCCACTGTATGCCTTTTATTTGAATTTCTAAACTGGGATTATGTGAACGTGCCTAACTCACGCTTGCACCGTGAGGCACGCTCGGGGCACACTGTAGCTTTTCAGCTGTAGTGATAGCATTGAGGCAGGAAAACTGCTTTGTGACCCGGATAGCTTTAGCTAGTTGCCGGGGCATAGTACATCAGCGATCAGGCTGGCTAGGAAGTGAAGTGAACAGCTGTCTCTGCCGAACAGGACAGCTGAGAAGCTACAGCATTATCTAATGACAACTGGAGGATCCAACTGAGGTATATAAGCCCCATATACAGTAAATAATCACCACTTAGGTACATTTACAACCCATTAAAGAATAAGTGTGAAGTGTTAAAATATAAATATTAATAGTAAAATAAAAAACCTTTATTACCAGAATAGGGGTTTAATGTCTCCTGGAAACATGCACCTGCTCTATAATTTGTGGCTCAGTCTGTTGTCTCAAACCTGAGGGTGTGGTTACACGTGGCATTTGCAATAGGGGCAACTCATCTGTTCTGTGTGTGTGAGCCCGAGTTGTGCAATCCCTGGATACAGCCCCCTTCCTGATGCAGTTTACGCCCCATCTACATACCGATGTCTCTGGACTATAGATGTTGCACGTATCAAAGTCTGCGGTAGTGATGGAAAGTCCAGCTCTTCTTAGTGAGCTGGATCATTAGACTCTGCTCACTAAGAAGAGGCGGCTCTTCTGGCTCCTGAACAGCTCAGGAAGCTTCAGGCCAGTAAGTCACCCCACACCTCTCCACTTTTAACCCGATTTTATTGGTTTAAAGGTGGCGTGGTGACGATTATGGGCGGGGTTTGGTGAGCTATCGGCTCACTGAGGGGAGCCGACAACTGTTGTTCACAAAAAAAAGCCTGCTCTTTGTACCGCCACGTTTACAAACAACCATTCACTGTACTGGGGCTGTACCAGAGGAAAGTGTGGCCATAGATCAACAAGGGCACTGTCTGAAATCCATAGAGAGTAGTCACATCTATGTAACATCTACAACAGCCTGCTGCTCAGCAGACTTATGCATGGAGATGCTTATATCGTGTATATAAACTGCATAAGAACCCAGAAATTCTAGGTGAATATGTACATACACATATATATATATATATATATATATATATGTATATGTATGTGTGTGTGTGTATTTAAATATTGAGTTTTCAGTATAAATTTAATAATTTCTGAAAATCTACCCTCTGTCCAAGTACATCTTAAACATGACTTGGGGGGAGGTCACAAGGACCGCTAGAGCAGGGGGCGTGCCTTGGCCTGAACGCATTTGCAGTGAAACACATGCGATCGGTCAGCAATTCCATGTGTTTCCCTGGAAACGCTAATGAAATTGGGCCAACTCACGGCCCCTGCGCTAGCGGTACCCTTAAAGGGGTTGTCTGAGTTTATTAAAAATAAATCTTCAAGTGGGCTGCAGGGTACTGTAAAAAAAATTATATTTGCCTTCTCCAGTGCTCCCATTGCTCCGCGCTGCTGTCATGTCAGGGGCAGGCACGCTCTGCTGTGACAACTTCTGGACACCTGGCACGCCCATCTGTCCCCTTCCCAGCACCTGATACACATTGAAACTAATGCTGTATAAGAGCTGGGACAGGGGCCAGGTGGTGGAAGTTGTCAGAGTGGAGTGTGCCTGCCCTTGTAAACAAACATGACGGACAGCATTACCTGTAATTTTCTGTAATTGGGGCATCTAAGAACCCCAGTTACAGGGGGAAATTACCCCCTGTGGGGCAGATGTTTGATCAGAGCTGGACTGTGTTTGATTAACCCCTACAGACCTAGCAGCAGTGCTGGCTCTCCTCTACTCCTCACTATATCATGCTGCTTCGTAGGAGAAGGAAGAAGCTGTAATAAACCTCTTCTCCATAGGGTAATTGTTAGAGCAAGAAAACTGCAGTACAGTAATGTCAAAAGACTTTGCTGCAGACTCGGCACCTGCTGACATCTTTTTAGTCAGTGGGCAGTCGGGGAGGAGTTAAAGGGTAACCGTCATTCTGAGCAAAAGAAACAAAGAACCATAATTCAGTTCCAGCTATGTAATGATGTGTTTGAAAACATATGCGTTACTGCCACACGTGAATGCACCCTCAGAGGCTGAGTAATATACATAAGTGAATAGGTGAAGGTGTTTATACTATAACTTTTGCAACTAGAGAAAAGTGAACACCGATACAAATAATAGGGGACACAATGTACCTCCAATAGATTAAATAGATTGATCCCAAAATCAAATACCACAAAAAAGGAAACAAAAACATCTATTCAAAATCCTCTATATTTAATTATTTCTATTATTTTTCAGTGTATGTTGACTTTTTAAATGAATTTGTTCTTTGTTGATTGATCTAATGCTCCTTTCACACTACTGTTCCTTCTTTCCGTTTCTTCCTTCCAACAAAACAGTAAAGAATAAAGGTTTAATGGATTTTTAACGTGTGAAAAAAAAAAAACCATGGATAACGAATGACTTCAAATTTACGTTGATGTCAATGGGATTTTTAACTGATATGTTTAACCTCTGTTAAACCTCCAGTCTTCACTTTTTTAAGGAGCGGTAGTGTGAATTTAGCCATGTAAAGTGTTATATATTATGCTTTCTACATTTTGTTTTTTGATTCCTTCTTTGTGGTATAGCTAGAGAAGAGTGCATTAAGGAAACGTCCCTCCCCTCCATTTATTACACCTTCTGTAATCGGTAAAATGATCTTCTCAATCGTCTATCTATCTCAAATTGCAGCACAGAACATGGAGCAGATTGAAGATTTAAAGAGGACTTGTCACCCCCCGAAAAATACCCCCACCAAATAGGTTCCCCCTAATCCTGTCCCTAGCCCCTTTATATTTATTCAATTTTTATTACAATTTGTGTGTGCACACATAGTTTTAATCAATCCAACCTTTTACCAAATAAGAGGTAGGATCGTCGTACAAGTCCCCTGGCAGTTGGCCGTATTCATGAGGGGGCCGGCCGACACACCCCCTTCACGCCCCTGCCAGTCAGGGACCTGTAAGAATAGCAGGCAGCAGCGCATGTATTGCACAATCGCTGCCAGCTCTATGTGATGATAGCGGCTGCGCCGCGCTTATTCTCGGAACCAGCTGAATGTTTGGCCGGCCCTGTGATTAAGCCCCTCTACAGCTGCTGTCAGCACAGCACGCCGAGTCGCATGGAGCCGGGAGCGATTGCGCAATATATGCTCTGCTACCGGCCATTCTTACAGGTCCCTGACTGACAGGTGTGGAGGGGGAGTGTCGGCCGGCCCCTCATGAATACGGCCGACTGCTAGGGGACCTTTTTACGGATGACTGCCAGGGGACTCTTATTTGCTAAGAGGTCGATTAAAACTGTGTTTGCACACACAAATTGTAATAAAAATTTAATAAATATAAAGGGGCTGGGGACAGGATTAGGGGGGGGGGGCATTTTTGGTGGTGGTTTTTTTCGGGGGTGTCAGGTTCTCTTTAACGAGTGTGTTGAAGTTGGTTAAACATGTGCTTCAATTCTATTATTCTGAATACTCCTTGCATGACCCCAGTGAACAGAGGTAGAAAAGATACATTAACTACAGTAATAACACAAACTTTACAAAATATTCAGACAGCCTCAAAAGGTTAAAATAGTCCAAGGATCAACACCGGTTATAAGACGCACAATGCAACTGCTCCTAAAAAAAAATCCGGTGTTGGATGGGGACAGTGGAATGGCTGTATTCCGGAGTGGTGTGTCATTTACATTATTTACAATGGTGGAGCTGATTAATACGCCCACTACACAGTCTTTTCTTTGGTTTCATCATCAGTCTGGTAAGCCTGGTTTATTCCTCGGTCTAATAAGCCTGGTTTATTCTGGAGGAACTACTTCCATGATCATTTGTACATACATGGTGATTGGCTCTGTAAAGAGAAATTATCTTAGTTTAGTAATACAAAGCATGTTGTATGGAAAAGATCAATTTCCTTTTCAAAGCTCACTCTTTGGGTTCTGTCACATATTCACGTTGGCACCCTGTGTCCTGCATTCAGACACGGGTGCTTAATGCCGATTGCGTAAGCGTTTATTTTGCTATAATAATATTTATTTTGATTTAATTTGAAAATGATAAAAATTATGTACTATAATTTACAAAAAAAGAATCTTTCCAATTTAACCCCAAATAAGAATAAATAAAAGAAAATGTAAACTTTTATTACGTTTTAACTAGCCTATACGCGTCCCGAAAAAAAACACCACAAAAAATTTTAATGTAGCACCCCCCCCCAAAAAAAGGTTATGGCCCTTAGACCAGCGCTTACGAAAATTTGCCAAAAATGCCTGGTCACTAGAGCCTTTTCAGGCCGTGTCACTAAGGGGTTAAAAAATGAAAAACATTGAACAGATGAATGACATTTGGTCTCCACTTCAGGCTGCGTTTACACGTTGTGTTTTGTTTGCGTTACATGCATGCGTTTTCAAACACCTGAAGAGATCTAAAAATAGATGTGACGGATTGATGTATACACTTTCTGCATACCTCATCCATAGACACCAACACATTGCAACAGCTGAAGAGAGATTTGCTTAATTAAAACAGCTTCACGCGCTGAGCTCTCTTCATACACAGCGGATGTGGGACCGATCGCGACAGTTAACCTGTTAAGTGCTGCGGTCAAACCTGACCACGGCACCTAACTTACCTTTACATGGTTTGCATGGCAGCCTAGTGTCTCATCCCCCTTTCCCTAGATCACATATAAAAGAAAATAAACAGTAAAAATCATAAACACATTAGGTATCATCGCGTCCCAAAATGTCTGATCTATCAAAATATAATAATTTTTCCTAGCGTTTAACCCCGTAACGTAAAATAGTGCCCAAAGTCGAAAATGCCGCTTTTTTGCCATTTTGAAAAATATAAAAAGTGATCATAAGGCTGTACAGTCCTCAAAATGATATCATTAAAGAGTCATAAAAATTCGCCAAAAATTACACCACCCACAGCTCCGTGCACTGAAATATGAACATGGCAAAATGAAGAATTTTTTTTTTTTTTTTTTGGACAGAAGGTTTTCATTTTTTTTTAAATGTATGAAGACATGATAAAACTTATACAAATTTGGTATCCTTGTGATCGTACTAACCCAAAGAATAAAAAAGACATGTCATTTGGGGTGCTCAGTGAAAGCTGTAAAATCCAAGCCCACAAGAATATGGCGCAAATGCGTTTTTCCATCATTTTTACTGCATTCAGAATTTTCCCCCGCTTCCCGATACACAGGATGGAATAATAAATACCATCACTATGAAGTGTAATTTACGCAGAAAACAAGCCCAAACACAGCTCTTTACATGGAAAAATAAAAAAAGTTAAAGAGTTTTGAAAGTTTTGATAAATGAAAATGCAAAGTGGATGTTAACACTTGTATTCACACAACACCACCGTTAACGCATTGTTACGCATGCGATAATATCGCATTAACACATACGTTAACGCAAGTGTTAAGATTTGCGTTTTGTAAATGCAAGTTTGAACAACTGTTTCATTAGGCAAATCTCTCTTCAGCTGTTGCAATGCAGTTTTAAACGCATACGTTAAACACAACGTGTGACCGCACCCTCACAGCTATGTAATCAATCTCATGCACAGTTGTCATGGCAACACATCCCCCCCCCCGATGAAGTCATGACAACTGACCGCCGCCCCCGAAGTCGGCGCCCATGCAAGCACCAATCGCAGGTGGATATGCAGCAGACACTTATCGGCTATGGAGAGGTCTAGGCCCATGTGCCCTCTTCATTCATCCACAGCCGAGGCATGACTACTATGTCATGCCTCGGTAAGGGGTTAAACGCCACGCATGTCCGCACCCTCAAATTCACTCATTCAGTTCATGTCTTTCTTAAATAAACAAACTGATTGTGATGCAGTTTTAACTACAACGTTTGACCGCACCCTTTATAATATAGAGGGGAACAGTCATTACCTTATATTTTAGAATATAAACTGCCTTTCAAAGCAACCTGTACTTTACAGATGCAGCAGGTTGGAAATTTTTTAAGTATTTATGGATTTTTAGAACTATTTTGTAACAAAAATAGAAATAAACCCAGAACAGAAGATGAATACAATACAGTGTGATTTATGGTGACAAACACATGGCAGTGGAATACATGTAAGGCACAGTGTTATTGTTACACTGCATCATGCCTGTCTCATGATTGTCGCAAGTAGTAAGGCAGATCAAGACCACACAGACATTCACAAACATTTACAGCCACTAGAAGGAAAGGTCTTTCTAAATGATAACACAGAACTCTATAGTCCCCAGACCCCACGTGTGTTTGCCATCACTTACTTGTAATCTTTTGCGCCCACTTGACCTTGTAGTGGACAAAAGGGAAGTAAATAATGAGGCCACTCAGAATAAAGATCACACAGTAAAGATAGGCCCACTCTGGTTCACCAATAATAGGTGCCAACACTAGGTACGCAGAGATCAGAACCATCAGGATCGGGATGACAATTGGTACCTGAATAGGAGAACCACAAGAGTGTGAGCATGTGGTGGAAAAGCAACAACAGTCAATTTTAAAACAATTGCTTAACCCCTTTGGGATGCAGCCTGTTTGCATGTTAAAGGGGTTTTCCCACAAAAGAAAATTCTCACATCTCAATACCCTAGTGATGTTTGTACAACAAAGATTATTTTAACCCCTTACTTTACAATTGTACTCAGTGTTATTGCTCCTATCACTCAGTGATGGTGAGTGTAAAATTCCAGAGTGTGGGCGGGGCCTCTATAAGCAGACACATTATGATCCCTTTAGTTCTGTGGGAGGACAGTGTGGCTAGATTATCAGGTGTAAGTACAATGTCGGAAGCCAGATGAAAGTGTACACAATGTGTTTGCTGGCAGGAAATGAGTGTCTGTGGGAACTCCGTGCTGGACTGCAGGGGGTAGAGAGACATAAATCTCATCTGCACAGGGTCACACAGAAATCCAAGATGGCGGCCCGACCCTAAGTCAGAAGTTAGACTGATAGAGACACTTGGACTCGTGAAATGCAGTATTTGTGTTAATAACAGTGAATTAAAGAATGTGTAATTTTGTTATCCTGAGTACATTTAAAGGAAATCTACCATTTTAAAATGGTCATTCTGACCTAAACATACCGTTACACAGCACTAGGTAAGCCGATGCTGGAGGTGGTCGTGATAATCCACAGTTTTGATGAAAAATCGATTTATCAATAGGCATATGACCCCATTCGGCACTCCTGGGCCCCTGACACAGGGCACTTGGCACGCGGGCACAATCATAACAATGCATGCGCCTTGCATGCTTGAAACTTCTCCCCCCTCGCTTGGCACATGGGCAATGTATCTTCATTATGCGCAGCCATGCGAAATGAAGATACAGGGTACATGCACCAGTGCTTCCAAGAGCTCGGTGACGTCACTGGCTCTCGGGATTGAGTTAGGGAGGGTAGGGGCATGAAGTTTCAAGCACGCAAGGTGCGTGCATTGTTATGATCGGGACCAAGCGCCCTGTGTGAAGTGCCCAGGAGCGCCGAATGGGGTCATATGCCTATTGATAAATTGACTTTTCATCGAAACTGTGGATTTCTGTGTCCTATCACGACCACCTACAGCATCGGCTTACCTAGCGCTGTGTAACGGTATGTTTAGGGCAGAATTATTATTATTAAATTGATTAATTTTAATTCATTATTCAATAAATTTTTATTCTGAGTGCTGGTGTTGCTCTTTTTGTCATTCTTTTCGGTTTGGATTTCTAGTTTTTGAGTTTAAGTGGCAGTTAATACTACTTAATGTGGGCTTAATACCTTGCACTTGCATTCATATAGTTATTTCCTAATTCGTTTTGCTTTTGTAAGTCGGTCTATGAGACTGTAGGTTGCCATGGGAACTGATCGCCACGGGTTTGGCCACCCAAGATGGAGTAATCAGGATCTGCTATCCGCAATAGCAGTGCAAAAATTTGTGATTTAAAATGAATACACCTGACATCACGACATGTGGGCGTGGAGGGGCGTGGCAACTGGTGAAGGGGATGGGCAGGGGGTGCTCTCGCCCCGCACGTGTGTTCTTTTGAAGAACTATGGAACTTTTGTAGAGAAGAACCTGGCGTGGTTTTGACGGTCACACCGCCACCGGATACATCAAGAGGCTTAAGCCTATGTGGCGCGACAAGGAGGGGGAGGTGTGGCCGCTTTCATACGCCATTGCAGGGTTAATCTCCCCTATAGTCCGTCAAAAAGTGCTTACAGCTCTTTTGAAAACTGTTTGTAAAGATGCTTAATTTTGTGCTGGGTGTAAATTACCCTTCCATACTTTGTATTACTATATCAGGTAAGTGTTAAACTGGTCTATACTTACCTTAATCGGTCTCTTCATGTCTTTTTTTGTGAATCTCATGACTACGAGGCCGCATATGGTTAATCCATAAAATAACCAGACAGCGAAGCTGAAGTAGTTAATTAGTGTGTTAATATCAGCCGGAATTATATAAATCATTCCAATAATACCCTAGAAGGGAAAAAAAAAGAAGCTGGTGGTTAGGATTACATAGAGGTGGATGAACAGCACAAGTATCTCCATCATCTAATCTGTGCTGGATGCCTATGACCTGAAGACCTATGAATCACATTCTACATGGCTTTATCCAGGGAACATTTTCCACAAATACAGCTAGTGACAGGTTTCCATAGCACCATATTAACTAAATTACATCCTTATTTTTAGCTAAAAATAGTTTCCCTCACATCCCCAGAAAATCAACTTTGTTAACTAACTTGGCATCAAAGTGGTGTGTCCTGCTCAGCTAGCCACTCCCATCTACTTCTCCCCATGCCATATATCTACCTAAATTTTAGATTTTCAGGTCATATGACCAGGTGCTTGGTGCCACCAAAGTAATATGTGTGTGTGTGTGTGTGTGTGTATATATATCTATATATATATATATATATATATATATATATATATATATATATATATATATTTCATATTATCAGTAATATTAACATATACCTCATGTAAGTATCTGATCACATAAAATCATAGCGTGCCTCCATGGACTTCTGCTCCCCATGTTTCCATGCAGGCATACTGTCATTTCATGTGATCAGATACATACATGAGGTAGATGTTAATATTACTGGGTAAAGCAAATGTTATTGGGTAAAGGACCTTAGGTGACCTCACCCTAGTCACATGACATAAAGTGTTTCAATAAAGTAACAAAGCTCACTCTCAACGTTCCAGCAAGGCACCATGTAAAACATTTGACACTTGTGGGGTTTTTTTTACCACTGATAATAAGTATAGGTATATCTGTAGTTTAATATTGGCAGGCGGTCTCCAAATAGTAGATCCATGTAGCAGCATGTCCTAGCAGTGATTCATTCCAACCAGGAACAATGAGGCAGGGCAATGTAAGTAAAATTTAACATGCAGAACTCCATTTATATTATTCAACTCACCTCAGGTGAGTAGCATGCAAGTTTACAAACTGATTTTTTAACATTGCAGCCATGCAGAGGAGCCATTTAGTTATACGGGCAATGCATTTTAATTATTGTTTTTCATGAAGTATTTATTTTGGGTCGGTCAATTTAAATGGCAGAGTCTCTTTGAACACTATTACACTCCAAGCAAGACTGGGCTTTGTACAGGACCAGAGGAAGGTGGAACAGGACTTTCAAAGAAGACCAAAGAGAGCCCTCAGGTCATGTACCCCCAAAGACTGCAGGTGTGCGTTAAGCACCACTAAGGGATCACATCCATAAAAAAGAATTCAGCAAGATATTTAGTCTCTTGTTTGTTTTCTTTGTAGAAAAATAATTCTTCTCATTTACCTGATGCAATCTACTGCTAAATACCAGTAGAAAGTAAGACAGACCTTAGTGTGAAATTTATCAAGAGGTGGCGCAGCAGTCTTTATGTGTCATCCCCACCCACCAGACATTGTGATGGATAAACTAAAATGCTCAGGCTTCTCGGTATATCCGGTGCAAAAATTAAATCTATGGCAGGTCCTGTCTGGTAAGAATTGCCCTCAAACCTGCTCAGGCTAAAGTTACTTCACCACAGGACAGGTTAATGGATTGGTACAAATCTCACATTGACGTACATAGGACACAATGGCCGGCAGTGGGGTCAGCCTCTTGACACTGATGTATGATAGGAATTTCAGCATATGTCCTTCACGGCCAGCCACGTATGTAAGCCTGCGGAAGGAGGATGTAGATGAATGGCATATTTACTATTAGGATTTAGCACATGTTTTATATTTACATGAAAATAGAAAAAAATAATTGCAGTAATTATTTTATAATAATCTGTTGTCTGATGTGCTGGCAAAGTGTGGCCTAAGACTTTCAGACTAAGAGAAATTTCTGCTGTACAACACTCTGGCATCAAAAAGTAGTACTAGAAGTGCTAGCTTATTGGATTGTTTGCATCAAAATTTGATACTGCATAATATATATATATATATATATATATATATAGGATCACATTTTGCTGACAGATTCATTGTAATTTATGGTGAAGAACTTTAAATTATAGGTAAAATCTATGGCAGCTCCTGATTGGCATAGATTTCAATTTTTTACCAGTCTAAAGACATGTCAAATTTTTTTGGGAAGAATGAGTCTTCATAAATCGGCACCCACATCCCCAGTTGGTAGAACATTTTTAGGCATGCCCTGGTAACTAGCTGTGAACTATGAATATATGAGTTAGGAATCTTGCCCTCAATCAAGTGACTCCAGTGATCAGAGGTTCCTGTTGGGAGATCTTTTCAGTGCACGGCGTGATTTTTCACTTACTGCACTTGCTTGTGGACAAGAGGTCTTTCAGAGGACCTTTCAATACCTCACACATGGTGATTGCACAGATTCATGGGCACTTTGGGGGTTAGGAAGAAAATTTACAATTGTTGAGCTATCAGTCCTGGTATCCAACCATAGTAATCCTATTCACTGTCAGAGAGCTGGAGCTAAGGATAGCATATATTATGCAAATCTTCTAATGTGCAGTCGGCAGCAGACGATCTCAAAGAGGCTGTTGTGTACATGTACAGTGTGATCTGCCTATGCTCACTTATCACACTGTCTGCTGCGGCAAGCAGAGTAAATCTGACAGGAGCTGCACATGCAAGCCGAAGAAGAGTGGGATATGGATGTCGACTACAATGGACTAGAGAGCTGCTGATAGGAGAGTATAGAAATCCCTATGCAACAAGCTAATCATTCACAGCAATTATTGTGACACACATTTATTAGCATTAGCCACAAGGACAATGAGCATGTTCTATAGTAGTAGCCACCTGGGCAACAAGCGTGTTCTAGAGCAGTAGGTAGGTAATATGCATGCTATAAAGCTGTAGACACCTATACAATATCCATGCTTTGTAACAGTAGCCAATCAGAAAATCCTGCATGTTCTATAGCAGAAGCTATTTTCTTGTTGCATAGAGATTTCTTGGACCTTGTTACCAGCATTATCATCTTCTTCAGTGTATGCTCCCAGTTCCACACAGCTGTGCTCTGTGCGGCGAGCAACGGAGAAGTGTGCCGCAGTGGACTGAGTAATCTCATTAGATGAGCATTAGCAGATGACAATATGCACACACACACAGCAGCTTCTCTGACACTGTTGCTGAATTAACAGTGTAAGAGAGGGTTAGCATAATACAGCCTCCAACCAGCACTCCCACAATGACAATACAAAGAAATATAATGGTCAGATAGCGGAACTGATATTTAGGAAGAAAAAATTTGAATTGCCCCTGAATTATGTAACAACCCCTACAGAATGGGGTGCAAATCACCACATATGGAAGGTGGTGAAAGGTACTCTTTAATGTGTTTTGTATATAACTATATAAGTGTGTATATTATAGTTACGAAATCAGAAGGGAAAATTATTTATTCTAGACATGTACTGAAAATGTATACATAGTGATATTTATTGCAGAAATTGTACAATTAGGAATTCAAGGTAACATTTTCATGAGGCCAGTGTCATAAATACTGCAGAACTCTGGTCACTATTTTGATTTAGTATAATAAATGAAAGTCACAAATAAATCCTAAACACAGAATATATACTATACACCTAAGTGCACTAAATTCCCTGAGCGATCAGACCACATTGTGCATGGGCACCCCCTAATCAGATTTAAGAGGTGAAATGGTTACCTGTGACCAGGTAAAGCAATGATTTTTACTTACCTGCCAGCTGTGAAACAAGATCCATTTGCAGATCCAATAGTTGAAAATGCCACAAATAAGGGAACCAGCCAGGCTGCAGGATACAAAACACGATCCCCAAAGGTCTGCAAAAGAACGCATATGTTTTCCTACAGCTTACAATATCTGCATTCCATATACTCCTTGTATTGATCACTCGAAGTGCCAGGTAAACAAAGCAATATAAGCCTACCTGCACACAATGCAGTCCATTTTTAGCCTCACGTGTCATTGATTTGTGAGGTCCTCTTACAATGATAACAGCATAAAAGTCTGACCAAGCCATAAACGGGGGCAGTACAACCTGCTCCAAAATTTGTTGCTCAGGCAGTTGGTGTAGTGAATGAGCCCATAGAAAAAGATGGGCACATGTGCAGTCTATTGAAACTAAGGCTAGCATGTGTCCCAACACAACATTCATGGTCATGCATTTACACAAAACAAAACTAACAGCTTCCCTGTTCCCTGACATTCCTGCGCAGCTTTATAAGGAAGTGTTATGAAGTGTAATGAATTAATACCTGTATATAGCTAGATATTGCAATTGTGTCCCCCTCCTCTGTGTCCATTATGTATAAAGCCTGTGGGAAAGTGCTCACATGTCTCCATTGAAGAAGATCCAATGTATTACCCAGAAGATAATCACCACCTGACTCCTCTTCAGTCTACAAATTATTTCTCTGGCAATATCTTTTCTTCCCCCTAAATACTGCTCTTCTCCCTCTCCTCTGGCAGTAGTTCTCCTTCTTATGCACATACTTTCCCTTGACTGTTACCATTTTCACAACGCACCTCCATAGGTCAAGGGATAGTTACTTGTTAGGTGGGTTAATGGGTTCCATGTGTATGTGTTTGTTTCTGTATAGTTGTGGGTCGATTTCATTTTATTAAACAGTACCCGCTAATAAACAATGTGCTTTATTGATGAGAGGAACGGACAAAAAGCAGGAACATAATCCTTATATAACACTGAAGATCTACTCTTAGAATGTAGAGAGGACATATATAGCTCCTTCCGTATTCCCACAGTTTTATGTGTGGAAAAAGGGACAAGTAAGAGACCCAATAACCTGGAAGGTCTGCCAAAAGGGGGAGAAAAAGGCGGGACTACTTTAGATCTTATTATCAGGTCTATTTGAAGCTCTCTCTCTCAGTCTCTGTACTCCATAGGGCACCAGAGAACAGAAATAAGATTAATATTGGAAAGGGGAGGGAGACTAGATGCTAGTTACTTTTGAATATTGTAAGAGCTAGTAATATTGGTTATTGTAGTAATAATTTAACCCCTCCTTTTACACATTTGCACAATAAAACTTCTTCCTCTTGTCAATTAGATTGTATGCATATTCCTGAGCTAATGAATTTCATGGCTAATAAACTGTTTCACAGATGTGAGGATGATATTCTGTAAAGGCATATAGAACAACAGTTGTCAGTATACTGATCCTGCACATGGACCCTCAAACCTACCACAGCAACAGCCGGAGACTGCAAGAGCTCAGTGGGGGTCATAACAGTGTAATAGGCAATGTTGACCAGCAGGTAACAGACCATGACCAATGGGATCCCAAAAATGATGGCTAAAGGAAGATTCCTGTGTAAAAGCAAGAAAAACAGGATGTGAAAAGGCATAAACATACATACTTTTTATATTATAAAACAGAAGACTTATAGGTAACAATTGTTAACACTTGGTGGCAGCACATTCACGCTGCAGCTTGGACCATGCTGATATATGCTGAGAATATTCTAGCTTAGTAAGTAATAAAATATATGTAAAAGTGGTATAAAAGTTATGGATCTGCATGGTGCTAAATATTCTTGTACATAGTCATATGGATCTTGTTTATATTTAACCTGGGTATCCTCTGTATATAATTCTATATGTACAGCTGCTTTAAGTCATACAGCGTCCTGTGTATAGTGATATGGAACATGCTGATATATACCAGAGGATACCCAGGTTATAATTATATATGTACAGCTGGTATAAAAGTTATAGATCTTCATATTGCTAAATCTTCTTGTACATAGTCATATGGACCTTTTTAACCTGAGAATCTCCTGGTATATAATGATATATGTACAGCTGGTTTGAGCCTTAAAGGAAATCTACCATCAAAATCAAGCATGATAAGCCAGGATCACTTACATATAAATAGATAGACGACATAGATCCAGGCACCGTGACTGTTGTAAGCTTCTTAATTTGATATTTGTGGGGGCACCGCAATTGTGTTCTTAGAAGTATACTCAGTGGCGTAATGATCGCAGTCACGTGACTGGGCCCAGCCCTGGTATGGGCCCATATCTGCCGGGCGGAAGGTGCAGGCGCAAGAGCGGTGATAGCGGACCAATTCTATGTGTGTCAATGAGACACACATTGCATTGATTCAGCGACAAAAGCAGGCACGTCCCTGCTCGTTATCAAAGTTCGGTAACTCATGGAGAAGAATTGTCATCTGTGAGTAGCCACCAAGATAAAGACCAGGACAGATCACAGGTAGAAAGCCATCTGAGTCTGAATTATACAGTAAGCGATGTCTATGGCAGCCCTGGTGTGCAAAACATTTTGGCAGTATGTAGTAATATGTAGTATTTTCCCAGTTGGTATATATTTATGTATATGGTGTATTCATTGCTGCAATATTATTAGTATTGTACAGACATGTGGGTATTGGTGTTGGGATCTATATTTATATGTAACTGTACTTCAGTGTATATATATGTATATGTATAGCGTGTATATTGTGTTGTGTTTATGTCTGTTATGTATGTATAGTGTATGTGTGCTAATGTCTGTGGAGTGTATATATGGTATATATGAAGAATAATGTGTGGGAAAGGTCCGACAGCAAGGGTTTAGGTATAAAGGCTCTGAAAACCGATAAAATGAGTGGAGGGGGGCTGAGCACAGCATTTTCAGTTGTGTTGTGAGAAAAATATACTTTTTAGGATTACATAGTGTGACATAGTTGTTATCTAGGGGAAATTATATTGCGACTGTAAGTGACTGTGGTATTTTTAAAGACACACTGTGGACATGTGCTATAATACATATGGGAGAAGTGGACATATACCGGTAGTTGTATGTGAAAGAGCATAATAGTCATTTTTTTCTTTTTGATCGTTAGATGACAATTTTGCCTTTGCTAACCAATACTGTAGTCACAGACTTATCTACTTGTGTGTGAGGCAATGAAATGCATGTCATATGGTGCACAATTGTAAATGGGCCCACTAGGATAGCAGTGGTGTAACAGAATTTGCCTGCATGGGTCCCTGAAAATCCTGAGGGCAGCCCTGTTGGTATAAAATGATACATGCATGCAATAGTAAAACAGTGTTGTGCATGCTGGGACTTCTTCATAGATCTCCTATAGCCCCCTGAAATCAATATGTACACCCCTGCTGCAGTTCTATAAATTCTCCATAATAAATCAGTTGCATTTGCTTCTCACCTGTATGGATTTTTAAGTTCCTCTGTAATATAATTGAGCTGGTTCCTAAAGGAAGAATCATAATTCACAAATGTCAGATTGGTCACAATCAGAAATTAGAAATTGTACAGAAGAAAAGTGCCCCTTTTATTAAAAAAAATATATATTACAATAAAACAGAATGAAGATGAATAACCAAAACTGTCAGATAAAGTATTATACACATCGGCAAATAGTGCTGTGCTATATAGGGAATTAAAGACTAAGAACTTCATTATTGATATGAAAGTCTCCCTACAGTCAGTTCTGTCTGGGGCTGCTCCGGTTTATTTAGTATGGCACAATGGCCCAGCTTCTGCAGAACCTCTTTATGACAAAATAAGGAAGCACTGCTGGTAATAACGTTTACCCAGGTGACAGCTGGAAGCCCTTCCTATTATACAACTCTTTACACATAATTCTGCTCTCTGTAGGAAATTCTTCAGAACTCCCCTCTCGAATAGTCTGGTGCAAGTGGTTACATGAGCAGAATGGGGAAATTATTTACAATGTCCTTAGGTAACTAATCATAAAGGAAAGTATATTTTACATTAGAAGCAGAAAAGATTTTAGTTACGGTAATATTTCCTCTAATGTGTAATTTGTAACATTACAAGTGGCGCAGCATTGTCTAGGTCAGTGATATCAAGTTTTTGCTAAACTATACTTTCCTCTATATCATCACTGTCTGAATCCGATTGAGGCCACCAGTTTTGGGAACTACATTATGGTCAACAGGTCCTCTTTGCTATGGTGTTCATAATTAAAGTGGCATGAAGGAATATTAGTAATGGAGACATCTTCCTACCATCCATCATAGGCCCACAGACCATTGTAAAGTGCCAGGCCAATTCCCCCAACTGTGATTTTTGAGCCTTCAAAGCTGTTAGTAAAGTTCTGAGTATTTCCTGTGGAAGACAAAGTCTCAATGAGCTTCTGCTATTTCAGTATACAATTGTATGGGCTGAGTTGTAATATGAGATGCAATCTGTAGACAATGGTAGCATGGTCTCTAATGCAAGGTTAAAGGGGTTGGTCACATCTACCAAAAGATCTGCATAACTTTATTGATATGTAAAATTAAGCTTTCTGTCTTTTTCCTCATCAGCCAGCCATTCCTGACCATAAAATGGCGGCTGATGGAAGGTTATGTGATCTCTGTCCATGAACAATCGCCCTGCCAGGAACTTATGATAATATTCATGAATATAAGATCAAGGTTCTGGAAGGGCAATTGCTCATGGACAGTTACAGATCACATGACCCTCCATCTGCAGCGATTTTATGGACAGGAATGTCTGGCTGATGAGGTAAAAGACAGGAGGCTTCATTTTACATATCAATGAATCGGTGCAGTACTTTTAATACATGTATATTGGTAAATTACCTAATATCCTGCAGCACACACACATTACAAAATTCATGAGGTAAAGTTGCCAACCCCTTCAACTCCTCCCAAGTGTGAATCCTCCCTTCCCTGTATCCCGTCATGGACCTGTGGGGGACTACAGCATCTCACATACCTTGTATAAGCAGGACAATGCCACTGACAATGATGATGATGATGATTATCATTTTGGCTACGGTGAAGAAGTTTTGCACGTAACTTGCCAGCTTCACACTCAGACAGTTTACCACTGTGATTGTCACTGCCAGACAGAATAAATGAGATATATAATGGCAGCAGCAAATAGTGGTTTTCCTCATTATATACAGAGATGATATCGATGAGGCCACCCGCCCCATGGTGGTAGCAGTGACATTGCCATTTTATAGACATTTTACAAAGTAGTGGATCTTTCATGGCTTTTTCATATAAGGAAACATACTCACTGATGGCCGCAGCAGCTAGGCATTTGATGACTACCTCAGGGGGTTCACAGCCAGGGTAAAATGGTGCTGATGCATACTCTGCAAAGCTAAGACATATTATAGCAAATGATGAAGGTTTCATCACAATGACGCTGGCCCAGGAAAAGAGGAAGGCAGGTATTGGTCCAAAGGCCTCCATGAGATATGGATATTCTCCTCCAGACTTAGTTATCATTGTGCCGAGTTCAGCAAAACACAGGGCACCTGTAAATACATGAGAAATAGAGATGAGACAGATCAGAGATGAGAAATGATGAGATGCATATAACACGCAATGACATTTTCAGCTTTGCTATCTCAGCAACACACACTGTCAACTCTGCTGTGCTACCCTCCCCTGGATAAAGACCTTTTCTGTCTGTAGCTTATACAGTAAGTCTTCTCACACTGCTGCTTGCCAGCAGGAAGTCTGTGTGTGTGTGTAAGCTCGACTTGGAATGTAAGGGGAGGGGCCAATGTAGAGAGGAGCTCACTGCAGCGTTAGACAGGAGAACAATCTGTCCTGCTTTACTTCTGGTTTACGTTTGGATCCTGGGGCAACTGAAATTTTATACACCAGGACTGATAGAGACAGGTTGGAATAATATCTGTGAAATGCTGTAATTTTGTTAATAACAGTGAATTATAGAATGTGTTATTTTGTTATTCTGAGTATATTTAAGAAACTTGTCTTTGTGGGAATACCCCTTTACGTTTAACTTACACTTCACTATTACTTATACTGTACTTATCAAGTGTAAAGAAATAAGGATACTGTAACAAAGATCAACGCCAAAAGAGTCACTCTACCATCCGTGCAGGAAGTACAACACAGATTTGCAATTGCAGTGATGATTCATATTTACCCATGATTCCAATCCCTCCACACGCCGTCCAGATAATTAAACATGGTCCCACAGCTCCTGTGTTTCTGAGAACAGATTTTGGGGAAATGAAAATTCCAGAGCCAATGATCGTACCAACAATGAGACTTATCCCACTGAGTAGTCCCACCTTGGGAAGACAAAAGTGTAGGTCAATAGTTGCTTCCCACATGATGTCCATTGTCATGGAATTGCATATGTACAATAAGCAGGTCATAGAAAAACAACTGAAAAATTACTTCAATTGGGCATCCTGAGTCCCAGGTTAATACTCGTATTCAAGAAAAAACAAATAAATTGTTCACACATACGATGTTACAACACTGTAGTAGTGATGTTATATACATTTTCATATTCTCATTATGAACACAGTGCTAGAACACCCTTCCCACTACTGAGATAATACTATCCCACGGCATACATTGGAACAGATACATTAACCCTGGTAAAAATTAGAACAGTGCTTAGATTAGGCAGTCAGAATGTTATCCGTAAATTTGGTGCATACCCCTTTTTACATCCAACAGAAGACAATGCCATTTTGAAGTGAATTTAGCAAATATATGACGAAGGACTATTTCTTATAAATTTATTCACAATTATTATGTAATAGAGCAGTGATGGCAAACCTTTTAGACACCGAGTGCCTAAACTACAACCAAAACCCACATATTTTTCGTAAAGTGCCAATGCAACAATTTAAGCAGTAATTTATTACTCCCTGCTCTTTCATGGGTTTAAATTGTATAGGCACCTGAGGCCACCAATGCAGTAGAAAGAAGAAGACGTTTGGATAATCATTGTAGCTTCATTTTAGGGTCCTGAGCTGCCTGGGACTGCAAGAGGCCTTTAGTCCTGTCTGGTGAACCCTGCCCTGGGGCGATGGCAAGGGAGCCCATATAGAGTGCTCTAAGCACCACCTCTGGCACCCGTGCCATAGGTTCGCCACCACTGTAATAGAGATTATTCAGGATACAACCTACATTGAGATTTTATACATGGGCTTTCAAGAGTCCTCCCTCTGGCAGGACTATCTTGGCCCCCTGTGTCCCCAGTCTAGACATGATGTACAGCATAGAGGCCTGTTTTTTAAGGCAAAGTAAACTAGAACTGTAACATATTTGTTGTCAGAAATCTACTTGGCTATATTGTGATTATTCTTATTCTCATTGATCAAAGGGCCAGATTACAGGGTGAGGGTGAGGTTTTTTTGTTGTTGTAGTTGAACTACAAGTGTTTAAAACCTGTCACCAAGAATGTCATTTTTAGCTGGTGACAGGTTCCATAAGTCAATGCTAGGTGAGTCAGGGGAGGGGAGGCAGCTTCATCAGGCTGTGTCTACCTGTGTCTCCTCATGCATTGTTCCTCTCCTCCATGCCATCCCCCTCCCTCCTCTGCCTGCTCAATGCACCTAACTGGAAGTGTGGAGACTGACACAGGCACACACACACACACAGGCTGCAGCTGCCCCTCCCGGGAGACTCACCACACACTGCTTGCAGGGAGCCAGGTAATATAAATTAAACTTTTAGAAACTACTGAAATGATTCAGAATAGCAGAGGTTATTGTAATGAGTTGCCAGTTAAAAATGGCATTCCTGGTGACAGGCATCATACAAAATTGCAAGGAATTTATACAGAAATATCCCTTTAATTATGAAGAAAGGTGAAACATCTCCAGAACACCATAAATTCTTCCCTGGGATATGTGGATTCACACTTGGCCTCAGACTTTGTACCTTACAATAAATAAGAAACTTTCCCTAGCTAGTTAATACTTTTATAGATTCTAACAAGCAATTGCTGTAATTTACCTGTGATCTATGGTCATTGTGAACGTCATCCACAAAGTTACAAAATGTCCTACTATGCAAGGGTCACAACCAGTAGCTGAATCTTATATGTGCGGTTTGGGTGGCCATCCAAGATCCAAAGCCCATGGGGCCCATGGCTACCAGAACCAGTCACAAGGGTCGATGCTGCCCTGTAGAGATAATAGAGAGGCACCTCCAGCCGATATCTTCCAAATGTGGGGAGATTTATCAGAAGTGTCCAAGAGCAAAACTGTTCTAGTTACCCATGGCAACCAATCAGATCTCAGCTTTCATTTTCCCACTGCTGGTTATAATTTTTAATCTGAGCCCTGAATGGTTTCCATGAGGCAATTAGAACAGTTTAACCTCAGACACTTCTGATAAATCTCTCCCAGAGTGAGCTACTTTATAACTGTGTGACAGGAACCCGTGTAATCATTAGCAGAGTATAGCATAGCAATATGTAGTATGAAGCCACAGATTCATGTGCTTCTGGGATGAAGACTGGTTAATGGTGTTATATCCATAGTCAGCTGTGCAGAGATAAAACAACACAGGATTGTTGCAATGGATTTTGTTGTGTGTCATCTTTTCTTATCTTTATTCAGTCACATAATGATGGTTTAACAGCAAGATAAAATTGTCATGTAGATAACTAACTAAAGTGTGTATTCATTAACCCATGAAGCCCAGTGCTGACTACACCAAAACACAAGCTCAGATGTCAAGTAGACACAAGAGATGTGAAAAGAACCTGAACAAGCACATTTGGGTCATGAAGAGTAACAAGAAGGCAGACAGTTGTTTTTTTTTTTTGTTTTTTAATTTAAGTCCATGAATTATTTCTTCGTATGTTTCTATTTTGGGGGCAGTAACGTGGTTTAAGCTGCTAGAGCCGTGGCCTTTTCCTATATACAATTATTATTGTGAATTTAAGGCCTGAACATTACTTCCTCCCCAGGACCCAGAAGCAGCTTAATAAATAGCTGGATGAGTCATCTGATGAAAATATCTTGTCTTTATGTTGATCGGAGTCGGCTATATTTAAACACCGAGCAGCATGTAGCGATCAATATGAGGTGTCTACAGATTGAGTTATTAGTCTATTCCTGGACGTCGCCATGCTTCATCCTACGTAGTGTGAGATGACCTCACCTCTGTATGTGATCTTCAACATTAATATTTTACAGAATAATACTGGCTCCCCAGTTCACACAAACCACAGACAAATCAGTTACAAAGATCCGTAGTCTCCAACAAGGCTTTCAGGACATGCTGGAGATTGTAGTTTGCACGATTTCAAAGCAAGAGGTGGGACACGCCTGACACAGATCCTAAGATGTATGATCTATTAACCTAATATGTCACAAATATGCCAATTTTTAATATAGGACAAAACATGGTCTTTTTTACCAGCAGTGAAATGAAAACAAACAGTTTTCTGTTACAGCTAAAAGTTGAAATGTAAAGAGGTCGCAGTCATTCAACAACTATTTGTCTATAGTTTTAATAGAGTAAAATCCAATAAGTGACAAAGAACCAAGTGAAAAACTTGTACATATACCCTATAAAAATGGATACTCGATTAGCTACCATGTGTTAAACTCAAACACTGATTCGCCTATACAAAATTACAGGGAAATAGATATAAATCCCTGTTGCTACTACATGTTAAACCCACGTTATAATACTATGCCACCAAAAAAGAGGGGAATAAACTACTAAACATTGGGAGATTATGGGATAAGTATAGAGCATCCCTGATGAAGCCAATGTGAAACGTGTTGGGCCTAGTCTATCCAGTCTGTATATTTCCCTCTGTTTAGGGTTCATACTTTGGGCCTGTGCAAAATATTTTTGCCTTATTAATTTTATTACACATTACCTATATATACTTAATTTTTATGTACAGCTCCCTTATATAGATCCCTTATGATGCAGTTTACCTTTGGGCAGACCTTTTTCAATGTGCGGTAAGTTGCCATTTTAATGTATATTTTAATTGTTGACTTAATAAAAAGTATGTTCTTATCTCCTAATGTCTAATGGTATATTCCCCTATTTTTGGTGGCATCAACCACTGGTTCATCAATTAGTTATAGAGGGTTTTAAGTCCCCTAGATACATTGCAGATATAATTTAAGATATAAAGGACAAAGCTTTTTAAAGAAAAAGGGGAATCTCTGAACCTATGTCTTCATGTATGGGGCTAAGAACTTCACAATTGTTATAATGGAGGGATTGCAATGCTCTTCTGACCAGCGTCGCTCTTGTTCCTCTTGTCGCCTGCGCAATAATAAATAAACAATAATCCTAAATATTCCAACTAGAAATCTAGTCATTGCTGACTTGCCTGCTTCTTCAGTTGCATCGCTGTGGACTCTTTGCTCTTGATTGACTGGCTATCATCATTTTGGACTACTTTCCTCTTCTTTACACGATCCTCGCCCATGGTGCCCAGTGATGCTGGTTCTGTATCACACATCAGAGACATAAATTATAATGGGGAAACAGGAAACAAATTGCTACAGTTTAATGGCTCAGAAAATCTTGTAGAACAATAAAAAAACAATATATTGGCTTTTAAATGCTGTAATCAGGTTGGCATTGTGGTGACGGTATTTCTTAATTGGAAATTGTAGGCAGACTTTATTTTATTTCCTTTTATTTTGTTGATTAGCATCAAAGAAAGTTTAGCAAATAATCAATGCCCTGTGAATCATGCGTTAATGTTCACCTACTGGATACACACAGCCACTCCTCCTGCCCCCTGGCCAAGCAAGTGTGAGACCCAAATTGGCTTACATCAGTGACATTACAAGATTATTACATGCATTGGAAAATCTCCCAGAATAATTAAAGTCTTTACACCCCTTATAACTATTTTTTTTTTGTAAAAGTTCTTTGCTGGACCTCTATAGACATTTATTGAGATGAAATCAGAAAAGATAATGGGGCAGAAGTGTGACTGTATGCGGCACACACCACCTGGGAACACACACATCTAATCACGATAGGAGTAGCTTGTGGTGGAGATATATATCTATCTATCTATATATACATATATATATATATATATATATATATATATATACACATACACACTTCTTAAATTAATCTGTGATGGCTGTTTTCAGACACATATTTTTGTGTTTTTTATTAAAAAAAACCCTTTCTGTTCTGTTAGGGAACTTTCACACATGGACCCATTATAGTCATAACATCCTTTTTATTATTTATCACAGTGCAACAGCCAGCTGTCCACTACTTTTTACTGACATGCATCCAACACTTTCATATGCAAGTCCATGTAGCCACTAAGAAATAGACTGCACCAGGACACTGGCTATTTTTCACAGAAATAGAAAACACTTAGGACACACCAATCAGACATTGAAGAAAACCTGTTGTACAGTGTGCAAAATGGTTGTGCATTTAACCATATAATAGAGTTGTCTTTATGATAATTTCAATGCAACAATTATGAATGGCAGTCAGCTCAACTTTTTAGCATGTGACACAGATGCCGGTTAACTGATCTTTTAGGTGCCTTGCCCATGAGCGGTTTTCTCATGCGAGTGCAGTCCGAGTCTACATGAGACAGCTCTTGGACAGAACTCATTGATAGGCTATTCTGCTGTGCCCATGTTCAATGCTTTCACAGTCCATTGATCCATTTGAGATAAACACAGCATGTACTACTCTCTTCCGAGTTCTGTGTGACAAGAAAACAGACCACACTCGGATGTATCCAAGTGCAGTCAATTTTTGATGCATGTGTTTCTAGAAGATGCTTCAAAAAAGGTTAATTTGAGAACTGTGAAAATCATATCTGAATATTATACATAACTCGGATTCTATTAGGATAATAAAAATGGAAGGTCTGACAGTTCTAGGCCTGAAATAAATAAAAACATACAATTTAACCCTCGATTCATGGACAACTGGCCATACACACACCAATTTAGAATGATTGGTCAGGTATATGCAAATGCAAAATAAGGATGTTCTTTTAGTCTTGTTGACAGTCTAATAACAGTGACTTTATACAAAATAAAACTTGGCACTGCTATGCAGTTGCAGATCAGCCCTAACCATCAAACACTGGAGACGCTTGCCCTTAACATTACAGTTATGCTTGTACTGTGACTGGCAGGCATTAACCATTTACACACAGAGGTAGGGCGACTTTACACTTGCTGAGTTTGGTCTGTGCTTCCGCAAGGTCCTGCTTAACAGACGAACCATAGAGCACCATACTAATATATAATACACAAAGTTCCTGCTGTCTCTATTTACAGTGGAGGTGGCAGTGTATTCATTACAGTGAAGCAGGAACTTTGTGCATCATATATCAATATGGTGCTTGGAGTCCTGTTCCCAGTGGGTCCTATCCATGAAGCTGCAGCTGCACAGTCCTTGGTTCCCGGACCAAAAACAGCAAGTCACCCTTATATGGATAGAATCAATTCACATATTCCTCAACTGCTATGATCTTCCTAAAACACAAAAAACACAGGGGTTGTAGCTAGTCCTAACCATTTATCTTAAAACAGGGACCAAGATCAGAGATAATTGCTATTGGTGAATCAAAAAGCATCTCTACTTTTTTGCAATCATACGATTTGATTGAAACATAATTTTAAAAAAATCACAGGTGGTTTCCAAATGTTACAATACAGCGAAGGATTAGCGTAATTGCACAGGAACAGGGTTATCTTGCGGGTGGAATCACACTGAACCAATGATTATAAGTTATATTGTGTAAAGATGCTATAAAATAAGCTAAATACAAGGTATAACCCCAAATAAAATCGATTCAATTGGCTAAAATTCAATTCATAATCAATTGCAATAATGATTAGCGCAAAGATGGAGTGACCTTACCTTGTGTGTGTGAAATGCTTTTCTCTTAGACAGAGTAGTGGAAGATGAGAGTCTTCTAGAGTTTTATAAGCCACAGTTAAAGTTCAAAAATAATCTTTCCAATCCGGAGAAGGAGCTTATGAACAGCGGAACAGAGGTCATTGTCAGTAATTATTAAACATGTCCTAATTATTGCAGAGCTGAATGCTGCAGCTTGCACAATGCTTGGCTTACAATCTCTAGCAACACATTACATCTGTTTACAATGTGTATTTCTTTTTTGCACTGGGCTGTCGAAGTCTTCTGCACACAATGGCCTCCTGGCTGGATGGCTACAAACAAAGTCTTGTTGTTCTGTAAAACCTACACACAGCCGGGAACTGAGACTCATTATGAGAGTATTTCAGCAGAATCTAATACAGTTACAATCTCTTCGATTTATGGAGGAAATAAATAAATGAAAACACAACATTCAGGACAGTACTACAGTGATAGTACATAGACACCAGTGTAGGACGTAAAAGTATTATATTTTCATTTACGGCCATTGACAGAATCTTACATTGCAGCATTGCTGACAAGAAGTGGGGATAACGTCTGCTTACACATTTTGTAATGCAAGATTTTTGTAATGTAAAAAAGACAAAATTAAATATTTCACATCACCTTATAATATGTACAACTCAACTGAAAAATGAATGGAAATTAAATAATTAAAACAATGTGTTTGCTGAAATATGCACAACCTAAAACAAATAGTTAAAATAGCTTTAGTTTTATGAAAGGATTTCACCAATCTTAGTAGGTGTCTATCAGAATGACGCAAAGGCAAATCTGTAAGATTGTCACGGCATCTCCTTTGTACTGCCCTCCTCAGGTCAACCACCATATACCACCAAAATCAAGCATAATAATAATAAAATCATTACTCCTTTTAAAAGGAAAATAGGATCGTAGCCTCAATGAAAACTTCTTTTTAAATCCTTTATTTAATCAAAAGACAATACAAATATTTAAAATGACAATGTAACTAATACAAAAGTAACATCTTGTAAATAGACACATATCACATACATCACTATAGATAACTACAATATTATCAAACCATTACCCCACCTCTCCCAACCCACTTCCCCTTACCCATTCTGGAGATAATACCACAACAAGATAAAAAAAAAACCAGCTTAAATTAAATAAATTGTGTGAATTAAGAGGTTATAATTTCTAATAGGAACATTCATAAGACTTAATACTGTCAACAATATTGCGCCATTCCCTTCCCCCTGGAGCCTTGTCATCATTCCAATGCTTAAAGGGATATTCCAGGAATCAGCATAATTCATATACAAATGAGCACTCAAAATATAAGCTAATGTGTAATTGGTTGTTATTTAAAATTTTGCTCCCCTTAGCAGAAAATGCTGTGGACATACACTGTAATATATATGGTTGTATGCCTAGTGTTTTGGTGATGGCAGTTACACCTCATTACTATGGTAACAGAGCAAGAAAGTCTGTTATATCATCACTGTTAGCAGAGCATAAGAGGTAGGAGGAGTTATTAAGAACTAAAGGATCATGGAACTTGTAGTTTCCAGTGGAGACCCTCTTGGTGATATCTCCACCTACTTTAGAGAGGCCATAAATTTTGTAAATCATAAAATCAAATTATTTAAGCTCCATTTTGTGACTAATGACATTGAGTATTGTTGTATTCATTTATTTATATCATCATGGGTTTTTGCGTCAGACGTTCATATTCCCGGAATACCCCTTTAACTAACACCAATCTGGCCAGAAAGATAAGTCTCACACCAAAAATTCTCAATCTTGGTAAATCCCAAAGAACATGCAGGATGTCAGCGCCTGGCCTCTTATATCTAAAACAATTAGAATTTTCTTTTAACCCTATTTTAAACATTAATTGTGGTGAAAAATAAATGTATATAGAATATTTAATTGTGTGCATTTGTGATTTAAGTTAATGGAACATCTAACCACATTATTAAAATATCAACCCATTGTTCCTCTGTGAGCCCACCTACCTGGTTTATCCATTTCGATTTTGATCAATAATATTCCTTAGAAAATGCTAAATCCTAGCTAAATTTTTGGCACCACCCCCAAATCCAATATAGCTGTGCAGTTAAAAACCTCCTCCACCTTAAACACATTGGGGGTCATTTACTAAGGGCCCGATTCGCGTTTTCCCGACGTGTTACCCGAATATTTCCGATTTGCGCCGATTGTACCTGAATTGCCCCGGGATTGTGGCGCACGCGATCGGATTGTGGCGCATCGGCGCCGGCATGCGCGCATGTGGCCGAACGAAAACCCGACGTATTCGGAAAAACCGCCGCATTTAAAAACCGAAAAAGTGTCGCTTGGGGATCGCTTACCTTCACCTGGTCCGAGGTGGTGCATTCCGGCGCGATGAGATGACTTTCAGCGCAGCAGCGCCACCTGGTGGACGGCGGAAGAACTACCTTCTTAAATCCCGGCCGGACCCGAATCCAGAGCAGAGAACGCGCTGCTGGATCGCGAATGGGCGAGGTAAGTAAATCTGCCCCATTGTGATTTTTTCCTTCCTAAAGGATATCTAAATATATCCGTATCCTCAAGAATCCCTCTACTCACTTAATATTGAAAGAATGGTAATTCCCCATTCTCATCCAATTGAGCTATAGAAACACTACCTTTTTTTCCCAGAAACCGTCATCCTCCATTCTATACAATTCTGGCATATTGAGATTGCCCCATAGAGGGGTAAACTAACCCCCCCCCCCCTTGATCCCTACTAACTTTCTAAAATCTCTCCAGGTATTAACTAGTAGATTAGCAAATGGAAATTAACTTAACTTCCAGCACCTCAGTTGACCTGACTACAATAGGGAAATTATATAAACCTCATTCCTAGAAGATTAGAAATTGATTGCAATATGCTATTTGTCTTATTTTCAACAATAAATTGAATCTGAGCCACTAGAAAGTAATTATAGAATGACAGGAAAGAACCCCCCCTCCCCCCGTACACTTGTCCATCATTAAAGTTTCTTGTTTAATACAAACCTTCTTCCTCCACCATATCTATTTGTTTATTATGACTTGGATAAGTCCAAACCATTTCTCGTCTATCCAAAAGAGACAGTTACCTTTAACATAAAGAATTTGGGGTAATATAATACTTTTAGACAATACAACCCTCTCTGCTCGAGTGAAAGGGAGATTAGCCCTTTAAGTCTCAATTTCAATAATAGAGGCATCAAGTTCAAAGCTATATATTCACCCATGATGGGGCTAACCTTTAGGCCAAATTGATCAAATGATAGCATTGAGCATTGATCTCAAAGCCTGAGTATCTACCAAACTCATTGATTTCATGGCCTTAGGGACTGTCATCCATGAATCTTTTAGGCAAAGCAAGACATCATCAGCGAATAACATAATCTTATCCCCAGTTCCCACAAAAAGCCTCAACCCCCAATCTCCTTGGTCTTATCTTTATAGTCATTGGCCAACACCTCCCAAAGGAAGATCCACTCCATCCTGTCAAAGGCCTTAGAGGCATCTAACAACAGGATGGAGTGGGTCCCCCCCTGGCCCATCTGCAAACTCAATAACATCCGCCTAATATTTGTTCTAATCTGACGACCCAAAACAAACCCACACTGGTCTTCATAAATACATAATGGCGGCACTTTTTTCAATCTATTTGTCAGTAGCTTAGCCACCAGCTTTGCATCAGAGTTTAATAAAGAAATCGGGTGATAAGATTCACCCTCCACCGGTTCTTTATTTTTTTTTGTGAATCAGGACTATGCTAGCCTTGTACCATGAATCTTGGAGTTTGCCCAATACCTGTGCATTTTCCCATACCTCCACTATAAGAGGGAGAAGAATAGCTCCAAATATTTTATAGATCTCTAGGGGTAGCCCATCTAATCCCAGGGAAACGTTGTGTCTGGAGGAAGACATAGTCTCTTCCAACTCCTTAATTGAAATTAGAAGGGATAACAGCTTTCTATTATCTGCCTGTAATCTAGGAAATTGAATACTATCCAGATAGCCTTTTATTTCCTCTACTGTAAAATCCAAATCCCAAGAGTAAATATATTGAAATCACTGTTGAAAGATATCCATAGTCTCCCCTTTCTTACAGGTGATTCACCCGAAGTTATTTTTAATCGCCTGGATCTATTTACATCCTGTTTTTTCTTCACTTTCTGTATTAGCCAAACCACTTTCGCAATGGATTTTCTGATCCAGGAAGAATAGCTTTTGTATAGGCTTATTGGTCATAAATTTATTATACTTCTCTTGTGCCTTATTGTACCTATTAAGAGTGCATTGGGATCTATACAATTGGATCTCCTTTTTTCTTTTTTTACTTCCTCCTGCACTACCATTTCCTGTCTAACAAACTTTTAAAAAAGATTTCAGTGAATCCCACAGTAATCCACAATTATCCGGGGATATGTTAGCTTCAATATAGCAACAGAGCTCTTTCTAAATCTTGTTCTCGTCAGTTATTAAAGACAACCAATAAGAATTAAGTTTCCAAAACTTTAATGGGGCCTTGGTCGTACGTGATAATTCTAACACTAATTGGGAATGATCCGTAATTAGACGGTTATCATATCACATTTTAGTAACCCACCCGGTGGCTAAAACATTTGCCAAAGAAAAATGTATTCTTGAAAAAGAAATGGGGGAACAATTGTAACATAAATAAGCAGGCTGGTAGAACTCTTCCTTCTTGAGTCACGTACCCACCACCACCCCTGACCTAGTCCCACCGCACTGACGCACAAAATATTATTTTTCATCACAATAACAAATTATTCATTGTGCCTTCAAATCTAGCCAGTCAGATACTTGCTCAGGGGAATTTACAAAAATGGAACTGACTTTGATATATAATTTTTAGTTTTGCACTACACAAAAGTGAGTAAATAATGCCTTTCTCTCTTAACCTTGTTTTAACTTCAATAAAGCTCTATCTTTTTATAGCATGTCTCTAGAAAAGTCAGGATATAGGGTGACTTTTGCTCCTTGAATTGATAGGTCTTTAAGATTGTGTGCACACCTCAAAATCATGTCCCGGTCCCTTGATAGTAACGTTTTACATATGTTCATCTGGGGAGTATTACCAGGGATATAGGAGGATACCAGAATTCTATGGGCTCGTTCGATTTCAAAATTAGGGGATAAATGCTCCTTCCCTATTTTCTCCAAGAGCCATTCTTTAACAAAGCTAACAATATTCACACCTTCAGCTTTTTCTGGAACCCCTATAATTTTCAAATTTGCCCTCCTTAAACAGTCCTCCATATCTGCTAATTTCCCTTTAGCAGTATTTTTTAATTCTAATGAAGCTTTTTTTATAGCGCCCACCTCTCAATGCTCCCACTTGGTCTGTTAGTTCTACTATTGCAGTATTACATGTCTGAATGGAAGCCAGGATTTCTTTTAGCATAGCATTCTCGCCCCCTTCACCGGAATCTTCTCCCTCTTGTTCCTCCCCCTCTAGCAAGGCAAATCTCGACCCACGTGGTTTATTCTTAGGATTCTGACAGTGACTACCTGAATTTTTTGGGGTATTCAAGACCGTTGGTGTTTTGACTGAAGAGGACTTCCATTTATCTATTTTTGCGGAATTATCCCTTTTGCTGCTTCCTAGAGTGCCAAACCTACTCTAGTTCTCCATCAAAGTTATATTTGAACATTGTGGCACATTTACTAAGCTCTGTGCGCCATTTTCTGTCAGACTTTGCACTACTTTCTAGTGCACACTGCTTGCACATGTATTTAAGAATGTGACACAAATCCCTGCACTGAAGTGGTGCTCTGGCGCTGAGTCAGACTGTGCGCCAGATTTAACAGCCAAAGACCGACAGAAATGTGTTGCAAAACCAATGCTAAAGGTGCACCAAAAAAAGTGGGGCACTGTGTTGGAGCAGTGCAGGGGGCGCCAGATTCATGCAAAACATGCATCAGAAATTCTGATACTGGCGAATTCTGCACTATACAAAAGCAAACTGCACACAGTGTAGTTTGCCCCATTATCTTTACTGAGAGAGTAACCGGTCTCTGAGATAATCAAGTGCGTTTTTACCAAAGGTAATTTATTGTCACCATCTTTTTCAGTAATTAACAAAAAACTACACGCTGATCTTGTATAGCATTTTACAGATGCAGATGAACACACTGTAAACTGGCTTTTTTGTGTCCCCTCCAAAGAATATCTTTAATTCCACAGAATATACCAATAATAGTCACATTACTTGTAATTCCTGGAATATGATATGTAAGGTAGCAAAAGAAGGAAACTTAAGGTGGCAGTTCTAAAAAAAATCCTGCAGGTAGAAGTCCATCTAGTTATAAACCGCTTCTACCTTCTCCCTAGGGTCTCTGGCTGTGTATGACAGCTGGAGACCCAATCCTGTACCTTTGATACTGAGAAGGAGCAGGGCAAACCACAGAGACACCAAAAGCCATCTAAAGTCAGGCATCTGAAGTCAGTGGGCGGAGGGGAACGAATTAAGATGAGAACATATATGGAAGTACAAAAGTCACAAAACTACATTAAAGTATGTGAAGTATGCTCAGAACTACATGGGAACGATTGACAATGTTCTGTAATTGATACTCGGTATTACAAAAGACAAATGGAGACAATGATGTTATACATGATAAGAAAGTAAGCTGTAAAGGTTTTTTCTTTCCTTTGAAGATGTATTTTCTTGGCTTATATGTGGCTCTAAACACATTCTCATAGATGTTGGTTTAAACCTAAAAACAAAGAAAGAAGGATTTGTAAAACTAGCAACAGAGAGGGAACTTACTACGGGGAACCCTAAGCCAGCTCCTGCCATTAATAACAAAAATATTTGCTAATTTCTCTGTAACTACTCATTCACCTCCTTTAAGAATCACTGGTATATCTTTAGGTCTATTGCTATATATTGCCATTAATGTATGCAGTTCTATGCTATCATGCACTTAACATGTAGACTTTGACAACTGAAATTACTGGGTTACATATAAACCAGCTAAACACAAGTTATTCCTGTTATCACTGCTAAATGCTTCACTTCAGATAACGCATCAACCACCATTCACTGAGTGCATGTAACCATTTCCACAATGATTTAATTACTACAGTAAAGATTGCATTAGAACCACTCCCATTCTGTTCCTAATGAAATGCAGTACATTTTTTATGATAAGTATTATAGTTATAAAACATTTTTGTAAAATCTTTTTAGTAAACATTTTTGGATCATTGGATTTTTACACTAACATTGGGAAAAACAAAACAGAATTGGACCACACATCCAAACATTATACAATGATCTACTGCTGCTAGGCTACATTATAGAACGAACTTGAGATTCTTAGTTACATTTTTATCAAATTGCATAAGTCCACTAACCACTTCACAGTAACCTCGTTGTAGTGGGTCCCCACACGATTGTGTTCAGCATCACATGGCATCCACCGCCGCTGCAACACAGCACCAGCAGGGACCAAGACCCAGTTGCCCCCCAGCACCCATAATGGCAGGTATAGCCCCCATGGTTCCGGGACCTGGGTCCCCACCCGCACCACACTACAGCTTACATATTTTACAGGGCATTGAAGAAGACTTAACATATCTGCCTCTCCCTGCTCTCCTGAATGCCATTTTACATCCCACATTCCAAATATCTTTTCTATTTTTCCATTTAAAAGGCTATTTTGGGCATGTTTTCTGTGGATCTAGACACCCTGGGTTTTCTGCCCTGTGCCTGGTGCATTTCTATCTCCTTGCATCTGACTCGTTGCATATTTCAAGGATTCACATTCTCTTTTAGTTAGTGTGAAATACACTTCATTATCAGCCTGGTTCTAATTGCTCTTGGAATAAATGTTTATTGGGGTCTACCTTCCCCTTCAGCTAGAGTGAACTACACTAAATTATCTTGCTGGGTGTAATAGTTTGTGGAATGATATTATATTGAAAGACCTTCCCCTTTTGTTATTGTGAGCTACAGTTCAGTAATTGGCTGGCTGCCATTGCCTGTGAAATAAACTTATATTGGGGTCACCGTCCCTTTCAGTTAGTGTCAACTGCGCTCTATTATCCAGGTTACAATTTTTCTTGCAATATTATATTGGGGTACATTTCCCACTGACTTATCTTCCTGGTAACAATTGTTTTTGGAATAACAGTTTATTGGGGTTCACCGTGTTACTATAAAATACACTTCATTATTTGCCAGTTTGTAATTGCATGTACAACAAATTGAATATATTAAGGGGTTCACCAGGGACAGTGCCACCAGACTGAGGCTAATTGTGACAAGACATTTGAGGATTATTTTGCAAATGGCACCTGGGAGATGGGGGCAAAGACGACGCCCCATTGTCAGGGGAAACAGGAAGAAATAGTATGCATGCACCCATAATGCAGGAGCTGAATGTGCAACTGGCTAATCTTTCCCTTTCCCTTTCCATATGAACCTTACTGAAAACTGATGGCTTATGCCAGATGAAGAGTCCTAAGTGGTCACTATTTCTATTCCAAAGCTGTGCCCGCTCTTCATAAGCATGTGGTCGTCAAGTCCTTGAGCCTGTTGGTATCCTTTACAGCTCATTGGATAAATGTGGTTGAGAAGCAGGCACCCCAGCAACCCAGAAAGGGGATGCAATGTCGCTTTTGTATTCTTATTCTGCTTTGCCAGTGTTTTCGTACTCCACTCACTCCACATCTTTCACTGTGATCTGAGCCTCCACTGTAGGAACTGTTGTGAGTGATCCTCTGCCATACCATCAATTTCACGCAGTTCATCACTTGGCTAGCCTGGGCTAAAGCAGTCACATAGGGGAGGACCCAATCCATGTGCTTCTGGAATAAATTGAAACTTGGCTGTCTTGTTGACAACTCAAGTCCGACACCATGGTGACCTGCAAAGAAAGAAACTTTCCGTCTGCCCTGCGTCAAGGAGGGCTGACCTATATTCCCTGCATTGCCCATGTATTTAATGTGGTTATTAAAAGGTTCCTGATGTCCTCCCCCAGCTGCAGGAAATCTTGAAAATGTCCAGAAATGCACTTTAGCCAATCATATTATGCTTGTCACACCCTACAGGTAATACATTGAATTTTTGTACAGTTCTGTTTGTTTTTTGTTGATGTTTTGTTACTCGTGTATCTTAGTGCGTGGGAAAATATGTAAAAACAAAAACACAATGAAAATGTTTTGGTCAAAAAAATAAAGCAGGATTCACGGTACTTTGACTTCAGCAATTTGCACTGCCCAAGTTTACCCTGGGCAAGCTGTCCTTTCCGGCCTGTCGTATGGCATTCCGGCATGTGTTTAATACGGTGGGGGCATTGTTACCCCAAGAAGAACATTTGTCATGATAAATCTATTTTGATCCAGCAGGACTTCAACACAACTATGCCTGATGCCACAGAATAATTCATTCTGCCAGTACAAATGGCCTGTTACATCTGGCCATGTGATGTTCACTATGTTATGATGCTGCCAGCCATCTGCTCCTACATTCATCAGTTAGACTGCCACTAATTGGTCATGTTGGATCTGCTGCGTCTCATTGTGGAACATTCCTCTAAACATGTACTTAAATTTGTCAATTGTCTGAAGACTATCCAAATTTCTTTCTGTAATACAGGTGCAACATCCCCCACCGGGGCCTAGCCTTTTCTTGGGGCCTGGAATACCGGAGTGGCTGGCGACTGCGGCCTAGGGCGCGCTGATGTCACAGTGCTTGGTATGGGGACCCGAGGGCTGTCCTACTGGGTAATGGATGGGGAAGCCCGTGGTGGTAGACAGCCGTATCCAGGGATCAGACGGAGGCAATATTGTGCAAATCAAGTCATGGCTCTTTATTGAACAACAGGTGCAGGCAACGGGCCTAAATGGTCAAACAGCAGATTCGGATTAGTGGAGTGGTTGTGGAGAGTGGTCTGCAGGAATAATGCACCAGCCTGATGGTATATGCAGGCTGGGATAACTGAGATGGAGCTTTGTCCAAACTGTGGAAGCTGCAGCTCTGGATTAGAGTCTCTTAAATCATTCACTGGGATTGGTTTCTGTGAGAGGACTAAAGGTGAGTTAAGGGGCACTAGCACCAACCCCCAAATAATTACCCCAGCACCTACCTCCACCAGGGGTGTCGGGAAGAGCTGGGTACCCGCAGGAACAGACCATCTACACTGATGGTCTGGCCCTGAGGCGGCTGAAGGCTGGTTTTGCTAGGCCATGAAGGGCAAATAACAGCGGCTAATCCTGCCCTGATACTGCCAGGCTGCTGCTGCTGGTTGTATCTGGCTGGAGAAGGAAAACTAGTAGAATCCCACACATTTTTTTTCTAATTATTAAAAAAAAAATGTGGCCCCTCCTTTTTTTTTTACATTCTTCAGCCAAATACAACCAACCTTGCAATACCAGGGCAGGATGAGCCGCTGTTATTGGCCCTTCCCGGCCTAACAAAACCAGCCTGCTACTGCTCCAGGGCCAGACCACCATTGTAGATGGTCTGTTCCTGCGGGTACCCGGCTCTTCCCTGGTGGTGGCGGGTGACGCTGTAATTATTTGGGGGTTGGTGCTAACACTAAGCCTTAATAATGTTCACCGTCTATAAGATAGCGAATATTACTAAGTCTTGTTAATGTGGTAAAAATAGATAAAACTCACACCCAAATGAAAAAATATTTTATTGAAATAAACTCTCCCAGACTCCTGGTTTACCATTTTATTAGATGTTATAAAATCCTCTTGTTGAAAAATAAGCAAAAGTGTCCCGAAACCTGTGAAAAAAATAGAAAACATTAATGTGTATAATATATACTACCCATGGTCAGGTGGTAGCACCTCTCCAATCACACTCCAGTTTACAATACAACCACATAATTAGATAACATCTTACACCCATTTAACTATTGCCTTTCCAGGCAGAGGCTACAGCTGCAATTACTTAATGTCGAGGCTCTAGAAACTTTAGAGGGTTCATGACTCCCTCTCACAGCTCCTTACCTGGAGAGGGTGCTATTCGCAACTACCAGCCTCCATATTTATTGGCAGGGGTGTTGCACATGGCCTTAGACAGGGTATTTCAAGCACAAAACAAATTTTATAACTTTTGTGCTGAGATGTTGACATTCATTATGGAGGTATCTTTTTTGGGGGGTTGAAAGCGTCCTTCTGCTGTATGGTACTGCACCACATATCAACAGTCACATAAAAATTCTAAAACGTGGCTGCTGACGTGTTGAGATTTGTTATAGATGTATCCTTTTTGGGGCTTGAAATTTATTCTTTTTGGGGCTTGCTCTATTGTATTCTGCCACCAGGGTCATACAGTCCTACAATTTAAAAAATTACATACATTTGATTAAAAATGTAAACAAATTAGATTGTTTGGGGTCGTAAAGTCTGTGTAAACCAATACTCTGGATCTGTGTTATAAATTTGTGGGGGTTAAAGCTTTAATCATTACACTGATCCCACATCAGAATTAGCTGGCACTGGAGCTCAGGGTAGCCAGACATACAGGACTCTAGCAGACTGAATCTATGCAAGAACAACAAGGGGCTGCACATCTGTAGGTCTGGTCCTCTCTTATCAAACTGATTTACAATTTAACATTTTTTACACTTGGAAATATGTGATGGCCTGTATGTTATTCATCTGTGATATTGATTCAGTTTCTAAATTATCACTACAAATTTAATACATATGGTATGAACACACAACACACCAATGTGTCTAGAACAGAAGAAAGTGGAACAACTCTCCAAGATTGACAACATGTTTATTGATCATTCAACAGAAAACATAACTTGATTCATATAGAACAGCAATCTTATAATTGGTTACTACTTATTACAGCAAATCTTTCCGTTAGTTACTACTTATTCCAGTGTAGCGATGGATCGACATTATTTCTTAAACATGAAAATGTCAATAGATACATTTGTGGAGGAGAAATCCTCCCTTCATCGTACTTCTCCTAATACTTAAATACTTAAATATGGCACATGTTTATCCGAGTCACAGATACAGAGAAAAGGGAAAAAGGAAAGGGAGAAAGGAAAAAAAGAAAAGAAACGAAAAAAAGAAAAAAAAAGGAAAAAAAAGGAAAAAAAAAAAAAAAAAAAAAAAAAAAAGAGAAGAGAAAAGGGAAGAATGAATATAGTGTTTTTCTATCCTAATACACTTATGTACTGACAGGAGGCGAGTTACTATAGCAGAACCAAAGGAGCAAAGGAGGTATCTCGGTTCCTAACTTTATAGGGTATATGTAACTAAACACTAACCAAATTGAGGTTTGGAATTTAAAATTTGAATTTGAAGGGGCATTTCGGGTTCATATGTTCAGAATTAACCACGGGCGCCAGTTATGTTTAAACTGTTTACTTCTTATTATGCCTTGTTCCCACATATACATTTCATAGCGATGGCATTCATTCATATTCTCTATTATTGAGTCTCTATTAAACTGGCTAGCAGATTTCCATTGCTTTGCAATCGTCATTCTCACTACCGCACATAGTCTGCTTATTAGCCATTTCTCGTTCTCAGAAAAACCCCTCATATATATATCCAATAAAGCAATGGCGGGGCAAGGTGGAGTATGTGTATTCCTTATTATTGAAATAAGATCAAAAGCATAGTTCCATATATGCACCACTCGGTCACAGGTCCACCACATATGTAGGGTTGATGCTATGTCCGTACATCCCCTCCAGCAGTACTCACTGACATCTTGATTAGCCTTTGCAAGTTTTTGGGGGGTTAAATACCACCTACTCCTGATTTTAAACAAATTATCCATGTGATTTGTACATCGCAGGTTCCTATTTGAATCCTCTATTGCCTTCCTCCACTGTTCTTCTGAGAAGGACAGTCCCAGTTCTTTTTCCCACCTTACCATATACGGTAATTTGCCCCTACTATATCGGTGAATAAGATCCCTATATGCTGCAGAGATGCCTCCCTTTGGTCTAAATGCCTTAATATATGTTAAGAATCTCAACCTGGTGTAGACCGATTCCTCTAAAAGATCTTTTAATGAGTGAGATAGGGATTTTAGCCTGAGATATATAAACCAATCCGATGGGGGTATATTAAATTCCTTTTTTAATTCTCTAAATGATATCCAATTTCCATTTCTCTTCAGACCCCTAAGATTTTTTATTCCTGCTTTGATCCATTCTGTCAAGTCAAGGTCCTCTACTAAGCATTCTACGGATATTAGATCTATTTCCTCTAGGGAAAGTTTTATTTTGTCTTTAAACAGATAACAGTACTTGCTCCATGCATGCAGCGTCTCACCTGTCGTTACTAGTATGTCCCTCCCTAAGGTACCTACTCTTTTTTTCCCCTTTAGTTCTAATAGTTTATCCAGCAGCAGAGCTTTTAGTGAGCGTACATCTGCTACCTCTAATTCTATTCTTTCCCACCTATCCTGTACTCTCCCTACGGCCCACCACTTCCAAATAGGTTCTAGTAATGCTGCTTCTTGGTAGAGCGCTATACTAGGGAGTCCTGCACCTCCCAAGCCCTTGGGGCAGTAGAGAACCCTCCTCGCTATTCTTGGTTTTTTATGTGCCCAGACCCATATAACCAAGTACTTCTCTATTTCCTTTATGACGTGCTTAGTTAGTGGAACCGGGACACATCTAAGGTTGTATAGGATTATCGGCAAAATATTTTGCTTAACATAAAAGACTCTGTCCAGTAAAGCTGTCACTAAAGATGAGCCCTTTTTACATATCTCTTTAACCTTTTCTAGAACAAGCTGACTATTAACTCTTCTTGTGTAGTCTATTGTTCGTCCTATTCTTATTCCAAGGTAGACAAAACTTTCTTTTGCAATTACGTATTTAAATCTACTTGCTATTTCTTGCTCCAACATAGGACTCCCGTTAAGAACCAAAATATGGCTTTTGTTCGCATTTACTTTGTAATAGGACAATATTGAGAATTCCTCAATCGTGCTTCTTAAGGCTTTTAGTGAAACTAGCGGGTCTGAGCATGAGATCACAATGTCGTCAGCATACAAACTAATTTTATACTCCGATGCGTTCGTTTTAATTCCCTCTATCTCACCATTATGCCTTATTGAGCATGCTAGGGGCTCAATGAACAGATTAAAGAGCAGGGGGGATAGTGGGCACCCCTGGCGTGTGCCGTTGCTTAAATCGAATTTCTCACTGAAGAGTCCCATGTTAGATACTGAGGCTGAGGGCCTGTTATAAAGGTTCATAACTAAGGAGATAAAAGTTTCTGGCAGTCCCATATTTACTAAGACAGCCTTCAAGAAGTCCCAGTGTACTCTGTCAAATGCTTTTTCAGCATCGATTGACAGAAGTACACTGGGAGCCCTCATTTTGTTTGCAATCTCTATTAGGTTGATAGTGCGTCTAGTCGAGTCTCTTGTTTGCTTACCTGGCATAAAGCCCAGCTGATCAAGATGAATTATTGATTCAATGACCGCTCTTAACCTTGCCGCTAAAACTGCTGAAAATATTTTAATATCTGAGTTGAGAAGTGATATCGGTCGGTAATTTTCGCAAAATGTTTTGTCCTTTCCTGCTTTAGGGATTGTAACTATTGTTGCTTCTAACATCTCTTTCAGACATTTTCCTCCTTCCCTGAAATTATTAAATAAATCAGTCAGCGGTTGGGAGAGGATATTAGCAAATTCTATATAGAATTCATTAATGATGCCATCGGGGCCTGGGGCCTTTGCTTTTTTTAAATTCTCCATAGTTCTAAGTACTTCTTCAGTACTAAACCTAGCACCTAAGGCCTCAACTTTTTCCTTATTAAGTTTGGGAATATGCAATGTCTCGAGGAATTCGTTGATTCGGCCCAGGTCTGGTTTCTGAAAACCTTCTTCTTTTTCCAAATTATAGAGACCTGAATAGAAATCAGCAAACACCCCGAGAATTTTTTGAGGATCACGAATTGTCTCGCCTGCTTTATTTTTAATGGCATCAATCCTGTTGTCGCCCAGCTTCCTTACCCGGCTTTTCGCTAACATCTTTGCTTTGTGCCCCAGTGTGAATTTTTTTGCATTAAGTTTATACAGTTCCTCCGTGTATTCCCTCAAAAATGTATTCTGCAGCTCATTGCGAGCTTTGTTTAGTTTGTCCCAACTATTAGCGTCTCTAGTCTCTTTGTGAATTTTTTCTAGTACCTCGATCTCTTTAAAGGGGTTGTCCGAGTTTAAAAAAAAAAATATATGTGGCCGGGAGCGGGGTTACTAAAACAATAAAGCTGTACTTACCTCCCGGTGCCCTCCCGTATCCAGCGCTGCTGTCGCTCCGGTCCGGGGGCCATGTAAACAAACATGGCCGCCGGAGCAGCGCTGGACTCAGCTTCCGGCCGGATGCGACAACCTTCCGGTCCCCATACACAATGCTGTGTATAGGGACGGATAGGCGTACCCGGCCACGGCCGGCCGGAAGCTGAGTCCAGCGCTGCTCCGGCGGCCATGTTTGTTTACATGGCCCCCGGACCGGAGCGACAGCAGCGCTGGATACGGGAGGGCACCGGGAGGTAAGTACAGCTTTATTGTTTTAGTAACCCCGCTCCCGGCCACATATATATTTTTTTTTTAAACTCGGACAACCCCTTTAATTATCCTTATACGTTCAGTATTATCACTTTTCCACTGTCTGCTGTTTAGTTCTTGGAAAACCCCTCTGATACTAGCTTTGTGCGTACACCACTGGAGCGAGTTCAGCTTAACATTCCCTATACTATCAAGTAGATTTTTAACCTTTATGCCTATTTCCTTGTGGTGCAGATTAAGTAATCTTGTTTTCATTCTCCATCTAGGTCTGGTTTTCCGAATCTGATTTATATACAATGAGAGTTTAATAGGGGCATGGTCAGACCAAACCATCGGCATTATTGCCGCTTCTTTTATACCAGATAATAAGTTCATATCAACCAGGAAATAATCCAGACGAGAGTAACTATGATGAGTCTTAGAAAAAAAAGTAAAATCTTTTTCATTCCCATGTAAATATCTCCACACATCATGAAAATTCAATTGATGTATAGTGTCTTTAATAGATATTCTCTTTGCACTACCAGTAGTGTCTAAGTCCAAGTCTATTATAGAATTAAAGTCTCCCCCAATAATGGCTCCCCCATGTTGGCCTTCCCTAATTTTCTTAAGGATTTCTTTCACAAATTTTTTCTGATTGCTGTTAGGGGCATAGATGTTAGCGAGCGTTAAAGCCGTATTGTTTAAATTACAGTTCATTATGATATATCTGCCCGCATCATCACTGTTTATTTTATTTACTGTAAGGTTCAGACTATTATGGATTGCTATTAGGACACCACTCTTCTTCTTTTTATTGCATGCATAGTAAATAACACTAAATTGGCTATTCTTAAATCTATGCATATCTTTTTGTAGCAGATGCGTTTCTTGTAAGAACACAATTTTACACTGTGAGTTAATAATTTCTTTCCATACCAGGAACCTTTTCCGTGCCGAGTTTAGCCCTCTCACGTTAATGCTAAGGAAATTGATGCTCATTTTTCACGAGTATGTTTTGACTGTCCCTCATCATATCGAGCCCTCCCTCTCCCCAAGACATCTCCTGCTTCCTCCCTATCCTTCCCCTTATACCTTATATAGGAAAAAAAGAAAAGAAGAAGAGAGAAAAAACTAAGATCAGTAGAACATGTAAATGCCATATAGACTAATAATTGTCCCCTTGTAAACCAAAACATTCGATAAGGGAAGTACAGTCCTGGAGTTTCCTTTTCCAGGTTGTGACGTGACAGTAACAGATATAAGCGATGATTCATCTGTCAATGTGGAAGACATTCCGGTTTTGCGGTTTATTTGTGTGCTCTATGCCATCCAGTATCCAGTTTTTGCGGAATTTGGGCGCCCGATGGTATAGCAGATTCTTCTATTGGCCATCCCCATGATTTCAGTAGTTTCTCTGCTTGGGTCGCAGAAGTACATATATGACCTGTGCCTTCGAATTCAAATATTAGCTTCAATGGAAAGCCCCATCTATAGCGTATATTCCTAGCTTGCAGGCTCATGGTCACGTTCTTAAATGCGCGTCTCTTATTTACAGTCCCAGGAGACACATCTTGCAGCACCTTTATGTCCTTGTATTTTTCGGGCACCGTTTTCTTTGCCCTAACTGCCTGGACGAATTCTTTCTTTACATGATGATAATGGATTCTGGCTATGATATCCCGTGGGGCTTGATCGGGTGCCGTATCCGGTTTTTTTAATCTGTGCGCCCTGTCAATCATCAGATCTGAGTCTGTTGCTTCGGGAAGGTATGCTTGCATTAAGTCCCATATAAAGACCAAGATCTCTTGGTCTTTAATGTTCTCCGGTACCCCTCTAAGGCGGATGTTGTTGCGCCTAGATCGATCCTCTAACTCTAGTATCTTTAACTCTTGGAGCTCTATTTTTTCCTGCTGAGTTCGGACCACCTCTATCAATGAGTTGCACGTCCGTGCTACATTGCTTATTTCTTCCTCGGTCCTTGCTGTTCTTTCGCCCAACTGTGCCACCTCATGTCTGATCTCGTTTGACAAGGTTTTCATGTCAATATGTATTTTATCATAAAATTTGTCCATTATGCGTTCCATTACACTTTCTATGTTACTACTAGTTGCTGCGCCCGGTGAGCCTTGGCTAGAGGGAGTTGTCAGTTCTTGAGTCCCTATAGTACACTCCTTATTCTCTATTTCTCCGTCCTTTTGGGGTGTAATATTCATATTTGTCTGGCCTTTGTTCTTATTTTTCCTCAGACTTGGTGTGTAGTATGATGTCATTTTTTCCTCCTTCTTTGGGCTTTTTTTTGATCTTCCCATAAGTCAAAGCTTCAATATTTATTTATATAGCAGGTAGTTACCAGTAGGCATTTAGACAAGGGTAGTAGGGTATGTAGGGAACACAGAGGCAAAGCAAGCGCTTTTGATACAGTTTTTTTTTTTTTTTTTTTTTTTCCCTTGGGGTATTTTAGGCTTTATTAACCATTCCTGTACTATACGGCTGATAACAACTGCTTTATTATTGTGTATTGTATATTAAGGCAGCAACCGTTGGACACTGTAAGCGACAGGCAGCGTTACACTTGTCAGGGAGTTAATAAGTTAGTGTTAGTAATTAGTACACTCTTCCCTTCATTTAGCAATAGTAGATAGTAATCGGTTAGTTTCACGTTCTGTTTTATCAGTTAACACTTTGTTTACACTTCTGCTGTTAAAGCAGCAACCGTTTGAACTATGTACCGGCAGGCAGCGTTACACTTGTCAGGGAATAAATACGTTAGTGTTAATAGTTGGTACACTTTTCCCTTCATTTAGCAATAATAGATAGTAATTGGTCAGGTTCACATTCTGTTTTATCAGTTAACACTTTGTTTACACTTCTGCTGTTAAAGTAGCAACCGTTTGAACTATGTACCGGCAGGCAGCGTTACACCTGTCCGGGAGTTAATAAGTTGGTGTTAGTAGTTAGTACACTCTTCCCTTCATTTAGCAATAGCAGATAGTAATTGGTTAGTTTCACATTCTGTTTTATCAGTTAACACTTTGTTTACACTTCTGCTATTAAGGCAGCAACCGTTGAACTGTATATCCGGCAGGCAGCGTTACGCCTGTCCGGAATTAGTAAGTTAGTGTTAGTAGTTAGTACACTCTTCCCTTCATTTAGCAATAGTAGATAGTAATCGGTTGATTTCACGTTCTATTTTATCAATTAACACTTTGTTTACACTTCTACGGTTAAGGCAGCAACCGTTTGAACTATGTACCGGCAGGCAGCGTTACACTTGTCGGGGAATAAATACGTTAGTGTTAATAGTTAGTACACTTTTCCCTTCATTTAGCAATGGTAGATAGTAATTTATTAGTTTCACATTCTGTTTTATCAGTTAACACTTTGTTTACACTTCTGCTATTAAGGCAGCAACCGTTGAGCTGTGTATCCGGCAGGCAGCGTTACACTTGTCCGGGAGTCGATAAATTAGTGTTAGTAGTTAGTACACTCTTCCCTTCATTTAGCAATAGTAGATAGTAATCGGTTAGTTTCACATTCTGTTTTGTTAGTTAACACTTTGTATACACTTCTGCTGTTAAGGCAGCAACCCTGGAGCTATGTAGCCGTCAGGCAGCGTTACACTTGTCAGGAGTAATTGCTTAGTTATCTGTTCTAGTTAGCTTTTGCTTACTTTTGAAGTTTATAGTGACAGGCACTTACTTACAGTTTTGCCAGCAATTGCTCAGGACAGTTTTGAGTCCAAGCTTTTCTCCCCTCTTAAATCTTTAGCTCAGTCCAGAGGGTCGCCTCTATTGTTCCTCCCCACCTTGTCCTGCCACTCCGGTCTGGGACTCTACCTCTGGGTCCGTTCCTTCCGAATCGGCCTGTCCCCGGTCTTCTCCTTGATAGCACAGCAGTTTCTACTGCTGCCGCTTTCCTGTGATCACCGCTGCCTTGTGTTTGCGGCTCACTCCTCTTGCGGCCATTACGGGAGTTCCGGAGATCCAGCCGTCCTGGGGAACGTTTTTACCGGCGTCACAGGGGTCACAGGGGTCAAAAACGGAACTCAAAGAGAGAAATCTCTCTCAGGTATTTTCTCGTGCCGCCTTCGTCGCTTTCGTCCGCGCCGCTCCACTTGCACACCAGCCGCTACTTCCGGGACGCGCTCGCCTCCGCACGTCAGCACGTCATCACGTCATGGTTAAGAACCGGAACAACTCTTAAATGCAGGTTTAACCTAAAAAAATTATACATTGAAAAATGAGTAAAAACTATTTACATGATATCAAAATAACGAATTGCAGGAGGTATTTTGGGTAAGTCCAGGGCCGTTGCTAGACAAAGTGGGGCCCTGGGCAAAACTAAAAGTGGGGCCCCAAAATAAAACTATTTTATGACCAGTCACAGTCAGTAAGAGGCTCCCTTTAGTATGGTAAAAAAACTGTAATAAGGGATAATTTTATAGGAGATGATAGATGATAGGGAGAATGATGGGCAGCGCGGTGGCTCAGTGGTTAGCACTACAGCCTTGCAGCGCTGGTCAACATCTGCAAAGAGTTTGTATGTTCTCTCTGTGTTTGCGTGGGTTTCCTCCGGGTCCTCCGGTTTCCTCCCACTCTCCACAAATGACTGGTAGGTTGAATAGATTGTGAGCATTATTAATTATAATTTTTATGATAGAAGATAAATATGAAAGATGATAGAGATTTCCAGATGCAGAACTATAACGTAGTTATAGTATATATACAGGAGATGGATGAGAGATAAATACAGTAGAAGAGAAATAGAAGATTGATTGAAAAATAGATAGAGAAAAAGGGAGATAAACAAATGGTCAGATTATATGATATAGATAGCTAGACAGATAGATATATAGACAGGAGATAGATGATAAGCATCTTCACTCAGGAATTCAACCAAGGGCTATTAACCCTTTCACCGCCAGGCATTTCTGGATATTTTGTCGCCTTATCGACCAGAGCAATTTTTACAATTTTGACGTTTAAAAAATAAAATTTTGCCCCATTTTCAAAATTGCATTAAAGAGTTTATAGACAGAGGCTCCTTCATGCAAATTTAATTCAAACTGAAACATTTTATAAAAAATACTTAAAATGTGAACTTTGATGGCCAAAAATGTTCTCTAAACAGAAAATATTTACCTTCACATCTCCTAAATGTAATAGATGGACATATGTAGAGTTCACAAATGTCCCATATTGATATGTTCACATAAATAAATCATCATAATATCACTAAAACTGTAATAACTAGATATCTGCTTTTCAGCTACAAATTTTAAGACAGTCACAACCTTCAAAATATAGAAATAAAGCAGAATAAAAAGTAAAGGCGCCATAAAACCTATAGAATTTTGAAATCCAACAACCAGGCGATGCATTTGGCAATTAACATTCAAAATTACCTCTAAAATATGTACAAATCCAGATACTTATATAAAGAAAATCTACTTTCCTAAAACAGTAACATGTGAGGAGATCATACAGAACACGTATGTGTATATTCACCAAAATATGCAGCAAATGGAAAGTTACATCCACAGGGGACACCAAACTACGTGAGCGTCACACAGATCTATCATTATATGCTCCTTGCACAATGGTGACCCAAATAACAACTATGTATCCATAAACCCCTCTTATGACATAATAAAAGTCATGTTTAGATGTCGCCAATGTATTATCTGCACAATAACAGAGCCCTCTGCGCTTCATAAGAATTTAAGTGAGAACGTCATAACATAGGTGTAAATAATGGAGGATGATGGGAAATAAAAACTTTATTCCAGGACATGTGTGTTTTTGGTGTTACATATAACTTTATGGACATGTTCTGGGTCGTGGAGTTAATATGTGGCGACATTAGGCGAAGATGATCGAATGTTCATCGTATCAGTCAATGCAAAAAGATCTGTCACCAAATAAAGCCAATAAGAGAGAAAGTGTGTTCTCAGATAGTTCTGCATAGAGAAGGGTTAAAAACATGAACATTAGTTGATATTATTCCTTCTCAAAATGTAGTAATATATAAAGTGAATATTTCCATTATCTGTGAGGTGCAGCAGCTCCTGTGTGCAGCAAATTCTCCCTGCAGCCTGATGGCTAAGAATCTGGAGGGGAGCATCACTTCAGGGGGCTGTATCTCTGGCTCTGTGACACATAGAACCTCACTTCTTTTTTCCTATGAAAGAGGAGAGTCTCCTCTTTTTATGAATCCAAATTTGTATTTCTAAGTGTCAGGAAAATGGAGATATTAACTGTTAAACTGCCATCTGGAGTGATTTTAATATATAAAAATGCCACCTGATATTCTCACTTTAAACCTGAATATCTCTGGATCCAGAGCACCTAGAAACAAAATTCAAGATTCATTTGAAAGAAAAGATTCTCCTCTTCCAGGGGCCAGGGGGCCCACTTTGCCTACCCATAGCACCGGCCCTGGGTAAGTCGGACAACATACAAATAGTATGTATCTACTCTTATGGAGGTTATGTATTGAGCACCATGTATGAAACACCAGGTATAATGCACTGTGTATTTGACAGAGGTTAAAGCAAGGAACCTAATAAAACTGATGGTATAGATTAGTTTAACCACAGTTTTGAATTAATGTGGGAGACATATCAGATAAAAGAGAAGGTAGAGCAAGCAAAAGCAAGATTAGAAAAGAGGCCAAAAGATACCACTGATTCCTGTATCACTGACTGACCTAGGTTTCAGCATGTGTAGTGTCAGTTACACAGAGTCATTCGCCAGTGGAATGTAGGGAATGTTATCATGTTGTGATCAGGTTATAAAGTGCTAGGTAAAGGGTGGGCACCTTTTAAATTTTTTGATCAAGAATTCCTCCAATAAAAGACATCATTTTTTGATCATCGGATATCTACATGAAGACAAACTATTTTATGACAAATCCGATTTATAATCCAGTATCAGTCACTGTGATAATCTAGTGCAGTATACGGCTGCTTGGTTCTGGTCCTATATTCATCTAGTATTCTTGGTTGTGGTCCTGTATCTATGTAGGAATTCTGGTTCTGGCAGCATTATATATATATATATATATATATATATATATATATATATATATATATATATATATATAAACTATTGGTTCTGGTATCGTATCTATGTAGTATTTATGGTTCCAGTGCTGTATTTATGTAGCAGGATTGCATTTGGTACTATGGTACCAAAGGTACTATGGTCCCTATGAAATACATTTAGTTATGTAATACTTTCTTTGCTGCAAGGTTCTTTAGAACATTTTTTTGCAAATTATTATCCCGGCGCTGACTGGATGAGGAGGCAGGAGAGAGGAAGTAGGAGGCAACATAAGGTAAAGATTGATCTTGGTTGGTGGAAATATTTGTGCCTCTTATGTGATTCCTACATCAGGGTGCGGTCACACATTGCAGTTAAAACTGCATTGCAGTCAGTTTTGATGTGGTTTTAGGTGAAGTTTCTTATTTTAACAAGTGAAAAATATTAACTCAACAGGTGAATGACATTTGTTGAACAGGTTTCCCCGTCAAAAACAAGTTCATCCATTCAGTTTATGTTTATCTATTTATTTATATATCTGTCTAGCTATCTCCTATCAATCTCTCTACTAATTTAACTATCTATTTTTCCTATATATCCATTATCTATCTAGATATCTATGTGTATTCTATTTTATATTTATGCATCTATAAATCTATCTATCATCCATCTATGAATCTGTCATAGAATGCTGACAAAGACATAGAATAGGCTATTGGAAAGTGTCACCAGCTCAAAATGACATTCCTGGTGACAGGTTCGCTTTGTATCTAGCTGTCTCCCTCCTCTCCCACAAACAGTGCTGGCCAGGTCCACTCATCGCTACCCATGCTGTCTTCTTGCATAGTGACATTAACAGCATTTTATTTGGTTTTCATTTATATTTTTGAACATGTATATTAAAAAAATCTTATATTATTTTAATTACTTTCCCTTTTATTACCTTCATTTTGTGACCCTCTGTCCTTTACTACTCTCATTTTACAGCCATTTCTGGGTGTTAAAGCTCAGCTTCATTGATTTCAATGGGGTTTGGGTGAAGTCCTGGTACCCGAACAAATTTTTTTCCAAAGTTCAGCCAAACTCATCGAACCTGAAGTTAAACAGGACCGTTACTCACTATTTTTAACTAGACTGAAAAAAATAGATTATTCCTGTAGTGCTGACACAATCTTTTATTCTATTTCAGGAAAATAAAAACATTTCTTTGAAAATTAAGAGATTATGTGTAGTCTTATATTATTAAGCCATAAACATCTCTGAATTCCACTGGTGCTTATTAACCCTGACAATCTATAATCTAAATTATGAGAACACCCTCATTTATTCCCATGCATTTCTATGCCATATAACAATAAATTAGTACTTGGTAAAGAAAAAATTCTGAATGGAATACAACCCAGCGACCCCGTTTGTCCTGTACCTTTAGGCTTGCCTACTATAATAGTTTTCAGATTACTATGGCTGGAAAGCTACTATAGTCAAAGTGAATATTAGTAATCTCAGCGGGAGGAGGTAAAGAATTCACATAAACACAATAGTTCCTGTGGTGCTGTTTAGATGTTGATGGTGCAGGATCTAGGTCGAGGACCTTGTTACAGTCAGGTTCAAATTTCACAATGGAAATAATGTGGTTCCCTTCACTCAGCAGACACTGGAAATGAACAGTGTAGGAAAAGAAATCATGAGTAGGATGAATATTATACAATACACCCTCGCACATCGTCCACGGGTCATATTTGGAAGGAAGACTTTCAATTTGAAAGTTAAAGGAAACCTACCACTTAAAAGTGGTAGGTTTATACACATATACATGGCACCAGCTCAGGGTGAGCTGGTGCCAGAGCATATTTTTGTTAGGGGAACAAAACCCCTAACGCAAAATTATATTAACTTATAACTCGGCGCATCGCACTTGGGTAGGCGCACCATGCGCGCGCCCGTGCGTGCGCCGGATTCTTAAGTGCTGGAGAGCCGGTGACGTCACCGAGCCCTCCGACAAACGCGCGCCTGCGCAACTTAGCACGGGGAAACAGGCCGTGAGCATGGTGCGCCGTGCCCAAGTGTGGTGCGCCGAGTTATAAGTTAATATAATTCAGCGTTAGGGGCTTTGTTCCCCTAACAAAAATATGCTCTGGCACCAGCTCACCCTGAGCTGGTGTCTTGTATATGTGTATAAACCTACCACTTTTAAGTGGTAGGTTTCCTTTAACTTTCAAATTGCGTTGTGTTGCACCAGGAAGAAGAAGGTGAACTCCGTTGGACCTGAGCGGGGAAGCGACACATGCAGGATATGGGGCGCACAATCTTAGTGTATCGCAGGAGAGTGCATTATTGTCGAACAATGCACTTTTGTGAACTCCGCGGGACCGGGTAAGTAAATGTGACCCAATGTGTGAATGCAGCCTAAACCTTGTATCTGGTGTATCTGAGGCTGCGTTCAGACGATGGGGTACATTTACTTACCTGTCCAACGAAGTTTCTCTAAAGTCCACTGTCCAACGATAATGCGCTGTGCCGCGTTTCACTAAGATTGTGCACCCGATATCCTTCATGTGTCGCTTCCCAGCTCAGGTCCGCCGGAGTTCACTTTCCCAAGTGCTTGCTGCGTGCACCGCTATGCACAGCAATGCTGAGGGGATAGCTGGGTGGTTAGTTGGCAGAAGGCTGCGTTGTGTTGCTTGCAAATCTGTGACTGCTGGCTACCCTGTGGGATATCTTTGGACTACTGTTTACTCTGCGGGGCATCTAAGTGACTACTGGCTACTCTGTGGAGCATCTCTGTGACTCCTGACTACTGGGGATCACTGTGTGTCTCTGTGACTGCTGGCTACTCTGCGGGGGCACCTCTACTACTTCTATCTCATATGTAAGGGCACAGCTCAGTTCTGCTACTACTCCTATGCTGTATATATGGAAACGGCTCAGCACTGTAACTACTGCTATCCTGTGAATCTGGGCACATGAGAAAACTATTATTTCTATCCTGTATATATGGGCACAGCTAACTACTTCTACCCCTATCCTGTAGATATGTGCACAGCTTAGTGCTAATAATGATAAAGCCAGGTAGATGGGTATAAATTAAAGAGTTTCCTTTCATACCTGTAATCATAGACAGTACTGTAAGATGAAAGTGTAAAGATTATATCTTGTTGTGAACTTAAAGAGAAACCAGTCAGGTGTATTTGGGACACTAAACTGCCTACACATCCTCATAGACTGGTGGTTTAGAGTTGTATATCACCCTGTTTGTGACCGCATTGCAAAAAAAATAAATGTTTATACTTACCTCAGTCTGGAGCTCTAAGCGCTTCCGGGCAAGTAAACCCTAGCTTTACTGCACAAGCGCTGTAGGTACACAGCATGTTCTATGAAGGTGGAGTAGTAAACCCTGGTGTTGCTGCACAAGCGCTGTAGGTACACAGCATGTACTATGAAGGCGGAGTAGTAAACCCTGGTGTTGCTGCACAAGCGCTGTAGGTACACAGCATGTACTATGAAGGCGGAGTAGTAAACCCTGGTGTTGCTGCACAAGCGCTGTAGGTACACAGCATGTACTATGAAGGCGGAGTAGTAATCCCTGGTGTTGCTGCACAAGTGCTGTAGGAACACAGCATGTACTATGAAGGCGGAGTAGTAAACCCTGGTGTTGCTGCACAAGCGCTGTAGGTACACAGCATGTACTATGAAGGCGGAGTAGTAAACCCTGGTGTTGCTGCACAAGCGCTGTAGGTACACAGCATGTACTATGAAGGCGGAGTAGTAAACCCTGGTGTTGCTGCACAAGCGCTGTAGGTACACAGCATGTACTATGAAGGCGGAGTAGTAAACCCTGGTGTTGCTGCACAAGCGCTGTAGGTACACAGCATGTACTATGAGGGCGGAGTAGTAATCCCTGGTGTTGCTGCACAAGTGCTGTAGGAACACAGCATGTACTATGAAGGCGGAGTAGTAAACCCTGGTGTTGCTGCACAAGCGCTGTAGGTACACAGCATGTACTATGAAGGCGGAGTAGTAAACCCTGGTGTTGCTGCACAATTGCTGTAGGTACACAGCATGTTCTATGAAGGTGGAGTAGTAAACCCTGGTGTTGCTGCACAAGCGCTGTAGGTACACAGCATGTACTATGAAGGCGGAGTAGTAAACCCTGGTGTTGCTGCACAAGCGCTGTAGGTACACAGCATGTACTATGAAGGCGGAGTAGTAATCCCTGGTGTTGCTGCACAAGTGCTGTAGGTACACAGCATGTACTATGAAGGCGGAGTAGTAAACCCTGGTGTTGCTGCACAAGCGCTGTAGGTACACAGCATGTACTATGAAGGCGGAGTAGTAAACCCTGGTGTTGCTGCACAAGCGCTGTAGGTACACAGCATGTACTATGAAGGCGGAGTAGTAATCCCTGGTGTTGCTGCACAAGCGCTGTAGGTACACAGCATGTACTTTGAAGGCGGAGTAGTAAACCCTGGTGTTGCTGCACAAGCGCTGTAGGTACACAGCATGTACTATGAAGGAGGAGTAGTAAACCCTGGTGTTGCTGCACAAGCGCTCTAGGTACACAGCATGTACTATGAAGGCGGAGTAGTAAACCCTGGTGTTGCTGCACAAGCGCTGTAGGTACACAGCATGTACTATGAAGGCGGAGTAGTAAACCTTGGTGTTGCTGCACAAGCGCTGTAGGTACACAGCATGTACTATGAAGGCGGAGTAGTAAACCCTGGTGTTGCTGCACAAGCGCTGTAGGTACACAGCATGTACTATGAAGGCGGAGTAGTAAACCCTGGTGTTGCTGCACAAGCGCTGTAGGTACACAGCATGTACTATGAAGGCGGAGTAGTAAACCCTGGTGTTGCTGCACAAGCGCTGTAGGTACACAGCATGTACTATGAAGGCGGAGTAGTAAACCCTGGTGTTGCTGCACAAGCGCTGTAGGTACACAGCATGTACTATGAAGGCGGAGTAGTAAACCCTGGTGTTGCTGCACAAGCGCTGTAGGTACACAGCATGTACTATGATGGCGGAGTAGTAAACCCTGGTGTTGCTACACAAGCGCTGTAGGTACACAGCATGTACTATGAAGGCGGAGTAGTAAACCCTGGTGTTGCTGCACAAGCGCTGTAGGTACACAGCATGTACTATGAAGGCGTAGTAGTAAACCCTGGTGTTGCTACACAAGCGCTGTAGGTACACAGCATGTACTATGAAGGCGGAGTAGTAAACCCTGGTGTTGCTGCACAAGCGCTGTAGGTACACAGCATGTACTATGAAGGCGGAGTAGTAAACCCTGGTGTTGCTGCACAAGCGCTGTAGGTACACAGCATGTACTATGAAGGCGGAGTAGTAAACCCTGGTGTTGCTGCACAAGCGCTGTAGGTACACAGCATGTACTATAAAGGCGGAGTAGTAAACCCTGGTGTTGCTGCACAAGCGCTGTAGGTACACAGCATGTACTATGAAGGCGGAGTAGTAATCCCTGGTGTTGCTGCACAAGTGCTGTAGGAACACAGCATGTACTATGAAGGCGGAGTAGTAAACCCTGGTGTTGCTGCACAAGCGCTGTAGGTACACAGCATGTACTATGAAGGCGGAGTAGTAAACCCTGGTGTTGCTGCACAAGCGCTGTAGGTACACAGCATGTTCTATGAAGGTGGAGTAGTAAACCCTGGTGTTGCTGCACAAGCGCTGTAGGTACACAGCATGTACTATGAAGGCGGAGTAGTAAACCCTGGTGTTGCTGCACAAGCGCTGTAGGTACACAGCATGTACTATGAAGGCGGAGTAGTAAACCCTGGTGTTGCTGCACAAGCGCTGTAGGTACACAGCATGTACTATGAAGGCGGAGTAGTAAACCCTGGTGTTGCTGCACAAGCGCTGTAGGTACACAGCATGTACTATGAAGGCGGAGTAGTAAACCCTGGTGTTGCTGCACAAGCGCTGTAGGTACACAGCATGTACTATGAAGGCGGAGTAGTAAACCCTGGTGTTGCTGCACAAGCGCTGTAGGTACACAGCATGTACTATGAAGGCGGAGTAGTAAACCCTGGTGTTGCTGCACAAGCGCTGTAGGTACACAGCATGTACTATGATGGCGGAGTAGTAAACCCTGGTGTTGCTACACAAGCGCTGTAGGTACACAGCATGTACTATGATGGCGGAGTAGTAAACCCTGGTGTTGCTACACAAGCGCTGTAGGTACACAGCATGTACTATGAAGGCGGAGTAGTAAACCCTGGTGTTGCTGCACAAGCGCTGTAGGTACACAGCATGTACTATGAAGGCGTAGTAGTAAACCCTGGTGTTGCTGCACAAGCGCTGTAGTCATGCAGCATGTACTATGAAGGCAGAGTAGTAAACCCTGGTGTTGCTGCACAAGCGCTGTAGGTACACAGCATGTACTATGAAGGCGGAGTAGTAAACCCTGGTGTTGCTGCACAAGCGCTGTAGTCATGCAGCATGTACTATGAAGGCGGAGTATTACCCAAGCGCTGTAGGTACACAATATGAACTATGAAGCTGGAATGTTCTGGCCAAAAGAATTCCAGATGTGAGTCCTATGTGCCTCATCTAATTATAAACGCCCCATAAGGACCTGTGGGTGGTTTCTCTACTGATCTGTAACAGTGTGCCTCTGTCACACTTTTACAAACTGTGTTGTATGAAAGGCCCTAGAATCTCAAAGAGACTAGATAAAGACCAGTGCAATTGAAATGGGGGAGAGTGTAACACCAGTCAGCTTGTCCGTGACCAGCTGGTTACTTGTGTAGGTGTATTTAGTATTTTTAAATACTTTATATATCTGTTGCCTTTAGGAGCCCTTAATGTTGGTGTAATGATTCACACTTGGGTATTTTTGCATACTAATGTATCAGTAGCAGCGTCCATCGCAACTTGCTGGCTAGCGGTAGGCGTGACAGGCTAGCTCTGGAGGGAATAGACAATCGGGTACGAGTAAAGGCGGGTCTTGTGACATAAATTTGTCAGTAGTGGCGTGGACTTGGTGCCACTACTCGCAGTTGTTGCCACGGGGCTGCAGCTTACAGCCGGCACCATCCAACTTTGTTCAATCTACCGAACTGAACCGTCTTCTTTCTTTGTAGCCTCAAACACTTAAATCCCTCTGATTTGAAGAAGAAATGTGTCAAGGATATTTGTATATGCATGGGGGTAATTTTTTACTTCTAGGGTAAGCTAAGGAATTGCCGTTGTAAGAGTGGGAGCTTTTGAGGACCATTAGGGATAGATAACTGCCCTAATGCCCTTATTGCCACCCAACATCATCCATCACACGCCTGAACTTATCTTTTCACATTGCTGTAGGTTCTATGAGTTGGTGGTTATTTGTGATGGTGGTTAATTGACATTTTAACTGTACTACGGATTTAATGCGGCTTTACTAAATAATACTGGGATAAAACTGCAAATTTATAACTATTCATCACATGCAATTTTGGTGCTAATTTATGTAGTGTGAATAAAAGTTACGTTTTATGCACATATATCACTCTAGAGAAGGTTTCTCTGCTATTGGTTTTGATATTTGTAGAGCAAGCTTTGAAACTATCTTTGTGGATGTGGCTGTATTGTACATTGTTATATAGCAACACATAAAGATAGGGTCCGGAGGTTTGTTCTTTGTATGTAAGTCGTAACTGTATATCTTATAATTGTAGATCCAGACCAAAAAAATTTTGGCCCCAGTGACAATTGGAGTTTAACCCCTTCCCGACATTTGACGTAAGGAGGTGCGTTCCCGCAATATGCAGTAATAGTACGTCAAACTTCTGGCCCCGGCTCCCGGTGTCGGCTATATATTATACCTGCCTCCCCGATTGCAGGTGTTAACCCCTAACACGCCGAGGTCGCGCTGACCGTGGCGTGCTAGGGACATTTAACTGGATTCAGAACCCCCCCCCCCCCCTGGCTGTGACACACTGAGCATGCGCAGCATGCTCTGTATGTCATATAATACAGTGTAATACATCTGTATTACACTGTATTAGGTGAAGAATAGCTTGAACAAGCGATCAGTGGATTGCGTGTTCAAGCTAACCTGTAAAAGTAAAGAGAAAAAGTTAAAAACACAAAATAAACACACTTTTTAATAAAAAGAATTAATTAAATAAAGTTAAAGTCCCCTAAACACAAACATTCCCTATACACATCTAATAAAGTAAAAAAAACTGAAAATCAACAAAAATCCCCCACATATTTGGTATCGCCGCGTCCGTAACAATCTGTACAATAAGTCAGAAACATTATTGGACCCGTACGGTGAACGCCGTAAAAACAAAACCCGAAAAACTCGCCAAAAATGTAAATTTTCATAAAATCCCTTCACAAAAATGTTCCAAAAAGTGATCAAAAAAAGTTATGTGCGCCAAAATGGTGCCAATTGAAAGGACAACTCAACACTTAAAAAATAAGCCCTAAACTAGCTCTGTCAACCAAAAAATATTAAAGTTACGTCTCCGAAAAGATGGCGATGCAAAAACAAATGAGATTTCCTCTATATTAGTCTTTTTCCAAACAATATAAATGAGGTATCACCGTAATCGTAGTGATCTATAGAATAAAAATATTATAGTATTTTTAGTGTATGGTGTACGACCCCCAAAATATACAAAAAAACTAAATTGACAATTTTCTTTCCCTCCACACATTAAAGAGTTAATAAAATCTCATCAAAAAGCTACAGACCCACTTAGATGATGTATTTATAAAGTGCATCTCATGTCCAAATTGCCAAAAAAATAAAGATTGTATAGCCATTATAAAGTGACAATGCATAATCTGCTCTGAATGGCGCAGCTTCTCTTCAATGCCCTGGCGTGTGCCCATACAGCAGGTTACCACCACATATGGGGTATTATTATACACGGGAGAGATTGGGTATCAAATTTTGAGGAGCGTTTTGGTATTTTATCCACTGAGAATTTGTACATTTTATGAAAAAAAATTTAATTTCGAAATTGCATCCGATTTTGTTTTAACCCCTGTAAACCAATTAAAGGTTAGCAAACTTCATAAAAGTTGTTTTACGTACGTTGAGGGGTGTAGTTTCTATAATGGGGTAATTTATGGGGTTTTACTTTTATTTAGGTCTCTCAAAGTGACTTGAGCAGAGCAGGTCCCTCAATAGCAGGATTTTGCGTTTTTTATGAAAATGTGAAAAATTGCACATGACGTTAAAAGCCCCATAACATCCTACAAAAATGATAGTATGTATAAAAAACCAAGTCCACATAAAGTAGACATTTGGTGAATGTTAGTTATTAAGTTTTTTGGTGTTATGACTCATGTGTGGAAAAAGTAGAACATTTTGAAGTTCGAAAATTGCTAATTTTTCCAAATTTTCACCAAATATCTGATTTTCTCATAAATAAATGCAAAACATACCACCGAATTTTTTTAACTAACATGAAGTACAAAGTGTCACGAGAAAACAATTTCAAAATCACATGGATATGTTAAAGTGTTCCGAAGTTATAACCATTTATAGTGACGCAGGGCAGATTTGAAAAAATGGGCTGTGTCAGGAAGGTGAAAAGTGGCTTCGGCGTTAAGGGGTTAAACATTTTTTTCTGTAATGGGACCAAGCATCATCAATAAAGCTTCATTACAGACACCTTACAGCTGATCATTGCAGTCTGGGACTATGGCGAAGCTTTCTGAATGCTTTACTAAAGGTCAGAGGGGTCTGTCTGTAACTATGGGTTGTCTGTAAGTCAGGTGTCCTTAAGTACTGGACCGCCTGTATTCCCCACAGGTAGTGTATGAAGTCTTGTTTCTAGAATTCTCTCTTTTATTTGAAATTATTTGAAATTTATTAAGTTTCCCTATAAAAAGAATCTCCCTAGTTAATCTCTGACTTTGCCTTATGAAAATAGTTTACAAACCCTGCGTCTGCCCAGATAATTTCCGGAGAGTGTGGAGCTCCTGGTGCTCTTCCCCAGATACCCTTTTTAATGTCTGCAGTCTGAGAGAGTCCCTTGTCCCTTTTGAATGAGTGCTATACTTGCTGTAGGTGGTATAATAACTTTATATACTACAGTTGTAACTGGGTGCGGGCACCCTTCTTGCACTCCTCTGTGTATTGTCGATAGATGTATGATGGCAGATTTCCTTGTTGTTTAACCCCTTAATGCCGCAGCCCTTTTTAGTTTTTGCGTTTTCATTTTTAACTCTGCACCCACAAAATTGTATAACTTTTATATTTTTCCATGTACAGAGCTATGTTATAGCTTATTTTCTGCGTAACAAATTACACTTCAAAATGGTGGTGTGTAATATTCCATGCCGTGTACTGGGAACCGGGAAAAAAAATTCTGAATGCAGTGAAATTGGTAAAAAAATGCATTTGTGCCGTATTCTTTTGGGCTTGGATTTTACGGATTTCATTGTATGCCCCAAATGACATGTTTACTTTATAATTTGGGTCAGTACGATTACGAGTATATCAAATTTGTATAGGTTTTATAGTGTTTTCATACATTTACAAAAATGAAATCTCCTGTACAAAAATTTTTTGGGGGATTTTGCCGTCTTCTGGTGCTAATAACTTTTTTATACTTTGGTGTACGGAGCTTTGGGAGGTGTAATTTTTTGCAGCTTTTGATGACATTTGCAATGTTATAACTTTTAGGACTGTACGACCTTTTGATCACTTTTTAAATTTTTTTACTTTGGGTGCGATTTTCCATTACGGGGATAAACGCAGTGAAAAACTGTTCTTATATTTTGATCAGGCATTTTCAGACACGGCAATACCTAATGTGTTTTACTGTTTATATTTATATCAGTTCTAGGAAAAGGGGAGTGATTCGAGTTTTTAGGTTTATTTATAATAATTTTTTTTAAAACTTTTTTTTAATTTTTACTTTTACTATTTTTCAGACTCCCTAGGGTACTTTAACCTTAGTTTGTCTGTACGATCCTATGATATACTGACATATTACAGTAGGGGATTTTACTCCTCATTCATTACAATGTGCTGGTAGCACATTGTAATGAATGGGTTAACCCGAGGAAGCTTCGGGTCTTCGGAAGACCCAAGGCTTCCACGGCGACGGATAGCCGTTCCCCGATGAGGTCACGGGGAGCGATGATCCTCAGAAAGACGGTGGAGCCCATGCGCCACCATCTTTTTGAAGCCGCTGGCGGTGGCGATCAGCTGGTAAGCCTTTGCTTCAATATGCAGAAAAGACCTACCGGCTATGGAGAGGGCTCAGCCCGTGAGCCCTCTCAATGCACCCGCACCCGGCATATGATGGCATTGTTACTACTTTTTCTTTAACTTTATTGCTCTATTGACACCACTCGACCAGGTTGGTTACTGTTCTATGTATATGTTGGGGAGGGGTTTATTAGATCGCTGCTTTTGTGCAGATGTTATCACACATGTATGATGCTATCTCTAATGCAGCTCATGAGTTAATGCTCCTTGTTTTGTGATGCTGTACTGTTTCATTTCTGTGCCAATAAAGCTATTAACCCCTTAACGCTGAAGCCACTTTTCACCTTCCTGACACGGCCCATTTTTTAAAATCTGACATGTGTCTATTTAAGTGGTTATAACTTTGGAACACTTTAACATATCCAGTTGATTTTGAGATTGTTTTTTCGTGACACATTGTACTTCATGTTGGTTGAGAAATGTAATCAATATGTTTAGTATTTATTTATGAAATAAATGGAAATTTGGCAAAAATTTTGAAAAAACCAATGTTTTCCAAATTCAAAATTTTCTACTTTTTGGAAAGTTGGTCATATCGCTAAAATAACTTGATAACTAACATTTTCCATATGTCTGCTTTAACTTACCATCATTTTTCAAAAATCTTTTCCTTTTTTAGGATGTTAGGAGGCTTATAACTTTAGGTGCAATTTTTCAGATTTTCATGAAAATCATCAAAACCTACTTTTGGAGGGTCAATTTAGTTAGAAGTGACTTTATAAGGCCCACATGACAAGAAACCCCCACAAATGACACCATTTTAGAAACTACACCCCTCAAAATATTCAAAACAACCTTTGGGAATTTTGTTAACCCTATGAGCGTTTCATGAGGGTGAAAGATAAATGAAAGTGAAATTACAGAAATGTAATTTTATCTTACTATAGATTCATTAAACACTAAAATTTGCACCTTCACAATGGGTTAAAAAGGAAAATGCATTTTACAATTTTTAGGGCAATTCCTCCTGAGCATGCCAATACCCATTTTGTCACTGTACCCTGCTGTACGGACACAGGGGGGCACTTGGAATGGAAAGAGCGTTGTTTCGTTTTTGGAGGGCAAATATGGCTGAAAAAGTTTTCATGTGACAGGATGCATTTGGAGAGCCATAATGGTACCAAAACAGAGGAAAGCCCCAACATGAGACACCATTTTGGAAAGTACACCCCTTGGAGAGTTTAGCAAGGTGTAATTTGTGTATTTCCCCCAACAGGTGTTTGATTCAATTAGGCCCCAAAAGGGAAAAAAGGTGAAAATTTTCTCAAAAAAGTCACTTTTACCCCAAATTTTTGTAAGCCACAAGGGATAAAAGATGAAACAACCCCCATAAATGTGTAAAACTATTTCTCCTAATCACAGAACTGCACCACTTTTGCATATAAAGTGTTGTATGGGTACACAGTAGGGCTCAGAAGGGAAAGAGGGGCTTTGGCCTTTTAGAAGCCAGATTTGATAATCATCCTTTACATGTGTCAGGATGCATTTGGAAAGCCCTAGTGGTACCAAAACAGAGGGGAACCCCAACAAGTGTCACCATTTTGGAAAGTGCACCCTTTGGAGAATTTAGCAAGGTGTAATATGTGTATTTTCCCCTACAGGTGTTTGTTTCAATTAGGTCCCTAAAAGGAAAAAGATGAACATTTTCCCAAAAAAGTCACTTTTACGGCTAATTTTTGTATCCCATAAGGCATTAAAGATGAAACAACCCCCAAAAATGTGTACTAGCATTTCTCCCGAGTATAAAATTGCCCCACACATGCAAATAAAATGTTGTATGGGTACGCAGTGAAGCTCAGAGGGGAAAGAGGGGCGTTGGCCTTTTAGAAGCCAAATTTGACATACATCCTTTACATGTGTCAGGATGCATTTAGAGAGCCGTAGTGGTACCAAGACAGAGGGGAACCCCAACAAGTGTCACCATTTTGGAAGGCACACCCCTTAGAGAATTTAGCAAGGTGTAATATGTGTATTTGTCCGTAAAGGTGTTTGATTTCATTAGGACTTAAATAGGAAAAAGGTAAACATTTTCCTATAAAGGTCATTTTACCCCTAATTTTTGTAAGCCACAAGGGATAAAAAATATAATAACCCCCCAAAATGTGTAAACCTATTTCTCTCGAGTGTAGAAGTACCCCACATGTGTATATAAAATGTTGTATGGGCGCACAGTAAAAGGAAAGGGGGATGTTTGCCTTTTAGAAGCCAAATTTGACAAATGTTTGACATGCATTTGGAGAACCCTAGTGGTATAAAACGGATAAGAATCCGAAAAGTGACCCTAATTTTTGAATGTACACCCCTTAGAGAATTTTGCAATGTGTTATATATCTATTTGCCCATACAGGTAAATGATCCAATTAGGCCCTAAACATTAAAAAGGTGAAAATTTTCCTATAAATGTCACTTTACCCCTAATTTTTGTAAGCCACAAGGGATAATATATTAAATAACCCCAAAAAAGGTGTAAAACTATTTCTCCCGAGTGCATAAGTACCCCACATGTGTATATAAAATGCTTTATGGGTGCACAGTAGAGGAAAAGAGGGATGTTTGTCTTTTAGAGGCCAAATTTGGCCTAATCACATGTGTCAGGATACATTTGGAGAGCCGTAGTGGTACCAAAAGAGAGGAAAACCCAAAAAGTGACCCTAATTGTTGAATGTACACCCCTTGGGGAATTTAGCAAGGTGTAATATGTGGTGTAGGGTAATACACTTGGTGAAATGAGCATTTTGAACATATAGGTGGTTTCCAAATATGATGTGCAATGGAGTTCAAGATGGAAAATGCAATTATTTCTGGAGAGTTCAGTGCCCATTATGTGGCGCCCCTTATGAAATAATGGAGGGATATAGGGAGCAATGGGACCTAACAGTTGTTACAATTATTCATTTTACCGAAAATTAATTCACAACAGGTTGGGCGTGAATTATGAATGTGTTGCGTATAAGGAGGTAGAATATACCAGGGGACCAACTAAACTTTTGTCACTCTGGAGTTGTCGCAGGTCTCTTAGTAGTATGTAGTGTCCATCCTAACTCCTCTTTTGGAACAGACTCTTTATTGAGTCCTACCATTAGAAGCAGCAGAATTCACCGGGAAAATGCTGTCCTGGCAAAACACGGGAACATCTAAACCAGAGGTACTGGGGCCCCGTCCTTCTTGTCCCAATATTAGTTTCCTAATATCTTCCTCTTGAAAACGGAGAAATTATACGGCAGGACGTGCACATTGGAACAGCTTGTAAGAGTTGTACAGCGTAATCTGTACAATGTGCACGGCCAGCACTTTTGTACCAAATCTTCGTTTTTCGTAGGGAAATTATTGCCAAGTGTTGCTCTTATTCACCCTAGCGATGCCCATTGTGACGAATACTGTTGCTTTTGGTTGGACCAAATCGACCAGCCAATAGCGGCAAACATGGACAGAGGGGGGAAACAAAACCCCTCTGGACCGCAAAGCACAATTGGTGGCTGTCAGGAACAGCCGCCACCCTGCCCCGATCACCGTGTCTACAGACATGGTGATCGGTATTACTGACGTCATAAGTAAATTCGCTGCTATTGGCTGGTCTGAATTGATGAGCCAATAGCAGCGATCATGTGGGTGGGACGTAACCCTTCTGTTCCATGGGGCAGGATGGATGGCCGTCAGGAACAGCCGCCATCTTGCCCCGATCATTGTGTCTGAACCGTGTTGGCAAGTCACTACCCGCCGCACCGTTCTATAACAACGCGCATTGGGAATAGGCTATACAATCTTTATTTTTTAAGCAATTTAGACAAATAAGGGCTTATTTTTTGCGAGATGAGATGCACTGTAAAAAAACTTCATTTTAGTGGGTATTTAGCTTATTGAAGCAATTTTATGAACTTTTTACGTGTGGAGGAAAATAAAATCATCAATTCTTGTTTTGGATTTTTAGCATTTTTTTTGGGGGGTGTTCACTGTAGCATAACAATAATATATTATCTTTATTCTACGGATCACTACGATTATGGTGATACTTCATTTATATAGTTTATTTTATATTTGTCCAATTTTATTGAAGGAAAACTAGAATAGAAAAAATTGCATTTGTTTTAGTATTGCCATTTTTATAGCGGCATAACTATAGTATTTTTTGGTTGACGGAGCTGGTTGTGAGCTTATTTTTTGCGTGACAAGATGTTCTTTTCATTGGTATCATTTTTGTGATTGTAACTTTTTCGGATCACTTTTTAGAACATTTTTTGTAAAGCAATTTGATAAAAAGTTTTAATTTTTGGCAAGTTTTTGGGTTTTTTTTTTTACCACGTTCACCGAGCGGGTCCAATTATGATTAGGATTTATTGTACAGATTGTTACGGATGCAGCGATACCAAATAAGTGGGTTTTTTTTGTGATTTAGTGTTTTTATAGTTTATTGCTTGTGTACAGGGAAATGTGGTGTTTGGGGGGACTTTCACTTTCTTTTATTATTTATTTTTATTTAAAAAAAAGCTTTATTTTTTTTTTTACTTTTTTTACAGTTACTAACATCTTAGCTTGAACAAGTGATCTTCTGATCACTTGTTCAAGCTCTTTTACAGGTTACACAGTGCAATACAGATGTATTGCACTGTGTAATGTAAGACACTGAGCATGCTGCGCATGCCCAGTGTCTTACAGCCGGGTTCTGCCAGAAGGCACGGACCCGGCTTCCGGATCAAGATCGCGCAGCCCCGGGCACCGGCAGTCCCGGGGCTGCGATCGGAGCTGCGGACCCCCCCGGTAAGCGCCGCGGGGGGGGTCCGATTGACATTTAATTGAATTTAAAGGCCTCTAACACGCCGCGGTCATCGTGACCGCGGCGTGTTAGGGGTTAACACCCGCGATCGGAGAAATCTCCGATCGCGGGTGTTAGAGGCGGGTGTCAGCTATAATATATAGCCAACACCCGCAGCTTCTGGCGCCGGCTCCGTTTAGGAGCCGGCGCCAGAAGCTTGACGTAATAGTACTGCATTTTGCGGGAAGTCACCTCCCGCCATGCAGTACTATTACGTCAAATGTCGGGAAGGGGTTAAAAAAAAAAAAAAAAAAAAAAAAAGAATCTCCCGAAAGTCAGGCAAATATGACTCTTCTCACCTCATTTTCACATGAAAGTTTAGTGGTTGCAGGGTTAGTGTTACCCCTCTCTTCTGCTCTATAGTACCCAGAAGCATGCTATTAGCATGATATTAGAGATAAGGGACTCATTGCACTATAGATTCAAAAATATTGGCTTCTGAATTGACACACCGCCTGCAACTATTACCCTCTCCCAAGTATTTTCCATGTTGATAATGTACCTCTAAATAAAATCACTTTACGTAAAAATGTAGGGATTTCAGAACAAGGAAGGATGGCATTTCAAGATATAGGCTGTATCATGCTTACCCTAAGGTTATATTCATAGAGTACATTGATACATGCAGATGGCCTGGGCGAACACTGGACCGAGAGGAGGCGACGGGGGGGGGGGGGGGGGGGGTGAGCAGGACCGAGAGGAGGAGGTGGAGAGTTGATCAGGACCGAGAGGAGGAGTGAGCGTGCTTCACCCCCTCCTCCATTCATAGGCAGATGAGCGGCCACCTTACTTGGTGACAGTGCAGTGATACACCGTGTGCTCGATGCACCACGGCAGATAGCTATATTAAAGAGAGAAGGAGGGTACAAGGGGCACAGCTTATTAGGTTTTATCTTGTAGCAGTAGTGGGTGGGGTGTATATGGCCCTTTCCAGCCAAATTCTTCTTTTGGAAAAGTGTCGCATATAGGTGAATGCAAGTGGTGGTGCTCAAAATTCTGACTGACACAGGACAGAGCATTTAAACTTCAAAAGGAAGAAAGAGAAAAATTTGGCACTCACCACGTAGTAAAATACATCTTCTTTATTTCTTATATCGTAGACAGGTAACACATTAACAGGGAGAGGAACGTGATAACGCGGGAGCGCTTGTTAAGGGACGACTCGTTTCGCGCATCAGCGCTTCATCTTGACCATGGCAGATAGCCACAGACACCTAATGTGGCTGTGAGATCACAGTCACAGTTCTGGCTGTCTGAATGTACCCTTAGACCTATTGTAGTGCCTAGCTTTACTTAGTAGTTCTACCATCATTTTTGCATTGTAGTAGTAGTAGTTCTACCACCATTTGCATTGCTATTCAGCATACAGAAAATGATTACTACATATTGTGGATATTGATTTATGGAGTATTTCACACCTGGCTTTTCCATTTTGACCAAGTTTGTGGTAAAAAATTATTTGTTTTGTGTGTTATTCGTCCGATGCTGCTATAGGTAGAACCATAGAATTCAGGCTAAACACTATTATTGTCATAATGCTGCATGGACTATTCAAATCTGACTGTTTAAAGTTCAAGATTTGTTGAAAAGTTCTGATTTCACAATTTTGACTTGTGTCTTTAACGGTGAGATTTCTGAGCTTATCATTCCCTGGCAGAAGTGAGCTGTGGCCGAAGCAGATATGACATGAGTCATCTACTGCGCTATTCTCTAGGGCTGCATGACACAAGGAGAAAGAAAACTCTGAACCAGAAAAAGAAGAGACAAGGAACTAATAAAGAGGAGATATGGGGGAGTTTGGTGATGTGACATCTAGATATAAGGAGAGAAAACAGTATTGTATGACATGCACAGACACATTAACATTTTATGAAATGATGTTCTGGTGTACAGTAATGTCTCCGCAGAGTGCAATGGTATAAGAGGACCCCGAGAGTGGTCCTATCACTCTGTATTCCCAAGCACACTCCTGTATTCTTTGTAGACAGTAGGAATTAAAATGGTCCTTCAAAATATTTATATTCCACATAAAATAATTCTGATATTCACTTACATCTAATGCAGTTATTCCTGGACATGTAGGACTAACTTGACAACGGGGGTGTACCGTATCATAATGAGTAGGAATGCTTCTCATTGACAAGGGACGCGGAAACACTGACAGTTGTCAGCTTATTCATACATTTCCAGGAAAAATTATGGCGCAACACATTCTCAGAAAAATTGTTTCTGCATAACAGTATGTTAAGGGTGTTTCAAGAACAAATTGAATTTCGTAAGACCCAAATAGCACTGCTCGGGAAGTGCTATCTATTTTTTGGTGCACCTTAGATATACAGCGTGCAAGACAATTCTGTTGAGTTGCTGTAATAAATGTGCTGCACGCCCTTTTAGGTGCACATTTTTTTCTTTCTTGTCAGACACAATGCAGCCACGACACAAAACTGGCGCAGACGGTACGGTTTTGTTCTCAGACATTTCTGATAAATCTCCCCCAATGTGTTTATGATATTAACCCGTTTTTGACCTAACCCAATAACTTTTACATTTTAATGTCATAGCATTATGAGGGTTTTCTTTTTTTGCTGGACTACTTGTGTTTTTGAATGGTTTTTGGGCTTTATAAATGTCATTAAATTACTTATTAACCCTTCCTGTGGGATGATATGAAAAAAAGCATTACTTGAGATTTATATGTTGTGCCATCACTGCGGGGCGTAAAAAGAATTTTACTTTATTATACTTATTGCAAAATCTGTAATTGGTTAGGGCTTTCATTTTTTTTTTCCAGGGATGAGATCTTCAAAACAAGGGACTAATTGATTACCTTTACTTATTATTTGTTGTGGATATACTGCACACAGAATTATTACATTTGTGCCTAGGGCCTCAGTCTCTGGACCCATTTTCTTTCCATATTCAACTCATTTATAAACAAGTTTTACTTGGTGGTTTGAACATCTGGGTAACTCCCCAAGGTGTTTCTTCTACAATTACTCTACTCTTATTCATAGATAATAGAGTGTGAGCTACTGCATAACCAGAAAGAAATGCAATTTGGGTCACATGTCAGCTCTGTTATTGGAATTCAGAGTGGCAGATTGGTCTTGTTATGAATACACACATTGATAAGATATAAGAATGTAATTGAGAAAGTCACATGACACTTGGAGTGCTGTAAGAGCCGACATCTAATCAGAAGGTTAGACAAGAAGTACTTACTGTGGTGATCACTAGAGGGGTTGTTACTGTATCCCCAGAAGAGTAAATTATTGTATGAGAACGCTGTGACCAATGTACAAATAAAAACAAGAGAATGAAAATCAAATAGAGCTCTTTAATGTAGTAAAAATACAAGCCTTGAAATAAAAAATACACATTATGCAGATATGAAAAAGGAGTAGACGATTTTACTTTTTGACAAACAAATGTAGTTTGAAATGGAGAATTTCCATATATGTCCATAGCCATGTGCTGCAGGGCTAATTCCTGCTCTCTGATGCTAGTATGGTAAAACATACATATGTAAACATATTATAATATATCAAATATATATAAAATTAGACTTTGCTCCTATCAAGGTGCTGATAAATAGAATTTCTGTAAAGTGCAGCATAATAAGCTGTGATTGGAGATTTAATACTTTGCGTCTGTCTAAAGAAATACTATTTCGCTTAGGATTAGAGATGAGCGAACACTAAAATGCTCGGGTACTCGTTATTCGAGACGAACTTTTCCCGATGCTCGAGTGCTCGTCTCGAATAACGAACCCCATTGAAGTCAATGGGAGACTCGAGCATTTTTCAAGGGGACCAAGGCTCTGCACAGGGAAGCTTGGCCAAACACCTGGGAACCTCAGAAAAGGATGGAAACACCACGGAAATGGACAGGAAACAGCAGGGGCAGCATGCATGGATGCCTCTGAGGCTGCCTAATCGCACCATTATGCCAAAATTATGGGCAACAGCATGGCCATGACAGAGTGACAGAATGAAGCTAGATAGCATCTAAAACATCCAATAATTGACCCTGACACTATAGGGGACGGCATGCAGAGGCAGCGGCAGCAGCGGCAGGCTAGAGAGTGTCATGGCGACATACCCTAAATGGACTCAGGCTTCAAACCAATGGGTGGCAGAGAGGAACCAAAGGAGGTGAGCAAGAAGCGCTCAAATAATATCGCTACATGATAAAAGTTTGCCAGTATATTTTGTGGATTACACAGCAGGGTGGCGACAAAGTTAACATGGAAGCCATGAAAACAACCCCAAATTCTGCCTGACACAGCTCGTTTGATAAGGGGACCATGTATGCTTACAGTTCATGCCAGTCGCTGCACTTGCTGCCAGTCTCCTTTCGAATAGTTTAAAATAATAATAACCCTCATCCATAAAGCTCTGTATAATGCTGCACCCCCCTACCTCTCCTCTCTTATCTCAGTCTATCGCCCAACCCGTGCTCTTAGATCCGCCAGTGATCTTAGATTAACCTCTACCCTAGTGCGGACCTCCCACTCGCGTCTCCAAGACTTCTCTAGAGCTGCACCAATTCTATGGAATGCTCTGCCCCGGACTATCAGACTAATACCTAACCTCCAAAGTTTCAAACGTGCTCTTAAAACCCATTTCTTTAGGCAAGCCTATAACACTCATTAACTGCATGAAGTTTTAACTCTTCTACTAACCCGTCCTGTGTCGTCCTCCCATCTGTTATCCAGCAACCAACAGGCACCAGACTTCTCTGCAGTCCCATTCACCCTGGACCTGGTATATAAGATGACGGCTGAGTGTTTCAAGCGACAGCAATTCCATTTATTATATTTTTTTCTATTCCCTAAGAAGAATGGCTTGACCATTAAATATTCTTTTACCTCGTGTTACCCCATCATCTTCATAAACCGTAAGCTCTGGCGAGCAGGGACCTCACTCCTGTTGTTCCATACAAATGTTGTGCTCTGTTACATTACATTTGTATTTGTTTCCTATGATTTGTAAAGCGCTGCAGAATATGATGACGCTATATAAATAAAGATTATTATTATTATGGAGGCAGTGAACTAGTAGTAGATTAAAGGTGCTGCAACTATGTTAGTTGGATCTTGTGATGGAGCTGGCGCTCTGCAGCCAGGCGAGCTTTCGCCAATCCAAGCCCCTGTTTCTAGGCTACTCCCCAAACAGCACTTCTAAGAACCTTTTGTATAAGATCAAGTGTAGTAGCGTTCTTATAAGTTTAGGATATGCCGGGTGAGGGGAATGTAAACAGATGCGCAAGAAGCGCTGAAATAATATCCCTAAATGGTAAAAGTTTGCCAGTATATTTTGTGGATTACACAGCAGGGTGGCGACAAAGTTAACAACTTTGATGTGGAATGCCCTGTAATAGCTCTTGGGCGGTGTGCCTTTTATCGCCTAGGCTCAGCAGTTTCAGCACCGCCTGCTGTCGCTTAGCGACGGCACTGCTGCTGTGCCTAGAGCTACCGACTGATGGCGCCATGCCCACGGATGGTAATTCGGAGGAGGAGGAGGTGGAGGAGGGGTGGGAGGAGGTATAGTAGGCCTTTGAGACCTGGACCGAGGTAGGCCCCGCAATTCTCTGCGTCGCCAGTATATGAGCAGCCCCAGGGTCAGACTCGGTCCCAGCCTGCACCAAGTTAAGTGTAGTAGCGTTCTTATAAGTTTGGGATATGGCGGGTGAGGGGAATGTAAACAGATGCGCAAGAAGCGCATGATGCGCATGGAGCTGGCGCTCCGCTGCCAGGCGAGCTTTCGCCAATCCAAGCCCCTGTCTCTAGGCTACTCCCCAAACAGCACTTCTAAGAACCTTTTGTATAAGATCAAGTGTAGTAGCGTTCTTATAAGTTTAGGATATGCCGGGTGAGGGGAATGTAAACAGATGCGCAAGAAACGCTGAAATAATATCCCTAAATGGTAAAAGTTTGCCAGTATATTTTGTGGATAACACAGCAGGGTGGCGACAAAGTTAACAACTTTGATGTGGAATCCATGAAAACAACCCAAATTTCTGCCTGACACACCTCGTTTGATAAAGGGACGATGTATGGAGGCAGCTATATGGACGACTTTTGGAGGTAGCAATGGAGACAACGTGTGGAGGCTGCTATGGAGACAATTTAATTTGGATAGTGCCTGTATGTGGCAGTCCCAAACATTTTTCAAACCAGAGGAGCAGGTAGGTGGCCCTCCAGTAAAATGGAATAGATTGAGTGCCTGTATGTGGCAGTCCCAAAAATGTTTCAAACCAGAGGAGCAGGTAGGTGGCCCTCCAGTAAAATGGAATAGATTGAGTGCCTGTATGTGGCAGTCCCAAAAATGTTTCAAACCAGAGGAGCAGGTAGGTGGCCCTCCAGTAAAATGGAATAGATTGAGTGCCTGTATGTGGCAGTCCCAAAAATTCTTCAAACCAGAGGAGCAGGTAGGTGGCCCTCCAGTAAAATGGAATAGATTGAGTGCCTGTATGTGGCAGTCCCAAAAATTGTTAAAAACCAGAGGAGCAGGTAGGTGGCCCTGCAGTAAAATGGAATAGATTGAGTGCCTGTATGTGGCAGTCCCAAAAATGTTTCAAACCAGAGGAGCAGGTAGGTGGCCCTCCAGTAAAATGGAATAGATTGAGTGCCTGTATGTGGCAGTCCCAAAAATTGTTCAAACCAGAGGAGCAGGTAGGTGGCCCTGCAGTAAAATGGAATAGATTGAGTGCCTGTATGTGGCAGTCCCAAAAATGTTTCAAACCAGAGGAGCAGGTAGGTGGCCCTCCAGTAAAATGGAATAGATTGAGTGCCTGTATGTGGCAGTCCCAAAAATTGTTCAAACCAGAGGAGCAGGTAGGTGGCCCTGCAGTAAAATGGAATAGATTGAGTGCCTGTATGTGGCAGTCCCAAAAATGTTTCAAACCAGAGGAGCAGGAAGGTGGCCCTCCAGTAAAATGGAATAGATTGAGTGCCTGTATGTGGCAGTCCCAAAAATTTTTTAAAACAGAGGACCGGGTAGGTGGCCCTCCAGAAAAATTAAAGGCATGAAGTACTATAGCAAGAGCCAGTGGGCCCTGTCAAAAAATAGCCATTTTCCTCTGCTTTACTGTACAAAGATGAGGAGAAGGAGGAAAATGAGGAGGAGGAGGAGGAGTGGATCAATTATTCAGGTTGAGCTTCCTTCACCTGGTGGAGATTGGAAATTCTGAGAAATCCAGCCTTTATTCATTTTAATAAGCGTCAGCCTGTCAGCGCTGTCAGTCGACAGGCGTGTACGCTTATCGGTGATGATGCCACCAGCTGCACTGAAAACCCGCTCGGACAAGACGCTAGCGGCAGGGCAGGCAAGAACCTCCAAGGCGTACAGCGCCAGTTCGTGCCACATGTCCAGCTTTGAAACCCAGTAGTTGTAGGGAGCTGTGTGATCATTTAGGACGATGGTATGGTCAGCTACGTACTCCCTCACCATCTTTCTGTAAAGATCAGCCCTACTCTGCCGAGACTGGGGACAGGTGACAGTGTCTTGCTGGGGTGACATAAAGCTGGCAAAAGCCTTGTAAAGCGTACCCTTGCCAGTGCTGGACAAGCTGCCTGCTCGCCTACTCTCCCTCGCTATTTGTCCCGCAGAACTACGCACTCTGCCGCTAGCGCTGTCAGAAGGGAAATACTGTTTCAGCTTGTGCACCAGGGCCTGCTGGTATTCATGCATTCTCACACTCCTTTCCTCTGCAGGGATGAGAGTGGAAAGATTTTGCTTGTACCGTGGGTCCAGGAGAGTGAACACCCAGTAATCGGTGCTGGAATAAATTCTTTGAACGCGAGGGTCACGGGATAGGCAGCCTAGCATGAAATCTGCCATATGCGCCAGAGTACCAACGCGTAAGAATTCACTCCCCTCACTGGCCTGACTGTCCATTTCCTCCTCCTCCAACTCCTCCAACTCCTCTTCTTCTGCCCATACACGCTGAACAGTGAAGGACTCAACAATGGTCCCCTCTTGTGTCTCGCCAACATTCTCCTCCTCTTCCTCCTCATCCTCCTCCACCTCCACCTCCTCCGATATGCGCTGAGAAACAGACCTCAGGGTGCTTTGGCTATCAACAAGGGAATATTCTTCCCCCGTCTCTTGTGACGAGCGCAAAGCTTCCGACTTCATGCTGACCAGAGAGTTTTTCAACAGGCCAAGCAGCGGGATGGTGAGGCTGATGATGGCGGCATCGCCACTGACCATCTGTGTTGACTCCTCAAAGTTACTCAGCACCTGACAGATATCAGACATCCACGTCCACTCCTCATTGTAGACTTGAGGAAGCTGACTGACCTGACTACCAGTTCTGGTGGAAGTTGACATCTGGCAGTCTACAATCGCTCTGCGCTGCTGGTAAACTCTGGATAACATGGTCAGTGTTGAATTCCACCTCGTGGGCACGTCGCACAACAGTTGGTGAGCGGGCAGTTGGAGGCGGCGCTGCGCTGCCCTGAGAGTGGCAGCATCTGGGCTGGACTTCCTGAAATGCGCACAGATGCGGCGCACCTTCGTGAGCAAATCAGACAGATTGGGGTATGTCTTGAGGAAACGCTGCACTATCAGATTTAACACATGGGCCAGGCATGGCACATGTGTCAGTCTGCCGAGTTGCAGAGCCGCCACCAGGTTACGGCCGTTGTCACACACAACCATTCCCGGCTTGAGGTTCAGCGGTGCCAGCCACAGATCAGTCTGCGCCGTGATGCCCTGTAATAGTTCTTGGGCGGTGTGCCTTTTGTCGCCTAGGCTCAGCAGTTTGAGCACCGCCTGCTGTCGCTTAGCGACGGCACTGCTGCTGTGCCTAGAGCTACCGACTGATGGCGCCGTGCCCACGGATGGTAGTTCGGAGGAGGAGGTGGAGGAGGGGTGGGAGGAGGAGGAGGCATAGTAGGCCTGAAACACCTGGACCGAGGTAGGCCCCGCAATCCTCGGCGTCGGCAGTATATGAGCAGCCCCAGGGTCAGACTCGGTCCCAGCCTCCACCAAGTTAACCCAATGTGCCGTCAGCGATATATAGTGGCCCTGCCCGGCAGCACTCGTCCACGTGTCCGTGGTCAGGTGGACCTTGTCAGAAACGGCGTTGGTCAGGGCAAGGATGATGTTGTCTGACACGTGCTGGTGCAGGGCTGGGACGGCACATCGGGAAAAGTAGTGGCGGCTGGGGACCGAATACCGAGGGGCGGCCGCCGCCATGAGGTTGCGAAAGGCCTCGGTCTCTACTAGCCTATAGGGCAGCATCTCCAGGCTAAGCAATCTGGAGATGTGCACATTAAGGGCTTGGGCGTGCGGGTGGGTTGCACTATATTTGCGTTTCCGCTCCAGCGTCTGGGGTATGGAGAGCTGAACGCTGGTGGATGCTGTGGAGGATCGTGGAGGCGACGATGGGGTTTTTGTGCCAGGGTCCTGGGCAGGGGGCTGACTAGCAGCTGACACAGGGGAAGGAGCAGTGGTGTGCACGGCCGGAGGTGAACGGGCTTGTTGCCACTGAGTGGGGTGCTTAGCATTCATATGCCTGCGCATACTGGTGGTAGTTAAGCTAGTAGTGGTGGAACCCCTGCTGAGCCTGGTTTGGCAAATGTTGCACACCACAGTCCGTCGGTCATCCGGTGTTTCCTTAAAGAACCTCCACACTTCTGAAGATCTAGCCCTCGCCGCAAGAGCCCTCACCACGAGAGCTTCACTAGTTGACAGTGGCGCTGATGCACCAGCTCTGGCCCTGCCTCTCCGTCTGGCCCCACCACTGCCTCTTCCAACCTGTTCAGGTCGAGGACTCTCCTCCGTCTCAGAAGCACTGTGTTCACCCGGCCTCTCAACCCAGCTTGGGTCTGTCACCTCATCATCCTCCGATCCCTCAGTCTGCTCCCCCCTCGGACTTCCTGCCCTGACAACAACTTCCCCACTGTCTGACAACCGTGTCTCCTCATCGTCGGACACCTCTTTACACACTTCCACTACGTCAAGAAGGTCATCATCACCCACAGACTGTGACTGGTGGAAAACCTGGGCATCGGAAAATTGCTCAGCAGCAACCGGACAAGTGGTTTGTGACTGTGGGAAGGGTCCAGAAAACAGTTCCTCAGAGTATGCCGGTTCAAATGGCAAATTTTCCTGGGAGGGGGCAGACTGGGGGGGAGGAGGCTGAGGTGCAGGAGCTGGAGGAGTGGGGATTTCGGTGACATGGGTGGACTGCGTGGAAGACTGACTGGTGGTGGACAAATTGCTCGAAGCATTGTCAGCAATCCACGACATCACCTGTTCGCACTGTTCTGGCCTCAACAGTGCTCTACCACGAGTCCCAGTAACTTCAGACATGAACCTAGGGAGTGTAGCTCTGCGGCGTTCCCCTGCTCCCTCATCAGCAGGTGGTGTCTCACCCCGCCCAAGACCACGGCCTCTGACCCCTGCAGTAGTTGGACGCCCACGTCCCCGCCCTCGTCCTCTACCCCTAGCCCTCGGGTTAAACATTTTTAAAATGAGAGTTATAACTTTTTTTTTTTTTTTACTTCTTTTTGGTTTTTTTTGTGTTTTTTTGTGTTTTTTTTTTTTTTTTGAGTTTTTAAAACCAAACAATCCTATCCTATTGCTATGGCTATTTTCTAGCCAAGTATCAAAGGAAGCACACTACTATGCCAGATGAGATGACACTGAGTTAGTGCCTAATAGAAATCCAACCCCTACTGAATTTTGCCACTTCGGCCTTTGCTATGGATATGTGCGCCACTAAGCGCAGAACACAGCGGTCGCAAGTCTCACTACAAATTGCTCAGAATTGGCAAGTACATGCACTGCAGAAACTACAGCCACCAGCAGATCAACCAGAAATCAAATATATAGAACGCTACTGTAGGCTTCAAGAAGCTGTTTGTATTCTCCTATGGCTATTTTCTAGCCAAGTATCAAAGGAAGCACACTACTATGCCAGATGAGATGACACTGAGTTATTGCCTAATAGAAATCCAACCCCTACTGAATTTTCCCACTTCGGCCTTTGCTATGGATATGTGCGCCACTAAGCGCAGAACACAGCGGTCGCAAGTCTCACTACAAATTGCTCAGAATTGGCAAGTACATGCACTGCAGAAACTACAGCCACCAGCAGATCAACCAGAAATCAAATATATAGAACGCTACTGTAGGCTTCAAGAAGCTGTTTGTATTCTCCTATGGCTATTTTCTAGCCAAGTATCAAAGGAAGCACACTACTATGCCAGATGAGATGACACTGAGTTATTGCCTAATAGAAATCCAACCCCTACTGAATTTTGCCACTTCGGCCTTTGCTATGGATATGTGCGCCACTAAGCGCAGAACACAGCGGTCGCAAGTCTCACTACAAATTGCTCAGAATTGGCAAGTACATGCACTGCAGAAACTACAGCCACCAGCAGATCAACCAGAAATCAAATATATAGAACGCTACTGTAGGCTTCAAGAAGCTGTTTGTATTCTCCTATGGCTATTTTCTAGCCAAGTATCAAAGGAAGCACACTACTATGCCAGATGAGATGACACTGAGTTATTGCCTAATAGAAATCCAACCCCTACTGAATTTTCCCACTTCGGCCTTTGCTATGGATATGTGCGCCACTAAGCGCAGAACACAGCGGTCGCAAGTCTCACTACAAATTGCTCAGAATTGGCAAGTACATGCACTGCAGAAACTACAGCCACCAGCAGATCATCCAGAAATCAAATATATAGAACGCTACTGTAGGCTTCAAGAAGCTGTTTGTATTCTCCTATGGCTATTTTCTAGCCAAGTATCAAAGGAAGCACACTACTATGCCAGATGAGATGACACTGAGTTATTGCCTAATAGAAATCCAACCCCTACTGAATTTTCCCACTTCGGCCTTTGCTATGGATATGTGCGCCTTTAAGCGCAGAACACAGCGGTCGCAAGTCTCACTACAAATTGCTCAGAATTGGCAAGTACATGCACTGCAGAAACTACAGCCACCAGCAGATCAACCAGAAATCAAATATATAGAACGCTACTGTAGGCTTCAAGAAGCTGTTTGTATTCTCCTATGGCTATTTTCTAGCCAAGTATCAAAGGAAGCACACTACTATGCCAGATGAGATGACACTGAGTTATTGCCTAATAGAAATCCAACCCCTACTGAATTTTGCCACTTCGGCCTTTGCTATGGATATGTGCGCCACTAAGCGCAGAACACAGCGGTCGCAAGTCTCACTACAAATTGCTCAGAATTGGCAAGTACATGCACTGCAGAAACTACAGCCACCAGCAGATCAACCAGAAATCAAATATATAGAACGCTACTGTAGGCTTCAAGAAGCTGTTTGTATTCTCCTATGGCTATTTTCTAGCCAAGTATCAAAGGAAGCACACTACTATGCCAGATGAGATGACACTGAGTTATTGCCTAATAGAAATCCAACCCCTACTGAATTTTCCCACTTCGGCCTTTGCTATGGATATGTGCGCCACTAAGCGCAGAACACAGCGGTCGCAAGTCTCACTACAAATTGCTCAGAATTGGCAAGTACATGCACTGCAGAAACTACAGCCACCAGCAGATCAACCAGAAATCAAATATATAGAACGCTACTGTAGGCTTCAAGAAGCTGTTTGTATTCTCCTATGGCTATTTTCTAGCCAAGTATCAAAGGAAGCACACTACTATGCCAGATGAGATGACACTGAGTTATTGCCTAATAGAAATCCAACCCCTACTGAATTTTCCCACTTCGGCCTTTGCTATGGATATGTGCGCCACTAAGCGCAGAACACAGCGGTCGCAAGTCTCACTACAAATTGCTCAGAATTGGCAAGTACATGCACTGCAGAAACTACAGCCACCAGCAGATCAACCAGAAATCAAATATATAGAACGCTACTGTAGGCTTCAAGAAGCTGTTTGTATTCTCCTATGGCTATTTTCTAGCCAAGTATCAAAGGAAGCACACTACTATGCCAGATGAGATGACACTGAGTTAGTGCCTAATAGAAATCCAACCCCTACTGAATTTTCCCACTTCGGTCTTTGCTATGGATATGTGTGCCACTAAGAGCTAAACACAACGGTAGCAAGTCCCCCTGCTAATTCCTCACAAAATGGTAATAGATGCAAATTAAAATAAAAAAAGTAGAACGTTATTGTAGCCCTAAGAAGGGCTGTTGGGTTCTTTGAGAATCACTCCTGCCTAACAGTAAGCTAATAGAACACCCTAACGCTTTCCCTGACCAGCAGCAGCTCTCTCCCTAGCGGCATCCAGACACAGAATGATCCGAGCAGCGCGGGCAGCGGCTAGTCTATCCCAGGGTCACCTGATCTGGCCAGCCAACCACTGCTATCGACGTGTAAGGGTACCACGTCATGCTGGGTGGAGTGCAGAGTCTCCTGGCTTGTGATTGGCTCTGTTTCTGGCCGCCAAAAAGCAAAACGGCGGGAGCTGCCATTTTCTCGAGCGGGCGAAGTATTCGTCCGAGTAACGAGCAGTTTCGAGTACCCTAATGCTCGACCGAGCATCAAGCTCGGACGAGCATGTTCGCTCATCTCTACTTAGGATCAATCCTTATAAGCAGCACATACATATGGTTTCTACACTTCTCTACTGTAAACTGGTAGACAAAATATTAACTAAAAGCTTGGAATATGGAATAGATGCAAACAGACTGGAACAGAAGCCATTAAAATAAACAGATTTTTAAACTGATCTAATAGACGTACAGTATGTTTTTATTGTTTTATTAACAATTTCCTAATGTACATGCCAAGTGTGTCCAAACTGAACAACAAAGGAATCCTTTTCCTCCATCTGCTTAGTAAACGTAACATACTGTGGGAAAAAGCGCAACAGACCATGCTTTTTCAGCTTGCTTCCTAATGGAAGCAGCAGCATACGCTCAGCGGAGATCGTTACTAGCCATTAATAGATCATTACTACGGATGTAACTGTATGACCTCCATCTCTTGCCTCCGCTGAACGTGTGCGGAGTGTGTCTTGGGGGATGTAACTGGGCATATAAGAGAAAAGCCAAATTGTACAAAGCAAACAGTGGGATATGATGTATCCCTTTATTGTAAGCATATGTCAGGAATCCTCCTAATGTATCCTTACGACGGAAGGAAAAGGGGAGGAGCAAACGTAGCCTTAAACTGGTCCCAGCTATTAATCTACTATAGGAACCAATAATCACCACGGTCCAGTTTTAAATGTAACAAAGTTGCTACAGTTAAGGAAAGATGGAAGAAAACTATAATGTACAATAAAACCTTGGTGAATGCCAGTCCTCCAGCAGTCGGCTGGTGTCTGGATCTGAAGAAGATGGCTTCTCACCATTTAAATCCCTAATCCGTTAGAAAAAGAAACCTTTAAAAAACTTTATCTACTTGATTATATTTTGACCTGGCGACTAATTGTCCGTTTTTACTATTGAGAACTGTAATGGTCACCATAAGCTTCCCTACAGATCGATAAAATAAAATTTAAGTAAAATGTAGTGGCAAACCGTTTGCAGAATATTTCATAAACAAGATTAAAAAAATATATATAAAAGTTACTTTTCTCGGACTATTAAACTGGGTCATCTGTGTGTGACAAGGAGTTCATATCACAGTAACTGAACCCATAACCATTGCCAGAGTCCTGCCGAAGAAAAGAGTCACTGCATCCTAGGTTTTTCTGCTTTAGGGCATTGTGTAAAAGCGCTTTCAGTTCTTTATTGTCATTGGCCGCTGACTCCCAGATGACTTCTAGCTGTTCTTCCACTTGTCTGAAAGAAAAAGAAACATATCTTATGGTTTCAGAAATAGAGCTGAAAGAACAATCAGGCTTACAGGGTGAGCAGTCCATGTCCAGTGGTGTATGCATCATTCTGTTAAAGTTTGTTAAAATATCCTTTGATGATCACTGCCGGGTGTATATAAAATGCTGTGAATTTTCTGTTTCATCATGTCTGACAAAAAGAAACAGTATTCTCGAAAGATCACCATCAAATATACTTAGCCTCAAAAAGGTATCGCCTGATTTCTTCACTCTTCTTCTCTATGTCTAACATGGTACAAGTCTACCATACTAGCAATGGTTATCTGCTTCATAGCAGTGGAGAAAGAGCAGACATTGGGGCACATTTACTTACCCGGCCCATTCGCGATCCAGCGGCGCGTTCTCTGCACAGGATTCGGGTCCGGCTGGGATTTAAGATGGTAGTTCCTCCGCCGTCCACCAGGTGGCGCTGCAGCGCCGAAAATAATCTTAACGCCCCGGAATGCACCATCCCATAGAAGGTGAAGGTGAGCGCTCCCCAAGCGACACATTTTCGGTTTTTAAATGCAGCGGTTTTTCCGAATACGTCGGGTTTTCGTTCGGCCACGCCCCCCCGATTTCTGTCGCGCGCATGCCGGCCCGATGCGCCACAATCCGATCGCGTGCGCCAAAAACCCGGGGCAATTCATGTACAAGCGGCGCAAATCGGAAATATTCGGGTAACACGTCGGGAAAACGCGAATCGGGCCCTTAGTAAATGACCCCCATTATGTTACCTCTCATTTGTACTACTGACATCTATGGAATTTGATGGATGGGAGAACCTCTGTCACTTTGTGAGTAAATAATAATTTGTGCTCAGCCGCTTGCACTTGTATTCTTCTGCTGGATGACATGTTGAAGGATACAGAAAAGAACGCAGTGTACTTGTTGTGATTTTCTATCAGGACGAGGAACAAGGGAACAGTAATTTGCTTCATATCTACAGTAACATCTAAGCAGTTTGTGTTCTGGGCAATTACCAAATTACTTCTACAATGAATGTTCACAATCAGCAGCCAGGCAGCATTATGGGTAGTCTATTTCTTATTAACATTGCATCAAAATACATTTTTGATGTCCTTTGGTTCTCTGCAAGACCTAGACTGTATCAATGTGTAGCAGAGTACTAGATGTAGTGCTGGGTATAATTTATTTCAATTGATCATTTCCCCAGAAGGGCAGGGCCAATTAAAGAGTTATTGAAGTACTGTGCACATCTTTACTTATGGGACACTAGGATATCGTCACTCAATACATCGAAGATAAAATGATATTTGCTTCTGTGACATGTTATGCGACTTTCAAGTAGATTTCACTAGTGTTTATTGCATAGGGGTTGGTAGTTGGCAGAAAGATTTTAATAAAAAAAAGAATACCAAGATGCCCTGTCAACTACTTTTTTATTTAGAAAATCTACTACATATACTCCAGTATAAGCCGACCCGAGTATAAGCCGAGGTACCCAATTTTAACACATAAAAAACTGTGAAAACCTAATGAATCGAGTATAAGCAGAGGGTGGGAAATGCATTGATCACAGCGTCCCAGTATATAACCTGCCAGCCCCGTGCAGTATACAGCCTGCCGGCCCATAGTATATAGCCAGCCCCTGCTGTATATAGCCCCATAGGTCCTCTTCTGCTTCTGATGCTGCCTCGAGTTCTTCCGCTCCGTTATACACGTCTCCTACATTGTAAGAAGCTGTGACTGTGCATCGCGAAACAAAGCACAGGGGGCACCATAGTTTGGGGAACTTTCCCCGCGGCACACCCGACCATGTGTTGCAGCACACTGGTTGAAAATCACTGCGCTAAAAGACCAGAGCCTCTTAGAGTGCCCCCTGCTGGCGATTGTATTTACTGAGTCTGGTGTTCAAAATGCTAGTGTTTATGAATTCTCTCCCGCATGTTCTTTATTTCTGAGATTTCTGTACAGTACTGGGTAGAGTAGCTAAAATGGAACAGTAAAAAAAAAAAAAAAAAAAAAAAAAGATCATTCATATGTGGTGACAACCTGTACTGGACAGGGCATTGAAGGGAAGGAACGCCATTCAAAACAGATTTGCTTTATCACATTGTACGGGCTATAACATTTTTATTTGTTTGGTAGTGGATAGAAGGTTTATTTTATGTGGGATGAAATGCACTTTACAGATACTTCATTTTGGGGCGCCTATATCTAATGGTTCAGATTTTATTAACTCTATTTGGGTCAAGGAAAAGAAAATCATTGATTCTTGTCTGATATTTTTAGCATCTCAAGCATCAGGCCTATCACTCTCGCTAACTGCATCAAAAATCCATAACTTTTTTATTTTCCATACAAAGAGCTGTGTAAGGGCTTGTTTTCTGCGTAACAAATTGCACTTCATAGTGACAGTATTCCATGCAGTGTACTGGGAAGCGGGAAAAAAATTACAAATGCAGTGAAAATGTTGCGGATTGGGTTGACAGATTACTGGGAGGGGCTGGTGAGGAACCAGCGGTCATGATCCACATTGGTACTAATGACAAAGTAAGAGGTAGGTGGAAGGTCCTTAAAAATTATTTCAGGGATTTAGGCCATAAGTTCAGGGCAAGGACCTCAAAGTTAGTTTTCTCCGAAATACTCCCTGTACCACATGCCACACCAGAAAGGCAGCGGGAGATCAGGGAGGTAAATGAGTGGCTCAAAACGATTAAAGAGCTGAAGGAGTGCCTGAATGATATAATTAGATTAGACAAAGGAGTATATTGGAAAAGGAAAGCCAAGTTTGATACAATATGGGGGACCCTTGGATTGCTACACCGTGTCTTCCCTCTAGGTTTCTACTGTCTCCCTCTGTCCTCCTGTGATGATCATACTATATTTGTACTAAACATGACCAAAAAGATCAACAATACTCTTGTGTGTAAGTGCTGTATGACTGTGGAAAGAGTGGATAGTTAGGGGAGAATATAGGGTTATCTGTTTGTAAACATCCAAACCCTTGAATGGACTTTGTGCTTCGTCATCACACTATGAAGTGGACTTCTGTACGGCAGTACCGGGGAATGGGAGGGTTGGGCATAAGGGGAGGGAGGTAGGAACTGAGAAGGTGTTGTTAAGTTTTGTTCACATTGTTGTAAACTAGAAAATGTGTTGGAGTATTTAATAAACACGATCTGATTTAAAAAAAATAAGTGGCTCAAAAGTTGGTGTAGGAAGGAGGGTTTTGGGTTAATGGAGAACTGGGCTGACTTTTCTGTCGGCTACAGGCTCTACAGTAGGGATGGGCTGCACCTCAATGGGGAGGGTGCAGCTGTTTTGGGGGAAAAATGGCTAGAAGGTTGGAGGAGTGTTTAAACTAGAGACCTGGGGGGAGGGCAACTACACTTGTGCAGGGCAAATAGACAGTATAAATAGAGAGCTGGGAAGAGTCATAGTCCAAGGGGGAAGAAGGGGGGCTGGAATGAGATTGGGGAATAAGAATAAAAGGAATGGGGATAGGGAAAACCATATAAAGTGCATGTACACAAATGCCACAAGCCTCACAAATAAAATGGAGGAACTGGAACTCTTAATGTTGGAGCGCAAATATGATATAGTGGGTATCAGCGAGGCATGGCTGGACAGTAGCTATGACTGGTCTGTTACTATAGATGGTTATAGTCTTTTTTTTAGAAAGGATCGTATAAATAAAAAGGGGGAGGGGTTTGTTTATATGTGAATTTTTGCCTCAAGCCGGTCCTGCGAGATGACAATGGAGACACAAATGCAAATGTGGAGTCCCTATGGGTGGAGAATAGAAGAGGGAAAAAGAATAATAAAATATAACTAGGGGTTTGTTATAAGACTCCAAATATAATGGAGGCAACAGAGGAAATGCTGATAAGTGAAATGGATGGTCAATAATATGATTGATGATCATAATATCATTGATTTTGTATTATGCTTTACTAAGAGCGTTAGGGAAGGGGCAACCAATACTCTAAACTTCAGGAGGGCAAATTTTCAGCAACTAAGGGAAGACCTTATAGGCATAGACTGGGACAATGTTCTCAAATACAAAAGCCCCTCCCCCTTCCCCCCAGTGAGAAACACATATCATATGGGAAAAAGCATAAGAGTAACAAGAAAAAGCCAATGTTGCCATTTAAGGAAAGCAATAAGCAAAACGAGACTGAGAGAAATATTGCCAGGGAGAGCAAAAATAATCCCAAATTATTTTTCAAGTATATAAATGATAAAAAACTAAAAACTGAGGGTGCGGGCCCTCTTAGGAACAACATCGGGGTCATGGTGGAAGGAGATGAGGAAAGGGCCAATCTACTGAATGTCGCCTTCTCGTCTGTCTTTACATCATTCCTCTTTGTGCTTTTCACCAGGGGATTTTCCTAGGTAAATTCTCTTTGTAAATTCTCTTTGGAATGTCAACAGTTTAAAGCAGGAAGAGGTACGGCGCTGCCTCGCAACCACTAAGATAGCTAAATCACCGGGGGCCAGACGGCGTACACCCCCAGGTTCTGAACTATGTACCGTTATAGACAGACCATTATTTTTAATATTGGAAGATTCCCTGAGGACTGGTTATGTTCCACAGGACTGCTGCATAATGACCTTGTACTGGGTTAACACAGTCAAGTTTCAATATTTGCAGATGATACTAAGCTGTGTAAAGTAAAAAAATACTGAGGTCGAGTTCAGCATTACAGAGGGATTTGTGGAAGCTTGAGGAGTGGGCAGAGAAATGGTTGATGAGGTTTAATGTAGATAAATGTAAAGTTATGCACTTCGGCCATGGAAACAAAAAAGTATAATAATGTTCTAAACAGTCAATTACTTGGTAAAACTGGAGCTGAAAAGGACTTGGGGGTATTGGTGGATGGTAAACTTAATTTTAGTGACCAGAGCCAGGTGGCTGCTGCTAAAGCAAATAAAATCATGGGATGTATCAAGAGAGGAATAGATTCTCATGATAAGGACATAGTTTTGCCCTTAAACAAATCCCTGGTCAGACCACACATGGAATATTGTGTACAGTTTATATATATTTTTATATACCAGTGTATAAAAAGGACATAGTAGAACTGGAATGGGTGCAGAGAAGAGCAACCAAGATTATTAGGGGAATGGGGGGACTAAAATTCAATGACAGATTACAAAATGTGAGATTATTCAGTTTAGAAAAAAGACGGCTGAGGGGAGACCTCATTACAATGTACAAATACCTGAACGGACAGTACAAGGATCTCTCCAAAGATCTTTTTATACCTCGGCCTGTGACCAGGACAAGGGGGCATCCTCTACACCTAGAAGAGAGACGATTTTACCATCACCATAGACAAAGGTTCTTTACTGTAAGAGCAGTGAGACTGTGGAACTCTCTGTCGCAGGAGGTTGTTATGGCGGACTCTATGTACATGTTCAAGAGAGGCCTGGATGACTTTCTGGAGAGAAAAAAATATCAGGGGTTATGGGGATAAAACATTTATTTAATTCTTAAAGGTTGGACTTCTTTTTCTTTTTCTGGCCTTATATACTATGATTATATGAAGAACTGTGGAGCAAGGTATTTAGAACTGCACAGTCCTCTCCTATCCTGTTTCTGCACTTATCTCTTTGGACAGTTCTGGGAAGAAACAACGAGCTGTGCCAGGCTCCACTTATACCAAGGACAATATTGGAGACATAGGGGAGATTTACTTACCAGGTCCATTCGCGATCCAGCGGTGCATTCTCACTCAAGGATTCGGCGATTCACTAAGGTAGTGCGGCCGATGTCCACCAGGTGTCGTTGCTGCGCTGAAGTCCACCAGGTGTCGCTGCTGCGCTGAAGTCCACCAGGTGTCGATGCCGCGCTGAAGTCCACTGGAGTTCACCGTCCTATCTTGGGTGCAGGTAAGCGCGTGTCAAGCAACACATTTTTTAAAAAAATTCCGCTGGTTTTCCGGCAGCCACGCCCCCGATTTCCATCGCGTGCATGCCGGCGCCGATGCGCCACAATCCGATCGCATGCGCCAAAAACCCGGGCCATTTCGGCGCAAATAGATAATTTTCTGGAAACCCGACAAAAAATAGCGATTCGGGGCCTTAGTAAGTGACCACCATAGACTTAAAGTGCAACTGCAACATTTTTTCACAAATCAATAGCGCATGGGATATAGAACAACGTTGTCTTTTATTTTGATTCCCTATGTCCAACAGTTTGCATTTTCTATCCTTCTCAGTTTAGCCTGGTTCTCCAATAGCTGCGTCTCTCATGAATCATTTCTCTCATGATTCCTGTGACAAGGCATGTGTCTAGCCTGATCTGTTGCCTCATGAATAAAGATACAAACCAGGAACTCTGAACTTCGGTGGGTGCTTCTTTATTTTCTTCTATTGATTGAATCGTCCTCTCATGATTCTGTCAAGTTGTTTAGAAATGCAGACTAAAAGAGGGGAGGGGCTGCTACTCACAGAGGAGGTAGGAGGGGGAGGTCATGTGACAGTGTTCTCTGAGTGTAGCAGCAGAGCCGATTTTGTTGTCTCCTATACAGAATAGTGGGGTACAAGATCTTCCCTGATCCCTATCAGTCCCTCCATCCCAGTCTGTAGTCTCTGCACCTCATGCAGTCATAAACCCCCTACAGACCTTCCCCCACCATCTGCTCTCCAGACACTATATGCATCTCAAAGAGCTGTTAACCCTCAGCGCTCACACAGCACATACTATACACTTGATGTAACCGTTTCACTGCTGCTTTCTACTACTTATTACATGTTCAATTCTCCTCATCATAAAAGCTGCCAGGCTAGTCCCCATATGGATCCTGTACATACACTATTCAGTGTTCAGTGGATTTACTTGTGGTAATACACAATGTATGATGGGAAGTGAGGGAACCTAAATTTTACTCCACTTCAGAGCAGATACAGGAAGAGGTTAGTCTCTGCCAACTTCACTGCTGGTCAGAAAGATTTTTGACAAGTTGCTGCAGAAGAGAAAATGCCATAACTCTGGAAATAAAAAGGCGAACACAATATGGGCATTGTTCTGCTTTAAACTGACTTTATTGGACAGCCATTGATCTTTTACTACATTTAGCCATCAGAGATATGGGATTCTTACTTTACTACTTCAATGCCTCCTAGACTACCAAAAATAATATCATAAAACTTTCTTACCATCAGTGACATGAAGGTTATTGACATTAACCTTAGCGTTATTGTAGACCACCACGAAATTTTTATCTGTATACCTTTAACTACTGCAGATCACCTGGAATAGAAACTTTAATCCTTCCACTGCCCTGAATCAACTTGGACACAGGCATTATTCATCAAGGTGCTGGACCCAGATTTTATGCGACCATGTATACCAAATCTTAATTTGATAAAGTTCTTTTTCAGCCGGTTAAGAGGGAATAGTGCAGTGTCTGCACCTCTTACTAGTTAATCACAGGAGAGAAAGTGGCACTGGCACTGCTCCCATACGTAAGCCTCTCCAAATGTAACCATATGTGGAGTTCTAACTGGCACCAACTGCAGTAGTTGGAAACCGGAGGTGCTCAGCAGAGATATGTTACAGGCATCAAATAGGTGTATGACATGCGGCAAAGCGATGGGCCGTTTTGCGCTACAAAGCGCTTTCTATAGCCTCTGATGTCACCTTCTTGGAGCATGCGCAATATAAGCGTTGCCCCTGGAAGTTTGTCTTCTATACAATTTTGCAATCATAGACATATGTGCATGGATAAAAAAAACAACCGCAAAAAGTGACTAGTTACAATGCTGTCTGTGATTAAGTAGCGACAATGGAACGTCATTTTGATTAAAGTGCAAACACACTGCTAGATGAAAAGAGTAAAAGGATACCTGGAGCCTATAAGAAAACACTTAGATCATTGCGATCATTCAATCCCAAAGCACCCAATGCATCGCATTTTAAGATCCATCTGGCTCTCTCCTCTTACTATTTACAAAGGTTTACAGGGAACACTGTCTCTACTCATACAACCCTAATTTGGCAACATAAATAGATGGAATTGTGTTTAAATGCCAGAATGATAAATATGAAGAGGAAAATAAATGAGAGCTTCAGGTATTTATTACACTGTATGAATGTACATAGAAATGAGCCTTTGTCTGGGGGAAAACATAATTACAAGGGATCAGGTTCAGATCGGTTTCATTATATTCTTCTTCTCCGAAGAATCTTTGTTTAATAAAAAATAAAATTCTAATTTTGAAGGAAACTAAAGACTATGGAACAGGACAGAATGAGAAGAGATGATTGTTGACCAGTGATGCTCAATCATCCTATTCACATACCAGCAAAAAAATCATGGTACACAATAGTACCATATATATTTCTAAATCCATCAACACATGCAGTCCTATGGTTACAATAAGGATATGTTCTTTTGTTCTTAAGTTGAATTTGTATGCAAGTCGAACTGTATATCTTAGAATTGTAACTCCAGACAAAAAATGTTTTTGCCCCAGTGACAATTGGATTTTTAAAATGCTGTGTTGTCTTGGGAACAAGGATTATCATTAAAACTTCATTACAGACACCTTACAGCTGATCATTATAACCTGTGACTAAAGTAAAGCATCCAGAGAGCTTCACCAGAGGTCGCAGTGGGCTGAGTGGTTTGTCTGTAAATCGGGTGCCTGGGACAGCCTGTACAGCCATTATCTAACCATTAATTACGTATGGCTATGTATCAAATTTGGCAACTATCAATATTTGGTAACTATACGATAGTAAAGTATCCATCTAGCTATATCCAAAATTAACTCAGCTATTTATCTAGTAGCTTTTAGATATCTACCCCTTTATCTCATGTGCACTATATGGACAAAATATTGTAAAAACTGCATAATAGTATGATTATTTACATTTCCATTTAATCACAGTTTATAAAATCTTTACAGACATTTTTGAACAGAACAGCTCGGTCTAACGATTTTGTTGAATATATGTATGGTGCTGTAAAAATAATTTCTTTTAGATACAGATTTCTTTAAGATACAATGAAAACATCCTCCTCCCGAACACTCCAACCCTCCCCCTGAAGGACATGCATAGCTCATGTCATCTCACCATCATTGCTCTCCCCTATGTGGAGAAGCAAATTTCAAAATATTAAACCAATGTGCTAATGGGAAAAATCTTCAACTGAGCTCATGGTAAGCCCGATGTGTCCACCCATGTGCCCTAAGCTTTCAATAAACGTTCCTTTGCAGATACACCTCTTTTTCTAATCTACAATAAACAGCTATAACAGTTATCAAATGTGTCTGTAATGAAGCTTTAGTGTTAATATTGATTCTTATGACAACCCAACATTTTTAAAATCCAATTGTCACAGAGAAAAAAAAGTTCTGGCTGGGATTACAATGATAAAATATACAGTTCCGACTTACATACAAACTCAACTTAAGAACAAACCTACAGACCCTATATTGTATGTAACCTGGGGACTGCCTGTATTTGATATTTTATTCACATACTCCGCCATTGTGGACAGGGAGGTCTACAAACACTGGTATGCTATACATTGTATCAAGCCATAAAGCAATTTAGCTATTCCTACCCCCACACATAGTCAACGCTGTCTCTATCATGGCTGGCTTCCAGTGTAGACGTCTACAATTAAATAATAAGGTCTAAGACCCTGCTTCGAGAATGGACCCAGAGGTATGCACTCCTAATATCATGTGGATTAGTTTGCATCATCTAGAACACATCTTGGGCACTATGGATCCTGTCAAATTCAGTCTTGTGAAACTATACTGACAACTAAACCTGTCTCTCACAAAGAGAAAGCTCTGGGACTCAAGCCAAAAATGTGAACCATTACTCATCTGTGAGTAGACCCACATTTAATTAACATTTAGAAGGTACGGTCAGATATTAGATCCCCTGGGCAGATCAACACTGAAATAGATAAGTGAATGACATGAATGAAACTAGGGGAAATATATGTGTAATTGGGTAAAAATTGGTGGATTGATTGAAAATAGATGATTACCATTAATGGTGTAGTCTCATATTGGGTTACAGTTACCATAGGGGTGGCCCCATAAACGACCCAATTGAAAGTTTCCACTGTAAAATTTAGGAATTTGCAGTTGATACTAAACTCTGTAAATTAATCAACAAACAGGAGGATAGAATTATATTACATAGGGATTTGTGGAAGCTCCAGGCATGGGTGGAGAAATGGCAGATGGATTTTTATGTAAATAAATGTAAGGTTGTACAAACAAAAACTCCAATCTTGTTTTAAACAGTAAAACATTTGTTAAAGCTGCAGCAGAAAAATTCTTGTGGGTATTGGTGAACAGAAAGTTTAGTTTTACGGACCAAAGACAGACAACTAGTGCCAAGGAAAATTAAATAATTATAAACATATAGCTTTGCCCTTATGCAAATCACTAGTCAGGCCACAAATGGAATACTGCTTACACCATAAATACTAGAGCATAAGGCGACTTCTTTTACCACACCTTTATGCTGGAAGACTGAGGGTCCCACTCAGGGCCAGATTATCATTGGCTCTCTTGACACACAAACTCCACCCCCGCAATTCTGGGAGTTCCAGTAGCTCCACCGATGAGCCAGTCCTGGGTTTCAGTAAGTACCGTATATACTCGAGTATAAGCCGACCCGAGTATAAGCCGAGGCCCCTAATTTTACCAAAAAAATGGGAAAATCTATTGACTCGAGTATAAGCCGGGGATGGGAAATGCATTGGTCACAGCCTCCCCAGTATATAGCCTGCCAGCCCCTGCCCCAGTGTATATAGCCTGCCAGCCCCTGCCCCAGTGTATATAGCCTGCCAGCCCCTGCCCCAGTGTATATAGCCTGATAGGCCCTGCCCCACTGTATATAACCCCCCCCCCCCCCGTTGTGCAGCACAACAATACCATTGTAGCGGATGGATCACACAGAAGATCTACGGGGAAAGGTGCCGGAAAGGTGAGTTTTGATTTATTTTTTTGACTCGAGTATAAGCCGAGTTTGGGGTTTTCAGCACATTTTTTGTGCTGAAAAACTAGGCTTATACTCGAGTATATAAGGTAAGCACTTACATGCACATCTATAATTCTGCAGCTGGGGACATGCCTCGGAAATGTGGCCTCTTTAAGACACAGGAGTGCAATGCTGTCACTGCACTTCTGCATCATGAAGAGGCATAGGCTGACACCCAATTGCTGAGTACTAAGTTTATTGCTTTCTTATGCTGCCCATTTCCTGGGACTAAAAATTCATTAGGGGGAGGGTAGGTCAATATAGATGGACAGGGAAGGGGACCCTATCAAAAGGATTACAAAGAGGTGGGGCTGTCTAATAAATCCATCTAATGGATTACTGAGGAGGGGGCCTGTCGAATGGATTACTAAAGAGGATGCCTGTCGAATGGATTACTAAGTGGGGGCCTGTCGAATGGATTACTAAGGAGGCGGCCAGTCGAATGGATTACTAAATGGGGGGCTGTTGAATGGATTACAGAGTAGGGGGCCTGTCTAATGAATTACATAATTGGCCCGGTCTTTTAATGGATTATTGAGGGGGCTTCGGTCTTCTAATGCAGTGATTTTCAACCAGTGTGCCGCGACACATGGTCTGGGGTGCCACGGGGAAAGTTCCCCAAACTATGGTGCCCCCTGTGCTTTGTTTCCCGGCAATGCGCAGGGATGCGCAGTCACGGCTTCTTACAATGTAGGAGACGTGTACAATAACACATGCACAAGCTTTGAACCTCGAGCGACAAAATGACGTCACCAAGGCCGCCGCATCATCCTGAGAGCGGAGAGACTCTCGCTTTTGCCTACCACCAAGGTAATGCCCACCAATAATGCTGACTATATGAGCTTTTACCTGAGTATATGAACTGTTGGCAGAATACTCAGCATATGAGCTGGTACTTTTAGTACTCCATCAGTATACTGCATATAACAATGAGAAATGTAAATTGGGAAATACTATAGTCATGAGGCTGGAGTACTACAAGTACCAGCTCATATGCTGAGTATATGAGCTGGCACTTGTAGTCTGGCCTCATGGCCTTAGTACTTCTCATTGTACCCCTTTATTTTACAGTGTATGAGCCACATAATAATCAGCACCATATACTAAAAACAGGGAGAAACTGAGAACTGTTGAGGACGAGCTCCGTGTGTGTCTTTCCACCATTCCTGCCAGGATATCCCTTTTGTGTTTATCGGCCCAGGTTTCACACTGAGTAAAATAAATTTAGAATCTATATTATTAACCATATGTATAATATGACTGTTTTAGTGTCATTTTGTGCTATTTTGGTTGGTGGTGTGCCCCAGGTTTTTATAAGTATAAAAAGTGTGCCGCGGCTCAAAAAAGGTTGAAAATCACTGTTCTAATGGATTACTGAGGGGGCACATTTAATGAATTAAGGGGCCCATGTAATGGATTACTGAGGGGAAAGGCGGAAATGCTATGTCTAATGTAATTTTATTGGTATCTATTTCTATAGATGCTGCATTTCTCAACCTAGGCTTATACTCACATTTTTTGTGGTATAATTAGGTGCCTCATCTTATATTCTGGTCGACTTATACTGGAGTAAAAATGGCAATTATGGGGACTAGTATATAAGGAACAGCTGCAGTAAAGAGCACCCAATTTCAGTGTGCTAATAGGTAGATAAGAATAAATGATAGATGGAGTTATTCAGTTTATGGTGTGACCCAGAGGTTGCACTAACATTTTTACAGAAGGGTAACGATACTCCTCTTACTATTTTTGGGGAGTATTTGTAGCCGAGGAAAAGTATTACATTTTCTGTAATACAAATATTTAACTCCTAGCTGTATTTATACATTTATACAAAATCATCTTCACTGCACATTTACTACACACACGGCACACTCACTAAACCACTCAGCCTGCACGCTACAGGGAATAATTTCCAAGCGTACTTTTATGCATGGCAATTATTTTGGGGTGTAATTGCGCCTCATCACGCGTTTATGTGACCTCTGGTGTGAGGTCGCATAAACAATAAAAATATACAAATATCTGAATGGGCAGCACAAAGATCTTTCTAACAATCTTTTTACAGCTAGACCTGAAACGATAATAATGGGGGACATCAAACTACAGGAAAGATATTGTCATAGAAAGGGTTACTTTACTGTGAGCCCAGAGAGAATATAAAATGTTATGATTGCTAATGCAAAATACATTATAGAGATATGGTAGGAATTCTTCCGTACTATGGAACAACAGTTTTTTCCTTCCTCTAGGTCAACATCTATGCTACTACATGATGTGGCTTAGTAACCTATCCCTCTTCCATATGCACACTAATGGGATTTTATGCTGACAGCCTATGGGCCAGTTGGCATCAGCAATATAGGGGTTTTTTGCTTTCCTCTGGACACTGATGGATCAGTCTTTTCCAACCTTATCTAGCATGACACTATATGATGTGGCTTATTACCCGCCCGGTAATAAGTAACAGTAAAAAAACAACAAAAAAATACACAGGCAAGTGTATCAAACTTGTCATGCTCCCTATTTTTGTTTTCATTATCACATTTATTGCCTGCTCTGACTGACATCCCAGCCAATTTATGCTAAATAAAAATGCATTTAAAGGACAGCTACCACCAGGATGAATAACTGTATGCAAATGAGCCTGACGGGCTCCAGGCTCCATAGGCATTAATGTAACCTGGAGCCCCTCAGGCTCATTTGCACACAGTCTTTCAACCAGGTGGTAGCTGTCCTTTAACTTCACTCAATTCTACTGACTACATAATTTGTGTTTGCTTTTTTAAAAGAAAAATTTAAAATATTTGTTTCATCTTGAATTTTAAAACTTTGGGACAATAAAAAAAAAGAATGGTGGTGAACGTAGAGAGACTTTTAACCTCAAGCACGCTCATCAGCATTTTAATTAAATCTGGCATATCAGCCAACAGGCAGTTCATGCTCCTGGCATTTTGACCGCAAGACCAAACAAAGTCTGGAAAATGCAAGACAACAGAAAATGTATATAAAAGCTATTTCTCCTTTTGCAACAAGAAAAAAAAAATATTCCATAGAAATGAAATGAGCAGTAAGATCAGATACAGTCCACTTTAACGTTGGAATCAATCAACCAATTAACTGCTCCCTATTTCCCATGAAGTCACTTCCCCTTGTAATGCTTCATATCTAACAAGCATTAGTAGCACTATCATCCTATCGGTAAGATGAACAGGCAGGATGTGTGATACAAGCACTGGGTTACCGTAGACTCATCCATGCAAAAAGAGCCGCAGTGTCCTCAGTGAAGAAGGCACCTTCTGCTCTCGCTACTTGATCATTATCTTTGGAAAGAAGAATTTCTTTATAGGTGGTGATGGAAGGGAGGGAAGCCTCCATTTTCTGCATACATATCCACAGCAGATGGGACTTCAATGAAAAAGAATGCAGCTGCTCTCCTCCTCCTACCAGTCACATCTAATTGGTTTGTTTTGTTCTCTCAGCGACTTACCTTTTCTGCTGCAAGACTTCACTGAGGGTTTGCTGCTTGTCTTTAAGCAGCCAGCGGAGATACTTCATTTCTCGCTGGTACTGGGCAGTCTTTCCTGCAAAGTCTTCCTCCTGCTGTGTCAGCTTGTGAGTGATGCCTTGCACAGTGCTTGATGCTTTCTTTCTGTACACCTGTAAGCAGTAAGAATTATCATGTGGATCTTACTGGCAGGATGACTGCAACAACCTGGCACCATCCCGGGCTTTCCCAGCTGATGCTCAGTGATGCTTTGCTGACCCCCTAAAGTCAGGTACGTCAGCCTTACATAATTTTATTCCCCCATAAATTCTCCATAATCCCTCCTACAATATTTGACACAAATTGCCTCTTACATAGAGATATAGATGGTGAAGCTTTGTCTAAACAATACATTTGGGGTTCATGATTCTGAAGATGAAGAGAACTCCTCTGTATACATAGACACAATCCCTGAATATATTTTATTAATGGCAGCAAAGCTTGCCCTATATAACATCAAATTCACTAGTAGAGTGCACACTACAAGTGGGCTGTGATCTAGAAGGCAGACCACATCTAGTGCTTGGGTCATAGACATTTAGCCTGTTATTCGTTTTGGACCAAGACATGTGGACAGAGGAACTTGTAACATTCTGACCCCTAAAAATGTGTATATTTGAGGATATACTTTTAGACAGATTAAAAAACTGGCTATTTATTAAGTCCTTTTTTGGGTGACATCCAATAAAGCCAACCTTGTGTTTTTTCCACCAAAAATTGGCCTGTTGTTAAAGGCCGTAAAAAGTTATTGAAAGGGAGCTAATACTTAACCCTCTGGAGGGTATTCCTCAGCAATCTTTGTTTCTCCCTGTCATTCCCAGGGATGGGGAACAGACAGCCGCTGCAGGAGCCCTCCTGAGGGGTACGTTTCACTTTTTCATAAATTTACCTGCAAATGTGATGTTTTCTGCAAAACCTGAAAATTCCTTTAAAGCTGGGTAACAACGTTCAGTACTCTAAAAGCAGATGCACTCTTGCTCTTATTCTGGAGATCACCAAGGTAGTTCTGCATATGCCACAATATACCTACATAATTCAATACACACAGCATATGAATTATATTACCGTATATACTAGTGTATAAGCCGAGTTTTTTAGCACAAAAAAATGTGCTGAAAAACGTCACCTCCGCTTATACACGAGTCAATAAAAAAATAAACTTAATCCTCACCCTCCAGCTCCCGATCCTAGATGCGGCTCCCGGCGGCTCCTCTTCTGTAGCCCCCAAAGTCGCGTCCATGCGATCTGCCGGCTGGTGCACCGGATGGATGTGACTCTGCGGGCTAAAGAAGAGGAGCCGGCATCATAGTGTGCGCCGGCCGGCAGATTGCATGGACGCGCCTCTGCCGGCTATTACAGCAAAGAGAAGAAAAAAGAGGAACCCCACAAGCAAAATTCTTCATTTTGCCATGTTCTGGCGCTAATAACTATTTCATATTTCAGTGTACAGAGCTGTGGGTGTTGTGGTTTTTGCATTTTTTTGCTGAAACCCGCTGTGTATGGAGAGAGCTCAGCTCGTGAGCGCTCTCCTTATACCATTTGCAGCATGAGGATGATATAGTTCGCTCTGGGTCGCGAAAAGTGTTAATAGTTCTGTACTGGTTTCTTAAAATGTAAAGCGAAGCCTTCCGTCTTTTACCTCAGCAGCCAGACATGACTGTCCATAAAATGGCTGCAGGTGGAGGGTCATGTGATCTCCAACTATCCATAAACAATTGCCAATTAGAGATCACATGACGATTAAGTTAATCTTAATTCTCACTTTGAACATGAATATCTCCGGTTCCATGACACCTAGAAACAATAATTTAGTCAGGGAAATGAGAAAAAAGCTCTGGTGGCCCTGGAGCGTATTCACAATGTGACCATCAAGGTAGCAACATATTCTACGGAGTCAGAGTCAATTCCATGAGTTAAAGTTGGCTAGCCTTTATGTGGAAACGTTGTATTCTTCAATTCTGCTCTAACTTGGGTAAAGGGCCATTAATTCTTTCATTGTCAATGGTTATGCAGTTATCTCAATTTGTTCTTCATCCTAGAGCAAATTATTTTCCTCTTTGAGGGCTGCCTCTTACACCAGGTAGGGGGTATAGAAATAGGGAGTCTGGTGACCCCCACATATGCAAATCTGTATCTTAGCTGATGGGAGGAAACCATGGTCTTTACAGATGAGATGGAGTGTTGGACATCAGCAATAGCCCTCTGAGTGCCCTTAACTGCAATTGTTAAGACCTCCATTTTACTACTGAAATGAATCCTGCTCCCTCAATCTTATTAAGACTTTGGAGGGTCAATTCAGACACTGGTTCACCCAAAGAATAAAGAATAACTGTTATAAAGGAACTGCAGTTCACGAGAGGAATTTGCATCCCAATCTAAAAAAGGGAGATTCCTTGCAAGGGGCTTTCCTTGATCAGTACTAACTAAAGTTTACAGGGAGGCTTGGGATTCCTCAAAAGAACATTGCCTGTTCCCAAAGGCTAGTGAACAAATAGGGTTGACTAGTATAGGAAGTTTTTGACTCCTGAAACGTTATTGGCGCACCCTCTGAGCAGATGATAACATTGGGGACCAAAAGGGGTTGCTATGAAATTAACCCTGGTAGATTGTGCAAAGAGAAAAGAACACATCCGTATTCACACCACTCTGAGAGGAGAGGGGTAGCAACATTATTCCACAAAGAGTGCAATAGAAGATCTTTTTATCTTCCCTTCCTAATACCAGCAGTGAGATCAGTCTGGAATTGGGCAGCTACTGACTGCTAAGCTGGAGTTCATGGTATTTAGAAGTAGTATGTAACAGCAGAGAGGTGATAAATAAAACACTTGTGGTAGGAATAAACAGAAAGAGATACATGCAAGCATTATGGGGCTTGTAGGAGACTTAAAAAATAAATCAATTGAGTCACTATCGTTTAATAAATGTTAGGTCCTAAAGGAAGGGTAGAAATGGTGAAGTATATGGAGAAAAAAGTAAATCTACTCAATAATAGTCACTATTAACCCTATCAATAGAATTTGCTTTGTAGTAGAATTTACAACTAAAAAGCAGGACTGATCAACAGGCCCTACAGTGTAATCCAACCCTCCCTTTAATTGTCCTCTGCTAGAGGTCTCAAAAGCCTTGTACACCTTTACAACGTCAATACATCCAAAATGAAATTTAAAGCAACTTTACAAAAGAGCTGTGACTATAAATCTCTTCCTGTTTTGTATCTACAGGTCTTATGTAGACCTAAATTACAAAACAATAAGACTAAAAAGAACACACTTCACATGGTTTGTTGTAATTTGATTACAGGCGGTCCCCTACTTAAGAACACTCGACTTACATACGACCCCTAGTTACAAACGGACCTCTGGATATTGGTAATTTATTGTACTTTAGTCCCAGGCTACAATGATCAGCTGTAACAGTTATCACAGGCGTCTGTAATGAAGCTTTAGTGTTAATATTCATTCTTATGACAACCCAACATTTTTAAAATCCAATTGTTGTAGAGACCAAAAAAGTTCTGGCTGGGATTACAATGATAAAATATACAGTTCCGACTTACATACAAATTCAACTTAAGAACAAACCTACAGACCCTATCTTGTATGTAACTTGGGGACCGCCTGTAATCATGGATTCTAAATAGGTAGCTTTCACAGAAAATTCTGGAAGACTTTTAATCACAGCAGTGAAGGTCGCTTTTGCTTCATTGCCTATTTTAAATGCATCCCAGGAGTAAAAAAACAAAAAACCCTTGTAAATATGGACATATCATTTAAAGAAACATAACAGCATATCAAATATTTAACCTATAGGCAATTCATTTATGCTGGGTCCAGTCAATAGCTGGGTCCAGTCAATAGCTTTTAATCTGGCAGCCTCTTTGGATATGACTGCGGTAAACAATAAATAGGCAATTAGAACCTAATCCAATGCTTTCTGTGATTTGCAGGACACAGACTTTCACACATCTAGATGAGCTGCTTGCTAGCTGATAGCAGCTTTAATTATCCAACACTGATACTATTTAGTGATACCCGGCACTGCTAATAGCAGTCTGTCATCAGAGGCACTTGTGAGAGTACAAATTATGCTGCTAATTCATTCTCTCTTGAAGAACATTTGTCATACAGCTAATGCACACGTTCAATCTTCCTGTGTATTAATAATGGATGAATCATGGTCAAATATTATATCAGTGGAAATTAATATTAATGAATGTCTTTGCAAAGCAATGCCCTTGACTGCCTGTAAGAAGAGTTCCCATAGGATTCAAATAATAGACCATCTGTCATGTCTCATAATTTAGTGACTAACACCTTTATATGCATTTATGTTGTAAAGAGATTAAAAGGAACAAGTGACGTATACCGTAAATCATCTATGGACTGTCACCGATAGATGATATGATTACCGGGTCACTGTTACCATGTTGCTTGCCCCTTTCCTCATCATGAGCCAACTTTGAGTAATGAACATCACCAGTCTACTTGTAGGCACATAGAGCAATAGTCCAGAACCCACATTTTACCCCCCCCCCCCCCCCACCCAGTACTTAGGAGCAGCCTATAATTTTTACATTTACAGTATGTGATTTGGATCAAGTTTATGTGATTTTTTTTTTTTTTAAGTAAAAAGCAGAGTAAACACTGACTGGATACGTACAAGAAAAAGTGAGAGTCCTGACTAAAATGCCCATTCAAAGTAGATCAGGTTTGTTTGTTGACACATCAATACTTCAGTCAGTGGCCTTGTCAGAATAATGCAGCTAGTCCGGGTAAGTCATGGGGCATATCTAGTGTTAGTGGTGCACATAGAAGACCCAACCACAGAGTCCAATCTTATTGTTAACGTTGGTAAAGACTGGATCATATGCATGAACCATTACATATTGTACTGAATATAATCTCATATTATCCCAGTAGCATGCAAGAATGTGCCAATAAAACATCTCTGCAATCCATATGGAAAGAGGAAATGGATCAAGCGTGGAAAGCTGTTGTATTCATTAAAATGCAAACATTATTCCAAAACAATTTATCCATAGCATAAAACCACTTATTTCATAATGGACAACATCAACAGGATAAAAGCGTCAGCCTCCAAGCCGACGCGTTTCTAGTGTCTGACACTCTTACTCATGGCTAGATTTGTAGGGCGTCTGACGGTTGTGAGATAGGTGTGTGATACGACCCATTACAGGACCACAAATCTAGCCATGAGTAAGAGTGTTGGACGACACTAGAAACCCGTAGGCTTGGAGGCTGAGGCTTTTATTCTGTTAATGTTGTCTGTTATGAAATCAGCGGTTTTATGACATGGATAAAGTTTGCATTTTAATGAAGGCAATGGCTTTTCCACGCTGGATGCATTTCCTCTTTCCATACTAATAAGTCAGCCTTCCTATTTAGATCCACATAAACATCTCAATAATAATTAATGCTAAATTACATTTTGGTTCTCCTAGTGGTGACGTGTTGATCATGGAAAGTTGCTCTCTTCCTCATCTGTAAATAGAGAATGCCATAAAGCATCCCTATCCTGTGTCTGAGCTTGCTGTGACTCTTCCTTGCATTAATCACACTGATAAAGTCGCACAGCAGAGACCTAGGACGTCATTGCAAGCAGCGTATCATTATTGTGACAAGCTTGAGGATTGCTAGTGACAGCCCGCAAGTGCCCTGCTGCCATCATGTCTACACGAGGGCTGTAGCCTTTTACAAAATAAAGAATCTATTTGCATGTGTTGGAAGAGACTAAAGACACAGATCACCCCCTTATTGTGGGGTGAATCTAGTCATATAAACGGAAAGAGTCGGAAATATAACTCTGGTACAGAATTTATGATACTGTAAATGCGATCACTATATTAAAGTAAATGACAAACCCTTCTCCCGGGTCTGGTTATATAAAATCCTGCTATTAATAGAAAGAGAACCATATAAATGTATTTTTTGTATGCAAGCCCAGTGTTACTGCAAACCAAATAGTGTAGACCATACTAAAGGTAACTTAATAGACATCACTACTGAGGAAATGGCCGCTGATACATTATACCAAACCTACAAGAAAAATGTGGTCCACTACAAGAAAAGCTTATAATATTATAGAGCTTTATTAAAATCATTTAAAACATGGTCCTTTGGAGCAGAAACGTGTGTCAGGGTGTCCCCATTACGGAATCTTCCTGAGACATTACTTAGACCACTTAAGCTTTTTCTTTTACACAGTCTATCTTGTGCTCTTGTATAACTGTATCATGTGGTGGTGCTTGCCCTATTAAACTACAGTCATGGCACAACTCATCTGCTAATATACTGCATATAACTACTACTACTTCCTGAATATGACTGAGCCTTTTTCTATTTTGTGACATATGCTTTGTCAGGAACTCTGGGTTGACCCCCATGTGTATCGCTGCATTTATTTTCCTCTATTTATTACATTCAATAAAAATGTGTATAAACAAAACAAAGATTTTCTTGCAGTGGCCCACGTTTTTCTTGCAGGTTTGGTATTACCGTAACAAAGATGGTGTATTCACTATTTTTTGCTCAGCTTTCTCCTAGTGAGAATGACTGCAGTGCCAACAACTAAAGGCAACTTGCATGTTCCAAGTGTGTGTTACTACACGACATGACGCTGTTAGTATTGATTAGTAGCCACTGCAAGTTAGCCACTCACATGGACACCGCATTGCAGATCTGTTGAAAAATCAACTAAATAACAGTAAGCCAGGGATAGATTGACAGAGATTTGAGCTGCAGTCCAAAAACTGCAAATACTGAATGTGTGAGCTTTTTGATGGTAAAACAAACCCCAAGTTATTCATACCCAGTACTGAGGGTTTTTCTACTATATGTAAGTGGAATATGATTTGGAATGATGGGCGATCAGGGATTTGGTGTCATTCTAACATCCTCTGAGATCAGAGGTAATTGAGCCATTATATTCTCTCGGTTACATAACCATTTGTAGGGAAGGTTGAGTTACTTATAGATTAAAGTACAAAAAATCTCAGATAAATGTAGAACCCAGGCTCCAGTTCTGTCACATAGAACTCTTTACATAAACACAAAGGAATGCATCTCTTTACACAATTAGGGTAGAATCTACTGACAAGCGGATGGATTCCATTGACAGTAAGTAAAAGTGAACGGATACCTCCCATATACTAAGCCCTAGCTACAACAGGACCTACAACAAAGGTTCATTAAAGACTTTCTGGTTCATGAATAATATGGGGCTCAATGTACAATAGAGCACATTTATAAAAAGTGTTGCAAAGTAAGATGCTGATGCTAGTACTGGATTTACTAATTTACACTTAACCCCTTCCAGACGATGCCCTTTTTCGTTTTAGTGTTTTAATTTTTCACTCCCCACCTTCAAAAATCTATAACTTTTTTATTTTTCCATGTACAGAGCTATGTTACAGATTATTTTCTGTGTAAGAAATTATACTTCAAAATGGTGGTGTGTAATATTCCATGCCGTGTACTGGGAAGCAGGAAAAAATGTCCAAATGCAGTGAAATTGGAGAAAAAAATGCATTTGGTTCTTATTCTTGTGGGCTTGGATTTTACAGATTTCACTGTACGCCCCAAATTCTTTGGGTCGGTACGATTATGGGGATACCAAATTTGTATAGGTTTTATAATGGGATTTGGGATTTTGCCATCTTCTGCCGCTAATAACTTTTTTATACTTTGGTGTACGGAGCTTTGGGAGGTGTCGTCATTTGCGACTTTTGATGACGTTTACAATGTTAGCATTTTTAGGACTATACCACCTTTTGATCACTTTTTATATTTTTTTAAAATGGAAAAAAGTGCCATTTTCGACTTTGGGCGCTATTTTCCATTACGGGGTTAAACGCAGTGAAAAAAGGTTATTATATTTTAATATATCAGGCATTTTCGGACGCGTCGATAACTAATGTGTTTATGATTTTTCCTGTTTATTTATATTTATATCAGTTCTAGGGAAAGAGTGGTGATTTGAATTTTTATGTTTTTGTATACTAATTATTTTTTTTAACTTTTTTTATTTTTATTTTTACTATTTTTCAGACTCCCTAGGGTACTTTATCCCTAGGTTGTCTGATCGATCAATACCATATACTGCCATACTTCAGTATGGCAGTATATGGGGATTTTTCTCCTCATTCATTACAATGTGCTGATAGCACATTGTAACGAGAGGGTTAACACCTAGCAGCTTCGGGTCTTCGGAAGACCAAGGCTTTCATGGTGATGGATCGCCGCCCCCCCACGAAGACGTCATGAAGACAACAAACCTCAGCAAGATGGCGGTGCCCATTATGCCGCCATCTTTTTGCAGCTGCCGGCGGCAATTGGCAGGAAAAACACCCACGATCATGCACCCGCACCAGGCATGTGACGTAGTATTACGTCACATGTCAGTAGGGGGTTAAAGGGGAATTCCCTCAAGAGAAAAGATTCTTAAATGTAACAAAATAACGCATTCTCTAATTCGATGTTAGTAACAAAAATAGAGCATTTCGTAATACGACCATAAACTCCTGACTATGGTTGGGCTTGTTCCGAGGGGGATGGCGAGCAAAGCAGTGCTCATTGTTTTTTATTGATTAGGTGATGTAGCAGAGTTGAGTGTGTCTTAGTGTGTTATATATGCATCTCATGTAGAGTACATACATACAGTACTAGGATCAAGCTCAACAAAAATAATATATAGCATAAAAAACAAAATGGGCTGCAATCAAGTTTGTGGCCTGATGGTAGGGATGAGCCGAGCAGTCAAACTAAAAATGCTCACTGCATCGTGACCATGCACAATAAACCTCTCTGGGGGCAGTTAGCTAGCTGCAATTTCATAGCACTACATGCATGTGTTTTTATTCTTTAATAAACACCTGACAAAAAAACAAAACAAAACCCAGGACATGGCAGCCCTCCTGCGTGTCACTTGCCCCTTGCCGTCACATAAACAGTGTTAACAGCCAGTCTGTTTCTGCTGAGCACCTACACTCACCCAACGTACATCCAGTGAGAAATACCGGTCCACCTGGTTCTAAAGTTACATAAAGGTGTGGGTAAATGTAAATAATAATGTAGATGCATACAAGACAATGAATAATAATGCTGAACCCCAGACAATTAATTAATTCAGAATGGAGTAAACAATAATGGTAAGACAATAAATACCTGATACACAAAATTTATGTAAAGGCAGTTTAAAGTGGAAACTCGTGGTTGCGCAAGTGTCTAAAATGTTTTGCCAGCGGTTAAGCTGGTCCAAAGACTTTTTTCATGCAAAACTTGGATAAAAAACCTGGCGCAGACACAATAATATATCTGGGTTATTTGGTGGTCCATCATACCCCAGTTGCTCCCAATTGACTGGAGTACAGTCAATACAATGCCTGCTGCTGCCTGAAGTTAGTTCCTGGTTTTGTGTATACACAGAAAGCATTTAGCCAAATTCTGGAAACACTGCAAAACTTAACATTTTGTCATTCTTATTCTCAGCTTTTTGCAACAGTAAAAGATGAGCATGGAGGAAGTATCATCAGCGGATGAGCTGGAATGTAAGATATGCTACCAGAGATTCAACACTCATAGTCGTAAGCCCAAGATCTTAGACTGCCTTCACAGAGTTTGTACCAGATGTCTGTCTAAAATCCTCAATATAACAGGAGGTGCTCCATGTATAAGCTGCCCATTTTGTCGCAATGAGACTGAACTCCAGGAAGAGGAAGTTGCTGGCCTTCCAGATGACACAAATATCTTGTCACGGTTAGTGGAGAAAACAATATGCAAATCAGACAGTAATGAAGTGGTCTTAACACCCAAAAACCTATCATCTTCAAGTCCCTCTCATGGATCCTCCAACTGCCTAGTAATTACAATTATGGAAGTTCAAAGAGACTCCACCAGGACGCCTAGTCAAAATACCATCTCAGACTTCTATGCAGAAAACAGTCTGGATTCAACCTCGATAAGTTCTCATGGTCAAATAGATCATGACCTATTCTCCAAACTGTGCAACCATGTCCCTCGGATACTGGTCTGGCTCCTTGGGTTTTTTTACTTTGGTTCCTTACCACTTGGGATTTATCTGTTGGTAATTCAGAAAGTGACGCTTGGGATTGTTTGCGTTAGCCTTGTACCCTCTAGTTTAACTGTGTGCCTGGTCTATGGCTTCTGCCAGTGCCTGTGCCAAGGGATGTGTGACTGCTCCTCAAGAAGTTGACAAATGTTGAGAGTGAGCATTAAGAGATTACCTCAATCTACCATTGTAGAAGTAGATCTAGGTAATGGATTTTTTTTCAAAATGGCTCCCATGTTTTGTTAATTGGAAAAGACTGCAAACATAAGATGTACTATGAACCCTACTCAAATGTGGATTAAGCGGAATCTACAGTACAACCCAGTAAAAGTCTTGTAAACATCTTGTCACATGGAAATTGTTTGTTTATATGTATAATTGCATGCAAGTTCTAATATGGATATCCCAAGCACCTGATGTTCATAGTTAGTGATGTTACAATATAGTAAAGGATACAAATGTTGGATCCCTTCAGCTACAACAAGGTCTGGTAGAGTAATCAGATTTAACTACTTTTTTTTTTTTTATATAGAACTGCAATATTAATGTTAGCTCTGCACATGTGGTAGAGCTAATGGAAAAATTAGGGCTCCTTTTTTTTTGAAGAGGTAAGAGCAATATAGAAATAGGAAAGGTATAAATCAATAAGTAGGGAGCAACAACAATGTAATAGGCAAAGGCATAGAGAACAATGGGAAGTGGCAACAAAGAAACGGTGGGTGAAACTTAAAATGCATAGTAAAAAGTAGGGATAGAGATGAGGGGTTAAAAAAACCTAAAGAGATGAGGGTATACATAGGGTAAAAAACATATGTGTAACACTTGCTGCAGATCCTTGGCAATCAGGACAGGCGTGCTGCAGATGCTCACCCAAGCGGGTGTATTCAAATAAGAGAAAAAACGAAGTATTCTCCTGCACTTCTAACGTGGGTGAACTAGGTATTGAACAGGTCACCAATATCTCTCTAAAAAGGTGCAATTGGCATGAGTTAGGGTGGTTTCACATTGGTGTTTTTTTCAATTCAGTGATGTGAACCCATTTTGGCTTATGGACACATACAGATTGGTTTTCTCTTCCTGATTTTTCACTGATGCCTTAATGACCCAATGGGCTTTTTAACACTTCAATTTTTTTTCCCACTGATCCAATGTTGTCAGAGAACACAATAAGAACAGGTTCTAAACTGACCCCTGATCAGTGAAAAAAACTAGTCTTTTCAATGGGCAGTTTCACAATTCAGTTTTTGAACGCAAAGCATCAGTGAAAAATCACTGAAGTCAGTAAGACAAAAACAATCTGTAAGTGTTCATCAGCCAAAATGGGTTCAGTGAAAAATCACAAATGCGAAAATAACACCAAATGTGAATCCACCCTTAAACAAACATGCTGATTGGAAGTTAAATGCACATGCAGAGTAAAAAAACTGAACAGCTCAGTTACTGCTGTAGATACACTACCTCCTCATTCAAAGAGTTTTCTGTATTTTCCTGACTATAAAAATTGTAGATACACAAACTATGCATCCAAACTATGAATTAACATATGTGGAATTATACACTTGTGTGAAACTGAAAATATGTGTTATATTCTAGGTTCTTCGATTTTGCTTTGATTACTGCTTTGCACACTCTTGGCATTCTCTTGATGAACTTCAAGAGGTAGTCACCACAAAAGGTGTTCACACCACAGGTGCCCTGTCAGGTTGATTGAGTGGGATTTCTTGCCTTATAAATGGGGTTGGGTCCATCAGTTATGTTGTGCAGAAGTCAGGTGGATACACAGCTGATGGTCCTACTGAATAGACTGTTACAATTTGTATTATGACTAGAAAAAAAGCAGCTAAGAAAAACGAGTGGCCATCATTACTTTAGGAAATGAAGGTTAGTCAGTCCGAAAAATTGGGAAAACTTTGACAGTGTCCCCAAGTGCAGTTGCAAAACCCATCAAGTACTGCTAAGAAATTGTCTCACATGAGGAAGGCCCCAGGAAGGGAAGACCAAGAGTCACTTCTGCTGTGGAAGATAAGTTCATCCGAGTCACCAGCCTCAGAAATTGCAGGGTAACAGCAGTTCAGATCAGAGACCAGGTCAATGTGACACAGAGTTCTAGCAGCAGACACATCGCTACAACATCTGGTCAGAGGAGACTGTGTGCAGCAGCCTTCATGGTAAAATAGCTGCTAGGAAATCACTGCTATGGACAGGCAACGAGCAGAAGAGACTTGTTTGGGCCAAAGAACACAAGGAATGGACATTAGACCAGTGGAAATCTGTGCTATGGTCTGATGAGTCTAAATTTGAGATCTTTGGTTCCAGCCACTGTGTCTTTAAGCGTTGAAGAAAAGGTGAATAAATGGATTCTACATGCCTGGTTCCCACTGTAAAGCATGGCAGAGGTGGTGTGATGGTATGTGGGGTGGGGGCTTTGCTGGTGACACTATTGGGGATTTATTGTATGTTATTGAAGGTATACTGAACCAGCATGGTTAACACAGCATTTTGTGGCAGCATACTATTCCATCCGGTTTGTATTTGTTGGACCATCATTTATTTTCTAACAGGACAATGGCCCAAAAAACACACCTCCAGGCTGTGCAAGGGCTATTTGACCAAGGAGGAGAATGATGGGGTGCTACGCCAGATGACCTGGCCTCCACAGTCACCAGACCTGAACCCAATCGAGATGGTTTGGGGTGAGCTAGACCGCAGAGTGAAGGCAAAAGGCCAACAAGTGTTAAGCATCTTTGGAAACTCCTTCAAGACTGTTGGAAGATCATTTCAGGTGATTACCTCTTGAAGCTCATCAAGAGAATGCCAAAAGTGTGCAAAGCAGTTATCAAAGCAAAAGATGGATACTCTGAAGAACCTAGAATATGAGACATATTTTCAGTTGTTTCACACTGAAGGTGTGAAATGAGAAGGTGTGTCCTGTCCCCAGGTGTAACAGCCATCGTCAGACAAACTTCCCTTAGTCTGTCTTCAGTTTATAGCCAAAAGTACAGGAGGAATAGGTTTAAATGGGTATTCCACTTCAGCAAATTCATGTTAAGTGTTTGTATGCTGAAAAATTATAAAATTTTCCAATATACTTTCTATATCAATTCCTCATGGTTTTCCAGATCTCTGCTTGCTGTCATTCTATAGGACATTGTTCATTTCCAGTGGACAGAAATCTGACCACAGTCATACAGGTGCCCAACTGGTTAGTATCATAGAGAGTATCCAGATCTATAACATCTCTGGTATGTTATAACGAGCCATGCAACTGTGAACAAACAAGGAAGCAGTTGGATGCAACAGACTAGCAAAAAATTAACCAATTTTATTTAGAAAGTACAAACAAAATATACAAATAATATATGGGGAAAATAGAATAAACACACTTAAAACAAGCACACAACAGGTACACAAAGACTACCAAGAGCCGTGCACATGCATGACCATAGTCAGATTTCTCCCCACTGAAAGTGAACAATGTCCTATAGAATGATAGCAAACGGAGATCTAGAAAACAGTCACAAATTTATATACAATTTCCAATATACTTTTGGTAACTTTTCATTTTTCAAACATATCCATTACTTTCTGAAATGAGAATACTCATTTAAGGGTGCTTAGTCAACTCTGTTCTCTAAATTAGGCTAAGTGCAGGCCACCCATGGTCCAAGTAAACCAGGTTTACAAATCAAAATGAACTTACCTGCTTGTCATCTCCTTAAGGGTGCGGTCACATGTAACTATTTGATTACCATATAAGTTTCTGAGGAAATGCATGTGATTGGTAGCCAGCACCCACTGTCTTGTATTGTTTAAATGCAGGACACTGAGTGCTGGTTACTGATCGCATAGGTTTCCAAAGATACGCATATGCGATCGGCCATGGCCAGACTCCATGCGCTTTAAATCCGCTTCCAAAAGGAATCAAAGTGATACATGTGACCTCACCCTCATGCATGCAAACAGTATTTACAGGTAGATTTTACCTCCTATTTATAGGCCACATAAATGTGTTGGGAGATAGCCAACACATATCACATGGAGTTCATCACCTTTAATAACCTTAATTAGTTAGTGCCTTCTGCTCTTACTAGAATAAAAAAAGAACAATGTAATTTTATCCAATACGGACAAAGCCTGGGATCTTCAGTGTGGTAATCATCTCAAGGACTCTCATTTACAGACAAAAAAAAGATGAACTGGTAAAGTCTATCACAGCTGTCCCCAGAGACAGAGAGGACGTCATTGTAGATTATGGTTAATGCTGCAGCATCCTCAATAGAAGAGGGCGGTGGGTTTACTGCAATCCCAGGCACTTCATTGTCCATTACAAAAGGCTCCTCATCTAACACTGATGAAAAGAAGCTGTACATGTGCCCACACCAAGCAACTCCTTTGCGCTGCCTATTAGTGACTGCATCAAACATTCATTAGAAAACCTAATTAGTAAATAAACACTTTCCTTTGCCTTAATGTTTTTTCCCTGGCATTTGCTCTGCAGGTGACCAGAACTGATGTGGTTTATAATAATTAGGTCTCCATTAATAAAGCCTCTAGGTGAGGCACAGCCTTTTTTTTTCTATACATACTTAACAGCTTTTCTCCGATTCTATAGCTTACCTCTACTCAATCACTAGCATTTGCCATTACGGTACTAAGGTTTTACCTACTGGGATGCTCCCTGGTTTTAAAAGTTAAAGTTTCTGTATCAATTCCTTACAGTTTTCTAGACTTCTGCTTGCTGCATTAATTATATATTTTTTATATTTATAACTTCTATATTTACTTCAAATTGACACAAATTTGTCCCTGGTCATGTGATGTCGCATAGGTGCACAGCTTGTTATAGCACACAGCCTTGACAACTCTCTGTGATACAACGAGTCGTGCACCTGTGAGAACGTGGACAGATTTGTCCTTAAAGTATCTTCCACCATTGGACAATATTTGTAGAGGAACTCTGATGCATTATTCTCCCTAATGAAGTTTTCAACTTTTATCAACAAATCAAGAAACCATTGCAAAAATATTGAGGCACCTCACTACAATATGAACCCAACGACTTCCATATATCTAATTTCATGGTCAAAGTTTACATTTTATGGGCTTATTACAGCTTGCAGAGTATTATATGTGCGCAGGACATTGCCATGGCAACAGACTCACAGGTCATATCCATGTTCCAGGCACTGTCAAGTAATTTATGTCAATAGAGCCCCTTCATTTTATCATATTAATAGTAACAAAACGCACAAAGAGCTTGATGCTGCAGTAATAATTCTTACGCAACAAAAAAAGAGATAAGAACATCTTTTCCTCACACCATATATCCATTACTCCCCAACCCATATAGTTGTACGCCTAAACAACTTAACCGCTGCTAAAAAGAAGTATAATTGTCATTCCCCTGTCCCCAGGAGTTAATGTACCCCAAAATGTAAGATTCTAATCAAATTTTAGCATAGAAAAATTACGCATTGGCTTTTTTAAAAAAAAATAGAAAATAGTGAACTGTTATTATCAGTACATGAAATGACACATTAGTGTACCCTCAAGTGTATATTGCAGCGAGTCCCTCATCAGCCAGCCACACTTGGCCTTTAGTAACCTCTTTAAGGGTTAAATGACTGCTTCAGTCGCAGAAGTAGTTCTTCCATTCAAAGAGCTCCCAAGATGCTCAAAGTATCCAAATTACTGGAGTTTACTGTAGCCATGTTTGATTGTTGTCCAATACGCTAGAGCAGTGATGGCGAACCTTTTAGAGGCCGAGTGCCCAAAATGCAACCCAAACCCTTCTGACTTGAAGTGAAGTGCCAACACAAAAATTTAACTAGAATAACAAGGTTTTAATTGAGAAAACGAGCCATAGAGAGACGCCCCCCCATATACGTAATATAGTATAAAATGCATACAGAATGCCGCCATGTAGTATAAAATGCATACAGCTTATCGCCAAGTAGTATAAAATACATACAGAATATATATATATATATATATATATATATATATATATATATATATATATATATATGTATACACATATAAACACCGTCATATACACATCACATACATAAACACCTACATATACACATCACATACATATACACATCACATATACACATTCATATACTCATTACATACATATACTCATTACATACATATACACAGATAAACTTACTTTATTTTCTTTTATTCTACAGGAAGGTTCTCCAGGAATGCATGCAGGTTACGCTGTATGCATTCTCCACTCCCACCTGGAGCGGAGGAGAGGGGGGCTACGGAGCGGAAGAGAGGGGGGCCACGGAGCGGAGGAGAGGGGGGCTACGGAGCGGAGGAGAGGGGGGCTACGGAGCGGTGGAGAGGGGGGCTACAGAGCGGAGGGCTACGGAACGGGACAGAGGGAGCCGACCGGGACAGAGCAGAGCGAAGCGAACCGGGAGGGAGCAGAGCGGAGCGGCCCGGGATAATTACTGTGCATGCGCGGATTCTATGGGAGCGACTGAAACTTTCAGCGCTTCCCAAGTTACCGCGCATGCGCAAAAACTCTGCGGTTCTATCTATGGAGCGGCGCGTAGTTCCGCCGCTCGCATAGACAAATTTTTACGGGCAGCGGGCAGAGGCTTACCGGCGACGGTACGCGTGCCAACAGAAATGGCTTTGCGTGCCGTCTGTGGCACGCGTGCCATAGGTTCGCCATCGCTGCGCTAGAGTGTTCCGATTCATATTCTGAATAATAATATTATTCTTATTAATGAAAATAATAGAAATAATAATAATGTCTATATTTTCTCATCTATTTTTTTTGTATGAGTGTTTCATACACTGATTCCCCAAATCGTTTGGACAATTTTGGAATAGTTGGATAATGTCGTTGACAGTTTTTATGATTTTTTTTAAAAAAAAGGAAATCTACCTTTAAATGTTCTGTCCATTAATTATTAATGCTACAGGGCCAGTCCCAACAGCGTAAATACAGTCCCTTGTTTATAAGGAGCTGCCACTTTCCATTTTACTTTTCCATTTTTGCTCCCTTCCGTCAAAAATGTATAATTTTTTTAGGTTTCGTGTACGGAGATGTATGAGGTCTTGTTTTCTATGTAGCAAACAGTACTTTCTGGCATCCATATTTAATTTTCCATGCCGTGTTAGCTTTTATGAGGCATTGAAGAAAAAAACCTATTGAATAGTCTGGGCATTAACGTGGAAAATGGGTGCGAAGATAAGGGGCTGAAAAAAAGTGGTTATTTCAACTTGCAAAAAAACCTCCAAAATTGGTAAACATAACATATTTCAAAAGCAGCCCTTTTGATCTCTATAACCCATGGGAACTTGAGATACTCCCCAGTTGTTGCACATTTTATACATCTCCTACACCAGAGTGAGGCTACTTTCAAACGTAGCCCGGCGGGTATACGTTCCCCATGATGGATTGCGATGCATGGCTCTCTCGGCGTCATAACGTAAGGAAAGATGGGACATGTCCATGTCCTGTCGCTCTGTGCGCCAATTGCTGTCTATGGGGAACTTATGTGAATACAGCCTGAGACTGGGAGAGAGATTGCTGCTGCTATTGAGGGCAGTCCATGATCACAAGTCATGGTTACACACAGTCATGTCAAAGACTCCAATTAAAGAGAACCCGTCAGGCAAAATAACCCCCTAAACTAAATATATTTTCATAAACTGCCATTAGAAAGCATTGCCTCTATCCCTTCATTGTCCCTCTACATGCCTGTAAACCTAAGCAATGAGGTCCTAAAGCTGTATGCAAATGACCTGTGAAATGTCCAATGAGTCATTAGCATATTCAATCTGTCCGGCTTATTCATGAGTTGGAGGTACAGCCACACCCCCAGTGCTTGACTGACAGCCTGTATAATACCGTGAGGCTATATAATGATGTGCTTGCTAGTGTGTGTATAGGAGAGATACAAAAGCTCCAGGCAGCCATGTTATAGAAGAACATGTCAGGTACTACTTGTGTAGTTGATGTCTGTGTCTCTGTATATTAGGAGGGAGAGCATGTCAGCAGATGCAGCACACACCAGCAATGCTTTACTATACACTACACACAGACATGAGCAGGGGGGGAGAGAGGAGGGGTAACAGGAGTGACATCACTGCCTCTGACCATGTGACCAGCCTCATTTACATAATAAAGAAAAGATGATTTTGAAATGATTAATGTATGAATTGACTAGAAAAAGGCTGGGATAGGATCCTTGTGAGCTCCTCTAACAGGTAGTGGTGACAGAAATAGTGACTTAGACCTGATGACAGGTGTCCTTTAACAAATTGTTAATGTCGAAGAGATTTTCTACTTAAAAAAAAAAAAAAAATACTCAAAATGTACTTTTACCACTGGTATCTATACCAATAAAGAGATACAAAGCTCGGCAGAGCGCTCATAACAATTATTAATAAGAAGTGGATGTCAGTAGTAAGAAATATAGTATCAGGATAGATTCTCCATCGTGCCATGTCAGGGTGGTTTCCTCAAGTCTGCCATCAATATTTGTAAGAAGATATTTTTCCCCCTTCTTTAATCAGCTACTCCTATGAGAAATGCACCCACAGATTTGTATGGTTCGGACAGCTTCAACAGTCCCAATGTTCTCTGCTAGGTGAGTCACTCACTTTTGGAATTCTGGGACTGTCAGTAAACTGTGTGGGAGCTGCCGCAAGATAAAATAAGAAGGCATGACGTTATATCCCCATTTGCAGCCTATTATCCACGGAGAATGGTTAAGCAGAACAGAATTTCTCTCTAACAGCCTTATGAGAAGTAGGATTAAACACACAACATTGCATTGTCCTACATTGCACCAGATTGTAGGAGAAAAAGAAACATACTACTGTGCGTATTTAGGATTTGCTGTGTGTAATAAAATGCAATTCAAAGGCAGTGGGGGTGAGTTTCTCACAAGCACAGATGTCATTACACTCTAATGCTTGTGTTCAGGAACACGTGTTTTGTGTACATTTCCATGAAAAACATGAGGTGGTTGTACCTAATCGCAAGCGTTTCAGTGTAAACGCATCTACGATTGGGAGAAACGCCTCCCTGTTGCACTTCAATTGCTTTTGCAAATGCAATTAATATACAACATGTGACAGCAGCTATAGAAGGGTGCTTAAATGCAGCAAAAGCACACCCATTTGCAAAAAGCAAGCCAAACGTTCAAGGAAATCTAGACCAGTTTATCGGTGGAAGACTGACCTATAATTTATGCTCGTTACCGCTAGGGGATGATTAGCCAATATTCAGCTTAATCAAGAGACTCTGTATGATGCAGATAACGTTTCAAAAATATGCAAAAAATATGCCCTCAGGCTCCCTGCTACTTAATTTATGCATGCACCCTGATTCATTAATATTGACCCCTCCCTCCGCTTGCTGTGGCCAGACAGCCAGTGACATCATGTGGGCATACACAAGATCTTTTACCTTGCACAGCCTGAAAGTTTCCAGTGCGGCTGCGCAAGGAATCCATGCTAAAGATTTCCAGACAGCCAGATGACGTCACCGGCTTTCTGTCCAGAGAGAGTGGTGTGTGCATAAATTAAGTAGCAGAGGAGCCGTGAGGTGCTCAGGCTAATTTGCATATTTGTCATTTAAAACCCTGTGATAAAAAAAAAACCCTATAAATACATTTGTAGAATTCCCTTTACCTGCAACTACTCAAAGTAATTTGCAAAAGTAAAAACATCCCCAATAAGCCATTTTAAACACTTTTTGTAATTTTAAGGAAAATTCTTGATGCGCATGAGCTTTTCAGTAAACTGGGTATTGAGGTGCCCACAAGTGCGTCCATATTATGACCCTCAGGGACACGTAGGATAGCAAATTTGGGGCTGGATATACGTCCCCCAAAGATGGCTATGTGTGCTCACCGTTCCATGCCTTGCCCACACAAAAGATAGAGCAGGTGTGGCATTATTTTCTATGGATAGGGGAGTGGTCACCCCTCCTCCTCTCCAGTATGCCTGCCCAGCTATGTGAAGCAACGTTCATGTAAAGGTAGCTTTAGATGCGATGGCACTGATAATTGTAGAAATAGGCAAGGTACAGGCATGCCCAGTGCACACCAAGAAACGGGCATGCTCAATGCACACCAAGAAACTCATTTGAAGGCAAAAACTAAATTTTCTCCGTAACACACAGGGAACTAAGCTTCCATACATAATGCAGCTTATACATGTAGGGAGACTTTGGAGCTAGCTTGTAATGCTTTCCTTTCAGCATCTCTTCTACCAAAAAGAGAAAAGGGTTAGTTCATTTAAAGTGGTGATTAAAATAAGTGATCTCTGTCTGAACTACTTTAGAGTTCCCTGCAGGTTCTCCGATCCCAACATTGGAACAATGTAAAAACTTCATACCTTTACCATCTCTTCCAATCGTCCCAATCGCACACTTCCTTCCATCATCCTAGAAAGAACTCCGTGGTTTTCAGTCTCCAATCCTTTAGTCTAAAAGATTTTCATAAGATTGATATGAGCCATAATTATTTTAACAGATTATTTAAAACATTGCAAACTAGTTAAGAACAAGTACGTACTTTCACTTGGCCTTTCTTTGTGAAGTTACAATAGAAGTTTGGCTGCTTACCATAGGGAACAACTTAACATTTATTATCATTGTTTCCTTGTCACAATAAAAATGCAGGTTTTTTTCAACACACTTTCTTATTTGCTATTCAATGTAATAACATGCATCATTCTTTGGAATGTATTTTCTTTATGGGCAGCACGGTGGCTTAGTGATTAGCATTACAGCCTTGCAGCTCTGAGTTCAAGTCCCAGGGTCAACATCTGCAAAGAGTATGTATGATCTCTCCGTGTTTGCGTGGGTTTCCTCCGGGTCCTCCAGTTCCCTCCCACACTCCAAAACATATTGGTAGGTTAAATAGATTGTGAGCCCCATTGGGGACAGGGACTGATGTCGCAAGCTCTGTGCAGCGATGCGTAATCTGTGTGCGCTATATAAATAAAGGAATTATTATTCTTTTGGTGGTGCGTGAAGGGGGGAAGGGGCACTGTCGGCGGCGTTGACAACAGCCTGCAAACTTTCAGTAGTAAAAGTCATAGACTGCGGCAACCTCAGCACCCACCGGAGACATTAGGAGACTGCCGGCCGTGCCCCTCTTGGCCACTTGGCATGGCGGTGGTATTAGTGGAAAAAAAGGCGCAATTCGTGGCCATGAGTCAGGCATTGAAGACCATTTTCACTTGACAATAGCACAATTTCTGAGTTACAGGACCTGCACAGGTCTCTGGCCATTACTCCATTCAGCATTAGATTATTAGTAACTCAACTGCTGCAGTGTGGTACAAGGCAAGGCACAAACATGCCTAAACCACCCCAAGAAACTACAAAGATCAGCAACAAATGATTTCTGACAAGTTTTTCCTCGTAGTAACTAGTGATGGGCAGTCTGGTTCTTCTTAGTGAGCTGGATCTTCCTATTAAATATATTATAGGGAGTCTCCGTTCAGTTGCTTAAAGGAAACCTACCACTTAAAAGTGGTAGGTTTATACACATATACAAGACACCAGCTCAGGGTGAGCTGGTGCCAGAGCATATTTTTGTTAGGGGAACAAAGCCCCTATCGCAGAATTATAAGTTATATTAACTTATAACTCGGTGCACCGCACTTGGGCACGCTGCGCCATGCGCGCGCCCGTGTGTGCGCCGGATTCTAAAGTGCTGGAGAGCCGGTGACGTCACCCAGCTCTCCGACACAGGCGCGCCTGCGCAACTTAGCACAGCCTGTTTCCCCGTGCTAAGTTGCGAAGGCGCGCGTGTGCCGGAGAGCTCGGTGACGTCACCGGCTCTCCAGCACTTTAGAATCCGGCGCGCGCATGGTGCGCCTACCCAAGTGCGGTGCACCGAGTTATAAGTTAATATAATTCTGCGTTAGGGGCTTTGTTCCCCTAACAAAAATATGCTCTGGCACCAGCTCACCCTGAGCTGGTGCCATGTATATGTGTATAAACCTACCACTTTTAAGTGGTAGGTTTCCTTTAAATCTACCCAATCTTCTGTTTACCATAATAAATAGAGGCATGGATTCTGGTTAGGGGAGAATATGTTATAAAGAGGCGGGATTAACTGAGCCATCAGCTGACTGCTGGGAGATCACCCAATTGGATGTTCTTAAAAAAAATGTTCCTGTGTGAAGATAATTTCTCATAAATGTAGTCATGTTGACCCTTAGAAACGAGATGGCTTCCTCAGATACGACCACCTCACATTTTGGCAGCGGTGGCCAGACATGCGCTATTAAGTCCTGCCTGACCTCCTGGATTCTGCAATCATTACCAAAGGACGGCTGTGGGACATGCAGTAACTCCCGAACATTTCATATATACAAAAACCTTTTGTTTCTTTGTGCAAATCACTCCAGCAGAGGCGGTCATATCTAAGGAGTCATTCTTGTTTCTAAGGGAGCATATGACTACATTTATGAGAATTTATCTTCACAGAGGTAATTTTTTTTTTTATAACATCTAATTTAAGAACGGTTTATAAATGGCAGATTAAAGAAACTGTGAATGCCCAGATGAGAATACCCCTTTAACTTGTTCTATTCCAAAGAATTTCCGAAAGTTTTTTTTGTCTCAATTAACTATCTGTAGCTAGTGGTGACATCAACCGGACTACAACACACTGTGTAACCCCTATGCGCTCCTGTAAGTAACCACTGTCCAGGGTTACACGGGACGAAGTGTATTAACATACAGAGATCTGAAGGACACAGTGGACGACTACTAAAGAATACAGCAAATGAAGTGACTAACATCCGGAGTCAAATAGAAGATAAGGTAGTTGGTACTTTAGATAAAGGAGGAGCGTGGTAACTATATCCTATACTGTAATTTGTTTGTCAGTATTGTAGGTAGAAAATACTGTTTTAACAGCAGCACCCCGGGCTGAGCATATCATTAGTCTTTCTATATTAGGAAGAAACCAGTGCCAGTGACTCTTGAATTGGCTTATTGAATGACGTTATAGTTAATTTTTAGTATTTTGGAAAAAGAAAAATATCTACCCGGTACCTATGCATCCGATATATATACAACTCACACATGACTCATTTTCCATCAGGACGGAATATAAAAGATCAGTGTACACATGATCTATACATGATAATACTAAGGCTTCATATATATTTATAATAATATACATTTATAATATCAGCATCTGAGCAGTGCATTCCAAGCCCTTTATGTTTGCAAGAGATCCTCAGGGAAAATGTTTTAGCTTCTAGGTAACCTTAAATTAGATATGAACACACAGACATCAGAACACATCAAGTTCTCCATGCGGAATGTCACTAAGATTGCTGAGGATCAGGGCAGAGAGTTGCTGCTTGCCATCTGCAATGCCAGAATCTATCAGACATGTTCACTTTTCCGTTTTATCAAAGACACAGCCTGTACCGTCCATCTCCCAGATCCTTAAATAAACTGAACCAGACTAAGTAAATATGATCCATCATACAGGCTGAACGGAGCACGCCGCTTGTCTATAATTCTAATAAATGTAAATAAATTCATAGCATATGTTATATGCTGTATATACCAGGAATGCTTTAAAATAATTCCATTCCAACCAAAAAAAGTAAAATATTGTCCAAAGCAATGTGTGATTATGCTTGTATTAAACAATAGATGATGGGACTGAGACAATACAGTTACAATACAGTTCAGCACAAATATTGCAAATACTGTGCCCTGCAGGATGTTACCAAAGAAAGAAGGCAGGCGCAGAAGAGGAGCTGCGCTGCGCATCGGGGCCGCCTGAGGGTGAGTATATAAGTTTTTTTTTTTAGTGTTGGGCTGGCTGTATACTACTGGGGGCAGGCTGGGCTGGCATTTATTATTTGCATTTATAAAAATTTTTTCTGCATAATTAATTTTTTCAAAATCCAAAATTCCCTGCTTTTCTGACATATAACTCATTTTGATTGGCAATAGTTACATTTTCTATATGTCTGCTTTACGTTTTCCCCATTTATAAATGCACTCCAACTGCATATGACGTTAGACGGCTTACAAATCGAACAGCAATTTTCCAGATGTTTAAGAAAATTTCATAATAGAAGCTTTTGGGGATTATTTTTGTTTTTATAGGGAACCAGTCAGCAGAAATTGACCTTATAAACCACTAGCAGTATTTTGTGAAGCAGATGAAAACACCTCCCAAGATTATGTTCCTTTCATAGTCTAGTGTGGTGGCATCATTTAGAAAATCTGTTTGGAATGCCAGTTATGAGGCTCACAACAGAGGGAGAGCTTGACTACAGTGTTTAGCTTTCCTGCTCTGTTACTTTATACAGCCAATTTATATCTCTTTTGAAAGGTGATTTTCTGGATGATGCCACCACTTCACAACATAGTGGTAGTGGTTTATAGGATCGATTTCTCCTGACAGGTTCCCTTTAATGAGATTTGAAATATATAAATATTAGAAACCCCCTATATATAACCCCATTTTCAAAAGTGCACCCCTCAAACTATTAGAAACAGCTTTTAGGAAGATTGGTAACCCTTTGAGAATCTCAAAACACAATGGAGTGGAATGGTCTAATTTTGTCAGTAACTGCACTACTTCAGCTTTGATAAGCAGAGGGAGAGGAGAACATCCCACAGTGAAGAACAGATCAAACCAAAAGCTAAAGCAATGTATTGTCTGCTCAGTTCAGGCAGAGCTGCACACAACTTCTGATAAGAGCCTTGTGATATGGCACTGACAAGCTGTGTAACATGGAAAGGAGATCACTGCACAGATAGCTTACAGGATGGTGCAGAGGACTGAATGGCATGGGAGTGTATGATCACACAGCCCTCCATCTCCTGCCATCTAATGGACAGGAGCAGAAGGCATATCTGAACGAGGGCTTCTGTGGTACCCGATGCCATGAAAATGGTGCAAAACTTTCTTTTAAAATATATTGGTAAGTTGTTTAATAACATGTCCCCACTATATATTAAAACATTAACAAAGTGGCCAACCCCAAGTGGGGATTTCTAATCAATAGTAAAATCATGTACAAAGATAATGTGCAATTTGTTAAATTGCCAGGGCTAAATAATTCCTGCTTACTTCACAGAACAGCAGTGTACAGTGGCACAGTTTGATGACTGGGATGCAACTTACAGATTCACAGTCAGGTTCCCTTCAATAGAAGTGAGCTGAAGCACCAAGAAAACCAATAGACATGACTAACTCATTTTATGTTATATATTAAAAAAAAACAACCAAGGGAAAATGATAATGAAGCAGCACTCGTAGTTGTAATAAAGTGAATTTATTCCACCTTCATGATGCGACGTTTCGTCTATTCAATCAAGACATTCTCAAGCATGAGAATGTCTTGATTGAATATGCGAAACGTCGCATCATGAAGGTGGGATAAATTCACTTTATTACATCTGCGGAGTGCTGCTTCATTATCATTTTCCCTTGGATGTACGGGCCAGTATCGGACCATGTTGCGAAGACCTGCACCCGAGTTTTTCTCTTTCAACGCGGTGCTGCTCCTTAGCCTTCTTTTGATTCCGTTAAAAAAAACAACTATGTTTTCCTAATAGTGGACAATGTCTTTGTAGAACGCTGTGCTCCTTTTTAATACACACCAGATTCATGAGCGTGTCTCTTTCACCAGCGATGCTTTCAGCCAGTGTAATTAGATTGGCCAGATACTGATGTGCAGTCACCTCCTTCTCCATTGCGTCCTCTAAGTGCTGCTTCAGCTGGCCGACCCTCCTCTGCAGCTTCCTGAAGAACACGTACACAGTGTTTTACATTATTCATTTATGAATACTTATTCACATGAGGAAATTCATCCTAAAATTCCTAATTGTAAGGTTACTAAGTGCTGAATTCATGAATACAATAACTTGTTCCATGGGCTGTGAAGCTGCATGTGATGATATAATTTTAGCATTATGTACACAATGTACTACATTCACTGCATGCATAAAAACTTTGGTATACATTTCAGAATGTATGTGAAGAACAAAGAGAACAAGCAACCATGTTATCACAAGATGGACAAAAGACAAATTAGCCTTTAAAAAAAAAAATGAGCCCACACCTTTTTGTATCCGAAGACGGGGTTGGGTAACCCCCCTTAGCACTGTGACCCAAAAATACATATATAACTACTATAATGTCCCATTTCTGGCTGGCCCCAATCTAAAATGCCTCCTTTCCTGCAGCTGCCCCCTTTTTTGTAGCCAGACTTTATGGTGCCCCTTTTTTCTGCAGCCCCCTCCCTCCACTCAAGTGCTGGAACTACTTTTTGCAAAAGAACTTTTTCCTTTTGTCAGTTTATATTGTAGACAGTTTACATAAATATGATTTGTTATACGCATCACAGCTTCAGAAAGTCCACTAGGCCTGACAGAATTGGTCCTATTTGAAGTGCCTCTTTAATCCAACATTGAGGAGATGGCATAAAATTATTTAAATAATAAATCTTTGGCTGATCATAAACAATTCTAACCTGTTAGATTTTTTGACAGACTCCATTTCAGCCTCAAGTATCTTGTTGTCTGCTAATAAGTCATTCCTCTGGAGAAGTAAAGCCTTTTTTTCCGCCTGCAGAGCCGTGATTTTTCCCATTAGATCATTCATATGACTTTTTCCATTCTCCTGCTGTTGCTGAAGTTGGCTGCCATAAATAAACACATTTTAGATCTGAAAAAAACAAACACTTGATTCCCTGCAAGCAACATGTATCTTGAGTATGAGGATATGTGAAATATTACTCTGCAACAGTCCTATAACCCAAAAGTTTTTTGGGTTAATATTGTCAAACAAGGTGGTTTACAACAGAAAATAGGTAAGCGTCTGCATTCATGTTGTTTTCAAAGGGAGTCTACCATGTCACCCACTCACCCACAAGTAAAAACAACAATGTGTAATGAATGCACTTTCTATGTTTTCCATCTGTATCCATCCAGTTTTCCAACAATCTGTCATTTTATAGAAAATTTAATTTTGCTCAGATTAGTGCGGTATCTGCTAATGCACAGGTTTTCTATGTACCGTACATCTTTTTTCTGAAAGGTAATTGTGTTATTAAGATTCGCTGGAAACAGGTGCACAAGCAAACATGATCACAGTGCAAGAAGCTAAAAATAAATTTTCTCTAAAATAACAGATCATTGAAAAAAATGTTAACAAAGCTTGTGAAGTGGTTATACTGGTGGGTGAGTTGGTAGACTCCCTTTAACCCCTTAACGCCAAGGTCCTTTTTCATTTTTGCGTTTCCATTTTTTTACTCCCTACCTTCAAAAATCCATAACTTTTTTTTTATCCCATGTAAAGAGCTGTATGAGGGCTTGTTTTCTGCGTAACAAATTGCACTTTATAGTGATGGTATTTAATATTCCATGCCATGTATTGGGAAGTGGGAAAAAAAATCCATATGCAATGATAGTATTGAAAAAAAAACTGCATTTGCGCAGTATACTTGTGGGCTTGTATTTTACCGCTTTCATTGTGGGCCTCAAATAACATGTCTACTTCATTCATTGGGTCGCTGCAATCACGGGGATACCAAATTTGTATAGGTTTTATAATGTTTTCATACATTTACGAAAATTAAAACCTCCTGTACAAAAAAAAAAATCTTCATTTTGCCATCTTTTGGCACTAATAACTTTTTCATACTTCGGTGTACGGAGTTTTGGGTGGGATAATTTTTTTCCGACTTTTGATGACGTTTTCAATGTTACAATTTTTAGGACTGTCTTGCCTTTTGATCACTTTTTTTTAAGTATTTTTCAAAATGGAAAAAAGTGGTATTTTCAACTTTGAGTGCTATTTTCCATTATAGGGAAATGCAGTGAAAACGCATACAGGCAGTCCCCGGGTTACATACAAGATAGGGACTGTAGGTTTGTTCTTAAGTTGAATTTGTATGTAAGTCGGAACTGTATACTTTATCATTGTAACCCCAGCCAAATTTTTTTTGGTCTCTATGACAATTGGATTTTAAAAATGTTGGATTGTCATTAGAACCAGGATTAACAATAAAGCTTCATTGCAGACACCTCTGATAACTGCTATAGGTGTTTATTGTAGCCTAAAACTAAAGTACAGTAAATTGCCAACATCCAGAGGTCCGTTTGTAACTAGGGGTCGTATGTAACTCAGGTGTTCTTAAGTAGGGGACCGCCTGTATTATATTTTGATAGATTAGACATTTTGGGATGCGACGATACCCAACATGTTTATGATTTTTACTATTTATTTATATTGATATGACCTCTAGGGAAAGGGGCGATTTTAATTTTAAGGTTTTTTAAATACATCATTTTTAAAAAAAATAATTTTTATGCTATTTTTCAGACCCCCGAGGTACTTTAACCCTAGGATGTCTGATTGAGCCTACCATATACTGCCATACTACATTCATTACAATGAATGCAAATTACACATTGTAATGAATGAATAGGTTAAAACCAGACAGACTTGGGTCTTCAGAAGACCTAAGGCTGTCATTGCAACAGGAAGTCACAAGGGCGCCAATCTAACCCAAGATGGCTTGGGCCGCCAGGATTTAAATCCCCCTGGCAGCTTTTCCAGAGGTATTTAAAGGGTTAACACCCACAATCAGTGCCAGCGCCAACCGGCAGTGTTACCAGTGGGTGCTTTCTGCAATATGCAGCAAACGCCAACCTTGTATGGTTAAGGCTCAGCCCGTTAGCCCTTTTCATACCCCGGCAGCCGTCATTTGAAGTAGTAGTATGATACATGTCATAAAGGGGTTAAGAGTTGAATGAGTCAAAGCACATATTTCTGCTATCCTAGGACTGAGAAAGGAATCTTAGGGTATTCTGCACATGTTGCAGATTGTCATGCAGATTTGTGTTATGCAGATGGATCATGACTAACAGCCAGAAACATGGCTCAAAAAGTGCAGATCTTTTTCTATGGTTTATCTCTAGTTTTTATCATGTCTAAATACAGTGAAGTTTTTATATTTTTCTAACAAATTGTACTGGAGATTCCTTTTTCTTCCTGACTGCAAACCGAAGCCAACATGGATCCTCCTCCTCTCCCTGCATTCCATAGTGGACAACAGTATATTTACATTTCGGTGAGCTAACTATTCAAAAAAAATTTGTTTGCGGATCTTAGGTAGATTTTCACTCTCCCATAGACTACAATGTGAAAAAAATGTAAAAAAAAATTTTCAAATAAAATTTAGTTTAATGCTACCGTATTACCCAGCAACATTATTGTGGGTCATGCATTTCTTTAGGTGTTGGAGTTGATCCCAAAGGATGGAGGATAAGACTTGAATAGACTTAAATCCCCCACTCACTCAGAATGTTTACATGATCAAATCCTCTCCTCTCAAGCCACTTCTCATGGCCGCTGCTATTGTGAGGATTTTTTTTTTTTTTAATCGCTTTATTGGCACAGAAATGAAACTGTGCAACATCACAAAACAAGGATCATTAGCTGAGGTACATCAGATAAAACAACATATATCTTTACACAATCATTTGTCATGTGTGATAACATCTTTACAAAAAAGGTAAAGGTAAAGAAAAGGTAGTAACAATGGTTAGGCAACAAGGTAACCCACCACCCTATTTCTGGAGAGCCAGGAATCCCTCCTGTTGACAGTGCACAGAGGAGTGCAGGAAGGGTGCCCAACTGTAATATGTAAAATTATAATAATATAACCTCCATCGAGTAATGCACTCACTGAAAAGGGGCAAGAGACTCTCTCAGACTGCGAACATTAAAAAGGGTATCTGGGGAAGAGCACCAAGAGCCCCACACTTTTCGGAACTTATCCGGGCAGCCGCGGTGTTTGTAAACTATATTCTCGTAAGTCAGATTAACTAGTTTCTTCCACTGAGAGACAGTAGGAGAGCGATCCAGCGTATAGCAATGGCCTTACGGGCCAAAAACAGAGCTTCCTTCAAGAAAATAGCTTCATAATGGGACCAGTCATCCTCCTGGGTAATTCCCAACGGGCATAGGGCCGGCGAGGTAGGGACCTGTTTATTCAGGATATCAGACAGCAGAGAAACTACTTCTCTCCAGAATACGGCTATGTAATCGCAAGTCCATATTAGGTGGAGGAAATCTGCCCTGTCCACATGACATCTGTGACATCTAGAGTTGTGAGGACTGCTTTATCAAGTGCTCTCCCTTTCTCAAAGGAAATCTACCATTTGCTTCTATACATTATGAACCAAATATACCTTGAGAACTCAGTAGCTACACTGATGCAGAAACCAATCCTGTTCAATCCCTGAACCGAGTGGTTTTTAAAATGAGGATAATGAGGCTCTATCGCTCCTGTGGCTGGCATGGTGCTTCTCCTCAACCTAATTATGCATGGCTTCAGCCTTGTCCTGCCCAGCATAAGCCGAGAATACGTCATCACTGCGTTGTTCCCAACAGCATTCTCGAGGTATTTCTGGTTCACAATGGATAAAAACAAATGGTTTTATTAATATGAACACTTTGGATTTTCACCTTCTTGATTTCCCCCTCCACTGATTGTACAGTTGATTGAAAGAAGTTGATAAAGAATACTCTGCAGATGTAATTCTGCTGCATAGTTCTCCATATGATCAGACACACCAAAGGGGAGACATTAGGGAGATTGTAATGGGAACTTGTTAAAGAGCAGCTTAAAAGAACAGAACCAAAAAAAAAGATGCAGACATTTTGTGCTAACAAACTGAAAGATTCTTGCACTAATGACTAGGAATATATAGGGAAGAAAGAAAGCCAATATGTGCCAAGGATACTTGAACAGACAATTTTAAAACGTGGATCTTTGCAATCAAATGTGCAGATATTACAGAGGAATCATTTCAGAGGATGCAAGACACTGATGGGACGCTATTGCTCATTACACAGGTGAGGCACTGTACCTTTTTAATTCGTTCACCATGGCAACGTGTTCCTCAGCAGTGACTCTGCTTTCCAAGTTAGCTTTCAGCTCATTGTACTTGGAGCGTAAAACTTCCTGCTGCTTCTGAAATTCTAACAATTCTTCCTCTTGACTCTTCTTTGTAGATTCCAACACCATTAGCTGCTTCGTTAATTGGGAGACTACGAACAAGGAGAATATTTATGGTAATCTATGGCAAATGCTGTGTTATACATGACAAGGTCACATCTCTGCATAATTCCTGTAATGCATTTGTTATCAATAGCAGGGGCCTGCAATGCAAATGTCTATTTAAATTTTATTTCCTTAGGCGGCCACAAGTAATAAGCTGGAGCTGAAGATGGATGAGACTATTATAAACAAGCTTTAAGCATCTACATGCAAGCTGTGTAATAATCTGTTATAGAATCAATATCACAACACTTGAAGTCTCTCTACTGCAGTTAACTTAGATTTATGACTTAAAGGTACATTAACCTTATAAAATCTGTTTGGCAGCGCATGATAAGAGATTGTACATTCTGCAGTTGCTCACCAAGAAGCAACGCTAACCTAGAGACATATGTTCCTGTTTCTTTTTAGCAAATAAAGTTCAGCTATGAGAAACCATTTATTCAGTCCAGACTTAGGTCACCAAATGAATTATAGGCTAAACAGATATTTTTGCAATAAAAGATCATAAAGTGCTGCAGTTATGTCTGATATGGAACTCAATTAGATGGTGCAGTCTGTGGGATATAGGACGCACGTTCTTAGAGTGCATTTTCCGGGAATGCCGCTGACCAGGTAAGTAAATGTGCCCCAAGATCTCCATCAGTTGTGTGAGTTGGAAGAATGGGGCCCAGGAGAGACAACGACCTAATTAAGGAGAGGCAACCCTGAGAGCAAGGTAAGTTATTGTAAAATACCTGAACTTTGTAGATAAAAATAAGATCTTTAAAGGCCTTCAGAGCGAAATCATCCCCTGGACTGAAATGGGACTAAAACACTTATCTTTAGTGACTACTTGGCGGATGTGACTAGGCAAGGAGAAAATCTACGTGCTACGTGCTCCCAGATGTTCCAGGCCAAACTTATGTTCACCTTGCAGTACCCAGCAACACTACGCATTTTCATGCAGATGGCACCGCAATGTCTTTCACCTCCCTGGCAAAGGCTGATGAATTCATCACGCAGGGGAATGTATTGCAATCAGCAGCGCTACCCCCCTGGGAGGAGGAATCAACGATGTCAAAGAGCAGCCCAACAGGATTGGCCGCTGCCCCAGAGAGCAAAAGGACAGAGCCAGCAACAAGGCCAAAATACCCAGGACTGACATGTGTTAAGAGCAACCGAATTGTCGATTAAGGGCTGTAAATAGAGAATGGTTCCCAAGTCAGTAGGAGGTGATGTAGACGACTATCCTGGGGCCTACCCTGCTGAAACAGTACAGTTGTTCCATTTCTTGAGGAGAGACATTACATGTTACCTTGTTCATTTTTCAGGTCTGATGGACTTTAGTTTATGTCGTTTGTAATAAGTAGAAAGTAAGCTGCGAACCCTAGGGGGAATGAAGGGCCTGTACAAATGAGAAGGAGGAGTAGTAAGATGGTGGCCTACCTGGGTAAACCAGGGGGGCCAGTGAGTGCTTTGCGTGAGTGGAAAAAAGAGAAGTCAAGAGTCTCTAGATAGAGAGTTGTAAAGAGGTGAGGGGGGGCTCTCTATCTGAGACTTAGTGTTAGCATTCAAACGCTTAGGCAGTCAAGAATGAATTTGGTTATCTACCCTGAAAGGTTTTCAAGAAAGGTTTTTTCTTTGTATTCCCCTGCCGGTCTCTGATCCTCCCCCTTCTTTCCTAATTCCTTTTTCCTAATTTATTGAAGTAATCTGAGCATGAATCCTTTTGCATAAAATTATTGCTGGTGTGGGGTGCTCTCGCTCCAAATGGGGCCCTAAGCGCACAATGGGGGTCATTTACTAAGGGCCCGATTCGCGTTTTCCCGCCGTCTTACCCGAATATTTCCGATTTGCGCCGATTGTACCTGAATTGCCCCGGGATTTTGGCGCACGCGATCGGATTGTGGCGCATCGGCATGCACGTGACGGAAATTGGGGGGCGTGGCCGAACGAAAACCCGACGGATTCGGAAAAACCGTCGCATTTAAAAAAGGAAATTGTGTCGCGGAGCTTGCACTCACCTTCATCCAGGATAGGATCGTGAACTTCAGTGCATTTCAGGGAACTTCAGCGGACCCGAATCGGGGCTGGATCGCGAACGTGAACGGACCGGGTAAGTAAATCTGCCCCAATATGTGCATCGTATCGTGGAATGTAAAGGGGCTTAAAGAAAATTTACCATTTTATTTCATGCATTATGGACCAAACCCACCTTGAGAATGCTGTAGCTACACTGATGCAGGAATATAGCTTGTTAAATCCCTGATCTGAGTGGTTTTGCAGAAAAAAAAACAATTATAAAAGGAATGATAATGAAGCTCTATCGCTCCTTTGCTTGGCTCACACTTTTCCTCACATTAGTTATGCACTGCACCAGACAATGATGTAATCACTGTTTTATCCCTGAGAGGCAGAAGTTATCAAATGCTGCACCATCCCCCAATTGCTGTGTAAGAGTGATCCAGCTCAGGTTGATTAGTCCTGTCTAGACTGTTCAGAAAGCTCTATGTAATGTGTTTATCAATGGCAGGTTGAAGGCAATCCAGCTTTCCCAAGGTCCTGTATGTTAAAATGGTTTTTCAGCAAAACCACTCAGCACAGGGATTAAACAAGATACATGCCTGTGTCAGTGTAGCTACAGCATTCTCAAGGTAGGTTTGGTTCATAATGCATGACATCAAATGGTAGATTTCCCTTTAAGTCCCCGCATAAGAGAGGAATGATAGTACGTCATTTATACGGAACCTACCACAACGAATTTACCTATAAAAGATATTACGGGTAGTAGGTGCATGTAGAGGATGTGAGGATAGCTTTTTTTAGAGCTAATCCTTACGTCCCCGCTAATTTTTAAAATTCTTTAGTTCCCTAATATGTAAATTTTTGAAAACGCCTACTGGGACGTGTAGTAGCCGGACATGAGGCTACACATCGCGGCTACTCCACGCCCCAGTAGACTCTTTGTTCCTCCTACCCTGACATCTTCGGCGCGCAGCTCCTCGTAGCCGTGCGCTCTCATCCAAGAGTAAGTAGAAGAGTAACTAGCAAACAATGGAGGGAGACACATTACCATTTCATACACAGAGCATGCTTTTAATATCCCCCCTCACCCAGAAGCCCCTAGAAGGATCTTGGCGTGTCAGAAGTGTAATCTCACAGGGGCAGATACCTTCCACTGCATGAAACAATGTCCACAGTCATAAGACTTCTGGAATCAGGTGAAGTGGTAAAAGAATTCTGGGATGTGGAGCTTCCGCTGGCCCCTCGCCAACTGCTGTTTCTAACCCCTCCGGAGGCAGGCCAGTTTCCCATAGCGACACTATTGATAGCAAAAAGATGCCTCTTACAGCAAGCCTCTCCCCCAAGCAAGACGGAGCTTATTGACCACTTGAAAATGCAACAGACTATGAAATGCTACGCCTTAATCCAAAGAGAGCTGAAAGCCAAAACCTTCTTTGCCAAATGGGGAAAGCTCATAGGCAAGGCCAGAGAGAGGAGATCAAACAGATTATGACTCCTTTCCGTTTAAACATTTGGTACCTGTAAAGAGATATAGGCCCCCTACATATTGGAGGGTGAGAGATGTTATCTGCTCTCAGCATGCCAAGCCCGGCTGTAAATTGCTAAGGGCAGCAGATCCCACCACAGCAATATTTAAAGATATGCAAGATCGTCCCTCTTATCTATCCCTTCCCTACTTTCCCTTGTGTGTGTACCTTGAAGTGCAACTTGTTTAGCAAGGAATGTTACTTGGATAGACAAGTTGTAAACAAAGCAATTTTGTAAACTGTGTTTGTTACTGTGATCCCCTTTAAAATAATAAGAATCAATAGAAAATATGTTTTGGAAAAAAAAAAAAATTTGTATACCGTATATAAATAAAAGTATACAAAACTTACGCCAATAAAAAAAAGTCCTGCAAAAACAGGCTTTCGCTCTGGATTGGTGCAAAAGTAGCAACACGGCAAATGCTACATATCTATAGGTTTTTATTTTCTAAGACTATTGACCCACAGAATGCTGTTAAATTGTAATTTGTGGATATTGAGCAGCACAAGAAAACTTAGAGGACCTGTCACCCTTAAAAACGGCACTAGAAGCAGCTCCTAGTGCTACAACAGTCCCAGCAGTATTCCCCTGCTAGCGTTATCGGAAACCTCCGATACGGCTAGCAGACACTGCATCGATGTACACTAGAAACGCCAGACCACGCTCAAAGCGGTCCAGCGTATTCATGAGGGGGCAGTCAAAGGTGCTGCCTCTTCCCCAGACCGCCCCACTCACTCCATAGGGCGGCGGTGACTGCCGAGCGTCATGCGTCAGTTACCACCCCTAATCCGGCCCCCTCTTAAATACGCCGGACCGCTTTGAGCAATGACAGATTTTGGGTGAATTTGCATGGCAATTATTTTTTAAGGGGGGTTAAAGATAGAATGCAGATGACATGAATGCTGGCTTATTTTGTGCCAAAAATGTTTTAGATGCTCAAGCACGAGGGTGGTGACTTTTAGCAGTCAGTGAGCCACCAACTAACAGTTGGAACAAACTTAAATCTGGTGCATCTAAACTTACTTTGCCTACCTTATAAAAGGTATTAGTAAATATGCTGTTTTTGCTTCAAAATTTCATTTTTGCTTATGAGGTTATTTTACTACACAGATACAGCAGGTTAAAGTTCTCAATTTTCTGTTCATATGCAACATAAACGCACATCTACCCCGAATAGCCTTCAACATGTCAGTGATATCCATGCTTTTACATGAAAAACATCCTACCCCAGTTTAACAACCCAAATAATCTCACCTTCCTGGACATATTTGGAGCAAGTTTCTTGGCTTTTCACTTCTTGGACCTGTATCTGTTCTGTTAAAATTCTTTTCTCCTCCATAAGAAGTTTATATTGAGCTTGAAGTTGTTCCCTAAAATCACATTAAAAAATCAGCTTAAATGAAATCTACCATAAAAGTCAATCATGACAAACCAGGTACCTTTGCATCAATAGTGCCTGGATCTATGAACAATGGTGACAAATACCTACAATGCAATGTAAATTTGCTTTGAACTCTCCACTTAAGCCTTGTATCATCCTTTCCTTTTTCTTTAATATTTTGTTTTGTTAAAGGAAATCTACCATCGAAGTAAAGCATGGATAAATCAGTGACAGTTACTCATAGATCCGGTGATTGATTTGTTAGCCAGAGTATCCTACCCTCAAAAATCAACTTTTAGAATTATGCTAATGAGACTGAAGGGCTACTGGGTGGTTCCAAGAGCCCCTATGTGCTGTAGAAAGGTTGTTACACTGTGCAGGAGCACTGTGTGACAGGACTTATTTTACTGAAATGAGATTACCTCAGATAATGGAACAGAGGTGTGCTGAGCAGGAGCAGGAGTGAGACAATGAAACAGCCTGTGAGTGTGGAGCACGGAGGGGCTCTGAGCATAATTTGAAAAGTTGATTTTAAACAACCCTTAAACAAAACAAACATATTAAAGGGAAAAAGGGAAAGGACGGCTTAAGTTGAGAATTCAAAGCAAATTTCCATAACATTGTTGGTATATTTCACCATTACATAATGTCATACATGTTCAAATATATTATTTTTATAATAGTTCTGTATATACATTTTATACATATGTATGCACACTTTTTAATTTTATATATTTTAATAGATATACGGTATATATTTAATAAATTACCACTCTTTATTAGATACGCGTCTGTCCTTTTTCAAACATTGGTGCAAGTTTTCATTCTCTTCTATCACTTCTTTGACTCTTAATTTGAATGTGTTCATTTCTTCCTAAGAAGAAAAAAAAATTACTCCACATCTCTAGTTAAACAGAGTTACTGAATTCAGAATCGATGGAAATCTATTGAATCAGACTCCAGCTTTAAAATAAAATCTCGTATTAATATTGTATTGATTTAACTTTCATTGTAAGTTTAGAAGTGTTAATAAATATATATTTTATGTTCAATTAATCCAAGGTGCTTATTTATAAAAGTCAGTGAAGAGGAGGAAGCTGTTCTAGAATTTATATGTACAGTACTAGGTTAATGCTTTTCCAAGGCCCTTCATTACAAAGCATGAAACTGTGCTGCACATGCTCAGTTGTAAGTTCCTCCTCTAAGACAATGGGAAGGAAGTTCAACTCTGCCTGCTGTCATCTTGGAACTGCTAGAACTCCTTGTATTTTCTTAAAGCAGTGGAAGAAACCTGATACTTTGGCCATCCCTAAGATGTTTGGTTAATTACAAGTGGCATTGTGACATTAACCCCTTCATGACTGCCAAGCGGCTAAATAAATCATATAGGGCAGCACGGTGACTGAGTGGGTAGCACTTCTGCCTTGCAGCACTGAAGTCCTGGGTTCGAGTCCAACCCAGGTCAACATCTGCAAAGAGTTTGTATGTTCTCTCCATGTTTGTGTGGGTTTCTTCCAGGTCCTCCGGTTTCCTCTAACACTTCAAAACATACTGGTAGGTTGTTTAGGTTGTGAGCCCCATGGGGACAAGGACCACATACAGATAGCACATGTATTGATTCATGACATTGGCAAACCTCACGTGGCTATATCTTCTGAACCATGGCATCATTCAATACCGCATGAGGTATTTCAGTATTCGGAACAAATAGCGTAATAAACTATGAGGTGTATTTTCTTCTTTAACTCCTTAAAAAAGGAGTTAAATATTTACGTCTAAAGAAATGTTCTTTGGGGAAAAATGTTTTTTTTTTTTCACGTACATGAGTCAAAGTGAATTAAGTTCCAAATCAGTGGCGTTTTCAAATATGTCATGACACTATAAAAATATTTTATCAAAATCTGCCCTCCAAAATCTCAATGGTCCCCCTGCCCTTCTATGCACTGCTGTATGCCATTACAACAGGTAATATCCACACGTGGAAGAGAGAAACCCAGGAGAAACTGTGCAACAAGTTTTGAGATTTGTACATTTGAACAAGATTAAAGGGTTAAAAAGCTTAACTTGAAGAGGCTTTCCCACGAAAAATAGTTCTCAATTGTGAATCCCCCAGTGAGGTTTACACAATAAATATCATTGATCAGCTTCTATAACTCTAGTGCAGTGAGATGCTGTTTGCTGACAATGTTGATATATTATTAGGGTACAAGTTTATCTACACTTTTATTTAGCTTCTGAACATTCACTAATTTCTGAAAATTAACAACGCGTGACGTATTACTACGTTATGAGTCATCTGCAGGCGTTTGGCGAGGGCTCACAAGCTGAGCCTTCTCCATTGCCAGTGAGCGTGACGTCATCAGAGCATGAAGATCTGTTGCTGTGACAGCCTCGGGTCATACAAAGACCCGAGGAAGTCTCGATTTAACCCATGTATTACAATGTGCAATTTGCACATTGTAATAGATGATGTGTAAAATTATCTGCCATAGTATACTATACTAAAGTATGGCAGTATATGGTAGGATCAGACAACCTAGGGTTTAAGTACCCTAAGGGGCCAGAAAAATATTGAAAACAATAATAAAAATGAAAAAAAAAAAAAAAAATTTAAATCACTATCCTTTCACTAGAATGGATATAAATAAACAGTAAAAATCATAAACATGTTAGGTATCGTTGCATCCCAAAATGTCAGATCTATCAAAATATAATAACAATTTGTACAGGAGGTTTTAATTTTTGCATGAATACCTTATAAACCTGTATAAATTTGGTATCCCCATGATTGTACCAACCCAAACAATAAAGAGTAAAGAAATCATGCCATTTGGGGTGAACGGTGAAAGCCTAAGATACGAGCCCACAAGAATCAATCCCTTCCCTTTCTTGGTTGAACTTGATGGACAAGTGTCTTTTTTCAACCGTATAAACTATGATACTATGAATATGCCCCGCTTCCCAGTACACAGCATGGAATATTAAAGAGGTATTCTCGTCTGTGTGGATTATGTGTTTATAAGTGTAGGGAAAGTGAGGACTTCTCCCTGCACATGACAGTGCTGAAGTAATGACACATGACTGCTGCAGCACTGAGCCATGAGGTAATTAGCTGTGTGCAGGGACACATGAGGTAACAGCTGATTGGAGGGAGGGGGAGGGGGCGTGTCTCCTGTTGGAATGTCCATAGTAACAGCCATATGAGAGATCACTGACATCTATGGGAAGTCTGCAGAATACAAGAGGAAGGAGCAAGATTTGGGTAACTAATCCAGTTGCAAAAGGGCTTAAAATGACCTGCCCTACAACATATCAAAAGCTTTTTGAAATGACGGTTACACTTTAATTAATCTGCCATATGTAAACATTTCTTCGAATAGATGTTATTAAAAAAATGTTCCTGTGTGAAGATAATTTCTCATAAATGTAGTCATTTGGTCCCTTAAAAACAAGACTGTGTCGTGTTTTTAAGGGACCTATGCTGGACAAAAAGCTTTTGTATATGAGATGTCTGTGAGTTACTGCAGGTCCCACAGCCGTCCTGTGGTAATGATCGCTGAAGCTACGTAGGCAGGCAGGGCTCAGCAGGGCATGTCTGGCCACCGCTGCCAAAATGTGAAGTGGTCGTATCCGAGACAACAGTCATGTAGACAACATGACTACATTTATGAGAAATTATCTTCACACAGGAACATTTTTTTAAAATAACATCCAATTGAAGAAATGTTTATATATAGCAAATGAATTAATGTGAATGTCCACATGGGAATAGCTCTTTAAGTACCGTCACTATGAAGTGCAATTTTTTTACGCAGAAAAGAAGCCCTCACACAGCTCTGTACATGGAAAAATAATTAAATAAAAGGTTATGAATTTTTGAAGGTGGGGAGTAAAAAATTTTAACTCAAAGACAAAGTAGGGCCTGGTCGTTAAGGGGTTAAGCCGTTTTGAATTGTTTGAGAGGTGGAGATTTATAAATGGGGTGCTTTGTCCTGGTTTCTAAAAAAAAAATAAAAAAATATATATATATATGTATATATATATAATAATAATAAGACTTTCGAATCTCCTATAAAAAAGAACTGATGTCTAAAATTTCATTGAAGATGTTTAAAATTGCTTGACAACATATGGTAAATTATAGTCTTACCATCCAAATTACAAACTATCTTTCTGAAAAACACTTTACAGTTAATGTATTCAAAGGGATAAAGGATGAAAAAAAAGAGGGAAAGTAAAAGATAACTTATTTTTATTTGCTAAAATGTTGGAGCACAACACCCAAGATACTGTTTAGAAATACATAGGGATTGAGATTTTCACAGACATCTAGTACCTATAATCCTGGATTTGATACTTGGGGTGTCACCAGGTAGTGGCTGTGCTTGGCAAATACAAGAGGGGAGATTATATTGTTAGCTGGCGGGTGTGTCAGGTGGGTATGAAGGGGATATTATAGGCGTGGCTCTATTATATGATTATATTTAGGGCTACCTGACAGTGCACATAATGCTCTTGTGTAGAGTCAGACATGTATACTTGTTTCATATGAACAAGGTGCCAACTGCTTTTGAATATATTTCTTCTCAATTCATACAACAATAAACAATCACGGTCATCTTGATATACAGCTGTAAGTGTAGTGCTGTGTAGACATCGTGAATTATTTATTGTGGAGGTCTGTGTAGTGGTAGTAAAAGCTGACCTCCAGCTTACTCTGTCTGCTGGCTGATCAGCTATTATTTGTAAAACTGTAACAACTCAGGCTATCAGCAGTGTTGATTTATGCAGGACCCTGGGCCAATGGCTATGTAAAGCCTCTTTCACACAGCCATATGCTCGCCCCGGGCTAAATACAGCAGCGTGTTGGAGGAAAACACTGCTCACCCCTCCCATCTCCATAGCGAAGCATGGCACCTGGAAAAAGATAAAGCATGCTCTATCTTTTTTCTGTGTAAGGTACAGCTAGCTGCCTCATATGTGTGGTCAATGTACCGCCGGGCACCATAGCCATCTAAGGGGGCATAGATCCGGTAGGGTGGCACGGTGGCTAGCATTACAGACTTGCAGTGCTACGGACCTGGGTTCAAGTTCCAGGGTCAACAGCTGCAAAGAGTTTGTATGTTTGTCCGGTTTCCTCCCATGGTTGATTAGATTGTGAGCCCCATTGGGGACAGGGACAGGATCTGTGTGCGCGCTATATAAATAAAGGAATTATTATTACAACAGCTGTGTGAAAGCAGCTTTATAGTTGGTAACTTTCGGCTGCTATAGACCTGTGGTTTAGTGTTCTTGTTTGAGCTCTCATGTGCAGTGATTCAGTGAAGCTGAAGTAGTAAACACTGGTTTCATTGTGCAGTCACCATACCGCCAGCTCATGTGCAGTTAAGCCACAGCAGTTTCAGTACATCACTGCGCAGAAACCTCCAGATCTGGATAATTATATATATTTGTTTGTTTTTTGTAGTGGGCCAGGGGGCGGGGGGTGGGGTGGGGCGTTTACTGTCCCAAATCACACTGACAGGTTCCCTCCCTCCAAGTTAAATTCATGCAACTCAAAGCTTACCTCAAATGCCTCAATCAAATTATCCTTCTCATTTATTCGGTCTTCATATGCAAGTAGCAATGGTGATAAATATTTTATATCCAGCTGCAAAGAAAATAATTTTTTTAGAAATATCTGCTCAAAGTCTCAAATAAATTAATAAAATGTAATATGCAAGCTAAAAGACTGAACCTATGAAAATATAGCCCCTTTAATTAGTTAAGAACATAACTTAGTTTGGGCCTTACAGCTACAGAATGTTTACGGTACTTAACCACAATTTGAAAGCCTAGAATAATTGCTTTTATTTTAATACACACTTAGCCATAATTTGTTCTTGTTCAAAGCTCATTTATGAGGTCACAATGGCATACTATGATGCAATATATTGTTACAAATGAGAATTATAATGTAATGGGCCTTGCGATGTAATATTCATTATTGAGATTTGACAAAGGAACCTTGTGATGTCACAAGAACAGTGGGATGCCATGCATCGGTAACAAATAGTCAATTTGTGAACAGCATGAGACATCATTGTGAACCTGTAATTGATACTCAAAACCACATAAGTTAAGTTATTGAGACATTGACATTTTTTGGGGGTATACCCAGCGCTGGTGTTGGCTTTTGTAGCAATAAATAGTTTGAAATGAGAAAATCACCATTGTGGCTTCTACCTAAATGTCCTACTTTGATATTAGATCACTGCAGCGTGAACATTTTACATAAATTTAATCTGAAAGCTTAATATCCTGGACTTTTTAAGAGTAGAGTATGTTTATATTATACAATGAGTGTGTAAAAAGAGATTACATTGGTTTCCCAATTCTGATCAGAATCTGTATTGTGGCCAACTGAAAAGACAAACTAATTCAATAAATAATCCAACTCTACATGCGGTGTGAAGTTGATGTATAAGGTTAGCAAATTAGAAGATGTAAAGTTATCATCAGATGCAGACTAATTCTACACTATGCTACGGGTGCAACCGCAGCCTTTTAGTATAACCAGCATGACGTGCATGGTGCACAATGTGCCAGAATTAATAAATTCCCCCCCATAGGCATTATCATTCATAAATTTGGTGCATCCAAAGTATCAAATCTTACTGTATCTAAAACTTACAAGCCATGGAGGTGGAGGTCCTCTTGGGGGTAACCCACTGATTCTCACATTCTGAAATATGACAAAAAAGGAAAAATGAAGTTATTGAAGTGTGTAAAAGAAATCATCTAAGGCTTGATGGAGCTGGTGGGACTAGGGCATGGTGGAGCTATTTACTATACTCTTGCTCCCCATTCCCACTTCTAGACATCCACTTCATCTCTTAATACTTTCACCAAGTATATTAAGATGTGACACAACTATTCCAGCTTCTTTGGCCACTTCTGGCCCAGCCAATAATGTAAAACGATGGCTGGGAAAAACCTTTAATGATTACTATAAGGCAGTGGTGGCGAACCTATGGCACGGGTGCCAGAGGTGGCACTCGGAGCCCTTTCTTTGGGCACCCAGCACAGAATTTACCAGATAGGACTCAAGGCTTCCTCCTGCAGTCCAAGATAGCCCAGGACGTGCCGAGCTCAGCGCTATTTTAAAGTGACACCTACTTGTCTGCCAGGACTACAGGAGGAGCAAGAAGGTGTGGGCAGAGATGGATTGTCATTGGAGCTCCTGCTTTGGGTCCCCTGATTCTTCCTCTTCAGGGGACCCTAGGGGGAAGCTACAACCCAGATGTCTCCTGCTTTCTATTGTATTGGTGTCCTCAGGACGCCAATATGATTGAAATTTGTAATACAGCAGAGGTGAATAAGTTACTGCTTAAATAGTCGTGTTGGCACTTTGCAACATGAAAGTGGGTTTTGGTTGTAGTTTGGGCACTCTGTATCCAGAAGGTTCGCCATCACTGCTATAAGGGAAGAAAACTGCACCCAATTTCACTAATGCGTGCAATTTTTGATCAAAACAATAGAGTTACCAAGTCATTTATTGTATATAGTCTAGGGACTTGATTAGAAGAATTGTGTAGTTTGCAGCAATATTCATATAGTTAAAACTACACAAATCCCAAATTCAATATATATATTTTTTTAAAAAGTAGTTTAGAATCAATAAGAATAGAGGCCATGAAAATGGAAGCTACATTTAATATAAAGATGTGAAGATGAATGCACTACTAGAACAATCTGCACCTCTATCAGGTGCAAATGGACTAAAAAGTAAATGTCATCTGTGGAAATAAAGAAGCCAAATTTACTGAGCCTCTTCTCCAAGGCATACTGAATTTGTTTCCAATGCCAAAAACATTTCTTGGCACAAATAAATCTTTATAAATTATGTCAAAATCCCAAGTCATAACTCATTCTTGCAGTAAGTTGGAAAATGGACTGAAATGTTCTTAGTGTGGAGTAACGTCTCACAGGGATACCAATGTGGAATCTGCTGTCAGAATGTATTAGAAGGTGGCCTGCTGACGTACACAGCTTACAGATAGGGAAGACTCAAACACAGTTCAGTGAGCATTATGCGTCACTAAGAGACAAGGAAAAAAAGCTGCATCTCTTTTGCAGACGACTTAAATAACAACTTCACTCTGCAGCTTACTATGTACTTTTATTTCCATTATCAGCACAGCATTTAGAAAGTGAAAGAAGGGATAAAACATTAAGACTATTGAGAAAAATACAATTTACCTCTGTAATCTGTGCTAGTAAAAAGCCTAAAACACATAATTGTATCATAGTATCATAGTATATAAGGCTGGAAAAAGACACAAAGTCCATCAAGTCCAAACTTTAAGAATTAAATACCGTATATTCCGGCGTATAAGACGACCCCCCTACTTTCCTGTTTAAAATATAGAGTTTAAGATATATTCGCCGTATAAGACTACCCCTTTTCCAACGCATACAAAACACCGGTAAAAATTAAAAAAAAACAGATTTGAATTTAACATGGTCCTTTTTTTAATTTAAATTCTTATGACATGCAGGTATATAGCAGGAAAACTGTCGCTCATAAACATAAGGCATACAACAACAACATTACCATTACAGCACAGCCCCCAGTAGTATACAGCACTGCCCCCAGTAGTATACAGCACAGCCCAGCCCAGCATTAAAAAAAAAATAAAAACTTATATACTCACCCTCCGGTGGCCCCGATGTGCTGCGCTGCTCCACCGATGCGCGGCTTTTCTTCAGTGTTCCGCGCCGTCTTCTTTCTTCTGCTGGGCGCCGCCATTGATCTTCCCCGGCAGGCGCCTAGTATGACGCGCCGCTGCTGACGTCATACTAGGTGCCGCCCCGGGGAAAAACATGGCGGCACCCAGCAGAAGAAAGAAGACGAGCCGCGCAGACTTCGGGGCCACCGGAGGGTGAGTATGCGCCCATGCGCCGCTATCTTTTTGAGGCTGCCGGCAGCTTTGCCGGCAGCCATCGCTGTGAAAACACCGGTTATTATGCAGCAAAGACTTACCGGCTATGGAGAGGGCTCAGCCCGTGAGCCCTCTCCATGCGTGAATACACGGCGGGCGGTCGGGATTACCGGCGTATAAGACGACCCCAGACAAGACAGAAGATTTTTCTGTCTTCAAAAGTCGTCTTATACGCCGGAATATATGGTAAATGTTTTTTCCCCATAACCTGTGATATTTTTGCTCTCCAGAAAGTCATCCAGGCCTCTCTTGAACATGTACATAAAGTCCGCCATAACAACCTCCTGCGGCAGAGAGTTCCACAGTCTCACTGCTCTTACAGTAAAGAACCTTTGTCTATGTTGATGGTAAAATCGCCTCTCCTGTAGGCGTAGAGGATGCCCCCTTGTTCTGGCCACAGGCCTAGGTACAAAAAGATATTTGGAGAGATCCTTGTACTGTCCGTTCAGGTGTTTGTACATTGTAATGAGGTGTCCCCTCAGTCGTCTTTTTTCTAAACTGAATAATCCCAAATTTTGTAATCTGTCAGTGTATTCTACATCCCATAATTTTATTTGCTATAGCAGCAGCCGCCTGGCTCTGGTCACTAAAATTAAGTTTACCATCCACCAATACCCCCAAGTCCTTTTCAGCTCCAGTTTTACCAAGTAATTGACTGTTTAGAACATAATTATACTTTTTGTTTCCATGGCCCAAGTGCATAACTTTACATTTATCTACATTAAACCTCATCAACCATTTCTCAAGCTTCCACAAATCCCTCTGCAATGCTAAACTATCGACCTCAGTATTAATTACTTTACACAGCTAAGTATCATCTGCAAATATTAAAACTTGACTGTGTAAACCCACTACAAGAACATTAATAAAAATATTAAAAAGAAGTGGCCCCAATACTGACCACTGTGGCACTCCACTGGTAACGTCAATCCAATGTTTTCTATCACTAAGCCAATTACTTACCCAAATACACAGATTTTCCCCTATTCCCAGCAGTCTCATTTTATATACCAACCTTTTATGTGGCATGGTGTCAAATGCCTTTGAAAAGTCCAGATATACAACATCCACAGCACCCCCAGATCTAGTCTTGAACTTACCTCCTCGTAGAAACCAATCAGATTAGTCTGACAGGACCGATCTCTCATAAACCCATGCTGACGCTGGGTTATAAGGTTGTGCACAGTGAGATACTCCAGGATAGCATTTCTAACAAACCTCTCAAATATTTTTCCCACCACAGAAGTTAGACTCACGGGTATGTAGTTTCCAGGATCGCTTTTTGATCCTTTTTTGTATATTGGTACCACATAGGCTTGTAGGCCTGTTTTGGGGTACAAATTAACCCAGAAAAAAGATCCATTAATGGAAAAAGGAAGAAGGACCAGGGAACCTGTGAGACTAACCACATATTTGGCATCTTGTCATTTTATAAAACATTAAACAGTCCCTTAGCTTATAAGTAGATTGTGAATTCCTTTCAAAGGAAACCTACCATGAGGAATCTACTATCAGAAGTAGATCTGATAATAGATTCATTGTGTCTGCCTTTACCCTTTTCTGTAATTTAATAATTCAGACATAACTTTTTTTATTGTCCCTGTGAGAATTCGATTTTCAAAGTTTATCAATGGATTTATTAAGGATTATCAATAAAATATAATTACAGACACCTTACAGCTGATCATTGCAGCCTGGGAATAAAGTAAAGCATCCAGAGAGCAAATTTACTTGCATTTTTTTTTAATTACAGGTTCAATATTATGTGTCAAGAAATGGATTATTAGTTTGTCTCAATTTTTGTTAACATATGTTACTGGACTGTGACACTGGTCCTTGTGCTACAGGGATAGCTATGCCCCTGCAGTTTTTCAACTTGTCCACTTAGTGCTAAAATTGCAGGCAGTGGCATAACTAGGAGAGGCAGGGCCACATGGTAGCCTTTTGAATAGGGGCCCCTACCCCCTTATAAAATCCGCAAACTGCCTCACTTCTCAGCGAGAGGGCTTATTGCGCGAGCGTGAGAATAGCTTGCAGCGCGAGCCAACATCATCAGGGGGAGGGAGAATGAGAGAGAGGATATGGGAGGGGATGTTAATGCAGGAACGACAGTGATGGAAGGTAATATGCAGCACGTTGGGATGCAACCGCCTGGGGAACACTCTCCTAGTTACGCCACTGCCGTTAACTTACCCGAACACAGACACATATACAAATATGTTCATACAAATAGCTGCAGTTTCCAGAGATTCCTGTGTGATCCAAGCTGCTAAACTCTCAGCAGGTCCTCTTCCTGCTAGTGTTTGATGACTGTATAAGAGACTGAGTGGCAGAGAATAAGCTGACTTCACACACCAGAGTCAGCAAAACCAAACAAAACTTCTGACATGAACACATTCATCAACAACTTTCTGAAACTATGGGTATAAGTTAAGGAAGAAGGTTTTTAAGTTACCTCTTCCTGGGATAGAGGGCGATACTTTGTTTGATAGCGGCTCAGCTCCACATTCAGTTGATGGACCATAGTTTTTAAAGAATCATTCTCATCTACCAATTCTTGTGCCTGCGCTCTAAGGGAAACCAGCTCCGCCGTCTCAACTAAGTAACAAAGAGACATAAAATGAACATAACGAAATAGTTTCCAATCATTTTTGGAATTCTTCTAAAATTGTTGCATGCATATTTTTCAATACTTTTTTTTTCTGGCATTTGCAAAAACAATTTTTTTTCTAATGTGTAAATGGATACAGTATATACTGATATCAGGCACTGATATTCTGTGGTGAGATGTGTGTTTACCAAAGCCATTGCTTATTAACATTTTAAAAGGCTTTGAACAGTAAGAACCATGAACCAGGTGTGAGATTCCCTGCACACTACTGGGGTCTATCCTGAGAGGGTCTTAGGGTGGAGTTATAGGGGGGTGGGCAGGGACTACACATAGGGATATTTAAGGTTGAAGAACCAGAAATCAGTCTCCTGCTTCCTGACCCCCACCTGGATGAGCAGCACTTAAGGAACATAAGGAACAGGTTATATATTGTGTGTACTTTCTGTGTAAGTATATAATTTTATAAGAGTAATTATAACATAGTACTTATTATAATATAGTAGACTTTATACGTGTACCTATAGATATTCCAGGTGTTATGTGTTTTACCATATATACATAACTAAGTGTCTACAGTGAGTGTGTATATATTAGCGTAACTACATGTACAACCTGTAGCCGTATCCCATTCACACGTGGATCTGTGTTCTTCACGTGTATTGGAGGAGTAGATATACAGATGCTATTGTGCATGAGTCTCTATATGTACATGTATACGGTCAGGTACTGGATGTGACACCTGCTTCAGGGTATATCCAGGAGCTGCTGTAGTGTTAGATTATATTGTATACACATACATGTGTGTAGTTGTGTTCTCTATGTATTTTGTAAATTAATAGAATATTTGTAGTGTGATATTTTAAGAAATCCTGTCATACAAATTAGCCCACCAAAATAAATACTTCATTAAAAACTATCATTAAAAGCATTGTCCTTATACCTAAATAGTTCCATGGCTGCAATGTTAAAAATCAGCTCACCTGACATGAGTCCAATGTCACTACTTGAGTCCAATGAAGTCCTGCGTACTCATGAGTTACTCTGCCTCCTGATTCCTGATTGACACATCTTACAGAACTGCTGCTAAATGGAACGTCGAGTTAGAGCTCTGTTACATCATTAGCGGCTTCATGTCATGTGACCAGGGTAACATCTGCCCATGCAGGATGGGGAGGAGTAGACATGTGGGGATTACAGAGTCATGCTGTAATCATGCCATAATACTGCTATGTGGTCAGATATATGCATGGTGTACAGTTATATAATGTAAGAAAGCTAAAGGAACTGTGAAGATGTCCCCCTGGTCACATGACATGATGAGAAGAAGCATGGGACATGGGGAGGAGTAGATGCAGTTGGGGGCATCAAAGGGGGCAGTTGGGCAGGGTATGCCCCCTTTGATGTTCTATTTATTATCAGGATACACTGTATTTGCCCCTAACCATTCTGCCACACCATGACCGCATATTACCACCACATACGGTGGTGAGGCTCCCACTTATAACATCTCCATTCTACTCTGTTCAGGAAAGATAAGGTTAGAATAGCAACTCCAGTGGGGTCTCCTCTCTTTTGAATCCATGTACCAAACAAATTAGATGACTAATGTCATCAGGTCTATGTCACCACTACCTGCTGGAGCAGCTCACAAGGATTCCATCCCAGCCTTTATCTAGCTAATTCATAAATTAATCATTCCAAAATCATCTTTTCTGTATTAAGTAAATGAGGCTGGGTACTTGGAGAGAGAAAGATATCCCCCCTGTTACCCTCCCCTCTCCTCCCCATGCTCAGGTCTGTGTGTAATGTATAGTAACACATTACTAGTGTTTGTGTCTCTTACAGGCAGCACAGACATCAGCTACACAAGTAGGAATAACAGCATGTCAGCTCTTACAGGATGCAGTCATGTGTATAGGAGGATCTAATACACACAGGGAGCACATAGAGGAGTCAGCACCAGGAGTGTCACATCATTATAAAGGCTGTCAGTCATGTGTATAGGAGTATACCATACACACAAAGGCTGCAGGGGGTGTGGCTGCCAGCACCAGGAAGCACATAGAGGAGCCAGCACCAGGAGTGTCACATCATTATACAAGCTGCAGCCATGTGCATAGGAATATCTCATACACACACAGGCTGCAAGGGTGTGGCCACCAGCACCAGTAAGCACATAGAGGAGCCAGCACCACGAGTTTCACAGCATTATACAGGCTGTCAGTCACGTGTATAGGAGTATCTCATACACACACAGGCTGCAGGGGACGTGGCCACCAGCACAAGGAAGCACATAGAGGAGCCAGCACCAGAAGTGTCACATCATTATACAGGCTGTCAGTCAAGCACTGGAGGTGTGGCTATGCCTCCCACTAATGAATAAGTTGGACTTATTGGACCCAGTTCAGGTCATTTTCATACAGATTTTGGACCTGACAGTTTGTGTTTAGGCAAGTCGAGGGATAGGGGCAATGCTTTCTCATGGCAGTTCATTAAAACATATTTCATTTTGGGTGGTTCATTTGCCTGACAGGTTCTCTTTAAAAAAAGGGAAAACTTTTGATTGCTAAGCAGATGAATATTACCACTTCTATATAGTGCCTGTAACCTATAAAAAATAACATAATAGAGATTTTTTCTAAAACATTCAGTTCACCACTTACTTCAACGGCAATGATTCATCTTTATGATGTATAGTATAAACAATAAAATGTCAACAGTGAAACTATGGTTGTCAAGTACATATTTCAAGAATGAGTGGTAGGATAGATCATTGAAAAAATAAATGCAACCAAGCAACATTGGCAACTACTTCACAATGGAGAAAAATATTTGAACATATTGACACTGCTTTATTTTTCATAGTATAAAAAATATTTAGCAAATAATAAAGCTATTTTGAAATGTGTCCTGTATCCCTTTTCCCATGCATTTCTTCTGCTACAGAGAGAGAACCTGTTAAAGGGGTGTTCCCATTAAAGCAAATAAATGTTATAGTTTGCATAATGGAAAGTTATACAATTTACCAATATACTCAGTATCAATTCCTCATGGTTTTCTAGATCTCCCACTTGCTGTGCACCTGTGTAACCATGATCAGATTTCTGTCCAGTGGTAGTAACCATAGAAGATTTCTATAGCAGGACAGCAGGCAGAGATCTAGAAAATCGTAAGGAATTGATACAGAAAGTATCAAATTTTTTTTTTTTGCTGGTACCAGCACTCCGCCCCATTCGACCCATGTGTTTTTAAATTAGCAGGAGACTGCATATAATGGCCGCCTACTTCCTCTCAGCTAGTGACTAAGACCACATGGAACAGTGACTATTCAACACCTGTTCACACATGGTGAGCCTTTTTTCCTGTTCACATATCGGGGAGTTGCATGGCATTCGCTGCTTCTGTTGTGCGGTGGGGGTTGGGACCCGAAGCCATGGGGGCTAGGCCTGCCAATATGGGTGCTGGGGGGCAACCGGGTCTTGGCATCTACGGCTGCTGCAGAACAGCACCGGCAGGGACCATGTGATTCCGCACATAACAGAGTAGGGACCCAATACAACGAGGTCACCGTGAAGTGGTTGGTGGGCTTACACAATTTGATCAAAATGTAACCAAGAACCTCGAGTTCGTTATATAATGTAGCCAAGCGGCAGTAGATCATTGTGCGATGTTTGGATATGCGGTCCATTTCTTTTTCTCTCCCCATGTTGGTTTGATACAGAAAGTATATTCGGAAAATTGTACAACTTTTCATTATATAAACAATAACATTAATTTGCTGAAATGGAAATACCCCTTGACAGGCAGTTAACAAACAGCCCGTGGATAGCCTAATCACATTAGAGAGCTGAATCAATATTCTTTTGGTATGGAAAGAGTTAATCATTAAGCTCTAAGTTAATCTTTAAGCTAAAAAGAAGCTGCCTTTACAAAATATATTACAAAGTTTACAATTACCACCTGCAACTGTTTGTGAAAGTAAAAAAAATTGCTTTAAAAAGGTTTAGTTATACTTTAAAAACTTTTTTATTTTTACTGCATGTTTTCAAACAAGTTTCCATTAATACCCCTCAATAGAGGTTCACCACTTTTGATACTTGCCCTCTGAATTTGAAGTTTTCAACACTTGTTGCAGACCTTTTTTTTCTTTCTTCAGATTCCTAATCTTCTCCTGCATGGTCTTTATTTGCTGCTTCAGCTCCTCCACTAGAGAGGTAAGCTCCAAGTTCCTTTTTGTCATTTCCAGAGCTGCAGAATTTTTTATGTCATTTTCTTGGCTTTTGAGCCTTTGAGGAGTCTTCTGATTATCGGACACAGGCAATTCTTTATTATGTAATAAAACAGGAAGAATATCTGTAACACTGACCACCATAGTAAAACAACATACATGTTCATGACTGTAACATTATTAACATTTATTCCCTAACCAAAGAGAATTCAATTAAGCCCAGGATGTGTTTTTATGCTGCACTCCATAAATTGTCATGGGACTTGCTGGCAGCAAAGCTCCTGGGGCTGCTATGGGGGAATTGCTAAGGCTGGCAGGCAGGACAGGTAGATAGGAGTAAGGGCTCTTTTACACCATGCAGCCCATGTAAATGCGGCGTATGGTGGCACAATCCCATGGGCTGCACACAATGCAGTGGACGGGAGCCCCTGCATTATATAGATCTATAATGCAAAGACCTTCTCTGCTGGCCAAACAGACATGCCAGAACTCTAACACTTAATACAGTTGAGGTGCGGCTGCAAATGTTGATGTTGCAAATGTAACTGGGTAAAGGACCTGGTCACATGACAAGGATGTGCCCAATGATGCAACAGAGGTTTCTCTCAATGTTCCACACAGCATCCTGCCCTAGCAGAGAGACTGGTCAATCAGGAACAAGGAGGCAGGGCAATGCAAGTAAAATTTAATATGCAAGACTCATTCAGTGTAGGACTCAAAAAGGTGAGTTGCATGTATATTTACAAACCGATTTAGGAACTATTTACTGATAACAGAAGTGCTTTTTAATTATGGTTTTTAATGAAGTCTTTATTTCGTGGGGGTAATTTAAATGGCATGCTGAGAAATTCCATTTCTACTCTGTATAGCGCAATGTCGGAGGATGGAATTGTAGTAAGATCTTTAGATAGACAATCAAGTAATGAATCTCTACACTTAGTGGCTGTAAGATTTCTTGTTTACCAGGTATGGTGCATTCATCTAATGGCATATTATGGAAACAACCTCAACCAGAAGGAGTTGCATAATGCAGCGTCCTACAGAAATCAAAGATATAGGAAGGTAAACAATAACCCCATGGAAGTGTATGATGCCAACTGTAGCTCCATATAAATAAACTGTTACGTATACAGCCATAATCGGATGATTAAAAAAACTGAGACGTTGAACGTTACTGACATCTGACCAGTACCCCTACAGTAGTAACAAATAAAATCTAAATTACCAGATCTTATCAGACGTTCTGTCTCCTTTTTGCTTTCTTCTGAATCAGGACGAGGAGTTGAAGACTCTATTGCTGCATCAACTTTACATTCTAAAAGAAAACACACACAATAATATCATATATAATTGCCATACTCAGGGCAGGGGGCTGGCAGGCTATATACTGGGGGGGGGGGGCTGGCAGGCTATATACTAGGGGCGATGGCTATACACTACAGGGGGCTGGCTATACACTGGGGGGCAGGGGCTGGCAGGCTATATACTGGGGGGGGGGGGGTGTGACCAATGCTTTTCCCACCCTAGACGTATACTCAAGTCAATAGGTTTTGCCAGTTTGTGTTAAAATTAGGTACCTCGGCTTATACTCGGGTTGGCTTATACTAGAGTATACACCAAAATAGTAAACCCAATAAATATGGGCAGAAGGGACAGCCCTAATTGGGTGTAGAAGCAAAAACCAACAATTTGAAGACAAGTGGTGTAACACTCAAAAAGAATACATATACATCAAATTCATTCTTTATTAGAGATAAGCATTATATATACAATGAAGGCAAACAATGGACAAACAACAATGTATAAAAAGAAATGTGTGGCAAGCTTAATGGCTAATCCTAAGCCTACAGGTAGGTAAGAACAGACATACAGTATTACCCTGAGCCATAATGCATTATGATACAAGGCTAAAAAGGTATAAAGGTTCTACTTTTAAGAATGTCTAAAAACGAAATACTTTCGTTATGGAATTGTGATGGAAATGTAAGTCTATTTCGTTTTTATTAAGAACGGAGATAAAATGTGCACATGTGTCCTGTGTACTTCACCAAAAACCAAATCATCAATGGATAGTTTCCAAAGTGTAATGTATTTAGTCAAACATCAGTTACTCTAAGAGAAGATGTTTTAGTTATCTCACCAGCACAGGAGCAAATTGGCATAAGTGGGAGCGCAATGGGCTCCCCATAGTGTGCCCCTGAGCTGGTAGTAGTACCTGGAGTCAAATAGAAAACAGTAGTGTGTTAATTGTGTATCATATCATTACAGTATATATAACTGTACAGAAATCAAGCAACCAAAATCAATACAGCAGGCATTTTACATTGTGTGACTGTACTCATGTTTACAACTAACAGGTTTGCCTCCGTATCATATATTGACTATATATGACAGATAAAGACATTGAATTGATCTCACTATTCACACTGTAAGTATTCATGCTGTATAATCTGTTTATAAAATACACAACCCCACAGCTAACTTATATTTTAAGATTTCATTATAAGATCCTCTAAAGTCAACCTGGGTTTACATCCCAAGTTAAGACAATCCCAATCAATGGGGGAGATTTTTCAAAAACGATATAGTCGAACTGGAACAGGTGCAGAAAAGAGCAACCAAGGTTAATAAGAGAATGGGCGAACTTGAATATAATGACAAATTACTAAACCTGGGGTCCTTCAGCTTAGAAAAGAAAGGCATCTGAGGGGAGACCTCATTACAATGTACAAATACCTGAACGGGCAGTACAAGGATCTCTCCAAAGATCTTTTTATACCTAGGCCTGTGACCAGGACAAGGGGGCATCCTCTACACCTAGAGGAGAGACGATTCTACCATCAACATAGACAAAGGCTCTTTACTGTAAGAGCAGTGAGACTATGGAACTCTCTGTCGCAGGAGATGGTTATGGTAGATATTTTATACATATTCAGGACAGACCTGAAGGCCTTCCTTAATAAACAAAAATATTACGGGTCAAGGGTTAAAACATTGTTAATCTTAAAACCTGCACAACATGTGACGTAATAGGACGTCACATGTTGGGTGCAGGTGCATGGAGAGGGCTCACGGGCCGAGCCCTCTCCATAGCCGGTAAGTCTTTGCTGCATATCGCAGCAAAGACTTACCGGTAACACCCGCAATCGGTGCTAGCACCGATGGTGGGTGTTAACCTGTCCATTGCCACCGGAAAAGCGACCAAGATCGTCACTCCCTGTGATGTCATCGGGGGGTGGCAATCAGTCGCCATGACAGCCTCGGGTCTTCCAAGATCCGAAGCTATCTTGTTTTAACTCATTCATTACAATGTGCGATTAGCACATTGTAATGAATGAGGAGGAAAATCCCCATATAATGCTATACTGTAGTATGGCGGTATATGGTAGGATCGATCAGACAACCTAGGGTTAAAAGTACCCTAGGGGGTCTGAAAAATAGTAAAAAAAAAAAAGTATAAAAAATACAAATCACTCACCCCCTTTCCCTACAACTGATACAAATATAAATAAACAGTAAAAATCATAAACACATTAGGTATCGCCGCATTTGAAAATGTCCGATCTATCAATATAATAACGGTTATTTACTGCGTTTAGCCTACGGAAAATAAAAAATGCACTTTACCATTTTGAAAAAGATAAACATTCAATAAAAAGTGATCAAAGGGCCTTATAGCAGTGGTTCTCAACCTTTCTAAAGCTGTGATCCCGCAATACAGTTCCTCATGTTGCGGTGACCCCAATCCATGTACAAGAATATAACGACTATAATACTGCCCTCTATGTACAAGAACATAACTACTATCATACCGCCCCCTATGTACAGGAATATAACTACTATAATACTGCTCCCTATGTACAAGAATGTAACTACTATAATACTGCCCCCTATGTACAAGAACATAACTACTATAAGACTGCCCCCTATGTAAAAGAATATAACTACTATAATACTGCCCCCTATTTAAAAGAATATAACTACTGTAATACTGCCCCTATGTACAAGAATATAGCTACTATAATACTGCCCCCTATGTACAAGAATATAACTACTATAATACTGCCCCCTTTGTACAAGAATGTAACTACTATAATACTGCCCCCTATGTACAAGAATATAACTACTATAATACCGCCCCCTATGTACAAGAATGTAACTACTATAATACTGCCCCCTATGTACAAGAATATACCTACTATAATACTGCTCCCCATGTACAAGAACATAACTACTATAAGACTGCCCCCTATGTACAAGAATATAACTACTATAATACTGCCCCCTATTTAAAAGAATATAACTACTGTAATACTGCCCCTATGTACAAGAATATAGCTACTTTAATACTGCCCCCTGTGTAAAAGAATATAACTACTATAATACTGCCCCCTATGTACAAGAATATAACTACTATAATACTGCCCCCTATGTACAAGAATATAGCTACTATAATACTGCCCCCTGTGTACAAGAATATAACTACTATAATACTGCCCCCTATGTACAAGAATATAACTACTATAATATTGCCCCTATGTACAAGAATATACCTACTATAATACTGCCCCCTATGTACAAGAATATAGCTACTATAATACTGCCCCCTGTGTACAAGAATATAACTACTATAATACTGCCCCTATATACAAGAATATAACTACTATAATACTGCCCCATATGTACAAGAATATACCTACTATAATACTGCCCCCTATGTACAAGTATATAACTGCTATAGTGCTGCCTTACTCCCTCCTACCCCAAGTTCTAGTCCCCCCTCCTGCCCCCAGTTCTAGTTCCCCCTCCTTCCACCAGTTTTCACCCCCTCCTGCCACCAGTTCTAGTTTGCCCACCGTTTGCTGCTCCGAGTTCTTGTTCCCCCCCTCCTGCCCCCAGTTCTAGTCACCCCTCCTGCCCCCAGTTCTAGTCACCCCTCCTGCCCCCAGTTTTGCCCCCCCTTCTGCCCCCAATTCTAGCCCCCCCGCTGCCCCCAGTTCTAGCCCCCCCTTCTGCCTTCAGTTGTAGTGCCCCCCTGCTGCCCCCAGTTTTGGTCCCCCCCACCTCTGCCCCCAGTTTTGCCCCCCCTCCTGCCCCCAGGTCTAGAGCCCCCCTTCCTGCCCCCAGGTCTAGTGCCCCCCCTTCCTGCCCCCAGGTCTAGTGCCCTCCTTCCTGCCCCCAGGTCTAGTGCCCTCCTTCCTGCCCCCAGATCTAGTGCCCCCCTATCCTGCCCCCCAGGTCTAGTGCCCCCCTATCCTGCCCCCCAGGTCTAGTGCCCCCCTATCCTGCCCCCCAGGTCTAGTGCCCCCCTATCCTGCCCCCCAGGTCTAGTGCCCCCTATCCTGCCCCCAGTTCTAGTCACCCCTCCTGCCCCCAGTTCTAGTCACCCCTCCTGCCCCCAGTTTTGCCCCCCCTTCTGCCCCCAATTCTAGCCCCCCCGCTGCCCCCAGTTCTAGCCCCCCCTTCTGCCTTCAGTTGTAGTGCCCCCCTGCTGCCCCCAGTTTTGGTCCCCCCCACCTCTGCCCCCAGTTTTGCCCCCCCTCCTGCCCCCAGGTCTAGAGCCCCCCTTCCTGCCCCCAGGTCTAGTGCCCCCCCTTCCTGCCCCCAGGTCTAGTGCCCTCCTTCCTGCCCCCAGGTCTAGTGCCCTCCTTCCTGCCCCCAGATCTAGTGCCCCCCTTCCTGCCCCCAGGTCTAGTGCCCCCCTATCCTGCCCCCCAGGTCTAGTGCCCCCCTATCCTGCCCCCCAGGTCTAGTGCCCCCCTATCCTGCCCCCCAGGTCTAGTGCCCCCCTATCCTGCCCCCCAGGTCTAGTGCCCCCCTATCCTGCCCCCCAGGTCTAGTGCCCCCCTATCCTGCCCCCCAGGTCTAGTGCCCCCCTATCCTGCCCCTCAGGTCTAGTGCCCCCCAGGTCTAGTGCCCCCCTATCCTGCCCCCCAGGTCTAGTGCCCCCCTATCCTGCCCCCCAGGTCTAGTGCCCCCCTATCCTGCCCCCCAGGTCTAGTGCCCCCCTATCCTGCCCCCCAGGTCTAGTGCCCCTCTTCCTGCCCCCCAGGTCTAGTGCCCCTCTTCCTGCCCCCCAGGTCTAGTGCCCCCCTTCCTGCCCCCCAGGTCTAGTGCCCCCCTTCCTGCCCCCTTGCTGCTTGAAGTTGTAGCTTCTCCTCACTGTGAGCAGAACAGTCTGTTCCGCGGGAGTCTGTGTAGAGGAGAAGCCAGAGGGTCATGTGATGATGACATCACCACAGGTCCTCCAGCTTCCCCTGTATACAGCAGCCCACAGGTCCTCCGTTAATGTGTGCTTATTGCACACATGTTTTATTCCGTTTTTGCCGCGAATCGCGGCAAAAACTTAATAGAGTCGCGACCCCTGTGGTTTGGTCGTTCGACCCCCGCTGGGGTCGCGAACCACAGGTTGAGAACCGCTGCCTTACATTCTAAAATATATACAAAGGTGGTATCCCCGTAAACATTCCACATTTAGGTGAGAAAAAGAAAAAAAAATGCTTCTGTGATTCCAATGAAGGAGGGTGTGGGTCTACTGTTATCCTCTAACTTTTTTTTTTCATAGTTATAATAGTCTCTGTGACAACAAATGCAGGGAGAAGCCAATGTACTTTATGTATAGAAAGGCATGACAGGACGGCACTGCTCCATTTATTAGTGGTTTACCATCCTTTCCGGAATACAGCTCTTAAAGGACACCTGTCATCAGGTCTCTGTCACTTGTCCTGTCACCTCTACCTGTTGGAGCAGCTCACAAGGATCCACCCCAGCCTTTATCTAGTCAATTCATCCATTAATCAATGCAAAATCATCTTTATTATGTAAATGAGGCTGGTCACATGGTCAGAGGCAGTGATGTCACTCCTGTCCCCCCTCCCCTCTCCTCCCCCTGCTCATGTCTGTGTGTATAGTAAAGCATTGCTAGTGTGTGCTGCATCTGCTGACATGCTCTCCTTCCTAATACACAGAGACACAGACATCAGCTACACAGGTACCTGACATGTTCTGCTATACACATGTGAGAGGAACAGACATCAACTACACAAGTAGTACCTGACATGTGAGCCTGTGCCTCCCACTCATGAATAAGCTGGACAGCTTGAATATGATAATGACTCATGGGACATTTCACAGGTCATTTGCATACAGCTTTAGGACCTCATTGCTTAAGTTTACAAGTATATAGAGGGACAATGAAGGAATAGAGGCAATGCTTTTTAATGGCAGTTTATGAAAATATATTTAGTTTAGGGGGGTTATTTTGCCTGACGGGTTCTCTTTAAAGAGGTCCTGTCATCCATATTTTCGGCACCAGGAGCCGCTTACTAAAATAAGCGGCTCCTAGTGCCTGAACAAACGCCACAGTGTTAGAGTGATAGCGTTACCGGAAACACTGCGGCAGGGTACAGTGTAATCATCGGACCACTCGCAAAGCTGTCCGACGTATTCATGAGGGGGCGGGGTCAGGGAGCTGCCTCTTCCCCGGACCGCCCCGCTTGCCCCATAGGCCGGCATTGGCTGCCGCGCTCCAGGCACCACCCCTAGCCCCGCCCCCTCATGAATACGTCAGACAGCTTTGCGGGCTGTCCGACAATTACACTGTACCCCGCCGCAGTGTTTGATAGCGTTACCGGAGGTTTCCGGTAACGCTATCACTCTAACACTGCAGCGTTTGTTCAAGCACTAGGAGCGGCTTACTTTAGTAAGCCGCTCCTACTGCCGAAATTATGGGTGACCGGTCCTCTTTAATGGCACATAAAATGCAAATATGGTGTTCTGAAAACAAAAATTAAAAGACTCAATAGGAAAATCTATGGCGCCTGGCGGTAGACACACAAATACGGACACCAGAATAGAGACTGATCTTTTTCATGTCTTTGTCATAGTCACTATGTTAAGTTACCCCAGAACTGCAATACTGTTAATGATCAGAATTGGATCTGAGACTGGGAATTAAAAAAAATAAAATGGTAATTTCACTTTTCTAATTAGATGAAAGTTAAGAAGATGGCCAAAGATTAGATTACTTGGCACCTGGAGCTTGTGAACACCACAAATCCTGACATTAATTGGAAATCTGTTATATGTAGACTTTGCTCAGCCATGTTTTGGTTACTTTATAATGGCATAATGTCACTACTGTACAGAGGCGAGCAGTTTTAGGACACTGCACAATGTATCCCTTTTTGCACTGAATGATTGTGACAGCTTAGAGTAGCATTAGGAGCAACTTGAAAAAAAAAAAGTTGGTTACAGAAAGGAAGCCTATTAGACCCCGTCTCTGGCCTTCAATAGACCCACAGTTGTACATTCTAGACAGAAACCTGCAATCATATGGAGGGATACTGGCGGAGGTAAGTAAAACACTTAAAATTTGCAATGCAGTGCATTTAGATGTCTGTTCACATTCAAATAGATTTTGTGGAAGCTAGTTAGGAAATGGATAGGTAGAGCAGTGAAGCCAATACGTTGCTAAATCCCTTTATGCACCCCCAACCCGTTTGTTCTGAAAAGTTTCCGGATTCCATGTGTGTGTGCATGCACGGAAATATGTATGTGTGCATGTGTAGGTATTAGGGGATGTATCGAAACCTCAATACTTGTTTGATAATTTCAAACTCATAACAGTTCAATACTGGGTTTTTGTCATTTTCAGTACAGTTGTCTATGTGTTAGACTGTCAGGTTTCCAACAGTCGGATTTATAGTCTGGTGTATGTGCTGTGTTAAATGCCTTCCAATGTGTCAGTTGTGTGTGCTCTATGCAAATAGACTGCACCAGTCACACGTATGTTCCACATCTGCTAATTTCTGCCTTCTTGTGATGTTTCTGCACAGGAAATTCTCAGATACCTCAAACATAAAACTGAGCAAAAACTTCCCCCTGAAATAGCAATGGACCCACATGCACCACCTCCTATGTGGTGTAGTTTTGCAATTAAATTTGTGTTCTCTTTATCTCAATTGATAAATGTGGTGTTGCACACTCTGTGGTGTATTTTTTCCGCCATTGCGTGACTTGCTAAGAAAATATGCAAAAAACTATGTTTGTGGAAAAATTTGCAACAATTATACGCCAAGAAGCTACATAGGACTAATGATAAATCTCCCCCTTAGTGTTTGTCTGCAGGGGAATCCTCAGAGGAGACATCGTGAAGACAAGCAGCAGAGCACAGACCACGTCAAAAGGGAAATATTCTTACATGGTGTTTCTACATCCTCAGGGTTTCCCCAGACACAAGTCTCTAAATTACATAAGCTGAAACGCGTAGGTCTCCATTGCCTACTTACACACCGATGTATGCCTTTTTAAGAATGAAGAATAAAGTGTTTTTATCCAGTTGGATGTGCTACGATTTCCTTCTTTTCTAAGCAAAATAATTCTTAGTTCAGACAAGATTTGAACTCACAACCTCCACTCTCCACCTACCATAGAGATACAGCAATACATACCCACTAAACTATGGGCTTACTCATTGTCAATGGGAGGATTTTATGTCACTAGACAGAATTACACTGGGAAACAAGCTCCATGCACTGGTATATAGGAGATAGATCTCAGAGATCTCTCTCATATATATATCCCTACATTATCCTTTTTTTGTTTTGTGTTCAGGTATATATATGTCTAGGCTTGTAAAAATTAACCAACTAAGAGGCTTGTGTTGGTTATGTATGGGTCGATATACACATAAATATATACTCACTGCCCAGCAACCCCGGTAAGTGTCAGGATCAGAGGTAGTGGATCCTCTGTACCACCGCGGACGATGACGTAAGCTGACACCTGGGACCGGACTCTAAGTGGCACCCGGTCTTCAGCAGAGCCTGCTGCAAAGCAGGTTGGACTGGTTGCGGCGTGGTACCACCAGGTCGTTCCACAGGCGCGACATTTTTTTGGCGGGTGGCAGCCAAGGCGTAGTGCAGAATTGTAAGGCGAACTTGTGGTCAGGGACAGGCAGCAAAGGATCAGGATCAGAATCGAGGGAAATTAGGAAAATCGCAGAGGGCTTGGAATACAGCTTTCTCTTAGGCATAGAAACACAAAGATCTGGCAGGGGTCACAGGAAGAGGTTGAGCAATCATTGGTTGTCAGATGGCCAGCGCCAATTAGAGGTGCGCTGTCCCTTTAAATTTCAGACAACTGGCGAGGCGGCTGTCGTTGGAGCGTGGCTAGATAAGTAAGATTGCCGGCGAGAGGGAGCACACAGAGGCACACTGGTGCGCCTGTGACCCGAAAGGAGCACCCGTGACAGAACGATTTCGGCATCCCAAAGTTTGCGTATAGAGTTCCGGTAGTGAATGAAATCACTACAAAAAAAATCACTGTCCACCAAAGCCCACCATCCAACCAAGGGGAACTGGAGAGGATCTGCAAGGAAATATGGCAAAGGATCCCCAAATCAAGTTGTGAAAGACTTACATTATAACCAAGACTCATGGCCATACTAGCTCAAAAGGTGCAAGCAGATAGGGTCAGGCCTCAGGTGAAAAAACAGCACTCTGCAAATTCCACACTTAGAGATAGCAGTGTTTCGGCTGCAACTAAGCCTTTTTCAAGCTGTCACTTTCATGGAGTATGGAATACAAACAATCACTTATTTTGGATTTCAACCCAAGTGCAGTTTTTTACTTCTATATACATTCTATCTCTCCATCTACACACACCTTCCATTAGATCTCCTAAACTTCAGTTCAATATTATTCGAATATACAGAGCTGCATGGTTCCATGATGCCTGCTATTTGGATTAACAAGCTGCAGGGGAAGGGCAAGTCCAGAAAGGAAAGGCCACAAGAGCTGCTTAAAAATAATAAAATACTTTTTAGATCTTTTTTTTTTTTTTTTTTTTTTACAGTTGGAGCCTCCCGTACTTGCACACATGGACCCTTGGTACAAACATGAACAGGAATGGATCTGCTCCAAAATTTCTAGCTCAGGCAGTTGGCTCATACCCAGAGCCATGAGAACCATGTCCTTGTAATGCCTGACACATGTCCCAAATCAACATTCGTGTCCATAAGCTCTTACATGAAGGCAGAAAGGGATTACGGTAATTACAAAAGTGGTGTTTTGGGTTTAACCACCAGGAATAATGGTTATTATATTTTGATAGGTATCACCATGTCCTTAACTGTCTGAACTAACAGGTTTATGTCAGGGATTACAATTTAAATTTTTTTTTTTTCCTTTCTATTTTTTAGACCGCCTAGGATACTTTAACCCTAGATATGGCTGTATGTGGGGATTTTACTGATCATCTATTACAATGTGCCAATAGCACATGGTAACAAATTATCAGAGACTATTTGACCCAAGTTTAAAGGCAATGGAACCAAACACTAATGAAATGTATGTAAACTTTAGATTTTGCAGAAACATAAATCATTTTGGTAATCCTAATTGACCTAAAAGGGAAAAAGTTTATGTTGATTTTATGTAAGGGCACATTCACACGGCTGCATTGGGGGCCGTGATCTGGTCACATGATTTGTGACAAGATCACGGCCCCATAGATTGCAATGGCTCCCGGTCATGGCATAGTGAGCATGCGGTACATCACCGCAACGTGCCCATTCTTCTGCCGATGGAGGGAGGAGGGGGAAGGAATGCTCACCGGCAGTTTGAATAAGGCGAGAGAAAGTGAGAAAAACATGCATATTTGCCTTTTTATATACTGCTGGTAAACTGGTAAGCTGGTAAACTTCTGGTTTCAACTGTACATGCTGTCTGTAGCCACCACTGAGGATAGACTCTGCTCCAAACAGGTGATCAGACTGAAAACATGAAACACTGGCAATCTCTATATACAAATCAGACTCCAAACACAGGCATGACCCCGACCAGCATCATACCTTCTCTGATGTGAAATGTTGACTCTGTTGGCTGATTGCTGATATCAGGAGATGATCGTCCCTCTTCTGAATCCTGTTTCATTGCTGTTAGTGTCCTCTGGAAGAAAATCAAGTTTGAATTCTGTAAAAGGGATTTTTGAGGATATATAACTACCAATGTAAAATTATGAGGTAGAGTAAAAAAGTTAAAAATAACCGGTTTTCTACTTTGCTCCGTGGCAAAGCAACACCTATCACTAACCGGTCTCTGTACATAGAAGCTGCTGTGGCTGAGCCTAGTATTAGGATACAGCGGAACTGGAAGGAGACATTGTACTGAACCGGACAACAAATGTCATTTACTATTGTAGAACAGCACCGCCATCAGTATATTTGAAATGGGGTATTCCAGTTGTTACTATAGCGCATCCCTCCACTCAGTTTAAAAATTATAGCTGGCATGGAGGTGTTGGAGGTCAAGTGACCGTTCTAGCAGGTGTCGGGGGTCACTTCTAGTCCAACCTTTTTCAAAACACTGGGGGGAGAGTACTAGACAGTTTTCTGCTGCGCCAGATTGGGGAACGGACAGAAAAGACATATCCTTTAAAATCTCCCTCTTAGAACCTGCAGGCTTCTTTCTAGCAGTGACCAGCATCCTACTACAGACAGAATGTCACCATTGGGTGGCACTCAGGTACAGGGTTGTGAATGCAGGATAACGGTTTGTCTGCTAAGTTTGTGTGAATGCTAATGATTCTATTGCAGCAAGCGCTAACACAGCTGTGAAGCAATATACTGTCAGTCTACAAAAGTGTAAAAAGAAACACATGCCGAGTGCGAAGACACAGCATTGGACAAGCAGCAGCATCTTCAGCATGACCGCACAAGAAGAGGGTTAAAAATACACCATTCTGGTACAATTTCTTCCAATTTCTGAAATGCCTTGCTGTGCATTTTTATATGTTTAAGACACTTAAGAAATTTAAAAGAAAAGGGATAAGACTTTTCAGAAATGGTGCAACTTCACGAAAAGCAATTGCAGAATTTGAAAAATCAGACAGCAGGGACATTGTATCCAACCATATAATTAGCTTATTACTACAGAAGGACATAGGACTCTAGGGCTTTCTGTCCCACATGTTTCCCTAATCTAAAGATTATCTTTCATTAGAAAGCCACGCAAGATTTGTAAGTCAAGTGACTCTCTTGTAAACAGGTTCCATAAAAATGATTAGGGGACACATGATGCCTAAGTGGGAAACTGCATATACTGTAACAGCAGTTGGTAAAATGCATTCACTACGTACAGGCACTTAAAGGGGTTTGCCCATGAAAGAAAGTTTTTAAATTATAACACCCTAGTGAGGTTTACACAATAAAGCTCATTTTAACACCTTATTTTATGGCTGTTTCCAGAGTGTGGGCGGGGACTCTCTAAGCAAACATTTCATGATTCCTCTTTGCTATGAGATGCCGTGTGCTGACAATGTGCTTACATTATCAGGGTACAGGGTTTAGCTACACTTTCATTTAGCTTCTGAACATTCTACTACACATAGAAAAAGAGAGAGGAGATCCATGAGATGGATAGAACACACAATGACACACTTCAGCTCTGCTACATTTTAGCTTTAACCCACGCAGTGCCTCCCTCACTTGGATAAAGGCCTTATCTTATCTGTACAGCAAGTCTCTGCACACTGCTGCTTTCAGGAAGTGTCTAAGCTTGTCTTGTAATACAGGGGGGAAGGGCAGGAGGCATAGAGCACTGTACTGTGCAGACAAGATATTCAGAAGATATTCATGAGAAAAATCTGACCATAGTCAAAAGATTCACGGTCAGCTCCCGGGGCAACCGAAATTGTATATACCAAAACAGATAGAGACAGGTTGGAATTACATATGTGAAATGCTGGATTTTTGTTAAAAATAGTGAATTAGAGAATGTATTATTTTGTTATCCTGAGTATATTCAAGAATCTTGTCTTTGTTTCAATGCAGCCTGTTGGGGTTTTGGTGATCAAGAGGTACAAGAATTTTTTTCATGATTTTCTGATATGAGACTTCAAATTCATGCAATTATTATTTAACTTAGCCACAAATTCCTACGTGGACAATCAGTAGACATTGCACACCTTCTGCCTTTTTAAAGGCCACCTCATGGATGCTGGTTATTAGCCACAATCCCCCCAAATACCTGTAGTGGCTAATGAAGTAGAGACCCACCCCATCTGTTCAAAGTCCAGCAGCCCAGTATTCCAGCCCGGGTTTTGGCTTCCCAGAATGTGTAGGACAGAAACCTAAAGGAAATGTACAAACCTTCCAACACTTTTCCCCTGGAGTCACCCTGGACCTGGGAACCTGCAACCTAATCATGGGTAAGAGTCCCTGTTTACTTTAAAACATTTGGGGCAAAGAGCAATATGTTTATATATATGCATTAACATTACGTTACAATCATATTGGCACACATTTATTTTTATCTGCCTGAGCCCCAGACAACATAATATGCGTGGTTCCCCCTTTGTGTCCAAGTGGTGCCACTCCTTTTTCTGCATACCACCATCTGTGGCTGTGCCCTTTTAATCAGTACCCATATACTTTTTTATGTCTTTTGTATGTCGAATTCAATAAAGCAATACTTTATCATATTTGAATTATGTATTTCATGTCCTGGGCCCGTCCCCCTTTTTAGGTGGACAAAATAGGCTTATATGTATTATTCTCAGCCCTAGGCTGTGGTGTTGTATACGGCTCTAGAGGTTATTATGCTGTACTAACTTGGTTATACATCTTGTAACCGGCCCCACCTCTATTCAGTGGTTAACTATAGGTTTTGCCCTGGTCATGTATGAATACCGTATTTTCCGGCCGATAAGGCGCACCGGACTATAAGGCGCATTACTAATACAGGCCTTATATATGGAATAATTCCATATATAATGCGCACCGGACTATAAGGCGCAGGGTCCGGGGACGTGGAGGAGGTCCGGGGGCGTGGAGGAGGTCCGGGGCGTGGAGGAGGTCCGGGGGCGTGGCTTGCAACCCGAGCGGAGAGGTCGCAACCAGCGACTTTCCACAGACCCAGCAAGAGGTGAGCGGTCTCCCCAGGGAGATGGGGAAGGGGTCCGTTCAGGTGGAGGAGGGCAGCGGACCCTACTTACATAGGTCCCCGCTACCGTAGACAGCAGATCTCCAGCGGGAACTGCAGACCACGCAGCAGAAGTTGGTTCGCGCTATGGCGCCTGTTGTTCGTGCCACGTGGTCTGCAGTTCCCGCTGGAGATCTGCTGTCTCTGGTAGCGGGGACAAATGTAAGTAGGGTCCGCTGCCCTCCTCCAGTCACTGCCCTCCTCAATACATAGGGCGCACCAAACTATAAGGCGCACTTTGGATTTCTAAGGAAATCTTAGGTTTTTATGTGCGCCTTGTAGTCCGGAAAATACGGTAGTTAGTAATCCAATATCTAATAAAACTAACTTATATTTCTGGGCACTGTGGCGTGTTTTAGAGCAGGTGGAAATGAGCAGATTTATATAGAAGTTTAAAGAAAATTATGGAAACATCAATGACGGTGACCAATCAAGGATAGTATCAACCCAACGTGTTCTCAGCAAAGAAAGAGCAGACATAGTTGAGTGACAAATTATACTGTACAAATTAGTCTCTTTAAAAGACCGCCAGGAGATAACTCAGCATTTTCCATGTGACAGGATCCCTTCAATAACCATGTTAGTCAGCAGAGTACAAAAGCATGCACTGCATACATGGAGTCAGCATTACAAAATGCATTAACTTGATCTGTAAATCACATCCACAGAATATTTCCATCTTGGAGCAATGAAACCACCATTAGATAATGATCTATGTTTCAACTTGTATCATAATTCTAAAATGTCTCAGAGCCTTTTTTTGTAGCAGCAATTCCTTTAGCATGCATGATCCAGAGGTTGCACTAACATTTTTCAAGAAGGGTAAAAATACTCCTTTCACCATTTTTGAGGAGTATTTTTACCCGAGGAGGAGTATGAAAATTTCAGTAATACACCGCACACATAGCACACTCACACAGAACACCGCACACACACGCTCACACAGCACACGCTCACAGCACAGCACATGCTCACCGCTCAGTACCGCACTCACAGAACACTGCACACACGCACAGCACTCACAGGACACTGCACACACGCACAGCACTCACAGGACACTGCACACACGCACAGCACTCACAGAACACTGCACACTACAAACACTACACTCACAGGACACTGCACACAGAACACTGCGCACACACTCACCCGGTCCCGTCGATCACATAAACGCAGGCAGCTGTGGGCAGGGAGAGTTGGAGCAGGACGGGGAGCAGCATCTTCGCGGCCCACGTGTCTCCCCCGGGGCCGGTGCTCTCACTCTGGGTCTCTCTGGCGCGGCCCTGACACTGATCACGGTGTCACGTGTCCCGCTGAGCGCTCAGCCTGCACGCTACAGGGAATAATTGCCAAGCGTAACTTTACGCATGGCAATTATTTTGGGGGTTAATGGCGCCTCATCGCGCGTCTATGAAGCGTGGTGAGGCGTTAATGCGACCTCTGGCATTTAATTAGTGGTCATGGAAAAAAAAAGACACACTGAAAATGCATGTTTATAGGGCAATGTTAACTCACAGTGAATACTGAACAGCAGCACTTATGTATTCAGGATAACAAAATAACACATTCTCAAATTCACTGTTATTAACAAAAATGCAGCATTTCACAGATATAATTCCAAACTGACTCTATCAGTCCTGCTGTAAACAATTTCAGATGCCCCTAGACACGACCCTGTAACTTCTAACTTATGGTCGCGTGGCGATCATCTTGGATTTCTGTGCGACTTTGTGCTGCTGAGATTTCTGTCCGTCTCTGCTCTGAGCCTGCAGCTGCGCCCCCTGTACGGAGCTCACAGATACTCACTGATCACTTCCTGCCAGGAGATCGTAAGCAGAGAGAAGTTACAAACTACAAGGATATAAGTGATCCGGAGGGAGGGGGAGGCAGGCACATATCTGTGAGATGTGGCAGAGCTAAAAGTGTGTAAAAGTCTGTCATGCCTCTGTCTAAGTGTCTTTTACCCTGATAATGTAAACCCCACAGAACTAGATGGATTATAATAAAACTGAGTAAAATTGTAAAGTAAGGGGTTAAAAATGATCTTTATTGTGTTAACCACTAGAGGATTGAGATGTGAGAATTTTTTTTTTTTGGGGGGGGGGGGGACCCAAAAGAAAACAAAGCAGCAAGTGTGGAAATTAAATGCAGCTCCACCAGAGAAAGTGTAGAAATAGTACATGTAATCATAATTTCTACCAGACCACATACAACTTTTTCTACTCGATATCATATGCTACTAGAGATTTCCAACATCAAAATAGATGGCGTATCACTCGCATATGCCATCTGTTAATGACTGTGAGCTGTCAACCATCGGAGACCCTCAGTGGTCCTGAAATGAAGAGTGTGCATCGCTAACACAAAGTACCACATTCCCTTTTTGTAAAAATCAAGAAAATCCCTTTAACTGCTATTTAGATACAACATAGCTATAGATAGTATATAGATTTACCTGTACATCCTTATGAGGAACAGCATACAGTGGTTCTAGTGATACACCATCACCTCTCTTCTCAAACATCTTCTCAGTATTTTCCCTCTCAATGTCAGACATCTGTTCCTCCGTGTCATCATCCTGAAACTCAAAAGACATGACTGGCGAGCGCACGTTTTCACGATTTGCATAGGACTTCCAGTGTTGTCTAAAAAATAATAAAAGGTCAAAACATCAAAAAGATCTGAGGACAGATCTGAACAGGGGTAAAGCTGAGGATGAGCACATACATTAGATCAAAGTCTGAAACTACCTTTTAAAAAAAAAAAATCTAGAGTATTAGCGCCTCTGTTAATGGAAAGAGTGATCATGTGAAAGGTCATCTAACACCAGAATGCAGGACGTAAACCGAGCACACTCTGGTAGGATCTGCTCTTCTCTTAGCTTGATATGCCCTGTTTTTTTAAAAGCTTTAAAAATTATGCAAATGAGTCTGAGGGGCTCCAGGCTTTATAGATGTTAATGAAGCCTGGCGAATTGGCCCCCCCAGGCTTATTTCCATAATTCAAAGCCATTACAATCCAAGCCAGTACAAGCCAATACAATCCTTCATCCTGATGGTAGATGTCCTTTGAAGGGGTTGTCAGGTTTCATAAAATTGTCATACTATGGGCTCCAGGACATCTAAAATTAATAAAGTAGTAATACTTAACTTGGATGTTGCTATAGTAATGTTTATATATATATATATATATATATATATATATATATATATATGTATCGTATATGTATACCAAATGAAACCAGTGGAGATAAGGAATAAAGTAAGTAATACTAGAGATACAAAAATGGAAGCAAACTTACTCTACTCCTAGTTCTCTGGCTGTAGCATAAGGCTCAATGTGATCTCTCTCTTCAATGTAAGTGCTGTCATTCTCAGAATAGGATCTCTGGCGTGGTTGAGGTATCGCAACTGTGCGACCAGTTAAAGAAGTCATCAAAATAGCAGCAGCCAGAGCAGACCTGGAGGCAAAGGAAGACAGCAGTTTATTTTACTAAAATTTGGGGTAGATAAAAAGTATAGCATGTATCTATTCTTTACAAGTCTAAGGAATGCAAGGCTGAGGGCTGGAAGCAGAGAGGAGCTCAGTGTCAGACAGAAGAGCAAGATGTCTGCCGAACCTATAATCAGAATCTCCAGGGTCACGTACAGGGGCAACAAAAATTGTGTACACCAGAACTGATAGAGGAAGGTTGGAATTATAGCTGTTAAATTCTGTATTTTTGTTAAGAATATAGAATTACAGAATGTGTTTATTTGTTATCCTGAGTACATTTAAGAAACTTGTCTTCGTGGGAATACCTCTTTAACTTGGAATATTGTCATTGAATGATTTTGTATTACCACAAGTATAAATTCACTTTTTTCTGGAGTCCTGCTGTATTCTGTGACTTAGCTTACATTGGACTCTGCCAGGTTCTCTTGACTTTTACTCAGTGGAGTTCGGAAGTGATGATCCTCTGCACTTTCTTTATAAGGGGGAAAAATGTAATTTTAATAGAATCTTAGTAAGCTGTAACACAGCTCATAATAGGATATACTATAAAGCACCACTAACAAGTATGCAGTGAGTAACACCCTCAGCTCAGGTTAACAGTTGAAGGGAAAACATTTAGCATCACTTGCACATGCCCCATGGTGTTTTCTAAAGCCTCATTAAAAAGTGCATTTCCAAAGGATAGTACTAGAAGATAAAGCGGGTACAATGGTCATAAGGAGACTTCTCCATATTCGTGTACATAAGCGGTTCTCACCTTTCGCTTTTGAGTGAATAACAATTAGTAGCGCCTGAAAATGATGTTCCCTAGAGCCAATACAGACTCCGTATATTTAGTAAAAGAAAGAAGAAAAATGGATCTCCGAGAAAAATGGATCTCCCCCAAACGGGGGAACACAAATCCGGTACATACAGTAACCAGAAGATTACATACATTATATAAAGTGTAATTAGGATTCACAAAATTACTTACTTATATTTGCCAAATGCCAGAATATTGAGAGAGAATTTAAGGAATTTTCATTAGTCAAAAGTTTACATACATTATTATTAGGTACCATTGCCCTTAAACTGTATAACTTGGGTCAGATGGTTTTTATATCCTTCCACAAGCTTCTCACAATTGTAGATAGGAATTTGGGACCATTCCTCCAGACAGAACTGGTGTAATTGAGACATGATTGTAGGCACTTGCTCACAACTGCCTTTTTAGCTTTGCCAATACATTTTCAATAGGATCAAGATCAGGATTTATGATGGCTACCCAAAACATTGATCCTTTAAGCCACTTTGTTACCAGTTTGGAAGTAGATTCGGGTCACTGTCCATTTGGAAGACCCATATCCTGGCTGATGTCTTGAGATGTTACTTCAAGATTGTCACAAAATGTCCTTTCTTCATGATGCCATCTATTTTGTGAAGTTCACCGGTCTCTTCATAACATGATACTGCCACCCCCAGTGTTACACAGTAGGAATGGTGTTCTCAGGCTTGCAAGCTTCTCCAAATTTTTCCTCCAAATGTAACAATGGCCGTTATCGACAAACAGTTCAATAAAGTTTCATCAGACTACAGAACGTGTCTCTAAAAATGCACTAGTGTGTGCATTTGCAAACATTAATCTGCCTTGTTTATGTTTCTTTTGGAGTAATTGCTTCCTCCTGGAAGAGAGGCCTTCCAGCCAATGTCCACGCGGTACTAATTTCATTGTGGATAATGACACACTCTTTGCAGCTTCAGCCAGCATCTTTTGCTTTTGTTCTTGGATTGACATGCACATTTCGGACCAAAGCACGTTCATCTTTGGGACACAGAACCCCTCTCCTTCCTGTATTTCAGGTGTGTCTCTACTAAACCATAAGCTTCCAAAAGCATAAAATCTTCACATGGGCTGTTCTAAATTGTTTAGCCCCTTTTCACACAGACGTACTATGATGAAGAGTTTTTTTTTTACTTACCCCTGAGGAAGTCACCTTGCATTGATGATACGCGTGGGGTTCTGCACCCTCCTAGCTCTCTGTCCACCTCCATCACCCTCAACACTCGTTCTCATGCGGTTGATTTAGCTGGGTATTGTATCAGTAGGGCACGTGTTTTACACCTTCACACACATTTGTTCACTACAGGTTTTCATGCATCTGTTTACTCTACTGTGCTAGTTTTGATACTCCAATATATTGTATTGGTGGGCAGTTTTGAATCAGGGGGGTTTGGGTCATTCTTGGACTCGTGAGAGCTGGGTACATATTATTGTTGTACCCTTTTAGTGTTTTTATTGTACTTTTTGTCTTGTCTTGCTTTGATTAATAAAATTCATATTTGTACATTTGTCCAGTATATGCATCTATCTTTTCTGGTGTTTGTTATACATGTTGCTTAGGTTGCATGGACAATTTTTGATTCTGGCAGTGTCTGTCCTCTTCTGTGTATTATTGAGTTTTTTCACTTGAAACGCGTAGCCGTTTGTGCTGATCGATTTTAGATGATGATTTAATAAAGAAGCAAGAATTTTTCATATAAAAAGTGCTGGATTGTTTGAATCTTTTCACTGTCTGCAAAAACCTGGAAGCAGAGGCTGTATTCTTTTGAACTTCCAAGAGGACGGGGAGGATCACCAAATGCTCACAGGTGTAAGGATTTCCTTCAAAACACACTTGCCGAATGGACTTTTCTTACATTCTATTACGTACTGGTGCTGCAGTGGGTGTATGGAGGGGGGGGGGTGCCAGATTAATGAAGACCATGGCCTACATTTACGTGCAAACTGCAGAGTGCAAAGAATTCATCAAGAACGGGCACTAGCACCTTAGTAAATGTGCGCCCATGCGTCAGTTTTGGTGAATCTGGCGGACTCTGCACACTCCACAAGCAAACTGTGCATAGTACAGACTGCACTAGTTTTGATAAACGTAGCCCAGTGTGTTGTTTGTAATGTTGTTCCACAGAAATTTGTTCAATACCAATAAAAGTTAAGTTGAAGATGCAAGATACCTTTGCCCTCTTGGAGAATCTTGAAATGGTCAATTTGGTTTTCATAACAGTTACTATAAAAGTATTCAGTCCCATCATCTCAATCCTAAAAACATCTAAATATACAAATAACAAAATGGTTGAAGGCTATTTTTTGTTAATGCAACATTCCATAAATAACACCAACCTCGGTCTCTCTGGCGATGGATTTGGGCTACGTGGGGGAGGGGTGCGAGGGACAGCAGATCTGGGTGCTACAGTAGCTGCAGGAATGAGGCCATGGGCTATGTGTTTCTAAGTATATATGAAACAACAAGAGATAACAAAAAACAATTAGATATAAAGAGACTTGTCTTATTAAATATGCTTATTTACAATGTATAGTGCTACTGTCCTGGTGACGGTGGAATATCTCGCTAAATACACATCAGTTCTAAAAACTAAAAATATATTTGTGTCAAATATTTTTCAAAAACCCCACCTCCAGCGGGTGCGGGAGCAACTTTCAAGGACATCTACCATCAGATATCCTGATGACGACCCTGCCTTTTGGGTACCATCTACTGAGCATTCCGAGAGCCGGTGACGTCAGGGGTTCCCTCTGCAAATCTTGTGGATGCACAAGAATAACTTTTCTTGCGCTGCCCGCAATTCTATGAATTTGTTCTTAGAAACAGTATCGCCTACATCGGATCCTCCTTCATAAATGACCTCAAGTCTGACCCAATTATTTTAAGGCTAGATACAGTCTACACTGACTTGGGTAGGTGGCAATGCAGTAACCACACATATCTAACAATTTCTGGATATAGAGGATCAGTTTTGCTGAACGGGTGAACTTTCAATATCAGGCTTTTCTCTGGGAACAGCTCACTAAGTGTTTCAGTGCTAGATAACATGTAGGCTTGGTTTCTATACCTATAGTACTAAAGGTATACCTATAGTGTTTCTGCATTTGTGTTTGAGATGCTAGAAAACAGTTTTCCCCTCATATTCTATGTATAGTTATAGAATCCATCAGAGCAGCGAACCTCTACAAACATGAAGAAAAGCAAACCTCATATGCACATAAGCATCTGCACCTCTCTCCCTTTCGCGTTACGCACCTCTCTGCCAATTCTATAGCAACATCACACAGCCTGCTACCAAAGAAGAAGCAGCAGATGCTTATGCACACATGAGGTGTGCAAAATTATGCATAGACAGAGCGCCCTAGCACTGACACGCTGGAGTGCCAGAGTCTGATTCTAAAGAAAATCGGCCATAAATATCAAGAATGAATAAATCAGGGGGCTTACTCAGATCCAGGCATTGTGACTGTGCTAATCTTCTGTGGCCTCCTTTCTTCTAAAATTAACTTTGAAAATGATGCTAATGAGTCTAGGTGCTGTAGCATCACAGGCTGTTTACAATTAGCAGAACCTGCTCTGCTCATTGAAAATGCAGGGAGTCCCCGGGTTACATACAAGGTTCCATAGGTTTGTTCTCAAGTCTTACTTAGTGAAAATATTAATGGGACCAAGGATTATCAATAAAGCTTTATTACAGACACCTTACAGCTGATTTTTGCAGTCTGGGACCTTAGTAAAGTATCCAGAGAGCTTCACCGGAGGTCACAGTTGGCCGAGGGGTCCGTCTTTAACTAGAGGCCAAGCTGTAAGTCGAGTGTCCTTAAGTAGGGGACCACCTGTACATCATTTTAAAAGTTTATTTTAGAAGAAAGGAGGCCATGAATAACAAATGAAAGAAGATAACCACAGTAAGGGGGCCTGGATCTTTGAGTAAGTTTCCCTATCATGAACAAATTTGGGAACATTTGATAGCTTTAAGAAAAATTTTGCATACATCTATTTTCAGATCTTGGATCTGATGTGTATTTATTGAAATAAACGGTTTTGCATGCAATTAGAGTTTTGCCGATTACAGCACCATTGGTCATCAAAACTGAAAAATCAATGTGATTTTTTCCTGGGGTATCGGAATCTGCAAAAAAAAGTTTGTTATCATTGGATATATTTTTGAAAAATATTGGACATATTGGATATTTTTAGTTTTTTCGATCTGTGTATTTTACAAGATATTCCACCATCCCAACCTTTTTTGTTACACCCTGTATAATCGTCTCCTATAGTCTCTTCTTATATGATACAACAAGTAACGCAACGCCATGATAGTCCTGTCAGGATAGAAAAAGGAAGAGCAATTATATGAGCAATGTAACGTGGTAGGAAATATGAAGAAGAGGCACAATACCAAAGAAAATAAAGTCATAATATATGGAATAAGAGGGCATTACACAATATTATGACTCATAGAACATGTAAGGGTACAAGAAGACAATGAATTATTACACAAGTGATGTCGTATGTCAGGATACATGGAAAAGTGTCACTATATACAGCTGTCAATCACTTCATACATTTCTATGGGGCCAGAGGAAGGGTACCATGCAAAGATTATAATATATATATATATATATATATATATAATATAAAATGAAGTTATATTGTACAAGTATTTACAACAAAGCCATGACCTCTCCCAGAAGCCTCTGCACAACTTCTAGGACTTGTTCTTGCGCCTTGGTTTTCTGGTACTATGTCATTCCGAGGTAGTGGGAGGCGGAGGGACTGGATAGTGACGACCAATCTTTCCCACACTTCCCTCACCATTATAGATGGGAATTACATGTACTGTACCAGTCTCTACTACACACTATAAGTATACGTGTGGCCTGCGCTGTATAACATGTGGCAGCTGACAGGACAGAGCTCTGGGAGATACTTACAAACTGGTTGGCGCCTCGTCTCCTGAACGGGAACGACATGTTGTCTCGTCAGTAGTTCCCGTTACTTCTCCTCAGAAGCCCCCGATCACTGCAGCGACCGCTTCCTTAGTGACACCCCATCATTATGGCCGCCTCGCATTGGTCAGCCTTTCCATTCCGACCAATCATCTTGTTGGATACTGGTATCCTTGGAAACCCGACGCGTTGCTGACGGAGAAAAAGTTTACCAAGGGCGTCAAACGAGAAAGCCCGCCCATTCATGTGGAGCGATACAATGATTGGGCCGTTCTATGGCGAGCGAAGCTCCAGTGTCCAATCAGCTTTAACATTGTGATATTGGCGGTTATTTAACCAGAACTGAAAGGCAGCGGTGCAGGTCAGTACCGGGCACCATTTCACCTCACATGATACAGAATACTGAGGCCACGTGACAGACATTCTCTATACGCGAGGAGCTGCACGTGATTCCTATGTGTTCTCATTCTCTCAGGATGTCTCTATTGATCAATCTACAATAACAATGTCAGCAACGCAGAGCACGCCAGTCAGGGCTGGGGCGTCCGCTGTGCCCTATGGGCATGTCATTGGGAGTGAAAAGTGGAGAGGAACTCAACTGGCACATTTTCTACAAGGTATGAGAAGCAATGTTACAGGAGGCTCCATATCTCTAACGTGCAGCCACCTGTAACGAAGTAAGCTCGTGTGTGATTGGCTGGTGAAGTCCGCTTACTCGCTTCAAACATGGACATGGCCAGGACCTGGGCTGCACACGTGTCCGACCTGTGGTAATAGACATGTAAGCTGGGCTGAACCCACGGGCTGAACACAGTGCACTGGCCAGGAGCAGAGCCAATAAAATAAAATCGGGTTAAAAGTAGAGTGGTGTGGGGTGACTGACAGGCCTGCGGCTCCCTATTATATTTATTAGGGAGCCAGAAGAGCTGGCTCTTAGTGAGTGGAGCCTAATGAGCCAGCTCACTAAGAGGAGCCGGAATTCCCATCACTATTCCAAGCATAGTTGCTAGTGCCGAAAAGCTGCCTGATTGGCTCAAGCATCATGTCCAGGTCAGGCAGAGCTGCCTCACCTATAGTTTGGGACTGCTCATCAATACTAGACTAGGGTTCCTGCATCATACAAAAATATGTCTGCAAACCGACCTGCAGCGCAGACATTGTAACCAGCTGGCAGACGGGGAGTCCTTGCATCTTATTTCTGTATGATGCAGTAATAAATGCAATGTGTGCAGTCCATGGGATCAGGCATACGGCTCCATTTCCAGGGGCCAATCTTGTTCAGAGTTTTACATCTTGGCAGTTGGCTTACACGCCATGTGTACAAGTCCATAGTATGATGTTTGATACTGTGGACCACCAGCTCCTCCTCAGGATGCTTTGCTCTATTGGCCTGAAGGACACTGCACTCTTGGGTTTTCTTCTTGTCTCTCTGACTGCACTTTCAGTGTCTCCTTTTGTGGATCTTTCACCCCCCCCCCCCCCCCTCCCTCTTACTGTTGGTGTTCTTCAGGTCTCTGTCCTAGGTCCACTTCTCTTTTCCCTTTTATAATGCCCTCATTTGACAAAGCATCAGATTTGGTTTCCAGTATCATGTCTATGCTGATGATACCCAGCTGTATATATCTGCACCTAACATCAGCCCTGCCACGAGTCTCTAACATGTCCGCTTTAAACTTGGGGGTATTCCCACGAAGACAAGTTTCCTAAATTCTCATTCTCTAATTTACTGTTAACAAAAATACAGCATTTCTCAGATATAAGTCCGACCTGTCTATCAGTCCTGGTGTGCACAATTTCAGTTGCCCCTAGACACGACCCTGTAACTTCCGACTTTAGTGTTGGGGAAGCCATCTTGGATTTGTGTGTGACAGCCATGGAGCTGAGATTTCTCTCTGCTCCCTGCACTGTAGCTCCGGCCCCTGCAGTCCAGGACAGAGCTCACTCACTACTGCACACTGATACAGAATCTGTTTTCCTGCAGCAACCAGAGGAGAACTACAAGCTACAGACAGATTTGTTCTTTATCTGGGGAGGCACAGCAGATCTAGTGTGTTGTGGAATAGCAGAGATGTAAGAGAACTGAGTGTAATTGTGTGCAATTTGGATCTAATGGATCTCATCTCTGATCTGTCTAATCTCTCTGTGTCAGTCTGTTAGGACAATGTTCAGAAGCCAGATGAAAGTGTATATAAACCTGTACCCTGATGATCTAACCATTGTCAGAACACAGCATTGATGGATCATAATCTGATGTCTGCTTAGAGAATCCTCTGGAAACTTACACTGACCATCACTTAGTGATAGGAGCTAAAACAGCAATAAAACTGAGTAAATTTTTAACCTTGCTTCACAATTTATCTTTAGTGTGTTAACATCACTAGGGGATTGAAATCTGAGAATTTTCTTTTATCGGAAACCCCTTTAATCTTTCTAAGACTGAACTTCTTGTCTTTCCACCATCTACTAACTGACCCAACCCTGAACTCTCAATCTGTCTGTGATATCATCATAGCCCCGAGGCAACAGGCCGTAGACCTCTCCTTTGTGCCGTATACACTCACCGGCCACTTTATTAGGTACACCATGCTAGTAACGGGCTGGACCCCCTTTTGCCTTCAGAACTGCCTCAATTCTTCGTGGCATAGATTCAACAAGGTGCTGGAAGCATTCCTCAGAGATTTTGGTCCATATTGACATGATGGCATCGCACAGTTGCCGCAGATTTGTTGGCTGCACATCCATGATGCGAATCTCCCGTTCCACCACATCCCAAAGATGCTCTATTGGATTGAGATCTGGTGACTGTGGAGGCCATTTGAGTACAGTGACCTCATTGTCATGTTCAAGAAACCAGTATGAGATGATTCCTGCTTTATGACATGGCGCATTATCCTGCTGAAAGTAGCCATCAGATGTTGGGTACATTGTGGTCATAAAGGGATGGACATGGTCAGCCACAATACTCAGGTAGGCTGTGGCGTTTCAACGATGCTCAATTGGTACCAAGGGGCCCAAAGAGTGCCAAGAAAATATTCCCCACACCATGACACCACCACCACCAGCCTGAACCGTTGATACAAGGCAGGATGGATCCATGCTTTCATGTTGTTGATGCCAAATTCTGACCCTACCATCCGAATGTCGCAGAATAAATCGAGACTCATCAGACCAGGCAACGTTTTTCCAATCTTCTACTGTCCAATTTCGATGAGCTTGTGCAAATTGTAGCCTCAGTTTCCTGTTCTTAGCTGAAAGGAGTGGCACCCGGTGTGGTCTTCTGCTGCTGTAGCCCATCTGCCTCAAAGTTCGACGTACTGTGCGTTCAGAGATGCTCTTCTGCCTACCTTGGTTGTAACGGGTGGCGATTTGAGTCACTGTTGCCTTTCTATCAGCTAGAACCAGTCTGCCCATTCTCCTCTGTCATCAACAAGGCATTTCCGCCCACAGAACTGCCGCTCACTGTACGTTTATTCTTTTTCGTACTCTTATGGATTTATATCTGGGGCTCAAACCCCTAATCATTGTAAGGTGACTTTCAAATTAAATGAGTCTGTGTCCAGCGCTGGAATTTGACTAACTTGAAGAAAAGACAAGACCTGTCCTTGCAGGAAGTTAGCAACAAGACTGACAAGTTTTATTGAGGGACCGACATTTATAGAAAACCATAAGGCACTTTACATAAGGCGTGTAATTAGGAAAGCAGCAACTATAATTTGGGTGTTCTCACCCAGGAAATGTAACACTATTGGATGTAAGCACACAAAGGAGTCTGATACTATTGGCTACATGCAAATACTGAAACTTCCCAGGTGCTTGCCTGGATACCTTCCACTAGGTGCTGCTAGTGAGCACTAAGTCTTTGTGTTCTGAGGGAAACACCCAAACTTAGTTATCACTACACAAAGTTATATGAAATGGATACTAAATCTTTAAAATGTCCGACAATATGTAAGATGGCGTCTGAGTCCAGTGTAATATCTTTAACAGTACCATTCTCTGTAAACCCTAGAGATGGTTGTGCGTGAAAATCCCAGTAGATCAGCAGTTTCTGAAATACTCAGACCAGCCCTTCTGGCACCAACAACCATGCCATGTTCAAAGGCCCTCAAATCACCTTTCTTCCCCATACTGATGCTCGGTTTGAACTGCAGGAGATTGTCTTGACCATGTCTACATGCCTAAATGCACTGAGTTGCCGCCATGTGATTGGCTGATTAGAAATTAAGTGTTAACAAGCAGTTGGACAGGTGTACATAATAAAGTGGCTGGTGAGTGTGTGTGTGTGTGTGTGTGTGTGTATATATGTGTATATATATGTATCTCTTGCTGCATGTGTCTCAAACCTCTCTAGAATCCGTCGTTTTCTTACAACTGAAACCCCTAAAACACTAATTGTTGAACTGATTCACTCTCGTTTTAGACTGCTCTAACAATTTAATGATCACCCTCCTCCACAAAGCTCTCTATAATGCTGCACCTCCCTGCCTCTCTTCTCTCATTTCAGTCTGTCTCCCAACCTGCACTCTTCAATCTGCCAGTGATCCTAGACTATTCTCTTCTTCCTTAATTTGGGCCTCTCACGTCTCCAGGACTTCTCCAGAGCTACACAATTTGTCTGGAATGCTCTACATCAGACCAAGGCCCACGAAGGAAAGCGATGCGTTTTAGGAGCACATTTTAAGCTTTGCAGGTTGGCTATTAGACCTATTGCCCACAAACATCATGTATTTGCTGGACAGCAACCAGAACTGAACTGACACGCTGAGTACAGTTCCGGTTGCTGAGCGCTCTGCTTGCACTTTCCAGCTAACACTTGATGCAAGTTGGATGCATCAGACTTCCTTGTGGGCAATGGGCTTAATACCCAAATTGCAAAGCTCCTAAAACCCATCTCTTTGGGCAGGCCTGTCACATTCACTAGCTGCATGAAACTCTCATGAAACTAATCCACCCTGTGCATTCCTCCTGTCTGTTATCGGGCAAGCACCAGATGCCAAGCTACAAGCTTGTTTTCAGCCCCTTTGACCTTGGGCTTGGTATGTAAGATGGCAGCTGATCACACTCTTATACCTCTTGTGTCACCCCTTCCATCCTCAGACTGTTAATGCTTGAGATCAGGACCCTCACTCCCATAGTTCCATATGACTGTTTTTTATTTGTATATGTTCCCCATGATTTGTATGGTGTTACAGAATATAAAGATTATTATATTATCCTGATGTATGAAATGGTACATTCTTTATTTCTGCATTATACAGATAAAGAGCATATACGGTAAGTATCCTTTGAGGATAACAAAGTTTGCTTTCAAGTGGAAACACAGCAAGATATATCTGGTGCATGGAGAGGCTCTGAGCATTTTTATCTTTCTGTTATGTGTAGAATCTTTCTTATAGAAATCATTCAGGAGTCCCATCATGTGCCAGAAGGGAATATGAAGACTTGTCCACGTTGTGCCAGTCCAGATGTATTCACCCCATTGTGCTTTGCAGACAGCATGTTACAGAGCAGGTGGAGCTGAGCAGCATCTAGGGTCCATTCATATCATGATTTGATCATTTTGTTGAATAGATAAATTAAAAAAAAATACACAAGTAGCTACTCTTATAGAGCTAAATGTTATCAGCTCATGTTGGACGAGTATCTTTTGCTTGCATTTCTTTTTTTTTTTTTTTTTTTTTTTATCCTGTAATTTTTTTTTATCCACTAAATACATGATTATACTGCGATGTAAACAGCCATAAACTATAATTTGTCACTTCTATCTTTGCTCTTTCTATTTTAAAATTCTAAAGTAAGGGGTTAAAAATGTTATCTATATTGTGTAAACATATATATCACTAGGGGATTGTAATTTGAGAATATTCTTTCATATGCAAACCCCTTTAATGACCTCTAAAATGACTGCTACTTTACTACTAAAAAAAAGTTTGTCACCCAGCCTTTTCCAGATGACAATGAAAATCTAGATCTTCCTTCTGCAGGAAAAGTAAAGTTGGTGTTTGAAGATGGATTGGGGCTAGTAGACTTCCATATGTCAAACCGAGCCTGTGTCTTGTATATATCAGAGAGTGACCTGGTGTCAGGGAATGCTTTTAAAAGAAGACTTGTCCGCTTTCGAAAAGTAAGTCCTTTATATTACCGCCCAGTCAAAATTAGTTTATTCATCATGTTGTTTATGTAAGGAGACAGTATAGGGAGATCACATGCACATGTTTTTCATGGTTCTGTCTGGAGGCTGTAGGGTGAAATATACAGATGACACACAGGTGCATGTAGTGTGTATTTGTTTGTTTTTTTGCAACACATGATGATATAGAGATGACACACAAGCTGATTTTGTGAACATGGGGTTAGGCAATGGATTACACACTGATGACGTACGGACTGAAAATCGCACCACATTTCCGTTGTCCCAAGCCTGAGAACAGCACAAGCTCCTGTGCTGGTACATTGAGAAAAAACGTGTTAGGTTCAGCTCACCTCTTGGATGAATTATTGTTTACACGAGGATAGCACTGATGCCTGGATTGGGGAACCAGCAGTCATCAGAAATTGAGAATAGGAAAAATCCAGCTTACAAGTTTTGTAGAGAAAATCTTTGAGGTTAAAAATCCATTTTATTAAAGAAAAATTAAAATCTAGGACATCACTAATACATGAGTCTGATGCGTTTCAAACCTATGGATTCTTAGTTGTAGCCTGATGGTGGTAGCCTCATGTTGATGTGACCAAATGGTCAAAGCGCATTTCATCCCAAAAATGTTTTTGGATAAGCGCCTGCTACTTCACATGTCAAATACTCGCCACCTTGCCTCTCCTTTTTATTTTCTCTCAAGGCCAGCAACTTGAAAGGTGTTGTTATTGCTGAGAGGACCCGGATCAGTGATCAGTACTTTCCTCCAGTACAGAACTTTGTGGTTCTGGAGCTTGGCATGGCATTACTCCCTGTTACTAGTCAGAGTGAAGCAGCACAGCTTATATTTCATTTAGTAAGTAAATACCTTCTGAAAATTATTAAAAAATATGTGCCAAAGATTTAGTCTGTTTTATTATCGGTTATCTGTTTTAGTCTGATTTAGTCCTTTAGGACCTAGACCAGTGATGGCGAACTTTTTAGAGTGCCCAAACTACAACCAAGACCCACTTATCTATTGCAAAGCGCCGACACAGAAATTTAATTAGTGATTTACATTCCCTGCTCTGTTACAGCTTTCATTCATATCAGCATCCTGAGGACATCAATAAAGCAGAAAATAGGAGAAATTTGGATGATGATTGTAGCTTCCCTTCAGGGCCCCATAAACAGGAAGAATTATCAGGGCTGGAGCAGGAGCTACAATGATAATCCAGATCTGTCCGCACCTTCCCACTCCTCCAGTAGTCCCAGGTAGAGCTGTCACTTTAAAATAGAAAAACTGAGGGACTCCAGCAAGGTGAAAAATCCAGGTAGCTTAAAATTTGTCAAAAAAGAGTTTATTTAATCCAGGTTAAAAAAGCACTTGCAAGTGCAAGAAGGACGAACATGGATACACTAGGGGAAGACACAACAAAAAAAGAGCTTGCGGTAACGCGATTTGGACTAACGCAACCTAGTCCTTACTCATACCCTTTGGACTCCGTGCACACTGTCGTTCTGAGGCTTAATAGGACGCCTTTGGGGTGAGCTGTTTTCTACTTTTTCTATTGTTACATTGGACTTTAAAATAGCTCTGTGCACAGCAAGTCCTGGGGTGTCTGGGACTGCAGGAAGATACCTGGAGTCCCCTCTGGTGATGGCTTGGATGCCCACAGAAAGGGCTCCGAGTGCCACCTCTGGCAACTGCCATAGTTTTGCCATCACTGACCTAGACCATCAGCTGTAAAGGACAGCCGAGTGGTTTATGAGGCTCCAAAGTATTTTAGTATCTCCTTTTTTCCTTTAGTGTTGAAGTGCTATGATGGTGTTCATAGTCTTTGGAGTCAGGCACTATCTAATTCCTGAATGTAAAGTCACTGGGTAAAGTGTATAAAATACCAAACCAGACAACAATGCAGTGGAACTAAAAATAAATATTCCCCACAGGTACAGGAGCGTAGCCGAGAAGGAGGCAGCAACCCTTTTATTAGCAAGAAGCGCTGCCACCTTTCTGAAGCCAGTATTTTGCAGACTGTACAGAGGATACCAGGTGTTGGACGAGTAAAGGCTCTTCAGCTTCTCCAGTATTTTCCCAGCATCCAGCAACTGTCAAATGCCTCTCTAAGGGACTTAGAGGCTGTGGTGGGACGAGGAATTGCCAACAACATCCATTTATTCTTTACTGAGACCTGAAAATCTATCTTTTGTTGAGTCGGATTTCTTCATAATGTCAAAATGGCCAGCAAAGCTGTAATAATAAGCTTCATTGTTCATGTTTTGATGAAGCAAGTGGAACACTTGTCGGGTGGTGCCTGTATATGTATTTTGTATGTGTCTCTTGTCCTCTGTTATTCCTCTGGGTAATGTGCAATAATTGTATGTAAGCTAAGTTTCTTGACTGAGGACTATACCTCTATACAGGCTTACTGTAACTTGTATATTTAGTTATTTAACCATGGGTGGACTCTTTTCTGTTTGTTACTTTTATTGCATCAGATTAAAAAGATGTTATGCTTATTATACTCTAGTAAATTTAGACAAGCTTTCATGCCAGAAAAATGTTAAGGAGATGTATATCCTGCTGCACATTGCCCACAGAGATGGTAATGGTTCACCATTCCATGCCCGCTATAAAGATAGAGCATGCTCTATGTAAAGGCTCGTTTACGCGAATGTAATGGAAACTGATATATAGCCACACCATTTGCAGCCACATATTGGTGCCTGGTCACTGTGCGGTGACCACACATTGTCTCACTACACCATGACCTTGAAGGGTGAAATATATGACAAGTCCCATATTTCACTCACCCCTCCTCCTCTCCAGCGAGTGGCCGTACAAAAACATACATTTTGTGTGACTGTAGCAGTGTTCCCCAACCTTTTTGTATCTGGGGACCGGCTGCACCCAAATTTTTTTTTTTTTTCTTTCCAGTTACCCCTCTCATAATGGTCCCTGGAAAATAAAATTGTTTGTTCTGCAAAAAGTCCAGATCTAACCCCAACCCATATAGTGTGCCATTTTCTGCAGCCCCTGGACTCAAATGCCCCCTTTTCCTGCTGCTGTCCTTTTTTTCCCCTGTAGCCCCCTTTTAATGTCTTCATAAGAAGACGGCTACAGAAATTTATTACATTATATATGAAATCATAATAGCCCTTTGTCTATAGGCGTGCACACACCTATAATGTCCCCTTGTCTTTGGGCTTTTCACTGAGAAGAAAAATATACCCATATATGCAAGTGTAAACCGAATTTTACAACCAAAAAACTGGGAAAACTTGACCTTGAGTAAAGTGGGTGGGAAATGCAGCTGCTACTTTTTAATAAAATGTCCAGCAGTGGTCTCCCCTCACTAGTAACATGTCCAGCAGCGACACATCAGAGGCCCCATAAAAATAAAGAAAACACTCTTCTCCGGCACTCCACTTCACCCTGCAGCTTCTCGGCAGTGCAGGCAGATGCACGTTTATGCTTTCCTGCTACGATGTTCATAAAGTACCATATACAAGTGGTCTTCACTGCCAGACTGCAGCCTGGAACCGGGTGTTCCCCAGCCCGGTCTTGGGCCATGGCCTGGCATTTGGAGACCGCTGGCCTATGGGGCCTGATTATTCGTGTAATAATTTCCAATATATGCATTATATAGTAAAAATGCACTTTACATCATCCTGCAGTCTGTTACAGTCACAGACAGTATGACAAGAGTTTGAGAGGTTTCCAGCTGTCATAGATAATGACTGATGCATCCAAACATATGACACAATGTGGCACATTTACTTACCCGGTCCCTGCGCGATCCCCAGTCCGGAATGTCCAACGAGGATGAATTCTGCCACGATTCACTACGAGCGTGCGCCTGATATCCTGCATATGTTGCTTCCCCGATCAGGTCTGTCAGAGTTCACCTTCTTCGTCCTGGTGCATGTAAGTGCTTGGTGACACAATTTTAAATGTTAAATCCCACGCGTTGTCCGAGTCCGTCAGATCGTCCCAATTTGTGTCGCGTGAAAGCCGGTGTGATTGTGACACAATCCCTGAAAAGTCAGGAGACTCAACGAAAATGCGGCCGCGGGACCCTTAGTAAATAAGCCCCAATGATGTGTGTGTGTGCGTATATTTTTCTACGAAGTATAGTAGGTTCCTGTATGATCACTTACTATGATGCAAGGCTGCAGGTCTGTGTATTCCCTGTCTTGCTGTGCACTAGATCTCTGTGCACAAGCTGTAGCCCTGATTCTCTGTACCGATTGGATGAGCTGATAAGACTCGATCATGTGGTGCCAGGAGTAATTATGGCTTCACTGCCCAGAGTTGAGGTCACAAGCAGAAGCTGCTTTTCAGGAAAAGCTGAGACTACTTTACAGAAAGGAATGATAGAACAAGATATATCTAAGACCAGGAAAAAGCCAGCAGCATGATACAGTTATCTTTGGAATTGTTATCCTTTGTTATCAAAGGATTTCAACAGTGTGATAAAACTTTTTGCGATAAACTTTTGTCCAGTAACTTTACAGTTATGCTTTAAAGGGAACCTGTCACCAGGAGACCCATTTTTAGCACTCCCCCAGTCCCCACAGAGCATAGTACATACACTGCCACTGTTTTTGTATTAAAAATTTGTTTTACAGAAAAAAAAAAGATATGTTACATTGTACCTTTCATTAGCATCTGCTGTGTGACTAGGCAGTTGCCTTTTGGGAGGAGCTGGAGAGGAACAGTTCCCCCCCCACCCTTGGGGAACAGCTTCTCCATGTGACCTTTTCGAATATATGAAAACACCCATCACTGGGCTTAGCGACGCCCCCTGCTCCTCTACAGCCAATCCCGAGTGAGGGGAGTTATTCATATATTTGAAAAGGTCACATGTTTCCCAAGGGTGGGGTGGGGGGGGACTGCTCCTTTCCAGCCCCTCCCAAAAGGCAACTGCCTAGTCACACAGCAGATGCTAATGAAAGGTACAAAATAACATATCTTTTTTTCTGTAAAACCTATTTTTAATACAAGTGTATGTACTATGCTCTGTGGGGACTGGGGGTCTCCTGGTGACAGGTTCCCTTTAAATAAAAACACCAAACTTTGTCAAGTTGTTTTTTTTTTAAATTTTTTTTATTCCACTTGTTCAAACAAATTCCTTTCACTCACCGACACTCGGCATTGTAATTTTTAATGAAACCTCATACTAAATATTGCACAATTTAACAGGTATTCTAAATATGCATTTATAACTTTGCTGGCACCAGGGTCCTTTAGAAATGGCAATTTCTGCTTTCTGTGGCACCAACAATACATAGTGATCTGGAAATAGGTGTTTTACATATTTACTCTTAAATACACATAAATATATACAATATTATATAAACCTAAAAAAAACATATAAACCATATAATCTATATTTTAACAAATATTTACAATCTTTACTTCGCTTCCCTTATAGTAGGGGAATCATTTTATCAGATTGATGCAAAATTAGTTCAAAGTTTGAACTATGTTCCTTTTAAGTCGTATCCATGAAAAGAGATGACGTTTAACAGTGTAAGGGTCCATTTAAATGGCCGGGAGGAGGAGTTGGGAGGGGTAAGTGCTGTTCACCCCTCTTCCCTCCACAGAAAGCCGCGCGGGCGATCAGTCAAAATATAGTACAAGTCCTATATTCTGTGGTGCAGCCACCCCACACATGGACGCCATGTGCTCACCGCACCTCTACTGTGAGTCATAGAAGTCTATAGTGGTTTGTGATCTGGTCACAAATCCTCCGACCATATCACGGCTCCCTTAACAGCCGTCTGAATGAGCCCTAAGAGTCAAGGTTTACATACCTTTCCTACAGGACTTGCATGAAAGCACTTTGTTTGACCAGAAAAGTAAGAGTAATCTGCAACCCTGGAGCTCTCCACAGCATCTGTCATGTCTGGGGTTCATAGTGCCACAATAGGTGGCTGGCACAGGCTGCCCTCCACTGACATACAGTAACAATCTTCATATGCAAATTAATAATACCATATAAACAACATATAAATACAGAAAGAAAACATACAATATAACAATACATCCAGCATACTTACATACAAGATAGTGGTTGAAATCTTCTCACTGTCATATACTTTTTGCTATCTACCATCAAAATTAAGCATGATAAACCAGAGACACACTTGTTCATAGATCCAGACACCGTGACTGTGGTAATCTTCTTATAGTTGTTATCCATCGCTTCCTTCCTTCTAAAATCAGCTTTTATAATTATGCTAATGAGCCTGAATGGCTCTGGGGGGCATTACCAGTGCCCCTTCTTTGCTGCAGGTGCACAGGCTGTAACAAATACATGCCTCGCCCTCCCTCCTTCCTCTGCCTGAATAATCCAGCAGCATGAAGTGCAGGGGAAGGGGAGACCTTCTCTGCTCATTTTAACAGCCTGTGAAGCTGCAACACTCTGGGGTCTGAAAACGCCCTCAACCCAGAGCACTTCTGGCTGATAGCATAATTATAATAGTTTATTTTAGAAGGAAGAAGACCATGTATAAGAAATATAAGATTACCACAGTCACAGTGCTTGGATATATAAGTAAGCGCCCCATGAGTATGCTTGAATTTGATGGTAGATTTCCTTTAAGCAGTGACAACATTGTCTATAGCAGCATTTGGAGGAAAGTGAAGGTAATCTATACCGGCATCCCTTCTCATTGTGTATGTACCTTTTAAGTCTTTGGTCCATGACTAAATAACTGAGCTTAAAATGATAAAGGTGATACAACAATCATAGAAATGTCAACTTTTACTTAAGAAGGTAAGAAGCTGGTTGTGCATTACCAACCGATGGCCAGCAGGTGGTGGTATATGACCTTCTAGAATTGTTCTGATGCAGTTTGTGATAAATTTTGTCTTCTAGAAACTTTTGATAAATCTGCCCAATGTACGTCTACACCTCTCCCCAGCATTGGTAATTAACAGGTCAATTGCAAATGATGCAGATTATTATTTAATATTGAACTACAAATTAAGATTTGTAGTTTAGTCACCTAAGAGGATAGTCTTTTTCCAAAAGTACTTTCCTAACTTCTTATATTCATTAATCCCAGAATATTTTTAAATAATTGTCACAGCTCATGGATTGTCACAGTTGTCTCTATGTGAATTGAGAGTCTTTTGGGACATTGGAGTTAGTACATAGCACTGTCACATGCCCGGCTGTCATAGGGTGAAAAGAAGAGTTTGCTGCTTTCAGGTTTTCCAGTAGTGGCAGAAGGGAGACACAGGGTGCTTGCAGCTTTCTGGTGGTTTCTGAATCCCCAGCTGAGGAATGATAATTTTTTTGTTGCTTTTTGTGTTTTGGGGTTCTTGTCATCATCCATGTTAAGACATACCAAGGAGTAGGTCTTCTGCATCCCAGCAGAGTATGTGGCACTTTTGTTATGCTGTTCAAAAAACAAGAGTACAGGAGTGAGGTGAGGTCATAAGTGATATCTAGAAGCATGAGGTTATGTGTGGTATTGCAGCTCCACAGTCAACTGTCTAACTAGAACAATACTTATAAAAAGATTTGAAGACATTTTTCTGATCAAAATGTCTCTATTCCATGCTACAAGTAACGTTCTTTGTGTACTTATTCTTTTACAGTACAAGATGAGAAAAGCACATACCAAGCTTGATGTTTGATCCTGGATACTGATCACTTTGATCTCCTTCCCTTGATCATTTATTCCATTTAGCATATGCATGACCTCATTTATCGAGCACCATTTGCAATCCTTATCTTCTACAGACACAATGTAATCTCCTTCTTTCACGCCTTCTCTCTAAAACATGAAAAGTGGAAATATTAGTGAAATTATAGAAACCTCAGAATGGACAATGCAGCAATAAGTGATATAAGGATAGACCATGAACTCAGTTTGTTATCTCCTACTCATACTAAGTTTTCATACTAAGGACCTTTTCCTCTGAATAGATTATGTGATCATTGGTGGATCTGTCTGGATGAGGAAGATTTTCTTTAAAGGGAACCTGTCACAAAGCACACACTGTCCACATCAGTGAGAAGGTGGAGTAGCTTGACTGTCAACAAATGTAGTGACTTTATTATAATATACACGACACAAACAAGTCAAAATACTAATGTGTAATTCTGCTTGCATAATAATACGTATCTGATATGCACACTCTCCAGAACCCAAAAGAAATTCTATAAAGAAGACTGCCTGGATACAAAAAGTACAAAGCTGTATTACAATGACTCTGTGCATAAATACCTATCTCATGTGCTGCCTATCTGGCAAAATGGCACAGTAGCATACAGTAATCATCATACAAATGTGTACAAGTAAAATAGGATATCACTAGGTGGTTGGGAAATGGAGCCAATCGGCCCACGCATTCCGCCTCCTTTTATTGCTTCCTCAGGGGTCATAGTGTGTGCCGATGGTGATGCCCACACTATCATGTTGGCAAGCAGCTGACATCATGGTGCGTGTGACGGGACCGCATGGGGAGCCAGAGCTGAAGACCGAGGAGGATTTGCTGGGGGCATCAGAAAGGTGAGTACATGGGGTTTTTTTCCCCCCATAGGCTTGAGTATAAGCCGAGTTAGGGTTTTTTCAGCGTATTTTTTGTGCTGCAAACTCTGCTTATACTCGAGTATATACGGTAAATATTTTTTTTGTGTCAGAAGGGATTTGAACTTGTAATCTCTGCTCTCTAGCCTAGCTGTAGGCTTAGGAAGGATTTTATCTAACCAAGAGCTGCACTAGAGCTTCCATAGAGTTACACAAGCTCCATGCACTGGTATATAAAGATGGATCTTCTCAGAGATCTCTCTACTGTATATATCACTACATTATTCTTTTTCTATTTTTTTAAGTGTACCATTCAAACAGTTATTTTGAAGACACAAAATAAATAATACATTTTATATTAACATTACCAGGACAACCTTTACAACACATAGTAAACTTCCATAAAAAACGAAAGCTCTCGCAAAACAGTGTTTGCATGCGTTTTAATGGATAGCGATAGGCGATGGAGCTGAACCCCCGACCCCATGTGATAATACTTTTTTCTTTTCTTGAAACTATTGTATCGTTATTGAGTATCGTCATACTTCTCCAGTATTTGTATCACACTCAAAATTCTGGTATCAGTGCAACTCTACATGTGACTATCATTCCACTTATTTTTGTGAGACTGTGCTAAGCTATAGAAGCCACACAACACAAGTGTACTATTTCTCTTTTTACACAGGGATCATGGGAAGCCCACTAGTGAGACATCCACTGATCAGATGCTTATTCCTTGTCCACAGGATAAGGGACCTTTAACACAGCAGCTTTAACTGAACACAAACACATTAAACTGAATACATATATTCACTTGGCAGTGTTTGGGTTTTTTTTTTTTCTAACCAGGATAATGCACAGAGAAAGTGTTTTATCCGTTTTTACACACATTCAAGCCAATGCTCACTGCACATTATCCACATTTTTGCACAAGAAAACATAAAACTTTGGAGAAAAAACAGAAAACTCATTGAGATTTGACAGTAAATTATCAGTTTTTCACCAAGACTCTAATTTCTACAATACTATGCAGAAATGCTTATGATTGGGAATGAGCAAGACGTGTTTTCCATTATTTGTAGGTAAAACATCTGTTGGTAATTCACAGATCTTATATAAAATGCAATGAAATATTGTGGCACATTTTTGTACTTACTGCGGCAGGACAAAGAGGATCGAGTGCGGTTATCTGTACGGGGCAGTCACCTTTTAAGATGAACCCTAACTCCCCATCTTCTAGAGTAAGAAGGACCTTCCTTGGTGCTGTCCACCTCTGTTTTGCTGAGAATACTGACAGAGGACCCTAAAATATGATAGCAAATATTTAGTTTGTTTTAAGTAAAACAAATCTTCTTACAGTGTAAGGGTACATTCACACAGCCGTATGCCCAGGCGGGCATACCGGGGTGCGCTAGAGAGGAGGAGACTCCTCCATTGAGAAAAGCGACGCAGCAAAGATAGAGTATGCTCTATCTTTTCCCCAAGTGTGACGCGGAACTGACATTGCCGGCTATGGGGACATATATACGGGCCCATAATACATCCCCCAGACGGCCTTCTGAATATACCCTATCTAGAACTTGTATCTCGTTTGTAGGCTTGCATTACATTCTACATAAAGCAAGAATTTGTTATGGTTCTCCCTTGCATACCTTGTGTTAACTTTTACGTATATTTATAAACTATCTGATGTTTATGTAAATAGAAGCTGTGAGTATAGAGGTAGTGAAGGCCCTTTCCATTACTTTCAGTACTGTGTATAAAAGAAAGAAGAGCCCTCAGGGGTGGACCAGAGAATGCTGTGAACAATGGCAGACTCCTGCCTGTAACTTTATGTCATCTTATACATAATAAACAGATATTCTTGTTCATGTGATTTCTAGAGACATCAAAGTACAGCATACAGGCATTTGTGTTATACAAGGTGGTAACTGAATCTTTGTGCTATGCCGTGATACATACCAATCGTTGAAAGAAATCAATCACTTTCACCCTGGAGAGTGGAGGAGGAATGATCTCTGCCTTGTACTCTGTTTTACCTGGGGAAGATCAGAAGACTTTATTGTGAATACATTCCAGCAAATTATCCAGAACATTTGTAGTTTACACTCTAATATAATGTAATAAAATCCCATATCACAGAAGCCAGTCAAGTGGTTATGCAGCTGATACAGCCAAGTAAACAATAAGGTGGATGAACAGAGAAATAATGCTGTTCATATTTTATTACATTTCATCAGCCTCCAATTGTTAGTTTAACTCTGAAAACCCCTTTGTTTTTTTCTCAAAGGACCTCTATCACCAGATCAAGGAGTAGGACCTGCTCTTCTTTTAGCTTCTTATGCTCTGGTTATTACAAAAAAGGCTTTAAAATTATGCAAATGAGTCTGAGGGGCTCCAGACTCCATAGGAGTTAATGGAGCCTGCAGCTCCTCAGACTCGCTTGCATAATTTTAAAGCCTTTTTTTCTTAAAAACAAGGGCATAAGAAGCTAAAAGAAGAGCAGATCCTGCCAGAGGGGGCAAACACCAGTATGTCTGTATTTTTGGTTTACAATCCTTGATCTGATGATAGATGTCTTTTAATTTGGGCTAAAACACACAGACCATGTAGTGTCCTGTTTCACAGATCCGTCACTGCCTGGAATATGATAGAAAGGGGGAGATTTATCAATGCTTCAATGGCTTAGACACGCTGATTTTTCATTTGCGCGTCTTTACGCAACACTAGTTTCACCCGGCAGGTGTGCCACTTGAGGGATAAATCAAGAGGCCTAAGCGGGACACAAGGTGGGGGGGTGGCCACTTTTATACGCCAGCGCATGAGCGTCAGCCTATGATAAATTTCCCCCATGGTGTCCCTCTGCTGCTGAACATCAGTGCCCAGTGGCAATACTTATGGCTTTTATAATGCACAAAACGCAGGAATTTTATAGCAACTGTTTATTTGGCCAGCAGGAGAACCACAACAGGAAATCTGGCACTAGAATGTTCTCACACAAAAGTGGGCTGAGGATTTAGCAACACTGAGTTCCACATCAAAGCATTAGAGCTCACAATTCTGTATATACTTGAGTATAAGCCATGTATAAGCCGAGACCCCTAATTTTAACACAAAAAACTGGGAAAACCTATTGACTCAAGTATAAGCAGAGGGTGGGAAATGCATTGCTCCCACCCCCTGTAGTATACAGCCTGCCAGCCCACTGTAATGTATGGCCTGCCAGCCCCCTGGAGTATGTAGCCTGCCAGCCCCCCTGTAGTAAAAAAAAATTAACACTGTACAGACCTTTCCGACGCCCCCAGTAGGTCTTCTTCTTGCTTCGGATCCTTCTCGGGTCCTTTGATCTGCTTCGGCTCCTTTTTGTGTCTTTTGGGTTTCTTCAGGTCTTGACGTTCGGACGGCACACACAATGACGTCAGCCGCTTGCCAATGTCATTGTTTGTGAGCCGCCAACATCGCGAGGAGACCGGAAGAGAAGCGGAAGGACCCAAAGATGAGCAGAAAAGCAACAGAAGGACCCGAAGAGGATCCGATAGAACTGAAGAGGCACAGGAGCATCGGACACAAGAAAAGGACCTACGGGGGACTTCTGAAAGGTGAGTACAGTGTTAATTTTGTTTTATTGACTTGAGTATAACCCGAGTTAGAGTTTCTCAGCAAAAATTTAGTGCTGAAAAAATCTGCTTTACTCAAGTATAAACGGTATATGTATATTCATTGCATGTTCATACAGGCCACACTTACTGACTATATCGGGGGTCACCAGTATTCCCAGGAAGTCATCTTCTTTCTTGTAAATAGAATCTTTGAGAAGCGCCCTCTTATGGAAAGCAGACAGTATATCTTGCAGTATGTTAATCTGCTTGAGTTTGCTGCACAGATTAGATAATCTAAGGGCTTCCTCATGACACAGGATCGCTTTGGATAAATGCGCCTTTCCTACACAAAAGACAAAAACATAACAATGCTCAACTAAGAAAACAACAGAGACCAGAGTGGACTGATACGTGACAAGACATTTGTTGACCAATTTATAGTTACTTTTTTTCTATTGTCACAGAGCGAAAAGGAATGTGAACTATGTCCTGTGTAACAGGGTGCGGCCAGGAGCAAGGGTGGTATCACCAGGTTTTGTGGAATTTTCATAGAACTCTATAAAGTGGCAAAGAGCCTGAGGCTTATCTTTATATCACATACAAACACTTATCCAATAGGACACAATGTGACCGATTTTTAACTTCATGTTAGCTAGGATATCTTATTGTCGTCATCTATTTGCCCCAGAAATAATATGACTATGTATGTATGTATCACATTCTAAAGTTTATAATATAGAGTTTATAAAAAGATATAAGCTACATAAAAGGTCACTTAGTGACTACATACTCCCTTTCCCTCTACTAATGGAGAGACACACAGCGCACTGTGTTCTGCTTGTGTCAGTTTGTACATACATTTCATTGCATTACTTATTCTTTACTTACACTGTGTTATATTCTGTATTATAGTCACTACTATTCTTTACTATACCCATTACAACCTGTATTATATTTATAATTATGCTGGATGGTATGTGAATCACAAAATTTCAGCATCTGGTTCCTTGACGAATCATGATTACAATACAGCATTGGTGTTTAGTGGGGGCAGAAAGGAATCATATATCATATCATTATGTTGTGCAGAGTCCTATCCCAATGCACTGTGGTCACACTGTGAAATCTGGCCAGTGCAGGTCCATGATTCACAGACTGACCACGGTTGTCTAAGACCTCAATCACCTTAAACGCAGTGTGATTGTTATGATCACAATAATTATACATTACTTGGCACAAATATGTAATTTGACAGGATGAAAACCACCAGACTGCAGGGAATGATGGAGGATATCAGCTGTAGCTGAAAATGTGCCATTCTGAAGAATAATACAACTATAGAATTGTTTTCATTGAGCTGAACTTGCAATCATTTTTGGCTCCTCCAAGTCACTTTTAATTCCAACATCACCCAAGGATCTCTCTTCCAGAACTTTATCTGACTCCTTGACACTTGATCATTAAAAGGATGATTGCTAAACATATTTTGTCACATCTTCTATATCTGTTTACCTAGAAGGGTCCGCTGCTGTTTATCCTTCAGTATATTCATTGCGGTCATTCCTTCTGGAATGTGGTCATAAAGCTGCGATAAAGCTTTCTCCTGCTTGTCCTCATCATTACGAGGTGTCACTGTCAATGCAAATCAGGGTAATGGTTATTCCAATAAACACAAGAATGAAAAGTCTGCATTATGCTGTTATATACTGTACCTATAGAGTGTAACCCAGATTATATCATGCTTATCCAAGACGGAGTTCAGTACTAAAACTTATTTGATAAAATCATTTAATTTATATATTTATAAATAGATGTTCCAATGAAGAGGCAGCATTTCAATATATGTGAAAGTAGGGTGCATCTTTATTCCATAGCATAGATTCACCCTACTTTCACTGATATTGGAATGCTGCCTCTTCATTGGAATTACTAATGTGACCCTTTTACCCAGGGATCTACGGCTTTGCATTCATTTTAAGTGGTGCTGCTCTGGACTTTGCTTTTTAGATCTCCGGCAGGCGTTCAGCTGAGCTGAATGATAATGGAGAAGCTTGTGGCTGACAACCTCTTACAATTATGTTATGCAGTTGAAGCTAAGGCCAGGTGTGGATCAGAAAGATGTAGAGATATAAAGAACAAGTACTACTCTTATCCATTTTTTTTATCCACTTATGGTGTTGGTTACATAAACTCCATACACAAACCTGAATGTGGAAATAGATCCAGTAGGTACATTGAAATGTTGAGGTTTGTGTGGTAAGTAGAAAAATACATTAATTTTTTTTTACAGGTGACGATTGGGCTGGTTCCCATGGCCTAGATGAGTGAAACTGAATCTTGAGTAAGCCAGACTTATCAGCCCCACACTAATCTGAACTGAAATGCTGAGTCTGGGTTTGGTTCGGCAATTCCAAGTGACATACAGACTAAGTAGAACCCTGAGAAACCTTATACATACATATACATCTGGACAATAATGACTTCAGAACAATACATCTACACTACAAACACTTACACTGGTGATCAGTGAGTGTGATTGCTGCAAAATAGTGAGCCAGGGCTTTGTAATGTTCTGATTTTATCTGTACCATAACGGTCCAGGAATACGGGATGTTCTCCTTGATAGGGGCCTGGTTCATAGCGTTAAACACTTGCAAGTAAATCTCACTGACCTGTAATGAGAAATGTTGTTAGATGGGAGTACACGTGACTGCAGCATATAAAAGACACCTATCACAAGCTCAGACATATATGGCCCTTGTCCCCTGCATAGTACCAGGCCCAGTATTAGAGATAGGACTGATATAGGGAACAACAGAGATTAAAACAAAGGCGCCCAGGTACCATGCAGTGGAAAATTACTAACTAATAGCATCTCCTTATAACAGCAATAGACCCTGAAATTCTGCAATGATAGGAATGTGCAGTTACATATAGCAGGTTATTTGCTACATTCCAGGCCACTGACCTCTATAGTTGATGATGTTTGGAAATACAGTAGAAAAGCAATGAACACCCAAGTTTGCTCAGCAGGAAAGCTTGCTGTATTATTCCTATGTTGCCAGTTTTTAACTGTCCTTGACATTAGTTCTCTGCTCAATTGATCTTTACTATATTTAATCTATACCACATATTGTTCTGACATAGAAAGTACAAAGGTCAATGAAAATGACCTCTAATTTAGTACCATGATTCTTGGAAGCAGGGAACTGAATATCTGAACTGACGCTCCCCCTTCAGCCTCTCAGCGTGACTCATCTCTATCAAAAAGTGACCGTTTTTAGTTCATTTACATTTAACTTTGTAGGAGATTTTTTAAAGATAAATGACTGTGTTTTAACATAAAATAAAAAATTTTAGAGAGGACATTCCATACCCTACCTGAGGGTGCTGATAGTTTCTTGGGGTAAAAGCTGTTGTAATCCCACTGTGGCTGTCCATAATTAGAAAAATGTTTATTGTATTGATTGTGTGGGGTAAAAACAATAACAAGCTTATACTCCCCTCGTGCTGAGAGAGCGGAGTATAAACACATTATTGTTTCTACACCCCTCATATAGAAAAATATCTTAGTCATGGACAACCGCTTTAATAAATTGTATGTCAACGTGGCTTTATTTAAAAAAATAATTGGAGTTAAATTGTTTCTCTAAGGTCATAAATGAGTTTTCATTAATTGCCATATCAGAAAAATTATCTGTAAGCCTACGGGCACCTTAAGAGGCAAACATAGAAGCAGTAAGCATCAATCACTGTGTTGTCTGAGCCACCGCCCTCTAGTCCACACAAGCTCCCGATCACTTTCAAAACTAAACAGATACGATAACGCATATGTACACGTACAACAATTGGGTTGCTGTGATACCAATAAACACTGCACATGGGTCCAGGAAAACATGACACAACCGGAACTGTATAATGTACCTTTGCCGCTTCCTGTGCCATCTTGATCAAAGTGCAGACTTCATTCTGGACCCCTGCTAGGATCAACTTTTCAAAGTAGCACTCGTGGGCTTCTGCCAAAAGCATCTTAATGAGGCATCCCAACATGGCAGGACTCATGTCATAACTGGGGGTGTGGGTGAATGTCTCTTTAAGGTAGCTGAGAACACCTGGGAGAAAGAAATAAAGAATAAGCATAAGTTTTCTATAATGTGTATGTGGTCACACATAAAGATTTAGAAAGACATAAAAATTACAAACATCTAAGTAAAACTGCTAGACACAGGTGTACAATGTTGTTTTCAAGCTGTCATTTTAGAGAAAGTTACCTTTTATTTATTTCCAAATTGAACCAGGACTATGCCCACCTGTTTTCTTAAATGGCAGACCAAAACATGTGTCCTAAATAATGCTGGTTTTATTTGTGGTGGTAATTTATGGGGCTGCTTTTCCTAAGAAGTCAACCTCCCTAACGCTGAATAGCTGGGAAGGCCAGAAAACATCCTGTTAATATCTGTATGGAGTGGCCAGGGAAGAAGCTGCTTGTGCCGGGTAGATTGCTGGTTTTGGTGTGGTTGGTTGTGATGGGTAAATATTATTTCTGATCACTCACACTCAGGAGTGCTCATAGCTGCCAAACTTCATACATTAATACTGGGGTTACTAGCGACCACAGAAATACATACTGAACATATATCTAAACATAACTTTTCTTTGGTTATCTTGTACTAATTCTGACCATTCAAATCTACAATTTATATGGAGCCTGTTAGCTCCTTAATCACTTATAAAGGAAATAAATAGTCCTATAGGTAAAGTGTTTAAAAAAAAAAACTACCTTTATCTTTATACGGTATTCAAATGTGTCTTGCCCTGCTTTCAGTCTAAAAATAACAAGAGAGGGGACAATAGACCTCGCTGTGCACTGTAATGCTAATTTGCATGTGTAGAAAAAAAAGATTTCTCTGATTTTAGGGCACAAATGGTACATTTCACCTTCTGTAGTCAGTTGGACATATGTTAAGAAGTGACTGGGAATCTAACAGTTTCCCTATAATTCTGCTGCTTTTTGTTTGGGTACAAGTCCTTCTGTAGCCTTTTTTTGTGCCGGGAGTGGGCCGGCACGGGGTGTTACTGTCCCCGCATCGGCGCACTCGCTGCTGCCAGCGACTTTTCATGTGCTTCTGCATTTTGATGTATCGTGCTGCGAAAATGCAGCGATGGGGCTATCATACACTGGTGCATGAGCACATTCTTCATGAATCTGGCACCCTTCACTGCTCCGACAGATTACACCAAATGAGTCCGGTACGACACATATGTGGCGTGGACAGTTCTTAAAGGGAACCTACCACCACGAAACTACCTATAAAGGTAGATCGGGTGGTAGGTGGATCAATAGGACGTGAGGATAGCCCTTTTAAGGGCTAATCCTCACGTCCCCGCAATGATTTGAAAACTTTTATTGCCCCAATATTAAAATTTTCTTATGCGGCTACTGGGGCGTAGAGTAGCCGCATCTGAGGTTACACGAGGCGGCTACTCCACGCCCCGGTAGCCTCTTTTCTCCTCCTACCAAAAATCTTCGGCGCGCAGCTACGAGGAGCTGCGCGCCCTCGTCCGGCACATCTGCTGTCTGCGCATGCGCAGAACAGCAGGCCCGCGCCTGTGCAGCTCCGACTCCGTAGCAGTGACCGCGCAGGTGCGGGCCTGCTGTTCTGCGCATGTGCAGACAGCAGATGTGCCGGACGAGGGCGCGCAGCTCCTCGTAGCTGTGCGCCGAAGATTTTTGGTAGGAGGAGAAAAGAGGCTACCGGGGCGTGGAGTAGCCGCCTCGTGTAACCTCAGATGCGGCTACTCCACGCCCCAGTAGCCGCATAAGAAAATTTTAATATTGGGGCAATAAAAGTTTTCAAATCATTGCGGGGACGTGAGGATTAGCCCTTAAAAGGGCTATCCTCACGTCCTATTGATCCACCTACCACCCGATCTAACTTTATAAGTAGATTTGTGGTGGTAGGTGCCCTTTAAATACATGTGCAAGCAGTTTGCACATAAAATAATGTGCAAAGTCCAACAGGAAATAGGCACGAGGTCCTTACTATACTATACTATACTATACCATGTGGCCCATGGTATTTTCACAAATAACCCATTCTCCATTACTGACGACAATGAACATGCGTATAAGCCGACACAAGTATAAGCCGATGCCCCTAATTTTACCACAAAAACCTGGGAAAACCTATTGACTCAGGTATAAGCCGAGGGTGGGAAATGCATTGGTCACAGCCTCCCCAGTATATAGCCTGCCGGACCCTGCCCCATAGTATATAGTCAGCACCTGCCCCCCAGTATATAGCCTGCCAGCCCATATGCCCCAGTATATAGCCAGCTGCGGGGGAAACCAGAAAGGTGAGTTTTGATATATTTATTTTTACTCGAGTATAAGCCGAATTTGGGTTTTCAGCACATTTTTTTGTGCTGAAAAACTAGGCTTATACTCGAGTATATATGGTAACTTCAACTTACAGCAGCCTTAGTGTAAGAAGCATGAATATACATTGAACTTCACCCAGTACACATAAGCAATAGAAATAAACAAAGCCTATCTTTACAATAAAACATTAATCTACTCTGAATAAGAATATTGTGTAACAGAATGTTTGGAAACAGTCCCTGATGTCAGGATCGGGGACAGTGACGGTGACACAAGGTAATTGCTGTTTGTCGGAACTCCTCCTGTGAAGTATCCCTGGCCCATGTTACTAATTGTAGCAAAGTAGTAAACTATAATTATGGGACTGGTGCAGGGTGTTATATTTTATTACATTTGCAATTTAAAGTGTATTCTTGTGCAATACCTCATTTAGCAATAACTAAGTTATCCCTGTAACCCTGCAATGTTACTTTTAAAGGGACCCTGTCACCTGGGACCTCATTTTCACTAAAGACAAGTTGCAGAAGCCAATCACACATGCAGTGCAAATATTCCTTTCTGCTTTCTCTAGGTATTTGCATTACAATATAATTGTGTGTTCTAACTTACCTTGCACCCTGAAAAAATCCTGGGGTAGTCACAGGGGTTAGGCTTCAGTTTGGATGCATTTAAAAAAACAACATGTGACTTGTCTGTGTTACTCACTCCTCAGAGCTCCGCCCCCACCTTTGTGCTCCTGTACAGCTCCTTTCTCCTGCCTCTCCACAGAGGTCACAGTCTGGTGAGCTGACATCAGTGGGAGAGGAAGGAGCTGTACAGGAGCCCAAAGATGGGGGCAGCCTGCAGTACAGGCAAGTCACATGTTTTTTGAAATGCATCCAAACCAAAGCCCAACCCCTGTGACTACCCCAGGAGTTTGTCAGGGTGAAAGGTAAGTTATAACACACAATTATATTGTAATGGAAATGTTTATAAAAGGCAGAAAGGCATTTTTGCAATGCAGGTGTGATGGGCTTTTACAACCTGTCTTTGGTGAAAATGAGGTCCCTGGTGAAAGGCTCCCTTTAAGTAGAAGATCAGGAAATATACTGCATATACAGTATATTCAAGGAAGTCCAGATAACTTCCATTGTAAGGGTGCTGTCAAGGATGCGTTTTTAAACGGACTGAAAAATGTTTTTATTTTTACCATGTGTTTGGCTGATTTGTATCCGGTATAACATTTTCTCAGCTGCTTACACTTCCACAAATGAAAAAAAAAACTGATTCAAACCAGCCGAACACATGGTAAACATGCAAAACCGCATGCGTTTTCAGTCCATTTAAAAACCCACCAAGAACGCACTGTGTGACAGCACCCTAAGCATAATGGTGATCTACAATCAATTTAATAGGTTAACATGTTTGTGGCCCTTGTATAACCTACATTCCCCATTATGTAGCTGCTCTCCTAGGGGTACATTCTGCAACACTGAGAGGTCCTCTTGTTATTGACTGCCCCACTCCTTAGGCTATCTTACATGTTCACACAGCCTCCCACACCTTTCAGGTTATTTCAGGTATAGATTGTAAATACACAGTTATCATCCTAGGATTTGTACTGTAACCGGTTGGACTAGCTACTCTTAATCATCTCCTGACAGAAGACTTGCAGGCCCGGCTTTCTTCTTATATACATGGATTGCAGCTATGATCCACTATTTACATAGTGGAACAGTACACTTTTACACATGAATGCACATAAGAAAAACATTCAGTTCACAGGTTCACTTGGGTATTGTAAGAAAAAGCCTATGTTCACTTATCATAAGGAGAGCCTCTCCTGAACATGGGGACACACAGTTACAATGGTTTTCCAGAGCTAAAATATTGATGACCTATCTTTTGGCCTCATCAATTTCAGATCGATAGGGTCCATCAACTGAAAGTATCACTGATCTGCTGTGTGAAGTGTAAGAAGGATTACTGTGATCTATACAGTGCTTACCAAGCATAGCACCATACACTGTATAGTGTACCCGTCTGGTATTGCAGCTCAGCCCGATTCACCTGAATAGGCCATGTCACTGAAGAACATGGCATCACAGGCATGTGGAGAAAAAGTGCTGCTCACCACTGCAGAATGCTGATACTTCAGGATGTTTGGTACCTACTAATCTGATACTACATAACTTTAAGGGATTTTCCCATGAAGACAAGATTCTTAAATATACTCAGGATAACAAAGTAACACATTCTCTAATTCAGTGTTATTAACAAAAATACAACATTTCACAGATATAATTCCAACCTGTCTCTATCGGGTGTTTACAATTTTGGTTGTCCCTGGATACGACCTTCTGACTTTGTGAATAGCTTCTCTTGTCTATACACTGCAGTGCTCTCTGCCTCTAGCCTCTCCCCCTGCATTAAAAGACCAGCTCAGACACAGGCACTTCCTGCGGGCAAGCAGCATGTAGAGATGTCTCTAAAAGCTACAGACAGACAGACAAGGTCTTTAAAGCAGAGCTGACTGTGTGTTTTATTGATTAATTGAACTAGCAGAGAGTGTCACTGTGTTTTATATCCATCTCATGGATCTCACCATCTCTCATCTGTCTTATCTTTCTTTTTCTGTGTCAGATTCTAGTGGAATGTTCAGAAGCTAAAATAAAAGTGTAAATAAACCATGTACCCTGATAATCTAAGTACATTGTCAGCACACAGCATCTCACAACACTAGAGGGATCATGAAGTGTCTGCTAAGAGGGTCCCTGTCCAGACTCTGGAATTTTACACTGATCATCATTGATTCATAGGAGCTAAAACAGCAATAAGTAAGATTGCAAAGTAAGGGGTTAAAAATGATCTTTATGGTTAGGGGAGTAATTTTCAATCTTTGAAACTTTATTTCAATCACTATCAGATCAATATTTTAGTCCCAGAAACCTCTTTAACTGTACTTAGGCCCCTCTACCCTTTTGTGAATGTGATGGTGTGTGTGCTGGCTGGGACATCCTGTCTGAACTCTAAGAAACCCGAACTGAACTCAGCATGTCAGGTGAGTTCCAATTATCGGCATTTGAGCCGAGCGGTCCAGCCAGCGCAAGCTGTGAGATATCTGATTCACTGTCCGGCATCCAGTGGATTCAACTTATTTGGTGTCTCAGGTCCACTAGAGTCAATGCAATAGGAAATGTTATAAGGGGTCTGTATGGGTTGGACTTGCTATTTCTGGGCACATCTGATAAGATCTCTTATTATAAGTTCTAAATCCTTTCTACAGGATAAGAAAGTCATAGATTTGTTTTACTGCATTCGGACGAACGTATGGGGGACGTATGTATGGAACAGAAAGTATAGTGGAAAATTTGATAACTTTTTATCATACAAACAATAACATTTATTTGCAGAAACAGGACAACCAGTTTAAGAATTTATATTATAGAAGCAACATTCTATTTTTTCCCATGAGAAGAAGTCACACAGGGTGTACAATATTACTACAGGATGGCCTGGATTACATCTACAACAGTTGTTAAAGGAAATCTACCATAAGAAATTCATTAAGTGAGGTATTCCCGCTAGTAGCTTCCTTTCTGTCTACTAAGCACAACACTGCCTTTACCTAATCTTTTCCCCCTATCCAACTAAAATCTTTATCTGTCTTTTATGCAAATTAACTTCATAGGCTACTGGGGCATGGAGTAGCCAGCTAGGTATCCCTCATGGTAGGTTTCCTTTAAACACACAGGTCTGATTTGGATTTGATTCTGGAGTGGCACTGGGTGGATTTGATCATGGTATTACACCAATATTTTATTACATTTGGTTTGTCCTCTCAATTTCCCAAATTAAATAAAAACAGCAAAAAGTGCAACAAAACATTAGATATTCCTAAAACATCTCATTGCTGGCACTTGCATCTACAAAGTGGATGGATCACAGAGAATACTTTAGAGAAGTTAATGTTAATCATTAACCATAATAACCTCTCAGCTAAACACACCAAAAGCAATGATGTCACTGGGCTGAAGCCTTCTAGAATGTTACAGAAAAACAGCTATTGAGTGAGGATTAGAGTGCTGGCTATGAAAGGTATACAGGATGCCTGTATGGGATAGATACTTTACAGGTGCAGGTCCTCAACATCAACCCCTTATTAAGCAGCACCTTGGACTCAAGCTTCTTGTGGATGAAACTCAAAGCCTCAATGTCTCAGTTACGGGTCACGTTACATTTTGTATCATTTAATTATATACAAATATTACTGCAGAATAAGAATATAGCTATTGCAGAAAAAATATATACAAAGGAACCATACAGATCTGATATCTGCTGCCAGGCATGTTTACAAGATAGATCATATTACATTACCTGCCGCTTTCTGAAACATGGCCACAGCCTCTTCCAATCCAGTTTTTGTCTGTCGGTTGCTGCGGGTCCCAATTTGTGTGTAGAGGGCGGCCATGTTAAACAAAATACTGGCCTTCTCCAGTGAGATATTTGGTTGGCTCACAGGAACACCAGTAAATGAGTCATACCTGAACACAAAATACATTTAAGATTAATAACAGTTCATCAAAATATTGTATGTAGGTACTCCATGTGACATATGTTTGTTCCTAAATTAGAAAATAGATTCACACAATATTAATCTATTTGCTTGTCTATGAACTGTCTCCTGCTCTCAAAAATCTTTTCAAGGGAGTTCTGTATTGGACTTAGTTCCAATTTGGGGGGCATAAGATCACAGAAGGTGGCAATTCCTTAGGTGACAAGGTTAATAAGTCACTGCCTTAGCTTAAGTTCATGTTAAAGGATATCAGAATCAAGTATGGATAATCTACGGACTGTGACTGTGGTAATCTTCTTTTTGTTGTTCTATTTGTTATCCATGGCCTCCTTCCTTCTAAAATCAACTTTTAAAATTATGTTGATGAGCCTAAAAGGCTACTGGGGCGTTTCCCTGAGGCCTTCAATGCTGATTCACAGGCTGTTACGGTGTGGAATTGGCTCGTTCCCCTCCCACTGTGTGCTGAAACTTCCTGTGCTGCAGTGGGATTACATCAGGCAGAGGGAGGGGGGAGACAGTCTAACAGCCTGTGAATCTGCAGCAAGGAGAGGCTCTAGAAACTGCCCCCTGTTGCCTTTCAAGCTCATTAGCATAAAAGTTCAATTTAGAAGGAAGGAGGCCATGAATAAGAAATATAAGAAGATCCCCACAGTCACATTTCCTGGATCTATAAGTAGGTGGTGCCCTTGGTGTATTCATGCTTGATTTTGATGGAATATTTCCTTTAAAATGTATATGTTTAAATAGTAAGAATATTATTTGATCCTATTGAATTTATAGGCCAAATTCCCTATAATTATTGAATGAATATGCCATTTTTTTCTCCTTATTTATTAAGAATTCAACAAGATAATTAAGCTCTCCACCCTAGTCATTCATCTTGAAGTTCATAGACGGCCTGTGGGTTCATGAAAGGCTTAGTCAACTATATAATCTATGAATCAAAATACAACCTGTCATTAATTTTAAGTCTTCCTTTTATTTTGTGCACTCAGCATACGCGGTTAAGTGGAGGAGGAACAGAAGCTTTCATTTGTGGCCATGTTTGCACTCATACATGGCCGCACTGCTAATTGTTTAAGGCTGCACAAACAGTGACCACTTTTCACTACTTCACAATGATTCTTGTTACTCACAAATGGCTTCATATAATAAATATATATTGTATGTTTATATCACTATATTAATACTAACTTTCTATAACTGGGGTATATTTGAAGGGACACGGATCTCAGTCTCCATTCTTAGCAATTTTTATATTGGAGTGGAGGTGTTCTTTAATGGGTTGAACAAGAAAAAAAATGCATGTTATATTTTTATTGTAAAAGTAAAATTCTGTGATTGTTTGCTTAATGAAATACTGTGACAATTTTTTTTGTAATTTTGTTCAATTATTTTTGCATATTGTGAATGGCAAATTCTTCAATTCCTTTTAAAATCCCTGATTTAAATCTGCTACAAAATCTACAGCTAAAACTTTTGCATCTTTAAAAATGATGTATTTTCGGTGCAGAGTTTGTGGCATACTTTTGCTCAACCTAAAGAAACTACAGGCAGTTTGTTCTTAAGTTGAATTTGTATGTAAGTCGGAACTGTATACTTTATTATTGTAACCCAGTCAAATTTTTTTGGTCTCTGTTACAATTGGATTTTAAATATATTGGATTCTCATAAGAACCAAGATTAACAATACATTGCAGACCACTTTGATACTTGTTATAGCTGTTTATTGTAGCCCAAGACTAAAGTACAGTAAATTAGCAACATCCAGAGGTCCGTTTGTAACTAGGCGTCGTCTGTAAGTCAGTTGTTCTTAAGTAGACCACCTGTACATAGTTTTCTAACCTTGATTCTTAAAATAAATTCTGTAATATTAACATGTCAATTATGTAACACTGTAAGGTAAGGGCAAATCTCAAGGACTGGGTGGTTATTAATGCATCAATGATCCCAAACCCTACTGCCATCTTTTATTGGTTCCCTCCCATCACAAAATTATTTTGAGAACTGGTTTAATTCCTAGCAATGTTGTATTGTGACATGTACCTATGACACAATGGAAGACAATTATGGAAATTAAAGATGTTCTCATCTAATATCCTGCTGGCTCAAGCATCTTCTAATATTCAACAGGAGAACAGCCATTTTCACCATCGCAACAGTGATCAGATGAGAATTGTAAAGATATTTGTCTGCACAAACAGGCGTGTTCTGACAACACAAACACTGTCTCCAGTTACATATTATGTACAAATCTCCTGAAGGGAAAATAGTTAAGAAGAGAGGAATATAAAGTCCCGTGATGGTCTATTTCCTACCTTATATACTTCCATTCCATGTTCTCTCACATTCTCACACATTATAATATTTATTTTCCTTACCATGTGAACAGTATCCCCATATTTCTGCTGGAAGGAAAGAAACGATTTTCCAGAAATCCAAGCTGCTGGAAATAACTCAGCAACATCTCGATTCCCGCTTCATCTCGGCTAGGTGTTCGGCATGCCTATGAATAAAATGTAGTAGTAAGGCACTGTTAGTCATTTATACACCCCGACCCTGATAAAGGAGAGTCTACCACTAAAGAAGATGACAGCAAGTACTATCAATGATGGCTGAGCAGTAAGTATTACACCACAACCTAAATTACCCTCTGATAGTATAAACATTTCACCTATGGTTCTATATGGCGCAGATAGAAAACTTTCAACTGTTTTTATCAGTATGTGCCCACAGGTATGTTTTTGTTCTGTGACACTGAACCATAGCTACAGTGGTATCTGCCAAAGCATAATAGTTTGTTGAGCATTGTAGCCCTTGATTTCTAGTTCCTATGTAGAATAATCACCTTTCACCAGTCCAGCTGAAGGATAAAGAAGAGGGACGGCAGCTATAAACCTCACTACAGTAAAAGTGCACAAAATTCTAAGAGTTACTGAATTGAGTCAATGTGACATGAAGGTCTTACTTTGGTTAAAGCTGGCTTTTAGATTCGGGATCTGTAAGAGGGGAAATGTCTGATAAGTTTCCTGATAATGCTATTTACTAAATGAATTTCTAGGTGAAAGTTGACTAATACTTGTAAAGGAATAACTCCTAATAGAAGCTGGAAAAAGAAAGCTGGTTCTCTTCAGACTATAGCGAAAAGATCTCTGAAATAAGGTGAATACTTTATGTTTACAACCAGTTACAGAAACTGCCAAATGGGGAAGCTGTGGAGAGCACCAGAGGTAAGTACTGAGTCTAATTTATGCCTCATTCCCACGGCTGTGTGCCTGCCCAGACTGGAGGAGGAGCAGGAGGCAGGGAGAGGTGAGTGCTCTTCACCGCTCCCCCCTCCATAGGCAGAGGTGCGGCCACGCTGCAAATCTGCCGAAGTATAGGACAACACCTGAAACGGTCACGGTGCTGTTATGCAACATATGCTCATCGCACCGTGATTGGGAGCCATAGAGGTCTATGGGGGCTGTTATCTTGTCGCAAATTAAGCACCGATCACTGCCCCAAATACGGCCATGTGAATGAGTCCTTAACCTGTGGGGACATTTAATTCCTGAAGGGAGGCTGCTGCTGGACATTTCATCACTGACGGAAGGCTGTTGCTGGGCATTACATTACTGATGGGAGGTTACTCCTGGACATTCAATTACTGAAGGGGGGCTGCTGGACATTTCATTGATGAGGGGAGGCTGCTTCTGGACATTTCATTAGTGAGGGGAGGCAATTGGGAATTTAATTACTGAGTGGAGAATGGTGCACATTTCATGAATGAGGGGAGTCTGCGGATGGACATTTCATGAATGAGTGGATGCGGCTGGATAATATATTAATATGTGGGGCTGCTGGACAGTATATACATGGCATATAATTTTAGTGCTGTGTGTGGCATTTATTTGTATTATCGATTGCAATCTGTGGAATGGGGGTGGTAGTGAGAGTTTTGGTGTATGAGGCCCTGATCCAAAGTTCGGACTGGGTCCCTCTGGTATCTTGTTACGCCACTCTACCTGTCTTAGGTCCATAAGGTCTGCCAGCTCATTCTCATAATCCGCTCCATCTTCACTGTAATGTTCCAGTATAAAGTCCTACAAAAGAAAAATATATTTTACTGGAGAGGCCATATGTTGCTCACAAAGAGATATTTCTTGGGGATTTACTGATATCAGTATACACAGAGTTAATGGTTAATGACCATTCTCAGAAACATTTCCCCTGAATTAGAATAGTGAGAAAAAGGACTCTGCGTTCTATAAATCATTAACTAACCTGGCATTTTTATGACTTTGCAGTGTTTGACCAATTTGTCACCCTTTCAGTTTACCATCTTTACAACATTGCGATAGATTAAAATCTAGGTCACATTGTTAAACGAGATCAGATAGTACTAATGGAGGTGTGTTCTGCAAGGAATCACCCCAAATATTATAATATTAAATACATAGATTCTAATGATAAATGACTATCTGATATGCTTTCCCAGTACTAACCTGACTGGACAATAGAAGTTGCAGCAATCCTTAGGCACCACTCACACATATGTACCATAGAGGTCTATTCTGGTGACTGGATATCTGCCGATCACACGGCTGAATCTTACACTGAGCAGCTAATGCAGTGATATGAGCAAAAGCAGCAATAAAACTGAGTAAAATTATAAAGTAATGGGTTAAAAGTTATCTTTTAACATCACTAGGGAATTAAGATTTAAGAAAGTTCTTTCATGGGCAAACCCCTTAAAGGAAATATACCATTTAATTTCATGCATTATGAACCGAACAAACCTTCAGAATGCTCTAGCTACATTGATGCAGAATCATATCTTGTTTAATCCCTGAGCGGAGTGGTTTTGCTGAAAAAATTATTAGAAAATTATGATCATGAGCTTCTCCTCTCACAAGTATGCACTGCTTCAGAGAATGATGTAATCACTGTGTTGTGCCTGACAGGCAGAAGTAATCAATCGCTGCACCATCCCCCAGCTGCTGTCTATGACTCATCCAGCTCAGGTTGATTAGACCGGTTTGGCCAGTTCAGGAAGCTCCTTGTATTCTGTTTATGAATGCAGGCTGAATCCAACCCAGCTTTCCCAGGGTTCTGAATGTAATAATTGTTTTTTTTTCTTCAGAAAAACACTCTTCTCAGGAATTAAACAAGATATGCTTGCATCAGTGTAGCCACAGCATTGTCAAGTTAACGTATGTTTGGTTCATAATGCGTGAAATCAAACTAAAAGTTTTGGTTTTGGGAGGAGTTTATGCTTCGTGAAAGAAAATAACTAATCATTATTTATAACAGCTAATATGTGTAGATGAGAAGCTCCCCAAAGAAATCCTGGGTGTATTTTGTATTAGTCACTGATCCATCTTTGACTGATAGTTTTGGGGAAAAGTAAAGGGTGTTGCCTGCTGGATATCTGCTCCACGTTCCTTGCATAAGGTTTCCTCATGCAGTCTGAAAGGGAGGGTCAGCCTGATCCAGGGCACGATAATCATGACGGAGGCAGCTCTCAGGTCTCCTTGCAATTAATGAATGAGTCTACACTTACAGTTCTATAAATAGACCACATTCATCATCCTAAGTATAGAAACTTCTGATTCTGCCTATTCTTCAGTTGCAGTAATAGTAGTTTCAGCTCCTGGAGAAATATTAGTAGGATGATTTGTGAGTGGTGGCTAATTGTCATGATTCCATAGAAAGACTTCTGGCGTCTAAAGTTTCTGAACTTGATTTTCTAACAGCAGACAATGTGGTTGTGTCAATTGACTATGCAAATGGCTGATTTCCCTTGCATGGATCCAACTAGCTTTTATATGCAATTAAAAAGAAAAAGAAAGTATACCCTACAATACCAGTTTTACATATCAGGACGTAATTAGAAAACAAGTGGACTGTAAAAATTCTCAAATTAGGTAAATATAACCTCGGATGAACACATGTCATTATTGAAAACAACAAAAACAGGCCAAAAAGCTGCTTCCACATGACTTTTCATTAATAAACTATAAATAATACAATACACACAAAAATTCTTCACATATCCCAATAATCAGACATTTTTTTCATGTTTTCATACATAAAACTATGAACTTAAAAAAAATAAGTGTCAGTCAAAGTTAATTTGACTCCAATACCATAAAAGCCAAGGTTTCTGCAGCTATACATTTCATATACAGCCTCTATCGTACACACTATAATTGCTTTATTCCTTAGTATACAAAGAACAGATTTTCAGTTACCTTGAAAGCAGTTGTGAAGTCAACATCTTTCGTCTCTTTAAGACCAAGAGGAATGAGAGGAATGCTGGCAGTCTGCCTAAAATATATAATGTATAAGGAGTCAATAAAGGAGGGCACATATCCTATAGCAACACAGCAGTGAGAGAGTATTGTTCTGTCAAAGCATTATGGGCATAGAGCAAAAGACTGAATAGATCCTCACCACAGCAGTCATTCAGAATCATCTATTCTTGGTATTACATACACTCCAATACACTCTTTCCATCAGAATCCAGAATTGGAAAACTTTATTTAACAATAATCTCCCTAAGCAAGCTTCTATTGGAGATGTTATCCATAAGAAGTTGTTTTTAAGGAAGTACATTGTTACACACATAGTACTTAAAAAGTTTGTTTAGACTAATAAAATGCATTCTTCCACAGACTGTAACATAACGTTTAATAGGTAATGGCTTCTGAGCTCAGCCACTTGTACTGTATCTACCCTGTAATTAAGCTATGCCCAGTCATATGTGGCAGCACACCTATGCATTAAGGTATACTATGAAATCAAAAAGGGGTAATAGAGGAAGGGGCCTATTGCACCTTGCTTTATCCATCTTATAGGTTCTGGCGCCAGGAGACACCTGGAACAGCTCAGATCAGTGCTGAAAAGCTGATCACAAAACAAGGGTGGTCCTAAATTGAAGGGAACCCATCACCAAGTTTTAGCCCACTAAACTACAAGCCCCCTCAGGTATTGTATGACATGTCCTTTCTAGAATTCCTTGCTTTATGTGAAATCTTGCCCTGTAAACCTATATAAAATCTCCCCTAACATCAAGCAAATTTGACTCTTCTTGCCACATTTTTACAAGTTTAGTGGTTGCGTGTCACTTCAGACACCCCTATCTTCTGTTCTATAGTACCAAGATACATACTTTTTATGTCATATTAAAGATAAAGATCTCATCTTTATGATAGCCTTGGCTAGGCTTATGGCTTTGTGAGCTGCCTTATGTCCAGTTATGTAGCTCACAGAACCGTAAGCTGGGATTCTTATCTTTAATATGACACAAAAAGCTTGTAAGCTTGTTGTATAGAACCAAATATATGGGCTTCTAAAGTGACACTCACCCTGAAACCACTAAACTTGACTCATCTCGTGTGAAAATAGGATGAGAAGAGTTATATTTGCCTGGTTTGGTGAGATTTTTTTTTATAGGAAAACTTGTAAGATTTTACATAAAAGAGGAAATTTAGAAAGGACATTTTATAATCCACTTGTGTGAACTGGTAGTTTAGTGTGGACTGGATCCCTCTAATGACTAGTCCATATTTCCTAACAAAAGTCGACATGTCTTTTCACCTGTGTTATTATAATAACAGGCTGAAACCAACCGAAAAAACTATTCAGCAGTACAAAATACTACAAGTGATGCGTATTGTGACAGCTGTTATGTGTCCTCATTTTGCTGATTCTGCTTCTTCCTGATGGGCCTGAATGTTGTAAGTAAGAGGGAGGCAGGGAGTGTTCACTAAAAATAAGTGACTACGAGTGATTGAAACCAGGTCATGTGCACTTAGTAATCTACTATTAGCTCATTGGTGCTATACACACCCAGCAGTCAGGAAACATCTCCGCGTTCTATAGTCATTACTAATCTAGAGCTATAAACAGATAGCATTTCATATCAGTAACCTCTATCTGGGGTATCAGTCAGAATCAGAATAAAGCATTGTAAAACATAACAAGTGAATGTCATCATTTCACATTACCTCTAAAGAGCTGCATAGCTTAGCTTTGAATTCCTTTAGCATGTGCATTTTTTATTTTAAAAAACAAGCTTTATTATTATTATTTTTTAAAGGGTTTGCTACCTTAGGACAAGTTGGGACAATGCCACAACCATTAGCTGTTCAGATTCTCCCACCAATATGAGTTGGTTTGGCTGAGATTAATCTAATGTTTATATAATAATAATCTTTATTTAAATAGCACCATCATATTCCGTAGCATGGGGGACATAAACAAATAAAATAAGACAATCCAGAGAATAAACATGGTTATATGGAACAATAGGGTGAGCATCTGCTCACAAGAGTTTACAGTTTATAATACTTCATTCTCTCTATACCTACTCCTGTGGTTTTAGGCTTCAATACTAAAATGTGATGTCCTGTGCTTTCAGCCACGATTCCAAGTCATAGAAGTGTGACTGCAAAACAGCTAACATAGTAGCTCTTATCGAGCAAGAAATTCTCATTCTCTCCTCAGAGACACTCAAAATAGCCTGGGTCAATACCGCAACTTAAGCACTATTAACAGGAATGCAAGATATGCCTTTCTGGTAAACAAAGGCAGAGCTGGAGTGGAACAATGGCTGAAGTTCTCACACCAGAGGTCAATCTGCTCTTTAGAAAAATGTGAGGCCATATACAATTGTTGGAGTTTTACCAATGCAATAATAGCTAAATGCAATGATGGATCTTACTCTGTGTGCTGGTACACCTCCACTGATATATTCAGACGTTCCAGCTCCTCCTTGAGAACTTGTAGATCAGCGTTGACATAACTTAGCTCCAGCAGAACCTGCTCTCTGACTTTGCTATTGTTGGTGGCCCTAAAGAGGCAGCAAATAATAAAACATTGTTAGGTGTAAGATGTCTTGTGAAGAACATTCTTTAAATGAAGGCTATGAAATAGATGCTTAGAATTATATAATTATATTAGAATTATATATCCTCCTTTCAAATTCAGGTTAAGAGCGCATGTATATGTTTATATGAATTTTTATTGGAATGAAAAAGTAGCATCAGACATTTCGACTGCGGCTGAAATTAAACAGACCAGCGGTACAACCTAAAGTTACTGGGCCCAAAGCCATTATAACAGGTTCCACCCTTAAAGGGAATCTGTCACCATGGACCTAATTTTCACTAAAGACAGGTTGCAGAAGCCCAATACACCTGCACTGCAAATATGTCTTTTTGCCTTTTCTAAGCATTTACATTACAATATAATTGTGTGTTATATAGTGCATGGGATTGGCTTTGGCATTTCAAAAAACAACTTGTCTGTGCTTGTCTGCAGAATGGTCACCTCTTGGCCCCCACCTTTGTGCTCCTGTACAGCTCCTCCCTCCCCCCACAGATGTCAGCTCACCACTGCTGTGAGCTATGAAGAAGGAGGGAGGAGTTGTACAGGAGCACAAAGGTGGGGGATGAGAGCTGAGCAGACTGCAGTAGAGACAAGTCTCATGTTGTTTTTTTAAATGCATCCAAATCAAAGCCCAACCCCTAGGACTACACAGAGTATTCTGTCAGTGTGCAAGGTAAGTTATAACACAAAATTATATTGTAATGGTTCCCTATAAGTTGACTAATAAATCCATAAACTAATCCATAAACTAATATTGACGATGATATTACCTTCCCACCATGTGCACTGGCTTCACATTATACTGCTCCTATCAGCTTCTTGGGCCATTATTTAAAGCAATATTCTCTGTATTTTACAAGGCAGTTGGGAAATAATAAAAAAATAATCCAGCAGCCAACATGGAAGCATTGTTCAGCTGCTCAATAGTGGGTATGCTAGTCACTAAGACTGTGAACAAAACAGCATCTCTTTTATGGGCCATGTAAGAGGGTTGAGAAGATATTGAAAAGCCAAGACAGCTAAGCCATATTATTCCAAATATTCTACACATATTATACACATTCTGCAGATTTTTTAGGGAACACATTCCCAAAGATGTAGATTAAAGGCTCACTATGTAAGATCTGATTATATCACTATTCACTGCTGACATAGGCTCTAAAGCAGTGGTTCTTAACTGGAGTTCTATCAAACCTTAGGGGTAGGGTGAGTCCGTCTCTGGGTTTTGGGGGAGCCTCCGCCAGGGAGGTCAAGACACACACATATATATCACTAAAGAAGGGTTCGGTATCTGGTACTACTAGGCAATTGAAATGCTACTTTTGGATTACATCAGACACATTTCTGTTAAAGGGAACCTGTCATAAAATTGAAGCTATATGATGGTCACATGATTTCTCACTTCAGTATTGCATATATATTGAAGTCTTATGCAGGAAATTATGGGATATGTTTCACATGGGGGTAACCTTCCCAGTAACATGCAGCACATTCCGTGTTCATACAGGCAAACATGAAGCCAATAAACAAGCCATTTCTGCCTGTGTAAACAGTGCATTCAACAACAAACAAGAATTAGCTTGTTTGTCAGCTGATTTCTAACATGTTTTCATCAGACAATGGCCCACATTTATCAAAAACAGTGTAATCTGCACTATGTGCAATTTGCTTGAAAAGTGCACAGAATGCGCAAAATTCATGAATTGTAGTGCATGTTCTTCATGAATCTGGTGCTCCCTGCACTGCTCCGACAGAGGGCACCAGCTATTATTTGGTGCATCTTTAACATAAAGCGTGCAACACAGTTCTGTTGGACATTGCATGATAAATGTGGCGCACGGTCTGACTGTGCACCGGAACACACCTTTCAGCGCAGAATTTTGTGTTGCATCGGGAATAGTGCAGCCGCAACACAAATGAATTGCAGACACTTTATAAATACATGTGTGAGCATACATGAATTATTTTATGATTAACAAAAATTCTAATTACAAATTCATAATAACCATAAAAGGTGGCGACTTGAATACACAGCAAATACACAGCAAATGATGGTGGGCAGCAAACACAATTAATTTACTAAAAAAGTGCAATTCACTTGACACGTGGCAGCTTATAGTCCAACAATAAAGTGCAAGTGCTACAACTCAATCCATAAAGTGCAATATGGAATATAGCTACAAGCGTAGGCACACACTACAGAGACACGCTGCCCAGCACCAGTCTCGATATGTATTTTGGTCAGAGACCCTTGACAAAAGTCTCTGACTGAAATACGTGTCGGGGCTGGGCAAAGTGTCTCTGTAGCTTGTGCCTATGCTTGAAGGTACATTCCATGTTGCACTTCATGGTTGGACTCGTAGAATCTGCATCATATCCATTAAGCTGCTACGTGTCAGGTGAATTGCACTAAGTAGCATGTTGTTATTTAATTTGGTTTTGCTTATATGAGAGGCCCCTTAGAGTTATAGAGCCTTCTATTACTACACGGTGTAGCATATAGCACAATCATTTATCTTTATCACTCTTTTTAGTTACATTTTGGTGTATTTCTTGACTGTGAGAGCATTATAAGACTGAATATTTGCTCATCTAAAAGGCCCTCTAGCGTGGCCAATCACAGCTTGACCCAGACTCTACCTGCACTTACTGGTGCATCAACTGTTGCATGCAGCTATGGCTAGAAATAAAAATAATAATCTTTAACCAGAAAGTGGCCTGGAAAATGTTCATAATTTCATGCTGTAAGGATGCACCTTAGGAACAGGTTTGAGCATTCGGTAACTGCAAAAAAAGAGCTCTCATTTCTTTGTAAGTTTGTATGCAGTCCCCCGCCTGTTTAGACTCATAACAATACCTGACATGCCGCAGGTTTGTTGCTACTGTAAATTGCTGTTTGTTAGGCAATTTCGCTAACCATTGCTTTTTCAGGGCTTCTAACAGATGAGGTGAATAGCAGAAGTCCAACATGGACAGTCTTTACTCTTTCATGTGTATTTTAATTGCACTTACAATCATATCCCAGTATATTGTGAACTTACCACAGGATACTCACAATCAGACCCTAATGAGATTGTATGACAAGTAGCAGATTGCAGCTTACTGAAAATTTCTCAATTACTCAAGAATAAATATGTTCTCAGGTGAGAACAAAAGTCTTATCCTGTGTGAAATACTGTATCAAGCAGAGATGGAAAATCTAGGTATCTCTACAAATTTGGATACAGCACCATCTGTCAAACCAAGGAGACAATTTGCGGGGATTGAAAGGCAGGAGGGACTCTGCTAAATCATTTTCATCTCATACAGTATAAAAGTTAATAGCACCCTCATTTTATACCATTTAACAACACTGTGCTTTATCTGTAAGAAACTGCACAATAGATTCCTTATCTTTAGAATAATCTGTTCCTTCTAACAATGAGCTGAAATAAGAGATGACTAAACATTCTATGGTTGAGTTCAAAAAAGCCATCATGGGGACTGGGGGATGGAAGGCTATTGTCTTTCTTTCGGTTGCAAACCCTAGACCACCAAGGCAGATCTATGTAAATCACAATGACCAGCGTTTCAATGTTGACTTTTCAATGGCCTCCCTACTGTAAGGGAGATTTTAAACTACCAATAGTGAATGACATCTCTGCCTCTAATGTGGAACAGAAAGTCCCATCTTGTCTTGTGAGTTACCTGATTTATCTGCTATTGAAATAGTGCCAGCAAGCAAAGCCACAAGTCAGAGTACACAGAATTTACCTACTGAAGTTTTCAATACTGGGTAGCAGGTATAGAATACAGAAATATCTAAAATATGAATGCATTTTATATTTATCAACCTAAATGAGTTCTTCATATATGATGTATTTGGTCTTATGCCAACGCTCACCATCTGTTAAATCCAACACATGTACACCTGGGGACAACCTGTAACTGTGCCTGTAACCTGTAATAGTGGAATATTATCACAAGACAACACATCTAGATTTAATTTATAGTAGACTGATTCAAAGGTTTACAGTTAATGATATTTTTAATATAGCTGAAACATTACTAGCGATTGCTGGCATGGTGCCCTACACAGAGTCATGGTAAGGCCTCTGCAGGGAGAGGGCTGGTAACCTGTGCTTGAACCGTTGCTACAATCAATGCGCTGTCTCGCTGTGTTCATTAGTACGCTGCATCTGTTGGGAATCTGCTCTGGGAAATCTAAGATCACCGAAGCCGACAGAACAAAGGCTTCTTTTTGTACAGAGAGATGGGAACATACCGCAGGAGGTTCTCAGCCCCGGCTCTCATCCGCATCGCTTTCAGGATCTGATTGTTCAGCCCGGCCCTTTGATTTTGTAATTTGCTACGACCAGTCTGTGCGATGGCTTTGCCCTGTGAATAATAAAGCAAATGTATATTTGTCAAATATGCATCATGCAGGAGATAAGTTAAAGATTTGTTTCAAAAATTGCAACAATGCTGTGACACCTATGTAACCCCTGAGCCTGGCAACATTCAACATGTCCTAATTTCTGAGCTGCACCTGTACTTTCTGTGTGAAACATTAGGCTCCGTTGTGCCTGTTGCTTTTTCCTTTTATAACATAACATTGGCCGCAGCTCTAAAAGCTCGACTGAGGTTCAGTACATGCAAGTCTTTGGGAACTGATGGTAAAGGTTAGGACTCCTGTTTACCATCAGTATTAGGCTACCTGTACATTTTATTTTATAATAATAATTCCTTTATTTATATAGCGCACACAGATTACGCAGCGCTGCACAGAGCTTGCCAATTCAGTCCCTGTCTCCAATGGGGCTTACATCTAATCAACCTACTAGTATGTTTTGGAGTGTGGGAGGAAACCGGAGGACCTTGAGGAAACCCAAGCAAAAACAGAGAGAACATACAAACTCTTTGCAGATAATGAAGCTTTATTTATACATTTTTAAAATATTTCTTTCTTAGAAAATTTTAATTTTCTATAACAAAAATGGCTGATCACATGGTCTTTACACAAGCCATTTAGCAAAATTAGCACAAGCAAAATTCGTTTTATCCCTTAAAATCACACATTAAGAATCACACTGTGACTATCATAGTTTTCATATGGCCCATAGCATAGCAACAGAAAGTACCATGGTTTTGACAAACCGTCCAAAGGATGCCCACAAATGGTTATATAGCTATATCCCCAACATAACTCCATATAGTGAGAAACTATCTTGACCACAACTTAAAAAGTTGATTTTGCCTTATGTATGTTTCTTATGTGCTCAGAAGCATATACTGCCATCAATTTTACTGAACAATACAAACAGAATGCAGTCTATGGCCCTTCCCTTTTGATCACTTAATAGATACACATTTATTGTGCCTGCAGTGCATTTATATGGATATCCCAGCACATTAAGGTCATTTTTCATTGTCCCAGTAACTAAGTTTAAACATCTCAGGATCTGAGTCACTCTTTAGTGAAAGGCGACCACAAAGCGTAGGATTTGTTATTCGAGTGGATGATGTCACGAGACAAAGAGGTGTCCGCAGGAGGCAGGGAACAACCCATTGCTCAGTGACAGTCATTTTACGCACAGAACATCCTGCATTTGGCCTTTATTTCAAAGAGCAGTAAATAGGGCTGTTAAGGCGATTTATCTGGGAAAAGCTAGCAGCTGAGGTGTCATTGTTTGAATGAGGCGACTGGGGGAGTAATTTGTCAGCACTTGAAAATTTGTGACTACTTGACAAATCAGCAACAGCGACTTACTAAATATTTTAACCCTTAGTTATGTTTTATTGGTTTTTATGTTTACGCCCATTTCATGCAACTTTGAACAATAAAATGAGAAAGTGGCCAGTTTCCCCAAATGTAACCCTGCTTACAAGCACTCTCAATTATTATTGTATCTAAATGCTTTTGTTTGCATGGAGCTTTAGTTACACGGTGTGCAACTGATAACTCAATAATACAATCCATTATCCAAAGATTATCCAAAGATAAAATCATGCGAGCAGACCACCTGGTAGGCTATTTAATACTGATGCTGGCACATACTTTAGTTAGGCACGGCGATCTTTAGTTTAGATAAAAAAATGTTTTACTTACATATGAAAATATCCCTCCGGTGCTACCCCTACGTCATCTTCGGAAGGGAGATGCCTTCCGATCTTTAATTATTCCCGCCTCCTTCATTGTAGCCGTCCTCCTTCGGGTGCCGAGAGCCGTGACGTCACCAAGCTCTCGGCACCTATCCCTGTCCGGCTGTGTGAGAGTTAGTATCTGCGCATGCGCGATAGGTGCCGAGAGCTTGGTGACGTCACGGCTCTCGGCACCCGAAGGAGGACGGCTACAATGAAGGAGGCGTGAATAATTAAAGATCGGAAGGCATCTCCCTTCCGAAGATGACGTAGGGGTAGCACCGGAGGGCTATTTACATATGTAAGTAAAACTTTTTTTTATCTAAACTAACGATCGCCGTGCCTAACTAAAGTATGTGCCGGCATCAGTATTAAATAGCCTACCAGGTGGTCTGCTCGCATGATTTTATCATGCGAGCAGTGGTAGGTTTCCTTTAAGTAAACTGCTTACTCTTTATACTGATGCTCATATCCAACATATCAAAAACATATGATATAATACTGGCCCACTATATATACTAATAAACCTAAATGTTATTGGAAGATACCAATGGAGTATGGCCAACTTGTTCTAACGTGGTATTATGCAATATATAACATTCAGGTTTCTTAATGCCTACATCATTACAGAGGGTGGCACAAGTCCTACATTTTGAAAGCATTGTGACATGCCAGGAAAGTTTATACACATTAAACAGAAGGGTTCAGTAGAAGCAGCTGTAATATAAGAAGCTTGGAGTGCATAATATTGAGTCCTGGTGAAATATGCATTTTAGTTCTTACCCAGTTATTGATATAGTCATTACTCACAGTGAGGGCTTGCTATGAAAAGAGCATGCCCTCTTCGAGTTGGTGAACAATAGCTGGCAGGAGCCGCAAAAACTGAATTCATGCTTGGAATGCAGAATCATATATTATAGGAAATGAGTGTCAACCAGTCCTGCTCCAAGCCAACATATTAGCAAACACCAATAGATAAAGAACTTTTTAGCCCAAATGGGAAACATGTGAACCAGTTTGGCACAAATAAAGATCAAGCTGGAAAGATAGATAGAGAAGGGGGTGCAGACCCTAGACTTACCCACAACCTCTGTCACCTAGCTAACAAGCCTTGCAAACCCTAATGGTTAGGGACTTCTGGTCGACATTCCCTTCACTGACTAAGTGCTTAGGTAGTAGGATCAAACACAAAGAGACAAACAACAGCTAAGACAGACAAGCGAAGTCAGACAGAAGCGGGTCAAATCCAAGATAACGCCAAAGCCCAGAAGAGAATTACGAGGAGAATGGTCAAATAACAAAGCACAGGTCAGATACATAGTATAGCACAGCAATAGCAAAAACAAATAGGGAAAGGTATCCGGAAACTAGTAAAACCATCAAGCTGTAATGGAACTGAACAGATATTTATAGGAGTTTCTGGTCGCCGCCCCCGAGTTGCAAAAGAACTGGGTGGGGTTCAATCAGTCCCAATATAGCAGCAACCTTAGCCACAATTCACACACACAAAACACAGAGGTGATCGGATCTGAGAAACTTAGAGGGTGGTGGATGGTTGTCCTCCAAAATGCAAGACGGAGGAATAAAGGGACAAATACAAAGTGCTGCCCTGGTGTAGTATTTAAAAATAATTAGTGATGATGGCAAACGTGGGAGTAAGTATTACTCTCACTATGCTGTGCAGGTATAAGCGCATACAGCTGTGAATTCAGGTGGCAGCTGGTGTTATACTATAGGCAAGTCCTCGACCCAGAGGGTGGGATGACAAGTGTATGATATGCTGGTGGGCCCAATAAAAAGTATGCGTTCCTGAGCCGAAAAACGCTTTGCCATCAATAAAATCTTCTCTCAATTCTTTCAAAGTCGCTCAAACTTGTCTTTGAGCGCAAAACACAGAAGAAAAAGTAGCATTCTACCGAAAAGGCAATGATAGCATGGAGGTTGTAGAGACACAGGATATAGATATTTCAAGATCAATCTATATCGTTTGATAGATATGATATAGACTGATATATTATATATACACACAGAAAGCTGGTAACCTGAAAATAATTAATTGACCGAGATAATTAAGATAAAGATATAATAGATAGAGGATATCGCTTGGTAGGCGTTAGAAAGAACCACAGACAGGCAAATAGATTGCCCCTGAACTCAAAAACATAACATCACCAGAACGATTGTTAATCATATCCAGACACCTGGTTACAAGTTCTGCTGCTCCAGGCAATGTTGTGAAGATTAATGTTTTTCCTCAGCTGGAACTGTTTGTTCTGCATATTAAATATGATCACAATTTCGCTTAAAAACACTACTGTGGTATTGTATTACACTATCTGTACAGTACGAAATGTCTGACATACTGAACGCAATGTGACCTACTTGTTACACTATAAAATAACAAAATGACTTAATGGCACAGGAGACCTTTACATTATTATCTTGGTACTATAAGTAATATTATATATATATTATATGCATTCTCTTGTCTGAAAACTTGGACTTCTATGAAAAGGTTATACTTGATATAAGAAAAATTGACCCCAAAAGCTTCTTTAAGTTCTTTGCCTGACAACCATTTCCGTAGCAGCTGCTAATTCTACTGTTCGAATCTTACAGAGGACACCAGTCATATGGTAGTTGGTTAGCTGAAAGTCATGTTGTATGCAAGCCCCTATGTCAACCCTGTAATTAGTCCCTGTTTGAGGACAGCTGCTTTGTAAAATTACATGTTATGGACCTTGAGATCCATGCAAGCAACGTTTGTGTGACGTTATGAACCCAGGGAGAGTTTAGAGTTAACTGTTCTGATCCTGATTTAATGTATAACTATGGTAGATAGGTGTGAAAAGTAAGTGATGCATCTCTTTGAAAATCATCTTTAATATCATGTTCTCTAAATGTCCGTGTATCAGAAAAATATAAATTGATCTATAAGATCCCCTGAATATATATTTTATATTTATCAACAGGCTAAAGAGTAATTATTCAGTGCATTCATGTGATGTAGATTTGTTGAAACCAAATTCTGCAGCTCACCCAACTCTTTTTAGAAATCCATGTGCTTTCCACAAAAACCGCTCTATTCTAATAAACACACTGTAGTTAGAATAATTTACTTTTACTTCTAAAAGTCAGAATATTTCTGACTGTAAGTCAGAATATTTCTAGTTGCCCATGGCAATCAATTATAGCTCCCCTTTAAAATATTCATGAGCACTGGTAAAATGAAAGCTGAGCTGTGATTGGTTACTATGGGCAACTACAAATATTCTGACTTTCAGATATGCAGCAGTTCCGCCCAGTCCTTTATTGTGTATTATACTGCAATGGTAACTTTCCCCAGCCTCTTTTCAGGATGAACCACTAGATAACAGGAAAATTTATTTAATAATAGTATTATTTAGTAATAATAATTTCCCAAAACAACATATGGACTATATACTGTTCTGAGTTAATACTATGGTGTTAAAACATGTGCAGCATCATCGGGTGTAAATGGGTGATCTTTTTTTATGATTAGCATAAAATAACTATTATCTGAAGATAAAGGGCGGCTTAGAAAGGCACAGAGGAGTTCTTGAAATCTCAGCAGACCACATAAAATCTCTGTAGACGTTTGTACTTGGTGAATAGTCCAGAACAGCTCCGCTTCCTGTCTTTGAAAAGCCTGAGAAGGTCACAATCAATACACCTAGTGCCTCAGACTCTCATGTTACAGGTGAATAATTTAGCTCAAAGGATGAGAAAAGATTTAACTGCCTCAACTCTCAAATAGAATTTCCCCATAAAGTTCTTCTGTTCAGCTATCAAAAATATTTGAAATTACTGGTATCCTAGAGTTCTCAAAGTTAAAACCTTGTAATACATAATTAATTCTACTACTAATAACTAAATAAGCAAATTTACCATTAAGTAACATCCACCAGTGTAATTTACAACAATGACAGACTACATAGACTGGTTGTTAATATGAGTGTCCATTGTCAGATGCATTTTTACATTACCGGTCAGTGTTTACCGGGCTCTCAATTAAAACTACTACCCTTGCTATTTAAGGTCAGATCACTGAGGTTACAAAATCTTATTGAGTGCTGTTTGAAGCTGTGAAATAGACATATGAGCCATCGGCTAATTAGAGGACGGTCAGTAAACCCTAAACTAGGTGGGTCATTGGAAGATAAAATGGACACTCCTCCCATGTTAATCTCACAGCTCATATAACCTCATTAAAAACAGGTTGGATACACTTGAAAAGAGCTATTTTTATGCATCACACGCTGCTGGATTAACCCTTACACTCATTACTGCTCTTCATAAATCTTTGCCTCCACACTTTATATATTACTCACTATGTGGTTAAAATGTACCTAATATGTGTGGCTACGCATAGCTTTGGATGATTTCTTCAGTCTTTGTGACTAGTAGTTCTAAGTAGAGACCATGCAAGTATTTTTGATCCAGTTTTTGTAAACTAAGTACGGTAACTAAAGTTCTGGCCAAGCAGTAAATTTGTAGCAATCACTGTTCCTGCAAGTACTTCACTTGGGGATGCTGTCACATAGTGTATTCTTGGACCGTTCTTGGTGAGTTTACTTGCATGTTTACAATGCGTTACGCTGGTTTGAATTAGTTTCTGAATTAGCTCCTTACACTTCTATAAATGAAGACAAATGGATTCAAACCATCCAAACACATAGTGAACATGAAAAAAAAGCATACATTTTTAAAAACGCACCAAAAATGGTCCAAGAACTATCCAAGAACGCACCGACAGCACGCGTTTTTGGCCCGTTTTTAAGCAATCCGTTTAAAAACGCCTGTGTTTTTTGACCGTTTATGTCTGTTTTCCAGTTATCTTAATTAAGATGATTGGGAAAAATGGACAAAAAAAGAATGCATTTTCAAAAAAAGCATGTGTTTTTTAACGGACTGTTTAAAAACTGCCCAAAAACGCGTTCAAAACGACACGTGTGCCACCAGCCTAAGACTGCACCTCTCATGCTGCCGGTTCTGCTTCTCAACTCGCCTCAAGGCAGGTGCACCCTTGCTCCTAGCTACAAATGGACACATTTATTATGGCGTTTCCACCAGTTTTGTGGCCCTCTCAGCGCATGTTCTGCTCTCCGATCTATACATTAGCTGGCGGCGTTGGAAACATATTTTCCGCCTGCTCCGAAAAGGAGTGTGGCTTTGACGGAATGGAAACTCAGACACAATTAATATGTGTCATAGCCATTTTTGGCCGCTGTAAACTGGCAGAAAGTAGACCAAAATAAATTTAGCAGGGACACAAAACTCTGCTATTGAACTCACATTAGGATGTCTGCTGCCTGGCCTTCTGGCTTCCAATTCCAAGTGGATAAGTTGTCGGACGAGGTCGGAAGATGTTTGCAGTGAAGCTTTATTTTTAATCCTTGTTTCCTTGATAACCCCAAATTTTCAAGCGGCAATAATCACAGGGACCAAAAAATAATTTTCCTGGAGTTGCAGTTACAAAATATACCTGTTCCAACTTACAAACAAATTCAACTTTTGTTTCAACCAAACTATAGAACCTATCTTGTACATAACTTGGGGACTGCCTATACTTTCCTGTCTCAAACTCTTGCTAATAGCATCTATAAAGTTCTTTCCAGTGGTTAGCTCTCTTTGCTAGGCTGGGGCCCTGGTTTAAATACAACAAAGGGAAACAACAACCACAATAGTTAAATTAATATGTAATAGATTCATCTGAGAAACAGCACAATGTCTATGAGCAAAATAACACAACCTCTCTTTACATGTCAGAATGTCATTGCCATATTAGCAGTGAATATGGCCATGCTCAAGGTAAAAGGATACGACTCAATGCTTCTTGTGTTTGATTTATGCCAAAATTTCCAAACAAACAAGGAAACACTATGTACTGCAGAAACCTACAGTGGCCCCTTTTCCCAGATTCTGGGCCCAGAATAATTACTGGAGATTCCTTTAGCCATGTGATTCAATAAGGTCACTCATCTATGAGGATATTATTCTGGCAGGATAATTTAATTAACAAAGTGACAGAATTCCTAGAAATCTAGAACCTTATATAATTGTCATTCCCTAAATGTTAACTCCTCATCCTACACTAGTCTGCTGTTATTTTTCTAGATTTTTCTGCTGTAGTTGCAAAGTTTTGGCTGCTTCTCTTAGGAGTCAAGGGAACTGTCCTCCTTCCAATTGTTCCTTTCATGATGAAATGCTGAATTTTTCACAGCGAACACTCAGCACTGCAATTTGGGATGCTCGGCAGGGTGGCCATTGGGACTAAACTGTATTTAAATATCCCAGATAAAGGCCTTTGTTCTGTGTTTAGTGAGGATCAAAATGTTTGCTTGGCAGAAACTGAAAGAGAAACTGACCCATGGAAGATAACGCAAAATGGATTATACCCATTTCCTAGAGAAATAAAGGTTCAAAAAGATCAATTAAGAGGACGCTACAAAAACAATGGATGACTTGTGACAATAAATTTGCCTTATCTTGTCTGCACCAAGGCCTCTCTTCTGATAACAGGACAATGACTGAACATGTCCAGCCACAAGATGCTTTTGTACTGTCTAATAAATCCCCCCAATTATTCCAGTGGCAGCCTATGGTGGGTCTCAGGAAAAAATAGCACCCAGCTTAGATTGGCTACATTTTTTTGATTTATAGGTCAATTCACACAACCTGTGATAGGCTTCAGTGGTCACATTCTATTGACTTGATGTCATCTCTGCAGCTCTAACACCATATTCTAGTGTGGGGAGCTGAAGATGCTGGCCTTTGGACTGGTTTTATAAATAGTGGGAATGTATCAAGCCCAGCAAACCAGAATAGTCTTCATTGCAACAAAAAATTGGCTTTCACAACATTTTTTTTGCTTAGTTGCATACAATTATACTCATAAAAATGCCAGTGGTTAGCATGATCAGCCGATATAAATTAAAAACAGAAACTTTTGCAACCTCACTCTGGTAGGGGTAGCATCTTTTTTTCCTAAAATGCCAAAAAACACCTTTAATTTTGAAAGAACATTATAAGAAGTTAAATCTCTCTCTCTCAAAATGCATGAAATCCCAATAATCTGATACACAACCTATTGTTGGGTTTATTATTACACAACCATAGAACCTTCAGCTTTGTGGAATTTCTACCTCCTCTAGCAGTCAGAGCATGTTGAGACTTGTGGTTCTATTGATCTTCAAAAGCTAACAAACCAGTTTTCCTAAGGTCGTATTTACACAAGTTGTCGTCTATTGAAGTTTTTTTTAAGGCAAAAACTGGACAAATTACTGTATAGAAAAGTTTCAATTTACACTACTTTTTTCTATAAAATGACATAGCAACATAGACGCTCACTGTATGACAAGATAATGGTGTCTAGAAATATGCAAATAAGTTTTCCAATGCCAAATCAGTATATCTATTTCAGAAGGAACAGATTCCTAACTGTAGACACTGTTTTTATGTGGTTGCGTCTGTTCAGTACAGCATAGGAAACTGGTTTAGCTGAGTATGAGGCTTTTGACTAGGGTCAAGAAGTGAGTGTTCTCCTTAAGGTGAGTTTGCCTATTAATGCCGTTTTGTAGGTATGTGGAAACTTATAGCCATTGATGCACCACTAGGGGATTTTGGGAACTTTTTCTAGAATGAAAGAGTTAAAGTGCTTTTTGGTCAGTAATTGAGACCAGGCAGAAGTACAGGACTGTACAGAAGTACAGGGCAATATATTAACTGAAAACTGGTATTTCAAGTAATGTAGGATTCACATAAAAAGGCTAAACACTGTAATAGGAATAATTAGTCTCGCTGTCATCTCTTTAATTCTCCAGATGAGCAGCTATGCGACCAACTGGACATCTCACTTGGTGTAATAATATATTGACCACAGATAATTTTCCTACTCCCACTAAAAACCTGGATAATCATAGGCGCTACTTGGGGTATGTTCACAGAGTTTGAATTTAATTTCTTGATCTCAGGATGGAAAAGTAGCAGAAAAATTGACTGAGATTTTATGTATGTGTAACTTCCATAGTTGCACTAGAAATGCTTCAGTCAAATTTCTGTATCCTGGCCTCCAGCAATGACATTTCAGTTAGATGTATGCGATGACACATCATTGCTCAAGGGTAGCAAAAACAGGTGAGGTGGGTATAGTTGTTCTTCAGTTTAGGCATTTAGCAGCAGAAAACATGTGAGAACTGTGCACCAATATTTGTGGATAAAGTGAGGTACATGATGATGATATGTACTGTACTATACTTTATTGGTTACTGCCAGACACCCACTGCTGCACATCCACAGACAAAGCTGGTAAAACACTGAATGTAACAATTTTTGTGTTAGGTGATGACACCAGGAATAATATTCCTTGATTCCATTATTCTGAAAAAATGCCAGGTACCTGGTGCCCTGCAATCCCTTAACATCAGACATTGCGATGCTAGATGTTTTGTCTGTTTTTGGTGCACACATATAACCACATGTCTGTCCATGTGTAAGGACAGACAGTAAATGACTGTGAGGCTTAGCAAGAGTCTGTGTCTAGTCAACCATCAAGGACTGTGCGAGATTGGGTCTGGAGATCTTCTAGAGCAGTGGTGGCGAACTTATGGCACTGGAGCCAGAGGTGGTACTAAGAGCACTCTTTCTAGGCACCCTCGCCATCACCCAAGGGCAGGGTTCGCCAGACAGGAATCAAGGTCTCTTGTAGTGCCAGGCAGCCCAGGACCCTAGAAGGCAGGTATAATGATAATCCAAATATTGGTGCCCTCTGGTGCCTATACAATTAAACCTGTGACAGAGCAGGGAGTAATAAGTTACTGCTTAAATTGTCGCATCGGCACTTTGCGAAAAATATGTGGGTTTTGGTTGTAGTTTGGGCACTCGGTTTCTAAAAGGTTTGCCATCACTGTTCTAGAGCCTGAGAAGAAGTGGGACATGTGTAAACACCACATGAGAATGCCCAAAAGTGTACAGTATATTAATATGTCTATAGGGAATAGCATGCATGAGTCAATGCATTGCACCCAACATCTACTGTTACCCTCCTGATACAAGGTGGAATTTCTATGAATTGTGCACATTAACTGTACAAGGCTCAGTTCACACCTGTATTCAGCAGGTTCCACTCCCCCTTCTGTTATGAAATAGTGGAAAAAATACTGCAGCAGTCAGTGTCCTTTTTCCTGCCATTATGTTGGAATTGTAACCGAAGGCAGTTTTCTGAACATGGAAGTAAATAGGTAACAGAAGGTGAATGGAGACTGAACTGAGCATTACTCAGGACATATCTCTTTTAAAGAAAAGTGCAAGAATGCCATATACATGTGTGTATGTGTGCTTATGGCTAAATCAGGAACCACAGACGAAAACAAAAACATGCTGTGATAGATGGTAGCCTTCATTAGGCTTACACCAGCAGGGATTGAGCAGGAGACCCCCAGCTTTCTTGGGTGTAATCTGTCTGCTAAATGACTGTCCAAGGATAACTTCTGAAGAGTGTTGTACCTTTGATTCTTTAAATTAAAAGTGTCATGGCCAAGTCGTGATGTGTTGGTACAATGTATCATAAGGTGATGAAATAATTTAATTATGTTATATGTGTGTTATAGTATGCTGCACTGTATCCTATATATAACGTCTAGGAAGAAAATGATAGTTTTAGGCTGGAGATAAATCGATTTTTTTTTACTTATCCAGACCAGTAGTTATGTGTTTCCTTACTGAATTCTGTAGATTATGAAGTTTCCAAGACCACTGGTGCAGATGTTGACAATTCTACAGAGGATACCCATTTTCCATTGCAAGCGGTTGTCACCACCTTAACTGATTATGTTAAAAGCTTCTGTCACTTTGACTCATAATGGAAACTGAGTTCTAATTGTGCCTATTGCAAAGTAATCACCGTATCTTTTCAGGATGGGAAAAAAGATTTTAAAAAAGGGGGGTTACAATTTGCAACCCCCTTTAACCAGATTACACTGTAAAGTATAGTTGTCAATCATGTGTAGACAGCTGCTATGTGGTTTATATTAAAAAAAAATGAGGATGTTAAAGACTCAACCAGAGACTCTCCATATGTTGTCGAACTGCAGTATAATCTTCCACTAAAGCTGGAAGTAAACACAGATACTTTGTTGTTTTATTTGATTCTATGAAAGTTGGGTGACTTGGAAAGCCACTATGGTAATATTAGTGCAGGTTATTTTTCTGACTTCTATGGCTTTTAATGACTCCTAACTAGCACATCTATCCTGAGTATACAGGCTGGCTAGGAGTCAATACAAGCTGCCAATTCTTTTGACCAGTTACCAATCTATGAACCAGAAGCCCTTGTGTTAACTGATAAAAATTTATTTAATATGTGCCATAAAGTAATAATGTAACACTGTCGTGTGTTACATTTCATATAGGAGATAAGTCATTCATGACGTACAGTTTTGGCGTTATTGCAGGGTGACACATAAATCATTATGTATAGAATATGCAGCTGCCCCCATCCCTCAATAAGACTATTACTAAGTTCCACCCAATGACAAGTCGCAAAACTCCAAGCCCTTTATAAAGCAATAGCTGTGGTGATAAGAGCCATGTTTTATGAAACTTGTGATAGAAGCATGAGTCAGTATACAAAGGTGTGACTGCGGGGTTAACCCATCAGCTGCCAAACATGCAGATATATAGGCTGGCTTTTTAACAACACAAGAGGTCCAAATTTTCTTTAGTGATATCATTGCCTGATTATTGTAAAATTACAAACCCAGTATGGCTGGACAGCAGTTAAAATGTTACTATTACTGTCACATTATAATATATATTTGTAAAAAATATATATAAATGGCTTTATGGGAACATAAAGCAAATCATATTATTTAGAAACCATAACATTGTAGAACTACAAACCCAAGAAGCTTCAGGTAGGCATATTAGTATTTTTTCTATAAATCGCTTCATACATACTAGCATTTATACACATTTTTCCTCATACAGGCAGTCCCTGGGTTACATACAAGATAGGGTCTGTAGGTTTGTTCTTAAGTTGAGTTTGTATGTAAGTCGGAACTGTATATTTTATCATTGTAATCCCAGCCAGAACTTTTTTGGTCTCTGTGACAATTGGATTTTAAAAATGTTGTGTTGTCATAAGAATCAATATTAACACTAAAGCTTCATTACAGACACCTCTGATAACTGTTATAGCTGTTTATTGTAGCCTAGGACTGAAGTACAATAAATTACCAATATCCAGAGGTCCGTTTGTAACTAGGGGTCGTATGTAAGTCGAGTGTTCTTAAGTAGGGGACTGCCTGTAGTATACTATGGTGTGGTGGTATCTGGGAAACTATTCATGATAGTAGTAATAATAACTGCATTGATGTTGTGTGTGTATTTTATATGAGAAAAGTTTAATCATAAATAGGTTTTGTAGAACTACAAGTTCCAGCATGTCATAACAGCAGCTATGTCATACCATAATATCCCCATTGCTCAGGTGTACGACCATACTGTAGAAACATATTATACAACTACAACCCCCAGCATGTCCTCACAGTTCTCATGCCTGGTGGACTTGCTTTGTCCATGCTCCATCCCGGAGGTGTCTCTTACCTTTCTGAAGTAGCTCTGATCAGGGAGGAGATTTCCCTTGAGGTTCCTTGGATGCAGAGTGTCAGTCATGTCTCCAGGTGACTGTGCCCGTGTATAATGTATATAATAAATAGGGATCCCTCCAGCTGTCTCCTGCGCTGTCCGCCTCCCGTCACTGAGCTTCTGCCAGAGCTGCCTGCCTGTCTCACTCTCTGCCAGGGGTGGGGCTTCTTCTGGGACCGCCCACCAGTGGTATCGTCAGACACGCCCCCTGCTCGTGCACTTTGCCCCTGCTACCTGCAGGCACAGCACAGCAGGGAACAGTAGGAGACAGATTGCTGCTAGATGGATTAGTACGTGACAGCCAGCAGATAAAAAGTAATATTTCAGCCCTGAATGTACATGCAGAATGCTGTTACCTGTCCAGGACAACAAGACAAGCAGACCTAGATATCCTCACCATAAATGATGGCATAGAGTCAGTACCCAGCTGTAGCTTGTACCTGCAGTAAGAGGCACCAGGCATCATACAGTGGCATTCAGTATGGCATCACTTTAACAGACAATTCTGAATGATACATTGAAGATTCTTGCAAATGTTATAGCATTTGACACCACTACTGTCCCATATTAGGAAAAAGCTTGTTACCCCAGGGTTACATCTATTACTTCTCTGCTTCATATGGGACGTCCAGTATTCTAGATGAGACAGAACTGGAGACACACAGGGGCGTAACTTGGAGAGACAGTGCCCCATAGCTCACTTCACCCTTTAAAAAATATGCATATTTGTATACTCACAAATGTGAGTTACACTCGCACACATTTATACATTCATATATACACACATTTATATTCTTATACATACAGCATATACACACCATGTGCACACAGACAGCGTAGACATACAGTAGTATACACACACCACATATACATACAGAATATAGACACATATTGAAGCATATCCATCATATATACGTCACATATACACACCTACACATACAATGCCACATACAGACACATACCATATATATACACACACAGCATATACACATCCAGATGCCAGGGCCCCCTTGCAATGTGGGCCCCTTAGAGGCTCTTATGGCTGCCACACCTGTAGTTACGACCCTGGTGACACAGATGTGAGCATAGTCTTGTCACTACCAGCCAAATGTACCTGTACCCCAAATGGCAGTGTATCATTAACATATCACCCTTACCGCAATGCGACCACAAGTGATAGTGTGTCATCATAGTATTAAATATTCGTAAGTGGATCAATGTTCTGTCACTTTAGTATTACTGTATGATTGTTCTGTGCCACACAATTCATTGTTCTGTCCCTCAAGTATTGACATGTCATCTAACTAATTGTCATTGCTTTCTCACCAGGAGTCTTATTGTGTTATTCTTCTGTTACCCTGAGGCTGGCTGCACAGGTAATGTATTACGTGCAGATTTTCCATGCAGTGTAAGGCCCCTGGCCTGCACACAAACATGCTTAGTCCATGGAAACAGACCTGTGTGCTGGTCAGATCCCACGGATCCCAAGGATGCTTTCATCTGCCATTATAGCTATATGCATACAGTGGGGATAAAAAGTATTTAGTCAGCCACCAAATGTGCAAGTTCCCCCACTTAAAAAGAGGAGAGAGGTCTGTAATTGGATCATAGGTAGACCTTAAAGGGAACCTGTCACCAGGAGACCCATTTTTAGCACTCCCCCAGTCCCCACAGAGCATAGTACATACACTGCCAAAGTGTTTTTGTATAAAAAATTGGTTTTACAGAAAAAAAGATATGTTATATTGTACCTTTCATTAGCATCTGCTGTGTGACTAGGCAGTTGCCAAAAGGGAGGGTCTGGAAAGGAGCAGTTCCCCCCACCCTTGGGAAACATGTGACCTTTTCAAATATATGAATAACTCCCCACACTCGGGATTGGCTGTAGAGGAGCAGGGGGCATCGCTAAGCCAAGTGATGGGTGTTTTCATATATTTGAAAAGGTCACATGGAGTAACTGTTCCCCAAGGGTGGGGGGGACTGCTCCTTTCCAGACCCTCCCTTTTGGCAACTGCCTAGTCACACAGCAGATGCTAATGAAAGCATATCTTTTTTTCTGTAAAACCAATTTTTTATACAAAAACACTTTGGCAGTGTATGTACTATGCTCTGTGGGGACTGGGGGACTGCTAAAAATGGGTCTCCTGGTGATAGGTTCCCTTTAAGTATGATGGACAAGATGAGAAAACAAATCCAGAAAAGCACATTGTCTGTCTGATTTTAAAGAATTTATTCGCAAATTATGGAGAAAAATAAGTATTCGGTCAATAACAAAAGTTTAAGTCAATACTTTGTTATATATCTGTCACGCTTTACAAGTAAGCATGAAACCATGTAAAGAGAGCAGTAAGAACAAGGGGAACACTGTACCCTACTTTAAGCCTAAACTAGTCCCTGCCTGTGTGGTGTTCAAATAGTTCCAGTTTGGTTTCATCTGACCATATGACATATTTCCAATACTCTTGTGGAACATCCAAATGCTCTCTAGCAAACTTCAGACGGGCCTGGATATGTACTGGTTTTGGATCAGGATCTGAGTCCCTGGTGGCGTAGTGTGTTACTGGCGGTCCTTTGTTATGTTGGTCCCAGCTTTCTGGGGTGGTTCTGGGGTGTTTGCTCACCGTTCTTGTGAACATTTTGATCCCACAGGTGAGATCTTTTGTAGAGCCAAAGATTTCTTCACACCAAGCTGCTCATCTATTACAGATTCAGTCTTCCCAGCCTGGTGCAGGTCTACAATTTAGTTTCTGGTTTCCTTTGCCAGCTCTTCACCATATTTGAAGTGTAACTGTTTGAGGTTGTGGACCGGTGTCTTTTACACTGATAAGAAGTTTAAACAGGAGCCATTACTACAGGTAATCAGTGATGGACAGAGGAGCCTCTTAAATAAGACATTTAATGTCTGTGAGAGTCAGAAATCTTTATTCTTTGGGTCGGTACGATCACAGCAATATCAAATTTATATAGGTTTTATTTGGTTTAAAGTCTTAAAAAATATATATACCGTATATACTCGTGTATAAGCCGAGTTTTTCAGCACAAAAAATGTGCTGAAAAACCTAATCTCGGCTTATACACGAGTTAATTAAAAAAAAAACATGAGTTAATAAAAAAAAAAAATTAATACTCACCCTCCGGCTCCCGGTCCTCGGCGGCGGCTCCTGGTCCTCGGCGGCAGCTCCCGATCCTCTGCGGCGGCTTCTCTCTTCGATCTTCACGTGCCGGCAGTCGCGTCTATGCGACTTGCCGGCGGGCGCACAATATGATGTAGCGGTGTCGCCGCTGATGACGTCATCAGCGGCGACACCGCCGCATCGCACTGTGCGCCCGCTGGCAAGTCGCATGGACGCGACTGCCGGCACGTGAAGATCGAAGAGAGAAGCCGCCACAATGGATCGGGAGCTGCCGCCGCGGACCGGGAGCCGCCGCCCAGGACCAGGAGCCGCCGCCGAGGACCGGGAGCCGCCACTTCAAATCAAAGGTGAGTATCGTCGGAGGGTGAGTATTAAGTTTATTTTTTTATTATACTGAGGGCAGGCTGTATACTTTTTGGGGCAGGCTGTATACTTTTTGGGGCAGGCTGTATACTTTTTGGGGGCAGGCTGTATACTTCATGGGGGCAGGCTGTATACTTCATGGGGGCAGGCTGTATACTTCATTGGGGGCAGGCTGTATACTTCATGGGGGCAGGCTGTATACTTCATGGGGGCAGGCTGTATACTTCATTGGGGCAGGCTGTATACTTCATGCGGGCAGGCTGTATACTTCATGGGGGCAGGCTGTATACTTCATGGGGGCAGGCTGTATACTTCATGGGGGCAGGCTGTATACTTCATGGGGGCAGGCTGTATACTTCATGGGGGCAGGCTGATTGTATACTACTTGGGACAGGCTGTATACTACAGGGGGCTAGCTGGCTGTATACTACACCCTCGGCTTATACTCGAGTCAATAGGTTTTTCCATTTTTTATTTTGTGGTAAAATTAGGGGTCTCGGCTTATACTCGGGTCGGCTTATACTCGAGTATATACGGTATATATATATTTTCCATTGTGAGGCCAATAACTTTTTTACATTTTGTTGTACGGACCTATGTACGGTGTAATTTTTTGCTGTATGTGTTGGCGTATTAATTTATATCAATTTGGGACTTATTAGACTTTCATAATTTTTTATTCATATATTAATGAAAGGAAAAATGGGGAAAAATTGTCCATTCAATCATTTGGGTGCTATTTTCAGTTACGGTGTTCACGTCTGGAAATAATCATTTTGATAGAACCGAAATACAATACTAGTATATAGCAGTATATAGCAATTTTCCTGCTGATCTCCAATAGCCTGCCATCTGCTGGCTATAAGAGATCATTACAAATGGCAAGCCTACAAGTCTCAATGAAACTGTAGGCTGCCATGGCAACCAATTTCTGCCCTCCAATGACGTCACAGCGATCAGCCATCCAAGATAGTGGTGCCCATGAAATGGTAAGTTAGGTGCTGTGTTTGGGGCCAACACTGACTGCGGCAGTAACAGGAGGGTGTCATCTATATGATACAGCCAACACCTGCTGTGTATAGAGAGAGCTCAGCCTGTGAGATCTCTCCATACACCCCATGTTATAGTACGTCCTGGTGCGTGAAGTGGTTAATAAATTCTTTAAAAATCCGACAGTGATTTTTTTGATCTGTTTTCACATTTTTTCTCTCATACTTGAGGTCTACCTATGATGCCAATTAAGTGGAAGAACTTGCACAATTGGTGGCTAGCTAAATACTTTTCCCCCACTGTATTTCTTGGGAGATTTCTTAGCATATGTGCTGGGTGTATGAAGAAACTGTGACGTGAACATAGCCTAACTCTAATATGCAGCAGATTCAGATCTGAGGTCAGATGTGTATCCTGGCTGTGTGCAGTTACCTTTAATCTTCTTAGTGCATCATCATCATGAGACAAAGTTCTTCATTGTTCTTTGCCCCCAAGTGTTACCCTGAGTTGTTGTCCTAAGATCTAAGACACCGCTGTGCCATTGTTTTACAATATAAAAATACATATCAGTGACTTAATTGTCTTAGATTAATAAAATGATGAGATTATTTTTGAAATTGTTAGGTGATTATCACTGTATTCTTTATCTTTTACAGTATTATATATTTCCGATTGAATCAATTCTGAGCATTACACAACAGTTCCATCTGCTTCTCTCAGTGCCAGTCTTTGATTGCCTAGTAGGTGTGGTGATCATTGCTGGCACAGGGTGTTCCCTGGCAGTCTGGGGTAATGTGGACTATCATCATGCCTGAGTAACGTATAAACAAAGCTCAAAACAGCTGTGATGTCATGAATGGTGTATGGAGTATGGATTCAAAATTTGTGACACATATAACTAGGTGATTTCTTTGTTATAGCCAGGTTTTGCAATTAGTATTCTGTTGAGCAGCTTCTTGCTTCTTATGCTTTTTGTAAAGTCGAGTGACAACCAGTTTAGCGACCATGACAGCTTTAGTGTGGTTTGTCATCATCCATAAATGTATCTTTAAGGGAACTTGTCATCAACTATTACATTTGCTAGTAAAGCCACCAGGCACTGTTGCTGCTCAGGCCACCATGGAGGCACCATCACTATTGTTGCTACAATGGGGGTACCGTCAGTAAAGCTGCACAATCTTGAATATTCAGGACATCATAGTTGACACAGTTGACACTGTATTTGGGGCAATTCAGAAAACAGCTTTAGTGATAGCAGCAAGGAAAGAGTTTCTGTTGAGAAAGTTGGAGAGGGTAAAGATGAAGAGAAGAAACCACAACGTTTGTGTTAGAAAGTCCTTGTGGCTGAAAGAAGTTGACATGAAGCTCTAGGTCAAAGAAGAAAATTAAAGTCACAACAATTATAGTGCACTTATTACAATGAGATACTCTAAAGTATCTACACTGTGCTGTAATGTGGTTTTTGGGTGTTTCCGGGAAATGCATGAATTAGGGCTAACCTACGGTATATTGTCTCTTTTTGTAACATAACTAATTTATTTGGACAATAAGAGCTACAACTGCAGTATATAGTCACATATTGGGGGAGATGTATTAATGTGTCAGTTTTTAGACCAGTGCAGAGTAGAACTAGATAGTTCTCTGCTGTGCCAGATTAATGATTGTATCAGGTCTGGGTGATAAACCTGGTGCAGTATAAGACTGGACTCCCTATTAATTGGTGTAGCTTAGAGCACCAAAATCTTGAATTTCCTGGCACACGAACTGAATTTTCTGGCACACTGACTATTTTTCGTTGGACCAACCCCCTGTGGACCCGCTCCTTTCTTGGAGTGGTCAGAAAAAGTGTGCAAATTACTCCAGTTTTCTGGCATAGAAAGATTGATACATATCCCACATAACGTTCTGCGCCGTAGCTCTATGGCGCAGAGATGCATGGGGTGTATGAAGAGGTCTCAGGGGCTGAGTCCTCTTCATACAAGGGTGGGGGTTGTTGCATATTGCAGCAAACCCCCACCGCTAATAACCGCGGTCGGTGCATCCACCGATCGCGGGTATTAACCCTTCCGATGCCCCCGGAAGGCATGTTAAATGCCACGGTCGCGTTGACTGCGGCATTTAACAGGTTAAACACCCGCGATCAGAGCCCCCTTCGACCGCGGGTGTTACCCGGGGATGTCAGCGGTAGATTACCTCTGACATCCCGCGACACCCGATGCCGGTTCGGCTCCTGTGCATAGCTGAACCGGCATCGTCTCTGCGCAGTAGCTGTACTGCGCTGAGCGCTATTCGCAGGACTCAGCGCAGTACAGCTACGGCGCAGAGCGCTAAGGGGTTAAAGGGAACGTGTTATCGGGAAGGCTCCAATAGCCTCTGGCATGTTGGTTTACAAAATGCCTTTGTTGTGCATCTGATTAATTCCACTGCTTTTTAATTGTTTTTCTAACATCTTTAAAACCTATCCAGTCAACACAAAATGTTTGTATTTATGGGTTTATTTGTCTATAAATGAGAGCATTTAGATCTTTAGAAGTAAATATATGTACAGCTAGGAATGTGAACAGTTTTATTCATAGTTGGCTAAATGTGTATTGTAAATTTTAGGCTAGAAGGTTATAAAGGTGAAAAATTAAATTAATAAAACTGTATTGTAATTCTTTATTACAGAAGGCATTGTTTTTCTGTGCGCCACGGTACACAAATGACTTCTCGCTCCTAAAATAAGGAGCCGACTGTTAGATATATTTTTAATATATATTTTGCAGACATCCCTCAGCACTGTGAACCATGTGCAGGATATTACCAGGCCTTTATAACCGTGTTCTGTGATAATTGCCAGCCCACTGTTCATGACACAGCTAGTGCTGAGCAGACAGTGCACTTGCACCCCCTCCCTTTTCATGACACAAGGATACAGTAAGGTGATTAAGCATCCACCTGGGACCCAGGGTCAGGATGACTGTTATTAAGACCTGGTTGGCAGTGCCGTATTCAGGCTATAAATACACTTTTTGCTGTAATAGGTTGTTGCTTTTAGCAGCTTGGTAAATCTCATTGGAGAAACAGAGCTTTTATTACTCACTGCTGACGTCCTTTTCTCTTTGTCATGAAAACTCTATAGCCATGGGAGATTTCAGGGCGTTTCCTTGCAGGGCTCAATCTTAGGTATGTGATAAGACTGCAGCCAGCAGACTTCTTGCTGATATAACCTGCTTGGACTGTATTCATGACAATAATGCGGCCTATACTGACTAAATCCTGCTACCTGAACAGGAGGAATTGGTTTTGGGGGTTCTAAGGGGCCAAGTAAATAGAATAGATTTTAGAATATACAGTATACACTGGAATATAGCTACTAAATACTAGGTTATGGTTCCACAGAGTACAATAACAGGCAATGACTGATGGTATTGATACTAGCTAAGTCCTCCCCTATCCACTGGATAAGTAATAACATTGTGGACCGTGGGGGTCTGATACTATGGGATATCTAATGATCACAAGAACAAGGGTGCCCATACCCCTGTATGAATGGAGAGGCTGCATGTTAATTGATTCAGATGAGAAAATACCACGCCAATATAGGGGATAACCTAAAATTACCATTGCACATTGTGCTATTTACAATACTAAATTCTGATGAAAAGCAACCAGTGCTCACACATAGTATATATATAAATGACAGGCTACATACAACATAGGTTCTTTAAGTTTGTACGGTATGTAAGTCGGAACAGGTATATTTAGTAAGTGTAAGGCTGCATGCACACGCACGTATGCCCTCCGGGCCATAGCTGGGCGAACATACGTCCGGTGCCATGGAGAGGAGGAGGGGTGACGCCCCCTTCTCCATAGAGATCCACGGAGTACGGACCATAACACAGGGAAAGATAGGACATGTTCTATCTTTTTCCCTTGTACGGAGTCATACGGTGCATACTGCCCCATAGGTTTGTGTGCATAAATCCTTACTCCAGGCGAGTTATCTCACAGGACCTGTGACAATTAGAACGGAACAAGGATTAACAATAAAGCTTGCAGGCTCTTTACCAGTGACCATAACAGCCTTGGACTACAGTTCAGCATATACAGAGATTCTCCAGAGGTCACAATGGGCAAAGAGGTCTGTTTCTAACTAGGGGTCACCTGTAAACTGGGTGTCCTTAAGTCAGGGACCGCCTGTATACAAAACAGGTAACAATATTACATGTTTTTAAACTGATATTTTGAATTGATCTTGACTTGTTTGCCAGCGGCAGCACTGCGGATGTGGTGCTTTTGCATACACAAAGTCACTCCTTTTCCAACAGATGTTCCATCACAAAGATTTTGTCTTTATTTACACAACCTTCAGCATTAAATATGTATGAGGTTCGATTGTCTCTTTGTCTGCTACAAGTACATCAATTACAGGGACAGACATGAGGGGGAATTAAACAAGGGTGAGTATCCTTTACAGGCTGATGCTAGAAATATGTTTATAAAGATTAAAGAAAAATAAACTGATCTTAAATTCGGTAGAGGTGTATGAGCAGAGATATAGTATGTAATACAAAAGTAGGGAACACAGGGGTGACAATATGGTGGCACAGTAAGTACATAATGAGATAATATAAGATTATATAGAAGACCGAGTCTGAACAAAATATAAGCAGAATTCAGATTTCTCATGTTTCTTTTTTATTTCAGCCCTCACAGTAGCCAACAGTCACAGTGCCTGACCCCAGCAGCCAGTAACAGTGCTTGTCCTCTCAGTAGCAAATAAACACAGTGCCTGCCTCACAGTAGCCTACAGTCAAATTGCCTGTCCCACAGTAGCCTATAGTCATAGGCAGATGCTGTGGTCTAAGGCGTCTGCTCCAATATTCACAGTGGCCAACAATTACAGTGTCTGCTTCAAGTAGTGGAGTAGGGAGCTGAAAGCTTCCAAGCTCTGCTGCAGCCAGAGGTGGGAGCTGACACTCTGCCCTGCTTCTATCCAACTTGGCGAGCCAGCTGTGATTTTAGTCACATCTTGTGAACTTGGACTTGAGGTTCCGCATCAGGCGAGACATCTTATTAAAAGCAATAAGTGGTCCCATAATCTCCACCTCATATTGTGGCCCCAACACATTGTACCCCCTTTCTTCTACTCTTCTTATTGACCCCCCCCCCCTTCATTTCTCCCTCATATTGTAGCACTTCATCTCCCCTTCATACTGTGGCCCGTCATCTCATTTTGTTGCCCCATTGCAATGTGCCCCCCACATATTGTGGCCTCTTATCTCCCACTTGCCACCCTCCCCCTCAAATTGTGGCCCCTCTCATCACTTACTCATATTGTGTATCCCCTCATATCTCTTCCTCTTATTTTGTCCCCCTCATCTGACCCTCACAATGTAAGTCACCTCTCATGTGCCCTCTCTTATTGTGGGCCCATATATCTGTCTCCTCTTAATGTGGGCCCCTTTAATCTCCCTCTTATTGTGACCCCTCTCATTTCCCCCCTGATATTGAGAGACTCAATGGTGTCATAGGTTAGTGAATCTGGTGTCAGGGCCTACCGGTATTTCTACCTTGGCCAGTCCGACCCTGAATGCATGATATTCATAACCAAGCTTATTACAGAAACAGCACCAGAACCAACTTTTTTTTTTAGTTTTACTGTTAATTATGATATTTAGATTGGACTGTTTTTTGATCGGTGTATTTACAACTTGCACTTTGTTTTACTGTATACTTTGGCTCAAGATATTGCACTGAAAACTGACTCCAGTCTTAAAAATAGCAATCAGGGGATTGATATTCAATTAGAATTTTTATTATATGGGACAAAATGTCCATTAAGTAACATGTTTTCAGTTAGTTGGATGAAGCAGTGCTACAATGTCTGGATCTTTTCTCTGAATAAATTTGGAATAAACAGGATTTGGTCTGTAAAAACAGCTACATGCGATATTTACTGAAAATAAGTGTATTCTTTACGTGTGGCATCCAGCTATTTCTCGCTGCTATTATTCATCACAGGTCCAACATTTTTTTTACATATGTCTTTTCATAAAATCTTTTCATAGGCTTCTTACCAGTTAAGATACAAAGATCTGAATAATCCTTTGCTGAATAATTTTGCTCCACAGGATCTGATCATTGTATTGGAGAGTGATACTTATTATTTAGGCAAACTGTTTAGATATCCTTAAAGGCAATCTGTCGTATAATAATAATTCCTTTATTTATATAGCGCACACAGAATTTGCCAATTCAGTCTCTGTCCCCATGGGGCTCACAATCTAATCAACCTGCTAGTATGTTTTGGAGTCTGGGAGGAAACCGGAGGACCCGGAGGAAACCTACGCAAACACGGAGAGAACATACAAACTCTTTGCAGATGTTGACCTGGATGGGACTTGAACCCAGGACCCAAGCGCTGCGAGGCTGTAGTGCTAACCACTGAGCCAATGTGTATAATTTAATCCCACCCCATTCAAACTGAGATTACAGTGCTATTTCGATCTTAATTGGTAATGCAGGTATACATCTGAGGAAGTCGTCTAGGATGATGAAACGCGTGGGAAGCCTTCCACCCCTGTTTTTGGTTTTGCTCCTGCCTGTATGCTGGTCTGTTAGGAGGCATGTAGGATGTCTCTCACAAATCCTTTATTGTTGGTTATTTGATATTTGGGAATTTAGAACAAACATTTAGTGGAGGAACCATGATCATTACTGAGGGATTTAACAGGAGGTGTTACATGGCTGACCTATACCTTGGTCGCTGGTTGTATTGTATGTACATTATATTTTTTAGATGTTTTTAAATTGCGTGTGATGTTTTCTCTCTGTCTGCAAATGAATAAAGTTGTTATTATTTATTCTTGATTGTTAATTTCAAAAATGAGTTATCCTCTCACAGACATATATATGTCCACTAGTACAGAAGACTATATACCATAATTTAGTCTTACCAACTGTTGGAGAGCCTTTTTTGGTGCATTACTTTCTTTCTTTGTTTTGGTACAGATAGAGATTCACTGTCTGATGTCGTTACTTTTGGGCTACAGAAAGAGGGGCAAAAAGACCCTCCCTTTTTTTCAAAAACCATGCCCATTGTACCGCCCCTTGTCCCACCCCCAAATATAGTATGATATGGACCTTATTACATCAATAATATAATGCCCTCTTCCTGTGGCCAAAACCCCCATTTAGGACCCATATAATCCCCCCAAATGCAACTCACTAACACATAATACACATTTCTAATTTTATCCTTCCTTTACTTTTGTGGCCTCCTGTCCCCCATCTCCCCTCATATAGTGGCCCCCTGTCTTCCTCCATCTCCCGTCATATAGTAGCCTCCTGTCCTCCTCCATCTCTCCTCATATTGTGGCCTCCTGATCTACATCTCCCCTCATAAAGTGGTCTCCTATCCTTCTCCATCCCGCCTCATATTGCAGCCTCCTGTCCTCCTCCATCTCCATCCAAATAGTGGCCTCCTGTCCTCCTCCATCTCCCATCATATTGTAGCCCCCTGTCTTCCTCCATCTCCCCTCATATAGTGGCCTCCTGTCCTCCTTCCTTGTAATGAAATTTTAAATGCAATAATAATAATAATAATAATTCCTTTATTTATATAGCATGCACAGATTAGACAGCGCTGCACAGAACTTGCTAAATCGGTCCCTGGGGCTCACAATCTAATCAATTTACCAGTATGTTTTTTTGAGTGTGGGAGGAAACCGGGGGACCCGGAGGAAACCCACACAAACATGCAATGTAAACACAACCAAAAAGCTACATGTGATAGCGGCCTCAGTGTCTTTTTGCACCACTCAAAACTGCTTATGTTATTTGAGTGGAAACAGTGGCGTAACTACCGCCGTAGCGGTTGCTACGGGGCCCGTGAGGTTCAGGGGCCCGGGGATGCACGCTCCCTGCAGTGCTTTGCCACGGCCTGGGGTAAGTGGTCCGGGGCTGCAGTGCCGGATCGTGCCCCCGGGCCCCTCCCTCTCTGTGCATCTACACGTCTCCTGAGCCCGGCCGCCCACCCATCCACCTCTTTCCGGGATCCCTGCCTGCTCATATCCTTGACCCGGTCCCCAGCCACCTCTCTGACCCGCCCCCCTCATCTCCCTGACCTGCCCGCTCATCAGCCTGCAGGGCGGCACAGTTGATTCTCTGCCCCCCCCTTCCCCCGCTCGGCCCCCCCTTCCCCCGCTCGCCCCCCCCCCGCTCGCGCCCCCCCTTCCCCCGCTCGCCCCCCCCCTTCCCCCGCTCGCCCCCCCCTTCCCCCGCTCGCCCCCCCCCCCCCCCCCCCGCCGTCTGAATGCATCTGGACACCCACCTGAACACCTGCCTGAACACCCATAAAGCTCCCAAACTTCCTAAAAGGTAAGTTTATACAGATGTATTTATCTGTATGTATATATGTATTTATCTGTATGTATATATGTATTTATCTGTATGTATATATGTATTTATCTGTATGTATTTATGTATTTATATGCATATACTGTGTACATATGTATATACAGTGTATGTGTATATACAGTGTATATGCAGTGTATATGTGTATATACTGTGTATATGTGTATATATGTATATATTGTATATATACTGTGTATATACGTGTATATGTGTATATATTGTATATATACTGTGTATATGTGTGTATATACTGTGTATTTGTGTATATATTGTATATATACTGTGTATATGTGTGTATATGTGTATATATTGTATATATACTGTGTATATGTGTATATATACTGTGTATATGTGTATATATACTGTGTATATGTGTGTATATACTGTGTATATGTGTATATATTGTATATATACTGTGTATATGTGTGTATATGTGTATATATTGTATATATACTGTGTATATGTGTGTATATACTGTGTATATGTGTGTATATACTGTGTATATGTGTATATATACTGTGTATATACTGTGTATATGTGTATATATTATATATATACTGTGTATATGTGTATATATTGTATATATACTGTGTATATGTGTGTATATATTGTGTATATACTGTGTATATGTGTATATATTGCATATATACTGTGTATATGTGTGTATATGTGTATATATTGTATATATATATATAGTGTGTATATACTGTGTATATGTGTATATATTGTATATATACTGTGTATATGTGTGTATATACTGTGTATATGTGTATATATTGTATATATACTGTGAATATATGTGTATATACTGTGTATATGTGTATATATTGTATATATACTGTGTATACATAAATATATATATATATATATATATATATATACTGTTTATGCATATTCCGTATATATATATATATATATATATATATGTAAATCCTATGTATATGTGTATATATGCATCTACTATGTATACATGTATATACTGTGTATAAATGCATTGAAGCAAATACTGTATTTTTACATGCATGTATTTATATTAGCATATATATATATATATATATATATATATATATATATATATATATATGATGTGTGTTTTTGTATGTGGTAAGTATGTATGCTGTATATACTGAATGTATGTGTATATTCTGTATGTATATGCAGCATATGTGTATATGGTGTTTTTATCCTGCATGTATGTGTATATATGGTCAGTGTATACTGTATTTGTGTATGTATGTATATATATATTTATATATATATATGTGTGTGTGTGTGTATTGTAAATGTATTATATGTATATAATGTGTATACTGTATGAGTTTGTATATACTCTGTGTATTAGTGTATAAATGTATATGAGTGCATAAATGTGTGTGTATAAGTGAATGCTTGTATGTATAAGGGTGTGAGTATACGAGTGTAGAACTTTATGTGTGTATATAAAGGTGTGTCTATATCAGTGTATAAATGTGTGTAATTGTATAAACATGTCTGTATAGGGGTACCTTCCCAAGAACATATGGGGGACTGTATATCTGGCCGCAGATTTGCTGCCGGATATACTTCCCCCATAAGCTTCTATACGCCAGGGCTCGGCACGGTGAGCACAACGAGTACTCACTGTTTCGAGCAAAAGAGATAGAGCGTGCTCAATCTATGGCCGTAAGAACGACCATGCGGCTCTATTCTCTAGGGAGAGGGGAGGGGTGAGCCGCGCTCACCTCTCCTCCTCTCCAGCACGCCCGACGTGTGCCTGCCATATATATATATTTTAAGGGGAAGGGGGGCCCCATGCAGAAATCTGCTATGGGGCCCAGCCTCTCCTAGTTACGCCCCTGAGTGGAAAATAATAATAATCTGCATTTTCTCCATCTCAAGTAACATAAGAAACTTGATTTTATCAGATCCGTTATTCTTGTTTTAGTGATGGAAGATAATAACAGAAGTCCGAGTTTAGTTGTAAACTTTAGAGGCTTACTTATTATTCCTATCTAATATGAAGATAATACAAATTTATTCTAGCTACTCTAGTCTCTACAGCTGGTCCAGCGGGCTGTACACCTGTATGCAGTGTATCGCGTGCATTATAAATAGTAAATCTCCTCCTAGGTAACTATAGGTGAGGTTACTGATCCTTGTTATATTGGTCTGGTAATATCACACTGCCGCCTGCCGCCAGATAACCGAGAGCGGGCACTGGCAGCATTCCCACGGCCTTGCGGGTTATCATGGGAACTTCCCTCAGACCTCACGTGGTGGGTGTTTGGACTTTCTCGGCACCCGTAGCTGTACAGCAAAGATGGCCGCGCACGACAGTGACGGGGAAGAGGATTTTGTCAGCTACGGGAAGACTTTGGAACAGTACGAAGAGGGTAAGGAACCGCAGGAGCACAACTGGCTGGGGGGAGGACATTGGTCGGTCATTAAGGGGGGCACAACTCTGTGGTCGGCAGGAATTTAAACTAGGAAGGGATTACTCACTGTTTGTTATTACACAATATAAACAATGATCAGGAGGCAGACAACGTTACAGATATGTATATGTGTGCAGGATACTGTCCATAACTTGGCTATGGCCACATGTCCCCTGCTCTGTGTGCCAGCTGTGGTGACATGATCTCCCTGTGCCATGACTTGTGCCAACATACTTGCCCCAGCTATGGTCATATGTCCCCCTGCTCTGTGTGCCAGCTGTGCTGCTCTCCACCCTCCATGGGTAATGCCAGCTGGCAGACATGCTTCACTTCAATTCTAGCTGCAATATTATGCTTTCCCTCTCCATGGTCTGTGTCAGATGCAGAGACATGCTTCCCTGCCGGTGCATCACTGAGACCACCACCTATCAGCAAGTTAGGCACTATCCTGTGGATAGGGCCTAACTTGTTTTGTGGATAAACCTCTTTAAGGCATCCTCCTGCAGTCCTGGGTAGCCCAGGGTGTGCTGCATTCAGCGATATTTTAAAACAACACTTCCTGGGACTGCTGGAGGAGCAAGGAGGTGTGAACAGGACTGGATTATCATTGGAGCTCCTGCTCCACAATTCTGCATTTTTAAAGGGACCCTGGAGGGAATTTACAATGACAATGCTATCCCCCTTCTTCTATCAGTGCTACTAGTGTCCTCAAGATGCCAATACAATTGAAAGCTGTGGAAGAGCAGTGAGCAATACGTGGCTGATTATATTGCTGTTTCAGCACTTTCTGATTAAAAAGTAGGTTTTCGACTGTAGTTTTGGCACTAAACCTCTAAAAGGTTTACCATCACTGATTTACAGCAAATGAAATTGTGAATTTTTGAGGTGTAACCAGGGTGTAAAGTCTATTTATGTGATGGCTTTATCATTTGAATACTGTCTAGTCTACCATTGCATTGTTTAACATTTAGGCTCCCCATTACTATATTTAGTTTAAAGAGCTTGTACCAACTTAGCACTAGATATTGACAAGCACAGAGTTCAGAACTCTCATAGACAATAAATATGGGTGCAATTTCCATCGGTCTCATAGTATTGAATGAAGCAGTTTGATCTACTTATAATATTTGACTAGTAATGAAATTACATGTTTTTTTTAAAATTGTTTGAGGATTCAACTTCCCGTGACTCTCGGGGGGGCCCCCCCTCCTCCATAGAGCTTTATGCAATAGGACACCTAAATGAGTTTCTATATATCTTACTAGTAAGACTGAATAAATATACAGTACGCTTATACATTTGAGAGAGAAAGTTATTGGGAGAGCAGAGATTACCGTGATAATATAAAGTGTATTTATCTACATGTTAATCTATACTGAGGCCTCCATTACAAAAGGAATTTTTGTGCCCATAAGTCAAAACAAAACCGTACATGAGGACTGTTGTGTTTTTTTTCCCTTAGGTGAGAAACCTAAAAAGCCAACACCCCTCCAGGATCAAACAGTGAAAGATGAGAAGGGGCGCTATAAACGCTTTCATGGCGCCTTTACTGGAGGGTTTTCTGCTGGATACTTTAATACAGTTGGTTCAAAAGAAGGTGAGTTATGTTATATCATCCTATAAGGGGTGCTTGGGTTTTCCTAAGCCTCGGGCAAGTCAACAAATTGGACAAATTCTCTTTAATGGAAGGTAGTTTTGGCAATATATACTTTAAGAAGCTTCACATTAGTATATGATTTTTATTAATCATTTTTTTTTCTCACTCTTTAGGTTGGACGCCATCAACATTTGTATCTTCTCGTAATGAGAGGTCAGAAAGACAAGGCAGTAGACCGGAGGATTTTATGGATGATGAGGTATTAAAATGACAGAATGTGCACCAGAATTATGGATTGTTTCTTGGGAAGATTTCTTTTCATTTTAGTGCATGGGCATTATTTGAGGATCTTATGTAACTTTGTATTGTAAAGTAGTCAACTATACTGTGGTTCACAAAGCTACACTGCTTTTAACAAGCAAGACATACCAAATGTCACAACATAGATTGTCACAGCCTTCACCCCCCCCCCCCCCCCGCTAGAAGAAAACAACCAGTTCTCAATACCATCTCATATGACATATTTACATGTGCTTATTTCCCCTGATAGTGTCAAAAAGTCACAAGGCATACAACATTTCGAGAGGAGTACATCATTTTGATACATTTGTGCAGAATGTCGCATGAGTGAATAAAATGACTCCCGTTATTACATCTTGTAATAAATCTGCGCATATGTCTGACCTAATCAATGATTAGTTGCTAAAGTTGCCTTTAGCAAGGTGTTGTCAAGGTTATTCATCTACCAATCAGTTATACGAGCCGATAGTCCAGTGAAGGACTACAGGGATGCCAAGTCTAACTGCCTGCTGTGTTGTCAGGGGAAGGACCCCTATGTATATGCATAGGCTGAATGGTATAATATACTTCCATACATCATTATGGTAGTGTACTTATTCTAACAAGTGATAAGATGATCACTTGTTCAAGTCCCAAAGGAGGACAAAAAAAAAGTTAAAAAAAAAAAAAAAGTCAAACACAATACAAGTGTCCTAATTGCCCCATATAAAATAAAACTCTTAAAACACATAAAGTGAAAATCACCACACATATTATGTATCAACATGTCCATAACAACATGTACTATAAAATAATTAAAGGCAAACCAGTCACCACATTTTCACAAATACTGTTAGCAGCAGGTTCCCATAGAGTTAGTTGTCTAACACCCTTCTTTTAGCTAAAATGGTTCATCTCCGATCCCCATAAATCATCAAGGGATTTTTCCCTCCAAATGAGTTTTAATTCTGTAGAACTAGTCAATCATATAAAAGCTATATGAATGGGATATCACCATACCACTACTGACCCATAGAATATAAGTAACATGTTCTCTGTGCTATTCGATGTATGAAACACAAAAATCAATGACGGAATACATTTTACTTTTGCATAACAACAACACCCCACCCACGCAAAAAAAAAACTAATAAAGGCATTGCACTCCCAAATATGTATTCCTTGAAGGGGGTATTTTACTGCCCAATTATCTTAGGGGCTCAGTAAATGCAACATAGCACCTGAAATTTGTTCTAGCAAATTCGCCCTCCAAAAGTGGACACTCCTTCCATTGCCAGCCCCCACTGTGCACCCCTACAGTAGGTTGTGACCATGTGTGGGATATTACTGAATTCTAGAGAAACTGGGTAACCAACTAAGGGGTGCCTGAACTTCTTTAACCCCTTCTAAAAGTTAACATAGGGACCTATCAGTAGCCGGCAGAAATTCACTGGTTTACATGTGGGGTATTGCCCTACTCGCGAGAAAGTGAACAAGAAAATCTGAGATGTACATGTTCATGCAGGATAAAATAAGAAAACACATTTTAGGGGTAAATAAACATTTTATTGTCAAAATGTAAAAAATCCAAATAGAACCTTCAGGTTTTTTTTTTTATTCTTGTTAGCTGCTTGAAGAGTTAACAAGCTTACCAAAGGATGTTTTGATTAGTTTCAGGGGTGCAGTTTTAAAATGGGGTGATGTGTGCGGGATTTCTAATAAACAGAACTTTGAAAACCCCTATAAAGATTGTCCTCTAATGTATTTAACCCCTTCCCGACATTTGACGTAATAGTACTGCATCGCGGGAGTTGCGTTCCCGCAAAATGCAGTACTATTACGTCATGCTTCCTGAATGGAGCCGGGGCCAGAAGCTGCGGGTGTCGGCTATATATTATAGCTGACACCTGCCTCTAACACCCGTGATCGGAGATTTCTCCGATCGCGGGTGTTAACCCCTAACACGCTGCGGTCGCGCTGACCGCGGTGTGTTAGGGGCATTTGTCAAGAATCGGACCCCCCCGCGGCGCTTACCGGGGGGGTCCGTGGCTCCGATCGCAGCCCCGGGACTGCCGGTGCCCGGGGCTGCGCGATACTCCTTCCGGGAGCCGGGTCCGTGCCTTCTGGCACGCTCAGTGTGATACAGTGTTACACAGTGTAATACATCTGTATTACACTGTGTAATGTGAAGAAGAGCTTGAACAAGTGATCAGTGGATCACTTGTTCAAGCTAACCTGTAAAAGTAAATAAAAAAAGTTAAACATTAAATAAAAACATTTATTAATAAAAAGAATTAAATAAAGTTAAAGTCCCCTAAACACAAATATTCCCTATATACATGCAATAAAGTAAAAAAACCACAAAATCGACAAAAAACCCCACATATTTGGTATCGCCGCGTCCGTAACAATCCGTACAATAACTCAGAAACATTATTGGACTCGCTCGGTGAACGCCGTAAAAACAAAACCCGAAAAACACGCCAAAAATGTAAATTTTTTATAAAATCTCTACACAAAAATGTTCTAAAAAGTGATCAAAAAAAGTTATGTGCGCCAAAATGGTACCACTGAAAAGAATAACTCAACACGTAAAAAATAAGCCCTAAACTAGCTCTGTCAACCAAAAAATATTAAAGTTACGTCTCTGAAAAAATGGCGATGCAAAAACAAATGAGATTTCCTCTATATTAGTTTTTATCCAGTAAAATTGTAAAAAGAAAAGCAAAACTGTATAAATGAGGTATCACCGTAATCGTAGTGACCTATAGAATAAAGATAATATAGTATTTTTAGTGAACGGTGTACGACCCCCAGAAGATACGAAATGAAAGTAAACCAAAATTGACAATTTTCTTTTCACCCATACATTCAAGAGTTAATAAAATCTCATCAATAAGCTAATGACCTACTAAAATGAAATATTTGTAAAGTGCATCTCATGTCGCAAAAAATAAGCCCTTGTATGTCCAAATTGCCCAAAAAATAAAGATTGTATAGCCAATAAAAAGTGACAATGAATAATCTGCTCTGAATGGGGCAGCTTCCCTTCGATGCCCTGGCGTGTGCCCACCACATATGGGGGATTGTTATACGCGGGAGGGATTGGGTATCAAATTTTGTGGAGCGTTTTGGTATTTTATCCACTGAGAATTTGTACATTTTTTGAAAAACACATTCATTTAGCCAAAAAAAATTTACTTTCAAAATTGCATCCGATTTTGTTTTAACCCCTGTAAAACAATTTAAGGGTTAACAAACTTCACAAAAGGTGTTTCACATATGTTGAGGGGTTTAGTTTCTATAATGGGGTAATTTATGGGGTTTTACTTTTATTTAGGTCTCTCAAAGTGATTTGAAACCTGAGCAAGTCCCTCAATAGCAGGATTTTGCTCTTTTTATGAAAATGTGAAAAATCGCACCTAACGTTCAAAGCCCCATAACATCCTACAAAAATAAGAGTATGCATAAAAAAACATGTCCACATAAATTAGACATTTAGTGAATGTTAGTTATTATGGTTTTTTGCGGTTATGACTATGTATGGAAAAAGTAGAACATTTTGAAGTTCGAAAATCAAGAATTTTTCCAAATTTTCACCATATATCTGATTTTCTCATAAATAAATGGAAAACATACCACTAACATTTTTCAACTAACATGAAGTACAAAGTGTCACGGGAAAACAATTTTACAATCACTTGGATATGTTAAAGCGTTCTGAAGTTAAAACCACTTGTAGTGACACAGGGCAGATTTGAAAAAATGGGCCGTGTCAGGAAGGTGAAAAGTGGCTTCAGCGTTAAGGGGTTAAAACTGAAATTTACTAAAAAGGTGGGAAATCACTGTTAGAACTGTAAGCCTCCTAACATCCTAATAAAATAAAATAACACTTTAAAAGTTATGTCAACAGAAATCAGACATATGGTTGATGTTAGTTAACAACCAATTTGGGCGGTTAGACTAACTGTATAATGAGCATAATGTTTAGCTCCAAACTATTTTTTTTATAAATAAGTGGAAAAAATGAAATCAAAATATAGCAGTACTGTGAAATACAACATGTCATGAAAAAACTGTCTGAAAATAAACTCTGTAAGATAAAGCGTTCCAAAGTTATAACTGCATATCCTGACACAGGCAGATTTGAAAAATATTTAATGTTATTTTACCTTCCACTTTATTTACTCTCTAGCTCTCTAGCTGGCTAGTTACAGTATGTGACAAAATTGAGTACATTTTATTTTTATCTTTTTATGAGACCAATGAAGATATGAGACTTTGATACAAAGTATTCAGTGTACAGCTTGTATACCAATGTAGTACAGCGGGCACACGTCGGTGCTGGGGAGAGGAGGAGGGTGTGAGTAGCACTCAGTCCCACCACTTTCCATAGAGAAACATGGGGCCGTATTCCAGGGAAAGATAGGACATGTCCTATCTTTCTCCTGGCTACAAAACGGTACGGTGCCATGCGCCCATTGACATCTGTGGGGGACGTGTATATACTCTGTACGTTCGTGGGAATATAGCCTAAGTTTGGTGACCCCTCAAAATAACACACATTCATTTAATGTTTAACTGCTTGCAACAAATCTAAGTACATTCCTAAGTGAAAATGGCCAAATTTCACTCCGTGTCAATATTTTGTATTGCCGCCATCATTTTCCAGGACTACATTCACTCTCCTGAAAGTGGTGTACACTAAAGCTTCACAGGTTAGCACTAGAATCCTCTTCCATTCCTCCATGAAAAAATGATAAAGCAGGTGGATGGTAGGGTCTTTGCACTCCTCCACCTTCTGTTTGAGCATGTGACACAGATGCCATAAAGGACACAAACAACAAACCTATTTGCGGTCTGTTGAAAGCAGGTAGGCTAAATCTGATTGGTTTTGCTGCACATGTTTGCTTCTCCACCGAACAGAGGAATCTTTTTATTTCCAAATAAAATATTTGTTTTTGGTACTGCATTTCCATTGTTAAAGAGTAACCCTCATGTCAGATGATTTTTGAGATTGTGTGTGTGTGGAAGTTTTGTGAACGTTTTTCTAATATACTTCATTAAGACAGACTGCAATGTGGCCATTAGTTACGGTATGTTACTTCTACGTTGCTATGGCAAATCTGTCTACAGGACTGAAGATGTGTTTCTCTCTCCTGTTTGTTACATAGTTGTGAGTGTTAACCCTTTCTGCTCTCTCGCTGGCTGTAGTATGTTATGAGCATTATTTTCATTGGTGCGATTAGACCGGTGCCGCACACTAGTACCATCTCTGGGCGCATGTCTCACCACCAACCTGCAGCATCTGGGGCTCCTGCCAACAGCTCTTGGCTGGATCGACAGCCATCTCCAAGCCCTTCAAGCTGGGTCGCTCCCCGGAGCTGACTGAAGCCTGCTACCGGCTAGAAGTCGGGGCCTCGTCATGTGACTGCGCCTGCTGGCGCAACTCCTACAGATGCAAAATGCTGTTGTCTTCAGCAGCATTTCAAACCTCTCCCTGAAAATAGGACATTTTATGCTTTGCTCGACAACTGCCTGTATTTTTTTCACTTTTCTATATCTTTAGCCTTCCCATTCCCATATGACTTCTTATTTTCCCATCCTTACCCACTCCCCCTATTATATAGATTTTATGGGTAGCCCACCCATTTAGTAATTAATTTTGCTTATCTGTCGGAACCATAGTCTGTGCAGTTTACAATCAACAGTACAGACTACACTGTAAAGTTTGCCACCCTTTAAGATCAAGCTGAAAGTGAAGGAGTTAATCCTCACTTCCACAGCAGTTTAACCAAACACAGTGAGATTAAATGTGAGCTCATGCAGCCCTCATAGACACCCTGTACAGGCTCAAATATGCATTTTTGTTTTGCAAAGTAAGCAGAATTTGTTAATAAAGTCTATTAGAAAAATGTTCACCACCTCCCCCTGCACCCAATATAAAAGTTATCTCAAATGATGGTTACCCGTTAACAAAGTCCACATTGTGGTATAGTGTACACTGATGATTAATACTTATAACGGTACAATTTTACTTGATTTTCAGGATCTCGGTGAGTTTGGGATAGCGCCAAAGGACATAGTAACTACTGATGATTTTGCATCGAAAACCAAAGATCAAATAAGGGAAAAGGCCCGAGAGCTGGCATCAGTCACAGCACCAATCCCAGGAGCAACCATCTTGGAAGATCTTATAGCACCTGCAAAGTACTCAGATGTTTATTTTACTAATTTACCATACAGCACATGTTGTAGGGTTTGGCCAGGAATTACTTCTCCTGGAGATAGGACATTAATACCTGATCTGTGTAAACCAACAACTTTCTCCCACATTGATCACTTATTTGGCCTTTCAGAAACTGAGAACATGATGCTGAAAGCAGTTAGTTCTGTGCTGTCTGTAGTAACAGGAAGCTGTAACAGGAACCTTGACTCTCATTGAAATGAATAGGAGCCAATGCTGCGTTTAAAGCTTCTGGTCACTATAGAGAGTAAGAAGCCATCTTCTTACGGCTCTTTTGTAGGCTCTATGAAGATAGAAACATTTGAAGTGGTTTCCTTTGGATCATTGATACAATTGTATGCACATACTGTATGCATCTGTCTCTATAGAAGTGTAGTGTAAATGCACTCTAAATGTACTGATAGACCCATATATTCAGACAATTGTTATTTACCTTAACAAACCCTGGCTGGTTACATGCTACAAAATGCAAATTGTAAAGAAGCAACAAAATATATATTTCAAGTACCACAAAAACCTCCATCAAAAGTTCAGAACAAACCAGCACTTAGGGGTTTTAGAGGATTAGAATCTAAAACGTAACCTTTAATTTCTAGTTACATAAAACGGCATCAGAAGTGATGCACAGGAATTATAACCATCAAACACCTAAATGGAAGAATTCACCTTGTGAAAGTGTACAGTCAAAAATAATACTCGTATAATGGAAAAAACATCACCACCTACAAATAGAGGCGGCAATCTCCTACCATGAATTAGACGTCTTTAAAGGTGATGGGCTGAATAGAAGGGCATACGGAACTGTCCTGTCCCTATGAGAACCCCTTAAACTCCTGCCCTTACAAGGGCAGTCCACAACTGTCCTTATCCTTGAATAAGCATGCCCCTTGTATAGCGTCCACATTCCTTTCCTGCCGATTCAACGCATGCGCACCTCCTCTCTCACCGGGTCCCTAGCACCGCGAGCGACCAATGGGATCACTAACTAGATGGCAGGTGTGACCAATGAGCGTCTACAGGAGGTGGGGTTTTAGGTTTAAAAGGCGGAAGTGCCGTCTGTCTGACGCAGTTAGCCAGTCAGCATGCACTGGATATCCACGAGTCCACCACCAGGACCGTGGATGAGCAGGATTTACTCATCCACAGCCTAGTTTACAGCTAAGTTTTTCTAATTGCATGCCACTTTATGCCGGACTCGCCTTAAGCCAGCACAACGGACGGCGAGTCCCTACAAAATCCCTCTGAAGAGTCAGAAGATGAAATGCGTCAGGGATGGTGGTGCTATACAGGGGGCATGCTTATTCAAGGATAAGGACAGTTGTGTACTGCCCTTGTAAGGGCAGGAGTTTAAGGGGTTCTCATAGGGACAGGACAGTTCCATACGCCCTTCTATTCAGCCCATCACCTTTAAAGACGTCTGAATCATGGTAGGAGATTGCCGCCTCTATTTGTAGGTGGTGATGTTTTTTCCATTATACGAGTATTATTTTTGACTGTACACTTTCACAAGGTGAATTCTTCCATTTAGGTGTTTGATGGTTATAATTCCTGTGCATCACTTCTGATGCCGTTTTATGTAACTAGAAATTAAAGGTTACGTTTTAGATTCTAATCCTCTATAACCCCTAAGTGCTGGTTTAGTCTGCAAATTGTGTCTAATATCAGAATTACTTGAACAGTTGATAAAATGTTTCTTCTCCCCTGCATAACTTAATTTTCTGTTTTTTTTTTTTTTTTTTTTTTTTTTTTTTTTGTCTACAGAATTACAATGGGGGTGCAGCTTTTACGGCAGATGGGTTGGAAAGAAGGACAAGGGGTAGGGCCCAGGTTAAAGAGGAAAGTTCAAAAACAAAAACCCGGTAGGTAGAGCAATACTATAAACATCAAACTACAGATTCTACACAAACTTATTTGTAGGTTCTCCTTTTTTAGTATTGCAGTGTACAACATTGTATTTCTTGTTTGGGGGAATACTGTTCAAGTTGTGTCCTGCGAGTATATTGCATATTATATGACAAATGAAGAATGCAGTATGTACCTTTACCACCTAGAGTATATTATTTACATAAGGGGTGTTTTGCAGTACCTTAAACTCAATAAAACCTTGTGTGAGGTTACCATGCGTAGGTGTTATACCTTTTTATTATCTCTTATTACAGACACATTTTATAAAACTGAATGGCTTGTTTAAATGGAAATAGTCTGCAGTAATGTTTTACAGGTGGATCTCCCTATATGATACGCAGGTATATTCTTCAGAGCGTTATGGAAAAGCCATAATCATAAAAGCTGCTAGTAAAGTATAATTTAACAGCCTGTATTGTTGACTATAGAAGGTGAGGGTGTATTGTTCTTATTTATAGATGCATTGGAATTGCTGGACTGATTATTCACCTTCAATTGCGTGGTTACATTGCAGAAACATAAACAGGGCAAGAAAAAAATATTTTTGCAGTACATTAATGGTAGGCAGCCAATGTGTACTTTGTTTATATGATGAACATAATACAGGCAGTCCCCGGGTTACGTCCAAGATAGGTTGTGCAAATTTGTTCTTAAGTTGAATTTGTATGTAAGTCAGAACTGTATACCGCCTGTACAGGCAAGTTTCTGCTAATTTTTCTTTCTTTGGCTCTTAGAATCCTTTTTCACAATTTTCAGATAATTTGCTTTGATATTGATGGTATCTCTCATTTACTCAGGAAGGTTTTTACAGGAGGGTTTACCGGCTTTGCCTTCACCCTCCGACTATGAGAAGATGCTGATTCAACAGTTGTCCTTTCCTACAAAAATATTGTTTTACTGCTTCACTACAGACAGGTTTATCTTTGTTTTTGCATATGGGTATAATCTGCTACATGGTTACAAAGAGCTTGCATTCTTGTGCTCAGTGTGTGCCTTCCAATGGCGGCTGCCTGTGCTCAAAGAGCTCTTAAAAATTCACTCAGCACCCTCAGGTAGGGTATGAAATGCAAGGAAGTTTGTGTATGTGCGCTCACCCTTCGGAATAATGGATGGGGAAAAAAATGAATGCAAAGGGTCTGCCCTTGGCATCCCAGGGAAAAAGGAGAGCTCAATGGCAGGCACACCTTACACCTCTATGGAGCTGATGCAGCTCAGCAATTTCTGTCAGCTCCATTGAGATGTAAGGAGCAGGACTGTCATGTGCGGCCATCTACTCCATTACTGCCCCAGCTGTAACTGGTCGTTAAATGCTGTTGTCACCGCGATCTCACCATTTAACCTGCCTGCTGGGGATCTCTCCCCCAGGAAGGCTCCGTCTTCAGGGGGTGCCAAGGGCTTTCCGCAGGCAGTGCCTGTAAGATCCCGTCTGTGTGCATAGGCTGACTGAGCTAATACCCAGCAATAAATAATAACACAATCTTAGTAGTAATGACCGGTAGAATAAAAATAAATTATTATTGAGCTCGCATAATGAACACTGTAAAAATTGTAAAAAAACCCAAAAAATTATTTTTGCCTATTTCATCCCACTAAAAAATGCTATAAAAAAACATATATACTCCAGAATGATACTGGTGCAAAGTACTACATGTCTGTAGACAAAAAAAAAAATGCATCTCATCCTGCAAAAAGAATGCCCACACATGGCCCCATTAACGGAAACATTTTTATAGCCTACAAAGGGCGGCTATGAGGAAACTAAAATCCACTACGTTCTATAGAATAAAACTGGCAGCTTGCAAGGCGATCCTTCCCTTCTGTAGCTTGCTGTGCATCCATACAAGTAACGTCCACATGTAGGCCGTCTCAGTACTAAGGAGAAATTGCATAACAAATTTTAAGATATGTCTTCTCTTTTTATCTTTTGGAAAAGTGTAAAATAGCTAAATAAATGTATTACTGACAAAATCAGACCATTCTAAAATTTATCTCCATTTTGTTTTAATTACTATGCAGAGCTAAAAGGGGTTAAAAATCTTCCTATAAACAGTTTTTAATAGTTTGAAGGAGGTACTTTTTAAAATATTTCAAACTCCATTAAAACAAAAATTTATGTGTAGAAAGAAACTGTTCTATTTGTAAGCTGCCGTCAAGTTGAGATATGGGAAATGTTAGTAAGTAACTAATTTGAGTGGTAAAACTATCCATTTCAAAATTTTGAAAATGATACATTTCTCAAGCAATTTAGCAAATTTTTGGGGTTTTTTCATAAATGAATGCAAAACATATCAACCAAAATTTACTATTAACATGAAGTACAATCTCAAAATCATTTTGGTAAGTTAAAGTGTTTAAACGTTATAACCATATAGTGACACATGCCAGATTACAACTCTTGTTTCTGTTTTTCAGAAGGTAATGTTAAGATGTATGGCTGTGCTCTGCCCCCTACTGGCTCAGAAGAATCTGAGGTAGGTCACAGCCATAATAAAAAATACTATTTTGTTAAAAGAAATGTACTTTCGGAAGTAGTTCCGATGCAGATTCCCCATGCATGCAGCAGCTGCATCATGTTTTTTCCTAATTCTAGGATGCAGCTACTGTCTAAATAAACTTTAATCCAACTTTTTCTTAATTATTGCAGAGGCTACTGGAGGGGTATGCTAGCCCCAGGGAACTCTGAGGCCGCAGGCTACTCCACGCCCGCAGTAGCCAATTATGTTTTTGTTGTGCACCTCCGGGATCAGATGGGCTTTGAACAAGTGCAGTGGCTCCTTTTCCGCTGTGGCAGACATGCCTGCTGGTCGTGAGCTCTGCACATGTGCATCACTTCCCTGCTACCGGTGCACCGCCGTAGACAAATACGAATATTTATCAAAAATAGTATGCAGTTGCTGCAAGCATGGGTAATCTTTAGAAAGTAGTTCCCCGATGATAGGCTTCCTCTTAAAAAGGTTTCAGAACCAGCACAGAATGCTCACAGTATATTGTTGGAGTAACTCAACGTTTAGATTAATAACATCTTCTACATCATGTTTTCATTAGTAGTTGACATTGTAAGAGACTGATTTTTTTTTTTTTTTCTTTACTGTCCCAAAGGATGAAGATGATGACTATGTACCAGAGAATGTGACATTCGCACCCAAAGATGTGACTCCCATAGATTTCACAGTAAAAGACAATGTCCATGGTTTGGGCTACCGTGGCCTTAATCCACATCAAGCTTTGTTTGGCTCTTTGGACACACCTATAAATCTATTCGGTGATGGCACAGAGAAGACAAGCAATTTATTAGGGAATATACGACACAGTAAAGGAAGGAAGGTTGGAATATCTGGTCAGGTAAGATGCAGGTTATTGATGTGATCTAATATCTAGTAGAACTATATTGTGTGTTTATGGAACTGAACTCATCAACATATCATATTAAATTGCTTGTATTACCTCCGTTTCTGCCAGGCATTTGGTGTTGGTGCACTGGAAGATGAGGATGATGATATTTATGGCATTGTCCCCTTATCAAAGTATGATACTGTCCTGCGAGAGGAGGAATCTGGAGATGGATTGTTTGGATGGACCGCACCAAAAGAGTATAAAAATAAAAAAGGTAATACTCTTCATCCTGTAGACTTTAGCAGCCTGGTATATTGGCATGCCTGTTATGTGTGTGTGTGTAGGCCATTCTCTGTGTTCTAATAAAAAATGCATACATTACACCAGTCTGAGGCTACATTCACACTGCCGTATGGAGGATGTATATACGGCCGACATATATACGTCCCCTGCGTGCGTCTCCGTACCCCGTAGAAACATGGGACATGTCCTATCTTTCTCCGGAACACGGCGCCGTGCGCCATATATTCCTGTGGAGAGGGGCAGAGGTGAGCGTCACTCTCCCCCTCCTCCTCTCCCTGGCACTGCCGTGAGCCCACCTTTGCTACGGTACGGCGGGCAACGGCAGTGTGTATAGACCTTGATTCGGTAGCTTTTTTTTTTTTTTTTAATGCATTTATTCTTTGCACACATTTATCTACTGGTTTAGACTTTATCATTAAACGAGTCTCCTCTGTATACAGTAGTAAAGTTGTGTGGCTCCCATTAAAATTTGGTGGGGCCTCAGTTGCGCAGTTCTATGTGTTGGAAGGTGCAGTACATTTCTTTGCTGCAAACTAGGCCAACAAATAAAGTTGGTTTTAAAATAAAATCGTTAAATGTAAAGTTATAATGAAGCAAGGCTTCACCATAGCTTGTCTGTGCAGCTCCTTTTGTTGAGCTGTAAAGTATTAGTACTTGTAGTTAAATATTAAGGAGGTGACAGATATTTTGTTTGTCAGACCCACTGATCTAGGCATATATATGTTTGTATATATTTTTGGCACTTGATAATTTAGCATATGTTTTGGGGGAACTGAGGGAATGTTTGGGTTTCTTTTATTTTTATATATCCAATCCTTTTGGTTTAATTGGTTTAGATGTGTGCCAGTGGTTTTCCCCTCCTCATTGTAGAACACACGCCTGCATGACTCCTTGTTAAACAATAATTTGATATTCCTCTTAGTATAAAGGTGAAGAGGGAGTAGAGCCACATATCTGCAGAATCAGACTTCATGTTAGATTGCCTTCTCTAACCATGTAAAGACATAGGCCTCATAAAAGATTTTCTGCCTGTAGTGAGTCCTTGTAGAGGCAGCTGTTGTGTCTTTGCAGTACGGCAGAGCAGTAATCTGGCAGCCAATTCCTCCTAACAACATGCACACTGGTGACTGCGTGTGCCAAGTGCTTATATCAACAGAGGTGTGCCCTTATTTGTCTTCACTTTGCTTTTCATAAACCTGACCATTTTTTACCAGTTCTATTTAGATCTGCCAGAAGACATTGTCACCTCTAGAGCTTCTCATTGCATTGTTTTTTAATTTAGCTTCTAAAAAAACATTGGTGTACATTTCCTATCCTTGGCTCCTTGTATATTTACTTGGTGCCCATGGAGGTGTAGGGATGACAATGCTGAGGATTACTCCCTGTCTATGGTGTCAGTATTCTCGAACCACCAACCTTTCAGTTAACAGCCGGTGTCAGTATTCTCATAATGAATTTGAAGATCCAGCAAAAATAAATTAGGGAGACATTGATGTGTCCGCTTTGCAGCAAATCTTATGACAATCCCAGAGTGTGCTACATCATGAACCTCACGAACCCCAGTAACTGGCTGTAATCTGTGAATAGACCTAAACACTTGTTCCATAGCTCTGCAGCTGTTTGTGTAGTGCATCGGCACAGTGGGAGAGATTCTATTTTGTAGCTATTTTTTCGGTTAGCGTGATAAAATTTTTCTAAATATTCTTCTCTAGGAATAAGAAAAACTATTTTTCTTACCTCCTATGGCTGTTAAAATACATCCTGGGTTCTAACTATACTTATTATAAGTTGGCAGTGAATATGGATTAAAAACAAAGGGGCACATTTCTCATTTGCCAGCGCTTTGTGTGTTCTGTAAGCCCCGCCCAACCGCCATGCCTGATTCATTAGGAGGCCTACTGCACTAGCCTACAGAGGCCCACCCCACCACCGGGCATGGCTGGTGTGAATGTGGTGTAAAGGGAAAAATTTTTCAGTTACTGGCACTTGGCAAGGAATTGCAATTATTTTAGAGCTTGTATAACAGAAAACTGGTGTCCAAGCCCTGATAAATGTCCTCGATGACTTTCTCATGTTTGTACTCTATCCTTAAAGGGTTTTTCCACTTTCAGCAAATAACTTTAAGCAAATAATTGATTTGGTTTGTGTAAGGAAAAGTTATATAATTTTCCAACATGCTTTCAATTACTTCCAGTAGATAGATATCATTCCCAGTTCATTACATCACACGGCTCTGATTACTCTCTGTGATACTAACGGCTTGTGCTCCTGTGTGACATCACATGACCAGGGACCGATTTCTGTCCACTGGAAGCAAACATAGAAGCTTTCTATAGAAGTACATCAAGCAGAGATCTAGAAAACCGTGAGGAATTAATAAAGTATACTGGAAAATTCTATAACTTTTCATTAGGCAAACAGCATAATGTATTTGCTGGAACTGGACACCCTCTTTAACTTCCCTTTTTTTTTTCTTTCTTTTTGATTTTGTTTCTAAACCAACATAACAATATCGTTTGTTTTTTAGGGTCTTCAAAAGAACTTCAGTATATTGGCAAAATACTGGAAGGCTTTTGTCTTGCAACACAATTGCCTCCATCTAAAAAGGTTGGTGATTTTAAAGAGTGAATTAAGGTAGTTATTTTGTTTTCATGGAAATGTGACATATCTAAGTATCATTACAGGGAACCTGTCAGCAAAAATTGACCCAATAAACCTCTAGACATATGTGGCCAAGCAGATTAACACTTTCCACATTATGTTTCCTAATTTCAGTGTGGTGGCATCATCCAGAGCATTAACTTTGAAGTGTGATGTAAATTAGTTGTATAAAGTTACAGTGCTGCAGAGACCAGCCATGAAGTCAAGTTCTCCCTAACTCTCCACCTCCTTGACTTTATACAAACAATTTACATCTCCCTTCACAGTTGATTTTCTGGATGATGCCACCACACTGGACCATGAAAGAAACAAGGTGTTCATCTGTTTCAAAGCATACATGTAGTGGTTTATTTGGTCATTTTTATGCTGACTGGTTCTCTTCAGATGTTCACTTTGGGTTATAAAATTATTAGACAGTCCCCAAGAGTAAGTACTATCTTTCGCTCTTCTAAAAAAACACAACGAGATAATTGACTATATGTTTACTTTGTTATTAGACAGACATTTTTATTAACACCTTAATACACATGACAAATCTGTACATAATGGTATGATACAGCAGACACCCATTGTTAACTTGACATTAACTTCTACTGAGCTGTCGGTAGCTTTGCTCAAACTGCAGTGGAGCATGGGCACACCTTTGAATTTTGCACCAATTGAATACAGTTCAGCTCTGCTGTTTTGCAGGGAAGCAGGGTCTCCATGCGTCACATATCACTCTGGTGCTCAGCGTCTCTTTCTCTGCATTGTACTCGGTCTGTGAAGTCCAGCCAACGAATGGTTTTAGATTACCTGTATTCACAGGGTCGCCCATTCTCCACTGCTGTTTGATCGAAGCTACCAACAGGGTTAACTTCAAGTTAACAAGTGTGCATGTGAACTATACCAGAATTGAACCAGGTTTGAATGAAGCGCATTATATGCAAGTACTAATCCGCCAGTAACCATTAATGATGTTTTTTGTAGCAATAACAATTATATTTCCCCTTTTCTCACATCTTGATTATTATGTCAATATTCCACCACCTGCTAATGAATTCTCTACATTACCATATCTTTTGCCCACTCATCTAATGACTGCTGCGGATGCTTACATAAGCGTTACACTCTCGCTCCAAAAATGGGTGAAACCTCTTTTCTATCCTTCCCTCACCTACTATTACTATCTCTACTTCTCCTTGTCACTGGTGACATCCCTCCCAATACAGGGCCCTTAAAACAAATCCCCACCATTACCTATCTCATCCAAATCTTGTAACCTCTCTTATCTACAACCTCAGGACAGTTCACCAAGTCCCATGGCAGATGACAAACAGATCTGTTAGCCAGAATTCCAGAGTATTTATCAGTCAAATCCTTCTCCTTCTTTACCCGTTTTCTAAAACTTAACATGGACAAAGCGGAATAATCTTTCCTCCATGTAACACATCCCTCCCACCAAACCTTACCGTCACAATTCATTGCGTCACAGTCTCTCTGGTCACTAAGGCCACATTCACACAATCGTTGTAGGGATGCCTTCATCTCAAGAACCTCTCTCGCATACAACCTTTCCTGAACCTGGAGTCTACATATTGCTAGTCCATGTCCTTATAATCTGGACTACAACAATATTTTTCTCTGTGGTCTCCCAGCAAACTAATCCATTTTTAACTCTGCTGCCCGGCCAGTCCATCCGTCTCCTTGCTTCTCCTTTGCCTCTCCTCTCCGTTGTTTACACAGTGCACAGTGAATTCTATTTAAAATACTAACCATGCATAATAATAATTTGCATAATATTAACTTTACTAGTACTCATTTCTTCTTATATCCCCAGATTTATCCACCTCCTGACCTCCCAAGAGACTATAGACCTGTTCACTATTTTAGACCTGTGCTAGTTGAAAACAGTCAAAATTCTGCAGTTCTTCAGTCCATGATTGGATCCTCCTCAAAACCCAGTGCAGCACCTGTCAAAGAGCAGCCAGTCAGCAGACACCAACTTAATTCTTCCCAGCGAAGGGAGATGCTAGGCGAAGCTCCACTTCAAGGTGAGGGAAATTATCACTGGTTATGTCCCTTTCATTAATACAGACGATTCTGGTTACAGGATGATCTTCTATCTACATAGTATATAATAGACCAAGTCAATCACGTCTTGAACTTGGAATGTGCCAAGACCAAAAAGAATAAGCGTGCAAAAGCTAATTTTTTTTTTTTAAAGGAATGGAAATCGTGGATAGTCCATTTTTTTACTAGCCAAGAAATAGAGCAACTTTTACAGAATGGTAACTGAAGGTGCCCTGCAGGTTTTCCTTGGGTCAGTTGCAAATCCCTTAAACACTTTTCTGATCACAATTGACCAATTTGGTCACTTTGTAGGTGGTACAATTGGGAACATAAGTATAAGATACCTGCCCTGACCTAGTCTTCATAGCCAACCTGAGGGTTGTCCTAGAAATACCAAATGACTGCACCCTTTTAGTTTCTGTTATTTTAATTAATTTAAGTTAATTTAATTATCATAGCATATTTGTAGTGGCTATGTCTGTTCTTTCTTGTCAAAAATTGGCAAATATCAGACGTTTTAAAAATAAAAATACAGGAATTTCTTGTTTTCATTAATGCTTTTTTTTGTGTTATCTCAGGACCCAATTCGGTGTTGGAGCTCCTTTCTGAGAAAGATCGAGAGCGTATCCAGGATTTAAAGCAGAATTTACAAGAACAGAGGGCCAAGGCCCAAAAACTTGCACAGGAGGCTTTGAAAAATCGTTTTCAATCCTCTGCTGTAAAGGAAATGGAAGACCGGCTCCAGCAAGGCCTTCTTGACAGGCAGATGGTGCCACAGAGTGCTGAGGAGTTTCGTCCATTTGATAAAAATCCAGAAAAACAGAAGAGATATGAGAACTACATTAGAAATCTTCACACAGGACAGAAAGGTATGAGAAACTACTTATGTCCACCAGAGCTGTGAGGACCTCTTCACTGGGTCATTGCTCTTCAGAAGTGCAAAGTGGTTGTCCCTTCACTCTCACCACAAGTTTTACATGGGGAAGAAACTTGTCATCAAAGATGTGTATCTTCAAACACATCTCTGGGTGTGAAGGTACTGCAGCCATATTACGCTAGACAACAATGCACTAATCTGGTGTTTCCATTATCTCCATTATTTCATCTTTTTATTACCTGGGGCTGCTTTTGTTTCTCAATGTTTCGGATTATGTACATTTTGCTAAACCTCATAATCGTCTAAGAAACTGGCCAATAAAGGATTGCCAATTTCTCAGACTTGCTTTAAAAAAAAAAAAAAAAAAATAAGGAAGGGAGGGAGGGAACAAGAAATTATATAGGGCAGAAAAGTGAGGGGGGAAAGGGGCCCTAGGGGGAGTATTTATTTAGCATACTTCTACTCTAGATTGGTACGCATCTAATTGTTAACTAGGCAGTGAAGCTTGTCATTTACCATAACCCACATCAGTTTGGTTCAGACTAGGTCTAATGGGAACGTAGCTTTCTTCCAAGGGGTAGCTATGGCTATTTTAGCTGCAAGAAAGAAAATAAGACAAGAATCTCCAGGAAGGAGCTGAGATATCCTGGATCTTCTCGTTCAACAGGGCATGGCTAGGAGAAAGGGGTAGATTTATCACTGTTATTGAATGAAGCATATTATAAATGCAAAACCTGTGAATCTTTACAAATCCCACCAACTGTCAGTATCAATGTCCCACAGCCCTCAAAGCACAATGGAAAATATGTGGGGACAACTTGTGCTATACGCACATGGACCAAGTACCAACGCAGGCAGTCCTAATAGTTGCCGTCCACTAGAGACTTTAATGGAGACCTTCGCTGTAGTTTCAGCCACATCTTGTTTTTCTCTTGGTGAAAGGTCTTCTCGAAGTCCTTCTGCTGGGGCTGCTTTTGGTTGTTCCTCTGTATGTCCCCACTATAACTTGAGCAACAAGACATTTTTGGAAGATTTACCTGTAAAATCCTTTTGCTTTCAACCAGTTATTAATCCAGTCCCCTTGGTTGCAGAGCAATTGTTCTCAAGTTTCTCTTTTTTCCTGGGTTCCATTTGTTAGTTTCTCTAAGTTGCTGTTGCTGCTTGTGTACAAACTGAATGCTCCCTGTCCACCGGAGAGATAAAGCAAAGGAGTTAACAAATTTTTACTATTTTTTTTAAAGATGCTTTGGAGAATTGTCTAGATGCCAACATGACGGAATGGGAGCGTTCCCGTGAGCGCGAGGAGTTCATGCGATCCGCCATGCTGTATAAACCCACCAACTCTCATCTCTCTTCTCGGTTCACTCGTGGAAAATACGAGGATGATTCAGACAAGGTTGAAGTACAAAGGGATCAAGAGGTAGGTGAAGGGGAATAGAGATCATTTCAAGATGACTCTGTTCTGCTCTCTTTACAATTGTATTTTACCATTTTTAATTTAGGGCATAAAAAATGTTACCAACCTTTAATATTTATTCCTGCTACACCTGGGTCAAACTTACATAGAGACCCTTTTTTGCGGTTTTATTTTTCACTCCTGACCTTCAAAAATCTATAACTTTTTTTTTTTAATTTTTCCATTTACAGAACTGTGTGATGGCTTTGTTTTCTGTGTAACTAATTGGACTTTATAGGGATGGTATTTAACCCCTTAACGCTCTGCGCCGTAGCTTTATGGCGCAGAGGTGTAAGGGATGTATGAAGAGGGCTCACGGGCTCAGTCCTCTTCATACAAAGGTGGGGGTTTTTGCATAATGCATAAAACCCCCACCGCTAATAACCGCGGTCGGTGCTAGCACCGATCGCGGCTATTAACCCCCCCGTTGCCACCGGCAAAGTCGCCAGCAGCATTTAAAAGACGGCGGCGCGCGGGCGCCGCCATCTTTTTTTCGATCGCCACGCCCCCGAACGTCATCGGGGGGTGGCGATCGGTTGCCATGGTAGCCTCGTGTCTTCTTTTGACACGAGGCTATCTTGCAGCTGCAGATTCGTTACAATGAGCCAGTGGCTCATTGTAATGAATGTGCTGCAAAAATGCCATATATTGCAATACAGAAGTATTGCAGTATATGGTAGCAGCGATCTGACCATCTAGGGTTAATGTACCCTAGATGGTCTAAAAGATAGTGGAAAAAAAAAGTTTAAAAAATAAAAAAAATTAATAAAATATTAAAAGTTCAAATCACCCCCCTTTCCCTAGAACGGATATAAAACATAATAAACAGTAAAAATCACAAACATATTAGGTATCGCCGCGTCCCAAAATGCCCGATCTATCAAAATATAAAAAAACGGTTACAGGCGGCGGTGACCTCCGAGGCAGGAAATGGCGCCCAAATGTCCGAAATGCGACTTTTACACCTTTTTACATAACATAAAAAATGATCAAAATGTCGCATAGACCTCAAAATGGTAGCAATGAAAACGTCGCCTTATTTCGCAAAAAATGACCCCTCACACATCTCCGTGCGCCAAAGTATGAAAAAGTTATTAGCGTCAGAAGATGGCAAAAAAATGTTTTTCTTTTTTGTACACATTCGTTTAATTTTTGAAAATGTATTAAAACACAATAAAACCTATATAAATTTGGTATCACCGCGATCGCACCGAACCAAAGAATAAAGTAGGCGTGTTATTTGGAGCGAAGAGTGAAAGTCGTAAAAACTGAGCCCACAAGAACGTGACGCACGTGCGGTTTTTTTTCAATTTTTCCACATTTGGAATTTTTTTTTCAGCTTCGCAGTACACGGCATGTTAAAATAAATAACATTACGGGTAAGTAAAATTTGTTACGCACAAAATAAGCCCTCACACAGGTCTGTACACGGAAAAATGAAAAAGTTATGGATTTTTGAAGTTGGAGAGCGAGAAATGAGCCGAAAAACCCTCCGTCCTTAAGGGGTTAATATTCCATGCCGTGAACTGGGAAGCGGTGAAAAAAGTTCAAATGCAGTGAAATTGGTGAAAAAACTCATTTGCCCAGTTTTCTTGTGGGCTTGGATTTTTTATGGATTTCACATTGCGCCCCAAATGACATGTTTACTTTATTCTTTGGGTGGGTACGATACAAAATTTGTATAGGTTTTGTAATTTCTTCATACATTTACAAGAATTAGAACCTGTACAAATCTTCTGGGGCTAATAACTTTTTTATACTTCAGTGTACCGAGTGGCTAGTGTAATTTTTTGCGACTTTTGACAACGTTTTCAATTTTACCATTTTAAGGAACTTTGTTCGACCTTTTGATCACTTTTTACTGAATTTTTTTTATTTTTTTTCAAAATGGCAAAAGCGCTATTTTCCATTATGGGGTTAAACAAAGTGAAAAACGCATTTTTGTGCACGGTGATACCTATTGTGTTTATGATTTTTACTGTTTATTTATATTTATAACAGTTCTATAGATAGCCTCGGGTTCGAATGACCCAAGACTGTCATGGCGCCCGATCGCTGCCCCCGACACGGGGAGTGACGATACCAAGATAGCTCCACCCATGCACCGCCATCTTTTTGAAGCCGCTGGCAGCAATGGACAGGTAAACACTTGCTATTGGTGCTAGCACCGGTTGTGGGTGTTACCGGTAAGTGTTTGCTGCAAAACGCAGCAAAGCTTACCGGCTGTGGACAGGGCTCAGCCTGTGAGCCTTCTCCATGCACCTGACATGTGACGTACTATCATTTCACACAGCGGGAAGGGGTTAATGGGAGGCTGTTAGGTGTTTATGGACTGCAATGCTTCCTGGGCATTTTGGGCTGCATGAGGAAGAATAGAAAGATGGAATATGATTGGAGCTCCTTCCCCGTGATTCTTCCTGTTGTTCCTACAATGATATTCCTAATTTTCCCTCCTTCTTTCAACGGGCATTGGTGTCCTCAATATGCCAGTGCAATTGAAAAATTTCAGGTAACAATGAGGTTAAGGCGCTCCAGGCTCTTTAGATGTCAATGGAGACTGGAGCCTCATTTGCATAATTTTTAAAGCCCTTTTTTTTTTTAATAAAAGAAGGGCGTAGGAAGCTTAAAGAATAGCAGATCCTGCACGGAGCACAAACCAGTATTTAAGTGTAAAACATAAAAGAAAAAGGCATTTGCGGCACTCACCCGTAAAAATTCTTCTTTATTGTAGTCTTCACATAAAATCAGTCTGACATAGTAAGGCCAAAGTGGGGCAGGGATGGGAGCAGAGGGTCAAAAGGTAAGGCGACAGCCGTTTCGCGCCGTCCGGCGCTTTCTCTAGCCTGTGAAGTGTGGCGTCCTCACCTGGTCCTTAATGCGGCCGGCAGGACGTCACACCCCCCTACGTTGCTCAGCAACCGGGACGCTGTTAGGCATAGCGGCAGGAAGTGAGCTGAGCCATGCACTAAGGCGTTAACTGAATAAAGCAACATCAACAAAGTTACAAAAATTAATTAAAAAACACACACATATCAGGGACATTCGGATAGTGAACTTATCGCTACTAAGTCATAAGAGGAGGCACAAGCAATTATTCGATAAAGTGGCGGCATGATTAACCTGGTATAGGCTGAGAGACGTACCGTGAGCGTGCGCCTAAATATGCGCTATCGTGGAGAAAGAAAGAGAAAAGAAAGAAAGAAAAAGGGAAGGGGAAGGGGAGGAAAGGGGGGGGGGGAGGGGAAGGGGGGGGAGAAAAAGAGGGGGGGGGGGAAAGACAGGGTAAATGGAAAGGGAAGGGGAGAGGAGGGGGAGAGAGGGGGAGAGGAAAAGAGAATACGTGGTATAGTTATAAAAATACTCCCATGTCATTCTTGTCATTAAGGCCAAGAGGACCCATGGCATTAGTCCTCAAAATCCATCTTGCCTCTTTTCTTAGAAGTTCTTTATGGCGATCCCCGCCATTAGGGGGTACTGGGACGTGCTCAATGCCGCCAAACCGAAGGATGCCGGCATTGCCTCCATGAACCTTATTAACATGCTCAATAAGTCTAGGGGCGCCTTTACCACTTTTTATTGACTGGCAATGTTCGCTAAATCTAATGTTTAGGGGGCGAATAGTTTTACCAATGTAAAAATGGCCACAAGGGCAGAAAACCACATATACTACGTATTGCGATCTGCAAGAGATGAATTGTCGTAGAGTTGTTCTGACCCCTCCGATATTTAACTCGCGTTTTTTAATGTTCTGAGGACAGAACTTACAATGACCGCAACAAAAATTGCCATTTGGAATTGCTCTATCGAGCCAGTTTTTTTGTATAGACGGTAGGCGACTACGTACTAAATGGTCTTTAATACTCCTGGTTCTCCTAAAGGAGACTAAGGGGGGTGCAGTGATTAGATCCCTAAGCACTGGGTCCTCGGTCAACATATACCAATTTTTATGGATTACATTTTTGATTCTTTGAGCCATAGGGCTGAAATTAAAGGTAAAGGTGAAACGTTCACCGTTCTTGGATTTATGTTTAGTGTGTTTTGGGTGCAGGAGATCTTCTCGTTTAAGAGCAACTGCTTTTTGAAAGGCCTCATTAATGACTTGAGGGGGGTAGCCCCTTTTAAGTAACCTTTTCCTTAAATCCTCTGCCTGAGACAGGAAGGAATCCTCCTCGCTATTAACCCGTCTGAGGCGTACGAATTGTCCGTAAGGGACTGCCATTTTCACATGCTGGGGATGATAGCTATTATGGTGTAGGAGACTATTAGTCGAAGTGCTTTTTCTAAAAACCGTGGTGGTTAGAGTGGAATTTTGTACCCGAACCAAAACATCAAGGAATTCGCATTCTATACTTGAAGTTTTGAATGTGAAAAACATATTCATATCGTTATTATTAATGTAAGAAATAAATTCTTGAAATTGCACCTCTGCCCCTGACCATATGACGAAGATATCGTCCACATATCTCCAAAATGAATGAATGTGCTTGGCGTAAGAATTTTCCTTCGAGAAGATATATTTATCTTCAAGAACAGCCAGGAATATATTGGCATAGGTGCAGGCCATGGGCGTACCCATGGCCGTGCCATCTCTCTGCCTATACCAGGTATCTTCAAACTGAAAGGTGTTGTTGGTAAGAATAAAGTATATCGCATCACAAATAAAGTCTACAAAACCCATATCTCTATCAGAGTTGACCAGGACTTTCCGTACGGCTTCTACTCCTAAATGATGAGGAATCCTCGTATATAAACTTTCCACGTCTATAGTGGCAAGCATAAAACCATCCTGCCAGGGGGCCTCTTTTAAATTGCGTAAAAAATCGTTGGTGTCTTTCAGGTACGTGGGGATCTTCTGCAAGATAGGTTGCAGGATCCAATCCACGTACCTAGAAAGAGACTCAGTGACAGAGCCCACTCCGGCCACTATGGGGCGCCCCGGGGGGGATTGAAGGGTTTTATGAATTTTTGGTAAAAAATACCACGCTGGTTTCTGAGGAAAAGGGGGTAACAATTTTTCGGCCATGGATTTACTCAGGATGTCTTTCTCAACTCCTACGCGGAGGAAGGAGCCGAGTTTGTTCTTAATTTTTAATGTGGGATCGGAGGTTAGTTTGATGTAAACATCTGGATTATTTAGTTGCCTGTAGGCTTCTTTTTTATAGTACTCTCGAGTCATCACCACCGCATTACCCCCCTTATCTGCTCTTTTAACCACTAGGGTCTTATTATTTTTAAGCCAATTCAGGGCTACCTTTTCCTCTTTTGTGATGTTATCAGGATCTCTCTCGTAAATTAAGGCTTTCAAGCTCTGTACGACTCTCTTTTGAAACTGAGATAGGGGACCACCCGGGACAAGTGGGGGATTAAATATGGATTTGTTCCCTCCTCTAAAACCTGCCCCCGTTGCAGGTACCGTTTGGTGGGTCTGTGAATCATCAAGATCCATTAGAGCCAATAGGCAATCTCGGTCCTGCGGCTCTAAGGGATCATGCACTATGAAGCCCAGGGGCCCTATATGTATAGGTATTTCACCCTCTTTTTTTGGGGGGCAGACAGTGCTAGTAGTATTTTTTGATGCATTTATTGAGAAAAACCTTTTCAGATTGATGTTACGGACCCCTTTAAAGAGGTCAATCTCAAAGTCCACGAAATTAAAGTTATCGGAAAGGCAGAAACCTAACCCCTTGGCTAATAACGATGTGCACTCAGGACTCAGTTCAGTATCGGTCAAGTTGACCACTAGGAGATCGTTGTTGTCTTCTCCCATCTCATTTACACTCTCCTCTTTTATTGTCTCCAAGACACTTGTTTCCGCTTTCTGCCTTCTCTTTTTTCTGCGCCCCCTCCTCGTCCTTTTCCTAAAGGGATGTTCTTTTCAGCGGTTTGAAGGGTTCCGGATTCCAGCTGTTGTGGTCGAGAATTTAAATTATCATCTGATATGCTGGAGTCCGAATCAGTGGTCCAGTAATCGTTAGTTTTCTTCTTGTTCTGGTATCTCTTGCGCATTTTCAGCTGTTTCTGACTCCCCCAGTCAAATATATTTCCATTATCAAAATCATTCTTATCTCTTATGAATTTATCTTTTTTCTTTTCTTTCACCTCCGCTTGTATCGGTACCAGGCGTTTCTCCAATTTTTTAATAAAAGCCGCAAATTGCTGTTCTGTTAGTCTTGTCCTTAACTCCGTTTTTGTTTTACAGAGTTCCTCTGTGACTGTTATATATTCCTTTTCGTTTCTGGATAGCACCAGTCGCATTAATTTTAAAGAGTGTTCTAAGTGAATACTTTTCCATTCAGATAAAAAGACTGGGTCGTCCTTAAATTGTGATACATTTTTGAACACTCTGAGTCCTCTTGGGACCCGGTTACTGGTGTTATACGAGCGTAGTGAGTTCACAGTCCAAAAGATCCTGACCTCGCGTTCAGCAAGGTTAAAAATCCTCTGCTCGAGGATACGAGTGCTTAGAACCTGTAGTTCATCTTTCTGATTGCATTGAGCAAAAAAGACCCCTGCGTCCTCCCTGCCCGACTGTAAGGCAATGTCCTCGCCCATCTCTACATTAGAAGATTCTGCCATAGCATTGTCCATTTTTAGTGGAGTGTATAGGACATGCGGTGTGCTCTTCCTTGTTAAAGGTACAAACAGGTAAAAAAATCACGGACAGAACTGTGAAACACGGGGCACTACCGCCACTCTCTTCAGCTTGCAGTTATAAGGTATATCTTCATAGATGGTGCAACAGACGTTAGAAGTTAGCACGGGTGGTGCTCAGCATGCAGTGTGTAGATCACAAGTAGAAAACATAAAAGAAAAAGGCATTTGCGGCACTCACCCGTAAAAATTCTTCTTTATTGTAGTCTTCACATAAAATCAGTCTGACATAGTAAGGCCAAAGTGGGGCAGGGATGGGAGCAGAGGGTCAAAAGGTAAGGCGACAGCCGTTTCGCGCCGTCCGGCGCTTTCTCTAGCCTGTGAAGTGTGGCGTCCTCACCTGGTCCTTAAGTGTGCCTGGTTTACAATACTTCATCCTGGTGGTAGATTTCCTTTAACAGCAGTTTATTCAAGGACTTCAAACTACCTTATCCCCCTGTACATCTTCAGTTTGGGAAGAATTTAAAGAGGACCTGTCACCCTGAAAAAACAGCAGTAGGAGCTGCTTACTTTAGTAGTGCTAAAACAAACGCCGCAGTGTTACAATGTTAGTGTTATTGGAAATAAACACCGCTGCGCTGTACACTGGAAACACCGGACCACTTTCAAAGCAGTCTGGCATATTCATGAATGGGCAGTCTGAGGCACTGCCTCTTCCCCCGACTGCCCGTCCCTCTCCATAGGCCAGAGGTGACCGCCACGTGTCATGCCCCCAATCCCGCCCCCTCATGAATACGCCGGTCCGCTTTGAGGTTTCCAATAACGCTAGCATTGTAACACTGCTGCGTTTGTTTTAGCTCCTCCTAGTACAGTTTTTGAGGGTGACAGATCCTCTTTAAAGGACCTCATGCACATTAGTTGGTTAACTGGCCTCACCAAGGAAAGATCATATTTGTTTTGACGTGCCTGTCTCTTTTTCAGCATTACTAAGAGCTTCTTTTATTTTTCTCATGCTTTCTATCTCTCCTTCAGGGTGACAAGAATGATAAGGCTGCAGCTGTGAAAATGAAAATGTTTGGAAAATTGACGAGGGATAAATTTGAGTGGCACCCGGACAGACTGCTCTGTAAACGGTTTAATATACCAGATCCTTATCCCGGGTAAGCTTCTAGATAATGCTAATTCAGTGCTGGTGTTATGACCTCTCATGACTGCAGAAACCTAAAGAAACCCCCCAAAAAACGAATGCTGGTTGTTTGCATCGGTGTTGAGATGCAAAGCATGGGGGATCAGTAGAGTGTGTGGGGAGGGGGGAGCTGTTTTTTTTTCTATACTGTATTATTGTTTATTATTATAATTATATTTATTTAGCATCTGCATTTAATAATCTTCTTCTTTGGGGTCTCCATTATTCTCTGCTCTGGGGTTTCCATTATTATTTTGTTCTGGGGGCTAAAATATATTATTTGTCTGGTCTTGTGGCTGTATACCGTATTTTCAGGGCCATTAGGCGCACCGGAATATAAGACGCATCAGGCCGATGCGCCTTATATATGTAATAATTCCATATATAAGGTGCAACGGACTATAAGGCGCAGGGTCCGGGGGCGTGGCGGAGGTCTGGGGGCGGAGCGGAGAAGAGACGAGACGCGGGGAAGGTGAGGGGGAGGTGGAGGAGGGCAGCGGACCATACTTACATAGGTCCCCGCTACCGGAGACAGCAGATCTGCAGACCGACGCGGCAGAAGTTGTTCGTGCCGCGTGGTCTGCAGTTCCCGCTGGAGATCTGCTGTCTCCGGTAGCGGGGACCTATGTAAGTATGGTCCGCTGCCCTGCGCCATACATAGGGCGCACCGGACTATAAGGACTTCATTATTTATTTTCTGGTCTGGAATAATGTTGTCTGATCATAGATTTCTTCTTTAGTATAAATTATCTGATTAAGGGTCAGTATTAATAATTATTGTCTGAAGGTGGGTTATTATTTATTGTCTGACTGCAACGCTTGTTTGGTATTTCTGGGGTGGTAAATGTAGATTCTCCGGTGTTATTTTGTACTGTATAGTTTGTGCTTCTAGGCTGATGGTTACAAGTGTTGCCCCTTGAAGTTAAATATTTTTAAATGTAGCCTTTCAAACAAAAAAAGTTGTGGACCCCTTATGGATGATAAATAAATTGATAAATTGAATTGAGATAATTAGATGGATTGGTAAGGCCGGTTCCACCCTTGCGAGTGTGATGTGATGAACTCGCATCACACTCGCAACGCATGCTGCTCGGATCGCACGGCCCGGACGCTGCACACCAGGACTGAATTGACATGTTGAGTTCAGTCCCGGTGTGCAGCGTTCGGGCCGTGCGATCCAAGCAGCGTGTGATGCGAGTTCATGTGGAACGGCCCTAAGAGAGATGAGCAGATAATGAACAGATGGATAGACATTTTGGGAAGATATTGATGGATGTATAGATAACTTTAATGTTTGATTGCCAGGTCAACCATCACTGGGCTTCCAAAAGTGAAAAGGGACAAGTACTCAGTCTTCAATTTTCTAACTATTCCACAAACGCAACCACCAACTAATACCATGACTTCATCTAGACCAGAGAAACTGCAACAGTCATCTGAAAACAGTAAGTGGCCATTTTAAAATAGTCTTTAGGGTTTTATAAAAAGAGTAATGGTAATAGTAACTTAAATTAAATTTCTTGTATTTTTAGAGCTGTTGGCCACCTGTGGGAGCATCATCTATGTAGTAAACTTTGGCTACTTTCACACTGCCGTATGATCGCCCGAGTGAACATGCAGCAGTGCGCTGGAGGTGAGAAGGGGTAAGCGCTGCTCACCCCTTTCACTCCAAAGCGATGTATGAGCCCCAACAGTCAACATGTAAAAAGATAGAGCAAGCTCCATCTTTTTTCTATGCACGGTATGGTGTATATCCCCACAACAGCAGTGGAAAAGGGACCTAATGATTTCTTCTTAGCTGATCGATCTTCTTCTCAATCATAACTTTATAAATTCTTCATGTCCTTCTCTGTTTCTGTGTTTTCACTTTTTTCTCACTACATTAACTTTTTTTCCCTTTAAAGGAAAATTGCCACCAGGATCAAAGATTGTAAACCACACTTACATGCATTTGTGTTCCCTCCCAGGATCATCTGTTCTATTAGCTTATTATGCTCTTATTTTTACAAAAAAAGGTTTTAAAAATAATGCAAATAATTCTCAGGTGCTCCTTAGAATTCCCTGGGGCTCATTTGAAAAATGTTGTGTGTGTTTGTTTTTTTTTTTTTGTAAAAACATGGGCGTAAGAAGCTAAAAGGTCCTGACAGCTCCATAAAGATGAATAGAGCAGCCGGTGCATGCACAACTGGCTGTTCTGTTCAATTGGACTACAGTGGGAGTACAGCAGACCCCCTTCTCATGACCAATGACTGTCCCATCACCAAATCCCCACGCCAGCAAGTTGGCTACTTTGTTGTCACTGCAGAACCCCTTTAAAGCTTTTCAACAAAATTTAAAGGATCATTGGTTTTCGCTACAATATTTAAAGCATAACTGTAAAGTTATAATGATTTTACCAAATTATTATATGTGATTGCTCCTTTGTTCTAAAAGTGTTTGACAAAAATCTTTCTCACCAGAGGTAAAGTGGGCGGAGACTAAAATCTGTCAGTCTGTTCCCTCAGGCTGAAGCCAGTTAGCTTGCCCACAGATCCCATTATGCCTTGTGTTCTCTCTCAAAGTAATTTAGCATTCAATAGATTTAGTTTTCCTCAAGTAAATCCACTGAACACTGTACAGTGCACATACAGGATATCTATGGTGACAGCCTGGCAGCTTCCATCACTTGCAGGAGCAGGAAACCTGTAATAACTGGTAGAAATCATTAGTACACCAGTTACATGCAGTCTATAGCCTGTTCTGTATGAGCACTACGGATTAATAGCTTATCTGCACATTGATATTGCCGATGACAAGGTGGCGGAAGGGAGCAGCGAGAAGAGCAGAGACAGACAGAGAAACTTCTGTAGAATCACAGACTGGGATGGAGGGACTGATAGGGAACAGGGAGATTTTGTACCTTTCTATTCTGTGCAGGAGACATCTGCATTTACTGTGCTGCACATTTCCAGCTCTGCTGCATTCACTGAAATATGACCTCTTTCCCTGTGAGCATAATATATACACTCACCGGCCACTTTATTAGGTACATCATGCTAGTAACGGGTTGGACCCCCTTTTGCCTTCAGAACTGCCTCAATTCTTCGTGGCATAGATTCAACAAGGTGCTGGAAGCATTCCTCAGAGATTTTGGTCCATATTGACATGATGGCATCACACAGTTGCCGCAGTTTTGTCGGCTGCACATCCATGATGTGAATCTCCCGTTCCACCACATCCCAAAGATGCTCTATTGGATTGAGATCTGGTGACTGTGGAGGCCATTTGAGTACAGTGAACTCATTGTCATGTTCAAGAAACCAGTCTGAGATGATTCCAGCTTTATGACATGGCTCATTATCCTGCTGAAAGTAGCCATCAGATGTTGGGTACATTGTGGTCATAAAGGGATGGACATGGTCAGCAACAATACTCAGGTAGGCTGTGGCGTTGCAACGATGCTCAATTGGTACCAAGGGGCCCAAAGAGTGCCAAGAAAATATTCCCCACACCATGACACCACCACCACCAACCTGAACCGTTGATACAAGGCAGGATGGATCCATGCTTTCATGTTGTTGACGCCAAATTCTGACCCTACCATCCGAATGTCGCAGCAGAAATCGAGACTCATCAGACCATGCAACGTTTTTCCAATCTTCTACTGTCCAATTTCGATGAGCTTGTGCAAATTGTAGCCTCAGTTTCCTGTTCTTAGCTGAAAGGAGTGGCACCCGGTGTGGTCTTCTGCTGCTGTAGCCCATCTGCCTCAAAGTTCGATGTACTGTGCGTTCAGAGATGCTCTTCTGCCTACCTTGGTTGTAACGGGTGGCGATTTGAGTCACTGTTGCCTTTCTATCAGCTCGAACCAGTCTGCCCATTCTCCTCTGACCTCTGGCATCAACAAGGCATTTCCGCCCACAGAACTGCCGCTCACTGGATGTTTTTTCTTTTTCGGACCATTTTCTGTAACCCTAGAGATGGTTGTGTGTGAAAATCCCAGTAGATCAGCAGTTTCTGAAATACTCAGACCAGCCCTTCTGGCACCAACAACCATGCCACGTTCAAAGGCACTCAAATCACCTTTCTTCCCCATACTGATGCTCGGTTTGAACTGCAGGAGATTGTCTTGACCATGTCTACATGCCTAAATGCACTGAGTTGCCGCCATGTGATTGGCTGATTAGAAATTAAGTGTTAACGAGCAGTTGGACAGCTGTACCTAATCAAGTGGCCGGTGAGTGTGTGTGTATATATATATATATATATATATCTATATCTATATCTATATCTATCAAAAAAGGTGGGCTTTGTTTTTCCTTTTTTTTTTCGTACCTGGACAACCCCATGAAGATTTTGAAGTTGACCTCCCTTCCACCCACAGGAAGAGGGGGTAGGAAGTCCAGTTTGGTATAGTTTGATAGATTTTTGAAAAAATATTTGTATGTGTTTTTTTTTTTTTGTTTTTTTTTTTTTAATCCAATGTGTATTTTGCAAGATATTACAGCCTATCTTTATATGTATCTATATCTTTCTGTCTTATATTTAAGTTTTTTTTTTTTTTGTCACTTTCTTTCTTTACACATTGCATGCAGTATGTATTACATGACACAAAACAGCCCTCACCATCTGTAGCAGAGCTGCATGATTTTATACTTTTTATAGTCTAACTTTTCTGTTATGGTTTGAAACATCCAGAGGCAAAGAAATCATCCCGGTGGGATATGTCATCTGCTGAAGAAAGTAAGAAGGATTCAATCAGTGAGTTTTTAAGTCAAGCACGCAGTAAGAGCGAACTAATAAAAGAAGAGACTAACACAAAAGCAAAGGATTCCCAGTCTTTAGCAGCTGCTGTTGTCCCAGCCCAGGTGAGTGTTGCTATGATCTATAAATGTAGTGATTGATGGAGCAATTATGTGTAAAGATACATGCAGGCTCCCGAGGTATATGAGGGCAATATAGGCTGTGTTGCTGTGTAATGAGCGACCCTACAGCAAGTTCTGCAAGGAAAAATAAGGGAAATTGAGCCCTCCTGCATTAGTGTATGTTAGCCCAATGGAGGCAACCTTTCTACACCATGGTGCTTTGGGAATAATGGTGAGAAAAGCTGAATAACAAAAAAAAAATGTTTTTTAGGGCCCATCAAGTAACGCAGAGCAGGTACCAGAAGAGGAAGAAAAAAGGCCGCCCATTGATTTGTTTAAGGCAATATTTGCAGAGTCTTCTGATGAGAATTCCTCTTCCTCAGATGAAGAAAGCGATGAGGACTTGTCTCCTGCAGCCATTGCAGGCGCTGAAACAAGCAATTCAGAGGCTGCTGCATCATCCAGTATACAAGGTGAAACATTTCATTGCTAATACTTTGTTTTTTTTTTTGTATGACGTTGTTTTGTTGACCTCTTATATTAAAAATGATCGCTTGTAAAAGAAGTTTAAGCAATGGCCAGAATTTTGGTCATAATTTCTAGTTCAGTCAAAAACTGCCATCGCTGGCTTACTGTAGTGGAGTGGCGACATGTGGCCTTTGTGTACATTTACAAGCATAATGAATAAGCCCATGGACCGGACTCATATGCGTATGCGTTTCCATGGAAAAATTCATTCGATTGCAATCCACCACCCCGCGTTTTGCATGGTTTAAATGCAAGACACCACAGTCGCATGTGTTTCAATAGAAAAGCATATGTGATCTTTTGCCGAGCCACAGGTGTTTGCATTACACTAGTAAACATTATACAAATGCCACGTGTGGCCAAACCCTGAAAAAAATTAAAAGCAAAAGATTCTTTTCAGCCGAGATCATTGCTGCAGTTTAAACGAGGGCTTTTTATTCACAGAACCGGAATCAGAAGTAAAGCTTTCAAATACCCCTTCTATTCCTGCTGCAAAGGAAGAAGTGGAAAAAATGCATATAGAAGAATTTGGACCCAAGTTGCCACCTATACCTCCATCTAGTAAGTAATAGCACTGGTGCAACTATGACATGGAGCTGTTGACCATGGGAACACTGAGAATACTTACATTTTACCAAAAGGGCCTTACATTGGCCCCTTTGTATCTGAGGGTCATTGATGCCTGGATGCTTATGCGCTTCTTTTAAATGACATGCGAGACTTGACAGGATAGTTTTATTTATAACTTTTTTTCTTTATAAAATTAGTTGATAAATTGCTACAAATGTGATAAAATAAGTATTTTTTTTTAATAAATAGTAAAAATTAATAAACCTTTACCAAAATATGTAATCAATATGTATAATGTCAATCCATCATTGTTCCCAGGTTTAGCTACAGATGCAGAGTGTGCATGTACTTTTGCATACTGCAAGCTAAGTCTTTTCTGCAGCACCTTCTACATTCTGCCTTCAGCTGACAAGCTGGAGGGTGGCACACTTCAAATGTCTATATCTCCTGAACCTTGGCACCTAGAAACACAACAGAATCTCTCCTTTAATGTAATGTCAGGATTGTTATTGAATGTTAACATCCAATAATGTTGGATGTTGGCTGTATGCTACAGGGAGGGCAGGCTTGCTATTATACTACAGGGGGGGGGGGGCTGGCAGGCTTGCTATTATACTACAGGGGGGGGGGGGGGCTGGCAGGCTTGCTATTATACTACAGGGGGGGGGCTGGCAGGCTTGCTATTATACTATAGGCTGCATACTACAGGGGGCTGTCTGTCTGCACACTACAGGGGGGTTGCATACTATAGGGGGGGCTGGCGGGCTGCGACCAATACACTTCCCACCCTCGGCTTATACTCGAGTCAATAGGTTTGGTGGTAAAAGTAGGCACCTTGTATATACATTAATGTTAGGATTGTTATTGGATGTTTTACAGAAACTGAGATATCCACTGTTAATTACAGTTGGAAATAGAAAGGTGTATATAAAAAAATCACATTTTGTCTTGCAAATATAACATTGGATATCTCCGGTTCTTTGAAGCATCCACACACAATCTTGATATTACTATATTAAGGGGAGATTCTCTTGTTTAATATGAAATATATTTCTAGGTGCCAACGTTCAGGAGATATAGCTGTTTGGCAACTTGCAACATGACACTAAACTAGGAATGTGAAAATATGAGGTAGATGGCCATCTTGAAGGGGGTTAATAAAAGCCGTCAGCTGTCCTTTCATATTTGCTTATTTTTCATCCCATTTCAGGTTGTACTGCAGCATCAAGCATTTACTCATCAGAGGGTGTAAATGAAACTGCTAAAAAGAAGAATAAAAAACATAAAGAAAAGCACAAGATTAAGAAGGAGCATAAACGCAAGAAGGAAAAGGTAATCTGTGAAGTCTCCATTTTGGCAAATAATGTCCATAGTTGTAACGTTAATAACTCTCCCCCAACACAATATAAAAAATTCTCATAACCCCGCTTATGCTCTATAGGCATATTCTAGGTATACTGCTGATGTCCTATCAATATCATATCCTAGGGCTCCCACTCTCAACAACCTCCCCATGTGCAGTTTTCAGTGGGTGCAATATACCATGTATTGCACGGCCTTATGCACAGTGTTGGAAGCTTTTGCAGATTACATGTTATGCGGCAGATTTGGGCACAAATTGTTATGCTTTTTTAGTCCTGGCAGCACTTTAGGAATACACCAATCTTGTAAAGTGATTTCCGCTGCTTGTATAATGAAAAGAGAGTACTGTATATACCCGTGTATAAGCCGAGTTTTTCAGCACAAAAAATTTTCTGAAAAACGTCCCCTCGGCTTATACACGAGTCTATTACCAAAAAAAAATTACCCACTTAAAAAAATAAACTTAAATACTCACCCTCCGATGTCAGCGCGGCTCCCCGATGTCGGCACGGCTTACCGATGTCCCTGATGTCAGCGCATCCCGTCTTCTTTCTTCTCCGCAGCTCCTCTTCGCTCTTCGGTCATGGACGCGGCCATGTTTTCTTCATGGCCGTGCATACTATGACGTCAGCAGCGGCCGCGTCATAGTATGCGCCTGCTAGAAGAAAACATGGGGGCGTCCATGCCGGAAGAGTGAAGAGGAGCAGCGGAGAAGAAAGAAGACGGGACGCGCTGACATCGGAGGGTGAGTATTTAAGTTTATTTTTTTTAAGGGCCGTGGGGGCAGGCTGTATACTACTGGGGGCTGGCAGGCTGTATACTACTGGGGGCTGGCAGGCTGTATACTACTGGGGGCTGGCAGGCTGTATACTACTGGGGGCTGGCAGGCTGTATACTACTGGGGGCTGGCAGGCTGTATACTACTGGGGGGGTTTGACCAAAGCATTTCCCACCCTCGCTTATACTCGAGTCAGTAGTTTTTCCCAGGTTTTGGTGGTAAAATTAGGGGTCTCGGCTTATGCTCGAGTCGGCTTATACTCGAGTATATACGGTAGCTTAACTCTTTGATGCATATGCTGAGAGGTATGATAATCATCATCTTCTTTTCAATCACTAAGCCAGTTACTCATGCTCATATTCCCCAGTGTGAACATTCTTCTATTATCTACTATCCATTAAATGACACAGTTTTTGTTGAACATGTTTTTTCTTTTTAGGAATTATTGATGATACCTTTAATTTTCTATGTGACTAATTTTATTTAATAAAACCTACTGCCGTAGATCTCATACTTAAAATAATCTACAATTTAACAATATAATATAGTTTAGAAGAAAGTTGTATATTTTATATGTATTACCTTTTGGTTTTAATGTCCAATTTGACTACCAATTGAATGCCTGCCAGTAGAAGGACAGGCCCTTAACCAGGTGGTTATTAAAATGTTCACCCATATTTGTCTAGTTTTTCATTTTTGATAAATTCTGTCCATTGATTCCATGTTTTTTTGGTATTTATTTATTTAATCTGGATTTTACATAGTCGTGTTAATTATTCCAGTTTCCCTATATTCCTTATTTCTGATAACCAATCTGTAACCGAAGGCGGATCAGTTTCTTTCCAGCATTTAACTATTGCTGTTTTGTCATGGTTTAGTAGGTGTGGGTGGGGGAATTATTGTTGAAAATTTTCCTGTTCTTTTTCAAGTTTATTAATTTCAGGGTAGCTGCAAATCCAGTATGTTTGTTTTTTTTTTAACAACGAATACATTTATTTCTTCAGTTATATGTTTTGTTGTTTCTGTATCTTTCTGTGTCCTTTTCCTTTTTCTCTCTCCCCCATAAATGTCGACAGTACATTTGAGAGGGCTGGGTAGAGGCTGTGACAAATGCATTTCCCACCCCGGCTATATTTTTTTCCCAGTTTTTTGTTGTAAAATTAGGTGCCCCGGCTTATGCTCAGGTCGTCTTATACTCGAGTATATATGGTAATCAAAAATCAAGCAATAACTAAAAAAAAGAAAATGACCATAATTAATAATAATTTAAAAAACTTGCTAATTTAATTTTGATCTCATTTAAAAACATAGAAGAAGAAACACAAGAAGGAAAAACACAAAAGTAAGCAAAAGAATAGGAAAAAGGATGGCAAAACTACAGACACTGATGACAGCAGTGAAAGTCAAAGTGAATCGGAAAACACAGTGGAAATAACACCAAGAGAGCTTCTGAAGAGGTCAGTGACTTTAGTGATCACACATAAATAAGCAACAGTTTTTCTTATAATATTTAACCCCTTAGGAACGTGGCCCTTTTTTGTTTTTGCATTTTCATTTTTCACTCCCCACCTTCAAAAATTTAACTTTTTTCTTTTTCCATGTACAGAGCTCTGTTGTTTTCGGCATAACAAATTGCACTTCATAGTGATGGTATTTATCATTCCATGCCGTATACTGGGAAGCTTTCACTGAGTGCCCCAAATCACATGTCTATTTTATTCTTTGGTTCGGTACAATCACCGGGATACCAAATTTGTACAGGTTTTATCATGTTTTCATACATTTAATAAAATTTAAAACCTGTTCTGGCGCTAATAACTTTTTCATACTTCAGTGCACAGAGCTGTGGGTGGTGTCATTTTTTGCGACGTCATCTTTTGATGACGTTTTTAATGCTGTCATTTTGAGGACTGTATGGGCTTTTGATCCCTATTTGTAGAATTTTTTATATTTTTTCAAAATGGTAAAAAAGTGGCATTTTCGACTTTGGGCCCCAATTATATTCGCTAATATATTTTGATAGATCAGACATTTTGGGACGCGATGATACCTAAAGTGTTTATGATTTTTACTGTTTATTTATATTTATATCAGTTCTAGGGAAAGGGGGGTGATTTAAACTTTTCCTTTTTTTTACTATTTTTTCATTTTATTGTTTTTTTTTTTTTACCATTATTTTAGTTCCTCCAGGGTAATTTAACCCTGCAGGGTCTGATTGCTAATACTGTATACTTCAATCACGGGCTGAGCCCTCTGCATAGCCGATAAGTCTTTGCTGCATATTGCAGCACTTACCGGAAAAACCTGCCTCTACCCAGCCCTCTGCCCCCCCTAGTATATAGGTAGCCTGCCCCCCCCCCCCCTTACAGTATACTGTAGTATGGCAGTATATGGTAGGATAAATCCGACATCCTAGGGGTAAAGTACCCTAGGGGGTCTGAAAAATAAACAGAAATTTAAAAAGTTCTCTTTTTATTGATTTTTTTTAAAAAACTATTTTTCAAAAAGGCAAAAGTGATCAAAAGGTTGTACAGTCTTAAAATGGAAGCAATGAAAATGTCATCAAAAGACGCAAACAATGACACCACCCACAGCTCTGTACAGTATAAGTTATAAGCGCCAGAAGATGGTAACCTTTTTTTTTTTTTTTTCCTGGAGGTTTTAATTCTTGTAAATGTATGAAAACCTTATTAAACTATACAAATTTGGTATCCTCATGATCGCACCGACCAAAAGAATGAAGGAGACCTGTAATTTGGGGTGCACAGCTAAAGCCGTAAAATCCAAGCCCACAAAAAAACTGCGTTAGTGGGTGGGAGGTTTAGGTTAAAGAAGATCTTAATCTTGAATCACTGACAGACCAAAGGTAATCGACCAAATGAGGTTGGCTGCTGCATTAAGGACCGATTGTAGAGAACCTCTGTTCATTTGTGTTTTTAGCTTGGGTCTGCACATGGAAGTCAGTGAAGAGGGAAAAACAAGTGCGGGTCTTCCATTTATATTAATATTTTGAGTTTCTTCTTTTAGAACAGTGGAAACTGCAATACTGATGTGAACACTATGTTGATATAATTTCTTATTAGAAGTTTTTCTTCTCTTAATATACTGTTCAGTAATGTTTCTTTTTGTTGTTTTCAGGTTAAAAAATCTTCCTATTCCTCACTCAAAGTGCTAAGGATATTTCTATTCAAAAAATGGATCCTCACAATGTCTTTCTGAGTCATAATACAGAGCTTTCTGTAGATATGTGTATGTACGAGATCGCTGATGTAAATTTGTATATTCCATTTGTATATTAATTAAAATCATGACCTTGTTCTCAAAGCTTGTGTGCTTGTTACTGCTACCCACACAACTTAAAGGGTTATATTTACTGGATCAGTGTGTTCTGCTGTAATGGTCATGTGATCCAGTGAGTATAGCACCTTTAAGAATAACAGTACGTACACCACAGATCCCCCGATACCAGTACATCCGCCACAGATCAACCGCTATGGCCACCACAGATCCCCCGCGCCGCTATGGCCACCGCAAATGCCCCTGCAGCCTATGGCCGCCGAAGATCCCCCGCGCCAGTGCAGGGAAACATGCTCAATGATCCTGTTGATTCTGCACTAATTTTAGGTTCTGAATGTTATAATTATAGCATATGTTTTGGCAGGGGGCACGGTAACCCTATCCACTACTACTTTGCCTACTGGTCCATGGAAAAATTGTCTCATATGTAACTGGTCCCTGGTGCACAAAAGGTTGGGAACCACTGCTCTAAAGGAAAATTATTCCAGCAAAGAATCGGTGGACAAATAGCATTGAACCTGTGGTATTATTGTGTGATTTTCAGCTAATAACACTAGGTGGTTCTGCTGTCCATAGACTATTAGGGGATAGGCTGTACTATTATCCTCCTATAAAAAATAGAGCATCACATCCGCTCCTCTTGGTAATCTATGTATCACACAACCAGTAACACCTATTAATCAGTTCATCCTTACTACACAAGTATTTGACAGGATTGATCTTAACTGCATTTTAAAAAATGTACAAGAGTAGCCCTCCCAACATGTTTCCCTCATATCCCTCAGGGGAGATTAGGACTAATGCTATGGTTTTCCAAAAATAAAAATCACCTTTTTTTTTTTTTTTTTTTTTCATTTTGTGCTTGAAAAGACCTCTACCAAAGGTTTTTGTTCTGAATAGACATCCCCCTTCTCCGTTTTTTCTGCAAAGTAACAAACTAATACACCAGGTGGACTGCCACAGCCCTGCCACTACTACAGCATGAAACCAATAATGCATGCATTTAAAAAAAATAAATAAAAAATGCGTGACTTGTTGGTGTTGCTCACTCCTCAGTTGACATCAGTGGGAGAGGGAGGAGCTGTACAGGAGCACAAAGGTGGGGCTGAGAGCTGAGCAGTCTGCAGCACAGACAAGTCACTTGTTTTTTTGAAATGCATCCAAACTAAAGCCAACCCTAACAGAGTATTCTGTCAGTGTGCAAGGTAAGTAAAAACACACAATTATATTCTAAAGCCAATGCTCTGAGAAGGCAGAAAGACATATTTGCAATGCAGGTGTGATGGGCTCCTGCAACCTGTCTTTAGTAAAAATGAGATCCCTGATGACAGGTTCCCTTTAACAAATTGCTAGGACACAGAAAAGAGAGCTAATAGGTAACTTTATAGTGGCCTTTATAAAGAAGCAGCCAGCGCTTGACTAAGATGTACTGGACTGAAGGGACACTGGTCAAGAACTTAGCATAAGTTCTTAGAAGAACATCATTTTGATCCCCATAGCAGCTTGAAAAATTTTCCAGAGGTGGCAGCATTCAATCTCTGTAAATTAAGTCTCCAAGATAAGCCCATAAAAAATAAAATGCCAAATTAGTTGTTGACAATTCACTATACAGGCGGTCCCCTACTTAAGAACACTTGACTTGCATACGACCCCTAGTTACAAACGGACCTCTAGATGTTGGTAAGTTACTGTACTTTATCCTTAGGCTACAATAAACAGCTGTAACAGTTATCAGAGGTGTCTGCAATTAAGATTTATTGTTAATCCTGGTTCTTATGACAACCCAACATTTTTAAAATCCAATTGTCAAGAGACCAAAAAATGTTCTGTCTGGGATTACAATGATAAAATATACAGTTCTGACTTGCATACAAATTCAACTTAAGAACAAACCCACAGACCCTATCTTGTACGTGACCCGGGGACTGCCTGTATAGGGGCTGATTTGTCACTATTTTATCATGAGCACATCAGGGCAGGAACAGGACTGGTAACAGCCCTGGCATTAATATCATCAGCTCACATCTGATGTTAACCCCTTTTGCTGGAGAAAAGTAATGGAATGCAAGTGTGTAGAGAAGTGCCCAATCACATCATCAAGGACAAGGGTATATTCTCTTTTTAAGTAATGGAATATATGTAAACTACCAGTATTATTGTAACTTAAAGAAACCATACATTGATACTAGCTTTAGACCTGGTCACATATAAAATTGGACCTGCTGGCCATACTATTTCTTGTGCTTTATAACAAGAAAAGGTTACCAATTGAGTCAGTGAGAGAAATAAGGCCCTTGGGTATACTGATTCCTCAAGCCATGTTGCAGTGTGGATGCAGCCTCAAAAGACAGGGTATTTTTTTTTCCTGAGTAAACCTTCGGTTGACCTTGCCTCACATGCACACCACTTGGGATGAGGATAGCATTTGGGCTGGGGGTTGGGATGAAAATTGGTCTACAAGGCATGGTAAATTCTTCCCCTTCCCCCTGATTCTCTCACAGTAGAATTATGTAAGGCTACAAGTAGCTACTAATGATTAAAGGAAACCTGTCATTTAAATTAACCCATCTCAAATAAAAACTATGATTAAAAGGCATAGCCCTTTTCCCTTAATGGTTCCTTTCCATGGCCGCATTGTTAAAATGCTGTAAACGTGATATGAGTCTAATGATACTAATGGAGTCCTGCCTCCTTGTTCCTAATTGACAGGTCTCACTGCTGTGTGGAACTAGTACTTAGGAACTGTCTGCCAATATTCAACTACAGACATACACTTATCATTAGAAACATAAAAATACTGTGTCAAAAGTTTGACACCGTGCCTTGCTGGAACATTGAGAACGTTATGTTACATCATTGAGCACTTTATGTCATGTGACCTGTGTGTTGTCATCTATGATCCTTTACCATGTAACATTAACATCTACCTCATGTATGTATGTATCAGATTACATGAAATCACAGAATGCCTCAACGGAGGCATGGGAAGGAGCAGACGTCCATAGAGACATGCTGTGATTTCATGTGGTTACATACATACATACACTCACTGGCCACTTTATTAGGTACACCTGTCCAACTGCTCGTTAACACTTAATCAGCCAATCACATGGCGGCAACTCAGTGCATTTAGGCATGTAGACATGGTCAAGATGGTTATTGGTGCCAGAAGGGCTGGTCTGAGTATTTCAGAAACTGCTGATCTACTGGGATTTTCACACACAACCATCTCTAGGGTTACAGAAAATGGTCCGAAAAAGAAAAAACATCCAGTGAGCGGCAGTTCTGTGGGCGGAAATGCCTTGTTGATGCCAGAGGTCAGAGGAGAATGGGCAGACTGGTTCGAGCTGATAGAAAGGCAACAGTGACTCAAATCGCCACCCGTTACAACCAAGGTAGGCAGAAGAGCATCTCTGAACGCACAGTACGTTGAACTTTGAGGCAAATGGGCTACAGCAGCAGAAGACCACACCGGGTGCCACTCCTTTCAGCTAAGAACAGGAAACTGAGGCTACAATTTGCACAAGCTCATCGAAATTGGACAGTAGAAGATTGGAAAAACGTTGCCTGGTCTGATGAGTCTCGATTTCTGCTGCGACATTCGGATGGTAGGGTCAGAATTTGGTGTCAACAACATGAAAGCATGGATCCATCCTGCCTTGTATCAACGGTTCAGGCTGGTGGTGGTGGTGTCATGGTGTGGGGAATATTTTCTTGGCACTCTTTGGGCCCCTTGGTACCAATTGAGCATCGTTGCAACGCCACAGCCTACCTGAGTATTGTTGCTGACCATGTCCATCCCTTTGTGACCACAATGTACCCAACATCTGATGGCTACTTTCAGCAGGATAATGCGCCATGTCATAAAGCTGGAATCATCTCAGACTGGTTTCTTGAACATGACAATGAGTTCACTGTACTCAAAAGGCCTCCACAGTCACCAGATCTCAATCCAATAGAGCATCTTTGGGATGTGGTGGAACGGGAGATTCGCATCATGGATCTGCAGCCGACAAATCTGCGGCAACTGTGTGATGCCATCATGTCAATATGGACCAAAATCTCTGAGGAATGCTTCCAGCACCTTGTTGAATCTATGCCACGAAGAATTGAGGCAGTTCTGAAGGCAAAAGGGGGTCCAACCCCTAGAGACCCATTTTTAGAGACCCAGTCCCCACAGACCATAGTACATACACTGCCAAAGTGTTTTTGTATTAAAAATTGGTTTTACAGAAAAAAAGATATGTTATATTGTACCTTTCATTAGCTTGTGCTGTGTGACTAGGCAGTTGCCAAATGGGAGGGTCTGGAAAGGAGCAGTTCCCTCCCCCCCACCCTTGGGAAACAGCTACTCCATGTGACCTTTTCAAATAAATGAAAACACCCATCACTGGGCTTAGCGACGCCCCCTGCTCCTCTACAGCCAATCCTGAGTGTGGGGAGTTATTCATATATTTGAAAAAGTCACATGTTTCCCAAGGGTGGGGGGGAACTGCTCCTTTCCAGCCCCTCCCATTAGGCAACTGCCTAGTCACACAGCAGATGCTAATGGAAGGTACAATATAACATCTTTTTTTCTGTAAAACCAATTTTTAATACAAAAACACTTTGGCAGTGTATGTACTATGCTCTGTGGGGACTGAGGGAGTGCTAAAAATGGGTCTCCTGGTGACAGGTTCCCTTTAACCTCATGGGTTTTTTTTTTAATCCAATAAAATTTTTATTGAAAACCAGCAAAATAGTTTTCCATTTTTTTAACATTTAACCACATGCGGCCCGCGGACCGTTTCGATCCGGCCCCTTACGCTTGCCGGGCCAGCGCCCGGCCCCCGCGGCCTTCGAAGGCCGGGCAGGAGCCTCCGTCCATCCGGACAGGAAGCTCCTGCCCGTCACTGTATAGTGACTGTATAGCACTATTACTGGAGCGATGTGGCCAGAAGACAACCCCGGCGCACATCGCTCCATGAACTAGGATGCGCCGCCGCGCGATGACGTCATCATGCGTCCGCGCACCATTTCCTGCCAGGACGCGGCAAAAAGAAAGAAGACGCGCCGCGGGAGACTTAGGTGAGTACAGGGTTTTTATTTTTTTTATTAAAAAAGGGCAGTAAAAAGATTGTGGTGGCCGGGGGCCAATAGTTAGTTATGAGGGGCAGTATAGGGAACAATTAATTATATGGGGCAGCATAGGAAATAATTAATTATGAGGGGTAGAATAGGAAATAATTAATGGTGGGGGGGCAGCATAGGAAATAATTAATTATATGGGGCAGCATAGGAAATAATTAATTATATGGGGCAGCATAGGAAATAATTAATTATGAGGGGTAGAATAGGAAATAATTAATGGTGGGGGGGCAGCATAGGAAATAATTAATTATATGGGGCAGCATAGGAAATAATTAATTATGAGGGGTAGAATAGGAAATAATTAATGGTGAGGGGCAGCATAGGAAATAACTAATGGTGGGGGTATAGGAAATAATTAATTATGAGGGGCAGTCTAGTAATTAATGGGGCGAGGCATATTCAATAATTAATAGAGAGGGGTCCCAGTATATTTAATAATTAATTGGCCCAATTAATTCATTAATTTGGCCAATATATAAAATAGTTCACAAGGGGGTGCAGTTTATTAAATAATTAATTGAGGGGGGTATCAGTGTATTATTGATGCGGTCACATGTACCGCTATTTATTTTTAAACTTTAGTCCGGCCCTCCAACGGTCTGAGAGGGACAGTGAACGGCCCCCTATGTAAAAAGTTTGGGAACCCTTGGTATAAACAATGAAACACAGACCCCCCCCCCCCTCCCTTCCCCTGCTTGGTGGGTAAAATGTCCATGGGGGTATAGGTTTCAAGAGAAAGTGTGGGAGGCATGATATTAGGTCATTTACCATAATACATAGATTAAAAATTCTACCCTACTTTTTATTTTTTCAAGTTTTTTTTTTTTTATCCCCTTAAGGACACCGGGTTTTTTCGCTCATTTCTTGCTATCCACCTTAAAAAATCCATAACTTTTTCATTTTTACGTGTACAGACCTGTGTGAGGGCTTACTTTGTGCGTAACAAATTTTACTTTCCCGTAATGTTATTTATTTTAACATGCCGTGTACTGCGAAGCTGAAAAAAAATTCCAAATGTGGAAAAATGTGGGCTCAGTTTTTACGACTTTGATTTTGACGTTTTCATTGCCACCATTTTGAAGTCTGTGCGACATTTTGATAATTTTTTATTCCATTTTTTATGTGATCTAAAAAGGTGTGAAAGTCGCATTTCGGACATTTGGGCGCCATTTCACGTCTCGGAGGTCACTGCCGGCCGTAACCGTTTTTATATTTTGATAGATCGGGCATTTTGGGATGCGGCGATACCTAATGTGTCTATGATTTTTAGTGTTTATTATGTTTTATATCAGTTCTAGCGAAAGGGGGTGATTTGAATTTTTAATATTTTATAAATTTTTTTATTTTTTTAAACTTTTTTTAAACTTTTTTTTTTTCCACTATATCTTAGACCATCTAGGGCAGTGATGGCGAACCTTTTAGAGGCCGAGTGCCCAAACTACAACAAAGACCCGCTTATTTATCGCAAAGTGCCAACACAAAAATGTAATTTGTGATTTATACTCCCTTCTCTGTCACAGTTTTCATTGATACCAGCCCCCTGAGGACACCAATAAAGCAGAAAATAGTCCCAGGTACAGCTGTCACTTTAAAATAGCTCTGTGCACAGCAAGTCCTGGGCTGTCTGGGACTGCAGGAAGATACCTGGAGTCATCTCTGGTGATGGCCTGAGTGCCCACAGAAAGGGCTCTGAGTGCCACCTCTGGCACCAGTGCCATAGGTTAGCCATCACTGATCTAGGGTATATTAACCCTAGATAGTCAGATCGTTCCTACCATATACTGCAATACTTCTGTATTGCAATATATGGCATTTTTGCAGCTCATTCATTACAATGAGCCACTGGCTCATTGTAACGAATCTGCAGAAGCCATTAAGCCTCGGGACAAACGAAGAGGCTACCATGGCAACCGATCGCCGCCCCCCGATGACGTTCGGAATAAAGATGGCGGTGCCCGCGCCGCTGTCTTTTAAATGCCGGTGGCGACTTTGCCGGCGGCAATCAAAGGGTTAATAGCTGCGATCGGTGCAAGCACCGACCACGGTTATTAGCGGTGGGGGATTGCTGCAATATGCAACAACCCCCACCTTTGTATGAAGAGGACTCAGCCCGTGAGCCCTCTTCATACATTCCCTATACCTCTGCACCGTAGAGCTACGGCGCAGAGCGTTAAGGGGTTATACAGCTGCTCTGCTTTATTGATATGTAAAGTGAAGCCTACTGTCTTTTACCTCATCAGCCTCATCAGAGATTCCTGTCCATAAAATGGCTCCAAAGAGAACATGACCCTCTATCTGTGACCATTTGATTGAAGAGCACGAGAAGGGCGATAGACTGAGAAGAGAGATAGGGAGGTGCAGCATTATTCAGAGCTTTGTGGATGAGGGTTATTATTTTAAAGTGAATACGGAAGGAGACAGGTAGCCAGTGCAGGGATTGGCACAAACTGTAGGCATCCGTGTAGCGTTTGGTCTGAAAGATATGAGCCTGGTTGCTGCATTAAGAATAGAATGTAGAGGAGAGAGTTTAGTAAGTGGAAGACCGATTAGTAGGGAGTTACAGTAGTCTAGTCGAGAGCGAATAAGTGCAACAATTAGCATTTTAGAAGTTTCAATTGTCAGAAACTTTCGTATTCTGGAGATGTTTCTGGGATGCATCCGGCAAGAGCGAGCAACAGATTGAATATATGGTGAAAGGGAGAGGTCAGAGCCCAGCACAACCCCAAGACAGCGGGCCTGCTGCCTCGGTGCCATAGTGATCCCACGGACCGAGATGGAGAGGTCAGGGTTAGGTCGGATAGTAGATGGTTGAAAGACAAGAAGTTCAGTCTTAGAAAGATTAAGTTTCAAGAAGAGAGAGGACATGTTAGAGACAGCAGAAAGACATTCACTAGTGCTCTGGATTAAGGCAGGGGTGATGTTATGTGCAGAAGTATATAGCTGGGTGTCATCAGCATAAAGATGATACTGGAAACCAAATCTGCTGATGGTTTGTCCAATGGGGGCAGTGGCAGTATAGAGAGAGAAGAGGACTTAGGACTGAGCCCTGAGGAACCCCAACACTTAGAGGAAGATGAGAAGAGAAAGATCCAGAAAAGGAGACACTGAAAGTGCGGTCAGAGAGATAGGAAGAAAACCAAGAGAGTGCAGTGTGCTTTAGGCCAATGGAGTGAAGCATCCTGAGGAGGAGCTGGTGGTCCACAGTATCAAATGCTGCCGATAGATCCAGGACAATGAGCAGAGAATAGTCACCTTTGGATTTTGCAGTGAGGAGATCATTGGAGACTTTAGAAAGGGCAGTTTCAGTAGAATACATAGAGCGGAAACCAGATAGCAGGGGGTCAAGGAGGGAGTTATCTGAGAGATGGCGGGTTAGTCGAGAATAGATCAGGCGTTCCTGGAGTTTGGCGATGAAAGGGAGGTAAGAAACTGGTCTGTAGTTAGTAGCACTGGATGGGTCCAGTGAAGGTTTCTTTAGTAAAGGGATAACAACAACATGCTTGAAAGAAGAGGGGACGACACCAGAAGAGAGAGAGAGAGAGAGGTTGACGATTTTAGTGAGGTAAGAAGTGACTACTGGGGAGAGAGACTGTACAAGATGTGAGGGGATGGGGTCACTGATGCAGGTAGTGGGGCGAGCAGAGGAAAGGAGCCTAGACACTTCTTCCTCTGTAACCGGCTCAAAGAAAGAGAGTGAACAAGGTAAGGCACCAGAGGGAAGGGGGTTAGTGGGGTGAGAGGATTCAGCAATTATTTCCTGGCGAATCCAATCAATTTTATCCTTAAAGTAGGTGCCAGATCTTCAACCCCAAGGTCTGTGACAGGTGGCTGCTCCTTTGGTGTTAGTAAGGAGTGAAGAGTACCAAAGAGCCTTTTGGGGTTGTTAGAGAGAGGAAATTAGATTAGTAAAATAGACCTATTTAGCAAGGTGAAGGACAGAGTTATACGTTTTTAGAATTAATTTGAAGTGTAAAACGTCTGCAGACGTGCGCGACTTTCTCCACAGACGTTCGGCAGTCTTAGAGGAAAACGAGTTTGTTCAGTGTGCCAAGGTTGCAATTGTGTGTGTGTTGAAAATTTCGGATAGTGAGTGGTGCCATCTCATCCAGCGCACTTCTGACGCTATGATTATAGTGGTTAGTAGCCAGGTTTGGACAAGTGAAAGAGGATATGGGGGATAGTGCAGGCTGTAAGGTTTCTTTGAGTTGGTGAGTATCTATTGCACGTGGGTTCCAGTATGAGTGATGGGTAGAAGGATTCTGAGAAGGTGAAGGATTATTGAAAGTAAAAGAAAGGAGATTATGGTCTGAAAGTGGAAAGGAGGAATTGGTAAAATTAGATATTGAAGATGGTCAGGTAAAGTTTGGGGGGTGAATCCATCCCAATCATCTCTGATTACAGGTTCTAACCTTTTTAAAATCCAACATAAGATTTTTATAACTTTTATTAAACCTCCCCCTCGATGTGTGTTCTTACAGTACAGATCTTACTTGGAGATAAATGATCAGATCACCATATCCAACACTTTATGTAAAAGGCAAACATTTCCGCCAAGTTGCCAATAGATGGCGCATTACTGCATGAATTTGAACCAACGCAGCTTCTGTAGCAGGTAGCCGTGGAGACGAGAACCACGGAAGCGTTGAGGGTGAGACCGGACAGTGTGGGAAGATGCAGGAGCTTGGAAGTAATGAGCGGAGACCGGGAGAGGAGGCGGAAGTGTATCATAGTGAGAGGTTGTCCCAGGTCATTGTCTAGCGGCATCACATGTCACTCTCTCTGTAATGTTACTCAAATCACGTTGCAGCTTTAATGTTTTAAGAGAAGTTTAGAAAATGAAAGGAGAAATCTGACTGGATTGTGAAGGGAGTCATTTTTTCTCACTAAACTTTATATGTACTTTGTTAATGTATTATTAATTCCGACGATTATTAGACCCCATAGCGTTATGCACAATATGGCTGAGCAATGGAGTGCCATAATGTTGTTTTCTTTGCTTACCTGTGCATTACATATGCCGGGGTTTAATTGGTTATTACAATTTGTGGTATGGGGTTTGCTACATGCAAAAAAGTACAAAAAATTGTCCCTCTCTCTCTCTTCCATTGAAAACAATTGGAAGCAGATTAGGGGCAGATGAGGGCCCCAAAATCCAATCCAAAAAAAAACTGCTTTAGCAGACTCCTAGTGATCTAATCAGCACATTTAACACTTACTAACTTTAAAGTGTATATAATAAGGTCCTGATCCTTAGCCAATTTGGACTGTCTAATTTAGGACTGAGATTTGTAAGTTCCTACCAAGTAAGAGTTTTTAACCAATGACCATGATACATTTCCGTATTTTTCGGACTATAAGGCGCACCATCAATAAATGCCTGATAAAATGTCTAGGTTCATATATAAGGCGCAGCAGATTATAAGGCGCACCTGATTATAAGGATGAATGACCAGCAGGTGGCAGACCTGTGCACAGTTCAAGGCAGCTGTTGTCTGTAAGTACGGTTCATATATAAGGCACACTGGACTATAAGGCGCACAAAAAAACTTTAGTCCAAGGCTGCAATGATCAACCGTAAGGTGTCTGTAATGAAGCTTTATTCATAATTCTTGGTCCTATTACAGCAAAAAATGTTTAAACTCCAATTGTCACTAGGGCAAACACTTTTTTTTTTGTCTGGATCTACAATTATAAAATATACAGTTTTGACTTACAGACGGTCCCCTACTTAAGGACACCCGACTTACAGACAACCCATAGTTACAGACAGACCCCTCTGACCTTTGGTGAAGCTTTCTGAATGCTTTACGGTACTTTAGTCCCAGACTGCAATGATCAGCTATAAGGTGTCTGTAATGAAGCTTTATTCATAATCCTTGGTCCCATTACAGCAAAAAATGTATAAACTCCAATTGTCACGGCGCCAAAATTTTTTTGTTTGGAACAACAATTATAAAATATACAGTTTCGACTTACATACAAATTCAACTTAAGAACAAACCTCCGGACCCTATCTTGTACGTAACCCGGGGACTGCCTGTATTTTAGAAATCTAAAAATGTTTTATCATTATATATTTCTGTAGGACAGTGGAGTAGCAGATCAATTATTTTATTTACATGACTGTTTTCCATAACTTTTTTGTATAACTACGATATTTTACATTACTGTTTTATATTTCAGGAATGTATGTTACTCATGATATAGCTTCTTATGTTTACTCCATCATTTAAAATAAATGATGTACTACAAAGTACAACACATTCTGAATAATTTTAATATTTATAAGATTTATATCTGCAGGTTCCTTTTAGGATCTTAAGGGCACATAGAGGTCCTGTAAGTTCTTGCCATTTCTGTTTTGAGGATACAAAATTTCTAACAGGTTCCCATGATGGAACAGCAAAACTGTGGGTAAGTGACATTTAACTTGTGAGTTTAAAAACATAAATTTCAAAAATATTGGTATGTCACATAAAATGTTTAAAGTCCCCAGTGTGGAATTGTACACTTAATAAAAAAAGTGTGAAACAACTGAAAATATGTCTTACATTCTAGGCTCTTCAAAGTAGTCACCTTTTGCTTTGATTACTGCTTTGCACACTCTTGGCATTCTCTTGATGAGGTTCAAGAGGTAGTCACCACAAAAGGTTTTCACACCACAGGTGCCCTGTCAGGTTTATTGAGTGGGATTTCTTGCCTTATAAATGGGGTTGGGTCCATCAGTTGTGTTGTGCAGAAGTCAGATGGATACACAGCTGATGGTCCTACTGAATAGACTGTTACAATTTGTATTATGACTAGAAAAAAGTAGCTAAGAAAAACGAGTGGCCATTATTACTTTAAGAAATGAAGGTTAGTCAGTCTGAAAAATTGGGAAAACTTTGAAAGTGTCACCAAGTGCTGATGCAAAGACCATCAAGCGCTACAAAGAAACTGGCTCACATGAGGAAGGCCCCAGGAAATGGAGACCAAGAGTCACTTCTGCTTTGGAGGATAAGTTCATCCGAGTCACCAGCTTCAAAAATCACAGGGTAACAGCAGCACAGATGAGAGACCAGGTCACTGCCACACAGAGTTCTAGCAGCAGAAACATCTCTACAACAACTGGTAAGAGCAGACTGTGTGCAGCAGTCTTCATTATAAAATAGCTGCCAGGAAACCACTGCTAAGGACTGGCAACAAGCACAAGAGACTTGTTTGGGCTAAAGAACACAAGGAATGGACATTAGACCAGTGGAAATCTGTGCTATGGTCTGATGAGTCCAAATTTGAGATCTTTGGTTCCAACCACCGTGTCTTTTTGTGACGCAGAAAAGGTGAACGAATGGACTCCACATGCCTGGTTCCCACCTTAAAGCATGGAGGAGGAGGTGTGATGGTGTGTGGGGGGCTTTGGTGGTGACACTGTTGGGAATTTATTCAAAATTGAAGGTGAACCAGCATGGTACCACAGCATCTTGCAGTGGCATGATATTCCATCCGGATTGTGTTTAGTTGGACCATCATTTTTCAACAGGACAATGACCCCAAACAGACCTCCAGGCTGTGTAAGGGCTATTTGACCAAGAAGGAGAGTCATGGGTGCTACGCCAGATGACCTGCCCTCCACATTTACCAGACCTAAACCCAATTGAGATGGTTTGGGGTGAGCTGGACCACAGAGTAAGGCAAAAAGGCCAACAAGTGCTAAGCATCTCTGGGAACTATTTCAAGACTGTTGGAAGACCATTTCAGGTGACTACCTCATGAAGAGAATGTCATGAGTGTCCAAAGCAGTAATGAAAGCAAAAGCTGGCTACTTTGAAGAACCCAGAATGTAAGACAAATTTTCTGTTGCATCAGTTTTTTGTTAAGTGTATAATTCCACATAGTTTAAAGCATACGTGGGACTTAAAGAGCAGTCATGCAGTGCAAGATTAGTCACCCAGACGATGGCCCAGTACCACACCGAAAACAATTATATCATAGCAATACGCACGGTGGAAGAACAATTAAAACTTAACTTTTACTGGATAATGATAAAATGTGAATACAGTCAATATCCACGACACAAAACGGTGGCTATGCCACTAAGGACATGAGATGCAGAATGTACACAGTGTATGCACAGTGGCTGGCAGGTGATAAACTTGCCACTATAATTTAGACAGGTCTAGTGTACACGTGAGGAATGTCAGTGTGTGGAATCTTAAAAAGATTTAGAACGATCTCACCATGTCAGCGATGTATTGGGAGCGTGGAGGTTCACTTGCCAAATCATCAGGCGTGGGTGAAGGGAGATGTAGTAATCCAGAAGGGGTGAAGCAATGTCCCAATAAAGGAATCTCTCCCTAGTATACCCCAAAATGCTCCCGTCCTGACAAGGACAGTCCACAGCTATTCCTACTAGACACGTCCTCCACTAGGACACTGTTCACAGAGATTGGCCCAACGCGTTTCCTCCAATGTGGTTTGGATTCATCAGGGGCGAAGTACAACATGTGCATAATAAATAGTTTCTGCCATTTCCTCACTTCACCCAGTAGTAGGTGAGAGTAAATACAGGCATTGGTGAGGGTAGGACAGTGGTCCTCTCCATACACATTGTGGCGGCGGTAGCAGCTGTCCGCTGTGTCTGGCGTGCGCACAGACGAACTGCGCATGCGCCAGTTAAAGACACCAGCCGCGGCGTCACAGAGTCCGGACCGGAAGTACGTCATTCATACATGTAAACGCTAACGGCCGGACTCCGGACACACCTCCTATCCATAGCACCATACAGGTAAGTAAAAAAGGGGGGAGGGGAGTGTCCAATAGGGTCCATCATTAACCCCAATGTATCAAGACAGTGAAGGTACAGTAAAAAAAATATATATACACAAAAGTGGCGGTGCAATGGCAACTCCACTCATTCGTGCTGGGGAGACCCCGATGTCGGGGAACACGGCACTTAATATGGGGTAAATTAATTATTTCACTTGATGGCCCAAAGGCAAGATCTATATTGGTACTTATGATATTCAAACAGGTAATCACCATATGAGAAACAGAAACTACATTTAATAACAGATACAATACTTGATAAAGGACAGATCCAATATATCATGAAACAACTAGTTATTGTTCGAGAAAGCAGGCGTAACTTAAAACCTTGTTCAGGCCTCCAGGTGACACTGTCTGAAGGCGAAAGATCCATCTCGTCTCACATTGAAGGACCTTTTTGTCCCAATCACCCCCTCTCTGATTCCGTGAGACTTTCGTGATACCATGGAACTTGATGACATCAGTTCGGCCATTATGTTGTTGAATGACATGTCTCGCTAGGGGGGTATCTCGATGGTGGGCAATGTCGCCAAGGTGGGCGCCTATCCTTCTGCGGAATTGTTGTATTGTTTTGCCCACATATTCAAGACCACAGATACAAATGGCTCTATATATCCCACGTATGCTTTAAACTACTTTGACTATAGTGATATGGCAGGCTTTCTCACAACAGGACTCGATACTCAAACTTGGTTAAGTGAAGTGAAGGACATTTTCTCTGATCGTGACTTTACACAGAAACGCTATATACCGACTTTTAATATAGCCTTCAAAGAACTAACTAACATCTATAAAGACAAAATCACTTCCTGGTGATTTTTACAGCTAAAGAATTTACATCATCAGTGACGGGTAAAAAATATAACATCAAAACGTTTATCAACTGTAAATCGGTAGGGGTGGTATATAGAGCCATTTGTATCTGTGGTCTCAAATATGTGGGCAAAACAATACAACAATTCCGCAGAAGGATAGGCGCCCACCTTGGCGACATTGCCCACCATCGAGATACCCCCCCTAGCGAGACATGTCATTCAACAACATAATGGCCGAACTGATGTCATCAAGTTCCATGGTATCACGAAAGTCTCACGGAATCAGAGAGGGGGTGATTGGGACAAAAAGGTCCTTCAATGTGAGACGAGATGGATCTTTCGCCTTCAGACAGTGTCACCTGGAGGCCTGAACGAGGTTTTAAGTTACGCCTGCTTTCTCGAACAATAACTAGTTTGTATTGTTTCATGATATATTGTATCTGTTATTAAATGTAGTTTCTGTTTCTCATATGGTGATTACCTGTTTGAATATCATAAGTACCAATATAGATCTAGTGAAATAATTAATTTACCCCATGTTAAGTGCCGTGTTCCCCGACATCGGGGTCTCCCCAGCACGAATGAGTGGAGTTGCCATTGCACCGCCACTTTTGTGTATATATATTTTTTTTACTGTACCTTCACTGTCTTGATACATTGGGGTTAATGATGGACCCTATTGGACACTCCCCTCCCCCCTTTTTTACTTACCTGTATGGTGATATGGATAGGAGGTGTGTCCGGAGTCCGGCCGTTAGCGTTTACATGTATGAATGACGTTCTTCCGGTCCGGACTCTGTGACGCCGCGGCTGGTGACTTTAACTGGCGCATGCGCAGTTCGTCTGTGCGCACGCCAGACACAGCGGACAGCTGCTACCGCCGCCACAATGTGTATGGAGAGGACCACTGTCCTACCCTCACCAATGCCTGTATTTACTCTCACCTACTACTGGGTGAAGTGAGGAAATGGCAGAAACTATTTATTATGCACATGTTGTACTTCGCCCCTGATGAATCCAAACCACATTGGAGGAAACGCGTTAGGCCAATCTCTGTGAACAGTGTCCTAGTGGAGGACGTGTCTAGTAGGAATAGCTGTGGACTGTCCTTGTCAGGACGGGAGCATTTTGGGGTATACTAGGGAGAGATTCCTTTATTGGGACATTGCTTCACCCCTTCTGGATTACTACATCTCCCTTCACCCACGCCTGATGATTTGGCAAGTGAACCTCCACGCTCCCAATACATCGCTGACATGGTGAGATTGTTCTAAATCTTTTTAAGATTCCACACACTGACATTCCTCACGTGTACACTAGACCTGTCTAAATTATAGTGGCAAGTTTATCTGTATTCACATTTTATCATTATCCAGTAAAAGTTACGTTTTAATTGTTCTTCCACCGTGCGTATTGCTATGATATAATTCCACATATGTTAATTCATAGTTTTGATGCCTTCAGTGTTAATCTACAGTATTTATAGTCATGAAAATACAGAAAACTCTTTGAATGAGAAGGTGTGTCCAGTCTTTTGGTCTGTACTGTATACATACCATATACACATAAATATTGTATACACACACCACATATGCATAAATACATACATACATCATATACACACATACATACAGTACAATATACACCTATGCAGTAGATACATATCACATATACAAACACATACAACAAATACACACATACATAAAATACTATATACAGACATACAGCATATACACATACATTATATACACACACCACACACCCAATACCCCAGATGCTGGTGCCCCCTAACACTGTAGGCCCCCATATTGGCTGCTATTACTCTAGTTGCACCCTTGGAGCACACACATTTTCTACCTTAGAACCGGTAATGATGATTGCACATTAGAGGGATTTTCCACCATTAAGATATTGATGATCTATTCATAAGTTCAGCCCCAGGCACTACAGATCAGCTACTAAACAGGAATAGAGAGGCTGAAGTGCAGTTAAAGTGATCCACTGCTAAATAGAGAATGTTTCTATACTTCCAGCTCCATTCTCTACGTACTGGAATCTACTGATTGCTAGTTTTGTACCCTTACTGATTTGATATTGATGACGTATGTCCTTATGTCCTTTATAGAACATTGTAGAGAACAACTACTAGCTGCAGCATGTCTTTTGTGTCTCTCTGCTTCTCTCTCACCGAGCTCCACTCTTTATTGCTTTCTTTGCAATGCATGTAATCTGATCCTTCTGTAAGCTGTATGTTTTTTGGGAGAACAGGTTTGATTTATCAGGGATTTCAGAGTGAATGGTAGCTCAAAGGGGTTATCCACTCAAGTGGCCCTTATCCAGAGGGTCCTTTCAATCACTGTCAATGGAACTGCCGCAGATATCCGAGTACAGTGCTTGGCTATCTCTGCCATTGCCATAGAGATAAGTAAAGCACCAGGGTTCATGTATGACTGGCTGCCAGAGCATTCCCCTCTTCTATCGCCCAACAAGGCAGCCTAATACACACAAATAATCAAGGTATTGAAAATCACAGTGCATTTCTCTACTTCATACTGCATTTTCCACAGCATGCTGCCAAAGGATTATAGTACCTGAGGGAAGTGGTAGACTTTCTATAAGTAGCATTTAGATACAATTGTTTTGATAAAATGTGATTCCTCATGAATAAATAATGAATAATTTTTTTACCATTACCATTCCTTTTTAAGGACTTCTCTACCTGCACCCCAATTCATGAGTTTAAGGATGAGCACACTGACCATATTTCTGAGTGCAATCTTACACGTGACAACAAAAGGTGACTGAGTGGTTGTGGATTGTTACATACATTAAGCTGTGGGCCCATTGGGTCACTTAACCAATTTGATTTTAGGACACTTCTAAAGGCATTGTATAAGTGGCCTCCCTGGGCTAACCCTTTACCAGGATTTGAAGCAGAAAAAACATTTCCATGATCTAACTCTGTGTTTTTACCCAATGTATATTATGCTGTAACACCAATAAAGAATGAGGACAAAAGTCGCTGCGCTGTACATAAGTCCCCTATAGAAGGCAATGGTCGCACGGTGGCACCGTACCTCTCCGTACATGGGAAAAAAGATAGGACATGTCCTATCTTTCCGTGCGTTACGGCCCATACGCCATGCATTGCTATGGAGACAGGAGGGGTCACCATGGCGCCAGACGTATGCCCGCCCAGCTACGGCTTGGCATACGTTCGTTTGCATGTGGCCTTATTTTGGCTGTACAGGGATCTGGACTAATGTTGCAGGGAGATCACCATGTAGTTACCTTCTGAGAAAGGCTGGTACTAAGCACCTGATGGCAGACAAGAAAATTCCAAGGTTAGTCAATATTCAGGCAGTAGTGTGGGACTTATGGCATAAAAAAAGTAAGACATTGCAGGGCACAGTGACTATGTCCCTTTTAAGTGGGCTGTCTGGGTTCATAATTGTTAAATAATTGACCACAGGAGGTGTAAAAATAATAAAGAAGTTAGTTATAAAGAAGTTAGTTAAAATTATAACAGCTAGAGGTAATAAAAATTTGTGATCAGTTTGACATTGACAAAGTTGTTATATATATCTCAACAAATCTCATGAAATCTCATGGCTGCATTGGTCACAATTCTGAGTGCTAGACTGCTAGTTACTCTTCAGGATGATTTCTGTATTCTCCAGTAGTGCAATACAAATGAGCTGATTGTTGCGTGGACCTGTATTTTTTTTTTCCAACCTTCTCCACTATGACCTGATGTCAGATCACTGACACGCTGATTTTGTTATATGGAACACATCGCAAAATTGCTACTACTTCTACTTAACATTTCTACTACTAGTGTGATGATTTTCTTTCTAAATACTTGTGTTCTAGGATGGTAACAACATCATATGACAAAACTGTAAAGCTCTGGGATATGCAGACTGGGAAAGTACTGGTAACTATTGACTATTTCACACAATTCTATACATCATTCTATCTATGTTTTACATACAAAATAACATACTCCACTGTATAATTTTATGTTACCAGTGGTCAGTAAGCCTGGACAGTCTTGTTACATCATGTAATGTTTCAGAAGATCAAAAGCACGTAGTATGTGGTGCGGGCAATAGCATCTGTGTCATTGATTCTGCGACTGCCACCAAAGTAATGTATCTAAGAGGTATGTCTTTTACTATGGGAGTTATTCAGCCATTGCATTTTTAACACAAATTGTATAAAATGGTAAACCAAGTAATTCATTTTACCAAAAGCTTTAAATATTATAAAATAACTATAATATGCTTTACTTCACCTTCCCTATATTAGATCACCATGCGTCCACCATAACAAGGTGCTGTTTTGATCCAGAAAGTCAAAGAATTTGTTCTGTGTCTTGTGACAGATCTGTGAAATTGTGGGACATGACTGCAAAGCGTACAACTATCCAGATAAAAGAGTAAGGAACAGTCCATTTCCTTTTGTAGAATTTATGAAGAAGGTAATATTGTTGCTATGGTATATGTATATTTATATTGCAGAGCACACAGCAATGTTATTTCGGACTGTAGCTTCAGTTCTAATGGTCGCTGGTTGTGTACAGCATCTTGGGACAAAAGTTTGAAAATCTGGGATGTTAACACTGGAGATTTCCGCTGCAATGGACCAGATAATCTCATAAACGCCCACACTGGATCAGTTAGCTCCTGCACATTTTCTCAGGATGGTGAGTTACTTTCAATTAATTTTAAATATAAATGTATTTTAAGCTTTTTTTTCTTTCCACCAGGTTTATGTTCCTTTTTTTCCATATTAAAGTTTATCGGGATTTTTAACAAGTCAAAAACAGAACATAACAGAAAAGGAGAATAAGTAAATTAGTCTAGCACAAAAGACACAATACAGGGTGCTAAATTGCACCCAGTGAGGGAATTATAATTGAATGCCACCGCAAGTCTCCAAAATGTCATTGACATCCTGACACGAACTATATCTTACTACAGTAAAGTACAATAGGGGAAAGGGAAAAATGAGGGAGGGGAAGAGAGAGGATGGGGTGGAAGCTGTGTACCCCCCTTTTCCACCTCTCGCCATCAGTTGTACTGGGACTGTACTTTCAGCTCCAGATAGTGAGGAGATGCAACAAAGGAAGTCCTGTGGAACCAAGTTTTTTGAAAAGACACAGCTCTCTTCGGATCGCTGTCCAAGAGACTCTCCGTCCGGTGTAGCTTGTTGACAAGTCTCAACCACTGATGCATGGAGGGAGGATCAGAAGAGCGTCAGCAAGAGGGAATACAGGCCTTTGCCACAATAAGAAGGTGGTACAGTAGAGACTTTTTGTACATGGCAAGGGAAATTTCATGATGATGTAACAAGAACCCAGGAGGGATCATCCCGTTGCTTTCCACGTGTCACCTCGCAAATCATCTCCAACATCAATGTCCAATAGGAGGCAAGTGAAGGGCAGCTCCAAAAAATGTCATCCTCTTTATCACAGCACCAGCAATTCCAGGAGACTTCGGGAAACGTTTTATGAAGTACATAGGGCACCCTGTACCATCTAGTGAGCAACTTATAATTCATTTCCTGAAAGGCCTTGTTTACAACAATTTGTGTGGCAGCACATATATCTTTTCCCTTTGCTCTGTTGAGAGGTTTAGGTTCAGGTGGAACGTAGTCTAGTGTGGGTTTATTAGGAGACCATATTCTAATGAGAGAGAACCCCTAACCGGCTCCCTCTAGTTTTATCTTACTTTTAGATAGTATGATAAATGCAATATACTCAGTGGGACAGAAAAAAAGATTGTGCCAGATAATGGCAAGTAGCATTTGATACTGATGTGAATAGAGCCTCACTCTTTTATAGTATTAGATAGTATTAATCCATTTGGAAAATGTATCACATCAAATAGTAATGAGTGTGATTATAAAGTGCTATATCATGTGGTGTTCTGTCCTTTCAGCTTCTCTTCTTTTATCTGGGGGAAATGATAAAACTGTTGTTCTCTGGGATGTAGGCTCCAAATGCAAGAAGCTTGTGCTAAAGGTAGGTTATCCTAAATACTGTTAAATGTTCAATTTTAATATTGGTAACCCTTTATCAAGAGAGTGAAGATACAGAGTTTTGGCCAGGGCCTACAACACCTAACAAAGACAGATAGAGAAGAATGATGCCTATACACATTGTAAACTGCAAAACAATTTTCTGCAAAACTCTACAGAAAGCTATCAATATAGTGTGAAGGAAAGGTACAAGACAGAGATGCAAAAAGGGGGGCCAGAAACCTACAGACTGGAGTACTGAGCACAATTCTTAAAGCAAATTGTGGCAGGCACGGTTTTCTGAATGTCCAACAAGAAGAGCAGGTGTTAAGAAATCCCAGTGTGGAAGTCCAGTCCTGCATGATCATCATGTTATTAATTAGCCTTATTGATCCATAGCTATGAATAAGGTATAATTACTGAAACGCGTAAGTTTTGATGCTATTTTTATTCCATATGCTGTGTCTTGTACAATTTTTGTCTTTTTTAATGTAATCCAAATAAAATTTACCACGTTTTATCTACAAATCGACTCCTGATGTCCAGCGGGAAACAGTTTTCCTTATTACAAACCTAGGTTTAAACAACAGAAATATAATATGTCATAATACATATAAAGTGGTTCCCTACTTAAGGACACCCAACTTACAGACGACCCCTGGTTAAAAACGGACCCCTCTACCCACTGTGACCTCTGCTGAAACTCTCTGGATACTTTTCTTTAGTCCCCGGCTACAATAATCAGCTGTTATGAAGTTTTATTGATAATCCTTGGTCCCATTACAGCAAAAATTTTTAAATTTTGTCTGGATCTACAATTATAAAATATACAGTTTTGACTTGCATACAAATTCAACTTAAGAACAAACCTATGGACCCTATCTTGTATGTAACCTGGGGACTGCCTGTAATTTAATCTTCCCTGTTCGTGTCAAGAATTAACCCCTTCCCGACATTTGACGTACTATTACTGCATGGCGGGAGGTGCGTTCCCGCAAAATGCAGTAATAGTACGTCAAGCTTCTGGCGCAGGCTCCTGAACGGAGCCGGCGCCAGAAGCTGCGGGTGTCGGCTATATATTATAGCCGACACCTGCCTCTAACACCCGCGATCGGAGATTTCTCCGGTCGCGGGTGTTAACCCCTAACACGCCGCGGTCGCGCTGACCGCGGCGTGTCAGGGGCATTTAGTTGGAATCGGACCCCCCCGCGGCGCTTACCGGGGGGGGGGGTCCGCTGCTCTGATCGCAGCCCCGGGACTGCCGGTGCCCGGGGCTGCGCGATTCTTCTTCCGGGAGCCGGGTCCGTGCCTTCTGGCAGGACCCGGCTGTGACACACTGAGCATGCGCAGCATGCTCAGTGTGTCACATAATACAGTGTAATACATCTGTATTACATCTGTACATGTAATACAGTGTAATACATCTGTATTACACTGTATTAGGTGAAGAATAGCTTGAACAAGCGATCAGTGGATCACTTGTTCAAGCTAACCTGTAAAAGTAAAGAAAAAAAGTAAAAAACACTAATAACACACTTTTGAATAAAAATAATTAATTAAATAAAGTTAAAGTCCCCTAAACAGAAACATTCCCTATACACATCTAATAAAGTGAAAAAACTGAAAATCACCAAAATACCCCACATATTTGGTATCGCCGCGTCCGTAACAATCTGTACAATAAGTCAGAAACATTATTGGACCCGTACGGTGAACGTCGTAAAAACTAAACGCAAAAAACTCGCCAAAAATGTACATTTTCATAAAATCCCTTCACAAAAATGTTCCAACAAGTGATCAAAAAAATGTGCACCAAAATGGTACCACTGAAAAGAACAACTCAACACGTAAAAAATAAGCTCTAAACTAGCACTGTCAACCAAAAAATATTAAAGTTATATCTCTGAAAAATGGCGATGCAAAAACAAATGAGATTTTCTTTATATTCGTTTTTTTCCTGTAAAATATATAAAAAAACTATACAAATGAGGTATCACCGTAATCGTAGTGATCTAGAGAATAAAAATATTATAGTATTTTTAGTGTACGGTGTACGACCCCCAAAATATACAAAAAAAAGGACCCAAAATTGACAATTTTCTTTTCCTCCATACATTAAAGAGTTAATAAAATCTCATCAAAAAGCTACAAACCCACTAAAATGAAGTATTTGTAAAGTGCATCTCATGTCGCAAAAAATAAGCCCTTATATGTCCAAATTGCCAAAAAAATAAAGATTGTATAGCCATTATAAAGTGACAATGCATAATCTGCTCTGAATGGCGCAGCTCCCCTCCATGCCCTGGCGTGTGCTCATAGAGCAGGTTACCACCACATATGGGGTATGGTTATACACGGGAGGGATTGGGTATCAAATTTTGTGGAGCATTTTGGTATTTTATCCACTGAGAATTTGTACATGAAAAACACATTAATTTAGTAAAAAAAATAATAAATTTCAAAATTGCATCTGATTTTGTTTTAACCCCTGTAAACCAATTAAAGGGTTAACAAACTTCATAAAAGTTGTTTTACGTACGTTGAGGGGTGTAGTTTCTATAATTTTTTTAAATTTTTATTGATTTACAAGTACAAAACAGAGTAAGAACAAGTACAAAATATATTGCATAGTGGCCCCCTTGTGGGGTAACAGATATCAATAATTGTTAAATACTGTAGGGCATTCTCTTGAGCACTTTCTTAGCCCACACAACATACAGAATAAATAAAGAGAAACAAAACGTAACCCCAACTGGGAACCACAGACATATTATACCTTAAACCTGCTGCCCCCCCTCCCCCCCCCCTTGTGGCTGGTGGCCCCCTCCTGACTGGGTGTCTACAGTGCTCAAAATGCATCCTATGATTTTACCATTTTTCTGGAGAGCGCCTCCAACAGGCTATTAGCTTTCTAAGTTCATTAGTGATTCACTCAACAGCATATAGTCCACCTTTCTTTTCCACTCCTGAAGCCCAGGCGGTTTTTTATTTTTCCAATTGTATAGTATCACTATGCGGGCCATTAATAGCCCCTTCAATGCAGCATATATCCCCTTTTTTGGGCCCAATATACCAATCTTTGTACCAAGAATGCAGTTTTTCACCTCATATGGGACCGTGCACCCACTTTGCCCTGTTATAGCTCTTAGTACGTCATCCCAATAACGTTTTAGCTTTGGGCACCTCCACATCATGTGAACTAAATCTGCGTCCACAAGTTCGCATCTGGGACATCTCTCTTTGTTCCGTGATCCAAAGCTATTTAACAATTTTGGGGTATAGTGGACTCTATGAATTAGAAAAATTTGGGAAACGATATAAGACAGGTTCTTAGTAGTGCAGTTGATCATGCCCATGGCAACCTCCCACTCCTCTAACGATAAGTCTGGAATGTCTTTTCCATTTTGCATAACAGTATGGGGCGTTACTTAAAGAAGTATCACTGTCCAACACTTTATACAATCTGGACAGTAGGCCCTTCGATTTATTCTGAGTTCTTAATACATTGATTAGGGGGTGTCGTACTTCCCTAAAATCAACCCTAGTAAGGGACGCATTGAAAGCACACCGAAGCTGACCATACTGGAGCCACTCCCCTTCACCGATACCGTATTGTAGAGACATATCCTTTTCTGTTTTTAACCCTCCATTGTCTATTATTTGGTGTACAAATTTTACCCCCTTTTTTCGCCAGTACCTAGATCCCTCTAATGGGGCTAACGTCCACTCCCCATCTCCCCAAAGGGGTGTTTCATACAGAAAACTCTCCCAACCTAAATCTATCTTTATTTTTTCCCATACCCATTGCATTAGGTGAAATAAAAAGAAAAAGTGCTCCTTAAATTCTACTTTTGCCAATACCCTAGATTCCAATAAACTCCAAATATTCATTCCCTTTAAATAGTCATAACTCGGTTCAAGTGTATATATAATCTTCTCCATATCACAATCAATAGTGTTTTGTAATTGTGCTGCCACAAAATATTTGCGAAAATCCGGGATCGCAAATCCTCCTCTATTAAATGGTGCATATAATTTATTCAAACAGATTCGTGCTCGTTTTCCCCCCCAAATTAATTCCCTCATTATCATTTCCAGAGACCTAAAACATATTCTTGGTAACACTAAGGGGCTATTTTGCAAGACAAAGAGGACCAGTGGCAATATCACCATTTTGCATAGAATAAGCCTAGCTGCTAGAGTAAGGTTCAATTTCTTCCATATATCCACCTTGCGCCTAATTTTTGTTAACAGGGGTTGCACGTTTAGTTTTATATAATCCTTTGGATTTTTACTAATGATAATACCCAAATATCTCATTTCAGCCACCCTTTCCAGCTGACCAGGGATTTGAGTGTCCTTGTCTAGGGGGTCCAGCAATAAATAGGAGGACTTGCCCCAATTAATCTTTATCCCCGACATGCTGCCGTGTTCTTCTATTAGGGCGATGACATATTGAAGCATTGTGCCCGAATGATCTAAAAACAGCAGCATGTCGTCCGCATATAGCTGCAGCCTGTCTTCCACTGCGCCTCTAACAAACCCCCTTAACAGGGCATGATCTCTTAACTGACATGCCAGCGGCTCCAGCGCCACCGCAAACAACAGCGGTGACAGCGGACACCCCTGTCTTGTCCCTCTGTGCAGGCTCAATGACTCTGAAGCCCTGCCATTAATACTTACCCTAGCCGATGCACCTTTGTATAACATCTTTACCAGATTGATGAAATGAGGGCCAAACCCCATCCTGCCAAGAACTGCCCAAATGTAGTCCCACTCGACGCGGTCAAAGGCTTTGACCGCGTCAAGTGAGACCAGCATCCTGGTGCCCTGCGTTACGCAATTTGTCTGTAGATTCCACCATATATTCAAAATATTGTTGCGAACCGATCTCCCCGCCATGAATCCCGACTGATTTTCGTGTATTACTGACCCACAAACTTTCCGGAGCCTGGTGGCCAAAACTTTGGCCAACAGTTTATAGTCAGAATTCAGCAGGGAGATCGGTCTGTATGCTTCCAATTCCTGTGGGTTCTTACCCTCCTTTCGCAGCAATATAATTAGGGCCTCACTCATAGATTCTGGTAGTGAACCTTTGGCCAGGGAAAAGTTATAAACATCCAGTAGCACCGGAAGTAATAGTTCTGAGTACTCTACGTATACCTCTGGAGGTGTCCCATCGGCACCTACAGCTCTTCCCTTGGGCAAATTTCTTAGGGCCTCCCGCAGTTCATCTATAGTAATAGGGCTTTCTAATGTTGCTAGATCTTCACTAGGGATCTGTGGAATTGAGATATTTGACAGTGCCTCTTCAATTTTTTTATAATCAACCTTGAGTTCAGAGGAATAGATCTCTTTAAAATATTCCATAAACTCCTTTCTGATGTCTATTTGAGAAGTTAACAATTTACCATCCCTTGCTCTTAATACACTAATCGTCTCCCTTGGAGCCTGGCTCTTAATCACCATTGCCACTCTTTTCATGGACGTATAATAGCCCCCTATTGCCCTCTGATTGTGGCCTTCCAGTTCTAAGTGTGCTTTCTCCATACAGAGCATACTCAACCCGTCCTGGGCCTCTATCCATTGATTATAATTTTCCTCGGTTGGATTTTCAAGGAGACTTGTTTCTAGGTCCAATACTCTAGATTTAGCCTGCTGTAATTTTATTTCCTTATTTTTCTTAACATGTGCAATGCAGCCCCGTATCGAGCCCCTCAAGTATGCCTTCAATGCGTCCCAGCTTACACCCTCATCCTTCACATTATTCCAATTGTCCAAGAAAGTCTTTATATCCTCCCTTATCCTACGCTCCCCCTTAACCAAGCTAAAGAGAAAGGGTTTAATTTTGTAGAAAGTGATCCCTGTGGTGTTGCAGTTTATCAGAGTGAACCAGACAGGGGAGTGATCTGATAGTCCCCTTGCTCCAATGTTGATTTTACCAATACTGCTCATTCCCCTGTCATTTGATAAAACAAGATCAATTCTCGATAAGGTACTATGCGTTTTGGAAAAACATGTATAGCTACACCTCGAGGGAAACCTCTCTCTCCACACATCATGGAGGCCTAGCTCCCCCAATGTTCTACCAAAGGAGTTTAGATGGTTGACCATCTGGATTGGGCCTTTCCTAGCTCTATCTAGTACTTCGTTTGCGACCTTGTTGAAATCACCCATCCAATATATTGGAATATTATTATACTTATCTGTCTGTTTCCATATGTCTACAAATGTATCTACGGGTGCCGTTGGAGGGAGATAGACCCCCACCAATACTACCTCACGCTCGTCCAGTAGACAATAGAGAATAATATATTTGCCCTGTTGATCCACTCTCAGGGAGAGTTCTCGGAAGTTGGTACGCCTATTAATCATTATACAGACTCCTCGGGCATACGCCGAGAAGGTGGCATGATAGTAGTGGCTCAACCAGACCTTCTTCACCTTGTATATGGACTCCTTTAACAGATGGGTCTCCTGTAAACATACTACATCTGGTTGATACGAGGAGCATAGGTCAAACACCGCTCTACATTTAGTCCTATTATTCAAACCTCGTACATTCCATGACAATAATTTAATCATAGTAGCACTGTATCACATATTGTATTAACATATTGCCCAACCAGTTTTGGGGCCACCAGTCACCCCCAACCCAACCCTCCCCCCTCCCCTTCAAATGCCCAGGCCAAAAATTCCCTGGACTCATCTCAGAGCAATTACCTCTGCCGGGGCAGAGCTACCCACGGACTTTACCTATTAAATTTTTATGACCCGTTCTACCCATTCGTTGGCTTCTATTGGATTTTCAAAAAAAAAGGATTTTTGTTCATAGATAATTTTGAATTTTGCCGGGTATATCAATGAGTACAAGATGCCTTTACCCCTCAACCTCTTTTTCAAACCCACATAATCAGCCCTCTTTTTTTGCACCTCTTGGGGGTAGTCTGGGAAGATCATAATTGGGGCAGAATTGTATTCCAGTTTGCCAATCTTTCTTAGACTCCTAAGGATGTTGTCCCGGTCCCTTGTTGAAAGGAGACGCACCAGGATACTCCTCGGTGGGGCGCCCACTGCTCTTGCTTTAAAGGGCACTCTGTGTGCTCTATCCACAAAGAATACCCTGGTGCGGATCTCCTCCGAGAATGTTTTTTCCAACCAATTGGACATAAAGGCTGTTACATCTTCCCCCTCCACCCCCTCCGGGAAACCTACAATTCTTAAATTGTTCCTTCTTGACCTGTTTTCCAAATCTAGAAGTTTTTGTTGAACCAATCTTTCTGCTCTTTCTAGGTCTTTCACTCTTTTTTGTATATTCGCTGCGGAATCCTCAACATTCCCTATTCTCGTTTCCGTTACTTCAACTCTTTCTCTGAGGGTATTAATTTCAGTGCCGATGACATCTATTTTGGTCTTCATGTTCCCTATTTCTTTCAAGACCTCCCCTACTGCCAGGGTACATTGCGCGATCTGTGCGGAGATGTCCTTAAGGGATGGACTCTCTGCTCCTGCGGCCATAGCCCCTACTCCTTCTACCATAACCTCCTGTCCTGCCTCTTGTTCAGGCGACCCCACTCTGCCTTTTTCCTCAGCTTTTTTCCCTTTTTCTTTCGTTGAACTAGGGGAGTGAAGGTATTTATCCATTTTACCTACTTTTGATTTCGCACCTGGGGAGAGCACCCCTTCTGAAAGTCTACCCTTTACCCCTGTTTTATTCTGCCTCTTGCTCCCCATCGTGCTTCGCCCCCCCCCCCCCCCCTAACTACAGAGTTATACTCCAACCGGGGTCTTGCAGCAATAGCCGGGAGCACAAACAGTTAAGCAGCTAATGGTGCAGGTCGAACCCCTTTCAGGCAAAGGTACAACAGTCCAAAAAACAGGGGGGGAGAGGGTTAGCAAAATAGATGGTTATAGACCAGGCCTCACTGTTACAGCAGAGAGGTCGCAGTCCAGTTAGCAGACAGGTTATATAGAGATCCTTGTTAGTTAGTTGTAGAGGTTAGCAGGATGAATGGTTATGGACCAAAAAGTCACTATTAAAGCAGAGAAGTCGCAGTCCAGATTACAGGCAGAGTACAACCAGAAAGGTCTTTGTTAGTTAATTATAGAGATCAGAGCCCACTCTGGGGTAGACCTCTGACATGCCGCACACAGCCGGAATAGAGTTGAGCAATCAAACAATTGCAAATAACTAGGTTCCACTATAGTGCACCAGAGTAAGCAAGTTGCTGCTCGTATAGAGCAGAGGGACAGCAGTGTTAGTATAGTTAGTATAGTTAAATCCTCTTCAGTCGCCTAGAGATAAAATTTTCCAGCAGCGACACAGTTTAGCAGAAATGTTAATTAAAGGCACAAGGGCCCAGACTTACATGACAGCTGCCTCGTGCTGGCAACATCAATAGGACAGCAGCATCACAGGTTGACGACCAAGCAGCAACTAAAGGTAAGATTCAAAGTCTTACCATATCTGCAGGCAGAGAGGTCGCTCAAGATGCACTTCCTCACTGTGTGGTTGCGCTGAATGGGTCTCCATGGGTCCTCAGATGGCAGCGCTAGAGCAAACCTGTGGAGCGCCAGCACTCCACGATACAACAGCTAAGCGGGGGGGGGGGGGGGGGGGCAGTGCTTCACTATGATTCCTGCTAGAGGCTTCCCAGCTACCGTGCTGGTCTGGTTGTCACCAGCAATCCCCCGTCGCTGGAACAGGTGCTGCGGCTGTCCTCATCGGATCCTCTGCACTTTGTTTAGTTGAGGACCGCCACTGTGCCAGCCAGGGTGGAATCAGGCGGCATCGCGGCAGTCACCAGCATCCACCTCCGTTCCTCATCATCCTCGGCATCCTCGGTAACCGGGGGCCCGCAACAGAGAGGCGATGTTTCAGTCCGTGGCCCGCTCTAACCCCGGCGTCGCGGCAGCACGCGTCAGCACGCCTCCCGCGTCATGCTCCTCCCCATATGTGGGTCTATAATGGGGTAATTTATGGGGTTTTACTTTTATTTAGGCCTCTCAAAGTGACTTCAAACCTGAGAGGGTCCCTCAATAGCAGGATTTTGCTTTTTTTTATGAAAATGTGAAAAATTGCACCTAACGTTCAAGGCCCCATAACATCCTACAAAAATGATAGTATGTATAAAAAACCATGGAGGCATAAAGTAGACATTTGGTGAATGTTAGTTATTACATTTTCTGGTGTTATGACTCATGTGTGGAAAAAGTAGAACATTTTGAATTGCAAAAATTGAGAATTTTTCCAAATTTTCACCAAATATCTGATTTTCTAATAAATAAATGCAAAACATACCACCAAAATTTTGTAACTAACATGAAGTACAATGTGTCACGAGAAAACAATTTCAAAATCACTTGGATATGTTAAAGCGTTCCAAAGTTATAACCACTTATAGTGACACAGGGCAGATTTGAAAAAATGGGCCGTGTCAGGAAGGTGAAAAGTGGCTTCAGCGTTAAGGGGTTAATGAAACTATTACTTTTATTTTATTGGTGATATTCATTTTTTTAAGCATGGTGATGAGCTATGGGGGTTCTCCTTACTAGCCTGAAAATTTAGGCAGTAGCATAACAAATGATCGCCTTGTGTCTCTACTGCAGTTATCGGCCTAGACAAGGAACATCTGAAATGTTGCAGTTAAATGTAGAATGGTCAGAGGAGCCTGAGAACTGATTTTTTACGGGAGAACTGGGTTACTAGGGAAAGTTAGGTTGTGGGTGCAATCTGTATATGGCCGTGCCTGGGGCACAAGAAGGTGCAATCTGCTTATCATGTGTGTACTCACGCAGAGTATATAGCAAGTCTATCAGACGCCCCTGGCTGACACCATTAACCATGGATTATCATCTGCTTCTTTTAATCTGTAAACTATTGTCGTTTATAACATTGCATTATTTTCACATCAGGGACACACCAATTGGGTTCTGGATGTTGCACTGAGTTCCTGCAAGAAGTGGATTCTTTCTTCTTCACAGGTAAATGCATAAGATTCTTCCTCCTCTGTCTTAGCCTGCTAGATACTCACTGTTAATCAATGTATATTGATAACAGATGTTAATCAATGTATATTATATTTTCTCAAAAAGTAAGTAGAAGTAGTTTAAGGGGATTGTGGGGGTATGGGGTCCATTTTGTTCTATACAAGATTTCTCTAGAAATAATACAAAGATTGATTCAAAGCAACCATTTGGCCAGGATAGTACAAATATGTCAAACCAGCATTTAGACGATGGCCCCGCCAGATCGCACCCCCCCCCCCCCGCACCTCCCCTCCTGAGCCACCCGCCTTCCCACCCATCCCCCTGCATGGCCGAGCCGCCCCCGGCACAGGTGACCACCTCCCCGCCCATCCCCCTGCATGGCCGAGCCGCCCCTCGGCACAGGTGACTGCTTCCCCGCCCACCCATCCCGCTGCATGGCCGTCCGCTCCCCAACACAGGTGACACTGCCTCCGCCTCCCTGCCCGCCCCCCAGCACAGATGCCCGCCCATCCCCCTGCTTGGCTGAGCCATCAAACCCCCCGCCCGAACAAGCAATATATGTATATCTATGATGTGGTTTTTGTATATGCTGTGTATATGGTATGTATGTAAATGCTCAATATACTGAATGTGCGTGTCTGTGTATTTCCCGTATGTGTGTGTATATGCTGTATATACTGAATGTGTGTGTATTTTTCTGTGTGTGTATATACTTTGAGTTTTTATATACTCTGTGTATTAGTGTATAAAGGTATATGAGTGCATAAATGTGTGTGTTTAAGTGTATACTTGTATGTATATGGGTGCGAGTATACAAGTGTAGAACTTTATGTGTGTGTGTGTATATATCAGTGTATAAATGTGTGTAATTGTATAAACATGTCTGTATAAGGGTACATTCACAAGAACATATGGGGGCGTATATCTGGGGGCAAGGCGGCTGTATGTAGCTGTGTTTCTGGGGATGAGGCGGCTGTATGTAGCGGTGTTACTGGGGGCGAGGCGGCTGTATGTAGCAGTGTTACTGGGGGTGAGGTGGCTGTATGTAGCTGTGTTACTGAGGGCAAGGCGGCTGTATGTAGCTGCGTTACCGGGGGCGAGGCGGCTGTATGTAGCGGTGTTACTGGGAGCGAGGCGGCTGTATGTAGCTGTGTTACTGGGGGTGAGGTGGCTGTATGTAGCTGTGTTACTGAGGGCAAGGCGGCTGTATGTAGCTGTGTTTCTGGGGCGAGGTGGCTGTATGTAGCTGTGTTACTGGGGGTGAGGTGGCTTCATGTAGCTGTGTTACTGCTGGGATAGTGGATAGTGAGCACGAGGACGTGTATGTATGTATGCTACACTCCACCACATTTTGCGCCCAGGGGCCCCCACCAACCTTAATCCTTCCCTGAAAACAGCCTTTAGCCCAGTTATGTTTTCTGTAAAAGGAGAAGATAATTTGGTCATATTATTGAGGCTGGAAGGTTTTTGTCTACTAAAATATTTGAATCAGGTTATTTTTTAATTACATGGTTGTGTTAGCTTGTCGATTGATAAATATAGAGACTTCAAGACTTTATTTTTTGAGGTTTGGTTTGAAGTGGCTAAAGAATCCCCTAAGGATGAATAGAACAAATATGTGGGGTCTTGATACATACATCTATAGGTTGTCTTTGTACATGGGAGCCAACTTTAAAGACTGTGCACATTACATCTTTTGTGGAGTACTACTACGTGGACTCGGATAAAGAGTACGTAGCATACAGTATAGCGAAAAGCTTCACACGGTTAGAAAGCATGTTAGTTCTGAAGTATAAAAATGTTGAAATATAACAAAAAATTTTACCAATTATGCTGTCTGGTCCATCAGTCCATGAATGCAGTCACATTAAAGAGAAAAGCAAGATGCATGTAACTATATTCATGTTTGCATCATGCAGGACTCTTCAGTACGATTGTGGAACATAGAGAATTATGAAGAAATACCAGCTGTAATTGAAAACAAGAAAGCCATTGGTTCTCGGCTGTCTCAGGTAAATGTCCATTATAAGAAGTAAGCATTAGCAATAAAGGAAATCTACCATCAAAACCCAACATGACAAGCCAGGAACATCTACTCATATATCCAGGCACCGTGACACTATCCTTGGCTTCCTTCCTTCTAAAATAAACTGTTAAAATTATGCCAACAAGTCTGAAGGGCTCTTGGGGTTGTTAGCAGACCCCCTCCGTGCTCAGGCTTGTACACTGTCAAAACCTCCTTCTGCCTCAGCACTTACCCCCTCTCTCAGCATAATCTCAGAGGGAGGGGGAAAGGGCTCTGTGCACTCTATAACAGTCTGTGAATTTGCCTCACAGAGGGCTCTCATAACGCCCCCCCAGAGCCCTTCTGGCTCATAAGTTTGATTTTAGAAGGAAGAAGGCCATAAAAGGATGGCAGATTTCTTGTTTCTTGTGCTTGTTTCAGCATAAGAAATTGTACTTTTTAGTTACAGTATTTAATATTCAATTTCATGTACTGGGAAGAAGGAAAATAATTCCAAAGACGGTGAAATTGGTGAAAAATGCATTTGTACCATTTACGTGTGGGCTTTGTTTTCTGGCCAAATGACAAATCTCCTTTATTCTTTGAGTCAGTGTGCTCACAGGATAGAAAATTGTGTTTCAATACATTTAAAAAAATTAAAACTTTCTGTACGACAAAAAAAAAAATATCTTTGTTTCACCATTTTCTGACACTAATAACCTTTTCATGCTTTGGTGTACGGAGCTGTGTAAGGTGTGATTTTTTTTTTTTTTTTTAACTAGATGAGCTGGCATTTTTATTTTCATTTCTAAACATTTTCAGATTATTTTAATTTATTTTTTTAAAACTTTTTTTATTTTACATTTTTTTTAGACCCCTTAGGGAGTATGATTGCTCCTATCATATACTGCAATGCTACTGTATTGCAGTATATGGAGAATTAGCTATGCTGCACACTGTTATAAAAACACCAGGCTCTCATGGCAACTGATCGCCTCTCTCCTATGATGTCACAAGGCCAATGACATCATGGTGAGCGACAATCAAAGCCAATATGGCGCGGCCCATGCGCTGATGGCAGCTTTGCCGGCAACAGCCAAAGGTTTAAAACCTGTGATCGGAGCCAGCACTGATCAAGGGGGTTACCGGTGGGTCTTTGCAGCAAACACCTGCATTGAATTGAGAAGGCTCTGGCACTGAGCCCTCTCTGTACTCCCTTAATGGACTTGAGATGTAAAGAGAAGGAGGACTAAGAGGATTGGGGAGGTAACATTGGTATTTGTTGTTTGAAAACCTGGGTAAAAGATAGGATGGCAGATATTGCATCTCAGCATGTAGTTATCTAGCTGATGAGATGTTCATGTAAAGTTTGGATTCTCTGCTAAAAATGCAACTATGTACCTTTTTCAGTGTGAAGAATGTAAGAAGCTATTCCCAGTCATACACTCGGACAATACAAACGTGATCACCAGATGCTTCTTCTGTCGTCTGCCTACCTCAACTGATTGTGTGCCCTCTTTACCCACTGCACCACAAACAAGCTCATGTGCCATTTGATATAATAATATTATTTTATGTTTTATGATTTTTTTTTTAATTATTAATGCACATCAGAGAGGAGAGCATTATTAAATATTCCTTGTTACATTCTGGTTAACTATGCTATAACGCATGTGTAATATTACATATGTGTGTATGTATGTGACTGTGTATGTATGTGTATCTACAGTATATAACCATATAAGCCAAAATATTAAAGGACATCTACCACCAGGATGAAGGATTGTAAACCAAGCACACTGACATACTGGTGTGCCCCGTCTGGCAGGATCTTCTACTTTTCTTTCAGTTTCTTATTCCCTTGTTTTTACAAAAAAAGGCTTTTAAAATTATGCAAATGAGCCTGGGTGCTGTGGGCTTCATAGGGGTTAATGGAGCTTGGAGCCCTTTAGGCTCATTTGTATACTTTTAAAAGCCTTTTTTTCTCAAAAACAAGGACATAAGAAGCTAAAAGAAGAGCAGATTCTGTCAGAGGGGACACACACCAGTATATCAGTGTGCTTGGTTTACAATCCTTCATCCTGGTAGTAGATGTCCTTTAAATCCTAATATAGTGTGTGTCTCCCTCCTGCTGCCAAAACAGTTCTGAAAAGGCACAATTGCATTCACGTATCTGTATATTTATGACTGCCTGTGCGAATCTGGGTATGTGCTTGTTTTTGGGTCTCTTTATGTGCACCAAGAAAGAGTTAATAAACTCTAGTAAACAAGTTTTACTAGAGGCACCATCAAAAATAGCAGTAAATATTGGCCCTTGGTATATCCCACCCTGGCTGCTTGCTTACCCCTCAGGAATCCAATTTAAATTTATGAAGGAGAAGAAAGAAGCTCATTCCGCTAAGGTTTTGGTCAGTTTCTGTCAAATATAATGATAAAATAGCAAGAGAAGAAACTCAACAAATTAGTGGGGTTCATGACAAAATGGATCCATCCAGAATTTGCCTATACTGGTAAAGGATAAAACCGAAAACCCAAACCACGGCCTGGTCAGTAGTTTTGCATGTAGCCCCATTGGAGGCTGGTGTTTTTCAGCTAGCGCCATCACTGGGGCCAGTCTGTTGTGACTGGCATCATTGAGTAGCATAGGTGGCAACCATAGGGGTAAAAGGGGTTTTCCCACAAAACAATCCTGTGGATCGGGCCTAACTTTCTGATTGTGGGTTCTCAGTGATGGGACCCTCACAGATCACTAGACAGGGGGTTCGATGTACCCTAGTCAGATCCCTCGCTGCTTCCTGAGGTGACCGGAGCAGCCACTCACGCAGGGTCGGACTGCCCCATTCATCTCTATGGAGCTGATGGAGATTGCTGTGCACCATTCTGATCATCTGTGGGGGTCCCATCGCTGATACCCCCACCAATCAGCAAGTTAATCTCTATCTTGTGGATAGGGCCTAACTTGTTTAGTTGGAAAACCTCTTTAATGCAGAAATAATTCTAGTCCTAGAGCATGTCTGCTCAAAATCCATTCATATGCAGTATATGTGCTGTCCAGCTTCTATCCACATGTGTTATTTTTTATATTCATCGATCCGTGAAAATCACTGATAGCTTATGGACCTGAAAACGACTGAATGAGCCCTTACAGATATAACATTTCATATAAGGGCTTTTGCAGATTCATTTTATATGTCTGCATAAACCAAAATTCCAGCTTGCACTATTTTTTCTGACATGTGGATGGGATCACTGACCTCCATAGACGCCAATGGATCAGCAAAACAATGGACTTGACACCGAAGGCAGTGGCCAGTGCTGCTTTCTCAGATAATGCACAGGAACCAGATGTTTTGCTGCTTAAATGATTGAAAACCATTAGGTTTTTTTTCAGCTATGCACGGATACAATACAGACACCACTGACTGCATATCGACACGACATGGACACACCCTTCATCACAATATAAAATTAGTATTAATGATAACTAATAAAATAGTCAATTAATAAAACCTAAAGTATTACATAAATGATTTACAGAAAAATCCATGTACAATAACAACTGGTTTACACTTCTTTACTGCATTTGAGGACTGTGAAGCTGAGGGTTTCTGTTTTGAGGCAGCACCACTGTGTGGCGCCGTGGCTTAGTTGGTTAAAGCGCCTGTCTAGTAAACAGGAGATCCTGGGTTCGAATCCCAGCGGTGCCTTTTCTCTTCGCTGTTTTCTCTGGATCATCTGTAGTCATTATGACTGCCCTAATAATTACGCACGATGTATGTTTTATGTAAATTTACATCCGAAGATTATTTATCATGTGTTTTATTACATACATGGACGGGATATCTATATATCTACACATGGTAATGTACTTTGATAGTATTAACTATCTATATAGAGCAAAGCTATCGGTGCTGTCCCTTAGAACATGGAAAATAATGATGTAAGAATGTGGTAATGTCGTACAGTAGTCATTACCGTGTGTAGCGCGCCCCCTACTGTCAGAACGGAGATACTGCGTGTCATCTGTAACGTCATAGGGTAAATTAGAATTTTTCCATTTACTTCATATTCATGATCAAAACACTTTCTGTGAATCCGAAGGGTCACAGTATGAATGAGGTCTAATGGTTGATTAGAATATAGTCTGCATGGAGCTTCTGACATCATCAGGTCACCTGTGACTGTGACGTAATGGCCGACTCTGGTTTCTCCCGGAGAGATGTTCTGTGGTTAGTAGTATATGGAGACTGGGTGGCGGGAGCTGTAAGCTGAGGGGATGGGGGCTCAGTAAACACGGAGAATATGGATCTGATGGGAAGGGCGTGCTGAATGGGGAGCTGATGGGTGGTTTAGTATACATTGGGGGCGGAACTGGTGGTAAATGAGAGGGATGGGGAGCTGGTGGGGAATGAGAGATGGTGAGGGATGGGGAGCTGGTAGGGAATGAGAGATGGTGAGGGATGGGGAGCTGGTGGGGAAGTGGTAAATGAGAGGGATGGGGAGCTGGTGGGGAATGAGAGATGGTGAGGGATGGGGAGCTGGTAGGGAATGAGAGATGGTGAGGGATGGGGAGCTGGTGGGGAATGAGAGATGGTGAGGGATGGGGAGCTGGTAGGGAATGAGAGATGGCGAGGTATGGGGAGCTGGTGGGGAATGAGAGATGGGGAGCTAGTGGGGAATGAGGGATGGGGAACTGGTGGGGAATGAGAGATGGTGAGGGACGGGGAGCTGGTGGGGAATGAGAAATTGGGAGCTGGTGGGGAATGAGGGATGGGGAGCTGGTGGGGAATGAGGGATGGGGAGCTGTCTGGGAATGAGGGATGGGGAGCTGGTGCGAAATGAGATATGGCGAGGGATGGGGAGCTGGTGGGGAATGAGAGATGGTGATGGATGGGGAGCTGGTGGGGAATGAGAGATGGTGAGGGAAGGAGAGCTGGTGGGGAATGAGAGATGGTGAGGGATGGGGAGCTGGTGGGGAGTGAGGGATGGGGAGCTGGTGGGGAATGAGAGATGGTGAGGGATGGGGAGCTGGTGGGGAATGAGAGATGGTGAGGGATGGGGAGCTGGTGGGGAATGAGATATGGGGAGCTGGTGGGGAGTGAGGGATGGGGAGCTGGTGGGAAATGAGGGATGGGGAGCTGGTGGGAAATGAGGGATGGGGAGCTGGTGGGAAATGAGGGATGGGGAGCTGGTGGGAAATGAGAGATGGGGAGCTGGTGGGGAATGAGAGATGGTGAGGGATGGGGAGCTGGTGGGGAATGAGGGATGGGGAGCTGGTAGGGAATGAGAGATGGTGAGGGATGGGGGGCTGGTGGGGAGTGAGGGATGGGGAGCTGGTGGGGAGTGAGGGATGGGGAGCTGGTGGTGAATGAGGGATGGGGAGCTGGTGGGGAATGAGGGATGGGGAGCTGGTGGGGAATGAGGGATGGGGAGCTGGTGGGGAATGAGGGATGAGGAGCTGGTGGGGAATGAAAGATGGTGAGGGATTGGGAGCTGGTGGGGAATGAAAGATGGTGAGGGATTGGGAGCTGGTGGGGAATGAGAGATGGCGAGGGATGGGGAGCTGGTGGGGAATAAGAGATGGTGAGGGATGGGGAGCTGGTGGGGAGTTAGAGATGGTGAGGGATGGGGAGCTGGTGGGGAATGAGCGATGGTGAGGGATGGGGAGCTGGTAGGGAATGAGGGATGGGGGGCTGGTGGGGAATTAGAGATTTTGAGGGATGGGGAGCTGGTGGGGAATGAGAGATGGGGAGCTGGTGGGGAATGAGGGTTGGTGAGGGATGGGGAGCTGGTAGGCAATGAGCGATGGCGAGGGATGGGGCGCTGGTGGGGAATGAGAGATGGTGAGGGATGGGGGGCTGGTGGGGAGTGAGGGATGGGGAGCTGGTGGGGAGTGAGGGATGGGGAGCTGGTGGGGAATGAGGGATGGGGAGCTGGTGGTGAATGAGGGATGGGGAGCTGGTGGGGAATGAGGGATGGGGAACTGGTGGGGAATGAGAGATGGTGAGGGACGGGGAGCTGGTGGGGAATGAGAAATTGGGAGCTGGTGGGGAATGAGGGATGGGGAGCTGGTGGGGAATGAGGGATGGGGAGCTGTCTGGGAATGAGGGATGGGGAGCTGGTGCGAAATGAGATATGGCGAGGGATGGGGAGCTGGTGGGGAATGAGAGATGGTGATGGATGGGGAGCTGGTGGGGAATGAGAGATGGTGAGGGAAGGAGAGCTGGTGGGGAATGAGAGATGGTGAGGGATGGGGAGCTGGTGGGGAGTGAGAGATGGTGAGGGATGGGGAGCTGGTGGGGAATGAGAGATGGTGAGGGATGGGGAGCTGGTGGGGAATGAGAGATGGTGAGGGATGGGGAGCTGGTGGGGAATGAGATATGGGGAGCTGGTGGGGAGTGAGGAATGGGGAGCTGGTGGGGAGTGAGGGATGGGGAGCTGGTGGGAAATGAGGGATGGGGAGCTGGTGGGAAATGAGGGATGGGGAGCTGGTGGGAAATGAGGGATGGGGAGCTGGTGGGAAATGAGAGATGGGGAGCTGGTGGGGAATGAGAGATGGTGAGGGATGGGGAGCTGGTGGGGAATGAGGGATGGGGAGCTGGTAGGGAATGAGAGATGGTGAGGGATGGGGGGCTGGTGGGGAGTGAGGGATGGGGAGCTGGTGGGGAGTGAGGGATGGGGAGCTGGTGGGGAATGAGGGATGGGGAGCTGGTGGTGAATGAGGGATGGGGAGCTGGTGGGGAATGAGGGATGGGGAGCTGGTGGGGAATGAGGGATGAGGAGCTGGTGGGGAATGAAAGATGGTGAGGGATTGGGAGCTGGTGGGGAATGAGAGATGGCGAGGGATGGGGAGCTGGTGGGGAATAAGAGATGGTGAGGGATGGGGAGCTGGTGGGGAGTTAGAGATGGTGAGGGATGGGGAGCTGGTGGGGAATGAGCGATGGTGAGGGATGGGGAGCTGGTAGGGAATGAGGGATGGGGGGCTGGTGGGGAATTAGAGATTTTGAGGGATGGGGAGCTGGTGGGGAATGAGAGATGGGGAGCTGGTGGGGAATGAGGGTTGGTGAGGGATGGGGAGCTGGTAGGCAATGAGCGATGGCGAGGGATGGGGCGCTGGTGGGGAATGAGAGATGGTGAGGGATGGGGGGCTGGTGGGGAGTGAGGGATGGGGAGCTGGTGGGGAGTGAGGGATGGGGAGCTGGTGGGGAATGAGGGATGGGGAGCTGGTGGTGAATGAGGGATGGGGAGCTGGTGGGGAATGAGGGATGGGGAGCTGGTGGGGAATGAGGGATGAGGAGCTGGTGGGGAATGAAAGATGGTGAGGGATTGGGAGCTGGTGGGGAATGAGAGATGGCGAGGGATGGGGAGCTGGTGGGGAATAAGAGATGGTGAGGGATGGGGAGCTGGTGGGGAGTTAGAGATGGTGAGGGATGGGGAGCTGGTGGGGAATGAGCGACGGTGAGGGATGGGGAGCTGGTAGGGAATGAGGGATGGGGGGCTGGTGGGGAATTAGAGATTTTGAGGGATGGGGAGCTGGTGGGGAATGAGGGTTGGTGAGGGATGGGGAGCTGGTAGGCAATGAGCGATGGCGAGGGATGGGGCGCTGGTGGGGAATGAGAGATGGTGAGGGATGGGGAGCTGGTGGGGAATGAGGGATGTGGAGCTGGTGGGGAATGAGGGTTGGTGAAGGATGGGGAGCTGGTGGGGAATGAGAGATGGGGAGCTGGTGGGGAATGAGGGATGGGGAGCTGGTGGGGAATGAGAGATGGTGAGGGATGGGGAGCTGTTGAGGGATGGGGAGCTGATGGGGGATGGGGAGCTGGTGGGGAAAGAGGGATGGGGAGCTGGTGGGGAATGAGAGATGGTGAGGGATGGGGAGCTGGTGAGGAATGAGAGACGGCGAGGGATGGGAGCCTGTGGGCATTACACTAGTCACTGTAATGGGCTACTGGGATACAGAGCATCATAGGGTGTGATGGGAGACAATGTGGGGGTGGGATAGGGAGTTCTCTGCTGTGTGCTGGGAGGCAGAACTATGGGTGGTATGAGGAGCTAAAGACTGTGGTGGGGGAGAAAGAGCTGTGGGGGTGGTATGAGGAAATCTTGCATTGTTTGGTGGGAGGCAGAGCTATGGGACTGGTACAGGGAGAAGTCTACTGTGTGGCAGGAGGTGGAGCTATGCGACTGGTACAGGGAGAAGTCTGTGTGGCAGGAGGCGGAGCTATGGGACTGGTACAGGTAGAAGTCTACTGTGTGGTGACATGTGGAGCTATGGGTTACTGTGAGGGGCTCTGACACTGGTTGGAGGCACAGCTTTGGGGCTGTGAACTGTGTGGTGGGGAAGCAGAACTGTGGGTTTGGTATGAGGAGCTATAGCACTTTGTGGTGGAAGGCAGAACTATGGGACTGGTAGGGGCTGTGGTGGGAGGCAGAGCTATGGGACTGTTAGGGACTGTGGACTGTGTGGAGGGAGGCAGACTTATTGGACTGGTAGGGACTGTGGACTGCGTGGTGGGAGGCAGAGCTATGGGACTGGTAGGGGCTGTGGTGGGAGGCAGAGCTATGGGACTGTTAGGGACTGTGGACTGTGTGGAGGGAGGCAGACTTATTGGACTGGTAGGGACTGTGGACTGCGTGGTGGGAGGCAGAGCTATGGGGCTAGTAGGGACTGTGGACTGTGTGGTGGGAGACAAAGCTATTGGACCGGTAGGGACTGTGGACTACGTGGTGGGAGGCAGATCCTTTTTTAGCCTCAGGTCTCCGCTTTGTAATATTGTGGCTGCAAATATATACCCCCAGCAATCTAACACTTATCCCCTATGCCAGTGATGGCGAACCTTTTAGCGGCCGAGTGCCCAAACTGCAACCCAAAACCCCCCTTATTTATTGTGAGGTGCCAAACAAAAATTAAAGCAGTAACTTATTGCTCGCTTTTCAACAACTTTCAAGCATATTGGCCTCCTGAGGACACCAACACAGTAGAAAGATGGAAAATTTTCATCATTTTAGCTTCTTTCCAGTGTTCCTCTGTACACAAAGAAAATCGTGGGGCCAACAGGAGGTCCTCCAAAGTAATTCGGCCCTGTCTACTTATTCTCCCTCTTCCTAGAGTCCTAAATAGCGAAGTAAGTATCAAAATATCATTGAAAGCAGCATCTTTTAAGTTACTTGGAACTGCAGGAAGATTCTTTCAGTCCTGTCTGGTGTGCTGGGGCGATGGCCCGGGTGCCCACAGAAAGGGCTCTGAGTGCCGCCTCTGGCACCCGTGCCATAGGTTCGCCACCACTGCCCTATGCAGTTGATGGGACAACCCCTTTATGTTTTCTTGCTAAAGGATCATATGTATTGGAAAATGTTTCAGGATTAAAATGCTTGGAGGAATTGTCATTTAATGAAATACATTTCTTACTAAGAAGGCGCTCTATCAACCATTTCTAATCCTTACATTTCTTCTGTTCTTGCGTTAGAACACAGTGTCCTGAACTTTGCAGTCTGAGCTTTTCCAATTTGTAGAGCTAATTATTTTTTTCTATGTTCAGTGATTATGTAATTTATTAAAAAATATTTTTTAATTTTAACTAGATTTTTTTAAAATAATTATTTTGAAGCAGAAATATGAGTTTGATAGCATCTAGTTTAGGTTTATATCATAATTATTTTGGAACAATGTCAGAACTTGCTGAATTACTCTGCGGTATTCTGAACGCGTTTCCAGCTTTTGTGCTTGAAAACCACACCCTAGACTGCCTTTGATTGACAGCTGCCTTTAAGGATCTTTTCCTTGGGGAATGCTGGGTGTGATTTTGAGTTCAGTTTGTGGGCAGCTTTGGCTTGAGTGAAAGATGGCTGAACCAGCTACCTGCTGGTGGTGGTGTCGATAACTCCCTCTATATACTGGCCAGTTTATTAAGAGAATGTTGGTTAACAATTGTGTCTTTGCTACTGCTGCTTGCTTTGCTTTATAGTGTATACGATCTCTTCTAGTTCATTCAACTATTCCCTTGCCTCTTGTTTCAGTGTTGCGCCACCATATTGGTTTTGACTTGGTTTTGTCTCACATCAATTCTTTTGTTGTCTATGTTATATTGTACCTCTCAGTTTGTAATTTTTCCTGACCATCCAGTTAGTGAAGGGAACGTCGACCAGAAGTCCCTAGCCACTAGAGTTGGATAGGTAGGTGACAGGGGCTGCGTGTGAGTCTAGGGTTTGCACCCCTTCTCTACCACCACAAACTGTCATTGAGAACCAAAACTAGCTTTGGAGACTACACAGAGATTAGTTATGAAAAGAACTTGCATTTGTGTTTGACCGCACATTATAAAGACCTGTGCTTTGTGTGCTAGATTTAAAAATTGGTTAATACTTCTGCATTATCAACACTAGCTGAGGGATGGCCTAGATCAGTGATTTTCAACCTGTGTGCCGCGACACATGCTTGAGTGTGCCGCGGGGAAAGTTCCCCGAACTATGGTGCCCCTGTGTAGTGCACCATCTGCCCATCTTCTGTAGCTCCTGTACCGCGCGGCCCATGTCACGTGACTGACGCGACCTGATGTCAGGTCGCGCAAGTCACGTGACCAGAGGCACGCGGTGCAGGAGCTACAGAAGGTGGGCGGATCGCCATTAGGAGTGAATGTACGCGGAAGAAGACATCAAGGGTAAGTATATAAGGTTATTATTTGTATAAGGAAGGCAGCTAGGGTCTTTTTTTTATTAGTAAAGGGAGGCTGGGGCTTTTTATTAGTAAAGGGGGGCCTCTAGGGCCTTTTAATTAGTAAAGGGGGTCTCTAGGGCCTTTTAATTAGTAAAGGGGGCCTCTAGGGCCTTTTAATTAGTAAAGGGCGGCCTCTAGGGCCTTTTAATTGGTAAAGGGGGGCCGCTAGGGGCTCTTAATTGGTAAAGGGGGGCCTCTAGGGCCTTTTAATTAGTAAAGGGGGGCCTCTAGGGCCTTTTAATTAGTAAAGGGAGGCCTCTAGGGCCTTTTAATTAGTAAAGGGGGGCCTCTAGGGCCTTTTAATTAGTAAAGGGGGGCCTCTAGGGCCTTTTAATTAGTAAAGGGGGGCCTCTAGGGCCTTTTAATTAGTAAAGGGGGGCCTCTAGGGCCTTTTAATTAGTAAAGGGGGGCCTCTAGGGCCTTTTAATTGGTAAAGGGGGGCCGCTAGGGGCTCTTAACTGGTAAAGGGAGGCCTCTAGGGCCTTTTGATTAGTAAAGGGAGGCCGCTAGGGGCTCTTAATTAGTAAAGGGAGGCTGCTAGGGTCTTTTAATTAGTAAAGGGAGGCCGCTAGGGGCTCTTAATTAGTAAAGGGAGGCTGCTAGGGTCTTTTAATTAGTAAAGGGAGGCCGCTAGGGGCTCTTAATTAGTAAAGGGAGGCCGCTAGGGTTTTTTTTATTAGTAAAGGGAGGCCTTTTATGACTGTTTTAGTGTCATTTTGTATTATTTTGGTTGGTGGTGTGCCCCAGGATTTTCTAAGTATAAAAAGTGTGCCGCGGCTCAAAAAAGGTTGAAAATCACTGGCCTAGATTTCAGCTTATAGCCTGCATCAGCGTACAGTTAATTTGGCAGACCAAAGTGTACTCCTCCCAGCCTGACTTAATCTCTGCCCCACTCCACCCTTATTTACTGAAGTGGCAAGCAGGGCACAAAAAAAGAAGCAATTTTAATGGCATGTATTAGATATTTAGGCTTTTTCAGTCCTTGCAGTTTTCTGCCATTCAAACCACAATACATCAGCCCCCTTGTATTTTGCTCACAATACCTGATGCAACGAACTGCTAACATAACAGAGCAAACTCACACTTTTTGCATTTTTTTTTTAAAAAAAGGGTCTGGGAGGTAGCCCCTCACCTCTGTGGAAATGTGTCCCAAAGGTGTTGTCCCATATTTAATTGTTATCCTCTATCCAAGGGAATCACATGGAATCATTTATTTCTACTCTATTTGGTATTGGTTAAATTCTTTTTAAGGCACCCCTGGGTGCTGAGCCCTCTACATAGCTGGTAAATTTTTTCTTGGTATTGCTGCTAGCACCCATCCATTGCTGCCGGATAAGCTGCCAGCGGCGGCTTCAAAAAATGGTGCATGGGTGAATCTTCCTCGAAGATTGTGGCTCACAATGACGTCATCGGATGCGGTCGTCATGACAGCCTTGGGTCTTCTGAAGACCTGAGGCTGTCTCGTTTTAACCCATTGATTAAAATGTGCAACTTGCACATTGTAATGAATGAGGTGGAAAACCCCCATATACTGCCATACGGTAGTATGACAGTATATGGTAGGATCGATCAGACATCCTAGGGTTAAAGTACCCTAGGGAGAGTCTGAAAAATAGTGAAAATAAAAAAAAGTCTTGAGAGCTCATCCCTATTTGATGGAAGGCTCTTACCGGCGCACCTCACTGCTCGCAGGGTATGGTTAGCAGACAAAAAAATAGAGCCGGCTGACGGTATTATAGCCCAAACCCCGCTACTGAACAACAATACACTTCCACATTTGGCAGGGTTGCAGAAGGGATCAGTCTGGTCGGAGTTGGGGGTCCAGGCACTGGAAGATCTATCTGTGAATGATGTACTCATATCCTTTGATTCTTTGCGGGAGCGATGTGCTATCCCCCATAGACAGTTTTACAAATACTTACGGATGGGGTAATACGTTCCCAAGGTCCTGCTGGGCTCATATCTCTAATATATTCACACCTAATCAATGCTAGGGCAGCCTCCACTCCATTGCAGGCCGTTGATAGATGGAAAGCACTGTTACCTAACCTGGTTGCAGACCAGATAGATGACTTTGTCTCACTTGCTGTGAATAACAGGATGATACAGCTACACATCATCCATCATCCATCAGAGCTACCTGACACCTCTGAGGCTTTATAAAATGAAGTGCATCCCCGCTCCGGAGTGTCATAGATGCCACCAGTCCCCGGCAGCGTTCTACCATATGATCTGGGACTGTCCAGTCTTGCAGGATTTCTAGCTAGAAAATCCATTGTGCCGCGGTGGATGGATCCCAGGTCCCCACTTGTAGCATGTGGAAGAATTTGGTTAATACCATTATTCCTTATGAAAAAGTGGTCTACAAACATAGTAAATGCCCTACAAAATTCCACAAGATATGGGACAGGTTGTGCGAATCATCAGCCACGGACCGAAGGTTGGGGGATGTTACTGATGCTATCGGGGTCTGGTTTAATTGGTATTGATGTCTTACACTGTGTGAAGTGTGGAGCCCACACATCTCTCCCGGTTCATATCTGTGCCTCGCAGGACGGCCTCTGATATACCTGCCACATGGCAGCTTAGATCATAAGGTACTGAAAGCAGCAACAGTGTTAGTTTTCTTTTTTGTGTTGTTTACCTTGTAACGCATTATGACCTGATTTGATGCATAGCTCAATATATATGCATGTAGCATTATCTACACCTCTGACAACATCTCTGATTTGTAACAAATGTATACTGTCTTACTCTGTTTATTGTTCTATGCAAACTTTAATAAAACTGAGTTAAAAAAAAGAAAAAAAAAAGTAAAAAAAAAAATTATATTAAAAAAACACGAAAAATTCAAATCACCTCCTTATAATAATAATAATAATCTTTATATAGCGCCATCATATTCCGTAGCACTTTACAAATCACCCTTTCCCTAGAACTGATATAAATTTAAATAAACAGTAAAAATTAAGAACCACATTAGGTGTCGCCGTGTCCGAAAATGCCTGATCTATCAAAATATAATAAAGGGTTTTCACTGCATTTAACCTTGTAACAGAAAATGGCGCCCAAAGTCGAAAATAGCACTTTTTTGCCATTTTGAAAAATATAAAAAAATTCTATAAAAAGTGATCAAAAGGTCGTACAGTTCTAAAAATGATAGCCTTGACAGCTCCATACACCGGAATATGAAAAAGTTATTAGTGCCAAAAAATGGAAAAATAAAAAAATAATTTTGTACAGGAGGTTTTAATTCTTGTAAATATATGAAAATAATTATAAAACCTATACAAATTTCATATCCCTGTGATCGTACCGACCCAAAGAATAAAGTAGACATGTCATTTGGGGCGCACAGTGAAATCCGGAAAATCCAACCCCACAAGAAAACAGCGCAAATACGTTTTTTCGCTAATTTCACTGCATTTGGAATTTTTTCTGCATCCAAGTACACGGCATGGAATGTTAAAGGAAACCTACCACTTGTAGTGGCAGGTTTCCGATGAAAATACCGGGCACCAGCTCAGGGTGAGCTGGTGCCGGAGCTTATTTTAGTTAGTGTTTTAAACCGCGGTATCGCGGTTTAAAACACTTTTTAAACGTTATAGCCGGCGCAGGCAGGTACGCGCTCGGCGCTTACCGTGCACGCGGCTCTCATTCACTTCCTATGTAGCCGCGTGCACGGTAAGCGCCGAGCGCGTACCTGCCTGCGCCGGCTACAACGTTTAAAAAGTGTTTTAAACCGCGATACCGCGGTTTAAAACACTAACTAAAATAAGCTACGGCACCAGCTCACCCTGAGCTGGTGCCCGGTATTTGCAAAAACAAAAAAGGGCCTCAGCGTGAAGGGGTTAAGCATTAAAAATAAGTGTCTCACGTGTATTAATGTTCACCTGTTTAATGCGGTGAATTAAACTGACTAGGACTGAATTATGACATCACAGGCCGATCAAGTTTTGCCAGCAAAATCACAATAAACTGCAATACTGTAGTGTTTCGGTATTTTGTGTGAGCACTCCTCTAGGGTTCAAGAAAACTAGGGAGCCTAAAAAATGTTATTAACTGGCTCAGACTGCCCACTATATATTTACATAGGACATAAGTTGTTCTCCTACATCTCAAGAGTTATTGATTTGTGGAAAAGAAAACATTGTCAGAGTTGTGTTTTAACCCTTTCAGGACCTATGACGAAAATGCACGTCCAAGTCGGGTGCACGTTCCGGCACCGGGACGTGCATTTTCGTCATCCATTTAAATCGTCACCGTGTGTAAACACACGGTGACTACACTGTGACTTCGGATGTCATAGACAGCCGAGTGTCACAGGCATCGGTGCAGGGACCAATCACAGCGCTCCCTGTCCGGCGATCGCTATGATTGGTCGGTGACGTCACACCGACCAATCATAGCTGTATCCTGTGAGAGGAGGCTGGAATACAGCTCCGATCTCGTCATTTCAGTCAGAGTTGTGGATGAGATCGGAGCTGTGTCTGCTGAGCCTCCTCTCAGAACGCAACTTTGTTGCAGTGTGCCCCACAGAGTTCGATTAACCCCTTAGTGTGCCCCCTCATATTCACCAGCTCTTCCAGTTACATTGTCCAGTGATACCGTGATTGCTCCTGTCACTGACCAGCGTCCATATAGTGTCCAGTGATACCGTGATTGCTCCTGTCACTGACCAGCGTCCATATAGTGTCCAGTAATAATACCGTGATTGCGCCTGTCAGTGACCTGCGTCCATATAGTGTCCAGTGATACCGTGATTGCTCCTGTCACTGACCAGCGTCCATATAGTGTCCAGTGATACCGTGATTGCGCCTGTCAGTGACCTGCGTCCATATAGTGTGCAGTGATACCGTGATTGCTCCTGTCACTGACCAGCGTCCATATAGTGTCCAGTGATACTGTGATTGCTCCTGTCAGTGACCTGCGTCCATATAGTGTGCAGTGATACTGTGATTGCTCCTGTCACTGACCAGCGTCCATATAGTGTCCAGTGATACTGTGATTGCTCCTGTCAGTGACCTGCGTCCATATAGTGTCCAGTAATAATACCGTGATTGCTCCTGTCACTGACCAGCGTCCATATAGTGTCCAGTGATACCGTGATTGCGCCTGTCAGTGACCTGCGTCCATATAGTGTCCAGTGATACTGTGATTGCTCCTGTCAGTGACCTGCGTCCATATAGTGTCCAGTAATAATACCGTGATTGCTCCTGTCACTGACCAGCGTCCATATAGTGTCCAGTGATACCGTGATTGCGCCTGTCAGTGACCTGCGTCCATATAGTGTCCAGTGATACCGTGATTGCTCCTGTCACTGACCAGCGTCCATATAGTGTCCAGTAATAATACCGTGATTGCGCCTGTCACTGACCAGCGTCCATATAGTGTCCAGTAATAATACCGTGATTGCGCCTGTCAGTGACCAGCGTCCATATAGTGTCCAGTGATACCGTGATTGCTCCTGTCACTGACCAGCATCCATATAGTGTCCAGTGATACCGTGATTGCTCCTGACACTTACCAGCGTCCATATAGTGTCCAGTAATAATACAGTGATTGCTCCTGTCAGTGACCAGTGTCCATATAGTGTCCAGTGATACCGTTATTGCTCCTGTCACTGACCAGCGTCCATATAGTGTCCAGTAATAATACAGTGATTGCTCCTGTCACTGACCAGCGTCCATATAGTGTCCAGTGATACCGTGATTGCTCCTGTCACTTACCAGCGTCCATATAGTGTCCAGTAATAATACAGTGATTGCTCCTGTCACTGACCAGCGTCCATATAGTGTCCAGTGATACCGTGATTGCTCCTGTCACTTACCAGCGTCCATATAGTGTCCAGTGATACCGTGATTGCTCCTGTCACTGACCAGCGTCCATATAGTGTCCAGTGATACCGTGATTGCTCCTGTCACTGACCAGCGTCCATATAGTGTCCAGTGATACCGTGATTGCTCCTGTCACTGACCAGCGTCCATATAGTGTCCAGTGATACCGTGATTGCTCCTGTCACTGACCAGCGTCCATATAGTGTCCAGTAATAATACCGTGATTGCGCCTGTCACTGACCAGCGTCCATATAGTGTCCAGTAATAATACCGTGATTGCGCCTGTCAGTGACCAGCGTCCATATAGTGTCCAGTGATACCGTGATTGCTCCTGTCACTGACCAGCATCCATATAGTGTCCAGTGATACCGTGATTGCTCCTGACACTTACCAGCGTCCATATAGTGTCCAGTAATAATACAGTGATTGCTCCTGTCAGTGACCAGTGTCCATATAGTGTCCAGTGATACCGTTATTGCTCCTGTCACTGACCAGCGTCCATATAGTGTCCAGTAATAATACAGTGATTGCTCCTGTCACTGACCAGCGTCCATATAGTGTCCAGTGATACCGTGATTGCTCCTGTCACTTACCAGCGTCCATATAGTGTCCAGTAATAATACAGTGATTGCTCCTGTCACTGACCAGCGTCCATATAGTGTCCAGTAATAATACCGTGATTGCGCCTGTCACTGACCAGCGTCCATATAGTGTCCAGTAATAATACCGTGATTGCGCCTGTCAGTGACCAGCGTCCATATAGTGTCCAGTGATACCGTGATTGCTCCTGTCACTGACCAGCATCCATATAGTGTCCAGTGATACCGTGATTGCTCCTGACACTTACCAGCGTCCATATAGTGTCCAGTAATAATACAGTGATTGCTCCTGTCAGTGACCAGTGTCCATATAGTGTCCAGTGATACCGTTATTGCTCCTGTCACTGACCAGCGTCCATATAGTGTCCAGTAATAATACAGTGATTGCTCCTGTCACTGACCAGCGTCCATATAGTGTCCAGTGATACCGTGATTGCTCCTGTCACTGACCAGCGTCCATATAGTGTCCAGTGATACCGTGATTGCTCCTGTCACTGACCAGCGTCCATATAGTGTCCAGTGATACCGTGATTGCTCCTGTCACTTACCAGCGTCCATATAGTGTCCAGTGATACCGTGATTGCTCCTGTCACTGACCAGCGTCCATATAGTGTCCAGTAATAATACAGTGATTGCTCCTGTCAGTGACCAGCGTCCATATAGTGTCCAGTAATAATACAGTGATTGCTCCTGTCACTGACCAGCGTCCATATAGTGTCCAGTGATACAGTGATTGCTCCTGTCAGGGACCAGCGTCCATATAGTGTCCAGTAATAATACGGTGATTGCTCCTGTCACTGACCAGCGTCCATATAGTGTCCAGTAATACAGTGATTGCTCCTGTCACTGACCAGCGTCCAAATAGTGTCCAGTGATACCGTGATTGCTCCTGTCAGTGACCTGCGTCCATATAGTGTCCAGTGATACTGTGATTGCTCCTGTCACTGACCAGCGTCCTTATAGTGTCCAGTAATAATACAGTGATTGCTCCTGTCACTGACCAGCGTCCATATAGTGTCCAGTGATACAGTGATTGCTCCTGTCAGGGACCAGCGTCCATATAGTGTCCAGTAATAATACAGTGATTGCTCCTGTCACTGACCAGCGTCCATATAGTGTCCAGTAATACAGTGATTGCTCCTGTCACTGACCAGCGTCCAAATAGTGTCCAGTGATACCGTGATTGCTCCTGTCAGTGACCTGCGTCCATATAGTGTCCAGTGATACCGTGATTGCTCCTGTCAGTGACCAGCGTCCATATAGTGTCCAGTGATACCGTGATTGCTCCTGTCACTGACCAGCGTCCATATAGTGTCCAGTAATAATACAGTGATTGCTCCTGTCACTGACCAGCGTCCATATAGTGTCCAGTGATACCGTGATTGCTCCTGTCACTTACCAGCGTCCATATAGTGTCCAGTGATACCGTGATTGCTCCTGTCACTGACCAGCGTCCATATAGTGTCCAGTGATACCGTGATTGCTCCTGTCACTGACCAGCGTCCATATAGTGTCCAGTGATACCGTGATTGCTCCTGTCACTGACCAGCGTCCATATAGTGTCCAGTGATACCGTGATTGCTCCTGTCACTGACCAGCGTCCATATAGTGTCCAGTAATAATACCGTGATTGCGCCTGTCACTGACCAGCGTCCATATAGTGTCCAGTAATAATACCGTGATTGCGCCTGTCAGTGACCAGCGTCCATATAGTGTCCAGTGATACCGTGATTGCTCCTGTCACTGACCAGCATCCATATAGTGTCCAGTGATACCGTGATTGCTCCTGACACTTACCAGCGTCCATATAGTGTCCAGTAATAATACAGTGATTGCTCCTGTCAGTGACCAGTGTCCATATAGTGTCCAGTGATACCGTTATTGCTCCTGTCACTGACCAGCGTCCATATAGTGTCCAGTAATAATACAGTGATTGCTCCTGTCACTGACCAGCGTCCATATAGTGTCCAGTGATACCGTGATTGCTCCTGTCACTTACCAGCGTCCATATAGTGTCCAGTAATAATACAGTGATTGCTCCTGTCACTGACCAGCGTCCATATAGTGTCCAGTAATAATACCGTGATTGCGCCTGTCACTGACCAGCGTCCATATAGTGTCCAGTAATAATACCGTGATTGCGCCTGTCAGTGACCAGCGTCCATATAGTGTCCAGTGATACCGTGATTGCTCCTGTCACTGACCAGCATCCATATAGTGTCCAGTGATACCGTGATTGCTCCTGACACTTACCAGCGTCCATATAGTGTCCAGTAATAATACAGTGATTGCTCCTGTCAGTGACCAGTGTCCATATAGTGTCCAGTGATACCGTTATTGCTCCTGTCACTGACCAGCGTCCATATAGTGTCCAGTAATAATACAGTGATTGCTCCTGTCACTGACCAGCGTCCATATAGTGTCCAGTGATACCGTGATTGCTCCTGTCACTGACCAGCGTCCATATAGTGTCCAGTGATACCGTGATTGCTCCTGTCACTGACCAGCGTCCATATAGTGTCCAGTGATACCGTGATTGCTCCTGTCACTTACCAGCGTCCATATAGTGTCCAGTGATACCGTGATTGCTCCTGTCACTGACCAGCGTCCATATAGTGTCCAGTAATAATACCGTGATTGCTCCTGTCAGTGACCAGCGTCCATATAGTGTCCAGTAATAATACAGTGATTGCTCCTGTCAGTGACCAGCGTCCATATAGTGTCCAGTAATAATACAGTGATTGCTCCTGTCACTGACCAGCGTCCATATAGTGTCCAGTGATACAGTGATTGCTCCTGTCAGGGACCAGCGTCCATATAGTGTCCAGTAATAATACAGTGATTGCTCCTGTCACTGACCAGCGTCCATATAGTGTCCAGTAATACAGTGATTGCTCCTGTCACTGACCAGCGTCCAAATAGTGTCCAGTGATACCGTGATTGCTCCTGTCAGTGACCTGCGTCCATATAGTGTCCAGTGATACTGTGATTGCTCCTGTCACTGACCAGCGTCCTTATAGTGTCCAGTAATAATACAGTGATTGCTCCTGTCACTGACCAGCGTCCATATAGTGTCCAGTGATACAGTGATTGCTCCTGTCAGGGACCAGCGTCCATATAGTGTCCAGTAATAATACAGTGATTGCTCCTGTCACTGACCAGCGTCCATATAGTGTCCAGTAATACAGTGATTGCTCCTGTCACTGACCAGCGTCCAAATAGTGTCCAGTGATACCGTGATTGCTCCTGTCAGTGACCTGCGTCCATATAGTGTCCAGTGATACCGTGATTGCTCCTGTCAGTGACCAGCGTCCATATAGTGTCCAGTGATACCGTGATTGCTCCTGTCACTGACCAGCGTCCATATAGTGTCCAGTGATACCGTGATTGCTCCTGTCACTGACCAGCGTCCATATAGTGTCCAGTAATAATACCGTGATTGCGCCTGTCAGTGACCTGCGTCCATATAGTGTCCAGTGATACCGTGATTGCGCCTGTCAGTGACCTGCGTCCATATAGTGTCCAGTGATACTGTGATTGCTCCTGTCACTGACCAGCATCCATATAGTGTCCAGTGATACCGTGATTGCGCCTGTCAGTAACCTGCGTCCATATAGTGTCCAGTGATACTGTGATTGCTCCTGTCACTGACCAGCGTCCTTATAGTGTCCAGTAATAATACCGTGATTGCGCCTGTCAGTGACCTGCGTCCATATAGTGTCCAGTGATACCGTGATTGCTCCTGTCACTGACCAGCGTCCATATAGTGTCCAGTGATACCGTGATTGCGCCTGTCAGTGACCTGCGTCCATATAGTGTGCAGTGATACTGTGATTGCTCCTGTCACTGACCAGCGTCCATATAGTGTCCAGTGATACTGTGATTGCTCCTGTCAGTGACCTGCGTCCATATAGTGTCCAGTAATAATACCGTGATTGCTCCTGTCACTGACCAGCGTCCATATAGTGTCCAGTGATACCGTGATTGCGCCTGTCAGTGACCTGCGTCCATATAGTGTCCAGTGATACTGTGATTGCTCCTGTCACTGACCAGCGTCCTTATAGTGTCCAGTAATAATACCGTGATTGCGCCTGTCAGTGACCTGCGTCCATATAGTGTCCAGTGATACCGTGATTGCTCCTGTCACTGACCAGCGTCCATATAGTGTCCAGTGATACCGTGATTGCTCCTGTCACTGACCAGCGTCCATATAGTGTCCAGTGATACCGTGATTGCTCCCGTCACTGACCAGCGTCCATATAGTGTCCAGTGATACCGTGATTGCTCCTGTCACTGACCAGCGTCCATATAGTGTCCAGTGATACTGTGATTGCTCCTGTCACTGACCAGCGTCCATATAGTGTCCAGTAATAATACAGTGATTGCTCCTGTCACTGACCAGCGTCCATATAGTGTCCAGTGATACCGTGATTGCTCCTGTCACTGACCAGCGTCCATATAGTGTCCAGTAATAATACCGTGATTGCGCCTGTCACTGACCAGCGTCCATATAGTGTCCAGTAATAATACCGTGATTGCGCCTGTCAGTGACCAGCGTCCATATAGTGTCCAGTGATACCGTGATTGCTCCTGTCACTGACCAGCATCCATATAGTGTCCAGTGATACCGTGATTGCTCCTGACACTTACCAGCGTCCATATAGTGTCCAGTAATAATACAGTGATTACTACTGTCAGTGACCAGTGTCCATATAGTGTCCAGTGATACCGTGATTGCTCCTGTCACTGACCAGCGTCCATATAGTGTCCAGTAATAATACAGTGATTGCTCCTGTCACTGACCAGCGTCCATATAGTGTCCAGTGATACCGTGATTGCTCCTGTCACTTACCAACGTCCATATAGTGTCCAGTAATAATACAGTGATTGCTCCTGTCACTGACCAGCGTCCATATAGTGTCCAGTGATACCGTGATTGCTCCTGTCACTTACCAGCGTCCATATAGTGTCCAGTGATACCGTGATTGCTCCTGTCACTGACCAGCGTCCATATAGTGTCCAGTAATAATACAGTGATTGCTCCTGTCAGTGACCAGCGTCCATATAGTGTCCAGTGATACCGTGATTGCTCCTGTCACTTACCAGCGTCCATATAGTGTCCAGTAATAATACAGTGATTGCTCCTGTCACTGACCAGCGTCCATATAGTGTCCAGTGATACCGTGATTGCTCCTGTCAGGCCCGTTCCCCACTTGCGAGTGTGATGCGATGAACTCGCATCACACTCGCAACGCAAGCTGCCGGGAACGCACGGCCTGAACGCTGCACCGCGGGAGTGAATTCAGCATGTCAGTTCACTCCCGCGGTGCAGCGTTCAGGCCGTGCGTTCCCGGCAGCTTGCGTTGCGAGTGTGATGCGAGTTCATCGCATCACACTCGCAAGTGGGGAACGGGCCTCAGTGACCTGCGTCCATATAGTGTCCAGTAATAATACAGTGATTGCTCCTGTCACTGACCAGCGTCCATATAGTGTCCAGTGATACCGTGATTGCTCCTGTCACTTACCAGCGTCCATATAGTGTCCAGTGATACCGTGATTGCTCCTGTCACTGACCAGCGTCCATATAGTGTCCAGTGATACAGTGATTGCTCCTGTCAGTGACCAGCGTCCATATAGTGTCCAGTAATAATACAGTGATTGCTCCTGTCACTGACCAGCGTCCATATAGTGTCCAGTGATACAGTGATTGCTCCTGTCAGTGACCAGCGTCCATATAGTGTCCAGTAATAATACAGTGATTGCTCCTGTCACTGACCAGCATCCATATAGTGTCCAGTGATACAGTGATTGCTCCTGTCACTGACCAGCGTCCAAATAGTGTCCAGTGATACCGTGATTGCTCCTGTCACTGACCAGCGTCCATATAGTGTCCAGTGATACTGTGATTGCTCCTGTCACTGACCAGCGTCCTTATAGTGTCCAGTAATAATACCGTGATTGCGCCTGTCAGTGACCTGCGTCCATATAGTGTCCAGTGATACCGTGATTGCTCCTGTCACTGACCAGCGTCCATATAGTGTCCAGTGATACCGTGATTGCTCCTGTCAGTGACCAGCGTCCTTATAGTGTCCAGTAATAATACCGTGATTGCGCCTGTCACTGACCAGCGTCCATATAGTGTCCAGTGATACCGTGATTGCGCCTGTCAGTGACCTGCGTCCATATAGTGTCCAGTGATACCGTGATTGCTCCTGTCACTGACCAGCGTCCATATAGTGTCCAGTGATACCGTGATTGCTCCTGTCACTGACCAGCGTCCATATAGTGTCCAGTGATACCGTGATTGCTCCTGTCACTGACCAGCGTCCATATAGTGTCCAGTGATACCGTGATTGCTCCTGTCACTGACCAGCGTCCATATAGTGTCCAGTGATACCGTGATTGCTCCTGTCACTGACCAGCGTCCATATAGTGTCCAGTGATACCGTGATTGCTCCTGTCACTGACCAGTGTTCATATAGTGTCCAGTGATACCGTGATTGCTCCTGTCACTGACCAGCGTCCATATAGTGTCCAGTGATACCGTGATTGCTCCTGTCACTGACCAGCGTCCATATAGTGTCCAGTGATACCGTGATTGCTCCTGTCACTGACCAGCGTCCATATAGTGTCCAGTGATACCGTGATTGCTCCTGTCACTGACCAGCGTCCATTTAGTGTCCAGTGATACCGTGATTGCTCCTGTCACTGACCTGCGTCCATATAGTGTCCAGTAATAATACAGTGATTGCTCCTGTCACTGACCAGCGTCCATATAGTGTCCAGTGATACCGTGATTGCTCCTGTCACTGACCAGCGTCCATATAGTGTCCAGTAATAATACAGTGATTGCTCCTGTCACTGACCAGCGTCCATATAGTGTCCAGTGATACCGTGATTGCTCCTGTCAGTGACCTGCGTCCATATAGAGTCCAGTAATAATACAGTGATTGCTCCTGTCACTGACCAGCGTCCATATAGTGTCCATTGATACCGTGATTGCTCCTGTCACTGACCAGCGTCCATATAGTGTCCAGTAATAATACTGTGATTGCGCCTGTCAGTGACCTGCGTCCATATAGTGTCCAGTGATACCGTGATTGCTCCTGTCACTGACCAGCGTCCATGTAGTGTCCAGTGATACCGTGATTGCGCCTGTCAGTGACCTGCGTCCATATAGTGTTCAGTGATACTGTGATTGCTCCTGTCACTGACCAGCGTCCATATAGTGTCCAGTGATACCGTGATTGCTCCTGTCACTGACCAGCGTCCATATAGTGTCCAGTGATACCGTGATTGCGCCTGTCAGTGACCTGCGTCCATATAGTGTCCAGTGATACTGTGATTGCTCCTGTCACTGACCAGCGTCCTTATAGTGTCCAGTAATAATACCGTGATTGCGCCTGTCAGTGACCTGCGTCCATATAGTGTCCAGTGATACCGTGATTGCTCCTGTCACTGACCAGGGTCCATATAGTGTCCAGTGATACCGTGATTGCTCCTGTCACTTACCAGCGTCCATATAGTGTCCAGTGATACCGTGATTGCTCCTGTCAGTGACCAGCGTCCATATAGTGTCCAGTAATAATACCGTGATTGCGCCTGTCACTGACCAGCGTCCATATAGTGTCCAGTAATAATACCGTGATTGCGCCTGTCAGTGACCAGCGTCCATATAGTGTCCAGTGATACCGTGATTGCTCCTGTCACTGACCAGCATCCATATAGTGTCCAGTGATACTGTGATTGCTCCTGTCACTGACCAGCGTCCATATAGTGTCCAGTGATACCGTGATTGCTCCTGTCACTTACCAGCGTCCATATAGTGTCCAGTAATAATACAGTGATTGCTCCTGTCACTGACCAGCGTCCATATAGTGTCCAGTGATACCGTGATTGCTCCTGTCACTGACCAGCGTCCATATAGTGTCCAGTGATACCGTGATTGCTCCTGTCACTGACCAGCGTCCATATAGTGTCCAGTAATAATACCGTGATTGCTCCTGTCACTGACCAGCGTCCATATAGTGTCCAGTAATAATACCGTGATTGCTCCTGTCACTGACCAGCGTCCATATAGTGTCCAGTGATACCGTGATTGCTCCTGTCACTTACCAGCGTCCATATAGTGTCCAGTAATAATACAGTGATTGCTCCTGTCACTGACCAGCGTCCATATAGTGTCCAGTGATACCGTGATTGCTCCTGTCACTTACCAGCGTCCATATAGTGTCCAGTAATAATACAGTGATTGCTCCTGTCAGTGACCAGCGTCCATATAGTGTCCAGTAATAATACAGTGATTGCTCCTGTCACTGACCAGCGTCCATATAGTGTCCAGTGATACCGTGATTGCTCCTGTCACTGACCAGCGTCCATATAGTGTCCAGTAATAATACAGTGATTGCTCCTGTCACTGACCAGCGTCCAAATAGTGTCCAGTGATACCGTGATTGCTCCTGTCAGTGACCTGCGTCCATATAGAGTCCAGTAATAATACAGTGATTGCTCCTGTCACTGACCAGCGTCCATATAGTGTCCATTGATACCGTGATTGCTCCTGTCACTGACCAGCGTCCATATAGTGTCCAGTAATAATACCGTGATTGCTCCTGTCACTGACCTGCGTCCATATAGTGTCCAGTGATACCGTGATTGCTCCTGTCAGTGACCTGCGTCCATATAGTGTCCAGTAATAATACTGTGATTGCTCCTGTCACTGACCAGCGTCCATATAGTGTCCAGTGATACCGTGATTGCTCCTGTCACTGACCAGCGTCCATATAGTGTCCAGTGATACCGTGATTGCTCTTGTCACTGACCAGCGTCCATATAGTGTCCAGTGATACCGTGATTGCTCCTGTCACTGACCAGCGTCCATATAGTGTCCAGTGATACCGTGATTGCTCCTGTCACTGACCAGCGTCCATATAGTGTCCAGTGATACCGTGATTGCTCCTGTCACTGACCAGCGTCCATATAGTGTCCAGTGATACCGTGATTGCTCCTGTCACTGACCAGCGTCCATTTAGTGTCCAGTGATACCGTGATTGCTCCTGTCACTGACCAGCGTCCATATAGTGTCCAGTAATAATACAGTGATTGCTCCTGTCACTGACCAGCGTCCATATAGTGTCCAGTGATACTGTGATTGCTCCTGTCACTTACCAGCGTCCATATAGTGTCCAGTAATAATACAGTGATTGCTCCTGTCACTGACCAGCGTCCATATAGTGTCCAGTGATACTGTGATTGCTCCTGTCAGTGACCTGCGTCCATATAGTGTCCAGTAATAATACAGTGATTGCTCCTGTCACTGACCAGCATCCATATAGTGTCCAGTGATACCGTGATTGCTCCTGTCACTTACCAGCGTCCATATAGTGTCCAGTGATACCGTGATTGCTCCTGTCACTGACCAGCGTCCATATAGTGTCCAGTGATATAGTGATTGCTCCTGTCAGTGACCAGCGTCCATATAGTGTCCAGTAATAATACAGTGATTGCTCCTGTCACTGACCAGCGTCCATATAGTGTCCAGTGATACCGTGATTGCTCCTGTCACTGACCAGCGTCCATATAGTGTCCAGTAATAATACAGTGATTGCTCCTGTCACTGACCAGCGTCCAAATAGTGTCCAGTGATACCGTGATTGCTCCTGTCAGTGACCTGCGTCCAAATAGAGTCCAGTAATAATACAGTGATTGCTCCTGTCACTGACCAGCGTCCATATAGTGTCCATTGATACCGTGATTGCTCCTGTCACTGACCAGCGTCCATATAGTGTCCAGTAATAATACCGTGATTGCGCCTGTCAGTGACCTGCGTCCATATAGTGTCCAGAGATACCGTGATTGCTCCTGTCACTGACCAGCGTCCATATAGTGTCCAGTGATACCGTGATTGCGCCTGTCAGTGACCTGCGTCCATATAGTGTGCAGTGATACTGTGATTGCTCCTGTCACTGACCAGCGTCCATATAGTGTCCAGTGATACCGTGATTGCGCCTGTCAGTGACCTGCGTCCATATAGTGTCCAGTGATACTGTGATTGCTCCTGTCACTGACCAGCGTCCTTATAGTGTCCAGTAATAATACCGTGATTGCGCCTGTCAGTGACCTGCGTCCATATAGTGTCCAGTGATACCGTGATTGCTCCTGTCAGTGACCAGCGTCCATATAGTGTCCAGTAATAATACCGTGATTGCGCCTGTCACTGACCAGCGTCCATATAGTGTCCAGTAATAATACCGTGATTGCGCCTGTCAGTGACCAGCGTCCATATAGTGTCCAGTGATACCGTGATTGCTCCTGTCACTGACCAGCATCCATATAGTGTCCAGTGATACCGTGATTGCTCCTGTCACTGACCAGCGTCCATATAGTGTCCAGTGATACCGTGATTGCTCCTGTCACTTACCAGCGTCCATATAGTGTCCAGTAATAATACAGTGATTGCTCCTGTCAGTGACCAGTGTCCATATAGTGTCCAGTGATACCGTGATTGCTCCTGTCACTGACCAGCGTCCATATAGTGTCCAGTAATAATACAGTGATTGCTCCTGTCACTGACCAGCGTCCATATAGTGTCCAGTGATACAGTGATTGCTCCTGTCACTGACCAGCGTCCATATAGTGTCCAGTAATAATACAGTGATTGCTCCTGTCACTGACCAGCGTCCATATAGTGTCCAGTGATACTGTGATTGCTCCTGTCACTAACCAGCGTCCATATAGTGTCCAGTAATAATACAGTGATTGCTCCTGTCACTGACCAGCGTCCAAATAGTGTCCAGTGATACCGTGATTGCTCCTGTCAGTGACCTGCGTCCATATAGAGTCCAGTAATAATACAGTGATTGCTCCTGTCACTGACCAGCGTCCATATAGTGTCCATTGATACCGTGATTGCTCCTGTCAGTGACCAGCGTCCATATAGTGTCCAGTGATACAGTGATTGCTCCTGTCAGTGACCAGCGTCCATATAGTGTCCAGTAATAATACAGTGATTGCTCCTGTCACTGACCAGCGTCCATATAGTGTCCAGTGATACCGTGATTGCTCCTGTCACTGACCAGCGTCCAAATAGTGTCCAGTGATACCGTGATTGCTCCTGTCACTGACCAGCGTCCATATACTGTCCAGTGATACCGTGATTGCTCCTGTCACTGACCAGCGTCCATATAGTGTCCAGTAATAATACAGTGATTGCTCCTGTCACTTACCAGCGTCCATATAGTGTCCAGTAATAATACAGTGATTGCTCCTGTCACTGACCAGCGTCCATATAGTGTCCAGTGATACCGTGATTGCTCCTGTCACTTACCAGCGTCCATATAGTGTCCAGTAATAATACAGTGATTGCTCCTGTCACTGACCAGCGTCCATATAGTGTCCAGTGATACCGTGATTGCTCCTGTCAGTGACCTGCGTCCATATAGTGTCCAGTAATAATACAGTGATTGCTCCTGTCACTGACCAGCGTCCATATAGTGTCCAGTGATACCGTGATTGCTCCTGTCACTTACCAGCGTCCATATAGTGTCCAGTGATACCGTGATTGCTCCTGTCACTGACCAGCGTCCATATAGTGTCCAGTGATACAGTGATTGTTCCTGTCACTGACCAGCGTCCATATAGTGTCCAGTGATACCGTGATTGCTCCTGTCACTGACCAGCGTCCATATAGTGTCCAGTAATAATACAGTGATTGCTCCTGTCACTGACCAGCGTCCATATAGTGTCCATTGATACCGTGATTGCTCCTGTCACTGACCAGCGTCCATATAGTGTCCAGTAATAATACCGTGATTGCTCCTGTCACTGACCAGCGTCCATATAGTGTCCAGTGATACCGTGATTGCTCCTGTCAGTGACCTGCGTCCATATAGTGTCCAGTAATAATACTGTGATTGCTCCTGTCAGTGACCAGCGTCCATATAGTGTCCAGTGATACCGTGATTGCTCCTGTCACTGACCAGCGTCCATATAGTGTCCAGTGATACCGTGATTGCTCCTGTCACTGACCAGCGTCCATATAGTGTCCAGTGATACCGTGATTGCTCCTGTCCCTGACCAGCGTCCATATAGTGTCCAGTGATACCGTGATTGCTCCTGTCACTGACCAGTGTCCATATAGAGTCCAGTGATACCGTGATTGCTCCTGTCACTGACCAGCGTCCATATAGTGTCCAGTGATACCGTGATTGCTCCTGTCACTGACCAGCGTCCATATAGTGTCCAGTGATACCGTGATTGCTCCTGTCACTGACCAGCGTCCATATAGTGTCCAGTGATACCGTGATTGCTCCTGTCCCTGACCAGCGTCCATATAGTGTCCAGTGATACCGTGATTGCTCCTGTCACTGACCAGTGTCCATATAGAGTCCAGTGATACCGTGATTGCTCCTGTCACTGACCAGTGTCCATGTAGTGTCCAGTGATACCGTGATTGCTCCTGTCACTGACCAGCGTCCATATAGTGTCCAGTGATACCGTGATTGCTCCTGTCACTGACCAGCGTCCATATAGTGTCCAGTGATACCGTGATTGCTCCTGTCACTGACCAGCGTCCATTTAGTGTCCAGTGATACCGTGATTGCTCCTGTCACTGACCAGCGTCCATATAGTGTCCAGTAATAATACAGTGATTGCTCCTGTCACTGACCAGCGTCCATATAGTGTCCAGTGATACCGTGATTGCTCCTGTCAGTGACCTGCGTCCATATAGTGTCCAGTAATAATACTGTGATTGCTCCTGTCACTGACCAGCGTCCATATAGTGTCCAGTGATACCGTGATTGCTCCTGTCATTGACCAGCGTCCATATAGTGTCCAGTGATACCGTGATTGCTCCTGTCCCTGACCAGCGTCCATATAGTGTCCAGTGATACCGTGATTGCTCCTGTCACTGACCAGTGTCCATATAGAGTCCAGTGATACCGTGATTGCTCCTGTCACTGACCAGCGTCCATATAGTGTCCAGTGATACCGTGATTGCTCCTGTCACTGACCAGCGTCCATATAGTGTCCAGTGATACCGTGATTGCTCCTGTCACTGACCAGCGTCCATATAGTGTCCAGTGATACCGTGATTGCTCCTGTCACTGACCAGCGTCCATTTAGTGTCCAGTGATACCGTGATTGCTCCTGTCACTGACCAGCGTCCATATAGTGTCCAGTAATAATACAGTGATTGCTCCTGTCACTGACCAGCGTCCATATAGTGTCCAGTGATACCGTGATTGCTCCTGTCACTGAATATAAGTTACTAGTTGTTGTTTGTTACCTAAAAGAAAAAAAAGCTACAAAAAAAAAAAAAGAATAAAATATAATTTTTTTTTTACAGCTATACAGTTGTAGTTCTAGGTATAGATATACACTTTGTGAATATATCTCAAAGAATGGCACAGCGGATGTTTACTGCAGAGGAAGCCTATGCTATGATCTGTTCAGACACAGATACCGCAAGTGAAATTGATGATGAACTTTTCGTTCCTTCATCGTCATCTAGTGACAGCGATGAGCCAGTAGCAAGGCGCTCCAGGCTGAGCGAAAGTCAGCCAAGTACTAGCAGTAATGACCCAGACTGGCTGTCTGCAGAATCATATGCCCCACAATTCCAGATTTTGTTTCTGTGCCTGGCGTTAAGATAGACACCACAGGTTATTGTGAGGCAGATTTTTTTAAGTTCTTCTTTTCAGAAGATTTAATAAATTTAATAGTCCAGCAAACAAATGTGTACGCCGCTCAATTTTTGGCTACACACCCTGAATCACTTTATGTTCGTGATAACATGTGGAAGCCAGTTGACCAGGCAGAAATGCTGATATTTTGGGGTTTTCTTTTGAATATGGGCCTTGTAAAAAAGCCAACAATCAGATCATACTGGTCAACCGATGTATTGTAAGACACCCCTATGTATCGGGACGTGATGCCGCGCAAACGCTTCGAGGCTATAATGCGCTTCATTCATTACAGTGACAACTCATTATGTCCCCCAGCAAGTGACCCCAGCTATGATCGGCTATTTAAAATTAGGCCTCTCGTGAAGCATTTTAATTTAAAATTTGCAGAGGTATATATGCCTGAAAAAAATTTGGCAATTGACGAATTCCTGGTGTTGTTCAAGGGGAGATTAAAATTCAGACAATATCTCCCAAGCAAGAGAGCCAAATATGGCATGAAAGTTTATAAAGTCTGTGAAAGCAACAGTGGCTTTACCCACCATTTTCGGGTATACGAGGGAAAAGATTCAAAAATTAAGCCTCCTGAATGTCCCCCCAACCTTAATGTTAGCGGCCGAATAGTTTGGGACCTAATTCACCCACTGTTGGACAAGGGGTATCACTTGTTTGTTGATAATTTTTATACAAGTGTGCCCCTGTTTAGAGCCCTTTTCCAAAAAAATACTGTGGCTTGTGGCACCATCAGGAGGACGCAAAAAGGCCTTCCAAAGGCACTGGTCAATTTTAAATTAAAAGCCGGGGAATGCAAAGCTCTTTGCAATGATCATTTATTGCTGGTAAAATACAGAGATAAAAAGGATGTGCATGTGCTAACCACCATTTATGCTAATGAGAGCAGCCCTGTTCCTGTCCGTGGTAGAAATGCCACCACTTCAAAACCTCTCTGCATACAACAATATAATAAGAACATGGGAGGGGTAGACCTTGCGGATCAAATGCTGCAGCCCTACAGCGCAGTTAGGAAGTCCAAGGTCTGATACAAGAAACTGGCTATTAATCTGGTGCAAATGGGCCTGTACAATTCATTTGTCATTTACAAAAAGACCGGCCACCAGGGATCTTACCTGGACTACCAGGAAAAAGTAATAAAAAATTTAATTTTTGGAGACCTGGGTAGCGAAGCAAGGGCTACAACATCAAGTGATGCCAGCAGGATAGTTGCAGGACAGCACTTCCCATCCCAAGTCCCACCAACTGCAAAAAAGGCCCATCCTCAAAAAAGATGCCGTGTCTGCTATAAAAATGGGATTAGGAAGGACACTGGTTATCAGTGCATGACATGCCATGACCAACCAGGGCTATGCATTCATGAATGTTTCCGCAAATTAATTTTTTTTATTTAGCCATTCAGAAATGTCCACATATTTATGCCGTGCCCCCACTTCACATTTATTGGCCACTTCAAAATTAAAATTCTCATTATACCTCTAGATGAATATTATGCGGATTGTAAAAATTGGGTTCCATTTCCTTACTCAAAACTCACAAAAGTAACTAGGTTGGGAATATAAGGTTTCCACACTGATGTGACTTCTGAAGGGATTCTATAATTCACTTGCTCAATTTCTCTGCCAGGAAGATGGGACCTGTAATTGATTGCAGCCTGAATTGTGGCCAGAAAAGCTAAAATGCGCTCCTTCCATTGTAGGCCCTGCCAATTGTCCAAAAAGCAGATAATGGCCATGTTGAGTGCATTTTTCATCATGGAAGACACTAAAATATTAAATCTGGGAACCATTTTGGACATTCTCTTTATTTTGAGCCAAAATAAACTGTCCCAAATGTGAGATATCGCTGAAAATAATGAAAATTTTTAATTTTCATATTTGCTTTGCATTTATTCTGAAAAAAATGGTAAGGTCTAAATACATGATAATCCCATATATATGGACCAAAAAGGGTGCAGTATCCAAAACGGGATCACTTCTGGGGGATTTCTGTGATCTTCATTGCCAAATTTCTCTTCTAATGGTGGATAGGGTGTAGAATTGGTTGCAGCCTGAATTGTTGCCAGAAAAGCTAAAATGCGCTCCTTCCATTGTAGGCCCTGCCAATTGTCCAAAAAGCAGATAATGGCCATGTTGAGTGCATTTTTCACCATGGAAGACACTAAAATATTAAATCTGGGAACCATTTTGGTCATTCTCTTTATTTTGAGCCAAAATAAACTGTCCCAAATGTGAGATATCACTGAAAATAATGAACATTTTTAATTTTCATATTTGCTTTGCATTAATTCTGAAAAAAATGGTAAGGTCTAAATACATGATAATCCCATATATATGGACCAAAAAGGGTGCAGTATCCAAAACGGGATCACTTCTGGGGGATTTCTGTGATCTTCATTGCCAAATTTCTCTTCTATTGGTGGATAGGGTGTAGAATTGGTTGCAGCCTGAATTGTTGCCAGAAAAGCTAAAATGCGCTCCTTCCATTGTAGGCCCTGCCAATTGTCCAAAAAGCAGATAATGGCCATGTTGAGTGCATTTTTCGGCACAGAAGGAACAGTGAAATACAATTTGAAGACCATTTTCTCAGTTTCCTTTACTGCATGTGACATATTGTGATTAATTATAGGAGAAAATTGCATTTTTTACCAAAAATTGCCAATTTTTGCAAGTTTTAAAAAGTAAGAATAAATCATATGAATTTAATTTTATCACTAAATGATAAATCAACATGTTACAAAAAAAGACCCCACCAGAATGACTTGGATATGTTAAAATGTTGCAGAGTTATTCCATAAAGTATCCACATACTCCAGATTTTCAAAATCTTGCAAGGTCCTTAAGGTGCAATCACCATGGGTCCTTAAGGGGTTAAAGGGATATTCCCACTTTGGCAAATTAATGTTGTTTGTATGATGAAAAATTATACACATTTCCAATATACTTCCTGTATCAATTCCTTGCTGTTGTCTAGATCTCTGCTTGCTGTCCTGCTATTGAAAGCTTGTATGTTTACTTCCACTGGACAGAATTCTGACCATGGTCACACAGGTGCACGGCTCGTTAGTATCATAGAGAGGAATCAGAGCTGCGTGTTATAACGCGCCGTGCACCTGTTTGACCATGGTCAGAATTTTGTCCTCTGGAAGTTAACATAGAAGCTTTCTTTTATAGAAGGACAGCAAGCAGAGATCTAGACAACAGCAAGGAATCGATACAGAAAGTATATTGGAAATTTGTACAATTTTTTGTCATATAAACAATAATATTAATATGCCAAAGTGGGAATACCCCTTTAAGTATATTAATCTGAACGAGTAATGTTATCTATCCTTCAGAAAGCCTTTCATTATTTTTCTCTAGAACTCTGCATTATTTGGCCTCTGGACACAAACATTCAGAATTTTCCTTACTAGATGTAATTCCCATGGCATTTTCAGAAAGAGGTTCTCATGGTTTAAGGCACAAAAGATAAAAATAGTTGCTGGCTTTACTGTTCTGTTTTAAAGAAACATAGAAAAATGTAAAAAAAAAAAAAAAAGATCACCAGACTTCACCCCATTAAACTTCTAGTACCTTCAAGTAGGGTATTAAATGTCCTTACTAGTATTCGCTCTTATGTTAATTCTCAAACATTTATCTATAAAAAGAATCTCCAAAATCATATGCAAAAGAGCAGAAGAAAGTCAGTTTTTTGACAGACAGATTAAGCAGTGTGGATGTTTATCAATGGTGGGCCTAGACTCCTTGCTTTCATTGTAAGGAAATCTTAATGCTTAAAATATTTTGCTTCCAATTTTGTGGGGAATTGGCACGAAACCCCGCACAATGAAGTCGAAACACGGGGTGCACCTACTCTATGGAGTCCCAGAATTTTGCCCTTAAGCTCCCCCCACTTTCACTTTACTCTAAAATTACTCCATGAACTCGGCACCCAGATCGAATTTCACTTCTCACAGCTTCCACTATTCGTAATTAGGTCTTACGAGACGCCCATACGCCCATGCTAGTAAAGGGTTGGACCCCCTTTTGCCTTCAGAACTGCCTCAATTCTTCGTGGCATAGATTCAACAAGGTGCTGGAAGCATTCCTCAGAGATTTTGGTCCATATTGACATGATGGCATCACACATTTGCCGCAGATTTGTCGGCTGCACATCCATGATGCGAATCTCCCGTTCCACCACATCCCAAAGATGCTCTATTGGATTGAGATCTGGTGACTGTGGAGGCCATTTGTACAGTGAACTCATTGTCATGTTCAAGAAACCAGGCGCATTATCCTGCTGAAAGTAGCCATCAGATGTTGGGTACATTGTGGTCATAAAGGGATGGACATGGTCAGCAACAATACTCAGGTAGACTGTGGCGTTGCAACGATGCTCAATTGGTACCAAGCGCCCCAAAGAGTGCCAAGAAAATATTCCCCACACCATGACACCACCACCACCAGCCTGAACCGTTGATACAAGGCAGGATAGATCCATGCTTTCATGTTGTTGACGCCAAATTCTGACCCTACCATCCGAATGTCGCAGCAGAAATCGAGACTCATCAGACCAGGCAACGTTTTTCCAATCTTCTACTGTCCAATTTCGATGAGCTTGTGCAAATTGTAGCCTCAGTTTCCTGTTCTTAGCTGAAAGGAGTGGCACCCGGTGTGGTCTTCTGCTGCTGTAGCCCATCTGCCTCAAAGTTCGACGTACTGTGCGTTCAGAGATGCTCTTCTGCCTACCTTGGTTGTAACGGGTGGTGATTTGAGTCACTGTTACCTTTCTATCAGCTCGAACCAGTCTGCCCATTCTCCTCTGACCTCTGGCATCAACAAGGCATTTCCGCCCACAGAACTGCCACTCACTGGATGTTTTTTCTTTTTCGGACCATTCTCTGTAAACCCTAGAGATGGTTGTGCATGAAAATCCCAGTAGATCAGCAGTTTCTGAAATACTCAGACCAGCCCTTCTGGCACCAACAACCATGCCACGTTCAAAGGCACTCATATCACCTTTCTTCCCCATGCTGATGCTCGGTTTGAACTTGACCATGTCTACATGCCTAAATGCACTGAGTTGCCGCCATGTGATTGGCTGATTAGAAATTAAGTGTTAACGAGCAGTTGGACAGGTGTACCTAATAAAGTGGCCGGTGAGTGTATATTTCCTTTCATTATGGAACACACTGGGGGACATTTACTTACAGTGTCGGTGTCTGCATTGGCTTTGTTACCGACCTGCTCTCGGTAAGAAGACACACATTTAATATTGTGGAGCTGTGCAGAGACATTTCTGGCGCCGAGACTATTTTCTGTCCCTGGGACAAAATCTGTCCCGAGCACCAGAAATGTGTCCAACAGTCCCTGCTAGACCAGTTTTCTTTTGGTCTACTTTCCGTCAGTTTACACCGCCCAAAAAGGGCTGCGACACATAGTAATTGTGTCTGATTTTCCACTCCGCCAAAGCCACGCCCCTTTTCGGAGAAGAGTCGGAGCAGACGGAAAAAGGCATTTTTTCTGTCGCCGACAGCTAATAAATAGGTCGGAGAGCAGAACATGTGGTGAGAGCGCCACAAAACTGGCGGAAACGCCATAGTAAATGTCCCCCACTGTCTTTGATACATCACTGTATTTATTTTAGAAGGAATCACATAATACATCAGATATGACCCAATGTCCTGATATTTATTGTTAGAATAACTCTGCAACCATCTGCCATGATATGAGAGTGGGATAATTAATTGTTAAAATGCACTAACGATGTCAGCAGGAAAATAAGCGATTACACTCATCTGCGTCTCCCAGGCTCTATGTTTTGTTAACGAATAGGTGTTGCTAGGCAACAGGATAAAAATCCTTATGAAAGGTGTCCCAACGTGAGCCTGTTGAAAGCTTCACTTTGTATGTACACAGTACATTATATGTAGGAAGAGAAGAGGTGACAGGGGCAGCCATTGTGCTTGGTACAAAGACAGAGATGAGGGGGTAATTGGGGGCATCAGATTAGAAACTGTTGCATGCAAGATTTATAGCAACAGTAATGATGTACCTACAGCATTGATAAATAGTGTGTTTGTGGCCTTCAAGAATTTAAAAAATGAATATGGATCTATTATAGGCATCACAAGTGCTAAATAAAAGTGTAATTTACAGGCTACTATGTCACCATTGTGCAGGGAATATTTAAAAGAGGGGCACAACACTAAACCAGCAACCAAATATCATACCAAAATATTAGAAAGTAATGGTATTTCCAAGCATAAGCCATCTGGTTGGTCTATGGCAGCATAGTCATAGCAAATCTCTGACAAAATTCCAGGCATTGTCTATCACTTTAACAAAACCAAAAATACCCCTATATTCAGCCTCTACAACAATATACTCAAAATACCAAAAAGAACCAGAGCGGCAATAAACTTCAATATATAAAAATATGTAATACTCTTTATTGAAAGTACATAAATACAACATATACAACCCTCAAATGGGAAAAAGATTGTAGATACAGTATATAGGGGACACAAGTAGCCCCAGATGGAAAAGGGGCAACACAGGAGACCAGTGGCTACCCCTATTAGTCCAGAGTCCAAATAGTATAGTAAAAAATAAAAGTAATATGGTCAAAGTATTAGACTCAAATGCATTGGGCAAAAAGTGGCAGTAGTGCAGTAAAAAAAGATATGAACCATACACAACACTGGAGGTACCGTCCAGTGTTAGTAAAAAATATATCAAAATACTATTGCACACTCACCCGAAAACATAATGGACAGACACTGGGCAGTTCAGGGGAAAGCCAAAGGATGCACCTTTGGCTTTCCCCTGAACTGCCCAGTGTCTGTCCATTATGTTTTCGGGTGAGTGTGCAATAGTATTTTGATATATTTTTTACTAACACTGGACGGTACCTCCAGTGTTGTGTATGGTTCATATCTTTTTTTACTGCACTACTGCCACTTTTTGCCCAATGCATTTGAGTCTAATACTTTGACCATATTACTTTTATTTTTTACTATACTATTTGGACTCTGGACTAATAGGGGTAACCACTGGTCTCCTGTGTTGCCCTTTTTCCATCTGGGGCTACTTGTGTCCCCTATATACTGTATCTACAATCTTTTTCCCATTTGAGGGTTGTATATGTTGTATTTATGTACTTTCAATAAAGAGTATTACATATTTTTATATATTGAAGTTTATTGCCGCTCTGGTTCTTTTTGGTATATTGTCTATCACTTTCTTTGGGTGACTATTTTAGAGCTTTGATTTCACTGTAAAAGTCAGACAATTGCAGGCAAGTCACACATTGCATTTCTGAATGGGTAAGGCACATATTTTTTGGAAACATTTTCGGCTACGCTAGTTTTCTGTCTGACTTTGCACTGAAAAGAACATGCAAACTGCCTGCACATGTATTTATGAAGTGTTTGTGCCAGACCTGTGTCGTGGCTGCGGCTTTGTGTCCTCTGTGACACAAAATTCTGTACTATAGGGGCGTCCCGATGCCCATTCGCACTGTTCGCACTGCCACATTTATTACAGTAGCTTGACAGAATTGTGTTGCACGCTCTATGTTAAAGGTGCAACAAAAAAAATAATTGTGCACTCTTCCCAAGCAGTGCATGCTGTGCCAGATTATTGAAGACCGTGTGGCAGTATTCAATAATCTGTCGCACTCTGCACACTCTAAAGGCAAACTGCATAAATCTGGCCCTTTGTGTTTCGTGTTGTAGTAAGACCACAAAGATAATCATTAGATACAATGTTGCTTTGTGACATGGCACTCATGAAGCCATGCAACACTGTGTAGACCTAACCTTTTGGTTGGAATAATTCTGGCACTAGGGAATGTGGTCCTAGGCTACTTGTACATAACATTACAAAAATTGCTGAAAAACGACTAGGACATGCTGTACATAATATCAGAGTGGTTGTGGGCACTGACCCATTAGAAAATATTGCATTTAGTTCAGCCTTGTGCTGTCTGTTCAAAATCTGTATGTCTGATAAGGAAGTACCGTGCCTAAAATTTAGGAACATGTATCTGCAAAAACAATTAACACAACTCAACACACTAAATAATGGAGCATGTGCACCATTATATATATACATATTATGCTGCACACTGTACAGCATAATATGCATATAACAGTATACAGCTGAATATATACATATGTGTATGTGAGTGTATAAATGTGTGGATGTGAGGTGTATACGCTCTATGGGGGAGATTCATCATTCGACATGCTTCTTGGGACAGTTATATATCTGTCTTTGGATCTCCGCTGCTCATAAGATTCATGGCTTTGGCCCTTTAATAAATGTTCTCATTTATTGTAAAAAAATATAAAAGCACCTTAAAAAAGGCGCAAGTTATAAATCTGGTTTTGCACTAGCATTAGTTCTACGTTTATACAATATAGTGAAGTGGCGAGAATAGTCCTGTGCAACTTTTTTACACCAAAAAAGCCAAGCAAAACCAATGATAAATCTCCCCCTATATGTGTGTGTATGTGATATGTATATACTGTATGTCTTTATATGGTAATCTATGTATATGTGTATATGCTGTATGTGTGTGTCCATTTATTGTATGTGTGTTTATTTTGTGTCTAAGAATATGGTGTGTTACATTTGCACTATTGTACTATTGAAGGGGGGGGGGGGCGGGTTATGGAGAGAGCTCACAGGCTGAGCTCTCTCCATACAAAGTGTGTGTCAGCTGTATAATACAGCTGACACCCGTCTGTTAACCTGTTAAGTTCTTAAATTACGATGGGCACTGCTATCTTTGATGGCTGAACCCCCCCCCCCGATGTCATTGGAGGGATATTATCATCAAAATTACTATATACTGCAATACAGTAGTATTACAGTAAATAGTATGAGCAATCACACTCTGTAAGGTTAAAGTCCCCTAGAGGTATGAAATAATAGTAAAAAAAATGTAATCACCCCCCCCCCCCCCATTTCCCTATATCACATATAAAAATAAATGAACAGTAAAAATCATACACATGTTGGGTATTGTCACCTCCCAAAATGCCCATTCTAGATTAAACATTGTTACGGTAAATAGCGCTCAAACAGCGCTTGAACATTCATTTATGTCCCAAATTGATATACATTCAAATGCCAGTGCATACTGCAAAAATGACACTTTACTTAGGTCCGTACACCAAGTAATTAGCATCAGAATGTGGCAAAATGTCAAATATTTTTTGTACAAAAGGTTTTAATTTTTTTAAAATCTACTAAAACCTAATGAAACCTATATAAATTTGTTATCATGTGATCGTATTGACCCAAAGAATAAAGACAGTGTGTCATTTGGAGCGCTGAATGAAAGCTGTTAAAACAAAGCCCATAAGAAAACCCTGCAAATGCTACCATGTTTCACCGGAAATGATTTCATATATTAATTTTTGCACCTAGGTCTTATTTTCAGAGGATGTCTTATTTTTGCCTGTCTGTCTCTCTGTCACTTTTCCTCTCTGTCACTCACTATTATTGTCTGTCTCTCTGTCACTTACTCTCCCTCTATGTCTCTCACTCACTTACTCTTCCTGTCAGTCTCTCAGTTACTCTTCCTGTCTGTCTCTCACTCACTCGCTCTCCCTGCCTGTTTCTCACTCATACTCCCTGTCTGTCTCTCTGTTACTCACTCTCTGTGCCTACCACCGCTTTTAGCCTAGTGTTAGAAAAATAATCTGTCTTAGCACCCAGTCCCTTATATGTCTACAGAAGCATGCCAAATTGTAATCTCTGATGTCTGGAAGATTCAAAATCCCCACGCTTTTGTCAAGGGACAATATTGTCAAGGATATGCAAGCTCTCTTGCCCTGCCACAAGAACCTAACAAAGGCTTTGTGTAATTGTGCAATATTATGGCTTTTTAGCAGCAGAGGGATTGTTTGTAACGGGTATAATAATTTAGAGAAGCTTATCATTTTTATGGTTGAGAGGCAGATTTTCCATCTTTCCAGCTCATTTATTATCTTCCTGCTCAAAGGTTCGTAGTATATCCCTCGGCATTATAGGGTCTAGGCTTACTTGGATTCATTTTAAATCCGGAGAGGGCCGAAAACTCCTCTACCAGGCAAAATAAAGAGGGAACTGTCAGGGCTTGGTCTGTTAGAAAAACTAAGATGTCATTGACAAACAATGCTGTTTTGATGCCGCTTGCTCCCACTTTGATGCCCACACCACATCTAATAGCTTCCTTGCTAAAGGTTCCAGGGTAAATTAAAAAGCAACTGTGAAAGTTGGCATTCCTGTCCTGTTCCTCTAGTCAATTTAAAAGGGGAAGATCTATTTCCCGGCGTATATATCACGGCCTGGGGTCCAAGTATAAGGTCTGTAAGGAAAGCCTGAATGTTCCCCTAAAGCCAAATTTGCCTCATATAGGACCGCCGGGACTCGCCTCAGACTGGTTACCACTGCCAGTCCTTTTATAAATCCTACTTGTGATTGTTCAATTAGCGATGGCATGATGTAGGAAAGACAATTGGCTAACAGTTTTGCTATCAACTATAAATCCTGGTTGATCAGGGAAATTTGGAGATATGATTCTGGTTTGAGTTAAGTCCCTATCAAGCTTTGGCAGGACTTTTATGAATGCCACATTTGACTGTGGAATTAGTGTTTTCCCTTACAGTAATTCATTTTAGTATTTCGCCATTGGGGGCGATGTCTATGTTTTCAGAGCATTTTAGAATTCGGCTGGGTAGCGGTCTGCCCCTGGCATTTTGTGATATCCTAGTCCTTTTATAGTTGTCCCCACTTCCTCTTCTGCAATTTCTGGAATTAATGACTCTAGCTGTTCCTCAGTGATTTCTGGGAGGTTAGTGGAGCTGAGATATTCATGGGCCGTGTTTGGGTCCAAATCTAAGTCAAGTGCCTTGTAGAAGACTCTTACTATGGCAGCAGGATCTGAATGGGTTGCTCCCATCTGGTCTTGTATACGATATACATGCTCAGTCTTTCTTTTTCCCCTGGCTAGATTAGCTACCTGACTTGTTACCAAATTTGAAAAGTTCTGCTTCAAAAAGGCCCCTATGAAACTGCTCCCTCTGCTCTAAGGCCCTCTCATGGGCTGACTTGGCTTCCTTCCAGACATTTAGATTCTACTCCCCTGGCTGCTGTAAGTACTTACTTTTCCCTCTCAAGGCCATTTCAGTCCCAATATAGCACTGGCGTGGATTGCAATGATGAACATTCGTACATATATTCAGTCCACCGCCCCTGATGTAGTCCTCTTCCCTAATGTGGTTTTACTCTATATTCATGGCTATTGGTGCAAGGTCTGATATTATCAGTTGCTCAATGTCACTAACCAGTATGTAGTCTATACGCGTGTGATGTACCTCAGAATGAAATGTGTACTCTCTACCATCGGGTGTAGATGTCTCCATGTGTCTTTAAGGTTATGATCTGTCACTGTCAGTTATAGGTCTGTGACGGAGGCTGGTGTAGCTTTGCAGCTGCAAGGCTGATCGGTCTAGGTTTTGCTGTATAACCTGGTTGAAGTCTCCTGCGATCACCTTGTTTGGGCATGTGTCTCCTGCCAGTTGGTTCTCTAGTCTCCTGAAAAAAGGACGTTGATTGTGATTCGCTGCGTATATATATTAGACAGACTCAGGTCTCCACGGGGGTGTCAAGGCTAACATGCAAAATTTTACACTCCATGTCCGAGCTGTGGGAAAGGACCTTGATCCTCGCTTGTTGATCAACATTAGGACTCCTCTACTTTTACTTGAATTTGCCGCTTCCACTGCGGTGGTCACCTCATATTTTTGCATAAGCTTGACATCTGCTTATTCTAAATGTGATTCCTGTATCTATGCTATATCAGCCTTGATTTTTTTTGAGGTGTCTCATGAACAACAACCTTTTTTGAGGGGTCCGGGAAAAATCAATTTTCTAAATGTCTGCTAGCTGTCACTCAATAGAATGTTTCTGTTATCTTCCAGTGGATAGAAATCTGACCCTGGTCATGTGATGTCACACAGGAGCAAAAAAAAAGAAAAAAAACAAAAAAAGAAGACTAGCAAAGATCTGCAGTTTGGTATTCAGTCTGTGGATGAGACTTGCAGGGACTGGTTAGGTGGTGAGCACAGCTTACCTCTGTTTGGGCCTTGTTTGTTGAACAGCCTGATTGCAGCGTGGAGGAATGGTTCACTGAGTCACTAAAGGTGTTACCTAATGCCACCACAGTATCCTCCTCTCAGCTACCACCTGCACTGTGTCAAGAGGACCCCCCAGGACAGAGTTGGCTTTCCTAATCAGTTTGTCCAGTTTGCTCCTCTCCTTAGCTGAGATGCTGCTTCCCCAACAGACTACACCAAAGAATATGGCTGATGCCACTACAGAGTTGAAAAAGGTCTCAAGAAGTGCCCTCTGCACTCCGAATGCCCTCAGCTTCCTCAGCAGGTATAGCCTGCTCTGACCCTTCCTGTGAAGTGCATTTATGTTCTCTGCCCACTAGAAAGAAAACAGAGATCTAGAAAACCAAGAATTGACACAAAGTATTTGGTAAAATTGCTGAAATGGGAACACCCCTCTAGGATTTATCTTATTTTAGCCTCTAGGACACGGCCCCATTTTTCAAATCTGCCCTGTGGTTGTAGCTTTGGAATGCTTTAACATTTTTAGTTTGTTTTCTTCAAATTAGTTAAAAAATTTGAATGATATCTTTTAGCAAAAATGTTGATAGATTCTCCATTCTCAAAGTTCTGAATTCTCTACTTTTGAAGCAGATAATCATAGCCAAAATTAATTCATAACTTACATTTCCCAAATGTCTGCTTTAGGTTGGAATGTTTTTTTTAAGCAACCACTTATTTTTTAGAATGTTTTGAAGCTTAGACATTGGGTGCAATTTTTCACATATTTTGGAAAATCTAATTTTTTTGACCGTTCACCATACCATAAAAATAATATGTTATTTTTATTCTATGGGTCACCATGATTACGGAAATACCTAATTTATATGCCTTTTTATTTTTCCTAATTTTACTTAAGCTAATTTGGAGAAAATCTTATTAATTTTAGCATCACCATCTTTCCAGAGGCTTAATGTTTTTATTTTTCAGCTGACAAATATGGTTAAGGGCTTATTTTTTACAAGAAGAGTTCTTTTTAGTGATCTTATTTTGGGACTTTTTCTGAAAGTTTTTATTCCATGGCGTTCACCGTGAAGGTCCATTAAATGATTCTTTTTTATTATACAGATTGTTAAGGATGCTGCAATACCAAATATGTGGATTTTTTTGTATTTGTATTTTTTTTTATACCTTATTAAGTATTTGTATGGTGCCTATGTTTTATTTATTTTAAAATTGTTTTAAACTTATTTTTTTACTTTAATACAAACTTGGACTTAATCAGAGCATCACTGGTTCAAGTCTAAGACACTGCACTGCAATACAGTTCAGACAGTTTACAGTCAGACCCAGAAGGAGTCTGACAAGAGGAGTGATCGGGCTTCCCCGGTGACATCTCTGATCGCGGGTGTCAGTGCAAAGTGTAAGCTGTGATATACAGCTGAAACCCAATGTTTATGGCAACGGCTCTGCTTGTGAGCCGGTGCCAGAAGCAGGATGTAATAGCCCATCTATGTGTGGGAAGTACCTTTCCCCATGGACATACTATTACGTCCGGGTGCGAGAAGGGGTTAAGGCTACTTAAGGATACTACCATATCAGGACTTGAAAACTTCATGAGGCACTAGCTGCCATGAAAAAAAATCTTCACCCAACAATCTTATTACAGTTGTCGCTTTGACTAACCAGACTAATTGCTACTGACTACATCCATGATCCTCTTGGACACTGTAGTCTGTATATGGAGTCGTATCTCATATGAGTAGCCTTATGCACGTGGACAAAATTGTTGGTACCCCTCGTATAATGAAAGAAAAATGTACAATAGTCAAAGATGAAAGGAAGACATTGTTTTTCAACCATGCGGCCATGTCCAGGGAGGTTGGCTACAGTCCCATAGATCTTAAATTTCTGAATATTATGTCTAGTCTGTAGTCACAGGAATATCAAGCTGGTTGGGGATAGACTTATAACCTTTACCTTTAGCATTCTTGTCTATAATTTTTTCTAAGCTACTGCGACAAATCTTTTCTTCACTTCCTCTTGTGCACGTTGAGTGTGGTACACACCATGTCACCTAACAGCACATTGAGTAGCTGTAGCCCTATATACAGGCCAACTGACTGATTACAAGATTGTAGACACCTGTGATACTAATTAGTACACACACCTTGAATCCAGGGGTACCATCATTTCTGTCCAGGCCTGTTTAATTACTTTTTTTTTTATTCCGTTGAAGCATGGTTGAAAAGCAATGTCTGCCTTTCATTTGTTCATTTTCATTGAAATTTAATGCATGGTTCAATCAAGTTTATTAATGTTTACATACAACACATTTAAACAAAAACACAAATAATAATGAGGAAGGGTATTACAGAATAGAATTGTATCAGGTGTATAATAGCAGTGTTAAAGGTCTCGCAGGACATATGAGACACATAATCAATCAAATTAACCCCTAGGCGCACCACGACGTTATACTACGTCCTCGGTGCTACATGCTTAGCGCACCGGGACGTAGTATAACGTCCTGCTTCTGGCACCGGCTCACGAACGGAGCCGGTACCAGAAGCAGCGGCGGTCAGCTGTCTAGTACAGCTGACAGCCTGCGCTAACACCCGCGATCGGAGCCGACTCCGATCGCGGGTGTTAACCCCTTACACGCCGCGGTCAAGCATGACCGCGGCGTGTAAGGGTCTTCCCCCTATGGATCGGATCCCCCGTGCCGCTTACCGGGGGATCCGATCCACTTCTGGGCAGCTCCGAGGACTGGCTTGTGCCCCGGAGCTGCCCGGTTGCCATGGCAGCCAGACCCCTTCCGGGTCTGACTGCAAACTGTCTGAGCATGCGCAAGCTTGCTCAGACAGTTTACACTGCTCTACAATAAAATAGTATTGTAGAGCAGTGTATTGGACTTAAACCAGTGATCAGAGCATCACTGGTTTAAGTTCAATTATGTATAAGTAAAAATATGCAAAAAATAAAAAAGTTATGCATATGAAAAGATGGTGATGCTAAAATGAATAAGATTTTCTCCACATTAGTTTTTATTCAGTACAATTGAATAAAATACACAAAACCCCCACATATTTGGTATCCCTGCGTCCGTAACAATCTGCATAATAAAACAGAATCGTTATTAGATCCGCAAAGTGAACCCCGTAAAAAACAACCTCAAAAAACTCTCTCTGAAAAAAAGATGATTTTTTATTAATGCCCTTTAAAAATGCTCTAAAAAGTGATTTTAAAAAGTTACGCAATCTAAAATAAGACCACTAAAAAGAAGCATCCTTCTCGCAAAAAATAAGCCCTTAAACCAATTTGTGAGGTGAAAAATAAAAAAGTTATGCATATGAAAGTCGGTGATGCTAAAATTAACAACAATTTCGCAAATTACTTTTTATTCAGTACAAATGGGAAAAAATAAAAAATATATATAAATGAAGTATTTTCGTAATCGTGGCGACCCATAGAATAAAAATAGAAAACTGTTTTTATGGTATGGTTAACGGCCAAAAAAAAAACACATAAAAATTTTCCTAAAAATTGATGATTTTCATTTCCTCCACCAACAAAGAGTTAATTAAATCTCACCAATTAGCTATAGATGCCCCAAAATTACGTACCAGAAAAGTGCATCTCATGTGGCAAAAGAAATAAGCCCCTATAGGTCCACAATAAAAAAAAGAAAAAAATTATAGCCTGTACAATGGGACATAGCAAATCTGATCTGGATGGCGCCTCCTTCCCTTCTATGCCCGGCCGTGCGCCCATACAGCAGGTTACCACCACATATGGGGTATCCGTGTACTCGGGAGAGATTGGGTAACAAACTTTGTGGAGCCTTTTTTCATTTAATCCATTGTAAATGTTTAATTTTCCACCCAAAATGAGTGTATTGTGAAAAAATATTGCAATTTGCAGACTGCACCTCCATTTTGTTTTAACCCCTATAAAACACGTAAAGGGTTAACAAACTTCTTAAAAGTGGTTTTTCATACATTGAGGGGTGTAGTTTCCACAATGGGATAATTTATGAGTCTAGCTATTATTTAGGCCTCTCAGTGTCAATTAAAAGTTGAGCAGGTCCATCTAAATACAGGTTTTGGTGATTTTACAAAAAATGTGAAAAATGCCACCTAAATTCTGAGCCTCATAACATTCTAGTAAAATATGTGGAATCTTAAAAAACCATGCCAACATAAAGCAGACATTTGGGAAATGTAAGTTATGAATTTATTTGGGTGCTTTGACTATCTGCATCAAAAGTAGAGAATTTAGAACGTTGAAAATAAAGAATTTTTCCAAATTTTTTCCAAATTTTGTTTTTTTTCATAACTAAACGCAAAAGATTTCATCCAAATTTTTAAACTAATTTGAAGTACTATGTGTCACGAGAAAACAGTCTCAAAATCCCCTGGATATCTCATAGCGTTCCCACGCTATAACCACTTATAGTGACACAGGCCAGATTTGAAAAATGGGGCCGCGTCCTTTAGGCCAAAAGAGGCTGCGTCCCGTAGGGGTTAAAGCCCATATTGTGAAGCACTATAAACAGTGGGAGTGGCCCTGTGGGTGAACCCTAGGTACCCCTAGGGTGGGCTATCCCTGGTATGTCTCTATCAAAGTATATACCTCCATCAGAGATGATGGGCTAGTGATGCATTTTAGGAATCTATGTACGAACAGTGGTGCTTTGCACTTCTCTATACTAGTGTCTATTAAGACTAGGAAAGCTAACGTCCGCTACACTTAGAGCCAAATTGTAGGTCATCTTACATACAATTCAAGTACTATCGCAATCGCAATCAATAACGAATAAAGAACAGGGTTCAAAAAGTAAAGGGGGAGGGAGATAGTGGGAAGACATGGGAGAACAATCAGCAAGAGGGATTCAAGGATAGGATGTGGGAGAAATGGATGCGTGGGCCAGTTACATCTCAGTATAGTAGCCAACTTTGTCCCTCACGGCACTCGAGCCTCTAAAAGTACTTTGCATGGTAATGAGCTCCTTGAAGGATGTGGCATCTCGGTATACGAGCCATGGTTGCCAAACTTTCGGAAACTTTTCTCTGGTGCAGAATACCTCAGCCGACAGCTCCTCCATATGATAGATCAGCATAATTTCTCGTGCACACTCAATTATGGAAGGGGCTATGGGAGAGCGCCAATGTTTCGAGATCACAGATTTCGCAGCTATCAAACAAAAGGCTCCGATTTTGAGAACCAATAGAACCTGGAAGGATAGATAGTAATGCCACCTTGGGGAAGCTGTCAGCTGCTGCCCCCTCAACAGTGTGAAATGCCTTGGAGACCTGGTCCCAGAAAGGGTGAAGTCTAGGGCAACTCCACCAAATGTGAAGTATGGCACCTTGGGAGCCCTTACAGCACCAACAAGTCTCTGGAACAGAATTTGTGCAACCTGGATAGGTTTTGTGCAACCCGGTACCATTGTGACAGAACCTTGTAATTTCGCTCTTGGGCGGAGCAAGCAATTGAGAACTTATGTGTATATATGAATGCCTTATCTCAGTCCTCAGGTGTAATTGAAGTTTCCAAGTCCCACTCCCACCCTGCTACAAAGGGTAAGGCCGAAGTGTCAGACTCCCAGACCAATAGGGAGTATATCTGTTAAATTAGGTGTTGCCGGTGGAGGGGGGGGGGGATAGAAGATCGAAACAAGCCTTCGAGATGTGCCATCCTCCCTGACAGGTACTCAGCTCTTCGCAGGACAACAGCAGTGCTCCGCTCTGTATATCATGCTTTCAAGGATCGTCAAATGCCCTATATCCCATGAATAAGTCTCTAAATAAAGGGGTAAGGGGCCCAAGGAGTCTTGACAAGTCCCTACAATGGATGTGTCCCTGCCATGTCATAAAACATGAGCCTGAGCCCCATGTCCCAGGAAGCAACTAAAGTTCAAAGGATACTTATGCATTTCCAATACAGTTCCACAGAAGTGCCTGTGTGTGTTCACTCTGGACGATTTTCTGGACGTTTCTGTCTTCTATTGTGCTCTGGATTGCCCCGAGCTCTCCTTCTAGGGGGGCGCTGGGGGCGTGAAGGTGCTACAGAAACCGGAGGCACTGTCAGAGTTGGCCATGTGGACATCTCAGGAGCTGGAATGTCTGCATGTTGTCGTATTATAAGGGTCCTACTGGAGTGCCTAATCTGAGTGCCCATATGAGAAGGCAATATAGGGGATTTTCCGTTGATGTATGGCATTGACAAGGGACCTGATTGCCCTTTGTTCGGTCAAAGTTAATCTTGAGAATTCTACAGGATGCAGAATGTACTATGGTTCTCCCTTGGATTGCCACATTGGTGATTGTGACCCCTGGGGGCTTTGCAGGTATCCAATAATCAGTGGAGTTGGAGAGGCACCTGCTTCCCAGGAATCTTGGTCGGGTGGGGTGTGTCTGGAAGAATCTCTGTCTGCCTACACCAGGGGGTGTAATTTCTGGCTGAATAACTGCTGGGGCTTTCAATACTGTGAACATTTCCCAAAGATCTGCTGCCGACTGCCATGGTGTGGTGTCTTGCGGCTTCAGACCAGTCTCGTCATTGCGGCCATGCGGCCGCAACTGCTCTCTCGTGTGAAGGCCTCACGTCTCTGTGGTCTGCCTTCATCCTGGGTTTGCCACCTGTATCCTCGGGTCTCTTAAAGTATGGAGCTGCTGGAGCAGGTGATATTGCGGGTGCCTCCCGGGGTGGGGTGGGTTGCCACCATATCTGGAACGAATGGAGTGGCCGCGGCGGTCACAAGGCCTGTGAGGTATCGGTCTATACCTCTGGCGGAATGGCGTCTTACTTGGGTCCGAGGAGTCCTGGACACTTTCCTCTTCTTGGAGCCCATAAGGTATCACAATATGCTGCTGGTATATTTGGGTAGACACAGATAAGCCAGGGTTGAGGCAGGAGCTAGTGCAGCGTGCGTCCGAGCTCCTTCATAGGCAGGCCATGCCCCCTCTACATTTTATTTATTTTTACTTTTGACAGATTGAAGTAATTTCTGTGACCATTGTTCTGTTTTTCATTAAATGAGGGGTACCAACAATTTTGTGGCGGTGCACTCACCTCTCCACGCTCCTGCTCCCATCCCAGCTGGCCAGCACGTCCCCGCTACGCAGATTGAAAGTGCCAGCGCACCGCTGAGTGGCGCTGGCCACTTATGGGTTTTCCATAAAGGCCGGCTTCTCCTAGCTACCACTGCTGTCTTTTAGTACTACGTGCCTATGAGAAAGCTATTCCTCTGTTTTCCCTGCATTCCTGCTCTGACCTCCCGTTGTGACCCGGGACCTGACCTATCACCTCCGCCACCTGCCCTGACTATCAGCCTGTTCCTGACTCAGAGACCGCTCTCTGTTCCTGTACCTGGACCTTGACAGCCACGATGGGCTAGTCGCACCTGTGGAACTACCTGATGCGGCGGGCTCTGGTGAAGACCAGGTGCCACTTACATTCCGGTCTCAGGTGTCAGCTAGTGTCATCGTTCGCGGTGGTCCAGGGGGTTCACTGACCCCGAGCCGTGACAGTAACAATGTAGAGACTTACATGTAACATCTCTGTCAGTATTTATCCACATTTCCTTTCTCTTCCATTTGCCCAGGGACGCCACAACCACAAGCTGCATCTTGGAAATTTTAAGTTTACAATAATGTATAATTGGGACATTTGGATTCACAACACAAAAAGCATAAATAGGTCCTTATATATTCATGTTAAGTGGCTTCCATTTATATCCATCAACTTGCCATTCTAAACTGTGCTGTGCCCTTATATATAGGATAGGAGTTGTAGTACTGTACTTTGATCATTTATATACGATAAGAGTTGAAGTACTGTATTCTGACCATGTATACAGAGTAAACAGAGAAACACATAAAACTCCCCAGGCCTGCTGTATATTTCTCCTGTGCACATCTGCCATATAGGAATAGCAGATGTTAAGGGTTAAGACTTTTCTGGAAACTAGAATGAAGGCCATTTTGGTAGTCATGCAGTTTATCAGGAACAGCTACAACCATGAAACAGATTAAAGGAAAGTGTTTTATCTGACACATGGAGAGTTGCACCCATAATAATCTCAACGATTGATGTGTGTGGATGCTGTTGATTTTTGCTGAGCAGGCAACACTATTGAGGACATTGCCTTGCTTACATTGCTTGCCTTGCTAAGGAGTATGTAGTGGCCATACTGATAAAAGGCTTAAATGACCTGGGCATTTCTAGCAAATTGTCATACTTATTGGTTTAAGGGCCGTGACTTCCTTTCTTTTCGTGCCATACCTTAAACTTTTTTGCAGCATTTTTTTTTTTTGCACACATAGTTTTTTTTGATGCAGAGCAGACACATCCTGATTCCTCTGTCTTTAGTGCTTGTACACCTCTACTATGTTTTAAAGAAAAAGAACAGATGTAATTTGCAAGGTTGAATATGAATTTTATTAAGGTTAACGATACATAATAAAAACATTTAAAATACCCTAAAAGCGGGTAAAAGCTCAGGTCCCCCAGGTGTATGCGCAGACTTCCGGTCCGAACCGGAAGTACGTCATAACCACGTCGGGACTGCTCCTCTGTATTTACTTCCTTAACCCCTTAAGGACCAGGCCCTTTTTCGTTTTTGCGTTTTTATTTTTCACTCCCCACCTTCAAAAATCTATAACTTTTTTATTTTTCCATGTACAGAGCTGTGTGATGGCTTATTTTCTGCGTAACAAATTGCACTACGTAGTGATGGTATTAAATATTCCATGCCATGTACTGGGAAGCGGGAAAAAAATTCTAAATGCAGTGAAAATGATGAAAAAACACATTTGCGCCATTTCTTGTGGGCTTGGTTTTTACAGCTTTCACTGTGCACCCCAAATGACATGTCTATTTCATTCATTGGGTCAATACGATCACGGGGATACCAAATTTGTATAGGTTTTATAATGTTTTCATACATTTACAAAAATTAAAACCTCCTGTACAGAAAAAAAATTCTTCATTTTGCCATGTTCTTGCGCTAATAACTTTTTCATACTTTAGTGTATGGAGCTGTGGGTGGTGTCATTTTTTGCGACTTCTGATGACGTTTTCAATGCTTCTATTTTTAGGACTGTTCGACATTTTGATCGCTTTTTATAGAATTTTTTCTATTTTTCAAAATGGCAAAAAAATGCCATTTGCGACTTCGGGCGCTATTTTCCGCTACGCGGTTTAACGCAGTGAAAAACGGTTATTATATTTTGATAGATCGGGCATTTTCGGACACGGCGATACCTATTGTGTTTATGATTTTTACTGTTTATTTATATTTATATCAGTTCTAGGGAAAGGGGGGTGATTTGAATTTTTCTGTTTTTTTAATATAATTTTTTTTTTTTTACTTTTTTTTTTTTTTTTTTTTTACTATTTTACAGACTCCCTAGGGTACTTTAACCCTAGGTTGTCTGATTGATCCTACCATATACTGCCATACTACAGTATGGCAGTATATGGGGATTTTGCATACCATCTATTATAATGTGCAGATCGCACATTATAATAGATAGCCTCGATCATGACAGTCTGGGATCTTTGTGTGATCCCAGGCTGTCATGGCAACGGATCGCCGCTCCCCGGTGACGTCACGGGGAGTGACGATCGGAGCCAAGATGGCGGCGCCCATGCGCCGCCGGCTCTTTAATGCCGCCGGCAGCTTTGCCGGCGGCAATCAAAGGGTTAACACCCGCGATCGGTGCAAGCACCGATCGCGGGTGTTAGCGACGGGCGTTTGCTTCATTATGAAGCAAATGCCCGGTGAGTATGAAGAGGGCTCAGCCTGTGAGCCCTCTTCATACTCCCCCATGCGCAGTAAGACGTAAGGGTACGTCTTATTGCGCTATGGGGTTAAACTTGACACGCACACAATGCAATGTGGTTATGATGTACTTCCGGTTCGGACCGGAAGTCTGCGCATCGCGTCCTGCTAGCCACGTCTCATCAGAGCAAACACAGATATATTGTATCCCCTGAGAAAGCCCGTATAGCGGGCGATACGCGTGGGGCATTCCTACCTCTCCTCCCCCAGGACCCAGATCATTAGTAATATCGCTTTGCTACATATCTTTAACTAATGCACTTTATTGTTTATTTGCACTTGAGTTGCTTAGTTGACACACTTTGCACTTTAGCTACCATGCAATATCCTTTATGACTTTATGTACTCTTATGTACAAGAAACCTTTTATCATGATAAATTATTTGTTGTAAAATTATAAATTTTGGTGATACCTGAGTATACACCTGGGGGACCTGAGCTTTTACCCGCTTTTAGGGTATTTTAAATGTTTTTATTATGTATCGTTAACCTTAATAAAATTTATATTCAACCTTGCAAATTACATCTGTTCTTTTTTTTTAAATTGTAATGACTAAATTACAGATGTAGCATTATTTTTTCATACCCCACATCTTCAGTATATACACCTCTACTATGTCACATAACCAATCACACAACCAATCATACACACCAATAGTATTGCAAGCAATGCAGAAGGATTGCCACAGAGAAAACTGCGCTCTCATGGCTCACATACATATGTGCTCCATAAGGCTTCCTGTACTATGTGCCTACAACATGACCCAATCCATCCATCTATCAACCATTTCCTGTTACTATAATGGTTGGTTAAGTGAAACATATGAAACCACCAATATATGAGCCCTGACACCGCGTACTAGTTGGATGACTCATACACTGGATACAGGCGGTGATCTCCTTACATCTATATCCGCTACAGAAGACGTTCTGCATCTCCAGACCGTGCATCATACCTTAGGCGCAGCACAGTAACATAGATGATATTCCAGCCTGTCACGAAGACCAGCACGACCATAGTCAGGATGAGTTTATGGTCAGATCCCTGGGCAACCAAATTACACATATGAATAACTGATGGAGACAGGTTATAAACATATCTGTGTAACGCTGTAATTTATCGAATAACAAATTTTTCAAATTACAAAATGTAATATTTTTCTATTTTAAATGTAATCAAGAATTTTGCCTTCGTGGGAAAACCCCTTTGACTGTATTGAAATAATAAAAGGCTGCGCTGTAAAAACATATGCAAACTTAGGATGTAGGTGGTTTTTATTTGTGAAATATAGCAGCAATGTTTTTAGAACCCCTTTAAATGAAGAAATGTCATCCTAGTCACTAACCAGGATCCTCGGAAAGAACAAATTGGGGCTTATTTCTTATTATAGAAATAATGGGAAAAATACACTGATTTTATTTTAAACTGCTAAAAATGCAGTTTTTTTTGCTTTAAATGAACTTTACATTTATTTTAATTCAGACTGCAGGGCAATGTGACTTCTTCTGTTCTGCTGCTGATTGCTTGACAGGACTTGTAAAGGGTATAGGAGATACGGGACCTTTTGACAGGTAAACATATTCCTGTAAAAATGCTAAAACAGTTACATAAAGCATGACCCAGTTGTGGAGAATAGGCTCAAAGAGTTAAGCACAGGCACTGGGTTTCTATGAGTTAACATTTGATGGCAATATGCCTTAGAAAATTGTAAATAGACTAAATATTATTACTGGCAGACTGGAGATAATGACAGAATGAGGGCAATCTCTGGGGAGAACCAGCACCAAATAGATATTAATAATTCTAACGCTAATGTAAAAAATCTCTGAATGAAGAATAAATAATAAATAATAGAAAAAAGAGCCATTCAAAAGGCAGACGAAAGGTACTTTCATCCTAGTGTGAGATGCTGTAAAATGCAGATGAGTACTCCTACTGAATTACAAAATCTGAATCATAATAGATATCAGAATTCTGGTAAATGATTAGGAAGATGAAAGTTCCCAATTGTTAAAATAAAAAAGGATAATAGATGTTAATAGATGGCCCACAAAATTAACTACTTTCAGAACCTGAACCTGTACTGTTAGTTATGATCCTAAAAAATTCTGCATCAGAAAACTATTAACTCCCTATCCAAGCTTTTGTAAAAGACACATTGGGGCTCATTTACTTATGGTCGAGCGCTGCAATTTCGTCTGACTATTCGCCTTTTTGGGCTAACACAGTTTGCACAGGTATTTAAGAAGTGTGTATGCCAGGATTGTGCACTGGCTTCCATGCAACACAATTTAGGGTGCGTGCCGTCGGACTGTCTGACTGATTCGGACTGAGTGCTGTATTTAGCTTTCAAATTGTGTTGTAAGCCCAAGAACTTAGATTCACCACAAAAAAGATGGTGAACTCTGTCGGATCTGAGCGGGGAAGCAACACATCCATGACTTCGGGCGCACGATCTTAGTGAATCTTAGTCTGGCAATGCACTTTCTGTGAGCTCCAGCGGCAATGTAAGTAAATGTGCCCAATTAAAGGCTTTATGATGCAGGATTCCTCTTGAATCTGTAAGATTTTAGGTTACAGTATCTGCTCACATTGCAGATTCGGTGTGGATTTTATGTACGGATTTTGGTGCCTAAAATCTGCAGCATAACATAGTAGCATTAAAGTGAATGTAATTTAGAAAAGATGATGCGTTTTTTTTCCACACGGAAATCGATGCTCAGTGCAGAAAGTAAAATAATGATCATGTTACTTTTTTAGTATGTACTATGTTTTTTTTTTAATGTCCATGGGACCAATCTTCAACAAATCTGCACCATGATATGGATTTGATGTGGATTTTTGCTTGAAAAATTATGTCAGATAAAAAAACGTGTGTGGAAAATCTGCATAAAAAACACATTAAAAGACAATCCGCATCAGTAACCAGCGGGCTGCGCAAGAAACAAAGTTCTCATGCATGCGCAAGACTTGCAGGAAGCTGGCTGATGTCACCGGCTGTCTGCAAAGATACGAGGGGCTTAGAGGGGTGAATATGATGGGCTTGGAGGGGTGAATAATAATTGGTGGTGGCCGTGCATATTTAGCGATCATTTTCCTACTTATACCGGACCCGGAAAATATGAGAAAACAGTGTCATCAACCCCTTAGGATAACAAGTAAGATTGTGTGAAAAGTCTACCACCAGTAATCTAGTGGTGGATGTCCTTTAAAGAAGCCAGACCCATTGAAACTGATTGCTTTCAAAAGGTGTTGTCAACATGTGATAGTCGTGTTACATTATATGTGGGTATGGGTTGTAGAATTAATCAGTTCTGCAACTCTTAATTACAATAAGTTGAAGCAAAGTTCTCAATATGTATATGAACAAAGTTAAAGTTCAGAGTATTTTATATCCTGTGCTTTATTGTATTTAAAAACCAAAAACATTATTTTAAAACATATTTCAGAGTGATACATTGTTGCTCAATAAATAAATTCTACAACAATGGCAAATAAAATTGCCAGAATGATAACGTGTTGGTAAATAAACGTTTTGCTTGCATTGACACATAATAATAATAATAATAATAATAATAATAATAATAATAATAATGTGGACAGTTACACTCTATAGTGACAGTGACAGCTGTGCTGAGATCACTGCTCATAGGTCAGTGTCACACAGACCCAGGGGGGTTTCCCTATGATCTCTTTGCAGGGATAGTGGGGGCTGGGAAGTTGTCCTTTGATGGGTAGTACTCTGACTGACCAGGAGAGGGAGGCAGAGTGAGATGAGCAATAAGGAGGCATTTGCTGTGGGGTGTCTTAAGGTGAAGATGTCCTGCTGGTTACTGCCAGAATTAGGAAAACTAGTACTGGGGCCAGTGAAGAACGGGAAGGGTGGGGGTCTTGAACGTGTGTTTAAGGAAGTAGTGTCATCAGCTGCAGCACCAGGAGATGCTTCCTTTTCTCCTCCTCCTCCAGCAGCCTGCACTCCTCCTACCATACAGCTCACATTCACACACAGAGAAAGCCTCACTAAATGCATGTGCTGCTGGAAATGACAAGTGCTCAACCACTGTCTAACAAAAGAGACAGCTGATGTGGAGCCTCTCTCCTCCTGCACCCCCCTGGCTGCCTGACAAAGGAACACAGCCCCCCTCTACACCATGCACAGCACTGCCAGACTGGACTTTCTCCATCATATTTCTGTCATTTGCTTTGGTGAGTACCTGTGCCCTCCTATTTAACCCATCCAGGTGTTATCTGTGAAGAACAATATACGCCATGCATGAATCAATAAATCTGAGTATTATATTGTGCAGGGTAAGGGGTTATCTGCTCACTACAATGATAATAACTTCTATTGCGTTTTGTCTCCATGCATTTGGTATGGCTGTATTTCACCAGCTGGCTCTGTCTGTACATTCTGCAATTGCTTACAGTCCAGCAATGATAGGGGTTAATACTATGATCTCATCTGCTAAATGTGCCACTCAGGACTGGGGCTGCTCCTGTGGCCCTTCCACTACTCCTGGATCCATCTCTGAGCCTTATCCTCTTGTACACAGCAACAGCTGACAGCAGCCAACACAAATGTCATATATTGTTATTACAGGTGGATACCATTGGTTGGCAGGAGTGTTGTACATCAATCATTAGACAGGTGATATGAGGGTATATATATATATATATATATATATATATATCATGATACAAAGCACATCCAATAAAAATTAAGGAAGCAGATTCTGACACCAAGAAAATGTAATATGTATGACAGCAGCTCTGTCGGGTGAAAACAAGTAAATCACTGGTCACTGTATTATAAAGAACAAACAGATTCCCACTTCCTTTCTTAGATCTCTGTGCCATGGGTGATGTGGCTAACTGCAAGAACCCCTGAAGTATCAGGATTTAAATGAACCTCAACTAGTTCTACTTACCATAGTATGTATTTTAGGGTGATTTTCATGGCTGTGACAACCATTCTACCTAAAGTAGAATGCCATAACTCTATGTTGTTATTGCATCTGAGCTCACAATATGGACCCTAGAAACTGACCCTACTTGGACAATTTTGTGAGTCAGAAGAATATGACAGCACATGGACTACACATCATGACGAAGCCCATGGATAGCACAGGAGCCATTTTAAACAAGGGCTATTTTTTGTAAAATAAATAAATTAAAGAAAAGTGAAAACACAGCTGTTAAATGTTTACACAGGATGGTCTATTGAAGTGGTATTTTTTTCTGAAGAAGAGAAGACAGCTTTTCTATATTTCTTAGAGACCCTTTAAATCTTAGTCTTACCTAGAAGGTAAGGATATTTCTAGGGCCCTTAATTGACCCATTAGTATACACAGGAAGTGATCTCATTTCACTTTATCCTTTTCCATCACTTTGGGGAAATGTCCTTGCATCATAGAAATCAATTCTATCAGTGTCAGGACCTTAGAGTGTGGATAGTTTGAAGACAAGGCTGTGAACTCTGACCCATTACATGGTGAATTCCCCTTTTGCTTCTCTTGCATTTTGAATAGACATAAATAATTTTTCCATGATCAGAATATTTATGTGCAGCTAGTGCAATGTCTGGCCTCTTTAAACAACAGATCATCAGATGTGCTAAGAAGCTGACCCCCTCCAATCAGATATTGATGGTTTATCCCAAGGTCAGGCTATCAATAGTGTTAGCCTTCAAAACTGCCTTAGTACGTCATAAATCAAAAAATTCTGGAACTTTCTAATACATATTGCGTTTTTAGATCTCTGCTTTCTATCAATGAATGGGGAAAGTCTTATTTACATTCCAAAGCGCTTATATAACGTACCATATAGACTCGGCTTACACTCGAGTAAAAAAACATATATATCAAAACTCACCTTTCCGGCTTCCCCCGCTGCTGGCTATATACTGGGGCATGGGGCTGGCTATATACTGGGGCAGGGGGCTGGCTATATACGCGGGGATATGGGCTGGCAGGCTATATACTGGGGGGCAGGTGCTGACTATATACTATGGGGCAGGGTCCGGCAGGCTATATAACGGGGAGGCTGTGACCAATGCATTTCCCACCCTCGGCTTATACTCAAGTCAATATATTTTCCCAGGTTTTTGTGGTAAAATTAGGGGCCTCGGCTTATACTTGGATCGGCTTATACTCGAGTGTATACGGTACATGTCTTTCTTGAGGAATTTACAATTGGTTCATGAAAACGCATGAACAAATAGGATTTCATGTCCTTCCCACAGATAAATATGATCCTAATGACTGGGACACTATTGATTATTCCACTATGGTCACATAGGGTGGTCGTTGCAGTTCTTATTACAATGAAGCTCAGATTATTAACATGCTACAAGTGTAAACAGGGCCTGCTTCATCTAAATTGTCTGAAAAGCTAGCCTTGTCGCCATAGCAAAAAGTCAAAGTCTACCTAATAGTAGTATTAGTCTGTTACAGTGGGCAACATACTGTAAATAATCAGCCCCAGCATGTCACCTTAGTCTAAAGCAGCAGATACTGTAATGGTAAATATACCTAACATTGGACAACTGCATAGTAAAGTATAATGTAGTATTTATACTGAAAATATGAATGTTGGGGTATTAACTTTCTAACCCATTCTTAAGGGAAGTATAATCCGATGGAGAACATTTATATTTTTCACAGCTTCTCCTCACAGCTTATCACTCAGACCCATTCTCATATTAGACCCAGACAATGATCTAGTTACTCTGATATTCTGTATAAATTTAGCTCTATTAAAATGAATAACTAGTCCAGGCTATAGGTACAGTGAGGACAGAGGTAGCAATTTTACCTGGGCTCAGATGTTTAAGTCGGCCCAAAGAGCCCCTCTTGATATACGTCACTGGGTGTGTCATTATTATTAATATGGCATTTATTGTAGATTATACAGTTTCTGTATACAGTGCCTGTAAGAAATACCTTCTTCATATACAGGGTTTCATATAAAGTCAGCAAATTGTGGTTATTATTATTCACTGTAACAGTATTCATTCATAGGAGAATAACCTTGAAATGAATACAGAAAAGAAATAAATAGACCATCTTACAGAAATTTACAAAACTTTTTGACTTGGTATAAAAACAGAGTGCCTACTTTTTGGCTATGGCTTGTTTGCTCTCCATTACATATAGAGAGCCAGGGTGAGCTTTCTACTACAAATAGATGTCTCGTAGACAGTGAAAAGTCTAATGGCAATCACTTCCCCAAATGAATGTTTCATACAGGTTTGTGGCTGGAATATACATTATTATTGTTGCTGTTTGATAAGACCTGAAGAGACAGAGGTGTTGGATTATTATTGTATATAAAAATGATTTAGTATGATACACATTTCTTAGAATCCATAATTTATTACACTAACCATGTTCTTAGCAATGGTCACCAGTCTGGTTCATATTATTCTCTAGTCAGTGAACATCTTTGTGTCTGATTCTCCTGTGCTGTCTGGAAAATATGTGTGAAAAAAGCTTAAAGTGATGTCAGTGGCTGTAAGAACAATACTTGGGAGGTTACTGTATCAAGCATTCATGTGACACTGTTATCTGTCAATGTATAGGTTTCTTTAAGTGTTGTGTAACACAGTTCATAAAGTATTACATCATGTGTCACAGGGCGATGCTCCTGACAATGTTATAAATAGCTTTGACTGGGGTGAGGAGTCATTATACTGGGTTGTTTTTGCTAATGATACTAGACAGCTTCTTGGTTGGAAGTGCTTACATACACTGGCAGATATTTCTAGATTTTTGTCAGTTAACCAATAAAGCCAATAAAGATATTGGAGGTTCTACAAATGATGCTGCCACTATGGGGCGATGCACATGTCATTGTTATTGGGTGCACTGCTTGTAACTGTGGGATCACTGCAGCAGTCACTTGGGGGGGTGTTTTCCATCACTAAAGGGCACACCATCTGTCACTATTATGAGGGCACATTGGTTATTATTATTGAGTGAATTTAGCTGGCACTGTAAGCAGAGTACCATTTCAGCTAAATCTGTTATGTGGGTGCTCGTGTTGTTACTATAGAGCTTTCAGTGTTTGAAAAATGAAGTTGACCTTATACTTGCATATGATCAAAAATGAGAATTTCAGATTTACTAGATTTTTATATATTTCATATCTGCTTGTAAGACACTTCTGTTCCATGTCTTGAGTTGCTAGGAAATAACCTCTCAGATGAATTCTGCAATCCACAGTTGATTCCCTTTCATCGTCAGTGAACTCTGCTCAAAGCTTGTGCTCACAGGGACCTGTTTACCAGAGCAAGCCAGCCTCTCTAAATGTATCTAGCATCACTGTTTTATTTTTTATAAGAAAGTTATCAAACCCAACGATATAGAAGTGTCTTCTTCTATTCATTATTTGATGCTTGTTAGCAGTAAACAATTATTATCCACTATTCAAGACATAGGGGGTCGGTGTCCGGGAGTCTTGTGTTCACAGGAATGGAAGTCAGCCAGTCACCTGCGTAAAAGGATCAGGAGTATACCTATCCACCAACACCCCTCCATTTACTTGTGAGGTTCGGACAGAAAGAGCCAACTTCCGCTCAAATCCCTTCTGAGGAAATGTAAAGAGACTGCTGATTACAGAGCTCCATCCATAGAAGTGCATAGTAGGGGATGTATACACATGGTACTTACCTCTACAATCATGCAGGGGAGTTGCATTTTTGTGATACCCCTATCAATCAAGCATTCATCATTTTAGACCTCATGCACACCACACACGTCTGTAGTTGGGGTCCGTGAGCCAGAAGCAGAAATTACAGCTCACCCATGGCCCCCATTGAGGTGTATTGTGCACGGTCATGGTACAGTGAGGCACGCTGCATGCGCCATGTCGCACTGCACAGTGAGCAGTCACCTATTTTCTTTGGATGTATGTGCCGATCTCTACCTGTGTGTATGAGGTCTTATCTTTTAATAATAAGGAAAACCCCTTTATTGCTTAGACAACATTGCAGTTTACAACTACATGAAAGCCCCAATTACAATTTCACGTCACTTATTCACAGAAGGGAAAATTTTTACTCTGGAGACTTATGTAACACATAGTTTTCATGTGGTTTTAACTCCTTAGTAGCCAGACCAAGAAAGACCATTAAGGGTTTGTTTTTACTATTGATTTACTATTGATGGTCTATGCTTAGGGAAGAGCATCAATAGTTGATCATGGGGCATTGCACTGGACCACGAAAGAAACAAAAACTAGAAGGCATTACATTGCCTGACATTATACTAGTGGTGGGTTAATAGACCAATTCCTGAGGACTTTAAATGGGGTATTCTCATTAAATTCATTGCTCATATACATAATATATATTGTAAGGGTTCAGCTCAAACGTGGGGGTCGGCAATGACAAAGCTCTCATGGACAGCAGGATTTAAGTTGAAACTGTGCATTTATTCCAGAAAAACACCAGTAACAAACAAAATCCTTGCCTGTCCGGCTCTAACTATACACTTGGCGGTCCTCACTAGCCACTGGAGGCTTCTCCCTGCCAGCATGGAAAATACTTTCAGTAACCCTGTGTCACTCACGTGTGGCTCTCACACAGTCCAGCTTCTGTGTCTCCAGGTAGAGAGCGACTTCTGACTGCTCCACACCCTTCTTTAAGGGATTGCGCACCTGGTGCATTGTTAGACCCATTAGAAACTGGAAGCTTTGGTCTGGAGCGGTGATCGCACTTCTGTCTCCACTTCAGCAATTAGGTTAGACCAACACATGGAAAACAGCTTCCAGTTTGACCCAATTCACATTCACTGATTTTCTCTCTAATTCAATAGTGACCTTGTCTATTATATAGACATTTCTTCAATTGCATGTAACTAAAGAAATGTTCCTGTGTGAAGATAATTTCTCATAAATGTAGCCATTTGCCCCTTAGAAATTAGATTTCCTTGGATACGACCACCACTGGCCAGGCATGAATTATTAATTGCTGTGCCACCACCTCTGAGTTTAGTACTACAGGATGGCTATGGTATATGCAGTAACTTTCAAATTCAAAATCATATACAATATTTTAGATGCAAAAATAGCTAGTTTTTTTGCACAATCACTGCAGCAGCTGTGAACGTATCCAATAACAGCTCTACTCTGTTTCTAAGGGACCTTTTTTTTCAACGAAAATTAAAAAAAGGGGATGGGATCTCTACTTGGTAGGTATTTTTCAGAAATTACAAAAGGGGGCTAATTAGCCCAAATAGACCATATCCAAGAGATATAACTTCACTTTTATTAGAAATATTAATATATGAAGTGATGATCAAAGAAGTGTCTTAAAAACACAGGGTATCACCAATATAACGTGTGTAAATGACCCAGTACTGGTTTACCGGATAGCCAGATTGGGTATAATATAATGTAATATTATTACTGGTGGAACAAGTTGTGGTTGTGGGTGATTCGCTCTGTATATCAAGTAATGTTCATATAGGTAAATATGAACAGAAAGTATATGTATATATGTATCTTGATTATACAGAGGAGTGGGTACAAACGGTGCTCTCAGGACCTCAGGATCATGGGGGTTATACTCCCCCTTGATTTCCTGATGGGTTGTTGAATGGCTGTTTGTTACACTCTATATCCCTATCGAGGTCCAGCTGGCCAATATTGCTCTTTGGCACAGTGGAACATCCCACTTATATGGATAGGTGTAGTTGGTAATTTTATATATTGTGCCCTGACAATGAAGATTGGCACTGCTGACAGCACCCATAGGTGGTGCGGCGTTTGCTGCTGCCACCCTGCAGTCAGACCGTCAAGCTGCCCACTCACATCATGCACCTTGAGCTCAATCACACCACTAACCACTAACACTTATTCAGATGGTCCACCTAAATAAATCTAAATACAGACACACAAGATTGGTATGACCCTGCTGCTTAAAATTCGCTACTAAAGCCCCCCAACATGTTTCACCGTGTGTACGGCTTCATCAGGGGTATGGGTTTATCATGCGTGCGGCGTCCAAATAAGGGACCATATGGCAACATTTATGGGAAATTATATTCATATAGGTGCCTTTTTTAACTCTTGGATGAGCAATGAAGCGATTTAGACATGACAAGTTTTATTACATTACATACATTTTAAAGCTTATGCATGTAGCTCCCTCGCCGTGTGCGTTTTTCCCCATGGATGTACATCCTCTTTTAATCATGCATTAAGAAAAGGGACCAAGTTTTTAACTTACCTAAGTGTTGAAGATCACTTTGTTGTTTATCAAAGCTACTGCAACCATTGCTGACATGGTATTGCATCTCACCTACCCTTTTCCCCCTCTCCATGCACTAAATCAGAACATATATACAAAGACAACTGCTTCTAATTACAGTGGAATGGTGAGCTGACTATAAATTTTATTTTTTTTACTGTATATATATTTTTTGAAACAACATGCAATTGAAGAAATGTATGTATGTGGGAGATGAATTAAATTGGATGTGCCCAAATGAGATTATCCCTTTAAGGACAATATTTTCTTACTCTTTAAAAGGGTTGTACGCATATTATTGTATCTTCTAATAATCTAATAATTATAATCCACAGGCAACATATGTCCTTGGGGGAGTAAATCTGGGAGAGTCCCTTGTTGAGAAGGACCTGGGGGTACTGGTAGATCATAAATTGAATAACAGCATGCAATGTCAATCAGCTGCCTATAAAGCCAGTAGGATCTTGTCATGTATCAAAAGTGGTATGGACTCTCGGGATAAGGATGTAATATTACCCCTGTACAAGGCACTGGTTCGGCCTCACCTGGAATATGCTGTCCAGTTCTGGGCACCGGTCCATAATAAAGATGCCCTGGAGCTGGGAAGGGCTCAATAAAGAGCCACAAAAATGATGAAGGGCATGGTGGGTCTCAGATATGAGGAAAGATTAAAACAACTAGATTTATTTAGTCTGGAAAAGAGACGACTACGAGGGGACATGATTAATTTATACAAATATATGAATGGTACATACAAAAAATATGGTGGTAAGTTGTTTCAGATAAAATCAAATCAAAAGATGAGGGGGCAGGGTACTGTTGACTGTTCTGTTATTTAGAATTGTTTCCCCTAAATCCCTTCCTTATCCAATCCCACCCATCTTTGGTTGAACTTTTTATAACCATATAAACTATGATACTATCATAATATCAACAGGATCTGATAAGTGAAGGTCTGACTGCTGTTGATATAGAGAATTAGGGTTGTTGCTCTAATTGATGGAGTGACAGCTCAAACCTGTCCATTCAATAGTATGGTATTGTCAAAAAGTGCCAAGCACAGTGCTTGGCTATCTCTTGCATTCTCATTGACTCTTTTTGAGTGATAGCTGAGTGCTGTTCTTGCCGATTTCCAACACGCCCAGCACAATTTTTGCACCACTGTTAAGTGAGAACATTATTCCCATTCTCCACATGGCTGTGGGTCTGTTCTTGTGATCTCTGGGGGTCCTAGCAGTTAGATCCTTGCAAATCAAAACCTCCTTAATTAAGCATATAAAATAGTATGTGTCATCAAAGTGGTTTATACTCTTTAGTTTTAGCTGGTGGGTCACTTGCTGGAGCAGAGCACCACTATTCCCAACTATAGCAGAGGTACAGTATCTATCTATAGATAAGGTGAAAATTAGATTAGGATTAGAGAAGTGGACAGTCTTTCAACCTTTGAGAAGGTGCTAAACTGGCATCTCTGGAAGCAGGACAGTGCTCCAATCAAGTTCCATATAGTTACACATATGTTAATGACTGTGGAGACCACATCCTTGTGCAGGTTTTTCAAGGACAGGTCCATTTCCAAATGCATTACTCATGTTATGTAGAGACCTATAAGCAATCCATGTGCCACCAAACTTTGTTACATGGGCACTCATCATGGCTGAGAATGAGACATAACCTGCAGTGGATATATAACTCTAAATGTGTTCATATCACATGTAAAATTCAGGAGCATTCAGCTGTACTCAGGATATTTGTCCTGTCACAAGGACTCTGTGATATACCCATTGTTTTTGGGACCCTCCTGGATATTTGGCAAGACTAGTGTTAACATGCCATATTTTACCCTTTAAGATTTACTTCCAGGGAACAATAGTTCTTATATGCAACATATGTTGGGCAAAACACGCAGTGCTTATACTTAACAGGGTTGTTTGTTTCTTAAAATTCCATAATATGGGCTCATAGAAATATTAAATAAGCAATACTTACCTCCCTCTGTTGATCCAGCCCAGTACAATGGCACCCTTCACTCAGCGGCGATGTGTCAACAGCGATAGCTCACTGTGGCCAAATAAAGTTCAGATGATGAGAAGAGTGATTTGACGTCAGCATTGATCCTCTGTATACCAAGTGAGACTGCTGGTGAAGGGCGACGCCACACTCGACTAAAGCATCGGAGAGAGGTGAGTATTACTTCTTTATTATTTTTAAAACCCCTTGAACCCATTTTTAAAAAACTGTATAAAACGGACAACCCCAGTAAAGAATAGGTCCATATCAGTCTGTAGCCGCTGTATTAAAGATCTGTCAATAATGCAGAGGGCTTGATATAATAGAAACTTACAGCTCTCTGATGTTAGTATATGTGTGTGTGACAGTCTGAAATTGCAAGAGTTAAACATTTGTGCTGCTGCAGGATAGCATAAAAATTCTGTTATTTTGATGGTTATCACATTGATACCTGAAGCGAGAGGAAAGGCGTTTGTGGTTTTGCCTTGCAGTGTGTCTTTTATCATTATGCAAATTTCAATTCAGTGTTTCTCCCGATAGTTCCCCACCTCATGGCCCAGCTGCTTCCACTTTTGCAGGTGGGCCCAGACATCTTTCATGAAGCAATAGAACAAGCACTTGCTTAGTCTCTTGAAATCCAGCAGCAATTTGGCAAGTGTCTTCTTGCTGGCAACACTCTAAAGTCAATATTGAGACAGCTTCTTGCTTCCATTTTCTTGTATTCTTCGGCTGTTGAGAATTGAATTCAGACTGATCATTATCCCATTGATGGGAAAAATTAGCTCACTTTGTGAGTAGATCACGGAATATTTATTGACTTGATGTAGAGATGGATTCTGTGGATTAGCCTTGGGGGTTCACTAATTAAATTCAAATACAGATGAAAGAGCAGGGCTGAAATATATGAGCTGGCTGGCCCACCACCTAGTCTGCTTATCTTCCCCCAAAATGTCAGGAGGGATTCTAAGGCTTTTATATCCAGATATATCTGGGTGTTCTGACTGGTCCCATATTCTACAGTATATACAGTACTGTTCTTAATATTAATAGAGGTACTATTCTATAGAGCCATCATTATGGTAGTTATTTTTTTGTACATATGAAGTACAAGCGTTCCTATTTAAAGGACACCTGACTTACAGCTGCCCCCTGGTTACAGACAGACCTCACTGGCCACTGTAACCTCTGGTGAAGCTCTCTGACGGCTTTACTCTAGCCCCAGGTTGTAATAATCAGATGTAAGGTGTCTGTAATTAAGCTTTATTGATAATCCTTAGTCCCACGACATCACAAAATTTTGAAAATCCAATTACCACAGTGACAAAAAAAATATTTTGTCTATTCCGACTTACGTACCCGGGGACTACCTGTAGTATTATAGTTGTGACTACAGTTGTGACATACCAGAACTTGGTCTTTCATATTCCTTCAGATCAATGTGATAACTTGATTTTTAATACCAAAGTACAAAAAAGAAATGATTCAGACATTAGGGTGTTATATTCCTTTACAATGTTCATTGTATGGGATAATTTTTTTTATATTTTAATGACCCCTCCTTTTTTGCACCTTTAAGTAAATGGCATGCACAGAAAAGTCTTCCTCCCTTTCACACAGACTTCCCACCAAGTATTTCTCTTTTTCAAGGCCAGATGTATCTGGATGTTCTGACTGGCCCTATATCATGTTTAACTTTTTCTCCAGAGTGATCCCATGTCCTCCTACTTTTGCGGACAGTACTGGCCATGAACCACTCTTTCTCACAATGTGCACCTCCATGTCCTTTTCTCCAGCCTGGTCCTTTCAGTTCTCCTACAAGATGTAGATGTACCTAGGATGATGTCAATAAACCCTGACATCATAGATGTCTAAGGAAAGGAGATGTCTGTACTAAGGAAACGTGATGATGTAGTAACAAATCCATCAACCACTGGAAACATAGCACACTAAAAAAATATATGTCAGTCCACTTTCAGGAATTAGCAAACAGGTTCATGTTACATTGTACAGTGGCCCTCAGGATTCTTTCACTAGTGGGTCTTAAGCACTACAGCACTACTCTGGAGAATTCCTTATTATTATGGAAATCAGTTCTCTTTCTCTAGGTATTAGCATGGTCTTACTATCGTTATAAATATTGGGCAGATGTTTGTATTGACCTTGTATGTATTATGAATAGTAATTTAATCTCTTCTGTCACGACTCATCTTTGACACGTTCTTGATACAGTATGAGTTTTGTATGCAGTGATTTATACTATTTCTATATATTTTTTTTATCAAGTTTCTCTTTATATAAGTCATTTAATAGACTATTAATTTCTGGAGAAATATATGGACTTATTTTCCCTCTCTACATTTTGGCACAAATCCCCATTTTTAGCAAGCCATGTGACAACTATAATCATAATCCTGTCTTGTCCAGCCCAGAGATTTGTATTTGTGACATATGGTGTTTTTTCTTATTTACCTGGAAAATGTACTGCATCAATGTGACCTCAGTGATTTTGTAATACTATTGTCAATGACTAACACCTCTATCCTAATCAGGTCTTTATATTTACATAGTGAGCACAATTATATATAGTAGAAATATTTTATAGTTATATTCTTGTACATTATGGTTTAATTACAATATGTAGACATTTATATTTTTGTCAATTAGAAGCATTCTCTTAGTATTTTTGTTTTTTATATACGTTATAGTATAGTAGATATAATTTTGGAATATCTGTTTTTTTCTTTTCTAGTTAATGCACTCTCACCTGGATGGGTAGATACCACTTTCCCTTTTACAGGTAATGCAATTATTGTTTAATTCAACACCCTTTCATTATAATGTATATAGCCTCAACTATTCACCTTAGTATAAATGACAAGGATATTGAAAGTCTTACTTGTTTGCTCCTAAAATTAAACCACCTTGTTACACTGATAAGTGTTGTTCAGCCATTCCCACTTTACAAAGAAAATAATTTTTGAGTTATGTCCTAATGCATAATGGGAGGGAAGTTCAGAATGAGAAGTAACTTGTAAAAGATATATTTTTAAAATAACCGCACCATACAACTTGTCTACTGGGACACACTGATCATACTATAAACATCTACTAGAATTGCCCTTTAATACTGACATAACACAGGTGCAAGCTCTTAAGTTACACATTGGTGTAACAGTATGGGGAAGAAAGGTGATTTGAGTGCCTTTGAACGTGGCATGGTTGTTGGTGCCAGAAGGGCTGGTCTGAGTATTTCAGAAACTGCTGATCTACTGGGATTTTCACACACAACCATCTCTAGGGTTTACAGAGAATGGTCCGAAAAAGAAAAAACATCCAGTGAGTGGCAGTTCTGTGGGCGGAAATGCCTTGTTGATGCCAGAGGTCAGAGGAGAATGGGCAGACTGATTCGAGCTGATAGAAAGGCAACAGTGACTCAAATCGCCACCCGTTACAACCAAGGTAGGCAGAAGAGCATCTCTGAACGCACAGTATGTCGAACTTTGAGGCAGATGGGCTACAGCAGCAGAAGACCACACCGGGTGCCACTCCTTTCAGCTAAGAACAGGAAACTGAGGCTACAATTTGCACAAGCTCATCGAAATTGGACATTAGAAGATTGTAAAAGCGTTGCCTGGTCTGATGAATCTCGATTTCTGGTGCGACATTCGGATGGTAGGGTCAGAATTTTGCGTCAACAACATGAAAGCATGGATCCATCCTGCCTTGTATCAACGGTTCAGGCTGGTGGTGGTGGTGTCATGGTGTGGGGAATATTTTCTTGGCACTCTTTGGGCTCCTTGGTACCAATTGAGCATCGTTGCAACGCCACAGCCTACCTGAGTATTGTTGCCGACCATGTCCTTACCTTTATGACCACAATGTACCCAACATCTGATGGCTACTTTCAGCAGGATAATGCGCCATGTCATAAAGCTGGAATCATCTCAGACTGGTTTCTTGAACATGACAATGAGTTCACTGTACTCAAATGGCCTCCACAGTCACCAGATCTCAATCCAATAGAGCATCTTTGGGATGTGGTGGAACGGGAGATTCGCATCATGGATGTGCAGCCGACAAATCTGCGGCAACTGTGTGATGCCATCATGTCAATATGGACCAAAATCTCTGTGGAAAGCTTCCAGCACCTTGTTGAATCTATGCCACAAAGAATTGAGGCATTTCTGAAGGCAAAACGGGGTCCAACCCATTACTAGCATGGTGTACCTAATAAAGTGGCCGGTGAGTGTATACTTGAGCATAAGCTGAGTTTTTAAGCTCAAGAAATGTGCTGAAAAACCTGAACTTGGCTTAAATTGGAGTCTATAAAAAAATAAACTTGATACTCACCTTTCTGAGGCCCCCCACAGGTCCTTTTCTTTCTTCTGGCAGCAACTGGTCCATGCACGCTGGCTATGCACACATGATGATGTTAGCCATGTGCTCGAACCTGCCGTTGCCAGAAGCAAGAAGAGGATCTGCGTGAGGCGTCAGAAAGGGGAGTATGGAGTTTATTTTTTTATGTGTTGGGCATACTGGGGGCTGGCTATATACTGGGGCTGTCTGTATACTGGGGATGGCTGGCTATATACCCAGGAATGGGCTAGCTATATACTGGGGCAGAGGCTGGCTATAAAGGGGGTGGGCTGCCTGGCTGGCTATATACTGGGGGGGGCAGGGGCTGACTATATACTTGGACAGGTGCTGGCTATATACTAGATCAAGGTCTGTCTATTGGGTCCTACTGGGTTCTGGCTGGCTGGATATATACTGGTTCTGGCTGGCTGGATATATACTGGGTTATGGCTGGCTGGATATATACTGGGGCAGGGACTGGCTATATACTGGGGGCTGGCTCGCTATATAATAGAGCAGGGACTGGCTTTATTCTGGGTTCTGGCTGCCTGGATATATACAGGACGAGCATGCACTGGCTGCCTATATACTGGGGCAGGGGCTGCCTATCTACTGGAGGCTTACTGGCTATATAGTGGGGTCTGGCTGGCTATATATGAGGGCATGGGCTGGCTATGTACTGGGGGCTGGCTATATACTGGGAAAGGGGCTAGCTATATACTGGGGGCTGGCATGCTTCCTATATATTGGGGGCTGGCTGGTTATCTACTGGGGTCTGTCTGTTTGGCTAAATACTGGTGCAGGGGCTGGCTATATACTGGGGGCTATCTCGATATATAATGGGGCAGTGGCTGGCTATATACTGGGGGGGAGGCTGTGATCAATGCATTTTTCACCCTTGAGCTTTTACTTGGGTTGGCTTATACTCAAGTGTAAAAAAAAACAAATTTTCCACACTGGACCAGCGTAGGAGGTGGTACTAGTAGGAATAAACGGGAACACACAGGAAGGCAGGAGACACAGGAACGCAGGAATATCACTGGAGAGTTTTTTTCTAAGGCTGTGAGGCACAAAAATCCGGCATGGAACATAGGAAGGGGCTGGGAATTTAACAGGAAGGGCAAAGTGCCAAAGATAGCAGCCCAGAGTCTGGTTGACCCTCTCCACTTGTCCGTTAGACTGTTGGTGACAGGCAGAAGAGAAGTCCAGCTTAACTTGCAGATGGCTGCACAAGGAACGCCAGAACTTAGAAACAAAATAAACCCCTCGGTCCGAGACGTGTTGAGGAAGCCCATGAAGCCAAAAGATGTGAAGAAAGAACAAGCTGGCTAGATGTGGAACCGATGGCAGACCAGGCAGAGGCACAAAGTGGGACATCTTGGAAAACTTATCTGTTACCACCCAGATGACTTTTACTGGAGGAAGATGGTAGAATATGTAATATGGGGTAACATGGGGGAATGTAATAAAGTCCATGGCTATGTGAGTCCACAGGCAACTGGGTATTGGCAACAGCAGCAGCAGACCTGCTTGTTATGGGCACAGGAAGTACAGGAACTCAAAAAATCTTGAATGTCCTTGACCAGATTTGGTCACTAGTAGTAACGAGATATGAGAGAAATAGACCTCTGCACCCCACGGTGCCCAGCTACACGAGAGCAGTGTCCCCAAATTAGTATCCTCTTCCGTATAGCTGGTCGGACATAGATATTGCCAGGAGGAAGCTGCCATAGGTCCACAGGAGCCGCAACAACCAGAAGTTCCGGAGGAATGATATGACGATGAGAACCAAGAAGTTGAACCGTGAAAAGAAAAGGGACCAGTGAGCCTGTCAAGGATTGAGATGCTGAGCGGTCCGGAGGTACAGGAAATTCTTGTGGTCAGTATAGATATAGACTGGATGATGAGCTCCTTCCAGAAGATAGTGCCACTCCAAAGCTAGCTTTATGGCCAGAAGTTCCCGATCACCAATCGAATAATTCCTTTCTGCAGTGGAGGTTTTAGAGAAGAATCCACAGGTGAGGGTTCGACCCTTGGGCCCTTTCTGGTTGAGAACGGCTCCAGCACCAACGGATGAGGCTTCCACCTCTAGCAGGAGCGGTCTCTCAGGATCAGGCCATGTGAATACCGGAGCAGAGGCAAAGGCAGACTTCAGCTTAGAGAAAGCTTCTTCAGCCAACGAAAGCCAGAGTCTTGGATTGGCGTTCTTCTTGGTCAGCGCCACAATAGGAGATACAAGAGAGGAGTAATGTGGAATAAATTGCCGGTAATAATTGGCGAAGCCCAGAAATCTCTGTATAGCACGTAGACCCACTGGGCGAGGCCACTGAAGCACGACAGCTTAGCAGGATCCATCTGTAGTCCTTTGTCAGATATAATGTATCCCAGGAACGGAAGGGAACTTCAATAAAACTGGCATTTCTCAAGCTTAGCATACAAGCGTTTGGCCCTTATGCGCCTAATAACTTGCCGGACGTGGACCTGATGAGACCGTAGGTCAGCAGAAAACGCCAGAATATCGCCCAAGTAGACAATGACACAAGTGTAGAGCAAGTCTCGAAAGATATCGTTGACAAATTCATGGAACAATGCTGGTCCAAAGGGCATTATAAGATCGTCAAAATGTCTGTCACGAGTATTGAAGGCCACGAGTATTGAAGGCCATCTTCCACTCATGCTAGAGGTCGAAGCCTCATCCGTTGGTGCTGGAGCTCCGGTATTCACATGGCCTGATACTGAGAGACTGCTCCTACTAGAGGTCGAAGCTTCATCCCTTTGTGCTGGAGCCTTCACGGATGTGGATGAAGTTATATGCGCCTCGCAGATCCAGTTTGGTGAAAACCTTGGCACCTCGAAGTTGGTCAAAAAGTTCAGTGATGAGAGGCAACTGATAACGGTTTTTCACTGTGACTTTATTGAGGCCGCGGTAGTTGATGCACCCAAGGAGAGAACCATCTTTCTAGGCCACAAAGAAGAATCTGGCACCGGCAGGGGAAGATGACTTGCGGATGAATCCCTTCTGCAAATTGTGCTTTATGTAGGCCGACATGGATGCGGTTTCAGGCACAGATAACGGATATACGCGATCTCATGGAGGAGATGTGCCTGGCAGCAGGTCAATGGGACAGTCATAGGGACGGTGTGGTGGCAGAATCTCTGCTTGCTTCTCAGAGAAAACATCCGCAAAGTCCTCATAAGAAGCGGGAAGACCTGCCAGCTGCTTGGAGGAGTCTGTAGGTGACATGGCAGGAACTGGATGGAGAGCCATGAGACAGCGAGAGCGGCACTCTGCTCCCCAACAAAGGCTTTCCCTAATCTGCCAGTCGAGCACTGGAGCGTGTTGCTGCAACCACGGGAGACCCAAAAGCACTGAAGATGTAGACCGGGGGAGCACGTAAAATTTCAGTCTCTCCTTGTGCAACGCCCCAATTTGCAGAGACAGAGGTTCCATACGGTACTGGAACGGGTCATGGAGAATCTGTCCACTGATGGAAGAAATAACCAGCGGCTTCTCTAGGCGAACCACAGGAAAGTGATGCTGGGAGACCAGGGCAGCATCCATGAAATTCCCTGCAGAGCCAGGAAGGCTGAGACTTGAACTGGGTTGCCTGTTCCAAAACTGAGAAGAATAGGGACATTCAGACGAGGGGAAGCTTGTCTCTGACCTAGGGACGGTTCTCCCAAGAAACCTAAGCACAGGCGTCTTCCCAGATGCTGTGGACAGACTGAAAAGTGTCTAGGAAGTGCTCCAGACTAGCACAATAAAGGCAGAGATTCTCCTGTCTTTATCTGTAACGCTCCTGGGGGGGGGAAGTCAGATGAGATCTGTCTTTTCTGTAAAAAAGACTGGTCACAAAAGCCACCTTAGCCCACTCTGTAGGGAACTGCGTAGACATGTAGGGAGCACTGAGTAATGAAGCCCCGGTATAACCTCACCGTCATATTTGGAGGGCACGGATAGACGCAGCCTGGGTTCAGTAGGAGACCATGCAGCCATAGAAACAGGAGGTGTCGCGGGTACTGGACGCCATTGCTAAGCATTGAATAGTTGCTGCAGGGTGGCGGTGACTTGTCCAAGTTGCTTTCCTTGGGCGGCAATTTGCTGAGACTGCTGGATATCAGAAAAGATCTAAGATCAGCCAGTTCTGGAAGCGGAACCTCGGAGGGATCCATGGCAGGATCTTACTATCAGGAGGTGGTACTAGCCAACACCTGTGGCCGGAGTCTAAGAGGCACCTGGTCTTCACCAGAGCCCACAGCAAAGCGGGATGGACCTGCTGCGGCAGGGTACCACCAGGTCGTTCCACAGATGCAACTAGACCTCGGTGGCAGCCAGGGTTGAGGTACCTTAGCAGGAGACAGTCTCGGGTCATGTACAGGCACAGGGTCATGGCAGGTGGCAGAGATGCAACATCAAGTCCAATCTGGGGTCAACAACGGGAGGTCCAGGCAGATGGGAATGGGAACACAGGCACACAGGAACGCAGGACATGGGAACACAGGATACACAGGAACACACAGAATACACGGGACACACACAGGAATGCAGGAGGCACAGGAACACAGGAATATCGCCGCTGATTTTTTTCTAAGGCTGTGAGGCACAAAGATCCGGCAGGGAACATAGGAAGGGGCTGGGAATTTAACAGAAAGGGCAAGTTGGCGCACACCCTAGGCTGGATCCCGGCGAGGTAAGTCGCGCGGCAGACACAGCGCGGTACACGGTTGTGCTTGCGACCCGAGACAAGGGTCGCAGGGCCACCCGTGAGAACAGCTAATGGCCAGAATACTTATGAGAATGTTTTATTTCACAAAATTAATTAGCAAAAATATCTACATTTCTCCTTTTTTCTGTCATGATGGGGTGCAGATTGTACATTAATGGGCAAAAAAGAACTTTTTTAACTTCTTTCAGCACCCACTGTATTTTGTCAAATAATATTAATGCAAATCTTAAGGTGTGTTTTTTTTATCTTGGCAGCTGCTTGCAGTGGTGAATTGGAACAACACACAGAACGAAGAGGTGTCATTTACAGTCCGGCATGGCCCCTGAACTACCCCCCTACCATGAACTGCAGCTGGTTTATCCAAGGAGACCATGGAGATGTCATAACAATTAGGTGACTGATCAACAAAAACTCAGCATATGAATTTGTATTCCTTTTTACTCTCTAGTGTATTATTATAGTGTGAAATGTAGTAGGAAAAATGATTAGTTCTTATTTTCATTAAAGCATATAAAGGGTTTCTTTTACAGGACCACCCGCTATATGCCAAATAGGGTGAAGTAAGGATGAATACCTATAGAAATGGCTGACTTGTAATCAGGGCAGCCATCAGGAAATTCGGGGCCCCATACAGCAAAAGTGTCTGGGCCCCAACACACCCCAAAACCGAACAAGCCTCCTGCCCCCCGCAGTGACCTTTCACAAACAGGGTTTGAGGCCTGTTGCTATGACAAGGCACACTCTTCTGGTAGATTGCCAATAGGAGTCATACTATTGAACGTCACGTGCAATTTTTCACATTTTCATAAAAAAAGCTAAATCCTGCTATTGAGGGACCTGCTCAGGTTTCAAGTCACTTTGAGAGGCCTAAATAAAGTAAAACCCCATAAATTACTCCATTATAGAAACTACACCCCTCAACGTACGTAAAACAACTTTTATGAAGTTTGTTAACCCTTTAATTGGTTTACAGGGGTTAAAACAAAATCGGATGCAATTTCGAAATTACATTTTATTTGGCTAAATTAATGTGTTTTTCATAAAATGTACAAATTCTCAGTGGATAAAATTCCAAAACGCTCCTCAAAATTTGATCCCCCATCTCTCCCGCGTATAACAATACCCCATATGTGGTGGTAACCTGCTGTATGGGCACACGCCAGGGCATTGAGGGGGAGCTGCGCCATTCAGAGCAGATTATGCATTGTCACTTTTTATTGGCTATACAATCTTTATTTTTTTGGCAATTTGGACATTTAAGGGCTTATTTTTTGCGACATGAGATGCACTTTACAAATACTTCATTTAAGTGGGTCTATAGCTTTTCGATGAGATTTTATTAACTCTTTAATGTATGGAGGAAAAGAAAATTGTCAATTTGGGGTTTCTTTTTTTTGTATATTTTGGGGGTCGTACACCATACACTAAAAATACTATAATATTTTCATTCTATAGATCACTACGATTACGGTGATACCTCATTTATATAGTTTTTCATTTATTTTTACAATTTTACTGGAGAAAAACTAATACAGAGGAAATCTTATTTGTTTCTGCATCGCCATCTTTTCGGGAACTTAACCTTAATATTTTTTGGTTGACAGAGCTAGTTTAGGGCTTATTTTTTACGTGTTGAGTTGTTCTTTCAATTGGTACCATTTTGGGGCACATAACTTTTTTTGATCACTTTTTAGAACATTTTTGTAGAGGGATTTTATGAAAATTTATATTTTTGGCGAGTTTTTCGGGTTTTGTTTTTACGGCGTTCACCGTACGGGTCCAATAATGTTTCTGACTTATTGTACAGATTGTTACGGACGCGGTGATACCAAATATGTGGGGGGTTTTGGTGATTTTCAGGTATTTTTACTTTATTAGATGTGTATAGGGAATGTTTGTGTTTAGGGGACTTTAACTCTATTTAATTAATTATTTTTATTAAAAATTGTGTTTATTCAGTGTTTTTAACTTTTTTTTCTTTACTTTTACAGGTTAGCTTGAACAAGTGATCCACTGATCACTTGTTCAAGCTATTCTTCACCTAATACAGTGTAATACAGATGTATTACACTGTATTATGTGAAACACTGAGCATGCTGCGCATGCTCAGTGTGTCACAGCCGGTTCCTGCCAGGAGGCACGGACCCGGCACCCGGAAGAAGATCGCGCAGCCCCGGGCACCGGCAGTCCCGGGGCTGCGATCAGAGCAGCGGGACCCCCCCGGTAAGCGCCGCGGGGGGGTCCGAATCCTGTTAAATGCCCCTAGCACGCCGCGGTCAGCGCGACCGCGGCGTGTTAGGGGTTAACACCCGCGATCGGAGAAATCTCCGATCGCGGGTGTTAGAGGAGGGTGTCGGCTATAATATATAGCCGACACCCGCAGCTTCTGGCCCCGGCTCCATTCAGGAGCCGGGGCCAGAAGTTTGACGTACTATTACCGCATATTACCCCACCGGCCGGGCCCCCCCCCCCTAGTGTCTTAGAGTCCGGGCCCCATAGGGCAGTACCAGTTGTACTGCCCTATCGGCGGCCCTGCTTGTAATACTCCATGGGTTGGTGTTGTAAACACATTACTTAAAAAGGTTGCTTTGATGGGACATGTAGAACTTAAAGCACTGTCTAGGTTTGAAGTAGGGGTGTCTTATGTTTTCCAAGTACAACCATGGGTAATTTGAAGTGGCACTTATAAGAAACCAGTTCCACATTCCACATGTGATTATGGAAATATAAAAGAATGCGATCCAATGAGGATCCCTGTCCTTTATGCAAAATAGCGACCCATTACAATCATGTGGTTGTCCTTCAGTCTGATTTTTAATTTGGTCATATCTGCACCCCCAATATTACTCCAATGGTTAGGCAAATCACTATATATCAAGAAACTGCTTGTAATTAATGTATTATTTCTGAACAGAATGCATTCTAGAGTTTTTTTTCCTGTTCTTTTCTGTATTTCAGTTTTAAGAATTTTGATATTCAAGATTCACACAAGTGCACGGTTGACTGGCTACTTATTGGTCCCTCTTCAAAAAGAGAAGGATATAAAGTCTGCGGATCTACCATCCCTCCAGCCTTCATTTCATTGCGAGATCATGTTTGGATGTTCTTTCATTCAGATCCGTCAAGTTCAGGGCAGTCTCAGGGATTCCGTCTCTCATATATTAGAGGTATGGATGATTGTATTTAAGGAAATATCTTTTTACCGTAGCCTAGGAAGCTTCAAATTTGTTATAAGTATCTGTCTGTAGATCAAGCTGTGCCCTGTATTTAAGAGACTGAAACAAACCCTCAGCTGTGAGAAAGAAGTGGTTTACATAGTTTAAAGGACCTACTATTTTAATGAATTAATTTTGTCTATAGTAGTGATGATAAAGCATTGATAGCAGCCCCAGTTACTCATATACGAGCAAATAATCAAATTTTTTTCTGATATGCTGTGACATATTTTGACTACACACTTTCATTTTTTGGATGTAACAATGTTATCATTACTCACTGAAAATAAATAATTGTCCCCATGTTGCCATACACCCTGGAACAATTATAGGATCATGCAGTCATACATTACCACACTAAGCCTCCCCAACCCACAGCACCACAGCAATTGCAGCCCCCATGAAACATTGCACACAATTGGGTAAAAATTGGGCAACTGGACTGGATAGAATGATGAATATTTGTGATCAGTTTATGTAGTGCAGTACTGCATTGCAAATAATCTGTCGTTACTGTGGTGTTGTAACTGTGAGGCCTTTAGCATGGGGTCCCAGTATTATTAGGATGTTGTGAAATTAAACAATTTTAGGACTGAGAACCATAATCGCCATTTTATACATGTTTACTAGAGATGAGCGAGCACTAAAATGCTCGGGTACTCGTTATTCGAGACAAACTTTTCCCGATGCTCGAGTGCTCGTCTCGAATAACGAACCCCATTGAAGTCAATGGGAGACTCGAGCATTTTTCAAGGGGACCAAGGCTCTGCACAGGGAAGCTTGGCCAAACACCTGGGAACCTCAGAAAAGGATGGAAACACCACGGAAATGGACAGGAAACAGCAGGGGCAGCATGCATGGATGCCTCTGAGGCTGCTTAATCGCACCATTATGCCAAAATTATGGGCAACAGCATGGCCATGACAGAGTGACAGAATGAAGCTAGATAGCATCTAAAACATCCAATAATTGACCCTGACAGCGGCAGCAGGCTAGAGAGTGTCATGGCGACATACCCTAAATGGACTCAGGCTTCAAACCAATGGGTGGCAGAGAGGAACCAAAGGAGGTGAGCAAGAAGCGCTCAAATAATATCGGTACATGATAAAAGTTTGCCAGTATATTTTGTGGATTACACAGCAGGGTGGCGACAAAGTTAACAAGTTTGATGTGGAAGCCATGAAAACAACCCAAATTTGTGCCTGACACACCTCGTTTGATAAGGGGACGATGTATGGAGGCAGCTATATGGACGACTTTTGGAGGTAGCAATGGAGACAACGTGTGGAGGCTGCTATGGAGACAATTTAATTTGGATAGTGCCTGTATGTGGCAGTCCAAAAAAGTTTTCAAACCAGAGGAGCAGGTAGGTGGCCCTCCAGAAAAATTAAATGTATAAAGTACTATAGCTAGAGCCAGTGGGCCCTGTCAAAAAATAGCCAGTTTCCTCTGCTTTAGTGTACAAAGAGGAGGAGAAGGAGGAAAATGAGGAGGAGGAGGAGTGCATAAATTATTCAGGTTGAGCTTCCTTCACCTGGTGGAGATTGGAAATTATGAGAAATCCAGGCTTTATTCATCTTAATAAGCCTCAGCCTGAAAGCGCTGTCAGTCGACAGGCGTGTACGCTTATCGGTGATGATGCCACCAGCTGCACTGAAAACCCGCTCGGACACGACGCTAGCAGCAGGGCAGGCAAGAACCTCCAAGGCGTACAGCGCCAGTTCGTGCCACATGTCCAGCTTTGAAACCCAGTAGTTGTAGGGAGCTGTGTGATCATTTAGGACGATGGTATGGTCAGCTACGTACTCCCTCACCATCTTTCTGTAAAGATCAGCCCTACTCTGCCGAGACTGGGGACAGGTGACAGTGTCTTGCTGGGGTGACATAAAGCTGGCAAAAGCCTTGTAAAGCGTACCCTTGCCAGTGCTGGACAAGCTGCCTGCTCGCCTACTCTCCCTCGCTACTTGTCCCGCAGAACTACGCACTCTGCCGCTAGCACTGTCAGAAGGGAAATGCTGTTTCAGCTTGTGCACCAGGGCCTGCTGGTATTCATGCATTCTCACACTCCTTTCCTCTCCAGGGATGAGAGTGGAAAGATTTTGCTTGTACCGTGGGTCCAGGAGAGTGAATACCCAGTAATCGGTGCTGGAATAAATTCTTTGAACGTGAGGGTCACGGGATAGGCAGCCTAGCATGAAATCTGCCATATGCGCCAGAGTCCCAACGCGCAAGAATTCACTCCCCTCACTGGCCTGACTGTCCATTTCCTCCTCCTCCAACTCCTCTTCTTCTGCCCATACACGCTGAACAGTGAAGGTCTGAGCAATGCTCCCCTCTTGTGTCTCGCCAACATTCTCCTCCTCTTCCTCCTCATCCTCCTCCACCTCCTCCGATATGCGCTGAGAAACAGACCTGAGGGTGCTTTGGCTATCAACAAGGGAATCTTCTTCCCCCGTCTCTTGTGACGAGCGCAAAGCTTCCGACTTCATGCTGATCAGAGAGTTTTTCAACAGGCCAAGCAGCGGGATGGTGAGGCTGATGATGGCGGCATCGCCACTGACCATCTGTGTTGACTCCTCAAAGTTACTCAGCACCTGACAGATATCAGACATCCACGTCCACTCCTCATTGTAGACTTGAGGAAGCTGACTGACCTGACTACCAGTTCTGGTGGAAGTTGACATCTGGCAGTCTACAATCGCTCTGCGCTGCTGGTAAACTCTGGATAACATGGTTAATGTTGAATTCCACCTCGTGGGCACGTCCCACAACAGTCGGTGAGCGGGCAGTTGGAGGCGGCGCTGCGCTGCCCTGAGAGTGGCAGCATCTGTGCTGGACTTCCTGAAATGCGCACAGATGCGGCGCACCTTCGTGAGCAAATCTGACAGATTGGGGTATGTCTTGAGGAAACGCTGAACTATCAGATTTAACACATGGGCCAGGCATGGCACATGTGTCAGTCTGCCGAGTTGCAGAGCCGCCACCAGGTTACGGCCGTTGTCACACACAACCATGCCTGGCTTCAGGTTCAGCGGTGCCAGCCACAGATCAGTCTGCGCCGTGATGCCCTGTAATAGTTCTTGGGCGGTGTGCCTTTTATCGCCTAGGCTCAGCAGTTTGAGCACCGCCTGCTGTCGCTTAGCGACGGCACTGCTGCTGTGCCTAGAGCTAGCGACTGATGGCGCCATGCCCACGGATGGTAGTTCGGAGGTGGAGGAGGGGTGGGAGGAGGAGGAGGCATAGTAGGCCTTTGAGACCTGGACCGAGGTAGGCCCCGCAATCCTCGGCGTCGGCAGTATATGACCAGCCCCAGGGTCAGACTCGGTCCCAGCCTCCACCAAGTTAACCCAATGTGCCGTCAGCGATATATAGTGGCCCTGCCCGGCAGCACTCGTCCACGTGTCCGTGGTCAGGTGGACCTTGTCAGAAACGGCGTTGGTCAGGGCACGGATGATGTTGTCTGACACGTGCTGGTGCAGGGCTGGGACGGCACATCGGGAAAAGTAGTGGCGGCTGGGGACCGAATACCGAGGGGCGGCCGCCGCCATGAGGTTGCGAAAGGCCTCAGTCTCTACTAGCCTATAGGGCAGCATCTCCAGGCTAAGCAATCTGGAGATGTGGACATTAAGGGCTTGGGCGTGCGGGTGGGTTGCACTATATTTTCTTTTCCGCTCCAGCGTCTGGGGTATGGAGAGCTGAACGCTGGTGGATGCTGTGGAGGATCGTGGAGGCGACGATGGGGTTTTTGTGGCAGGGTCCTGGGCAGGGGGCTGACTATCAGCTGACACAGGGGAAGGAGCAGTGGTGTGCACGGCCGGAGGTGAACGGGCTTGGTGCCACTGATTCGGGTGTTTAGCATTCATATGCCTGCGCATACTGGTGGTAGTTAAGCTAGTAGTGGTGGAACCCCTGCTGATCCTGGTTTGGCAAAGGTTGCACACCACAGTCCGTCGGTCATACGGTGTTTCCTTAAAGAACCTCCAGACTTCTGAAAATCTAGCCCTCACCGCGGGAGACCTCGCCACGGGAGCTTCACTACGTGACACATTTGGCGCTGATGCACCAGCTCTGGCCCTGCCTCTCCGTCTGGCCCCACCACTGCCTCTTCCAACCTGTTCTGGTCGAGGACTCTCCTCCGTCTCAGAAGCACTGTGTTCACCCGGCCTCTCAACCCAGCGTGGGTCTGTCACCTCATCATCCTCCGATCCCTCAGTCTGCTCCCCCCTCGGACTTCCTGCCCTGACAACAACTTCACCACTGTCTGACAACCGTGTCTCCTCATCGTCGGACACCTCTTTACACACTTCTTCCACTACGTCAAGAAGGTCATCATCACCCACAGACTGCGACTGGTGGAAAACCTGGGCATCGGAAATTTGCTCATCAGCAACCGGACAAGTGGTTTGTGACTGTGGAAAGGGTCCAGAAAACAGTTCCTCAGAGTATGCCGGTTCAAATGCCAAATTTTCCTGGGAGGGGGCAGACTGGGGGGGAGGAGGCTGAGGTGCAGGAGCTGGAGGAGTGCCGATTTCGGTGACATGGGTGGACTGCGTGGAAGACTGACTGGTGGACAAATTGCTCGAAGCATTGTCGGCAATCCACGACATCACCTGTTCGCACTGTTCTGGCCTCAACAGTGCTCTACCACGAGTCCCAGTAACTTCAGACATGAACCTAGGGAGTGTAGCTCTGCGGCGTTCCCCTGCTCCCTCATCAGCAGGTGGTGTCTCACCCCGCCCAGGACCATGGCCTCTGACCCCTGCAGTAGTTGGACGCCCACGTCCCCGCCCTCGTCCTCTACCCCTAGCCCTCGGGTTAAACATTTTGAAAATGAAAGTTATAACTTAAATTTTTTTTTTACTTTTTTTTGTGTTTTTTTTTTTTTTTTTTTTGTGTTTTTTAGTTTTTAAAACCAAACGATGCTATCCTATTGCTATGGCTATTTTCTAGCCAAGTATGAAAGCACACTGCTATGCCAGATGAGATGACGCTGAGTTATGAAAAAATAAACGTAAAATAAAAAGTAAATGGCAGACTGTGCCTAATTTCAATCAAACCCCTAATAAATTGTCCCACTTCGGTCTTTGCGATGGATATGTGCGTCACTAAGCGCTAAACACAACGGTCGCAAGTCTCACTGCAAATTCCTCACAATATGGTAGTAGATGCACTACAGCAAGGCCAGCCACCAGCAGATCAACCAGAAATAAAATATATAACGCTATTGTAGGCCTAAGTAAGCCGTTTGGATTCTCCTATGGCTATTTTCTAGCCAAGTATGAAAGCACACTGCTATGCCAGATGAGATGACGCTGAGTTATGAAAAAATAAACGTAAAATAAAAAGTAAATGGCAGACTGTGCCTAATTTCAATCAAACCCCTAATAAATTGTCCCACTTCGGTCTTTGCGATGGATATGTGCGTCACTAAGCGCTAAACACAACGGTCGCAAGTCTCACTGCAAATTCCTCACAATATGGTAGTAGATGCACTACAGCAAGGCCAGCCACCAGCAGATCAACCAGAAATAAAATATATAACGCTATTGTAGGCCTAAGTAAGCCGTTTGGATTCTCCTATGGCTATTTTCTAGCCAAGTATGAAAGCACACTGCTATGCCAGATGAGATGACGCTGAGTTATGAAAAAATAAACGTAAAATAAAAAGTAAATGGCAGACTGTGCCTAATTTCAATCAAACCCCTAATAAATTGTCCCACTTCGGTCTTTGCGATGGATATGTGCGTCACTAAGCGCTAAACACAACGGTCGCAAGTCTCACTGCAAATTCCTCACAATATGGTAGTAGATGCACTACAGCAAGGCCAGCCACCAGCAGATCAACCAGAAATAAAATATATAACGCTATTGTAGGCCTAAGTAAGCCGTTTGGATTCTCCTATGGCTATTTTCTAGCCAAGTATGAAAGCACACTGCTATGCCAGATGAGATGACGCTGAGTTATGAAAAAATAAACGTAAAATAAAAAGTAAATGGCAGACTGTGCCTAATTTCAATCAAACCCCTAATAAATTGTCCCACTTCGGTCTTTGCGATGGATATGTGCGTCACTAAGCGCTAAACACAACGGTCGCAAGTCTCCCTGCAAATTCCTCACAATATGGTAGTAGATGCACTACAGCAAGGCCAGCCACCAGCAGATCAACCAGAAATAAAATATATAACGCTATTGTAGGCCTAAGTAAGCCGTTTGGATTCTCCTATGGCTATTTTCTAGCCAACTATGAAAGCACACTGCTATGCCAGATGAGATGACGCTGAGTTATCAAAAGATAAACGTAAAATAAAAAGTAAATGGCAGACTGTGCCTAATTGAAATCAAACCCCTAATAAATTGTCCCACTTCGGTCTTTGCGATGGATATGTGCGTCACTAAGCACTAAACACAACGGTCCCAAGTCTCACTGCAAATTCCTCACAATATGGTAGTAGATGCACTACCGCAAGGCCAGCTACCAGCAGATCAACCAGAAATAAAATATATAACGCTATTGTAGGCCTAAGTAAGCCATTTGGATTCTCCTATGGCTATTTTCTAGCCAAGTATGAAAGCACACTGCTATGCCAGATGAGATGACGCTGAGTTATGAAAAAATAAACGTAAAATAAAAAGAAACTGCCAGACTGTGCCTAATTGAAATCCAACCCCTAATAAATTATCCCACTTCGGTCTTTGCGATGGATATGTGCGTCACTAAGCGCTAAACACAGCGGTCGCAAGTCTCACTCCAAATTCCTCACAATTGGCTAGTATATGCACTGCAGCAAGGACAGCCACCAGCAGATCAACCAGAAATAAAATATATATAACGCTATTGTAGGCGTAAGTAAGCCGTTTGGATTCTCCTTTGGCTATTTTCTAGCCAAGTATGAAAGCACACTGATGAGATGACGCTGAGTTATGAAAAAATAAACGTAAAATAAAAAGAAACTGGCAGACTGTGCCTAATTGAAATCAAACCCCTAATAAATTTTCCCACTTTGGTGTTTGAGGTGGATATGTGTGTCACTAAGAGCTAAACACAACGGTAGCAAGTCCCCCTGCAAATTCCTCACAATATGGTACTAGCTGCACTACTAGTGCCAGCAAGCCCAGCCACAAGCAAACAAAAAAAAAAAGTATAACGTTATTGTAGCCCTAAGAAGGGCTGTTGGGTTCTTGTTGAATCACTCCTGCCTAACACTATTCTAATAGAACACCCTAACGCTTTCCCTGACCAGCAGCAGCTCTCTCCCTAGCGGCATCCAGACACAGAATGATCCGAGCAGCGCGGGCAGCGGCTAGTCTATCCCAGGGTCACCTGATCTGGCCAGCCAACCACTGCTATCGACGTGTAAGGGTACCACGTCATGCTGGATGGAGTGCAGAGTCTCCTGGCTTGTGATTGGCTCTGTTTCTGGCCGCCAAAAAGCAAAACGGCGGGAGCTGCCATTTTCTCGAGCGGGCGAAGTATTCGTCCGAGCAACGAGCAGTTTCGAGTACGCTAATGCTCGAACAAGCATCAAGCTCGGACGAGTATGTTCGCTCATCTCTAATGTTTACCCTATTATTTTAGAAAGAGAACCTAATTGATACTATTTGTGTGTATTATATATTTGTATCATATTGTTTCGTCATTGGAATTTTTTACACTTAGATAACGATAAGCAGTATTTTATGCACAGATCATTAATGGTATACATGGTACATATGTGTTTATTTGATTAATTTAGAAGGTGAACTTAAATTGATGGTATTCATGTGTGTCATTTCATGTGTGGTAACATATTTTATGTATTAAAACAAGATTTACTCGAATAATTTTTACCAGTGCCAGTAACAGTATATATTTTCATATAGTCGTGAAATTGAACAATGTTCAGATTTATTTATATAACCCAAATGTATTTTAAATTTGTGATCCAGTTGCAAAATTATATTTTCTGTATATAACTGTATATTACATTTGGTTCCATAACACATATGACAGTGCCATTATGTTGCATGGGCCACTGGCCAAAACAACTGATTAAATCCCGAAACCTTCTTTTCTTTAAATCCAGTCATCTATGACTCTATGAAATATTAACCATTGTTATTGTTGCATATTGAAATTGAAAGTGCAGTCTGTGTAATTGCATTCTTTTTACTTCACTGCAAAAAGAGTCCATTTTATTTTCCATGAGAGCTGCTTTCTTGTGTATACCTTGGATAACTTCTGTACACTTTATATTCCATTACCATCCTGATTGGGTCTCTGTTCCATGCGTCTCCTTTCACATTTCCCGTTAATATCCATCTGGCAATGGACTGGAAGTGTTGTAAATCACAAGATGTGACTGCATGAAATCTCTTAAGGGAACTGGAATTTGATAGAAATTATCTCTCAAGCCGTGAAGATTAAGCAAAGTACTTGAAGCAATTGTCATTACAATGTAACTACAGTGCTGCTGGTTGATCTAATGGGATCGCCATACAATAAATGCACTTCCTATTGTTGGTTGCCACTGAGGTGATGCGTAGGAGCATCAATGCTGTCTCCATCTTTTTTTCTGCACAGGTCCTTGAATGATGTAGTAGTGCATGTGCAACATCCCCCACCAGGACCTAGCACTTTCTACGGTGGTTGTAGACAGCCGGGGCACAGAATACTGGCTGGCTTGTGTGGTAGCGGTGCTTGGTGTTGGGACCAGAGGACGGGCCTACAGCCTGGCAGGTCTCCAGCAGGTGGTGTGTGCAAGAATAATGGAGGGAGAGGTTGATGAAGGAGGTTTCTCCCTGAGGCAAACCCTGAGGTGTATATGGGAATCCCTGGGTGATGGAGGATAGGGGGCCCATGATGGTGAAGCAGCCTGATCCAGGGGTAACGCAAAGGCACGTTGTACAAATCAACACCCACAGTTCTTTATTGGAACTTCAACGGTAGGCAACGTGATAACATCAACAGCAGCAGGTTCAGCTGATCACAGCTGGGTTGCTCACAGCCTGGTAGTAACTTCAGGCTGGGCTGGTAGATTGAACCGAGTCCGGACAGTGGACCTCTGCTCTGGGCCTTAGTCTCCTGACTTGCACAAGGTGTCACGCAGCAGCCTGAAATACTTCCTTTATTAAATAAATAAATAAAAATGAATTTTATGTATATTTCGTGGTCAAGTGTGATGGCATCATGTAGAAAATCAATTCTGAGATGAGATGTAAATTGATTGTATAAAGTCAAGGAGGAGGAGAGTTGGGGTCTAGATGGGGAGCCACTGTGATTTACATCATGCATCGGACTTCAGGAGATCTGGTTAGTGATGTCTCTGGATGCAGGACCATCAATAACAGTGCTATCAGAAGGAAGAGAGAGCAAGACTTCAGTGTTAAAATCTCTGCCTCCTTGACTTTATACAACCAGTTTACATCTCACTTTAAAGTTTCTCAATGAGACCACCACACTAGGTCATGAAAGGGACATGAACTGGAACATGTACAGCAGCTTGGCAACATACTGGCTGTGGTTTATTAATTTCTGCTGACAGGTTCCCTTTAAGTCAGAGAATTCAAGGTAAGTGGAAGCTGGTGTGCTGATGACCAAGTCTCAAATACCCAGAAATACCTCTTTAATGTGCATGTCCATATCACATAATGTTATCTAATAATGTTCTTTTCTTTTTCTATAAAGGAAAAATGGGGCTCACTTCATGTCCAACAGATGAATTTCTTTGTGGGAATGGGAAATGTATCCCGAACACCTGGAGGTGCAATTCTGCAGATGAATGTGGAGATAACTCAGATGAAAAAAATTGTACAAATCCCTCCACTGAGATAAGGACCAGCCTGTGTCCTACAGGAACTTTCCCCTGCAATTTGGCTCGCTCCACGCAATGCTTGTCTAATGAATTGAGGTGTAACTCTGTAAAGGACTGTATGTCAGGTGCAGATGAAGAAAATTGTCCAGAACTTACGTGCGGTGGAAAGCTGAGCAATTTTTACGGCTCCTTTGCTTCACCAGACTTTTTCCGCCCAGATCACAGCCGGTCGGATGTTCGATGCACTTGGTACATAGATACCCAAGACAATCGTCATGTAATTCTTCAAATTGATTTACTTTTGGGGTACAGTGATTATGTCAAAGTTTATGAAGGAATTGGTGAGAGGAGTGATAAACTGTTACAAACCCTTTCATTTCGCAACAACCGCCACACAGTTAGTGCTGAGTCTGCCAATGGCCAGCTGACCTTATCATACCATGCACGTCCGAAAACCATGGGCCATGGTTTTAATGCCACTTACCAGGTTAAAGGTTACTGTTTGCCATGGGAACAGCCCTGTGGAATAGATGACATTTGTTACTCTGAACGCCAGACCTGTGATGGTTGGTGGCATTGTCCCAATGGCAAAGATGAAGAAAATTGTAAACCTTGCCAGAGTAACGAATATCCTTGTGAGGGAGGCAGCGGTCTCTGCTACTCTTACCTTGATCGTTGCAACAACCAGAAAAACTGTCCAGATGGCTCTGATGAAAAAAACTGCTTTACGTGCCAACCAGGGAATTTTCACTGTGGAACCAATCTGTGTATTTTTGAAACATGGCGTTGTGATGGGCAAGAGGATTGCCAGGATGGAAGTGATGAACAGAACTGTCTGGTGATTGTACCTAGAAAGGTTATCACAGCAGCTCTTATTGGAAGCCTGGTGTGCGGTCTACTCCTGGTGATTGCCTTGGGCTGTGCCTTCAAATTATATTCCCTTAGAAGTCGGGAGTACAGGTAAAATTATAAGGTTTTCCACATATAGTATGTTGGCTTCACAGTTAAATTAATTGACTGACACAATTACAACAGTTATTTTTTACTTGCCCCATTAAAGCTATTTATATATAAGAGGCTTCACAGTGACTTTCCAAAGTAAGATAATTGAGGCATATCGTGCAGTTCTGTTCACATTCATTAGTGAAATTAATATGCAAATATGTTTTACAGGGTTGGAAATAGAAAACTATGTCTTAGGGCTACCCTAACTAAAGCAGCTCCGTCTACATTTATATCTCACTTTAAAGAAGCCTAGTGACATGATTGGTCAAACCAGTAAATCTTTTCCAAAGGGAATAGAAACCAACTGTAGACAATGCTGTTTCAATGTACTGTGCAGTGTAGGAAATTCCCAGCAGTGCATGCATGGCATTTAATATTCCACATATTTAAGGGGGCCTGCAAAGTCATATCTCCAGATGGAGCTTAGTTTCTCTCCTGACATATGCAACATCCCCCACCCGGGGCCTAGACTTCTTCGGTGACTGGAGGAAGCTGGGGCCCCGAATACCGGAGTGTCTCGCTAGTGCGACCTAGCACGTGGTGATGGTCACTGTGCTTCGTATCAGGAAAGAAGTCTTCATCCACTGGCTAGCAGGTCTCCAGCAGGTGGTGTGTGCAAGAAAATGAGGGAGAGGTTGAATGTGTAGGTTTCTCCCTAGGACAACCCCGATGTGTAGATAGGGATCCCTGAGGATGGAGGATGGGGCACCCTTGGTGTTATACAGCCTGATCCAAGGATCACTTAGAGGCATGTTGGTAAAGCATAACCTACAGTCCTTTATTGGAAACTTGGCAACGGCCACAACAGCAGAAGACTTCAGCTGGGTAGAGCTTCAGGCTTGGAGAGTAGGCTGCTTCAGCAGCAGAGCTGTAGCAGAGTCCTGATTGTGGACCTCTGCTTTTGGCCTGGTCTCCTGGCAGTCCAAGGTGTCAGGGCAGTATGCCTTGCTTCCTCTGCTTCCTGGGATCTTGCTCTCTCTAGAAGGCATGGAACTATCCACCCACAAGAGCCTCTATAACCCTTGTGAGCTGCAAGCTGCTTTAACCAACCAGCTTGCTTCACCCATTACAATGCTACTGAGCATTCTATTGGTCAACAGTATTCACAGACAGAGACTTACAGCTGCATTACGATGATTCCACACTGGAGGCCATCAGTGAGTTGATCACTCTCACAGATTAGCAAAGGAGGAAGATTTGGAGTTCGCCTGCGTGGGTAGGGGTGTTGTACATAGGTTAGTGAAGTGCAACACAGTGCTACTCATGGCAAAAGTCCCACTGTGACCCAGATAAAAAAATGGAAAATTCTTGTTTTTTTCTACTATTCTGACAAATCCCAGGCCTAAACATCAGGAAATAGCAATGCCATTATATCAGCTATTATTTATTTACTAGTTTTATCTCTTTAAGCTGATAAGACCTGTTTGATGCATTTTTTCCAGGGCATTTGAAACACAGATGACCCGCTTAGAGGCAGAGTTTGTAAGACGTGAGGCTCCACCTTCTTATGGGCAGCTTATTGCACAGGGACTTATTCCTCCTGTTGAAGACTTTCCAGCTGTCAGTGATTCTCAAGTATGTACATTTTCATGTTTTTTTACATTGCGGATTAAGTGAAAAGCAGATTTAAATACAAGTAGTGATGAGCGGGTTTGAAAAAAATTTGGTTTGAGACCTGACTTGATGCGGAACTTGAACCCACACATTAACCTCCATTTCATTTAATGGAAAACTGAATTTTAACACCTACAAATGGCTGAAAAATGGGGATAATAACAGTGGAGTTGCCGTGACAAAAATGGGCTAGAGAAATAATAACATAACTTAAAATATGTTAAATAAAATATTAAATAAACAAATAATAATAAAATGTAATTTATAAAATACTGTTTAAGGCTATATTCACACTGCCGTTGCCCGCCCGTACCGTACCATAGCGGGCAACGGCAGTGTACGGGGAGAGGAGGAGGAGGTGAGCGCAGCTCACCCCCGCCCCTCTCCATAGGAATTAATGGCGCACGGCGCCGTACTATGGAGAAAGATAGGACATGTCCTATCTTTTTCCGTGGTACGGAGCGGTACGGTGCCGCACGTGTGCTCCACCGTACCGCTCCAGTATGGCGCCGTGCGCCCATTGCCGTCTATGGGGGACGTATATCGGCCGTATATACGTCCCCCATATGGCAGTGTAAATGTGGCCTAGGGGGTTTAATTTTAACCTGCTGGTGATGTTTACACAATAAAGATAATTTTTAACCCCTTGTTTTGCAATTTTACTCAGTATTATTGTTCCTTTTACTCCTATCACTCCCTAAACTGGTCAGTGTAAGATTCCAGAGTGTGGGTGGGCCACTAGCTGAGCAAACACTTCATGATTCTTCTGTGCTATGAGTTGCTGTGGGCTGAAAATGTGCTTAGAAATTCATGGTACAGGGTTAACTACACTTGGCGGTGCAAATCTTTCTGGCCAATTATGCAGCTGAAAATGCTGCATAAAGAGTATGCCGTCTGTGCATACTTTCTGCATTCACACTCTGCTACTGCTCACCTATCTACAATCCAGAGGAACTTTGGCCTTCCCACCAACCGCCTAATATGTAATGTGCCAACAAGGTGGAATTACACTTTACATATGCTGGAAATGGTGTGTAAACAGGTAATAGTTGAGTTCCAGTTACAGAACTCCACTGTGAATCAACCCATGTGTTCCAGGCAATTACTATGACTCAGACATTGACAAAATATCTTGGCATCCATATTGGCCAGACCCAAAAATCCATCTATCACCTTAATTTCCCAACTCCAAAATAACCAACAATCTTTAGAGGTGACATTATTTGCCATTGTCTTTACTCATACTGTCTTTTAATCATCTTTTAAAATTGACATCATGTGTAAACACTAGGCTCCGAGCAACAGGTGAAAGCACTCCTTCCCTGTGTGTAATCGGTCTTCATGTCCTGATTAGTCCATGCACGGGTTACTTATGAATATTTCTACTCCCTCTGATGAGACTATTGTCAAAATGTGTCAGGGAGGTGTGACGCATACTAAGTGCAAGGGACTGAACTTTGGGACGGGAGTCTGTTTCAAGCTTTATTAGGGCCTGATACCCTCCCAGGCCTGCAAACTGAAGGCAGGAATAGAAGGCTCCCCTCGAAGCGTTTTACATTTTTTGGCATTGGACAATCAGATATAGGGATATGATATATATATTTGTCATCTGTGGGGTAGGTACACTCTTTTATTTATGTGTATTATATATACCTCTTTCTAGATTATAGTAAAAAAAAAATCAACAATACTGTCTTTAATGTCTGTGAGCCTAGATCCTATTTGTGCTTGGTTGCACTAGGATAGTTAGGGGTATGTCTTGTCCCGAGTGTGAGCAATTACCTTGATATATATATTTTAGAATAAATTTCAATAAAGTTTGTATTTTGTAACTGATTACCTACTTGCTGCTACTCAACTTTTAGAAATACTTCTTTCTTTTCAATATTGTTTGTTTGTTTTTCAGGTATCCATGCTACAAAATATTCGTACAGCAATGCGTCGCCAAATGAGGCGACATTCTTCAAGAAGGGCTTCTTCCAGAAGACGTTTGGGGAGACTTTGGAACAGGTTATTCCATCGTCCACGTGCTAGAGGGCAAATCCCTCTGCTAACTTCAACCCTTCTTTCACAAGCACGTTTTGGGGAGACTGACTCTGGAAGAAGTGAAGACACATGGCCTAGCCCTTTGACCCCTCCAGAAACACTAAACACACAAACACAGACTTCCAGTCAAGAGGAGGAAAGTTCTGATTTTGTTCACAGTCTGCATGCAGAACCTGGGGCTGCAGAGCAGCTTCCATTAAATGTTCTTCTGCAGACTTGCTCTGAGCCACACATACAGCTGGAGACTGAATTGTCTCCTGCATTTTCAGACTCAGAAAATCCTTGCCACAGTTATTTTAATCCAGCCATAAGGGAAGACCCAGGAGTAGCTCTCGGAGATATGTCTTCAGCTGAACTCTTGGACAGTTTTTATTTGGTGCCTGTATCAGAAAGGACTTCTGCTGGTCCCAGCAGCACAACTCATAGCCATAATCATAACAAGGACCCATTACAATTGCCTTTGAAAAACTCTGGCCACTTAGACAGCTCAGTGAATGTCGAAATTCAGGTGAATGAGCAGCTGCATAGCTGTGTTTCTTCTTGCCATGAAGAGCCTTTGGGAGTACTTGACAATTATCAACACTCCATGGTTGTGCCAACACTGCAGACCTTTCATCCTCTATCAGAAAACAGCACTAGTGATGATGAATCCTTAATAATCTGCTAATTACATAGCTTCCTATAGGTGGTTTCAGTTTTTGTATTTTTTGAAAAGACCCTATTCCGCACGAACCATGTATTTTTATATTGTATGTGTCCGTATCCACATGTCAAGTTAAGGAAGTGATCTTCAACCTGCAAATCTCCAATTGTCACAAACTATATCTCCCAACAGGTTCAGAAAGAGATTTGCAAGATGTTTTGCAACAGCTAGGGAGGTACAAATTCCTTCTGAGAATCCTTGGGCGAAATTTATTAACATGCGACTTTTTGAAGTTTTGCTGATGTCTGGAATTAAAGATGTGCCATATTTTATGGACCATTTGATAAATTTTGTGCATCTTTATGTCTGTCTGCAGATATTACTTGACTTTCTCTGCCACCCATCATATGGAGAAAAAAAGGAACGCTATTTGTGATTTTTTTTTTAAGTCGCACTTAATAAATTGGCCTAAACTTCACTGTAAACACATAAACCATGCCCATAAAATTCCACAAAATAACATAGATGGATGTGGCAAAACACACAAGGTTAAATTTAAACAATGGTTGAATCTGTTTATTCTTTGATATGGATAATATGTAAGCCTTCAACTCCTTGTTAGATAAATCACATTATGATAGTTTTAGTCACAGTGCTGCTGAAACAAATCTTTCCCATTGACTACCTTAAAACAATCACAAAAAACTCTCATTATGTGGTACCACAACATTGATGAAATTCTGTAAACATTCTCTCTAGAACGTTCTGTAGCCATTTTTACACTTGGTGATGACTGTAACAGCTAACAATATTGTAAGGATGACTATCTCTCAATATGGTAGTTTACAAACTGTCCTTAATTCAGTAATGATGGGAAACAGGGATCTGCAGATGACGAAAGTTCATGGGTAGCTAAAATCATTACAACTTCTTGAATGCTGCATAGTAAGCAGATTGACTTTCCATATTTTAATCTTTAAATAAGAGTTTCCAAGACTACATCTATATGTTTAAAGGGCTAAAAATATTAGACTATTAGACCTATATTTCTTTTTCACACAAGCAACAGGTCAACAGAACCACGTTAGGGAGGTCCCACATAGTCATTTTGTGGTTGTCCTTCACGACTGCTTGGTAACAAAAAAGGCAGTTTGGGCAGGTAGGGAGATGAAGTTTACTGACCGCTATCCTCCTGTATGTTTTATGATGCTGATGCTGTCTAAAGCTATGGCAGAACAGGGAGCAGGAACTCCATGCTTTGCTTTGTGGAGCTGTGCATTAAGGAGGCCCCAAGACTTAACTGAGGCTCCTGAAAAGCAGCTCCATCCCCAGGTATATGAGGCTCCAGCTCAGAGGGGGAAGAAACTCCACCTAATTACAGGGGAGCACTGCTTAATAATTGATCTACGGTAGCTGGGCCTGGTTTAATTCTCCTCCTCCAGGAACAACCAAAAAGTGTGTTATGTATTTCATTTTCACTCAGTTTGTGGAGTCTGAATTTTAATATGGCTTTTTCTTTATAATGGTCATGGCCCAATACATGTCCTTATCATGGTCAGTGTATCTTTGAAGTTTTTGTAGTGTGCACTTTATGTTCCACCATATTTCTATCCAGTTATTCATTTTTGGTGCTTTTACTTCATGAAAAATGTAGGATTTTTGTAAGATGTTAAGTTATTTTGGTTTCTTTATGACTTCTGTCTGATCCTATCAATGAACTTTGAATATTGAGAAACTGTTTTGGTGGAGTTATCCTTTATTTATAAATACCATTGATTCAGACGAGGATGTTAAAGAAGATTATAATGATGTCAATATCAGGGATGGTTTATCGTTTATGCAACATTTGCGATGAAATATAACAAAAATTATGGTTCATATAAAGTGTGAGAAATGGGGTGATTTGCATACAAAACTGCAAGGGTTCTGATTTTAGGCATTAAGGCTCTTATCTGTAAGTTAACCAACTGAACCACTCACCTGGTTGTCTCAACACATCTTTCCCCTGACTTGAGGGTGCACATGAATACACAGGGGTATATTTATCATTAGGCAGGCTCCATGCGATTTTTTTTTTGATTGTGTTTGGCTCTCCACTATCTGGCAGATATATTAAAGTGCCTTTGGCCCTTTAATAAGTGTGTTTGGAGTGTTCTTCTGCAGGGGGTATGTGACTTTATGCAACATATTAAAAAGTTGTATTTATAAATTTGGTCTTACTGTATATGGTGTTTCGATAGCTGACAGATTTAATGTTTCTGTGTACATCGCCCTGTGCTATTTTTTGATGGTAAAAAGCAGTAAGAATTCAATGAGACTTTTTTAGACAACAATCTAGATAGTTAATGAACAGTTTCTAATGACTTAACTACTTAAATACAGTCCTTATAGAGGACCTGTCACCAGATTTTGACCCCCTGACTAACAATGACTGCTGATAAAGGGTTAGAAGTCCTTCCCATATCACTTAAAATTAGCTGCTAGTGGGGCACTGTACCTTAATTACAGACATTTTTCTGATATACAAATTAGCTTTTCTGACTCTTGTCTACTGGCTCTGACTCTTCTCTCTCTCAGGCTGGCAGTGAACCACACCCCCTTATTCTGACTGACAGGTCTGTGTTTCTTCAAATTGGCTCTGCCTCCTTGTACTTAGGGACTGCTGCTAATATTCAGCTACAGACATATAAAAATTTATGTGAGATGGGAAATATTGTCATTTTTTTACACAGTGCCTTGTGTTAAATTCATGAGATTTGACCAGTGAGGTCGCAGGTCTCTCAGCCTTCTAAGAATAGCAAGTTGTACACAATGTATGTGATTACATGAAATCACAGAAGCCTACATGGAGGAAAGGAGTAGAAGTCCATGGAGGCTGCTGTGACTTCATGTGGTTAGATACATGCATGGGGTACAGTTGGCTATTGTTAAGATGCTAAAGAACTTGAGATGATATCACACTGGTCACATGACATGAACTGTGAGCAGTAAGGAGGCATAAGGCAGATTATATTGGAGGGGCCGGCCAAGCAGGAAACGCCCCCCTTTGATGCATGGTAATATAAGATAAAAGGTGATTTATGTGGACGTAAGCAAAACATTTTTTAGCTAAAAGAAGGTGTCAGTCAGTTAATAGAGCTCTATAGGAACCTGTCACTGGCTGTATATGTGCAAATGTGGTGACAGGTGCCCTTTAAAGAAATGAATTTTCAAGTGAAATAATCACCTGGTCTGTAAAGAACTAAACTTCTCCCCCCTTCTCCTTTATCTATGTTTTGTATATGGACACAAGAACTATTTTAAGATACACCACATGCTGCAGAGAAGTGAAGATAGGCTTATTAGGCCAGTGATTTTCAACCTTTTTTGAGCCGCGGCACACTTTTTATACTTAGAAAATCCTGGGGCACACCACCAACCAAAATGACACTAAAACAGTCATATTATACATATAGCTAATAATATAGATTCTAAATTTATTTTACTCACTCATTGTGAAACCTGGGCCTGTTTCGATAAACACAAAAGGGATATCCTGGCAGGAATGGTGGAAAGACACACACGAAGCTCTTCCTCAACAGTTCTCAGTTTCTCCCTGTTTTTAGTATATGGTGCTGATTATTTTGTGGCTCATATACTGCAAAATAAAGGGGTACAATGAGAAGTACTATGGCCATGAGGCCAGAATACGAGTGCCAGCTCATATACTCAGCATATGAGCTGGTACTTGTAGTACTCCAGCTTCATGACTATAGTATTTCTCATTTTACATTTCTCATTGTTATATGCAGTATACTGCTGGAGTACTAAAAGTACCAGCTCATATGCTGAGTATTCTGCCAACAGTTCATATACTCAGGCAAAAGCTCATATAGTCAGCATTATTGGTGGGCATTACCTTGGCGGTGGGCAAATGCGGGAGTCTCTCCGCACTCAGGATGATGCGCCGGCCTCGGTGACGTCATTTTGTCGCGCGAGGTTCAAAGCTTGTGCATGTGTTATTGTACACGTCTCCTACATTGTAAGAAGCTGTGACTGTGCATCGCTGCGCATTGCCGGGAAACAAAACACAGGGGACACTATCGCTGCGCATTGCCGGGAAACAAAACACAGGGGACACTATCGCTGCGCATTGCCGGGAAACAAAACACAGGGGACACTATCGCTGCGCATTGCCGGGAAACAAAACACAGGGGACACTATGGTGTCCCCTGTGTTTTGTTTCCCGGCAATGCGCAGCGATGCGCAGTCACGGCTTCTTACAATGTAGGAGACGTGTACAATAACACATGCCCAAGCTTTGAACCTCGTGCGACAAAATGACGTCACCGAGGCCGGCGCATCATCCTGAGTGCGGAGAGACTCACGCATTTGCCCACCGCCAAGGTAATGCCCACCAATAATGCTGACTATATGAGCTTTTGCCTGAGTATATGAACTGTTGGCAAAATACTCAGCATATGAGCTGGTACTTTTAGTACTCCAGCAGTATACTTGGGGAAATTTCCCCGCGGCACACCCGACCATGTGTCGCGGCACACTAGTGTGCCACGGCACACAGGTTGAAAATCACTGTATTAGGCTATTGAATTCAGAAGAGATTAAAAATGATATTTTACTGGTATCTATGCTGCTCTAAATTTTTTACTAATATCTGTGCTGCTGTAAGATGTAATATCTTCTGTAAAGATATACACCATACTTTAATCATAATATATGTGGTCTTGACAAGCAGTGACAATCCTTTCTGATGGATTCGGAAAGTGTTGGATTTACAAACTACTAAGTAAAATACTACAAACAATTAAAATTGAAATCTTCAAAAATTAAATATAGCAAATTTATGCATGAGAAAGTTAAGTTATGGTTTACCCTTGTGCTTGTCACTGTATATTGATTCTGGCTGGAATTAATTACAGGCAGTCTCAGGGTTATTTACAAGATTGGGTCCATAGGTTTGTTCTTAAGTTAATTTTGTATGTAAGTTGAAACTGTATATTTTATAATTGTAGTTCAAGACATTTTTTTTGCCCCAGTGACCATTGGAGTTTAAAAATTTTTTTTGTTATGGGACAAAGGATTATCAATAAAACTTCATTACAGACACCTTACAGCTGATCATTGCAGTCTGGGACTATAGTAAAGCATTCAGAAAGCTTTACCAGAGGTTGTAATGGGCAGAGGGGTCCGTCTTTAACTAGGGGTCGTCTGTAAGTCGGGTGTCCTAAAGTAGGGAATCGCCTGTAATAACACAAAGCATTTTGATTTAATCCATGTTGTATAACTAAATTACACATTGTATGGCATGGTATTGAGTTCTATACATTTGCTTTTAGCTTTAGTAGTTTTACAGAGGACCTGGCAAACCTCCTGACATGTCTGCTTTTGTAAAAAAAAAAAAAAAAAAAAAAAACTTCTCTCATAAAGCAATTATGGGAAGCTTTTCTTATAGCTGTGTGTTATGCTAGGTGCTAGAAGATGTTTCTGGTTTGTATAGATTACAGCTTTAACCGCTTAATGCTCTGCGTCCGATATGCAGTGACTTAGCGCAGAGCCGATCAGGGGCGCACCTGCCACGAGTTGAGAATCTCGCCTCAGGTGGCGCGCTACCTGCTGGACGAGGGGGCGCATTGTGCGCCCGGCCGTCCATGTTGCCACCCGCCAGTCTGTCTATGCTGCCGCTGGAACCCCCACCCGTGCTGCCGCCAACCGGACCTTGCTGCCGCCCGCCGGCCTGTCCTACCGTCCACCTGACCGCCCTCCCAGGCTGACACACCCCCCTGCATGCCGACTGGCACATCCTCTTTCCCGCCAGCTGGCACATCCTTTTACCCGCTGGCCGCTACATCTTCCTGAGCACCTGTCTGCTCCGCTCACTCTGTCCCTTTCATCTCCGCTCTCCCCCTCCTCTGCTCTGCTCCTTCCCCCCTCTCCTCCACTCCGCTCCGCTCCCTCTGTCCCGTTCATATCCGCTCTCCCCCTCCTCCGCTCGGCTCCCCCCTCTCCTCCACTCCGCTCCGCTCCTTCTGCCCCTTTCATCTCCACTTCCTCCGTTATGCTCCGCTCCCCCCCTCCTCCGCTCCGTCCTCCCCCTCTCCTCCACTCCGCTCCGCTCCCGGCCTCCTCCCCTCCGCTCCCCCCCTCCTCCGCTCCCCTCCCCCCTTGTCCGCCCCCCCCCTCCTGGAGAACCTTCCTGGAAAATAAAAGAAAATAAAGTAAGTTTATCTGTTTATATGTATGTGATGTATGTCATGTGTGTATGTAATGTATATATGTATGTGTTTATGTTTGTGTACATGTATGTGATTTGTGTATGTAATGTGTATATGTATGTGATTTTTGTATGTAATGTGTATATATATGTGATTTGTATGTGATGTGTATGTGTATATGTATGTGATGTGTATGTGTATACGTACGTGTTTACATGGTGGCACGTTGTATGCGGTTTATTCTACATGGCGATACACTACATGCATTTTATACTACATGGCGATATGCTGTATGCATTATATAGTACATGGCGATATTCTGTATGCATGTTATACTACATGGCGATATGCTATATGCATTTTATACCACATGGCGATACGCTGTATACATTTTATACTACATGGTGGTACGCTGTATGTATTTTACACTACATGGCAATATTCTGTATGTATTTTTTACTACATGGGGGGGGATGCTGTATGCATTTTATACTACATGGGGGGGGATGCTGTATGCACATTATACTACATGGGGGGACGCTGTATGTATTTTATACCACATGGCAATATTCTGTATGCATTTTATACCACATGGCGATACGCTGTATACATTTTATACTACATGGTGGTACGCTGTATGTATTGTATACTACATGGGGGGATGCTGTATGTATTTTATGCTACATGGTGGTACGCTCTAAGCATTTTATACTACATGGTGGTACGCTCTATGCATTTAATACTACATGGCGGTATGCTGTATGCATTTAATACTACATGGCAGTATGCTGTATGCATTTAATACTAGATGGCGGCACACCGTATGCATTTTATACTACATGGTGGTATGCTGTATGCATTTTATACTACATGGCGGCATGCTGTATGCATTTTATACTACATGGCGATATGCTGTATGCATTTTATACTACATGGCGATACGCTGTATGCATTTTATACTACATGGCGATACGCTGTATGCATTTTGCATTGCTTTATTTTCACACCAAACCAATATGATGGATCTGGTCCTGACACTCCCTGACATATTACATATATTGGCGGGGGGGGGGTGCGTCTCTCTATGGCTCGCCTCAGGCAGCAGACAGGCTTGGTACACCCCTGGAGCCGATGACGGTTTAGCTCAAGATCTGAGCCAAACCGGCATTGGGAAACACGGGGTGCTGGCTATTAGTAGGCACCGATCGGGGGTGCTTAACCCGTTAAATGCCCTGGTCAGCGCGACCGCGGCATCTAACATGCCTCTGGGGGGGTCTTTCCCCCATGATTGGCACCCCCGAACAGTTTTCTTGCTGTGGCATCACTAGGGTCCGTTCTGGTCTATGACGTCATCTTACTGGCACAGTGCCAGCCTATGCATGTGCATAGGCTGGCACTGCTAATACTCTGCAATACATGAATATTGCAAAGTATTATCATGAACAAGCAATCAGATGATTGCTTGTTCATTTCCCATGGTGGTAAAAGGGAAAAAAAAAAATTATCCAATAAAAAATAAAGAAAGAAATCAATAAAAATGCCCAAAAGACCCGAAACATATAACTTAAAAAAAAGTCTAAATCATAACACAAACCCCACGTATATAGTATCACCGTGTCCGTAACAACAAATTGTATGGTGGGTTTTCCCTTTTTATCTTTTGAAAATTTGTAAATTTTAGGGCTAAATGAACGTATTCAATTGGATTCAATTACTATGAAGATCTCAAGGGGTTAACGATCTTCCTAAAAGTTGTTTCTGATAGTATGAGGGGTGCAGATTTGAAAATGGGTTGGTTATATGGGGGGATTTTGATGCTAAATATGTAAAATTTCATTCAAAACTGTATTTATCCCCAAAATAGTCAATTCTAAAAAATCCGGAAAAGCGATATTCAATATGTAAGCCGCGTGACATCAAAATAAATTATCGAGACATTTCAAAAATTATGAAAATGTAAAGTAGACATATGGGAAATATTATTCAGCAATTTAATTAGGTGGTTAATCTATCTGCCTGAATTTTGAAAATGGCAAATTTTTCAAAAAAGTCATCATTTTTTCTTTTTTTTTGTAAATAAATGCAAAACTTATCAGCCAAAATTTACCACTAAAATGAAGTACAACATGTGGGGAAAAAACAATTTCAGAATCGCTTTGATAAGTAACAGTGTTCAAAAGTTATAACCATATAAAGCGACGCATGTCAGAATCCAAAAAAATCGAGATGAGCCTTAAGCTACAAAATGGCTGCGTCCTTAAAGGGTTCACTTGTTTGTCTGCACACATCGGTTAGTGGAAACAGACTCATGTGATGGTCAGATTCCACGGACCAAGCTCCCCGGCCTCTGCTGAGCATATCCTGCGGTAGTTTCCCCGATTTTACTGTCCATATAAATACATAACTCAGGAGACACCTGGTACATTTTGTCCTAAATAGGAGGAAGTATCCCATTGCCGGAAGAAAGGAACTCCTTGCATCATATATCGCTATTATGGAGGGACTTCCATCCACTGCACTGTGCTGTGTCTGTGGGATGTGACCAGCACATAGGTCCTTTTCCACAGACAAGATTCTTAAATAACCCATTCTCTAATTCACTGTTCACAAAAATACAGCATTTTACACAGATATAATTCCAACCTGTCTCTTTTAGTCTTCATGTATACAATTTAAGTGCGGCTTGGAAAGCATGGAGCGTCTATTTGCGGAATTTGCTGGAACAGACTTCAGGTGCTATGTCCTGTTTGCTGAACCCCTAAGATAGTAGGACAATAAAAAACCTCCAAAGAATGGACCTATTTTAAAAACTAAACCCCTTAAGGATTGCAGTAACACTATATTTAGGGATGCAATACCCTGTTGTTCAACCTTTATTAGCTATTTTTTGTGGGGGGAGGGATGCAAAAAATCCCAAATAGCATAGATAATATGTTACTTATGTTCTATGGGTCATGCGGTTGATATCCCATTTATATAGCTTTCTTATTTGATCTGTTCTACAGAATAAAAACTCATTTGAAGACAAAAATACCTTGATTCTGCATTGCCGTCTACAAAGTGGTGTAACGTTTTTATTATTTTGTTTATTGAGCTGTTTTAGGGCTTATGTTTTGTGGGACAAGTTTTTATTGGTATCTTGCAGAGGTAAATTTGACTTTTTGATCACTTTTCATGGTGCTTTTTTGTTTGGTTAGATGCGCAAAAATCATAATTTTTGCTGTGTTTTTAATTTATTTTTTAAGGCATTCACCATACGGGTTCAGTAATGATTTATTGTATGGGTTCTTACCGACGCGATTTCCATGACATTCAAGGTGGCCGAAACACAAGCTCACCATGACATTCCGCAACATCATGGTGGTTTAAGGGGTTAAATATGGTTGCATTTTTCCAAAAACATTGTTTGTGGTACTAATGGATAACTCAATTCATTTCAGTTGAGCTGCAATAACAGACAAACTGATGAGTGATTCTTTTCCCCTCTTCAAATTTTAACTTTGCTTTAATGAGGTTTCAGCTAATAGAAAGGGATGTGAAGGAAGTGTATGTCTAATGTGAGTGTGAAGGCTTATTTTTTGCCATTAAAAGTTTAGGACCAGAAAACCCCTTTAAAAGAAACAAACTTGTTAGGACTCGCCCATCACAGTTCCCAAGGATCCTCCGGTGGGCCCTGGTTAAACCCAGTACTGAATCACAGCAGAAAACTACCGAATATGGTGGCTGCTAGAGTCTATTTCCTGTAGGATGATGAAGGGTGGACTAATTTTGTCTGGTGGAGCTAAGGAACCCCAGTCCAACACATCATTCTTGTGTCTAGCTATTTTAGGATCCAACGTTCATATACATATAGCTACACAGTATGCTGCAGGTGGTTGAAAATTATGCTTTAATTGAGGAAAAAATGCCAGTTCAATGTATACAAGGTGGAAGACTGAAAAAGTTCTCTCAGTTAGAATATACAGTGGCTCATTTGACCGGAGCAGAACAGTGCCAGTGGGGTCTTTTGTGTTCTTGTCCCATGCTGGGAAAGGGTTAATAACATATTATATCAAAAACATCCAGTTCCTTGCAATACCCGCCTGTCAAAACTGTAAGTCACTGTGTTTTTGTGTTTCCTGGGATGAATTGCCCTTCCTCATATCTTCCATTCCATACTTTTCTATATTGCTAGATTTTCAAGTACAGTTTATCCACATATTTGCCTGTAAACAAAATGCAGGAAAGATTGGACTTGGAAAGTAGCTCAATGCATTTTAATGGATTTTTCATTTTCGGACACCAGAGTGTCATTGCAGTGAATTAGGTCTTCTTCTGGAAGGTCTGGTTGAGGGTATACAACGTAGCAAACTTTCTGTCCACAGTATGTCATCTTTTCTGAAAGGAAAGTGGTTTTGCATCAGTATGGAGCCAAAACATGGAAAATGTAATTTAATGCTCATAACATTGTTCTTCCTGCCTACGGTATTTCTGACAGAAAAAAAACTAAATGGAACATATGGTCATATTCCCAATTTGCTATGCTTGTCTGAGAGCTAGGGAAGGTTCATCAGCTGACTCTAAATAATTTCATTAGACTACTATAAAGCTTCCTCGGGGATGGTTTTCTTAGCTGATGATTTGGTTTACCTACCTTTGTGTTTAATTTGTCTGACCTGCTTTTGAGTTGCCTTCTTTCTGGTCATTTTCTGACTGCACCTTGCCTCCAGATATTTTACTGTGCTGCCATCTGCTTGTGACTTTAGTTTGTAGATTTGACTACTCTTTTGACTTTTTTGATATATTCTGATGTTTTTATGTTGACCTTGAGTTTGCCTATTCTTTCTCCTTTTTAATCACATTATTGATTTAAGTGAACCCATTTTGGGGGCATTGTCAAGTAGGCAGGGACAGTAAGGAAATTTCCTATCAGGACTCCCTCCTCACCTGCCAGAAACCCTTCCATTAAGGTGCTTAAACTGGCTGCTCAAATGCAAAGACAATTTTAGAGGTGGACTCAAAAGTGTTAACTGTATAGAAAGACCCCCTCCCCCCTCTGATTACAGAACTGATCAAACCAGACCTTTTCCAGTGTATATCCCCTCAACCAGTTGTATGCCGCCAATACCTTTTCCCCATTTCCCCTTTTTTTTGCTAAAGAGAAGCGTTGCCTAAAATCAGTCCAAAAGCAGTTCCACTAATAGTCATAAGCAAAAGGTCAGTAAAAATCATGTAGACATATTATACAAAATGGATTAACCATGTAACCCATTTACAAACCAATAGGATTGTATGCTATCCATGAAAGGTTTATGTGGCTGATTTAGCCTTCGGGATCAATTTCTTTTGTTTTGAGGTAATAACTGTACTGTACTACCAATGGCTGAAGTAAAATATGACTACACCATATTAACTATTTTGATACAGGAATCACTTCTTAAAGGGAATCTGTCACCAGGCACCCTTTTGAGCCTCCTCCATGTCCCCACAGACAATAAATAGCTTATCCCCAAACTGTTTATATAACACTTTGGGCATTAGTGAGTTTAACAATAACATGTATTAAAGGGAGGTTTATTTTCAAACTCACAGATGAGCATTTTGCAGAGGAGGGAGGGAGGGTCCATGCTGAACACTTCCCAGGGACATAGGGCACAAGCTGTCAGGGAGTCAGGTAAACTTTAATATAAGTTATTGTTTTAACCAAAAGTTTGTTTTTGCCAGAAGTTTTTTACAAGCAGTTTGGTGAAAAGCTATTTATTGTCTATGATGACATTAAAGAGGCTCAAAAAGAGAGCCTGGTGACAGGTTCCCTTAAACCCTAATGTATGAAAAACAGGTACTCCTGTGACAGTAAAATGAGTGACTTACCAATAAATCTATCTACACACTTTGGTTTATTCTTCCAGTAAACTGTCAAGAAAAAAACTGGCACACCCGTTAAAATAATTATGAGTCCGACACCGCACACTACTGGTTCTGAATAGAAGCTGAATATCAACAGGAATGCCCAGAAACATAGATAGGTGATTGGAATCAGCAGATTCACCTTCAAAAAAATAGAAAATGATTAAATAATTTTCTGCATTTGAATTTTACTGCCATATTTTTAAAAATTAGAGTTAACTTGTAAAACAATGGAGTCAAATTGTCAATCCATCCTATGTTTTAAAAGTCCAATATTTTATTGTATGAACAGAGATGCAGAATATGTCATGGCTTTCAATACATATGCTTATTCAAACTAATGTCAAACTGGGATACCTAGGGAGAGGGTCCACCAGCAAAATATATTTTTGGGGCCTAATTCTATAGTATAAGCTTGCTTCCCAAACCTTGCTTTGAACTGGTTGTCATGCCAGTAAGCACAAGATGCTGCATTTGATTGAGAAGATGTCATCTTAGTCATCCTTTGCCTCTACAGTATCTAAGAATAAATTGAGGAGTATCTCACATAATCTACTCTTACTATATGAATACATAGGATGATTGAGATGCTGTATGCTGCATTTCTGTATTAAGTACAGCAAAAGTGACCTGTCCTGCACTACTCATTCCTGACCTGAGGGCTAATGTAACATAGATGCTCCCTGAAAAATCTACCCATTCCGAAAAAATTTGTCTTTTACCAGATTAAGGCCTCTTTCACGGTAACGTATGTTAAGGCCTGGGCGAGCATACAACTGTGCGGTGGAGAGAGGAGGGGTGATTGCTGCTCACTCCTTCCCTCTCCATAATGAGACATGTTGCCTGGCCATACATACTGTACATAATCAGTATGATACCGTGACAAACATGTGTGGTCACCATACCGCAGCTGGGCACCATGGTCTTCTACGGGGACTGATATCAGTCCACAAACTGTGGGGCCGGATATCGGTCTCTCACATGTTAGTGTAATAGAGGTCCAACAGTGTTCATATCACGAGAAAAATGAACAGCAAAAAACTACAGACTGGATCAGGGATTAGCTTCCAAGAGACCCTCAGGGGTACTGTAAGATGTAAGGAAGTTACCTGCCACATTGTTACAACCTGACTCTTGCTGAGCTTGAAGGTCCAGGATTGTAGCTGGGCGTCAAGCATTCTGGTGCACTCCTGTCTGAGATCTCTTCAATGACTGAACACAGAATATTCTTCCCCCTTAGTAACTGCTGCAGTAGGGGTAGGGCCTGTGCTGTTTTTAATTAAGATATATAAGATACCAGTGCACCAGAGTGCTCCAAGTCCAGCAACATCCCTGGAATATAAATGCAGTAAATTGGGGTAAACTGCACTTTATCCAAATTATTTTGTGTAGACTGTATAATTATATATACTTGTTTATCTGAAGCCTCCTTTCACATGAGCTGGTCCTTAGGGCACCATGCAAGATAAACATACATACCATATGTCTGCTGGTGCATTTGTAAAAGGGATATTAATGTTGTGTGATCACATCCATAGACAAAGAATGCAATAATATCTTCTTCTTTATAGACATGATATAATGATAGACATACAGGCAACAACATGTTGTATTGTACTGCTCTTACCTTTATGGGTCGGAACATTTTGGGTTTCTTGAAGCGGAGTACAATTAGCCCCATAATTGTTACTCCATAGCAGAGGTAGTTAATAAAAGACACATAGTTTATTAAGGTGTACGTATCTCCAACCAGCATAATGATAATTGTCGCTCCACACTAAGGAAAGAAACATAAGCAATCAGTGGGCAAAAAGTCAAACTGAAAGTGATCCTGAGTCACTTTCCAAGTTCACTGTCTTTGTATGTTGCATTCTGGCTGTATTCCCGGAGGGCCACTACTTTCTTTATGAGGTGCGCTTCTTCTGCAGTTCTTTTTAGGGGCTGAACAATTTAGCTATATCTGTCCTTCTGTTATTATGGGGGTTACAACATCTGGGGCTGCCTGTGTTGAGACAGGGCAGGATTTATATTTCAATATATCTTCTATGAATAAACTGTTTAATTTCCAACCTCATGTTCATCTTTGTGATGGGCCAAACCATTGCTTGTTGTGGATGACCCCTGCACTGATCAGATAATTGAAGAACAACCCCTTTAACAGTACATTTCTAGTGTATAACAAAGATTGGCAATATTATAGAGGAATTCCCATCTGGTAATATGATGCTCTTATGCTTTTGGCATAATTTTATTGTAAGAAGGAATCCTATGTCGAAACTACCACGTACCCAGCAAATGAAGGGATATAATGCGACAAAGAAACCATTACAACATTACAGTCTTCATGTGAAAGATTTAATACTATGGAATAGCATACTTACACAAACTAGCAGAGCCGGTACTGGAGTACAATATTTAAAATGAATCATGGCCAGTAAGCTGGGCAAGTGGCCTTCTCGGGCTCCAGAAAAGCATAGCCTATGGAAAAAGGAAGAGCTAAATCCTTTTTTTCCTAATGGATTTTTTAAAAGAAAATCTATCATCAAAATCAAGAATGATAGACCGGGACACTTACTCATAGACGCAGGCAGCATGACTGTGGTAATCTTGTATTATTTGTTATCCATGGCCTCCTGCAACTTTTAATATTATGCTACCCTAACCCCTCTGTGATCTGACTTTACAGACTGTTACATTGTGACACACTTCCCCCCGCTCCCACAGTACTTGTGCAGTGAGCAGGAAGTGAAGGGTCAATAAAATAAAATTTTGATTAAGTTGGCATACTTTATGCCAGAAAATTAGGACAAAATTCTGATGGGTCAGCAGTATTTTTGGTGCATAGACTTTTTTGGCTTGAGGCCAAGCGCCCCCACGTCCATCTTGTAGAGATCATAGGAGAGACAGAAAACTGTGTAAAACACGTTATTTATGTAGTGCTGAGAGTTTTTTAGTGCAATCTACAACAGAATTCTGTCATAGACAGATTACTAAAATCTCCCCCACTGTTTGTTCTGTGGTCACTATAGGTCCTCTTAGAAATTTATGAATAAGTCTGCAACTAAGTGTAAGAATATGGACATGGTGGTATTCTTTTTTTTACAACTTTCAGACCATTTCCAATGTCCCTGCTTTGTGAGTTTATTTTGGGCATTGGTAAGATTAGAAGCAGCCACAGGACTTTTTAATAGTCTAGACGATTTAGCAAGCCAAAGGTTACCTTTTCCACACAATGGCAGTCCTCCATGCACTCAGCGAATTGGCACTTCTCAAGGGAGTCCACACAATAGGCTGGGCTGGAAACAGAAAGGTTGTCTCCCCACGCTGCTTTTGCCACCATTTGGCTTGCTGAGACAGGTGGACTATTGTCAGACTTAATGGACTATTCTGCTAAATCCTGCTGCTTTCCTTCGGACAATTCAGTAGATAGATCCTACTTTTGAAATGCCACTAGTGACATCAAAGATTTGACATCTCAATGTCATATCCCCTTCAGTTTTCCAATTCATGATGTCCCACCTTTCTGTTCTTCTTGTTTCCTGTCCACTATTAGGAAGGATATTTAGTTGTATTTCCTGGGGAACATACAAGGAGTGAACACTCCCATCCCATGAGATTAGTAGAAAAGACTCAAGTAATCAGTCTTATCTATTGTTTGAAAGAGCTTATAGTGGGGGATTCTTTTGACCTGACCAACCTCTACACTGTAACCATAGACTGCCATGAGAATATTGCTCAGACCATTTAATTGATACTCATGGAAATTCTTGGAGCATAAATTTGAATACTCTAAAGGACATTTGCATCTTAGCAATTTGATTAACTGATATAGTAATAATTCTCATGTGTTAACACTTGAGCCTAGAAAGCATTGTAATATAACTAATAAATGGAAATATCAGAATCTGCGTTCATTAAAATCAGGTTAGAGAGCTATATTAAAACAGAAGGATTAGTAGAAATATTGTATCAGACATCTGAAAAAACTACTTCTTTTATGTTTTCCAACAGTCCCAAATGGTGTGGAATTGTCTTAAATATTGGCATATTTAGGAACACTCTACCCAAAAGTTAGAAGTTCTATCAAGGTCAGTGCAAGACTTAAAGGGGTTTTCCCATTTCAGCAAGTTATTGATATTGTTTGAATAATAAAAAGTTATACAAATTTCTAATATATTTTCTGTATCAATTCCTCACGGTTTTCTAGATCTCTGCTTGCTGTCATTCTAAAGAAAGCTTTTTTTTTTATTTCCAGTGGACAGAAATCTGACCATGGTCTTGTTATAACACACAGCTCTGATTACTCTGTTACTCTCTATGGTACTAACGAGTCGTGCACCTGTATGACCATGGTCAGATTTCTGTACTCTGGTAGTAAACAATGATGTATTCTATAAAATGAAAGCAAGCAGATATACAGAAAGTATATTGGAAAATTGTCGAATTTTTCATCAGACAAACAATAACATTAATTTGCTGTAGGAATACCCCTTTAAGTACTCCTATTTTACAAATGAGTATCTCAGTAACTTAGGAATAAAAATCACTTATGGCCTTATGAAGTTACTTTCTACAATCTTTACTGTGAAATAAACCACACCGTGTGAATACATCTATTAGAGTTTTTGAAAGGTTGAAAGATTTATTTTGATACCAGTGAAATGCACTATACCACACAGGCTGTTACTAATGGGGGCTACCATATTTCGGTCACATTAAAAGATATGTCTTAGCTGAACTGCATGAATGTCCCTTCTACTTCAAGGCCAAGGCTTGCATTTTTGTTATGGTACGCTCACAATTGGAGTTGTTGGTCCTGGTCCCTAAAGCCCACACCATACTATATTTAGGACTCAGGGAATAACAGGTAATAGGGGACCATGGAGGAAAGCCAGAATACGTAAGTAACCTGCTGCAAAAACTTTAAACTCCCCCAGTAGTAGACGTCAATTCTATATGCCTCATATGACAGTTTTCTTGCAGACATGGCATGAAAAGAGTTGCAATTTTTACTACAACCGTTTTATGCGCTGCTCAAATTTTTGAAAAAAAAATTGTGTGGGGCTCCTCATAACTCCAGTTTAACTAAAACATTCACCAGAAAACTGCCACGGGTTCTTTCTGAAATCTTTGCCAGTGCCAGAATAGCCTAGCTTTTCAATTCTCTTCCATATGTATAATAATAAAATAAACCTGAATTATTTATCAAAAACACTTTAATTATGTTGCTAACGCAACAATTAAAATTGTTGCTGTTGCATGTAAAAACTGTGAAATGGTAGGAAGGATTTTCTTACTGTACCTACTATGATATTATATCACTACAGTGATATGTTTCCACTGGTATTTTACAGTAGCAGAAAAGTACGGTGTATACGGTACTATTTTAAGATATATCATCACATACTGCAGGAAAACACACACATGTAATATAAGCATTTATTAAATATTTGAATTCTTTTTCTTTGGGCTGGGTGAGTGGTAAAATGTTGTTTATTTGCCTTAAGCATTTCTAACCTATGAAACCTAGGCAATAGCCATACAACTAATGTCGATGTTAGCCATACAACAAATGACAAAGCATAGGCTGACTTTGTAAAATTACTAAAAGTAGCTGTTAAGTTTATTGGAGATTGACTACTGATTGAAAAAGAAGATGTTAGATGCTAACTCTACATTGGTCAACCATATAGCATCCAACCTTGATGAGGTAAAGAGGTATCCGTTAATCCCTCCGAATGTAGACAGCGCTACTGAGACTGGCATGATCCAGGAAAAATATCCCAGTAACTTTTCACCAAAAGTCTAAAGCAACAGAAGGGGGAAGAGGCTGAAAATTTATGGAGAGGAACACTGAATAAACTAAAGGTAATGAGGTGACTACTTACAACTGCCACCGCATTGGACGACATTAGTTCTTCTGGTGTCATAGCCGTAAAATAAGCTATGTTGGTGAATGTGTAGACAAATGTCACCAGTGGAATAGAGATGTATATGGCACGAGGTAGATTCCTAAAAGATAAAATAGCTTTACATTTTTTCCCATTAAAGGGGTTTTTGAGGTTAGGGTAAACTTTTCTAAAGGGAACACATTGTAATAAAATAACTAAAAACACTACTAATAAAATGCATCTGGCTTTGTCAGTCTTTGATTACTTGGTTACAGCTATGTCCATCCACTGACCTGATGGCTTTAGGCAGTTACTGGATGCAGTAGTAATAAAAGTAGACTGACTTATTATTTCCAGCAACAATTAAAAGAGGTATTCCAGTTGTGGATTGAGAATTTTCATTTTACTAATTGCAAAATTTTAACATAGCTGCCAGCCCTTGGTTTCTTATTGCCAGTTCACCAGGTTCAAATTTGGCTGCCTGACATCTTGTTACTGAGCATGTATTGACAAGCAAATGCTAAAAGGCTGCACATGCATGCCCAGTGGCAGAGCTGGCACCAGCACCGAGAGCCAAGGGTACTGGAGGGGTCCACTCAGGCGTTTGGGATCTGGATCTATACCTCAGCCCAGATTCCACCCATAGCAGAAGGCAGAGCTGATTGCTCCCTGCTCTGCCTTCAACCTCTCACAGGCCGCCGTAATCCTTCAACCTGTAACATGGAACCTGTGTCTTCTCCCTGGAACACTCTTATTTTTATCTACTTCAAGAGGTTGCCTTTTTTAGCAGTCTTTTAACCCCTTCCCGCCGCAGCCCTTTTTCATTTTTGCGTTTTAATTTTTCACTCCCCACATTCAAAAATCTGTAACTTTTCAATTTTTCCATGTACAGAGCTGTGTGATGGCTTATTTTCTGCGTAAAAAATTACACTTCAAAATGGTGGTATTAAATATTCCATGCCATGTACTGGGAAGCGGGAAAAAAATTCCAAATGCAGTGAAATTGGTAAAAAAACCGCATTTGTGCCGTATTCTTGTGGGCTTGGATTTTACGGATTTCACTGTGCACCCCAAATGACATGTCTACTTTATTCTTTGGGTCGGTAAGATTACGGGGATACCAAATTTGTATAGGTTTTATAATTTCATGCATTAAAAAAAATTAAAACCTCCTGTACAAAATTTTTTTGGGGGATTTTGCCATCTTCTGGCGCTAATAACTTTTTCATACTTTGGTGTATGGAGCTGTGGGTGGTGGCGTTCTTTGCGGATTTTGATGACGTTTACAATGTAATCATTTTTAGGACTGTACTACCTTTTGATCACTGTTTATAGAATAAAAATTTTTTTTTAAATGGCACCCGCGATCAGTGCTAGCACCGATTGTGGGGGTTTTCACAGTGGCGTACCGATCGCGGTACCGAGGCCCGCACCTGACCCCTGTGCTGCGCAGATGTTTTAAATTGTGAGAGACGCGGGCCTTTCCCTTACAGCGCACGGACTGTTCTGCATCTGGTCCGTGCGCTGGATCAGGAGGGCCCGGAGCTGTCACAATTTAAAATTTGAACGGGCCCCCGATCCGCCCACCATGTTATATTCAAATCTGTTTTTTTTTTTAATTTTTACCGGTGTTTTGTATGCGTTGGAAAAGGGGTAGTCTTATACGGCGAATATATCTTAAACTCTATATTTTAAACAGGAAAGTAGGGGGGTCGTCTTATACACCAGGTCATCTTATACGCCGGAATATACGGTAACAATAAATCTTAATTACAGGCACCATTGATAACTGTTACAACTGCTTATTGTAGCCTAGGACTAAAGTACAGTAAATTACCAAAATCCAGAGGTCCGTTTGTAACTAGGGGTCGTATGTAAGTCAGGTGTTCTTAAGTAGGGGACCGCTTGTATTAATACTTTTCTCATTTTTATGATTTGGAGAAATATGTTACTGTGGGGATGTATAGTAAGTCATGGCAAAATGTAGCATTTCGTTTTTTGGCCACCACCTGAGTTATGGATGTTGTTCTGTCCACCCAGCTACTCCTATCCCCTATCTATCTATCTATCTATCTAGTTAGGCCCTATCCTGTGGATATTTAATTCTTGTTTTATGGGAAAACAACTGGTAGATACCGCTATATGATTATGCTGTGGTATAAATGGTAAACATCAGTTTAGGGGTTTATTCTGAAGTCTTTTTCTATAGTACCTTTCAGTGATACGAAAACATTGAACGACATAAGTAGGGTTATTGTGAACTGACCTTCTGGGATCAACCAGTTCTTCTGTGACATAATTCAGAAAGTTCCACCCACTAAAAGCAAAGGACCCTTGTAAAAAAGCCAATGCCAGCTGTCCAACAGTGGGGGTCTTCCAAAAATTAAATGCATTACTGGGCTTCAGTTCTTCATAGTTTCCTGGAAATAACATAAAATTATACTAAACTGTAATGTTTTTAATTCTTAAAAGGTGTTATGTATTTCTATTGAGCATGGCACTACGCAAATGATCCAGCTACTACCTATCTCTGCAAGAGTTATATTTGTTGTGGGAGAATTATGTGACCAAACATGTCCATCAGTGGTCTTGGTCAACTTATATTGGGATGTGGAGGGAAAGTTTTGCGTAATGTCAGTAGTGTTTATTCACTTTACAGTGCTCCTTCAACATATGGACAGCAACTTTACTCCTCTCTAATAACAGATTTAACTTTTGGGGAGGTGTGGTACTGTTTCTGGCACTTACAGCTTATTGGGCTATATTAACCTTTTGTTTTATTTTGCTTATCATTTTTGTGCTAAGGAGTGGAAAACATCAGGGAATTAGTTAGAATTCTCCTTACAGCTGGATCCACATTTGGTTTTGGCTTAACAATCACCACAAAAATATCACAAGAACTGTCACAAATAATCAATGCATGTAAATAAACTTAAAGTGATCGTCCAGAATTCACCTCATAGAGGCTTATGAGTCTTAGTCGCACAGCATGTGAAATAAGTAATGAACATCTTACCAAATTTCTATTTATAAACTATTGACATGAAATTCTCACCATCGGTAACTCTCATCGGTAAGAACCCGTTCAATCCAAATTGGCAAATAATCAAACCATAAAAAGAGGGAAAAAAAGTTGAACGCCCTTACTTAAAATGTATTTAATATTTGGCACAAAACCCTATGTTGGTGAGGATTGCTTCAAGATAGATCATGTATAGAGAAACTAGTCCTATGTGTTACTCAAGTGGGATTTTAGCCCATTCTTCAACACAAACAATCTTCAAATCCTGAACGTTCCGGTGCTCCTTCAATTGGCTGGGCCACGCAATAAGCTTTATTTTCTTTCTAAGAAACCAATTAAGAATTTCTTTGTCTTTGTAATTAGGATCCTAGTTGCTCTAAAATGTTCACCCTTGTTTCATCCTCATCATCCTGGCAGATTTTTATCACAAATCTCTCTGTTCATTTGTTTATTCACCCTTTATTCAGTTATACTAAGTATGCCAGTGCCGCATGCTGAAAAACTGCCCCATACCACACTTAACTATTGTGATATGCGGTGCCTTGTGGCTCCACCTGTTGTATGTAATATCCAAAGTGTTCTTTCAGTTTATCCCTTAAACATCATGCACATCAATTGTTTTAAACGCTTGCAAGCCAATTTTTTTTTACAGGTAGCATATGTTCCCATTCACTTCTATGGGCTCATGCACAAGGCCATGTATTCCATGGCCTTGTATATGAGCCCACTGCCTGGGCCACAAAAGATAGAACAGGTCCTATTCCATGCCCATATTGTGGCCCATGCAGTCTTTTATTATTGTCACCGCCGATGACACATGGGACGTAAACAAAGGTTCACAGGACCATTGTTTACATCCCATATAATTTGCTGGGACTTGTGAACAAAGCTTAATCTACTCACTGGTGAGGGGAAAAGTGAAATAAAGAATACAGAGACACTTTACCTTCCCTCTCTTCTAGTGCCTGGCTCTTGGTTTGTAAACTAAAGCTGCAGTGGCAATATTTAAGGGCATTAATGTTGGGGTTGGAATAAGAATTATGAATACCAATAGCCGTACACACCACTCTTGTAACAGATCCCTATACTGCTCAAACAATGAATACCAGCAAAAAGTATACAGGACCGAAAACCGTACTCAAAATACCATATAGTAAATCAATATAATATAAATCTTTATTAATACACAAAGGGGAAATCAAAATGAACATTAAAAACACACACGTTAAAATCCACAAAGACAAACAACATGGTGGTGGTCAATCCATAGTATACAGTACCAAGTCATATACACATATCAATAAGTAAATACATATAGGAAAGGGCTGTGCAAAGTACGCAATTATAAGGCCTCACCAAGTAGTACCACAAGTGCCAAAATACCTTGCCTAAAGTAAATGAGCCCCAGACCACCACCACAGCACCCCGATGTACATTTCGCCATCGCTTCCTCAAGGGGGTGACGCTTCCTTGAGGAAGCGACAGCGAAACGTACGTCGGGGTGCTGTGGCGGTGGTCTGGGGCTCATTTACTTTAGGCAAGGTATTTTGGCACTTGTGGTACTACTTGGTGAGACCTTATAATTGCGTACTTTGCACAGCCCTTTCCTATATGTATTTACTTATTGATATGTGTATATGATTTGGTACTGTATACTATGGATTGACCACTACCATGTTGTTTGTCTTTGTGGATTTTAACATGTGTGTTTTTAATGTTCATTTTGATTTCCCCTTTGTGTATTAATAAAGATTTATATTATATTGATTTACTATATGGTAGTTTGAGTACGGTTTTTGGTCCGGTATACTTTTTGTTGGTATTCATGGAATAAGAATTACCCCTGCTTTCCTGGGCTTTCTGCTGATGACTGGACTGTGGTTAGGGATGTAAGTGTCAGCCCCAACATTGCCAATTAATAACTGATAACAACATTTACAATTACTGAAGACAAAAACCCACATCCTCATCTGGGGGTTTCTGCACTATATACAGAAAGCAGACTTTTCTAGATGACATTATGGATACAACATTGCACAAGCCGAATATACCCCTCTGTCTTCTTCCAGACCCATCTGTCCTCTTCTACAATCCACTGTCCTTCTCTTCCAGACCCTTCTGTCCTCTCCAGACCCCTCTGTCTTCCTCCAAACTCCTCTCTCCTCCTCCAGACTCTTCTGTCCTCTCTAGATCCCTCTGTCTTTCTCTAGACCCCCTGTCCCTCCTCCAGACCTGTCTGAACCTCCCCCAGACCCCTCTGACCTCCTCCAGACTCCTCTGTTCTCCTCCAGACCCCTCTGTCCTCCTCCAGACCCCTCTGCCCTCCTTCAGATACCATTGCCCTATTCCAGACACTTCTGTACCCCAGACCCTTCTGTCCTCCTTCAGACCCATCTGTCCCCTTCTAGGCCCCTCTGTCTTCTTCTAAGCCTCTCTGTTCCTTCTCCAAACCTCTGTGTCCTCTTCCAGACCCTTCTGTTTTTCTCCAGACCCTTCCGTTCTTCTCCAGACCCTTTCATCCTCCTCCAGGCCCCTTTGTCCCCTTCAAGGTCCCTTGGTAATGTACTTACCTTTGGCAGCACTCTGTTTCCTCTCCACAGCTGGGACAAATGGAATAGGACTAGAAGCTTAGCCAATTGATGTCATCATCAGACGGCTGCACATTGTGGGTCGAAGTGTTATGTGCACCTGAGAAGTCTACTGGCCACGTCTCACTGTGACTGTAAATGGTATCTACATCTTAAAGATGCAGAAGACATTGATCGCTTTTGCTTCAGTTAGAACCGCATCAAGTGCAATTACTATATCAGGGCAATATACTATACCAGTTGGCTAGTCCGGGTCTACCGTTTCCAACATCTGGTTAGAATTTCATGTCAATAGCACCTTTAGAAATATAATTATTTCGATTGTTGACGTGTTCAATGCTCACTTCATGTGTGGCCATCTTGTTTATGTTAATTCTCTTTCTGAAAGCCTTGGCATAATGATTAAAAGGGGTATTAGTCTATATCTAGGAAGAACAATGCATGCATGCAGCCAGAATGCACTGTGTAATGATACCCTTAGCCTAAGTTTTAGAGTTCAAATAATTCTGAGAAAGCTCCTGAGTAGTATTTAGTGGACCTGAACTGCACTGACCTGACCCTGAACTCCATTAGAAGTTTGAGGCAGGGTCAGGTTCGGGTCAACTTCCCCCTGCAGTTAACATGCGTTATTGGTCCAGGCACAAGTTGAAGGCATTAAAGTTGCCAACAACATTTACACAATTGACACCCTCAATTAGTGCCAGTGGGTGCTACTGGTTGGGGTTTGGATTCAGTATCCGGACCTGAACCTGATTTTAAAATTCAAATTTTAACAGGTCCACTCATCACAACACTTTGCGTTCCATTGTGCTTTGAAACGCAATCCAAGGGCTTCCCCTGTGATTACATGCCAAGGTAACATTTCATTTCCATTGCATTTATCTCAATGTGCAATCAAAATGCAACATGTAAACGCAGCCTCAAGGGGTTGCAGGGGATAAGAACTTTTTTTATATGAACCCCTGGGGGTATAAAAATAACAAACAAATAACACTTCCCTCTGTCCAGCTCTATGGTCCAGTGTGACCTCCCGTTAATACCAGACTGTGGCTCAGGAGTGAAGTCATGTAGACAGCATGCACCCATTACACTCTGAAGGTGTGGTCTCATTAGACTGTCGAGGATGTGTGCTGAGATGGTTTCACTGCTGAGCTTCTATATCCAAATAAATGGTGAAATTGACGGCAGGCACCATGCTAGAGCCGAGCACCAGAGAGAGGTAAGTATAGGTTATAGATACATGTAACTGTGGATGAGACTAGGACGCATTGACTAGGGCAAGATTCCTTCATCCACCAAGAAGTTATCTCAAGCGCTGTTCACTGCTTCTGTTCCTAGTGTCCACTAGACAGTGTTTTTGGTGCATTACACAACAGAACCAATCTGAGTGGGCAGAGCTGCAAGACCAATATTGAGGCAGGAGGTGTGTTTCCCCCACCAAATATAATGCCTCATTCCTGTGGCCCCCACAGTATAAAATGCCCTGTCTGCTAACACCCTCTGAATTGGCCCAACTAATAATTACCCCATTCATAGAGCTGGCTGTGGAAGATACAAATAAGCACAAAAAAGCATATTACACATAAATCAAAATCATTAATGATGAACCAGGGGCTCTTACTCATATTTATTCAGGAACTGTGAATGTGGTGATCTTCTTACATTTGTTATCCATTATCTAAAATAAGATTTGAAAATTATGTTAATGAGCCAGGCGGGCCCCTCTGTGTAGTTTCTTACACTGTGCGAGGAGGATGGTGAGATAGTGTAACAACCTGTGAAGCTTGCATGAAGGGGCTCTGGTAACGCCCCTCAGAGCCATTCTATCTTATTAGCATAATTATAAAAATTTATTTTAGAAGGAAGGAGACCATGGAGGAGATTTACTTACCCGTTCCTTGGAGTTCACCTAAAGTGCATTGTCCACCGATAATGCATTCTGCCTCGATTTACCCGTGCAGGTCCGCCGGAGTTCACCTTCTTCTTCCTGGTGCATTGTCTTGCAACACAATTTGAATCTTAAATCCCGCGCTCAGTCCGAATCAGTCGGATCGTCGGACGCCATGCCTTCGATTTCTGCTGCATGAAGCCAGCGCAGCCCTGCCACAATCCGATTTTGTGCAACACAATACCAGCGCAAATCCCTATTTAACACCTGTCAAACATGCGCAATCCGAAACCCTTAGTAAATAAGCCCCATTGGATAACAAATACAAGAAGATTACCACAATCACAGTGCCTGGATCTATTAGTAAGTGATGGCTACCAAATATTAAAAGAAGAAGAAAATGATGAAAGAGATTTACAGTAAGTGCTGGTTTAGAATTCTGTGCTCAGTGCTCAATATTTTTACACTGAGCCTGGTTCTATTTTTTGCATTTACTTACTTAACTGTGTTCTGGTGCTGAATCTATTTACTGAACTAGGTTTTGGTGTTGTGTTTATTCTTCTGATCACAATTCTGGGGCTGATTTCTTTATACTGAACTTGGTTCTGGTGCTGTAAATATGTATGAGCTTGGTTTACATGCTGTATTTACTGTTAGTAATGGGCTTGTTCTGGTGCTGTATTTATGTATAGAACTTGTTTATGAATCCGTATTTATGGTATGATCTTGACTCTGGAGCTGTATTTAACTTGGTTCTGGTGTTGTAAGTGTCCTACAGTGTCTATGCAGTTAACAAAACATATTTGTATTTATGGTTTTGGTAAAGGGTCTGTATATGTCTGTATATAAGTTAATAGATTCATTAAATTATTTTAGATAGAAAAAGGTTGATTTAAATAGTATATTAATATAAAGTACATTTTAAATATTGAAATTGTTGATTAGAGTAGGTATAATTTTTTCTCGTTCCACGCTATATGACATACTTCTTACTCTCAAATTTGAGAGCCTGTTAAAAATTTGCATCCCACCTCTGTATCCCACCACCTAGGTATCCTTACCTACCTTCTTCTATACTTACTACCCAGGGTCTAATGTGTTTGTTAACGGCTCATGTTTAGCTGACACAATTTCTGACCACTAATAAAAATATAATAGGGCACATTTACTAAGGGCCATGCGCCCATTTTCTATCTGACTTTGCACATTCCTTTTTGTGCAAACTACTTGCACAGGTATTTATGTAGCGCCATTTGTGTCGCACTCAACCCGTTTGTGGTGCAGCTGCACTGGGCATCATGCAACATGGTGTTTGGTTGTGTGCCCCGGATTTAACATGCAAAGTCTGACAGAATTGTGTCACAAGCCCCATGTTAAAGGTGCAAAAAAAAAGATTTGGTGCACTCTGTTGGAGAAGTGCAGGTATCGCCAGATTCATCCTGAACGTGCGCCAGAAATCATGAATATGGTGCCCTCTGCACACTACAGAGGCAAACTGGATTTAGTGCAGTTTGCACTGTTATTAGTAAATGTACTCCAGTGTGTTTTCACTGCACGCAAAAAAAGGAGGGCTCATTACTTTACATAAATTATAATAAGAGCATTACAAAATAATGTACCTTTAAATATCTGCATGAACCCAACAACTATAATAAGGCCCAACGCAAGAAGCTTTCCTGCAGTAAATATGTCCTGGATCCGTGTTGCCCACCGGACGCTTGAGCTGTTCACCCAAGTAAGGAGTACTGCAATTAAAGACACACAAGTCAGTTGGTGCAATACATTGGTTTACATATGATGTTAGACCATTTTGCAAGATATTCTTTATATGTTTATTTTTTTTTCACTTTTGGAATTCATTAAAGAGGTATTCCCATTCCAGAAAATTAGGGTTATTGTTTGTGTTATAAAAAGTTATTCAATTTTCCAGTATACTTTTTCACAGTTTATGAATTCCTCATAGTTTTCTAGAGCTCTGTTTGCCTTTATTCTACAAAGCTTCTAAGTTTACTTCCAGTTCACAGAAATCTGACCAAAGTAATCAGAGCTGTGTGATATAACAAGCAGTGCACCTGTGTGACCATGGTCAGATCTCTGTCCACTGGATGTAAACATAGAAGCTTCCTTTAAAATGCGGCAAGCAGAGATCTAGAAAACCATGAGGAATTGATACAGACAGTATATTAGAAAATTGTATATCTTTTTATAATACAAACTTATGCTCACGTGTAACAAAATAATAGAAAGCTGTTTTAATGTGACTATGAGCCTGTTGCCTATTTGGACCTGCGCAGATGCATGGTATACACATATTGAATATTGGCTCCTTGATTGTTGAAACTTGTAGTTATTAGAATTAATCAAAATTATAATTTAATTATAATGTTGCATAACGCTTATAACTATAAGCGAGAATGTCCAAGAGTTAAACTTAAGGGATTTCCTCTTATCAGGAAATCAAGGTGTGTGATTGATTCTTGTGGGTCTTAGCAGTGACAACAGACACTGATGTTCTCAGGATGCCACTACAATTAAAAGATATAACATTATGGCCTCCTAGATGAAGCTTTTTTGTGTACTGTGTCACTTCTTTTCTATAGAATGTGCATTAAGGGGAAATCAAATTGTTGCTTTTTCAACAATATGATTTCTTTTATCAGACTGCCATCTAGAGGTAAATATATGTAGCTCACTGGAAGGATACATTTATTCAGTTATTCAGTGAATTCGACCACTTAGGGTACAATAACCTGCATATTTGTCTCAGCTGTTTTTTCTACCCTCTTTTCCATTCAATGTGAAGATCAAAGAACTGTACAAGACCAATTTAAGCACCAGGCAGGGCATGAGATTGCCCAAGGTGCTATAGTGGTGGGGCACCAGCAGGGCTGCTTCTCTTCACTCCTGCACCAGTTGGGTCAGTGTAAAGAGTGGCCGCGCATGACCCTCCGTGCATGACTGTTCTGCTCCATTAATCTCTATGGAGCTGATGGAAATTTCTGAGTGCGGTGCTCGGCGATCTCCGTCAGCTACTACAGGGGGCTGGCAGCCTATATACTGGGGCTGTGACCAATGCATTTCTCACCCTGGGCTTATACAAGAGTCAATAAGTTTTTCCAATTTTTGTGTTAAAATTAGGGGTCTTAGATTATACTCGAGTATACACATACATACCTGACTCAGCTGTGTACTGTGGAAGAGGTACACTGTTATATACATATTATTCTGTACAATGTGCAGCATAATATATATATAATGGTCCACATGCTCCATTCATTAGTGTGGCAGGTCCCCTGACACTGCTGTGGCTGGTACCTCTGCTGTTATACTCCAGCTGAAAGCAATACCAAGATGGGGGGCTTGTTTCTCACTGACCTCTTTAATGTTCCCCATTAAGAATCTGAATGTAGTAAGGTAGTAACTGTGTCATACTCACACAAACAGACCAGAGAAAGCGTCCTGGTGGCATCATATGGGGGAATACAGTCTGGAAATACAGGCTGCAGGACATAGTTTGAGAATGTCAGTGCAATGACTGCCAGACTTGTAGGATACATGATGAGAACCGCACTCCATAGCAGTAGAAAACTGTAGACATAGGGGAAAATAGTCAGAGGTCACATGCAAAGCACAAGTCTTTTAGGAAGGCAAATTTTATTTTTCGTTTTTTCTCATAACGAGGTAAGCTATAAATCTGTTGGATTGTTTCTTTACACCATGCCTGATGAAAGCTCTAGTCCAGAGCTGAAACGCGTCGCACTGTATTTTTAATACGTTATGCATATGCTCATTTTATGAGATAAATATTTTTAACAATAATAAAAGAGATTCCTTTATCCATTGGATCTCTACGTCTGCTGTTTGCACCAAGCGCCTTCCTGAACCTCTCGTCGGGCTCTTCCTCCATTCCACATCGTTCCAGGATCCTGGTCCTTGGCAAACGTGGTCTCCCAGGAGTGGCAGCTGCTGGTAGCTATTTCATTACATGCCTATACCATCTTCATCAAGGTGAGAGTCTTCACTTACTCTTCTACATTAATTGACCATTACGATATCACACGATAGCTGCGCCTCTCTTCCTTTGTCTCTACCTCCTGTCATTCTTTCTGGGACCTGGAGCCTTGCCCCCAGAGTCCCTCGATCCCAGGCTTCCACTGTATTTTTCCCCATGGTAATGTTGTACACCCTGAATGGAACTTTTATGTGGGGTCAAATTATCAATATGCTACACGATATATGTATATGTGTCTGCACTGAAGACGTTGCCAGTGGAAAAGCTGGGAATAGAGAAGACGGCAGCAGCAGGGGAGTCTGAAGGGAAAGTATTCATTTTATTATTTTACTGCTGGCCACAATTTTTACCTCGACACAGGGGGCAATATACATGTATATGTGATGGGGCAATATAAATGTATTTGTGAAAGGAGCAATATATATGTATGTGTGACAGGGGCAGTAGATACAGAATATACAGACTAAACCTCTATAGACTAAAACTATGGGGGCTATATGTAAAACTAGGGGGGGGGGTATTTCTACTTAAAGAGGGACTGTACTTCATTAAACAATAGGGGCTGTATAAATTAATAATTATAATCTTTAATAATATGGCACTGTCATATTCCATACTGCTTTGGTACTCATAGGGGACATATGCTAATAAAATACTACATTACAGAGTACAAGCTGCCATATGGAACAATACGAGTGAGAGCCCTGCTCACAAGAGCTTACAGTCTATGAGAATGAGGGTGTGACATAAGAGCTTTCAGTCTAAGAGAATGAAGGATTGACACAAGAGCTTACAGTCTATGAGGATGAAGGAGTGACACAAGAGCTTACAGTCTATGAGGATGAGGGGGTGACACAAGAGCTTACAGTCTATGAGGATGAGGGGATGACACAAGAGCTTACAGTCTATGAGAATGAAGGAGTGACACAAGAGCTTACAGTCTATGAGGATGAGGGGGTGACACAAGAGCTTACAGTCTATGAGGATGAGGGGATGACACAAGAGCTTACAGTCTATGAGAATGAAGGAGTGACACAAGAGCTTACAGTCTTTGAGGATGAGGGGGTGACACAAGAGCTTACAGTCTATGAGGATGAGGGGATGACACAAGAACTTACAGTCTATGAGAATGAAGGAGTGACACAAGAGCTTACAGTCTATGAGAATGAAGAAATGACACAAGAGCTTACAGTCTATGAGGATGAAGGGGTGACACAAAAGCTTACAGTCTATGAGACTGAAGGGGGACACAAGAGCTTACAGTCGATGAGGATGAGGGATGACACAAGAGCTTACAGTCTATAAGGATGAGGGGGTGAAACAAGAGCTTACGGTTTAGGATGATAAAGGGGTGACACAAGAGCTTACAGTCTATGAGGATGAAGGGGTGACACAAGAGCTTACAGTCTATGAGGTTGAAGGGGTTACACAAAAGCTTACAGTCTATGAGGATGAAGGGATAACACAAAAGCTTACACTCTATGAGACTGAAGGGGGATACAAGAGCTTACAGTCTATGCGGATGAGGGGAGGACACAAGAGCTTACAGTCTATATGAGGATGAAGGGGTGACACAAGAGCTTACAGTCTATGAGGATGAAGGGGTGACACAAGAGCTTGCAGTCTATGAAGACAAGGGGTGACACAAAAGCTTATACTCTCTGAGACTGAAGGTGGACACAAGAGTTTACAGTCTATGAGGATGAGAGGATGACACAAGAGCTTACAGTCTGTGAGGATGAGGGATGATACAAAATCTTATGGTTTAGGATGATGAAGGGGTGACACGAGAGGTTACAGTCTATGAGGATGAAGGGGGACACAAGAGCTTACAGTCTATGAGGATGAAGGGGGACACAAGAGCTTACAGCCTATGAGATTGAAGGGGGGCAAAAGAGCTCATATCTATGAGGATGAAGTGGGTGACACAAGAGGTATAAGAGCTTGTATAATGGCCCAGCCATTCTGTATAAGTGAACAGAATCAAATAATTTAATAAATAAAAATGTTCCTGCTTGAACCAGCCATCAGCTGTCATCTTATATACTTGATTCAAGGTGAAGTGATTTGTGATTTCAAAGAAGTTTGGTGCTTAGTATGTGGTGTTTGCCGGATAACACATAGATGCAGTAGATAGATAGATTCTTAATAATGAAGGTGGGTAAAATAATTAGTGACATTGTTATCCAAGTGACATAGTGACATTACACTAAAAGTGGCAGAGTATGGAGCTGTAGACATCTGGTGGTGGTATCCGCGGTGATAAACCATGGTTAAGAGAAGTTGTAATGAAGTTCTCCTTCTGATGGAGCAGATCATATCCTGTAAGGTTCTAGACCCCACAAATGTTTGTGTCATTGACTGATATTGGAGTATGAGACAGCATCACCATGTGTAGAGCCAAACATAGCAGGGGATCAGGGTATGGGCAGGGGCAGCATTTTCATTTTCACTTCAGGCAGCAAAAAGGATAAAACCGGCCCTGGGTGAATCTCATGAGCTGATGACAGCTGCTGTGTATCATGTATTCCCCAACATTAGATTTCAGCACCAAGGCCAGAGGACTGCAGCTTCTCTTTTAACAAGAGCAGTTCTTACTCTATTTTACTCCCCTTACAACCATCAATAAGCACAAAACCAAAATTGTTTTCCACTTTCCATAATTCTACTTGCAGGTGATTGAATATTTCCGGCTTCCGGGGAGGGCAGATATTTCACAAACTGACTTTTAGCAATGGTGGTTTCCTATTACAGCCACTCTGGGTCAGTGACCTCTGCACATGACACATAACCTGCCTATTAAGTTCCCATATAAAGAACCTGTCACCAGTTTTTACCCCACTAAATTAATTGTACCCTCAGGTAGGGTATGAAATGTCTCCAATGTTTACTTTAGCCAAGTTACCTTTCGAGCTTGCAGTTCCTTTCTTCTGTTATATAGTACCTAGAAACATGCTTTTGGGTCTTATTAAGGATAAAGATCTCATATTTCAGATCATGTGAGTCATCATAGGACTTTGTGAGCTACAGAATCAGAGATACAGGCAGCTAAATAGGGGGATAGAGGTACATTTACTACAACCCTTGTGGCAGTTTTCTGTACACATTCTTTCTTGTGTAAACTGCTTGCACATGTATTTACATGTGTCTGCACATAAAGGTGCTCAGTCGGACCGTGCGCCACATTTATCATGCAGAGACCGACAGAAGTGTGCTCTACCTTAGTGCAGTTTGCCTCACTAATGTGCACTTTGCGCCAGATAATTCAATGATGTTGTACGCTCCTAGTAAATATGGTCTGTTTTCAGGATGGGCATACAGGTGCACCTTTTTTTTAGTACATTTTGTTTCATGTGACACAATTGTGGTGCAGCTCAGTAATAAATGTGGCGCAAACTCCGATTAAAAACTACCACGTCCTATTAGGTCCACAGTTTTTAAAACTGTAGGACAAAGTGCAATCACGGCACAAAAGTGGCACAAACACTTCATAAATACGTAAGCAAGTTCCACAGACACTTTTTTTGGTGCAAACAGACAAAAAACTGGTGCAAAGATCCAATTCCTGCCTATTTTTTTTAACTGCCTGCATGTCCAGTTCTGTAGCTCACAGAACCATCTAAAATGGATGAGACTTCTAAAAGAGAGTATTTTAAAAAGGACATTTCATACACTTTGCAATGTAAATTAGTGGGATAAAATCTATTGAAAGTTTCCCTTCAACAGCTGCATAAGCATGGTGGCTTCTCCCTTTATTATGTGCAATATAAATGTGTATCAATATCTGATTTTAACTAGTACTAAAATCATGGTGTAAGGGATACATTGGTGTTGGTAAAACATGGTGCAGTGTACAATTTCACAACATAAGTTCAAACTAATATTTCTCCAGTACTTACCCTGTTAACCCACCAAAAATCTCAGTGACATATGAATAATCACCTCCTGATTTAGGAATTGTGACTCCGAGTTCTGCGTAGCACATGGACCCAAGGGCAGACACGCCACCGCCAAGAACCCAAATAATTAATGCCAAGCCCACAGACCCGCTGTGTTCTAGGACACCTTTCGGAGAAATGAAGATACCGGAGCCTATAATGTTACCTTAAACAGAAGTACAGACATTAATGTACAACAGACTTTAGTATACCATAATACTATTTATATGCTAAAGAGATTTTCTCATTTCAGAAATTTATGACATATCCATAAATGTCTTATAGATACTGGGGCTCATTTACTATAACATATTTATTCCAGGTAATATTAAAAGCTTAAAGGAATTCTACCACCAGGATGAAGGATTGTAAACCAACACTGACATCCTGGTGTGTGCCCCCTCCGGCAGGATCTGGTCTTCTTTTTGCTTCTTATGCCATTGTTTTTACAAAAAAAGGTATTTAAAAATTATGCAAATGCACCTCAGGCACATTTGCACTATTTTTAAAGCCTTTTTTCCTGAAAAACGATTGCATAAGAAGCTCAAAGAAATGTGGATCCTACCAAAGGGGGCACACACCAGTATGATCATGTGTTTGGTTTACAATCCTTCATCCTGTTGGTAGATGTCCTTTAAAGACCACTTTTGATTATACATCCAACCTTCCAATTGCTGAAAAGTTCAAATCTATTCTATAATCTGTATTCTATACTAGAGGGTTAGGATACAAAGTGAATAGTCCAAGTTTTAGTGTAAGATACATATATCTAAATTTTTCAGCATAAAACCACAATGTGCAACATATTACAAAGATATATAGAAGGGAGATTTCCATGGTTATATACTTTCTTCAGTCTTCCCCATCTGCTTGTGTGAGAGCAAGGCTAGCCATAATGTGAGAGTCACAGAAATAGTAAAAGATGCACAAGCCCTCAGTTTGATGTAAGTCATTGCGGATCATTTATTAAGGGGCGTGCACCTTTATTAGTCAGCCTGTGCACCTTTTTGGGGCTAAAACGGATCGGACAGGTATTTAATATGTGTCTGAACTATGATTGTGGTGCACACTCCCCTTTATATGGCGCAGCTGCGCTGGCATACATGCAACACAAATTAGGGCACGTGCCGTCGGACGGTCCGGCTGATTCGGACTGAGAGCCGTATTTAACTTTTAAATTGTGTTGCAAGCCCTATTCTTAAAATGCACCACAAAAAAGATGGTGAACTCTGTCACATTCATGATTTCTGGCGCACAATCTGAATAGACGGACCATGCACTTTCAGTGAACTTCGTTGACCCTGTAAGTAAATTTGCCCCATTAAGTCTACACCCTTACAAGTTTTGTAATGGTTTTTGTCCATCCTTATCCTTCTGTATGTATAATTTAGAGTAACATTTCTGTATTCTATAAGACCTTTGATGTACAGTATCAGAGAAGCCACATGCACAACTCAGTTGTGGCTGGCATTTTACTGTGTTTGATGCTTTGCATGCAGAGACCCCACTTTAAACTTACAATTTACTCTTATGTTCCGGCAATAGAGTCAGCCCAAGCTAGAAGACACTGGCGACAAGGGGCCTGCAAATTCAGCCAGGGTGGGGACCCCAGAATGGACACATTCTGTTGCTGGAACATTAGCCATGCAAATTACTTACATGGAAAGGCCAGATGTAGTCTCAAAGAACAAAGGCGGGCTATCTCCCACTGCAAAGGAATTGTATAATCTGCTCTAATGCTCCTGTTGGATAGAAAATCTCATTTGTACTTTTCACAACCTCTTTATTATCTATCTAAAGTCTTTTAGCTCTGTGGCATGAGGTCAAACCAACACCCCTGCCACGTTCAGGCTCTTCTCTTCTCCCCCCAGCAACCACCTTGAGAAGCTATGTCCCTTTTCTCCTGGGGGCTCCCTGATTGGCATGCAGAATTTCCGCCAGACATTCACACTTGTGCTACTGAAAGTCAGCCAGAACAAGGATGGATATCACTGGCCACTTAACCCATTAATCGCTGCATAATACAGGATAGTCATTATCACAATATGCAAGACTATGTATAACATATAAAAGTGGAACATTTACAGTTATAAACCAGATACCCTTGTAACACATGCTTGGTTCATATCACTTAATTTAAAGAAATGTTTTACTTATACCTGCTGCACATATAAATACAACAGGATATACAGCACCATGGAAGACTAAATATTCACTAAATGGACACAAATATTGGGACACCTACATCACCTTTTATGACATGCCATTCTTAACCCATAGGCATTAATACATATTTAGTTCTTTCTGAGCAACTAAAACTGCTTTCACTATGCGGACATTCTACAAGAATTTTTTGCCTATTCATCCAGAATCCTTGCTTGCAGTCTCTGCTTTACAGGCAGTCCCCGGGTTACATGCAAGATAAGTTCTGTAGGTTTGTTTAATTTTTATGTAAGTCGGAACCATATACTTTATAATAGTAACCCCAGAAAAATCTTTTTTGGTCTCTGTGACAATTGGATTTTAAAAGTGTTGGGTTGTCATAAGAACCAGGATTAACAATAAAGCTTAATTACAGACACCTTTGACAACTGTTACAGCTGATCACTGTAGCCTAGGGCTTAAATACAGTAAATTACCAACATCCAGAGGTCTGTTTGTAACTATTGGTTGTCTCTAAGTCGGGTGTTCTTAAGTAGGGGAACGCCTGTATTTTATCCCAAAAAAAGTTAGATGAGGTTCTTTTTGGCTTTATGGACCTTGCTTATGTGCAATGGTGCACATTTATGTCGGAGGAGGAAAGGGTCTTACACAAACCCTTCCCAAAAAGTTGAAAGGATAAATATGTCCAAACTGTGTTGTTGTGCTGCAGCATTAAGACTTTCCATTACTGGAACAAAAAGACCTTGGCCAACCCTCAAAAGTAATACCCTTCCAAATTTTACAGTTGGAACAGTTGGCACAATGCAGTCAGGCAGGTAGCATTCTCCTGGTATTCACCAAACTCAGATTTCCCGTTAGAGATGTCTGATTTATAACTCTGTATAACCAGTGTCCACTGCTCCAGTGTCTAAGTGACCATTGTGGTTTATACCATGCCATCTGACTCTTAGCACTGTGCTTGGTATTATGAAACGGGCATGCAGATGCTCAATTATGAGGCTTTTGACACAGTTTTTTAAACACTGTCAAAATTCTGTACGATAAACAAAACATTTTTAATCAAAATTAAGCATGATAAACCTGGGATACTCGTAGATCCAGACACTGTGACTGTGGCAATCGTTTTCTTCTTCTTTTTTTAAATTATGATAAAGAACTTGAGGGGCTTCCCTAGCCCCTCTGTGATCTGGCTTTACAGGCTGTAATACTGTCTCACTTTCCCCCCAGTGAGCATTTCCTGTTGTAACCTCACTGCATAATTTAAATTTAAATAGTTTTCTTCAATGGAAGGAGGCCATGGATAACAAGTATAAGATTACCACAGTCACAGTGCCTGGATCTACGAGTATCCCAGGTTTATCATGCTTAATTTTGATTAAAAAATTTTTGTTTATCCCATAAACTAGTGTGCCTGGTTTATGAGGCTTGATGGTAGTTTTCCTTTAAAAAATTGTGTGATTGCATGTATTGCATGTAGTACAAGAATAAGGCGGCATGTTTCAGACTGTATGACTATAAAAATCCTTATTTGTTCTGCCATAAGTAAGGACTTGGGTAGTCTTAAGCATGTCACCTTTTTCTTGCAATATAGATATAATCATACCCTATTATGCATAATATGTAGAATAGTGTAGTACAGTACAGCTGGACAATGAAAACACAATCATATAGCAATCTGCCCATAATATTCAGAGGCCTATTTTTTTATCACGTTTAGTGAGGTTTAAATGTAAAGTATTTGCACATCTGGGAAATATCTTAAGGGATCTTAATTCTGAATTTCCGAAGCTGTGAAAATTAAGTTCATGTCAAATCTCCATAGTATTTTTAATACCCCTCCCATGAAATGTATCAGCAGTTTTCCAGAGATTAAATTAGTATTGATGATATAAGCTCCGTCTTGATTCCCCAAATGACCTAGTGCCTGTACTGTAGCGGCTGCTCTCCCAGACTCTTGCTTGTGCATGTAACAACATGAACCATCATTGTGTGCAGTAAGTCTGACATTCCTCAAAGGCTTTTTTCCGAGCTTAGGCGCTTTAAGCAGATTATGCTATGTACAACCGTTCAGGTCGCTAAATGAATCTGATGGTCACTCATTCTTCATGACCGGGTAATAGAGAAACCTCAATGACATGAATAGTGTGGGGGTGGTATATCTGTTGACCTGCCAATGTGGGATACAGTATGTTGGAAAAAATATTAGGGAGTTTCGCATATGTATTCGCAAGCATATCAGGGATGTCAAGAATGAATAGGATACTCCAAATGCTCGACATGTTTGGGAAAAGCATCAAGGGAATTATATGAGCGTCAAGTTCCAAGCATATACCTTGGTTATACCTATTATACCTTATACCTATTCCTGGTTATATCTCCCATAAGAGGGGGTGATTTTGACAAACTGGTGACACAGCATGAGGCATGCTGGATCTGTGAACAGGGAAAAACCTCATGGCCTCAATGACTAGAAGGGCCTCTATGAAACAACTTCATTCGTCTTTTTTCGTGAAATTGTTATCTGTTTGAAATCTACAATCTATGGAGGAAACCCACGTAAAGATGGAGAGAACATACAAACTCTTTGCAGATGTTGACCTGGGTGGGACTTGAACTTCTGCCTGTGGCAGAAGTGCTACCCACTCAGCCACCTTGCTGCCCTTTACATTGATAAAACATGTTTTACCTGGTGATATTTAGCATCATAACATTACGTATAGGGGTCTCTTGCTCACCCATAGGACGTGGAGTGAGAAGAGTAACTTTTTGCTTACTGAGGGCATTTTGGTGGGCTTCTTTCAAAATTTTATCCGGGTAACCTCTATCCCGGAATCTAAGTTGCAGATCCGTTGCTGCTGAAAAGGATTCAGAAATTCATAAATCTGAGCAATTTCTCCCAGCCAGAAGATATTGCCCTCTCGGGATGCCCTGTCTTAAGGACTTGGGGTGCCAACTATCCCATATTAGTAGGCTATTTGTAGCCGTGGAGTTCCTGAATATCTTAGTATTTAGCTTTGAACTTCCAGATCATCAGATCCAGAAAGGATATCCTATTTTCATAGATTTGAACTGTTAGAAATAAACCAAATGAGTTAATGTTACAAAATGAAATGAAGCCAAATCAGGATATGGGATGTGAAACTTTCCAACTGTTCATTAAAAAACAATTCTTTTTCCCACCAACCCCGGAAAAGGTTAGCATATGAGGAAACACAAGGGCTCCCCAACCCCCCCCCCCCCCCAAGCTGGTGGTATAATTTCTCATTAAATGTAAATAAATTATGCTCTAAGATAAATTGTATCAAACTGGTCCCTAGTCTGGAGGAAGTTGGCTACAGCACGGCAACCTCTATCATGAGGTATAGAATTATACAGTGCCTCGACATCAAGGCTTGCTAAAAAGGTTCCAGGATCCATGGATACCTTCAATCTTTTTGACCATATCCATCATATCACTCACATACGATGGAAGAGCATAAAGAAAAGGATTGAGTATCTGGTCAACATATTTGCAGGAGTTCTGAGTAATGCAACTGATTTCAGACACAATTGGGTGCACCTTAAAGAGGGACACCCCTTTGTGTGCCTTAGGGAGGCCATAAAAAGTGGCAACCCTTGGGAATTCTGGGGTGAGGAAGTCCAACTCAGTTTGGCTGATAAGATTTTCATCCTTGGCTTCAAGTAAAATCTTAGTAAGTGATGATAAGAAGGTTTGGGTAAGATTTGCATCTGAAACCCTATAGCAATTCTTATTCTTCAACAAATTCTGACACATATCAATATTTTGCTCCCTATCCAGAATCACAAGATTACCATCTTTATCAGAGGGTTTGATAACTATTGTAGTATCCTCCTCCAATCTCTGATGCTCTATCTTTCTTCCACTGTCATGTTGTAATGTCTAGCCTCATGATCAATCTCCAATAGATCAGTGACTAAGGTCAAAAAAGCATCAAGGGAAGTATAATTATTCATTGATGGAAATTTCTTGAACGATAATTTAAGGTCAGTAAAGAGACCCTCACTAGGGTTACGTCAACCCTACTCCAATAGCCCCATCATTGCATCTAGACATTAAAAATCTGTGTCTTCAAGGCCCGTTTCAAAGGCATGGATTTCTATTATGTTGCATAAAAACTTTTTCCATTTAAGTTTCCTCACAAAAAGCTGAAGATATTTCACCCACTTAAACATATCAATGGCCGGTGTGGGCATATAGATAATCCTTAATTTAACGCCATCTTGTCTTTATTAGTGATTATACGCTTCAAAAGGTCTATCACTTGTAGTTGGGGAAAAGATAACTTGGCACTCCTTATTGGTCAAAAATTGAGAATGTATTCAGTCCAGAATAAAAAGTATAGCAATCCAACAAAAATATTATTTTGCAACGTTTCGGTCTTGTAACATCAGACCTTCGTCAGGCACGGATTGCAAGGTATAAGTAGAAATGGAGATGAGATGCGGTGCTATGACAGCTGGAGTGCAGGTGGAAAGGAGGAAAAGCGAGTGGTCCCGCTGGAGAAATGAGCGTTGTCCATAGAGATATGTGGCGCATGGCGCGTAATTACGGGAAAAGATAGGACATGTCATATCTTTTCCCCGGGTACAGAAAGGTACGGTGCCGCACATGCTGCACTGTACAACACCGCTCCGTGCGCCCATTGCTGGCCTATGGGGGATGTATATATACGGCGGCCGTATATACTCCCCCAAATGGTAGTCTGAATGTAGCCTAACAGTCAGTAACATTTAATAAGATGTCAGTACGATGGTTACTACGATAATAGCTGGTTATGGGGTGACCATTGTAAAGAGAAAATATTGTATGATGAAACTATAGATGAACAAATCATCCAAGATTCCCTTTGCTGAATGTTTCAGAAATTCTGTGATCCCCATCTTGTTTTTCCAAAACAAGGTTTCTCCAGTTGTCTTTGATATTGGTATATAAACCCCTCTAGTCCTCTAAAACACAGATTTTTCATGAAAAGCTCATATCTTGTTTTATTCATTTTTTATACATTAGTTTCGCTTTTCTCTCTCCTATCCCCTCTCAAAGGTCTGGGGTGAATGACAGCAGCAGACAATCATTGAAGAGTGACACACTTAGCTAGTTATAAATTAGTGCTTCAGTACATTTTGTGCTTTTCACTTTTTTGGAGCTTCTAAAAATTGTTCCTTATCAGAAGCATATGGAGTTTAAACACACACACACACACACTGGCCCAGACATATTATTTGTCCTTGTTTGCATGAAAAAAGTATTTTTGGAGCTTGCATGTGTATTTATTATGTTTGTGCGCCACAATTGTGCCACGGTTGCATTTTGTTCTACGCTTTTTACCTAATAGCGTGTGGTAGTGTGTGTTCCTAGTTTGCACCACATTTATTACTGAGATGCGCCACAATTATGTTGCAACAATATGAAGCCAAGTGCACCAGAAAAAAAATAAAATAAGTGCAACTGTGTATACATCCTGAAAACTCCCCGGATCAACTAAGAGGATGTGACACTATTAAATGATGTGGCAAAAAGCAAGTTCAAAATATAACTAGGCACATGGTACCTGTTTTTATATATCTGGGCCAATATTTGAAAAAATAAGTTTGTATCAAGCCTGGAAAAATTATTTTATACAACTTCCACCTACGAATTGATTTAGAAGACCAGAGGCTGTTTCCTTTGTGCAGATTCATGTGTAAAACGCCATATATTGCAGTACAGTAGTATTGCAGTATATGGTAGCAACTATCAAACTGTCTATGGTTAAAGTACCCTAATGGGTCTAAAAAATAGTAAAAAAAAATCTTCAAAAACTTAAAAATTCAAATCAACCCCCCTTTCTTTTTCTGATATAAAAATAAACAGTAAAAATCACAAACATGCTAGGCACTGCTTAAAGTGTGCACCATTTTTGTTTGGTGCACTTCGTGGTGCTGCAGAATTGTGGTGCATGTCAGTATTGTGGCTCAAACTCCGACTAAGCGCTAACACCCCCCTATAGGTGCACATATTTTCTGTCTTGTTGGACACAGTGCAGCCGCGACACCAAACTGGCTTTATATATACATGAGCAAGCAGTTTGCACGTTCTTTTCAGTGCAAAGTCAGACAGAAAACTGGCACAAACACTTTGATAATTGTTGAGCCCACATTGGGATTCTTCAGATATTTGTTTGTATTAAAGGGATAACACATTTTGGAGGTGTCCCACCTCCTTCATCAGATCTTCCTTATGTAGTGTGTAACCCAGTACTACCCATTGAGCTCAGTGCCCTGCTGAAGAATCCCAGTGGGGACTTAATACATCTTCAATATGCGGAAAATCCCTTTGGAGCTGATCCAGTCACAATTTCCTCTGGTCCAGGCACAGCCAGTTTATAATCTTGACTTGCCTTAAGTGTCATGCATGTGGTTGTTAGAAAGCTACAAATTGTTTGCATGTTTTCCTAGCCAATGACATTTTTATATTGTGTATCTTGCATTAAGACTCAATTTCTTCATGTTATTTTTCCGCCTTATTGCATCACAATGTTAAAATATTCATAGCTACATAATTGACTGAAGGGAGGAATTACTTTAGTGCCATATCTTGGTCTAATCAAATCCTTTCCTATGAAAAACTGGTGTACAAACACAGAAAACACCCTGATAAATTTGTGGAAATATGGGGACAATGAGGTGTCTTGACCCTAACACTCACCAACCAATTATTAAGCGCATAGATTCCGAATCGCATTATCATGTCTAGGCTCGAGGTGCTATGAGGACTACTTGATCAATATTGGGAGACAGGGATGCACCACCCATGAGGGACCCCATGCTGGATGTTGTCTGTCTTTCTTATAAAGGCAGACAACAGAAAAAAGAACACTATTAGAAGGGGACATGTGTGTCCAGCTTCTCTATCAATTTTGTGATCCGTGGGTAACCCAATTGAATATTACCACTAGGGACAGTATATTACTCTTTGACCATGGAGGGGGAGTCTTTCTATAATTCACAGCAGAAGTGTTCTAGAAGTGTTCTGTTGATTTACAGTTACACTCTTTAATAAAGTCAGTTTAAAAAAAACTAACTGAACAACTAGGGGCATGTTCATTAATGCCTCATAAACTAGTTTTCATAAAAAATAAACTCAGTTGACTTAATATAATTTCACTATGCAAATTTAAATATGGTGGCCCCAAGACCAAATTCATACATTTTGGCCTTTGAATCATGTTTCTCTTTTAAGTCATTTGTGTTACGTATATTAGTAACCCAAAGTAACTCTGTCAGCCTCCAGGTCATTTATAAACTTAACATATAGCCTTACTGCTTTCCTCAAGAAAGAAGACATGCTTATCATGGGAATTTCATCTACAAGGCTATATGTTTATCTCATGTATGACGTGGGAGCTGAAATCGTCTCTTTCTTAGATCCCTACCTAACTGACAACCTACCTCTTAGGGTACATTCACACAACCGTATACCCTCCTGGTGTACCGCTGTGCGCTGGAGTGGAGGAGGTGCACATGGCTGTGCACTGGAGAGGAGGTGACCCCTCCCCCCTCCATAAAGAAAAGCACTGCACGGCCACACGCATGCTCTATATTTTCCCAGCATACGGCGCGGAACATGTGTGGCACTGTACTGCCAAAGGGCCGCCATTGCAGTTTATGGAGACCTTTATGCGTGCACAAATTTGCGGCCTCATATGCATCACCCCAGACGGCCATCTGAATGTACCCTTCATTAGAAAGGTCTATGGTTAGAAATAGTAAGACCTTCGGCCTGAATGAGATTAAAAAACGGCATCAGAGTATTGTAAGGAGCATTGTTCTAGTTCAAGTAGTGAAAACTTCACGCCAACATAATTAACATTCTTGCTGTAGTAAATCAGGATCTATCAGAGTCATGTCCACAGCTTTTTTCAATCACTGGTTTCCTTTACTCTCCATCCTCTGTAATCTTTCTTTTTTGTTTTAAATAGTAGAAATGCAACCAGAAAGGGGTTGGATAGTTTTATATAAATGACATAGAAAATTCCGGTGGCCTTTTCTTACCAATATAGATGTTCATTTACCAATGCTAGCTAAAGAAGTTCTATAAGGCTTAATCAATGGCCGGGCATTGGTCTTCTATCCGAAAGAAGGTTTGTCTGCAGGGTTTGGAAAAAAGAAATGACATGCCCTAAGCAAAATCTGCTAGGTCAAGTATGGGTCATGGTAATCTAAAAAAAATTTGCTTCTCATAGAAAATTTGTGTCAGATACCAGAGTGGAAACTATCCCTTATTTGCATATCTATATGCAGAGACTTCAGCTTCATATTGAATTAATGTAATAAAAAAAAATCTGAATAACTTTGCAATCGTATTAATTATCATATACCGTTTCTAATATAACACGCACACATGAAGTTTTCATATGGGGGAAAAGTGAAATATATTTCTAATGCCACCGCTGTTGTTCATAGGAACAGCTGTAAATCTTATACCATATTTCTTTCCCTTAATATACATAAAGCTGTGTGAAAAATAAAACAGAATTATTGCACTTTGACAGGAACCCTTTAAATTTCTCCTCTCTTTACCTCTTATATTATGATCACAGTATCTACTTACTGTTATTAAATTGAGTGACTTTAAAGAGTCCCTGCTGTATCCAGTAATTGGATGTTATCCTTTTGCTCGAGTGAAAGCTGATCTGTAACAATACTAAAAGGCTGCCGAGCACATCCAATTACCAATCCGAACTCTGCTAGGGACGATGTACTCACTTTATGGAGGGTATTAAATATGTGATTTAAATGGATGGCATTGTGCTCTGCTGTTCCTCCTTACCCAGACACTGTTATTCATTAACTGCACATTTTTGTATGACCATCGGTGGCTTTTATGATAATATATATATTTTTTTCTTACATATATATATATATATATATATATATATATATATGCATTTCCAAAAGCTTTACTATGCTATTACAATACAGTTTCTGTAAGAAATGGTCAATATAATGTTTATTATAAAATAAAGTATGTGACAGCCTGCATTATATTCCAAAACTGCATTCACAATTATGCTAAATGTTACTAGCGATGGTCATTAAGCAGACATAACCTGAACTGTTTTGCTCCTATGTGGTGGGGCAGCTCATGGTGTACATACTGTGCCAGAAATCCTTTCCCAGAATGCATTTCACTAGAGCAAGTTCACTACAGCCACTATAAAAACAGGAGCAGTGAAAGATTTCAGGTATAAAGCCAGCGGAAAGAACCTTGGACAACTCGGAAGTGGCATTAGATAAATTCTGTTCAACTTTTAAAGTATCCATAAGTAAACTGTATGCTAGAATTCAAGACATCATGTCATATAATTAACATTATTCATTAAGGCTACATTCACACAAAGTGTGCCTGCCACTCACCCCTCTTCATAGTGATGCATGGCGCACGGTACCGTATTCCCGGAGAAAGATAGGACATGTTCTGTTTTTCTCTTGGCTACAGAACGGCTCGGTGCCACACGTGTGCAGCACCGTACCGCTCCCGCAGGGCAATGTGCGCCCATTGCCGTCTATGGGACATATATACACTGTATATATGTCACCCGTATATACGTCCCCCATATGGTAGTGCGAATATAGCCTTACACAGCTTTATTTTCCAGAGCATTCACCTAGCCATTGGTTTATCCTGAAGCAGTCGCTGTAGGATTGAAACCTAATTATTACATGAGACCTATTTAGATAATTGGCTGTCTATGTAATACATAGCTGGTCCATTTCCAGAAAAGATTTTGTTTCATATTGGCTAAACTGTGGCTTATAGGGGTTCTCAAGTGGGGAAGCCCTTCTATGATGACCATATTCTCTAACCATGTGACTGGACAGGGAAGACCTATTGGGACAGCCCCAATAAAGGGTTTTTCCAGTTATGTTAAGATATATTATATTATCCCCATGTGTTGCCATTCTTATGGTGTTAGGGTCCCAACACACAGAATTGTGAATTCCCACTCAACCAGCCTTTGGGTAAGATGCTATACCATTGAGGCCATTGATAAGCTGGGTGAGTATTCACAATTATTCCTCCCATGTTGGGATAGGTGCAGGAAGCCAAACACAGTGGCTACTTGGACACTATGAAATGGCAGATACTTGGAGATCTGCAAACTACTTTGTCTTTGTTTCAGATCATTTGCAGCCCCCTGGAAATCTTTCCATTCTGTAATAGATTATATGAGCCATTTACAATTGACCAAATGGAAATGTTTTATGTGCTCTTATTTTAGTGCCCTTCATCAGACTAGCATTGAACTTTGGACATTTGTGTACATTTAGAAATTTTCCCTATACAAAGTCAGCACTTCTTACTTTATTTTACATCAAGGGTTAATTAGCATTAATCTTTAGTGTTTCGTTATATACATTCTGTTTATTAGTACTGTATCATATCGACCTGTAGAAAGGGTTAATGAACAATGAGAAAGCTAAAGAGAAGCTTGTAATTTTCCACAGCTGTAGAAGTTGTATGCTGGAGAAAAAAATGGCTTGTTTACAAGAATAGCAAACAGCCTGCTCTTTAGAATGACAGGTGCTGTCTGGAAAGTTGTTTACAACTTTAGAACCTTCTGCTATAGAATATTATGGGGACTCAATGTAAGTTTATAGGAGAATGCATTGTCATTGTTTGTGCTGACATAGAAGGTATATAAAGAGAACACCCCCAGTCCCTAGTGTCTTGCATTTAGGGAACAGAGCTTGGAGGAGAAGATGGCCAGTGTACTTGAACAACCAGAAGAACACGAAAGAGTGGAACAGCAAGACCAGGCCTTTCCCCAGCATAGAACACTTTTTCTGTCAGCGGAGAGATTAGAGAAATTTTTGCTTGCATTGCTTTGCACCTGAATTTCTTCATCAAAGAAAGAAAGTGTTCACTATAGACCCTGAGTCTCTGGACTTATTTCACATTGGGATGCACCATGCTTTACCATCCCTTCCGGAGAGCAGCAACACGTAGTGACACCTCAGTGGTGCCTAGTGGACCCAGAATTGAGTTGGGGCCAGCCCTAACCTGCGCACTGCATTTTGGGGTCACAAACAGGATCCAGTACAGTGTCAGATGAGCAAGTAATCATGGATCCATCCACAGATGATCGAGACATCCAGCAGCAACTACAGGAACACCCCAACTTGTATTTTGACCCCAGCATTGGCAACTATAAGTGTTCCCCACGTGGGGTCTGCTACATGCAAGTGACTGTGCTAAGGAATATATCTTGTATTGCTAGCTAGAAATTTGCTAGTGAAAGACTCATTAAAGACTTTTTGTTGCTATACTTTGCTTCAATGTCGATAGAGAGAGACAGTGGTCATGGGGTCTCTAGTACTTCTTCAACTACACGGATGTCAATACCATTCTTTTTTAGTGCACCATGATTACTGAAATATGAAGGAGAGTCTACAGGCTTCAAAGATTTTAAATTGATGTGTATAATCCAGCAAAAGTTAGCTGCCTGCAGTCCCATTGCCTTCCTGTTAAGTGTTACATCATACACTGAGGTCAAAGAGTTCTCCTACTGCCTGATCAATGGCTGATCAACATAATCCCATCCATTCACCAGCAGCTAGGGTGGACTGGAATAAGAACTGTTTTACAAGCCCGTAAGAGCCTTACACCACATCAAAGAGAAACAGCTGACCCCGAGCTCCCCAAACTGTTGAGATATCGAAAAACATCTCTTTTGTGAGAAGGGTCAGCTCAAACGTTGCATTTTTGTCCCTTAGACACATGACAGAATCATACAAATTGCAGTACCCAGAGAGGATGAACACCTGATCCTGGATGCTATTTTAGTGTCTTATCAGCCAGGGATTCTTTGGGTTGGGATGATATGGCAAGTCTGATATAATTGTGACGCATGCCCATTAAACTGAGTGCACCAGAAAAAATGGTGCTCTCAATGCGCCAGATTAAGGAAGACTGTGTGCCAGTCTTCATTAATCCGGTGCACTCTACACACTAGTGAGGCATACTGCACGTAGTGCATTTTGCCTCACTACTAATAAATTTAGGCCAATGTGTTTGAAAAGAGGTTCCTTGAGATCCACAGACCCCCAGAGAAGATTCTTAGCAATCAGGGTCCACATTTGAATCCCAATTGTTCAAAGAAATGTGTGCATAGTACACTATAAAAACTATCTACAACTACCTACAACCCACAGTGCAATGGGTTTATGTGAAATATGAATGAAAAAAAAACTATGAAAGCAACAGATGATCATTAGCAACTTGTTACCACAAACTGACTGGGGTGAAGAGCAACTCAAACATCTCAAACTCATCTAACAAATAACCAACCAATCAACTCAGGAAGTTCAACAAAACTGAGCCTGATCACTATGAGTAGGAGATTAAGTATGGTTATAAAAACAACACAGGTCAAACAAACTGGAGAATAAATGGGAATCTGTACTCTATGACATCAAAGCAATACCAACTGCTGAAAACTATCAAATCAATAAACCAGAGTCAATTAAAATTGAACCCCCTACATTTCAGGTAAATGTACCAACTGCAAATGCTTTTCCAGAAGATGAAATCCGTTGTGGTCAGAGTGACTCCTTCTGACTGGTTCTATTAAACTGGTGGATGTTCCCAAAAATGTAATTACCTATGTCTAGTATTCCTAAACACTGTAGTTCCAGCACTGAGGTTACTAATACTATTTCTGATCCGGTAGTCGACACCCAGCTCAGGAGATCTAAAAGAACCACCAAAGCTATCAAACCAGTCTGATTAAGTGTTCCACCCACATTATGGGGCACATTTACTTACCTGTCCAGAAGATGTCGCAGAAAGTGCATTGTCCGACGATAATGCACTCTGCCGCGATTCACTAAGATCGGGCACCGATACCGTGCATGTGACGCTTCCCCGCTCAGGTCCGACAGAGTTCACCTTCTTCTTCCTGGTGTATGTAAGTGATTGGTCTTGCGACAGAATTTGAAAGTTAAATCTCGTGCTTCGAATTTGTTGGATTGTCTGACGGTGTGCCCCCCAATTTTTGTCGAATGAAACACAGCGCAGCTGCGCCACAATGCTATTGCATGCAACACAATCCCCTGTTAAATACCTGTCACAGCCATGAAAAACCTGAAAAGGTCAGAAAGTCAAATGAAAGTGCGTTCACGGACCCCTAGTAAATTAGCCCCTATGTCTTTAGAATTGCACTTATGGAAAAATGTTTTAGGAATATTTAATGAAATACTGTATAATTAAGTTATCTTGGGATGATATCCATTCCTGCTGATTATTGCTGATATTGTTGAAGACCCTTGATGACTATTCTGAAATCTACAGCCTGGATCGAACTCTTCTGTCTACATGCACCTCGCATGTGCCAAAGAACCAGCTACTAATAGACATTATCACTTACTGTTCAAATTACCACATCGACGTCCACCAAACATAAATGGACTAAAACTAAGCCTTTCTGCATCCCGTTTGTAACATTTAAGAGCTTGCCCCCTAGAGCTAGAATATCTCCAACCCCATGTACATCATTAGTGCCTTTTGCACAAATCTTCTCGCAGAGTCCGGACTGTGTCGGGAACACCACAGATAAAGCAGGAGAGAATGTAGAGCCCTGTATCAGAGGAACATTGAAGATTTCCCCTATATGAAGTCAGTACTTTATTTTAGAACAAGAGATAACTTTCATTAATATTTAATGTTTTGCTATATACATTCTGTTTATTAGTACTGTATCTGTACAGACATGTAGATAGGGTTAATGAACACTGTGAGACATTTCTGACTACCTCTAATTAGAAGAGAAGCGTAATTTTTCACAGTTATAGATTACTTGTTTTGCTGGAGAAAAACATACTTGTTTACCAGGAAAGTAGACAGCCTGGCCTTTAGAATGGCAGGTGCTGTCTGGAAAGTTGTTTAGCACTTGAGATCCTTCTGCCATAGAATTTTATGGGGACTCAATGTATGTCTATGGGAGAATGCTTTGTCATTGTGCTGAAATAGAAGGTATATAAAGAGAAGAGTTCCTAGTGTTTTACAGTTAGGTAACAGAGCTTGGAGGAGAAGACGGCCAGTCTATCTAAACAATCAGAAGAACATGCTGAGATGGGGATACTCTGTCATTGGCAGAGGATACGAGCTCTCTGAAAAAGAGAGGGACAGCCAGCCCAGGACTTTCCTGGGCGGGTGATATACCGTAGGCCATCGTAGGGAATTCTCAGCTGTGAGCCCTTTGCGATTCTTATGCTGAATTATTACTAGATAAGAAGATAGTATTATATCCTCTGAAACACGAACAATCCAGCCCATGTGCTAAGAGAACATGAGTAGACTACTCAATGGGTCAGTGAATCTATCACAAATGGTTCCATTCTTCTGATGCTACACAGATTTTTATTGTATTTAATTCCACTAAACAAATGTAAAATTTCAACAAATTGTTAGAACATGCTAGGATTTGTAGTATTGCCACAGCCGGAGAGACACACATGTTTGTTTCTCTAATATATTTGAAAGTAACTTATATGCAACTTTAATTTAAAATATACTTTTTCTCTGCTGCACTCTGGAACATTTTGTGTAAATTAGAACTATGATTATAAGCATAAAACTTTTAGATTCAAGTATTCCAGCCTTCCTTCCCCCCACACATCACCCCTGGTACCCAGTTTATTGCACTGGATTAATAGCTATGTCAAAGATACACAGCTCGAAACAAGCAGCCACCCAACAACCCCAAGAACTTGGGGCCTTGCCAGGCCAGTCTACAACTGCGGATTTATGTGATACTAGAGGAAGAATAACTCCCAGAACTTGATGTTCAAATTCACATCCGCCAATTATTCCCTGGAGATCTGTATTCTGGTATGGGGACAGGAGGTAGATACCTGGTCTTTACTAGCAAAAGGACCAAATACTTATGAATGAGTCACACACCAAAAGCCTTTCTGCATTCATTGCTGACAATCCATCCACATGTAATCTACATCTTTACCAGATTATCTTGTGGTATATTTAACATTAATAATAATAATTCTTTCATTTATATAGCACCTACAGATTACGCAGTGCTGCACAGAGCTTGCCAACTTGCTCCCTGTCCCCATGGGGCTCACAATCTAAACAACCTACCAGTATGTTTTGGAGTGTGGGTGGGAACCAGAGGACTTGGATGAAACCCACGCAAACATGGAGAGAACATATAAACTCTTTGCAGATGTTGACCTGGGTGGGACTTGAACCCTGGACCCCAATGCTGCAAGGCAGAAGTGCTACTCACTCCGCCACCATACTGCCACTTTTGTAATGTGAATTTGAATTTGAGCGTGGATAGGTTTCTTGGAGTTATGAAAATGGCCACAAATATATGCCTTATGCTTAATATTAAATGTTATGTCATGATATTTTGGGAATTTTTAAATTAGCTTTAAACTAGTCTTTAACACAAAAACATCGGGTAAAGGGGTACCTAATTTCATATAAATGACTACTAATATTTCACCATTTGCTGGCCCTACGCTGTACATCAGTTCATTATTTCCAGCAGCTGTCCTATAAGAAAACGCTGAGCATTTGTGTATATAGGAAAATTCATTCATCTCTTGCATCCGTGCCCACATTACGTTACAATGGTCATGTGATATAACTAGCATGACTTGCCCAGAAGCGTAACACGAGTGTAAGACAAAATCTGTAACTTGCGCCTTTAAAAGCATCACAGTCATAATCATCACGATGTTTAAATAACTGTTGTCCACTTAAATGACCAATGGTACCCCTCTATATTATATGTAAATATTATAGGTCAGCACATCTAAAAACTTGCATCATATATGGTTATTCCGAGTTTACTATCATGATATATCACAAAGACCCAAGAATTAAACATCAAGCATTAAGATCAATGGAGACTAGATGTATGTGCTGCTTTGGTATTTTTACCAGCCAATTCCCAGGAATGGTGAAAGTTCTAAGATTAAGTATTTTCTGACAAGTCAGATTGGTAGAACACAATCCTGTATAACAGATTCAACATGTGACATATCAATCATACATCTTAATTATATGGACAGTGTGCCTAAAGACACAATGCAGAAATCAGATTTACTTCAGGGCAGTTATTGCATATAAAATCATCCTATAATTAATAATTGATATTATGCATTCATCACTGTATGACTGTTTGAAGAAATTAGTATGCCATTCTCATTATTATCAATTATTTCATTTCCCAGACATGACAACCTGTAGCTGTTGGACTACACAAAATGCCCATAGCTATAACTCAAAAGTGTGTCTGTCTTATGTGTCCCAATATTCTAAAAACAATGAAAACAATTACATATTTTAACCATATGATGTATTAATAGCAAGCTGGTTCTTACCTATAATGATGGCACAAGCACTTACAAGGCCTATCTCTTTTTTAAGGGTGACTTTTTCTGTGGTGGTGTCTTGGCCTGACATGGCATTAGGAAGGTGCGTTGTGGGTGCTGGTGGCCCCTGCCCCAGACTACTGCTGCAGTTGGAGTTTTTGATCTCATTCTCCCCTGCCATGTCTCTTGAATTCCTTCAGTCCAGCTCAGCTACCAGTCAGACCCTTTTGAAGCTCAGGGGGAACGTCCTGGTCTGTTCTTTCACAAGACCTTTTAACTACCAGGTACCCTCTCTCTGCTTCACCTGCACAGCTTACAGTGACACCACAGAGACGGGCACAGACAGAGTACACTTTACATGCTGCTTTCCACAGTCAGGTCCAGGAGGAGGAGGCACCCTCACTCCGCTCTTAAAGACACACAGAGCCTTCATCCACAGCCCACCCCCACCCCTTCTTCTCTAGAAAGGAAAAAAGTTCATTATAATCTTTTAGCTGTTAATGCAAATATTTTCTGCACTTAACTACACAGCAGGGTTCCCCCGAAAATCCCTGTTAATCTTCATTATATTGGTCAGATCCATTCTTTTCCGCATCATGTGAATAAAGTATTCTAGAAGTTTTACAAAATGCCTTGTTGAGGAGAAGTTAAGTTCTTGGACTGATTCAGAGGTTTCAACATTTGCTAAGTAATAAAATTTGAGAGGTTTGGGTATAATATTATGAGATTAATTTTTTTTTTAAGTATCTATTTATAGAAATTTTTGGCCATATTAACATGAACATGAATACTTAAATTTGATTTACTTAATCACGCAGTTTGGGTTAATGGAAAATGACATATCAATGCATTTGTGTACATATATCTTCATACTATTGTAGCTATAGTTTATACTATACAATATTGAAGTTACTGCACCACCGTTTTATGAACCTGTTATGTGGTTGGGTTGGTCCAATGTGCTTGAGCTACATCACCAGTGCTTTCTGGACTGTTGAAAGGTGGACACTATGGGGCAGATTTACTTACTCGGTCCTGTCGCGATCCCGCAGTGCGTTGTCCAACGAGAATTTGGGTTTGCCGCGATTCACTAACATTGTGCGCCCGAGTTCCTGCAGGAGTCGCTTCTGCGTCGAGGTCCGCGGGAGTTCACCTTCTTCTACCCGGTGCATGAGAGTGCTTGATTTTGCGACACATTTCCTTTTTTAAATTCCGTGGTTTGTTCGAATCCGTCGGGATGTCCGACGGCCAACCCCCCTGATTTCTGTCGCATGCAAGCCGGCGCCGATGCGCCACCTTCCGATTGCGTGTGTCAAAAACCCGGAGCATTTCGGCGCAAAAAGGAAATATTTGGGAAACCTCACGAAAGTGCGTCGTTCGGACCCTTAGTAAATGAGCCCCAATATCTTTAATGAACAAAACTTTACCAAGTAAATCCTCCTTAATATATAGTATTTAAATACTGCATTTCGATACTATGCAGAACACTGTACTTAGCTCGAAATAAAACAATGAAGGGAAAATTATATAGATATTTAAGATTCTTATAGATATTTAGCATATAATTGTATTAATTTTCTGTTGTATCATTATAAAAATGCAGATTTAAATATTGTCGATCCTCCCACGTATATAGCTGGTTCCTATGGCATAAGAACAGTTAAGAATCCCTGAGTCTCACTAGTTCATAAATTGCACAAATGTTACCCCCACCAAACAAAAAGCTTAGAATGAATGGCTACTATTCTCCCTTCACATCTCTCCTCCCTGATGTGAAGACATTTTGACACTCTTGGATCCAATACAATTATCCTTTTGTTTCAGGATGGTGTGTTTACGATGCTGAAAAAGATAACTTTCATTAGAGCGACCTTGATAAAGCTGAACATAGAGTAAAACGCCACTTGCATCAGCAGAAAAGCCAGAGAATTCTGAGGGAGGTTGCCAACTTCTGGGGGCAGCCAGGGTCAACAAGGGTAAGGAAAAGTTTCAAAACTTCCTAGTAATAACTAAAAGGCTGGCCCATAAGTAAATTAGTGAATCTGGGGTAGAATGTTACTTCTTGGGGAGTACAGCATCAGCAAAAAAAAAATAAAAAATCACTCTAATACATGAATTGAATTTGGAAAGTCCTGTGTCCTCCTCCCTTACTTTAGATCTTGGACCTTAAATTTGGTGCCGTATACTACATGAATGTCTGATAACCCTATCAATTTTATCAGGTGGTCATAATAAAATATGTGTATTCTAAAAGTATGTTCTTACAAAATATACTGTTGGTTGAAGCTAGTGTGCATGTGTATAATGGAGAGTTGGTAATATCTGTATTTTGCTGACAGCTAGCTATGGTGTATGTCCACCTTAGAGCAGCTTCTGACTTTCCTATTTCAGAGCTCAACATGAATGTTATTCTGATACAGATAAACATTAGTCAAACACATTTGTTGTTTATCATAGAACAATAATTTTGACAGGTTAAATATTTTCAACCTTTATACAGATCCAGTGTGAGATTTAGAGGCTATATTATTGGTTAGTCACTACAGACATTAGATAGTTAGTGGATACACCCAATGTGTTGAGCATATTGTAGTTGGATGTCACTGCAGATAATGAAGACATCAAACCATGGTGCAATGACCACTGCTTGTATCATTACAGCTCCATTATTATTCAGGCTTAGGCGGTCCAAAGAGCTGCCTCTTTAGAATTCATCCTTTTCTGTTTTATGGCATTTGTAATGCTATAATACACATAGAAGTATCAGGTACCTTCTACAATAGATGCATTGCTATCGGATTCAAAATCTGCTTTGCTAACACTGTTAATTGTGATTGCGTGAGTGTAACGATCAGAGTCTGTCCCTTCAGAGGTTCCGAGCAGAGCTGGGGAAGGTTGAATGAATGTATTAGCCGGCAGGAAGGCTAGAGTTCTTTGCAACTGAATGGTTGCTGCATAGCAACTAGACACAGGATGCAATGAAGCTTGTACCGTTTAACTTCTCAGGTCTCCTCTGCCCAGATTTTCTCAATGAGTTCAAACATACCACTATAATTGCATATTTTCAAACAGGCTATTGCATTAAGGAGGGCAGCAATGGGGCACCCTACGTGTGAGGTACGCCACTTCAACAAGAGACGCAGGCCTTGTTAATAAAGAGGTGATTTCGCTTTATTGTGCACTTGGTCCCTGCAGTCAGATAATACTTGAGTCTTTTATGTCTCTGTTTGCGGGACGGAAGTCACCGACCCTGCCCACTGACACAGAAAGTCACTTGCCATGTTCCTTCATGCATAATTTAACAAGTGGTGCCCCCATCCATTGATCAGTCTTTAAAATAGCTATACCAAAAACTTTTTTTCTTTAATTAATTTAATTTAATTTTACTTAATTTTGCATATTTATATCCTCATCTAGCGTTTTTTATTACATTCTGCTCAATGCCATATATTACAGTTATTTAAAATACTACTTTAGCTAACTATGAATAAAATTGTTCACATACATACCTCTACAGACAATATCTAAATACTCTTATGTATAGACCAATAAGCCCTTTAACAACCCATAAATGCAAACATTTTCTGCTTAGACATACATAGATCCAATAGTTAGAACACATACAGCACCAGAACCAAGCCAGGTACATAAATACAACACCAAAACCAAGTTCTAAACAACAATACTGCAGCAGAACCAAGAAAAAATAATTTAAAAAATCTCCCCTCATAGGAGAAATAATAATGATATTAATAATAATTCTTCATTTATATAGCCAACACAGATTACGCATCGCTGCATAGAGTTTACCAAATTGGTAGAAATAACAAATCACAAGAGAGGGGAGATGCAGCTACATAGTGAGCTCATGGGCAATGCAAGCAATTACTGTAACTCTGGTGACAGAGGATGTGTTTAAAGCAAGAAGAGAAAAGAATAATACTCCTCAGACCTAGCCTGCCAAAATTAACAGAACCCCAAAGTGGCCAGTAGAAATAAAGCCCACATTAGCCAGTAGTAACAATGGTAGCCAGTAGTAAAAATGCCCCTAGTCGCTAGTAGTAACTAGGCTGTCAGAAGCCAATATCAATAAGGCCCAAGTAGCCAATAGTAACAAGGTCCCAAGTAGCCAGTAGTAACAATGTCCCCAGTAGCCAGTAATCACGTCCCCAACAGCTAGCAGTCATGGCTCCAGAAGTCAGCAGTCATGCCCCCTGTAGACAGTAGTTATGCCCCCATTCACCTGCATTCATGTCCCCAGTAACCAATAGTCATGGCCTCAGGAGACAATAATAATACCCTCAGTAGTAATGCCCCCAGTAGTAATGCTCCCAAAGCCAGTAATAATGCATCTAGTAGCCAGCAGCAATGCCCCAAGTAGCCAGGGGTCATGCCCTCAGTAGCCAATAGTCATGCCCCAGTAGACGACAATAATGTTGTCAGTAGTAATGCCCCCTGTATCCAGTAATAATGCCCCCAGTAGCCAGCTGTCATACCCCCAGTAGTCATTATAATGCCACTAGTAGCCAGTAATAATGCCCCAGTAGTCAGCAGTAATGCCCCCAGTAACCATGCCACCAGCAGACTGTAATAATACCCACGGTAGCCCACAGGTATGCCCCCAGTAGCCAGCAGTTATGTTCCTAGCAGCCAGTTATAATGTCCCCAAAAGACATACCCCCAGTAGCCATCAGTAATGTCCCCAGTAGTCAGCAGTTATGCCCCCAGTAGCCAGCAGTCATGCCCCCAGTAGCCAGTAATAATGTCCCCATTAGCCAATCATAATGTCCCTAGTAGTAAAGCCCTCAGTAGCCAGACATAATGCCCCTAGTAGCCATCAGTCATGCCCCCAGTAGCCAGTAATAATGTCCCCATTAGCCAATCATAATGTCCCTAGTAGTAATGCCCTCAGTAGCCAGACATAATGCCCCTAGTAGCCATCAGTCACGCCCCCAGTAGCCAGTAGTAATGCCCCCCAGAAATAATATCCCTAGGAGCAGGCAGTCATGCCCCCACTGGGGAGTAATGGAGGCCTCACTGTGCAGATTAAATAAAAATGAATATGCACCTCTCCTTACTGGCGACACCCTCACTCCTTCCTGCATGGTGCAGAGATGACTTCATTGCGAGGTGGAGAGGGGGGGGTGGGGAGGAGGGTGGGTAAGGGGGGAATTGTCAGCTTCCCATCTCACAGGCCTGCTTATTTCTGTGAGATGGAAAGTGCAGAACAGGGGGACACCAGATTCCAGCCTGGCTTCTCCCCAACTTGCCAAGCCATCTAGAATTTCACTAGCTTTTACTAACCTGAGAGAATCGGATGGATTCCACCCCTGCTGACGGGACTACCTGATCTGTGTGTGAGACTACTACTAGCCATCCCTTATTGTGATGGCTTATTTATTTTGGATGTTTTTGCTTTCCTTGATGAATGGTTTTCTGTAAGGGTCCTGTTTTATGCTTTTGAAGTTTTTGCATTTATTGCTGTCTAAATCCTTTTTTTTTTTTTTTAACTAGGGCTTATTTCTGTCTTATATTTCTATTTTTCTGGGGGGTAGGTGTTATTTTAGGGAACACAGAGTTTAATATATATCTATATCTATATCTATCTATCTATCTATCTATCTATCTATCTATCTATCTATATATCTATCTATCTATATCTATATATATATATATATATATATATATATATATATATAGATATATATAGATATATATATATATCTCCCTTTAAAATCTCCAATACTTTAACTCCCTACTCCATTAACTTCATTTTAGTCTTTGGTGTGCAATACAGCAATGTTTACTGCACCAGTAATGGAAAGATTAGTTGTGGCTGGAGAAGCTCTCTGTTCTGTTTCCAAGATGTTTGGCATCCAGAAGGATTGTCTTTCCAGATGAAAGCACATGTCATGTCACATCCCCCATCATATCTACTGATTATCTGTCATTCTGAAAAGACAGGATGCCACTGTTGCCTTAATTGAGTCTGTTCTGAGATTGTATTCTCTGCTGCAGCCCTGAGAAACTCTGAAATATCCCTTCAGTTTAAAGGGGATATTCCCATTTTGGCAAATTAATGTTATTGTTTGTGTGATGAAAAATGATACAGTTCTCCCAATATACTTTCGGTATCAATTTCTTGTACATTTCTAGATCTCTGCTTGCGTTATGATTTATTTCCACTGATGGAAATCTGACCATGGTTACTCAGGTGCACAGCTCGTTAGTATCATACAGAGTAATTAGAGCTGTGGGTTATAATGAGCTGTGCACCTGTGTGACCATGGTCAGATTTCTGTCCACTGGTGATAAACAATGAAGCTTTCTATAAGGACATCAAGCAGAGATCTAGAAAACTGTGAGGAAATGATACAGAAAGTATATTGGAAAATTGTATAAATTTTCATTATTCAAACGATAGCATTTATTTGCTGAAATGGAAACACCCCTTTAATTCTGAAGAATGTAAAGAAAGTAAAGTTGGTAATTCATCTGCACACAGATGTTTTTAGGGATGTAATTTACAGATTTACTTACCCGAGGATTCGGGTCCGGCACGATTCACTAAGATTGTGCGTCCTGGTGCATGTGAGTGCTTCATCTTGCGACACATTTCCTTTTTTGAATTCCGCGGAATGTCCGAATCTGTCAGGTTGTTCGACGGCCACGGCCACCGATTTCTGTCGCATGCAAGCCGGCGCCAATGCGCCACAATCCGATCGTGTACGCCAAAAACCCAGGCCAATTCAGGGCAAAAGAGAAATATTCGGGAAACCTGACCAAAGTGCGGCGTTTGGACCCTTAGTAAATGAGTCCCAATTTGTACTTATTGGTTGTTTTCAGACATGGTGAAATCTGTTTAGTTTGGTTACTTTATGATTTCCTTTCTCCGGTCTAAAAGTGAAAATCAGATTAATGGTTGATTACCTCTCCTAGAACAGCAGAGATTGGATTAGTTCTTTTTGGATAATATCTTAAATCTTCCTTCCTTGTAAAGCAAAGATTGAGCTTCAGCAGAATTGCAACAGTGTCCACATCAGAAACTAGCCAGTTGCGGCTTATTTCTGATACATGTGGATTACTGCTGCTGTAAATTCCTGCAGCCATTCCACTGTGCCCTTACAATTCCACTTGTGTGCAAACACAGATGCAAACATCTAGAGGTGACAAAAAGAAAGGGGAGGGTGCATTTGTTATTAATGGCTCTCGGTGTTGTTTTTTGGTGCCCAATTTTAACAGTGTTTCACAATGTGATTTTAAATTGTTGCGCATAGCCTTGATGTGTTTGGCACACCATAAAATAAACTAATAAGTGGCCAAAATGTCACACTACATTCATGAAGGGGTTTAGAAGTTGGTAGACTTGCTTTTTGTTGGTCTAATTATGTGCCAATAATTGCGTAAAAAAAGTTGTGGGGAAACTAAAAGTACAGGTAAAGTTGTGGAGCTGCACCAAAATTGAGCTACAAAAAAAAGCTAAATTGTGTTGTTGACATATAATAACTATGCACAAGCATATGTACAAGCAACAACAACAAAAAAAAAGCCAAAAAACTGTCACAAAGTCCATAATAATTGCCCTTCAATCTGTAGTTTCCACAGCCCACCATAAAATGATGACTTGTGTCACCATTGCCACTTTGTCAAAAGACTATCACCTGGAGAAAGCTATTCCATTATAAAGTACTGTAGTTCCACCGTTCACTGCAATAATCCAACCTTTGTTTGAATGCAGCAGAATACTTGTACACTGCAACATACATTTTTAATACCAACATGTGTTTATAATTGTATAAACTGCATGTAACATATACAGTGGGGACGGAAAGTATTCAGATCCATTTAAATTTTTCACTTTGTTTCTTTGTAGCCAAATGGTAAGATAAGATAAAAACATAAAAAAACGGAAATATCACATGGTCATAAGTATTCCAAACCTCTGCTGTGACACTCATATTTAACTCACTTGCTGTCCATTTCCTTCTTATCTTCCCTGAAATGGTTCCCTGACCTAAACCCAAGTAAGGATCTCTGGAGAGACTTCAAAATGACTTCCACCAACGTTTACCATCCAACTTGATGGACCTAGAGAGAGTCTGCAAAGAAGAATTGCAGATGATCCTAGAATCCAGAGGTGAAAAACTTGTTGCATTAGTCCCAAGAAGACTCATGGCTGTACTAGCTGAAAAGCTGGCCGGGCACACATCCATGTGAATGCACACTGTGTGTGCACACTGCATCCTGTACAGCAGGTGAGATAATTTCAAAAATGCACAGAAATAGCAGAAAGTACAGAGCTTGTAGCTGATTTAGTAACATATGCAACACCCTCGCCGATGCAAGGCGGAGGAGTGGTTGCGAATACGTCCCACAGCATGTCACTACATCACACTACATAGTCCTTATAGGATACAGGGGAACATTGCAGTGGTAGATCCTGCCTGGTAAGGCAGGAGTTAAGTGTTTTGTGTGATGTCATAGGTGTCATCCAATCACATGTATTACACTCTGTTTTCTGTAAGCTGAGATGTACCTGGAGGAGCAGCCACCACCTGACCAGTGGGAGTAACAAAACCCCTGGCCAGGAATGTTCTAGAGCAGTGATGGCAAACCTTTTAGAGGCTGAGTGCCCAAACTACAACAAAGACCCGCTTATTTATCGCAAAGTGCCAACACAGAAATTTAATTTGTGATTTATACTCCCTTCTCTGTCACAGTTTTCATTGATACCAGCACCCTGAGGACACCAATAAAGCAGAAAATAGTCCCAGTTAGTGCTGTCACTTTAAAATAGCTCTGTGCACAGCAAGTCCTGGGCTGTCTGGGACTGCAGGAAGATACCTGGAGTCATCTCTGGTGATGGCCTGAGTGCCCGCAAAAAGGGCTCTGAGTGCCACCTCTGGCACCAGTGCCATAGGTTAGCCATCACTGTTCTAGAGCTCAGTTCCAGTCAGACCAGAGGGTCTGCAGGACACTAGTAGAGAGCAGTCAAACCTAGGAGTCTGCAGTAGCAGACTGGAGTTACTCCAGTACAGACTCTGTACAGCTAGCATACCAGACCAGAGCAGGAAGAGCCTAGCCCCTGCCTGAAGAGTGGAACTAATAGCTAGTATAGTGAGGAAAGGGGTATCATCCTACCTTCAAGGGTGATACCTGAAGCAACCCAGGACAAGCTGAAGCTTCCTTCCAGGACACAGCTACCTCCCAGCCTGCCCTCTGCATCCAGGCTGGCTCTCTACATCCTGTGGCTCCCTCCAACTGCATCTCAGCACTCCACTACTCTGTTAAAGGCATGTTGCTGCGGTTCCTGTCGGTTCCAATAAAGAACTGTAAGTTGTTTTTGTTCAACTTCTGCCTCCGTCTGGTCCCTGCTACTACGGCTGCCATCATCACAGGCACCCTGTCCACTACACAGAGACTCATACTCTAGACACTAAAGGGTTGCCCCAGGGAGAACCGCTATAGCAGCCTCTCCCTCATCATTTCTTGCCAACACCACCCTGCTGGAGACCTGCCAGGCTGTAGGACAGCCCTCCGGTTCCCCATACCAAGCACTGTGACACTAGCGTGCCTAGGCCGCAACCGCCAGCCACTCAGGTACTGCGGGCCCCGGCTGACTCCAGGCCCCAAGAAAAGGCTAGGCCCCGGTGGGGGATGTTGCAAGTGGCGTCACGAACAGGGTTTATAGTGCCTTATTCTGGCACTAAAGACTATGCTTTATTGAAAAGACTGTGCTGCCTAACCCTGCTGCCATTTGGGTTTAGGCCCCAAGTGGTTGTGTGTTTCTGCATTGAACTGTATTACTGCTGTCACGTGCTGTCGAGCACCGCTCCAGCACTCAAGAGGTTAACCCCTGCAAAGAACTTTGTCAGCTCTGCTACCTCCGGCGCTGCCACGCCTGAAGCATTTTACCTCCCGAAACCGTGGCGCAGCAAGTAATTACAGCCCGCCAAAACCTTCACTGGCGGGAAACCCAGATGACACACCAAGCTCCACCCACGCGCGAATGGCGCGAACCCCGCCTCCTGTGGCGCAGGAAAAAATAGAGCCCGCCACAGCTCTTGGCAGGAAAGACTTGGACTCCTCCCTCTGGCACGAGGCGGACTTCCTGCCCCGCCTCAACGAAGCGCCAGAACTCGTGTGGATCTTGTGCAGTGAGGTCAACACCATGTGGGGTCCTCGGCCATTCCCTTCCGTGGAACAACCGGAGTTCTTGGAAGTTCTGGAGACCATGGTTGTGGTCTCTGCTCAGCCGGTCCGGAGGCCCTTCGCTGGGCACTGGCTGCATCGTGGACTGACCCTAACCTTCATCACCAGGACGTACTTCCAGACGGTGACGGAGCGCCAAGTACCACCCGGGCGGTTCCTGGTGCCTCTCCCGGCTACCATGCTGGTGCCGCGGGCTCACGTGGAGGCGCCACGTGGGGAGGCCCCGACCCCTGTCGAGCCAGCGCCTGGGCCTACTGCTGCCGTGCGACCTACACCGAGGCGTACTGCTCCTGCCGACCAGCCTGCCAGACCTGCTGTTGTGGTTCCTGACCCTCCGGCTGCTCCTGCTCCCGTTCCGGCACTTGCCCGACAACCTGCGAGACCAGAGCCTACACCGGAGTGACCTACTCCAGCACCGGCACCTCCGCAGCCTTGAGGCCGAGGTGAGGCCCTCCGCCGGCAACTCCGAGACGCTGTCTTGGAACAGCGACGCCGGGAGAAGGAGGCCCAGCGCTACATGGCCGGCCGGTCTAAAGAGGGAGCCTGGGTGAAGCAGAACCGCACCACCGGCATGGTCCGGTACTTTGACCGGCAGCGTGGCTATGGCTTTGCCACTCAGGACTATACCGGACGGGAGGTATTTATTCCCCGCCGGTCCGTCAAAAGGCCTGATTTGCCGGAGAGACTCCATAACCTGAGGCCGGGGGAATGCATTGAGTTTTCCCTGCAGGAAGGACCTCGAGGGCCGTGGGCAGCTGGCGTGATCCGGATCCCGGACTCTGATGAGGACCGCTACCCATCGTGTGATGAGCTGTACGAGGATGACGAGTGGCCAGAGTCTCCGAACACATCTTCTTCCTCGGCTGCGAGTCCCCGGGCGGTGACCCACGTGAATGCTCCATCCACGGTGATCGTGAGTACAGGCCCCTTTGCTATTCATGGGCTGGGCATGATCCAGGGCGCCACCCCCACCGTCTCCCCTGCAGGGAGCGTTGCCAGATCCCGCAGTTCTTCCGTGGGAGAGGATATTCTGGTTGGTGAGCCTTATCTGGAGGCTCCAACTAGACCCTAATCTCCACCTGCCGGTTACCAGTGGGGTGACGACCCGGCCCCAGAAGAATCGGAGCTTGAGGGAGCCGCGGCGCTAGCTTCTGAGACCTTCTGTGAGACTTTTGCCAGATACTACAAGGGAAAAGTTGCTATTGACCTCTTATATTGCACTTAATGCCTTCCTTTTAGGTATGGACATTCTGCTTGCACTCTTTACGCCTTTTCCTTTTCAGGTAAAGAGACATTTTATCCTGCTACCCTCAGTAGCCTACCTATGTAACGTTTGTAACGTTTAAGATGTGTACCCATTGGGCTCCTAAGCCAATGTGAGTTTACAAAATGTTTGCACACTGTCAATTTATGCCAGTAGTTTGCACTAACCTTTGAAAGGCTTTTCAGATTGTAGTGTGACTGTGTCGGACCGTCTCTATGTAAAACCCTGACCGCTACCTTATCCCTCAAACCAAGGTTTGCACGTGGGGGTAGTCCGTAAACTGCGGGTCTTTAGGGGACCGGGGGTGTTACAGAGATAGCACCTGGATGCCACTCATACAAGGGTAAGAATGTCAGTCGGCAGGTACTTATACATTTGTATAATGTTTAATTGTGTCACATATGCCAATGTAATGCATATACACACACTATATATTTGTCGCCAGGGAAGAAGTGTTTACATAACAAATATACAGGCCATGGTGCAAGGAGTGGATTACAGTACATGACACCACACCTTTCCTACTGTACAGTTTGGTTTAATGGCGTTAGCGACCAACTGTCCTACTTTGCATTTACATATCCTTGTCTTAGTCCGACACCAACCCAGGTGCCTGTCTCCAGGACCATGGGCGGTTTGTCCCTACATATCATGTAGCCTGCACTTCCCAGAAGTGCCCTTATCTACCTCTGCGCCCCAACCATCTGTAGTCGAGCCGAGGGCGGCTCTTTCAATTGCCCCGGGGGTATGCAACACCCTCGCCGATGCAAGGCGGAGGAGTGGTTGCGAATACGTCCCACAGCATGTCACTACATCACACTACATAGTCCTTATAGGATACAGGGGAACATTGCAGTGGTAGATCCTGCCTGGTAAGGCAGGAGTTAAGTGTTTTGTGTGATGTCATATGTGTCATCCAATCACATGTATTACACTCTGTTTTCTGTAAGCTGAGATGTAACTGGAGGAGCAGCCACCACCTGACCAGTGGGAGTAACAAAACCCCTGGCCAGGAATGTTCTAGAGCTCAGTTCCAGTCAGACCAGAGGGTCTGCAGGACACTAGTAGAGAGCAGTCAAACCTAGGAGTCTGCAGTAGCAGACTGGAGTTACTCCAGTACAGACTCTATACAGCTAGCATACCAGACCAGAGCAGGAAGAGCCTAGCCCCTGCCTGAAGAGTGGAACTAATAGCTAGTATAGTGAGGAAAGGGGTATCATCCTACCTTCAAGGGTGATACCTGAAGCAACCCAGGACAAGCTGAAGCTTCCTTCCAGGACACAGCTACCTCCCAGCCTGCCCTCTGCATCCAGGCTGGCTCTCTACATCCTGTGGCTCCCTCCAACTGCATCTCAGCACTCCACTACTCTGTTAAAGGCACGTTGCTGCGGTTCCTGTCGGTTCCAATAAAGAACTGTAAGTTGTTTTTGTTCAACCTCTGCCTCCATCTGGTCCCTGCTACTATGGCTGCCATCATCACAGGCACCCTGTCCACTACACAGAGACTCATACTCTAGACACTAAAGGGTTGCCCCAGGGAGAACCGCTATAGCAGCCTCTCCCTCATCATTTCTTGCCAACACCACCCTGCTGGAGACTTGCCAGGCTGTAGGACAGCCCTCCGGTTCCCCATACCAAGCACTGTGACACTAGCGTGCCTAGGCCGCAACCGCCAGCCACTCAGGTACTGCGGGCCCCGGCTGACTCCAGGCCCCGAGAAAAGGCTAGGCCCCGGTGGGGGATGTTGCACATATATTTCTTAACATAAAGTAAAAAGTAAGTAAAGTAAAAGTAAAATAGGTTTTCCAAACAGGAAATATGCATGTTGAACTAGGTTATTTATTTTCTTACTATATTCTCATCATTATCTGACAAACCCCCCACATAAAACCCATTTTGTGTTACTAATGACACAGTACCTAACTTTATTTCCAAATAGTGTCAGACCTAAGGACACCATTTTAGCTTCACTTGCAGGAAAACTCCTTTAAGGATAATATGTACAGGTTTTTCTCCAGTATTTCCTATATATTTGGAATCAAACTTCAAGGTCTGTCTATAAATACTCTGTAACTGCTTCTTTTGTGTTTTATGCATTCATTTTGCAATCTGAAAAAAAAGAAAAAAGAAAACACTCCTTTTATTGAGTATAATAGACATGACATGTAAATTTGTAGAAAATAGATGAAATCTTGAGTTATTACAGAGGAACTGGAAAAGACGTTCACACTTAGATTAAGAGACAGGTAATAAGGAATCACTGCAAATTCTCTGGGGAATTTATAATCCTTGCAGGAGAAGAAAAGCAACAAGATTATAAAACGATAAAACTTTCTGCCGAGTGGAAGCAGGTTCTCAAATCTATCAGGAACAAAAAGATGAAAAGAAAGGACATACCGACTTTAGGAGATAAAACCTGATTATATAGGATGTGAAATCTGATTTCTTTCTTTTATGAACTATCGAGCAGGAAGGACCCAGCGTTTCAGCAGTAAATTAAAATAACCAACTTCTTTTCATCAACGCAAACAGCATTCTCAATAGAAGGAAAAGATCTCCCAGAATAGTAAGAGCCTAAAATGGGAGCTATACAAAAACTTGTTTATTTTACCAATTCAGATAAGCAGCATCAGACTGTGATTTACTTACAAAATCCTCCATCATAAGGATAATGTAGGCTGTGATAAAAAGTGTCATCTTTCATATACAAAATATCTTAACAAAGACATTTTACATTATTTAGCACACATTCATACACAGTGCAAACTTTCACACTTTTGGCTGTTATGAAAATACAAATCCCCAGAAATATTTTATTGTGAGTGGCATACAACTAGCAAAAAGATCGATTGTGGTAAAATTGCATGTTACTTGCAAAAAAAGACTGCAGCTATGGACTTTTGTGCAGCATGTAGGTAAAAACTATGCCGGTCCCCACGATTTGTGTTGCATGAAAGCCGGGATCCGATCGCGTGCAACACAAACCCCTTTTAAATGCGCAAACCGGAAATCGTCGGAATACCCAACGAAAGTGCGGTCCGTGGATACTTAGTAAATGAGCCCCATTGTGTTCTTGCAAAGGCATTTAATACTATTCCTCATAGAAGCCTATTGGGTAAAATAAGGTCTATTGGTTTAGCGGGATTTTGCAATTAGGTTAAAAACTCGTTGAAATGTCATGTCCAGAGTGTTGGATTCCTACTCAGAATAATCACCATTGTACCTCAAGGTTCTGTGCTGGCCCACTATTTTTTTTTAAACTGTTTTATTGAAAAATATACATAAAACAAAATAGAATTCACTGATCTCGCGTGCAAGCGAGAGAAGATATTACACATTATATAAAATAAAATAAGCATCCTGTACATAGATCAAATCTATATGATAATAAAAGATCATACAATTCTTATAATGCTATAGTTATTTTAACTTTACCAGGTGGGTATTTTCCTACTTGGATTGTAACGTGTTATTAGTTGGGATTATCATAACTAAGGTTTTATCATACAGGTTTGGTATTGTGGTTCAAGTTCTATTCCCCCTAGACAAAATATCTTCAGGATTAAGTGAAGTGAGTGGGGAGTCACACCAATTCCGCCACACCTTATCAAATTTCGCTATGCAACCTCTCTTTTTATATATCACCTTCGCATATGGGACTGTCTGGTTTACTAGCTGTAGCCATTGTGTGAGAGAGGGATCAGAGTCACCCATCCATCTTAGGGCAATAGCTTTCCTAGCTAAGAATAGTGTTTCTCGTAAAAAGACTTTCTCATGATGTGTCCAGAGTTCATCGTCTAATACACCAAAAAGACATATCAGTGGGGTTTTTGAAATGGGTTTATTCGCAACTTGGGATACTACACTCATCACCGAGGTCCAAAAAGTTTCTATGCTTGGGCAAGCCCAGTACATATGCCAAAAATCAGCGGGGGTGTGCGAGCATCTCAAGCATTGAGGAGATGCAAGTCTCCCCATTTTAAACAATCTTAGGGGAGTTAGATAGCTCTGGTGTATTATGTACAATTGGGTAAGTTTATTATTAACAGCTGGAGAAACATATAGATGGGATTCCAGAACCTCTTTAAGTAACTCGTCATTTAATTCTGGGATGAGACCCTTCCATTTCTGGATCACTGGGAGTTGCATCTTAGCGGCTTTGCTATCAATAAGGTGTGAATATATGGTAGAGATTATGCCTCCTGGGCCTTGAGATCTTACAATTCCAATAAGTGGATATGAGGAAATAGTAACTAGGGGACTAGGGAATTGTGTCTGTACTGCGTGTCTCAGCTGCAAATATTTATAGAAATGTGTTCTCTGAAGCTGAAATTTATCTCTTAGTTGGTCAAAAGAAATGAAAACATTATTCTCATAGAGTGTACCTAAAGTAGAGACTCCCAAGGAGTTCCACCAGTCTTTGTCAGGAAGTTGTTGTAACTGCGGTAAGCCATCATTATGCCAGAGAGGAGTTTCCGATGGGGTACTAGTACAGGGGCAAATCAGGGTGGCTTCCTTCCACACCATTCTGGCCACTTTGTGTATAGGTAAGAGTTTCTTACCAATATTTCCCTCTGTTAGAAGTGCCCACAGGCTTAGTAGGTTTAAACAGTCTGCCAGCTTTTTCTCTGGGTATGAAAGCGGAGTATGAGATAGCCATGGTCCCAAAAATCTAAGTTGACCTGCAAGATAGTATAAAAAGATATTGGGGAGAGCCATCCCTGCTTGATCCTTGGGCCTTTGTAGTTTCGCTAGCTGCAGCTTTGATCTAGAGGAGCCCCAGATAAAGGTAATTATCATAGAATCTAAGGTTTTAAAAAAGTGTTTAGGTATAGGGTAGAAAATGTGTTCAAGTACATAAAGACACTTTGGTAGCACCACCATTTTGACGAGATTTATTCTGCCTGCCACTGACAAAGGGAGAGATGCCCAGGTTTTAAATTTATCTCTAAAATAGCCTAGTAGAGGAAAAACATTGGCATCTAGGGACGTCTTTGGATGCTTGGGCAGTATGATGCCGAGATATTTAAATTTGTCCACGACTATGAGGTCTGACACCATTTCTGAGGAGTCGTTATTCCTGTCTGGGGATAGGTACATTAAGCACGATTTGCTCCAGTTGATCTGAAGGCCGGAGAAGGTCCCAAATTCATTTATGAGGTCTATGGCTCTGGGGAGGGAACTGTCAGGCTGTGTCATGAAGAGCAGAAGATCGTCGGCATATAGTGCAAGACGATCCTGACCCTCCCCATGCGGTATCCCAGTGTATACTGTATCTAGACGGATTTTATTGGCTAGCGGCTCCATAGCTAGAGCAAAAAGGAGCGGGGAGAGGGGGCACCCCTGCCTAGTTCCTTGTTCAAGGGAAAATGGTGTAGATAGCAGACCATTTACGGAGACTGAGGCTTGCGGTTCCCGATAGAGAATGGAAACCCATTTCCTAAACACTGGGCCAAACTTGAATTTCTGAAGTACTGCCTGCAGATAATTCCATTCGACCGAGTCGAAGGCCTTGGCCGCATCTAGTGAGGCCAGGGCCCAGTCTCCTTTCTGTTCTGCGCCTACTTGAAGAATTATCTGTGACCTACGTAGATTGTCTGATGTTGACCTGCCAGGCATAAAACCTGCCTGGTCTGTATGTATTAGGACAGTAATGACTTTGTTTAATCTACAGGCCATTATCTTAGTTAGGATTTTATAGTCATTATTCAGCAAAGAAATGGGCCTGTAAGAGCCACATTCCTTCGGATTTTTATCCGGCTTAAGAATAACTACTATGTTAGCCTTGTAGAAAGACTCAGGAAGGGTTCCGTTCTCGAATGAGGATTGGAGCATTTGTAGCATGGGGGGTAGCAGTAACTCTTGGTATTGGGTCCACATCTCTAACGGGAGACCGTCAGGTCCTGAAGCCTTACCTCTAGCCATTAATTTTAAGGCTTCTTGTAGTTCTTCAATTGTGAAAGGGGCGTCAAGCAAGTCCCTTTGCTCCTGGCTGAGACTCGGACAGTCAATAGTGTCTAGGTAGGCGTCAATTTCAGACAGAGAGGAGTTCGTCTGTTTGGAGTATAATGTGGTATAGAATTCTGCGAAAGCCGCTAGAATCTCATCATTAGAGGTAATAGCATCTCCAGAAGGAGAAGCCAGTTGTAGGACCGTGGGAGATGCTGTGTTCTGATGTATTAGTTGAGCTAGCAGACTACTAGACTGATTTCCTAATTCAAAATATTTCTGGTGTGCGAAAAAAGTTCTCCTTTTATCTTTTTCATATAGGCATTGTAGATATTGTCTGCCAGTGGTGAGCCATCGTTCTTTGTTAGAGTCAGTGGGATTTCCAGTGTATATGTGTTCTAAACGAGAGCACAGGGCACCTAATTCTTCCTCCTCTCTCCGCGCATCCCTCTTTATATAAGTAATGGCGGATTGCAGACAACCTCTTATATATATTTTCAGCGCATCCCAATATGTAGAGTGTGAATTTGAATCTACATTACTGGCCAGGTATTCCTCAATTAGTGCAGGGGTTCTATCAGTGGCAGGCAGAAGAGAGAACCAGAATGGATGGATTTTACGTGGATTGGTATATGTATGTGTAGTTGGGAATTTAAGGATTGTCAGAATAGGGGTATGATCAGAGACTCCTCTCGGCAGGTGGATGATTTTATGTAGCAGTGCTACCGCATTACCATTTCCGCATACATAGTCAATTCTTGAAAGAGTATTTCTACCAGGGGTATGACACGTAAATTCTCTAATCTGTGGGTGTTGTAACCTCCAAAGGTCAGTCCACCCAAGCTCCATTAGCAATCGAGCCAGGGGGGCCTGAGAGTCCAAAGGTTCCTGTATGGGGTCATTCCTATGCTTGTCTAGGGAGACATCAAGCATAGCGTTAAAATCGCCCATGCAAATCAAAGTAGCGTGTGGGAACTGAGATGCAAAGCAGGCTGCTTCATGTAGCACTGTTAGAGGGGAGGAAGGAGGATTGTATATACCAAGGATGACAAATTGACGGCAGTTTACCCAAGCTTGAAGAAATAAATATCTGCCTTCGGGGTCTCTTTTCACTAGACCTGGTTCCCATCTGACTGATCGGTGAACTAAAATCGAGACTCCTCTAGAATGGGACGTATGTGTTGAATGTTGAGCCCATTGTACCCAGGGTTTCTGAAGCAATCTAACATTATCCTGGGTTAGATGGGTCTCTTGGAGACATATGATGGAAGGTAATTGGTTCTGAATATATGACATCACAATGTTCCGCTTGCGATTGTCTCCTAGTCCTCTCACATTCCACAACACTAATTTAAGAGTCATATTACCAAGACCTTATGATACCCGTTTATACAATAGCTGAAATCCCAATCTAATACTCTTACTAATAACTTGCTCAACAGGAGCAACTCTATAACGCTCTATCAGAGCAACCAGAAGCAGTTGATCCAAACCACAGATCAACTACTCAGAAGTAGTACGGGGTAGCCTACGCTTAAGATGGAATCCAATAGCGTAAGCTAACACTTCCGGGCAGAGCTTCATCTTGTAATAGTTATATAGCATAGACCATAGAAAATTTTAAGTACAAATATATCAATTTCTCTCTCCGGGGTCGGAGGGCATCAAACATGAGTATCGATAATACACATTTCACTCTCGTGTGGGCAACACTTATATAAGCGAAGCATAGACATAGATATATCACTTTAGATTCAAGTGTGAACCTTTTGGCCGCATTATACTGTCCACCTAGGATCAAACCACGCCATTTTGGTGGGAATAGAAACATAACATAACGGACAAACAAGGAGTATACTTAGCAAGTAGGGTCTCTAGCATGCTTTATAGCTTCATACAAGCTTACGGCAGGCAAGAGAGAATGACGGTCTCAGGGTCTTGGGGGACGTCTCCTGGTGTTCAGCCAGTCGTCAGCCTCATTAGGCGAGTTGAAAAACATAACGCGGTCTTCATGCACTACACGTAGGCGAGCTGGGAAAGCCATAGAATAAGGGATTTGTAGCTCACGGAGTCTTTTCTTCACTCCCAAAAACGTGGCTCGCGACTTTTGAAGGGCTGCAGAAAAGTCAGGGTACATAGCCACATTGCTGCACTGATATGAAATGGTGCCTGCACGCCTGGCAGCTCCCAAGATGGCGTCTCTGTCCTTACTGCACAGTATGCGGACCAGCATAGGGCGTGGAGGAGCTCCAGGTGGGGGAGGCCTGGCGGGGACTCGGTGCGCCCGTTCTACAGAATATAGCGATGAGACAGATAACTGCGGCAGTACCTCTTTAATCCATTTCTCTATAAAAGTGATGGGGTCTGCTCCTTCCGATCTCTCTGGTAAGCCCAGTATTCTGATGTTATTTCGCCGCAGGCGATTTTCCAGGTCGTCTGACTTCTGGGCCCACATTTCAGCCGCTTTCTCTAGTGATACAAGCTGGGCTTGCACTGGGACGTTGTCGTCCTCTATTTGTGATATCCGCTCTTCCGTGTCTTTAACCCGGTCTCTTAGCTTTTGCATGTCTTGTCTGAGGAGACCAACATCCACTCGTATCTCTTCAATTTTGGTAGTCAACGATACCGTGGAGTGTTGTATTGCAGCTAGAAGTTGAGCAGAAACTTCTTTAAGTGTAGGTTCTGGCACGTCATCCTGAACGGCTGCCTCATCAGACTCTGAAGTTGTTTGATCTAGCTGCGCACATGGTGGTGCCGCGGCGCCATTATGGGGCCCTGATCTTGCAAACCCCTTGAGCCTCTCAGCAGCGGCGGAGTTTCGGGCTTTGCTCATGGCTCTCGACCCGCGACCGGAGGAGCGTCTGACCCGAGAGTAAGGTATGTTTGCGGTCTATATTACGGCAGGATTATATAGATAAAGCTCACTCGGTAGCGGAGCTCTTCTCAGACGCGTCCGCTCATTCCGGAAGTCAGACCACGCCCCGTGCTGGCCCACTATTATGTAACTTGTTTATTAATGATATAGGTAGGAATTAATAGCACTGTGTCTATTTTTGCGGGGGACACCAAGCTGTGTAGTGTAATACAACATGAAGACCTACTTTGTACTGCATAAAATTATATAAATTAAACGGTTTGCCCATTCTAGGGTTAAGAGCAGGAAAACCAGAGTTTGTTTTACACATTATGCACATTATAAAATAAAATAAGAGCAGATCCTGCTAGAAAGAACATACAAGTATATCAGTGTGCTTGATTTACAATCTTCATTCTGGTGGTAGATGTGCTTTAAGAATCTTTGCCCACATTTATCAAAGCCTGTGTAGTGTGCAGAGGGCGCCATATTCATGATTTGTGGCGCCCATTCTTCACGAAACTGGCGCTCCCTGTTCTCCTACAGTGTTCACCAACTTTTTTTGGTGCACCTTTAACATGGGGCGTGCAACACATTTCTGTTAGACACTGCATGATAAATGTGGCTGCGGTCCAACTGTGCATTGGAACACCCCCTTCGGTGATAAAATTGTGTCTCCTGCTGAAGAAAAATGACCAAAAGATGGTAAAATATAAGATATTTATGTCAGAGTTTCAGTTAATTATTTATTCTGTCAGGGAAGATGAATATGCAGACAAATGAGTATTATGGAACAGGCACAGAATCGGGATTCAAGCTCAGGAAGAGGCTGCAGGCTATGAAACCAGGTTAAGAGTACAGGGATATCGGATCAGGTCATACAGGATACAGGGTTCCGGATCAGGCAGGTCACAGGATCAGGAACAGGTGCCAGTTCAGACTGGGGTGCAGAGTACTGGCTAAGGCTAGATACAAGTTCGGATAGGGTACAGACCAGGATTCAGGGTACTGGCTAAGGCTGGATAGAAGTTCAGATACAGGGTTCCAGTGCCGCTGTCACAGACAAGTCACAGAAGAACTGGATCAAGCTGAGGTTCACAAAGTCAGGTACAGGTAACAATTTAACAAAATTCTAAGCATCAAAGACACTATATGAAAACAATAGAATGAAAATGTCCTATTGTGCACACCCTGCAAACTTCACCGTGTAATCAGGTCCTAAGCATATACAGATAGAGGATACATATACAGGAGGAGAAAGAAACAGAAAGGGCACAGAGAAGCTGCTGTACGTAAAGGAAATACAACACCAATAAACACGTTTGGAGCTAAGCACACTTACTTTTTGGCATGTGCCTGCTGAATCTGTATGTTATCTTAATTAACAATGAAATTTTGATGGAAATAACCGTTTAAAATTATGCAAAATGCAGTGATTTCATTTTGTGTCAAAATTCTCCTGCTTGAAATATTCCAGAGGTTATGTTGGTAGTCAAATAAATAGAAAGGCTAAGGGCCCCCCATTAACGGCGCCCCCTGTTCTCTCACCCTGCTCTCCCTTCAGGCTGCACTCATAAAGTTATGACATCTTATTTTCTCACCAGGAGGTCACTTTGGCAGGTGTTTCTCTACTGCAGCCTCTCTATGTACATAGAAAAAGGCAAACAAGGAGAGACCAGGTCGCGCTCATAGAGTAGTATTTTAAAGTTAGTTAATCATAATTGGTGGTAATACGTATAATCAAAAGGACCGAGGCTCACCAGATGTGGTTGTGCTAAGTTAGGCACAACACTAGTTATCGCTCAGTTGTGATAGTAGGGGTGCTGCCCTCAGACAGTGGACATCGAGACACGGTTGCCAGGACGGTCAGGATGGAGGTAAAATGCAGTGGGTTGGAAGCTGTCTAATGTGGCGCACACTCAGGTTCAGATGGATACGTCAAGTTAGGTAAAGTATTTATTGGTAATCTCGGGACACAACGCGTTTCGGAGTACCAGGGACTCCTTTCTCAAGTGAAATGAGACTGAAAATAGAGTTTCCATATATACAAATTGACAATTGGCATAAAGATAAGATAAAAAGACATAGATTTCATATAAAAATTCATAAAAATACATAAGAATACATAGACATATATAAACATATATAAACATATATAAACAATATATAAAGGAAATTATTTGTAAAAGATTGTCCATTTGTGTAGCCGTATGGTCAAGACTATAAGAGAAAAAGGTGGGTGGATTTAGAGGGGAGAGTCTGTATGTTCATATGTAGGGGAAGGATCAGTGAAATTATATAAGAAGGAGTGGGAGTAAATTACAGATTACCTTAAAGATAAGTGGTGATAACTTCTGTTGAGGTAGAACATCGGTAAATAAAAATGAAAGGATGAAACAATGAGTAAAGCAAAAGTTGTCAGATAAGAAATTGTCAGATAAAAATAAATTTAAAATGAGTAAATAGACTAAGCATATATAAGTCCATCAGTGTGTCAAAGATATGGGAAGGCAGAGCCATCGCTTACCTGTACCACGGGAGAAGCGTAGTTCTATCCCTGTGGCTAACAGGAGACTCAGGGACGCCAGGGTTAAAGAATAAGTGGGAGGGGAGGAGCTCGCGCCAAGGGGGAAGCAGGCGCGTGCGCTCATTGAATAGAAACCAACGATATGTCCGCCGGGAATCACGGCGACGTATTTGGTTCGGAGCATGCGCAGAACGCGCGACACAAAAAGCCGGACCGCGCGACACAAAAAGCCAGATCGCGCGACACAAATAACCGGCATATAGAGTAGTGAGTGATATACCTGGGTATGTCTCGGGAATCGGAAACCGCTAAATAAGGAATGCTAAATTGAGAATGCTAGATTAAGAATAACTGGAAAGGAGATAATGTGGATGAGTAATAAGTAATAAGTTAAAGTAATGACGATAATAGAGAAGGGTCTAAAGTGATAGTGGGGAGGAGGCTATGGTAATAGTCTGAGGTAGTGAATGAAATTTATGAATATAAAAGCAGCAAACCGTGGGATAACTTAACCCATATTCAATGTAGAGGGTATAAGAAAAATAGGGATGCCAGGATCAACAGGTATTAAACAAATGTCACATATGTTACATATTGCATATGACAGAGATATAAACATCAATCTAAAGAGTATACGAAAAAATTACAAGAGTATACAAGAGTATACAAGAGTATACGAAAAAATTGCAAGAAAAAGGATACCATGATATATAAATATTAAACAATTTTTACATATGTTACATATTGCGTATGACAAAGATGTAAAGATGTAAACGTCAGTATTAGAGAGTCAGTGTTACTCATTATAGGTGTTTGGGAGTATACATGATATTATGGGAAATTTGTTGGTGGTGTGTATTTAGAAATGATTTTCCAGGGATTCATTAAGGCCGTATGGGGTGAGGCAGTTGATCTTGAAGATCCAGAATGTCTCCCTTCGACATAATTTTTTAAAACGGTCGTGCCCATCAGGAATTTGCTCAATAGGTGTTATTGTATAGGAGGTGAAATTTTTCTGGTGATGTGTGAGGCCGTGTCTTGAGACGCTATGTTTAATGTAGCCATTAGCGGTGTTGCTCCTGTGGCTGTTCATACGGGATTTTAATTGTTGTACAGTGCGGCCAACGTATTGGAAGCCGCATGGACATTCAAGGAGGTATATGACGTACGTCGAAGAGCAGTTCATGAAACTCTTGATGTTGAAGGTCTCGTCAGTGGTGTTGCTTTTGAACGTTCTTGCTTTATTGGTGATATTTAAGCAGCATTTACATCCGGCTTGGCCGCATTTAAAGCTGCCAGTAAGTTCAGGGAAGACGGAGCTTCTTAGGTTGGTCCTGGACGTAGTGTTGCGTAATTTTGTGGGGGCCAGATGATTTTTGAGTGTTTTGGCTCGTCTGTATATTACGCTAGGTTTTTTTGCTAGGCTTTTGGATAGGTACGGATCGTTCAATAGCACCGGCCAGTGTTTCTCCAGTATGTTTGTGATGGATTTATGTTCGCTGTTGTAGGTGGTAATGAAGTTGATCTTGAAATCGTTTTTAGGGGGATCTGTTGGTAGTTTCTTTTTGGGAGGAAGGAGGCATTCGGATTGTGTGAGTTTTTTAGAACGTTCTAGTGCCGAGTTGATAACTCCACTGGGAAATGCTTTGTCGTAAAATCTGTTAGAGAGGATTTTACTTTGTTCTATGAAAGTTTCGGTTTCTGAACAGTTTTTTCGTATCCGGCGGAATTGACTGTAAGGAATATTTTTCTTCCATTTGACATGGTGATTGCTTTTATAGTGCAAAAAGCTATTGGTGTCGACTTTTTTGAAGTACGTTTTTGTCTGGATTTTACCTTCAGTTGTTTGTAAGTGTAAGTCAAGGAATTCAATCTCATAGTTGGAATAGTTTGGGGTGAATGTTAAACCCCAATCGTTGTTGTTGATGAAGCTGACAAAGGATTGGATGCTCTCCATTGGGCCATCCCAAATCAGCAGGAGATCATCAATGTACCTTCGGTACAAGACAATATGTTCTTCCCATTTGGGGTTATTCTGGATGAAGATGTTCTCAAACTCACCCATATACAGGTTTGCGAAGCTGGGGGCGAACCTCGTTCCCATAGCTGTTCCGCGGGTCTGTCTGTAGATCTTATTTTGAAAAGTGAAGACATTGTGTGTGAGTATAAATTTTATAGCGTCAAGGATAAAGAGTTTTTGCTTATTCGGCATGGTGGGATCACGGCTGAGACAGAGGTCCACTATTTCGATACCTTTATCATGGGGGATGTTTGAGTAAAGCGCCGAGACATCAAGTGTGACCCATAAGTATGTGGGTTTCCACCTGATGTCTTTCAGTGCTACAATCACACTTGTCGAATCTCTTAAATATGAATCTAGGACTATCAAGAAACTACCAACAGATCCCCCTAAAAACGATTTCAAGATCAACTTCATTACCACCTACAACAGCGAACATAAATCCATCACAAACATACTGGAGAAACACTGGCCGGTGCTATTGAACGATCCGTACCTATCCAAAAGCCTAGCAAAAAAACCTAGCGTAATATACAGACGAGCCAAAACACTCAAAAATCATCTGGCCCCCACAAAATTACGCAACACTACGTCCAGGACCAACCTAAGAAGCTCCGTCTTCCCTGAACTTACTGGCAGCTTTAAATGCGGCCAAGCCGGATGTAAATGCTGCTTAAATATCACCAATAAAGCAAGAACGTTCAAAAGCAACACCACTGACGAGACCTTCAACATCAAGAGTTTCATGAACTGCTCTTCGACGTACGTCATATACCTCCTTGAATGCCCATGCGGCTTCCAATACGTTGGCCGCACTGTACAACAATTAAAATCCCGTATGAACAGCCACAGGAGCAACACCGCTAATGGCTACATTAAACATAGCGTCTCAAGACACGGCCTCACACATCACCAGAAAAATTTCACCTCCTATACAATAACACCTATTGAGCAAATTCCTGATGGGCACGACCGTTTTAAAAAATTATGTCGAAGGGAGACATTCTGGATCTTCAAGATCAACTGCCTCACCCCATACGGCCTTAATGAATCCCTGGAAAATCATTTCTAAATACACACCACCAACAAATTTCCCATAATATCATGTATACTCCCAAACACCTATAATGAGTAACACTGACTCTCTAATACTGACGTTTACATCTTTACATCTTTGTCATACGCAATATGTAACATATGTAAAAATTGTTTAATATTTATATATCATGGTATCCTTTTTCTTGCAATTTTTTCGTATACTCTTGTATACTCTTGTATACTCTTGTAATTTTTTCGTATACTCTTTAGATTGATGTTTATATCTCTGTCATATGCAATATGTAACATATGTGACATTTGTTTAATACCTGTTGATCCTGGCATCCCTATTTTTCTTATACCCTCTACATTGAATATGGGTTAAGTTATCCCACGGTTTGCTGCTTTTATATTCATAAATTTCATTCACTACCTCAGACTATTACCATAGCCTCCTCCCCACTATCACTTTAGACCCTTCTCTATTATCGTCATTACTTTAACTTATTACTTATTACTCATCCACATTATCTCCTTTCCAGTTATTCTTAATCTAGCATTCTCAATTTAGCATTCCTTATTTAGCGGTGTCCGATTCCCGAGACATACCCAGGTATATCACTCACTACTCTATATGCCGGTTATTTGTGTCGCGCGATCTGGCTTTTTGTGTCGCGCGGTCCGGCTTTTTGTGTCGCGCGTTCTGCGCATGCTCCGAACCAAATACGTCGCCGTGATTCCCGGCGGACATATCGTTGGTTTCTATTCAATGAGCGCACGCGCCTGCTTCCCCCTTGGCGCGAGCTCCTCCCCTCCCACTTATTCTTTAACCCTGGCGTCCCTGAGTCTCCTGTTAGCCACAGGGATAGAACTACGCTTCTCCCGTGGTACAGGTAAGCGATGGCTCTGCCTTCCCATATCTTTGACACACTGATGGACTTATATATGCTTAGTCTATTTACTCATTTTAAATTTATTTTTATCTGACAATTTCTTATCTGACAACTTTTGCTTTACTCATTGTTTCATCCTTTCATTTTTATTTACCGATGTTCTACCTCAACAGAAGTTATCACCACTTATCTTTAAGGTAATCTGTAATTTACTCCCACTCCTTCTTATATAATTTCACTGATCCTTCCCCTACATATGAACATACAGACTCTCCCCTCTAAATCCACCCACCTTTTTCTCTTATAGTCTTGACCATACGGCTACACAAATGGACAATCTTTTACAAATAATTTCCTTTATATATTGTTTATATATGTTTATATATGTTTATATATGTCTATGTATTCTTATGTATTTTTATGAATTTTTATATGAAATCTATGTCTTTTTATCTTATCTTTATGCCAATTGTCAATTTGTATATATGGAAACTCTATTTTCAGTCTCATTTCACTTGAGAAAGGAGTCCCTGGTACTCCGAAACGCGTTGTGTCCCGAGATTACCAATAAATACTTTACCTAACTTGACGTATCCATCTGAACCTGAGTGTGCGCCACATTAGACAGCTTCCAACCCACTGCATTCTCTATGTACATAACATAATAAGTGTTATACAGTACATACTTTTTATGGGGGCCAGTAGGGATATATCTATAGACCATGGACATTTGTCATAAATTATGTTCTGCAGGCATTTGTAGCATTACAATTATTTATAGGCACAGCTCTTTTAATAACTGTGACCTGTCCCAGAACTATAATTCCCTCTTGATAGGAGCTGTAAAACAGCTTTTGTAAAACAGCACCCCCTTCCTTCTGGACGCCCTAGGCATGTGCCTCCTGTGTCTTGTTATAAATGCAGTCTTGATAATATGTCATATACCAGTGGTGGCGAACCAATGGCACGGGTGCCAAAGGCGGCACCCGAGCCCTCTCTGTAGGCATCCAGGCCATCACCCCAGAACGCAGTTTACCAGATAGGCCTCAAAGAATCTTCCCTCAATGATAGATAAATTTGCCTTCCTTCTTTCAAATGAGTTGGAGGTGCATATGATTATAAGTTGTAAAAGAACAGGGAGAATTAAATCACTGCTTAAATTGCTCTACTGGCACTTTGAAATAAATAAGTGTCTTTTGGTTGAAGTTTGGGCATTCAGGCTCTAAAAGGTTGTCATCACTGTCATATACAGTAATTTGGGGATTTCTCCCAGTACTCTACAACCATCCAAGGGAGTTTCCTGACATATTCAAAGAACATAGATTTACTCACCAGGTGTTCGGTTTTGTATCTGAAAATAGAAATAATGAATAAAAAGATGCAGACAAGTAATTATACAAAACAAAAATAAAAGACTTGCTTTATGCTGGATGATATCATTTAACAGAGTACACTCACTGTGCAGAGATCACCGAGAATAGGCCTTTATTATAGCAGTAAGACCAGAACTCCATGAACCCCATACACCCCCAAAACCTGTTATTGTTGGTGAACATGTCGGTCTATAGGTGAAATAATGTGATAAATGTGTCAAGAGATGAAAACTATGGAGTAAAATAGCAGAACTCTCCCTGAAGGTCACTGCTGCCTGTAATAATAAACAGATAGAGTGAGCAGAACAGGTTAATGGGTCTATCACTTGGTATATTGTTATATAACAGTTCATTTATCTTCATGCGTAGGTCCGTAATATACAGAGATGCCGGTACTTGTAAATCCAAGAATTAAATCTACTCAATATCACATTTTTAAAATAGTTTTCTCTATTTTTGCGACTTTTCAAACGCAAATCTATATCTGGTCCATGGCAGGTGCAGTGGAAAGATTATATGCACAAGGGCATTATACTGCATATGGGAGGATATGGATATGGTTGTTTTTCCCTTGGACCCTGTTTTACCATGTAAATTGTAATAAGTTCACGTGTTTTAATTGTTTACAATTTTGCACATAAAGCTGTTGGGCATTGAAAGTTTGGGCGGCTCCTTTTTTTATAATTAAAAGAAATGTTTGCGTTCACAGTTATGAAATTTATTGGTTACTTCTAAATTCAGCTTGTTTCGATAATTTGTTTTGCAGCTCATTTACATGTGTAATTTATGTAAAAGATTATCATTCTTACCTTTAGTAAATTTCGGGGTGCGGTCACAGGTGGCATTACATTTAGCCATTGGTTTGGCTGGTTGGAAAGTATTTTTCTTCATTCAGCAATGAAGATAAATGCTTTTAAATCAAACACGTTGCAAATACCACGTGTGCCCGCACCCGCACTAAACATGTAACACACAAAAAAAGACATGAACACACATAAGGCGCCAAAAAGACCTACCAAAAGTCTCAATTATATATAAAAACAGTTTTAGACAAAAAAGGGCTGTTTTATACGAATATGTGCAGCCCATGTAAACGTGTCGTGCGGTGGCTGCACACAGAGCAGAGGAGCAGAGGGGGGGAGACCCTTCATTATATAGAGATATGTGTCACGGGCACCCCCGTGGTATGGATCGCGGGTGCACCCGTGCCTCTCTCCGCTTCCCCGTTCCCGCTCCTGTGCACTCACCTCTCCTGGCTCCCGCTCCTGTCCGGTCTAGGTCCCGCGCGCGCGCCCTAGAGAGCGGGGCCACGCGCGGGACCGAGTCCGGACAGGAGCGGGAGGCAGTGTCTCCAGATTTAAAGGGCCAGCGCGCAGGTCCCTCCGTGTTGCCGTGTTACCTGAGTTCCTCCGTGCTGCTGTGTTCCTGCTGTGTTCCTGTGTCCCGTGTGCCTGTCCTCCCGTTACCTCCTGTCTGGACCTCCCGTTGCTGATCCCGGATTCGGACTTGACCTTGCATCTCTGCTGCCTGCCCTGACCTTCTGCTTGACCTGACCACGAGATTGTCTTCCGCTAAGGTACCTCGACCTCGGCTGCCACCGCGGGCTAGTCGCACATGTGGAACGACCTGGTGGTATCCTGCTGCAGCAAGTCCAACCTGCTTTGCGGGGGGCTCTGGTGAAAACCAGGTGCCACTTAGACTCCGGTCCCAGGTGTCGGCTAGTACCATCTCCCGCGGTGGTCCAGAGGATCCACTGATCCTGACAATATGGAATAATGCAAGGATGTTCCCTCTGCTGGCCGAACAGCACCAGAGAGTGAAGAACCTAGCAAGGAGTTGGGCAGGATGAGCCATGGGGGAAGGGAGGAGCTGAGACCTCTGCTCTCTCAGTGAGTGCTGGCCACGTGCTCCACCACGGATAGTAAGCTAACTTACAGTACAGCACACATCAGCAGCTGCAGGATTAGGGAGCTGGTTCTCTACAGTGATGCTCCCCGTCTCAGCGAGCTGTGTGATTCTAACAACTGGTTCGCACAAGCTGAGGAGAACCGACTGAATCCCACTCCTGAGTATAGGTTCTTTTGATATTTTGGCTCAGACCCGGTTTTCATTATATTTTTTATAGCTTGGAAAACACCATGAATGATGATGCTGAAAGCATTGCAGGAGAGTTCCCAAGTAGTAAATGGGCTCTTCAGAAAGAGCTAGGGGAGACCCGAGGCATTCTAGAAATAAGGCAAGTATCATTTTTAATGTAAGAACAAACCCCCCGCACACACACACACAGACACATATTTAATTAAACATACATGTTGCACTTACTGTACAGAAATTTATGGGAATGACTATAAAAACATATGTAAACACACTGTACTTTTTGCTGTTAAATGTGGCAGGAAGGGAATATGGGACCTACAAGACTAGTCAAGAATAGAATAAGCTTAATGCAGAGGTGATAGCCTCTCCTCTCCTGTGCAGGACTTCTTTAGTTTCAACAAAGTTTTATAGTTTTACTCAATGAGAAAACAAGAAAGTGCCTTATAATCGAACAGGCCTAACAGAGACCCCTCGCAGGGGGAGCATCACAAGTCAGCTTTGTTGGATACATAGGCAAATACGGTGTCATAGTGTCACAGTAAAACATAGGGGCTAGGAAAGAAAAGAAAACAGGGGAGGGGTGAGTACCACAGGTGGGGAGGGGGGGAGAAGTGTATAAAAATGTCTCATAATATTGGTACTGCACTAATAATTATAGAGATCAGTTGCAATTAAAGGTGGGGAGGCCCCCTTCACATCACAAGGACTGTTAAGGGGATAATGTTAGAACTCTCTCAAGAGTGGGAGATCTCTCCATACAAAGATGGTGTATGTGGCATATTGCAGCAAACACCCTGCTGTAACATCTGCAAATGGTCCTAGAACAAATCACGAGTGTTAACCCTTTGATTGCTGACGACACGTGGGTGCCTCCATCTTGGCTGAGATTGTCAATCCTTGTGATGTCATCAGGGAGCGACGATCTGTCGTCATGACAGCCTCTCATCTTATAAAGACCTGAGGCTGTATTGTTTCTGAAGGTCTGTTACAATGTTATACATCATGTGTAAAATCACCATATTGTAGTATGGCAGCATAAGGTAGGATCCATCAGACCTACTAAAAAATAGTAAAAAAGATATCACCCCATTTCCTTAGAACTGATATAAAAATAAATAAACCTTAAAAGTCATAAACATGTTAGTTAACCCAGTGTCAAAAAATGTTTGTTCTTTCAAAAAACAATAATGGTTATTCCCGGCATTGATCTCTGTAATGGAAAATAGCACCCAAATGTTCAAAACACCACTTTTTGCGACAATGCAAAATGTAATAAACAGTGATCAAAAAGTTGTAGAGTCCCCAAAATGGTAGCAAAGAAAACGTCAGATCATCATGTAAAAAATGACACCTCACACAGCTCTGTATGCCAAAGAATGAAAAAGTTATTAGCGCCAGAAGATTGTGAAACAGGGAATTTTCTTTTGTATAGTTAGTGTACCTGTGATCTTACCGATCCAAAGAATAAAGGAAAGGTGTCATGTGGGGCCCACAAATACATTTTTGCATTAATTTCACTGCATTTGGATTTAAAAAAAAAATGAAAACGCAAAAACTAAAAAGGGCCTGGTCATTAAGGGGTTAAAAAAGTATATCTTTACAAAGTCACCAAAATCCTTTCTTAGAACAAGGTGAATATATTACTATTCTGAGTGAGAAAACACTAAATAACCTATAAAAATTTTAAATTTTTATTTCTCCATATCTAATTTGCTGTACAGCATGTTGTAAACTAAAATTAAATGAGTTTTTAATCTCAGGAGCTTTGCCGATACCTGAATGGCGTAGCTGATGTGGTCTGAAATAACATCTATTTTGTAATGAGTCATTTTCTGCTTTGTTGCCAACAGTAAAAGGCGGACAGCATGGATTCTGAAAACCAAAATGACAGGGAATGTGTGTCTTAAGATGCAAAACTCTCATTGCAGATGTCTAAGCTAGACTATCATCAAAAGCGATGGCTCCAATTAGGGCTTCATCCAAAATAGTTATAGCAGAACAAATGACACAGTGTCATCATTTAAACACACCTCAGATTGTTTGCCGCCTCGCCGGATTCCATCAGTATTTTATAACCACTATAAAATATTATAGGTTTATGGTCATCATAGATCATTTTGCAAATCTTCGTTTTGTTGAAAGGCTTTTTGATATATACTTGTGTCTATTACCAGCACCACCGTCGTTTGATTTAAAATACCTGAAATGCCATTATCATACTTTTCTCGGAGCAATTCTAAATATCAGAACAGAGATGACACGTTTTTCGTAATTGGTAGGATGCTAGGTCTTTTTTTCACATCGCTGCTTAAAATTCCTGCTGGTGTAATGTAATTTAAGGGTAAGCATGTACAGACTGAGTAATGTACATGATGTTTTATGTCCTCAGGGCCCAATGTAAATTTAGCCATTATTTCAGAATGAGAGAAGGCCTCCTCATTCTTTTGGGACTATACAGATTGAGTACAGTTAAGTTCAAAATGGAAACTCTTAAAGAAGGGGCAAGTACCTAAGCAGTGTATGGGTGAAGAGCATCCAAGTACATAACTATCGGCAGTGTTGACTAACCTCTATAAAAATGTAAAATACCAGAGTATAATAGAGTGGTTGAAGACTCCTTTCTGATTTTACCATTGGGCAGAAGAATTAGGTGTCTAATGCACAGCACCCAATGCCTAAGAATTAAAACTCATAGCATTACTCATTCAGCACTTGGTAATGTAGCAAGTGGTCCCCTCACAATGTTATGTCCTTACCCCTGCAATGACACAAGAGCCAAAATAAGTGTATATAGGGGCAAATTCAATTACTTGGTCCTGTCGCGATCCCCGATTCCAACGGTCCGGCACAATTCATGTAGCTCGTGCGCCTGAGTTCCTGTATCCGTCGCTTCCCCGCTGAGGTCCACCGGAGTTCACCTTCTTCTTCCCGATGCTTGTAAGTGCGTGTCTTGCGTCACAATTCGAAATGTTAAATCCCGTGCATAGTCCAATTCCGTCGGGTTGTCCGATGGCCCGCCCCCCGATTTGTGTTGCGTGCAAACCAGCGCCGATGTGCCTAAATACGATTGTGTGCGCCACAATCCCGTTAAATGTGGCGCAAAATGGAAATCGTCGGTAAACCCCACGAGAATGCGGTCCGTGGACCCATACTAAATGAGCCCCGCTATGTTTAACTGAATTTAGGACAAGCAAAGTCTCGAAAAGTGAGACAAGCTTTTATATTTGCTGTGGCGGGCCCCCTTTAATATCCTCTTTAAACTAATGATCATCTGGCAATGAATGTGGACAGTAATAATCAGGATCTATCCATTAAGGCTCCAGGAAAGCTGGGTGACAGGCAGCATTCTATGAAACCAATATTAGTCAGAAATGCTGAATAAGATAGTGACATTAAATAAGATTTACATTGATACTATAATGTTATGTCATGTGCAGCTCACCAGCTAACATGGTACATTGAAAGTTATAGAACTGGGAGAAGAGCATTGTAATAAACACTGGGATCTTACTAGATGATACAACAATTTGCTGTTTCTGCATAATTATTTATTTTACAAATACTGCTGTATGATTAATGAAAATGCTTTTATTTTTATATACTTGCTGAAGATCATGCCTGACTGTGGATAAAAGCTGTGCCCTCCTCTGCACCGAAGAAGGCAAGACTCCCTGGGCTGACGTTTTACTTAAGTGATTTACAGATACTACCTGTTCCAGGGAAAGTGACGCCTTTTGCTTATGTGATACCCATGTCTACTAAACAATGAACTATGGACATTACTTCTTAATTTCTAACTAACCCAGCCCAGGCACTGCCCCATTGGTAGTTTCTATATAATATTTTATGATGCAAAGCATCTCACATCTGCCTAGTCTTGCATGGCATCAGGGTCTCCACCGAGAGAGATATTATATCATACTTCTTCTCTGTGATTTCTTTGAGCTCATTTAGTGGATTATATTAACCATTAGAGAACCTGAGGTTGTGTAAACAGAGACAAAACCTGACACCTGTTATTTTCTTCACTTGACCTAATACAGACCCAGAGTCCTTAATGTTGGTGTTTTCCAGAGGACTTCCAAACTTTAGCAACGGTTTAAATAATAGTAAGCAGGCTTCTTTAGTGCATGAGGTGTATCATAGTGGCTTTCACTACTTGTAAAATGTGCCTTTTGAGATGCTAATGTATGCATTGGATTTGAGACTTTTTCTGAAAAGTCACAGAAAAAGCACAATCTTTTGAGCAAATTGGCAGTTGAGACAGTTGTGAGACATTTGTATGCCAGAAAACTGATGTAACTGTAATCATAAATTCTGCTTCAGAATTTCAAGTGTATTGAATAAGATTATGAGCAATCTGAAATCAAGCACTGATGAAGTCTGTTAAAAAAAAAAATCCCCGTAAATTCCCACTTGATAAGGATATTTTATAAGCCATCCCATAACAACTGCTGCAGTTTTCAATAAAATATTTTCCTAGAATCCCCTAGTGGATCATTCATGGTTATAAGACTCCACACGCCTATATGATGGCCTTAATTGGCAGTCTCCTTACGAAGAACTCTTCTTAAAGGGGTTTTCCCATTTCAGCAAATTAATGTTAATGTTTGTATAATAAAAAGTTATACAATTTTCTAATATACTTTCTCTATCCTAAAGGTTTTCTAGATCTCTGCTTGCTGTCCTGCTATAGGAAGCTTCTATGTTACTACCAGTGGACAGAAATCTGACCATGGTCACACAGGTGCGAGGCTCATTAGTATCACAGAGAGTAATAAAGCTGTGTGCTATAACGAGCCGGAACCTGTGTGACCATGGTCAGATGTCATTCTACTAGAATTTAACATAACTTATACAAGATTTCCTATAATAGGACAGAAAGCAGAGATCTAGAAAACCTTGATACAGAAAGTATATTGGAAGTTTGTATAACTTTTTATCATAAAAATATTAGCATTAATTTGCTGAAATAGAAACACCCCTATAAGTTCCCTATGCTGAAATGAAAAGGCCCAAACAGATCAGAACAGCACTGTCTACAATTGGGAGTCTATTCCTTCTGGAATAGATATACTGGTTTGGTTTTAATACTGCATTATGTCATAAGGCTTCCTGAAGGTCATGCTTGATGTCAAGGGAGCTGCCTTATAAGGCAGCTAAATGACATGTGGTTTTCCTTATCCCATCCTGGAAAACTGCATATTTTCCCAGAATCCCCCTAGTGGAGCAACCATGGCTATGAGACTCCACACGCCTACACAGCGGCCTTAAATTCACACATTTGTGCTGCTTCATACAGTCCTGGTGGGCTGCTTGTAATAGGTAATCTAATAAGAAATATTGTTTAAAAAATAATGAAAGGATTGGATACCACTAGAAATTATTCCCCTAGAAATTATATAAAAGCTCTTCCGTTCCTCTTTTTGTGATATATATTGATTAGTTAATAATCAGCTAATCTGGAAATGAGCGGTTCTCTAATATGTTCTGCAGATGAGATATCTGCCAGATCGGTAGGGGTCTTCTACTAATATCTCTGGACCCCTTTTCTCATTCAGCAGGTATCTCATATCCACTTTATAGGGAACCCTTCTCATTACCTGAAAACCACTACAAGTGCAGAAGGAAGGAGCTTCGCCCAATTGCAGATATGTTTAGACCCAAACACTAATGATCAGGAACAATGCCGGTAAACAATGCAAAATGTGTGAAACTCATTCCTGATCATAAGCGTTTTGGTCTGCGTTTGAGACAAGCTCCTTCCTTCTATACTTATATTGTATTTCTAAATGAAATTAAAATATAGCATGTGACCACAAACAGGAGCAAAATGTATTGGAAAATGGATTCAAAACATCTATTGCGGATTGTATCACATGTCAGCACTGTTTTCCTGTTAAAATAATTAAAACCATGGATGTGTACTGTGTGATGGATCCAGGAAATACAATATAATCGTGCAGCTTAACGTTCTGATGTGATATGACTAAGATGAAATATTTCCTAATGTACATATGGGGTCAGTTTACGGAGCCTTGTTACCTGCCCTGCCGCCGATTCCCTTTGTATGTCCCAGTAGGATACAAAAGGGCTTTTTCAGTAGGCAATTGTCCTGAGATTACTAGTAATATTCTGACTGCTGTGATCACAGTCTGAGTCTACCTGCACTACTTACATTTGGGTACTAGGTGGCAGCATTGTTCTTTTCCTTTGGCCTGTGAACTTAATCTGGTAAGTAAAAATAATTAACACTAGTATTTGAAAGGCATCAAAAAAAACCTGCCAGCTTTTGAAGTTTATTGAAGTTTGTTGTCCCTTTGAAATCTGCGGCTTCATTTTGTAGAATCAAATGCATATTGTTTTACATTGCCTTTTGGGATAAAATATGCGTCGTGATGGGTTATAAGCTTTGTTTTCTTTAATTGCATATGAAAGTTTATAAAGTGAATCCTGAGATACTTAAAACAGCATTAAAATAATCATCGATTTTTCTACTCACATGAAATGACAGATTTATCCGTAGTAATATTCATGACCGCAATATGAACTGATTTGATATAAAATCCAAATGTGCCTATAAAGGATTTTTCGTACCTAGCATCACTTGTAATGGTCAAACAGCTAAGCGGGTGGTTTTTGCTGCAGTTAAGGGTGTTTACAGTAACAAATAAAGGTTGTTTCCAATGAATTGCAGTCCGATTTGCTATATAGCATTTTGAAATACCCAAGCTGTTGTCCTGGTTGGATCCTCTCTAGGGAAACTATTGAAATCAGTATGGCAAGAATATTATTAGAGAGGCAGATAAAACTCAAGTTATGGGTTCACAGCAGGGGCATAACTAGGAAAGGCTGAGTCCCATATCAGATTTAAAGATGCCCCCCTTCCTTAAACATGGCAGTCACTAAAAGTGGTGGAAATCTACCATTTGCTGTTATGCATTATGAACCAAACATACCTTGAAAATGCTGTATGCTAAACTTATGCAGAAACATATCTTGTTTGATCCCTGTGCTGAGTGGTTTTGCTGTCCCCAGGTTACGAACAAGATAGGTTCTGTAGGTTTGTTAAGTTAAGTTGAATTTGTATGAACTGTATATTTTATAATTGTCACCCCAACCAAATATTTTTGGTCTCTGTGACAATTGGATTTTAAAAATGTTGGATTGTCATGAGAACCAGGATTAACAATAAAGTTTAATTTCAGACACCTTTGATAACTGTTATAGCTGATTATTGTAGCCTAAGGCTACAGTAAATTACCAATATCCAGAGGTCCGTTTGTAACTAGGGGTCGTATGTAAGTAGGGGACCGCCTGTATAAAATCATGATAATGAGGATCTGCCGCTCCCAAGGCTGCCCTGGCGCTCTCCTCTTCTCTGCACTGCTTCAGAGAATGATGTAATCACTGTGTTGTCTATAACAGGTAAAAGTAATCAGTTGCTGCACCATCCCCCAGCTGCTGTGTATGAGTCATCCAGATCAGGTTGATTAGTCTGGACAGTTCTTAAAAGCTCAGTGAAACACAGCAGCCAGCATGCAACCCAGCTTTCGAAAGGTACTGTATTTTATAATTGTTTTTTGAGCAAAACCACTTGGATTAGGGACTAAACAAGATATGTTCCCGCATCAATGTAGCTACAGCATTCTCAATGTATGTTTGGCTCAAAATGCATGAAAACAAATGGATTTCTGCATCAATGTAGCTACATCATTCTCAATGTATGTTTGGCTTAACATTCATATAAATTATATATATATATATATATATATATATATACACACATATATATATATATATATATATATATATATATATATATATATATATGGGATTAGGTCTGGGATTGTCGTCTCCTGGGGTAGACGGGCACAATACACCAACACACAGGCAAATTGACAAACCACACTGTGCAATTTTGGTGCAACTGACCTCAAAACAAAATAAACAGCAAAATAAAGCATAATCCTCTCTGGCACTAAATAGACACAAAGGTACCCCAAAAGTCACAGTTTACCACTGCCACAGCTCCATAGGCTTTTAGCATCTGCCTCTTCCCCAGGGTGGAGCTATTGGGCAAAGTCTATATTGGTACTTGTTCAGGACTTCCAAATGGCAACCAACTAAACTTAATTAGGCTACATTCACACTACAGTATGGGGAACGTATATACGGCCGACGTATATGCGGCCGATATACGTCCCCCATACACTTCTATGGGCTCACGGCCCTGTACGGGAGCGGTACGGTGCAGCACACGTACGGCACCGTACCGCTTCGTACCCCGGGAAAAGATAGGACATGTCTTATCTTCTCCCGTATTATGGCGCCGTGCCCCATTACTTCCTATGGAGAAGGGCGGGGGTGAGCTGCGCTCACCTCCTCCTCCTCTCCCCGCGCTGCCGTGTGCCCGCCGTGCTACGGTGCGGCGGGCTCACGGCAGTGGGAATGTAGCCTTAGACAGACCCGACTTTCCCAGTCTGTCTTCTACTCAGCTTTTCCAGAATACACATTTCATGAACAAATATATATATATATATAGAAAAAGAGAAGTCCAAGGCAGCACAACCAAATGGCCTGGGTGCAAAAAATCTGGATGTCTGTGGCAAGGACCAAATGGTATATTCAAGGAAGGCAGTCGCACTCCAGTTAGTAGATTAAATCAGGGTGATCTTTATTTCAGATGCGACGTTTCGGTGTATCCACATGCTTGAAAAAGGTGGATACACCGAAACGTCGCATCTGAAATAAAGATCACCCTGATTTAATCTACTAACTGGAGTGCTGCAGCCTTCCTTGAATATGTATATATATATATATATATATATATATATATACACACTACTCAAAAGATAAAAGGAATGCTTAAACAACACAATATAAGTCCAAGTAAATCAAACTTCTGTGTAATCAAACTGTCCACTTAGGAAGCAACAATGATTGTCAATCAATTTCATAGGAATTAGCAAAACATACTCAATAAAGTAGTGGTTCTGCAGGTGGGGACCACAGACCACTTCTCAGTACCAATACTTTCTGTCTGATGTTTTGGTCAATTTTGAATGGTGGTGCTTTCATGGTAGCATAAGACGGACTCTGCAACCCACACAAGTGGCTCAGGTAGTGCAGCTCATCCAGGATGGCACATCAATGCGAGCTGTGGCAAGAAGCTTTGCTGAAGAAGGTAGTGTCTGGAGGCTGGAGTATACCAGAAGTTGGAAAGGGCCATAAGAGGGCAACAACCCAAAAGCAGGACCGCTACCTCCGCCTTTCTGCAAGGAAGAACATGAGGAGCACTGCCAGAGCCTGGCAAAATAGTCTCCAGCAGGCCATAAATGTGCATGTGTCTGCACAAACGGTTAGCAACCATGAGGATGGTGTGAGGGCCCGACATCCACAGATGGGGGTTGTGCTCACAGCCCAACACTGTGCAGGACACTTGGCATTTGCCAGAAAACACCAGGATTGGCAAATTTGCCACTGGCGCCCTGTGCTCTTCACAGATGAAAGCAGGTTCACACTGAGCACATGTGACATGAGTATGGAGACACCGCGAAGAGCGATATGCTACCTCCAGAATCCTTCAGCACGACTGGTTTGGCAGGGGGTCAGTAATGGTGTAGTATTTCTTTGGAGGGCCGCACAGCCCTACACATGCTTGACAGAGGTAGCCTGACTGCCATTAGGTACTGAGATAAGATCCTCAGACCCCTTGTGAGACCATATGATGGTGTGGTTGGCCCTAGCTTCCTCCTAATACAGGACAATGCTAGACCTCATGTGGCTGGAGTGTGTCAGCAGTTCCTGCAAGATGAAGGCATTGAAGCTATGGACTGGCCTGCTCGTTCCCCAGACCTGAATCTGATTGAGCACATCTGGGACATTATGGGGCAGATTTACTTACCTGGTCCATTCGCGATCCAGCGGCGCGTTATGTGTGGAGGATTCGGGTCTTCCGGCGATTCACTAAGGCAGTTCCCCCGATGTCCACCAGGTGTCGCTGCTGCGCTGAAGTTCATCGGAATGCACTGGAGTTCACCAAGTCAGGCCGGGTGCAGGTAAGCGCGTGTCAAGCAACACTTTTTTTTAAAAAATGCGGCGGTTTTTCCGAATCCGTCAGGTTTTCGTACGGCCACGCCCCCGATTTCCATCGTGTGCACGCCGGCACCAATGCGCCACAATCCGAAAAACTGAAAAACCCGGGGCAATTCAGGAAAAATCGACGCAAACCGGAAAAATTCGGGTAACGCGCCGTAAAAGCGCGATTCGGGCCCTTAGTAAATGACCCCCAATGTCTCACTCCATCCATCAACCACAGACTGTCCAGGAGTTGGCAGATGCTTTGACAATGTTTTTAGTTTCAGGGGTTAATTTGCCTGACTGGTTCTCTTTAACCATCTATAGTTGGTCAAGCACTGGATTGATGTGACTCTTCCTGGCCCCCCTGGTGGTGGTAGATACTGGGCCAATGGCAAGAAGGTTTAACGTTAGCTTTTTTTTAGTCCAAACATTAGTAATGGGCGCCATCACCTTTACTAAGTTGAAATTTAACCCCTTCCCGTCGTTTTCATTTTTCACACCCCACCTTCAAGAATCTATAACTTTTTTTATTTTTACATGTACAGAGCTGTGTTATGGCTTATTTGGCTTATGAAATAAAAAAAATGGACCGTGCACAACCACCAGTTACATATCAAATTCTGTCACAAGCGGTATCTGTCAACACATCAAAACTAGAATCAATATATACAAAAAGAGTAAGAGATGTGTCATCTGACAATATACAAAATTACTTTATTGGAGCAACAAAAAGGCATACATGAAAATTCATTTGTATCCCGACACAGACAAGAAAGACAAATTAAAAAACAATTAAAATTGTACCAAGTACATTAGTAAATTCATTGGCCAGAATTCCCTGTGAGGATACCTGGCAAAACACCTCCTGCACTATAACAGTACTTCAAAAGCACCCATAATCCCTAGTAACCAGAGTTAAATGCTGAGTAGAAACCTGAACAATACACAGAACCTGATGTAGAAAAAATAAAAGGTCAACAGAGGTAATCCTAAGTGTGAACTGGTCTCAATACTTTACATGTCCAAGTGTACGTCAGGGAAGTCTCAGTCGGCATCCCATGTCAGATAGCCTTAGGGTGCTATGATTGGTGTGAAGGAGGTGGAGGGCTCCCGGGCTTATTTGGGATTATCTTATCATTTTGACTTCAAAATGGTGGTATTTAACATTCCATGCCGTGTACTGGGAAGCATGAAAAAAATTCCAAATGCAGTGAAATTGGTGAAAAAACGCATTTGCGCCGTTTTCTGGTGGGCTTGGATTTTACGGATTTCACTGTACGCCCCAGATGACATGTCTGCTTTATTCTTTGGGTCAGTACGATTACAGGGATAACAAATTTGTATAGGTTTTATAATGTTTTCATGCATTTAAAAAAAATGAAATCCTCCTGTAAATTTTTTTTTTATATTTATATCAGTTCTAGGGAAAGGGGAGTGATTTGAATTTTTATGTTTTTTAATTATAATTTTTTTTAACTTTTTTTTAATTTTTACTATTTTTCAGACTCCCTAGGGTACTTTAACCCTAGGTTGTCTGATCTCTCCTATCATATACTAGTATACTACAGTATGGCAGTATATGGGGATTTTCCTCCTCATACATTACAATGTGCTGATAGCACATTGTAATGAATAGGTTAACACGAGACAGCCTCGGGTCTTCGGTAGATGGATCGCCGCTCCCCAATGAAGTCACGGGGGAACGATGATCCTCGGCAATATGCAGCAAAGACTAACCAGGTATGGAGAGGGCTCAGCTCGTGAAGGACCTGCGATGATGTCACCCTGGTAACATAACCTTACTGCTGCATGCAGAGATAGCAAGGGGAGGACCTGCTACATTCAGTCCCTTTAATGATTTTCTTTCCCTCACCAATCTCATAAATTAGCTATTTACACCCCCTAAATGATGTACCTGAATAGTGGCTCTCATACCAGAAAAAATAAGCGCCCATAAGTCCCCATTGCAAAAATACAAACATTTGATAGCCTGTAAAATATGACAATGCAAATGTGCTGTGATTGGCGCACGTTCTCTTCTATGCCAGGCCTCAGGAGAAATTGGTTATTAACCCCTTAATGACCTGGCCCTTTTTTGTTTTTTTAATTTCCATTTTTTGCTCCCCACCTTCAAAAATCTATAACTTTTTTTATTTTTACACGTAAAGAGCTCTGTGACAGCTTGTTTTCCGCTTAACAAATTTCACTTCATAGTAATGGTATTTTATTTTCCATGTCGTGTACTGGGAAGCAGTAAAAAATGTTTTCATACATTTACAAAAATTAAAACCTCCTGTACAAATTTTTTTTTTATTATGCAACATTCTGGCGCTAATAACTTTTTCATACTTCAGTGTATGGAGCTGTGGGTGGAGTAATTTATTGCGATTTTTGGAGACGTTTTCAGTACTACCATTTTTAGGACTGTAGATCTTTGATCACTGTATATAGAATTTTTTATATTTTTTAAAATGGCAAAAAAGTGCGATTTTCGACTTTAGGCGCTATTTTTCGTTACGGGGTTAAGTGCAGTGAAAAACCGCTATTATATTTTGATAGGGCATTTTTGGATGCTGCGATATTTAATGTGTTATGATTTCTAGTGTTTATTTATATTTATAACAGTTATATAAGTGCGCCGCAATATTACGGTAAGGGGTTAAATTTTGTGGAGTTTTCTGTCATTTAATACATTGTGAATTTAAAATTTTTGGGGCAAAATTAAAGTATTTTCCCAAAAAATTACAAATTGTAAATTCCCCCTTCATTTTGTTTTAACCCCTGTAAAGCACCTAAATTGTTAACAAACTTCTTAAAGTTGGTTTCTCATACATTGAAGGGAGGACGTCGGACGGCAGCACCGAAGGGTGAATACTAAGTTTATTTTCTAAGGGGGCACTCTGCTGCGCATTATATTTATTGGGGCACTCTGCTGGAATTATATATATGGGGGCATTCTGCTAGGCATTATATATATGGGGGCATTCTGCTGGATAATATACGTATGGTGGCAATCCGCTGGGCATTATATTTATGGGGGCACTCTGCTGGATAATATACTTATGGGGGCACTCTGCTGGACATTATACTTATGGGGACCTTCTGCTGGACATTATACTTATGGGGACACTCTGCTGGACATTATATTAATGGGGGCACTCTACTGGTCATTATATTAATTGGGGGGCTGCTGTGGGCATTTCATTCATGAGGGAAGACTACTGGACATTATATTGATGAGTGGAGACTACTACACATTTGTTTTAAATCAACAATAAAACTTTATTGAAGGGCATTTGCACACAATGGGGCACATTTACTTACCCTTTCTGAGGAGTTCACAGAAAGTGCATTGTCCGACGATATCCTGAATGTGTTGCTTCCCTGCTCAGGTCCGACGGAGTTCACCTTCTTCCTCCTGGTGCATGTAAGTGCTTGATCTTGCAACACAATTTGAATGTTAAATCCTGCACTGAATCAGTCGGATCGTTCGACGGCACGCCCCCCCCAGTTTTTGTCGCAAGAAAGCCAGCGCAGTTGCACCAAAATCATATTGCGTGCAACACAATCCCCTGTTAAATACCTGTCACAGCTGTGTAAAACCCAAAAACGTTGGAAAATCCAATGAAAGTGTGTCCGCCAACCCTTAGTAAATAAGCCCCCAATGAGTACAACACATAAATGGTGGTCTCACAGGACCCCACATATAGATGAGGGAGAAAAAAGAAAAAAAAAGCGGGAAACTGCGTATAATCATACAATATGAATACTTGGTCTGTTACCATAGATGGGTTGTCTCCACAGTAAGAAAAGAACATGTAGAATTATCCAACATGTTTATAGTCATACATGTGCAAAGTGCGTACAACATTAGGTTCAGATAAAGTGTGGCACATGCCCTCGTAACAATAAACAAATTTGAAACACAATCAGCACCAAGCACCCAACCACGCACCTGCACCATATTCCCACTCCAGGACCGCCACTAATGGTGTACCCAGATAGAGATGAGAGAGACTCATATATAACAGAGAGAGTGGGGGACATTCATCATACGCTGGCACTCGTGCATAGTCGCAGCGGGATACATAAAGAGGCAGAAGCCTCTTGATGTATCGGGGCAGGATGCTGTGCCACTTTTATTCTACGCCGGGCAGGGCGCCGGCGCGGGGACAGTAACGCGTGAAGGTCGTGGAGAGGGCTAAATAGTTGCAAGTGCTAGCAATAGGCTAGCATTTGAGATTATTTCAAGGCCTCTGCACCACTAACGTGGCAGCCATTAAACATGCCCCAGTGTGTCTAGGATACACTAGAATTTGGGGAACCACAGTAAAGAGGGAGTCAAGCCATTTGTCCCAGATGGCATGGAACCATCTATCCTTCTTTCTATGAATAAATAACCACTTTTTGAGTGGGAGGGTGTTATTCATTGCATGATTCAGTCACGGAAAGAGGGGGGATGTGCAGCCATCCAGAATCTAGCGACTCTCTTCCTGGCATAATACAGAGTTTCGGTAATAAAAGCTCGTTCTGCAGTGGATTGGAACAATTCAGGGTCTACCACAAGAAGACAGAGCTTGGCCATGACCATAATAGATAGAAAAAGGTTCCTGAAGTCTCAGAACACTTTGGACAGAGGTCAGCAAACCCAGGAAGAAACTTACTAACTCTACTAGTGGTTAGGTATGCTTGATGGAGTATATATACATTGGGAATTCTGTCCCCCAGATTGGGAAACAAACTGAGGTGAAGAGAGGGCAAGATCCCACTCCTCATCCATCAAGGGATTTGGCAAGTCATAGGAATCCTTTAACTGCTGAAATGAGTGGCGGGCTTAATAAATACAGTCATCCCCCATTCAGAACACCCCCCCTGGCCCTCCATCTAGCCCCATTAGGCAGTTGGAAAAATTTGGAAAGTGCTGAGTTATTCCAAAGGAGAGCGTACTTGTCAAACCTGGTAGCATAGTAGCAGGAGCGAACTCTCGCCCACAACAAAAGAAGTTGGCGTAGCAAGGGGGATGCCCCTCTGGTCCTTCTGTCTCCCCCAAATAGGAGATGTTCAGGTGCGGTATGTAGACTGGACTAGGGATTTACAAGAAGTGCCATGGTGCATGGTTTTTCAAGGTGGAACATCCAAGGGAAGTGGGACAACTGTGCTACCCAATAGTAAAGCTTAAAATTAGGAAGACCAACCCCCTCCTCCCGGGGCAAAACAGAAGACTGGTGGCTATCCTCGAACTCCCCCCTCCCCAGACAAAGACTCCCCAGACAATTCTTTCATGCAACTATGAAGCTTCTGAAAGAAGTGGCACAGTATATACACTGAGGACTGTAGATGGATGTACAGGATTTTAGGTAGGAGAACCAGGATGCAACAAGTGAACCTAAATTCCCTGGGAAAGCCAAATCATTCCAACACTTACCAAAGGTCAGGCCACTCCACCAAGTCAAAAGCCTTGGCTGCATCCAGCGAGACCAAGACCCTTGACCCAGCATTGTCATGGACTGCCTGGAGATTCAGGAACAGTGTGCGCAGGTTTGAAGCTTGTATATTTGTCTACTAGACATTTTATTAGAGAGTAGCGGCTGCATTTCCCACCCTAGGGTTATACTCAAGTCAATATGTTTTCCCAGTTTTTGTGGTAAAATTAGGTATTCCGTCTTATACTTGTGTCAGCTTATACTCGAGTATATACGGTAGCTTTCCTGCACTCCCATTTTGTCTTTACTCCCCCCATCTACTCGGTCCATGGATTTTGTTGCCAGAGTGGGAGTAGGCAGGTAGATAAGGCAGTTCCCGGACATGAGCCAGCAGCAGATTGGAGCAGCTGTCCATCAGGCTAGTAACCCATGCTTGACAAGACTGAACTGCAAAGAGTAGGGTGTGAATTATTCAATCCAAACACAGAAACCTAAGCCACAGTTCACACAAAAGTTAATGCCACCTATTCTGCCAACTGTGGATAGAGGGATGTTTTGGCACAGACGTTACAGCAATGTTTGGCCATTGATATCTACAGCAGCAAAGCTGTTCCCATCAATAGGGTCAGACAGTGGCATTCCTTTCTTAGTGTTCTTGTGGTTTTTGAGGCATTTTCCCTACACTGATTTTTTTTTACAGAGGAGGAAATTTACTTGCTAGCCTACTTTAGTCATAGGCTAAAGTCAGCTTATAGGCATTAATTGCTTCAGATGACTATCTCCTATGTCATATTACCTACAAACCCATTGTTCTTATTTATTTGCATATTAGTTCCAGCAGGAAACAGATACCACAGCAACAAACATTGTAAATGTACCCAGAGAGGATTCATTGCCTTGAAGAAAGTCTTTACTGTAAAGTTATTACATTCCCTTCTTATTATTAAGACCTATTTTTATAATATCAAATGTGGTTAGTCATCTTGATTAGTGATCACATGATCTGTTTTAAGGTGTGCCCCTGTCTTTATTCCATCATATAACTAAAGGGCACAGTCCACCTACAGTGAAACATGTCTATTGGTGATCATTGGCTTTTCTTTTTAAGACAGGAGAAATTATTCTTGTTGGGTAATGGAGCAAGAGAGTGGGGGCAGCAGCACATCCCTTCTTACACCGGTCGATGAGCTGGCATGAGACCATTCATGTTTCTATATAGAGTCAACAGGAAAGCTTACAGTAGTTTGCCATGTTTTTATCCAGTCTAGTAAAGCAAAGGCTTACCGATAACACCTGCGATCAGCACATTGTAATGAATGAGGAGGAAAATCCCCATATACTGCCATACTGGCACCGATCGCGGCTGTCTCCCCGCTGATCGCCGCAGGCGAAGCTGCTGTCAGCTTGAAAAAGATGGCGCTGCATGGGCACCGCCATCTTTACGGGGATCGTCGCTCCCTGTGACGTCATTAGGGAGCGGCGAACAGTCGCCATTACTGTCTTCGGAAGACCCGAGGCTGCTTCGGGTTAACCTATTCATTACAATGTGCTATACTGTAGTATGCCAGTATATGATAGGATGGTACAGACAACCTAGGGTTAAAGTACCCTAGGGAGTCTAAAAAAATAGTAAAAATAAAAATAAAAAAAAAGTTTAAAAAAAAATTATAATAAAAAAACCCAAAAACTGAAATCACCCCCCCTTTCCCTAGAACTGATATAAATATAAATAAACAGGAAAAATCATAAACACATTAGGTATCGACGTGTCCTAAAATGCCAGATCTATCAAAATATAAGAATGTTTTTTTGCCATTTAAAAAAAAATTAAAAATTCTATAAAAAGGTTGTACAGTCCTAAAAATGATAACATTGTTAACATCAAAAGCCGCAAAAAATCAACACCTCCCAAAGCTATAAAAGTATAAAAAAGTTATTAGCGCCAGAAGATGGCAAAATCCCCCCCCAAATTTTTGTACAGGAGGTTTTAATTTTTGTAAATGTATGAAATCATTATAAAACCTATACAAACTTGGTATCCCCATAATCGTACCAACCCAAAGAATAAAGTAGACATGTCATTTGAGGTATACAGTGAAATCCGTAAAATCCAAGCCCACAAGAATATGGCACAAATGCGTTTTTTTAATCAATTTAACTTTATTTGGATTTTTTTTCCGGCTTCCCAGTACAAGGCATGGAATATTAAATACCACCCTTTTGAAGTATAATTTGTTATGCAGAAAACAAGCTCTCACACAGGTCTGTACATGGAAAAATAAAAAAAGGTATAGATTTTTGAATTTGGGGAGTAAAAAATGAAAACGCAAAAACAAAAAAGGGCTGTGGCGAGAAGGGGTTAAGATTAGGTGTATTGCTTAGTGTGAACAAGACATGGTAAGTAGCTGTATCAACATTTTGTATATAGATGCCATGACACCCTGAAACCTTACTATTGAAGATAACTGGAAGAATCATAATAAGATGATGGTTTATCTTATTAATGCATAAGAAAACCAATCTATTACAGCACTGTGGTGCAGTATAATTTAACTTTTAATCTCTCAAGTAATAAAACATAGGTTTCGAACATATAATAAACATCAAAACATCACTGGACTTTGTCAAATCTAATGTAATCAGTACAAAACCAAATTTATTGTTAGCATTTAAAGAAAGTGTAATGTTCCAGACGAGGCCTGTGATGTCACAAAGTAAAAAACCAGTGTGAGATGCTGACTCGTCGCCAATGCATACTAGACTGCTAGTCTCTTTTCACCACTGTGCAGATGGAGTGTGAGTACCATTAGCCACTGCTTCACATTACATAAGACCTACTGTACCTAATTGTTTGCCTATTAAGTATCACTTATGTTTAGCATGTTTTTTGCTTTCTACAATTACTGTGAGTCCTGGTTAAAGAAATATCCTGATGAGTGAGTTCTTATACTTCATGGAACATGTAGGTAGTGGGGTATAAATTTAAGGTACTAGTTCTTAGGGCAAGTCCTGATGCTTCCCTTGTTAGGGCAGGAGTCATGGGAAAGTGTCGAGTAAGAGTCCAAAAGGTACAGGACAGGGCATCAAGTGCTATGTACGCAGTCTGACTGAGGACACTTTTTACCCCTACCTGGAAGTGACCTCACAAGTCTCCACTGATAATGTTCCAATTCCTTCAACTGTGGTTGATTTTGGAGGACTGCACTAGACTTGGTAACTACTGGTGATGGCTTTATATTTACAAAAAAATTGTTTGCTGCCTTTATGGGTCTCTGTTTTTATGAGAAATAAAAAGTAACATTTTTGTGAACCACAGTTCAGTAATATACATTTTTATTTCTGTGGTTATTGACAAGTGTCTGTAAACTTGTGGGGGCAAAGAATGAAGTCGGAGGTGCCATTGCTGCATTTGTAGGAAAACCAACAGAAATCTACCAAGAATATGAGTGAATTTACAATATACTGCAATACTGTAGTGTTGGAATATAACACCCAAATGTCCGAAACTCCACTTTTTTGATAGTTGGCAACATATAAAAAATGTAATAAGAAGTCATCAAAATGTCTTACAGTCCAAAAAAATGGTAGCAATAAAACCTTATCATGTCCCACAAACAATGACACATCACAAAGCTCCATACTCCAAGATATGAAAAAGTTATTTTTTGTGCAAAAGGTTTTAATTTTTAACCTAATTTAAACAGATTAAACCTATATAAAATTTATTATCCACGTAATCGCACTGAGCCAAAGAATAAAGTGGAGGTTGGAGCACACAGTGAAAGTCGTAAAAACAGAGCCCACAATAAAATGGCGAAGAAGCATTTTTTTGTCAAGTTTTGAATGTTTTTCCTGATTTACTGTACATGGCATGGATTATAAAATAGTGCGACAAGGAAGTACAATTGGTTGCACAGAAAACAAGCCCTTATAAAGCTCCATAAATAGAAAAAATTAAAAAGGGGAGTGAAAAACAAAAACGTAAAAAGCTTAAAGCTTAAAGGTTTTAAAGGAAAACTTAGTGACTGCTGTTAAAGGGGCACTCTAGAAGGCTAGTAACATATATTGAAAAAGCCATATTTACACACTCAAACTCAAACAGGAGGAGGCTGCTGGAGGACACAGGAGGAGGCTGCTGAAGACAGGAGGGGGCTGCTGGAGGACAGGAGGAGGCTGCTGGAGAACAGGAGGAGGCTGCTGAAGACAGGAGAAGGCTTCTGGAGGACAGGAGGAGGCTGCTGGAGGACAGGAGGAGGCTGCTGGAGGACAGGAAGAGGCTGCTGGAGGACAGGAGGAGGTTGCTGGAGGACAGGAGGAGGCTGCTGGAGGACAGAAGGAGGATAGAGGGCAGGAGGAGGCTGCTAGGGGACAGAAGGAAGCTGCTGGAGGACACAGGAGGAGGCTGCTAAAGACAGGAGGGGGCTGCTGGAGGACACAGGAGGAAGCTGCTGGAGGACACAGGAGGAGGCTACTGGGGAAAGGAGGAGGCTGCTGAAGACAGGAGGAGGCTGCTGGAGGACAGGAGGAGGCTGCTGGGGGAAAGGAAGGAGGCTGCTTGGGGAAAGGAGGAGGCTGCTGGAGGACAGGAGGAGGCTGCTGGAGGACAGGAGGAGGATGGAGGGCAGGAGGAGGCTGCTGGGGGACAGGGGGAAGCTGCTTGAGGACACAGGAGGAGGCTGCTGGGGGGACACAGGAGGAGGCTGCTGAAGACAGGAGTAGGCTGCTGGGGGAAAGGAGGAGGCTGCTGGGGAAAAGGAGGAGGCTGCTGAAGGACAGAGGAGGAGGCTGCTGGAGGACAGGAGAGGGCTGCGGGAGGACAGGAGGAGGCTGCTGGGTGACAGAAGGAGGATGGATGGCAGGAGGAGGCTGCTGGGTGACAGAAGGAAGCTGCTGGAGGAAACAGGAGGAGGCTGCTGAAGACAGGAGGAGGCTGCTGGGGGAAAGGAGGAGGCTGCTGGAGGACACAGGAGGAAGCTGCTAGAGGACACAGGAGGGGGCTGCTGTAGGACACAGGAGGAGGCAGCTGGTGGACACAGGAGGAGGCTGCTGGAGGACACAGGAGGAGGCTACTGGAGGACACAGGAGGAGGCTGCTGGAGGGCCTAAAAGGACTGAAGGCCACAGGAGGAGGATGGAGAACAGGAGATACATGAGGTGGATGGAGGACAGGAGCTACAAGAGGAGGATGGAGGACAGGAGCTGCAGGAGGAGGATGGAGGACAGGAGGATGATGGAGGACAGGAGACCACAGTATGAGGGGGATGGTGGACAGGAGGTCACAGTATGAGGGGGATGGAGGATAGGAGGTCACAGTATGAGGGAGGATGGAGGACAGGAGGCTACAGGAGGAGGATTGAGGACAGGAGGCTACAGGAGGAGGATGGAGGACAGGAGGCTACAGGAGGAGGATGGAGGACAGGAGGCTACAGGAGGAGGATGGAGGACAGGAGGCTACAGGAGGAAGTTGGAGGACACAAGGCTACAGAAGGAGGATGGAGGACAGGAGGCTACAGGAGGAGGATGGAGGACAGGAGGCTACAGGAGGAGGATGGAGGACAGGAGGCTACAGAAGGAGGATGGAGGACAGGAGGCTACAGGAGGAGGATGGAGGACAGGAGGCTACAGGAGGAGGATGGAGGACAGGAGGCTACAGGAGTAGGATGGAGGACAGGAGGCTACAGAAGGAGGATGGAGGACAGGAGGCTACAGAAGGAGGATGGAGGACAGGAGGCTACAGGAGGAGGATGGAGGACAGGAGGCTACAGGAGGAGGATGGAGGACAGGAGGCTACAGAAGGAGGATGGAAAACAGGGGGGCACAGGAGGAGGATGGAGGACATGAGCTACAGGAGGAGGATGGATAACAGGAGGCCACAGGAGAAGGCTGGAGGACAGGAGACTACAGGAGGAGGCTGGAGGACAGGAGACTACAGGAGGAGGCTGGAGGACAGGAGACTACAGGAGGAGGCTGGAGGACAGGAGGCTACAGAAGAAGGATGGAAAACAGGGGGGCACAGGAGGAGGATGGAGGACATGAGCTACAGGAGGAGGATGGATAACAGGAGGCCACAGGAGAAGGCTGGGGGACAGGAGGCCACAGAATGAGGAGGATAGAGAACTGGGACCACACCATGTGAGGAGTGGTAGGGGTAGGCAGGGCCGATTCTAGCCTTTTTGCTACCTGAGGCGAAACTTGAAAATGCTGCCCCCCGCACGCATATGCGCGCATGTGCGTGCGTGCCCTGGTGATGCTACCTTACACACTAGTAGTCATTAGTCACAGATATTAGTAACCTCTAGTACCTTACAGGTGACCATCTACTCCATCCGGAAGGGTACTTCTTTACGCTTTCTTCCGGCCTTGGTTTTCCTCTGAATTCACAAAGAAATGTCTTCAACTCCATGCAGCACAACTCCCCATGGCGCCCCTAAAAATAGCACAGTCACTTACAGTATAATGGATTGTGATTCCAATATATATTATCCTCACAACATGACTGAACAAACTATTCCCAACATAAAACATCCTTTAGTCAACCAAATTAGAGCATATAGAGCAGTGATGGCAAACCTTTTAGACACCGAGTGCCCAAACTACAACCAAAACCCACATATTTTTCACAAAGTGCCAATGCGTCAATTTAAGCAGTAACTTATTACTCCCTGCTCTGTCACAGGTTTAAAGTTTATAGGCCCCTGAGGACACCAATACAGTAGAAAGAAGAAGACGTTTGGATTATCATTGTAGCTGTCTTCTAGGGTCCTGGGCTCTCTAGGACTGCAAGAGGCCTTGAGTCCTGTCTGGCGAACTCTGTGCTGGGGTGATGGCTCGGGTGCCCATAGAGAGGGCTTTGAGTGCCACCTCTGGCACCCGTGCCATAGGTTCGCCATCACTGATACAGAGCAATTCAATTAGGTGCCCTAATTTAGCCTCCCCCTATAATGAACAGCCACTCCCCCCCTCCTGTATACACAGCTTCTCCTCTACCCCCCTGTATACACAGCCTCTCCTCTCTAACATTTATACACCGCCTCGTCCACTACCCCCCTGTATACACAGCCTATGCCCCCCCGAATACACAGCCTCTCCTCTACCCCCCTGTATACACGGCCTCAGCACCCCTGGATACAGTATCAGCTCCCCCACCACCCGTATACAGTCTCAGCTGTATACATGCCCCACACAATTACCCCCAGTAATTTTCCCCATACAACCCCAATGTAATGTGCCCACACACAGCCCCCCAGTAAGTAATGTGCCCACACACAGCCCACCAGTAAGTAATGTGCTCACACACAGCCCCCCAGTAAGTAATGTGCCCACACACAGCCCCCCAGAAAGTAATGTGCCCACACACAGCCCCCCAGTAAGTAATGTGCCTACACACAGCCCCCCAGTAAGTAATGTGCCCACACACAGCCCCCCATGTTCTTCCCCTTTGCTGACCCCTGTCATGTCTCCCCCTTACCTCCCTCATGCAGCTCTCTCAGTGTGAGTACTGCTTTCCCCGGCAGGTCATGTGACCATGACATCGTCACAGGTCCTTCAGCCTCCAGGAGTCTTATACTCCAGGAAGGTGAAGGTACTGCTGGGGAAAGCAGTGACTACACAGAGGGGAGGATGTTCTAGCGATTCCCCTACTGTATACTCTGCCTACTATACTCACCACACAGCTCCCTCATCTTCCCCAGCCAGACAGAGCAGTGGGCACAGGTGCAATGTGCTGCACCGCTCTGCCTATAAATTACAATGGTGCCTTAAAGTCGGCAATGTAATTTATTCTACAGGTGGCATGGACCTGCCAGCCATTGGCAAGTCCGTGCTACCAACAGCAAAATGCCGCTCTTATGTGGGGTCCGCTATCTGCAGATAGGATTATGTATAAGTTTGGGGAGATTAAATAAAAGTGGAAAACCAAATGTAAAGTGAGGATAAAATTAAAGATGGGTTCTATATGTTGCATATTTGCATTAGGTGTAATTATACGAGTCCATGTGGGGGGAGTTGGATTGTTCTATGTGGGGACCATCAAGGCCAATATTATACTATGCTTGTGGGTGTGGCAATGGGTGAGGTTTAGAAAAAGGGGGAGGGGCTTTTGTCCCTCTTTCTCTCACCCAAAAGTTGAGAGGTACGAGTAACATACTGTAGTAAAGTAAAGTAAAGTGGTACTTACCTTTCACAACTTGCTTCAATAATTCCCCTTCTGTACTGCCTGGGTCTTTCGTGAAAACACAGAAGGTCAAACACCAGGAAATGGTCGAGCTGCTTACAGTATTGAGACTGGGACTGGGACCAATTGTACTAGAGTGGAGGGGAAGGCTAAGGTATGCTTGTATTTAGATATTGGTCCCTAGAGAACCTTTTCATTCTACTATTCTAATTTTTACTCACTGGAAAATCAGTACATATGAGATATGATCAAAATATTCAATTTTAGTTTCAAATATTTTTAATAGATTTATATATTACATAACAGGTGTACAAATGCCATAGAATGAGAATGCTATTTAGCTTGCAAAATATTCACTTTTAAAGTGAACCTGTCAACAGGAGCTGTTTTCTATCTCCCCCATGTCCCATAAGGAGAATAGAGTGAGTGCACAGTGACAAGGTATTTTTATGGTAAAACTGATTATTTTCGAAAAAAAAGATGAGTTAGTTTAAAGTTTACTTAGCTGTATTCAGATTCTAGTCACTTGTGCCCTTGGAGTTGCTATTGAGGAGCTGTTTCCCCCTTACCCTCGGGAAACTGCTCCATCATGTGTCTAGTTCAAATAAGAACATCCGCCCAGGTTCACAAACTGTGTGGTCAGTATCTGCGGGCAGACATACGCAGAAGAAGTGGAGCGACTCCGCAGCCACCTGCGTAGGTGCCACACTATGTAATGGGTTCATAGGCAACCTACCGTATAGTGTGGCACATGCGCAGATAGGGCGGCCAGCTACGCTTCCTCGGTGAATGTCTGCCCACAGATGCTGACCGCACAGGAGTGAGAATTGCCTGCGGCAGTCAGCAAGGAGGATGGGACGTGACTGAAGAAGTGACGTGTGCATTGGGGGAAGCTGCATAGGGAGCTAGTATTTGAACATGTGTGGATTTTTTTAACTAGACACATGACAGAGAGGTTTACCGAGGGGGGGGGGCGCACCTCAATAGCCACCTCCAGGAGACAAGTTACTAGTAAACTTTAAGCTAACTTTTTTTTTCTGAAATAACCAGTTTTACTGTAAAAAACCCTTGTCACTGTGTGCTCTAGTCTCTATATGGGCCATGGGGGAGCCAGAAAACAGCTCCTGGTGACAGGTTCCCTTTAAAGCTGTAATGTAGAGGACTGTCCTGCAGGATAGTGGCAGGGTTTGGTGTAATGTTTAGTGAGAGCGAGCTGCAGCACCTCATGGTGTAGATTCTGCAGCTCAGATGTAAAAATAGGTGGAACCGTACTTTAAGCAGCTTATTCCCTTAGATTCCTGTATGTCAACCAACTGGAAACATTTTTCTTAAGTTTCTGCATGAATAGAATGTGTTTCAGCAAATTCTACTGTTTGATAACTGAGTGGGGTCTGAGATGTGCCTGGTGCCAGGCCTAAGCCTCAGCTCTTTATCTGTGTAGTTAAAAGTACAATATACACCCCCAAAGTTATTTCCTGGAAAGTGCCTGGAATGCTGATGATAGAATTGATCATTGTGACATGCTGTGTAATTCCTACTGAAACACTATATATCTTATTATTTATCCAGAATACACTTCAACCAGGATTTTTCACTTAGTTTCTGTGAATTTTACTTATGTACAGTTATATTTCATAGGTAGGGAGCCGTCACCAAACCTCTATTGATTCAAACTCTATAAATTTCTCATCCTTCTTGCTAGCGCTGCCTGCTCATTGTACTGGAGCACTTCAGTTAAAAGACAGAAAATGACACAAGGCTCTCTCTTCCCCCTGCTATAAATTCCACAACATACCATATTTAATAAACTTTTGTTGCACACGCAGTGCCGGCTCTAGGTTCTAGTAGGCCCCTGGGCAACAGAGCCTTTGTGGGCCCCTTTGTAGGCCGCCCTCCAGTAGCCACACTGCCCCCCTACCCCATGTAGCCACACTGCCTCCCTTACCCCTGTAGACACACTTCCCCACCTCCCCCTGTGGACACACTTTCACTCCTCCCCCTGTGGACAGACTGCCCCCCTCCAGCTACACTGCCCCTCTCCGCCTACGCTGCCCCCCCTCCCTCTCCAGTTACACTGCCCCCCTCCCCCTGTACACACATTGCCCCCTTCCCTCCAGTCCCCCTGTTGACATACTGCCCCCCACCCCTGTTGACACACACTATGGTGGGAAATTCATAGCACAAAATGGGGCTAAAGATACTTCTTATATTATTATATGATAAGATGGATCTTGATAATGTAAATATCAATGTTGTGGCTATAATTCCCATTGGTCAATGTACAGCAAGTGAAAGAAATTTTGAACATGTCACCAATTTAAATGTAAGTAAATACACTTCTCAAAAAAATAAAGGGGCCATTCAAATGACACATTCAAGATCTGAACAAATTAAATATTCTTGTTGAATTTTATTTAGCGCTGGCCATTTCCCAGAATTCCTTATAAACCAGCCTCTCCCAGCCTCTCCATGCCGGATCTTTGTGCCTCACAGCTTTATAAAAAGCTTGTTGTATGCCTCATGCTATTGTTCTGTATTCCCGTTGTGACCTCGGTTCTGTTCCGCCTGTCTTGACCTATTGCTACGTTCCCAACTCTGATCCCGCGCTGCCCATCCTGACTTCCTGCCTTTCCCCGACTATGATTTTGGTAATGCTGTGTACCTTGTCTTGGCTGCCACTGCGGACAAAGTTGCACCTGTGGAACGACCTGTTGGTACCATGCCGCAGCCGGTACAACCCGCTTTGCAGGCTCTGTTGAAAACCGGGTATCACTTAGATTCCGGTCCCAGGTGTTGGTTTACGTTATCCTCTGCGGTGGTCCAGTGGGTCCACTACCCCTGGAGCCTGATACAGGCTGATCCAACTTTGATGTGATGTCAGTAAAACAAGACAAAATGAAGTTTAGTATTGTTTGTGGCCTCCACATGCTCGTATGACCTCCTTACAATGCCTTGGCAACCCACACGAGTGGCTCAGGTAGTGCACCTCATCCAGGATGGCATATCAATGCGAGTTGTGGCAGGAAGGTTTGCTGTGTCTGTCAGCGTAGTGTCCAGAGGCTGGAGGAGCTACCAGTAGACAGGCCAGTACATCAGGGGATGTGAAGGGGGCCGAAGGAGGGCAACAACCCAACAGTAGGACCACTACCACCGCCTTTGTGCAAAGAGGAACCGGAGGAACACTACCAATGCCCTGTAAAATGACCTCCAGTAGGCCACAAATGTGCATGTGTCTGCACAATTGCTTAGAAACAGACTCTATGAGGATGGTATTAAGGCCCGATGTCCACACATGGGGTTTGTGCTCAAAGCCCAACACTGTTGGTATTTGCCAAGATTGGGAAATTCACCACAGGTTCGCACTGAGCACATGTGACAGAGTCTGGAGATGCTGTGGAGAGCGATCTGCTGCCTGCAATATCCTTCAGCATGACCAGTTTGGCCATGGGGTGGCATTTCTTTTACGAGCCAGACAGCCCTCCATGTGCTCGCCAGAGCTAGGTACCAAGATGAGATCCTCAGGCCCCTTGTGAGACTATATGCTGGCCCTGGGTTCCTCCTAATCTAGGACAATGCTAGACCTCACGTGGTTGGAGTGTGTCAGCAGTTCCTGCAAGATTCCTGCAAAATGAAGGCATTGAAGATATGGACTGGCCTGCTCATTCCCCAGACCTGAATCTGATTGAGCACATCCGGGACATTGGGGCATATTTACTTAGGGTCTGCAGACTGCACTTTCGTCGGATATTCCGACGTTTTCGGGTTTCGCACGGCTGGGACAGATATTTAAAAGAAGATTGTGTCGCATGCAAACGGATTTTGGCGCCATCGCGCCAGCTTTCATGAGAAAGAAATCGGGGGGAACCGACGCATTCGGACTGAGCACGGGATATAACTTTAAAATTGTGGCAGGCAATGCACTTACATACATCAGGAAGAATAAGGTTAACTCCGGCAGACCTGATCGGGGAAGCAACACATGCAGGATATCGGGCGCACAATCTTTGTGAATCACGGCAAAGTTCATTATCGTCGGACATTCCGGATCGGGAATCGCACCAGGGACGGTAATTAAATGTACCCCATTGTGTCTCACTCCGTCCACAAACGTCACTTTGCACCACAGACTGTCCAGGTGTTGGCGGATGCTTTAGTCCAGGTCTTAAAGGAGATCCCTCAGGAGACCATCCACAAACTCATCAGGAGCATGCTGAGGCGTTGTAGGTAGGCATTTCCATTTCCATTGATGATTTTTATGTGATTTTGTTTTTAGCACATTCAACTATGTACAGAACAAAGTAGTCAATTAGAATATTTTATTCATTCAGATCTAGGATGTCTCATTTGAGTGTCCCCTTTACTTTTTTGAGCAGTGTATATTTCTTAAAGGGCTATTGACATGAAATTCTGTCATGGGAGCAATTAACTGTACAATCCCCAACAGCAAATAATCAAAAACACCAGATACCAAGCTCCAGGATGATTCAAGCAGCAGCATATTCATGTATTAAATAATTTTATTATGTTCCCTTTCATAGAAGGGCTGGACCATTATACAAGCTCTGATACATTTTGTGTCAACCCCTTCATCCTAATAGCAGGGCCCTAACTCCTATTGTTTGTTGTAGTGTTTTATTTTCTGTATAATATATATACATACCGTATATTCCGGCGTATAAGACGACCTGGTGTATAAGACGACCCCCCTACTTTCCTGTTAAAATATAGAGTTTAAGATATATTCGCCGTATAAGACTACCCCTTTTCCAACGCATACAAAACACTGGTAAAAATTAAAATTATGCCCCCCTCCCAGAAGCCATAATTAATGTCCTGCCCCCCCCCCTCAGTAGCTATAATTAATGTCCTGCCCCCCCAATAGCCATAATTAATGTCCTGCCCCCCAGTAGCCATAATTAATGTCCTCCCCTCCCAGTAGCTATAATTAATGTCCTGTCCCCCAGTAGCTATAATTAATGTCCTGCCCCCCAGTAGCTATAATTACTGTCCTGCCCCCACCCCAGTAGCTATAATTACCATCCTGCCCCCCAGTAGCCCTAACTAATGCCCCCCCCAGTAGCTATAATTACTGTCCTGCACCCCCAGTATCCATAAATAATGTCCCCCACCACCAAACAGGGCCCTATATATTTAAGCTAAATAAAAAACATAATTCTTACCTTATCCTGCTCCTCTTCGTGCTGCCACTCATTAGGGGATCCAACGCAGGCGACGGCTGATGACGCGTCTGCAGGTCAGGTGCCGGGTCATAGACCTCAGCAGACCTGGCGCAGGCAGACGCATCACATAGCCTGCGTCAGCGAAAGTGATGGGTGTCGACGGCGGGTAAGTAGTGTCAGGTGGGTGGGACGGGGGTGGATCGGGGGCCCGTTCTAATTTTGAATTATGACAGCTCCGGGCCCTCCCTGATCCAGTGCAGCGCAGGGGTCAGATGCGGGCCTCTGACTGACCGGCAGCGGAGCTTCGGTGGATCGCGGGAAAGGTGAGAAACATTACCGGCGTAAAAGACGACCCCAGACTGGACAGAAGATTTTTCAGTCTTCAAAAGTCGTCTTATACGCCGGAATATACGGTATATGTATATATCCCATATGAATTGTAAAAGTGCTACAGAATGTGACAGCACTATATATATATAAAGATTATTATAATCACAAGATTTGGCAGGGAGATTCATCAAGTTTGAACTATCATTTCCCCATTAGTTTTCCACAAGGTAACGGAGTTGTTTGTGCTTGTAGTTCTTCACTTGTAACCTGCACTCTGTTAAACTGTATATACCTATTGTGTGTACTTCTTGTCTAGTGTGCCCATGAGAGAATTAAATATAAAATTTAACCTGTGTTGCTCTTTTATCTCAATCTACGAATCTCCACATCCATTCTTTGGTTATATACATGCTACCGGTTTGCTCCTGAACCAATGTAATCTTGTAATCTTACAAAACACGCTTATATCAAACAAGAAGCTGGTAGCTGTCTACCATGCTGATGAGACCCACTTTTACTGAGGCTAGTTACAGGGGTCTTTCAGACGTTTCCGACCTTGTGGTCCGGAGACGCCACAGCCAGTTCTCGCAATACTTTGTACCCATCCATTTGACTGGGATGCGTTCACAATGTGCTGCTTTTCTGTACATAGGCTATGACACTTTTGTCCCTTATGTTCAAAATACAACAAATAAGGTACTATAATACAGTAATACTGCCCCTTGTGAACTACAAAACATCTATTCAGCGGTTTTCCTGCTGACAAATCTGTCCTTATATCTGTACTCAGCTATGTCACATCCTACTATTGAAAGTAATGTAACTGTTGTAATCAGCATGGACCAGAATAGGGATATGAATGGGGAGGAATTTCTCTGTTACCAGTTTTCCAGGTCATAATGAAGCTTAAGATTTTTGCTTATTTCAGGCTTCCAGAAGTTAATGATCGTCTTTTGACCCCTTGTAAGTTATAACATTTAATCACACCACCTCCTTTATCTTTAAGCCCACAGAGCCAATCAGAAATATAAAAATCCTGGGATGGTTTCCAGTAAAAGTCGTACGACAGAGTTCTGGCTCAGATTCACTTGGCTCCTGGCATTTTCATTTTATTACACTGACCTGGCCTTTGGTCTGTAATAAACACTGATTTGTCTCTGGCAAACCATTTTAACCACTCACTTGCCAGATGGGAGAGAGACACAGGGCTATAGAATTGTAGAAAAATTTCCTTCTATGATATCATTTCTCATCTACAATAATCTGCCAAGAGGAGTAGTAAGGCCAATGACATGCTGATGTCATGATTATATTGTTCTGGTTACATAATTTGGATATGTAAGACTAGGTAGAAAGCTTGTAGCCTATAATGAAGAATCTATCATATTTCCATGAAAGTTGTAAAAATAATATGATTATATTTAAGACTTAATAGCGACTAAAATCAAGCTATTACTACTAAAAACCAAAAGCTAACTCACAAAAGTTATCTTACAATTTAAGAATTATAAATCCTTCAATGTGTCCTTACTCCCCTTTGACATTAAAAAATTAATAATCTCTAACTTCAAAATGTAGTGGTCCTGCTGTGTGTGGCTGAGGTTGTCAGGTGTAATCTGGTTACATCATTGTGCCATGCGCTTCAATGATAGGGTATGTCCCATAGGACTGACACATAGCAAATGTGGGGCCAATAATCATGAAACCTTATAGACCTGTGGGTTTCAACTCATTTCAACTGATTTCTTAGAGATGATATGCTGGAGTATCTCAATGTACATAACCTTATAACCCAGCATGAGTGTGGGTTTAATCGGTTGTGTCAGAATAGTCGGATTAGCTTCTATGAGTAAGTAAGTTCTAAACTGGACCTGAGGGAGGCCGTGGATGTTGTGCATCTTAGTTTTTCCAAGGCATTTGGTACTGCACCATGTAAAAGGTTGTTCCATAATGAGAATGCTGGGACCATTGGAAAATCTGTATTTGGGTTAGCAATCAGCATTGTGTTGAAAACAGTGGGGTTTCACAAGGGTCGGTATTGGGTCCTCCTTTTTAATATTGTTAATGACTCCCCACCACATTAGCATGAACGTTACAGGATGAAATGCTCATCGCTGTATATCTGTGTCCTGTGGTTGCCTATATACTGTGAGTTCCATCAGTTGTAGATGTATAAGAATTACTTCACCTGTTCAGTAGACAACAGTGAGTACAGGTGCAGACTAATCACATGTATTGATATTCACAGATGCATCATGTACAGGCACTGTAACAGATGTTACCGGAAGAAGAGGAAAAGAAGCCTGTTGAGGAAGATATGCATACAGTAGTGCTACATATCCTCTACTCACTACTCTATCGTGTGCCCCACTGCTTTGGACTACAGACCCCTTCATCTCTATGGCAGGTGCTATGACTGCTACCATGGTGAGGCTGTACATAATATAATAAATTCTGGGTGAGCCCTGTGTGTCATCCTGTATATATATCTCTGTATATAATATAATTAACTAAGGTTGGGCACTGTAGCACTGAAGCATAATTAATTCTTAGGGATGCCGTGTACAGTATAATTCATTCACTGTGTATAAGGGACCATGAATATATTAAAGTTAATTCAGGGGGAATGTATGTATATACAGTAATATAATTCATTCAGGTTGGCACTACATGTAATGCAACTCAGGAGAGTTTCTTTAGCAAGGATGTGAGAGTTACGGAGGTGTGTTTAGGGATGTTATCATGCTGGAAAACTGCCCTGCAGCTCAATTTCTGAAGAGAGGGGACCATACACTGCTTCACAATGCTACATAGGTTGTCAATTAATTGTAACTCCCAATAACCAGAAGTACAGAAGTGCAACCCCAAACCATAGACTGTAGGCACAACACACCTGTCTTTGTACTCCTCATGTGGTTGCCGCTGCACATTCATGTCCACGTTTTCTTACCAAAACTGACAGACCATATAATGAGCCAGGACAAAAAGCAAGTACTCCATAATAACATATCAAAACCAACTCAACTCAATATATAGTAATCGATTATGTGACAGTTTCACATTAAAAAAAATTAAATTGTAGAGGAATATACAATCTGGATGAGATTCCCCACAGTGAAAGATAATTCATTATTTTTCACATGTAAAATCAAGGTATTGAATTGATGGATGGATTTCAAATAAAGCTGTCCACTAAAAATGTACCCTTCATTGTGTGGTAACCTGGTAACATACGGCTCTTCACAATGAAAACATGCTGTTCACTTATGATTATGTAGCTGGGGATGGTAACAACAGGAATCATCTGTGGACTGATCTCTGGTTTTAAGTGATGAGGTTTTTTTTTTTGGTTTGGTTTCGAATAGTCCAAAATTCATTAGTTCTTAATCTAAACCATAATTAAGAACTATCTTTAACCGTTCAAAATGCATTGGTATTTTTTTTAAATCTATTGTGCATATTTATGCCATGTTTTAATGGATTCAATAAACCTAAGATGTTTTAACTTCATTCTTTGAGTGCTGGAGAGACCAATTTTTATTTTTCTACTATTGCTGCATGTTGAAGACTTGTTGTGCATGTTGTGTCCTTTCTCAACATGTTTTCTCCCCTCTGCCTCAGTGGAACACACATTTGCATTGTATTGTCTATGGATGAGCTGATTTTTTTGTTCTTTAACCCCTTCCCGCCGCAGCCCTTTTTCGTTTTCATTTTTCACTCCCCACCTTCAAAAACTAATATTTTTTTATTTTTCCATGTACAGAGCTGTGATATGGTTTATTTTCTGCGTAACAAATTACACTTCAAAATAATGGTATTTAATATTCCATGCCGTGTACTGGGAAGCAGGAAAAAAATTCAGTGAAATTGGTAAAAAACGCATTTGTGCCGTATTCTTGTGGGCTTGGAATTTACGGATTTCACTGTATGCCCCAAATGACATGTCCACTTTTTCATACATTATAAATACGCTAATAACTTTTTTATACTTTGGTGTAAGGAGCTTAGGGAAGTTTTTTTGCGACTTTTAATGATGTTTACAAGGTTATCATTTTTAGGACTGTACGATCTTTCGATCACTGTTTATAGAATTTTTTTTTTTAAATGGCAAAAAAGTGGCATTTTTGAGTTTGGGTGCGATTTTCTGTTACGGGGTTAAACGCAGTGAATTATATATATTATTTTTTGATAGATCGGGCATTTTTAAACATGTCAATACTCTATGTTTATGATTTTTACTGTTTATTTATATCAGTTCTAGGGAAAGGGGTGTGATTTGAAATTTTAGGTTTTTTTATTATAATTTTTTTTTAAACTTTTTTTTATTTTTATTTTTACTATTTTTCAGACTCCCTAGGGTACTTTAACCCTAGGTTGTCTGTACGATCCTCTCATATACCGCCATACTACAGTATGGTAGTATATGGGGATTTTACTCCTCACTCATTACAATGTGCTGATAGCACTTTGTAATGAATAGGTTAACCCGAAGCATCCTCAGGTCTTCAGAAGACACAAGGCTGCCATGGCGACGGATCGCCGCTCCCGATGACATCACAGGTAGCGGTGACCCTCGGAAAGATGGCGGCGCCCATTGACCCGCACCCGGCATGTGATGCAGTATTACGTCACATGTCGGTAAGGCATTAAAAGATATTGGGGATTGTTTACTCAGGGTCCTGCAGCCGCATTTCTGTTGGGTTTTCCGACATTTTTGGGAATTGGGCAATTGGGACAGGTATTTAGTAGGCGATTGTATCGCACACGATCGGATTTAGTCGCAATCACGCCGGCTTACATGTGACACAAATCGGGGGGCGGACTGGTGGACGGTCCGACGGATTCAGACAAACCGCAGGATTTAACTTAAAAATTGTGTCGCAAGCCATGCACTTACATGCACGGGGAGGAAGATGGTGAACTCTGGTGGATCTGAGCGGGGTAACAACACATGCAGGATATATGGTGCACAATCTTCTTGAATCACGGCACAGTGCATTGTCGTCGGACAATGCACTTTCGGGATCTCCTCCGGACCAGATAAGTAAATGTGCCCCAATTTGTTGTAAGTTTCTATTTACTGAATGTTGATCCCAGCATTAGTAGTTTCTTTTTCATTTAGATACCTGTATTTTATTAATGGTTATGTTTTAACTTCAAAGTGAAAGAGACTTTTGTAAAACTGCCTTGCCTTATGTAGGGGGCATTGTAACGGTAAGCTGGTTGCCTCCTTATTAGTCAAGAGTTAAAAATCCCAAAAATGTTTAAAATATTTAAAAAAGTATATCAGCTCTAATAAGAACGCTATTACACCTTTGAATCCTTGTTTTACACATGTGTAGCCATTCAACATTGTTAATCACCAAGCAGAAGCTCAGGACACAACATTCTCTGCATTGTAAACTGTTGTAGCCATACACTGAAAACAGGAGAGGAACCTATCTACTGACCCTTTAATAGTCTGACCTGCTGAACCCTCATTTTCTACTTTTAAGACTTCTCTAAGTGACATTTTATTATTATTTTTTGTTACATATGACTATACCTTTCACTAAGCTCTTGACTCTATCCTATAACTTTATATCCTTTTCCTTTTTGCCAGTATAACTGGAAATGTTAAAGAAAAACAAACCACACTTGGCGGCGAAATTTGCTATGTTTGTGCCACAGAACTCTATTGCAGGGTTTAATTTAACCCTCCATTGTTTCCACTGAACCTTTTACATAAGTTCTGAACAGCTTTGGTTTCAGTAAACTACTACAACAGCCAATTCTAATTGTATGCACAGTGCCAGAACTTGTGACCTCATCACTAAGTTTGGCTTTAGTTACTTGGATGGATCCAGTGCATTTGCAATTTCAAGCTCTCAACTTTTGTGTTGCGGTAATGTACAAAACACATGGAAATAAATCATTAGCCTCTTTTAGGGCATTCTCATTGTCATCATTACCTTGACATCTAGTTCAAATGTTAATCTTTATTTGGCCTGTACAATTTGTTTAGGAGAAAACTTTAATTTATACACAATGTATGGCAAACAACTTGCAAAGGGTCAGGCATTGCCAAAACTATTTCCAAAAGTGAAGTCTGCTTCTCATCAGATACGGCACTTTCTGTCACTCTAGCACACAGCTTGTAGCCCTGTTCTTGCTCTGAGTATCCATGGGTCCCCTATGGGGTCACTTCTCTTGGATGTTGTTTTATCTTCTCCTTTCTCTAGTGCCAAAGTTCTACGCAATGAGGTCAAGGGCAAAGAAGCACAGAAAAGTCATTGTAGCTGGCTATATTTGTTTCAAATAAATTTCTAAAGGTGTCAGATTTTTTGTTTGTCTGTCTGAGGACAACTCTGCTCTAAAATCACCACTGCCCAGTTATCTTATATTTGAATAATAAAAGCAGTCCTGAAAAATAGAAATTCAGTCCCCTTTGAACGCCCCCTTTGAATGCTATAGTTCTAATTTGAGAACATTATTTATAAAATCCAGTCCATACAAGGTCTTATAATTAGGTACAGTAATTATAACATTGGATAAACAGCAACATACAACAGATTCCACTCTGCCAAAAAAGAAAAAAACATATGTAATAAACTAAGAAATAACTTTAAGAAATAACTCAAAGTAATAATTTAACTGTAATATCTTTGTAGACACACTCTTCTTTACAACATTGGAAATTGTGGGTAGTGGTATAAACATAGTTCTCTTCTGGTCCCACCCAGGGCCAGATTTAGACAGTGAGACCCTGGAGAAAACTATAAGTGGGACCCCAAGATAAAACTATTTTATGAACAATCACAGTCAGTAAGAGGCTCCTATAGTCCTCCACAATAATAACACTTTGTAGATTACATGCAGTAGTATAGAGGAGAGGGTCTGGACCGATTCTATGAATCAGGAGTAGAAGGGAAAAGACCAGGGCGCATCGACTCAAGTGTAGGTTTGATTAAAAAAGGTATTAAAAAATGCTAATAAAAGCTGTTCACCTTGCGGCTATCTTTTAGCCTAGCATGTAGTCAAGTATGTGGAGTGCTGCCGGTGGAGCCACGAGGATTGAACGTCCAGAAGTAGAATCCCACGGTGTGGAGATGCTTGTAGGTAAGCAAGACAGGAAAGATCCACAGTGTGGCGCAACTTCACTTTGGTAAGAATCTTTATTGCAAATGAACTACGCGTTTCGGCGCTTGGACCAGCGCCTTCGTCAGGTTCGGCAAACAAGATAAAAGGTAACATTCATGGCTATTTTATATACACAGAGGCTGGGAGCCTCATTCTCAAAAAGGGGAGGTATGTCATAGGTAAGATGGTGGGATAGGAAAATGCTGCTGTCCATCAGTGGCAGCCCGTGTTTTTTACAGGTTAAAACAATAAATATTTGAATAATAACACAATGACACAATAATAACACAATAATAACACAGTAATAATCCTGCATACTTCATATAGATACAGATAGGTTGGTTAAAATAACGGGTTAAAAATAGCATGTTAATAAAGAAGAAAGGAAAAAAAAAAAATTTTGAAAAAGAATAATAAGGGGATCCAGTGGGAAGGTGTATTGTTGGGGCTTATGTTTGGTTGGGACCTGGGGGACTCAAGTGTGGACAAAAAGGTTTCCGTTCGTTGTGTCAAAAAGGACCTCAGTGAGGAGCATAGTGTTCACTATATTTTCAGTCGGTGTGGCCTCTTACATTATGATGAGGGTAGTTGGGTCTGCTAGTTCTCTTGGAGTGTGGTGGCCGTATATCTCAATTTTCGAAGGTCTCTATAGCTTCATTTAAACCTTAAGGGGTTAATGTGTGTAGCCTGTAGATCCAATAAGATTCTTTTTTGTTAAGTATAGTTGTTCTATCTGGGGTATCCTCCGGGATGTGTTCAATTGGAGTGATCGTAATACAGCTAAAATCTTTGTTATGTATGGTGGTTAGATGTCTAGATAAACTTTGAAGTAAAAAGCCGGCTTTAGTCTTGCATCGTTGCTAGAGATGAGCGAACATGCTCGTCCGAGCTTGATGCTCGGTCGAGCATTAGGGTACTTGAAACTGCTCGTTACTCGGACGAATACTTCGCCCGCTCGAGAAAATGGCAGCTCCCGCCGTTTTGCTTTTTGGCGGCCAGAAACAGAGCCAATCACAAGCCAGGAGACTCTGCACTCCACCCAGCATGACGTGGTACCCTTACACGTCGATAGCAGTGGTTGGCTGGCCAGATCAGGTGACCCTGGGATAGACTAGCCGCTGGCCGCGCTGCTCGGATCATTCTGTCTCTGGATGCCGCTAGGGAGAGAGCTGCTGCTGGTCAGGGAAAGCGTTAGGGTGTTCTATTAGCTTACTGTTAGGCAGGAGTGATTCTCAAAGAACCCAACAGCCCTTCTTAGGGCTACAATAACGTTCTACTTTTTTTATTTTAATTTGCATCTATTACCATTTTGTGAGGAATTAGCAGGGGGACTTGCTACCGTTGTGTTTAGCTCTTAGTGGCACACATATCCATAGCAAAGACCGAAGTGGGAAAATTCAGTAGGGGTTGGATTTCTATTAGGCACTAACTCAGTGTCATCTCATCTGGCATAGTAGTGTGCTTCCTTTGATACTTGGCTAGAAAATAGCCATAGGAGAATACAAACAGCTTCTTGAAGCCTACAGTAGCGTTCTATATATTTGATTTCTGGTTGATCTGCTGGTGGCTGTAGTTTCTGCAGTGCATGTACTTGCCAATTCTGAGCAATTTGTAGTGAGACTTGCGACCGCTGTGTTCTGCGCTTAGTGGCGCACATATCCATAGCAAAGGCCGAAGTGGGAAAATTCAGTAGGGGTTGGATTTCTATTAGGCAATAACTCAGTGTCATCTCATCTGGCATAGTAGTGTGCTTCCTTTGATACTTGGCTAGAAAATAGCCATAGGAGAATACAAACAGCTTCTTGAAGCCTACAGTAGCGTTCTATATATTTGATTTCTGGTTGATCTGCTGGTGGCTGTAGTTTCTGCAGTGCATGTACTTGCCAATTCTGAGCAATTTGTAGTGAGACTTGCGACCGCTGTGTTCTGCGCTTAGTGGCGCACATATCCATAGCAAAAGCCGAAGTGGGAAAATTCAGTAGGGGTTGGATTTCTATTAGGCAATAACTCAGTGTCATCTCATCTGGCATAGTAGTGTGCTTCCTTTGATACTTGGCTAGAAAATAGCCATAGGAGAATACAAACAGCTTCTTGAAGCCTACAGTAGCGTTCTATATATTTGATTTCTGGTTGATCTGCTGGTGGCTGTAGTTTCTGCAGTGCATGTACTTGCCAATTCTGAGCAATTTGTAGTGAGACTTGCGACCGCTGTGTTCTGCGCTTAGTGGCGCACATATCCATAGCAAAGGCCGAAGTGGGAAAATTCAGTAGGGGTTGGATTTCTATTAGGCAATAACTCAGTGTCATCTCATCTGGCATAGTAGTGTGCTTCCTTTGATACTTGGCTAGAAAATAGCCATAGGAGAATACAAACAGCTTCTTGAAGCCTACAGTAGCGTTCTATATATTTGATTTCTGGTTGATCTGCTGGTGGCTGTAGTTTCTGCAGTGCATGTACTTGCCAATTCTGAGCAATTTGTAGTGAGACTTGCGACCGCTGTGTTCTGCGCTTAGTGGCGCACATATCCATAGCAAAGGCCGAAGTGGGAAAATTCAGTAGGGGTTGGATTTCTATTAGGCAATAACTCAGTGTCATCTCATCTGGCATAGTAGTGTGCTTCCTTTGATACTTGGCTAGAAAATAGCCATAGGAGAATACAAACAGCTTCTTGAAGCCTACAGTAGCGTTCTATATATTTGATTTCTGGTTGATCTGCTGGTGGCTGTAGTTTCTGCAGTGCATGTACTTGCCAATTCTGAGCAATTTGTAGTGAGACTTGCGACCGCTGTGTTCTGCGCTTAGTGGCGCACATATCCATAGCAAAGGCCGAAGTGGGAAAATTCAGTAGGGGTTGGATTTCTATTAGGCACTAACTCAGTGTCATCTCATCTGGCATAGTAGTGTGCTTCCTTTGATACTTGGCTAGAAAATAGCCATAGCAATAGGATAGGATTGTTTGGTTTTAAAAACTCAAAAAAAAACAAAAAACACAAAAAAAAAAAAAAAACACAAAAAAACACAAAAAAAAACAAAAAGAAGTAAAATAAAAAAAAAAGTTATAACTCTCATTTTAAAAATGTTTAACCCGAGGGCTAGGGGTAGAGGACGAGGGCGGGGACGTGGGCGTCCAACTACTGCAGGGGTCAGAGGCCGTGGTCCTGGGCGGGGTGAGACACCACCTGCTGATGAGGGAGCAGGGGAACGCCGCAGAGCTACACTCCCTAGGTTCATGTCTGAAGTTACTGGGACTCGTGGTAGAGCACTGTTGAGGCCAGAACAGTGCGAACAGGTGATGTCGTGGATTGCTGACAATGCTTCGAGCAATTTGTCCACCACCAGTCAGTCTTCCACGCAGTCCACCCATGTCACCGAAATCCCCACTCCTCCAGCTCCTGCACCTCAGCCTCCTCCCCCCCAGTCTGCCCCCTCCCAGGAAAATTTGCCATTTGAACCGGCATAATCTGAGGAACTGTTTTCTGGACCCTTCCCACAGTCACAAACCACTTGTCCGGTTGCTGCTGAGCAATTTTCCGATGCCCAGGTTTTCCACCAGTCACAGTCTGTGGGTGATGATGACCTTCTTGACGTAGTGGAAGTGTGTAAAGAGGTGTCCGACAATGAGGAGACACGGTTGTCAGACAGTGGGGAAGTTGTTGTCAGGGCAGGAAGTCCGAGGGGGGAGCAGACTGAGGGATCGGAGGATGATGAGGTGACAGACCCAAGCTGGGTTGAGAGGCCGGGTGAACACAGTGCTTCTGAGACGGAGGAGAGTCCTCGACCTGAACAGGTTGGAAGAGGCAGTGGTGGGGCCAGACGGAGAGGCAGGGCCAGAGCTGGTGCATCAGCGCCACTGTCAACTAGTGAAGCTCCCGTGGTGAGGGCTCTTGCGGCGAGGGCTAGATCTTCAGAAGTGTGGAGGTTCTTTAAGGAAACACCGGATGACCGACGGACTGTGGTGTGCAACATTTGCCAAACCAGGCTCAGCAGGGGTTCCACCACTACTAGCTTAACTACCACCAGTATGCGCAGGCATATGAATGCTAAGCACCCCACTCAGTGGCAACAAGCCCGTTCACCTCCGGCCGTGCACACCACTGCTCCTTCCCCTGTGTCAGCTGCTAGTCAGCCCCCTGCCCAGGACCCTGGCACAAAAACCCCATCGTCGCCTCCACGATCCTCCACAGCATCCACCAGCGTTCAGCTCTCCATACCCCAGACGCTGGAGCGGAAACGCAAATATAGTGCAACCCACCCGCACGCCCAAGCCCTTAATGTGCACATCTCCAGATTGCTTAGCCTGGAGATGCTGCCCTATAGGCTAGTAGAGACCGAGGCCTTTCGCAACCTCATGGCGGCGGCCGCCCCTCGGTATTCGGTCCCCAGCCGCCACTACTTTTCCCGATGTGCCGTCCCAGCCCTGCACCAGCACGTGTCAGACAACATCATCCGTGCCCTGAGCAACGCCGTTTCTGACAAGGTCCACCTGACCACGGACACGTGGACGAGTGCTGCCGGGCAGGGCCACTATATATCGCTGACGGCACATTGGGTTAACTTGGTGGAGGCTGGGACCGAGTCTGACCCTGGGGCTGCTCATATACTGCCGACGCCGAGGATTGCGGGGCCTACCTCGGTCCAGGTGTTTCAGGCCTACTATGCCTCCTCCTCCTCCCACCCCTCCTCCACCTCCTCCTCCGAACTACCATCCGTGGGCACGGCGCCATCAGTCGGTAGCTCTAGGCACAGCAGCAGTGCCGTCGCTAAGCGACAGCAGGCGGTGCTCAAACTGCTGAGCCTAGGCGACAAAAGGCACACCGCCCAAGAGCTATTACAGGGCATCACGGCGCAGACTGATCTGTGGCTGGCACCGCTGAACCTCAAGCCGGGAATGGTTGTGTGTGACAACGGCCGTAACCTGGTGGCGGCTCTGCAACTCGGCAGACTGACACATGTGCCATGCCTGGCCCATGTGTTAAATCTGATAGTGCAGCGTTTCCTCAAGACATACCCCAATCTGTCTGATTTGCTCACGAAGGTGCGCCGCATCTGTGCGCATTTCAGGAAGTCCAGCCCAGATGCTGCCACTCTCAGGGCAGCGCAGCGCCGCCTCCAACTGCCCGCTCACCGACTGTTGTGCGACGTGCCCACGAGGTGGAATTCAACACTGACCATGTTATCCAGAGTTTACCAGCAGCGCAGAGCGATTGTAGACTGCCAGATGTCAACTTCCACCAGAACTGGTAGTCAGGTCAGTCAGCTTCCTCAAGTCTACAATGAGGAGTGGACGTGGATGTCTGATATCTGTCAGGTGCTGAGTAACTTTGAGGAGTCAACACAGATGGTCAGTGGCGATGCCGCCATCATCAGCCTCACCATCCCGCTGCTTGGCCTGTTGAAAAACTCTCTGGTCAGCATGAAGTCGGAAGCTTTGTGCTCGTCACAAGAGACGGGGGAAGAATATTCCCTTGTTGATAGCCAAAGCACCCTGAGGTCTGTTTCTCAGCGCATATCGGAGGAGGTGGAGGTGGAGGAGGATGAGGAGGAAGAGGAGGAGAATGTTGGCGAGACACAAGAGGGGACCATTGTTGAGTCCTTCACTGTTCAGCGTGTATGGGCAGAAGAAGAGGAGTTGGAGGAGTTGGAGGAGGAGGAAATGGACAGTCAGGCCAGTGAGGGGAGTGAATTCTTACGCGTTGGTACTCTGGCGCATATGGCAGATTTCATGCTAGGCTGCCTATCCCGTGACCCTCGCGTTCAAAGAATTTATTCCAGCACCGATTACTGGGTGTTCACTCTCCTGGACCCACGGTACAAGCAAAATCTTTCCACTCTCATCCCTGCAGAGGAAAGGAGTGTGAGAATGCATGAATACCAGCAGGCCCTGGTGCACAAGCTGAAACAGTATTTCCCTTCTGACTGCGCTAGCGGCAGAGTGCGTAGTTCTGCGGGACAAGTAGCGAGGGAGAGTAGGCGAGCAGGCAGCTTGTCCAGCACTGGCAAGGGTACGCTTTACAAGGCTTTTGCCAGCTTTATGTCACCCCAGCAAGACACTGTCACCTGTCCCCAGTCTCGGCAGAGTAGGGCTGATCTTTACAGAAAGATGGTGAGGGAGTACGTAGCTGACCATACCATCGTCCTAAATGATCACACAGCTCCCTACAACTACTGGGTTTCAAAGCTGGACATGTGGCACGAACTGGCGCTGTACGCCTTGGAGGTTCTTGCCTGCCCTGCCGCTAGCGTCTTGTCCGAGCGTGTTTTCAGTGCAGCTGGTGGCATCATCACCGATAAGCGTACACGCCTGTCGACTGACAGCGCTGACAGGCTGACGCTTATTAAAATGAATAAAGGCTGGATTTCTCATAATTTCCAATCTCCACCAGGTGAAGGAAGCTCAACCTGAATAATTGATCCACTCCTCCTCCTCCTCCTCATTTTCCTCCTTCTCCTCCTCTTTGTACAGTAAAGCAGAGGAAAATGGCTATTTTTTGACAGGGCCCACTGGCTCTTGCTATAGTACTTCATGCATTTAATTTTTCTGGAGGGCCACCTACCCGGTCCTCTGTTTGAAACAATTTTTGTGAGTGCCACATACAGGCACTCAATCTATTCCATTTTTCTGGAGGGCCACCTACCCGGTCCTCTGTTTTAAAAAATTTTTGGGACTGCCACATACAGGCACTCAATCTATTCCATTTTACTGGAGGGCCACCTACCTGCTCCTCTGGTTTGAAACATTTTTGGGACTGCCACATACAGGCACTCAATCTATTCCATTTTACTGCAGGGCCACCTACCTGCTCCTCTGGTTTGAACAATTTTTGGGACTGCCACATACAGGCACTCAATCTATTCCATTTTACTGGAGGGCCACCTACCTGCTCCTCTGGTTTGAAACATTTTTGGGACTGCCACATACAGGCACTCAATCTATTCCATTTTACTGCAGGGCCACCTACCTGCTCCTCTGGTTTGAACAATTTTTGGGACTGCCACATACAGGCACTCAATCTATTCCATTTTACTGGAGGGCCACCTACCTGCTCCTCTGGTTTGAAACATTTTTGGGACTGCCACATACAGGCACTCAATCTATTCCATTTTACTGCAGGGCCACCTACCTGCTCCTCTGGTTTGAACAATTTTTGGGACTGCCACATACAGGCACTCAATCTATTCCATTTTACTGGAGGGCCACCTACCTGCTCCTCTGGTTTGAAGAATTTTTGGGACTGCCACATACAGGCACTCAATCTATTCCATTTTACTGGAGGGCCACCTACCTGCTCCTCTGGTTTGAAACATTTTTGGGACTGCCACATACAGGCACTCAATCTATTCCATTTTACTGGAGGGCCACCTACCTGCTCCTCTGGTTTGAAAAATGTTTGGGACTGCCACATACAGGCACTATCCAAATTAAATTGTCTCCATAGCAGCCTCCACACGTTGTCTCCATTGCTACCTCCAAAAGTCGTCCATATAGCTGCCTCCATACATCGTCCCTTTATCAAACGAGGTGTGTCAGGCAGAAATTTGGGTTGTTTTCATGGATTCCACATCAAAGTTGTTAACTTTGTCGCCACCCTGCTGTGTTATCCACAAAATATACTGGCAAACTTTTACCATTTAGGGATATTATTTCAGCGCTTCTTGCGCATCTGTTTACATTCCCCTCACCCGGCATATCCTAAACTTATAAGAACGCTACTACACTTGATCTTATACAAAAGGTTCTTAGAAGTGCTGTTTGGGGAGTAGCCTAGAGACAGGGGCTTGGATTGGCGAAAGCTCGCCTGGCAGCGGAGCGCCAGCTCCATGCGCATCATGCGCTTCTTGCGCATCTGTTTACATTCCCCTCACCCGCCATATCCCAAACTTATAAGAACGCTACTACACTTAACTTGGTGCAGGCTGGGACCGAGTCTGACCCTGGGGCTGCTCATATACTGGCGACGCAGAGAATTGCGGGGCCTACCTCGGTCCAGGTCTCAAAGGCCTACTATACCTCCTCCCACCCCTCCTCCACCTCCTCCTCCTCCGAATTACCATCCGTGGGCATGGCGCCATCAGTCGGTAGCTCTAGGCACAGCAGCAGTGCCGTCGCTAAGCGACAGCAGGCGGTGCTGAAACTGCTGAGCCTAGGCGATAAAAGGCACACCGCCCAAGAGCTATTACAGGGCATTCCACATCAAAGTTGTTAACTTTGTCGCCACCCTGCTGTGTAATCCACAAAATATACTGGCAAACTTTTACCATTTAGGGATATTATTTCAGCGCTTCTTGCGCATCTGTTTACATTCCCCTCACCCGGCATATCCTAAACTTATAAGAACGCTACTACACTTGATCTTATACAAAAGGTTCTTAGAAGTGCTGTTTGGGGAGTAGCCTAGAAACAGGGGCTTGGATTGGCGAAAGCTCGCCTGGCTGCAGAGCGCCAGCTCCATCACAAGATCCAACTAACATAGTTGCAGCACCTTTAATCTACTACTAGTTCACTGCCTCCATAATAATAATAATCTTTATTTATATAGCGTCATCATATTCTGCAGCGCTTTACAAATCATAGGAAACAAATACAAATGTAATGTAACAGAGCACAACATTTGTATGGAACAACAGGAGTGAGGTCCCTGCTCGCCAGAGCTTACGGTTTATGAAGATGATGGGGTAACACGAGGTAAAAGAATATTTAATGGTCAAGCCATTCTTCTTAGGGAATAGAAAAAAATATAATAAATGGAATTGCTGTCGCTTGAAACACTCAGCCGTCATCTTATATACCAGGTCCAGGGTGAATGGGACTGCAGAGAAGTCTGGTGCCTGTTGGTTGCTGGATAACAGATGGGAGGACGACACAGGACGGGTTAGTAGAAGAGTTAAAACTTCATGCAGTTAATGAGTGTTATAGGCTTGCCTAAAGAAATGGGTTTTAAGAGCACGTTTGAAACTTTGGAGGTTAGGTATTAGTCTGATAGTCCGGGGCAGAGCATTCCATAGAATTGGTGCAGCTCTAGAGAAGTCTTGGAGACGTGAGTGGGAGGTCCGCACTAGGGTAGAGGTTAATCTAAGATCACTGGCGGATCTAAGAGCACGGGTTGGGCGATAGACTGAGATAAGAGAGGAGAGGTAGGGGGGTGCAGCATTATACAGAGCTTTATGGATGAGGGTTATTATTATTTTAAACTATTCGAAAGGAGACTGGCAGCAAGTGCAGCGACTGGCATGAACTGTAAGCATACATGGTCCCCTTATCAAACGAGCTGTGTCAGGCAGAATTTGGGGTTGTTTTCATGGCTTCCATGTTAACTTTGTCGCCACCCTGCTGTGTAATCCACAAAATATACTGGCAAACTTTTATCATGTAGCGATATTATTTGAGCGCTTCTTGCTCACCTCCTTTGGTTCCTCTCTGCCACCCATTGGTTTGAAGCCTGAGTCCATTTAGGGTATGTCGCCATGCCACTCTCTAGCCTGCCGCTGCTGCCGCTGCCTCTGCATGCCGTCCCCTATAGTGTCAGGGTCAATTATTGGATGTTTTAGATGCTATCTAGCTTCATTCTGTCACTCTGTCATGGCCATGCTGTTGCCCATAATTTTGGCATAATGGTGCGATTAGGCAGCCTCAGAGGCATCCATGCATGCTGCCCCTGCTGTTTCCTGTCCATTTCCGTGGTGTTTCCATCCTTTTCTGAGGTTCCCAGGTGTTTGGCCAAGCTTCCCTGTGCAGAGCCTTGGTCCCCTTGAAAAATGCTCGAGTCTCCCATTGACTTCAATGGGGTTCGTTATTCGAGACGAGCACTCGAGCATCGGGAAAAGTTCGTCTCGAATAACGAGTACCCGAGCATTTTAGTGTTCGCTCATCTCTAATCGTTGCCCATTCAGTCACATCCTCAGGGATTGTGTGGTACGTCCCACATACTGTAGCCCACAGTTGCAGGTTATTAAATATGTTATATAGTTAGAATTGCATGTCATTCTATGTTTGATTTTGAATTGTTCTCTGGTAATATTGGAATGAAAGAAAGTCTTTTTGTCTGTGATGGAAGAGCAGCACAGGTATTTTTTATGGTGGCATTTATATGCTCCTTTCGGCGGTGTTCTCCCTTGTGTCACTTCAGGTTTTTTTGAGTTCCTTAGTTTACTTGGGGCGATTATGTTCTTAAAGCTTCTAGCTTTTCTAAATGTAATCTTAGGAGTAATTGGCAAGTCTTTGGCCAAATGTGGATCATCTCTCAGGATCTTCCAGTCTTAGAATTGTGAGAGCTTAGTTTTTCTGTTTTTTTTTGGGAGAAGACATTCCTTTTGACTGGTGTGTAGATTTTTTGTATAAGCAGTTTGTATGAGTGTTTTCGGGTATCCTTTCGTGAGGAACCTCTTGAAGATTACTTTAGCCTGAATTTTGTAGTCAGTAAGGGTTGAACAATTTCTCCTTATTCTGCGGAATTGGCTGAAAGGGATATTTCTCAGCCATTTGTTGTAATGGGCACTGTTATAGTTGAGGTAACTGTTTCCATCAACTTTCTTGAAATGTGTTTTAGTGACAATTTAGTTGGTACTGTTCTTCCTGATTTCCATGTCTAGGAAGATAATTCGATTGGAATTGAAGGTAGATGTGAATTTGAGGCCCCAATTGTTATTGTTGATATGGTTTACAAAGGCTTGGGCTTCGGTTCCAAATTATAAACAGGTCATCTATATATCTTCTATACAATAGAATTTTGGACCAAAATGGTGATGCATATATATGTTGGCTTCCGAATCGCCCCATAAACAGGTTGGGGTAGCTAGGGGCAGCCCGAGTCCCCATGGCTGTGCCGCAGATTTGTTTGAAGATTTGGCTCTGGAATTCGAAGATGTTATGTTCTAAGACGAATTTGATCCCCTCCGTAATGAATTTGATTTGTCTGCTATCCATTTTTGTTTGGTTGTGTAAGTATCACTCCATTGCTTGTACTCCCAGTTCATGTGAAATATTAGAATACAGGGCTGAAACATCCAATGTGAGAAAATGAAATTCTGATTCCAATTTGAGATTCTGTAGTTCCAATATGAGTGTACTGGAGTCTCTCAAATAGGAGGGTAGGTTTTTCACTAGGTCCTGTAGAAAGAGGTCCACATAGTGTGAAAGATGGCTTGTTAAGGAACCTATCCCTGATATAATGGGGGGTCCCGGAGGATTAGTCTCATCCTTATGTATTTTAGGGAGATGGTAAAAGGTCGCAATGACCGGATTATTTACAGTGAGGAAACCTTTTTCTTGTTTATTAAGGATTCCTTCCTCGGAGGCTTTTTTTATAAGATTTTTGTTTGAGGAAAGGTAGTCCTGGATTGGGTTTTTCTTTAATATCGTGTAGTATTTGGTGTACGATAGTATATTGTATGCTTCTTTTAGGTAGCAGTCTCTGTCCTGAATGACAATGCCACCACCTTTATCCGCTTCCCGGATTACTATATTTTGGTTCTTCTTGATCTTGGATAGAGCTGTTAGTTCGTCCGTTGTGAGGTTGTCAGACACTTTTTGTTTAGTTTTTATTGAACTGAGATCTTTTGTCATTGTGGCATAGAATGTTTCAATGAACGCTCCTTTATATGCCACAGGGTTGAAGGTAGATTTCTTTTTTACCGGTTGGTGTAGAAATGAATCTGGTACAGTTGTAGTTTCTGTTTGGTTGTCAGATGGTTTTTGTACTTGGTTTATTGAAAAATACCTTTGGAGGGTCAGTTAACGGACAAATCTGTTCAGATCAATGAAGAGATTGAATTAGTCCGTGGTCGTTGAAGGGCAAAAATTAAGACCTTTAGATAAAAGGAAATTTTCTTGGTTGGATAACTTATATGTGGATAAGTTGAAAATTTGTATTTGTTGGTCGTGCTTTGGGATCCTGATTTTTGGATCTTTGCACGTTTTTATCCCCATATCACTGTTGTCTATTTTGTTTATATATGTATCCGAATGGCTTTTCGATCCTTCTTTGGTGGTCCTTCTTTTTGATCCTCCTCTGTTTCCTCTGTGTTTTTTTTTCTTTTTGTGGCTTTTGGGGTGAATAGAGAAAAAAGTATGTTAACATTTTCTGGGGAGTGACCGGTGTCATTCCGCTCGGATCCGGGATTTTCGACATAGGTGTTGAAGGTCTTGTGGGTCCCAGTTCTAAAAAAGAGAGATTGGAGGTCGTACTGGTTGGTGAGGCCGGGCTGGAAGGTTGAATGGGTAGGTGATCTGTTGTAATATTGTCTGTATTAGTGTATCCCCTGTTTGGTTGGGGGGGGGGGGGTTGGAAATAACCTTATTGAAGCTGGTACAAAAGGATTCGTGTACAGTGAGATCTGACAGATTTAACGTGGAACTCCGGGTGTTGTTGAGGAATTGTGGAGAAAGGCAGAAGGTGGTGATATTGGGTGTTTGTATCTCAGTAGATGGTTCCTCAGTTCGAAGGTTTTTCATCGTCTCATTCTTTTTCTCATGTTGTTTCTGTATTCCTATATTTCCATATCTAGTTTTGGTTGTGGCGTTAGTTGGTGGGCCTTTTTTCTCTTGGGGTCTTGTTTTTGTGGGGGTAGTAATTTTGGAATTTTCTTGGGTATCCTGTATATGAGATTTGGAGAAGGAATGTTCTTTCACATTTATGTGGTTATAATGGTTTTTCAAGAACTTTTGGTTTCTATTTTTATCTTTATGATTGTCCTTGTTGGATGATCGATGTTTAGTGATCATAAAATTCGACTTCTATTATTGTATGGCATATTTTGTCGGTACTTATTATTGTTAGTACTGTTCCCATGATGTGGAACATGATTTCTGGAGGGTTTTTCACTAGTCGTGGATGGTACGGATGTATGGTGGGGGGGTTCTGCTGATTGTGGGTGTGTTGGATTTTTGTTGGTTGGTAGGCGGGTTTCCTCGTACATGTTTGGGGTGTTCCATATTTGTGGTGTGTTTCTGAGTGCATAAATTTTCCAGTTTTTTTATTTTCCTCTCAACTATTTCATTTTCTAGTTTGGACAGTCTCTGATGGATGTTTTTATAGATATTATGAAAGTCCTTATGTTCTTTGTACGTTTCTAGTTTTTGTATCAGTTCCTCTGTTTCCGCTGTGAGAATGTTACAGAGTGTTGTTCTTTTTGTAATAACTCTGGAAATTAGTTCATAGGAGCAATTCTCAAGGAACTCATCCCATTCTTTGGTGAATTTTTGATCGTCCAGAAATGTGGATGGGATGTTTATTTTTAATCCCTTAGGGATAACTTTGATTCTTTGATAGTATTCTAAAAACATGATATCTATACCATGTTTGAGTTCTTTTTTAGCCGTATCTTCAAATGTATGGAAGGTGTCCAACATGGACTCTATGGTGGTATTACCCATATCTTTAGGAATCATGTTTGTGGAAAAGTCGGACCTCAGTAGTTCTGATAAAAGCGATTGTCTGGAGTTCAGCCTGTTCTTAAAGAAGTCCATTTTTGTTTTTATGTGTCCCCCTGTAATGTATCGTGTGCTTATGGGGGGTTTTGTATGGTTGATTTATGGTGGAAAGTTATGGATTATAAGATTATCCAAAAGATTAACCAGTAAGGAAACCCGAAGATGATGATTTGAATAAACAGAAAATCAATGCAACCGTTCGGCAATGAAACAATAAAGCAAAAAAAAAAAAAAAAAATCAATGCAACCGTGCGGCAATCATAGTATCATAGTATCATAGTATATAAGGCTGGAAAAAGACGCAAGTCCATCAAGTCCAACCTTTAAGAATTAAATAAATGTTTTATCCCCATAACCCGTGATATTTTTTCTCTCCAGAAGGTATCCAGGCCTCTCTTGAACATGTACATAAAGTCCGCCATAACAACCTCCTGCGGCAGAGAGTTCCACAGTCTCACTGCTCGTACAGTAAAGAACCTTTGTCTATGTTGATGGTAAAATCGCCTCTCCTCTAGGCGTAGAGGATGCCCCCTTGTCCTGGTCACAGGCCTAGGTATAAAAAGATCTTTGGAGAGATCCTTGTACTGTCCGTGCAGGTATTTGTACATTGTAATGAGGTCTCCCCTCAGTCGTCTTTTTTCTAAACTGAATAATCCCAAATTTTGTAATCTGTCATTGTATTCTAATCCCCCCATTCCCCAAATAATCCTGGTTGCTCTCCTCTGCACCCGTTCCAGCTCTACTATATCCTTTTTATACACTGGTGCCCAAAACTGTACACAATATTCCATGTGTGGTCTGACCAGCGATTTGTATAAGGGCAAAACTATGTCTTTATCATGAGAATCTATTCCTCTCTTGATACATCCCATAATTTTATTTGCTTTGGCAGCAGCTGCCTGGCTCTGGTCACTAAAATTAAGTTTACCATCCACCAATACCCCAAAGTCCTTTTCAGCTCCAGTTATACCAAGTAATTGACCGTTTAGAACATAATTATACTTTTTGTTTCCATGGCCCAAGTGCATAACTTTACATTTATCTACATTAAATCTCATCAACCATTTCTCTGCCCACTCCTCAAGCCTCCACAAATCCCTCTGTAATTCTAAACTATCGACCTCAGTATTTATTACTTTACACAGCTTAGTATCATCTGCAAATATTGAAACTTGACTGTGTAAACCCACTACAAGGTCATTAATAAAAATATTAAAAAGAAGTGGCCCCAATACTGACCCCTGTGGCACTCCACTAGTAACCTCAACCCAATCTGAGAATGTGCCATTAATGACGACCCTCTGTTTTCTATCACTAAGCCAATTACTTACCCAAATACACATATTTTCTCCTATTCCCAGCAGTCTCATTTTATATACCAACCTTTTATGTGGCACGGTGTCAAATGCCTTTGAAAAGTCTAGATATACAACATCCACAGCGTCCCCCAGATCCAGTCTTGAACTTACCTCCTCGTAGAAACCAATCAGATTAGTCTGATAGGACCGATCTCTCATAAACCCATGCTGACGCTGGGTTATAAGGTTATGCACAGTGAGATACTCCAGGATAGCATCTCTAACAAACCCCTCAAATATTTTCCCCACCACAGAAGTTAGACTCACGGGTCTGTAGTTTCCAGGATCGCTATTTGATCCTTTTTTGTATATTGGTACCACATTTGCTATGCGCCAGTCCTGTGGAACATAACCAGTCCTCAGTGAATCTTCAAATATTAAAAATAACGGTCTGTCTATCACGGTACATAGTTCATGCAGAACCCAGGGGTGTATGCCATCTGGCCCCGGTGATTTATCTATCTTAGTGCTTGCGAGGCGGCGCCGTACCTCTTCCTGGGTTAAACTGTTGACATTCCAAAAAGAATTTACATTATTCCTCATTGTGTCTTCCACCAGGGGATTTTCCTGGGTAAAGACAGTTGAGAAGGCGACTTTCCTCATCTCCTTCCACCATGACCCCCATGTTATTTCTAAGGGGACCCACACTCTCTGTTTTTAGTTTCTTATCATTTATAAACTTGAAAAATAATTTGGGATTATTTTTGCTCTCTCTGGCAATTTTTCTCTCAGTCTCTATTTTTGCAGCTTTTATCTGCTTTTTACAGGATTTATTTTTCTCTCTATAATCCTGTAATGCCTCAGCACTACCTTCACGTTTTAGCACCTTAAACGCCTTATCTTTCTCGCTTATTGCTTTCCTTACAAGACTAGTTAGCCACATTGGCTGTTTCTTGTTCCTCTTATGCTTTTTCCCATAAGGTATGTGTTTCTCAGAGGACTTCTTCAGAATATATGAGAAAAATTCCCATTTTTGGGGGGGCTTTTGTCTTTGAGAACATTATCCCAGTCTATGCCTTTAAGGTCTTCCCTTAGTTGCTGAAAATTTGCCCTCCTGAAGTTTAGAGTGTTGGTTGCCCCTTCCCTAACGTTCTTAGTAAACCGTAGTACAAAATCAATGATATTATGATCACTATTCCCCAGGTTCCCCCCAACCTGTAGTTTTGATACCCTATCAGGTCTGTTGGTTAGGATAAGGTCCAGCAGTGCCCCCCCTCTTGTTGGCTCCAGGACTATTTGCGACAGGTAATTGTCTTTTGTTGTTGACAAGAACCTGCTACCTTTGAAGGACCTGCATGTTTCTGCCCCCCAGTCAATATCTGGGTAATTGAAGTCCCCCATGATAAGTACTTCACCATGCTTTGAAGCCGCATCCATTTCACTTATTAGCATTTCCTCTGTTGCCTCCATTATATTTGGAGCCTTATAACAAACCCCTAGTAATATTTTATTATTCTTTTTCCCTCCCCTTATCTCCACCCATAGGGACTCCACATTTGCATTTGCGTTACTGATGTCATCTCGCAAGACAGGCTTGAGGCAAGAATTCACATATAAACAAACCCCTCCCCCTTTTTTATTTATACGATCCTTTCTAAAAAGACTATAACCATCTATAGTAACAGCCCAGTCATAGCTAATGTCCAGCCATGTCTCGCTGATACCCACTATATCATATTTCCGCTCCAACATCAAGAGTTCCAGTTCCTCCATTTTGTTTGTGAGGCTTCTGGCATTTGAGTACATACACTTTATATGGTTTTCCCTGTCCGTATTCCTTTTGTTCTTATTCCCCAATCTCATTCCAGCCCCCCTTCCTCCCCCATGGACTATGACTCTTCCCAGCTCTCTATCTACACTGTCTATTTGCCCTGCACAAGTGTAGTTGCCCTCCCCCCAGGTCTCTAGTTTAAACACTCCTCCAACCTTCTAGCCATTTTTTCCCCCAAAACAGCTGCACCCTCCCCATTGAGGTGCAGCCCATCCCTACTGTAGAGCCTGTAGCCGACAGAAAAGTCAGCCCAGTTCTCCATGAACCCAAAACCCTCCTTCCTACACCAACTTTTCAGCCACTTATTTACCTCCCTGATCTCCCGCTGCCTTTCTGGTGTGGCACGTGGTACAGGCAGTATTTCAGAGAAAACTACCTTTGAGGTCCTTGCCCTGAGCTTATGGCCTAAATCCCTGAAATCATTTTTAAGGACCTTCCACCTACCTGTTACTTTGTCATTAGTGCCAATGTGGACCATGACCACTGGTTCCTCCCAGCCCCTCCCAGTAATTTGTCAACCCGATCCGCAACATGCCGAACCCGAGCACCCGTCAAACAACACACTGTTCGGTATGCACGGTCTTTGTGACAGATTGCCCTGTGTGTTCCCCTAATAATCGAATCTCCCACTACCAGCACCTGTCTGACCTTGCCTGTGCTCCCATTACCCTTCTTACCGGAGCAGACAGTCCCCTGGTTGCTAGAGGCCACGTCTTGCTGCAGCATTGAAACAATGAAACAATAAAGAAAAAAAAAAAAGAAAAAAAAATCAATGCAACAATGCAACAATTAGATTATTGCTTCTGTAGTGTGTACTCATTTGTTTTGGTCTCAGTCTTTGGAGCAATGATCGATTGTAGAGGCTGCTGCTCCTGTTTTCCCTTCTTATGTGCTGTATTGGAGCATCAATATGGTTGGATATATGTCTTGCCTTTATATCCGTCCATAGGATCAATGAGAGGGTCTGGACCGATTCTATGAATCAGGAGTAGAAGGGAAAAGATCAGGGCGCATCGCCTCAAGTGTAGGTTTGATTAAAAAAGCTATTAAAAAATGCTAATAAAAGCTACTCACCTTGTGGCTATCTTTTAGCCTAGCATGTAGTCAAGTATGTGGAGTGCTGCCAGTGGAGCCACGAGGATTGAACGTGGTGTGGAGATGCTTGTAGGTAAGCAAGACAGGAAAGATCCACAGTGTGGTGCAACTTCACTTTGGTAAGAATCTTTATTGCAAATGAACTACGCGTTTCGGCGCTTGGACCAGCGCCTTCGTCAGGTTCGCCAAACAAGATAAAAGGTAACATTCATGGCTATATTATATACACAGAGGCTGGGAGCCTCATTCTCAAAAAGGGGAGGTACGTCATAGGTAAGATGGTGGGATAGGAAGATGCTGCTGTCCATCAGTGGCAGCCCCGTGTTTTTTACAGGTTAAAACAATAAATATTTGAATAATAACACAATGACACAATAATAACACAATAACACAATAATAACACAGTAATAATCCCGCATACTTCATATAGATACAGATAGGTTGGTTAAAATAACGGGTTAAAAATAGCATGTTAATAAAGAAGAAAGGAAAAAAAAAAAATTTGAAAAAGAATAATAAGGGGTTTACCCTGGATCCAGTGGAAGGGTGTATTGAAGGGGCTTTATGTTTGGTTGGGACCTGGGGGACTCAAGTGTGGATTCTCTACTCATCGCTGAGGGGGAGGGTGTACCTCTGTGGGCTACTTGTGGTCATGGTAACCGGACGCTTTAGTTAAAGTTCCTTGTGTTCTGACGCTTGAAGCAAGATTCTACGGAAGCCGGTCTGGGACAAAAAGGTTTCCGTTCGTTGTGTCAAAAAGGACCAAGTGAGGAGCATAGTGTTCACTATATTTTCAGTCGGTGTGGCCTCTTACATTATGATGAGGGTAATTGGGTCTGCTAGTTCTCTTGGAGTGTGGTGGCCGTATATCTCAATTTTCAAAGGTCTCTATAGCTTCATTTAAACCTTCAGGGGTTAATGTGTGTAGCCTGTAGATCCAATAAGATTCTTTTTTGTTAAGTATAGTTGTTCTATCTGGGGTATCCTCCGGGATGTGTTCAATGGGAGTGATCGTAATACAGCTAAAATCTTTGTTATGTATGGTGGTTAGATGTCTAGATAAACTTTGAAGTAAAAAGCCGGCTTTAGTCTTTCATCGGTGCCCATTCAGTCGCATCCTCAGGGATTGTGTGGTACAGGCCCCCCCCATTTCCGTTGCGTGCATGCCAGCGCCGATGCACCACAATCCCCGCCAAAATCCCGGGGCAATTCAGGGGAAATCGGCACAAATCAGAAATATTCGGGTAACACGTCGGGAAAACGCGAATCGGGCCCTTATGTGTCGGGGGTATTGCCTCAAGAGTTCAGAGATATATGGAGGGGACAGTATAGATAGTATTAGCTGGGAGACACAGGAATGCAGGAATACACAGAAACGCAGGAATACTCGCTTGGAAGCTTTCTCTTAGGCTATGAGGAACAAAGATCCGGCAAGGCTTGCAGGAAGAGGCAGGCTTATGTAGAATTGGGCAATATGGCCAGCGCCAATTAATGGTGTGCTCGCCCTTTAAATCTGGAGAAGGTGCACAACAGAGGGGAGCGAGCCAGGAGCCGGGACGGGTGAGATGCGCTGGCGGGGGCAGATGTGGGTCGCGGGGCCACCCGTGACAGTACCCCCCCTCTGGCCTCCTCCTAGGCTGGAGGAATCTCTGCAGATGATTATGATCCAATATATTGTCCTTTGGCTCCCACGACCTTTCTTCTGGCCCGAACCCCCTCCAGTCAACCAAGAATAACCGCTTCCCTCTCACCGTCTTCATGTCTAAGATCTCTTTTACGTCATAGGTGTTGGTGGAGTCCGCCACTGGAGTGGGAGGAGGAACTTGCTGGGAGAAGCGATTCAGGATGACAGGCTTGAGCAGGGAGACATGAAAGGAGTTCGGGATGCGCATGGTGGGAGGAAGGCGCAGCTTATAGGCCACAGGGTTAATACGCTTCAGCACCTCAAACGGACCCAGGTAGAGAGGGCCAAGCTTGTAGCTGGGAATCTTCAACCGGACATATTTTGAAGACAGCCATACTTTATCCCCTGGAGAGAAGATGGGAGGAGACCGTCATTTTTTATCGGCCTGGGTCTCGGTGCGGGCAGACGCCCGAAGCAGGGACTGACGAGTCTGTTCCCAAATAGCTTTAAGGTCTGCTACCAACTCTTCCACAGCAGGAACATCAGCAGACACGGAGAGAGGTAGGGGTGGACGTGGATGTCTTCCATATAGAACAAAGAAAGGTGAGGCACCAGCAGACTCTGAATCCAGGGATTTATATGAGAACTCTGCCCAAGGTAGCAAAGTGGACCAGTTGTCCTGACGGGCAGAGACAAAGTGACACAGGTAACAGCCCAAAGTCTGGTTAACTCTTTCAACCTGTCCATTAGACTGAGGATGGTACGCAGAAGAGAAGTCCAGTTTTATCTGCAGTTGATTACACAGGGCTCGCCAGAAGCGGGAGACAAACTGGACCCCTCAGTCCGAGACGATGTGCAACAGAAGTCCATGTAGGCGAAAGATGTGTGGAGAAGACGGCAGACCTGGCAGAGGAACAAAATGAGACATTTTCGAAAAACGGTCGGTTACCACCCAGATAACGGTATTGCCAGATGATGGTGGCAGATCTGTAATAAAGTCCATAGCCACGTGAGACCACGGGCAGGTAGGCACGGGTAACGGCAACAGAAGACCAGCTGGTTTTTGTCGTGAGGGCTTATTACGAGCTCAAGAGGTACAGGACCGCACAAAATCCTGAACGTCCTTGACCAAATCAAGCCACCAATAGAATCGGGAAATTAGGGCCACAGAGCGCTGCACCCCAGGGTGCCCAGCCACACGAGAAGAATGTCCCCAGGTCAGGATCCTCTTTCGAAGTCCAATTCGCACATAAGTCTTGCCGGGAGGTAATAGCCGGAGGTCCCCTGGAGCTGCCAGCACAAGTCTCTCAGGAGGAACGATGTGTCTCGGGGCATAGTCCTCCCCCATAACATCCAAAGCACGGGACAAGGCGTCAGCCTTGATGTTTTTCTCGGTAGGAGGAAAATGGATTTGGAAGTCAAAACGGGAAAAGAAGAGAGACCACCGGGCTTGACGCGGGTACAACCGCTTAGCCGACTGTAGGTACTGGAGGTTCTTGTGGTCTGTGTAAATGCTGACTGGAAATCGGGCTCCCTCCAACAGATGACGCCTTTTCTCCAAGGCGAGCTTGATGGCCAGAAGCTTCAATAGAATAATTCCTCTCTGCGGGGGAGAAAGTTTTGGAGAAGAAGCCGCAGGATAGAGTTCGGCTCCTTCTGAGTAAGGACTGCTCCAGCTCCTATGGAGGAGGCATCAACCTCCACAAAGAATGGATTCTCGGTACCAGGTCTGGTAAGGACAGATGCAGAAGAAAAAGCAGACTTTAGTCATGAAGGCCTCCTCAGCCGCTGGGGGCCAGACACGAGAATTAACACCTTTCTTTGTTAGCGCCAGCATAGGAGCTACCAGAGTTGAGAAGTGAGGAATGAATTGTCTATAATAATTTGCAATGCCCAGGAATCTTTGAATAGCCCGCAGTCCCACTGGGCGTGGCCAATGAAGAACCGCAGATAACTTGTCAGGATCCATCTGCAAGCCTTTATCGGAAATAATGTAGCCGAGGAATGGAAGGCTTTTCTGATGAAACAGGCACTTCTCCAGTTTGGCATAGAGATGGTTGACCCTGAGACGGCTGAGCACTTGCCGTACATGGGAATGGTGGGACTCGAGGTCAGCAAAATACACGAGGATGTCATCGAGGTAAACCACAACACAGCTGTACAATAAGTCCCTGAAGATATCGTTGACAAACTCTTGGAAAACGGCTGGCGCATTACAGAGTCCGGAAGGCATAACTAAATATTCAAAATGCCCATCACGGGTGTTAAAGGCAGTCTTCCACTCGTCGCCCTTCCTGATGTGGATAAGATTGTAGGCCCCACGAAGATCCAACTTGGTAAAAAACTCTCGCAGTCCGTAGACGATCAAACAGCTCCGTGATCAGCGGCAGAGGATAGCGATTCTTAACGGTGACTTTGTTAAGACCGCGATAGTCAATACAGGGGCGGAGAGAGCCATCTTTCTTGGTGACAAAAAAGAAGCCTGAGCCTGCCAGAGAGGAGGATTTGTGAATGAAGCCTCTTTGCAGATTTTCCTTGACATACTCTGACATGGCGGCTGTTTCAGGTACCGAGAGCAGTACACCCGACCCCGAGGAGGAGAAGATCCAGGCAGCAGGTCGATGGGGCAATCATAGGGACGATGTGGAGGAAGGGTTTCAGCTTGTTTCTTGGAGAACACATCTGCGAAGTCCTGGTCCGGAGCGGGAAGCCCCCCCAAAGGCTTAGAAGACAAGGTAGAAGTCCCGACAGGGAGCGGATGTAGAAGCTTCATACAGTGTGAAGAACAATCCGGACCCCAATGGAGAATCTCCCCAGAAGACCAGTCCAGCACAGGGGCATGATGTTGCAACCAAGGGAGGCCCAGCAGGAGAGTGGAAGTGCACTGGGGCAGCACAAAAAAGGAAAGTCTTTCACTATGTAAGGCACCAACTTGCAGGAGCAGGGGTTCCGGGCAAAACCGGATGGGCAAGGAGAGAATCTGGCCACTGACCGAGGCAATGGACAATGGCTTCTCGAGACGAATCACTGGGAAGTGATGCTGGGAGGCCAGGGCATCATCCACAAAGTTCGCTGTAGAGCCTGAATCCAGGAAGGCGGAAAATTGGATCTGGGTGCCAGTGCCAACGCTGAGGAGTACGGGGAGAGTCAAGCGTGGAGAAGCTTTTTTCACACCTAGGGACGCTTCTCCCAAGAAGCCTAGGTGCTGGCGTTTCCCGGACGTTGGGGACGGACAGGACAAGTCCCGACTAAGTGCTCTGGGCTGGCACAATACTTGCACAGGTTCTCATGACGTCGCCTGGAACGCTCTTGCAGAGAAAGCTGGACTCGGTCCACCTGCATAGGTTCCTCAGCAGAAGATTCAGCCGGGGGTTGGAGCGGCTTTTGGAAGACAGGTGCCAGGCGAGGAAGATGTCTAACATGGCCTTGGGGGTACTTGGAGCGTAGTTCCTCAGCGCGCTCCTTAAACTGCACGTCAATTTGACTGGCCAGGGTGATAAGACCACTCAGAGTTGACGGCAGGTCCCGCGCTGCCAGCGCGTCCTTGACCTGCGCAGAGAGTCCTTTCTTAAAAGTAGCGATGAGGGCCGCATCGTTCCAGGCAAGCCAGGGTGCGGAACTGAACTGCGTACAGATGAGTTGCCCTGGCGCAGGTTCAATAAGGCAGACTCCGCAGAGGTAGCTCGTGCCGCTTCCTCGAAGACTGACCAGAAATGCCGAGAGGGTAGCGATAACCGGGTCATCCCTGTCCCAAAGAGGAGTAGCCCAGGACCTTCCTGGAAAGGAGGTTGAGGACAAATGCCACCTTGGACCGCTCAGTGGCAAATTGTGACGGCATGAGTTCTATATGCAGGGAGCACTGGGTTATGAAGCCCCTGCACATCTTGGGATCCCCATCATACTTGCCGGGCAAAGAGAGACGTAACCTGGGTTCAGCAGCAGGAAGATAAGCCGGGGTAGCAGGAGTCGCAGCGGCCGCCTCAGGAGACTGTTGCTGATGCTGGGTAGCTAGCAGCTGTTGCATCATGGCGGTGACTTGCTCTAGCTGATTCCGCTGTGCGGCAATCTGCCGGGACTGGTGGATCACTATGGTAGCGAGGTCTGGCTGACTGGGAGGCGGAACCTCGGCGGGATCCATGGCCAGATCTTACTGTCAGGATCAGTGGATCCTCTGGACCACCGCGGGAGATGGAACTAGCCGACACCTGGGACCGGAGACCACCTGGTTTTCACCAGAGACACCCGCAAAGCGGGTTGGACTTGCTGCGGCAGGATACCACCAGGCCGTTCCACAGGTGCGACCAGCCCGTGGTGGCAGCCGAGGTCGAGGTACCTTAGCAGATGACAATCTCGTAGTCAGGTCCAGGCACAGGATCAGGGCAGGCGGCAGAGATGCAACGTCAAGTCCAAGTCCGGGGTCAGCAACGGGAGGTCCAGGCAGGTGGGAACGGGAACACAGGCACACGGAACATAGCAACACGGAGGAACTCGGGTAACAAGGCAACACAGGACTCAGGAGCGGGAACACACAGGAATACACGGGAACGCAGGAACACACAGGAATGCAGGAATACACAGGAATGTAGGAACACTCGCTTGGAAGCTTTCTCTTAGTCACAAAGATCCGGCAAGGCTTGCAGGAAGAGGCAGGCTTATGTAGAATTGGGCAATATGGCCAGCGCTAATTAATGGCGCGCTGGCCCTTTAAATCTGAAGAAGGTGCCGCGTGCGCCCTAGCAGTCGGGGACGCGCACGCACAGCAGGGGGGAGCGAGCCAGGAGCCAGGACGGATAAGATGCGCTGGTGGGGGCAGAGCAGCACGGGTGAGCCCGTGACCTGCGACCTGCGATGTGGGTCGCGGGACCACCCGTGACAATGGATAAATTGTTAAATAGACAGATATATACATATGAAATAGACAAATTATATGAGATAGATAAATAGACAGATAGATGATAGATATATATTTACAGGAAATCGATGATAAGCATCTTCACCTGGGCATTAAACCAAGGGGTATTAAAAGAGCAATACATTCTCTGCCCACAAAAGACCACATACGGAGGGAGGCCCCTTCAGGATATGGGGCCCTGGGCAAATGCCCAGTTTTTTTAGTTTTCTGCTTATTCTATAAAAATCATATTAATAAAATTAATCATTAATCTCATATGTCATGAAAAAAAAAACAAAGTAAAAATTGTTATGATATGTAAAGAGTAGAGATGAGCGAACATACTCGTCCGAGCTTGATGCTCGTTCGAGCATTAGCGTACTCGAAACTGCTCGTTGCTCGGACGAATACTTCGCCCGCTCGAGAAAATGGCAGCTCCCGCCGTTTTGCTTTTTGGCGGCCAGAAACAGAGCCAATCACAAGCCAGGAGACTCTGCACTCCACCCAGCCAGATCAGGTGACCCTGGGATAGACTAGCCGCTGCCCGCGCTGCTCGGATCATTCTGTGTCTGGATGCCGCTAGGGAGAGAGCTGCTGCTGGTCAGGGAAAGCGTTAGGGTGTTCTATTAGAATAGTGTTAGGCAGGAGTGATTCAACAAGAACCCAACAGCCCTTCTTAGGGCTACAATAACGTTATACTTTTTTTTTTTTTGTTTGCTTGTGGCTGGGCTTGCTGGCACTAGTAGTGCAGCTAGTACCATATTGTGAGGAATTTGCAGGGGGACTTGCTACCGTTGTGTTTAGCTCTTAGTGACACACATATCCACCTCAAACACCAAAGTGGGAAAATTTATTAGGGGTTTGATTTCAATTAGGCACAGTCTGCCAGTTTCTTTTTATTTTACGTTTATTTTTTCATAACTCAGCGTCATCTCATCAGTGTGCTTTCATACTTGGCTAGAAAATAGCCAAAGGAGAATCCAAACGGCTTACTTACGCCTGCAATAGCGTTATATATATTTTATTTCTGGTTGATCTGCTGGTGGCTGTCCTTGCTGCAGTGCATATACTAGCCAATTGTGAGGAATTTGGAGTGAGACTTGCGACCGCTGTGTTTAGCGCTTAGTGACGCACATATCCATCGCAAAGACCGAAGTGGGATAACTTATTAGGGGTTGGATTTCAATTAGGCACAGTCTGGCAGTTTCTTTTTATTTTACGTTTATTTTTTCATAACTCAGCGTCATCTCATCAGTGTGCTTTCATACTTGGCTAGAAAATAGCCAAAGGAGAATCCAAACGGCTTACTTAGGCCTACAATAGCGTTATATATATTTTATTTCTGGTTGATCTGCTGGTGGCTGTCCTTGCTGCAGTGCATATACTAGCCAATTGTGAGGAATTTGGCGTGAGACTTGCGACCGCTGTGTTTAGCGCTTAGTGACGCACATATCCATCGCAAAGACCGAAGTGGGAAAATTTATTAGGGGTTGGATTTCAATTAGGCACAGTCTGCCATTTCCTTTTTATTTTACGTTTATTTTTTCATAACTCAGCGTCATCTCATCAGTGTGCTTTCATACTTGGCTAGAAAATAGCCAAAGGAGAATCCAAACGGCTTACTTACGCCTACAATAGCGTTATATATATTTTATTTCTGGTTGATCTGCTGGTGGCTGTCCTTGCTGCAGTGCATATACTAGCCAATTGTGAGGAATTTGGAGTGAGACTTGCGACCGCTGTGTTTAGCGCTTAGTGACGCACATATCCATCGCAAAGACCGAAGTGGGAAAATTTATTAGGGGTTGGATTTCAATTAGGCACAGTATGCCATTTCCTTTTTATTTTACGTTTATTTTTTCATAACTCAGCGTCATCTCATCAGTGTGCTTTCATACTTGGCTAGAAAATAGCCAAAGGAGAATCCAAACGGCTTACTTACGCCTACAATAGCGTTATATATATTTTATTTCTGGTTGATCTGCTGGTGGCTGTCCTTGCTGCAGTGCATATACTAGCCAATTGTGAGGAATTTGGAGTGAGACTTGCGACCGCTGTGTTTAGCGCTTAGTGACGCACATATCCATCGCAAAGACCGAAGTGGGATAATTTATTAGGGGTTGGATTTCAATTAGGCACAGTCTGGCAGTTTCTTTTTATTTTACGTTTATTTTTTCATAACTCAGCGTCATCTCATCAGTGTGCTTTCATACTTGGCTAGAAAATAGCCAAAGGAGAATCCAAACGGCTTACTTACGCCTACAATAGCGTTATATATATTTTATTTCTGGTTGATCTGCTGGTGGCTGTCCTTGCTGCAGTGCATATACTAGCCAATTGTGAGGAATTTGGAGTGAGACTTGCGACCGCTGTGTTTAGCACTTAGTGACACACATATCCATCGCAAAGACCGAAGTGGGAAAATTTATTAGGGGTTGGATTTCAATTAGGCACAGTCTGCCATTTCCTTTTTATTTTACGTTTATTTTTTCATAACTCAGCGTCATCTCATCTGGCATAGCAGTGTGCTTTCATACTTGGCTAGAAAATAGCCATAGCAATAGGATAGCATTGTTTGGTTTTAAAAACTAAAAAACACAAAAAAAAAACTAAAAAACACAAAAAAACACAAAAAAAAGTTAAAAAAAAAATTAAAGTTATATAACTTTCATTTTCAAAATGTTTAACCCGAGGGCTAGGGGTAGAGGATGAGGACGAGGGCGGGGACGTGGGCGTCCATCTACTGCAGGGGTCAGAGGCCGTGGTCCTGGGTGGGGTGAGACACCACCTGCTGATGAGGGAGCAGGGGAACGCCACAGAGCTATACTCCCTAGGTTCATCATGTCTCAAGTTACTGGGACTCGTGGTAGAGCACTGTTGAGGCCAGAACAGTGCGAACAGGTGATGTCGTGGATTGCCGACAATGCTTCGAGCAATTTGTCCACCAGTCAGTCTTCCACGCAGTCCACCCATGTCACCGAAATCGGCACTCCTCCAGCTCCTGCACCTCAGCCTCCTCCCCCCCAGTCTGCCCCCTCCCAGGAAAATTTGGCATTTGAACCGGCATACTCTGAGGAACTGTTTTCTGGACCCTTCCCACAGTCACAAACCACTTGTCCGGTTGCTGCTGAGCAATTTTCCGATGCCCAGGTTTTCCACCAGTCGCAGTCTGTGGGTGATGATGACCTTCTTGACGTAGTGGAAGAAGTGTGTAAAGAGGTGTCCGACGATGAGGAGACACGGTTGTCAGACAGTGGTGAAGTTGTTGTCAGGGGAGGAAGTCCGAGGGGGGAGCAGACTGAGGGATCGGAGGATGATGAGGTGACAGACCCAAGCTGGGTTGAGAGGCCGGGTGAACACAGTGCTTCTGAGACGGAGGAGAGTCCTATAGCAGAACAGGTTGGAAGAGGCAGTGGTGGGGCCAGACGGAGAGGCAGGGCCAGAGCAGGTGCATCAGCGCCAAATGTGTCACGTAGTGAAGCTCCCGTGGCGAGGGCTCCCGCGGCGAGGGCTAGATTTTCAGAAGTCTGGAGGTTCTTTAAGGAAACACCGGATGACCGACGGACTGTGGTGTGCAACCTTTGCCAAACCAGGATCAGCAGGGGTTCCACCACTACTAGCTTAACTACCACCAGTATGCGCAGGCATATGAATGCTAAACACCCGAATCAGTGGCACCAAGCCCGTTCACCTCCGGCCGTGCACACCACTGCTCCTTCCCCTGTGTCAGCTGATAGTCAGCCCCCTGCCCAGGACCCTGGCACAAAAACCCCATCGTCGCCTCCACGATCCTCCACAGCATCCACCAGCGTTCAGCTCTCCATACCCCAGACGCTGGAGCGGAAAAGAAAATATAGTGCAACCCACCCGCACGCCCAAGCCCTTAATGTCCACATCTCCAGATTGCTTAGCCTGGAGATGCTGCCCTATAGGCTAGTAGAGACCGAGGCCTTTCGCAACCTCATGGCGGCGGCCGCCCCTCGGTATTCGGTCCCCAGCCGCCACTACTTTTCCCGATGTGCCGTCCCAGCCCTGCACCAGCACGTGTCAGACAACATCATCCGTGCCCTGACCAACGCCGTTTCTGACAAGGTCCACCTGACCACGGACACGTGGACGAGTGCTGCCGGGCAGGGCCACTATATATCGCTGACGGCACATTGGGTTAACTTGGTGGAGGCTGGGACCAAGTCTGACCCTGGGGCTGGTCATATACTGCCGACGCCGAGGATTGCGGGGCCTACCTCGGTCCAGGTCTCAAAGGCCTACTATGCCTCCCCCTCCTCCCACCCCTCCTCCACCTCCTCCTCCGAACTACCATCCGTGGGCATGGCGCCATCAGTCGCTAGCTCTAGGCACAGCAGCAGTGCCGTCGCTAAGCGACAGCAGGCGGTGCTCAAACTGCTGAGCCTAGGCGATAAAAGGCACACCGCCCAAGAACTATTACAGGGCATCACGGCGCAGACTGATCTGTGGCTGGCACCGCTGAACCTGAAGCCAGGCATGGTTGTGTGTGACAACGGCCGTAACCTGGTGGCGGCTCTGCAACTCGGCAGACTGACACATGTGCCATGCCTGGCCCATGTGTTAAATCTGATAGTTCAGCGTTTCTTTAAGACATACCCCAATCTGTCTGATTTGCTCACGAAGGTGCGCCGCATCTGTGCGCATTTCAGGAAGTCCAGCACAGATGCTGCCACTCTCAGGGCAGCGCAGCGCCGCCTCCAACTGCCCGCTCACCGACTGTTGTGCGACGTGCCCACGAGGTGGAATTCAACATTAACCATGTTATCCAGAGTTTACCAGCAGCGCAGAGCGATTGTAGACTGCCAGATGTCAACTTCCACCAGAACTGGTAGTCAGGTCAGTCAGCTTCCTCAAGTCTACAATGAGGAGTGGACGTGGATGTCTGATATCTGTCAGGTGCTGAGTAACTTTGAGTAGTCAACACAGATGGTCAGTGGCGATGCCGCCATCATCAGCCTCACCATCCCGCTGCTTGGCCTGTTGAAAAACTCTCTGATCAGCATGAAGTCGGAAGCTCTGCGCTCGTCACAAGAGACGGGGGAAGAAGATTCCCTTGTTGATAGCCAAAGCACCCTCAGGTCTGTTTCTCAGCGCATATCGGAGGAGGTGGAGGAGGATGAGGAGGAAGAGGAGGAGAATGTTGGCGAGACACAAGAGGGGAGCATTGCTCAGACCTTCACTGTTCAGCGTGTATGGGCAGAAGAAGAGGAGTTGGAGGAGTTGGAGGAGGAGGAAATGGACAGTCAGGCCAGTGAGGGGAGTGAATTCTTGCGCGTTGGGACTCTGGCGCATATGGCAGATTTCATGCTAGGCTGCCTATCCCATGACCCTCGCGTTCAAAGAATTTATTCCAGCACCGATTACTGGGTATTCACTCTCCTGGACCCACGGTACAAGCAAAATCTTTCCACTCTCATCCCTGGAGAGGAAAGGAGTGTGAGAATGCATGAATACCAGCAGGCCCTGGTGCACAAGCTGAAACAGTATTTCCCTTCTGACAGCGCTAGCGGCAGAGTGCGTAGTTCTGCGGGACAAGTAGCGAGGGAGAGTAGGCGAGCAGGCAGCTTGTCCAGCACTGGCAAGGGTACGCTTTACAAGGCTTTTGCCAGCTTTATGTCACCCCAGCAAGACACTGTCACCTGTCCCCAGTCTCGGCAGAGTAGGGCTGATCTTTACAGAAAGATGGTGAGGGAGTACGTAGCTGACCATACCATCGTCCTAAATGATCACACAGCTCCCTACAACTACTGGGTTTCAAAGCTGGACATGTGGCACGAACTGGCACTGTACGCCTTGGAGGTTCTTGCCTGCCCTGCCGCTAGCGTCTTGTCCGAGCGGGTTTTCAGTGCAGCTGGTGGCATCATCACCGATAAGCGTACACGCCTGTCGACTGACAGCGCTGACAGGCTGACGCTTATTAAGATGAATAAAGCCTGGATTTCTCATAATTTCCAATCTCCACCAGGTGAAGGAAGCTCAACCTGAATAATTTATGCACTCCTCCTCCTCCTCATTTTCCTCCTTCTCCTCCTCTTTGTACACTAAAGCAGAGGAAACTGGCTATTTTTTGACAGGGCCCACTGGCTCTAGCTATAGTACTTTATGCATTTAATTTTTCTGGAGGGCCACCTACCCGGTCCTCTGTTTTAAACAATTTTTGGGAGTGCCACATACAGGCACTCAATCTATTCAATTTTTCTGGAGGGCCACCTACCTGCTCCTCTGGTTTGAAAACTTTTTTGGACTGCCACATACAGGCACTCAATCTATTTCATTTTTCTGGAGGGCCACCTACCTGCTCCTCTGGTTTGAAAACTTTTTTGGACTGCCACATACAGGCACTCAATCTATTTCATTTTTCTGGAGGGCCACCTACCTGCTCCTCTGGTTTGAAAACTTTTTTGGACTGCCACATACAGGCACTATCCAAATTAAATTGTCTCCATAGCAGCCTCCACACGTTGTCTCCATTGCTACCTCCAAAAGTCGTCCATATAGCTGCCTCCATACATCGTCCCCTTATCAAACGAGGTGTGTCAGGCACAAATTTGGGTTGTTTTCATGGATTCCACATCAAAGTTGTTAACTTTGTCGCCACCCTGCTGTGTTATCCACAAAATATACTGGCAAACTTTTACCATTTAGGGATATTATTTCAGAGCTTCTTGCGCATCTGTTTACATTCCCCTCATCCGCCATATCCCAAACTTATAAGAACGCTACTACACTTAACTTGGTGCAGGCTGGGACCGAGTCTGACCCTGGGGCTGGTCATATACTGCCGACGCCGAGGATTGCGGGGCCTACCTCGGTCCAGGTCTCAAAGGCCTACTATACCTCCTCCTCCTCCCACCCCTCCTCCACCTCCTCCTCCTCCGAATTACCATCCGTGGCCATGGCACCATCAGTCGGTAGCTCTAGGCACAGCAGCAGTGCCGTCGCTAAGCGACAGCAGGCGGTGCTCAAACTGCTGAGCCTAGGCGATAAAAGGCACACCGCCCAAGAGCTATTACAGGGCATTCCACATCAAACTTGTTAACTTTGTCGCCACCCTGCTGTGTAATCCCCAAAATATACTGGCAAACTTTTATCATTTACCGATATTATTTCAGCGCTTCTTGCGCATCTGTTTACATTCCCCTCACCCGCCATATCCCAAACTTATAAGAACGCTACTACACTTGATCTTATACAAAAGGTTCTTAGAAGTGCTGTTTGGGGAGTAGCCTAGAGACAGGGGCTTGGATTGGCGAAAGCTCGCCTGGCAGCAGAGCGCCAGCTCCATGCCAAGATCCAACTAACATAGTTTTAACTGCAGCACCTTTAATCTACTACTAGTTCACTGCCTCCATACATGGTTCCCTTATCAAACGAGCTGTGTCAGGCAGAATTTTGGGTTGTTTTCATGGCTTCCACATCAAACTTGTTAACTTTGTCGCCACCCTGCTGTGTAATCCCCAAAATATACTGGCAAACCTTTATCATTTACCGATATTATTTCAGCGCTTCTTGCGCATCTGTTTACATTCCCCTCACCCGCCATATCCCAAACTTATAAGAACGCTACTACACTTGATCTTATACAAAAGGTTCTTAGAAGTGCTGTTTGGGGAGTAGCCTAGAGACAGGGGCTTGGATTGGCGAAAGCTCGCCTGGCAGCGGAGCGCCAGCTCCATGCCAAGATCCAACTAACATAGTTTTAACTGCAGCACCTTTAATCTACTACTAGTTCACTGCCTCCATACATGGTCCCCTTATCAAACGAGCTGTGTCAGGCAGAATTTTGGGTTGTTTTCATGGCTTCCACATCAAACTTGTTAACTTTGTCGCCACCCTGCTGTGTAATCCCCAAAATATACTGGCAAACTTTTATCATTTACCGATATTATTTCAGCGCTTCTTGCGCATCTGTTTACATTCCCCTCACCCGCCATATCCCAAACTTATAAGAACGCTACTACACTTGATCTTATACAAAAGGTTCTTAGAAGTGCTGTTTGGGGAGTAGCCTAGAGACAGGGGCTTGGATTGGCGAAAGCTCGCCTGGCAGCAGAGCGCCAGCTCCATGCCAAGATCCAACTAACATAGTTTTAACTGCAGCACCTTTAATCTACTACTAGTTCACTGCCTCCATACATGGTTCCCTTATCAAACGAGCTGTGTCAGGCAGAATTTTGGGTTGTTTTCATGGCTTCCACATCAAACTTGTTAACTTTGTCGCCACCCTGCTGTGTAATCCCCAAAATATACTGGCAAACCTTTATCATTTACCGATATTATTTCAGCGCTTCTTGCGCATCTGTTTACATTCCCCTCACCCGCCATATCCCAAACTTATAAGAACGCTACTACACTTGATCTTATACAAAAGGTTCTTAGAAGTGCTGTTTGGGGAGTAGCCTAGAGACAGGGGCTTGGATTGGCGAAAGCTCGCCTGGCAGCGGAGCGCCAGCTCCATGCCAAGATCCAACTAACATAGTTTTAACTGCAGCACCTTTAATCTACTACTAGTTCACTGCCTCCATACATGGTCCCCTTATCAAACGAGCTGTGTCAGGCAGAATTTTGGGTTGTTTTCATGGCTTCCACATCAAACTTGTTAACTTTGTCGCCACCCTGCTGTGTAATCCCCAAAATATACTGGCAAACTTTTATCATTTACCGATATTATTTCAGCGCTTCTTGCGCATCTGTTTACATTCCCCTCACCCGCCATATCCCAAACTTATAAGAACGCTACTACACTTGATCTTATACAAAAGGTTCTTAGAAGTGCTGTTTGGGGAGTAGCCTAGAGACAGGGGCTTGGATTGGCGAAAGCTCGCCTGGCAGCGGAGCGCCAGCTCCATGCCAAGATCCAACTAACATAGTTTTAACTGCAGCACCTTTAATCTACTACTAGTTCACTGCCTCCATACATGGTCCCCTTATCAAACAAGCTGTGTCAGGCAGAATTTTGGGTTGTTTTCATGGCTTCCATGTTAACTTTGTCGCCACCCTGCTGTGTAATCCACAAAATATACTGGCAAACTTTTATCATGTACCGATATTATTTGAGCGCTTCTTGCTCACCTCCTTTGGTTCCTCTCTGCCACCCATTGGTTTGAAGCCTGAGTCCATTTAGGGTATGTCGCCATGACACTCTCTAGCCTGCTGCCGCTGCCTCTGCATGCCGTCCCCTATAGTGTCAGGGTCAATTATTGGATGTTTTAGATGCTATCTAGCTTCATTCTGTCACTCTGTCATGGCCATGCTGTTGCCCATAATTTTGGCATAATGGTGCGATTAAGCAGCCTCAGAGGCATCCATGCATGCTGCCCCTGCTGTTTCCTGTCCATTTCCGTGGTGTTTCCATCCTTTTCTGAGGTTCCCAGGTGTTTGGCCAAGCTTCCCTGTGCAGAGCCTTGGTCCCCTTGAAAAATGCTCGAGTCTCCCATTGACTTCAATGGGGCTCGTTATTCGAGACGAGCACTCGAGCATCGGGAAAAGTTCGTCTCGAATAACGAGTACCCGAGCATTTTAGTGCTCGCTCATCTCTAGTAAAGAGCAAAACAGAATTGCAAAAATTGACCAGGACATTTAAGCACTAATGACACTTGGGGGTTAAGGTTTTATTGATTCATTTAATTTATCTCTATAATATATTTATATGTATTTGCTCTATAGAAAGAAGAAGCTATTTAAAATTGGGGGTGGGTACATGGAGAGGGCTCACGGGCTCTCCATCTCTGTTTCTGCTGCATCTGCCCAGAACGGTGATCTCTCCATGCAAAGTAGATTAACCTCTTAACTGCTTCCTAACAGTTTTTCTAATATAGAGTCTTCTGCACAGGCAATATACAACATACACCATACACATGTACGTAGAATTGTTTTTCTAGCCTCCACTATTAATTTAAGCAAAAATAAATAAAATAAATGCATTTGATACCCAACTCCCTTACAGGCTGGCAAAGTTGTAAAAGTTGTAAAAGTTGTAAAAAAAATTGTAAAAAGCACCAATTTTTGTCTAACCAACATGCATATTAACAAAATAAAAAATAAATCAAATAACATAACCTCCCAAATGGTACCAGTAAAAATGACTACTCATTGAACAGCACGGTTGCTCAGTGGTTAGCACTACAGCCTTGCAGCTCTGGGGTCCTGGTTTCAAGTCCCATCCAGGTCAACATCTGCAATGAGTTTGTATGTTCTCTCTGTGTTTGCGTCAATTTGCTCCCGTTTCCTCCCACACTCCAAAACATACTGGTAGGTTGATTATATTGGGGACAGGGACTGATTTGGCAAACTCTGTGCAGCGCTGCGTAATCTGTGTGCGCTATATAAATTATTATTATCCCAAAAAATAACAAGGTAAAAAAGTAAAAAATCAACCTGCAAAATGCTAAAATGATTTAAAAGGTAGGATGCAAATAGTGCTTAAACATTTTGGCCCAAAACTGGCTGTTAACCAAAGAGTTAATATAGCAATTTTATCTTTACTGTGTTTAAATTTAGCTGTTTTACTTACTTGCAAGTAAACACTTTCCCAAAAATTCCACTGAGGTTTTGAATTCCAGCACAAACAATAGTTTCCATTACAAGGGTGACCACTGAATGCGGTATTGTGATTGTGCCAGGCAGCATGGGTTAGGAAACAATACTCAGGATTGTACAGTACACACCTTTGTGAATTAACACCTGTATATTCAGCATTGTAGGAGAATCAGTTTTTTTCAGTGATTCATGACAAGAGCTCAGTTTTACCATTTCTCACCACTGTGCCTTAGGAAGGACACTTTATTTTAGTATGAGACTATAGATCAATAAAGTGACACATTGGACATGGTAGCCTCTGTTGACCCTGGTACCATGGGTTTCATTTTATTCTAGTGGTTACTTCCATTTTTATTCATTAATATCTTTTTGACAGATTGATTAGTATTCTATTAGAATCTTTTCCCCATTTATTTAAATGGTTCAGTTTTTTTCTATAGCAGAATACAATAGGACATTAAGACATTTCAATATTTATATTGTCTAAAAGCAACAGCATCCTAAATGATAAAGCGTGTGGGGGTAAAATTTAAGAAAGATTTATGGTCCAAGTGGGGCACATTTACTAAGATTGTAAGAAACGTCACTAAAAGTCCTCTGCCCGTGTATAATGCTGGGTGCGACAGATCCATTAAGAACGTGCGCCAGAAATTATGAATCTGGCCCGACAGAGTTCACCAACTTTTTTGTGGTGCACCTTCAACATAGGGCGTGCGACAGACGTTGCATGCTAAATCCGATGCAGGGTCCCACTGAGCGCCAGAAATCCCCCTTATTTGTGTTGCATGGTGCCTAGTGCAGCTGTGCCACAAAAGGGTTATGTGAGACACAAATGTGTGCGTGCGACACTTCTTAAATACCTGTGCAAGCAGTTTTCACCTAAAAGAATGTGCAAAGTCCGACAGAAAACTGGCGCAAAGCCGTTGGTAAATGTGCCCCAGTATGTTAAACAATGAATACCTAAATGAGGATGTTACTTTTTGTTATTACAATACATGAGGGAAAGGTATATATTTCAGTGTTTCATAGCTTTCTTCTCAATGACCAACAAAATGGAATGAGGAAATCCTGATCAATATACACACTTCAGCTATCAAAGGTTGGGAATTGAGAAAGTTCACCACTGCAAACAGTAGCCCATTGTATACATAGTTTAAGGAGCTCTCCAGCTACATAATGGTGGAGCATTGCCTCTTCTCATCATAATCGACGTCAATGTTTCTAAGCAACGTCATAAATAGACATATTCAAACTAATATGTACAGTATGGTATCACTTACCAAGTTAGTACAGTTTAAAGTGGTATTCTCCTAGAAATTTTTTCACTTTGATTTACAAATAAAAAAGATGAAAGATGACCTTAAGAAAGGAGTTCCTCCACAGTTTTAACTGCTGTATAAAATGTAAAAAAACAGATTCTCCATTTTTCTGCTCCAGATTGGTCCTTGGTCGCTCTACACTACCTAGTCTAGTGATGAAATATTGATACAGGTCATTGTTACATGATACATTGATACATGAGGCATGTCACTTTTGCATCCAAATAAAACAATGGTAAGGGTGATGATAAGCCCTAGATACTCAATACAAGAGGAAGTAAAGAGCAGCAGGTTACAGGGCAGCCTTGGGAATGGAGCAGGGGATGATCCGTAAGGTAAGTACTAGAGATGAGCGAGCACTAAAATGCTCGGGTACTCGTTATTCGAGACGAACTTTTCCCGATGCTCAAGTGCTCGTCTCGAATAACGAACCCCATTGAAGTCAATGGGAGACTCGAGCATTTTTCAAGGGGACCAAGGCTCTGCACAGGGAAGCTTGGCCAAACACCTGGGAACCTCAGAAAAGGATGGAAACACCACGGAAATGGACAGGAAACAGCAGGGGCAGCATGCATGGATGCCTCTGAGGCTGCTTAATCGCACCATTATGCCAAAATTATGGGCAACAGCATGGCCATGACAGAGTGACAGAATGAAGCTAGATAGCATCTAAAACATCCAATAATTGACCCTGACACTATAGGGGACGGCATGCAGAGGCAGCGGCAGCAGGCTAGAGAGTGTCATGGCGACATACCCTAAATGGACTCAGGCTTCAAACCAATGGGTGGCAGAGAGGAACCAAAGGAGGTGAGCAAGAAGCGCTCAAATAATATCGGTACATGATAAAAGTTTGCCAGTATATTTTGTGGATTACACAGCAGGGTGGCGACAAAGTTAACATGGAAGCCATGAAAACAACCCAAAATTCTGCCTGACACAGCTCGTTTGATAAGGGGACCATGTTTGGAGGCAGTGAACTAGTAGTAGATTAAAGGTGCTGCAGTTAAAACTATGTTAGTTGGATCATGGTATGGAGCAGGCGCTCCGCTGCCAGGCGAGCTTTCGCCAATCCAAGCCCCTGTCTCTAGGCTACTCCCCAAACAGCACTTCTAAGAACCTTTTGTATAAGATCAAGTGTAGTAGCGTTCTTATAAGTTTAGGATATGCCGGGTGAGGGGAATGTAAACAGATGCGCAAGAAGCGCTGAAATAATATTGGTAAATGATAAAAGTTTGCCAGTATATTTTGTGGATAACACAGCAGGGTGGCGACAAAGTTAACAACTTTGATGTGGAATCCATGAAAACAACCCAAATTTCTGCCTGACACACCTCGTTTGATAAAGGGACGATGTATGGAGGCAGCTATATGGACGACTTTTGGAGGTAGCAATGGAGACAACGTGTGGAGGCTGCTATGGAGACAATTTAATTTGGATAGTGCCTGTATGTGGCAGTCCCAAAAATTTTTCAAACCAGAGGAGCAGGTAGGTGGCCCTCCAGTAAAATGGAATAGATTGAGTGCCTGTATGTGGCAGTCCAAAAAAGTTTTCAAACCAGAGGAGCAGGTAGGTGGCCCTCCAGAAAAATGGAATAGATTGAGTGCCTGTATGTGGCACTCCCAAAAATTGTTTAAAACAGAGGACCGGGTAGGTGGCCCTCCAGAAAAATGGAATAGATTGAGTGCCTGTATGTGGCACTCACAAAAATTGTTTAAAACAGAGGACCGGGTAGGTGGCCCTCCAGAAAAATGGAATAGATTGAGTGCCTGTATGTGGCACTCACAAAAATTGTTTCAAACAGAGGACCGGGTAGGTGGCCCTCCAGAAAAATTAAATGCATAAAGTACTATAGCAAGAGCCAGTGGGCCCTGTCAAAAAATAGCCAGTTTCCTCTGCTTTACTGTACAAAGAGGAGGAGAAGGAGGAAAATGAGGAGGAGGAGGAGTGGATCAATTATTCAGGTTGAGCTTCCTTCACCTGGTGGAGATTGGAAATTCTGAGAAACCCAGCCTTTATTCATTTTAATAAGCGTCAGCCTGTCAGCGCTGTCAGTCGACAGGCGTGTACGCTTATCGGTGATGATGCCACCAGCTGCACTGAAAACCCGCTCGGACAAGACGCTAGCGGCAGGGCAGGCAAGAACCTCCAAGGCGTACAGCGCCAGTTCGTGCCACATGTCCAGCTTTGAAACCCAGTAGTTGTAGGGAGCTGTGTGATCATTTAGGACGATGGTATGGTCAGCTACGTACTCCCTCACCATCTTTCTGTAAAGATCAGCCCTACTCTGCCGAGACTGGGGACAGGTGACAGTGTCTTGCTGGGGTGACATAAAGCTGGCAAAAGCCTTGTAAAGCGTACCCTTGCCAGTGCTGGACAAGCTGCCTGCTCGCCTACTCTCCCTCGCTACTTGTCCCGCAGAACTACGCACTCTGCCGCTAGCGCTGTCAGAAGGGAAATACTGTTTCAGCTTGTGCACCAGGGCCTGCTGGTATTCATGCATTCTCACACTCCTTTCCTCTCCAGGGATGAGAGTGGAAAGATTTTGCTTGTACCGTGGGTCCAGGAGAGTGAACACCCAGTAATCGGTGCTGGAATAAATTCTTTGAACGCGAGGGTCACGGGATAGGCAGCCTAGCATGAAATCTGCCATATGCGCCAGAGTACCAACGCGTAAGAATTCACTCCCCTCACTGGCCTGACTGTCCATTTCCTCCTCCTCCAACTCCTCCAACTCCTCTTCTTCTGCCCATACACGCTGAACAGTGAAGGACTCAACAATGGTCCCCTCTTGTGTCTCGCCAACATTCTCCTCCTCTTCCTCCTCATCCTCCTCCACCTCCACCTCCTCCGATATGCGCTGAGAAACAGACCTGAGGGTGCTTTGGCTATCAACAAGGGAATCTTCTTCCCCCGTCTCTTGTGACGAGCGCAAAGCTTCCGACTTCATGCTGACCAGAGAGTTTTTCAACAGGCCAAGCAGCGGGATGGTGAGGCTGATGATGGCGGCATCGCCACTGACCATCTGTGTTGACTCCTCAAAGTTACTCAGCACCTGACAGATATCAGACATCCACGTCCACTCCTCATTGTAGACTTGAGGAAGCTGACTGACCTGACTACCAGTTCTGGTGGAAGTTGACATCTGGCAGTCTACAATCGCTCGGCGCTGCTGGTAAACTCTGGATAACATGGTCAGTGTTGAATTCCACCTCGTGGGCACGTCGCACAACAGTCGGTGAGCGGGCAGTTGGAGGCGGCGCTGCGCTGCCCTGAGAGTGGCAGCATCTGTGCTGGACTTCCTGAAATGCGCACAGATGCGGCGCACCTTCGTGAGCAAATCTGACAGATTGGGGTATGTCTTGAGGAAACGCTGAACTATCAGATTTAACACATGGGCCAGGCATGGCACATGTGTCAGTCTGCCGAGTTGCAGAGCCGCCACCAGGTTACGGCCGTTGTCACACACAACCATGCCTGGCTTCAGGTTCAGCGGTGCCAGCCACAGATCAGTCTGCGCCGTGATGCCCTGTAATAGCTCTTGGGCGGTGTGCCTTTTGTCGCCTAGGCTCAGCAGTTTGAGCACCGCCTGCTGTCGCTTAGCGACGGCACTGCTGCTGTGCCTAGAGCTACCGACTGATGGCGCCGTGCCCACGGATGGTAGTTCGGAGGAGGAGGTGGAGGAGGGGTGGGAGGAGGAGGAGGCATAGTGGGCCTGAAACACCTGGACCGAGGTAGGCCCCGCAATCCTCGGCGTCGGCAGTATATGACCAGCCCCAGGGTCAGACTCGGTCCCAGCCTCCACCAAGTTAACCCAATGTGCCGTCAGCGATATATAGTGGCCCTGCCCGGCAGCACTCGTCCACGTGTCCGTGGTCAGGTGGACCTTGTCAGAAACGGCGTTGGTCAGGGCACGGGTGATGTTGTCTGACACGTGCTGGTGCAGGGCTGGGACGGCACATCGGGAAAAGTAGTGGCGGCTGGGGACCGAATACCGAGGGGCGGCCGCCGCCATGAGGTTGCGAAAGGCCTCGGTCTCTACTAGCCTATAGGGCAGCATCTCCAGGCTAAGCAATCTGGAGATGTGCACATTAAGGGCTTGGGCGTGCGGGTGGGTTGCACTGTATTTGCGTTTCCGCTCCAGCGTCTGGGGTATGGAGAGCTGAACGCTGGTGGATGCTGTGGAGGATCGTGGAGGCGACGATGGGGTTTTTGTGGCAGGGTCCTGGGCAGGGGGCTGACTATCAGCAGGCACAGGGGAAGGAGCAGTGGTGTGCACGGCCGGAGGTGAACGGGCTTGTTGCCACTGAGTGGGGTGTTTAGCATTCATATGCCTGCGCATACTGGTGGTAGTTAAGCTAGTAGTGGTGGAACCCCTGCTGAGCCTGGTTTGGCAAATGTTGCACACCACAGTCCGTCGGTCATCCGGTGTTTCCTTAAAGAACCTCCAGACTTCTGAAGATCTAGCCCTCGCCGCAAGAGCCCTCACCACGGGAGCTTCACTAGTTGACACATTTGGCGCTGATGCACCAGCTCTGGCCCTGCCTCTCCGTCTGGCCCCACCACTGCCTCTTCCAACCTGTTCTGGTCGAGGACTCTCCTCCGTCTCAGAAGCACTGTGTTCACCCGGCCTCTCAACCCAGCTTGGGTCTGTCACCTCATCATCCTCCGATCCCTCAGTCTGCTCCCCCCTCGGACTTCCTGCCCTGACAACAACTTCACCACTGTCTGACAACCGTGTCTCCTCATCGTCGGACACCTCTTTACACACTTCCACTACGTCAAGAAGGTCATCATCATCACCCACAGACTGTGACTGGTGGAAAACCTGGGCATCGGAAAATTGCTCAGCAGCAACCGGACAAGTGGTTTGTGACTGTGGGAATGGTCCAGAAAACAGTTCCTCAGAGTATGCCGGTTCAAATGCCAAATTTTCCTGGGAGGGGGCAGACTGGGGGGGAGGAGGCTGAGGTGCAGGAGCTGGAGGAGTGGCGATTTCGGTGACATGGGTGGACTGCGTGGAAGACTGACTGGTGGACAAATTGCTCGAAGCATTGTCAGCAATCCACGACATCACCTGTTCGCACTGTTCTGGCCTCAACAGTGCTCTACCACGAGTCCCAGTAACTTCAGACATGAACCTAGGGAGTGTAGCTCTGCGGCGTTCCCCTGCTCCCTCATAAGCAGGTGGTGTCTCACCCCGGCCAGGACCACGGCCTCTGACCCCTGCAGTAGTTGGACGCCCACGTCCCCGCCCTCGTCCTCTACCCCTAGCCCTCGGGTTAAACATTTTTAAAATGAGAGTTATAACTTTAATTTTTTTTTTTTACTTTTTTTTGTGTTTTTTTTTTTTTTTGTGTTTTTGAGTTTTTAAAACCAAACAATGCTATCCTATTGCTATGGCTATTTTCTAGCCAAGTATGAAAGCACACTACTATGCCAGATGAGATGACACTGAGTTATTAAACAAAATAAACGTAAAATAAAAAAGGACAAATGGCAGACTGTGCCTAATTGAAATCCAACCCCTACTAAATTTTCCCACTTCGGTCTTTGCTATGGATATGTGCGTCACTAAGCGCAAAACACAGCGGTCGCAAGTCTCACTACAAATTGCTCACAATTTGCTAGTAGATGCACTGCAGCAAGTACAGCCACCAGCAGATCAACCAGAAATCAAATATATAGAACGCTACTGTAGGCGTAAGTAAGCTGTTTGGATTCTCCTATGGCTATTTTCTAGCCAAGTATCAAAGCACACTACTATGCCAGATGAGATGACACTGAGTTAGTGCCTAATTGAAATCCAACCCCTACTAAATTTTCCCACTTCGGTCTTTGCTATGGATATGTGCGTCACTAAGCGCAAAACACAGCGGTCGCAAGTCTCACTACAAATTGCTCACAATTTGCTAGTAGATGCACTGCAGCAAGTACAGCCACCAGCAGATCAACCAGAAATCAAATATATAGAACGCTACTGTAGGCGTAAGTAAGCTGTTTGGATTCTCCTATGGCTATTTTCTAGCCAAGTATCAAAGCACACTACTATGCCAGATGAGATGACACTGAGTTAGTGCCTAATTGAAATCCAACCCCTACTAAATTTTCCCACTTCGGTCTTTGCTATGGATATGTGCGTCACTAGGCGCAAAACACAGCGGTCGCAAGTCTCACTACAAATTGCTCAGAATTGGCTAGTACATGCACTGCAGCAAGTACAGCCACCAGCAGATCAACCAGAAATCAAATATATAGAACGCTACTGTAGGCGTAAGTAAGCTGTTTGGATTCTCCTATGGCTATTTTCTAGCCAAGTATCAAAGCACACTACTATGCCAGATGAGATGACACTGAGTTATTAAACAAAATAAACGTAAAATAAAAAGTAAATGGCAGACTGTGCCTAATTGAAATCAAACCCCTAATAAATTTTCCCACTTTGGTGTTTGAGGTGGATATGTGTGCCACTAAGAGCTAAACACAACGGTAGCAAGTCCCCCTGCAAATTCCTCACAATATGGTACTAGCTGCAAATAAAAAAAAAAAAGTAGAACGTTATTGTAGCCCTAAGAAGGGCTGTTGGGTTCTTGGAGAATCACTCCTGCCTAACAGTAAGCTAATAGAACACCCTAACGCTTTCCCTGACCAGCAGCAGCTCTCTCCCTAGCGGCATCCAGACACAGAATGATCCGAGCAGCGCGGGCAGCGGCTAGTCTATCCCAGGGTCACCTGATCTGGCCAGCCAACCACTGCTATCGACGTGTAAGGGTACCACGTCATGCTGGGTGGAGTGCAGAGTCTCCTGGCTTGTGATTGGCTCTGTTTCTGGCCGCCAAAAAGCAAAACGGCGGGAGCTGCCATTTTCTCGAGCGGGCGAAGTATTCGTCCGAGCAACGAGCAGTTTCGAGTACGCTAATGCTCGACCGAGCATCAAGCTCGGACGAGCATGTTCGCTCATCTCTAGTAAGTACCTTTTTTTTTTTTTACTGCAGTTTGGGCAAAAGTCCCTTGACACCTCATGCACTCTACCATTTGCTAATGTGAGCAAGCCACATAAACTGTAGCTAATTCAAGGCCAAATTGCGCTCCATTGGGCACATTCATTATACAAAGCATGCAGCGTGAGGCACCGTTCATCAACGATTAAGGAAAGTGCCTACTCCCCACACTGCAAAAGATAGAGCAAGTCCTATTGCTGCAGAGGGTGTCAATGGGGCCAATTCACTAAGGGTCCTGTGGCCACATTTTCGTCAGTTTTCCCGACTTTTCTCAGATTGCGGCGGGGATTGTGTTTTATGTTGAAATCGCGCCGGCTTTCAAGCAATTCAAATCGGGGGGACGTCGGACAACCCAATGGATTCGGACTACGCGCGGGAATTAATATTTAAATTTTTGTCGCAAGCCATGCACTTAAATGCACCGGGAAGAAGAAGGTGAACTTCGACGGATCTGAGCGGGTAGCGACACATGCACCTACCATGAGGCGAGCATGGCAGCATGCTGTATATATTTTATGGTAGCATGCTGTATGTATGGCAGCATGCTGTATGTATGTAAACTAAATTGCACAATGCTGTGTGTATTTTGTATTATGATGGCACGCTGTATTTAATATAAAATACACGCAGCGTGCCGCCATATAGTATATAATGCATACAGTGTGTCGCCATGTAATATAAAATAGAATAGAATAGTATAGAATAGGCCCATGGGTCAAACTTCCACATGCGACTTCTTTTTTAAAACTTTCTCCACCGCTGAGAGGAATTATTCGATTGGAGACAAAGAGCTGTTGGCCATCAAGCTTGCTCTAGAAGAATGTTAGTATCTACTGGAGGAATCTCTCCATCCCGTAAGTGTGTTCACTGACCACAAGAACTTGCTGTACCTCCAGACAGCTCAGCGCCTGAATCCCAGGCAAGCCGGGTGGTCATTGTTCTTCTCCCGCTTCGACCTGATGATTCATTCACGTTCGGCAGACAAGAATGTCAAGGCTGATGCCCTGTCCCGTGCTTCAGATGTTGTTGGAGAAGAACCGGTTCCTCGGCACATCATTTCTCCTGACCAGCTTGTTTTTGCAATTCCGGTGGATCTCCAGCAGCTACCTCCCATCAAGACATATGTTAGGCCTGCTCTATGGAAGAGGATTCTGGCTTGGGGACATTCTTCTCGTATGGCTGGGCACCCTGGGGTGCAACACAACGTGGCCCTCATCTCCCGCTACTACTGGTGACCAGACTTGGTCAAAAATGCTCAAACCGGCTGGACTGCTACTTCCGTTGCTGATATCCAGTCGCCCATGGTCCCATGTGGCAATGGATTTTGTCACTGATCTGCCTGTCTCTTCGGGCAGTACTGTCATCTGGGTGGTGACGGACTGGTTTTCCAAAATCTCCCATTTTGTTCCCCTTTCAAGTCTTCTCCACGGCTTGCCAGTTTATTCTTCAAACATATCTTCTGCATGGTCTTCTGGTGCACATCGTGTCTGATCGAGGAGTTCAGTTTGTGTCAAAATTCTGGCGTTTCTTTTGTGACCAACTGCAGGTCAACCTTGACTTTTTTTCTGCCTACCACCCTTAGTCGAATGGTCAAGTAGAGAGGGTGAACCAGACTTTGTCTCAGCCCATCAGGAAAACTGAGTTCTCCTGCAATTCCCTGGACTCGGGGTCTCCTGGCTCGGCTCCGTTCTTTGTGGTCTATGGGCATATTCCTTGCCCGCCTCTTACTCTGTCTACTCCCTCCGATGTCCCTGCGATAGAGGATTTGGTGCAGGACCTCAAGTCTATTTGGGTCTCTTCTACGAGCCACAGACCGTACCAAAACACAGACTGATAAGAAACATCAAGCTCCTCCTGTCTTATCTCTTGGTGACAAAGTATGGTTGTCCTCCAGATACATCCGGCTTAAAATACCCAACTACAAACTTGGTCCTGGGTTCCTTGGTCCCTTTGAGGTATTCAAGTGCATCAATCATGTGGCCTAGAAGCTCCGCCTTCCTCCATCCATGCACATCCCGAACTCCATCCATGTCTCCATCCTGAAACCAGTCATCTTGAACCCCAGCAATCCCCTCCTCCTGCTCCTGAGGTGGATTCCCCAGATGTCTATGAAGTTAAGGTAGTTCTGGACATGAAGATCGTGAGGTATAAGCGGTTCTTTCTTGTAGACTGGAAGGGGTTCGGGCCTGAGGAGAGATCCATCCTGGGACCTGAAGAGAACATTTTGGATCGGACTCTCCTCAAGAGATTTCTTGGGACCAAGAAGAAGAGGGGGAGGCTGAAGAGGGAGGGGTACTGTCACGGGTGCTCCCATGATCCCTGTCTTGGATTGCGAGTGCACTTGTGTCCCTCCATGTGCCCCTAGAGCCCAGCGGAACTTATTTCTCCTGGCTCCAGTGGCGCTCCTATGTTTCCTGCATTCATGTGTATCCTGCGTTCCTGTGTATGCTCCATTCCTGTGTTCCTGATCCGTGTGCAAGCCGTTCCTGTGTTCCTGATCCGTGTGCCAGTCCGTTGCTGTGTTCCTGATTCATGCGATCCCTGATGTGAGTCCTAGTGTGCCTTCCTGTGCTGTTCTCCACATGTCACCCCAGTTACAGTCTCCTGCATTACTACCTTGGCAGCCACCGCAGGCTAGTCGCACCTGTGGAATGACCTGGTGGTACCCCGGCGCAGCAAGACCATCCTGTTTTGCGGCAGGCTCTGGTGAAGACCGTGGTGGTCCAGAGGGCCCACAGACTCCCAGTCTTGACATCAAGGGAGTTGGGACTGGCCAGGAAAGCTTCTGGAATGGTGAAGGGGAAAGAGACTGGTGGTTATTTCTGGGCTTCCCAATTATCTATGTATGGCTAAAGCTATTTGCAGTCAATGGAATGAAAAAGCCCATAAATGTGGGTCTTGTATAGCTGTCCACACCTACCAAATAAATCTTATAATAAGCTCACATAAGGGCGAGAACTCAAAAAGTCATCATGCAGTGAAGGTTTAAGAAAATAACGCACAAGCTAGTAATCCAGAATTGCCAAACCCCTTTAAATTCTCCTTACCAAGTTGCTTTTCCATGACCTCACTTTATCTACTAATCCTCCCTCTAATGCCCTCAAGGTAAATTAGCGGCAGAGCCAAAAAGCTGGCCTTGGCACATCATGCATAGTAAACACTTCCCAGTTAATCAATGGCGAATCTAGAATGTATATTTTGGCAATCAAAATATCAATTTATTTACTGCAAGCTTAAAAGCTGGGTCTGAAGGTTCAAGCTCCAGCTGACTACACTTTTGATCCTGGCCATTTGAATCAAGAGAAAGAAGAAAACTGCAGCACACGGGGAATGAACCAGTCGGCGATGACCTATCGACCAATGATTCAGATTAGTAGGGACATGGTCACATCCCATAAGACAGGGGGCATGATGCTAAGAAATGGAGACAAAAAGGAGACTACAAGCCATAATGTAAATATTGAAAGTATGAAGAGTTTTTTATTTTATTTTAGGGGATTTGTTTTTATGTTAGTAAGGATGGGATGTAGACAAGTGCAGTAGGCAGAAGTTAGGAAGGGAATCTGAACAAATGGGAGATAAAAGATTAATGGTATCAGGGTCCGGGTAACTTTGAACATGAGTGTTCTGATACTGGGGATTGTAATCCACCACAACTAAGACAGTTTCTATGGGGTCTATTTACAAAACAGCTGACAACAGCCATATTTCCCATTAGATACTGTGCGTAAAACAACTTCTGCATCTATGTGTGATAAAGGGAGCTAAGCTTAAGTATCTGGGATCATACCTCATTTTTAGTTTACTCTTAGCGTATACGTCGGGAAAGCTCCCTACTCATTTGGTGAGCGTACCCACTGACATATACTGGCAGACGGGGGCATAGTTGTTGCCTCAGTCTACTCAGTATACAATGTGAAAAAGACACGGTGGAATTGACTAACAACAGAAGCCTATTGATAGCAAATGCAGCAACCCCCTCCCCCCCCAGCATCTTGTGAGGGGTTACGGTATTGGTTATCTTATTCATTGCCAAATGTAGAGCAAATGGGACCTGATGGCATGATATTGGAAGCAGACCACAATGCTGAATGGTGGACAAAAGGCAAGCAAAAACAAGAAAAACTAAATACAGAACTAGGTGGGCCACATCTAATATTCTGGCTGCTGGCTGCACCACTTTTCTGTCTGACGTTGTACTGAAAAAAAGTCTTTGGAGCTTGCACATGTATTTAACAAATGTTTGTGCCAGTTTTGTGTCGCTGCAGCACTGTTCTGACGAGACAGAAAAAATGTACACTTAAAGGGGTGTGTTAGTGCTTAGTATGAGTTGGTGACACATTTAATACTGTGACTTAACAGAATTGTGTTGTGCGCTGTATGTTAAAGGTGCACCTACAAAAAGATGCTGCACACTTTCCTGGCAGTGCAGGGCGTGCCAGATCAATGAAGACCATGCACCAGTATACAATAATCTCACACACTCTGCACACTCGTGTGTCAAACTGTACTAGAATGGATCACCAGTTCAGCACTGAACAGGGTAAGGATCTGCCTCATCATAAAGTCTCTCAATGTTTAAGAGGATTTGAACTGAAAACTCTCTCTGAAGTGGCCAAACTTCTCATTAGCAGAAAGAATCAAAAGGTAGACTCAACAAAATGGGAAAAGACTGAACCCAAAGTGTGTAAAGAAGTCAGTGATTCAAGCCTTTCTGCTGTCTAATGTGGGTATTTAAAGGGGTTATCCGGGTTTAAAAATTTTTTTATGTCCGGGCTGGGGAGGGCTATTTAAACATAATACTCCAATAAAGAAAAGATTATCCAGCGCAGCATCCACGGTTAAAACTTGATTTATTGGTGCATCAGTACAACGGGTGAAAACATAGAAGAAAAAATGATCGACGCGTTTCAGCTATACAGCCTTGTCCACATCTGTGGCAACCCGGAAAATCTAGCCAGGTTCTTTTTTCTGCCCCCAAATTGTCACTGATAAAAAGGCTGGGAGACAGGGTGGAGCCTATGGTCTTACCCTTCTTGGCTAGATTTTCCGGGTTGCCACAGATGTGGACACAAACGCTGTAAAGCTTGTGAATTTATCATAAGAAGTGATTCTTTCAGCTCTTATGTAACACAGACTGTACATCGTGTAAAATCATATATTAATTGCAATACCTCTAATATAATCTACTTGGCATCTTGCATAGTGTGTAAAGTACAGTACGTAGGATGTACCACATGTCCGGCCAAAGTGCGCATAAGAAGACACATTTCTGATGTCACTAATAATTCTTTCAATGTCTCCTCCCTTACCCGTCACTTTAGAGACGTCCACAAAGGTGACATCTCGAGTTTCAGATGGATGGGCATAGAAAAAGTTTCCAAACCATTAAGAGGTGGAGACTTGCAGAAAAAACTTTTGAATAGAGAATCCTATTGGATTTTCGTTCTCGGTACCAGACAACCGGAAGGTATGAACTATAGACAAGATCTGATAACGATTTACTAAATATGTCATATCGCTATATTCTATTATAATATATAACAATCATTGTGTTTTGTCATATTCCTTATCCTGTATTTTTGCCTAATTGTTATGGCTTAAGCTAGACATCTGCAGTATGTGTCTGATTGGTGAAGGGTTAAACCTTTTTCTCCCCTCCCCCATTGTTTTACAAATTCGGTCATGTGATCGTCTTTGTTAGTTTTATATAAAGCAATAAATTCCACTAGTTGGATTAGATCATGACTAAGGCTGTATAGCCGAAACGCGTCGATCATTTTTTCTTCTATGTTTTCACCCGTTGTACTGATGCACCAATAAATCAAGTTTTAACCGTGGATGCTGCGCTGGATAATCTTTTCTTTATTGGAGTGTACCTTGCCCCTGCCTTGGGCGTTCCGTGTCTGCAGCACACCGGTGTGTATATTGGGAGTGAGTAGAGCCGACTTGGACTTTATTGCGATTTAAACATAATAAACATGTACTTACCTCCTCCGGTGCTGCCGATGTCCCGTGCCGCGGCCCGTCTTCTCCGTGCACCGGTTTCAGTACAAGGGCGCACAGGGAGCTTCCGGCCGGGCGGAAGCTCCCATGCGCACCATCTCCCAGCACTTACAACGCTGAGAGATAGGGACAGATGGGAGGAGCCGTCCACAACGCGGACCGGAAGCTCCCTGTGCGCGGCTTCCGTGCCCCTGTTTGTTTACAGGGGCACAGATCGAAGTGACCGCGGCGCTGGACATCGGCGGCGCCGGAGGAGGTAAGTCCATGTTTATTATGTTTAACTAGCCCTCCCCAGCCCGGCCATAAAAAAAATTTTAAACCCGGATAACCCCTTTAACATAGTAAAGAAATAGAGCTTTATCTACAGCTTGCTTTCCAAACTTTGTCTTTAGCTGCCTGTATCTGTGGCATAGCATATAGAACCTCAACCCTCATTTTAAAGGTTCTGAGATTACAGCAGGCAGAAGGAGGGAGAGAGTGTACAAAGAGCAGGGAGGAGCAGGGAGGAGCTATGACCCCCCCATAGCACTTCTCTTCATTTACATAAAGACCATTTTTAACCAGTGGTATAAAGGTTGAGTACACCTATACACCTTTGGTAGATTTCCTTTGAGCTTCTAAAATTCACTCATCTCAGCTTTGGTGAAGACCGGGTGCCGCTTAGATTCCGGGCCCATGTGTAGGCTGGTGTCATCTCCCGTGGTGGTCTAGGGGGGTTCACTGAACCTGAGCCTTGACAATATGTTCTACACTACCTTAGGGTGCTGGTAGTTTAGTGGTATAAAAGCTGGTGACAAAGTGCCTTTATTTTGTAGTTCAGTACAAATAAAGCTATACAAAAATTCTACAGTTAGAAAATGTTTACTAGTTTTATAAATCAAACAACATACATTGTTAATGGAATCTGTTTAACTGTTCAGCTCAGCAACTCCCATATGATAAAAGGAACACAGCCAATGAACAAAGAATGGCTGCCCTGAGGCCTAAAGCTAGAAACACACAACCCTTGTCGGTGCACAGTGCGCTGGCTGGGTTCTACGTACCGAACGCAGGGGGAGATTTATCTGTGTTTCAGAAGACTCAAAGCACTGAAATACTCACAACTTCTTGTGGACTGTAAGAAATTGTGAACAGATGCAAAGTGTTCCCGTCTCATGCAAGTCTTTGATTGATCACTGCCTAATGTTTGCAGGGTTTTACACAAAACTAAGTCGAGCCTGGCAAAGCTTTGCCTGGTTGCGCAGTCATCCGACAGATTGACCAGAAAGTCTAAACCTCTCGTGGGGGGTTGGCAGATCTTTTATCATGTGCCCTGCACACGAAGTGCCGGCTATGATAAATGTCACACACAGTGTTCAGGACATTACTCCCAGCATATATGGTGCAGTCATTCCCTTCTTCCCTACAAAACATTAGTGCCAAACTGTAATTATGATTTCAGATTTTATGTTCTAAAATCAACATTGTTCTAAGTTCTGTGTGGCATTGACCTGTATGAAGATATACATTATTATATTATATCTAAGGTGATTTTGAATGTGAATCCCTAACCTTCTCTGAAAAAGCATCAAAATAAAGTGGATAATTAATTCCCCTATATTATGCCAGTTATAACTATATATGGTTTCTGTTTAAAGCACTTTATGGTCTCCACGATAAACTTTACTGATGGCATTCCATATTATAAAATAATTTCTTGGTGATTCACCTGACAGGGAATTAAGTACCGTAAATAGAACCAGGGCGGACACTTAAAACTATGTAGCTACTAGCAGGCCACCAATTAGAGGCCATTGGGCAATGTAGTGATGATGAAAGAGGAAAACACAAGAAAATGATCTGGTCTCCTTATTATGTAATAGAAGATAAGGGTTAAACTCAGACAGAACAACTTCGACCCAGATTAAGAGTTGACTGAGTCGTCTCCACTGTGATATCAGCTGGAATGGGGAATTTGTAGCCAAGTCTTGATTGCTAAACCAGGAAATAGGAATAAAGAAGCACACACATTAGCCAAGATAAGATGACAACTAATAAGACTCATAATGCAGTTCATACAAATGAGGATGCGTACAAGGAAACTAGTTTTCATGTTCTTCTTCATAGATGTCAGTATATATTTGAAACCACCAGTATGTCTAAAAATTTAGCAATTAAAAGCATGTGTATTAATTTTAAATTGTATCCAAATAGTGTTGCTAAGGTACACATACACCTAACTTCAACAGTCCTATGACAGAAAATACCTTGACGATCAAATAAACTTCTTAATGTTAAGCAGTCTTGGGCTACCTACTGTAATCATTGGAAGAACATGCTATAAGAAGCATTTCTTCATATAACCGAGGTATAAGAATGATGGGGTGCAACAACTAGAACCTCCACCTTCAGCTACTTGAAGTAATTTTAGTGCTTCAGTGAATTTTGTTTCTACTCCACAGGTCTGTAATGTTACGTCCATCACCTGGCATGTTTGAAGTTTAGTCTTCTCCTCTGCCGCCCGGGCTTCAGCACATCTGGCTGGGAGAGAGGTGAGTATAAGTGGTTTATTATTTTTAGAACCCTGGAACCCCATTTAAAGTGCCTTCATGCAAATAATTAATTAAATACATATACTGTGTCCCTCCTATCATATATTGTGTCCCTCCTACCTTATGAATAAATTATGTACTGCCCCCCTTATAAATTATTGTATCCCCTATATATGTGGTGTGAAGGCTCCGACTAATACATTATATACGGTGTACCCACAATACATGAAATAAAGGGTCCGGCTCACTTAATAATTGTATACTGTGCCCCCTCACTAATGAATAATGTACTGCCCCCCACCGCTAATAATTTAAATAATCTGCCTAGACACAAATTATATTTAGTAACGTCATCTCATTGTGTTGCCTGTGTAAAGGAAGCTGGCACTAGCAGTGTCTTGAAGACACAGATATCATTGTTTTTTTTTGTCACAGGTGTAATAGTATTCCAGTGACCTGCTTTGGCTGCATCAAGTACTATCTAAAGCAGGGTGGCCCTGTAGAGAAGTTTGCCCTTCTCTGACACCAGCCCTGCCAAGCCCTATGACTCTGTGGGAGTTTCGCCCGTGGTCTGCAGTGTATTATGGTCAATACTCAGATTCCCTTTAATGTGTAAAATATTTCAATTTTTTTTTTTAATTTATTAAGATAGGAAAACAAAGTACCTTGTATATGTTAGTTGTGGCTTTGTCAGAGAGACAGCCAGACACCAGAAACCAGCCCTGGAAATAACTGAGATTTTGTCTGAAAACTCACAAACCATTCAACCTAACACCACCACAGTCTTAGTTACTAACCAACCACAATGCAACATAGTATCACTATACAGAGATTTAAAGAGGACCTGTCACCTAAAATTTCACAGCAGGGATGTTGCAAATGCAATCATCGGACCACTCACAAAGCGGTCCGATGTATTCATGAGGAGACGGGGTTGGGGCGTGGTTAGGTGCATCACGCGTGGCAGTTACCGCCACCCTATGGAGTGAGAGGGGCGGTCCAGGGAATAGCCAGTGCCTCGGACTGCCCCCTCATGAATACATCGGACAGCTTTGCAAGTGGTCCGATGATTACATTGTACCACGCCGCAGTGTTTGATAGCGTTACTGGAGGTTTCCGGTAACACTATCCTTCTAACACTGCGGCGTTTGTTCAAGCACTAGGAGCTGCTTACTTTAGTAACGACACCCCCACCCACAGCTCTGTACACCAAAGTACAAAAAAAGTTATTAGTGCCAGAAAATGGCAAAATCCCCCAAAAAATATTTGTACAGGAGGTTTTAATTTTTTTAAATGTATGATAACATTATAAAACCTATATAAAATTGTTATCCCCGTAATTGTACCAACCCAAAGAATAAAGTAGACATGTCATTTGGGGTGCACAGTGAAATCTATTAGATCCAAGCCCACCAGATTATGCTGTAAATCTGTTTGTGGCACTGCATGTATGTGATTATAACTCACATGTGTAAGTATACAAATATGTATATTTTTTAAGTGGGTAGGTGGGCCCCATTCAAGAAAGCCATCTTTAAAAAGTTCAAAAAGCTATGTAGGAGACAGCAAACATTTGGAAGAAGGTACTCTTGTCACCAAAATGGATGTACTGCTGGGAAGCAAACACTGGACATCATCCTGAATACACCTCCCCCACTGTGAAGTATTGTGATGGTAGCACCATTTATGGGGATGCTTTGGAAGCTGGTCAGAGGACTAGAAAACTGGTCAGAGTTGATGGGAAGCTGCCTTAAGTTAAATACAAGGCAATTTAGCCCCAAAAAAACCTATTTGAAGCTGCAGGTGCTGGGTGACCATCAAGCAGGTCAACCCTAAACATACAACCAAAGCTACAATGGAATGATTTACATCAAAGGTATTTTAATCTGTTAAAATGACCCAATCAAAGTCCAGAAAGGGATTGACCACTTTACCTCATGTTTTTTGTAATATGTGTAAGGGTGGGGGGCAGGATATTAGGTAATTTACCAATATACATCTATGGTATTAACCCCTTATCACCGACACTAGTTTTCAGCTCAATGACCAGATTTGAATTCTGACATGTCTCACGATAATTGGTTATAACTTCAGAACGCTTTAACATATCCAGGTGATTTTGAGAATGTTTTCTCGTGACACATTGTACTTCATGTTAGTTGAAAAATTTAAGTGATAAGTTTTGCGTTTCGTTCTGAAAAAAAGTGAAAATTTGTAAAAATTCTTCATTTTCCAAGTTTGAAATGTTCTGCTTTCCAGACAGGAAGTAAAACTACCCAAAAAGCTTGATAATTAACATTTACGGAATATCTGCTTTATGTTGGGATGAAATTTTATGCGTCCTGCTATTTTTCTAGGATGTTATGAGGCGCAGAACTTTAGGTGCAATTTTTCTAATTTTCATGAAAATTGCCAAAACTCACATTTTGAGGGACAACTCAGCTTTCGACTTTGAAAGGCCTAAATAATAGTAAAACCCCATAAATTACCCCACTATATGTATTACCCCTCAATGTATGTAAAACAACTTCTATTGAGTCTATTAACCCTTTAAGTGTTTCACGTGGGTTAAAACAGTATGGACCTGCGATTTAGAAACTTTTCAATTTTTTAGGAAAATACATAAATTTAGGCCAAAACTGACAGTTAAATGATGAAACGCTCTGCAACGTTTGGTGCCCAATTTCTACCGAGTGTACTGATATCCCATATGTGCAGCGGCAGGAGGGATCGGATCCCCCGGTAAGCTCACCGGGGGGGTCCGATCCACGTGGGAAACCCGGGAACGGAGTTTTTCCGATCCCGGGTGTTAGTGCCGGGTCTGGGCTGTGATGTCACAGCCCGACACCGGCACCAGCGAGACCCGGTGTCCCGAAATCTTCTTCTGATGCGCGGCCGTAGAAAGGCGTCACGTCAGAAGTACCCTTAATGAACAACGTAGATTCCCGATAGGGCGGTCATTAAGAGGTTAATAGTTCTGCTTTGCTTTCTTGATATGTAATGTGAAGCCTCCTGTCTTTTACCTCATCAGCTGGACATTACTGTCCATATAATCACAGCAGATGGAGGGTCATGTGATCTCTAACTGATTGTTCATGGACAGATAAGATCACATGACCCTCCATCTGGGACCATTATATAGTCAAGAATCTCTGTCTGATGAGGTAAAAGAAAGGTGGCTTCACTTCACATATAGAAAAGCAGAACTTTTAATAGATGTATATTGGTAAATTACCTACCCCATGCTTACATACCCAACAGCCAGTTTTCTGTTGGACTTTGCATGTTCTTTTCAGTGCAAACTGCTTGGACAGGTATTTAAGAATTGGTGTCACACACGACCCTTTTGTGGTGCAGCTGCACTAGGCACCATGCCACACAAATGTCTGCACTGAAATGGGCGTTCTGATGCACAGTCGGACCGTACACCACATTTATCATGTAAAGTCAGACAGAATTGTGTCTCACGTCCCATATTGAAGGTGCACAAAAAAAAAACAGTTGGTGCACTCTGTCGGAGCAGTGTAGGGAGAGTCAGATTCATGAAGAATGTGCACCAGAAATCCTGAATCTGGCGCCCTCTGCACACTACACATCGTTTTTTAATAAATATGGGCCACTGTATTATTGATACATGCAAAGTTTGTTGAAAGGTATCATCGAAAACATTCAGTGTCACGTGTGGGATTAGTTAAATATTTGCAATGGATGAAAAAGTGCATTTGATCATACTCAAAATAATGATCTTATGTGGGGAGATTTAGCCCTATGCTACAAACAGAGACCTACCAGCACAACCAAAGTATGTATGCAAATGAGCAGGTACACAATAAAGTCAACTATACAACAAAAAAAAGGGGGGAAAGTATGCACCAAAAATAGCTCAGTAGACACTATATGCAGAAAGCATTATACATTTTATTCATTACCAAACAAAATACATATATGACACACAATTAAAAACATCTAAAACATGTGATATACATACAAATCAACTGGTGACCAGGGTGCAGGTCGACCCAATGAAGACCCCTGCTAAGTCCCCCTGTGGTGGACTAAAAACCTACCAACCAAAATATATGAAGGAATGCCAAATCTCAACAAATCAATAATATCAATAAATAGTAGCAATGCATCCCTGAAAATTCATGAATCCTGTAAGCAGCCAAAGCATAAGTCAAATGTCAAGAGAACTAAATAGACCTGAAAGTGCAAGTGCGTGCAATGTACAAATGATACCCAAGTATAGTAGCTGAGGTGCTCTCAGAAGGCTGGCAAACAGGCGGTAGGGAAATGCAGGGGTAATGAGCTCCCCACGCGTATCGTCGTCCTAGACGACTTCCTCAGGGGTGAAGTAATGATCTTATGTGGGGAGATTTAGCCCTATGCTGCCCTTAAACTCCACCATGACTTAACAGCAGTGATATACAGTATCCTAGTTATATAGATGTGTTATAAGGGCCAGGAAAACATAGACCTTTTTTCATTTTCAGTGTTATGTTCTGAGTATGTTACTAAGATCATTATTGTGTAATGCAATCTGAAAGCTAAATCAGGCTGTGTGATCCTGCGTTCAGTTTAATGTCCATATTCAGTATACAGGAAAGGATACATATAGTAGTATGTGGACTGTAACAGAGGAGAACTGGTTGTTTACTTACTAAGAAATTCCTAACTCATTGTGGTCTGATGCTGAGGAGGAACAATATAAAGATTAGTCACAGATCAGTGACATAAGGTCAGCCATCTGCCACTTCTATATTCACAATATTTTGCTGTTCGAGTAGAACCAAGGTCCAATCAAAGCGACGTAGCAAAATTAACCTTTCTGATGCAGGCCATTAGCCACTAGCTGCAACAATCCTTGTTTCTATCAAGCACCAGCCACATAAATCTACAGTCAGCCATAGGACAGGAGTGAGGCAGTAAATGTGATTATAGTAAAAATCTGACTTTAATTTCTATAAAATCTGCCTATGAAATATGGCACGTGAGAAAACTTTGTGATTATTTTTTTCATTCTTACATTACTATGAGTCCATAAACACTCCTGTAACTGGTCTTATTTTGCAACATTAGAGAAATGACTTAATCTTCTTTATGGAATTTTTAGTTTCTTTGGTCTCCTAATTCTGTGCCCACTGATTCCAAGAACTGCCAGTGGGCACTGTCCAGAAGAGGTGGTTAGGAATTTTTATAGAGTGATTTACCCTCTATAAATTAATCCATTATATATCTCTATAAACAATGGTATCACATAATTGCCACAATTCCCATTATGTGTTAAAGTGCTTCTTAGCATATGACCACAGAACATGTTGCATATGTTTTTGAGTAAATGCAACTGGCACATCTTTTGACCTCCCTCCATGCATGTGTCCAATGAAGATGCCATCACCAGAGCTTATTTGCACCACATCATTGAAAGATATTGGAGTGAAAGGTGCATTTTAGAGTCAACTAATTTACTGAGATAATGGGGAAATTCCAGGTTTAATTTAAGTTTATGGCTTAAGGAATTTTACAGTCTCCAGACATGGGAGTATCCTTGTTATGTACAATAACCTGTTCACATTATACAGATTTCATAATAACTGATTCAGTATTTTGTTCCTGTAAGGCAAAAGCACCTTGTGAAGAGTCTTTTCTGATTCATGACAGAATGAGACAGGGTGAGTCCACGCAAGGAGGCAGAGTTCCAGACAAAACGTGACACCACCTTTATATTTGGATAATCAAGGATGTTATTGCTCCATTTCGTAAAACATCAACAGAGATAGTTGATCATTTCTTTTGGTGACTTTATTGTGAATATGTGTTAGATTTTCCGGAAGTTTCAACGTAAAGTGCTTGAATTATGCAACCAGCGGGTAAAACAAAACTTACAAATGAAAACATATTTTGCAATCTGTTCAACCATGAGTGGGTTATGTAAACAAGAAAAGGCAATCTATTGATAGATTCTCAGTGGCTTATTGTGGACATAATACAAGGGTTAAATAGTTATTCCTTTAGGAATTTGCTTTTTGTACATTAAATATGCTCAGTTTATTTTCAACTATCATGGTTGTCTCAACGGAAACCATGAGAAATAGACATAATAAACCACTGCCACTGAGATGTAAAATGGTTGTGTAAAGTCATGAAGGTGGAGAATTTAGCACTGAAGTCAAGCTCACCCTACCTCAGAATCCACCTACCTTCTGCTGTAAGTGATCATCCAGCTTCCAAGGGAATCACAACTGTCTCTTCTGAAGTCTGGTGCTTGATGTCAATCACAGCAGAGGGGGCATTTTGAGGTTGGAGAGCTTCACTTTATACAACCATTTTACATCTCATATCAAAGTTGATTTTCTAGATGATGACACCAGACTGAACAATGAGAGAAACATCATATGGAAGCTCAATTTCTTTCTTTTTTTTTTTTTAATGGGTTCCCATTCAAAAGTTCTTGGGGCTCATATATGATGCCTTGGTCTTCAGTTTTCAGGCATACTAGGCATGAAAAAGTCACTCCATTGAAATTGTGACTCTTGGACCATTTTGCATCATGCACAAGTGGTGGGAAACTTCTTGCCTCCCGCTGTGCCATTCATTAAGCCTGACACAGATAGCTTGAATATCAACACCATTCATACATTTTTTAAATTTAATATCACCAGGAACAATTAGGTTAATTTAATCTACAGGAAATTCTAAGGTCACATGAATATGGTACAGCTGATATGAAACTGCAGAATAGAATAACTGTAGCATCTTTGGGGAACTTGCATAGGGTTTCATTTTTCCTGTTGAATTCAATCAGAAACATTTTAAAGCATTTTAATACATTTTAATCATTTATATGGGCTCCATTATTTTTGGATGAATAACGTTGAATGATGAGAAAAGTGCATAGGACACCTTTGACATTTTCTCATACAGTATTAGTTGTAAGTTTATTGCATTGATTCTAAAGTGCTACATGTTGTATGAAGCAATACATATTTATATATGAGCGGTAACAGTGTGAGTCATGATTATGCATTATACAGCAATTCTGTTGTCACCACCATCACCTAGGGTAAGTGCAATGACTTTTACTGCAATGAACTTTGGTCCTTAGTTTAAAGGCCATGGATAAACTGAAAGAAACTGTATGTATATGGGTAAAATAGTTAACAGGATATTGGAGATTCTGCCCCTATTGGCTCTTACCCTTGATTTGGACAATTGAGTTAACACATTTGTAAAAAATGACTCAGCAGTATGCAGCCTCTCGAGAGCAATTTGCTCATCACCTATATTACTTAGCAGAACTGAGCCAAGATTGCAGCAATCCCGCCATCCCTTGGCTGACTTCAGCCAGAACTAGTCCATCTCTGTGATACAGATTATCTTTGCCCTGACAATCTGTGGCAGAGTGGGATGCATTGTTTGCTCTTGTGACTTAGGGAATACGCTTGGATCACACTGCGCTCTAATTAGACAAATAGTTTTTTAGGTAAAAGTGATTTATGTTACAAAAGACTTTGCAAGCACTTACATAATTCATAGTAATTGGATTTGGACATTTCTAAGCCAAAAAAGGTTCTAAAAGTTTTTTTGTTTGGGTAAATGGTTGAAATATTGCAAATAGCCAGGCAACTATTTATTTTCCTACATAAACAAGAAAGTGGGAATCTGGAAATTATGTGTACAAAAGTAGTGAAAGGTGAAATAAAGGCACATACAACACAAGGGTCAATAATTAATCACAACACAGCTATAAACTTTATTTTAAATATCTCAATTTTCATTATATTCCAGAACAAGAGAGAATTGAATGCAGTGGTTGTAGAGCCCTAGTTATACATGGGTGCCACCAGTTTTGAATTTATGGGCAATAGTTTATCTGTTGTAGTTCTACTTCTATTGGCCTTATCCTGTGGGGCGAGTGACGAGTGGCAGAGCTTTCAGCTAACTAGGCACTTCTTCGTTCATCTAGAGGAAACCAAGTGAGCTCTTCTATCTGGTATACTTTATATGGGTGTTCTGGTATAAAAGCTTTTGTTTATCTGCACCACAATCTCCAATGTGTGGGTAACTGTGGTGAGGAGGCCGTCCAAGGTAGACAGAGGTGTACAATCTCCTGCTTTCTCGCTATAATCCCTCCTAACATTTTTTTCTAATGTCAGTGTCCTGTGTACTCTCGAGAACATACATTGTCCATTCTAAATGGGAGCATAACAATAGTGTAAAAGAAAAAAGCCTAAAGAAAGTATTCCTCATTTTGTGCAAAACTGAACAGAACTGAAACTATTTTATCTTACATTGACTGCAGAGCTTAGCAAGACTTTTTTTTCTTTTATACCACTTTCATACTTCCATTTTTATCAGTATTTTTAAAGGGGTATTCACAGCTCAACTATCATTTTTAAAGGGGTATTCACACCTCAACTATCATTTTTTACATGAGGCAAATAAAACCTTTTACTAAATTCATTTTTATCAGTTAACTGCCTTCCTTGCACAGATAACCTTGCTTATGTGTGCTACTTGTTAAATGGTCATCGCCTAGTGATAGCAGAGACTGGACTTTCTGTGAGCAGGAGAAGGTTCAAGTATTCCCACAATTTCAACTTCCTCTGTCCAGTGATTGCAGCTGTGATGGATGGAACCAGGCTAAGTCTGTTAGCCCCTGAGCTGTGTGACATTGATAATACTTAAAGGGAACCTACCACCATGGATCTACCTATAAAGGTAGATCGGGTGGTAGGTGCATCTATAGTACGTGAGAATAGCCCTTTTCAGGGCTAATCCTCATGTCCCTGCAATTTTTAAATAACTTTTATTCCCCTTATATGTAAATTTTGTAAAGAGGCTACTAGGGCGTGGAGTAACCGTAGCTGAGGCTACACTGCACGGCTACTCCACGCCCCAGTAGCCTCTTTGATCCTCCTACCCGAAATCTTTGCCGAGCAGCTCCTCAAAGATGCGCACCCTCGTCTGAGAAACCTGCCGTCTGCACATGGGCTTAACAGCAGGCCCGCACTACGCTGTCACTGCTCCTTTATAGGAAGATCCGTGGTAGTAGGTTCCCTTTAACAACTGACAACCAAAGCATACACAGTGAGACCCCGCACACAAAAAAAAAACTTTAAAAATGTGCAAAGCAGATGATGACAGGAGATGTTAGAACCCCAAACCAAGTGTGGGTCAAAATCTATAGGTTTTCAGTATTGATAAAGAAAATACTCACTAAACTACACAAAATGTAATATGTTAGGCAACTGGCAGTTTGACACAAACTAATGCTAGCAAAAAACGTGGGGGGAAATAAACAATTTTCTCTATGGTGAGATTCATACTCATATTTGGTCTGTAAAGGGATGAATCATGCTCCACAACTATCATAACTGTAGCATTAGATTAGTAGGGTTTCTGCCCTATTTGCTTTTACCCTTTGTTTGGACAATTTTAGAGTATGCAAGTATGCAACTCTAAAAGTATGCAACCTCTCGAGAGCAATTTGCTCATCATCTATATTACTTATCAGAACTGAGCCAGGATTGCAGCAATCCCGCCATCTCTTGACTGGCTTCAGCAAGAACAAGTATTCCAATTATACTGTTGAATCAGACATAATTTACACTTTATTTTTATCAACTTTGACATTTAAAATTTCTCACTCTTGAAATAATTAGTTAAAACTTATCTATATTTTTTATTTGTAAGTGTAAAAAATAATTTCAATGATGCTTCAGTGTTTCATTTTATTTTCCGCTGAGAACTGTTTTCTGCTTTATAGAAGATCTATCACCAGCTCCACCTTTTTCCGCTCTCTGAATATTTAATAAGTATTATGCAGGTGATTTGGCAGCACTGGAATTCTTTCTCTAAATACCCCTGTTCCCATTTAATGGGACACATGTATCATTTGATTCCCTTTGTAACCGGTTAAGGACGGGGCCCTTTCCTGTTTTTTCATGTCCATTTTTCACTCCCCACTTTCAAAAATCTATAACTTTTTTATTTTTACACATAAAGAGCTGTGTGATGGCTTGTTTTCTGCATAACAAATTGCACTTCATAATGATGGTATTAAATATTCCATGCCATGTACTCTGAAGCGGGAAAAAAAATCCAAATGCAGTGAAAATGGTGAAAAAACGCATTTGCGCCATTTTCTTGTGGGCTTGGATAATACGTCTTTCACTGAGAGCCCCAAATTACATGTCTACTTTATTCTTTGGGTCGGTACGATTAAGGGGATACCAAATTTGTATAGGTTTTACAATGTTTTCATACATTTACAAAAATTAAAACCTCCTGTACAAAAATTATTTTTTGGATTTTGCCAAATTCTGGCGCTAATAACTTTTTTATACTTTGGTTTACGGAGCTGTGGGTGATGTCATTTTTTGTGAAATTTGATAATATTTTCATTGATATCATTTTTAGGACTGTACGACCTTTTGATCACTTTTTATAGATTTTTTTATATTTTTCAAAATGGCAAAAAAGTGCCATTTTCGACTTTGGGCGCTATTTTCCGTTACGGGGTTAAACGCATTGAAAAACCGTTATCATATTTTGATAGATCAGGCATAAACACCTAATGTGTTTATGATTTTTACTGTTTATTTATATTTATGTCAGTTCTAGGGAGAGGGGGGTGATTTGAAATTTTAGGGTTTTTTTATTATAATTTTTTTAAAACTTTTTTTTATTTTTATTTTTACTATTTTTCAGACTCCCTAGGGTACTTTAACCCTAGGTTGTCTGATCGATCCTATCATATACTGCCATACTACAGTATGACAGTATATGGGGATTTTCCTCCGCATTCATTACAATGTGCTATCAGCACATTGTAATGAAGGGGTTAAAACAAAATAGCCTCGGGTCTTCGGAAGACCTGTGGCTACCATGGAGACGGATCGCCGCTCCCCGATGACGTCACGGGGAGCGGCGATCCCAGGTAAGATGGCGGCGCCGCTATCTTTTTGAGGCTGCCGGCAGCTTTGCCGGCAGCCATCGCTGTGATAACACCCGCGATCGGTGCTAGTACCAATCGCGGGTGTTACTGGTAAGCCTTTGCTGCAATATGCAGCAAAGACTTACCGGCTATGGAGAGGGCTCAGCCCAAGAGCCCTCTCCATGCAGCGCGACCCAAACGCCGTCGTGAATACATGGCGGGCGGTCGCGAACTGGTTAAAGTCGCCATACTTTAGCAGTGCTATTTATCTTTCTAAATTTGTTGTTGTGATACATATCTGTTTGTTTTCTATTCACAAAGCATGGGGTCAGTTGTACCTCATTTTGCACCTAAAAAGTCTTTGATTTTCACCTAAAAAGTCACAAACCAAAGAAAACATTTGTCTTGGAAATAGACATTTAGGAACACTTCTTAAGACCCTGGCATAGTGCCAAAAATGCACCTAAAAAGCCCCAAAAACTCAAAGAAGCTGCAAAAAGTAGAGAAAAAGAACATATCGAAATAAAGTTACATATCCCCCAATCAGTACTATAAGTGGTGGCAGTTTTCCACTTTCAACAAATATTAGATATGGTTTGTGTAAGGAAAAGTTATGCAATTCTCCAAGATACTTTCTGCATCAATTCCTTTCTGTATCAAATCAATTGGTTTTCTATCTCTGCTTGCTGTCATCCTATAGCGAGCTTCTATTTTTATTTTCAGTGGATAGAAATCTGTCCATGTTTACTGAAAGTTGACAACCCCTTTAAAATATTCTCTGCTGTCAGGTGGATGGTCTTGCTCCTTTCTCCTGACACAATTAGCATATTGGCTGAAAAAACGAACAGAAAATATTATTTCGGGAATTGGTCTGGCACCTACAAAGATAAGGCAATTGTTGGCTGAGATAGTAAAGGATGTATTTTAACCCCTTAAGGACGCAGGGTTTTTCGGCTCATTTCTCGCTCTCCAACTTCAAAAATCCATAACTTTTTCATTTTTACGTGTACAGACCTGTGTGAGGGCTTATTTTGTGCGTAACAAATTTTACTTTCCTGTGATGTTATTTATTTTAACATGCCGTGTACTGCGAAGCTGAAAAAAAATTCCAAATGTGGAAAAATTGAAAAAAAAACGCATGTGCGTCACGTTCTTGTGGGCTCAGTTTTTACGACTTTCACTCTTCGCTCCAAATAACATGTCTACTTTATTCTTTGGTTCTGTGCGATCGCGGTGATACCAAATTTATATAGGTTTTATTGTGTTTTAATACATTTTCAAAAATTAAACGAATGTGTACAAAAAAGAAAAAAAAATTTTTGCCATCTTCTGACGCTAATAACTTTTCCATACTTTGGCGCACGGAGATGTGTGAGGGGTAATTTTTTGCGAAATGAGGCGACGTTTTCATTGCTACCATTTTGAGGTCTGTGCAACATTTTGATCATTTTTTTTTTTTTTTTATGTTATGTAAAAAGGTGTAAAAGTCGCATTTCGGACATTTGGGCGCCATTTCCCGCCTCGGAGGTCACCACCGCCCGTAACCGTTTTTATATTTTGATATATCGGGCATTTTGGGACGCGGCGATACCTAATATGTTTGAGATTTTTAATGTTTATTATGTTTTATATCCGTTCTAGGGAAAGGGGGGTGATTTGAACTTTTAATATTTTATTAATTTTTTTTCTTTTTTAAACTTTTTTTTTCTTTTTTTTTCACTATTTTTTAGACCATCTAGGGTACATTAACCCTAGATGGTCAGATCGCTCCTACCATATACTGCAATACTACAGTATTGCAATATATGGCATTTTTGCAGGTCATACATTACAATGAGCCACTGGCTCATTGTAACGAACCTGCATAAGCCATGTAGCCTCGTGTCAAAAGAAGACCCGAGGCTACCATGGTAACCGCGCGCCGCCGTCTTTTAAACGCCGCCGGTGACTTTGCCGGTGGCGTTGAGAGGGTTAATAGCCGCAGTCGGTGCAAGCACCGACCGTGGTTATTAGCGGTGGGGGTTTTGTGCAAAATGCAGACACCCCCACCTCTGTATGAAGAGGACTCAGCCCGTGAGCCCTCTTCATACATCCCTTATACCTCTGCACCGTAGAGCTACGGCGCAGAGCGTTAAGGGGTTAAAGAAGACCTGCCACCTGTAAAAACGGCACTAAGAGCTGCTTACTGGAGTAAGCAGCTCCTAGTTCTACAACAGACGCAGCAGTGTTACACGGCTAGCGTTATCGGAACTTCCTGTAAGCGGTCCGGCATATTCATGAGGGGATTATGCGCCATCCTCATGAACATGCCAGGCCACTTACAGTGCTTCTAGTGTAGATCATGGCAATGTCTGTTAGTGTTTTTGGAGGTTTCCGATAACGCTAACAGTGTGACACTGCTGCGTCTGTTGTCGCACCAGGAGTTGCTTACTTTAGTAAGCAACTCCTAGTGCCGTTTTTACAGGTGACAGGTCCTCTTTAAGTCTTTAGTGCGTTTCAGGAAATTCTGCAGTATTTACACATTGGGGGAGATTTATCATTATCATTGCAATAGTTCGATGCTTGCCTTTGGAGCTCCGCTGCTTTTTCAGTTTTATTAAAGCGGCGTTCATCCTTTAATAAATCTCTCTGGGATTTTTTAAACATAATAGCAAAATAAGCGCAAGTAGAGTAAAATAACCGCAACAGCACTTACGCCAGAAGGGCATTGGAGTGACCTTGTGACTTTTTTGGAATTATTTTAAAAAATCTTAAAGGAAACCTACCACTTCCGATAGGGCTTCTAAGCAGCAAATGCCGTGCACCAGCTCAGGGTGAGCTGGTGCCGGCGCTTATCTTCATTATGTTCTTAAACAATTTTAAAGCCTTTAAAACAATTTATTAATCTTTATATCCGAAGTAGCTTCACCGCACCGTGGTCCGCACTCGGCGCACCATGTGCGCGACCACTTCCTATTGGAAGTGTTAGGTTTCCTTTAAATCATAAATCTGGCTTTGCACGGCGTTGCACTACCAGTGGTTCTATTTTTAAGCCACTATTTTTGGCGGGAAAAGGCCCTTGCGATTTTTTTACTCCAAAAAATTGCAGAAAAAACCCTTTGCTATTTTTCTGCCACTTTTTTCTGCCAAAATATCAGTGATAGATTTCCCCCATTGGGTGTATAGATATGCTGCATTTATTACATGTGATGACAACATTCATAGTACTAGGTGGTGCATCAGATATCTCTTTTTGTCTAAGTCAGCTGAATAAGTCCAATTTGTGTTGAATATCAATGACCTGTAAGCAGTGCAATGTTCAGTCTTTTTTGTGATTAGTACATGCCGTGATCACTAATGTGAATGTCAGGCCAAATCTTGGTTTTCATCTTGTCTAAGTTGAAATAAGGAAGTCAACAGTGAGGCCATGTTGTACAGTCAGCCACTTTCATTTCTCCTTTTTACTTTTTCCTTAACATTTCAAAGAATAGGGAGGGGGGAGTACAAAATGGCAAGTGTCAATCTCATGTGAGTCACTCAGTTTTGTATATATAAAGAACAGAAGAAATCTCGTCTGTGGTTTGTAGAAAAAGCATATGTGTGGACAGCTTCCATGGGACTAATGTAGTGCTGCACAGTTTATCAACATGTGTTTTTACAGATGTCTAAGCCTGTTATGTATAGCTGCTAAGAATGTGGCAGGACTTAAATGTGTATCTTTATCTTCACAAAGAAAGACCTGCTTTACTCACTGTAACATCATGTGTGCACTGTGGGGCTCTGGAAACACCCACCAGAGCCCTACTGGCTCATTAGCAAAATTTTTATAAGTTGATTTTAGAAGGAAGGAGGATAACAAATATAATAAGATTACCACAGTCACAGTGACTGGATTTATGAGTAAGTGTCCCTGCTTTATCATGGTTGATTTTGATTGTAGATTTTCAACTACAACAATTTGTATTGCACAAAACTACCTGTGCAGTCTTTCCCAAACCAAAAAAAATTGATTTTAAATTTGATGAGTAGATAAAAGCCTCTTCTAGGAGTTAGCAGCAGTTCAGTACCATAGACATAACTCAGTGAGGGTGCAATGAAGTGATAGCCCATGTTTTCATCATCAGCTATAGTAATTGAACTAATGCTGATATTATCACTTGATATAACCACACAACATGTATGTATATACTCTTGTTCTATTCATTGATTTCAGTAACAATAATAATGGCAGTAGTCCATGATATTGATGCTATTTATTATAAAGATAAATCTGTAGAGTTATGCACATTATGTGATTGCATTGCACTATATTTTTACTCTGCCTCCAAATAGCCTCTGAAAGTTATTATCATAGTGGAATAAAGTTTAAAAACATATAGGGTACATATTAGAAATTCACAAAAACTGCTTATGGAAGAGGCATATTTAGGGATTCTATCGTCAGGATCTATTAAGTAGATTCCTGACAGTAGATTTCTTTTTAAGAGGACAGCAAATACATAGTACATGACATAATTTATTTAGCATTGTAAGTTGCAACATCAGGAGTTTGTGTGTGAGTGTATTTATTGTGAATGTGCTGTCCTCGTGGTGTCACCGTTAATGGAAAAACACAAAGCAAATTTCCTTTCTCTTTGAAGGCAGGCTTAGGGTTTGCAACCTTAAAAGTTGCACTTTGAGCTTGGAACTATTTGTTACACATCAAAAAATTATATGAATACTCTCTTTGCTTAAGAGTTGAATGATTGATGAATGAAGAGGAGTTGTTAATATTGACTTAAACTGAAGGTTTCATGAAACATCTCTTTTGACGTTATTTAGACACAAGACAGACATGTGAGATGGTATATGGAGAGGACAGGTGATCACTGGTATAAAGGTACATAAGCATGTTGACAAGTACTATGCTTTAAAGGAAATTTACCATTTGATTTCTTGCATTACGACTCAAACATACCTTGAGAATGCTGTAGCTACACTGATGCAGAAACATATCTCCCAGCTAACACCCCTCCAATCTATCCTACATCAAGCAAAACGTAATCTCCGCTCCTCAAAGGACCTTTAGCTTTACTCTGTTACCATCCACTCTTCTCACAACCGCTTCCAGGACTTCTCCCATGCATCTCCCATACTCTGGAACTCTCTATCCCTTACAACGCACATTAACTGCACTGCTTCCTCACCTCATGTCTCGATCTGCCCCTCCCCCCTCAATATAGATTGTGAGCCCTCATGGGCAGGGTACTTGCATCTGTTTTTGTCTTAATGTAATTTATGTGAACCCCTACTGATTGTACAGCACCATGGAATTAATGGTGCTCTATAAATAATAGAAATAATAATAATATCTGGTTTTAATACCTGAACCGAGTGGTTTTGCTGAAAAAACAATTATACAATTATGATAATGAGGCTCTGTCACATTGGTGGCTGGCCCAGCGCTTCTCCTTACCCTAATTATGCACTGCTTCAGCCTGGTCCTGCCCAATATAAGCCAAAAATACATCATAAATGTGTTGTTCCTGAGAGGCAGAAGTAATCAATTGCTGCACCATCCCCCAGCTGCTGTGTATGAGTCATCAAGCTTGCCCTTATATTATTACCCCCTCATCTTACGCTCATATTGTGGCCTCTCATCATCTCCCCCTTCATAGTGTGGGGCCATTATCTCCCCCTCATATTGCCTCCCCCTTATATTGTGGCCCCACATCTCCTACTCATGTTGTGGTCACTCATCTCCCTTCATATTTTGGCTACTAATCTCCTCATATTGTGGTCCCTCTCATCTCCCACTCATATTGTAGCCCTCCCAATTTGACTTTATTATTGTGGACCCCTTCATCAACTCCTCATATTGTGAACTGTCATCTCCTACTCATATTGTGGCCTCTCAACTCTCCCCTTCTCATTGTGACCCAGTATTTTGTTGGCCCCCCTCATCTTCCCTTCCATTAGTGCCACCCTTGTCCCCACTCTTATCGTCTGTCCCTCCCATTGCCTCCTCTTTTGTGGCCCCTCTCATCTACCCCCTAATTTGACTATAACTCTTTCTTTTTTGTCCTCTCTTCACTGTTTATTTCCCATTTATTCTCTTCTGATTTTTGTGTTTTCTTCTCCATGCATTTAATATTGTCTAATTTTCTGGCAACAATATTTAGCGCAACATTTTAGTTTTCAGATATTGAAATACACTGAACATTATATTGACATGATTTTATCTTCTTTTAACTTCTTTGTCTTTTTTTATGAACTCACCCCAACACTTGTTCTCATAACAGAGCAAGAAAGTCTGTTAAAAAAAAGTCTGTTAAAAGTCAGGGAGCAGAGCACAAGAGGGAGGAGGAGTTAGTGAAAACTAAAGGATCATGGGACTTGTAGTTTGCATCTTGGTGATAACTCCACCTACTTTAGAAAGCTCAGAACATTTTGTGAATCATAAAATCAAACATTTAAGCTCCATTTAGTGACCAATGACATTGAGTTTTGTTATATTCATTTATTAACAGCATTATGGGGTTTTTTAACAGGCGTTCATATTCCCGGAATACCCCATTAAGGCATTCCTTATCCGTAAATATTATACAGTATTCTGTTGTTTCATTCTTTCAGAAATTAAGCCAATACTTGGAATAATGCAATCCAGGGGCAATATACATATTTGTAGAAAATAGAACAATCCCACCCATTTTGTTTTCTATCACTGCACCACTAGTTGGTTCTGATCATGTAGCTTGATGTGGCTGACAGACTGATCAAACGCCCCTTGGTTACATTCCCTAATACAGAAGTGAATCTCTTACCAGGCAAAAAGCCAAACCAAAAAGAAAAACTGCAGTGCTGCAAATGTTATCTAAACAAATACGAGGTTTATACACTTTATACACTGTATCTTGAGATAGGGGGAGGTATTTAAAACCCCCAAGTGTAATTACTTGATTAAATGCAATATGCACTAACATATTACATATACAAAGTGTAAGGCAAGCTGTCATTGCTAGATATAAATAATATGGAAATCTAAAATTCAGAAGCTGATTTCAAATCCGTTGTCTTTCTAATTATCATACAATCAGCAGGAATTACATACACACATATACACAATACACAATATACATCTTATCCTTAGATCTGCATAAATATGGTGCTCAGAAAGCAAAAAAATTACTTGTAATTGTTATCTGATCACTGAACATTGCCCTGTAATGTTTATATATTTATATAAATATATTTACGGTATATGTAATGTGTATATATTTATATGGGGCCAGATTCCAGATGGGGGGGCTGTATATGGGATACAGTATATTACTAAGCTGGGGGGCTGTATATGGGATACAGTATATTACTAAGCTGGGGGGGGCTGTATATGCGATACAGCATATTGCGAAGCTGGGGGAGCTGTATATGGGATACAGTATATTACTAAGCTGGAGGGGTTCTGTATATGGAATACAGTATATTTAGAGATGAGCGAACATACTCGTCCGAGCTTGATGCTCGTTCGAGCATTAGCGTACTCGAAACTGCTCGTTGCTCGGACGAATACTTCGCCCGCTCGAGAAAATGGCATCTCCCGCCGTTTTGTTTTTTGGTGGCCAGAAACAGAGCCAATCACAAGCCAGGAGACTCTGCACTCCACCCAGCATGACGTGGTACCCTTACACGTCGATAGCAGTGGTTGGCTGGCCAGATCAGGTGACCCTGGAATAGACTGTCCCCTGCCTGCGCTGCTCGGATCATTCTGTGTCTGGATGCCGCTAGGGAGAGAGCTGCTGCTAGTCAGGGAAAGCGTTAGGCTGTTCTATTAGAATAGTGTTAGGCAGGAGTGATTCTACAAGAACCCAACAGCCCTTCTTAGGGCTACAATAACGTTATACATTTTTTTTTTATTTGCTTGTGGCTGGGCTTGCTGGCACTAGTAGTGCAGCTAGTACCATATTGTGAGGAATTTGCAGGGGGACTTGCTACCGTTGTGTTTAGCTCTTAGTGACACGCATATCCACCTCAAACACCGAAGTGGGACAATTTATTAGGGGTTTGATTAGAATCAGACAGAGTCTGCTGATTTATTTTTTTTTTACCTTTATTTCATTTTATAGCTCAAACTCATCTTGCAAAGCAGTGTGCTCTCATTGTAGGCTACAAAATAGCCATAGGAGAACCCCAACGGCTTACTTAGGCCTACAATAGCGTTATATTTTCCTTTTTTTTTGTTTGCTTGTGGCTAGGCTTGCTGGCATTAGTAGTGCAGCTAGTACCATATTGTGAGGAATTTGCTGGGAGACCTGCGACCGTTGTGTTTAGCTCTTAGTGACACGCATATCCACCTCAAACACCGAAGTGGGACAATTTATTAGGGGTTTGATTAGAATTAGGCAGAGTCTGCTGATTTATTTATTTTTTACCTTTATTTCATTTTATAGCTCAAACTCATCTTGCAAAGCAGTGTGCTTTCAGTGTAGGCTACAAAATAGCCATAGGAGAACCCCAACGGCTTACTTAGGCCTACAATAGTGTTATATTTTCCTTTTTTTTGTTTGCTTGTGGCTGGGCTTGCTGGCATTAGTAGTGCAGCTAGTACCATATTGTGAGGAATTTGCTGGGAGACCTGCAACCGTTGTGTTTAGCTCTTAGTGACACGCATATCCACCTCAAACACCGAAGTGGGACAATTTATTAGGGGTTTGATTAGAATTAGGCAGAGTCTGCTGATTTATTTATTTTTTACCTTTATTTCATTTTATAGCTCAAAGTCATCAGGCACAGCACAAAATCCAGTTGTGTGCTGTCAGTGTAGGTTAGAAACTAGCCATAGCAATAGGATAGCATCGTTTTGTTAAAAAAAAAAAAAAAATTAAAAGTTTACACTTTAATTTGGAAAATGTTTAAGCCGAGGGCTAGGGGTAGAGGACAAGGGCATGGACGTGGGCGTCCAACTACTGCAGGGGTCAGAGGCCGTGGTCCTGGGTGGGGTGAGACACCACCTGCTGATGAGGGAGCAGGGGAACGCCGCAGAGCTACACTCCCTAGGTTCATCATGTCTCAAGTTACTGGGACTCGTGGTAGAGCACTGTTGAGGCCAGAACAGTGCAAAGAGGTGATGTCGTGGATTGTGGACAATGCTTCTAGCCATTTGTCCACCAGTCAGTCTTCCACGCAGTCCACCCATGTCACCGAAATCAGCACTCCTCCAGCTCCTCCACCTCAGCCTCCTTCCCTCCAGTCTGCCCCCTCCCAGCAAAATTTGGCATTTGAACCGGCATATTCTGGACCCTTCCCACAGTCACAAACCACTTGTCCGATTGTGCTGAGCAATTTTCCGATGCCCAGGTTTTCCACCAGTCGCAGTCTGTGGGTGATGATGACATTATTGACGTAGTGGAAGAAGTGTGTAAAGAGGTGTCGGACGATGAGGAGACACGGTTGTCAGACAGTGGTGAAGTTGTTGTCAGGGCAGGAAGTCCGAGGGGGGAGCAGACTGAGGGATCGGAGGATGATGAGGTGACAGACCCAAGCTGGGTTGATAGGCCGGGTGAACACAGTGCTTCTGAGACGGAGGAGAGTCCTATAGCAGAACAGGTTGGAAAAGGCAGTGGTGGGGCCAGACGGAGAGGCAGGGCCAGAGCTGGTGCATCAGCGCCAAATGTTGCCCGTAGTCAAGCTCCCGTGGCGAGGGCTAGATTTTCAGAAGTCTGAAGGTTCTTTAAAGACCGGATGACCGACGGACTGTGGTGTGCAACCTTTGCCAAACCAGGATCAGCAGGGGTTCCACCACTACTAGCTTAACTACCACCAGTATGCGCAGGCATATGAATGCTAAACACCCCACTCAATGGCACCAAGCCCGTTCACCTCCGGCCGGGCACACCACTGCTCCTTCCCCTGTGTCATCTGCTAGTCAGCCCCCTGCCCAGGACCACGGCCCAAACACCTCCCGTGCGAAAACCCCATCTTCGCCTCCACGATCCTCCACAGCATCCACCAGCGTTCAGCTCTCCATACCCCAGACGCTGGAGCGCAAAATGAAGTATAGCGCAACCCACCCACACGCCCAAGCCCTCAACGTCCACATCTCCAAGTTGCTTAGCCTGGAGATGCTGCCCTATAGGCTGGTAGAGACCGAGGCCCTTCGAAACCTCATGGCGGCGGCCGCCCCTCGGTATTCGGTCCCCAGCCGCCACTACTTTTCCCGATGTGCCGTCCAAGCCCTGCACAAGCAGAGAACATCATCCGTGCCCTGACCAACGCCGTTTCTGACAAGGTCCACCTGACCACGGACACGTGGACGAGTGCTGCCGGGCAGGGCCACTATATATAGCTGACGGCACATTGGGTTAACTTGGTGGAGGCTGGGACCGAGTCTGACCCTGGGGCTGCTCATATACTGCCGACGCCGAGGATTGCGGGGCCTACCTCGGTCCAGGTCTCAAAGGCCTACTATGCCTCCTCCTCCTCCCACCCCTCCTCCACCTCCTCCTCCTCCGAATTACCATCCGTGGGCATGGCGCCATCAGTCGGTAGCTCTAGGCACAGCAGCAGTGCCGTCGCTAAGCGACAGCAGGCGGTGCTCAAACTGCTGAGCCTAGGCGATAAAAGGCACACCGCCCAAGAGCTATTAAAGGGCATCACGGCGCAGACTGATCTGTGGCTGGCACCGCTGAACCTGAAGCCAGGCATGGTTGTGTGTGACAACGGCCGTAACCTGGTGGCGGCTCTGCAACTCGGCAGACTGACACATGTGCCATGCCTGGCCCATGTGTTAAATCTCATAGTTCAGCGTTTCCTCAAGACATACCCCAATCTGTCTGATTTGCTCACGAAGGTGCGCCGCATCTGTGCGCATTTCAGGAAGTCCAGCACAGATGCTGCCACTCTCAGGGCAGCGCAGCGCGGCCTCCAACTGCCCGCTCACCGACTGTGCGACGTGCCCACGAGGTGGAATTCAACATTAACCATGTTATCCAGAGTTTACCAGCAGCGCCGAGCGATTGTAGACTGCCAGATGTCAACTTCCACCAGAACTGGTAGTCAGGTCAGTCAGCTTCCTCAAGTCTACAATGAGGAGTGGACGTGGATGTCTGATATCTGTCAGGTGCTAAGTAACTTTGAGGAGTCAACACAGATGGTCAGTGGCGATGCCGCCATCATCAGCCTCACCATCCCGCTGCTTGGCCTGTTGAAAAACTCTCTGGTCAGCATGAAGTCGGAAGCTTTGCGCTCGTCACAAGAGACGGGGGAAGAAGATTCCCTTGTTGATAGCCAAAGCACCCTAAGGTCTGTTTCTCAGCGCATATCGGAGGAGGTGGAGGAGGATGAGGAGGAAGAGGAGGAGAATGTTGGCGAGACAGAAGAGGGGAGCATTGTTCAGTCCTTCACTGTTCAGCGTGTATGGGCAGAAGAAGAGGAGTTGGAGGAGTTGGAGGAGGAGGAAATGGGCAGTCAGGCCAGTGAGGGGAGTGAATTCTTGCACGTTGGGACTCTGGCACATATGGCAGATTTCATGCTAGGCTGCCTATCCCGTGACCCTCGCATTCAAAGAATTTATTCCAGCACCGATTACTGGGTATTCACTCTCCTGGACCCACGGTACAAGCAAAATCTTTCCACTCTCATCCCTGGAGAGGAAAGGAGTGTGAGAATGCATGAATACCAGCAGGCCCTGGTGCACAAGCTGAAACAGTATTTCCCTTCTGACAGCGCTAGCGGCAGAGGGCGTACTTCTGCGGGACAAGTAGCGAGGGAGGATAGGCGAGCAGGCAGCTTTTCCAGCACTGGCAGGGGTACGCTTTACAAGGCCTTTGCCAGTTTTATGTCACCCCAGCAAGACACTGTCACCTGTCCCCAGTCTCGGCAGAGTAGGGCTGATCTTTACAGAAAGATGGTGAGGGAGTACGTAGCTGACCATACCATCGTCCTAAATGATCACACAGCTCCCTACAACTACTGGGTTTCAAAGCTCGACATGTGGCACGAACTGGCGCTGTACGCCTTGGAGGTTCTTGCCTGCCCTGCCGCTAGCGTGTTGTCCGAGCGGGTTTTCAGTGCAGCTGGTGGCATCATCACCGATAAGCGTACACGCCTGTCGACTGACAGCGCTGACAGGCTGACGCTTATCAAGATGAATAAAGCCTGGATTTCTCCGGATTTTCATTCTCCACCAGGTGAAAGAAGCTCAACCTGAATAATGTATACTCCTCTTTGTACACTAAAGCATAGGAAACTGGCTATTTTTTGCCAGGGCCAACTGGCTCTAGCTATAGTACTCTATGTATTTAATTTTTCTGTAGGGCCACCTACCCGGTCCTCTGTTTTAAGCAATTTTTGGGAGTGCCACATACAGGCACTCAATCTATTTAATTTTTCTGGAGGACCACCTACCTGCTCCTCTGGTTTGAAAAATTTTTTGGACTGCCACATACAGGCACTCAATTTATTTAATTTTTCTGGAGGACCACCTACCTGCTCCTCTGGTTTGAAAACTTTTTTGGACTGCCACATACAGGCACTATCCAAATTAAATTGTCTCCATAGCAGCCTCCACATGTCGTCTTTTTAGCTGGCTCCACACGTTGTCTCCATTGCTACCTCCACACGTCATCGCCATAGCTGCCTCCAAAAGTCGTCCATATAGCTGCCTCCATACATTGTCTCCTTATCAAACAAACTGTGTCAGGCAGAATTTTGGGTTGTTTTCATGGATTCCACATCAAACTTGTTAACATTGTCGCCACCCTGCTGTGTAATCCACAAAATATACTGGCAAACTTTTATCATTTACCGATATTATTTCAGCGCTTCTTGCGCATCTGTTTACATTCCCCTCACCCGCCATATCCCAAACTTATAAGAACGCTACTACACTTGATCTTATACAAAAGGTTCTTAGAAGTGCTGTTTGGGGAGTAGCCTAGAGAGAGGGGCTTGGATTGGCGAAAGCTCGCCTGGCAGCGGAGCACCAGCTCCATGCCAAGATCCAACTAACATAGTTTTAACTGCAGCACCTTTAATCTACTACTAGTTCACTGCCTCCATACATCGTCCCCTTATCAAACGAGTTGTGTCAGGCAGAATTTTCAGGTGTTTCACCAGATACATAGTGGAACTCGGCCCATCTGTCGCCGCCATGCTGGAGACCTGAAGTTGCAATCATAGCAGCGCAATATGGATGCCCCATACTGTCGCTCTTAATCATGGAACTATTTCCGTAAAAACAATTAAAAATAGAACCACTATGGTATTCCATTATTCCTAGGTCAAATATTCAAACGACCCGGCCTGATTTGAAAATTATAATTTTTTCAAAGTAAACGCTTCTGGCCCCCAGGCCCATTTTGGGTGGGGAGGAGCCGAGAGACAGGGGCTTGGACAGGCGAAAGCTCGCCTGGCAGTGGACCGCCAGCTCCATCCCAAAATTAGGCAGCCTCAGAGGCATCCATGCATGCTGCCCCTGCTGTTTCCTGTCCATTTTGCCTCCACGATCCTCCACAGCGTCCACCAATGTCTCATTTCAACTCTCTATACCCCAGACGCTGGAGCACGAGAGTTATGGAACTTGGTCACTATGTCGCCACCATGCTGTGTTATCGACTAAATATACCGTCAACCTTTTGTTCACATAGGAAATCATTTCACCTCCTTTGGTGAAACCTGAGTCCATTTAGGGTATGTCGCCATGAGACTCTCTAGCCTGCCACTACTGCCGCTGCCTCTGCATGCCGTCCCCTATAGTGTCAGGGTCAATTATTGCATGTTTTAGATGCTATCTAGCCTCATTCGGTCACTCTGTCATGGCCATGCTGTTGCCCATAATTTTGGCATAATGGTGCGATTAAGCAGCCTCAGAGGCATCCATGCATGCTGCCCTTGCTGTTTCCTGTCCATTTCCGTGGTGTTTCCATCCTTTTCTTAGGTTCCCAGGTGTTTGGCCAAGCTTCCCTGTGCAGAGCCTTGGTCCCCTTGAAAAATGCTCGAGTCTCCCATTGACTTCAATGGGGCTCGTTATTCGAGACGAGCACTCGAGCATCGGGAAAAGTTCGTCTCGAATAACGAGTACCCGAGCATTTTAGTGCTCGCTCATCTCTAAGTATATTACTAAGCTGGGGGGATTTATATGGGATACAGTATATTACTAAGCTGGGGGGCTGTATATGGGATACAGTATATTACTAAGCTGGAGGGCTGTATATGCGATACAGTATATTGCCAAGCTGGGGGAGCTGTATATGGGATACAGTATATTACTAAGCTGGGGGGCTTTGTATGGGGTACAGTATATTACTAAGCTGGAGGGGATTTGTATATGGGATACATTATATTACTAAGCTGGGGGGGCTGTATATTGGGTACAGTATATTACTAAGCTAGAGGGTTGTATATGGTATACAGTATTTGTGCTGGGATGCGTGGATACCATTTCATATGATTCATTCACATTGGCAGTGCCTGTCCATTGCTCTAGTATAGTCCAGGTATGGTATACAGTATATTACTAAGCTGGAGGGGATCTGTATATGGGATACATTGGGGGTCATTTACTAAGGGCCCGACTCGCGGTTTCCCGACGTGTTACCCGAATTTTTCCAATTTGTGTCGATTTCCCTTGAATTGCCCTGGGATTTTGGCGCACACGATTGGATTTGGCGCATCGGCGACGGCATGCACGCGACAGAAATCGGGGGCGTGGCCGAGCGAAAACCCGACGGATTCGGAAAAACCGACGCATTTAAAAAAAGAAATGTTTCGCTTGGGACGCGCTTACCTTCACTTGGTCCAGCCCGGTGAACTCCAGCAGGTTCAGATGCTTTTCAGCGCAGCAGCGCCACCTGGCGGAGGAACTACCTTGATGAATCCTGGCCGGACCCGAATTCAGCGAAGAGAACGCGCCGCTGGATCGCGAACGGACCGGGTAAGTAAATCTGCCCCATTATATTACTAAGCTGGGGGGGCTGTATATCGGGTACAGTATATTACTAAGCTGGGGGGCTGTATATGGTATACGGTATATTACTAAGCTGGGGGGACTGTATATGGGATACAGTATATTGCCAAGCTGGGGGCTGTATATGGGATACAGTATATTACTAAGCTGGAGGGGATCTGTATATGGACTACAGTATATTACTAAGCTGGGGGGCTGTATATGGGATATAGTATATTACTAATCTGGAGAACTATATATGTGATACAGTATATTGCGAAGCTGGGGGAGCTGTATATGGGATACAGTATATTACTAAGCTGGAGGGGATCTCTATATGGAATACAGTATATTACTAATCTGGGGGGCTGTATATGCGATACAGTATATTCCCAAGCTGTATATGGGAGCTGTGTATAATTTAATTGGGGGGTGAATAACGAGGCCTTTAAATATATGAGAGCCGGGTTTTATAAAATAAATAAATATATTCATTAGGGGGTGCAATATACCGTATATTCCGGCGTATAAGACGACCTGGTGTATAAGACGACCCCCCTACTTTCCTGTTTAAAATATAGAGTTTAAGATATATTCGCCTTATAAGACTACCCCTTTTCCAACGCATACAAAACACTGGTAAAAATTTAAAAAAAAACAGATTTGAATTTAACATGGTCCTTTTTTTAATGTAAATTCTTATGACATGACATGAAAACTGTCGCTCATAAACATAAGGCATACAACAACATTACCATTACAGCACAGCCCCCAGTAGTATACAGCACTGCCCCCAGTAGTATACAGCACAGCCCCCAGTAGTTTACAGCACTGCAGCACAGCCCCCAGTAGTATACAGCACAGCCCAGCATTAAAAAAAAAAATAAACGTATATACTCACCCTCCGGTGGCCCCGATGTGCTGCGCTGCTCCCCCGATGTCCGCGCGGCTCGTCTTCAGTGTTTCGCGCCGTCTTCTTTCTTCTGCTGGGCACTGCCATTGATCTTCCCCGGCAGGCGCCTAGTATGACGCGCCGCTGCTGGGAAAAACATGGCGGCGCCCAGCAGAAGAAAGAAGACGGCGCAGAAGACTGAAGACGAGCCGCGCGGACATCGGGGCCAACGGAGGGTGAGTATGCGCCCCGATGCGCCCCGAATATGCAGCAAAGACTTACCGGCTATGGAGAGGGCTCAGCCCGTGAGCCCTCTCCATGCACCGGTACCCGACCGCCGCCGTAAAAGACGATTACCGGCGTATAAGACGACCCCAGAGAAGACTTAAAGTCGTCTTATACGCCAGAATATACGGTATTAACATTGGTCAGGGGAGCATATATATATAATGAAGGGATGTTTTATATGTGGGGAGAGTGAGGTCAGTTGTGTAGTGAGGGGTATATATTATTTAGGAGCACAGTGTTGTTACCCAGGAGACTTCATACTGTAAGTGACTGTGGTATTTTTAGGGACGCCGGGTGGAGATATGCTGCACGGAGCTGAAGACATCTGTGAACTCATCAGTGATACGTGATGGATTGGAGAGCCCGGAATAAAAACATTCTGATGGAAGATATTGTCATCTATAAGGTACTAGATGCCACTAATGACTCTCAGAACCTGTAGTAAGTCACAGAGTGTCAGTGAGCCTGTCTGTGGGGATGTTGATTGTTAGTAAAGTTTTCAACATTTACTGAACAGGGAGCGGGCAATGGAACAGGAGTGTGGGGGGCAGCATTTTAATATTCACCTACGGCAGCAAATATGCTAGAATCAGCCCTGGGCTGTACATAAGGAATCTATGGGGTAGAGAGGGCTATTTCTAATGAATATATAGGGTGTGAGGGAGGCTATTATAAAATAACCATGAGGGGGCTGTTTGATATGATAAACTAGGAAGCAGGAGACTCTTTTAGTTTCTGAATTTTTAATGGCGCAATATTAGTTCTCTGTAAAGGGGCCCACTGAGGCTCTGTCGCCCACAGGCCTACTGATAACTGGAGCCAACCCTGGCAGTGATTATCACATCTTAAAATACCTTTGTGCGTTATATTGCCTGTGTGCTTCTTATCTTGGTAAATAGCGGCCAATGGGTCCCTTAGCAAAACCTGAAATGGGGCCCCCACTACAACATTACACTTTCAGCAACACATTTTAAACATTAATGATATACAGTGTAACACATATTGTGGTGATGTTACAGTGCATGCATAATCAGTGCAGTGATGTCAAAGAACAGGAATAATGCACACAGTGATGTCTCATTACAGTAATAATACACACAGTAATGTCACCGTACAGGGATAATGAGGGCAGCAAAGTCATATTACAAAGGTCACAGTAGAGGGATTATAGACACAGTGATGTCATAGTACAGGGATAATAAACACAGTCTTGCCACAGTACAGGGATAATACACACAAAGGGGTACATATATCATTTATATACCTGTATAATGAAGGTCCTGCCCCTTTGGCACTGGCCGATACGTGAGGAGGCTCAGGCTTCCTGATAAATATGGCAAATATGGCGACCAGGCTGTGCATTGTAAACAGTCCGTGCCAGGCCCTGTGACTCCGCCACTCCGCCACTGTAGATAAAACCTTCATATATTAAACACAAAAATGTAACAGTACAATGATAATCTACTAATATTACAATAATAACAGCCACAGCACAGGAACAATGTAGACCATGGTATAAAAGTTTAGGAATAATGAAAAATAAAAAAGAATTCTGCAGTGAAGGGTTACTTGATATTCAGTTATATAATAAAACTCAGTTGGGCTGTGTCAAATTTTCCATGCCACCTTCAGCATTTAGTTCTCCTAGTATGCCCCCACCCCCCTTAGCAGGTACTATGCCTTCTGCTTTAGTACTCATGGCCATGCAACCCCTGTATATTACATAGTTGCATTAATCCTTTGTGTTTTTGTGCAACCATCTGGCCATGTCATGTCTTTATACATCGCCATTTTCTCTGTATGCAACCACATGATGGTACCACTTAAAATCGGTGCAGCCATTTCACAGCTACACGTTGACTCCAGCTCTTCTCTCCATAGTGGATGCTTTGACATGATAAATGCCCCAGTGACCTTTCTCATGAAATCATCTTGGACATTCACTTTATTGCTAAAATTCTTTACTTTTCTATACATATGAATTTTCCTTAGGGTCCCCCTATCCATTCATTTGTTCTCTTTTGTGTTCTAATAAAAGACTTACTAGAAATTCTTGTAGCTTAGAACATATATGCTGTAACTGTCGGGAAGTTACACATCACGCTGTCAGTCCCAAAACCACAATGTACTCTCTCCAGCTTGTGATGAACATCAGATAATCCCTTATGCCGTTTGCAAGACTTCAGACTTCACTGAAACCTGTTCCCGTAACAAACAGAAACCGCACATTGTACTGATGGGATGTAAGGATGTGATATGGTAAAATCACTATTGTGAAATAATATATATGAAATGTCATGCCAGGAGTTATCTCTTGGAAGATAATACAATGGTCAATCATGCAGGGGATGGTTTCTTAAAATGTTTTCTCCTACACCTGTTATAAGGGGACAGTGGAGTCACACATTACTAATTTGATTCCCCCTCATATATATGTTCATCTGTGTAGAGAATGTTCATTTTTTTATAAAAAATATGATCATTTTGATACATTGGGGCACATTTACTAAGAATGTGGGAAACTGCACTAAAAGTGCTCTGCCTGGGTATAATGCTGGGTGCAACAGATTCATTAAGAACATGCGCCAGAAAACATGAATCTATCACTTCCCTGCACTGGCCGACAGAGTTCACAATTTTTTTGTGGTATACCTTTATAATTTCTCATATCTCTGTTTATTTTGGCATATTTTTTGCCTGTCTGTTTTCCGTCTGCTTCTTTGGTAATTTATCAATTTCACTTTTTCCATGTGTTAAATGTTTTTTTTTCCAGATCTCAGATTTGTTACAAATGTCTCAAAAATGTCACACAAATGTCTCAAGTCACTTCTTTCTATTTTCTACGTTTTCCCTTAGTATGGTTTCGTCTGTAGTTTTTTGCGCCAAAAAATGTTGCAAATAGTAGACAATTTGAAATGATAAATGTCATTTGTGACATTTAGCACATCTGGAATAGAAGATAAATTTGTCTAATTTCAAAATGGCCCCAAAAAGGTGCAAATAGTGCAATGCGCCAAAAATGTTTCAAAAAAGACAGAAAAAAACCTGAAGATAAAACATTGTAGTCTCAGATCTTTCTCAAATGAAGGGTATTATTTAGACTTTTTAGGCAAAAATTTTTTACGCAAGTCATACCGTTGTCCTTCCCAAACATGGTAGGGATTGGAGATTTTACACAAATATTTGTGCCCTTTTAACCAAAAATCAATGTTAAATCAGATGCAGGGTTTGCAACACAATTTGCATGTTAAATCAGGCGCACGGCTCAGACTGAGCGCCGGAACGCCCCCTAATTTGTGCCACATGGTGCCTAGTGCAGCTGCGCCACAAAACGGTGGCATGCGACACAATAGTGATGCGGCCACTTCTTAAATACCTGTGCAAGCAGTTTACACCTAAAAGAATGTGCCAAGTCCAACAGAAAACTGGCGCAAAGCATTTAGATAATGTACCCCAGAATGTGCCATGCAACTGTTGTAATTTATTTTACAGTTTTTTATTAATAAGAATAAAGTTTTATTTATATAGTGCCATCATATCCCCTATTGCTGTACAGACCACTGGCTTTTACAGCTGTATATAGCGATTGCTGGGGGGCTTTATATAGTTATTGCTGGGGGAGCTGTATATAGTGATACCTGAGGTGCTGTAAATAGTGAATACTGGGCGCTGTATATAGTGATTACAGGGGAGGCTGTATATAGTTATTGCTGGGGAGCAGTATATAGCTACATTCTGGACTACATTCAAGGAGGGGCCACCAGATTTTGCTCCCAGATGCCCCCACCGACCTTAATCCGGCCCTGATCACAGTACATTGTTAATAATAATGCCCTTTGTTTTCCTGTAACAATTAAGCTGTAAAGAAGCCCCAACTAGTCACAATGTCCATGGCCTAAATCACATCATGTGGGCAGTATTTAAATACTCCTCACACTGCATCTCCTCCCAGTTGTCTTAGACCTCCTGCAAGTCTCAAGCATGTGCCCAAGCAACCATGATGTCCCTTCATACTGCCAGCTACAGGAGGACTTCAAAAACTCTTTAATTGTTAATTGATTCCCACTTGGCATTTAATGCATGCATTCCAAAACACATTGCAACAGCTGAAGAGAAATTTGCCTATTTAAATAGCTGTTAACATTTGCATTTACAAAACACAACTTTTAATGTGGTGTTAACATGTGTTAACACTTGTTAACATGCCATTCACACATGTTTATCAACGCTGTGTTAACATATGTGTTAACAAATGCATTAACGGTTGCGTTTTGTCAGCGCAAATGTTAATAGAGTGTTTCCTAGTTCTATTTGGACTTTTGCTCATATGCCACGTTTAACTTTTGATTTTTGTTCTTTATATTAATTTTCTTTGCAGAAATCAGGTTTATGTTGCTGTAATGAGTGACTGCCTTATATATGAATCCAACTGATCAGAGATACCACTTCTGCTATAGAGGAGGGTGTCTGCTGATTTATAGATTTGTAGATAAAAGAGAGGTATCTCTCATCAGCATTACATCCTTGAGGTCAGCATTTATGTTATTCAGCTGCAGGTGCAGACAAAGGGGCACAAAGGGGATCTGCCGCGATTCACGTAGATCATGCACCCGATATCCTGCATGTGTTGCTTCCCCGATCAGGTCCTGCGGAGTTCATTTGTCTGAATCAGTCAGATCGGGCCGCCCCTGCCCCTGGCGTGCGCCAAAATCCTCTGCTAAATGCGGTGCGGAACGGAAATCATCGGACTATCTGACCAAAGTGCGGCCGCAGGACCCTTAGTAAATGAGCCCCAATGTTTTAAGTAATCAATGAAGAACGACACTGTATACACATTATCATGCCTTACAAAGTCACATCATGGGGCACATTTACTTACAATGCCGCTTGAGTTCACTGAAAGTGCACTGTCCGTCTATAATGCTGCATGCGGAGATTCACTAAAAATGTGAGCCTGACTCAGGTCCGACAGAGTTCATCATCTTTTTTTGTGGTGCATCTCTAACATGGGGCGTGCAACGCAATTTCAAAGTTAAATACAGCTCTCAGTCCGAATCAGTCAGACCGTCCAACGGCACCCCCCCTAATGTATGGAAGTCAGCATAGCTGCGCACAAAAGGGTCGCGTGCACCACAATAGCAGCGCATACACTTCTTAAACAACTGTGCAAGCCGTTTTAGCCATGAAGAACGTGAATAGTTTGACTAAAGTGCAGCTTGTGACCCAATGTGCCCCAATGTATTTAGGTTTGGTATTCTTCTGTTTACTTTACCAAACTGTTTATTTTTTGCATTGTATGTATATGTCTTTTATATTTTATGTTCAAGGGTCAGGAAGGGAGCCTGCCAGGTCACATTGGACTTTGTGATACTGTCCCATGTTGGGCCAGAAGTGTTGTTGGTCATGTGACCCAACAATCACAGCAGCAAGAAGAGTTACGTACTTATGGCAAGGCTGGAGGTGTCAAACAAGCACCAGGTGATTGTGTCATAGAAATAGGAACTGGAAAAGTGCTTTGATGATCACTCTGTAAGGAGTCATTATTGGTGCAACACACACAATTTTCTGCTAGAAGGGTAAGGTGAGGACATTCCGGGTACCCACTGTATTTACCCTCACCAGAATTAGGTGCTTACCTTGCCTCTCTTTGCTGCAGTCTATGTGCTGTGCGCTCTGTCGCTTCTGACATTAGGAAGAAATGAGGAGTAAATGACTGCCATTCCCAAGAAGTCACCCGCACACTCACAGTAGGGGTCCTTATTCAATTCTTGAGAATTAGCATTATGCTGTTTTCTCCTGTGCTCTATTAAACTTGGTGATCTCTTACTGTCCATGAACAAATGCCATGCCAAGACATTAATCTTATATCCATGAATATTGGAAATCATAAAAGGAGAAGTAGAAGGAAAACATGTATATATTTTTTAGGATTTCTTAGTGTGACTGGAAAGAAGTTGATGGTCCACCAGGGTTGGAAGAGATGTCCCTGTTGTAGAAGAAGGAGCAGACAGCAGATGTTTTTAGAGCAAGGCTTTTTGCACCGGAAAACAAGATGCATTAATATGACGTAATAAGGCAAATTGTTAAAACGAGTTTTACATAAATGACGGAAAAAGAGAGGGACTGATGTGATTTAATGTACTGGAGGTGTGAATGGAACCGAAGATAAAGTAGAGATAAAAACATGGAAAATTAAGTTTAATTGATTTGCTTACATAATTTATCTTTCTGCCTGTCTAGTTTATCTGTCATATTTAACTGCAAGGAGAATAATAATTAGCTTGTAAAACTAATAATCAGCTAAACTTCACATGTGACATACCAAACACTTTTGTGTGCCTAGTGCTGTGTTGAGACCTTGAATAGAAGTTAAATCATATACAATCTTATGAAGCTACTTAGAGTTAGAAATTTATCTGAATATGCTCTTAGCCAAGCTATGACAGAACAGGGAAGGTGCAGGGCGCCAATTACATATTTGGGTTAAATTCTCAGAAGTGATCACCGCTGGATGTGGTCTTCTTTTTTCTGGACATGTATTTGTGACCAAGATTACCAAGAAATTGTGACCAGACAGAAAAATAAATGATCAATCCAAAGGGAATCACCTGGATTGCAGCCATAAAGTGAAATGTAATGGACATGACAAGCCGTCCCTGCTGGTTCCCTATCTACAGATTAGTACTAGCCGGCCTGTGACAAGCACGGGATTACTAGTGAGCTCTCATCAGAAAGTTTCCAGTTGATTTGTATTTGTATCCAGGACAAGGCATTTATAGAGTTACAGGACAACACTGGGAACCACATACATGTTTCACAGTTTTATTAGCTGCTTAATAATCTGTGTAAGAAATGGTAATTAGTTAGTAATTGTTAGGTAATTAGCAGATAGGTTTTTATTCTGCTTGGTAATTGAAAATCTTCCAAAAACTCAACACACAGTAAAACATTCACTATATCAACAGTGGGTACTGGAGTAGGAAATACGGATGCATGGAGGTATTATGTTATGGGATTACATTTCTTTCCGGTTATTGGGGGTTATTTATGGGGGTTATGTATTTGCCTGCAGTGAGTTTACAAGCGCAGGGACAGGAACGCCCCGCTCTAGCCCACTCCTCGCTGGCCTTGCCAACAACCTGTTTGCACCCCCCCTCCTTCACGTATCTCAACGCCACCCCTGGCATGAAGGTGGCAGATTGGGGAAAATAATCGGAAGTGCTGCCTATAAGCTAGCATTTGCAATTATTTCAGGGTTTCTACGCCACTGACGTGGTACAGAGCCCTGTTAATATTCCCCATTGAGTCCATTCTTAACAGAAGGATGTCCCGCAACATAATTAATTTTTAGAAGTTGGCCCCACATTTGTAGATTCTGGTTATACTTTCAAAATCATCGTACTGTCCAGTTTTCACAGTTTTCACTGCCTTAATTAGCTGCCTCATAATAGTCCCACCTCTCACATTGCCAGATTTATTCCAGTACCTACATTGCTGCATATGTAGTAGTACTCAATAATGCCAGCCTATATAGAAGTACTAACTTGGATAATGCCAAATTCATTTTTGCCATTTTGAATTCTTGAATGCTTAAAGGGGTTGTCCACTTTCAGCAAACAATTGATATGGTTTGTGTAATGAAAACGTATATAAAATTTCCCATATACTTCCAGTATAAATTCCTCACAATTTTCTAGATCTCTGCTTGCTTTCATTCTATAAGAAGCTTCTATGTTTACGTCCAGTGGATAGCAATCTGTCCATGGTCATGCGATGGACACGCAGGTGCACTTGCCATTATTATCACAGAGACTAATGATACTAACAGTTTGTGCACCTACCAGTCCATCACATGACCATGGACAGACTTCTACTCACTGTATCTAAACAGAGAAGCTTTTTAAAGAAGGGCAGCAAGCAGAGATCTTGAATGCGGCTAGGAATTGAGACAGAAAGTATATTGGAAATTTGTGCAACACAAACCATATCAATTATTTGCGGCAAGTGGAAAACCCCTTTACGGAAAATGAAGATTGTAAGTTTCACTGATTAGCTGTAATAGAAGCAAAAGATCTGTATTGTGTCCCCTAAAATTTCAAACAAAACCCTTACACCCCAATGAAGAAGTGCTGAGAACTATATTAATAACTGATGAAATTCTCCCCTGTTTTTCCCAGTCTCCTGGGGAGGGATGTGGGCGCCTGGGTCCTTACGTACAGTGCAGTCAATTAAGATTATGGGGCAATTTGAATGCCTGCAACCTCTGAATTTGAGCACTAAAGCAGTAATTTAGGTTACTAATAGATTTAACAATCAGTTATTGCAATAATGTATTTTTAAACTTTTTTTCTATGTAAAAAGATTGTCAAGCAAATGACCGATAAACAATAAACTGTCAGAACTTTCAGTTCTTCCATATTTTAGGAAGTGGGTATGGAGAATGATGATGGCCCCACTGCCTGTTACATGCAATGAGTATATAAAAGTGCAGATGGAACAGAATCTATGGGTGGTTTCACCGCACAGAACCTGATAGAGTTTATATATAGACACAAGTTAGATGACAAAGCAAGAATATGGGATGCAGTTATTTGCTGGGCTGTTACTAGTGTGAAAGGCCAAGCACTGAAAAAAGGATTTTTTTCTGATTATTGCTATGTGCTAGTGTCATAATGGTGTTTGGCTAAATAGGGCAAGTTTGGAGTATGGAGTCAGGAGTGTACCTTGAAGCTTATGAACCCTAATGCAAAGTCTGTAACAAGGTCTCCAGCCTATATGACACATGTGTGGCAGATATTTCAGAGCGTCCTTAGGTACCACGGCGCAGGAACAATACCTAGCTAGTGCTCTCTCCCCAGAATGAAACAAGCCAACTCATCCCAATTGTGGGCCTGGCTGTTACATACAGTGGTATACAGTATGACGTAAACTATGAGAGCACTTTATCGAGCAATAGCTGAAGAGTTCTCCCAAGCATATGGTCCTGGATGCCATCATAGTTCTATAACCCTATGGAAATTCATGTTAGCCATGTCTCATATTTGTCTATTTAGTAACCACAAATGGTTCTTGTCTAGTGTACAATGAAGAAAGCAAATAAATAGATTAATAAATAATAAATGGCTAATGTTCAACTCAAAAAGCAAGTTGGCATGAAGATACATTTTTGTAAGTTTTACTGGTGCTGGAACATTTTCGAGATTGTGCCACAGGCGGACAGACAAGGGCTGAGACATCTCAGACAGGCATGTTGAGTCAAACCTCACAAACTGTGTCAAAGTTCTGTCACTCACCAAAGTTGTACATACAACAAGATTGCGTTAAAGATGCTGATAATTCCTATAGGATGCTATACCGACAGGGTTGGCAGTTTATGAATCAAGTATGTTCAAGACAGGGGAATGGTTCTTGCTGTATCTGGAAATGTATTATGGCATACAAACAGAGGAGAGTATTGAACTTTCTAGCTCAGACACTATTTGTACAACTTTTTATTGGGGGAGTAATATGGCAGTAAAGGCTTTATGTATACAAGTGTATAAAGCATAACAAGTCTGCCATTCCATGGTGAATAGCACATTATGGATGTTACATTTGGAAGGAGCACGTGGACACAAGGCGAGAAGGTGTTTCATCCATACATTTGGTTTTGAGTGTGCCACTTCATTTGCCAGTCAAGGTCAATGCTTTACATTGCTTTCATTTTTAGTATCACAATGGTTAAGCAATGCAACTGACATATGGGGCTTATTTACTAAGGGTCCCATGGCCGCATTTCCGTCGGGTTCTCCGGCTTTTCAGGGATTGCGCCGCCGGGACAGCATTTAGAAGGGGATTGTGTCTCACGCGATTGGATTTTGTTGTATCGGTGCCGGCTTTTATGCGTCAGAAATCGGGGGACGGCCGCCGGACGATTCGGACTGAGCGCGGGATTTAACATTCAACTTGTGTTGCAAGATATACACTTACATGCACCAGGAAGAAGAAGGTGAACTCCGGTGGAACTGAGCGGGAAGTGACACATGCAGGGAACCGGACGCACGATCTTAGTGAATCGCGCTGGAGTCCATGATCGTCATACAACACACAGCGGGGATCACGACAGGACAGTGTAAGTAAATGTGCCCCATTGTATCACTATCCTGAACCATTGTAGAAATACACCATGTTGTCATCGTGTTTTTATGGTCAGCAAAGCTAATTTGTTGCTCTGTCGATATCCTCAATAAAATAATTTATTACTTTTATCATGACCCCAGTGCGATGAATGACCTGTCTTGGAATGATTCCTTGCAGCACAGCAAAATGTTTCAGAAGTATCACTGAAGCTTTATAACAACTCCTTCAGTCCCAGAGCAATGTAAGCCCAGGATGATAGAGGTAAATTATTATTACAGACTGACCACAAAAAAAACATTGATATGTTATCCAGTCAGTCTGTTCCATTTTCACAAATTTTAATTCTTCAGTTATATGGAGATATAAAATCTCGTAGCTGTCTTTATACTTGGAGGCATATATGCATTATTGTGCAAAAATCTCCTAGGCTTGCGGGTAGCGAGTTAAACTGTAATTTTCCTGCAATTTCCTGTGCTTGAGACATAAGGTGTTGCTTGTAAGGTTGGAAGGAGCCACATATGTATTGATGCACTGAATGTATGGCACTTTCTTGTTGTTTTCCATAAAGAGTAGTAATCAAGTATAAATGGGGGGTTTTGATCAGTCAGTGCACGTTTTCACTCTGTGTCAATTTGCAGGACTCATACATGTTTGAAAGGTCAACCCCAGTAGTCAATTTATTCATATTTTCTAAACAGAAAAAAGCAAATCTATTTGAAAAGAATCGGCCAATTTTCTGACACTGAATCACATCCGGATTTCTTCTGATTCGATTCGGAAGAACCAATGTTGCTCCAATTTAACTGGGAAATTGGTTTAACCCCCCTCTAATCCTCTAAAATAGTGATCTTCTACAAAGAGAATTTGGGTTATGATTAGTGTTAACGTTAGGGCGAGGGTTAGTGTAAGTGTTAACCCCACCCCCAATTCTAACATTAACTCTGACCCAAGTAATAAACATAATGAAAAAAAATTGTAGTAAATGAACAAAATATGTCAGGCCAATTCCCAGAACCATGGAGCAATATAATTTCAAACCTTCTTGATTCCCTCCAGAACTGAATTTTTAAAAATATTCTGAGGAGCTTCAGAGGATCGAATCTTGAATGTTCTATTTTCTTCAGCATTAGAAATGAATGAATCTGGTACACCCCAATGCATACAGGGGTGTAATGATTGCAGTTGCAGAGGATGCGACTGTGACCGGGCCCTGGTACAGAAGGGTCCACAGCTCTGCCATGTGCTGCACCCGCATGAGAAGTAGGTACAGCGCATGGAGCACATGCGGAACAGCTGTGGAAGCTGCGGGCTCCCCTGTCTGATGCTAAGATGCAGAGGCTCCAGCCCTGGGACATTCATGGAGCTGGGGACCTATGGGTCCATGCTGTTCCCGGCAGCAGTGTACACCTAATGAAGAAAGCATTTTTGTTCCCCTGCGTACTGTGACAGCAGCCAGGCAGCTGTTGGGTCAGGAGCAGCAATGAAGGAAATCCAGCAACAGTGCTGTGGGTCCACACTACTGTTCTCCTGGGATGTTTCTTTCTATCCGGGTCATCTTACAGTGTCATTTGGGAGTGTGTGAGTGTGTGTCATATATATGTACAGCATATGTGATTTGTACATATACACCAAGAGTATTTGTGTGAAAATGTGCAATATGTGTATGTGCAGTAATATATGCTATATACATATGTAGATATAATGCATCTGTGTAGAGGGTATATGTACTGCATGTGTGAGAAATTGTGTAATACATATTTGTATTTGTAATTATATAAGTTTGCGGTATGTCAGGGAAGGGTGCTGTCCCACGTTAGCACTTTACACTGGGTGGGCAACAGCCAATCGTTTGTATGCAAATGCATGTAAAAGGGCAATCAGTGCCCAGTGTCTTGTATTGTTGTATTGTTGTATTGCACCTAGTGCAAAATGCTAACTTGGGACAGCACCCTTAGTTGTATTATGTATGTGAGTATGTATTATATATGTGTGTAGTATTTAATGACTTAACCCTTTTTTGCTTTTGTATTTACATTTTTTACTGCTCACTTTCAAAAATCTATACCTTTTTTAATACCATGTACAGCGCTATGTAAGGGCTTATTTTCTACGTAACGTATTCTATGACATGTAGTATGATGCAGTAAAACTGGTGAAAAAATGCATTTACACCATTTTCTTGTGGACCTGGTTTTATGGCTTTTACTTTGCACTCCAAGGGATCTCCTTTGGATTGGTGTGATCACAGGGATACCAAATTTGTATAGATTTTATTGTGTTTCAATGCACTTAAGAAATTAGAACTTTCTGTATGAAAAAAAAAATCTTTTTTTGGTATCTTTTTTATGCTGCAAAATGGCAAAAAAATAACGTGTCAGACATTTGGGTACTATTTTCTGTTCTGGGGTTTAAAACTGGGATTAACCATTATTGTTTATTTTTATATCAGTTCTAGGGCCAGGGGCATGAATTAAACTTTTAAGTAGTAGTAGTAGCAGTAGTCACTGTTAGGGTGGAGTGGGGCCCCATTAGGAATTTTGCCATGGGGCCCAGTAATCTCTAGGAACACCACTGAATGCATAAATATATCAATGGGGATGCAGGTATTGACTAGTTCTTGACTAGTTCTTAGTCAAGCCAGGATACAAGGTAAAAATAAATAGCAATAAAACCTGGTGACAGGATCATTTTATCACAACACATTTATTTGGGGATTAATATTGAGCCTCTAAAGTAGCTTAAAACCTAATATGAATTATTTAAAAAAATTTAACTGCCCCTGGAGTTCACAAGTCTGTTGTCATTTTAACAGATGTAATACACATACAAACATATGAACTCCATCATCTGGCCTGTAATCTCTGATTAAGCTCCGATTTTACCCGAGTGTACACTAAACCTGTCAAGCGGCAGCTCCCCTGGAAGCAGAGTGACTCATAGTTTTTAACTGGACACAGACAAAATGTGAGCTGTGAAATTTAAAACTACAATTATTAAATAACTACAGCAAAGCCCCATATGTATAAGAGAGGGGAACAATGGGATACATTCTGTCCAACTTGGCCATAGTATTGATCTGAAAGGAGACTCGTATAATAGGGTAATAGCAACAGACCACTGTAGTTTGATCACAAGCCTTCTTTTTGTCTTGTTAGCTTAAAGTCATGCAATAAATACTGACATTTTATTTGAATTTAGGTACATATTGTAACCATGTATGCAATAAAAGAAAACATAGACTGTAATGGGGACAATGGGCAGTGAACCCTAAAATTCCAGCCACCCATAAGCCCTGCCTGCTTGCCTCAACATATCCTAGGAAAAACAGGACAACTGCCAAACTGCCTCCATATGCCAAAGAGTGGACACGAAACAAGAAGAACAAACAAATAACACAAAGGAAATGTCAGCTATCCAGGTGACCACTCAGATAGCAAATCAGGAACAAAATCACAGATACATGGGATACACAAAAATGAGAGCCATACATTGAAAACCAGAAGTACAACAGTACAGTAACAGTAGCATGGACTACAGAGCTAGCAAAGAGACCTTAACCAGCAATGAGGATCGCACACACAGGATATTTATGTGATTAGGAACTCTACCCCAGGTGAAAGGGGTCTAGCACAAAGCTTGCAGAGAGCTGGGCGTGTTAGCTTCTATTAGTGGTCCAGCACTAGAGCACTGTTCAGACTGCCAACTGAAGAGAATCACATATGCAGAATTCTGTTTGGGTTTTTCTTACAAGGAAATAGGTTTCTGATTAATGGGACCCCACCAATTCTCAAAAATGGCGGGTATGATTTGTCCCTGGTTGGATGGAGACCTGATTGTTTATTTCTATTGCTCACAATTCCCCACTATGGGATTGTTGGGTACTTAGAGTACTATCTGTAGAGTTCCTAGAAGATGAAAGCGCAACAGATATATGTGACTGTCTCTCCATTCATCCAGCTACGCAGAACACAGAAAAAAATTACAGTATATAATAGCCTTTTCATAGGGCCAAAACCAGCAATTACCAAATGGATTCTAAAGTTTACTAAAATTTAGATGGCTCATGGTAGATAATTCACTTAGTTGTTAAGTAGATAGTTAATTCATTGGATGTTGATTCCATCTAGTGTTTCCAAGTGCTCTGGAACCTTTTTCTAGTACAATTTCCTCAAAACGATAAAACTGCTTTACTTCCTCCATTTCAGAGGGATTCATAATTTTGCAGCTTGTATCAGCCAAGCAATAAGGCAGGTCCCTTTTAGCTTATGTCAGGGGTGCAAAACCTCAAAAGTTGGTCTTTGGTGCTAGCTCCCCTCTCACAGTTTGCAGAAGGGGTGTAGGCTAGGTCGGTGAGACCTTAACCTCCTAATCCCCATAGCTGCTGCGGTAAATAGAGACTGCAGCTTCTAAGTGGTTTTAGAAGGAGAGGGAAATCTTTCAAAAGGTTTTTGTAAATAACAAAACATATTTGCTATTGTTGAATCCTTATTGACTCATTGGCTATGTAACTGTCATGGTATTTATCCAGCACATTAAGTACTGGAAAAAAACTGTACAATTGAACAAATAAAAATTCCAGGTCATTTTATAAGATATAATCAGCAGATGTACTGAACTCCCAGCTGGTGCAAGTAGAAGTTGCGCCCAAAACTATTTCAATTTGTGATACAGTGTTGGAGTAAATATTGATTTAGTAATGGCTACGCGTTTCGGTCCGGGACACGGACCTTCGTCAGGCATGATAAAAGATATTGATGTCTTTTTACAGATGGAGAGATGTTCAGGAGCCAACAGAATACTTGCCACCCCCTTCCTCCCAGTTAAGTTTTTTGCATATTTTAAGTGAAAAGTTACTTAAAAGTCATAAATGATTACATTTATGTGAGAGAAAAGGAAGCAATTCTCTTGGAAATATGGGCTGTGATCTGCTTAGATGCCCTGTCATGTCCGATGTATTAATGTTTAGTGCCACAAATAAAGGGCAGCTAGGCTCTCCAGTGTTTAGCCCAGCATTACACAAACAATTCTCTAGGGACTAAGGTTAACAATTTCACCAAAGCTCCTATCCATAGTGTAACACAGATCTCCAGAGGTAGAAATCTATTTATTTCCCGATTCTCCTTGTACATATGTTACAGGGTAGATAAAGATGGAAAACAGCTGGAAATTGTACTTTTGCTAGTAAAATAAATTTGTGTGCTATTTTCCCCTCTCAGTCCCTCCACACAGCGCTGTTCACCCTTTGTGACATATAAGACAGACAGTGATTGTAACCTTGTAATGACCTTGTAGGGAGTAGCTCAGTTAAGTATATATGTACAGTAAGTAGTGAAAGAAGATATATAGAACATATAGCACATAGGGGACACATGGAATACAGCTACAAAAAATTAAAAGCAGAAAATTAGTAAAGGTATTTTAGCATATGAACTTACATGTGTAGCTTTAGTCTAATAGCTGTTACATATAAATAGAAAGCATTTCACACTAAGTCATTGGGGGACATTTATCTTATACAAGTTCTGGCGTATGATAAAGGTCCCAAACCTCTGGCACCACCAGATACATCAGGAGTAGAGATGGGAAAAATTCGATTCGTCACAAAGCCGAAGTTTATGCTGATTCGCGGGAACGAAGTTGATTTTTTTCCCCCACATTTTTCCACTCTTCGCTCCCTGGGCTCCGCTCTCCAGTCTCCGCTCCCAGCTCCTCGGTCTCCGCTCCCAGCAACCTGGTCTCCGCTCCCAGCTCCCTGGTCTCCGCTCCTCGCTCTCCACTCCCAGCACTCTGATCCCCGGTCTCTGCTCTCCGCTCCCAGAACCACGCTGTCCGCTCCCCGGTCTCTGCTCCCCGGTCTCCACTCCCCATTCCTCGGTCTCCGCTCCCAGCTCCTCAGTGTTGGCTCCCAGGTCCCCGGTCTCCGCTCCCCAGTATCCGCTCCGCGGTCTCCGCTCCCCACTCCTCTGTCTCCGCTCCCAGCTCCCTTGTCTCCGCTCCCCACTCTCCGCTCCCCGGTCTCCACTCTCAGCACCCCGCTCTCCGCACTCCGCTCCCTGCTCCTCGGTCTTCACTCCCAGCTCCCAGGTCTCCGCTCCCGGTCTCCGCTCCCAGCTACCGGGTCTCCGCTCCCAGCACCCCGCTCCCCGGTCTCCGCTGTCCGCTGTCCGGTCACCGTTCCCAGCTCCCTGGTCTCCGCTCCCAGCTCCTCGGTCTCTGCTCCCAGCTCCTCGGTCTCTGCTCCCAGCTCCTCGGTCTTTGCTCCCTGGTCTCCGCTCCCCGGTCTCCGCTTCCCGCTCCCTGGTCTCCACTCTCCTCTGTCCGCTATCCGCTCCGGAATCCCCTCCCCGCGCTGGAGGACAAGGCAGAAATGGCCAGAACAAGAAAATAAGAAAAAAGTAAGACAACTCCTATGTATAGATGTGTATATATGTGTGTGTGTGTATAGGTAGGTGTGTGTATGTATGTATAAGTGTGTGTGTATGTATAGATGTGTATATATATGTGTGTGTGTGTGTGTGTATAGGTAGGTGTGTGTGTATGTATGTATAGGGGTGTGTGTATGTATAGGGGTGTGTGTATGTATAGGGGTGTGTGTATGTATAGGGGTGTGTGTGGGTATGTATAGGTGTGTGTGTGTGGGTATGTATAGGTGTGTGTTGGTATGTATAGGTGTGTGTATAGGGGTGTGTGTGTATTTGCTCTATATACTGTTTATATACGTGTATTTGCTGTATGTATACTCAGTATGTGCGTATATGTTGTATATACTGTATGTGTGTGAATATATATTTTTATGCAGTATTGGGGATATTTATTAGGGCTTCTGCACCATGTCAATTTTAGTTTTACACTACATGGCGGCACGCTGTATGCATTTTATACTACATGGCGGCACGCTGTATGCATTTTACACTACATGGCGGCACGCTGTATGCATTTTATACTACATGGCGGTACGCTGTATGCATTTTATGCTACATGGCGGAACCCTGTATGCATTTTATACTACATGGTGGCACGCTGTATACATTTAACACTACATGGCGGCACGCTGTATCTATTTTATACTACATGTCAGTACGCTGTATGCATTTTACACTACATGGCGGCATGCTGTATCTGATTTTTACGCTGTATCTGATATATTACATATGTGGCGGGGGGGCGTCGGTCTATGGCTCGCCTCAGGCAGCAGAAAGTCTTGGTTCACCCCTGTACACAGCCCTATAAAACCCAGCCATTTTCTATCTCAGCACTTCACATTTCATGTTGTAGCGTCCAGCTGCTGCTATTGTACTATGCGATTCTTGCTGCAATCCCTTGCTGTTCACTAAGGGGGTTCTATATACCCCAAATAGCAGTTCTATTTAGTGACAAAATCGAATAGGAAGAAATCTGTTTGACTTTTATGCATCTGCAGTGGATTGGTGGACCCAAATAGCAGTTCTATTTAGTGACACGTTGTCACGTTTGGATTGAGCACCTGGTGGTGAGCGAGCCTGAATTTCTCTCTGCTATTTAGTGACAAAATCGAATAGGAAGAAATCTGTTTGACATTCATGCATCTGCAGTAGTGAGCTGTCAGTTGTGGGTTATCTGTATACCGCACATTGCCATATTTACATAGTTTACAGCCAGATTTACGTGTGAAATCCACATAGTTTATACAGTGATTTTCCTTGAAATTACACTCTCAGTTGTGGGGTATCTGTATAAGGCACATTGCAATACCTTATTGTGGCTCTAGTTTACAGCCAGATTTACGTGTGAAATCCACATAGTTTATACAGTGATTTTCGCTGAAATTACACTGTCAGTTGTGGGGAATCTGTATAACCCACATTGCCATACCTTATTGTGGCTCTAGTTTACAGCCATATTTACGTGTCAAATCCACATAGTTTATACAGTAGTTTATACAGTGAAAAGAAGGGCAAAATGATCAGTGATGTCAATGCAAAATTACTGCTGACATCCTCTCCACTCTTTTGGGGGGCTTTCCACATGTATCCACGTTTAACAGAACAGGTACTGTCGTAATCTATGGAATCATCTGATGTCAGTGTAACAAGAGTGCACTCTTTGATGTTATAGTGGGATCTTGGCCCTCAGCTCGGTCCTTTTGAGCTGGCACAGACGTTACCTTGTCAGGCTGCGTTCCCGCTTCACTTATTTGGGGAAGTTGGCTTATGTAAGTGCACATGGAAGTGAAGAGTGAAGCGATTCTAAGAGCTGCGGCTGTCATGTGCATGTCATACTAAAACACAGCATTGTTTGAAGACCAAACCACGCTCCCTATGCATATTTAAGCATGGCACAACGTTCTACAACACCCTACAGGCTCTCTGCAGCCAGGAAATGCCTGGTTTTTAACGTGATTCGCTTTGATGCGATTCGGGTCGAAACAAATTTTTTCGAAAAATTCGGCGAATCGGGACGAAACAAATTTTAACAAATTCGTCCACCTCTAATCAGGAGGCTTCAGTCTAGAATTGCGCTATTAAATAGTGACTATTAAAGGGGTATTCCCATTTCAACAAGTAAATGGTATTGTATAAATAATTAAAAGTTATACAACTTTCCAATATACTTTCTGTATCAATTCTTGCTGTCCTTCTATAGAAATCTTCATTGTTTACTTCCAGTGGACAAAAATCTGACCATGGTCACACAGGTGCGCGGCTCGTTATATCACACAGCTCTGATTACTCTCTATGATATAACGAGCCGTCTACCTGTGTGACCATGGTCAGATTTCTGTCCACTAGAAGTAAACATAGAAGCTTTCTATGGAAGGACAGCAAGCAGAGATCTAGAAAACTGTGAGGTATTGATATAGAAAGTATATCAGAAAATGTAATTAGCCCCACACTAGCCAGCTCCATCAGCCACACCCACTTCACGCCCCTCCATGTCTTCTTGGCATGGAACTGTTGTAATGGGGATAATAATTGCAATGCCTGGCGGCTCACAAGGCATTGCAATTATTTCATGGCTTGTGTGCCAGAAAACTGAAATACAAGCTGTAATAAATCTCCCTCATTGACAGTACTTTGTGTTAGGTGGGTAAGACCTTTATTTGTTGCCCCTAACACTTTCTCTTTCTGCATGCTTCTGTGGTGCACTTGTGACTCACTCATTTTTTTAATTGAGTATTTTAATGACTATAAATGATAAAGAGGTACTCTGTTTTCTTTTTTTTCAGTTTATATTGCTCTATACTGGTAAACTGTGAACCACTCACAAGTATCTCCAGTACTTCGACTGTGCATCCTCTATACTTTGGAACACCCTACCAAAATGTGTCAGTCTGCCCCCTAACCTAACCTTTAAACATAACCTGAAAACACATCTGTGTAGGATTGCCTTTAAAATGAAATGTACCCACTGCTATGTCTACGTCAACCCCTTACATTTACATTGTGAGCTCTTGTGGGGAGTTTCCTCCTTCCACTTGTTCCAGACACATATACAGTAGTTTTGTGTCTTTTGTAGTTCTATCTGTTCTTGTGGGGATGTAACCTTTTGATGGAACCCCCTATCTAATATAAAACACTATGGAATTAATGGAACTCTGCAAACAAATAATAATATTTTTTAAAAAAGGGGCTGTTGTAACAGCTACCATGGGGCTCACAGTGTCAAGGGGCCGGACCTGCCACACTAAAGAATGGAGGGTGTGCACCATTATATCCATATTATACATATTAAACTGTCCATTTTGCACATCTTCCACAGTACACAGCTAGCATCCCATAAATGTCATGGAAGAGGAGTGGAGAGGGGGTGGGAGACACCAGAAGTCACTTCTGCCATCTATTTTCCCAATATGGTCAGCAGCTACTGGGCCCCGTGTGTACAGGAGTGTAGACCTGTATGTGTGTTCATGAATATATAAATGTATTTGAATGTATAAATATGTGTGTGTGTACAGTTATGAATGCTGTTTGTAAGGGTAAGGGGGGCCCCATTCAGCCCACTGCTCTGCTAATGCTCATGTGTGATATATCCATGTGTGATATATCCATCATAGAATTGGAACAATAGAAAGGAATTGCATAACTCAATAGAACCTAAGGGACTTGTAAAGGGATATTCCCATTTCTTAAAGGCACTCTACACTCTACACTATATAGGTTGAGCTATGGTGGTGGTGCAACCTTAGGGAACCTTAACTATTTGGAGAACAGAGGTTGCTTTACCAGGGGTGATTAAATAGCGGGTATGCATACATACATTGTTCTCTCCATTCAAGTTTATAAGATGTGAACAAGCAGATGTCTTGCCCTTTATAATATATATAATATATAATAGTATATTCTTTTTAGAAAGAGATTCCACAAGTTGGTAAACAGGGAGTATAGTATTAGTAACTTTTTCATGATTTTCATGATTTTTTTATTTGCACAAACAGTAATGAGCAAATCATTCAAATTGCCAATGAAGGCATAAGTGTAACATTAACAATACATAAGAATAACACAATATAGACATAATTTTACATAACATAAAAATTATTATTTTTATCTTTATAATAATAAAATAATGATTTTGAGGTTATAATAAAAAAATCCTTGGATACATAGGCTAAAGAAGAATAAGTTTCTTAGGCTATTTGTACAGCTTTCAAAGAGCAGGATGAAGAGGGAGCATTTTTTAATTTATTTTACATTTGCACTCAAAATGGTTGAGTAGTGGTTACTTTTTATGCTGTTACTTTTTTGTTTTAAGAAATCCCACACACCCCTTTTATTTATTTTAGGCTTAAAGTTAAGTGCCCCATTTGTATTGTGAAAAGGGACAAAACAATTCCTCTGATTGAATCTGCTTAGCAGCATAATGTAACAAAAACACTCAAACATAAAAGATACTGTTATTGTGGAAAAACCCAATGAAAATTTATTTTATTGTGGGAAAACCCACTAACTCTACTGGTCGTCTTTTCAATGTTAAAAAGTATTTTCTTGTGATTAGAACATTACAAATACGCAGGGCCGGTGCTATGGGTAGGCAAATTGGGCAGGGGAGAATCTCTTCTTTCAAATGAATCTTGAATTTTGTTTCTAGGTGCTATGGATCTAAAGATATTAAGATTTAAATTGAGAATACCAGGAAAAAAGAAGTGAGGTTCTATGTGTCACAGTGCCAGACATACAGCCCCATGAAGTGTGCCCCCCCCTCCAGATTCTTAGCCATCAGGCTACAGAGAGAATTTGCTGCACACAGGAGCTGCTGCACCTCACAGATAATGGAAATATTCACTTTATACGTTACTACTAGAGATGACCGAACATACTCGTCCGAGCTTGATGCTCGTTCGAGCATTAGCGTACTCGAAACTGCTCGTTGCTCGGACGAATACTTCGCCCGCTCGAGAAATGGCAGCTCCCGCCGTTTTGCTTTTTGGCGGCCAGAAACAGAGCCAATCACAAGCCAGGAGACTCTGCACTCCACCCAGCATGACGTGGTACCCTTACACGTCGATAGCAGTGGTTGGCTGGCCAGATCAGGTGACCCTGGGATAGACTAGCCACTGCCCATGCTGCTCGGATCATTCTGTGTCTGGATGCCGCTAGGGAGAGAGCTGCTGCTGGTCAGGGAAAGCGTTAGGGTGTTCTATTAGAATAGTGTTAGGCAGGGGTGATTTAACAAGAACCCAACAGCCCTTCTTAGGGCTACAATAACGTTATACTTTTTTTTTTTTGTTTGCTTGTGGCTGGGCTTGCTGGCACTAGTAGTGCAGCTAGTACCATATTGTGAGGAATTTGCAGGGGGACTTGCTACCGTTGTGTTTAGCTCTTAGTGACACACATATCCACCTCAAACACCAAAGTGGGAAAATTTATTAGGGGTTTGATTTCAATTAGGCACAGTCTGCCAGTTTCTTTTTATTTTACGTTTATTTTTTCATAACTCAGCGTCATCTCATCAGTGTGCTTTCATACTTGGCTAGAAAATAGCCAAAGGAGAATCCAAACGGCTTACTTACGCCTACAATAGCGTTATATATATTTTATTTCTGGTTGATCTGCTGGTGGCTGTCCTTGCTGCAGTGCATATACTAGCCAATTGTGAGGAATTTGGAGTGAGACTTGCGACCGCTGTGTTTAGCGCTTAGTGACGCACATATCCATCGCAAAGACCGAAGTGGGAAAATTTATAAGGGGTTGGATTTCAATTAGGCACAGTCTGCCATTTCCTTTTTATTTTACGTTTATTTTTTCATAACTCAGCGTCATCTCATCAGTGTGCTTTCATACTTGGCTAGAAAATAGCCAAAGGAGAATCCAAACGGCTTACTTACGCCTACAATAGCGTTATATATATTTTATTTCTGGTTGATCTGCTGGTGGCTGTCCTTGCTGCAGTGCATATACTAGCCAATTGTGAGGAATTTGGAGTGAGACTTGCGACCGCTGTGTTTAGCGCTTAGTGACGCACATATCCATCGCAAAGACCGAAGTGGGATAATTTATTAGGGGTTGGATTTCAATTAGGCACAGTCTGGCAGTTTCTTTTTATTTTACGTTTATTTTTTCATAACTCAGCGTCATCTCATCTGGCATAGCAGTGTGCTTTCATACTTGGCTAGAAAATAGCCATAGGAGAATCCAAACGGCTTACTTAGGCCTACAATAGCGTTATATATTTTATTTCTGGTTGATCTGCTGGTGGCTGGCCTTGCGGTAGTGCATCTACTACCATATTGTGAGAAATTTGCAGTGAGACTTGGGACCGTTGTGTTTAGCGCTTAGTGACGCACATATCCATCGCAAAGACCGAAGTGGGACAATTTATTAGGGGTTTGATTTCAATTAGGCACAGTCTGCCATTTACTTTTTATTTTACGTTTATCTTTTGATAACTCAGCGTCATCTCATCTGGCATAACAGTGTGCTTTCATACTTGGCTAGAAAATAGCCATAGGAGAATCCAAACGGCTTTATATAATCCAAAATAGCGTTATATATTTTATTTCTGGTTGATCTGCTGGTGGCTGTCCTTGCTGCAGTGCATCTACTAGCAAATTGTGAGGAATTTGCAGTGAGACTTGCGACCGTTGTGTTTAGCGCTTAGTGACGCACATATCCATCGCAAAGACCGAAGTGGAACAATTTATTAGGGGTTTGATTGAAATTAGGCACAGTCTGCCATTTACTTTTTATTTTACGTTTATTTTTTCATAACTCAGCGTCATCTCATCTGGCATAGCAGTGTGCTTTCATACTTGGCTAGAAAATAGCCATAGCAATAGGATAGCATCGTTTGGTTTTAAAAACTAAAAAACACAAAAAAAAAACAAAAAAAAACACAAAAAAAAGTAAAAAAAAAATTTAAGTTATAACTTTCATTTTCAAAATGTTTAACCCGAGGGCTAGGGGTAGAGGACGAGGGCGGGGACGTGGGCGTCCAACTACTGCAGGGGTCAGAGGCCATGGTCCTGGGCGGGGTGAGACACCACCTGCTGATGAGGGAGCAGGGGAACGCCGCAGAGCTACACTCCCTAGGTTCATGTCTGAAGTTACTGGGACTCGTGGTAGAGCACTGTTGAGGCCAGAACAGTGCGAACAGGTGATGTCGTGGATTGCCGACAAAGCTTCGAGCAATTTGTCCACCAGTCAGTCTTCCACGCAGTCCACCCATGTCACCGAAATCGGCACTCCTCCAGCTCCTGCACCTCAGCCTCCTCCCCCCCAGTCTGCCCCCTCCCAGGAAAATTTGGCATTTGAACCGGCATACTCTGAGGAACTGTTTTCTGGACCCTTCCCACAGTCACAAACCACTTGTCCGGTTGCTGCTGAGCAATTTTCCGATGCCCAGGTTTTCCACCAGTCGCAGTCTGTGGGTGATGATGACCTTCTTGACGTAGTGGAAGAAGTGTGTAAAGAGGTGTCCGATGATGAGGAGACACGGTTGTCAGACAGTGGTGAAGTTGTTGTCAGGGCAGGAAGTCCGAGGGGGGAGCAGACTGAGGGATCGGAGGATGATGAGGTGACAGACCCAAGCTGGGTTGAGAGGCCGGGTGAACACAGTGCTTCTGAGACGGAGGAGAGTCCTCGACCAGAACAGGTTGGAAGAGGCAGTGGTGGGGCCAGACGGAGAGGCAGGGCCAGAGCAGGTGCATCAGCGCCAAATGTGTCACGTAGTGAAGCTCCCGTGGCGAGGTCTCCCGCGGCGAGGGCTAGATTTTCAGAAGTCTGGAGGTTCTTTAAGGAAACACCGGATGACCGACGGACTGTGGTGTGCAACCTTTGCCAAACCAGGATCAGCAGGGGTTCCACCACTACTAGCTTAACTACCACCAGTATGCGCAGGCATATGAATGCTAAACACCCCACTCAGTGGCACCAAGCCCGTTCACCTCTGGCCGTGCACACCACTGCTCCTTCCCCTGTGTCAGCTGATAGTCAGCCCCCTGCCCAGGACCCTGGCACAAAAACCCCATCGTCGCCTCCACGATCCTCCACAGCATCCACCAGCGTTCAGCTCTCCATACCCCAGACGCTGGAGCGGAAAAGAAAATATAGTGCAACCCACCCACACGTCCAAGCCCTTAATGTCCACATCTCCAGATTGCTTAGCCTGGAGATGCTGCCCTATAGGCTAGTAGAGACCGAGGCCTTTCGCAACCTCATGGCGGCGGCCGCCCCTCGGTATTCGGTCCCCAGCCGCCACTACTTTTCCCGATGTGCCGTCCCAGCCCTGCACCAGCACGTGTCAGACAACATCATCCGTGCCCTGACCAGCGCCGTTTCTGACAAGGTCCACCTGACCACGGACACGTGGACGAGTGCTGCCGGGCAGGGCCACTATATATCGCTGACGGCACATTGGGTTAACTTGGTGGAGGCTGGGACCGAGTCTGACCCTGGGGCTGGTCATATACTGCCGACGCCGAGGATTGCGGTGCCTACCTCGGTCCAGGTCTCAAAGGCCTACTATGCCTCCTCCTCCTCCCACCCCTCCTCCACCTCCTCCTCCGAACTACCATCCGTGGGCATGGCGCCATCAGTCGGTAGCTCTAGGCACAGCAGCAGTGCCGTCGCTAAGCGACAGCAGGCGGTGCTCAAACTGCTTAGCCTAGGCGATAAAAGGCACACCGCCCAAGAGCTATTACAGGGCATTCCACGTCAAACTTGTTAACTTTGTCGCCACCCTGCTGTGTAATCCCCAAAATATACTGGCAAACTTTTATCATTTACCGATATTATTTCAGCGCTTCTTGCGCATCTGTTTACATTCCCCTCACCCGCCATATCCCAAACTTATAAGAACGCTACTACACTTGATCTTATACAAAAGGTTCTTAGAAGTGCTGTTTGGGGAGTAGCCTAGAGACAGGGGCTTGGATTGGCGAAAGCTCGCCTGGCAGCGGAGCGCCAGCTCCATGCCAAGATCCAACTAACATAGTTTTAACTGCAGCACCTTTAATCTACTACTAGTTCACTGCCTCCATACATGGTCCCCTTATCAAACGAGCTGTGTCAGGCAGAATTTTGGGTTGTTTTCATGGCTTCCACATCAAACTTGTTAACTTTGTCGCCACCCTGCTGTGTAATCCACAAAATATACTGGCAAACTTTTATCATGTACCGATATTATTTGAGCGCTTCTTGCTCATCTCCTTTGGTTCCTCTCTGCCACCCATTGGTTTGAAGCCTGAGTCCATTTAGGGTATGTCGCCATGACACTCTCTAGCCTGCTGCCGCTGCCTCTGCATGCCGTCCCCTATAGTGTCAGGGTCAATTATTGGATGTTTTAGATGCTATCTAGCTTCATTCTGTCACTCTGTCATGGCCATGCTGTTGCCCATAATTTTGGCATAATGGTGCGATTAAGCAGCCTCAGAGGCATCCATGCATTCTGCCCCTGCTGTTTCCTGTCCATTTCCGTGGTGTTTCCATCCTTTTCTGAGGTTCCCAGGTGTTTGGCCAAGCTTCCCTGTGCAGAGCCTTGGTCCCCTTGAAAAATGCTCGAGTCTCCCATTGACTTCAATGGGGCTCGTTATTCGAGACGAGCACTCGAGCATCGGGAAAAGTTCGTCTCGAATAACGAGTACCCGAGCATTTTAGTGCTCGCTCATCTCTAGTTACTACATTTTGAGAAGGAATAATATCAACTAATATTCATGTTTTTAACCCTTCTCTATGCAGAACTATCTAAGAACACACTTTCTCTCTTATTGCCTTTTATTTCGTGATAGTTTTTTTTTTTTCGAAAATTGACTGATACAATGAACATTCGATCCTCTTTGCCTAATGTCGGTATTAGACATTAACACCGCAACCCAGAACATATCCATAAAGCTATATGTAACACCAAAAACACACACGTGTTCTGGAATAAAGTTTTTATTTCACACCATCCTACATTATTTACAACTATGTTATGATGTTCTCACTCAAATTCTTATGAAATGCAGAGGGCTCTGTTATTGTGCGGATAATACATTGGCGCACATCTAAAAGTGACTTTTATTATCTCATTTGCTTGGTTTATGGATGTATAGTTATTTATTTGGGTTACTATTGTGTAAGGGAGAGTACAATGATAGATCTGTGTAACGTTCAGGGCAATTTTCTGCAAAAATAGTTTTGTGTCCCCTGCAGATTTAACATTCCCTTTGCTGTATATTTTGGTGAATATACACATGTGGGGTCTGTAGGATCTCCTCACATCTTACTGTTTTAGGAAAGTATATATTAGAGGAAATTTTGAATGTTAACTGCCAAATGCATCTCCTGGTTGTCTGCTTTCAAAATTCTATAGGTTTTATGGTGCCTTTACTTTTTATTCCGTTTTATTGCTATATTTTGCAGGTTGTGACTGTCTTAAAATTTGTAGCTGAAAAGCAGATATCTAGTTATTATACTTTTAGTGATATTATGTGAACATATCAATATTGGACATTTGTGAACTCTACATATGTCCATCTATTACATTTAGGAGATCTGAAGGTAAATATTTTCTGTTTGGAGCACATTTTTTTACATCAACGTAAAATTTTAAGTATTTTTTAATAAATGTTTCAGTGTGAATCAAAATTGCATGAAGGAGCCTCTGTCTATAAACTCTCTAATGCAATTTTGAAAATGAGGCAAGTGTCTGCTTTCGGAAAATATGTGGTTTGTTGGGTTTACTTTAATTATTTTTGCTGTAATTTAAATTTAATTTTTAAACGTCAAAATTGTAAAAATTGCTCTGGTCAATAACGCCACAAAATATCCAGAAATGCCGGGCGGTGAAAGGGTTAATACTAGAGATGAGCGAGCACTAAAATGCTCGGGTGCTCGTTACTCGAGCCGAACATTTCCAGATGCTCGAGTGCTCGTTTCGAGTAACGAGCCCCATTGAAGTCAATGGGAGACCCGAGCATTTTTCAAAGGGACCATGGTTCAGGAATAAAATGTGTTATTTAATTGAAAAATAATGGGGCAAATTTACTTACCCGGTCCATTCGCGTTCCAGCGGCGGCTTCTCCGCTCTGGATTCGGGTCCGGCCGGGATTTAATAAGGTAGTTCTTCCGCCGTCCACCAGGTGGCGCTGCTGCGCTGAAAGTAAACTCATCGCGCCGGAATGCACCGAGCTGGACCAGGTGAAGGTAAGCGGTCCTTATGCGACACATTTTCGGTTTTTAAATGCGGCGGTTTTTCCGAATACGTCGGGTTTTCGTTCGGCCACGCCCCCCGATTTCCGTCGCGCGCATGCCAGCGCCGATGCGCCACAATCCGATCGCGTGCGCCAAAATCCCGGGGCAATTTAAGTACAAGCGGCGCAAAACGGAAATATTCGGGTAACACGTCGGGAAAACGCGAATCGGGCCCTTAATAAATGACCCCCAATGTCTTCTGATAATTTGCAAACATCTGCGATCTATTCTTCACTGTTCCGCGCGTATATTATCTCCCGACAAGTTAGCAGATGTAAAGAACAGTGAAGAATAGAATAAAAACAGTGAACACAGTGAACACAGTGAACACAGGATCATTTAAGATAAAAACACAGTGCAGAACACAGTGCAGAATAGATTACAGATGTTCGGCACATCTGCTTACTTGTCGGGAGATACGCGCGGAACGGCGCGAACAAAATAGCATGTGAAGAACAATATATATGTGTGTGAAGAACACATTGCAGATGTTTAAATACATCTGCAATGTGTTCTTCACACATATATATTGTTCTTCACATGCTATTTTGTTCGCGCCGTTCCGCGCGTATCTCCCGACAAGTAAGCAGATGTGCCGAACATCTGTAATCTATTCTGCACTGTGTTGTGCACTGTGTTTTTATCTTAAATGATCCTGTGTTCACTGTTTTTATTCTATTCTTCATTGTTCTTCACTGTGTTTTTTTTAATTAAATGCTCGATCTCGAGCAGGGGAAATACTCGTCCGAGCAACGAGCCGTCTCGAGTACCCTAATGCTCGACCGAGCATCAAGCTCGGACGAGCATGTTCGCTCATCTCTAGTTAATACCCCATGGTTGAATTCCCGGGTGTAGATGCTTATCATCTATCTCCTGTCTATATATCTATCTGTCTAGTCATCCATCTCCTATAATCTGACCATTTACATATCTTGCTTTTCTCTTTTTTCTATTAACTAATCCATCAATCAATTTCTCTTCTACTATATTTATCTCTCATATCTATCTACTGTATATATCATTTACTTTATATTCTGCATCTAGAAATCTTTATCATCTTTATCTTCTATCATAATAATTATAATTAATAATTCTTTATTTATATAGCGCACACAGATTACGCAGCACTGCACAGAGCTTGTCACATTGGTCCCTGTCCCCATGGGGCTCACAATCAATTCAATCTACCAGTAATTTTTTGGAGTGTGGGAGGAAACCGGAGGACCTGGAGAAAACCCACGCAAACACAGAGAGAACATACAAACTCTTTGCTGATGTTGACCAGTGCTGCAAGGCTGTAGTGCTACCACTAGGCCACTGTGCTGCCCATCAATCTCCCTATCATTTATCTCCTATAAAATTCTCCCATATTATAGATTGTTTTACCATACTAAAGGGAGCCTCTTACCGACTGTGACTAGTCATAAAATAGTTTTATTTTGGGGCTCCACTTTTAGTTTTGCACTGGGCCCCACTTTGTCTAGAACCGGCCCTGCATAGACGTCCTATAGCTATAGGATGGTAGCTTGTTTGCCGCCAGTGTACATTTAGCAGGATTATTTCACGTCAATTCCCTTATGAGATTTGTAATGAAATACGATGTGAAGGTCGCGCTCTTTCATTTGACCTCACAGACTGAAATTGCTTGTCATTCTTTAAATGATTGTTAGATTTTGGCTTTGAAATGATCTTATTAGATTCATTAAATAAAACTCCCGTCTCTGCTGCAACATGTCATTAATGTAATTTGGCCAATGTTAAAGGCATGGAGGTATAATTAGTGCAATAATTTAAGGTCTGCTAATAGACCTTTTGTCTCTAAGACTAGGGGTTCCGATAAATGTATAATTGCAAACGGGTTCTAGTCACATGGACGGACAAGTCTATGCTTGCACTCATGTTGTCATGCTAGTGTATCATTTTATCCAGAATCATCTATCTGAATGTTAACTACATTGTAGGTGTTTCCATGTAAAATATTGCCAACTAAAGCTTTGAACATTCCAAGATGGATGGTACCAAAGTAGCTGCTACAGTAGCTGAAGAGGCTCCAACTGTACCCTGGGTGATGAACAGAAATGTGCAGGATAAATTAAGTGTAGTGTGACCACCTGAGTGACATTCGACATGCAAAAGATATAAAAGGAAATAAAGTCTTTCTTTCAGCTCACCGACATGTAGGAGGCCATATGAGGATCAGGCGCACGGAGCAAAGAAGTCGGGCCGCTCCAAGACAATGTGAAAGAACAAACGAAGGTAAGCGAGGATCCAAAAATGTGGGAAGTCAAGAAAAAATATATGAAAAATCAAAAAAATGGAAGCATAAAAACTAACTTTAATTCATAAGGTTAAAAAACCATGTGCACATGGGAAAGAAAAAAGCCATGACGCGTTTCGGAAGTCAATCCTTAGTCATACTGGCGTGTGTGCATGTGGGAACTTGGGGCATTTAAAGTCTAAATGGAAACACCCGGTATGCATGAGAAGAAGGAAGTGACATCATGAAGACACAGTATAAGGGAAAGAGGGAAAACCCGATCTGGACAGAAAATGTTTACAGATGTAAACAAATTGTAAACAATGAAAAGATCTAAAAAGATCAGGCAAATCGTGAAAATGCGGTAGGTATGAACTTAATAGAAATGACATAATAGAGACACAGTATAAGGCAAAGAAGGGAAAACCCGATATGGAAAGAAAATGTTTACACGTGTAAACAAGTTGTAAACAATGAAAAAATCTAAAAATATCAGGCAAATCTTGGAAATGCGGTAGGTATAGACTTAATAGAAATACATGAGGTCGGATCGCAAGTTTAAACCATGTGGATGGCTAGTATTTAAAGTAAGTATCCAAAAAGCCTCTCTAGTGAGTAGGGTTTTGCGCCAATCGCCTCCTCTTTTAGGTGGGGGAACTTTTTCGATAACCAATGCCGACATATGTGTGAAAGAGCCAGAATGAACAGTTTTGAAATGTTTTGCTACATTGGACATGTTTCGTGAGCACATTTTGTGTGCATCATTTACATGTTCTTGTAGACGAATTTTAAATTTTCTCACTGTATCCGACATATTGCAGATGACACGATGTTCAACTGATAAGGTATACCACATGGTGACTGTCACAGTTTACATATTTATTAATATTGTACAATGTCTGGTGAGAGGTGGTATAGCTTTGAAAGGTGGCAGACTTTTTCATGAATTTGCATACCGTGCATCTATTCTGACTGCACTTAAAATTGCCTTTAAGGTGTAACCAGGTATTAGTATGTGTAGTGGAACTATCAGCACTAGAGAACATATTAGGTGAAACAATGTTGCCTATGGTGGAAGCACGTTTGGCAACATATTGTACACCATTAGACAGAATTTGTTTTACTATAGGATCCTGGTATAAAATAGGTAAGTTGTTTTGTATGATAGTTTTAACCATGGAAAATTCTTCACTGTAAGTTGTGCTGAAAGTTACACTATTAGCATGCTGTTGTTTTTTACGGTTTTGCTGTGAAAATAAATATTCCAAGCGGGGTTTAGTGTCTACTATTCTTTTAGCTCGTTCGAGGGTATGTGTGTTGTAACCCCTATGTTTGAAACGGTTGTCCATGGTATGGGTTTCAGAGACAAATGTATCAGAGTCGGAGCAAGAGCGTCATGCTCTGATGTACTCTCCGACTGGTAGGTTCCTGATAGTGTGCTTGGGATGACAGGATTTTGCATGAAGAGTGGTATTGCCTGATGTAGGCTTTCTATACAGACACGTGGACACAGAGTGGGAAGAGCTGTGTCCTGTTAAAGTGATATCCAAGAAATGTATGGAGGTAGTATTGAAATGATGAGTAAATGTCAGATTAAGAGTATTGTTATTAATGTAACTGATGAAATTGGGAATGTTACATATGTCATCCGACCAAACTAAGATGCAATCATCTATATATCTACCATACCATTTTATGGATTTCACAAAAGGGTTAGTGTCCGTAAATATATAATGTTCCTCCCACCATGCCATATATAAATTAGCTAGAGAGGGCGAGAGCTTGGCCCCCATAGGGCAGCCTTGTACCTGCAAATACAATTCTTTGTCAAAAGCAAAAAAATTGTGGGTTAGCAGAAATCTTAAGACACCTAAAATAAATTCTTGTAATATCTTAGAGTAATTACTGTACTTGCTTAGGTGGTGGGCTATTGCTAAGATAGCTAAGTCGTGTGGTATCATGGTATACAAAGATGATACATCACAAGTAACCCAACATAAATTGCTATCCCAGAAAAAATTTGACATGCTTTTTAACACCTCACGGCTATCTTTGATGTATCCAGGGATGCGTAGTACAAGGGGCTGTAGCATATTGTCCAACCATTTCCCAAGTTGCTCTGTCAAAGAGCCTACCCCAGATATTATCGGGCGCATAGGAGGGGGAAAAAGTTCCTTATGTGTCTTGGGTAGGGCGTACAGGATAGGGGTCAGTGGATGAGTTGGCAAAAGAAATGATGTGGTTTTGTCGTCAAAGATGTTTAGGCATTTGCCCTCTTGTAAGAGTGAAGATAATTTTTTGCGGACCCAAGTAGTGGGGTCGTCAGCTAATTTTCTGTAAGTGGAAACATCTTGTAACATGATTTTTATTTCCCGTGCATAGAGATCCGAATCAAGTACTACAACTGAGCCACCTTTGTCGGCATTTCTCTCAGTAATATACTTGTTATTTTTGAGATCCTGTAAAGCTTGACGTTCGCCCAAACTTAAATTATTGTTGTTAGAAACGGATGACTCAGATAAATCCTTTAAGTCCTTCACAACTGATAGACCAAAGATATTCCAAATGCCAAACATATACACCAGATGCATGGGGGTGATTCTAAGGTGATACTTCATTGGCATTGCAACTGTACCATACACTGAAAGAAGTGACTATTGGAATAAGAATATCCTAGAAATAGAGACAAAATGGATCTATAGACTGGGGAGGGGACTAAATGAACAACTGCAATGTGCTTATGTAACAGATACAATAATGCACTTAAAGGGCACTTACCACCCCGATTCTACCTATGAAGGTCGAACGGGTGGTAGGTGGATGAATGGGACGTGAGGATAGCCCTTTTTTGGGCTAATCCTCACGTCCCGGGTGTCTTTTAGAAAACTTTAATGCAGGCATATGTAAATTTTTTTTATGCGGCTACTGGGGCTTGGAGTAGCTGGACATGAGGCTACTAGTCGCGGCTACTCCACTCCCCAGTAGCCACGTTACTCCGCCTACCATTTAATCTTCGGCATGCAGCTCCTCGTAGCTGTGCGCCCTCGTCCGAGTCCCCTGGCATCTGCGGCCTTCTGCGCATGCGCAGTAGCTCCGGCCCTGGAGCCGCAGCCACGCAGCCGAAGGCCTGCGTTCTGCGCATGCGCAGAACGCTGGGGACTAGGACGAGGAAGCGCAGCTACGAGGAAGCGCAGCTACGAGGAGCTGCGCGCCGAAGATTAAATGGTAGGCGGAGTAACGTGGCTACTGGGGCGTGGAGTAGCCGCGTCTATTAGCCTCATGTCCGGCTACTCCACGCCCCAGTAGCCGCATAAAAAAATTTACATATGCCTGCATTAAAGTTTCCTAAAAGACACCCGGGATGTGAGGATTAGCCCAAAAAAGGGCTATCCTCACATCCCATTCATCCACCTACCACCCGTTCTACCTTAATAGGTAGAATCGGGGTGGTAGGTTCCCTTTAAATATCTACACCATCTGTTTCAGGTAGGTATGGTTATTGCATATAATTACATAAGTAGGTAGTGGACATGGCACTTATATGTATCAGATGTCATCATGCTCCTTGCCCCCATTTTCCTGACCCTTCTGTTTTCCTGATCTGTGTATCGGTGTATATATGTAAGTCCCCTAACCCTATTTTTTTTTTACTTTAACTACTTTACATTGTTTTGGGGTATACAAAACCTATTTTTTCATAATGTATTGTTGACCTAAGGACCTGGCTTCTGCCATGTTCAATGTCCTCTTCCTCTGATGCATTGCTGCTGGCCAATGTCTGGCCACAACTAATCCTGGCCAAATGATACCACTGCTGCATGCTGCATTGCTGAGTCTTCCAGCGGAAGCTGCGTCATGTTTCCTTGAGGATCAATTACCACCCACCTTACCTATGGTCTCCTCCCCTTTCCATGACATCACTGGATGTTGGGGCTGGCCTTTGTCTCCAGTGTAAATGTACAGCACTTTGAGTTGCAATGTACTCAATGGGTCACTAAACACACTTAGAATACTGCACAAGAGCTAAAACTTGGCTAAATGTGAGACTGATTGATATCAATTCACTGCTAGACAGTGCAGCCCCCTTATTTGGTAGTTAGTGGAACATTTCTTCTTTGTTCTTCAATACAGGCAGTTGCTGGGTTGGGTACAAGATAGGTTCTTTAGGTTTGTTTTTAAGTTGAATCGTATGTAAGTTTGAACTGGTATATTTTATCATTGCACCTCCAAACAAAAAAGATTTTGTGTGACAATTGGATTTTCAATATTTTGTGCTGTCATGGGAACAAGATTTATCAATAAAAATTCACTACAGACAACTTACAACTGATCATTGCAGTCTGGGACTACAGTAAAGCATCCAGGGAGCAACATCAGAGGTCACATTGTGCAGAGAGGTCTGTCTGTAACTTGGGGTTGTCTGTAAATTGGGTGTCCTTAAGCTGGGGATTGTCTGTATTTAGTTTGCATGATGAAATCAGTGTTTGGTTTTTGATGAAATATTTAAAGTTTAGTCTCCAAACAATGATTTTGCCAGTGTTTGGCCTCCACTTTTGAAATTTAGGTAAATTCTGCATAATTTTTAGTTGGCCATGAGCACAGTTAGTGTTTAATAACTTGAAATATACCTTTGTACACACAAGCTTTTCTGGATGGAAAAGGGCGCACAACACTACAGCAGTTCTATTACTTTCATGATTTGAAGAGTCATTGGATTACACAAAAAGGTTTATGTTGATGAGTCATTATGTAAATGGAGGATAGCCAGAGGTGGGAGCCTAATGAATTATAATGTGTATATGTACTTGTTTCTCCAAGTCTACGTTTCATGGTTTTGATTTATTAGAAACACAATGATTGGGTGGAACATTACTCAAACACAAGTCTTATCTGCCCTGGCAGTAAACACCACTAATTATCTTGAATTACTATAAGTTCAGCATCTGATTGGGAATATTATACATATTATGTAGCCCAATTTATTTACTTGGAAGGATAATTCTTAAGTTAAGGTTTTTTTTTTTTTTAAATGTAATTGAGTGTCCTGAAAGGGTTTAGTTTATGACACATATGACGCACGCCGTACAACTGTTTATGATTCTGACTGCTGATCTCCCTTTTACATGTCTGCATAATACAAAAAACAAACTGTAATATTGATGGTACATATGCACTAATAAAATAGGCATTAATGTAGATCTTAGTGCAGAATTTTTAAAAGTGTTCCAAGGTTAGACTAGACAGTCTTATGCTGCCGCTTTATCGAATAATCTGCTGCTAGATGGTAAATTTGCCATAGTTTATGGTAGGATCAACCAGACAACCTAAGGTTAAAGTACAACTGTAAAGTATAAAATCTTTTGCCTAACTCTGCACTAAGCAAAAATGAGTAATTCTCTAATTTACTATAATTAGCTATCTGCAGGAGGTTTTACCTGGCCCTACAGGCTGATCTCCATTTGCCATGCTTTCTGGTTGCCATGGGAAATTGTATAGTACAGCTAGAGACACCGGAGGCATGCTGAGATGGTCTGTAGAACCTGTAGTGATGTCACAAGCATGTGACTCATCAGATACTTTAGGCTGACCAATTACAAACAAGCTGCATCATTTGAAAGTCTGGGTTCTGGGTCTCTGGACCCCCTGGACCACCGCGGGAGATGGTACTAGCGAACACCTGAGACAGGAACCTAAGTGGCACCTGGTATAACTCATTTCGCTCTTTCCTCATTCCTTCACTAGTTATATGGAATGATTTCCTTTTTTGCTTGTCCAATATTTGACAAATGGTCCCAGTGACCCGAAATGAGTTATAAGGACTACATTTACTTATGAAATTTATTAATAAAAATTTCATATAATCACTTGAAACAGAATTATTCCTGTTATTCAATTTAATTTTGGTATTAGTGCGTCTCTAGTGTTCAAAATTTTGTTCTTGTGCTAATTTCTATGAATTCTCTACCAGCCCTCTCTGGGTGACTGATATATTGGAGGCTGGGAGCTGCATGAGTACCAACCTGTCCTTTATTGGGTGATACATAATTACTAGAGATGAGCAAACATACTCGTCCGAGCTTGATGCTCGTTCGAGCATTAGCGTACTCGAAACTGCTCGTTGCTTGGACGAATACTTCGCCCGCTCGAGAAAATGGCAGCTCCCGCCGTTTTGCTTTTTGGCGGCCAGAAACAGAGCCAATCACAAGCCAGGAGACTCTGCACTCCACCCAGCATGACGTGGTACCCTTACACGTCGATAGCAGTGGTTGGCTGGCCAGATCAGGTGACCCTGGGATAGACTAGCCGCTGCCCGCGCTGCTCGGATCATTCTGTGTCTGGATGCCGCTAGGGAGAGAGCTGCTGCTGGTCAGGGTTAGCGTTAGTGTGCAGGTAGATTACTGTTAGGCAGGAGTGATTCTCCAAGAACCCAACAGCCCTTCTTAGGGCTACAATAACGTTATACTTTTTTTTTTTTTTGTTTGTTTGTGGCTGGGCTTGCTGGCACTAGTAGTGCAGCTAGTACCATATTGTGAGGAATTTGCAGGGGGACTTGCTACCGTTGTGTTTAGCTCTTAGTGACACACATATCCACCTCAAATACCAAAGTGGGAAAATTTATTAGGGGTTTGATTTCAATTAGGCACAGTCTGCCAGTTTCTTTTTATTTTACGTTTATTTTTTCATAACTCAGCGTCATCTCATCAGTGTGCTTTCATACTTGGCTAGAAAATAGCCAAAGGAGAATCCAAACGGCTTACTTACGCCTACAATAGCGTTATATATATTTTATTTCTGGTTGATCTGCTGGTGGCTGTCCTTGCTGCAGTGCATATACTAGCCAATTGTGAGGAATTTGGAGTGAGACTTGCGACTGCTGTGTTTAGCGCTTAGTGACGCACATATCCATCGCAAAGACCGAAGTGGGAAAATTTATTAGGGGTTGGATTTCAATTAGGCACAGTCTGCCATTTCCTTTTTATTTTACGTTTATTTTTTCATAACTCAGCGTCATCTCATCAGTGTGCTTTCATACTTGGCTAGAAAATAGCCAAAGGAGAATCCAAACGGCTTACTTACGCCTACAATAGCGTTATATATATTTTATTTCTGGTTGATCTGCTGGTGGCTGTCCTTGCTGCAGTGCATATACTAGCCAATTGTGAGGAATTTGGAGTGAGACTTGCGACCGCTGTGTTTAGCGCTTAGTGACGCACATATCCATCGCAAAGACCGAAGTGGGATAATTAATTAGGGGTTGGATTTCAATTAGGCACAGTCTGCCATTTACTTTTTATTTTACGTTTATTTTTTCATAACTCAGCGTCATCTCATCAGTGTGCTTTCATACTTGGCTAGAAAATAGCCAAAGGAGAATCCAAACGGCTTACTTACGCCTACAATAGCGTTATATACATTTTATTTCTGGTTGATCTGCTGGTGGCTGTCCTTGCTGCAGTGCATATACTAGCCAATTGTGAGGAATTTGGAGTGAGACTTGCGACCGCTGTGTTTAGCGCTTAGTGACGCACATATCCATCGCAAAGACCGAAGTGGGATAATTTATTAGGGGTTGGATTTCAATTAGGCACAGTCTGCCATTTAATTTTTATTTTACGTTTATTTTTTCATAACTCAGCGTCATCTCATCAGTGTGCTTTCATACTTGGCTAGAAAATAGCCAAAGGAGAATCCAAACGGCTTACTTACGCCTACAATAGCTTTATATATATTTTATTTCTGGTTGATCTGCTGGTGGCTGTCCTTGCTGCAGTGCATATACTAGCCAATTGTGAGGAATTTGGAGTGAGACTTGCGACCGCTGTGTTTAGCGCTTAGTGACGCACATATCCATCGCAAAGACCGAAGTGGGATAATTTATTAGGGGTTTGATTGAAATTAGGCACAGTCTGCCATTTACTTTTTATTTTACGTTTATTTTTTCATAACTCAGCGTCATCTCATCTGGCATAGCAGTGTGCTTTCATAGTTGGCTAGAAAATAGCCATAGGAATAGGATAGCATCGTTTGGTTTTAAAAACTAAAAAACACAAAAAAAAAAAAAAAAACACAAAAAAAAAAGTAAAAAAAAAATTAAAGTTATAACTTTCATTTTCAAAATGTTTAACCCGAGGGCTAGGGGTAGAGGACGAGGGCGGGGACGTGGGCGTCCAACTACTGCAGGAGTCAGAGGCCGTGGTCCTGGGCGGGGTGAGACACCACCTGCTGATGAGGGAGCAGGGGAACGCCGCAGAGCTACACTCCCTAGGTTCATGTCTGAAGTTACTGGGACTCGTGGTAGAGCACTGTTGAGGCCAGAACAGTGCGAACAGGTGATGTCGTGGATTGCCGACAATGCTTCGAGCAATTTGTCCACCAGTCAGTCTTCCACGCAGTCCACCCATGTCACCGAAATCGGCACTCCTCCAGCTCCTGCACCTCAGCCTCCTCCCCCCCCAGTCTGCCCCCTCCCAGGAAAATTTGGCATTTGAACCGGCATACTCTGAGGAACTGTTTTCTGGACCCTTCCCACAGTCACAAACCACTTGTCCGGTTGCTGCTGAGCAATTTTCCGATGCCCAGGTTTTCCACCAGTAGCAGTCTGTGGGTGATGATGACCTTCTTGACGTAGTGGCAGAAGTGTGTAAAGAGGTGTCCGACGATGAGGAGACACGGTTGTCAGACAGTGGTGAAGTTGTTGTCAGGGCAGGAAGTCCGAGGGGGGAGCAGACTGAGGGATCGGAGGATGATGAGGTGACAGACCCAAGCTGGGTTGAGAGGCCGGGTGAACACAGTGCTTCTGAGACGGAGGAGAGTCCTATAGCAGAACAGGTTGGAAGAGGCAGTGGTGGGGCCAGACGGAGAGGCAGGGCCAGAGCAGGTGCATCAGCGCCAAATGTGTCACGTAGTGAAGCTCCCGTGGCGAGGGCTCCCGCGGCGAGGGCTAGATTTTCAGAAGTCTGGAGGTTCTTTAAGGAAACACCGGATGACCGACGGACTGTGGTGTGCAACCTTTGCCAAACCAGGATCAGCAGGGGTTCCACCACTACTAGCTTAACTACCACCAGTATGCGCAGGCATATGAATGCTAAACACCCGAATCAGTGGCACCAAGCCCGTTCACCTCCGGCCGTGCACACCACTGCTCCTTCCCCTGTGTCAGCTGATAGTCAGCCCCCTGCCCAGGACCCTGGCACAAAAACCCCATCGTTGCCTCCACGATCCTCCACAGCATCCACCAGCGTTCAGCTCTCCATACCCCAGACGCTGGAGCGGAAAAGAAAATATAGTGCAACCCACCCGCACGCCCAAGCCCTTAATGTCCACATCTAAAGATTGCTTAGCCTGGAGATGCTGCCCTATAGGCTAGAAGAGACCGAGGCCTTTCGCAACCTCATGGCGGCGGCCGCCCCTCGATATTCGGTCCCCAGCCGCCACTACTTTTCCCGATGTGCCGTCCCAGCCCTGCACCAGCACGTGTCAGACAACATCATCCGTGCCCTGACCAATGCCGTTTCTGACAAGGTCCACCTGACCACGGACACGTGGACGAGTGCTGCCGGGCAGGGCCACTATATATCGCTGACGGCACATTGGGTTAACTTGGTGGAGGCTGGGACCGAGTCTGACCCTGGGGCTGGTCATATACTGCCGACGCCGAGGATTGCGGGGCCTACCTCGGTCCAGGTCTCAAAGGCCTACTATGCCTCCTCCTCCTCCCACCCCTCCTCCACCTCCTCCTCCGAACTACCATCCGTGGGCATGGCGCCATCAGTCGCTAGCTCTAGGCACAGCAGCAGTGCCGTCGCTAAGCGACAGCAGGCGGTGCTCAAACTGCTGAGCCTAGGCGATAAAAGGCACACCGCCCAAGAACTATTACAGGGCATCACGGCGCAGACTGATCTGTGGCTGGCACCGCTGAACCTGAAGCCAGGCATGGTTGTGTGTGACAACGGCCGTAACCTGGTGGCGGCTCTGCAACTCGGCAGACTGACACATGTGCCATGCCTGGCCCATGTGTTAAATCTGATAGTTCAGCGTTTCCTCAAGACATACCCCAATCTGTCAGATTTGCTCACGAAGGTGTGCCGCATCTGTGCGCATTTCAGGAAGTCCAGCACAGATGCTGCCACTCTCAGGGCAGCGCAGCGCCGCCTCCAACTGCCCGCTCACCGACTGTTGTGCGACGTGCCCACGAGGTGGAATTCAACATTAACCATGTTATCCAGAGTTTACCAGCAGCGCAGAGCGATTGTAGACTGCCAGATGTCAACTTCCACCAGAACTGGTAGTCAGGTCAGTCAGCTTCCTCAAGTCTACAATGAGGAGTGGACGTGGATGTCTGATATCTGTCAGGTGCTGAGTAACTTTGAGGAGTCAACACAGATGGTCAGTGGTGATGCCGCCATCATCAGCCTCACCATCCCGCTGCTTGGCCTGTTGAAAAACTCTCTGGTCAGCATGAAGTCGGAAGCTTTGCGCTCGTCACAAGAGACGGGGAAGAAGATTTCCTTGTTGATAGCCAAAGCACCCTTAGGTCTGTTTCTCAGCACATATCGGAGGAGGTGGAGGAGGATGAGGAGGAAGAGGAGGAGAATGTTGGCGAGACAGAAGAGGGGACCATTGTTCAGTCCTTCACTGTTCAGCGTGTATGGGTAGAAGAAGAGGAGTTGGAGGAGTTGGAGGAGGAGGAAATGGACAGTCAGGCCAGTGAGGGGAGTGAATTCTTGCGCGTTGGGACTCTGGCGCATATGGCAGATTTCATGCTAGGCTGCCTATCCCGTGACCCTCGCGTTCAAAGAATTTATTCCAGCACCGATTACTGGGTATTCACTCTCCTGGACCCACGGTACAAGCAAAATCTTTCCACTCTCATCTCTGGAGAGGAAAGGAGTGTGAGAATGCATGAATACCAGCAGGCCCTGGTGCACAAGCTGAAACAGTATTTCCCTTCTGACAACGCTAGCGGCAGAGTGCGTAGTTCTGCGGGACAAGTAGCGAGGGAGAGTAGGCGAGCAGGCAGCTTGTCCAGCACTGGCAAGGGTACGCTTTACAAGGCTTTTGCCAGCTTTATGTCACCCCAGCAAGACTCTGTCACCTGTCCCCAGTCTCGGCAGAGTAGGGCTGATCTTTACAGAAAGATGGTGAGGGAGTACGTAGCTGACCATACCATCGTCCTAAATGATCACACAGCTCCCTACAACTACTGGGTTTCAAAGCTGGACATGTGGCACGAACTGGCGCTGTACGCCTTGGAGGTTCTTGCCTGCCCTGCCGCTAGCGTGTTGCCCGAGCGGGTTTTCAGTGCAGCTGGTGGCATCATCACCGATAAGCGTACACGCCTGTCGACTGACAGCGCTGACAGGCTGATGCTTATTAAGATGAATAAAGCCTGGATTTCTCATAATTTCCAATCTCCACCAGGTGAAGGAAGCTCAACCTGAATATTTTATGCACTCCTCCTCCTCCTCATTTTCCTCCTTCTCCTACTCTTTGTACACTAAAGCAGAGGAAACTGGCTATTTTTTGACAGGGCCCACTGGCTCTAGCTATAGTACTTTATGCATTTAATTTTTCTGGAGGGCCACCTACCCGGTCCTCTGTTTTAAACAATTTTTGGGAGTGCCACATACAGGCACTCAATCTATTCAATTTTTCTGGAGGGCCACCTACCTGCTCCTCTGGTTTGAAAACTTTTTTGGACTGCCACATACAGGCACTCAATCTATTTCATTTTTCTGGAGGGCCACCTACCTGCTCCTCTGGTTTGAAAACTTTTTTGGACTGCCACATACAGGCACTCAATCTATTTCATTTTTCTGGAGGGCCACCTACCTGCTCCTCTGGTTTGAAAACTTTTTTGGACTGCCACATACAGGCACTCAATCTATTCCATTTTTCTGGAGGGCCACCTACCTGCTCCTCTGGTTTGAAAACTTTTTTGGACTGCCACATACAGGCACTCAATCTATTTCATTTTTCTGGAGGGCCACCTACCTGATCCTCTGGTTTGAAAACTTTTTTGGACTGCCACATACAGGCACTCAATCTATTCCATTTTTCTGGAGGGCCACCTACCTGCTCCTCTGGTTTGAAAACTTTTTTGGACTGCCACATACAGGCACTCAATCTATTTCATTTTTCTGGAGGGCCACCTACCTGCTCCTCTGGTTTGAAAACTTTTTTGGACTGCCACATACAGGCACTCAATCTATTCCATTTTTCTGGAGGGCCACCTACCTGCTCCTCTGGTTTGAAAACTTTTTTGGACTGCCACATACAGGCACTCAATCTATTTCATTTTTCTGGAGGGCCACCTACCTGATCCTCTGGTTTGAAAACTTTTTTGGACTGCCACATACAGGCACTCAATCTATTCCATTTTTCTGGAGGGCCACCTACCTGCTCCTCTGGTTTGAAAACTTTTTTGGACTGCCACATACAGGCACTCAATCTATTCCATTTTTCTGGAGGGCCACCTACCTGCTCCTCTGGTTTGAAAACTTTTTTGGACTGCCACATACAGGCACTCAATCTATTTCATTTTTCTGGAGGGCCACCTACCTGCTCCTCTGGTTTGAAAACTTTTTTGGACTGCCACATACAGGCACTCAATCTATTCCATTTTTCTGGAGGGCCACCTACCTGCTCCTCTGGTTTGAAAACTTTTTTGGACTGCCACATACAGGCACTCAATCTATTTCATTTTTCTGGAGGGCCACCTACCTGATCCTCTGGTTTGAAAACTTTTTTGGACTGCCACATACAGGCACTCAATCTATTCCTTTTTCTGGAGGGCCACCTACCTGCTCCTCTGGTTTGAAAACTTTTTTGGACTGCCACATACAGGCACTATCCAAATTAAATTGTCTCCATAGCAGCCTCCACACGTTGTCTCCATTGCTACCTCCAAAAGTCGTCCATATAGCTGCCTCCATACATCGTCCCCTTATCAAACGAGGTGTGTCAGGCACAAATTTGGGTTGTTTTCATGGATTCCACATCAAAGTTGTTAACTTTGTCGCCACCCTGCTGTGTAATCCACAAAATATACTGGCAAACTTTTATCATGTACCGATATTATTTGAGAGCTTCTTGCTCACCTCCTTTGGTTCCTCTCTGCCACCCATTGGTTTGAAGCCTGAGTCCATTTAGGGTATGTCGCCATGACACTCTCTAGCCTGCTGCCGCTGCCTCTGCATGCCGTCCCCTATAGTGTCAGGGTCAATTATTGGATGTTTTAGATGCTATCTAGCTTCATTCTGTCACTCTGTCATGGCCATGCTGTTGCCCATAATTTTGGCATAATGGTGCGATTAAGCAGCCTCAGAGGCATCCATGCATGCTGCCCCTGCTGTTTCCTGTCCATTTCCGTGGTGTTTCCATCCTTTTCTGAGGTTCCCAGGTGTTTGGCCAAGCTTCCCTGTGCAGAGCCTTGGTCCCCTTGAAAAATGCTCGAGTCTCCTATTGACTTCAATGGGGCTCGTTATTCGAGACGAGCACTCGAGCATCGGGAAAAGTTCGCCTCGAATAACGAGTACCCGAGCATTTTACTGCTCGCTCATCTCTAATAATTACCAATGAATCTTCCAGGTGAGCACCTTCCTATCGTAAAAAACACTGTTCCAATTCACCTGATGTCATTACCCAAGGTGTCGTCCTCTGTTTTAGTTTTTCTCTTTATCTTAAAAGTTGTTTTAAAGCCTTGATAAATTTGGTGCAGACAGTTTTGTGGTGGAAGTTATTACAGAATTCTGTTGTACACATATTGATTAATCTGTCCCATTGTCTTTTATGGTGCAGGGATAGTTGAGGTCAAAAGAAAGAATCATCGATAGGGCCCATGAATTTCTGCAGAAGACCACTCCATGTAACCCAGGAGCCATACATGTTATTTCCTGAGCTGATTTATCAAGAAGCAATTCGATCATATACCCTGTATGTTTAATGATTACGATGGACATAGATAGATGTGGATATGTTGTCCAAAATTGAAATGTTATTTATTTTGGTTCATCCACAAAATTGCATTCTAAACCTGAACACTGATAGATGTATCTACATCTGCTGGAATATACATTGTAAGTACACCAGCCTCCTGTATGGCACAGAAGACTGCTTGGCTTGGGACATCCATGAAATGTGAGAAGCAGACTCTTTGTAAGCTGAAAGTTTTATTGGTGCTTCCTAACTACTATCAATCAACTTGGAATTTGTTGCATGGCTGTCACATTGTTATCTGGAAGCCAATGTCATCAGCAGACAATTGACTCACTGGGTGTACAGTAGAAAAGTCCCTATAAATAAATTATGTAGAAGATAAATATTATTGCAATTGCAAGTACAAGAGAGGTTCCTGGATCTCAGAAACCATGTAGCTATGCTAGATCAAGCTGCACTAGCTAAGATTGCAACTACTGTATTTATAATATGCAGTAGTTTAACATGTTCTCTCTTAAAAGAAATTAGATTTTATTTATTTATAATTTTACATTTATGGGCATGCTATAACAGTTTCCAGGGACAGATCTCTAGAACCTAAGGCTATGCCTGGAAATTAGGCATTTTGACAAGTTCGGTTTTCCATGCAATACAGATAAGGAATGTCGGTTACATCTCAAGAGCCAATAGCTGGTTAAATCCTCCGTGATCTGGAAATTCTGGTTAAGAAATATCTTCAAGTCTCATCTTTCCTGTTATGACATATAACTGATCTGTGGTCAGGTCCTTTACAAACCTGTAATGTTAATATCCTTTTTATGAAAAGTTTGGAAGAAACCTCTTTTAACCACTAATAGAGAGGACGGGGGAGGCCATGTCACATTGGGGGTCCTGCTCAATGGTGATTTCAGAAAAGAGGAAGCTGTAGTTACTTATCTGATCCAAAATGAATGTACACATATCCTGTGGTCAGAACTGCATCAAATCAAAGAGGGTAGCCCTTAATCTGCGGTTGCTTACTGTCCTTTACCAACATCTTCCTACCTGGCACAAAGAAGGATGTGCTCTGTAAACAGCCAGCAATGTTCAACTGGTTATGTAACCATGTCATAATAATAACTGGAAACAGGTTATGTTATGGGTGGAATGTAGATGTTTATGGAACAGTATGCTGCTTCTGTATGCATGCAATGTAGCATTCTCTAAAATCCAAGTGTATCCATGTTTAATGCAGCAGGTTTCTATCCAAAGATCGAATGTTAGTTATGGCATGCTTACATTTTACTGCTGCTAAACGTCAAAGCTGTATGAATCAGTAATGAATGTTTACTTTTCCTGTTTTAGTCATCCCTTTAATCTATATATCAGCTTTGCCTCCATATTCACACATATATCATAAATATAAGTAGCCGATTATACAATTTCTAATGCCTTAAATCCACACATACAGTCCTCGGATAGTCTTATCTACTTACACAGCTGAATTATCAGAGACATTTTCTCCAGGTATATAAGGGGTTAAGCTTTAGGCTCTTCTTATCTAATGTGTAGGAACACTGCTCAATGCAGGAAAGGAAGAAGAAAAAAAATGAATTTAACATTGAAGCTTTTTTCTTTAGTAAGGTATATTAGAGAATTTACTAGTCTCACCTCACTGGAGTTTGATTCAGAAATATACTCCAGAATAGGATATCATCTTAATTTAATGGACAGGTGGAAAGATCAGTTGATCTTGTTGTGTGCATCAGTTGATCTTGTTGTGTGCATAAATCAGTGGTCTTTTCAACCACCAAAATTGTTAGGAGGTTGGATGGTTGCCTCAAAAAGTTTTCAGGTAATTACCACCATTTTCCCGATAAACTCTCCAATTATAAAATCACCTTCCTTTCCGCTGGAACAGTATATCAACAAGCTATAGTATACCAAGAGAACTTCCCTTCCCCCCTTTCTGTCATTGAGGCAATTCTACATTATTATCTTGGGGTGCCCATGTGGTTGGGAACATTTTCTGTTTTTGCTTACTCCACCTGCCATATTCTCACACAATAAAAATGAATTTTATGCTCTGTTTTTATCCAGGCTACATGTACCCTGTTCATAGTCTATGCCATGCGGATGTTTCCCTCTTAAAGCTGCTATCGTCCTCCTTTTTTCAGTCCAGGGAACAAGACTGTAGGATCTCATTGTCTCAGTAACCAAGGCTCCATATTCCATAGGAAGAGAACTTGCTCCAAATTGTTTGGAATCAGGTCTTGTCTGTAATATTGACTGTGGATATGATTGTGTCTGCTTTTTACCTTTACAGTGTTGTAAAGCAATTGTACAGGATGGTTAAATGTTCATTGAAGGGTCGGTCACAGCCCCACTTTTCTTACATTGATTTATATACTGCACTTCACACCTGTAACGTGTTCTTGTGCACTTTTGCACTTGTGACTGTTGTGCTCACCGAGGGGGGGTTATGTTGCCACCAGTTTTCTGTAAAACAAATTAAAAATATTTTAGAAAATGTTCTTGGATCAACCTATTCTGTGCAGCTTTGAAATAATATGTGAATGATTGTGTTATTATCCTTGTTGGTAAATTTATTTTTTAAAGCTGAGAGAAATTCCTTTAATCGAGAGGCAATTTGTTGTACTGGGGTTGTTGTGTTTGGTCAATAGAAAAAGCATTGGCCATTATAAGTGTATTTGTTGTAATGTCATATCTCTTTCATAATTATTTCTGTGCATAACATTAGTCAGGATATAAACTCCAATACAGTCTTTTCATTAGGAAAATATAAGGTATGGCTGCAAACAGGATAGTGCATCTTGGAATACATTTATGGTATGGAAATGGTGCAGGCTCAGTGTAGTTGGCAACATTAGGAGTATAGCTAATAACATATGGAAAACACCTTCCATCCAAACTAGCACAGATTGTGGACGTTTAACCCTTTAGATGCTATAGCCAAAGATGACTGTGTTATTTCAAGGTTTATTAACAGATAGAGTTAAAGGGAGGCTATTAATTTCAATGGCAGGGGGTGGCTCAGCTCAACTAATGATGTAGCAAATGAAAAAGAAAAACATTTTTTTTGGTCCATAGACCTCATGGAATTTTAATTACAGTGATACAAAATTGATGCAGAAAGGTAACAGTTAATGTTAGGGGAAAAAATTATACTTATCATAAGATATTTGAGTAGAGGCAAATAAGAGTTATTGCAAGTATCCTAAGTCATATTAGCTGTAAGTAGTTGCACGGGATACGACAGAATGCAAAGCCTATTTTTGTAGTGCCTAATCTATGTGAAATGGTTAACAATTCCACTGCTAGGCATTATCCATGTATGCTAAACCAGCCCTCATCTATATAATCCACTTTACAATCCCTAATGTGTTAATAAAAATGGCTGTGAATGCAGCACCAATATACGTTTCATGGCCTTTTTAACAGTTTCTGTGGTGTTATTAGGCGTAACGTGTGAAGGAAATTAACAAGAATTCCTCACTGTCTTGGTAATGTGAAACGATAGTCAATACATCTGTGAAAACAAAAATGTCCTGTGCAGGAGTCCTAGCGATGAGCCAGTGTGTCCAGCTACCTCTTTATTCTGACATACCATTATTAGACTTAAAATGATTATGTATGGTATCTAATTAGTGACACCATTGTTACCAATTATATATTTTATATATTTAATTGTTCAAGTTAAGTGGATGGACATATTTGACACAGATCAATTTATACAGACAGTCTGTTTATCATAGGGCAGTGCTGCTAAAATGGATTTTAGAATTAGAATATACTGTGTTTCCCCAAAAATACGACAGTGTCTTATAGTAACCCCTTTCCGACATTGGACGTAGTAGTACATCAGGGGCGGCAGGGACTTGCCGCATCGTGACATACTACTACTTTGCCCCACTTCTGGTATCGGCTGTGACCGGTGCCATAAGTTGTGGGTGCTACCTGTATGTTACAGCTGACACCCATCTCTAACACCCGCGGTTTTTATGGTGCCATGTACAGCCCCAAAAAAATGCAAAAAGAACCAAACCAACCAAAGTTGCCGATTTTCTTTTCCTACATACATTCAAGAGTTAATAAAATCTCATCAATTTGCTAATGAACCAATAAAATGAAGTATTTGTAAAGTGCATCTAATGTTAAATCTAAAGTGCCCTTATATATCCAAATTCTCAAAACAATAAAGACCAGAAGTATAGCCAATAAAAAGTGACAATTAGAGATGAGCGAACATACTCGTCCGAGCTTGATGCTCGTTCGAGCATTAGCGTACTCGAAACTGCTCGTTGCTCGGACGAATACTTCGCCCGCTCGAGAAAATGGCAGCTCCTGCCGTTTTGCTTTTTGGCGGCCAGAAACAGAGCCAATCACAAGCCAGGAGACTCTGCACTCCACCCAGCATGACGTGGTACCCTTACACGTTGATAGCAGTGGTTGGCTGGCCAGATCAGGTGACCCTGGGATAGACTAGCCGCTGCGCGCGCTGCTCGGATCATTCTGTGTCTGGATGCCGCTAGGGAGAGAGCTGCTGCTGGTCAGGGTTAGCGTTAGTGTGCAGGTAGATTACTGTTAGGCAGGAGTGATTCTCCAAGAACCCAACAGCCCTTCTTAGGGCTACAATAACGTTATACTTTTTTTTTTTTTGTTTGCTTGTGGCTGGGTTTGCTGGCACTAGTAGTGCAGCTAGTACCATATTGTGAGGAATTTGCAGGGGGACTTGCTACCGTTGTGTTTAGCTCTTAGTGACACACATATCCACCTCAAACACCAAAGTGGGAAAATTTATTAGGGGTTTGATTTCAATTAGGCACAGTCTGCAAGTTTCTTTTTATTTTACGTTTATTTTTTCATAACTCAGCGTCATCTCATCAGTGTGCTTTCATACTTGGCTAGAAAATAGCCAAAGGAGAATCCAAACGGCTTACTTACGCCTACAATAGCGTTATATATATTTTATTTCTGGTTGATCTGCTGGTGGCTGTCCTTGCTGCAGTGCATATACTAGCCAATTGTGAGGAATTTGGAGTGAGACTTGCGACCGCTGTGTTTAGCGCTTAGTGACGCACATATCCATCGCAAAGACCGAAGTGGGAAAATTTATTAGGGGTTGGATTTCAATTAGGCACAGTCTGCCATTTACTTTTTATTTTACGTTTATTTTTTCATAACTCAGCGTCATCTCATCTGGCATAGCAGTGTGCTTTCTTAGTTGGCTAGAAAATAGCCATAGCAATAGGATAGCATCGTTTGGTTTTAAAAACTAAAAAACACAAAAAAAAAAAAACCACAAAAAAAAAGTAAAAAAAAAATTAAAGTTATAACTTTCATTTTCAAAATGTTTAACCCGAGGGCTAGGGGTAGAGGACGAGGGCGGGGACGTGGGCGTCCAACTACTGCAGGGGTCAGAGGCCGTGGTCCTGGGCGGGGTGAGACACCACCTGCTGATGAGGGAGCAGGGGAACGCCGCAGAGCTACACTCCCTAGGTTCATGTCTGAAGTTACTGGGACTCGTGGTAGAGCACTGTTGAGGCCAGAACAGTGCGAACAGGTGATGTCGTGGATTGCCGACAATGCTTCGAGCAATTTGTCCACCAGTCAGTCTTCCACGCAGTCCACCCATGTCACCGAAATCGGCACTCCTCCAGCTCCTGCACCTCAGCCTCCTCCCCCCCAGTCTGCCCCCTCCCAGGAAAATTTGGCATTTGAACCGGCATACTCTGAGGAACTGTTTTCTGGACCCTTCCCACAGTCACAAACCACTTGTCCGGTTGCTGCTGAGCAATTTTCCGATGCCCAGGTTTTCCACCAGTCGCAGTCTGTGGGTGATGATGACCTTTTTGACGTAGTGGCAGAAGTGTGTAAAGAGGTGTCCGACGATGAGGAGACACGGTTGTCAGACAGTGGTGAAGTTGTTGTCAGGGCAGGAAGTCCGAGGGGGGAGCAGACTGAGGGATCGGAGGATGATGAGGTGACAGACCCAAGCTGGGTTGAGAGGCCGGGTGAACACAGTGCTTCTGAGACGGGGGAGAGTCCTATAGCAGAACAGGTTGGAAGAGGCAGTGGTGGGGCCAGACGGAGAGGCAGGGCCAGAGCAGGTGCATCAGCGCCAAATGTGTCACGTAGTGAAGCTCCCGTGGCGAGGTCTCCCGCGGCGAGGGCTAGATTTTCAGAAGTCTGGAGGTTCTTTAAGGAAACACCGGATGACCGACGGACTGTGGTGTGCAACCTTTGCCAAACCAGGATCAGCAGGGGTTCCACCACTACTAGCTTAACTACCACCAGTATGCGCAGGCATATGAATGCTAAACACCCGAATCAGTGGCACCAAGCCCGTTCACCTCCGGCCGTGCACACCACTGCTCCTTCCCCTGTGTCAGCTGATAGTCAGCCCCCTGCCCAGGACCCTGGCACAAAAACCCCATCGTTGCCTCCACGATCCTCCACAGCATCCACCAGCGTTCAGCTCTCCATACCCCAGACGCTGGAGCGGAAAAGAAAATATAGTGCAACCCACCCGCACGCCCAAGCCCTTAATGTCCACATCTCCAGATTGCTTAGCCTGGAGATGCTGCCCTATAGGCTAGTAGAGACCGAGGCCTTTCGCAACCTCATGGCGGCGGCCGCCCCTCGGTATTCGGTCCCCAGCCGCCACTACTTTTCCCTATGTGCCGTCCCAGCCCTGCACCAGCACGTGTCAGACAACATCATCCGTGCCCTGACCAACGCCGTTTCTGACAAGGTCCACCTGACCACGGACACGTGGACGAGTGCTGCCAGGCAGGGCCACTATATATCGCTGACGGCACATTGGGTTAACTTGGTGGAGGCTGGGACCGAGTCTGACCCTGGGGCTGGTCATATACTGCCGACGCCGAGGATTGCGAGGCCTACCTCGGTCCAGGTCTCAAAGGCCTACTATGCCTCCTCCTCCTCCCACCCCTCCTCCACCTCCTCCTCCGAACTACCATCCGTGGGCATGGCGCCATCAGTCGCTAGCTCTAGGCACAGCAGCAGTGCCGTCGTTAAGCGACAGCAGGCGGTGCTCAAACTGCTGAGCCTAGGCGATAAAAGGCACACCGCCCAAGAACTATTACAGGGCATCACGGCGCAGACTGATCTGTGGCTGGCACCGCTGAACCTGAAGCCAGGCATGGTTGTGTGTGACAACGGCCGTAACCTGGTGGCGGCTCTGCAACTCGGCAGACTGACACATGTGCCATGCCTGGCCCATGTGTTAAATCTGATAGTTCAGCGTTTCCTCAAGACATACCCCAATCTGTCAGATTTGCTCACGAAGGTGCGCCGCATCTGTGCACATTTCAGGAAGTCCAGCACAGATGCTGCCACTCTCAGGGCAGCGCAGCGCCGCCTCCAACTGCCCGCTCACCGACTGTTGTGCGGCGTGCCCACGAGCTGCGCAAAGCGATTGTAGACTGCCAGATGTCAACTTCCACCAGAACTGGTAGTCAGGTCAGTCAGCTTCCTCAAGTCTACAATGAGGAGTGGACGTGGATGTCTGATATCTGTCAGGTGCTGAGTAACTTTGAGGAGTCAACACAGATGGTCAGTGGCGATGCCGCCATCATCAGCCTCACCATCCCGCTGCTTGGCCTGTTGAAAAACTCTCTGATCAGCATGAAGTCGGAAGCTTTGCGCTCGTCACAAGAGACGGGGGAAGAAGATTCCCTTGTTGATAGCCAAAGCACCCTCAGGTCTGTTTCTCTGCGCATATCGGAGGAGGTGGAGGAGGATGAGGAGGAAGAGGAGGAGAATGTTGGCGAGACACAAGAGGGGAGCATTGCTCAGACCTTCACTGTTCAGCGTGTATGGCCAGAAGAAGAGGAGTTGGAGGAGTTGGAGGAGGAGGAAATGGACAGTCAGGCCAGTGAGGGGAGTGAATTCTTGCGCGTTGGGACTCTGGCGCATATGGCAGATTTCATGCTAGGCTGCCTATCCCGTGACCCTCGCGTTCAAAGAATTTATTCCAGCACCGATTACTGGGTATTCACTCTCCTGGACCCACGGTACAAGCAAAATCTTTCCACTCTCATCCCTGGAGAGAAAAGGAGTGTGAGAATGCATGAATACCAGCAGGCCCTGGTGCACAAGCTGAAACAGTATTTCCCTTCTGACAGCGCTAGCGGCAGAGTGCGTAGTTCTGCGGGACAAGTAGCGAGGGAGAGTAGGCGAGCAGGCAGCTTGTCCAGCACTGGCAAGGGTACGCTTTACAAGGCTTTTGCCAGCTTTATGTCACCCCAGCAAGACACTGTCACCTGTCCCCAGTCTCGGCAGAGTAGGGCTGATCTTTACAGAAAGATGGTGAGGGAGTACGTAGCTGACCATACCATCGTCCTAAATGATCACACAGCTCCCTACAACTACTGGGTTTCAAAGCTGGACATGTGGCACGAACTGGCGCTGTACACCTTGGAGGTTCTTGCCTGCCCTGCCGCTAGCGTGTTGTCCGAGCGGGTTTTCAGTGCAGCTGGTGGCATCATCACCGATAAGCGTACACACCTGTCGACTGACAGCGCTGACAGGCTGACGCTTATTAAGATGAATAAAGCCTGGATTTCTCATAATTTCCAATCTCCACCAGGTGAAGGAAGCTCAACCTGAATAATTTATGCACTCCTCCTCCTCATTTTCCTCCTTCTCCTACTCTTTGTACACTAAAGCAGAGGAAACTGGCTATTTTTTGACAGGGCCCACTGGCTCTAGCTATAGTACTTTATGCATTTAATTTTTCTGGAGGGCCACCTACCCGGTCCTCTGCTTTAAACAATTTTTGGGAGTGCCACATACAGGCACTCAACCTATTCAATTTTTCTGGAGGGCCACCTACCTGCTCCTCTGGTTTGAAAACTTTTTTGGACTGCCACATACAGGCACTCAATCTATTTCATTTTTCTGGAGGGCCACCTACCTGCTCCTCTGGTTTGAAATATTTTTTTGGACTGCCACATACAGGCACTCAATCTATTCCATTTTTCTGGAGGGCCACCTACCTGCTCCTCTGGTTTGAAAACTTTTTTGGCCTGCCACATACAGGCACTCAATCTATTCCATTTTTCTGGAGGGCCACCTACCTGCTCCTCTGGTTTGAAAACTTTTTTGGACTGCCACATACAGGCACTATCCAAATTAAATTGTCTCCATAGCAGCCTCCACACGTTGTCTCCATTGCTACCTCCAAAAGTCGTCCATATAGCTGCCTCCATACATCGTCCCCTTATCAAACGAGGTGTGTCAGGCACAAATTTGGGTTGTTTTCATGGATTCCACATCAAAGTTGTTAACTTTGTCGCCACCCTGCTGTGTTATCCACAAAATATACTGGCAAACGTTTACCATTTAGGGATATTATTTCAGCGCTTCTTGCGCATCTGTTTACATTCCCCTCATCCGCCATATCCCAAACTTATAAGAATGCTACTACACTTAACTTGGTGCAGGCTGGGACCGAGTCTGACCCTGGGGCTGGTCATATACTGCCGACGCCGAGGATTGCGGGGCCTACCTCGGTCCAGGTCTCAAAGGCCTACTATACCTCCTCCTCCTCCCACCCCTCCTCCACCTCCTCCGAATTACCATCCGTGGCCATGGCGCCATCAGTCGGTAGCTCTAGGCACAGCAGCAGTGCCGTCGCTAAGCGACAGCAGGCGGTGCTCAAACTGCTGAGCCTAGGCGATAAAAGGCACACCGCCCAAGAGCTATTACAGGGCATTCCACATCAAACTTGTTAACTTTGTCGCCACCCTGCTGTGTAATCCCCAAAATATACTGGCAAACTTTTATCATTTACCGATATTATTTCAGCGCTTCTTGCGCATCTGTTTACATTCCCCTCACCCGCCATATCCCAAACTTATAAGAACGCTACTACACTTGATCTTATACAAAAGGTTCTTAGAAGTGCTGTTTGGGGAGTAGCCTAGAGACAGGGGCTTGGATTGGCGAAAGCTCGCCTGGCAGCGGAGCGCCAGCTCCATGCCAAGATCCAACTAACATAGTTTTAACTGCAGCACCTTTAATCTACTACTAGTTCACTGCCTCCATACATGGTCCCCTTATCAAACGAGCTGTGTCAGGCAGAATTTTGGGTTGTTTTCATGGCTTCCATGTTAACTTTGTCGCCACCCTGCTGTGTAATCCACAAAATATACTGGCAAACTTTTATCATGTACCGATATTATTTGAGCACTTCTTGCTCACCTCCTTTGGTTCCTCTCTGCCACCCATTGGTTTGAAGCCTGAGTCCATTTAGGGTATGTCGCCATGACACTCTCTAGCCTGCTGCCGCTGCCTCTGCATGCCGTCCCCTATAGTGTCAGGGTCAATTATTGGATGTTTTAGATGCTATCTAGCTTCATTCTGTCACTCTGTCATGGCCATGCTGTTGCCCATAATTTTGGCATAATGGTGCGATTAAGCAGCCTCAGAGGCATCCATGCATGCTGCCCCTGCTGTTTCCTGTCCATTTCCGTGGTGTTTCCATCCTTTTCTGAGGTTCCCAGGTGTTTGGCCAAGCTTCCCTGTGCAGAGCCTTGGTCCCCTTGAAAAATGCTCGAGTCTCCCATTGACTTCAATGGGGCTCGTTATTCGAGACGAGCACTCGAGCATCGGGAAAAGTTCGTCTCGAATAACGAGTACCCGAGCATTTTAGTGCTCGCTCATCTCTAGTGACAATGCATAATCTGCTCTAAATGGCGCAGCTTCCCTTCGATGCCCTGGCGTGTGCCCATACAGCAGGTTACCACAACATATGGGGGATTGTTATACTCAGGAGAGATTGGGTATCAAACTTTGTGGAGGGTTTTGATAATTTATCCACTGAGAATTTGTACATTTTATAAGAAAAAAACTTTCATTTAGCCAAAAAAATGTTAATTTCAAAATTGAATCCGATTTGTTTTACCCCTTGTAAAACAAATAAGTGTTAACAAACTTCATAAAAGTTGTTTTGCGTACGTTAAGGGGTGTAGTTTTTATAATGAGGTAATTTATGGGGTTTTACTTTTATTTAGGCCTATTAAAGTGACTTGAAATCTGAGCATGTCCCTCAATAGCAGGATTTTGTGTTTTTATGAAAATGTGAAAAATCGCACCTAACGTTCAAAGCCACATAACATCACATAAAAATGAAAGGATGCATAAAGAACCATGCACACATAAAGTGGACATTCGGTGAATGTTAGTTATTAAGATTTTTTTCTTTTATGACTATGTATGGAAAAAGAAGAACATTTTGAATTTCGAAAATCGAAAATTTTTCCAAATTTTTACCAAATATCTGATTTTCTCATAAATAAATGCAAAACATACCACCAAAATTTTTTAACTAACATGAAGTGTCATGAGAAAACAATTTCAAAATCACTTTGATATGTTAAAGCGTTCCGAAGTTCTAACCACTTATGGTGACACAGGGCAGATTTGAAAAAGTGGAAGGGGAAAAGTGGCTTCGGCGTTAAGGGGTTAAAGAAGTGTCAGCCCCACAATTTTGGTAGTTTTCTGATACAAATTAGATACAAGGTAGTTTTCTATTTGACTTTTACGATAAAAAGTTATACAGTTTTCCAATTGTGTATCAATTGCTCATGGTTTCTCTGTTTGTTGTCCTTCTATAGAAAGCTTCCGGGGTACATTTAATTACCCGGTCCTGTCGATTCTGCGGTGCCTTTTCTGCTGGAGATTCGGGTCTGCCGGGATTCACTAAGATCTTGCGCCCGAGTTCCTGCAGGTGTCGCTGCTGCGCCGAGGTCTGCCGGAGTTCACCTTCTTCTTCCTGGTGCATGTCAGTGCTTGATCTTGTGACACAATTCATTTTTTAAATTCTACATTTTTTCCGAATCCGTTGGGTTGTCCGACGGCCATGCCCCCTATTTCTGTTGAGTGAAAGCCGTCGCCAATGCGCCACAATCCGATTGCGTGCACCAAAACCTGGGGCAATTCAGCGCAAAACGGAAATATTTGGGAAACCCGACGAAAGTGCGCTGTTTGGACCCTTAGTAAATGAGCCCCTCTATGTTTAATACCAGTGCTCAGAACCATGTGACCATGGTCAAAGAGGTGCACAACTCGTCACAGTGAGCAATCAGAGATGTGTGATATAACGAGCCGCAAACCTGTGTGACCATGGTAAGATCTCTGTCCACTGGAAGTAACATAGAAGCTTTCTATAGCAGGACAGCAAGCAGAGATCTAGAAAACCCTGAGGAATTGATACAGAAAGTATACTGGAGAATTGTATACATTTTTATTGTAAAAACATAAGCATTTATTTGCTGAACTGGGAACACCTCTTTAATAGCATGGAGGAAACTTTTTCATGAGCAGAGGAAATCATTATACAGGAGGGGCACTGAGTAGTATGGGTGGGTTCCAAGGACTCATGAGCTGTAACAGTAGGAGGTGACAAACTTACATATGTGTAGAAACCCTTTAACTAAGTTGTTAGGGGACTGTCTGTAAATAAGCATGCTGGATTTCTCCAATAACTAATTAGCAGAATTGTAATTACAGCTCTGGAGTGTATTGTTCTGGAGTTATAAAGGCATTTGACTGCGTTACAAAGGCCTTAACATGTTTCTGCTCCCAACAACTTTTAATAATTATTGTCTTTTATTTCTTTTATTTCCTTTATTACTTTTAACTTTGCATTTATGAAGTTGTAACCTCAGCCTTGGCTGCTAGGCATCTTGGGGGAAAAACAGCTACATAGTCATACAAAGTCACAAGTGGTGGAATAAATTTATTGAGTAAAGATAGGTCATCATTACTAGCCTTGCCCGTCGGCAGCTTCCACTCCCTTTCCCATCATTACATGAGGCTGGCGATGTGCCAGCCTCCCTGACATGTACACTTCAGATGACTAAGGCTGTTATCAGCAGGATTATATACCATAGCATTATCAAGCCTATTTCATATATAGGATTTGCACTAAGGTAGAAACACCTTCACCCAGGTGACAGCAACTTGTAAGCAGATTATGGGCTGTGAAACTGAGTTGCTTCAGCTCTGTTGCTCTTGATATTATTGTAACCATAGAAGCAAATCAACGGATTCAACAGATGTAATGAAGACACTGTCACTAATAAGCAATAAGACATAGTAAACAGGATGAGTTGTAATTATAAAGAAGGAAGGGCGCTGCCAATCATACAGACTTTACTGGCATTGGGATCTGGAAGGCAATGTAGTTATTCAATTTACTTCACCACAAAAAGCCAACAAAATGGGAGAGTGAAGTTTGATGTTTTCTCTTATGTTCTTCGCAGTTGTGCCCATGAAATAAAAAGCCAGGCATATAAATAATGTTGCCAGCATAATTTTATAGAATAGAACATGAAACATTTTTCCCTCCTGCTGCTTAATTTTTGTAAGTGTTACAATGATTTTAGTAATTCTTTCGTTCTTACATAACTGAGCTCTTGGTTCAATGAAAAGTGAATTCCTGTGACATATTTCACATAGAAGGAGAAATTCTACTTAATAATTGAGTTCAAAGCCACCCAACTATAACACACTCAGTGACCCAGGAAAAAGAGACCTCATCGGACAAAAATAAAATGGTGGCGTGATTTAATCAATGAGCCTGGAACAGAACGTTTTCAACATGTTACGTTTCCCATTCGCTCATAGATAATCCCATATTGTCTTAGCCTTGGGTGAATGAATGAAAGCAAACACATACTGTAGTACATGCAGCATAGAGGAGAGCTCTTATCTCGTCTGTTACTCTTTGACCCACAACTTTTCTGCTGAAACCTCTGCTGATCTCAGCAAACACAGACCATTGTAACCCTTTGTGTGCTGAAAACGCTCCATATTTCAGGTTCTTGGTAAAATTCTGCAATGTTGAGCACAATACTTTAAGAGGAGTTTAACAGGATCTTTAGTGTATTTTTAAATGAAGCCAGGCATTGCTATAAATGAAGTGTAAGGCCCTATAGTCATTGGCCATATAGTCCAATTTTGACCCTACTCCTGTCTGAGAAGTGCTACACCTGCTTATGAATATTCTGGCAAACTGTACTGTGTTGTATACAGTACAATGTTATACATGTAATTTCCAAAATTGAAAATCAATTATTTTAATGTATTTACTAAATCAATAAGCCATAAATAATGATGACAAATACAGCATATGGAATGGAAGATAGTATCATAGTATATAAGGTAGGAAAAGACTCAGGTCCATAAGATTAACCACTACTTTACTTTTGTATGAAATAAAAATATTTATAAGAGTGATCAAAAGATCGTCCATGCTAGGCTCTATAGAGATGATTGGAGCAGAACGGTCATGCATGGCCGTCTGCTCCATTACTCTCATAGAGTGACGAGGGGTCTAAATGAGGTACGTGGGACCCCATCGGACTCCTAGTTTTCGTGATCTGTGAGGGTCTCATCATTGGGACCCCCAGCGATCAGCAAGTTAGGCCCTATCCTATGGATAGGTCCGAACTTGAATTTATGGGAAAAACCCTTTAATGACAATCCTCTGTTTTCTATCACTAAGCCCACTGCTAATCCAAATACATAGATTTCCCAGTCCCAAAAGTCTCATTTTATGTACTAAACGTTTATGCGGTACAGTATCAATTGCCTTAGAAAAGTCCAATTACACAACATACACAGCCTCACCCAGGTCCAATCTAGAACTTACCTCCTCATAGAAGCCAATTAGTTAAAGTTAGATAATTTAAAGAGCTTCTCCCACAATGAAAACATATCCCCTATCCACAGCCCCTTAAAGGGGTTATCCAGGTTTAAAAAATTTCTTATGGCCGGGCTGGGGAGGGCTATTTAAACACAATAAACATGTACTTACCTCCTCCGGTGCTGCCGATGTCCCGCGCCGCGGCCGGTCTTCTCTGTGCGCCGGTTTCATTACAAGTGCGCACAGAGAGCTTCCGGCCGTCCGGATGCTCCCATGCGACACCATCTCCCAGTGCTTACAACGCTGAGAGATAGGGACGGATGGGAGGAGCCGGCCACATCGCGGACCGGAAGCTCCCTGTGCGCGGCTTCCGTGCCCCTGTAAACAAACAGGGTCACGGATCGAAGGGACCACGGCGCGGGACATCAGCGGCGCCGGACGCGGTAAGTACATGTTCATTATGTTTAACTAGCCCTCCCCAGCCCGGCCCTAGGTAATTTTTAAAACCCGGATAACCCCTTTAAAGATGTTCCTCAGAACTTCTTTTATTATAACTCTATGTGCCACAATTGCGGCAATACAGAGTTATAAAAGTTATGCTAATTAGTCTCGGGAGCTCCGGGTACGTTAACAGAGTGCCTTAGAGAGCCTCATATTTTAATTTATTCGCTCTGATACAAGTCAAACTCGATCCTGTATCGCCATGGGGGGAGTGAATAAATTAAAAGAGGTGGCGCTCTGAGGTGTTCTGGTGACGTAGCTGGAGCACCCTAGATTAATTAGCATAATTTGTATAACAAATTGCAGCTGTCGAGGCAATAATGACATTTACAGTTATAATAAAATTTTCCTCAGGAGCTGCTTAGTAGGATAAATCTACCATCATTAAAACTGTAGATAGAAGTTTGTGAGCATTTAGCTTGTGTTTGAAAAAGTTCCGTTCTGGATTTTTCACTTTTTTATTGTTTATAACTAAAAAACAAGTAAAAATAAACTATTAATAAAATCACAGTAAAAATATATTATGATTTAGGAGACGCGTTTCGTAACCGTCCATGGACTGATGGACTGTTGACGTACCCGGTACAGGTACAAAACGTGTCTCCTAAATCATAATATATTTTTACTGTGATTTTATTAATAGTTTATTTTTACTTGTTTTTTTAATTATAAACAATAAAAAAGTGAAAAATCCAGAAACGGGCACCTAACTGAATTTTTTCAAACACAAGCTATATGCTCACAAACTTCTATCATAAACATACCCACTGGTCGGGAGACTGTGGGTCCACCAAGGGCAGCCCTGTGGATTTAGTCTACAAAAGCACTAAAAGTTGGTTGTGGCTTATGAGCACTTAGTTGTATCTACTGGAGATTGTAATAACTTGCTACACTATAATTGCTCTTTCCATCTTTATTTCTATAGCACAAATAACCAATAAAACTGTTTAATTAATGGATCCTAGGTTAGGCATCTGCACCCATTGCTGCTTTCCATACTTCTGGTGACTCAGGGGGTTCCTTGTTCTTGTGATCACTGGTTGCCCACCAGTCAGCTCCTGAGCAATTAGATATGGGAACAGCACGAGAAAAAGTGTGAGTTTATAGGCTGCACTGGTTGTAATGTTGGATTCAGAACTGTGAGCCTTACCATGACAAGTTAATTGATAGTTTTGGTTTATGGATCAGTCTGTTGGATGTCTGAACCAGCAGCTTAGCCCCTCCATAAACACAGCCTTGTTATCACCCATAACACCAGCCCAGAGGTTTAGACTCTTGTCTGGCTTCTTCAGGCTCTTTGGTCACTGGACTTCCTGTAGGGCCAGCTGCGGGAAGATGATAGGATCTGGAGGCCACAAGACTTCCTCCCTGTATCTTTTTCATCTTATGGCTTTAAAATGGCAGTGTGTTATCAATCACTACAGCCTGGTTAAGACTAGCATATATCATGTAGTAACGGGAATTTAAATGTAGATGAATTGCCTGGCAGTGTAGATATGTTGCTACATTCTGCAGGACCATCATTACAAAACAAAAGCTTTTACTTTTATCTTGGTGGCATCAAATCATTATCATACGCCATCAATATAAGCTGCCAACAAATTGACACTCACTGACTAAAATATATGCTTGAATTTCATGTATGTGGAACTCTAGCCTTTTCCTTTTAGGCACCAAAATGTTGTGCCTTATTAACTCTAGGAGAGTTATTGATTATACTGCTTGTCACCAGCTTTTACACAACTTAGCATTACACTGCCATCCTGTAGGGCAGTGGTGTTGAACCTATGGTACAGGTGCCAGAGGTGGCACTTGGAGCACTCACTGTGGGCACCCAGGCCATCACCCCAGCACAGAGTTTCCAGACAAGACTCAAAACCTCCTCCTGCCGTCCCTGGCCACCCAGGATGTTCTGTGATCAGTGCTATTTTGAAGCTACACATCCTTAGCTGCTTGGGACTACAGGAGGAGAAAAGAGGTGCAGACAAGGCTACAATGATCATCTGAATTCCTCCTCTTTCTTTCAACTGTATTGGTGTCCTCAGGACACCGAAACAATTAAAACCAGTGACAAAGCAGGTAGCAACATGTTCCTGTTTAAATTGTACTGTTGGCACTTTGCATTTAAATAAGTGGGTTTGGTTGCAGTTTGGGCATTCGGTGTCTAAAAGGTTCGCCATCACTGCTGTAGCGTATGTATTCTTTAAAACATTTCCTGTTTTATTAAAAAAAATGCCTGTTTAGCCTTAAAACAACATTGCCTACAAATTCTTATGTATTTAAAAATGCATCTGGATTGTGATTCTGTGTAGGATCTAAATAGTAACCATGGTGCCACCTATACAGCATGACAATTTTGGCCACACATTTGAACATGCTTAGATAATGATAGACATTGATGTCACAGTACATAGATAATAATTGTGGTAATGTTACAGTACTGAAAAAATAGTTGTGGTTGAGTACAGAGATAATCATTGATTGTCACAGAACAGGGAATGCATACAGTGATGTTATAGAACAGGGATAATAATGACATTGATGTAATGGGATAATACACACAGTGATGTCACCATACAGTGAAAATTGCCACAGTGATATCACAGTAAAGGAATAATACGCACAGTGTCATCATACAGGGATAATACACAGTGTTGTCATAGTAAAGGAATAATACACACAGGGGCAAATTGTCTAATTTTAGCTGCTTTTGCCATTTTTGATTCTGTCATTTTTCTGTTGTAATAGGTTTCAAAATGCATTAAAATGCAACATGTTAAATCCCAAATTAACAGTAGTGTCCGCTCCTGCATATAACCCCCTCACGTGGGATCACGGACACAGCAATGTAGAGGAATTATCAATGTGGTGATGTTACAGTACCAAGATAATCAATGCAATGATGTCAATGTAAAATGATAAAAGATAATAGTGATGCCAGATAATTCACACAGTGATGTTGTAGGGCAGAAATAAAACACACAGTGATGTCACAATAAAGGGACAATACACAAAGCAATGTCACAGTACAGGGATAATGTACACGGTGATGTTATAGTATAGGAATAATACACACACAGGGGCGTCGCTAGGTCAAGGATCTTTTGCCCTAAGCCCTGAATCTTCCCTGACAGCGGGACACTGGTCCGGCTGCAGGGCATCTTTCCACATCCTCATCCCTATTTGTGTCTTCCGGACACAAATAGGGATTTAGTAGAGCAGCACGGGGCCGAAAGCTCCACTACAGAGGCCGGGCTGCTGTATACTAGGGATGTGTCGTTCGCGAACGAGCAGGCTCTAAGTTACTTAACCCCACATTCAACCGGCTCACCACGCCCCCTTTAACCTGAGGTGATTGACTGGCCTGGAGCTCCCTATTATATTTTTAATTTATATATATATATATTATATATTTCAGGAGTCAGAGGAGCTGGCTCTTCTTAGTGAGCGGAGCCGAATCAGCCAGCTGACTAAGAAGAGCCGTAATTCCCATCACTACTGTGTACGGCTGGGAGCTCAATGGGAGATGACACCCCCACATCGTGTCTCGTGCTTCATTACAGCAGGAGGCGCAATGTAGTCACGTCACCGCACCAGGTCCTGGAGACAGAGGAGAATAGAAAAATCAGAAGCAGAGGTGTGAGTACGTGTGTTTGTTTTTTTAATTCTTCAGTGTTTCCATACACTTGGGACATTCCCAAGGTTATTTTTGAGTGTAGGGTTTGGCTTTAGTGTAGGGGTGTGCATGTAGGCTATTAAAAAGGGATGGTCATTGGATGGGCTGTGCAGACATAACAATCACCGTCATAAGGGCTTCGAGGAACTCCGGTTCCTCAACGAGAGGTAGAAGTCTGGGTTCCGGCATGCTGCCGATGATCTCCTTGCTCCACGTGGTACACAAGTGTCTTGTCTCTGTGTTGAGGTGGGGCAGGAAGTTCTCTTCGCGCCAGAGAACGGAGTCAAAGTCCTTCCCGCTAGTGGTTGTGGCATGCTTTATTTTCTCCTGCGCCACAGAGCCAGCAGGCAGGGTTCAAACCATTTGTGCATGTGTGGAGCTTAGCGAGCACCCTGGATTTCCCGCCAGTGAGGATTTGGGGGGGATGAAATTCTTTTGCTGCACCACACAGCCTTCCAGCGCTTTGGGTGCTGCAGCGCCAGATGTAGCAGTGCTAGCACAGTTCTTTTTCAGGAATAACCTTGTGGGTGCTGGAGTATTGCTCGACAGCATGTGGCTATAAATTAACACAGTCTATCTTATAGATCATAATCACTTGGGCCTTAACCCGGATGGCAGCAGGGTTAAGGAGCACAGTCTTTTGTAAAAGAAAGTGCCACTATAAGGCACAGAAGTAAAAATCCTGTTTGTGACACCACTTGCAACATCCCCCATTGGGGCCTAGACTTTCACAGTGGGCCTGGAGGCAGCCGGGACCCAGAATACTGGAGTGGCTGCCGATTGCGGCCTAGGGCACGCTGATGTCACAGTGCTTGGAAAGGGGCCAGGAGGGCTGTCCTACATCCTGGCAGGTCTCCAGCAGGTGGTGTGTGCAAGAAATATGAAGGGAGAGTCTGAAGTACTTGTTTCTCCCTGAGGCAACCCCTGAGTGTCTGTAAGATAAGTCCCTAGGTAATGGATGGGGAAGCCTGTGGTGGTAGACAGCCATATCCAGGTATCAGACGGAGACAACATTGTGCAAATCAACTCACGGTTCTTTATTGAACAACGAGTAGCAGGCAACGGTCAAACAGCAGATTTGGATTCTGGCACTGGAGTGGTCGTGGAGAGTGGTCAGCAGGAATAATGCACCAGCCTGTTGATATATGCAGGCTGGGATAATTGAGATGTCTCCAAACTGCAGCTCTGGGTTAGAGTCTGATGATTCAGTTCATGGGATTGGTTTCTGTGACAGCACTGAAGGTGTGCTACACACTGACTCTCTCCATACTCTGGGATAAGACCAGCTAAGACAAACATACCATGAGGTCAGACTGCTGGCAGGAAAAGACCATGTGCTCCCCATGCACAGGGGTTTTATACTCCCCCTGGTCAGGTGGTAGCACCTCTCCAATCACACTCCAGTTTACAATACAGCCACATAATTGGATAACATATTACACCCATTTAACTATTGCCTTTCCAGGCAGAATCTACAGCTGTTATTGCACAATGCCCAGATTCTAGAACCTTCATAGAGGGTTTACGACTCTCCCTAACAGCTCCTGACCTGGAGAGGACGCTATTCGCAGCTATATATTGGCAGGGGTGTTGCATATATTTAATTATAATAGCAGTAAAAAGCTGATTTTGACTTATGTAACTGCTGTAAGTTTGTGACAGACATTTTGAGGAATGGGTAAACATGGATGATTCTCGACATTCAGTTACAAAACTCCTAAAGTCAGTTTACTGGTAATTTCAGGACGTTGTGACTTGTAGTGCAACACAGAGTAACGGACAAAAGGACGCTTGGAGAACTTATTGCGAGGGCTGACCACATCCTGACCTCTCACAAGGCAAAATATTGCATGATACCTTTAACAGGATAAACGAGCTTACACCACTGGAAGTAATGTATAGAGTTTTATTAGTATGTTTTTTGTTTTTTTTAGAGGTAATGATATTTCCTCTGTAAGGCCATAGGTGACATAATAGGTATGTGTTAGCTGCAGTGACTAACCCCCAGCTATTTACATCTACTGCATAGAGAATAGGGAAAACTCTTTATAATGATTAATGCTACAGGAGTAAAATCTGCAGCATTTATTTATTGTCTGATTTCAGCTGCAGTTGGAATTGCGAACAATCTTCGCAATTTACACATAGGTCCCTTTCACACTTGCGTTGCAGATCATGTCAGAGTGCAACGTGAGAAAAACTGATGATTTTGCCTGCAATTTTCATCAGTTTTGTGTAGGAGTCACTAACGTTTCTGCATTTTTTGCATTTGCGTTTTTGATGCGTCTCCTTAGGCTATTATGGTACGATTTTCAAGCCTGTAACTAACAAAAGTAGAGCACTTGAGATTTTCATGCGCATAAAAAAAAAGGTGCATATGTGTTTGTGAAAATAAATGCAAGTCTGGCAAAACCCATTGAATGCAATGGGTCATAGTGCAATGTGAGTCAATGGGTCAGAGATGCAATCTGTGCATCAGAAAAACAAGCAGAAAAAAGCTAGTGTGAAAGGTGCCTTAATTTTGTTTCATTGGAAATCCTGGAAAACCAGGTGCCTCTAGTATCTGCCCATGTTTGACTGGTACACTCACAGAACTCTTTATTATTATTGGGAACATTTTTGGTGCCATCCAGGTTTTCAATTTTCTTGCTGTCTTCTTCCTCCTCAAATCTCATTGTAAAATAAAACTTCTGCTTGCTGATCCCATTGTCATCTCATTTTGGCTCATTAGAAGTGCAGTCTCTTGTGACTCATTTTAAGCTGTATTCTCATGATCAGAGGCTCAACCCAAAAATGGCTCATCCTTTGCATGTGTCATAATTGCACTTGAACCATGTGTACCCTGAGCCACATGATTTATGCAATGATTTGTTTAGGGTAGTGCCCTGATCTCTGTGCCAGGAACTGGCCAAGCTAGTAAAAGGCTAGTGTTAATCAGGCATATTAGATAGAAGGCATAAGTACATAAGTACAGGGATGCTAGTCACTGTATACCTGAAAGTACCAGTGACCTATATCTAACCCTGCAAATAGTATATTAAATCAGCTGCATAGTATAATAACTAGAGATGAGCGAGCAGTAAAATGCTCGGGTACTCGTTATTCGAGACAAACTTTTCCCGATGCTCGAGTGCTCGTCTCGAATAACGAGCCCCATTGAAGTCAATGGGAGACTCGAGCATTTTTCAAGGGGACCAAGGCTCTGCACAGGGAAGCTTGGCCAAACACCTGGGAACCTCAGAAAAGGATGGAAACACCACGGAAATGGACAGGAAACAGCAGGGGCAGCATGCATGGATGCCTCTGAGGCTGCTTAATCGCACCATTATGCCAAAATTATGGGCAACAGCATGGCCATGACAGAGTGACAGAATGAAGCTAGATAGCATCTAAAACATCCAATAATTGACCCTGACACTATAGGGGACGGCATGCAGAGGCAGCGGCAGCAGGCTAGAGAGTGTCATGGCGACATACCCTAAATGGACTCAGGCTTCAAACCAATGGGTGGCAGAGAGGAACCAAAGGAGGTGAGCAAGAAGCGCTCAAATAATATCGGTACATGATAAAAGTTTGCCAGTATATTTTGTGGATTACACAGCAGGGTGGCGACAAAGTTAACAAGTTTGATGTGGAAGCCATGAAAACAACCCAAAATTCTGCCTGACACAGCTCGTTTGATAAGGGGACCATGTATGGAGGCAGTGAACTAGTAGTAGATTAAAGGTGCTGCAGTTAAAACTATGTTAGTTGGATCTTGGCATGGAGCTGGCGCTCCGCTGCCAGGCGAGCTTTCGCCAATCCAAGCCCCTGTCTCTAGGCTACTCCCCAAACAGCACTTCTAAGAACCTTTTGTATAAGATCAAGTGTAGTAGCGTTCTTATAAGTTTGGGAAATGGCGGGTGAGGGGAATGTAAACAGATGCGCAAGAAGCGCTGAAATAATATTGGTAAATGATAAAAGTTTGCCAGTATATTTTGGGGATTACACAGCAGGGTGGCGACAAAGTTAACAAGTTTGATGTGGAATGCCCTGTAATAGCTCTTGGGCGGTGTGCCTTTTATCGCCTAGGCTCAGCAGTTTGAGCACCGCCTGCTGTCGCTTAGCGACGGCACTGCTGCTGTGCCTAGAGCTACCGACTGATGGCGCCATGGCCACGGATGGTAATTCGGAGGAGGAGGAGGTGGAGGAGGGGTGGGAGGAGGAGGAGGTATAGTAGGCCTTTGAGACCTGGACCGAGGTAGGCCCCGCAATCCTCGGCGTCGGCAGTATATGACCAGCCCCAGGGTCAGACTCGGTCCCAGCCTGCACCAAGTTAAGTGTAGTAGCGTTCTTATAAGTTTGGGATATGGCGGATGAGGGGAATGTAAACAGATGCGCAAGAAGCGCTGAAATAATATCCCTAAATGGTAAAAGTTTGCCAGTATATTTTGTGGATAACACAGCAGGGTGGCGACAAAGTTAACAACTTTGATGTGGAATCCATGAAAACAACCCAAATTTGTGCCTGACACACCTCGTTTGATAAGGGGAAGATGTATGGAGGCAGCTATATGGACGACTTTTGAGGTAGCAATGGAGACAACGTGTGGAGGCTGCTATGGAGACAATTTAATTTGGATAGTGCCTGTATGTGGCAGTCCAAAAAAGTTTTCAAACCAGAGGAGCAGGTAGGTGGCCCTCCAGAAAAATTGAATAGATTGAGTGCCTGTATGTGGCACTCCCAAAAATTGTTTAAAACAGAGGACCAGGTAGGTGGCCCTCCAGAAAAATTAAATGCATAAAGTACTATAGCTAGAGCCAGTGGGCCCTGTCAAAAAATAGCCAGTTTCCTCTGCTTTAGTGTACAAAGAGGAGGAGAAGGAGGAAAATGAGGAGGAGGAGGAGTGCATAAATTATTCAGGTTGAGCTTCCTTCACCTGGTGGAGATTGGAAATTATGAGAAATCCAGGCTTTATTCATCTTAATAAGCGTCAGCCTGTCAGCGCTGTCAGTCGACAGGCGTGTACGCTTATCGGTGATGATGCCACCAGCTGCACTGAAAACCCGCTCGGACAAGACGCTAGCGGCAGGGCAGGCAAGAACCTCCAAGGCGTACAGCGCCAGTCCGTGCCACATGTCCAGCTTTTAAACCTAGTAGTTGTAGGGAGCTGTGTGATCATTTAGGACGAAGGTATGGTCAGCTACGTACTCCCTCACCATCTTTCTGTAAAGATCAGCCCTACTCTGCCGAGACTGGGGACAGGTGACAGTGTCTTGCTGGGGTGACATAAAGCTGGCAAAAGCCTTGTAAAGCGTACCCTTGCCAGTGCTGGACAAGCTGCCTGCTCGCCTACTCTCCCTCGCTACTTGTCCCGCAGAACTACGCACTCTGCCGCTAGCGCTGTCAGAAGGGAAATACTGTTTCAGCTTGTGCACCAGGGCCTGCTGGTATTCATGCATTCTCACACTCCTTTCCTCTCCAGGGATGAGAGTGGAAAGATTTTGCTTGTACCGTGGGTCCAGGAGAGTGAATACCCAGTAATCGGTGCTGGAATAAATTCTTTGAACGCGAGGGTCACGGGATAGGCAGCCTAGCATGAAATCTGCCATATGCGCCAGAGTCCCAACGCGCAAGAATTCACTCCCCTCACTGGCCTGACTGTCCATTTCCTCCTCCTCCAACTCCTCCAACTCCTCTTCTTCTGGCCATACACGCTGAACAGTGAAGGTCTGAGCAATGCTCCCCTCTTGTGTCTCGCCAACATTCTCCTCCTCTTCCTCCTCATCCTCCTCCACCTCCTCCGATATGCGCTGAGAAACAGACCTGAGGGTGCTTTGGCTATCAACAAGGGAATCTTCTTCCCCCGTCTCTTGTGACGAGCGCAAAGCTTCCGACTTCATGCTGATCAGAGAGTTTTTCAACAGGCCAAGCAGCGGGATGGTGAGGCTGATGATGGCGGCATCGCCACTGACCATCTGTGTTGACTCCTCAAAGTTACTCAGCACCTGACAGATATCAGACATCCACGTCCACTCCTCATTGTAGACTTGAGGAAGCTGACTGACCTGACTACCAGTTCTGGTGGTAGTTGACATCTGGCAGTCTACAATCGCTCTGCGCTGCTGGTAAACTCTGGATAACATGGTTAATGTTGAATTCCACCTCGTGGGCACGTCGCACAACAGTCGGTGAGCGGGCAGTTGGAGGCGGCGCTGCGCTGCCCTTAGAGTGGCAGCATCTGTGCTGGACTTCCTGAAATGTGCACAGATGCGGCGCACCTTCGTGAGCAAATCTGACAGATTGGGGTATGTCTTGAGGAAACGCTGAACTATCAGATTTAACACATGGGCCAGGCATGGCACATGTGTCAGTCTGCCGAGTTGCAGAGCCGCCACCAGGTTACGGCCGTTGTCACACACAACCATGCCTGGCTTCAGGTTCAGCGGTGCCAGCCACAGATCAGTCTGCGCCGTGATGCCCTGTAATAGTTCTTGGGCGGTGTGCCTTTTATCGCCTAGGCTCAGCAGTTTGAGCACCGCCTGCTGTCGCTTAGCGACGGCACTGCTGCTGTGCCTAGAGCTAGCGACTGATGGCGCCATGCCCACGGATGGTAGTTCAGAGGAGGAGGTGGAGGAGGGGTGGGAGGAGGAGGAGGCATAGTAGGCCTTTGAGACCTGGACCGAGGTAGGCACCGCAATCCTCGGCGTCGGCAGTATATGACCAGCCCCAGGGTCAGACTCGGTCCCAGCCTCCACCAAGTTAACCCAATGTGCCGTCAGCGATATATAGTGGCCCTGCCCGGCAGCACTCGTCCACGTGTCCGTGGTCAGGTGGACCTTGTCAGAAACGGCGTTGGTCAGGGCACAGATGATGTTGTCTGACACGTGCTGGAGCAGGGCTGGGACGGCACATCGGGAAAAGTAGTGGCAGCTGGTGACCGAATACCGAGGGGCGGCCGCCGCCATGAGGTTGCGAAAGGCCTCGGTCTCTACTAGCCTATAGGGCAGCATCTCCAGGCTAAGCAATCTGGAGATGTGGACATTAAGGGCTTGGGCGTGCGGGTGGGTTGCACTATATTTTCTTTTCCGCTCCAGCGTCTGGGGTATGGAGAGCTGAACGCTGGTGGATGCTGTGGAGGATTGTGGAGGCGACGATGGGGTTTTTGTGCCAGGGTCCTGGGCAGGGGGCTGACTATCAGCTGACACAGGGGAAGGAGCAGTGGTGTGCACGGCCGGAGGTGAACGGGCTTGGTGCCACTGAGTGGGGTGTTTAGCATTCATATGCTTGCGCATACTGGTGGTAGTTAAGCTAGTAGTGGTGGAACCCCTGCTGATCCTGGTTTGGCAAAGGTTGCACACCACAGTCCGTCGGTCATCCGGTGTTTCCTTAAAGAACCTCCAGACTTCTGAAAATCTAGCCCTCGCCGCGGGAGACCTCGCCACGGGAGCTTCACTACGTGACACATTTGGCGCTGATGCACCAGCTCTGGCCCTGCCTCTCCGTCTGGCCCCACCACTGCCTCTTCCAACCTGTTCTGGTCGAGGACTCTTCTCCGTCTCAGAAGCACTGTGTTCACCCGGCCTCTCAACCCAGCTTGGGTCTGTCACCTCATCATCCTCCGATCCCTCAGTCTGCTCCCCCCTCGGACTTCCTGCCCTGACAACAACTTCACCACTGTCTGACAACCGTGTCTCCTCATCGTCGGACACCTCTTTACACACTTCTTCCACTACGTCAAGAAGGTCATCATCACCCACAGACTGCGACTGGTGGAAAACCTGGGCATCGGAAAATTGCTCAGCAGCAACCGGACAAGTGGTTTGTGACTGTGGAAAGGGTCCAGAAAACAGTTCCTCAGAGTATGCCGGTTCAAATGCCAAATTTTCCTGGGAGGGGGCAGACTGGGGGGGAGGAGGCTGAGGTGCAGGAGCTGGAGGAGTGCCGATTTCGGTGACATGGGTGGACTGCGTGGAAGACTGACTGGTGGACAAATTGCTCGAAGCATTGTCGGCAATCCACGACATCACCTGTTCGCACTGTTCTGGCCTCAACAGTGCTCTACCACGAGTCCCAGTAACTTCAGACATGAACCTAGGGAGTGTAGCTCTGCGGCGTTCCCCTGCTCCCTCATCAGCAGGTGGTGTCTCACCCCGCCCAGGACCATGGCCTCTGACCCCTGCAGTAGTTGGACGCCCACGTCCACGCCCTCGTCCTCTACCCCTAGCCCTCGGGTTAAACATTTTGAAAATGAAAGTTATAACTTTAATTTTTTTTTTACTTTTTTTTGTGGTTTTTTTTGGTTTTTTTTGTGTTTTTTAGTTTTTAAAACCAAACGATGCTATCCTATTTCTATGGCTATTTTCTAGCTAAGTATGAAAGCACACTGCTATGCCAGATGAGATGACGCTGAGTTATGAAAAAAAAAACGTAAAATAAAAAGTAAATGGCAGACTGTGCCTAATTTCAATCAAACCCCTAATAAATTGTCCCACTTCGGTCTTTGCGATGGATATGTGCGTCACTAAGCGCTAAACACAACGGTCGCAAGTCTCACTGCAAATTCCTCACAATATAGTAGTAGATGCACTACAGCAAGGCCAGCCACCAGCAGATCAACCAGAAATAAAATATATAACGCTATTGTAGGCCTAAGTAAGCCGTTTGGATTCTCCTATGGCTATTTTCTAGCCAAGTATGAAAGCACACTGCTATGCCAGATGAGATGACGCTGAGTTATGAAAAAATAAACGTAAAATAAAAAGTAAATGGCAGACTGTGCCTAATTTCAATCAAACCCCTAATAAATTGTCCCACTTCGGTCTTTGCGATGGATATGTGCGTCACTAAGCGCTAAACACAACGGTCCCAAGTCTCACTGCAAATTCCTCACAATATGGTAGTAGATGCACTACCGCAAGGCCAGCCACCAGCAGATCAACCAGAAATAAAATATATAACGCTATTGTAGGCCTAAGTAAGCCGTTTGGATTCTCCTATGGCTATTTTCTAGCCAAGTATGAAAGCACACTGCTATGCCAGATGAGATGACGCTGAGTTATGAAAAAATAAACGTAAAATAAAAAGAAACTGCCAGACTGTGCCTAATTGAAATCCAACCCCTAATAAATTATCCCACTTCGGTCTTTGCGATGGATATGTGCGTCACTAAGCGCTAAACACAGCGGTCGCAAGTCTCACTCCAAATTCCTCACAATTGGCTAGTATATGCACTGCAGCAAGGACAGCCACCAGCAGATCAACCAGAAATAAAATATATATAACGCTATTGTAGGCGTAAGTAAGCCGTTTGGATTCTCCTTTGGCTATTTTCTAGCCAAGTATGAAAGCACACTGATGAGATGACGCTGAGTTATGAAAAAATAAACGTAAAATAAAAAGGAAATGGCAGACTGTGCCTAATTGAAATCCAACCCCTAATAAATTTTCCCACTTCGGTCTTTGCGATGGATATGTGCGTCACTAAGCGCTAAACACAGCGGTCGCAAGTCTCACTCCAAATTCCTCACAATTGGCTAGTATATGCACTGCAGCAAGGACAACCACCAGCAGATCAACCAGAAATAAAATATATATAACGCTATTGTAGGCGTAAGTAAGCCGTTTGGATTCTCCTTTGGCTATTTTCTAGCCAAGTATGAAAGCACACTGATGAGATGAGGCTGAGTTATGAATAAATAAATGTAAAATAAAAAGAAACTGGCAGACTGTGCCTAATTGAAATCAAACCCCTAATAAATTTTCCCACTTTGGTGTTTGAGGTGGATATGTGTGTCACTAAGAGCTAAACACAACGGTAGCAAGTCCCCTGCAAATTCCTCACAATATGGTACTAGCTGCACTACTAGTGCCAGCAAGCCCAGCCACAAGCAAACAAAAAAAAAAAAAGTATAACGTTATTGTAGCCCTAAGAAGGGCTGTTGGGTTCTTGTTGAATCACTCCTGCCTAACACTATTCTAATAGAACACCCTAACGCTTTCCCTGACCAGCAGCAGCTCTCTCCCTAGCGGCATCCAGACACAGAATGATCCGAGCAGCACGGGCAGCGGCTAGTCTATCCCAGGGTCACCTGATCTGGCCAGCCAACCACTGCTATCGACGTGTAAGGGTACCACGTCATGCTGGGTGGAGTGCAGAGTCTCCTGGCTTGTGATTGGCTCTGTTTCTGGCCGCCAAAAAGCAAAACGGCGGGAGCTGCCATTTTCTCGAGCGGGCGAAGTATTCGTCCGAGCAACGAGCAGTTTCGAGTACGCTAATGCTTGAACGAGCATCAAGCTCGGACGAGTATGTTCGCTCATCTCTAATAATAACCAATCAAAGTGGAGAACTAATAATAATAAATGATTCCACACACTGATTATACTGGCATGTATATATATGTATAGTATTGTATATATACATATATATAGTACACATATGTATAAATGTATATGTATAAATACTATTTTAACCACTAAACTACCGTATGTATGTTGTAAATCCCGGAGAATGTCTTTATTATACAACAGATAACCTGATTGTAGGTGTTAACAGAGTGTATCAATGAAAACTGCACCTGTTCTGGCGAAAATATTATACCTTACACAACTATATGGATTAAAATTAAAGAATATAGGGATACCATGAATATTCTATATATTTTGGGTTATTGAAACAATCATAAAAACAATAAAAAATGTGGTATCTTATTGATAAAATATTTAAAGCCATAAAAATAAAATCTAGAAAAAAATTTCACACCAATTGACTTTGAGATTATAGCAGGCAGAGGGAGGGGTAAAGTGCTTAGGGAGCAGGGGAAGGGGAGACAGTGTAAAAGTCTGTGAAGCTGCAGCACAGGGTTTTGGTAACACACCCAGAGCCCTTCTGACTCAATAGCATAATTATAAGAGTTTATTTTAGAAGGAATGAGGATAACAAATATAAGAATATTACCACAGTCACAGGGACATATTTATCAGGGCCTCTGCACCACGTCACGACTATTTTGCCATCTCCGCCACCTCGGCATGATGGGGGAGCATGGCTGAGCGAGTGGAGGGCGCGGCTGGCCGGGAGTGGGCCGGCGCAGGGCGTTACTGTCCCCACGCTGGCGCACTTGCTGCTGCCTGGGACTTTTCACATATGGCTGCGGTTTTTTCTACGCCAGGCCCTTGCAGAAGCCTTCAGGTGGAAGCCTCTTGATGTATGCCACTGCAAAAATGCGCATGAGCGCTGGTGTATGATAAATATGCCCCACAGTGCCTGAATCTATGAGTAACAGTCTGATTCATACCTTATAAATCAGCGTCATTGGCAGAATAACCTTTGCACTCTGATTCAGGATCTAGCCTTGTAATAGGTTTTTATAGTCTCCTTTTCCTAAAAAAAATATGTTTTTAAAATAAGCTGTTGAGCTGCAAGTGCTTCACGGGCTTTGCATTCATAGCATGGAGGGCCTCTGGTGACGTCCCACAGAGCACTTACAGTTCATAAACATAGTAAATATATTTAAAACATCTTTTAGAAAAGTAGACCATATAAAACAATTACAAGGCCATATCCTGCATCAAGGTGCAAAGTGGATTCAGTCAGTGATGATACTTTATAAGCTATTAATCAGATGGTAACTTTCCTTTAACAAAGTTTATGGAAGAACTTTCATTTTTAACTTTGTAATTCCTGGTGGGAATGTGCTTCCCAGCATGTTTTTTAAAGAACACATACAGAGAGTTTATCTAGGAGTCATGTGGGAATCCACTATTTGTATTGAATCCCCACATATTACTTATTTAGAGTTTATTGTCTAAAGGCAGAACACATTACAGAACATGTGTCCTGATTTTCGTTGTTTTGAGAAACAAATCTATCTTGTGGCACATGTGACTGATGAAATATAAAACATCTGTTAGAAAAATACTGATGTGAGGGAGTAATCTTGTCTCGCATTAATTGGTTGTACAAGCGCTGACACCGGCTGTGATCAGTGAGCCCCGGGCCACAAATTGATGATTTCACTGCATCAAGGAGAATCGATTAGCATCTCGCAGTGTGAGCCTGGCTGAATAATTCATCTGTCACAGTCTATGCTCTCTTCTAGAAGCGACTACTTCTCCTTTCCTATAAGGCATTAGAAGACAATTACTAATGGCTTTCCCATCAATAACTTGTGAGAATCTGTCCCAAAATTATCTGCCAGAAGGATTCTCTGATTGAATGGAAATGAAACTTGTGGTTTCTGAAAGTCTTTATGAAAAGTTATCAAAGTTTCTTGGCTCATCTTCAGATAACTTAACTGGATTCAAACCTTCAGTAGTTATGCTAAAGATCCCGCTGGGAATGCATATCTCGTGTTGGTCTGGATGATGGCAGAACAGTTCACATTGAACCAATGTATTCAACATGGAGGAATTGCTTAGAGAATTTATACAGTAAAAGTGAAAACGTATCCATGCTTCTGAATTATGCTTTGTCTTCATTACTATTTTCCTGTTCTAAAAACAGCTGTTTGTGTTCTTCCCTCAAAACATTTGGGATTTCTAGAACTAATTTTCCTCTTATGATTGTCTGCAAGTACAAGTGTTAGGCTTCATTCAGACGACTGTATTTATGTGCCATATATTTATTCATATATTCATTCATTTATTGAATTGGTAATGCAGCCTTTTTTCTTAAATCGCAGCTTACAGTATTTTTTGGACTATAAGGGGCACCGGATTATAAGACGCACCATCAATAAATGCCTGCTAAAACATCTAGGTTCATATATAATGTGTACCGGATTATAAGGCGCACCTGATTATAAGGATGAATGACCAGCAGGTGGCAGACGTGTGCACAGCTCAAGGCAGCTGTTGTCTGTAAGTACTGTTCATATATACTATAAGGCGCACCTTTGATTTCTGAGAAAATCAAAGGATTTTTTGTGCGCCTTATAGTTCGAAAAATATGGTACCCCAACACAGTGATATTTAACAAGATCTCCATTCCTTGATAACCTCTGCACTTTCATCATAAATAATAATGGAAGATAACAGCATCAATCCAAGCTAGTGCAATAAATCAGTATTTTTCATATTTATTCATCAAGGGTACGATGCAATGGTTCAACCGTCTTTAAGGTCTTTATCAAGCATTACTGTATTATTACAGTGAACTGGAATCTGGCAACTCGGACCTTTATATTGCATGCACCCTTCTATACGTGAGTTTACCCACATCTAGGGTTACAATGGATGCTATCCTATACTAACATTTATGCTCATCACAAATAAATTGTAATGGTCCAGTACAGTATTCCCTGCAACTTTTTTGAAACTAGAGAACATGAAGATAAATTTGACTCCCCAATGCTCCTGTCACTTTCTAAAAAGGCAAAAACCGTGTTTACGTCATTATAAATGTCTCCCATAGTGTATTACACCAGGATTCTTGCTTTATTGATTACCATATTCATCGCATTCTGTCAGTGGGAAGTGAGTCATAACAATTGTGTTGGCCCACATCGGTAAATGACCAGAATTTAAAAAAAGCTATTTCAGTGGAACTGTTATTACTTTATTACAATGAAGTAATAAATTATTCACTTTGGTGGAAATTAATCATAATCTTTTAGATGCTTTTTGAAGAAATGTGTATGCCTGTATGTAATTGTACCTCCAAATAAATGCATTCATTTTTATAAAATACCCTTTGGTCATCCTGTTTGTCACCTAGTTCTGAACACTATGCAGACATGAACATACCATGGTGATTTGTGTGGCCTGGATAGAACCTTTTGATTTTTCTCTTTGTTTGTATCTCCTAGGCTGGTCCTACTAACCCAGATTCCAGTCACATTGCGGTCACCAGCTATTTGGTGGCCATAGCTTAACTTCAAAGACTTGGCAGAGTTCGAAATGCCCTGCTGTACACGGACATAGTGTTATAACCAGGTCAAGATCTTTGTAGTCTGGAGTCTTGGCTGGGTCGTACACCCATATTTCCATGCCACAACAACCATATAGTCATATTTTTTTTTGCAGGAAGTTTTTCATTTGTCACAGTGGGACATTAGGCCAACAACATGTATACTATGATCACCTACATAACATACAAGAATATGAGACAGACCTGACTTTTCATAAATTGCCCTGTAAGATAACCAAACAAATGAAAAAAGAGATTTTTTTTACCTTCCTTTTGTACACAAATCCAACAAATACCATTTTAAACTGATGTCCCACACAATTTCCACATTTGCAGCATTGCAAGTAAATAAGATCTGGCCAAGGGAAATCAAGTCCTGTATCCAGCAGTTTCTAAAGCTTTTTTGAAAAATTTTTTGAAACAAGTGAAAAGTTTAAATTATTTCATACTATTAAAAATGCAGCTAGATTTCACTACATCACTTTTGTGTTTTGAGGTGAATCCAGTGGTCATTCATTTTTTTTAAACTACCGTAATTTTCGGACTATGAGGCGCTCAGAAATCAAAGGTGCACCTTATAGTACAGTGTGCCTTATATATGAGCCGTACTTACAGACAACAGCTGCCTTGAACTGTGCACAGGTCTGCCACCTGCTGGTCATTCATCCTTATAATCAGGTGCGCCTGATAATCCGGTGCGGCTTATATATGAACCTAGACGTTTTAGCAGACATTTATTGATGGCGCGCCTTATAATCCAGTGGGCCTTATAGTCCGAAAAATATGGTAGTCTTATTGAACGAAAAAACTATTTACGATCTGTTGCTACAAAGATCTGTCAGTTTCTTACTTTGTCCCCAAATCAGCTTTTAATAACAGAATTCAAGAAATAAAAACAAAAACACTATAAATTCCATTTGAAGGGGAGAGGAAAGTAACCTTATATTGCCAAGCATTCAAAAGTATGGGAATTTCCAGAAAGATAGTCTCCTATTCACATATACTTTCACATATAGAGCTAACCCCAGTATCTCTCAACTATCTATTATATTATCCTTAACTATTAACATGCACAGTAATGTTATTGTCTCATACTTCTATAAAACAACAACAGTTTCATGCACCAGCCTATACAGCATTTTGGGTTTATTTTGCCTTCCTCTGGATCATCACTATCGGATTATAGGTTGACCTTGATAAATCTTGATGGACTTGTGAGATATGAAATTTTAAAACTGCTGAACATTCCTTATCACTTAATGGCCTCCATCACTGAAAAGTCCCTTCCAATCTCCAAAAATAAGTAGCATGAACAACTCAAGAAAAGAATTTGAAACAATGCTAAAAAGATATTCCGTAACATACAGGCATTTACACCAAGTTCCAAACTATTATGCCAATGATATTTATCTCTGATTTTCCTATATTGGTCTGTGCTATGTGCAGTTACCTGTGTATAGTGCAGAGTGCGCCAAATTCATGATTTATAGTGCCCATTCTTCATGTGCAACTTTGTTTGGTGCAACATGGGCCATGCAACACATTTCTGTTGGACTTTGCCTGTTAAATATGGCGCACAGTCCAACTGAGCACCGGAACGTTCCCTTCAGTGCAGAAAAATAGTGCAAATGTGACACAAAGCGGTCACGTGCGATACAAATGTGGCACAGACAGTTCTTAAATACCTATGCAAGCAGTTTGCACTAGAAGGAACGTGCAAAGTCTGACAGAAAAATGGCTCACGGCCAAATGTGCCCCAGTATATTCTTCAAAATTAAAAAAAATCTCAAAATGCATAGTTCCAAATTATTATGCACAGCAGAGTTTCAAAACATTTTATAGTTTGAAAATTTGTTGAATTTGCAGCATTAGGAGGTCCCATCGAGGTCCCATCAAAAGCTATTTCAATCCAAAACATCCTAACAGGCCAAGTTACATGTTAACATATGAACACTTCTTAGATATCACCTTCACAATTCTTGCATCCATTGAACATGTGAGATTTTGGAGAGTTTCTGCTTGAATTTCTTTGCATGATGTCAGAATAGCCTCCCAGAGCTGCTCTTTTGATGTGAACTGCATCCCACCCTCATAGATCTTTTTCTTGATACGTCCTCTATGAGGTTGAGGTCAGGGAAAGATGGTGGCCACAACATGAGATCTCTCCTTTTATGCCCATAGCAGCCAATGACAGAGAGGTATTTATTTATCAAGGAAATTTTCACACCTTCAGGTACCCTAAAGTAGCCTAGCAGCAATCGCCCCATGATTCCAGCCCAAAACATGCTGACGTTGCAGCCTTGTTGGGATATGGTGGTCATGGTCACCAAGCATCTACTACTCCATCTATCTGGACCATACAGGGTTGCACAACACTTATGAGTAAACAGACTGTTTGAAAATTAGTCTTCAAGTATGTCTGGGCCCACTAACCCTACGCCTAACCCTATCAACAAGCAAAAGATCTATAAGGTTGGGAGGCAGTTCACATCAAAACAGCTTAAGTTCAATGGATGCAAGAATTGTAAAGGTGATATCAATGAAGGGTTCCTATGTTACATGTAACTTGGCCTGTTAGGATGTTTTGGATGCTTTTCAGTGAATGTGACCTTCTAATGCTGCAAATTCAACAAATGACCAACTTCAGTACTTTACAACCAATAAATTGTTTTGTAACCCTGCTGTGCAGAATAATTAGCTTCTGTGCGTTTTGAGTTTTCTTTTAATTTTGAAGAATAAACTGTTATCATTGGGAGGTTTGTTGATACTTTTATTATACTTACTGTCATTTGCATCGACCATTTAGGAAAATCAGAGATAAATCTAATTTGCATAATAATTAGGATAAACTAAATCATTTAGATAATAATAATAATAATATGGCCTTCTACAATCAGTGAGAGGTTTTCCCATATTGCAAATTTCTCTTTAATAAGTGACTACAGCAAAACAACATTAGTCGTTACAAAAACCCATATAAAAACCATAATGCTATAATTAAATGAATAAATGCAATGCAAAAGGATACTCCAGCACGTCCACAGAAATCCATTAAAAATTGTAGTTTATTTCATGAGTATAAAAAATCCAGGCATCACAACACAATCAAGGACATAACACAGAAACTGATGCATTTTGTCCTATCGGACGCTTTGGTTTCTGTGTTATGTCTTTGATCGTGTTGTGAAGCCTGGATTTTTTATACTCATGAAATAAACTACAATTTTTAAATGGATTTCCGTGGAGGTACTGGAGTATCCTTTTGTATTGCCTGCTGAGTCGACAGACTTCCGATAGATTTTTCCATGCACCTGAATATCTGGACACTATTTTCTTCTATAAATAAATGAATATAATAAAACTCAATGTCATTAGTCACAAACTGGAGCTTAAATAGTTCAATTTAATTATTAACAAAATTTCTTGGCCTGTCTAAAGAAGCGGAGTTATCACCAAGATGGCCGCCACATGGTTCAAGGATCAAGTCCCTTGATCTTTTAGTTCTATGTAACACCTCATTATGCTCTGCTCCCACCGACTACAGCCAAACATAGTGGTGATCACATGACGTGCCCAGGCAGGTGCAGAACATGTGATGTGGACATGTGACCAGCGGCCATCTTCTGTCCTGTGTCTGCTCCGCATGGAGGAAATCAAAGGACTGATTAAAGGGCCAGTAGCATTTTAATACCTTACTACAGTGTATGTCAGCAGCATTTTCCAGTAAGGGGAGCAAAATTTTAAATAATAACTAACTACATATTAGTTTATATTTTAACCCCTTACCGACATGTGACATAATAGTACGTCACATGTCGGGTCCCGGTACATGGAGAGGGCTCGCGGGCCAAGCCCTCTCCATAGCCGGTAAGTCTTTGCTGCATGCTGCAGCAAAGGCTTACCGGTAACACCCGCGATCGGTGCCGGCACCGATCGCGGGTGTTTTACCGCTGATCGCCGCGCATGCGCCGCCATCTTTCCGTGGATCGTCGCTCCCCGTGACGTCATCGGGGAGCGGCGATCTGTCGCCATGGTAGCTTCGGGTCTCACGAAGACCCGAAGCTAGTAAAATCCCCATATACTGCCATACTGTAGGGTACCCTAGGGAGTCTGAAAAATAGTAAAAATAAAAATAAAAAAAAAGTTAAAATAAAAAAATTATAATAAAAAAAACTAAAAATTCATATCACCCCCCTTTCCCTAGAATTGATATAAATATAAATAAACAGTAAAAATCATAAACACATTAGGTATTGCCGCGTCCGAAAATGCCCGATCTATCAAAATATGATAACGTTTTTTCACTGCATTTAACCCCGTAACGGAAAATCGCGCCCAAAGTCGAAAATGGCACTTTTTTGCCATTTAAAAAAAAATTTAAATTCTATAAAAAGTGATCAAAAGGTCGTACAGTCCTAAAATTGATAACATTGTAAACGTCATCAAAATCCGCAAAAGACTACACCACCCACAGCTCCATACACCAAAGTATGAAAAAGTTATTAGCCCCAGAAGATGGCAAAATCCCCCAAAAAAATTTTGTACAGGAGGTTTTAATTTTTTTAAATGTATGAAAACATTATAAAACCTATACAAATTTGGTATCCCCGTAATTGTACCGACCCAAAGAATAAAGTAGACATGTCATTTGGGGCGTACAGTGAAATCCATAAGATCCAAGCCCACAAGAATACAGCACAAATGCGTTTTTTTACCAATTTCACTGCATTTGGAATTTTTTTCCCGCTTCCCGGTACACGGCATGAAATATTAAATACCACCATTTTGAAGTGCAATTTGTTATGCAGAAAATAAGCCATCACACAGCTCTGTACATGGAAAAATAAAAAAGTGTTAGATTATTGAATGTGGGGAATGAAAAATGAAAACGCAAAATCGAAAAAGGGCCGCGGCCGGAAGGGGTTAAGGAGCCATTTGTATATGAATTATGCTGATTCCTGGAATACCCTTTAAATGCAGCATTCACTATTAACTGCATCTAAAGGTTTAGTATTGCCAGGCTGTACTACTGTTTTGAAAAATTGGAGAACACATATATCGGGCCTTGTGTGCTAATCACTGGTGACTTGCAACTTGACCAGACAGGTGTCACTTTACAAAAAAAGTTGTTGCAGCAAGGCCCTGGCCAGCCTAATTTGCTATAACCTGAGCCATAAAGCACAACTGCCATAATGACTTTTCAATTGGAGTGGTTAATAGGGTCCGAAAAAAAGAATTTATTGGAAGTGTCAGCACTATCCACTATAGTGAAATGGTATTTCTGAAAATTCTATCATTTTGGGCAGTGTTCCCCAACCTTTTTATATCTGGGGACCGGCTGCAACCAAAATTTAAAAATTTCTAACCCTCTTGTGTGTCCCGCAAATACCCCCTTTGTAACCAGAACCGATATAATATCCAATTTCCTCCAGCACCCTGTGTAAAATGCCCCATTTCACTGTGAGGAAAAAAAATATACTTATCACATAAAGGCAAGTGTAAACCTGGGCACTTTATTTTACCACAAAAAAAAATGGGAAAACTTAGCATCAAGTATAAGGCTACAATATTAAATGCAGCAGCTACTCTTCAATAAAATATCCAGTAGTCTCCCCTCATCAATGAAATGTCCAGCAGCAGCCTCCCCGCCATTAATGAAATGTACGCAAAAGCCCCTCTGCCATTAACAAAATGTACACAGCAGAGCCCCACAACGCAATGTACCCAGCAGTGCTCCCCATCCTGTAAAATGTCCCCAGCAGTGCTCCTCATCCTGTAAAATGTCCCCAACAGTGCTCCTCATCCTGTAAAATGTCCCATGCAGAGCCCCCCTAATGAAATGCCCCAGCGGTGCTCCTCCCTAATGTAATGCCCCCAACAGTGCTCCCCCCTAATGAAATGCCCCCAGCAGTGCTCCTCCCTAATGAAATGCCCCCAGCAGTGCTACCCCCTAATGAAATGCCCCCAGCAGTGCTCCCCCATTTATGAAATGCCCCCAGTAGTGCTCCCCTATTAATGAAATACCCCCAGCAGTCCTCCTACCCTAACAAAATGCCTCCAGGGGTATTCCCCCCAACAATTAAATGTCCACAGTGGATGACCCATAAAAATAATAAAGTGAACATTTACCTCTGGTGCTCCTATTCACCCCGCCACCCCGGTTTCTTCTGTCTGGGGTTGCGGGATCCGGGGTTGCGGGGTGAACAGGAGTGCTGGAGGTAAATACCATTTTTTTTCTTCCCCAAGCCTGGTCGATGACTGCTAATTTAGGGTGTTAATAGACGATGCGGACAGGACGAGACGGTGATACGGGGACCTAATCAATTAAGTAATTTTGACAGTAATTCAAAACAAAATTATTATTCAGTATCAGTTTCATGTACTGTGAAAATTAAATATTTACTAATTAATAATCCACACAGTTATGGATTCTAATTTTTTTATATCCGCACCTGGTTTATAATTTCATCAGTAAATTTGAACATATACCATAAGTCCACATTCACATATTGCATTGTAAATGCATTTTATTTCAATGTTCAAACACTATTGGAATGTATTCAAAATGCATTCAAGCAGATACTAAAATGAAAATAGCTTCAGTGTTAAGGATTAATTGCAATTCTTGTAAAAATCTTGAGTTTGATAGAATCTCAAAGAGAACCTTTTCACATATAAAGCTAGTGATAGGTTCCAATAGAACCCTATTAACTGACACGCTTCTTTTAGCTAAAAATTGTTTACCTTCCATCTACATAAATCAAATTTATCTTGTATTTCCTGGCATAAAAGAAGGCTTTTCCTGCTTGGCTGACCCCTTCCATCTACTCCTCCCCATATTCCATGCATCTTCTCAGCATGTCATGTGACCAGGGTGACATAATTGCAGGTCCTTTAGCCTCCTAACATAAGCAAGCTGTACACCATGCATATATCTGTTCACATGAAATCACAGCAGCCTTCATGAACTTTTACTCCTACACATCCTCCATTCAAATTCTACTCCTCCCCATTGCTGCTGTGATTTCATGTGATCAGATACATACATGAAGTAGATGTTTCATGTAACAGGTAGATGATGTCATCCTGGTTGCATGACTTTAAGTGCCCAATGATGTAACAGAGCCCTCCAGACAGCAGATATCATAGTCTGCAAATTAGGGACAAGGAGGCAGGACAATGTAAGTAAAATTTAGCATGCAAGACTCACTTAGTATAATGGAGGCGGGTTGCCTGATTTTTAACATTGCAGCCATTGAAGGAACCATTTAGGCATAATGGTAATGATTTTAAAAGTAGTTTGTAATGATGTCTTTATTTTGAGTGGATCAATTTCCATGATTCCTTTCTTCTACTTTAGCTCTTCTCATTAATGTTGGCCAAGGGCCTCACACATTTCCTGCATTTATAAGCGTTCACCATAAGGTCACTCTTGGGTGTGTTTACAGATTCAGTTTTTTTAGTGCAGACTTTGAAGCCCAAATCAGGAGTAAAAATAAGAGATGCACAATCTTCCATTATGATGTTTTTTTTTTTAATACATTCCTGATTAAGGCTTAAGCCAGGCGCACACAGTTATGAAAATTAGTCATGTGCCGTCTGATTTTTGAACATACTGCACACAGATGCTATTCTTTTAACAGGATCAGTGCCCACGACCATTTTTTTTAGCAAACCATTAAACCGTTTCATTAAGATTTAAACCATGTTTTAGTCAGAACTGTTTTTCATGGATCACTCATCAAATAAACTTAAAGAGGACCTGACATCTATAAAAAAGGTATAGCCCTAGCAGACACTGCCGCGAAGGAACACCGGACCGCGCTCAAAGAAGTCCGGCGTATTCATGAGGGGTCAGCTGAGGCGCTGCTTCATCCCCGGACCGCCCCTCCCACTCTACAAGCCGGCTCCTACTCCAGCCCCCTCATGAATACACTGGATCGCTTTGAGCATGGTCCGGCATTCCTATTGTACTTTGCGTCAGTGTCTGCTGGCTTTATATGAGGGTTCTGATAAAGCTAGCAGTTTATCACTTCTAAAAATAGGCTAGCACTTTAGTAAGCAGCCCCTAGTGCCTTTGTTATAGGTGAAAGGTGCTCTTTAATGAAGATCAATGAAAAAAACAGATGGCAAATCCGCCATAGGAAAATTTCTGTTTTTTTGGGCTGATATTCGGCACATTCCTCTGCATGTAACCATCTAAAAGTGTCTTTTACTTCATCAATGATTCTAAAAATAAGGTGGATCCTTTATAGTTAGGTGACCTCAGATGTATGAAACCAAATATGTACATGCCTACGATGAGAACTAGTTGCAATGACCACAAGTTTTGTCTTCTTATTAAATCAACAGAGTTAATTACAGTGGTAAAATATAATGTGGTCAACACAGTACATACCAAATTTAATTCAAACCCTTGTGTCAATGAATGTCAGATATTTTAAGACACCTGTAGACATTACTGTTGATCTGACACTCAAGCATCCGAGAAAGTAGGTCATTAAGACGCTCATTTGGATCAAGTGTCGCCCTCTTTAAACCTCCTCAGCGCGGCTCTCAAGCTATTAATGTTTGCTTTGTAGCAAAGTATTCTGTAAGTGTTCTTTAAAAAAAAAAGCTTTTACTGAAAATTTTAATATACCTATTAATGTCAAAAGACTTAACATTTTTTGTTTCGCATTGAAGTTCCTTAAAGATGCGGAAATCTCTTCCCCACAGTAGCTTCATTCAGGATTTTTTTCTAAATGCCAAGGTTGGATTAAACCACACAGATTATGGTTGCTTTTACACATAAGCTTTTTAATTGTACTAACAAATGTGCTATTTTTGACAGTGGTTAAAACTGCAAAAAAACCTTTGTGTAACTATTTCCTCAATTGAGTTGTTGAACGTAAATTTGGTAACACTGTGCCAATTTTAAATGTTTTAATATTGTGTTCAGACAACAGCATGACTGCATGCCCATAGATTCGATTGTTCAAAGGGGTTGTCCAGTATAAAAGACTTTGATGCTGAAAATGAAAAATGAAGTATCTTTCACTTCTCTTCTCTTCATGGCTGATCTTTCACTGTGCTAACATGATATTGACATCTCATGACTGCTGCCACATATTTTTCTCTTTAAATGTTAATTTATTGTTTAAAAAACATATACATAGAAACAAATTAACAGGGACATATTTATATATAATCAAAAAAGTTTATGGAAAAAAAACATCAGGCAAGGGGCAGTGATGAGGAAAGGATTGAGGGCATCAGAATTCTATACAATGATATAATAGGTGCTGTATAAAGGTATCTAGGTCCCTTTTGAATCACCTGGCAGTCCCTGATGTTCTCCCCTCATCTTTTAACATGGAACAATGTTTTCAATGTCCCCTTTGCTCAAGACGCAATAAACAATTATTTTAATCTTTTTTTATTTTAATCCTTCATGTGTTATCATTCTAGTGGCTCTCCCACTGGGGCATCCTTTTTATGAACTAATCCCATGAACTGAACTGCATATTTTAGATGGGGCTGAACCAATGCTTTCTAAATAGGCTAACTTGCTTCCACATCCCAAAAGTGCATGCCTTTTTTAACATGTGAGAAAATGTTCCTTTCTTCAGAGGGTGCGCAGCTACGAGGAGCTGCGCGCCAAAGATTACATGGTAGGTGGAGGAACGAGGCTACTGAGGCGTGGAATAGCCTCGACTAGCAGCCTCATGTCCAGCTACTCCATGCCCCAGTAGCCGCTTAAAAAAATTAGCATATATAGACATTAAAGTTTACAAAAGGATAGCCGAGATGTGAGGATTAGTCCAAAAAGGGCTAGCCTCACGTCCCATTCATCCACCTACCACCCTTTCTACCTTCATAGGTAGAATCGTGGTGGTAGGTGCCCTTTAAATGCATACCAAATTGAAGAACCAGTACCCTCCACCATACCCAATGCTCACCAACCTGCTTGGGCTCTGTATACTAAGCTGAACCTGATTTAAAACATTTAACACCTGAACTTCTATCTTTATAGTCTATGTGTCAGGTACCTCAGAGCCTATTGGCTTCCTTTTACTTGGATCATGCCAACAGCATGGGACTGTTTTCCTGGCCTCATTTTTTCCTCCTGGTCACTGGCCTCAACTGGCCAATCAGGAAAAATTCCTAAAAGTGTCTCTCACCCATCAAGGGTCTATTATTAGTTCCAATTTTCCTCTCTATACAGCCCCACCAATCTTTCCTATTCCTCCTTGATCAGCACTGCCAGTCTGGTCCTCAAGAGGCTTCTGTTTGTAATACTGCATAGTTATTATCTGTTCAGCATATTCACCACATCTATTTTTACCTGAATGGTTAAGATTTGTCCAGGATCCTTCACAGTGCTCAAGCTCCCTGCATCCCCACTCCTTCAGCATCAGACATCAACCCTAGAGATTTTTACTCAGGTGCAAGTCAGCTAAGAATTCAGCTTGGCTGCCACAATGATGACAGCTTTGTGGTAAATCTAGGATTCTGGCTTGTAAAATACAAATTACACTGGGAAACTCTCATTACATTGTTTCATGTCAATTTTATTTGTAGCTGGTAAAATATGGCTGTTATATCATGTGTTGACCAGGGTTACCTTACAGTTTGGTAGCCAATATCAATAGAGTCTGTCGTTGGAGGAAGATATGATAATGCTTACTACCATAAAACTTCCTGTTGAGTGGCTTTCACCATTCTTCAAACATCGATTTGCTGAAATCCTCTTTCATCATGTAGTGTACGTGAGTAACTGAAAGGATTAGCACATCACATCCCACTGTACAAGAACCCTGCCATTACTCTGTACATGGTCAAATCTGGTAACAATGAATATCTTAAAAAATAAATAAAAACATTACTTCTATGGGAGAATATGGATGTACCGTATGGTCATTATTTTTGTCATGTGCAAAAAGCCCAACTTTGGAGTAAACATTTGACATAAGAGTTTTTTGATGCCACTTTATGCATAATCTAAAGACCTATGTCAGTGTCACAATACAGGTGAAAGTGTACAGCTAGCTATTAGTCTACAATAAGGCTGTATTAATACTCTGTTGAGGAGTTAACTTTTTCAGCCTGTTGTAAATTTGCTGGTGCCAAACTTTATATGTTAGATAACCTTAACTTTCTCCGGAGTACTTAAAGGGGTATTCCAAATTTGGTAAATTAATGGGCACATTTACTTACCCGGACGACGGAGTTCACCCGAAGTGCATTGTCCGACGTCAATGAGCTGTGCCGCGATTCATTAAGGCCGTGCACCCGATTTCCTGCATCTGTTGCTTCCCCGCTCAGGTCCGCTGGAGTTCACCTTCTTCTTCCCAGTACATGTATTGCATTGGTTGAGACACAATTTAATTATTAAATCCCGCGCTCAGTCCGAATCAGTCAGATCGTTTGACCCCACGCCCCCCCCCCCCCCCCCGGTTTCTGTTGCATAAAAGCCAGTGAAATTGTGCCACAATCTATCACGTGTGACACAATGACCAGTTAAATATCTGTCACAGCGGCGCAAATCCCGAAAATTTATAAAATCTGACGAAAGTGCGATCCGCCGGACCTTTAGTAAATAAGCCCCACTTTCTTATTTGTCCTGACGGTTTTCTTGGTCTATGCTTGCTATATAGGAACCTTCTGTGTTTACTTCCGGTGGATAGAAAGCTGACAATGGTCACACAGGGGTGCGGCTCGTTAGTTTCACAGAGAGTAATCAAAGCTGTGTGATATAATGAGCTGCGCACCTGTGTGACCATGGTCAGATCGCTGAGAAGCTTTCTGTAGAATGACAGAAAGCAGAGATCTAGAAAACAGTGAGGAATTGATACAGAAAGTATATTGGAAATTTGTATTTGTAACTTTTCATTATTCAAACAATATCAAGTACTTGTTGAAATGGGAATTCCCCTTTAAGTATACAGAGGAGTTCATGGTAAATTCAAGGGATGTTTCATTGCAGTTAAGGCACTTTTCTGTCTTCAAAATGTCACGCAATTGTTGCAACTGACGATTTGCAACAAATTTGTAATATTTGGAAACTTTGTGCCAACCCAAATAGTATATTGCACCTGAACTGACTAATTCAGTAGTTACCTCAATACAAAAATAAATTTTCAAATGACACCAAAAGAACAAATCCTATGCACTGATTTTCAATGCAATAGACAAAAAAAAAAACTGTATGCTGCAATAGCCGTCTGGTTAATGTGGTGGAATAAAAATTTCTATTGATCACAAAAAAGCATTCACTTAACACTCACTATAGCAGATGAGTAGATGATGATTAAAGTTGTTATGATATAACTGATTATGTGGTTGTGAGTGTATACGGCAAATGAATGCCATTCCAATCTTCAGCATATTCATCTACTTGATTTGATACACAGTGTTCCAAGGCATTTGGTACTGCAGTACAGTTTCTCTAATTTCAGGATCACCATTTTCATCCAGGATTCGGCACTATAGCAGGGGTCCTCTGATATCAGGACGTGATGGCGTATGAGGCTCTGGAATGTCATTTCGATATGCAGCAATCGCATATTCTTGGTTTGATACACAGTTCCAAGGAAAGCGGTGCTGTAGTATAGGTCCTTTTTTAATCTCAGGGCAAAAATGATGATCCATGTCCAAGTAGAAGCGGATGTGGTTCACCAATGTGACCCAGAATTTGGCACTATAGCAAGGGACCTCTGATATCAGGGTGGACGTGGATCACCACTTTAACCTGGAAATCAAATGATCCCTGTTATTGTACCCAACTCCTCGGAAAAATATTTTTCAGTACTTCATAACTATCAGTTATATCATTATGCCTTTAAACATCATCAACTACTATAGTAAGTGTTACGTGAACACGTTGTTGATCAATAGAAATTTGGCACAATGGAAAGTGCAAGGCAAAAGCATTTTCACCGCAACTGCCCTAAAACAATGCCACACACATGCCAAAAATAACTATGATAATCACCCCCATTGTGTCCTAATTTGCAGTGTGCACTTTGCACTTTTCTTAGACTTTCCTACGTTTTCGTCAGGTATTTGACAGGGGTCTGCACTGGCATTGTGTTGCAAGCAATGGGATTTTAACGCAGCATTCGCTGGTTTTAATGCGACAGGAATCAGGTAGGGGAGGTGCCGTTCGACAATCCGACTGATTCGGACTAAGCGTGGGCTTTAACTTTCAAATTGTGTCGCAAGACAATGCACTTACATACGTCAGGATGAAGAAGGTGAACTCCGGCGGACCTGAGCAGGGAAGTGACACTTGCAGGATATCGGGCGCAAGTGCATTATCGTGCACTTTCGGTGAACTCCACCAACCGGGTAAGGAAATGAGCCCCCATGTTTCAGTACAGTCTACTTTATAAAGTAAATCTAGATGTTGATGAAGTGCAATATTCAAAAAGTTGCAAATTCAGGTATAACTCCACTCCAATCCCTCACTCGCATATCCACTGCAGACATTAACACCTCATGTACCACATTTAAACGCTGTCTTAGCCACTATGATAAATTTGATGTGCAAATTACACATAATAATTCCCAGAACTATAAATTCTGTATACTAGATATCTGTTATTTTGGAGAAAATGTGGTGTGTTTTCTTTTTTCTATGCAGCTCAGCATCAACCATCAGCAACCCTTTGAAAAAGGACTGACAAAAGGAGTCTAATTGAGCTATATATTATATATAAATTATAAACATTAGGGTGCATTCACACACCTGTTATAGGGGCCGTGATTTGATCGCATGATTTACGACCAGATCACAGCCCCCTTCAGCTTCTATGGCTCCCGGTTCAATGAGCACACAGTGGGGCTTATTTATCAATTTACGATTTCCATTTTGCGTTGCTGGGACAGCGAGTTAAAAGGGGTTTTTGGCGCACACGGACAGATTTTTGCGCAATTGCGCCGGCTTTCATGCAACACAAATCGGAGGGGGGGGACGATCCGACAGATTCGGACAAAACACGGGATTTAACTTAAAGATTGTGTCGCAAGCCAAGCACTTACAAGCACTGGGAAGAAGAAGGTGAACTCCGGCGGACCTGAGAGGGGAAGCGACACATGGAGGATATGGGGCGTACGATCTTCATGAATCGCGGCAGAGTGCATCCTCGTTGGACAGTCCGGATCAGGGATCTCGCAGGGACCAGATAAGTAAATGTGCCCCAGTGTGTCTATGGTGGGAGGAGGAATGAAGGGTGCTCACCCTTCCCACCTCCTCCTCCGGCCCTGTGCTTGCCCGAGATCCGGTCTAGGCGAGCATACGGCCATGGGAATGTACCCTTAAGATGGATTCATACTGGCATGTCTGTTGCATTTTCAATGTGTTCTATTTTTTGTCCGCCTCCATTTTTTAAAAAATCCATTATGCTTCCGTTGTTTAGTTTTTCATGATTAATATTGGTTTGAAAACATAAAACTGGTTCCACTGCATCATCAGTGAAAAAAAACTGATCTATCCAACTAATATAATGCTTTTTTGCAACTAGGGGGATATCCTACTCTATGTCCTGTACTTTTAACAAAGCAACATACACTCACCGGCCACTTTATTAGGTACACCATGCTAGTAACGTGTTGGACCCCCTTTTGCCTTCAGAACTGCCTCAATTCTTTGTGGCATAGATTCAACAAGGTGCTGGAAGCATTCCTCAGAGATTTTGGTCCATATTGACATGATGGCATCACACAGTTGCCGCAGATTTGTCGACTGCACATCCATGATGCGAATCTCCCGTTCCACCACATCCCAAAGATGCTCTATTGGATTGAGATCTGGTGACTGTGGAGGCCATTTGAGTACAGTGAACTCATTGTCATGTTCAAGAAACCAGTCTGAGATGATTCCAGCTTTATGACATGGCGCATTATCCTGCTGAAAGTAGCCATCAGATGTTGGGTACATTGTGGTCATAAAGGGATGGACATGGTCAGCAACAATACTCAGGTAGGCTGTGGCATTGCAACGATGCTCAATTGGTACCAAGGGGCCCAAAGAGTGCCAAGAAAATATTCCCCACACCATGACACCACCACCACCAGCCTGAACCGTTGATACAAGGCAGGATGGATCCATGCTTTCATGTTGTTGACGCCAAATTCTGACCCTACCATCCGAATGTCGCAGCAGAAATCGAGACTCATCAGACCAGGCAACATTTTTCCAATCTTCCACTGTCCAATTTCGATGAGCTTGTGCAAATTGTCAGTTTCCTGTTGTTAGCTGAAAGGAGTGGCAACCGATGTGGTCTTCTGCTGCCGTAGCCCATCTGCCTCAAAGTTCAACGTACTGTGCGTTCAGAGATGCTCTTCTGCCTACCTTGGTTGTAATGGGTGGCGATTTGAGTCACTGTTGCCTTTCTATCAGCTTGAACCAGTCTGCCCATTATCCTCTGACCTCTGGCATCAACAAGGCACTTCCGCCCACAGAACTTTTTCGGACCATTCTCTGTAAACCCTAGAGATGGTTGTGCGTGAAAATCCCAGTAGATCAGCAGTTTCTGAAATACCATGCCACGTTCAAAGGCACTCAAATCCCCTTTCTTCCCCATACTGATGTTCGGTTTGAGATGCAGGAGATTGTCTTGACCATGTCTACATGCCTAAATGCACTGAGTTGCCGCCATGTGATTGGCTGATTAGAAATTAAGTGTTAACGAGCAGTTGGACAGGTGTACCTAATAAAGTGGCCGGTGAGTGTAGAATCCCAATTTTCACAAATCATGAAATGTTCCTAAGCACCAATAACACCCCATCAGTGTCCAAATCTTAGGCCTGGGGAGTTCCATACTATACACATTCATATGTGCCAGATCACATTAATATTTATTATGTTGTATGGAAGATTCATTTATAAAGATTTATACCTAACATTAACACATATAAAGGATTCATTTATAAAATATCATTTAAGGAGGCACCGTAAGTTTAAATGGATCTTCCCATTGAATAAAATACAGTAGGACTATCTGTAATACACAACACATTGCTACCTAATGACACTTTCAGCTCCGTCAGATCTGTGTATTACTGTATCCCACTAAGTTCTCTTGAAGCTGAAGTATTGAATTCCATTATTTTTGTGCACCATAAGAATGTAATCTTGTGAGCTTCCCAAAGCCTTAATATTATGTATAATATGTGTGACCTATTATACAGGGGTTCCTTTTAGAATTTATAGCAATCTTAAAGAGTCGCTAACTCTAAGACTACTTTCATATTCATAAAACACTTGGTTCCCTTGTTTTCTGTGATCCCCATGCATGAAAAAATAGGACCGGTTCTAAAAAAAATGTAACAGAAAATGGATTAGTGAAAGAAAAATGAAATGTGAAAACCTATAGAAAATAATGATACAGTAAGGCTTCTTTGAAAATCACAGAATCATGAATGATAAATACAACGCAAGTGTGAAAGAGCCCTTACCTTTACTAATCCAACATAACATAATATATATAACTAAATTGCTTGGTTCCATGATCTTAAAGTGTGCTTCTTCTTGTGCAAGATTAGCTATCTATGCTCCCAGTCTTATAATAAAGTGTAATCCTAACTGGCAAAAATTATGTTTGGATTACTTGGTTAAAAATTCATTTGATGGGAGTACTTGTGCCATGATTGTCAGTGTGGTGGTAATTAGCCGCAGGCCAGATCAATGGATATATGGCCAATGCTTATTGCTGGGCTAGTTTGGCAGGGTTAATTATCTCTGACTTTTGTTGATGATGGGTATTTGGTTTTGTAATGGTTGACTTACAAGGCTAGCATTGTAGCTGCACTATCCAACAAATAAAAGGCTTGTTTACAACTATGGGATATCCTATCAATATCTTGTAAGCATAACAACATAGAATCCCAAAGTTCACAGATCATGAGTCACTAACTACAGTACTTTACTACATGCCACTCAACTCTCAGTTGACCTCCAAGAAATTAATACACATCAAATGTTTCCTAAGCAATACCCGAATACCTTCTTTAGTGTCCACATCTTAGGTTGGGAGTTCTATACTACATTCAATCATCTGTGCCTCGCCACAGTAATTATTCATTATGTCCCCTAGGAGATGGGGACGCACGCGCCGAGTGGCGGGAGCAGGAGAGGACATCGCTGGAGCCAGGGGAGGTAAGATGAGCAGAGCTCCGGAGGGACACTGGGGGGCATGGGAGCACCCCTGACAGTATATATAATATGTTTGACGTATATGAATGAATACAGAGGAAACTGTATAAAGAGAGCAGCAAGAACTAGGGAAACAGCTAAGGAAAAACGGTCCCTTACTCTAAGGCTAAGCCAGTCCCCACCTGCGGGTGATGGTCATATTACCTGGGCTAGCTCCGAACCAGACAACTTCTCACTTTCTGAACACGAAGACCTTTCCAGAAAGAAGGGAGAAGGACTAAAGGATACTAGGGTCTGGAGTACTAAATTTGGGCTCCCCTAACAAAACAATTGCTGCAAGTACAAGCTTGGCAAACAAGCAATCCCTGCATGCACACAAACACAGAATCGAAACTGAAAGCGGGAAGAAGGGCAATAGAGAGGATAGGAGTGGGTAACAACCAGAGCAGGTCCAAAACACTCACTAGAAAATAAACACAGACAAAAGGGGAATAGACAGGAAAGTGGTGAGAAAAGACAAGAGAAAAAGAATCTATCACCACAGTCAAAGAAACAAGCTACTAAGTATTGCTATTCCTACAGAACAGATCCAGGGATAAGCTAAAGATACAACAATACCTAGCAAAAACTGAATGACAAAACCAGCATTTAATGGAGCCCGACTACTCCTGATAGGATAATACAAATTAACACAGCTGAGACTTAAAAACACCAGCAGGCAATACAGAAACACCAGAAACAAAAGGACAGGTAAAAACAATCAGGCTACATAGCAGAGTGGTAGACAACCAACAAGAAAGGCAACAGGACGCAGGTTCAAAGGAGTCGCTAACTTTAAGACGGTTAACAAACACGTTTCTTAGGAGAAATGGGTTGTATGTATAGATGAGCGAGCACTAAAATGCTCGGGTGCTCGTTATTCGAGACGAACTTTTCCAGATGCTCGAGTGCTCGTCTCGAATAATGGGCCCCATTGAAGTCAATGGGAGACCCGAGCATTTTTTTAATAAAACTGAACAGTAAAAGAACAGTGCAAAAAAAAATTCCAGATGTTTGCAGATGTTTTACTTGTAAGAACACATTGAAATAACACTATTCTTCACTTTGCAGGTGTTCGCGCGTGTCTCCCGCTAAGTTAGGAGATGTGCACGAACATCTGGAATGTGAAGAATAGTGTTCTTTCAATGTGTTCTGCACTTAAATGCTCCTGTGTTCACTGTTTTTAATGTTTTAATTCTATTCTTCACTTTGCAGGTGTGCGCGCGTGTCTCCCGATAGGTTCGGAGATACGCGCGCACAGCTGCAAAGTGAAGAATAGAATTAAAACATTAAAAACAGTGAATACAGGACCATTTAAGTGCAGAACACATTGAAAGAACAATATTCTTCACATTCCAGATGTTCCGAACATCTCCGAAAGTGAAGAATAGTGTTCTTACAAGTAAAACATCTGCAAACATGTGTAATATTTTATTTTTACTATAAAAATACTTTTATTCAATTTATTTTATTAATTTACTGCTCGATCTCGAGCCGGCGAGATACTCGTCCGAGTAACGAGCCGGTCCGAGTATGCTAATACTCGACCGAGCAGTATACTCGGACGAGTATACTCGCTCATCTCTAGTTGTATGTGGAAAGCATTGTATCTTGCTGATATTGTTGTGTTTTTTCTGCTCCTGGTAGAAGGCCTGCATAAGGCTGCTGATTAGTCCAGGACGCAGGACTTTCTCACCTACCTACACGGCCATATTTGCAATCACACTTGAGGGACCACTGATGCGCACCTACTACACACTGAAACTCAAACTGTAGCAGGTGTGCGTCAGTGGTTGGGATGGCACTGCCAGCCTCTGTCAGGCACTGCCAGCAGGGGAATGAAAGTGATGCAGGAGGTTAGTATATTTGTTTTATTGTTTTTATAGCCACCCCAAGCAGCAGATAACATTTACTAACAGAGCCACCCACACAAAGTGCCATTCTGGCCTACTGCATACAGTTGTTTCTTTACTGCCCCTTGCACTTCTGCCTCAATTATTATCGCTACATCACAGGTAGTTTATGATCGCACAATCGTATGTGTGGTCATGAGCTTGCCCTTCAAATTTGGGCATCCATACAGCTCCTCCAGAGGTCTATTTTGTGCACACCGTGTCTCACCACACTGTGACCAAGCCTGGGCTGGTCACCCCTCCCTGAGCAGATGGGAGGGGTGACCAGCCCTGTTTGTTGCCCGTTTTTGCATACATTTAAGTGCATGTTGCCTTAAGCCAGATTTCCATATATAACATGTGAAGGGAATAAGAAAAATACTTGTTGACTTGGCTATTCCAGCAATAAAAATTAAAAAGTACCTTAAAATACAGATATGGAAATATGGGAAGAATCCACGAAGCCTTGACAAATGGGCAAAAAGGGAAAAGAAGGACCTAATGCTAGTTTAGGTTTTGGATTAAAACTTGTTTTAATGATTGTGTGATTCTTACTGACAAGGTACCTTCAGATTTGTGTTTATTTATAAACTGTTGTCTCCTTATTGTGCCAGGAACTATTCTTGTAGCCTGGGCTCACCGAAAAAACTTTCAAGGTTTGTGAAATGTAGTGGCATAGGCCATAAGGAACCATATAGGATACCCATAGTAACAGTTTAGGGTAGGCTGCTCAGCCAGACTAGTATGGATTTCAGGATTAATGATAAAAACAATTAACTAGTCTAGTGACATAAAAAGAAATTATTTTTATGGAAGAAACTTACATGGCATCCTTTAGTTCCCTTTGTCATTATTGTTTAGCTTATTATAGTAAAATTGAAGCTGATATAAGTAAAAAACTAATGTATGTAAACAGATCATAGCAGGATATAAAATGTATATATCTTCTTGTAAAAATGCACTTATATTTCCCAAGTAGGTACAACACTGAGTAAGTAGCTATATTACATGGATAGTATTCATTTATATTGTCTATGAGCTTCATCCTGCACAAGTATTTTCATACAGAAGGGTTGTGAGAACAGTTTATCAGGTCTTGGTGTGTGTATGGTCATGTCACCCTGGAGACGTGGTTATGATGCCTCCTTATCATCAAACCCATCTGAATAAGCCACTCCGGCAGCAGAAAAAACAAGGAGTGTCCAACGGAGGCAAATTGGATTTGTCTAAGACCTATTTTAACCCAGAAAGAATAGTTCATTGTTTACTGCATAAGTGCATGTGGCCGCATGCCCAGGTAAATACTAACCTACACAAATACCTGAGATTGGTATTTATATGATATTATATAAACACACTTGAGATAATGATTCATTGTTATAGTAAAGAACATCAGCGCTTTCAGGAGGAAGAACCATCTGGTTTCCCATAGCAAGCGTGAATGCGCTCTTAAATCTTTATTTGTCGACCCAAGCTTATTCTCCAGAAAACAAATCACTCAGATTCCTCGCTACCACTGGACAGCGATAACATTAAAAGGAACGTATTAGTCATTCATGGAAATAAGGAGTAGTATCAGCACATTAGTGCAAAATCTCCTAAATGTTGTCTCATCACACAAATTAGAAGAGCCCAAAGGGGATTTCTGTTCAAAATAAAAAATCCCTGTCCCACTGCACTTCACAGCTCAGAGGTAATGACAAAACACAGATGTCATCACTGGAGTGAACATAGTCAGCCATTGGCTGCAGCAATAACAAGTCTATGTGTCGAAATAAGGCCTGAGGCAACTGCACTGGATCTAGAAGGTGAGTAAGAGAATTTTTTATTTTTAAACAGCCAACTTGGTGCTTTGAATTTTATTATCTCCAGATAACCTTCTACAACACATAATAGTGCCAAAAGCTTGATTTGATCTTACTTCTGGTACCACCACCAATCGCCAAAATGATGGACTTTTGTCAGCTCCAAAGGGCTTTAACAATACAGCTGTAGTTTGGAACGTGTCTTGCTGCTCCATTCAATTTTATGGCATTAACAGAAACCGTCAAGTGTTGAGTTCCTGGTGGCGATCTCAGTAATTTGACCTTTGCCAATTTTAAATTTAACCCCTTAAGGACGGAGGGTTTTCCGGCTCATTTCTCGCTCTCCAACTTCAAAAATCCATAACTTTTTCATTTTTACGTGTACAGACCTGTGTGAGGGCTTATTTTGTGCGTAACAAATTTTACTTTCCCGTAATGTTATTTATTTTAACATGCCGTGTACTGCGAAGCTGAAAAAAAATTCCAAATGTGGAAAAATTGAAAAAAAACCGCACGTGCGTCACGTTCTTGTGGGCTCAGTTTTTACGACTTTCACTCTTCGCTCCAAATAACACGCCTACTTTATTCTTTGGTTCGGTGCGATCGCGGTGATACCAAATTTATATAGGTTTTATTGTGTTTTAATACATTTTCAAAAATTAAACGAATGTGTACAAAAAAGAAAAAAAATTTTTTGCCATCTTCTGACGCTAATAACTTTTTCATACTTTGGCGCACGAAAATGTGTGAGGGGTCATTTTTTGCGAAATGAGGCGACGTTTTCATTGCTACCATTTTGAGGTCTGTGCGACATTTTGATAATTTTTTATTTCACTTTTTATGTTATGTAAAAAGGTGTAAAAGTCGCATTTCGGACATTTGGGCGCCATTTCCCGCCTCGGAGGTCACCGCCGGCCGTAACCGTTTTTATATTTTGATAGATCGGGCATTTTGGGACGCGGCGATACCTAATATGTCTGTGATTTTTACTGTTTGTTATGTTTTATATCTGTTCTAGGGAAAGGGGGGTGATTTGAACTTTTAATATTTTATTAATTTTTTTTATTTTTTAAACTTTTTTTTTTCTTTTTTTTTTCACTATTTTTTAGACCATCTAGGGTACAATAACCCTAGATGATCAGATCGCTCCTACCATATACTGCAATACTACAGTATTGCAATATATGGCGTTTTTGCAGGTCTTACATTACAATGAGCCACTGGCTCATTGTAACGAACCTGCATAAACCATGTAGCCTCGTGTCAAGAGAAGACCCGAGGCTACCATGGTAACCGATCGCCGCCCCCCGATGACGTTCGGGGGCGTGGCGATCGAAAAAAAGATGGCGGCGCCCGCGCGCCGCCGTCTTTTAAACGCCGCCCGCGACTTTGCGGGCGGCGTTTAGAGGGTTAATAGCCGCGATCGGTGCAAGCACCGACCGCGGTTATTAGCGGTGGGGGTTTTGTGCAAAATGCAAAAACCCCCACCTCTGTATGAAGAGGACTCAGCCCGTGAGCCCTCTTCATACTTCCCTTATACCTCTGCGCCGTAGAGCTACGGCGCAGAGGGTTAAGGGGTTAATAGATGTTTAATAGAGATGAGCGAGCACTAAAATGCTCGAGTGCTTGTTACTCGAGTCGAACTTTTTCCGATGCACGATGCTCGTTTCGAATAACGAACCCCATTGAAGTCAATGGGAGACTCAAGCATTTTTCAAGGGGACCAAGGAGACCAATAAAATGTGTCATTTTATTGAGAAATAAGGCAGTCAGTCCTGTTTCTTCATTTTTTTTATTCAATGGAATATTTGTGGAACTTCAAAAAGGAGAATGACCCATGTTAAACAGAACAGTTAAACTGACAGGATAGAAGATCCAGTTGGTTCTTCACTGTATTGTCGTTCTTCACTAGAGATGAGCGAGCACTAAAATGCTCGGGTACTCGTTATTCGAGACGAACTTTTCCCGATGCTCGAGTGCTCGTCTCGAATAACGAGCCCCATTGAAGTCAATGGGAGACTCGAGCATTTTTCAAGGGGACCAAGGATCTGCACAGGGAAGCTTGGCCAAGCACCTGGGAACCTCAGAAAAGGATGGAAACACCATGGAAATGGACAGGAAACAGCAGGGGCAGCATGCATGGATGCCTCTGGGGCTGCTTAAACACACCATTATGCCAAAAGTATGGGCAACAGCATGGCAATGACAGAGTGACCGAATGAGGCTAGATAGCATCTAAAACATCCAATAATTGACCCTGACACTACAGGGGACTATGCAGAGGCAGCGGCAGCAGCGGCAGGCTAGAGAGTGTCTTGGCAACATACCCCAAATGGACTCAGGCTTAAAACCAATGGGTGGCAGAGAGGAACCAAAGGAGGTGAGCAATAAGCGCTCAAATAATATCGGTAAATGATAAAAGTTTGCCAGTATATTTTGTGGATTACACAGCAGGGTGGCGACAAAGTTAACAAGTTTGATGAGGAAGCCATGAAAACAACCCAAAATTCTGCCTGACACAGCTCGTTTGATAAGGGGACGATGTAAGGAGGCAGTGAACTAGTAGTAGATTAAAGGTGCTGCAGTTAAAACTATGTTAGTTGGATCTTGGCATGGAGCTGGCGCTCCGCTGCCAGGCGAGCTTTCGCCAATCCAAGCCCCTGTCTCTAGGCTACTCCCCAAACAGCACTTCTAAGAACCTTTTGTATAAGATCAAGTGTAGTAGCGTTCTTATAAGTTTAGAATATGGCAGATGAGGGGAATGTAAACAGATGCGCAAGAAGCGCTGAAATAATATTGGTAAATGATAAAAGTTTGCCAGTATATTTTGTGGATTACACAGCAGGGTGGCGACAAAGTTAACAAGTTTGATGTGGAAGCCATGAAAACAACCCAAAATTCTGCCTGACACAGCTCGTTTGATAAGGGGACCATGTATGGAGGCAGTGAACTAGTAGTAGATTAAAGGTGCTGCAGTTAAAACTATGTTAGTTGGATCTTGGGATGGAGCTGGCGCTCCGCTGCTAGGCGAGCTTTCGCCAATCCAAGCCCCTGTCTCTAGGCTACTCCCCAAACAGCACTTCTAAGAACCTTTGGTATAAGATCAAGTGTAGTAGCGTTCTTATAAGTTTGGGTTCTGGCGGGTGAGGGGAATGTAAACAGATGCGCAAGAAGCGCTGAAATAATATTGGTAAATGATAAAAGTTTGCCAGTATATTTTGTGGATTACACAGCAGGGTGGCGACAAAGTTAACATGGAAGCCATGAAAACAATCCAAAATTCTGCCTGACACAGCTCGTTTGATAAGGGGACCATGTATGGAGGCAGCTATATGGACTACTTTTGGAGGCAGCTATGGCGATGACGTGTGGAGGTAGCAATGGAGACAACGTGTGAAGGCAGCTAAAAAGACGACGTGTGGAGGCTGCTATGGAGACAATTTAATTTGGATAGTGCCTGTATGTGGCAGTCCAAAAAAGTTTTCAAAACAGAGGAGCAGGTAGCTGGTCCTCCAGAAAAATTACATAGATTGAGTGCCTGTATGTGGCAGTCCAAAAAAGTTTTCAAACCAGAGGAGCAGGTAGCTGGTCCTCCAAAAAGATTAAATAAATTGAGTGCCTGTATGTGGCAGTCCAAAAAAGTTTTCAAACCAGAGGAGCAGGTAGCTGGTCCTCCAGAAAAATTACATAGATTGAGTGCCTGTATGTGGCACTCCCAAAAATTGTTTAAAACAGAGGACAGGGTAGTTGTCCCTCCAGAAAAATTAAATACATAGAGTACTATAGCCAGAGCCAGTTGGCCCTGGTAAAAAAAATAGCCAGTTTCCTCTGCTTTAGTGTACAAAGAGGAGGAGAAGGAGGACAATGAGGAGGAGGAGTGCATACATTATTCAGGTTCAGCTTCTTTCACCTGGTGGAGAATGGAAATGCGGAGAAATCCAGGCTTTATTCATCTTGATAAGCGTCAGCCTGTCAGCGCTGTCAGTCGACAGGCGTGTACGCTTATCGGTGATGATGCCACCAGCTGCACTGAAAACCCGCTCGGACAACACGCTAGCGGCAGGGCAGGCAAGAACCTCCAAGGCGTACAGCGCCAGTTCGTGCCACATGTCCAGCTTTGAAACCCAGTAGTTGTAGGGAGCTGTGTGATCATTTAGGACGATGGTATGGTCAGCTACGTACTCCCTCACCATCTTTCTGTAAAGATCAGCCCTACTCTGCCGAGACTGGGGACAGGTGACAGTGTCTTGCTGGGGTGACATAAAACTGGCAAAGGCCTTGTAAAGCGTACCCCTGCCAGTGCTGGACAAGCTGCCTGGTCGCCTACTCTCCCTCGCTACTTGTCCCGCAGAAGTACGCCCTCTGCCGCTAGCGCTGTCAGAAGGGAAATACTGTTTCAGCTTGTGCACCAGGGCCTGCTGGTATTCATGCATTCTCACACTCCTTTCCTCTCCAGGGATGAGAGTGGAAAGATTTTGCTTGTACCGTGGGTCCAGGAGAGTGAATACCCAGTAATCGGTGCTGGAATAAATTCTTTGAACGCGAGGGTCACGGGATAGGCAGCTTAGCATGAAATCTGCCATATGCGCCAGAGTCCCAACGCGCAAGAATTCACTCCCCTCACTGGCCTGACTGTCCATTTCCTCCTCCTCCAACTCCTCCAACTCCTCTTCTTCTGCCCATACACGCTGAACAGTGAAGGACTGAACAATGGTCCCCTCTTCTGTCTCGCCAACATTCTCCTCCTCTTCCTCCTCATCCTCCTCCACCTCCTCCGATATGCGCTGAGAAACAGACCTAAGGGTGCTTTGGCTATCAACAAGGGAATCTTCTTCCCCCGTCTCTTGTGACGAGCGCAAGGCTTCCGACTTCATGCTGACCAGAGGGTTTTTCAACAGGCCAAGCAGCGGGATGGTGAGGCTGATGATGGCGGCATCACCACTGACCATCTGTGTTGACTCCTCAAAGTTACTCAGCACCTGACAGATATCAGACATCCACGTCCACTCCTCATTGTAGACTTGAGGAAGCTGACTGACCTGACTACCAGTTCTGGTGGAAGTTGACATCTGGCAGTCTACAATCGCTCTGCGCTGCTGGTAAACTCTGGATAACATGGTTAGTGTTGAATTCCACCTCGTGGGCACGTCGCACAACAGTCGGTGAGCGGGCAGTTGGAGGCGGCGCTGCCCTGCCCTGAGAGTGGCAGCATCAGTGCTGGACTTCCTGAAGTGCGCACAGATGCGGCGCACCTTCATGAGCAAATCAGACAGATTGGGGTATGTCTTGAGGAAACGCTGAACTATGAGATTTAACACATGGGCCAGGCATGGCACATGTGTCAGTCTGCCGAGTTGCAGAGCCGCCACCAGGTTACGGCCGTTGTCACACACAACCATGCCTGGCTTCAGGTTAAGCGGTGCCAGCCACAGATCAGTCTGCGCCGTGATGCCCTGTAATAACTCTTGGGAGGTGTGCCTTTTATCGCCTAGGCTCAGCAGTTTGAGCACCGCCTGCTGTCGCTTAGCGATGGCACTGCTGCTGTGCCTAGAGCTACCGACTGATGGCGCCATGCCCACGGATGGTAATTCAGAGGAGGAGGTGGAGGAGGGGTGAGAGGAGGAGGAGGCATAGTAGGCCTTTGAGACCTGGACAGAGGTAGGCACCGCAATCCTCGGCGTCGGCAGTATATGACCAGCCCCAGGGTCAGACTCGGTCCCAGCCTCCACCAAGTTAACCCAATGTGCCGTCAGCGATATATAGTGGCCCTGCCCGGCAGCACTCGTCCACGTGTCCGTGGTCAGGTGGACCTTGTCAGAAACGGCGTTGGTCAGGGCACGGAGGATGTTCTCTGACACGTGCTTGTGCAGGGCTGGGACGGCACATCGGGAAAAGTAGTGGCGGCTGGGGACAGAATACCGAGGGGCGGCCGCCGCCATGAGGTTTCGAAAGGCCTCGGTCTCTACCAGCCTATAGGGCAGCATCTCCAGGCTAAGCAACTTGGAGATGTGGACGTTGAGGGCTTGGGCGTGTGGGTGGGTTGCGCTATACCTCCTTTTGCGCTCCAGCGTCTGGGGTATGGAGAGCTGAACGCTGGTGGATGCTGTGGAGGATCGTGGAGGCGAAGATGAGGTTTTCGCATGGGAGGTGTTTGGGCCGGGGTCCTGGGCAGGGGGCTGACTAGCAGATGACACAGGGGAAGGAGCAGTGGTGTGCCCGGCCGGAGGTGAACGGGCTTGGTGCCATTGAGTGGGGTGTTTAGCATTCAGATGCCTGCGCATACTGGTGGTAGTTAAGCTAGTAATGGTGGAACCCCTGCTGATCCTGGTTTGGCAAAGGTTGCGCACCACAGTCCGTCGGTCATCCGGTGTTTCTTTAAAGAACCTCCAGACTTCTGAAAATCTAGCCCTCGCCACGGGAGCTTGACTACGGGCAACATTTGGCGCTGATGCACCAGCTCTGGCCCTGCCTCTCCGTCTGGCCCCACCACTGCCTCTTCCAACCTGTTCTGCTATAGGACTCGCCTCCGTCTCAGAAGCACTGTGTTCACCCGGCCTATCAACCCAGCTTGGGTCTGTCACCTCATCATCCTCCAATCCCTCAGTCTGCTCCCCCCTCGGACTTCCTGCCCTGACAACAACTTCACCACTGTCTGACAACCGTGTCTCCTCATCGTCCGACACCTCTTTACACACTTCTTCCACTACGTGAATAATGTCATCATCACCCACAGACTGCGACTGGTGGAAAACCTGGGCATCGGAAAATAGCTCAGCAGCAGCAGGACAAGTGGTTTGTGACTGTGGGAAGGGTCCAGAAAACAGTTCCTCAGAGTATGCCGGTTCAAATGCCAAATTTTGGTGGGAGGGGGCAGACTGGGGGGAAGGAGGCTGAGGTGGAGGAGCTGGAGGAGTGCCGATTTCGGTGACATGGGTGGACTGCGTGGAAGACTGACTGGTGGACAAATGGCTAGAAGCATTGTCCGCAATCCACGACATCACCTCTTCGCACTGTTCTGGCCTCAACAGTGCTCTACCACGAGTCCCAGTAACTTGAGACATGATGAACCTAGGGAGTGTACCTCTGCGGCGTTCCCCTGCTCCCCCATCAGCAGGTGGTGTCTCACCCCGCCCAGGACCACGGCCTCTGACCCCTGCAGTAGTTGGACGCCCACGTCCACGCCCTCGTCCTCCACCCCTAGCCCTCGGGTTAAACATTTTCCAAATTAAAGTGTAAACTTGAAAAAAAAAATTTTGTGTTTATTTTTTTTTTGTTTTTTATTTTTTTTTAACAAAACGATGCTATCCTATTGCTATGGCTAGTTTCTAACCTACACTGACAGCACACAACTGGATTTTGTGCTTTGCAAGATGAGTTTGAGCTATAAAATGAAATAAAGGTAAAAAAAAAAAAAAATCAGCAGACTCTGCCTAATTCTACTCAAACCCCTAATAAATTGTCCCACTTCGGTGTTTGAGGTGGATATGCGTGTCACTAAGAGCTAAACACAACATCGCAGGTCTCCCAGAAAATTCCTCACAGTATGGTACTAGCTGCACTACTACTGCCAGCAAGCCCAGCCACAAGCAAACAAAAAAAAGGAAAATATAACGCTATTGTAGGCCTAAGTAAGCCGTTGGGGTTCTCCTATGGCTATTTTGTAGCCTACAACGAGAGCACACTGCTTTGCAAGATGAGTTTGAGCTATAAAATGAAATACAGCTAAAAAAAAAAAAAAAATCAGCAGACTCTGCCTAATTCTACTCAAACCCCTAATAAATTGTCCCACTTCGGTGTTTGAGGTGGATATGCGTGTCACTAAGAGCTAAACACAACGGACGCAGGTCTCCCAGCAAATTCCTCACAGTATGGTACTAGCTGCACTACTAGTACCAGCAAGCCCAGCCACAAGCAAACAAAAAAAAGGAAAATATAACGCTATTGTAGGCCTAAGTAAGCCGTTGGGGTTCTCCTATGGCTATTTTGTAGCCTACAATGAGAGCACACTGCTTTGCAAGATGAGTTTGAGCTATAAAATGAAATACAGCTAAAAAAAAAAAAATCAGCAGACTCTGCCTAATTCTACTCAAACCCCTAATAAATTGTCCCACTTCGGTGTTTGAGGTGGATATGTGTGTCACTAAGAGCTAAACACAACGGTAGCAAGTCCCCCTGCAAATTCCTCACAATATGGTACTATCTGCACTACTAGTGCCAGCAAGGCCAGCCACAAGCAAATAATAAAAAAAAAAGTATAACGTTATTGTAGGCCTAAGAAGGGCTGTTGGGTTCTTGTAGAATCACTCCTGCCTAACAGTAATCTACTAGCACCCTAACGCTGTCCCTGACCAGCAGCAGCTCTCTCCCTAGCGGCATCCAGACACAGAATGATCCGAGCAGCTTGGGCAGGGGCTAGTCTATTCCAGGGTCACCTGATCTGGCCAGCCAACCACTGCTATCGACGTGTAAGGGTACCAGGTCATGCTGGGTGGAGTGCAGAGTCTCCTGGCTTGTGATTGGCTCTGTTTCTGGCCGCCAAAAAGCAAAACGGCGGGAGCTGCCATTTTCTCGAGCGGGCGAAGTATTCATCCGAGCAACGAGCAGTTTCGAGTACGCTAATGCTCGAACGAGCATCAAGCTCGGACGAGTATGTTCGCTCATCTCTATTCTTCACACATATGAAGAGATGCGTTCTTCACAACTTAGCAGAAAACATGAGTGCAGAAAGGTGTTCTTCACAATAGTATGTGAAGAAGCATATGTGTGAAGAACACATTGCAGATGTTTCCATACATCTGCTAACTTATCAGAAGACATGAGTGCAGAAAGTTGTTCTTCGCAATAGTATGTGAAGAGCAATATGTGTGAAGAACACATTGCAGATGTTTCCATACATCTGCTAACTTATCAGAAGACATGAGTGCAGAAAGGTGTTTTTCACAATAGTATGTGAAAAACAATATGTGTGAAGAACACATTGCAGATGTTTCCATACATCTGCTAACTTATCAGAAAACATGAGTGCAGAAAGGTGTTCTTCACAATAGTATGTGAAGAACAATATGTGTGAAGAACACATTGCAGATGTTTCAATACATCTGCTAACTTATCAGAAGTATATTTGCATTGACTGCCATCAATCGCAAAAGTGTGGTGCATTGACAATTAATGATCCTTAAGTGAAAGCTCGTTCTCGAGCAGACGAAATACTGGGTAGAAATTGAATAGGTAAGTTGGAAATTAGACTTCTGCTTTACCAGAAATTTTTATCAGGGCACAGTGGATTACTTGCAGTATTAATATATCAGGTCTTTGATCTAGTATCTTGATGCCTATCCTTCTCCGAATGTGCAAAACACCCAATCATTTGTCGAGTACCCAGTGTAGCACAAATAAATGATAGCACTGTCTCAAGATCTGACGTCAGTCCATAAGATCTATAAATCACTGAGGTTGGGCTGTTGTTAATATGTCTTCTCTGGATCTCAGAAAAGTTTGGGTGTAAATCTTTTTCCATAAATAGACTTGTTGCTGCACATCTTTTGTATTTATAATAAACTGCAAATTTGTTCCTTTGCAGTTTTCTGAGATTAGGGTATTTAACCCCCTTAGGACACAGCCCCATTTTCAAAATCTGCCATACGATATGCAATTATAACTTTAGAACACTGTAACTTACCAAGTTTATTTTTTGACTGTTTTTGCAATATTTTGGTTGAAAATCTTTTTTCACTTATTTATAAAAAAGATTGCACAGGCTTTGCTTCTGAAACCTTGCAATTTCCATGATGTTACGCAAAGTACAAGCTCACCATGACGTTACTCAACATCATGGTATGGGAAGGGATTAAAGCCTAGCTTCAGAAAGCTCCTTGGTTAGATTGTGGAGTATAGAGTATGGGCTACATCAGAAATTCACCTATCACAACAACCTTAAACACCCCCTTAGCTTCTAGCACTTTAATGTCCAACAAATGATAATCATATGCAATATTATGCCCCTTCCAGACCATAATATGTCTTCTTTATGGCATGATGTGCCCTGACAAAGTCCTTCCACAATATACACTCACCGGCCACTTTATTAGGTACACCATGCTAGTAACGGGTTGGACCCCCTTTTGCCTTCAGAACTGCCTCAATTCTTCGTGGCATAGATTCAACAAGGTGCTGGAAGCATTCCTCAGAGATTTTGGTCCATATTGACATGATGGCATCACACAGTTGCCGCAGATTTGTCGGCTGCACATCCATGATGCGAATCTCCCGTTCCACCACATCCCAAAGATGCTCTATTGGATTGAGATCTGGTGACTGTGGAGGCCATTTGAGTACAGTGAACTCATTGTCATGTTCAAGAAACCAGTCTGAGATGATTCCAGCTTTATGACATGGCAAAGTAGCCATCAGATGTTGGGTACATTGTGGTCATAAAGGGATGGACATGGTCAGCAACAATACTCAGGTAGGCTGTGGTGTTGCAACGATGCTCAATTGGTACCAAGGGGCCCAAAGAGTGCCAAGAAAATATTCCCCACACCATGACACCACCACCACCAGCCTGAACCGTTGATACAAGGCAGGATGGATCCATGCTTTCATGTTGTTGACGCCAAATTCTGACCCTTCCATCCGAATGTCGAAGCAGAAATCGAGACTCATCAGACCAGACAACGTTTTTCCAATCTTCTACTGTCCAATTTCGATGAGCTTGTGCAAATTGTAGCCACAGTTTCCTTTTCTTAGCTGAAAGGAGTGGCACCCGGTGTGGTCTTCTGTTGCTGTAGCCCATCTGCCTCAAAGTTCGACGTACTGTGCGTTCAGAGATGCTCTTCTGCCTACCTTGGTTGTAACGGGTGGCGATTTGAGTCACTGTTGCCTTTCTATCAGCTCAAACCAGTCTGCCCATTCTCCTCTGACCTCTGGCATCAACAAGGCATTTCCGCCCACAGAACTTCCGCTCACTGGATGTTTTTTCTTTTTTTGGACCATTCTCTGTAAACCCTAGAGATGGTTGTGTGTGAAAATCCCAGTAGATCAGCAGTTTCTGAAATACTCAGACCAGCCCTTCTGGCACCAACAACCATGCCACGTTCAAAGTGTCCATGAAACATCAGTGTTGCGGCTGGACTATACCCGACACAATACAAAATTTTGCACTGAAAGGAGTTTTCCAATGCACAGTCAGACCATGCACCACATCCAGGGACGTAAGTAGGAGAGACTGGGCCCCATAGTAGATTTCTGCATGGGGCCCCCCTTCCCCTTAAAAAATTATATACATATGTAGGCTGCATTCACATAGACGTGTGCCTGCCTGGCTTTAGCCCGTCTGGCGTGCTGGAGAGGAGGAGAGGTGATAGCGGCTCACCCCTCCCATCTGCATAGAGAAGAGAGCCACATGGTCGTTCTTACAGCCATAGGTAGAACCGGCTCTATCTCTTTGCGGCCACAGCTCAAAACAGTGAGTACTCATTGTCAGGGCCGGAAGTCTGTGGACCCTCTGGACCACCGCGGGAGGTGGTACTAGCCGACCTGGGACCGGAGTTGAACCCCGGTGTTCACCAGAGCCCGCCGCAAAGCGGGATGGACTTGCTGCGGCGGGATGCCACCAGGTCGTTCCACAGGTGGCTGCCAAGGTAGTAATACAGGAGACACCACTCACGTCAGAAATCGCAGGAGCTGGCACACAGGAACGCAGGACCACAGGTATGGACTGGCACACAGGAATCACAGGACACAGGAATCACAGGACACAGGAATCACAGGAACGCAGGAATCACAGGAACGCAGGAATCACAGGAACGCAGGAATCACAGGAGAGCTTTCACTTCATGGGAAGACTTGAAGATCCAGCAAGGGCAAAAGGAAGAGGCTGGAATTTAAATCAGACCAGCGCCAATTATTGGCGCACTGGCCCTTTAAATCTCAGCGAGCCGGCGCGCGCGCGCCCTAGGAGACGGGGCCGCGCGCGCTGAGCCGCGGGAGCTGCGGAGGACGCCGCTGGAGCTGGGAGAGGTGAGTGCTGCCGGGCACCGGAGCCTGGAGAGGCACGGGTGCACCCGCGATCCGAGACAGGGATCGCGGGAGCACCCGTGAAAGTACCCCCCCCTTCGGCCTCCCCCTCTTCTTCTTGGTCCCAAGAAACCTCTGGAGGAGAGTCCGATCCAAAATGTTCTCTTCAGGCTCCCAAGATCTCTCCTCGGGCCCGAACCCCTTCCAGTCTACAAGAAAGAACCGCTTACCCCTAATAAACTTCATGTCCAGAACTTCCTTAACTTCATAGACATCTGGAGAATCCGCCTCAGGAGCCGGAGGAGGGGATTGCTGGGAGAAGCGGTTCAAGATGACTGGCTTCAGGAGGGAGACATGGAAGGAGTTCGGGATGCGCATAGATGGAGGAAGGCAGAGCTTGTAGGCCACTTGATTGATGTGCTTGATTATCTCAAAGGGATCAAGGAACCGGGGACCAAGTTTGTAACTGGGTATCTTAAGGCGGACATATTTGGAGGATAACCATACTTTGTCGCCAGGAGAGAAGACAGGAGGAGCTCAACGTTTCTTATCAGCCTGGGTCTTAGTACGGTTCATAGCACGTAGAAGAGACTGGCGAGTTTGATCCCAAATAGACTGGAGGTCCTGTACCAATTCCTCTACCGCAGGGACATCAGAGGAAGTAGACAACGGAAAAGGGGGGCGAGGAATACATCCATAGACCACATAGAATGGAGCAGAGCCAGTAGACTCAGAGTCCAGGGAATTGTAGGAGAACTCAGCCCAAGATAGCAGGTCAGCCCAGTTGTCCTGACGAGCTGAAACAAAGTGACGCAGGTAACAGCCCAAAGTCTGGTTCACCCTCTCCACTTGACCATTAGACTGCGGGTGGTAGGCAGAGGAAAAGTCAAGGTTGACCTGCAGTTGGTGACATAAGGAACGCCAGAATTTTGATACAAACTGGACTCCTCTATCGGACACGATGGGGGTCATTTACTAAGGGCCCGATTCGCGTTTTCCCGACGTGTTACCCGAATATTTCCGATTTGCGCCGCTTGTACATGAATTGCCCCGGGTTTTTGGCGCACGCGATCGGATTGTGGCGCATCGGGGCCGGCATGCGCGCGACAGAAATCGGGGGGCGTGGCCGAACGAAAACCTGACGTATTCGGAAAAACCGCCGCATTTAAAAACCGAAAATGTGTCGCTTGGGGAGCGCTCACCTTCACCTTCTATGGGATGGTGCATTCCGGGGCGTTAAGATTATTTTCGGCGCTGCAGCGCCACCTGGTGGACAGCGGAGGAACTACCATCTTAAATCCCAGCCGGACCCGAATCCTGTGCAGAGAACGCGCCGCTGGATCGCGAATGGGCCGGGTAAGTAAATGTGCCCCGATGTGTAGCGCAACCGGAAAATGTGTCTGAAGAATAAACTGGCAAGCTGTGGAGAAGATGGAAGACCAGGAAGGGGAACAAAATGGGACATCTTAGAAAACCGGTCCGTCACCACCCAGATAACAGTATTGCCCGAGGAAACGGGCAGATCGGTGACAAAGTCCATAGCCACGTGGGACCACGGGCAACTGGGTATCGGTAACGGCAGCAACAGTCCAGCCGGTTTGAGACGGGAGACACCAGTAGTAGCGGGAGATGAAGGCCACAGTGCGTTGCACCCCAGGGTGCCCAGCCACACGAGAAGAATGTCCCCAAGATAAAATCCTCCTCCGGAGAGCAGGTCTGACATACGTCTTGCCGGGAGGTAGCTGCCGAAGATCCACAGGAGCTGCAAGAACAAGCTGGTCTGGAGAGATTATGTGTCGAGGAGCTGGTTCTTCTCCGACAACATCCGAAGCCCGGGACAGGGCGTCAGCTTTGACGTTCTTGTCAGCGGGACGAAAATGGATCAGCAGGTCGAAACGGGAAAAGAACAAGGACCACCGGGCTTGCCTGAGATTCAGGCGCTGGGCTGTCTGGAAGTATAACAAGTTTTTGTGATTAGTGTACACACTCACAGGATGGAGAGCACCTTCCAGAAGATAGCACCATTCTTCTAGCGCAAGCTTGATGGCTAAGAGCTCCCTGTCTCCAATCGAATAGTTTCTTTCAGCTGGGGAAAAGGTCTTGGAAAAGAAGCCGCATGTAGAAGTTCGGCCCTTAGGCCCTTTCTGGGAGAGCACTGCTCCAGCTCCTACGGAGGATGCATCCACCTCAAGATTAAAAGGCTTGTTGGTATCAGGCCTAGAGAGGACTGGTGCCGAGGCAAATGCAGACTTCAACTTGGAGAAAGCCTCTTCAGCAGTAGGAGACCAGACACGTGGATTGGCACCCTTCTTAGTGAGTGCCACGATGGGTGCCACGACAGAGGAGAAGTGGGGAATGAACTGTCGATAATAATTTGCAAATCCGAGGAATCTCTGTATGGCTCGGAGGCCCTCAGGGCGTGACCATTGAAGAACAGCAGACAGTTTTGCGGGATCCATCTGAAGGCCTCTATCGGAAATTATATAACCCAAGAATGGAAGTCTGTGCTGGTGAAACTGGCATTTGTCCAGTTTGGCGTACAGATGGTTGGCACGAAGTCGGCCAAGAACTTGACGTACGTGTCTCTGATGGGATTCAAGGTCTGGAGAGTATACCAAAATGTCATCCAAGTAGACCACAACACAGGTATAGAGAAGATCCCGGAAAATGTCGTTCACAAATTCTTGAAAAACGGCCGGGGCGTTACACAATCCGAAGGGCATTACTAAGTATTCAAAATGCCCATCACGGGTATTAAACGCCGTCTTCCACTCGTCACCTTTGCGGATCCGGATGAGATTGTATGCACCCAGAAGGTCCAGCTTGGAGAACACCCTGGAACCGCGTAGGCGATCAAAAAGTTCCGTAATCAACGGCAAAGGGTAGCGATTTTTAACTGTGATTTTGTTCAGCCCTCGATAGTCTATACAGGGACGTAAGGAGCCGTCTTTCTTGGTGACAAAGAAAAAACCTGCACCAGCCGGATAGGAGGACTTGCGTATAAATCCCCTCTGCATGTTCTCCTTGATGTATTCAGACATGGCAGCCGTCTCTAGAACTGAAAGTGGATAGACTCGACCTCTGGGAGGGGTAGTGCCAGGCAGGAGATTCACTGGGCAATCATAGGGATGATGTGGTGGCAAGGTCTCTGCTTGCTTCTTAGAAAAAACGTCAGAAAAGTCCCGGTAACAAACTGGCAAACCCTCCAGAGAGTTGGAAGACACAGAGGAGGATAAGACCGGAAGTGGAACCACCATACATCGGGATTGGCATTCAGGACCCCAACGTAGAATCTCACCAGTCTTCCAATTGAGAATCGGGGCATGTAGCTGGAGCCACGGAAGACCCAGGAGAAGAGCTGAAGTGGAGCGAGGCAAGACATAGAAGACCAAATCCTCTTGATGTAGGGCTCCCACCTGAAGTCGGATAGGTTCCGTGCAGTATCGAACTGGATCGGAAAGAAGTTGTCCAATTACGGAAGAAATTACGAGAGGAGACTTGAGAGGGACCACCGGAATGTGATGCCGGGAAACGAGAGCGGCATCCACAAAATTCCCCAACGAACCGGAATCCAGGAATGCTGAAACCTGCACGGGAGCACCGGTGCCTATACTGAGAAGCACCGGAATAATCAGACGTGGAGAAGCTGAATTCACACTTAGGGATGCCTCTCCCAAAAGCACTAAGTGCTGCCGTTTCCCGGACGCTGGGGACGCACTGGACAAGTCCCGATGAGATGCTTGGGACTGGCACAGTATAGACAAAGGCATTCTTGGAAACGTCTGGTTCGTTCTCCAGGTGTAAGTCTGGCTCTATCAACCTGCATAGGTTCACCAGCAGACTGAGTAAGGGGAGGCTGGAATGGCTTCTGGAAAACCGGAGCCAACCGTGGCAGACGTGGGAGCCGAACTAGAGATCGCTCGTGCCGCAATTCTTCAGTTCTTTCCAGGAACCGCACATCAATCCGGGTGGCCAAGGTGATAAGACCACTCAGAGTAGACGGAAGATCACGAGCAGCCAAAGCATCCTTAACCCGTGAGGACAGGCCTTTCTTAAAGGCCGCCTCGTTCCAACAGAGTTCAGATGCCAAAGTGCGGAACTGGACAGCGTATTCACCCACGGTGGAGTCTCCTTGGCGTAGGTTCAGTAATGCTGCTTCTGCAGATGAGGCTCGTGCTGGCTCCTCAAACACGGACCGGAACTCTGCCAGGAAGTTGGTAAGGGTGGCCGTAACTGGATCGTTCCTGTCCCACAGAGGCGTAGCCCAGGCCAGGGCCTTCCCGGTGAGGAGGCTGATGACGAAGGCCACCTTGGAACGTTCGCTGACCAACTGAGATGACATAAGTTCAATATGCAACGAGCACAAGGTGATGAATCCTCTGCCCTGTTTGGGATCGCCATCATATTTGTTAGGCATAGAGAGACTCATCCTAGGCTCTGGTGCCGGGGAACAACCCAAGATGACAGGTGAAGTCGCAGGAGTAGTCAAAGAAACTGCTGCAGGAGTAGTCACCGGAACAGGATGCTGAGGCCTGGAATCAAGCAGCTGTTGTACAGTGGAAGCAACTTGGCCTAAAAGTTCTCCTTGGGCAGCAATCTGCTGCGACTGCCGAGCGACAACAGTGGAAAGTTCAGCCAGTATCTGACGTGGCTCCTTGGCGGGGTCCATGGCTGGATCTTACTGTCAGGGCTGGAAGTCTGTGGACCCTCTGGCCCACCGCGGGAGGTGGTACTAGCCGACCTGGGACCGGAGTCTAAGTGGAACCCCGGTGTTCACCAGAGTCTGCCGCAAAGCGGGATGGACTTGCTGCGGCGGGATTCCACCAGGTCGTTCCACAGGTGCGACTAGCCCGCGGTGGCTGCCAAGGTAGTAATACAGGAGACACCACTCACGTCAGAAATCGCAGGAGCTGGCACACAGGAACGCAGGACCACAGGTATGGACTGGCACACAGGAATCACAGGACACAGGAATCACAGGACACAGGAATCACAGGAACGCAGGAATCACAGGAACGCAGGAATCACAGGAACGCAGGAATCACAGGAACGCAGGAATCACAGGAGAGCTTTCACTTCATGGGAAGACTTGAAGATCCAGCAAGGGCAAAAGGAAGAGGCTGGAATTTAAATCAGACCAGCGCCAATTATTGGCGCACTGGCCCTTTAAATCTCAGCGAGCCGGCGCGCGCGCGCCTTAGTAGACGGGGCCGCGCGCGCCGAGCCGCGGGAGCTACGGGGACGCCGCTGGAGCCGGGAGAGGTGAGTGCCGCCGGGCACCGGAGCCTGGAGATGCACGGGAGACAGGGATCGCGGGAGCACCCATGACACTCATTGTGCTCACCGTACCGAACTGCTATAGACACAAATTTGCGCCCAGATGTACATCCCCCATACATTCTTGTGAATATACCCTTATACAGAAATGTTTATACAATTACACACATTTATACACTGATATATACACACCTTTATATACTTATATACACACACATAAAGTTCTACACTCGTATACTCGCACCCATATAAATACAAGTATACACTTATACACACATTTATGCCCTCATATACATTTATACACTAATACACACAGTATATACAAACTCATAAAGTATATATATACATACAGTATATACACGTCGCACATACTGCATACACATACATATATATATATATATATATATATATACAGAATATACACACATACAGCATATACACACACATACTGGAAATACACACACACATATTCAGTATATAGAGCATATACTGTACATACATACCATACACACAGCATATACAAAAACACAAATGCATCATATATGTGTGCATATATTTAAATGTGCACATATACAGTATATGCTTATATAAATATATGCATATATAAATACAGTATATGCATCTATACATATATACACAGTATATGCATATATACACATATACACAGTATATACATACTGTATATACAGTATATGCAGTATATACACAGTAGATGCATACATACACATATACACAGTACACATACACACAGTGGGGCAGATTTATCAAGCTGTCTGAAAGTCAGAATATTTCTAGTTGCCCATGGCAACCAATCGCAGCTCAGCTTTCATTTTACCAGTGCTCATGAATATTTTAAAGGGGAGCTGTGATTGGTTGCCATGGGCAACTGGAAGTATTCTGACTTTCAGACAGCTTGATAAATCTGCCCCAGTATATACATATAAACACATACACACAGTATATACACAGTATATACATATATACACAGATATACATATGTACACAGTATATACACATATACACAGTATATGCATATATACACATATTCACAGTATATACATATATACACAGTATATACACATAGACATATTATATACATTTATAAACAGAATATGCATATATACACACAGATAAATACATATGTACCTTTCAGGATGTTTGGGGGCAGTATGGGTGACCACCTGGCCATAGTGTCATGCAGGTGTTCAGGTGGGTGTTCCAGCGGGTAGGTGGGTGTTCAGGCAGGTGCTTGTTCGGCCGTGGGGGAGGTGGTCTGGCAGATGCTTGTTGGCCGCGGGGGGTGTGGGGGTGTGGGATTGTTCGGGCGATTGCTTGTTCGGGCCAGGGAGGTGGCGACACGAAGGTAGGGGCCTGCGGTCACGATGCGGCAGGCACCTGCACTGCAGGGACACAGGGACCATGCATCCCCGGGCACCTAAGCCTCATGGGTCCCGTAGCAGACGCTACAGCTGCTATGGCGATAGTTACGCCACTGGCCACATCTATCATGCAGAGTCTGGCAGAATTGTGTTCCACACCCCATGTTAAAGGTGCACCAAAAAAAGTCAGTGTACTCTGTCGGAGCAGTGTCGGGTTCCCCAGATTCATGAAGAATTTGCGACACATGAATCTGGCGCACTCTGCATACTCCACAGCCAAACAGCACCTAGTGCTGTGCTGTTTTCGATAAATGTAGGCTTCTCTATATTCTTAGCGCTCAATTACCATAGTATGCACCTTTAGTGCTCCCACAAGCCAATATGTCCCCCAATGACCCCTTTACAACAAACATGTCCTCTTTAATCCGCCCTCACAACATAATCCCTAAACTCTACAAACTCAACAAAACGAATGCTCACATATTCTCCTTCCCACTAGGACCACTCCAGATGTCTCATAATAATGGCTACATTTTATGACTGTTGCTGCATCCCAATAAATGAGGAGAGTTGGAAATGACAAAAAGGAACTGGCAAATATTAGATGTTGCTACTTGCTTCCAGAGAAAAACAATGTAATTTCAAGGATCAAATCCAGAAAATAATTGAGTGCATTAGGACAGTAAGGGGAGGCATAAACATTGTGGTGTGGTAAACACAGATAATAATATTCAGCCTCAACCACAGACATGTAAGCTGCCTTATTTATGTAGTAAAAGCCACATGCATGAGCAGACCCGAAGCCATATGTTAACCTATATGTTCACATGAGAGTTACACTCCTTGTTTTGTGAGCTCCACCTCAGAATTCCTTCCCTGAGTCACCTTATCTCATGCTGCGGGCAGGTCTCATATTGTAAATCTCCAAGTTTCCCTTGTCACTTAAGGGTTTCATTTTGTTTCTTTTTTTCTGAGTATATATTAATTTTACTCTCAAGCCCTCTGTGGTGCGGGCAGGGTGGGGTGCCGTGTTTTATCAATTTGCCATCTGAATAAATTATAATGTACTTAGTGTTTACCATCCAATCAACACTGTATACCGAATTCTTAATATGTGTAGAGCAAGATCATTTAAGATCTCAAGCTATAAAAGAGACCTGCCACTTGTGTCTTATGAGTAAAACAAACGTCCAGCACTCTCCGTTGTAGTTAAAAGGTAAACTTGTCTTACTTGACTTTATTCATGATTTTTTTTAAAAATTCCATCATAATGAACTCACATATCTGCCTTGGCATAACATGCATATGGAAAAACATGAAAGATCTACTCGTTTCAGCCTATATGGCCTTAGTCATGATCATGTCACATGTGTCTTACCTGAGAAAATTCAGTTTTGATAGTTTTGCTCCAGCCTGTGGGTCACCAGTTGTTGTTTAACTACTTTTTCCAGCATGCCCTGGGAGTTTACACATTGGGTACCACCAAAATTATATGTATGTTGCCACATATACAGGACTGCTTCTGCCATGAGGTTGGGATGATCCCACATCATACAGCAGATTGCAGATCCCTAAGGAGGCGGCAAATCATCAATAACATACACATCACAGATGCAGCTGCCAGGTAAAGAGAAGACAGTAGCAGACGGGGAGCGATGGGCCTAGAGGTGGGTATTAATTTTTTTATTTTTTACAGAGAGCCTTTATTTGCTATCTGTAGGGGTCCTACTATATATACTATCTATGGAGGTGGACGTTCTGCCTGTATATAGTGGGGGTGGGGCCTTCCTTAATTTACTATCTTTGGGGATCCTGTCTGTATATAGTATCTATATATTAATTAGGTGGGTATGGTATATAATACATTTTGGGTGCTTTAAATTATTTAGGGGATGATATATAGAATGTTTTGTTTGTGTTGTTAGGGGATTAAATTAGTAAGGAGCACAGTGACTGTGGTACTTTTAGGCACACAGTGTGGAGGATTTGCTGCATAAAGCTGAAGACATATGGAAGCAAATTCAGCAGTGCTACGTTACGGTCATGAGAAATCATAATGAAGTCCAATTCGGTCCGTTACGGTCATGAGAAGTCCAATTCCTGATTAAGTAGTTTGCCACATGTAAGGTACTAGATGCCACTAATGTCTGTTACTGACTGACCTACTAGTGTGTGAGACAGCATCAGTCTGTGTAGTCAGGATGTCAGTGATCTGACGGCATTTTAATAGATTTGAATGCAATTTTGGTGAGCTGAACATAGCAGGGGAGTCGGAAGGGGGCTTCATTTCAATTTTTGCTTTAGGAAACAAAAAGGACAGAATCAGTCCTGCACATAAGGAAGCAGATTTACTTTCCAAAGTAAGGTGGGACTATAGAAATTTCAGTCTATTACTTCTAATGCTAAATCGGTGCCTTTGATAACACCCAAAAAAGTTATGCTCTTCCCAAGAGGCAGAATTTGATGTTGAAAACTTTGAATGCTCTTCTATGCTAGATCCTTCTGTGTAAGGGCATTTTAAAAAGGTTTTATCACAATTAAGTTTATGCAGTTTTACACTGAAGAGAAATGTTCATCCTTTAGTGCTTCCTAATCTCCAAGGACAGTCCAAGGTTTTAAAGATTTGCCCCTGGGAATTGTTATGCTTAGAATTGTCCTTGACCATATTCACATCATTTGAGCTTTTAGCATTTCAGACAGTTTATAGCATTTACATTTTCACCTTTTTTAGATGGTCTCTGGGTATATTGGGTATGATGATGTCATAATGACCAGTATTCCTTAACCTGTGGACCTCTATCATCACTCCCAACACACACAAGCAAAGATGGGGAACACTCATTGTTGACCTCAAGTTGGCTTCACGCAAGCAAGTTTGTTTGTTCCTGTCAAGTAAATGTGTGGAAATAAAATCATCAGCTTAACCTTTTTTATGTAGAACTTCCTTGTGCTACCAAACAGCTTAGACCCAGGGAACCAAGGTCTCCACAAGACCCATAAATTATTTCTTGCGAGGATAAGTTTTTCCACCTTATCCTACATGTACTTAATTGGATTTATGTTTGCACAATTATATTTGCACAATTTCATAGATCTTGTCAACAATTTCCTTTAACTAAATTTTTTGGAGTGTAGGTGGTGTTATCTTGCTGAAATATATCACATTTATCCGGGAACACCTCTGTATCCAAGAGAAGGATATTAGTCTACAAAAAAGTTTATACAAGTGGCCTGTCTAATAGTAATATTTACGTAAATCCCAAGAGCTAATGTCTCCCAGCAGATAATTGCCCAAGGCATTGATAATTGCCCAGCAGATAATTGCCTAATTCTGTCACCATGTTTTCCCGAGGTAAGTGACAACCAACCACCAAGCCCTGCAAATGATGTAAAAGAAAACATGGTTCTTCAGACCAAACTATGTAGATTCATACAGGGCACAGTGTGATACACTGGGGCTCATTTACTAAGGGTCCGAATGCCGCACTTTTGTCAGGTTTCCTGAATATTTCCGTTTTGCACCGAATTGCCCCGGGTTTTGGTGTATGCGATCGGATTTTTGCGCATCGGCTTGCATTCAACAGAAATCGGGGGGCATGGCCATCGGACAACCCGACAGATTCGGACAAACAACAGAATGTAAAAAAGGATTTGTGTCGCAAGATCAAGCACTCACATGCACCAGGAAGAAACAGGTGAACTCCGGCGAACCTCGGCACAGCAGCAACACAGGAAGGAACTTGGACGCAAGATGTTAGTGAATTGCGCTGGACCCGAATCCACGTCGGACAACGCACTGCGGGATTGCGACGGGACCGGGTAAGTAAATCTGCCCCACTGTGTTTTCTAACACCATTACATCAAAGCCATCATTGTTTTTTTTAGCTGTTTGCAATATACAGTTGTAGCTATTTTGTGGGATTGTGCCACGAGCTAGGCTTTGCTCCTAATATATATCAGTGAGTCTTTACTGTCCATGATCCTGTTTCCATTTCTCCAGTTGTGGCGTGCTCACACAAGACCTTCTCTTTTGTAGAAGCTCCTATCTAGTTGCCAGAGTCACATTGAACTGGCTGCGCCTGTTTTCTGTCGTACTTTGCACTGAGAAGAATGTCTTTGGAGCCTTCACATGTAATTAAGAAGTGTTTATGCTAGTTTTGTGTCGCGGCTGCACTGTGCCGACTAGTGAAAAAATGTGCACCAAAAGGTGATTGTTAGTGCTTAGTAGTAGTTTGCGACACATTTCATACAGAGACTTGACAGAATTGTGTTGCATGCTGGTTAACAGAGCACCGCACCCTGCAGCGTCGAGAGGCAAACTACACTAAGTGCAGTTTGCACTAATTTATATAAATTTGAGCCACTATGTCTGTGTTAAAAAAATTTAAATTACACAAATCAACAATGTAGCAAGGTATACAATATACCTTGATAATGCCTTACACCCTATATCACCCATTCTCATCCTTAGGTTTGTTCTTAAGTTGAATGCAAGCTATGACATTTGGTTTTTTACAATTATGTGCTGTCAAACAAGGATTATCGGAACAACGATGGGAACAAGGATTATCAATAAAACTTCATTACAGACACCTTGGATGCCTGAAACTAAAGTATAGCATCCAAAGAGCTTCACCAGAGGTCATGGTGGGCAGAGAGGTCCATCTGTAACTTGGGGTCGTCTGTAAGTCGAATGTCGGGGACTGCCTGTAATGTTTCATCTCCCTATAGATTATTTATTCATATGACAGATCCCTTTATAATGTATTATTTGTATACCAATTTTCTTTAGTGGGAGGTCCCTTACTGGCCAATTTTCTGACAATACATACACAAGCCATATTCATGATCCTCACAATCAATTTATAGAATAGAAGAACTGATTTTTATCCAAAGTTCCCTATATTCCTGGTTTCTAGAGCATCAGCACAACATTATTGTGATGTTTTCTAGGATGGTTGGCTAATCCATCTTCTATAGAATCTGATGCTATCACAGTTCCTATAAAAAAAAGTACATTTTGTTCAAATATTACAAAGGAGAGACTATGGGGATACAAGATTTTTATGAGATATAGAGGTGACATGTTACTTTTAACTACACTTAAACCTTATTTTTTTTTAATTAATTTAAACATTTAATTTAAATTCCCAATATAAAAGTGAATAGAGAAAAACTTGATACAGTTCAAAATATATCCCAATGATACATGTATTGATGACATCGACGTATCATTTCCTCCAATGTCAATAAGAGATAAAAAGAATAAAAAGAGAAAAAAAAAAGTTTTTGATATTTATACATTATAGTTCAAGGACACCTGTCATCTCAAAAAAAGGACTAGCTGCACATACTAATGATAAACTGTCCCTAGCCCTCTTCTACTGTCAAAATCATTGATGTGGCAATAAGCTCTGCCACACTGTGGCACTTAGCGGTCCAATCGCCGGCCATATTTTGCAGTGGTCCGGCATATTCATGAGGGGGCAGTCCTGGGGGGCGTGTCTGCAGCATCAAGCCCAGCGCATGATGCAGTCCCCACCGGCATCTAGTGTGGGAGGGGCGGAGAGACAGAAGAGAGGGGAGTGCCTGAATGGCCCACTCATGAATACGCCGGACCACTGCAAGATATGACCAGAGCTTGTGGCAGAGCTTATCGGTATGTTCTGCCACATCAATGATTTTGACAGTGAGATAAATGGAAGAGGACAGTTTTCCATTAGTATGTGCAGCTAGTCTTTTTTTGAGCTGGTAGCTGCCCTTTAAATTCTTTCTTTTTCCCCTTTCCCTTCCACTAATGTTCTTGGTTTGTTCACCTAGTACACTTTAAACTGCAACAACTTGTTTGGCTAAAAAATGTATTCAGTGTTTTTTGGAGCAGTTTGGTAATTCAACAGAAGAAACACATTTATTTAAAAAAAAATTAAACAAAAGCAGCATCAGAAATTGCACTAATCATCTACAATAATTAGTATATATGATGTAGTAAGTGGAAACAATCTCAAACACAAAACTGTAATATAAATACTAAATGTGTACATTGTCATTTAATTTTTTTTACTGTTCATTGTTTTTGTTTTTTTTGCTTGTTATTTATACAAAGTCACAAGTTGTGTATTCTGTGTAGTTTTATGATAATGATTCATTAGAGTTTTCAAATAATAATTGACTTATTATTATTGCTGTTTATTGTGGCCTCCTCTAATTCTTGTTTTGGAACTAGATATTTTTTGGCTTAGTCTAGTATGTTCTGCACAGCTCCAGTGTTATTTAGGCAGTCCGATGACGTTCTGACCTAGCTAAATATTTAAACACTTCCAGAGATAACACTCCAAGGTTGGTGAACCAGGAAGCTAACAGTCTCCGCTTTTAGTTTTCTGTACCAAATTTTCTCCAGATAAACTGTGTTATATGAGAGGCTAGCAGAAGGCAGATTCACCATAAGAAGCAGGGTCCATCTTTTACTCATGGTAACCCCAATCTAGTCCTGATATACATTCAGTGATTTTATGGCTATACAAAGTTTTATTGTATTTTGTGTAAAATTCTATGTTGTGAGGGTCTTCTATAGTATTGATTAAAGCCTCTTATCTTTACAGACGACACCCTGTTTTTTTTAGTTATAAAGAGAGATACACATTAAATGCATTATAGGACTAATTGAGCTTAGTCTTATGATTTTACTATGATTTCTGGATAAGACTGGAATGTAGACTTCCAATAGTTTATGGACATGGCTATCTTACAATGCTGGGCCATTTAGCTGGTATAGAATTGTACATGAGTCATGTACAGGAATGAATACTATTAGAATTATTATTGGTGCTACACTGTACATTCTACCAGTGATATTATGCAGACTTCAATACCTGTGTGCCTGAAACTATGGCTCAGATTTACTAAGCACCTTGCAGGAGTTTTCTGTCGGACTTTGCAAGTTCTTTCATTTTCAAACTGCTTGTACATGTATTCAAGATTTGCCCACGTCACATATGTGGTGCACGGGACCCTTTTGTGTCACGGCTGCACTATTCTTCACGCAACACTAATTTTGTCACTGATATGGCCTTTCTACTGCACAACATGCAAAGTCTGACAGAAATATGTAGAACACCTCATGTTAAAAGGACACAACAAAAGTTGGTCCACTCAGTCGGGGCAGTGCAGGAAACGCCAGATTCATAAAGAACGGGTGCCAGATTCATGATTCATGGTGCCCGTTCTTTCCCTCTGCACACTACACAGGCAAACTGCACATAATATAGACTGCACTGTTTTTAGTAAATGTGGGCCTAAACCTAAAAGGTTTTTATGAAGTTTTTTACTTTACTCTATCAGGCTCTGAGATTATAGCTGACTGCCCTTTATCTATTTATATCTTTAAGAATGAGGCTAAAATAACTTTCGGAACAATACAAGATTTGGGCCTGTTTGTCTTCAGGAATGTGAAACCTTTCAACCACAAAATTGCAAGACGAGCTGTTTACCAACTTGGCAGAAGTTGCAGCAGAGTAGCTTATTCTAACACATGGAGATCAGGCTTCCCAGTCCCTGCTGCCACCAATATTCCAGTCGTGGAATTATACTTTGTCAAAGCGTAAAGCAAATAATTAGCTAACAATTTGCTAATAAAATATTATTAGACAGCAATTTCCCCAATAATAAGAATGACAGGACAATCCTCTAAAAAGTGGTAAAAGTTTTTTTTTTTACAGCATCCAGAAAGGGGATTGTCTATGATTTTGCCTCTACCCAGATAAAAATTTGACTGCAAAACTAAACTTGTTTAGTGGAACTTGCGTTGGGGTCAGATGAATCACATTTTATTACTAATTGATATTGCATTCCTGGGTCCTGTTTATTTCTTATTCATTGTCAGTTATTTTTAGTATAAAAGTATAAAAGTTTAAAAGTATAAAAGCCCCTTCACTCTGTGCACTCTTGCACCCCGGGGTATTAGTTTGAGGAGACTTGATTCCAGCTTGTCTCTTTGCCAGGGTGTGATACCCTTCCTGAATGATACTGAAGTGATTCACTCACAGGAATTAGCCTAGATTTGTTTAATTGCTGCAAATCTGTCATGAAGGATCAATGTTAGAAGAATACTTTTATTTTTAGAGGACAAGGAGCTCAGAAAAACACAATAGGGAAAAGAATAAGGAAATAAATACAGTTTTATTAGTACATGTGTTTTTAGTGTCATACCAGGCAGTTACCCTATATACAGAGCAAGTTCCATCATGTCTATTGTCTCTCAATGTGTTATATTTTGTGCTGTCATTATTTTCTGCATATTGTGCCATTATTTAGGTGTTGTCAGACATCAACTTTCTGCATGCTGTCCCAATGGATTGAAACCAATCAGCCATGAAAATGACCAGCTAGGAGCTCAAACATTCTGTGCTCGGAATAATTACCTTCCATTTCTTTTCCTGTTCATGGGTTGTATTTAAAGGGAACCTACCACCATGATTCTACCTATAAAGATAGAATGGGTGGTAGGTGGATGTATGGGACATGAGGATAGCCATTTTTACAGCTAATCCTCACGTCCCGGCTATCTCTTTAAGACTTTAATACCCTAATATGTAAATTTTATTAAGCGGCTACTGGGGTGCGGAGTAGCCGGACATGAGGCTACATGTCGCAGCCACTCCATGCCCCAGTAGCATCTTTTCTCCTCCTACCCAGGCATCTACGGCATGCAGCTTCTCGTAGCTGCGCGCCCTTGTCTGGGAAGCCGGCGCTCTGCGCATGCCACTACTCCAAAGCCAGAGCTACTGTGCAGGCGCAGAACTCAGGCTTCTTGGACAAGGGTGCGCAGCTACAAGGATGTCAAGGTAGGAGGAGAAAAGAGGCTACCGGGGCATGGAGTAGCCGCGAGGTGTAGCCTCATGTCCAGCTACTATACACCCCAGGAGCCACTTAAGAAAATTTACATATTAGGGTGTTAAAGTTTTAAAAAGATAGCGGGGACGTGAGTATTAGCTCTAAAGAGGGCTATCCTCACGTCCCATACAACCACCTACCATCCGTTCAACCTTTATAGGTAGAATCGTGGTGGTAGGTTCCCTTTAAGCTCCGTTCCATTAGAAAATATTTGTGGGCAGTGGCTCCAACTTACATTCTGTGCCTAAGACACAGACTACATTATTGGCTACTTTGCCCCTGCACCCTGCAACTATACCTCCTCAGACTGGCAGCTGTGATAAATGCAAGTCTGTGACAGGCTAAACAGCGAATAAACATCAGGGGAATAAGTAGGGGCACCTTTAATAAGAGGGTCTCTCAATGATAATAGTAACTGCCAAAGGAGTCCTAGAAAGGAGATCTGGTAAATGGGTGACATTGTTATGGGCTGCACAAAGCTCATTCAAGCATGTACACAGTAAGGGGCAATTCCCCAAAAACTGCTGAAAAACAATACTTTGAGATACATAATAAATCTATCCCTGTGTTCTATCACAGATTTATCAAGCCTGGCTGATAATGGATGATAAATCTGTTGCACTATAAGCCTATTCATACTTTGCACCTCCTATAATTGGCTTCCAGAATTTACTGTTAACCCCTTAACGACCTGTCCCTTTTTTGTTTTTTTCATTTCTATTTTTCACTCCCCACCTTCAAAAATCTATAACTTTTTTTATTTTTACACGTAAAGAGCTATGTGATGGCTCTTTTTCTGCGTGACAAATTGCACTTAATAGTTATGGTATTGAATATTTCATGCCGTGTACTGGGATTTGGAAAAAAAATTCCAAATGCAGTTAAAATGGTGAAAAACGCATTTGCGCTGTTTTCTTGTGGGCTTGGATTTTACGGCTTTCACTGTGCGCCCCAAATGACATGTCTACTTTATTCTTTTGCTTGGTACGATCACGGGGATAACAAATTTGTAAAGGTTTTATAATGTTTTCATACATTTACAAAAATTAAAACAATTTTTTTTCCATCTTCTGGCGCTAATAACTTTTTCATACTTTGCAGCCATACGTAATGTGTTTATGATTTTTACTGTTTATTTATATCAGTTCTAGGGAAAGGGGGACAATTAGAATTTTTCAATTTTTTTAATTATAATTTTTTTAAAACTTTTTTTTATTTGCCCTTTCACTATTTTTCAGACCCCCTAGGATACTTTAACCTTTGGTGTTCTGATCGATCCTACCATATACTGCTATACTACAGTATGCAGTATCACTATACAGCATTTCATTCATATAAATCCTACCTGTCTCTCTATCAGCCCACGAGCCCTCTCCAGGCACCGGGACCCGGCGCGCGCTGTACTAGTACGGCGCACGTCGGGAAGGGGTTAAACAGTCAGGTGTACCCCACATGATGTAAACAGCCAGGTATGTCCTAAATCTGTTCAGGGAGATCACCTGCTCCCTGTATAGACTGGGGTAAGATATTATTTATATTCTCTCCACAGGTCTGGAGAAATGACTTCCCGGCCATGTACAGAGGGTTACTGGCATGTGGTGTAAGAATGCGCATAGTTTGGCAATAGATGGGTTTAGTGGTCTCATCATAAGACCACTAATAGTATGCAGCTCCCTGTGGACCTTCTCCATATCCTTTCTGTCTGGGAAGTCACCTCAGTTCTTATTTTAACCAGTGATAACAAATAGTTTCTTTACCACTCAACAAAAACACAGATTAAAAATGTTTTCTTATAATTAAAAAATAATCAGTGTAAAGATCGACATTGTGTGGGGCAGAAGAGTGTGGGAAAGATATATGCCAAAAGACATGAAGATTAGAAAAACTTCTGGTGGAGATACATGAGGTGGAACAGTGTCAATGATAAATATGCATTCGACCTTGAAAGTGTCCTCAATGTGAAGCTGACGCTTTATTGCTTATTCACTTCAACTTATGTCATCTTCTGTCCAGGTCATAACCAGTTCAAATCATCTCCTTTTCTCAACCCCAGAGAACCTTAAAATCTACTTTGTTTGCTGTTGATTGGTCAATCATTCAGGGCAAAACTGTCAGCACTGATTCACATAGTAATTTTTCTGTATGTTTTTCTATATATCAGATTGACTCAGGTAACATCTCTATTGCGCATGATGGGAGTTGTAATTTTGTTGATGAATTTCCTGTACAAATCTTACATTTTCTTTCAGATGTTGTAATTCTCTGCTGAATCAAGTTGTGAATGTAAAAAGGAATATTCCACTCTTCACTTAGTACTTAGTACTGGAGATATCAATGTTACATTTATATTTGTATTAATTAAAACCAAATGGTAAAACAAAAGATTTTTAGTTATTTATATAGCCACTGACATATTAACACCTAAAGCAATGGGTCATATCTTTGATTGGTCAGGAGTATTCCCATGGCCAATAAGAGCCATGGCTAGTAGCTAGGGGCGCCTATTTGATGGATTTGCTGCGTCTGGGTCCTGTGGGCTACATCCAAACCCAAACGGAAAGTTTAGGTCCCCTCATCTTTAATTGGGACCTAATGAAAGAGTTAAAAAATAATGCCGATTTGCTTCTTTCAGGAAAATTTAAAGGGCAGCTACCACCAGGAGGAAGGACTGTATGCAAATGAGCCTGAGGGGCTCTAGGCTCCATAGGTGTTAATAGAACCTGGAGCCCCTCAGGCTCATTTGCATACAGTGTTTCATCCTGATGGTAGATGCGCCCCAAATGACACCTTCCCTTTATTCCTTTGGTCGGAGTGATTACAGGGAACAAAAGGTTATTAAGTCTTAATAACCTTTGTGTAAAAAAATGTAAAATGATTCATTTTGCTATAATGTGACTTTTTCATACTTTGCTGTATGGAGCTGTGTAAGGTGTAATTCTTTGTAGGACAGGATGACAAAAAAGTGGCGCATTTGGGCACAATTTTCCATTATAGGGTTCAACGCTGGGAATAACTGTTTTTACATATTGATGGTTTGGGATTTTTGGGATGCAGTGATACCTAAAATGTTCATGATTTTTATTGTTTACTTATTTTAATCCTAGGGGGGTATGATCGATCCTACCATATACTGCAATACTAAATTATAACAGTATATGTAATTTTTGCACATTATCTGTTTCAATGTACCACCGGCACATTTTAACAGATCTACTGAAATGACAATGCTTGGAGTCTCCAGTGACGTCAGCAGCGAAGATCACAGACAAGATGGCGTCACCTACCTGCCACATGGACAGGGTTATAAACCCTGTAAACTCAGGTCCATAAACCCTTCGCTGCATGCCGATGTACTATTACATCAGTTTACAGCATGGGGGTTAATCCTGACTTCGATTGCATAAATAAATAGTCCAAATAAGTCCAACTGCAGACAATAACGTCTACACCAATAGATATTATTTTATGCATCAGGCATCTACACTCACCGGCCACTTTATTAGGTACACCATGCTAGTAACGGGTTGGACCCCCTTTTGCCTTCAGAACTGCCTCAATTCTTCGTGGCATAGATTCAACAAGGTGCTGGAAGCATTCCTCAGAGATTTTGGTCCATATTGACATGATGGCATCACACAGTTGCCGCAGATTTGTCGGCTGCACATCCATGATGCAAATCTCCCGTTCCACCACATCCCAAAGATGCTCTATTGGATTGAGATCTGGTGACTGTGGAGGCCATTTGAGTACAGTGACCTCATTGTCATGTTCAAGAAACCAGTCTGAGATGATTCCAGCTTTATGACATGGCGCATTATCCTGCTGAAAGTAGCCATCAGATGTTGGGTACATTGTGGTCATAAAGGGATTGACGTGGTCAGCAACAATACTCAGGTAGGCTGTGGCGTTGCAACGATGCTCAATAGCTACCAAGGGGCCCAAAGAGTGCCAAGAAAATATTCCCCACACCATGACACCACCACCACTAGCCTGAACCGTTGATACAAGGCAGGATGCATCCATGCTTTCATGTTGTTGATGCCAATTTCTGACCCTACCATCCGAATGTCGCAGCAGAAATCAAGACTCATCAGACCAGGCAACGTTTTTCCAATCTTCTACTGTCCAATTTCGATGAGCTTGTGCAAATTGTAGCCTCAGTTTCCTGTTCTTAGCTGAAAGGAGTGGCACCCGGTGTGGTCTTCTGCTGCTGTAGCCCATCTGCCTCAAAGTTCGACGTACTGTGCGTTCAGAGATGCTCTTCTGCCTACCTTGGTTGTAACGGGTGGCGATTTGAGTCACTGTTGCCTTTCTATCAGCTCGAACCAGTCTGCCCATTCTCCTCTGACCTCTGGCATCAACAAGGCATTTCCGCCCACAGAACTGCCGCTCACTGGATGTTTTTTCTTTTTTGGACCATTCTCTGTAAACCCTAGAGATGGTTGTGCGTGAAATCCCAGTAGATCAGCAGTTTCTGAAATACTCAGACCAGCCCTTCTGGCACCAACAACCATGCCACGTTCAAAGGCACTCAAATCACCTTTCTTCCCCATACTGATGCTCGGTTTGAACTGCAGGAGATTGTCTTGACCATGTCTACATGCCTAAATGCACTGAGTTGCCGCCATGTGATTGACTGATTAGAAATTAAGTGTTAACAAGCAGTTGGATAGGTGTACCTAATAAAGTGGCCGGTGAGTGTATGTGCAGAAGTGTGAAATGCCTTTGCAAAGACTTTCAAAATATTAGGGTAGATATAATAAAGTGTCTGTGAATAAACCAGTGCAGAGTTAGACTCCACAGTCCCTTAGGCTTCTAAAAATGGTCTAAAATAATAAATGTGACGCAAGGCATTTCAGGTGCAAATGACTCCACAATTCTGGCACAGGCAGATTGATGAATCTCCCCCATGATTTCCATAGCAGTTCCTCTGTGCATTATGCCTATAACTACATTTTATTTTTACTGGCCTGTATTTTTCAAAGGAAACCTCCAAATTTATATTAATCATGTATCGCCCTTTGAACTGCAGCTGTAATCCATGTGAGGTTTAATTCGGCATGTCTATACATGGTCAACATATGGATAAATTTAGTAGTTAAATTACACAGAGTAAATTTTGAAGGCCCCCTATTTAGCATTAGTATGATTATTTAACAGTAGCTGCTCCCAGCCTACATCGTGAAATATTTTGGGAAAAAGCCCATTCCACATAAGATGGATAACATTATATGACCCAGCAGTTAGTATATAATCATTAGTTATACCAAGTGCAGATCATTAAACAAATTTTTTGAACTGCAGAAAATGAATTCCTTTGTCATGCTTCACCCCCTCAGCCCATGCAATAGGCATAATAGAGTGATTAGGTTTGCTTGGAGTGTTCCTTCAATCTATAGCCGTGACAGTAAATGTAATAAGAAGCAGGAAAACTTCCTATTAAAAGCAAATAAAATACATAAAAAAGTACAGAGAATTGACAAGCGGACATTATTCTGTATGATCCCTCCAGCGTCACAGGTGTAGTAGAGCAGTAACTTTCCATCTCCTGTCTTAATTGTTGGCCTGATAAAGGAAAATAAAATGGGCTGATTATAGCAAGTTATACCTGGCTCGGAGCGGCAGTAAATATTAACTGAGAAATGATGCTCGACCGATGCTGGAAGCAGCCCATCAAGTATCGTGGTAATGTGAAGAGATTCTTTTGTGTGCGGTGATCTCCCTTCCCGGTGTCAGCCGGAGAACACAATCACAGGTGTGTCTTGACTTCCTGGTGAGGCGAGAGACCTGCAGACAGGAGATGAGAACAGGACGTTCCGCAGATCAACTAGAGATTAAAAAGAATATTTGCTAAGTTGAGCATCAGGCACACGGCCGTTTCCATATCACTGCTTCACGTCTTAGAGTTGGGTTGCTAGGAACCTCAGTAAATACACTGGAAAAATACCTGAACCTGCAGGACTATGTGGTGCCAAACTGCATACATGAACAGAGGCGCAGCTTGGAGTCTACCACATAACAGAATAATCTTTCTCACTGTATCATATACAATTTTAGCATGCAAGATGATTGGATAATTTATGTCTTAATAGCACCATATTTCTTAATATTAAATATTTATATTAGACTAACATAAAGCTATGCAACTGCATTATGGATCCAAAGCCCGTTATGTAATATCTTCACAGGCGGCCACACTCAGACTTTTTATCCTATCTTTTAACCAATATTTTGGATCACACTCCTTTTAATAAATTTATCCTGATTTTAAGGGACTAATGCCATGCTATGACCTGAACTAACATTATGTGATTGTATATTACTATTTTTGAAGGAAATGTTTTATATGTGTTTGTTGTAGTTTAAAGGAGGTTTACTGGGTTTCCAATAGTGATATCCTCGTTGGGCCCCAGTCTCAGTAGAAGGAGAAGGGTGTTTTGCTGTTAAACAATGTGAAACATCCCCCACTGGGGCCTAGTCTTCCTTCGGCGGCTGTAGACAGTTGGGGCCCAGAATACTGGAGTGGCTGGCTTCTGCAGCTTCTGGCACACTATGGTCACGGTGCTTGGTATTGGGAGCGGAGGACAGGCCTACAGCCTGGCAGGTTTCCAGCAGGTGGTACCGTATGTGCAAGAAATATGGAGGCAGAGGCTGATGCAGTAGGTTTCTCCTTGGGGCAACCCCTGAGGTGTATATGGAAGTCCCTGGATGATGGAGGGTGGGGAGCCTGTGATGGTGAAATAGCCTGATACAGGGATTACTCCAAGGCACATTGTGCAAAACAACTTACAGTTCTTTAATCTTCCGCCTGTAGCAGCTGCATGTCATGAGACTTGCCGGAAGAAGGACTCCACTACTACCATGGGAGTAGTGTTCACAAATGGGGTGTGCATACATTTATGTGTAAGGCCTCCTTTGCCCACCAGAAGGACACAATGTGGACAATATGTACTTACAACGGTAAAATTTATCATTAATGTAATGTAATGTAATTAATTTAATTTTGGTGAAATTTATTAAAAAATTAATGTAATTAATTTCACCAAATGCCCCCACCTAACAGGAGACACGGGGGGGGGTGATTCATTTAGACTAGTGTTTTTAAAACCAGTCTCAAAATTCCCTCTGTTTGTGGTCCTGCGTCTGTATTCAGAGGCTCTGGCCTTTTAGTAATTGCCTACGTAAACTCAGCCAGTTTGGATCTGTAGACCAGATCTGAACTGGAAGAGTTTTTTGCTATAGTCTATGTGGCGAACCGGGCATTCATGCCCCAGACTGTCCTCCACCTCCCCCGGCTCCCCACCCACTCTCCACCCCAAACACGTAGAGCGGTTTGTGGGTGAGAATGCATTATGAATGTTCCGTAGAGCACTTGTACACATGCTGTGGCTTTATTCACAGCAGCTTTGCTTGGTATTGCAGCTCAAACCTTTTTACTTGAATATGGCTGAACTACAAACAAGCTATGTGACTATTAGATGTGATATCACATGATTGTGAGGCAGAAGCAGCTAATTGGTGGAGAACCCTGCCATTTTAAAATCAGTGGCCTATTCCTACTGCTGTGTGATGTATTAGTAAGTCACACGTCGTCTTCAGGTGTATGGAGAGAGCTCATCCCATATGGGTGTGGGTGCATATTGCAGCAAACACCCACCGGCAACACCAGTGATTGGTGCTACCACCCTTCAATCGCAGCCACAGCTGCCAGTTGCCTTATAGTCAGTCCTTTCTTAAGAAATTGTGTGGTGTTGAATACAGGGAAATCTTAATGGTTAGGGATGTACAGGTTTTGGTATACAATGGGTGTGGCTTTAAGGTTTGGTGCATCCATGCTTGCCTAATACCACCACCCAGAATATCCTGCTCAGCCTTGATTGACAGTTCCCAGCTCTCTCTTTAATAAAGAGTAGGATAAGTGCTCTAAATCTTGTGGCCACATCCATCGTACCCTGAAATGCTCATTTGCATATATATGAACATAACTCAGCATTCAAGCTATGGATTTTTTCAACATGCTTGTGATGCAGGTGATTCACCTACAAGGTCATATGTTTAGTTTATATCTGACAAGGGAGTTAAAAAATTTCCTTTAAATATGGGACAAAGCTGTAATAAACTACATAGCCACTACTAAGTAGACCAAGTGGATATGTATAGAGCAGTGGAAACAATGGAGAGGCACTCACAGATCAAGAGGCATTGAGCAAATATTTATCATTTTCCCATTTTTCCCATTATAATACATCCAGTTAAAATACTGATGAATGACAATTATGGAACCCAAAGATTTTTTTGACATTTCAAAGTTTTACACCACAGGTTTATCAATGGATACCAGTGGATGAACATATCAGAACAGACTTTTAGAACTGACATATAGATAATAGTGCCATGGCAGTGAAACATGGTCATACCATATGTATTTGCATTGCAGCATGACCTGTGCTGGCAGTTATAGTTCAACACAGGACACTCAGACAGTATTTGTCCTACTGGAGTGCTGAGCTATGTCACATAGTTTGGATTGAGGAAATTGAGATTGAATGACCACTTAGCTGTACAGTAGAGCGCTGTGCTGTATCTCACATTAATAATTAACCAGTTCTGAGTGGACTTTTCCCTCCACCCTTTTTTCCCTGTTTAAACAAATATACTTTTCTCTAAACTGTCACATTCCAGTTTGTGGCATGGAGAGTCCATGTCTGCTCAGGTCCTGTGTGTGTGATCAGTCTGTGATCACTGGGTAATCTTCCATGAACCCTCAACTTTTCCCACATAACCCTTTAACTGCCAATTGTACATGAATAGCAAGGATAAGTCTGGTGCCTCCTACAGGTCAGCATTAACCTGTATGTAATAGAATTTGTTATAAAAGAAAACGAGGAGAAAAGAAAAAAATCAGTTTCCTGCAAAATAAATTACATTTTTGTTAAAAAAAAAAAAACTGCAAACGAAAGCAACTGAACTGTAAGGGTCACTTCAAAGTATGTGGATATTCATGTAGGAAATCAGCATGAATACCTGCATCAAAAATGAAAAAAATCACACTAGTTTAACTCATATCCACAGCATAGAGGATAACAGGCTGATCAGTGATGGTTGGACTGTTGGAGCCCCCAACAATCCAGAGAATGGGTGTCCCGTTATCACTACCAGGATGAATTGTAAAGCACAACACTAGGTTACATCCAGCATTCACAGTGATTGGAAATGCCGGTGAGTGGAAGTGTGAGAGATAGCTGAGCGCTGTGCTTCGCAATTTCCAACTGTTGGAAAATTTGTTGGAAAAGAATATAGAGGTTTTCTACATAAAATACTTTTTTTGGATGCAAAAGTAAGGTACCGTATATACTCGAGTAAAAGCCGGCACGAGTATAAGCCGAGACCCCTAATTTTACCACCAAAAACTGGGAAAACCTATTGACTCGAGTATAAGCCGAGGGTGGGAAATGGATTGGTCACAGACCCCCCCCCAGTATATAGCCAGCCAGCCCCCTATAGTATACAGCCTGCCCCCAGTAGTATACAGCCACCCCAGCCTGCCCCCAGTAGTATACAGCCATCCCAGCCTGCCCCCAGTAGTATACAGCCACCCCAGCCTGCCCCCAGTAGTATACAGCCTGCCCCCAGTAGTATACAGTACTGCCCATCCTGCCCCCAGTAGTATACAGCACTGCCCAGCCTGCCCCCAGTAGTATACAGCACTGCCCAGCCTGCCCCCAGTAGTATACAGCACTGCCAAGCTTGCCCCAGTAGTATACAGCACTGCCCAGCCTGCCCCCAGTAGTATACAGCACTGCCCAGCCTGCTCCTAGTAGTATACAGCACTGCCCAGCCTGCCCCCAGTAGTATACAGCACTGCCCAGCCTGCCCCCAGTAGTATACAGCACTGCCCAGCCTGCCCCCAGTAGTATACAGCACTGCCCAGCCTGCCCCCAGTAGTATACAACCCAGCCCAGCCTGCCCCCAGTAGTATACAGCCCAGCCCAGCATTAAAAAAAATAATAAACTTTTATACTCAGCCTCCGTTGGCCCCGATCTGCAGCGCTGCTCCCCCGCGCGGGTCCTCTTCTCGCTTCCGCGCCCGACTCCTGTACATCGCGCTGGGCGCCGCCATTGCTCTCTCTCGATGTACAGAAGACAGAAGATGGGCGCGGAAGCCAGAAGAGGACCCGCGTGGACATCGGGGGAGCAGCGCTGCAGATCGGGGCCACCGGAGGGTGAGTATATAAGTTTTATTATTTTTTAAGTGTTATGTTTTAACTTGTGACTCGTGTATAAGCCGAGGGGACTTTTTTCAGCACATTTTTTGTGCTGAAAAACTCGGCTTATACACAAGTATATACGGTACTACAAAATAATCTTTGTTCTGAGATAGGGTATTGACACCTTTGGTGAGGGTCACAGATCAGATATTTACCTGATTTTTATGACCAGTCTAATTGCTTAGTCCTAAAAGTTAGAACCACTTGGGGATTTAAAAATAAAAAAATAAACTTGGAATTGAATTTTAATCTTAGGGAAAAGGTAAACATGAAATAATTTGAATTATTTAAAAAAAACTCTTGTCTGTATAATGTCCAGAACAAATTTTAAGATTTTAGTACATTTCAAAGCAATGAATTATGACTCAACATCATATCAGTTACCCAGTAAACAAAATGACTGATTTTCTATCACTAGCACAGGCTGAGATTTTTCATATAGATAGGGGTAATTAAATGTATTAATTACAGTCTTTTCAAAAGGTACATTATGTCATTTAGTACTGCTGGGTTGGGTGCTTTGGCTGACTGACTTGTTTTTCCTGTTTCCTTGATCTATAAAACGTTTTATTTAGGTTGGTATCACTGCCAGCTCTGAATCACGCCAACCTGTGCGGGTGAATCAGTGGGCATTAATACATAAGTCTGCTGCAGAGGGAAGTGTGTAGGACATTCGGGTACATATTCAGAATGGCTTCCCCGTTTCTGTGGAACTACAATGGTGCAGTCTTTGGGGTCAGGCTAGTTGTGGTGCAACTGACAAGGATCATACAACAAATCATATTATTATTAGTCCCATCCCCAGGTTCACAATATGTTACAACAAATACTAACCCATCCATTCTAGACTGTGGGAGAAATCAAGAGAACTTGGAAGTCTGCTAGGAGTTGTTTCAGTGGCTAGCATGCATCTCCAAGTATTTCTATGGGTCATATTCGGCAGTGGCAATGGGTACAGAACGTATTCAGACCCCTTTAAATTTTTCACTACCATCTTGACAGAAAAAAACATAAATGTGGATATTTTTGCTAATTTATTGAAAGAGAACAACTGAAATATCACACGGTCATAAGTATTCCGATTCTTCACCGTGTCACCCTCATATTTAACTGACATGCTATCCATTTCCTTCTGATCCTCCTTGAGATGGTTCTACTCCTTCATTGGAGTCCAGCTGTGTTAAATTGAACCAATTGGACTTGATTAGGAAAGGCATACGCATGTCAGAGCACATGAGAATCATAAGGTCTAAGGAATTTCTGGAGTTCAGAGACAGAATTGTGGCAAGGCACAGGGCAAGGTTGCAAAAGAACTTCTGTAGCACTCATGGTTCCTCCATAATCCTTAAATGGAAGAAGTTTGGGATGGCCACAACTCTTTTTCTCGACCTGACCATCCAGCAAAACTAAGCTATTGTAGTAGAAGAGCCTTGGTGAGAGAGGTAAAGAAGAATCCCAAGATAGCTGTGGCTGAGCTCTAGAGATACTAAACAAAAAAAATAAGAGTGAAACTCGGTCCTTACACAATTCATCACAACATAGTTAAAATATAATTAATTTTATTAACAAATAATCTAAAAGACCATTACAACATTAGAATACAATAAAAGGTAAATCGTTCCCAAAGGTCCATCTAATAACAAAATATTTAACTGCATAGTTTCATTGGGCATCTCAATATGTACAAACTGGTATATAGCAGCTTGACATATAGTCTCGTAAAGTGCCAATGCAAAGAAATTGCCCACAAAGATAATTACAGAACATACAGCAAGTTGACTACTAAAGTTCCCAAAAGTTTCCAAAAAATTATTATTTCTAAATTAGCCAGCACATTGTAATGAATGAGGAGGAAAATCCCCATATACAGCCATTGAGTAGTATGGCAGTATATGGTAGGATCAATCGGACAACCTAGGGTCAAAGTACCCTAGGGAGTCTAAAAATTAAAGTAAATTAAGTAAATTATAAAAAAAATTAAAAAACCTAAAAATTCAAATCACCCCCCTTTCCCTAGAACTGATATACAGGCGGTCCCCTACTTAAGGACACCCGACTTACAGACAACCCATAGTTACAGACAGACCCCTCTGACCTCTGGTGAACCTTTCTGAATGCTTTACTATAGTCCCAGACTGCAATAATCAGCTGTAAGGTGTCTGTAATGAAGATTTATTGATAATCCTTGGTCCCATTACAGCAAAAAATGTTTAAACTCCAATTGTCACTGGGGCCAAAATTTTTTCGTCTGGATCTACAATTATAAAATATACAGTTTCGACTTACATACAAATTCAACTGAAGTACAAACCTCCAGACCCTATCTTGTACGTAACCCGGGGACTGCCTGTAAATATAAATAAACAGTGAAAATCACAAACACATTAGGTATCGACGCATCCGAAAATGCCCAATCTATCAAAATATAATAATGGTTTTTCACTGCATTTAACCCTGTAGTGGAAAATCGCACCCAAAGTCTAAATGTCACTTTTTTGTCATTTTGAAAAATATTAAAAAATCAATAAAAAGTGATCAAAAGGTTGTACAGTTCTAAAAATCGTAGCATTGAAGACTTCATCAGAAGTCACAAAAAATGACTCTACCCACAGCTCTGTACACCTAAGTATGAAAAAGTTATTAGCGCCAGAAGATGGCAAAATTTAAAAAAAAATCTACACTAGTTTTTAATTTTTGTAAATGTATGAAAACATTATAAAACCTATACAAATTTGGTATCCCCGTGATCGCACCGACCCAAAAAATAAAGTAGACCTCTCATTTGGGGCGTACAGTGAAAGCCATAAAATCTAAGACCACTAGAAAACGTTGCAAATGCGCTTTTTCACCAATTTTTAGACGGCATGGAATAATAAATACCGTCACTATGAAGTGCAATTTGTTACACAGAAAACAAGCCATCACACAGCTCTGTATGTGTAAAAATAAAAAAGTTATAGATTTTTGATTGTGGGGAGTGAAAAATGGAAATGAAAAAACAAAAAAGTGGGAGGTCCTTAAAGCGTTAAAACAAACATTGTTTTTTCGTTTTGTGCTGACTATTTGATTTGGTGAGCCCTAGAGATGCAGTAGGGAGATGGGACAAAGTTCCACAAAGTAAACTATCACTGCAGCCCTCCATCAGTTGGGGCTTTATGGCAGAGTGTGCTGACAGAAGCCTCTCCTCAGTACAAGACATATGAAAGCCGGATACAGTTTGCAAAACACATAAAGGACTCCTAGACTACGAGAAATAAGATTCTCTGGTGTAATAAGATGAAGATTGAACTTTTTGGTGTTAATTCTAAGCGGCATTTGTGGAGAAAACCAAACACTGCTCATCACTTGCTAAATACAATCCCAGGAGTGAACCATGGTGGTGGCAGCATCATGCTATGGGGGTGTTTTTCAGCTGCAGGGACAGGACGACTTGTTGCAATTAAAGGAAAGATGAATGCGGCCAAGTACAGAGATATTCTGGATGAAAACCTTTTCCCGAGTGCTCTGGACCTCAGACTGGGCCAAAGGTTCACCTTCCAACAAGACAGTGGCCCTATGCACACAGCTATAATAACAAAGACGTGACTTCAGAACTACTCAGTGACTATTCTTGACTGGCCCAGCCAGAGCCCGGACCTAAACCTAATTGAGAATCTCTGGAGAGACTTGAAAATGGCTTCCACCAACATTCACCATCCAACCTGATGGAACTGGAGAGGATCTGCAAGGCAGAATGGAGGAGGATTCCAAAATCCAGGTGTTGCATCATTCCAAAGAAGACTCACAGCTGAGAGTCTGAGTAATTATGACCAAGGGTATTCAGGGGTCTGAATACTTTCCGTACCCGCTATATGAGTTGAACACCCAAACCACAAAACTCAGAGCAAGTTATATTTCTGCCTGTTTATGATCAGATTGCTGCCTTGGACAGTCTTTTCTTGTGTCATCAGTCTGTGACCAGTCCTCACACACCCATGACGCACATGCTGCAAACAACTATATTGGGTCCTTTGTTTCCCTCGTGACATGCAGCGTGATATTTGCACGTGTAGAAGTTGTGTTTATCTATCCCATATCTATCTCATCCATTACTTTTTAACTAAAACATGTTCTGCTTGTGAATAACATTTTCCCAAATAAAAGTCTACCTAAGATATTGTAAAACTTTGCAAAAACTATCCAGCTGTCACCAGTATAAATCTGCATGATGGCCCAAACAACACTTTTAGATTTTGGAAAGTTACTCTTTTTTATGTAGATTTTTGGAACACTGCTAAAATGTTTTTGACAAGCAGAGCGTGTTCTTGTTAAGAAGTAACAGATGAGAAAGATATGTAGTACGGTGGCAAACGCTGTTGGCTTGCAAAGTTTGACTCCAGCCAAAGACAACATCTACATGTAGTTTGTATGTCTTCCTTGTATTTGTATCAGTGTCTCTGAGCTGGAGCCAAAGCCTTGTCCATTGCAGAGGACCTCTAGCAACCTTTTGAACATCACTTGAGGAGAAGAACAGAAAAACAGAAGTTAGAAGTTTAAAGATAAGGGTTTTTCCCATTTCAGATATTTATGGCATATCTAGAGGATATATTGCATATGTTGCTGGGGACTTGCGGTTTCCCTGAATGGACAGGTGCAGCTGCTTTCCCTGGATTTGAAAATAGTGACCTAAGTCCACCAATTACATTGAAATCCTTTAGTTATGCTATAAATGACCGAGATCTCAATGCTACTTACATTAATGATTTATGTAAGTTTAACTAGTGAAATTTTGTTACGAGTTGTGCCAACTTTGAGATAGTCCAAGCAACTAAAAACATTTGTGTGACCTGCATGCAACCTGCTGTCACTTTTTTTTAGAACTGACCTCATTCCACTAACAAGTCATATATGCCTTGTATTGTGCTGTGTAAATGCAATGTCTCATGTGACTTGGGACAATTTGGGATTTTTTGTGATTGTCATGCTATGGTCACAAGCCTTTAGCTTGTCATTAACAATCATTAGATGCAGTTTGGCTAAATATTTGACGGAATATTATCATCAGTCTTCACAAACAGTGCAAATAGTTCTTTTGTATAACTTATCAGTGCTTTTCTTTTATAAATGGGTGGCATACATAGTTTTTAAGATGGAATTCATGATTTATGTAGTAATGTTGTCATCAGCCTTTTTCCTTGGTATAAAGATTGTAAACTGTCATACTTCTCTTCCCGCTTGCAGCCTTCCAAGATAGTGAATACAGAAAATAACCAGTGGAACAGCTGTCATTTGAGAGCTACTCCTTTTTGTCATTCATGCTTAGCTGACTACTGAAACAAACTGTTCTGCCTATTCATGAGTTGTAAGCATTCGTGTAATGTATACATGCAGAATTACTAAATAACCAATAGGAAATGAAAAAAATCTCATAGCCTAAATAGCCATTTTTAGAAGTGACAACCTTTCCAGATCACCACCAAATTGTTTGAAGAATAGTGGCAGCTCACTCTACTAAGGATACTTACTTATGGTGTAAACTAGAGTCAACATGCAACATTTTCATAATCTTT